>NC_077233.1:69666463-72355629 GCF_027887165.1 Monodelphis domestica
ATCTATTAGTGGAAAGTATGAACTTTTAATTAACTTGAATGTAGGCTACAAATAAAAAAATGCTTCATGAAGCAAACTAAATATCAAGTTATTGAATACTCCAGATGGGCAAAGTCTAAAGTATTGGCTCAGGTTCACTGCCAAAGTGAGGCAGAGGTTGGAAATCAATTACGGAAAAAAAAAATGTTGGGCAAGAAAATACTCTCTTTTTTGGATTTAAATTTTTCCAGAGAAAATAATGCCACCACTTCCCTGGTAATCCATTTCAGGGTTTAGCAATTCTTCATGTCAGCAAGTTCCTGGTTGCTCAGTTCAGTCTCTCTTGTAGTACTATGAATATATTTAATCTTCACTTGTTGTCAATTAAGAAGGAGGGTAGGAATTGCTTTCTACCTCTAGGGCTTCAAGGACTAATTCCATTATTTGAACTAAAACATTTCCCTGCTTCCCAATTTATCTTCAAAATACTACATATTATCACCAAAGAGTTGGAGAAAATAATATGGCAGTTTGGGACCCTGGAAGTAGTTGAAAAGACCATTGGTTTTGGGATCAGAAGACCTGGGCTCAAATCTCAACTCTGGTAGTTATTACCTAGATGACCTTAGACAAATCTCTTACCTCCTTGGGCTTCAGTTCCTTTATCTGCAAAATGAAGGCCCCTGAGGTCCATTCCAGCTTTAAATCTAAAGTCCTCTGAACATAGGTGGCACAGTAGGGAGAGCATAAGTCCTGGAATACGGAAAACCTGAGTTCAAATCCAAACAAAGACTCTTAATAGCTGTGTGATCCTGGGCGAATCACTAAATCTTTCTGCTTCTATTTTTTCTGTTGTAAAATGGGTACAATAATAGCACCCACTTCTCAGAGTTGCTGTCAGAGTCAAATAAGATAATATTTGTAAAGCACTTAGCACAGTGCCAGATGCATAGTAGATGCTTAATAAATGCCCTTTCTTTCTTTCTTTCTTTCTTTCTTTCTTTCTTTCTTTCTTTCTTTCTTTCTTTCTTTCTTTCTTTCTTTCTTTCTTTCTTTCTTTCTTTCTTTCTTTCTTTCTTTCTTTCTTTCTTTCTTTCTTTCTTTCTTTCTTTCTTTCTTTCTTTCTTTCTTTCTTTCTTTCTTTCTTTCTTTCTTTCTTTCTTTCTTTCTTTCTTTCCTTCCTCCCTCCCTCCCTCCCTCCCTCCCTCCCTCCCTCCCTCCTTCCTTCCTTCCTTCCTTCCTTCCTTCCTTCCTTCCTTCCTTCCTTCCTTCCTTCCTTCCTTCCTTCCTTCCTTCCTTCCTTCTTTCATTCTTCCCCTTGTTGAAAGTCTATTTTAGGGGTGCAGCTGGGTAGCTCAGTGGATTGAGAACTAGGCCTAGAGATGGGAGGTCCTAGGTTCAAATTTGACCTTAGCTACTTCCTAGCTGTGTGACACTGGGCAAGTCACTTGACCCCCATTGCCTAGCCCTTACCACTCTTCTGCCTTGGAGCCAATACACAGATTTGACTCCAAGACGGAAGGTAAGGGTTTAAAAAAAAAAAAAGAAAGTCTATTTTAGGCCTAACATGTGTTAGCTTTTGTGTGTGGAGAGGAGGTACAAAGAAAAAGCTCTGTGCCAAGGTTCTTACTTTGAAGTCTATGAATTTTAAATACACAGACATATATTTTGATACACACACATATATAACTATTTTAGCATAATTATTTCCCTTTATAATCCTATTTATTATATTTAATTAATTTAAAAATATTATCCTGAGAAGAGACCCACAGACTTTACTGGGCTGCCAAAGAGCTCCACGACACAGAAAAATGAAGAAATCCTGCTCTAAGTATTATTCCCTGCCCTCAAAAGGTTTATAGTCTAATGTGAGAGAGAAAGAAGAACAACATGTGTGAGACAATTTAAAATACAACAAGGGTTTAGAAAAGGAAGAGCTGAGTGTGGATAGGAATAATCAGAGTTGGCTTCCCAGAAGACATGATGTTGGCACTGGGACTTGGAAGATGGATAGGATTCAAATAAAGGGAGAAGGGGATTGGGAACTATGTGAGGAATTGCACAAAGGCAAACAAGTAAGATTCATCTAAAATATATCTTCTAATCTGTCAGAATAAAATGTTTTCAACAAAGGAAGAGGCAAAAGGCTCTCATTTCTCCCATGCTAATGCATTGCAGAGTCCAATAAGTTGGATACTTTGATTCTTGGCTGGAGTTTGTCAGGGAGGGGAACACAGTTTTAGAGTTTCCCTAAACTTGTGGATGCTGGGTTTAGGCTGCCAGGAAAAGATGGATAGTCTTACCTGCTTGTGCTGGACACAAAGTCCCTGAGATCCCTCACCCCCGTCTTCAACCTCTCCTACAAACAGTTGCTAGATTAATCTACCCAACACACGGCGTTTGTCAGCTGCCTGGCTCAAAATTTATTCATACTCTCTCCTCTTTGATTGCCAAGTGAAGTCCAAATTCCTGGTAAAAGAGCTATAACTACGGTGGGGCAACCTGGGCTTTGTCAGATACTGCTACGTTTGGCACCAAAATCCAATTCTGGATCTTGGCGGGATCTGAAGATAAGAACAGGAGGAATAGGGCTTCCTACATCACATTCCCTCTGCTCATTATTATAACGCCTTTTTTTTGTAGCTTTTGCCAGTGACCCTAGCTTTTCTGTTAAACACAATTGATCCACCATGAGATTAGTCTTGCTGTCCCATGCTCTGCCTGTTTTGTTTTATTTCTAATAGGACTCAGTAATACCATATTTTTCTTTTTCCTTTTTTTAATGCATACTTTCTGTCTTAGAACCAATACTATATATTATTTCCAAGGTAGAAGAGCAATAAGGGTTAGGGTTAGGCATTGGGGGTCAAGTGACTTGCCCAGGGTCACACAGCTAGGAAATGTCTGAGGCCAGATCTGAACCCAGGAAATTCTGTCTCTATCTCAATCTACTGAGTCACCCAGTTGTCCCAACATATTTTTCAAGTTTTTTACTCAATTCTTTGTCCTGACAATCTGAATAATACTCTCACATTTCCTGCACCAGAGCAGTTTCTAAAACTGGGATAATTAAGCTTGAGAATATAAGCTCCATCTTGCCCAGTAAACAAAAACTAGTTTAGGCTGAGTATTTCTGTGGGAAGAAGATGGCAATGTCCTTAAATCCACCACTGGGATGGATGGGGGAGTCACTCTTAACCAGAGATAGCCTGATTTCTTCATCTAAAATCAGCAAGGATATTAGAAACCTATGGTCAGGCATGTGATTTCCCACATCTTCACAAGGGGACAAAGGAGGAATTGGAAAATATTAGTCTACGTCCTCTTTGAGTATCCATCAATAAGAGATGTCTTTGGGGTTATTTAGGGGAGGGTTGACTAATGAGTCTCCAAAATTGGATTTAATCATTCAAGTGAATTTGTCTTTGATCACTTCGAGAGATCATTGACCAATTAATTTATTGGTCAATGCTAGACTAATTAATGAACTGTTTTTTCTTACCTGGACCCCAGTCTCTCAGAATTTTTATTTATCACACTCTCCTTTTCTCCCTATCCTGAGGCTTTACCTCTTGGCATCTCTATCAACACAAAACTGAGTTTGTCAGCTTCTAGATATACATATTATATCTTTATAATAAGACCTGCTTGGCAGTCAAGGACTGAAGTAATTTGATTTCAATGTATCCTGGTAATTCCAGCTTTCATCACTCCTCAATACAAATCCCTTACACTATATAGACCAATTTTTTTATGTTCTGCCAATACATTTCACTCATTTCTACCTTCTGAGCCTTTTTTAGTTTTGCACTCTCCTCTTCTTAGTGTCTTCCCCTGCCTACATAGTAGGCACTCAGGAAGTATTTCCTAAATAACTTAAATGAATAAATGATTTTGAAGGGTTTACATTGTCCCTTAGAAGTCTGTTGGCTATATTCTGCAGTTGAAAAATGGTCAAAGGATATGGCTAGGCAATTTTCAGAAAAATAAATCAAAGCTATCAATAGTCACATGAAGAAAATGTTCTAAATCATTACTGATTAGAGGAATGTACAGTAAAACAACTCTGAGATACCACTTTACATCCATCAGATTGGCTGCTGTGACAGAAAAGGAAAATGACAAATCCTAGAGGGGATGTGGAAAAATTGGGACACTGATGCACTGTTGGTGGAGTTGTGAACTAATCTAATTATTCTGGAGAGTAGTTTGGAAGTATGCCCAAAGGGCTATAAAACTGCTTTCCTTTTGACCAAGGAATACCACTACTTGTTCTATATTCCATTTTTTTGACATTTTTAAAATTTGGTCAATTTCAAACATTATTCCTTGGTTACAAAAATCATTTTCTATTCCTCCCTCTCCTCCCCCTCCCCTTCCCATAGCCCATGCACAATTCCACTGGGTATTGCATGTGTCCTTGATCAGAACCAATTTCCATGTTGTTGGTATTTGCACTAGGATGTTCATTTAGAGTCTACATCCCCAACCATATCCCCTTTGACCCATTTCATTAAGCAATTATTTTTTCTTTGGTGTTTTTACTCCCACAGATTTTTCTCTGAATGTGGATAGTGTTTTTTCTCCTACATCTCTCCGGGTTGTTCAGGATCACTGCATTACCACTAATGGAGGAGTCCATTACATTCGGTTGTACCACAGTGTATCAGTCTCTGTGTACAGCATTCTCCTGGCTCTGCTCCTTTCACTCTGCATAACTTCCTGGAGGTTGTTCGAGTCTCCATGGAATTCCTCCACTTTATTATTCCTTTGAGCATAATAGTATTCCATCACCAACAGATACCACAATTTGTTCAGCCATTCCCCAATTGAAGGGCATCCTCTCATTTTCCAGTTTTTTGCCACCACAAATAGTGCAGATATGAATATTCTTGTACGTGTATTTTTCCTTATTACCTCTTTGGGGTACAAACTCAGCAGTGCTATGGCTGGATCAAAGTCTTTTAGTGCCCTTTGGGCATAGTTCCAAATTGCCCTCAAGAATGGTTGGATCAATTCACAGCTCCACCAGCAATGCATTAATGTCCCAACTTTGCCACATCCCCTCCAGCATTCATTACTTTCCATAGCTGTCATGTTAGCCAATCTGCTAGGTGTGAGGTGATACCTCAGAGTTGTTTTGATTTGCATCTCTCTGATTATCAGAGATTTAGAACACTTTTTCATGTGCTTATTAATGGTTTTGATTTCTTTGACTGAAAAATTTTCTATTCATGTCCCTTGCCCATTTATTAATTGGAGAATGGCTTGATTTTTTGTACAATTGCTTTAGCTCTTTGTAAATTTGAGTAATTAGACCTTTGTCAGAAGTTTTTGTTATGAAGATTGTTTCCCAGTTTGTTATTTCCCTTTAGATTTTGGTTGCATTGGTTTTGTTTGTACAAAAACTTTTTAATTTGATGTAGTCAAAATTATTTATTTTATATTTTGTGACTCTTTCTAAGTCTTGCTTGGTTTTAAAATCTTCCCCTTCCCAAAGGTCTCACATGTATACTATTCTGTGTTCATATAATCTACTTATAGTTTCCTTCTTTATGTTCATGTCATTCACCCATTCTGAGTTTATCTTGGTGTAGGGTATGAGGTGTTGATCCAAACCTAATCTATCCCACACTGTCTTCCAATTTTCCCAGCAGTTTTTATTAAATAGTGGATTTTTGCCCCAAAAGCTGGGATTTAGGGCTTGTCATAGACTGTTTTGCTGAGGTCACTTACCCCAAGTCAATAGATCCACTGATCCTTCTTTCTGTCTCTTAGCCAGTACCAAATTGTTTTGATGACCACTGCTTTATAATATAGTTTGAGATCTGGGACTGCAAGGCCCCCTTCCTTTGTATTTTTTTTTCATTATTTCCCTGGGTATCCTTGATCTTTTGTTCTTCCAAATGAATTTTGTTATTTTTTTCTAATTTTCTGCATCTCAATAGATGCAGAAAAAGTCTTTGACAAAATACAACACCCATTCCTATTGAAAACTAGAAAGTATAGGAATAGAAGAATCTTTCCTAAAAATAACAAACAGTATCTATCTAAAACCATCAGCCAATATCATCTGCAATGGGGATAAACTAGATTCATTCCCAATGAGATCAGGAGTGAAACAAGGATGCCCATTATCACCTCTATTATTTAACATTGTACTAGAAACACTACTAGTAGCAATTAGAGAAGAAAAAGAAATTGAAGGTATTAAAATTGGCAATGAGGAGACCAAGCTATCACTCTTTGTGGATGATATGATGATCTACTTAAAGAATCCTAGAGAATCAACTAAAAAGCTAGTCAAAATAATCAACAACTTTAGCAAAGTTGCAGGATACAAAATAAACCCACATAAGTCATCAACAGTTCTATATATCTCCAATACATCTCAGCAGCAGGAATTAGAAAGAGAAATTCCATTCAAAATCACCTTAGACAATATAAAATACTAAGGAATCTATCTGCAGAGACAAACACAGGAACTATATGAATACAACTACAAAACACTTTCCACACAACTAAAACTAGATCTGAGCAATTAGAAAAACATGAACTGCTCATGGGTAGGATGAGCTAACATAATAAAAATGACCATCCTACCCAAACTTATCTATTTAGTGCCATACCCATTGAACATCCAAAAAACTTTTTTACTGAATTGTTCTATATTCCAAAGAAATCAAAGAACAGGTAAAAAGATGTTATTTGTTCAAAAATATTTATAGCAGCTCTTTTTGTGAGAACAAAGAATTGGAAATGGAGGGGATGTCCATCAATTGGGGAATGACTGAACAAGTTGTAGTATATGATTATGATGGAATACTATTGTGGTATAAGGAATGAGCAGGATAGTTTCAGAAAAACCTGGGAAGACTTATATGAACTCATGCAAATTTCAGTGAGCAGAACCAAGAGAACTTGTACATGTTAACAACAAAATTGTACAATCAACAATCAACTGTGAATGACTTAACTACTCTGATCAAGACAATGACTCCAGACAATTCCAAATGATCCAAATGAAAAATGATCATCTTCCTGAGTTCAAAACTGACCTCAGATACTTTCTGGCTGTGTGACTCCAGACAAGTCATGTAACACTGTTTGCCTCAGTTTCCTTATCTATAAAATGAGCTAGAGAAGGAAATAGCAAACCATTCTAATATCTCTGCCAAAAAAAACCCACCAATCAGGATTTTGAAGAGTTGGACATGACTGAAATGATTGAACAAAAACAACATATTACATATTTAGATATGTAGATACATGTACACATATAATGCACATAAAACATAAAATAATATATAATATGTATGTATGTTTTTTGAATGTTCAGGGAAGACATGAAAATCACAGACATTTTAGCGTTTTCATTTATGTAGACAAATTCTTTTCAGGTAGACTGTAACACTACCAGACCAGCATAAACTGAACTTAAGACATGCTTCCCAATATATTTGTTAAACTTCTTGATGAAAACAGAAAATCCATGAGGGCAGCCATCTTAGAGTACTGATGGCTTTTTCAGAGTTGGCTGGCATAAGGGAAGATGAAGACTTACACAGTAATGAGAAAAGTTCATTAAGTTTTTGAACTTTAAGGAAAATGTTGTGAAGGTAGAAACAAGACAAGAGTTTGCTTATGTATGGTGAATATGAATGAAGAGTTGAAGATGACAATGGGTTTATCCTAAGGTGATTAGGAGAATGGTGGTACCATTGATGGTAATAAGAGAGTTGAGGAGAGCATAGGGTTTTGGAGGTAGACATAATGAGTCTGTTTTGGATATGAATAGTTTAAGATGTCTAAAGTTCATCCAGTTTGAGGGATTTGAAAATAAATTGGTGATATGGGACTGGAGTTAAGGAGAGAGAGAGAGAGAGAGAGAGAGAGAGAGAGAGAGAGAGAGAGAGAGAGAGACAGACAGAGAGAGAGAGAGAGAGAGAGAGAGAGAGAGACAGAGAGAGAGAGAGAGAGACTAGATCTGGGTATGTAAATCTGCGAATCATCTGTAGAGATGATAATTTAACCCTTGAGATCTGAAGCATTTGCCAAGCAAAATGGTTTACAGAGAAAATAGATGACTCAGGAAAAACCTTGGGGGGGACATCTTTGGTGAAATATCCTAGATGAAGACCCAAGTTAGAAGACTAAAAGCTGTCTAAGCAGTGAGAGAATAGGAGAACCAGGAGAGAGTAATGTCATGAAAACATAGAGGATATCTAGGAACAGAGGACGACTGACAGTGAGAAATGCTTCAGATAAGCTAAGAAGGATGAGAATGAGAAAAGATCCACAGATTTGGCAATTAAGAGATCGCTTATAATAATAGAGAATTTTTCAATTCAATAATGAGGTTGGAAGCCATGTCACAGAAAATTTAGAAATGTTTGGAAAGTAGAGACATCTCCACTTGATCACTTTCTTAAACAGTCTAGACAAGAAAGGCAGGAAAGTATAGAATGGTAGTTAGCAGAGATGGTGGGAATTAAAGGGTTTTTCCCCCTTAAACTGGCTGAGACATAATCATGTGTACAGGCAAGAGTAAAGGAACCAGTTGGAATAGAGAAAGAAAGTGGACATAATAGAAGGGAAATTTGCTCAAGAACACCAGAATGGATGAGAATAAGGATGGCATGTTGTTTGTGTGTATCCAATGTATGCTGAGGGCAAGAATTATTTCAGTGTTATCTTTGTAAATCCAGCAATTGTTGCAGTGACTGGTACGTAATAAATATTTAACAAATGCTTGTTGCTTTTCTGAGTACCCCAACATTGCTTCTCTCTCTTGATATTATTTTGTACATATTTACTTTTCTTTATACCTCTATTTACTTATTTATTGGCTATATTCCAGGCCTTCCTCCCAATAGAATGTAAAGTCCTTGAGGAGAGAGGCTATTTCCTTTTTATCTTTGTATCCCCAATGTCTTGAAGACAATGAATATTTATAAATGGTTGTTCCAATGAGTTGAATTTGATATCCTGTACTACTTAATCATTTGCTCTGCTCCTATTGGATCTTGGTCTCATTCTGGCCCTGGACCAGGGATAGTCATATCTCTGTCCTTTCTCCTCTTAGCCAGGTCTTCTGGTTTCAAACATACCTTTGGATTCCCTTCCATGAACTCTCTTGCCAAGAATAACTGAACTGTGGCCTGGCTTCCATGTTCAAACTCCCCAACTACGTTATCTAGCCTTTACTTGCCCATAGCCTGAACTGAAAGAGCCCAAACTTGAAGGTAGAGTAAGCAAGAATAAAGGTTACTGAAAAGTTTATTGGTACTTTTGCCTCCACTTAAGAAATATCACCAATCCAGTGAACTACTGCTATCCTGATGGACTTTCTACACTGTTGGAATGTTTGCTTTTTAGAGTGCCATTATATTCCTAATCTTATCTTCTCATTTCCTGTATATTTTTTCAAGGATAATGAAACTGTTCAAGTCTCCTAGCAACATGGAGGCACACCATTCACACCTCCCAGTTCTGTAACAATTTCAGATACTCCACTTGACAATAACCATTTGTTTTCATCCAAGCTATAACTACACGGAGTTTTGATAAATGGCAAAGTTTTTGAAGAAGTTCTCATTGTTCACTAGGATAACCAGTGCTCCTTCTTAGAGGGTAGCCACCTGAGAAATACTTCTACTAAGATAACAAGAAAGCATCTCATCATTTCAGTTCCCCAGTCTGGAGTTAGGAAGATCTGAGTTCAAATTTTGCCTCAGAAACTTAGAAGTTGTGTGACCCTTGGGCAAATCACCTAATTTCTGTTTGCTTCAGTTTGCTCATCTGCAATAAAAGAATATAACTCCCAGGGTTATTATGAGGATCAAATGAGATAATAATGATAAAGCTCTTAGCATAGTGCCTGGTGCCTGGTACATACAATATAACTGTTAGCTCTTATTAATCCAAATCATTAATCCATTTTCACTGTTCCAAGCACTGAGGACAGAAAGACAAGAAGATAAAAAGAAAAGCCCTCATCCTCAAGGAGTTTACTTCAGAGATGAGAGGTGGAACACCAAATTGTAGAATCAGAAAGATTGTCTAGAATGTAGAAAGAGTAAAGGAGAGCGAAATGAATGTCTGGGAAAGTAGGCTATAGGCAGACTATGAAGGATTTTAATGGCATAGATGAGGAGCTTGTATTTTATTGTGGAGACACTAGGAAGCTCTTTGGGGTTCTTTTATTCTTCTGAACAGAAGAATATGATTAAACCTATACTTTAGGAATATTATTTGTGTAGCTGTGTAGAAGTTTGGTTGGGGAAAGGAAAGATGGGTGACAGGTGCCTTAGGGAACATCTATCCTGTTGGTGCTGAACCAAACCAAAGTAAAGCAAAGATTTGACACAATATAATAACTAACATTTATTAAGCCTCTTCTATGTGCCAATCACTGTGCTAAGTGGCTGACAATTATTATTTTATTTATGATCCTCACGATAATCAAGGTAGATGCTATTATTTCTATTTTATTGTTGAGAAACTGAGGCAAACAGGTTAAATGATGGGTCCCAAAGATGTTAAGTGTCTAAGGTAAGATTTTAACTCAGGTCTTCCTGATTCCTTGTCCTGAGTCAGATTTTTTTAAAAAAAACATTTAAAGAAGTTAGGGTTTTTAAATATATAATTTTAGAAATTTAAATGAATAAAAACATTTGGAAGAAAAAGATTCTTATAACATAAAAGTTTATTGTGGGTGTGTGCTATAAGTTATTGTGGCCTGACCAGTAGCTAGGAAACATTGTCCAAAAGTGGATAATAGGGACAGTGAGGTGACTCAGTGGATAGAATGCCAAGAATGGAGTTGGGAAGACCTGGGTTCAAATTTGATCTCAGACATGGACAAGCTAGGTGACCCTGGGAAAGTCACTTAATTCCAATTGCCTACCCTTACTGTTCTTCTGTCTTGGAAGTTGATAGTAAATTGTAATGGGACAAGAAAGCAGCTTTAATTGGTGTTGTTAGTGATAGTAAAAGTGCTTTTTATCTTTTGGACCTCTGCTGCTGTACATCTCTATCATTCCTTTACCCAGAGTGATATTTTAAGAAGTCCCTAAAGAGCTATCACAGATAATCAGAGCAGTTTGAAGTGTTAGAACTGGAAGGAACCTTCCTGATCATTTAGTCAAGCTCTCTCATTTTGTAGACAAGGAAACTGGACATTCATTTTTGTGACCTCCTATGCAATACTTCAGTTAACAGAAAAAGGTTTTCTGAAATTTCAGAGCTTAATATTCAAATGAAGATGCTCATTCTATTTTTTAGTTTTATTTTTTATTTTTTAAATATTTTTCCATGTTTCCATGATTGATCTTCTTTCCCTTCTCTCTTCCCTCTCCCCCTCCCAGAGCTGATAAGAAATTCCACTGGGTTATACAAGTGTTAGAAGATGCTCATTCTTGATAATTCCACCAGTGGCTAAAGATAAAAGGTTAAAGGTTCTGGTCGAGGACCAGAACAGAATCTGTGATATGATTTTCATTCAAAACATCTATCCTCCAGATAGATAGAAATGGCTAAGCTCTTGGCAATGATACAGATAAATATCGTTCCCTAAAACACATGAGTGATATGACTCAAGGTTACAACAACTCATCCTCTACATGTTTGTACAAGTGAGTAATGGCTGCATTTGTGAAGTCTTTTCCAATCTACTCTTGACTCCACACATAGTTAACTAGTTCCAGAAATCATGCAGCACAATCGGTCTTGTGTTATTTATCATTATCTACCTATTTGACTTATTTCCTCCTATTTGATTACAAGCTCCTTTAGGGCAGGGACCATGGCTTGAATCTATGCCAAAGCATTTATGAATTAATGAATGGAAAAAAAAACAGTTATCCAGTGCTTACTTTATACCATGTACTGGGAACACAAATACCATTCTAATAGGGTAGAAATACATAAAGGAGAGTTAGAGTTAGGGAGTGGAAGGAAAGGGGTAGATAGGTGGCTCAGTGGATAGAGTCAGACCTACAAATGGGAGGTCATTGTTTCAAATATGGCTTCAGACACTTTCCACTTCTGTGACTCTGGGCAAGACACAACCTCAGTTGTCTAACTTTTGCCATTCTTTTGTCTTGGAACCAATACTTAATATTGATTCTGAGAAGGTAGGAGGTTTTTTTTTTTAATTTTTTAGTGGAAGGACAATGGCCAGGGTATCTGTAGATGTGTAGTGCGGTGTTAGACATTGCAGAGTAGCCTGGTCCTGGGCAAGATCAAGGGAAATCTCGCCAATTGGTCCTACAGTGAGTAAGGGTCTGAAGAGGGATTTGAACCCAGGTTTTCCTGATTCCATGTCCAGCACTCTGACTACTATGCCCTATTATCTCTTGATATTCATTGAATGAAAGAAAGAATATTCTTCTTGTAATACCATGAGGCTTTTAATGAATTACAACTTCTCTAGGGTACACTTATAAGTGGAGATGCTTTTGATCTGAATGTGAGTGTGAGCATTTGGATTTATATCCAAGGGTCTGCCATTATTCACCTTGGAGATTGTATCTGTAATATTTAAATGAAGTCATCTGCCAGTGACATTCTATAATAATCTTACCTTTGATCAATAGATTTCTGACATTCTTTTTAAAAATACTCTTACTTTCTGTCTCAGAATTGATACCAAGAATCAATTCCAAGCTAGAAAAGCAGTAAGGGTGAAACAATTGGGATTAAATGGCTTGCCCAGGGTTAAACAATTTGCAAGTCTCTGTCATCTGCCATTCTTTTTTGTGCCAGCTCAGGCATTCTTCCTTCCTTCCCTCCCTCCTTCTCTCCTTCTCTCCTTTTCTTCTTCTCTCCCTCCCTCCTTCTCTCCCTCCCTCCTTTTCTCCCTCCCTCATCTCCTTCCTTCCTTCCTTCCTTCCTTCCTTCCTTCCTTCCTTCCTTCCTTCCTTCCTTCCTTCCTTCCTTCCTTCCTTCCTTCCTTCTTTCCTTCCTTCCTTCCTTTCTTCTATGATCTTACTATAGGCCATTATAGATAGAGAGAGAGATAGACAAATATTTATTAAGCATATATTAAGTGGCAGGCTCTGCACTAAGTCCTCAGGATACAAAGAAAAACCCTTCTTTTATGGAATTCACAATCCAATAGGGAAAATTAAATAATAATTCCAGAGAGAATTTTGCAGGTTGAGTTGTTTGAGAGAAACATTTTCCATTATGGACTCAGAAGGGAGCTTTATATTGTACTGACTTTTTGTCCAAGGATAATAAAAGCTGATTTTTATATGTCCATCTACAATTCTTGCACAATTGCCAAACAATTGCCACAACAAGAAGGCCAAAACAACTCAGAAGCTACGTCAGTCAGCAAGTACTTGATCTCTTTGCCACATGGAGAAAAGTGTAGCCAAGGGCAACAGTGATTTATATTAAAAAGTCATTAACAAAGCCCTGAAGAGATAGTAGAAATCTATGATTTCTATGACACCTTCTATGACACCTTCTATGACACCTCATTAAAGTGTGAGAAGTGATGGAAAGAAAAAGGGATTTGCAGAAAGTTTGACATGAAGCCTAACTAAATTACATTATCACAAGAACATTTAAAGAAGAAACTGGAAGGGCAAGAAACAGGGGGGGAAAGGAAAAGAAAAAAGATCTGTTAGAATTTCCATAATTTTTTTTCTTTCATCAGTAATACATTTGGACAATCATGTAGTCCCTGAAGTGTTTAAAGTGGCACTAACACAGAAATAGGCAGTATATAGAGCAGACAAAGCACACCTAAAGAGAATGAATAGAGAAGTCAATAGTATTTTGAATGTATTGAAAAATCTGTTTTCTGGATATCACAGAGAGGAGAATTTACCAACTGATTTGAAAATAAATTTGGGAAGGTATTATAATTAGACTATTTAGACATTTGGTCATTTTGGACTTTTCATGACCCCCTGGACCAATACTGTTGTTCATAAGGATCTTGGAGTGGTTTGCCATTTTCTTCTCTCATAGATTAAAGCATGTTTATGTGTGGGAGGGTCTGCCTTCCTTTCTTCCCATACAATTAATTTCATTAAGTGCTTTTATTATGAAATCCTGTTGTTCTTTGGTTAACTAATAAAAGTAAACACGGTTGGAACTTTTGAGCTCTTATTTTTGAGTGAATGCAGAAACTCAGTGTACCAGTATACCTTTAACCTGGGGTACCATGGCAGAAATCTACATGCAAGTTAGAGAGGAATACTCCCAGCTATTCCATTAAAATGTCATGTCTAAAACCAACCACAATACTCTGGATGTGGCGTTTCTAGGGCAGAATATTTCTACCACAAAACATGCCTGTGTGCTTACATGCACACATACTCACTCCTTGCCATGCAGTCAGATTCAGAAAGAAAAGTGTAGAATATTAGCTATGTGCTTTGCAGAAAAACCCATTTTTGTCACGGGTTACTAGGGTACCTTCCCAGCTCATGGACACTGGCTTACTATTACCTCTTGAAGGATTTAATATCCCTTCTATTTTTCAATTAAATAGGATCCTTTTGTGAGTTATCCTATACCGAGATGAGGAGAGAAAGAAAGAAAGAACACTATTTAAATTTCTATAGATATTTTAAAATAGCCCTCATACAAAATTGGATGAATATTTTTAAAGTGCTAGTGAACATTTAGGCAGGCTATAGGACACAAGATAATTAAAAGTCCTCTGTGATATATTAGTTCTCATTCTATAGATGGGAAGTCTGAAGTAGAAAATTGCATTTTTGTTAATGTGGACATAAGCTTGGCAAAGGAAATAAGCAAGAGGAATAGAAATGAGGCATCAGAGAAAGGAGATTAGGAACAAAAACACAGAAAAGATAGAACAATTCCTCTCTATAGTCTCTCATTGCTTAAACAAAGACTATTAATACAAATGCTGGAGGAAAACCAGTTAAACAGCATGGACATGCAAACTGAATAGATGAAGAAAGGACAATAAAGCTTGGATACATGGCCAGATGAGAGAAGATGTAAAGATGCGAGGTCTGGAGGAAGGCCGAGAGTGATGTGATAAGACCCAGTAACAATAAATAGCAGAAAAGGTTGGGGTGGTTTGAAGGGGAGATGGATAGAATTCCAGTGAATTATAGGATGGAAATTATCATTTTATAAACACATTTCCCAATATCACTTCCTTCCTTCATTCCTTCCATAGCAGACACCAGCCAAACTGAGCTACTTGATGACGCCTGAATTATGTGCTGTGTTTTTCTACCTTTGTTCATTCCATTAGCATTCTGCTTTTAGTCTCTTTCACCTTCATGTCTAGTTTTAAAATTCCTATCCAACCTTCAAGGCTCAGAGCAAATGTTACCTTCTCTGATTCTTTCCTTGGTCTCCTAGCCATTAGTGATCTCTGGCTTCTCTGTACTCATCCCACATCATAGGTACAGTCTAATGGCACTTTCATGTTCTACTTTTTATCATTTCATTCTTTTCTCTCCTGTTATACAAACAGACCGGAGAGACAGAAGGACAGACAGACAAAGACGGTTTGAGAGAGACAGAGAGAGAGCATTTATTAAGGCTTACAATGTTTCAAGAACCATGCTAAGGTCAAAGGATACAAATAAAAGAAAATAAGGCATTCCCTAAACTCAAGTTGCTTTCCTTAGGGATGCCAGAAAAGGAGGAAAGAGAGTTTCCATAAGGGGTAATGTTGAATTCACTGAAGGAAATAGGAACAGAGTGGTGGTCTGGTTTAGGGAAAAATAATGCAAATAAATGACCTATTCGAGTATAATCACCACAAGGGCAGGGAAATTTTGAGGGGCTCACAAAGGGAGGGGTATTATCTAACGTCACACTAGTAGCAAAGTCAAGATTTGCACCGTGTCATCTGACTCCATTTAGGAACACCAATATTGTGGAGCCCTGATAAGAAAATATCGAAGCAGTAAATTTCTGACTTTTCTGGGACTGTGTATGTATAGAGAATGAGGCTATAAGATGGTAATCCAGAGCAAAGAATATGAATGAAGGGCATGAGAAGTCCCTAGCCCCTTCACTAGTAAGCTAGTGAGTCAGTGGTAGCATGGGGTTTCAATAAGCAGAATTTGGGGTGGGGAGGGCATTCCATGCATATGAGAGGCTGGCAAGACGTCTAGACAAAGCAATATGACTCCCACTCAGCTCTCTCTAACTACCCATTAGGCTGTATTTTTATGTTTTCTTTTCTCTTTAAAGTCTTAATTTAATATTTTGGGAGAGAGAGAGAGAGAGAGAGAGAGAGAGAGAGAGAGAGAGAGAGAGAGAGAGAGAGAGAGAGAGGGAGAGAGAGAGAGAGAGAGGGAGACAGGGAGAGAGAGGGAGGGAAGGAGGGAGAGAGAGGGAGGGAGGGAGGGAGAGAGAGGGAGAGAGAGGGAGAGAGAGGGAAAGAAAGAAAGAGAAAGAGAGAGAGAATAAAAGGACTAGATTCCATAAACTCCTTTTCTTGCAAATCTTCACAGTCAAAGTCCTTCATACACTTACATTCTGAAAAGGCCAGGTCAATTGAATGCCTGCATCTTAGTAAAAGTATGTTACCTTGGGAAGGGACATAGCATTATGTTTAGGAGGGACATCAGAAAATGTTTCCCATAGGATGTGGTTCCTGAAGTGAACTTTGTATGAAGATGATTTCAGAGGTTTCAAGGTGTAGGGTGATAGCTTATGTTAAGACATAGAGATGGGAAGAGGAATAGATCATTTGGGGAGCAGGTCTGTAGTCCATGCAGGATGAAGTATAGAATCAACAAAGTGGATAATATAAAATGCCTGGAAAGGTCAGTTGACTATGAGGGACACAGTGTCAAGAGCTTTTTGAGGAAGTGAATGACATGGTTGGTTTGTTTCTTAGGTAGAATATTTTGGTGCCTGTATAGAGGATAGATGGCAGTGGATGGGGATTATATGGTTAGTACAATAGTTGCAGGGTAAGGTGATGAGGATTTGATAAAGGGAAATGAAGGGAGTAGAGAGAAGGGGACAGATGTGGGACGAATTAGAGGGGTAAAATCAATGGAACTTGGCATCCAACAGCCTTGTTTCATTATGGGGATTAGGTATAATGAAAAGTCACTGATAATGCCAAGATTGTGACCTTTGAAGACTAGAAATTGATGATGTCCTCAGGGGGAGAGAGGACAGGTTCCATTTTAGATATGGTGAGTTTCAGTTTTCAGTAGGATATTCAGGATATGACCAAAATGCATTTGGACTCATGGGACTAGAATTCAGGAGAGAGATTGGACCTAAATATAAAGGTTTGTGAATCTTTGGTACAAAGATGACAACTGAAGCCATGGAAAATAATGAGATTGATAATTAGTGAAAGGACTGTAGAGAGAGAAAAAAAGAGGGTGTAGGAGTGAGCCTTGGAGGTTATTCATGTGTAGGAGGCAGGATACAAATTGAGATCCAACAAAGAAAACTAATAAACAGTCATCAAACACATATGAGAACAAGGGAAGAGCATAGCCATGGAGGCATTGAGGGAAGAGGGGGAATGGTGCCAAGTGTTTAAAAGTTATAGAAGTAAAAGAGGAAAATGGCTGAGGAAAGGTCATTGAATTTTGTAGTTCATGATTGTTGATAACCTTGGAAAATCGGTTTCAGAAACTGAAGGAAATGGAAGTCAGATTTTAAGGGGCTGAAAACTGAGCAAAGGTACGCAAGTGGAAGCAGGGAATGTAGATAATGGGAGTTTGGTTTGGCTGTGAAAGAAAAAAAGATGTTAATAATAGCTTGAAGGAATAGTGAGGTCAAGGGAAGTGTTTTTAAAAGTGTGGGTCAGACCTGAGAAAAACTGTGGGCAATGAGTAGGGAAGGATTAAAGATAAGTGATAGAAAGGGAATAATGGAAGGGGAAAGGTCCCTCAGATGTGTTCAAAGTTCCCCTTGGCAGTGGCCTTATATACTCTCCATATATTGGAGCAAAGGAAGAGACAACGGAGGAGTAACATAAAAAGGGCTTTAAGGTATGAATTAGGGGCAGAATGGGAGTTCATTAAGAATCATCTCAATTTTCTCAATAAAGTAGGAGACCACGTCCTCTGTTGAGAGGAATTATGGATGATATAAGGAGCCGGAGTAAGCGAAAGGAGCTTTGGAGTAGCTGTTTCATCAAGTTCAATAGAGTCAAGAATAAAAGGATTGTTTTGCAGCAGGGAAATTTGTTGTGAGCAGATAAGTTGACATTGAATGACATGAGTTTGTTGAGAATTTGTTAGTGCTCTATTTGGAATGGCTGTGTGATTCTCCCCAGAATACTAAGCATTCAGGGAACGAAGCAAAGAAGATGGACAGTGGGAGCAACCCAGGGTTGGGAATTAATAGGACATGAATGGCAGAAGGAACAAGGGGGCAAGGCATTCAAAGGTAGAATAAAGTGCATTGATTGAACTGGATGACTCTCAGTTTAAGATTCTGAGGAGAGAAATGTGAGGCCAGATCAGGTGAGGGGGACTGACAGAATGTGGCTAGAGAAGAGGATTGGGTGAATTGATGAAAATTCAGACATAGGTAGGAAGAATGAGGAAGAATGAGGAAGAAAGAGATGGAAGAATAAAAATTTGGCATCAGAGGAATTCTAAAAGTCAGTATTTTGAGGCAGCAAGACCATGACTAATGGTGTGATTTGTTTGGGTCTGTCTTATGGCACGCTGGGGTGGGAGGAAGGTTCCAGTCACCATGAGTGAGGAGGTTGCTCAATTGAGAGGCCAAGGTTTTTGAGGGGATATCAATAGGCAAGTTCCCAAACAGGAGTAGAGATAGAAATACTATGATCCAGGTACTGAGCACCTATAGGCTGGTGTGTTACAGGATGATGTAAACCGATGGAGTGAGTCTCATAGCAGGAAAGGTTGCTGAGCAATGATGGTAGAAGAAAGAACAGGAAGTGGGAATGGTGAGCAAAAACTCTACCTCTACTCCTGGCCTAGTATGTTGGGATGCATAAGAACAGGAGTACCCAATACTGGAAAAAAAGAAAGAAAAAAAAAGAAAAGGTGAGCAGGTAGACAGAACCTTCTACTTGAAGCCTTCATGCCCCATCAGACATGGCGTCCAACCACAGAATTAATTGTAATAGATTCTATGGTTATCCTCACTTTGAAAATGAAGAAACTGAGGCTTGGATAGGTGAAGTGATTTGCCCAATGTCATGCACCTTGTAAATACGGGAGGTAGGATTTAAATCCAGGTCTTCATGATCTTGAGTGCAGTAATTATCCATCAGGATGTGCTCACGTTTACATAGATGGTGACATTGACTGTGGCTTGCTCCCTCAAGCATAAGGCTGATCCCATCAGGGAAGTTCAATGGCAGCCCTAGACCCCTAAAGGCATCACAGATCCATAACTGCTAAGTTCATATCCACTTTCAGAAATATGTGGGCAAATGTTTAACTTAGGGGGGAAATATATATCACATCACACAAATTTAATTTGCATTACTAACATTTTCTACATCACCTTTTAAAGTCCAGACAATTGACAAAACAATAAATGAAGCCTTGATTTTTAGCATTTGCCTATCACTGAGGCATAAATGCTAACCTTGGAAATTTAACAATTGGCTCTTGTGAGTCAGTTCGAGCTAGCTGCAGCACACCCCTTCAAGTGCCTTGTTGTGGTTAGAGAGTGCCTTTGCATGCTTCAAGGCTAACCCAGAAGAATATAGCTCTTTCAAATTCTACTAGACTGAAAAGACTTGTATGTCTGTTGTCACCAGACTGTGTCTGAGGGGTGATGACATTTTTAGCCACAGAAACTACCAGAGATTAAGTTCTAGAATTTTGATCATGTGCCTCCATGAAGGAGAAAATGAAAGCTCACCTTTACCAAGGGTTTGATGGCTTAAAAAGCCTTTTATGTATATAATCTCATGTGATATCCTCCTGATAACTCTGTGAAATCCTTATTCTACAAAGGAGGAAACTGAGGCTCAGAAGAGATAAATGATTTGTCTAATGCCACACAACTCGTAAGAATGAAAGACAAAATTTGACTCCAGGTCTTCCTAACCCCAAGTCTAGCACATGATCCACTATAGCAGTTAACACTATGAATGATAAATCCTTTAAGTATTAATGATATAGTAACATTTACTATGGAAGACAGGCAAGTGGTACAACAGAAAGGTCACTGCATTTTAAGAGAGAGGACCTGAGTTCAAATCCTGATTCTGATAACTATGATTAATTTGTGTGATCTTCCCACATGTTGAAAAATTGGACTAGATGATTTCTGAAGTCTCTTTCAGCTCTGAACTTATGGGCAAGATCCTCTGATCTTGGACAAGTAGTACAGAAGGAATGCCCTGGAGTCAGAGGATCTGGGTTCAAATTCCACCTCTAATGGTTACTGCCTGTGTGTGGGGGCAATTTCACTTAAGTTCCCCATTCTTCCCTTTCCTCATATCTGAAGTGAGAGGGGAGAGGAACCAGAAGACACCTAAGGTCTCCTTTCTTTAAATCTTATTCTAAAATCTCTGTGTTGGGTTAAATGTCTACACAGTAAAGCAACTTTAGTGTTAAACTACTGATCTTTCTTAAATGAAACTAGTTATATAGTGACACCAACACCACAACCCATCTTTTGGTCCAGCACTTTTTCTCTGCTTCTTCATTCTTTCCTTATAGATCGGGAGGGGGGGGGGAGTTGGGAATCAGCAGAAAGCAGGGACAGGGTTCAGGGGAAAAGAGGCTGCACCAGGCAAGTTCAGAGTGTAGTTTACCAATCAGCCAGCTGAAATGTAGGGGGTGTGGTGGGAAGAACAAAGTGTTAAATTTGGATGAAGGACAGCTAAAGACTAGCACTGCCTCTCCTAGCCAGTGCCCTGGCTGCCATCAGGATCCATGTTTGCACTAGGCAATATTTTTTTCATGGCTTTGTTCTCTTCTACACCAAGAGCCCTCTGGCTACAACCAGCTTCAATAGGAGGAGATTAAATATATCTTGCTCTAAAAAAGAGCTAAATCCATTTCAGATCAAACACTATCTGGTTATTTCCTGACTGTGAGAAGTCGGATTGCAAAATCTAAAGAAGGAGGAAAGAGAAGAAGTCAAGCAAGATGGGCCTGGGATTGTTTTCTACTCTTGGTGAGTATCATTGTTGAGAATTGGTCCAAGAAGCATCTACTATACCATATTTGCTCTTGATGTACTTTTTTGGAGCCTAGGAGTGTGTACCTGGAGGAAAGGATGAATAGACCTATTGCTATAAGCCATATTCTAGCTGCATAGGTATTGTCTTCAGTGATGCTGGGAGCAGGGGGTTGGCCATGCTAACTCATTGAATAGCTGAAGGAAAAGTGGACAAAAGAGAGAAAAGATCCAAGTCTCTAAAAAGATTTATAGTAGCTCTTTTTGTTGTAGCAAAGAATTAGAAGTAAGGTTGGAGTCCATCAATAATATGGAATATCATGCTATTAAGAAGTGATGATTATGACAAAAATTAAGAGAAAAATTAAGAGGAAAGACTTGTATGAACTGTTGCAAAGTGAAATGAATAGATCTGGAGAACAATTTGCATAATGTACATAATAGTGAGAAGGAAACAACTTTGAAGATCAATTCGTGACCTCTAGTCATGACAAATCATGACTTCTAGAGCCTGGTTATGTTGCCTGGAATCCAGATCTCAGCCAAGAAGTGAAATATTAAAGCGTCAGAATGAGATATATATTTTATACTTGACCAATTTGTTGAATTGTTTTATTTTGAACTTTTTTTTTGTTAGAAAAGAAGGCTTCTATTTGAGGAAAAGGAATTTGGAGGTAATAACTGGGATGCAAAGAAAAATACACAGAAGAAATAAAAAAGAATTTCAAAAAGAGACACAGAGTTCAATTCTGTTAAATTGATTATATACTTTAAAATTATTCATAAGTTTCCTTTCATATAAAAATATTTTTATTCATTGCTTACTGAAATGTTGATGATTAAGTTCATAATCAAAGAGAAGATTTAAGGAAATATGCTAACCAGTCTGTCATCCTTCCCTTCTGAAAGATCTTTCAAATCTGAGTCATAACTATTTGGGGGTAGTTTTTCTTAGTGACCTTTCAAGAACTTCAGAAGAAAGACAACTGAGACAGAGAGAAGAGGAGGAGGAAAAGGATGAGACTATTATTGCAATGTTTTACCTTCCATTCAAACTTACCAATTTTCTTCAGCTTTGTCAGGTATAGTCTAGGTTCCCCCTCCATCTAACTTTGAAACTTTTGCTGACAATTCATGCCACACAACCCCTTTTCCCCACCTGGTATGATTGGTTTGCTCCACAGCCTCTTCTCCTGCTCTGACTTGATTTTTTGGCATGATTTCTACTTCCTTCTTAGGACTCTTAGTTTATAGACATAAAGAGGGAATCTGAGATTTTCCAGTAAACAAAAGAAGAAACCTGATTTGGGGACTTTCATACACCTGTTTTATAAAAGAATCTAGTCAAAATAAACAATATAATAAAATAAGAAGAAAAAACATTATTTTTTGACCTGTAAATCCTCATTAGTGGAGGGTAATGAGTTTACAGAAATTAAGGGCATTGAGTAATTAAATAATCTTCCTCATAGCTGAGGATGATTCACAAGTCATATTAATGATATGAGTCATGAAATTGAGACCAGGCTTATTAATGTGTCTATTGATATCAGGCCAGAAATGGAAAGAGAGAGGATATGAACAGCACCTGGAGATATTGAAGAATTATCATGAGACAAGGAGCCACCCTCTCATAAGCAGAGATTTGGTGCTAGTATGGGATAATGTCAGAAGAGTGTGATATGAGGAGAGGGAAGTGAGCAAATTATCTTAGTTTTCTTCTTCTTCTTTTTTTTTAATTTTTATTTGGTCATTTCCAAACAATATTCATTGGAAACAAAGATAATTTTCTTTTCTTCCCTTCCCCCTCCCACCACCTCTCCCATAGCCCATGCTAAATTCCACTGGTTACCACATGTGTTCTTGACTCCAACCCATTTCCCTGTTGTTGGAATTTGCATTAGAGTGTTCATTTAGAGTCTCTCCTCAGACATGTCCCCTCCAACCCTGTAGTCAAGCAGTTGCTTTTCATCAGTGTTTTTACTCCCACAGTTTATCTTCTGCTTGTGGATAGTGTTTTTTAGATCCCTGCATATTGTTCAGGATCACTGCATTGCCACTAATGGAGAAGTCTATTGCCTTCCATTGTACCACAGTGTATCAGTCTCTGTGTACAGTGTTCTATTGATTCTGCTCCTCTCGCTCTTCACTTCCTGGAGGTTGTTCCAGTCTCCATGGAATTCCTCCACTTTGTTATTCCTTTTAGCACAATAGTATTCCATCACCAACATATACCATAATTTGTTCAGCCATTCCCCAATTGAAGGGCATCCCCTCATTTTCCAATTTTTGGCCACCACAAAGAGTGCAGCTATGAATATTCTTGTACAAGTCTTTTTCCTTATTATCTCTCTTTGGGGTACAAACCCATGAGTGCTATGGCTGGATCAAAGGGCAGACAGTCTTTTATTGTCCTTTGGGCATAGTTCCAAATTGCCCTCTATAATGGTTGGATTAATTCACAACTCCACCAGCAATGAATTAGTGTCCCCACTTTGCCACATCCCCTCCAGCATTCATTACTTTCCATAGCTGTTATGTTAGCCAATCTGCTAGGTGTGAGGTGATACCTCAGAGTTTTTTTGATTTGCATCTCTCTGATTATAAGAGATTTAGAACACTTTTTCATGTGCTTATTAATAGTTTTGATTTCTTTGGCTGAGAACTGCCTGTTCATGTCCCTTGCCCATTTATCAATTGGAGAATGGCTTGATTTTTTGTACAATTGATGTAGCTCTTTGTAAATTTGAGTAATTAAACCTTTGTCAGAGGTTTTTTTGTTTTTTTTTTAAACCCTTACCTTCCATCTTGGAGTCAATACTGTGTATTGGCTCCAAGGCAGAAGAGTGGTAAGAGCTAGGCAATGGAGGTCAAGTGACTTGCCCAGGGTCACACAGCTAGGAAGTGGATGAGGCCAGATTTGAACCTAGGACCTCCCGTCTCCAGGTCTGACTCTCAATCCACTGAGCCACCCAGCTGCCCCCTTGTCAGAGGTTTTTATGAAGATTGTTTCCCAATTTGTTGCTATCCTTCTGATTTTAGTTACATTGGTTTTGTTTGTACAAAAACTTTTTAATTTGATGTAGTCAAAATTATTTATTTTACATTTTGTGACTCTTTCTAAGTCTTGCTTGGTTTTAAAATCTTTCCCTTCCCAAAGGTCTGACATGTATACTATTCTGTGTTCACCTAATTTACTTATAGTTTCCTTCTTTATGTTCAAGTCATTCACCCATTCTGAGTTTATCTTGGTGTAGGGTGTGAGGTGTTGATCCAAACCTAATCTCTCCCACACTGTCTTCCAATTTTCCCAGCAGTTTTTATCAAATAATGGATTTTTGTCCCAAAAGTTGGGGTCTTTGGGTTTGTCATTAACTGTCTTGCTGAGATCATTTACGCCAAGTCTATTCCACTGATCTTCCTTTCTGTCTCTTAGCCAGTACCAAATTGTTTTGATAACCACTGCTTTATAGTATAGTCTGAGATCTGGGACTGCAAGTCCTCCTTCCTTTGTATTTTTTTTCATGATTTCCCTGGATATCCTTGATCTTTTGTTCTTCCAAATGAACTTTGTTATGGTTTTTTCTAAATCAGTAAAAAAATTTTTTTTTGGAAGTTCCATGGATATGGCACTAAATAGATAGATGAGTTGGGGTAGGATGGTCATTTTTATTATATTGGCTCATCCTACCCATGAGTAGTTAATGTTCTTTCAATTGTTCAAGTCTAGTTTTAGTTGTGTGGAAAGTGTTTTGTAGTTGTGTTCATAAAGTTCCTGTGTTTGTCTTGGGAGATAGATTCCTACGTATTTTATTTTGTCTAAGGTAATTTTGAATGGGATTTCTCTTTCTAGTTCTTGCTGCTGAGCTGTGTTGGAATTATATAGAAATGCTGATGACTTATGTGGGTTTATTTTATATCCTGCAACTTTGGTAAAGTTGTTGATTATTTTGATTAGCTTTTTGGTTGAATATCTAGGATTCTTTAAGTAGACCATTATGTCATCTGCAAAGAGCAATAATTTGGTCTCCTCCTTGCCTATTTTAGTGCCTTCAATTTCTTTTTCTTCTCTAATTGCTACTGCTAGTGTTTCTAGTATAATGTTAAATAATAGAGGTGATAATGGGCATCCTTGTTTTACTCCTGATCTTCTTGGGAAGGCTTCTAGTTTATTCCCATTGCAGATGATGTTTACTGATGGTTTTAGATATATACTGTTTATTATTTTTAGGAAGGGGCCTTCTATTCCTATACTTTCTAGTGTTTTCAATAGGAATGGGTGTTGTATTTTATCAAAGGCTTTTTCTGCATCTATTGAGATAATCATGTGATTTTTGTCAGTTTGCTTGTTAATATGGTCAATTATGTGGATAGTTTTCCTAATATTGAACCATCCTTGCATTCCTAGTATGAATCCTGCCTGGTCATAGTGGATGACCCTTGTGATCACTTGCTGGAGTCTTTTTGCTAGTATCCTATTTAAGATTTTTGCGACTATATTCATTAGGGAGATTGGTCTATAGTTTTCTTTCTCTGTTTTTGACCTGCCTGGCTTTGGGATCAGTACCATGTTTGTGTCGTAGAATGAATTTGGTAGAACTCCTTCTTGGCCTATTCTGCCAAATAGTTTGTTTAATATTGGGATTAGTTGTTCTTTGAATGTTTGATAGAATTCATTTGTGAATCCATCTGGACTTGGGGATTTTTTTCTTAGGAAGTTCTTTGATGGCCTGTTGGATTTCTGTTTCTGATATGGGATTATTTAAGAAATCTATTTCTTCTTCTGTTAGTCTAGGCAATTTATATTTTTGTAAATATTCATCCATATCACCTAGGTTGGTATATTTATTGCCATATAGTTGGGCAAAGTAGTTTTTAATGATTGCCTTAATTTCCTCTTCATTGGAGATGAGATTCCCCTTTTCATCCTTGATGCTGTTAATTTGCCTTTTTTCTTTCCTTTTTTTAATTAGATTGACCAGTATTTTGTCTATTTTGTCTGCTTTTTCAAAGTACCAGCTTCTAGTATTGTTTATTAGCTCAATAGTTCTGTCACTTTCAATTTTATTAATTTCTCCCTTAATTTTTAGGATCTCTAGTTTGGTTTTCTTCTGGGGGTTTTTAATTTGTTCGTTCTCAAGATTTTTGATTTGCATTTCCAATTCCTTGTTCTCTGTCCTCCCTAATTTGTTAATATATGCACTCAGGGATATGAATTTTCCTCTAAGTACTGCCTTGGCTGCATCCCATAAGGTTTGAAAGGATGTCTCGCCGTTGTCATTTACTTCAATGAAATTATTAATTGTTTCTATGATTTATTCTCTAACTATCTGATTTTGGAGTATCATATTATTTAATTTCCAATTAATTTTTGATTTGGCTCTCCATGTACCCTTACCAATATTTTTATTGCCTTGTAATCTGAAAAGACTGAATTTATTATTTCTGCTTTTCTGCATTTGAGTGCCATGTTTCTGTGACCTAGTGTATGATCTATTTTTGTGAATGTGCCATGTGGTGCTGAAAAGAAGGTATATTCCTTTTTGTCCCTATTTATTTTTCTCCATATGTCTATTAACTCTAATTTTTCTAAGATTTCATTCACCTCTTTTACCTCTTTCTTGTTTATTTTTTGTTTGATTTATCTAAATTTGATAGTGGTTGGTTCAAGTCTCCTACTAATATGGTTTTACTGTCTATTTCCTCCTTCAATTCTCCTAGTTTCTCTATTAAAAATTTGGATGCTATACCATTTGGTGCATACATGTTGATTAGTGATATTTCCTCATTGTCTATACTCCCTTTTAACAGAATATATTTACCTTCCCTATCCCTTTTGATCAGGTCTATTTTTGCTTTGGCTTTGTCAGATATCATGATTGCAACTCCTGCCTTCTTTCTATCAGTTGAGGCCCAAAAGGTCTTACTCCAACCTTTAATTCTAACCTTGTGAGGTCAACCCGCCTCATATGTGTTTCTTGAAGACAACAAATGGTAGGGTTTTGGATTCTAATCCAATCTGCTATTTGTCTATGTTTTATGGGTGAGTTCATCCTATTCACATTCAAAGTTATGATTGTCATTTGTGGATTCGCTGGCATTTTGATATCTTCCCCTAGTTCTGACCTTTCTTCTTTAGCTATCTCCTTTTGAACCAATGATTTACTTTAGGTCAGTCCCCCTAGTCCCCTCCCTTGAGATGCTTCCCTTTCTAGCCCCTCCCTTTTTATGCTCCCTTCCCCTCCCCCCTCTCCTTCCCTCCCTTTTTATACTCCTTCCCCCCTCCCCCTCCTTAATTTTCCTTTCTTTCTTGCCCTAATGGATAAGATAGAATTCAGGATCCCACTGGATCTAGATGTTCTTCCCTCTCAGATTTGATTTCACTGAGAGTAAGGTTTAAGTAATACCACTTCATGCTCTCTTCCTCTCCTCATATGAGAGTTCTTCTCCTCCCCTTCCCATGTGTATCTTTATATGGGAAAGATTATTCTATTGAGTCCCCCCCACTATTTCTTGAAGTAAATCTTAGTATTATCGATGGTTCCCCCCCTCCCTTTTCCTTTCTTTGCCCCCACTTTCCCCAAATCTTCTTAATGCCCCAATTTTTCCCTATGCATGTTTCTTCTAACTACTCTTACGATGCTACAATTTTGAGAGTTACACAAAACATTTTCCCCACATATTAATATATATAATTTGATGTAAATGTAGTCCTTATAGAAGAGAGTTTGACTTAAAGAAAAAGATAAGATTTATCTCCTTTTCCCTTTCTTTCATATTTACCTTTTCATGTTTCTCTTGCTTTCTGTGCTTGGATATCAAATTTTCCACTAAGTTCTGGTCTTTTCTTAGGAAATGCTTGGAAATCTTCTATTTTGTTGAATGCCCATACTTTCCCCTGGAAGTATATAGTCAGTTTTGCTGGGTAGTTGATTCTTGGTTGGAGACCCAGCTCTCTTGCCTTTCTAAATATCATGTTCCATGCTTTGTGGTCTCTTAGTGTGTTAGCCGCTAAGTTGTGTGTGATCCTTATGGGAGCCCCCTTATATCTGAAGCTCCTCTTCTTGGCTTCTTGTAGGATTTTCTCCTTTTCTTGGAAGCTCTTGAATTTGGCAATTACATTCCTAGGGGTTGTCTTTTGGGGATTTAGTATAGAGGGTGTTCTATGAACCCTTTCTATTTCTATTTTGCCCCCTTGCTCCAGAACGTGGGGGCAATTTTCTTTTATAATCTCCTGTAGAATAATATCGAGTTTATTGTTTATCTCTGGTTTTTCTGGGAGACTGATAATTTGGAGGTTTTTCTCTTCTCCCTCTGTTTTCCAGATCTGTGACCTTCTCAGTGAGATATTTTATGTTTTCTTCTAATTCATTAATTTTTTGGGTTTGCTTTATTGATTCTTGCTGTTTTATGATCCCTCTTTCTTCGAGTTGCTTAATTCTGGATGTTAGGGACTGGTTTTGCTTTTCAGCTTTGTCTGCCCTTCTATTGGATGCTTCGAGCTCTTTTTCCAATTGAGCATTCTTATCTGTCAGACAGCTGATCTCTTTCTCCCATTTTTCTTTCCAGGTTTCCATCTTTTGGATAAGTTCCAGTTTGAGATCTTCCAGAGCTTGTTGATAGTTTCCACTTTTGGGAGGCATGTTCTGATTATTTTTGGATTTCTTCCTCATTCTCTTCTTTTCCTTGGGTACTTCCACCATAAAAGTTTTCAATAGTCATCTTTTTCCTTTCTTCCTGGAGGCTTGATTTTGGGCCATGTGAGCCATCCCTTTGGTGGTTTTATTCCCCTTTCCTTTTTGGTCTGGGGTCTGGGTGATATGGACGGGTTTTCTGTGAATTTAGGTTGCCTCAGACTAGTTCTTCCCAGCCTCCGAGGTTTCTTAGAGTGCTGGGCCCCTTATCACATCCAAACTGTCCATGTGTTCAGCTCCGCCCAGATAATCAGCGCATGGTCTGCCCCTGGTGTTTAGCTCCGCCCAGATGTTCAGCGAAACCACCCCAAGTACAGCTCCGTGGACCCCTATGATCAGCGCCGGGTTCTCCCGTGAAACCACCCTGAGATGTTTTTTCCTGGCAGTCCCCAGATCCCAAGGACCCTGGAGTGCCCCCCCCCCCCCCAGACAGAGATGTTCCCCACTCACTCGCTGTCCTGGTGAGCGCTCAGGTAGCTCACTCTGGTTTGGTGGGGGAGGTGGGGGGGAAGGGAGGCTCAGTTCATGTTTCTGTGCAAGCTTTTCCTCCTTCTTATTAAAGTGTGGAAATGTTCAAACCCCACGTACCTTCGCTTCTGTGGGGTACTGGGGAGTCCTGTTCCGCCAAAGGTGATTTTTATGCTCCTTTGATGTAGTCTATTTCGTTCGGTGCTGGGGAGAGGAAGTGTGTGGCGTCTAGATTGCAGCCATGATTACCCGGAAGTTCCCCTCTTTTTTAATTACATTTTGATGATTCTCTTGAGTTCTGTGCTTGGACATCAAATTTTCTGTTCAGGTCTGGTCTTTTCTTTACAAATTCTTAAAATTCTTCTACTTTGTTGAATGACCATACTTTCCCCTGTAAAAATAGTCAGTTTTGCTGGGTAGTTGATTCTTGGTTGTAGACCTAGTTCCCTTGCTTTCTGGAATATCGTATTCCATGCCTTTCTTTTTTTCAGTGTAGATGCAGCCAGATCCTGAGTTATCCTCACTGTGGTTCCTTGGTATCTCAATGACTTCTTCTTGGCAGCTTGTAATATCTTTTCTTTGGTCTGATAGTTCTTGAATTTGGCTATAACATTCCTGGGTGTTTTCAGTTGGGGATTAAGTACAGGAGGTGATCTGTGGATTCTTCACTTTTCCCTCTTGTTCAAGGATTTCGGGGCAGTTTTCTTTAATAATTTCCTGTAATATAATGTCCAGGCTTTTTCTTTTGTCATGGTCTTTTGGTAGGCCAATAATTCTTAAATTGTCTCTCCTTGAACGATTTTCTAAATCCTCTGTTTTGTGAATTAGATGCTTCATATTTTCCTCAATTTTTTCATTCTTTTGGTTTTGTTTTATAGTGTCCTGCTGCCTTGTGAGGTCACTCAATTCTAGTTGTTGTATTCTGGTTCTTAAAGACTGGATTTCATTCTTAGTTTTTTGGTTGTCCTTTTCCTTTTGGTCGGATTTTCTTTGGAGGTCATCTTTCATCTTCTTCATCTCATCTTTCATCTGCTTTGCCTCATCTTTCATCTCCTTTGCCTCATCTTCCAGCTGGTTGATTTTGGCTTTCAAGACACTATTTTCTGTTTCCAGATCACTTCTCTTAGTGTTTAAATTCTTTTCCCAATTGTCTTCAGCCTCTCTTAATTGTGTGTTTTGAATTGTATTTTGAGTTCTTCCAAAGCCTGCATCCAATTCACTGGGATTTCTGATTTTTCCTTTGCTGATCCCTCCCCCTCTGTTTCATTCGCTCTTTGCTCTTTACCTGTGCAGAAGCTGTTGATTGTAATTTCTTTCTTCTTTTTCTGTTGTTTGCTCAAGTTTACCCCTTCTTTGCTCCCCGTATTTGGCTGTGCTCTTGCTCCTCTCATTTTGTTTTGGTTTTGGGGCTGTCAGTTTCCCCTCTTGGAGCTTTGTCAGATCTCTTGGTACAGTCTCTAGGGGAGGAATGTTAGCTTCCCTGACCTCTGGAGGCTTTTGATTGGATTGAGTTCAATTGGGTTGGGCTGTATGTGGTATGAAGCTCTGAGGCTCTGAAGACTCCTGGAAGACTGGGCCGCCCAGGCTCTCTCCAGTTCTCTCCAGCTGCTTCTCCGCTGTCCACAAGTGCCTTTGCCTGCCTCCCTAAACTCTGAGGAGTTTTGATGGGATTAGATTTAACTGGATTGGTCTGGATGTGCCCGAGGCAAGGGTGAGACTGGAGCCCGATGGAGGGACCCAGCCACTGCCTGTTTCTCCCTGGCTTCCTCTCCACTGTCCAAGCTGGATGCTCTGAGCCTGGTGCCCCGCTGCTCATAAGGTAGACCCTGAAAACCAGCACCTTTGCCCACTCAGAGGTTCCCGCTGCTGATGGGGGCTCAGCCCTCTGGGTTGTGGGGGAGGGGTCCTGCGACCTACCCTTTGCCTTCCCCTTAGCCCTGAGTATTCTTGGATTCTGGCTTTTGTCGGGGCGTACCTTTTGATTTGAGTCCAGAAGGAGGGTTCCCCGCTTCTGTCCTGTTATTCAGATTGAATTTCGGTGCCCTAGTAGCATTCAGTCTGTATCGGTTAAGAGATCTGAACTTTTGCTGCTTGCTAAGCCACCATCTTGACTCCGCCCACTCTTAGTTTTCTTCTGTGAAGTGGGTCAAGAGAAGTAACATGGGAAGATTGAGGGGGCAAGAAAAGGTATAAAAGAGCCACTATGGTGAGTGATATAAGGAACTGATTAGAGAGGAATAGTAGGATTGCCTTGCTGTGGTGAGAGCCCAGTTAAATTTAATGAACTCAATTTGCAATGAACCCAGTCAACACTTTCATGACTTCTTCCAGTTCTACTCAGCAGGTCATGAGTAGGAATGAAGAAAGCAGAGTGTAGGAGTTTTCCAGGGCTGGAGTTTGGCAAGGTGTAATTAGGAAGAAGAAAAGGAAATAAGGGGTTCAAAAATTATAAAGTTGGACTAGTTCATCAAGAGGTCCAGTTTTGGAAGGAAGCAGAATGAAGGCAGAGCAAAAAAATGATGACCTGGTAGAGTATTGGTAAATTTTCATAGGAGAAATTTACAGATATGAGGAATTCTGAAGAAAGGGTGGACCAGGGGGTATGAGGCATGGGGGAGGAGTCAGTCTACAGTAGAAACAGGTTCCCCCCCAAAATAATAGATTAAGGACACAAAAGCAGTTGTTTTTTTTTTTCTGTTTGAAATACCTCAAACCCTATAGGATACCCATAGTTAGACCTGGATAGGGAAGAGAGAGAATAATCAGAAAGATGAGAGATAAAGAAAGGTCCAAAGGAAAGGGAGATGTCAGGAAAAATCAAAGCCTCTTTGGTGGTGTTAAATTCAGGAGAAAAGGTCATAAATTTAAAGTTGGAAGGAATTTCAGAGGCCTATATACTACAATTGAGGAAACAGAATTGGGAAATGGTAGTGACTTGCTTAAAGTTACTGAGGGAGTAAATATCAAAGGTGGAATTTGAACTCAGATCCTATGATTGTCCATCATTGTTCTTCTCAATGTAGTCCACTGGGGGGGAAAAGACATTTTTAATCTTATAACAGTTTAAGTTGAGTTGCTTAAAGTAGGAATAGAAGGTTGATTTATGGGGATTATTAAGAGAGTGGGTGGCAAAATATCGGAAGCATTAGTTATGGAGTGCTCATGTGAAGAATCTAGGTTATCAATAGGGTAACCAGTTTCACACCCATGTCACTTCAAGATATGAATGACTTAAGCATGTGGGAAAATAAAGTGGGAAATATAGAGTAAATGGAGAAGATTGGATGAGGCTATAAAGAAGCCCTTTAGGAAATAGGAAAGAATGGAATCGAGAGCACAGAGGGAAAGGTTAATGATAGAGAGGAAGTAATGAACACTTCTATAAGACTGTAGAAGAAGAGGCTAGCGTGAATGGTTGTATCTTCTGGCCTTGGAAATCACAAGGTAAACAGTTTTAAAGGGGTATCTCAACCCTTCCTTCCACTTCTGAATATTCTCTTTTCTTTGGACAAAAGAAAAACTGGACAAAGCTTTCTCTTGCTGCGTTCATTTGCATTTATGACAACATGGAGCACAGGAGCCGCTTCTTTACTGAATAGTGAACCAGAGAAACAAATGGTAAAATTCGGAGTTGAGGCATATTCTCTGCAAGTTTTACACTCTCTTGGAGACTAGAAATATCTCTTTCTAGTATAGCTTGAGAAACAAGAAAACAGCCTTAATTTTGCTTTCTCTAAGGCTGGTGGGTTTCCTAACTTCTCAATTATACACTTGAGAAAAAATTTGGAAGCTACCGTGATCATCAAAAGTGACCCAATGCTTAGCATTCTTTGAATGGATTCACACCAAACTTTCTTTTTCCCTCCAGCATTAGGAGAAATCAAATAAACCCAGGAACACATAAATGAGTTCTACTCCTGATCTGCCATGGACACAATTATTTCTCTCTTGTCTGTCTCTCAGTCACTCTGCTCTGTTCCATGCCTCAGTGTCCCTGCCTGTAAAGTGGAAACACCTATTGCAACCTTCCTTATTGTGATACAGGAAGACTACTTGATGTAATTTTTTTTTGTTTTATGATCACACACACACAAACATATATATATATATCACATATATAACGCATATGTTTGTATATATCTATACCTATAGTCATATCAATATTGATGTCAACATAGCTATAAAATACCTTAAAAAGGTAAGTATGTGATTATTAGAAAGGAGGGGCAGCAAGGTTGATCAATGAGTAGAAAGCTAACCTTGGAGAAGGGAAATCCCTGGTTTAAATCTACCCTTAGATATTTCCTAGCTGTGCCACCTTGGGCAAGTTACTTAACCCCAATTTCATCCCCTTATAGCTTTTCTGTCTTGGAACTGAAACACTATAAATTCTAAGGATTTTAAAAAAAGGAATATACAGGATTTCAGAGTTAATATTCTATAGCAGACCATATCAATACTGCCTGAAAAAATGTAGGGAATGTAAGATTACGATGGTTATTATTATTTATTGTTGTTACTGTTTTAAAGAATATTTGATTTGACAGAGAAAAATTCTACCTTAAAAGATCTATTCCAACAAAGTCTTTCCCATGAGCATGTCGCAAATATGCAAGAAATCTTGAAATATTTAACAACAGAGAATTTTATTCCCTGACCCTCTAATTATTAATATCAAGGGAACATAAAACAAGATGTGCCAAGCAAAGATGTTTGCCATTGTCATGGAAATAATGAAGCACTGATTCCAGATGGAAATGGGAAGAACCTTATAGGCTAGGGATGGTGATATCCTTGACTGTTACTATTTATGGATTAATGTGTTGAATATATCCATCAAGACCTAGAATGTTACACAGTCTCTTGAAGGAGATTACTGATCACTCAAAAGAGTTTAGCTTAACTATTCATAATAAATTAAGTAATGAATAACTAGTGATTTAATAATGTCTATTATATTATTATAAAATAATTTGTAACTATTTAACTAGCTTATTATTAATTTACACAACTATTAGATATTTCAAGAGGAACCAAGTAGATTAAGACTTTTTTCCCAGACCCTATCATGCATTTGGATGAAAAACAGATGGAATTCATCCATCAGTACATATATCTGGGCAGCCACTACAAATGGACACTGGGCTTGGCCCAAAATTAAACAAGGTATTGGGAAATGGAACAGATTGTTTTTGAGAAATCATGCAATTTTTAACAATCCCAAGCCTCTCCCTGGAAACAAAAGGCTATTTTTTAAAAAAAACAACGACATCCTTCTAAAACTATTGTATGGCCTTCATAGAATATTTGTCTCTAATGATTTGAAATGAAAGATCATTCAAAGGGAAATAGAGGCACATGGAAAATTTGAGAACTTTTTTCCATGCCTTATATGGGGAAATATGCAGGAGAAATGAAAGGTTGTCAGAGAAGTGTGTGGCTGTAAAAGAAAAGAAATGGGCTGGTTGAATAGCTTTGGCAAGGAATCATGTTCCATTGCATGCTAATAAAGGCAAGGATGGCCCTCAGCACATTGGGTGGCCCTGTGGCAAATTTATGGATAAATGTCCTACAACTTGGGAAATCATGGAGAAATTGTGATCTGAATGACCACACCCATGAAATCACACATCTATTAGAGTATTCAAGTAATAAGCTATGAATTTTCCCAAATGTATATGTACAATGGTATAGCAGCTACCAGGAGACTGAGGCTGATGGATCTTTTGAACTCAGGAGTTCTGAGCTACAGTGGACTTTGCTGATTAAGTTTCTTGACTAAATTTGGCATGAATGTGATGAATCAGAGAGATGAGTTGGGATGGAGAAAGGGAGCAGGTTGACTAAGGAGGGTAAGAAACAAAAGAAGATTAAAACTACTATATCTATCAGTTGTAAGACCAAACCTGTGCATAGCCCCTGTGTTTCCAGATGCACAAAATAAGGAGACTTGGCCCTTAAAAAAAAGTATAAGTTCTTGCAACAATTCCTCATAAATTTAAATTGAATTCTTTCTGCCTTTCTCTCTTCCTCCTCCCTTTCCCACAACAGAAACTTGTGTCTTTTCTATTGAATAGGATTCAACTCGTCAAATGCTCTGCCAGCCACTTGCTCAAGATCTGGAGATTTCCTGGATGGAAATAAGATCCCCTTTTGGAGCAGAATTCATATACTGGCATTTCTCAGAGATATTGCGGGTTCAATTCCAGACCACCACAATAAAGCAAATATTGCAATAAAGAGAGTCAAGTGAATTTTTTTGGTTTCCCAGTGCATATAAAAGTTAAGCTTACACTATACTATAGCTTATTAAGTGTACAATAGTATTATGTCTAAAAAAAAAACCAATGTGCATACCTTAATTAAAAATACTTTATTGCCAAAAATACTAACCATCACGTGAGCCATTGGCAAGTCATAATCTTTTTGCTGGTAGAGGGTCTTGTCTAGGTGCTTATGGCTGCTGACCGATCAGGGTGGTGGTTGCTAAAGGTTGTGGTGGCAGAGGCAATTTCTTAAACTAAGGCAACAATGAAATTTTCTGTATTGATAGACTCTTCATTTCACTTGAACACTTAGAAGCCATTGTGGTGTTATTAATTGGCCTAATTTTAATAATTGTTACATCTCAGGGAATAGGAAGGCTCAAGGAAAGGGAGAGAGATGGGGGAATGGCCCATCGATGGAGCAGTCGGAACACACAGAATGTTTAATTATTAGGTTAGCCATTTTATATGGATGTGATTCAGTGTCCCAAAACAATTACAATGGTAACATCAAAGATCACTGATGACAAATAGCCATGCAGAAAAAATAATAGTAAGGAAAAAGTTTGAAATATTGTGAGGATTACCAAAACATGACAATAAACACATGGTGTTGGAAAAATGGCACCGATAGATTTGCTCAATGTGCAGTTGCCCCAAACCTTCCTTATATATATATATATATATATATATATATATATATATATATATATATATATATATATATATATATATATATATATATATATATAAACACAACTGCCAAGCATAGAAAAAATGGAACAAATAAAATAAAGTCTTGCGGTAGTAATACAATCTATGACCTTAAGCAAATAATGTCTCCTCCTTAGTCAGTTTCTTCAAATACAAAATAAAGGCATTAGATTAGATGATCTCTAGCCCTCCAGTTATGATATTTGATGAGTTTCTGCATTTCTAAAGCAGATTGAACTGCAATGGGAATGGAATATCTTGTTGGCTATCAGAATACTTGAAAAATGTTTTATCTCTTGCTTCCAGTTATGGAAGGGGATACAGGATATAAAACAAACTTTGGAGGAAAGGAGAGGGCTATCTCATGACATGGGACAAGAGATTGTAGCAAAGAAGACCTTCCTTATGTGAAATTGTCTCTTTTTGTATTTCAGGAACTTAGGAAAGGCCCTACTATCATACATTTCCCAAGCAAAAACAACAGTGGCAATTCTTTTCAGCTGTTTTTGATACTTGGAATAACCATAACAGGTATTAAATTTGTCCTGCAGTTAGAGGTGACTTAAAGGGCAAATTCCTTGGTAGAAGGAACAAACTAACAAACTAATATGAAGGTATACATAAATGAGTCCTAGTAGATACTTTCTTGAAAGCAGATTTTAATAATACAAAGGACAAAGAACAAGTGGGCTTTGAATATGTAAAAGAAGATGGGAAAAAATGACAAATTCAAGAGAGCTTGAGTTTTGAAGAGAAATGTCAATACAATAAAAAATGACACAGATATTTTTAAGTACCTGATGTTTGCACACCACTTGTGTTAGGTGTTAGGTATAAGGTTTGGATTAGATATTATTCCTACATTCAAATAATGTAGGAATAATATCTAACCCTTACTAGGCTAATTGCCCAGCACTTGCTCTTCAGTCCTGGGATTGTTACTAAGACAGAAAGTAAGGTGGTTTTTTTTTAAGGGGATGAAAAATAACTCATCAATTAAAGAAGAGGGTATTCTTGTTTTCAGTCATAAGCCAGGGCATGGGAGATTACTCAGAAAGGAAGAAGCACATGAAGGGAGAGGAGATACAAGGGGGAACGATTGATTGTAAATTCCTTTAGGTCAGGGGCTGTTTTGTTTTGTCATTTTATCCCCAGGGCTTATCACAGAGAAGATGCTTACTTAATATTTGTTGAATTTATAAAGTTATAGCTTCAAAGATTTAGAGCTAGAAGGGTTGTCACAGGACATCCAGGTCAATCCTCTCTTTTCTAGATGAGGAAGTGAGGTCAAAGATTAAGTGTATGCCCAAATTCATAAAAGTAATAATTATCAGAGATAATTAAACCTTAGCCTTTGCACTATACCAAATTGAAATTGAAGATTCACTGGATGTGTATCTGTCCATTCATCCATCCATCCATCCATTCATCCATTCATCAATAAACATTTATTAAGCACCTAAAATGTGGTAGGCACTGGAAGCAAAGACAAGTGAAATAGACCCTGCCCTCAAAGAGTTTATAATTTAATAAGGGAAATAACATGTAAATACATATGTATAGACAAATGATGCACAACATAGATTGGGGGAAAGCACTAGCAGCTGGAGAGTTTGGGCAAGACTTCAGGTAGAAGGTGATGTTTGACCTTCATCTTAACAAAAACCATGAGTTCTAGCTAATCTTATTATTTCACCATTCAATTATCTTGTCATTACCATTTAAAATAAGGCTTACATGAAATCATAAGGCTTTTGATTATCATATGACAGAAAATAAAAAAGAGAAGGGTTTCTGCTGAAAGTCTCAGGGCCAAACATTTTACATTTCATGGGAGACAAACATTGGAGTCCTGACAGTTGGCACACAATAGCAATGGGACAAGACTGAGATCTCAGAGGAGAGAGACAAGTTTTCATCATCACCAAATGGCATTTGGGTGTAATATAGCTGGGGATATATATATCCCAATATAAATATATCCCTTGGAACTTGATTCTTTTTTTTAAACCCTTATCTTCTGTCTTAGAATCAATACTGTGTATTGAGTTCCAAGATAGAAGGGTGGTAATGTCTAGGCAATGGGAGTTAAGTGACTTGCCCAGGGTCACACAGCTAGGAAGTGTCTAAGGTCAGATTTGAACCCTGGATATCCTGTCTCTAGCCCTGGCTCTTAATTGACTTAGCCATCTAGCTGCTCCTAGATATGAGAACTCTTAATCTGGGATCCATGGACTTCCAAGGAGAAAGGGAAAACTTGAATGAGAAAAATGGCATCTTTGTCTTTCACTAACCAATAGTTGAAATCTGATATTTCCTTCAGTTGTGAATTAAAATTTAAAAAATAATTCTGAGAAGGGGGCCATGGGCTTCACCTGACTGTTGCCCAAGGGGTCCAAGACAGAAAAAAAGTTATGAACCATTCAATTTCATAATTTTCAAGATCCTTTCTGACTGAACACCCTATGATTCATATTTAAGAAGCCATCAACAAAAGTTTATGGAGCGTCTCTTTTTTCCAATTTTTATTTAACATTTTTAATATTTATTTTTTCTTTTGAGTTCCAAATTCCCTCTATCCCTGCAGTCCCTCCTCCATCCATTGAGAAAGCAAGCAATACAATGCCCATTATACACAGGAAGTCATGCAAAACAAATTTCTATTTTATGTTGCAAAAAAAAATAACACCTCAAGAAAAATAAAGAGTAAAACAATATACTTCCATCAGCACTCAGAATTCATCAGTTCTCTCTCTGGAGGTGGATAGTATTTTTATGAAACATCTCTGAAGTCCAAAATATTGTGTTGGGTGCTGTCACAGACAGAGTGAAACAAGATGTCTCCCAACCCAGCCTTTAATGAGCCTAAAATTTATTCACATAAAGATAACTATTAGACTACCTTTCAAAGTCCATGCCATGGCAGTTATTCCTCTTTCTACCATTGTATGCTTTTCACTTTTTCTCTTTTCCAAATAATTTTCTCATGTTGTTTTATTTCCTTTGAATGAATTATAAGTTCAAACTGGTGTGAAAAAGTACACAGTCATTTACCAGTCTTCAGGAGTGATTGCAAATTATTGTCATTCCCTCACATCTACGTCACTAATATCAAAACAACGACTATCCACTCTCCCTCCATCCCATGAAGCCCCATGATAAATGGCAGAGTGATCGTGAAACTAACATGGCAACATTTACAAAGGGGGAAAAAAAACACTATCTGTTTATAAGATTACCACAGTGTTTGGATTAAGGCTTCATCGGAATTAGTTTTTTTTTCTTTTTTTCCTTTTGGAAAGTTAAACTTGGCCTAAGAAAAAGGAATATCAGTCTGTCATCACATTCAAAGGCAGATTTTGGTCCTGAACTTTGGCAGGAAGCGAAACACTTGATAGGCAGCAGTTATAATCTAAACATTGTATTTTGACCATTTGAGGAATTAAATTAATTGTTTTTACAGACCTTGCCCACTTGGGAAACAGAATACAGGTTACAGCTGTTATTGCAAAACACTTTCTTTAAAACCCAAAGTAAAAACTCATGAGAATGAGCATGTTATGAAGAAGCAAATTTCAGCACATGTAAAGACCTAAGAAACATCTTTGAGGATGAGGCTACTCGATCCTTCTTGTTCCAAGAGAAATTCTGACTCCCGAGTGAAAGCAGCCATTACTTATGATGGGTCGTGGTTTTTCTAACTTCACTTTTGCAAGATTAAAACACATCCCTTAGATTTGCCTTTCCTTTCCATTTCAACTACCATTCACTTAAATTAATCAAATAAAAATGATTAAGCACTTATTATAAACAAGGTGTTGTACTAATTACTGAGGATACAAAGAAAAGCTACATCTCTGCCTCTGAAAAACTTATATTTTAATGAAAGACTACACAACCCAAGCATTTGAGGCAATAGAGTGTAGTGGACAGATCCTTGGGATGTTGGAGTTAGGAAAACCTGGGTTTGAATCCCATCTTCAGACATATATTAGTTGGGTAAGTTATTTAACCTTCTGGGCCTTATTTTCCTCATCTAAAAACTGAGGGAGTCTGCCTCAATGACTTGTAATGCTCCTTTAATTCTAAAGATATAATCTTTCAGTTACTTAAAAAAAAACCCTCTTGACTTATGAGAAAGAACATTATCACACAAGAGACAGAAATGTTGGAGTAAAAACATTATTGATCACATGGTTTGATGGGGATATGGGGATAGGATGTTGACTTTAAATGATCACTCTATTGCAAATATTAATAATATGGAAATAGGTCTTAATCAATGACACATGTAAAACCCAGTGGAATTGCTTGTTGGCTATGGGAGTTGGGAGAGAAACAACATGAATCATGTAACCATGGGAAAATATTCTAAATTAATTAATTAAAAAAATTTTAAGCCTCTTACCTACCATCTTAGAATTGTGTATATTGGTTCCAAGGCAGAAGAGCAGCAAGGGCTAGGTCAAGGGGCTGAAGTGACTTACCCAGTGTCACATAGCTAAGAGGTTTCTGTGGCCAGATTTGAATGCAGAAGATCTCCTATTTTTAGGCTTGATCCCCTTCATTTCCTTTTATCTGGCCTATTGCAATAGCTTTTTCATTAATCTCCCTTGCACTTCTCTCCCTTCATCTTAACTGACTTTGTTATGGCTACCAAAGTAATCATTCTGACTCATAGCTATGAGTATGTCACTACACTCTTCAAAAATTTTCAGTGACTCCCCATCATCTACAAAAAACATAAAATGGAAACTCCTTAACTTTATCTTCAAGGCCCTCTGGAATGTGGTCATCATCTACTATCCCAGCTTTATTTCTTACTGCTTTCTTATATAATAGAAGTGTAGGCATCTTGTTCAAGGAGTCAAAAGGTCTGGGTTTAATTCAGTCAATAAACATTTATTAAATGCCTAATTTTGTGCCAGACATTGTTCTGGGGATACAACTATGACAAAAGACAAAAAGATGCTTAAAAAATGGAGAGGGAGAGGAGAAGAGGTAACCTATGTTGGGGCATAGTGGAGAAATCAGTACCAGAAGTCTCAAAGTCATGCAGAAATAAGGGGACATCTGTGCTGGGCTCTCTCTCCATTAGTTTGGAGTCTATGACCCCATGGGATCTATGATTCCATCCTCCAATCAGAGAAGCATAGGGTGATGATGAAGTCGATTACCAAGGCTGATAAAATCTAACAGGAAAATGAGATTATCCCAGTAGTGCAGTTCTTGAGGCATGGGGGAGAATTCCAGGCTTGGACCCTTATTAGTTGCATATTCTTTTGAGTATGGTTCTTAATTTCTCTGGGTTTCAACTTTTTTATGGATAAAAAACTCTAACTACCTCCTTGGGATATTGTGAGAGAAACAATTTGTGAACCTTAAAATATATTTTCTTTTATTTTAAAGAGAAAATTAAAGTCATTAAAAAAGAATAAAAGAAAACTAGAAACTAAGTATCATATCTTAATAAAGTCACTGATGGAGTTAATGTCCAAAAAAGTCAGGATGGCAAAAGACCTCAAGATGATGCTTTTGTTGAATGATTTGGTGGCAGTTTACCCTTATAGGAGAAGATGATATTCCTTCTAGTTTCTGAAGGGCTATGAGGAAGAACAAGAAGGATTAGACTTATTTACCTTAGTCCTAAGGAATCAAGTAATGGGGAGAAGTTACATAAAATCAAATTTGAACATTTTGTAAGGGAGGAAACCTTAGCTTTTTTATAGTGAAAACTATCTGAAAATAAAATAGAATGCCTTTGGAGGTACTGGGTTTCCCCTTCCTAGAACTCAAGCCAAAGCTTACATTATAATAATGAACATAACAATCCACCTCATGGGGTTGTTGTGAGTTTTTAAAAAGTTAACACGTAAAAAATAATTTTCAAACTTTAAGATGCCATATAAATGTTAATAATAATAATTTTATTTCACAAGATACATACAGAGTAGATGCAGCCTTAGAGGGGACAGCTCTAGAAGCATCACTGATTTCCTATTGAATATTTCAAATTGAATGTCCCAGAAATATCTTGAAACAAGCATCCGCAAAATTGCACTCATTCTCCTTCCCACACAATATATTCTTTAACAGACTTTACTATTACTATCCAAGACACCAATCATTCTTTTCATTTCCCAAGTCTGCCATCTCATCATTATTCTTGACTCTTCACTCATACAGGCACACATTGTCCACAAATTGCCAAATTTTGCTGTTTCTAAATATCCAGCATCTCTTGCTTCTGATCTCTTTCCTCTAATACATTTCAGATCCTCATCACCTCTTAACCAAGTTATTGCAACAACCTGCTAATTGGACTCTCTACCTTAAATCTCTTCCCACTCGAGGCAATCTTACAACTGTGGCCAATATAATTTTACTGTCACTTCTCTGCTCAATAAACTCCAGTGGCTCCCTACTCCCTCTGGAATAAAATATAGTTTCTTGTTTAGCTTTTAAAGCACTTGACAGCCTGTTTCTATCTGGCTTCCAGCATCATTGTATATTACTTCTTGTTGTTTATTACATTGTATATTATATTATATAATAGATTGTATATCCCTCTTTTGTGATATAGCCATATTACCCATCCTACTAGTGACTGCTATGCACACTGCTTCCTCTGCCTCTGAGAATATCTTCATATAAAACTCACATTAGGAACCACATCCTCTGGGAAACCTTTTCTGATGCCCCTCTCTGAGATAATACTATCTCCTTCCTCCAAGAATCTCTTTCTTCCTTCATGATGCGCCTTAAGCATCATCATTTCCATGAAGCCTTTCCTGATTGTACAACTTCTGGTTCCTTCCCCCCATCAAATACTTTGTTATTAATGACTTTCTATGTACTTCCAAAAACCTTTATATTATATATAATGTATGTACCATATGGCATATATATTATTGATGTTTATTAAAGTATACTATGCTATATAGTATATTATGTATTTTAGTTTGTTATATAATATATATCATATCTATACTTTTTATATTAATTTTATGCATTTATATGTGTACTTGTTATCTTCACAAATAAACTGACAGCTCCTTATGCACAGGGCTTGTTTCATTCTTTTTTGTTTTCTTTTTTTCTCTAACACCTAGCACAGTGTCTGGTACATAGCAGGAACAAGCATTAATTAATGCTTGTTAGTTGATTGATAAAATACAAATTCTTCACTTTTGCATTTACAATCTTTCAAGATGTGGTTCATGTATGCAGTGTCATTTCACATTATACAACATTCACATCCTCTTTAATTCAGTTATATCAGGCTCCTGGCTATTCTTTGGCCTCCACATTCCATCTCTCTCCTCCCTGTACTCTAAGAGCCATCCAGCATGTCTAGGTTGTATTACTCCCTTCTCGCTTCTGCCTTTCAGAATCTTGTCTCTGCTCAGATGCCTTCCAAATTCCACCGCCCCCCCAAATTGCTAGCACTATCTCCCTCCTTAATTTCCTTCTGTTTACTTAGCTCTATGCTGCATCTGTAGAGTAAATTGTAACTTATTTATTGAAGGCAGGGACTATCTCAGTTTATCTTTGTTTCCCAAGTCCTTTACATGTAGTTGGCACATAGTTAATATTTGTAGAATGAATAAATAGAACAGAGGAGAAAGGCTTATTCATGAGGGCAATGGGAGAATACTTTCTTAGAGAAGGAGAGAATCATTTGTAATCATAGAATTTTAGATAAACTATCTACAAAAGGCATTAGAAGGAAACTGACAGCTCTTCCAAGCTCCAAATGTTCCTTCTATAGCATCCATTATAGGTTATCTTCCAAAAGGTCCACATTTTTAAAACTATAAGCTTACAGCCTCTACTCATCTGGTTTACATTAATCATTTTTCAGTAGTCTCAATTAGCAAAGGCATTTACATAGGTGATATGGTGAGAATACTAGCTATAAAACATTCTCCTATTAAACCTGGGTCATATTTTTCTACAATATATACAGATTCCATGGAAATAGTAGCTTCAAACTTTGAGTGCAACTGTAGTGATTCATATATACATGCAACATTTGGCCAAGACAACTAATATACTGTAAAAGGTCTCTGCTGCTTGGGTTGCTCACTAGGCTTCCATAACTTGACTCTCAATTGCCAGGGCGAGATCTCAAGAGAAGGAGCATGTTTGGCTCTTTTTCTTGGTGCCAAATCCTTAACTATCCCTCTGTATCTACCCATGCTCGCTAAGAACAGTCTTCTCTCTGACAGATGCAGTATCTCCTATTGGTCAAGTAGCTCCACTCCGAAGTGATATGTGTAGTAGAGGCTGGGGAGAGAGAGCTTGTAAACAAAGATGCAAGGCTGGAGACCTAGCTCTAGCTGTCAATAGAGAGAAGATTCCAATGGAATGTTCCCAGGAGTGGCAGTTGGGGCTTTGCTGGCCACACTGAGAAGAGAAACTTGGCTTTTGGACTTGGTCTCTGTCTCTCTGACTCTGGGTAGTTGAAGCTGATAAGAAAAAGAAACTTGACTTTTGAGTTGGGGATCTATATGAGAGTTCAGCTGGCCAGGAGAAACTTAGAGACTTTGAACTTTGTTTTTCTCTGGGGTTAAAGCTGAGAAAGGAAACAAGCCAGGCTGATTTTGTAAAGAAGAAGAAAGAAGATTTAAAAGGCTGTTGTCCTCCATCTCCCTAACTGTCTTAGAGTCACAGTTTGTGACTAGACTACTTCCTCAAACCATCCTAAAATTATCCCCGTAGTTTAGGGAAATCCTCATCCCTCTTACCTCAGTTTCCCATCTTGTTATCCCAATAAACCCCTTGACTTGAAAAAGGAAAGGAAAAGAATATCTTTATAGTTTACTCAAGTGGGGAGGGAAGGAGCCAAAGGCTTCAAGAAGACCTGGGTGGAGAGGGTTGGTTAAGGGAGGGAGTGAGGGAGGAAGGAGATTAGGAAATAGATTGATCCATCAGCCATCAGTAGGGATCAATAGGCAAAACCCCAGAGTAGACCCTAAAGCAATTCCCCTGTGAACCAGTATCTCTGTGGGGCATCCCTCAACATTTCACATTCCTACCTCCATTACCAATAAGCAGGTTTAGGTTCCTGTAGCAGCTCTCTAGTCAAAGCCAGAGAACAGCAGTCATTGTAAAAGGAAACAGTTTCCCCTCAGTTTACATTCTCTATTTCAACAAGTAATAGTTTCCCTTCAGTTTATTCTTCTATTTCATATGCCTCTAGGAGAGAAAAGTGAGGGGGGGGGGTCTATGCCTCTCTTTCCCAAAGATTGCCTCTTAGGGGCTGGATTCCTTCACCTGTCATTAGTTTTTAAAATTTTCATTCTTTAAGAAGGCCCCTATGGGCTTTGCCCATTTTGTTCAGCTAATTGTATTACTCCTTCTGATTCACTCAGAGAAATATGTTCATATCTCATAAAAGGATTGGGGTATAAATTCATTACCATAATTAGTTTAGCATCTCATTAACTTTTTATGATTCTATTCTCAGTCTGGTTGAGTCCCCTACATTTACATTGGCTTACAAGGGTACCCACAATTAACATTAATTAGTTCATGGAGTTAAGATATTGAATCCTTATTTAATCCAAATTTATCTGGAATTGAGATAATATCACTAAGTTCACACAGTCAATATGATGCCTATATATTTTCTGATCAGATTACCTAACCAGTCATAACCCATGACTATGGGAATGGGTATAAAAGATAAGGACATTTTTAGGGAAGAGGATGAAAGAAAAATCTCACTCACTGGGTTTTCCTTGGGAGGGACTTTGCTAGAGGACAATATGAAAATTTCCATATTGGGAGAGGATAGAGAGAATGGGAAAAAGAATGAAAGTAGATATTAGAAGAGAATTTAACTTTTGGCTATTGAATTATAGGAGCTACATAGAGGCAAGAGTTAGTTAAAACATAAAAAGTATTATTCAATAAGATTCATGTGCATGGTTAGTGGAAAGAAAATTGAATTGAGAAATAAGATTTGAATATTAGTCTTGATTTTTCCACTAAATTCTGTGACATTGGGAAGTAATTTAACCTCTCTGGTCTTCCATTTCATTACTTCTAAAATAGGGTGATATACAAGAATGTTCTGATAAATGTTTAACAACCAGATCCCTGAAAATCAGGACCTATTTTTAAGTTTAAATTATATTATCAACATTTGCTGAATCACTTTCTTAAGTCTGGAAATCAACAAAACAATGAATCAAATCATGATTTGTAGAAATTGCTTATTTCCAAGGTGTAAATGTTTGCGCCAAAAACTGAACACTGGAGCTGATAGTACTTGCTTCCACAAAAATGAGTTACAGGAGCCACTTCATAGGGTTGTTATGAGAATCAAATAATCTCTCTGTCTCTGTCTTTGTCTGTCTCTGTCTCTTTGTCTCTTCTCACCTTCTCCTTTTAAACCCTTACCTTCTATCTTAGTGTCATGGGATAAAATGAGATAATATTTGTAAAGCACTTTGTAAATCCTGAAGTGCTATGTTAATGTTATTAACATCATTATTATCTCACATAAAGACACACATATGTATGTACACATTTACTTTTTCTCTTTTCCTAACACAAAAATCTAATTTATAAATCCAGAAGAAAAACATCATCAGGGATGTCAGCAGACCAAAAACTATGTTTTATAATGAGTAAGAATATGAGAGATATGAGTCATGAAGTCATGGAACTAAAATCAGCTTTTAAACATATATTTTCCAAGTCACTGAAACACTCTGAGCCTCAGTTTTCTTATGAATCAATTGAGGATAATAATGTTTATCCCAGCAACAACACTGGGAAGCAGGTGTTATTACTCCATTTTCCAGGTGAAGAAACTGAGATGACTACCCCAAGATCACACAGCTGGTAACAATTTGAGTTTGGATTTGAATTCAGGTCTTCCTGACTCCACACTTAGTATTGTATCCATTAATTTAATCCTTAAGAGTTTGTGGATTTTGACATCTAATAGCTTACCACTGACCTCAGAATTTCTCACTATGCTTAGCATTTCCACACCATTGGGTTGCCTTCTGGGATGTTTTTCTAGCAATTCTTCTTCTTTATGCATTGTATAGAAGATATGTTTTTTCTTCTGGCATCAGAAAATCTCAGAGAGTACAGGGATTTTATTTATTTTTTAACCTGATGAATTATGGGTGAGATTTTCCCCTTATATACTTTACTTTCTTTCTCCCTCCCTTCCTCACTTCCCCCCCTCCCTTCTTCCTTTCTTTATTTCTCTCTCTTTATTTTTTCTCTCTTTCTTTCTTCTCTGTTTCTTTCTTGTCTCTTTCTCTCTCTCCCCCTCTTCTTCTCTTTCCTCCCCCTCTCTCCCTCTCTCCCTCTCTTCCTCCCTTCCTTTCTTTCTTCCTCTCCTTCCTTCCTTCCTTTCTCTCTCTCTCTCTCTCTCTCTCTCTCTCTCTCTCTCTCTCTCTCTCTCTCTCTCTCTCTCTCTCTCTCTCTCTCTCTCTCTCTCTCTTTCCTTTCTCTTATCAGGATCAATTCTAAGACAGAAAAACTGAGGTTAAAAGACTTTCACAGGCTCACACAGTTAGGAAGTATCTGAGGGCAGATCTGAATCCAGGTCCACTCAGCTTCAGGCCTGGCACTCGATTCACTATGCTACCTAGCTGCTCTGGTAAGACTTTCTTTTCCTTTTTTTCATCTTTATTCTTTGTCTTAGAATTGATACTTGGTATCATTTCCAAGGAAGAAGAATGGTAAGAGCCAGGCAGTGAAGATTAAGTGACTTGCCCAGGGTAACAAGGGTAGGAAGTATCTGAGGTCATATTTGAACCCAGGACTTCCCAGCTCCAGATCTTGTTCTCTAATCTGCTGAGCTACCATAGAGGCAGCATTGGGGCCTCTTTTTACTAACAATACCAACAGACTATGCATAGCAACTAGCCAGATTCCAAATGCTATCCCCTACATTACACTGCCTTAAAGACTTTGAAATAATGCATTGAATAATGGTATAAAAAGGTCTGATGACATTAAAGTCAATTCAGATGAAATACATAAAGCCCTTTGCAAATATCAAAGCCCTGTGTAAAAATTAGCTATTATTTGGTCTTAGTATGGCACTAACATGTCCAGCAGCTCAAACTCTGACTTTTCCAGCTCTCTGGTCTTTGACAGGTCATTAAATCACAGGGTGTCTATTTCCTCCACTGTAAATGAGGGCACTGGACCAGGAGAGATCTCAAGGTTATTTTGCAGACTGAAAATCCTATGATTCTACTTCAGATGGACTCTTCTATTGCCTTTTTCTTGTCTACACTGCTTGAGGGCAAAGAGCTGTCTTACTTTCCTTTTTGTGTCTGTCTTCAAGACTTAACATAGTATTTTGCATATGGTCATCCCTTAATATCTTTCATTCATTTACTTATTCACCTGTAAAAATGCAGAGGTGAGTAGGACTGAACTAAATGTTCTTTAAGACTCCTTCCATCTATACCATTTGATAATATTTTTAGGACTTTAGGACATTTGACTAGATTCCAAACTTTGGACTACAGAGCCTGATTTTTATTGTTTAGTTGTTTTTTTTTCAATCCTATCTGACACTTTGTGACTCCAATTTGGAGTTTCTTTTTGTTTTGTTTTGTTTTGTTTTTGGTCCCATGACTGTAAAGTTGCTTTATTTTTTTCTTTTTAAAAGAATTTTATTATCATGCAAAACACTTCCATATTGGTCATTGTTGTAAGAGCACACACACACACACACACACACACACACACACACACACACACACACACATACACACACCCCAAACCAAAACCCCTACATAAAAACAAATACACTAATGTAAAAGATTGTATGCTTTGATCCACATCTGTCCAATTCCAACAGTTCTTTCTCTGGCGCCAGATAGCATTCCCCATCATAAGTCTTTATGAATTGTCCCAGATAACTGCTGAGAGTAACCAAGTTTTCACAGTTGATCATCGTACAATTTTTCTGTTACTGTGTACAAGGTTTCTGTTTGGCATTTTCTCATCAGAGATACTAGAGTGGTTTTCCATTTCCTTCTACAATTCATTTCATAAATGAGAAAACTGAGGCAAAAGGGGTACATGCCTTGTCAATGGTCACACAGCTAGTGTCAGAAGCCAGATTTGAACTCAGGAAGGTGACATAGCACTCTATCCATTGTCCCTAGAATCTGGTAGTATTATGTATTTATCTTCTTAAGATCAGAGAAATGATTAGTGAGAAGAGAGAGGGGAAGAGTGCTTTCTTTTGGAAAGAAGGGACATTAAAATAGTGGAAATATTTTTAGGAAATGTGAAGATTAAATTAACTCTCCCCTGCCCATTTTTAGATTTAATTACCAAAAGCATATACACCTGTGAAGACTGGATTTGGCTTCCCTTTGATTGTAACAATGAAGGTACTTGTTAGCTCTTCCTAGATTGTGAAGATTAAATTGTAATCCCCTGTCTATTTTTAGATTTTAATCCCCAAAGTGTAAAGCACAGTACTTAAAGTTCTACCCCTTTTGGATTTTAACCACAAAAATGTGTGAACACCCATATCATGCATTGAGTGAGAGGTCTGTGGCCCACGTGTCCAATAGTGGGTGATGAATCAGAATCAACTGACTGCCCCTTGGGCAGTCCTAAGCAAAGCTTTAGCTGTAATTGGTACATGTCAAATGAAGGAAGCCACAGGAAGTGACAAAAGAAATAGTCTTTAAAAATGCCAAGAAACTTCCTGTGAGAGCTCTCTTTACTCTTTTGTCTTTGACTTGACTTTGGAGGAGTTTGGGCTTGAGATCCCAGAATGCTTCCCTTTTGACTGACACATGGTGAGTGAAAAAAGGCTGACTCCTTTTCTGGATTTTCTGAAGGAACTAGTCTCAAGAGAGACCTACCCTCTTGAGAGAGGCTCTCTGCATCCCCAGGTCCTCAGCTCAAGGCCAAGACCCCTCCAGCTAAGGACTAACTAGCCCTAGCGGGGTTCAGCCCGTGCTGGAGCAAGATATTCTTTCTATGTTTTATAAATAAGTTATTAAAATAAATCTCTTTGGAATTAATTGAATTCCTAGAGACCCTACCCCTAAATAATTCAGTCCAACCTTTTATAAAAACCCCTCACATTTCTACCCCTTAACCTGTAACCCTAATAGTGGTAAGCTTCTAACACTAATACTACCTAGGATAATTTGTATAGAGAACCAGCCAAGAACAATGGAGCAGGAGGAGAGAGATGAAATGGAGGAAAAAAGACATAGAAGCAGAAGAAGAGGAGGAAAGCATAAATACAAAAATCAGAAGCCCATAAATCATGGCAAAAATACAGAACTGTTTTTGCAATCAGATTTAGACTTACCTGATGACTGCTTTCTGTTTAAATTGATAATATTGTTTCCTTCTCCGTCTCCTGTTTTACTCATTAAGACTTTCATTCTTTGTGACTATCCACCTACAAAAATGAAAGAGGAGGAGTGTGGGATGTTATCTGGCATAATAATCTTAGATGAAAATGACTTGAAAGCCAAGTAGAGACAGCATGTTATTAGAATGCTTACAGGGAAAAAGTCTTTTCAAGGCTGATTAAAAAGAAATAGAGAGATGACCTAGGATGGAAAGCCCTTTCTTTCTCATAGGATCTCAGTTGTATTCATTATGAATCAGATTCTTAGCTAAGGAATAGTACTTTGGAGTCAGTTACAGGAGGAATTTTGGGGTGAAGAAGTAGGTTTTCAGCTAAATTTGAATTTTCATATTGACCTTTACTCAGAAGCCCTAAAAACAAAAATGCTTTTTCCTTTTAATGCTGACTATAATAACACACTAGTCTAGGTTGATCATGATGTCTGTATGGAAGGCATGACAGGTCACATTAAATTTTAAGTTACAATGGGAGAATGTGTCTTCATTGAGGTCACCTCAAATGTTAACATTTATATTTGTCTGATGATAAAAGATGTCTTTTGTAAAACACAAAATTGGACATAGTCCATCCCCAGGAACAGCTGGGTTCTCCTAAAAGGAGATCATCTCATGAGTTTAAGTTTAAAACTTGATATTTATTAAATGTCGCAAGTGGAAGGCATTGTCCTTGGTGCCACAGTATAAAGTCAAAGATCAAATCTTTACATAAATGTAAACAATGTAAACCACATCTCTGGAGTCAGAGATGTGGTTTCAAATCCTGTCTTTGATGTTGACTAGGGTAATTTTGGCCAACTCACATAAGTTCCTCGTGCCACTGCTTTCTCATCTCTAAAAAAGAGAGGGTTGGCCTAGATGACCTCTGAGGTTCTGTCTACATCTCAATCTATGATTCTATGGTCTTTCATTCCTGCTGGGGACAATAGAACATATTTAAGAAATTATATACACAGAAATAAGTCATGGGGGCATAGAGGTGGCGCAGTGGATAAGAGTGCTCGCCTGGCTGGAGTTAAGAAGATTTATCTTCCTGAATTCAAATCTGGCCCAAGATGCTACCTGTGGGACCTTGGGCAAGTCACCCTGTTTGCCTCCCCTTCCTCATCTGTAAAATGATCTAGAGAAGGAAATGTCAAATCACTTCTGTATCTTTGCCAAGAAAACTGCAAAAAGGGTCATGAAGAGTCAGACACAACTGAATGACTGAACCACCACAAACCACAATATGAAATACATTCAAAAGGAAGTGATTATTAGCAATTAGTTGGATCAGGAAGCCCTCATGTAAGAAATGGCACCTGAGCAATCTTCTAAAGGAAGCGAGGGATTTTATGAGGCAGAGGTGATAAAAGAGGCGATTGCAATAGTCGAGGAAAGAACTGGTGAGGTCCTGAACTAAGGGAGAGACCATGTAAGCAGAGAAGAGTAGAGTAAATATGAGAAAAAGTAAGTAGAATTGATAAGATTAAACAATGCTTTAAAGTATGGTGGACAGGATAAGAGAAGGGGGAAAAATCAAACATGATTTCAGGTTTGTGAATCTTCTCCTAAATCTCCCTGCCCCTCTTTTTTTAAAGCATAAATGTTTCTTTCAGAAGCATTGTCTTTGATTTTAGCATCTACCAGTGTCATTCTATTACATTCTATCTTATGCCATCACAGGAAGGTAGAATAACATATATATTTATTTTCCTTTTTTTTAGGGCCATTGAATTAAGTTTCCCAGTGCTGCGTGGAAAAGGCAGTTTTCCTGTTTCACATTGAAGAAGCAGACAACTGATTAGAACACTAATTGTAGGCATTCTCTTTATTGGTCTGTACTATAAAAATTCTGTAGGTGTGGGCCAAAATTGAAAATTGCAGGCTGAATAATGTATATAAATTTCTGGCATCCCATCAGCTTCATGGGCCAAATGTGGGCCAATCTGAAAGTAATGTGAACACACTTTACTCTGTGTACTCAGGAATATTTTATGGGATGATGATAAACGCCATCTACAATACTGTCCTTTCTCATTCCTTGGCTAGTGGGAGGGAGAGTGAGTTGGAGTTCTCATGACCAGTGTAAGTATGACAGCTCTGACTGGAGCCAGACATACGAGGAGCAGATGTGCAAATTTCCACCCAGAGATACCGCAAAAACATTTCACTTCTGACCGGCAATACCCTTAGAATGGGGCTTTCCTGAGTGAAGACGGCCAGCGATGCAAAATGAATGGGAATTTTTCCCTCTACATGCTCAGAGAAAGTAGACCACATGGTAGAAGAGATGTGGAGCAACTTCCCTTAGTCTTGAATTTTTTTAAAAAAGCATTCTTTTCCAACTGAAGAGGGATTTGAACATCTGGAAATATTTTGGAAAGTAAATTACTTTTTGACTGAAACAGTCAATGGCAAATCTTTGGCTAAGGGAATATTTCAGAGTGACTTAAAAATGAACTCCTGGCAGTCTCTGAACTGTAATGTTCCACTATGAGCTCAGCAGAAAACTGTTGTATTTCTGGAGTTATTTTGCTTCAAACTATTTAAAAATCGTTGTGCATGGCAGGAAGTCCAGATCAAATGCATATGGCCGTCCCTGTAGTTTTTCAGAACTGAATGATCAATTGGCAGTTAAATGTGAAACTATGTGAAATCCTAAGAGGGCACAGGAACAATTAATTACACACTGGGTCAGATTCTCATCCTCCATGACTCTGGGAAGCATGAGAAGGGGATCTGGTCCACTTACTCCAGTAGACACTGTGGGAATTCATGGAGTTCCATGGGTGTGGTAGCTTACTGACTATTCTCACTCATTTTGTGGAAAAACCTGAGTAATTTAGGATATGTTCAGTGTAGTAGAAAGTGAACTGGAGAGTTAGATTTGAAACCCAGATCCAGTATAAAACTAGGCAAGATCTTTAACTCCAATGAATCACAGTTTGCTCATCTCTAAAATAAGGATATGCCTTTTCACAGAGTTGTCTTAATGAGATCCATAATCATTGAAAACAACTTAACCTAACTCTACACACACACACACACACACACACACACACACACACACACACAAGTGAGTGGACAAAGAATGCCCATTTTCCAGATTATGACAGGGGTTGTTTAGACAGCCTAGAGCTTGTTCATCTGTGTATGTAGAGGGGAGAGAGAGAGAGAGAGAGAGACAGACAGACAGACAGACAGACAGACAGACAGACAGACAGACAGACAGAAAGGAATTAGATGAACATAAGATTGAGTAGAAGGAGATCAGACTGGATTACTTTCAGGAAATATAAAGTTCTTATAATGACTTCAAGTTATTCCCTGAAACAAAGGTCCATCTTTTTAGTATCAGGCATATGAATGATGGCATATGCCTGCAAGTCAAGGAACAGAGTAGTTGCTGAAGAATAGAAGATGAGGATTGTCAATGAAGAGGTGCCTGGTGGATGGGAGTTATCTACAGACAAGGAGTTATATATGAGAAGAGTTATAAAAGGTACCATGATAAAATAAAGAAAGAAAAAAAAGAAAAAGAAATAAATGAAAGTCACCACCAAAAACAAGTTTTTGTTGTTCAGTTGTTTCTGTTAAGTCTGACTTTTTGAGATTCCATTTGGGGTTTTCTTGGCAAAGATTCTGGAGTGGTTTGCCATTTCCTTCTCTGGCTCATTTTGCATATGGGGAAACTGAGGCAAACAGAGTTAAATGACTTCCCTGAGGTCATCTAGCTAGTAAGTGTTTGAGGCAAGATTTGAATTTAGGAATATGAGTCCTCTTGACCCCAACACTCTTTCCTCTCTGAAAGACATGCAAGACTGGAGTAAAAAGATGGTCCAGGAATATAGTGAGACTGAGAAATAACAGATGAGTAGTAGACTGCATGCTCCATTAGTATTCATGATAAAGAGAATGTAAGAAAGATTCCCAACATATGTTATACCTTCCTCCACAGAAAACTCATAGAATGACAAGAAATAGTTACACAGGGTGGGCAGCCATGGATGGGCTTCAATCTACATCACTGGAAAAACTATGTCTAAAAAGTTAGAAATCTGGTGGATTACTGGGCTATTATGAGGAAAGCATTTTGTAGGCCTTAAAAGCACCATGTACATGGGAATTATATTTTTTCCTATGGACTAGCAATTCTGAATTGTCAGTTGATTTTGGTTCAGTTCGGTTAAACACATTTATTAAACACTTCATGCTATGTAGGGCACTTTGGGGAGAGTAGTTTAAAGGTGAATAAGACATTGTCCCAGCAAGGAAAAAAAGGCATCTTTTAAATGAACATAATTCAATCAATGCAGTATGTGATTGGAGATTTGAAAGGCACAGACACTGGAAGCATATACTTATATACTGCTTAATAAAGCACTTTCCTTATAACAAACCAATAAATAATGTCACAATAGAAAAGGCACTGGATTTAGAGTCAGAGGATCTTGTCTCTGTCACTACCTGTATAGTATTTCAAAAGGGACTTCCTTTTTCTTGGTCTTGGGTCCATCCTAGAGATGAAATGGGTCATAACAGATAGTATCTAAAGTCCTTTACAGTTGTAAATTCTATGATTGTATTATTACTATTTGACTGTTGAGACCAAGATTTAAAAGTTATAAGTCACTTTGTCATAGCTAGTAAGTGGCCAGGCTCATGCTAGAGCGAGGTCTTCTAAGTACAAGTTTCAGAGTTATTTCTCCCATACCCCATTACTATGGATACAAAGAGGAAGTAGAAAATACTTTTAGAGTCGAAATTAAAGAGGAAGGGATAATTTATCCAGGCCTTGAGAGATGATTAAGATTTGATTCAGGAAGAAGTGGAACATTGAAAGAAGAGGGAACAATATAAGTGAAGACATAGAAGTGAAAGCCAAAGCACGTTACTGGAAATCAGAAGAGAATTGCTAGAAAGACCAGATGGAAAGCACAGAAGTACCCTGCTAACTTGGTGTGGACTGTTTCTTCTGTGTGGTTCTAGTTTAAACACAGCAACTCTGAGAAGGAAATTTGTGCTTGGAAGAGACTAGAAATTCTACAATACAGCTTGAGATATAAATTAAAAACCTACAATAAAACACTAAATAGGACTCAATTTCTCATCTATCTTCTGAGAAAAGGGTGAAGATCACTGCTGAGTCTCCAAGTTGGGTTGTAGGACCAGAGCAAAGGTTCTTGGTAGACCTACTTGGTCATTGTTTAGAAGTAGGAGATCCTAGAAGAAATGCCTATAGGCTTGAAAATTTCTATACCTACAAGCCATTGGATAGGATTTGAGGGGTAAAATTCCTGAAGATAGGATATCTGGGAAAGGTGCTCCTGGTGACTGATAATGTCATAGACCTTTGATGAGGGAAGTGAAAGATGGAGGGCTTAGTAACAATTGCTAAGTTGGGATGATCCACTTTGGGGCATGTTAATGACATATATAGTACTACAAGGTCAAAAGGAGGCAGGGGTTGGGGTTTGAGAGCATAGATTCATTAAAATACAAGCTTCTTGAAGGCAGGGAATATTTTTGCTTTCTAACTTTATATCCTTGGATCTTTAAAAGTGCTTGTTGAATTTGTTCTTTACTCCATTGTAGGGCATGCAATTTGGCCCCTTGCTTTATCAAGCTTCTTTTCCATCCTCTCTCATTCCCTCAAGACATTTTCAACACTCAAGCAACATTCTGACAACCTTTTCCCAGGTGTTATTCCCTCTCTACTCCTTATTTAATCACTCTGGAGGCATCTGACTTTGCTGAAAGCCTGACTCTCAGCTTGGGGAACCTAGGAAGTATGGGAGAAACAGATGTGGGTGTCATATGCAAGTAGCTTTGTGAACAAGTTACTTACTGCATAAATGAGGTGGCCACATGAGAACAGTACCAAGAAATCTGTGTTCTCACCACAAATGAGGTTTTAAATTACAGCTGAGAAATGACGAGACTGAAATCAGGAAATGAGAGTTATACTTCTCAGATCCAATGTTTTGCAGACACTTCATGGAAACTCAGTTGATTTTCTACTCAGCATATGATTCCTCTTAATGCCTTATTGTATCTTGAAGGTCTGAAGAAACTATGGGATTGTGGTCATTAGCACAAGGTCTCCAATTTATATAAAGTTCAGACAAAACTTGAAATTAATGAATGTGATATTTGAGCATCCAAATGCCTTTTAAGGCCTCTTGTTAAAAATGAAGGACATGGGTAATGCATCTTGCCGCACTATTTTTCACGTAGGATTTTGTGACCTCACACATCAGGGGATAGCAAACAGTTGCACCTTGGCCCCTTTCCTGAGTTCTATAGACCCATAACTCCTCATCTTAGAAGATTGTTTTCCCTTCAATGCATTTTTTTTCTCTTGTGGGTAGCAAAGCTACAATCAAGATACACCGACTCATAGAATGTTCAGACCAGAAGGGACCTTATAGAGCTTGAATTTAATCTATCCCCCCCCCCCCCCAATCATTCTGTAACATAATCTGCCCCAGTCAGACTATATCTGATTCTTATATTGTAGAGTTGCCAGCAAGAGAGAAAATAGTATTTACTAGGCTGTGATCTGAATAAATGCAAAGAAGTGGGGAAGAGAAAGAGAGATGATACACCCAGGACTTTAGTTCTCTTTTCTAGCGGATAGTCAGAAGTTGCCTTGCTGTTTCTCTGACTTATTCTCTCAAAAATGGACCTACACAAGAGTGTAGTTTGATATCACTACTCTATTGTCCTTGGTTAACATGTTTCATTTTGTCTGTCTTTCTGTCTCTGTCCTTTTCTGCCCCCCCTCTTTTTTGTTTGACTCTTGCTGTCTGATTCTGTCTCTTTTGTCTCTCATCTTTGTCTCTATATTTCTATGCACACACACACCACTTCCTTTCTCTTTTCTTCTCTTCATTTTTCCCCCTCTTTCTGTTTAGGGTTTGTGATTAGCAGGACAAATTATCTTGGATCAAATAAGGTCCATGGAGTCTAAGGAAAAGCATTGATTCCATCTTATTTGCAGAAATGCCTAAGCAGCTAAATATCTAGGATTTTATTATTTGATTTTATTATATGATATATTCCCAAATTCTATTTCATTTTGAGCACATTTACTTGCTTGCATTTAGCAAGATGACTTTCCAAAAGTCCTTAAAATATCCTTTTCCTCTTTCAAAGGCAGGCAAGTTCATTTTGTTGAGTAAGATTCAGCCCACCACAACATTTGATTATTCAAATGTTCAAGATCCTAGAAATTCCTGGATGATGTGGGATGAAATTAAAAAAAACAAAAACAAAAAAAAAAACCCTTACCTTCCATCTTGGAGTCAATACTGTGTATTGGCTCCAAGGCAGAAGAGTGATAAGGGCTAGGCAATGGGGGTCAAGTGACTTGCCCAGGGTCACACAGCTTGGAAGTATCTGAGGTCAGATTTGAACCTAGGACCTCTTGTCTCTAGACCTGACTCTCAATCTACTGAGATACCCAGCTGCCCCCTTGGGATGAGAAAAATCAGTACTTCCCACAAATGGTATTATTAGAGACCTCAAGCTAAGGATATATAATTAGCTTGGTTTTTAAGTGATAGACATAAGTGGGTACTAACCCAATGAAGCCAGTTAATTTCTACAAACAGAAAATATAAACTAAAAAAGAGATATCTGAGAATTTCTATGAAAATCATGGAATATAGAGTTTTGGATTTGTTAGGGACATTGGGGGACCATGTTTTCCAAACTCTTCATGTTAGAGTAGTATAAATTAAAGTTTAACTAACAAGTAAGTGACTCAACCAAAGTCACACAGAGAGTGAATGGTGGGGGTAAACATTCAGGAGTCATTTATATAGAAAAATAGCCTTTCCAGTCCTCTTATACTTAACACTCTCTGCCCACCCCCCACCTCCAGGTATTTGATGGTATTACCTTTTGCTCAGAGAACTCAATACTCCATCTCCACATTCTGTGCCTCTGGAATTTGTCTCCTCTCTTTTAGTGTCTCTGGCAACTTTCAAGACTCAGATCAAATACCCCCTTGTATAAGAGGCCTTTATTAGTTGTAGCATCCCAAGCATATTCACATCTATGAAATATAGATGACTGTATTACTACTGTGTCTCCAAGCATGAGGCTTTACCGATAAGCTTTGTGAAGGTAACCTTGACCTGATCACGAGACCTATTGCCCAACACAAGTCCATTAACATGTTCGGAGACTTGCCCGGGAAAGCGCTGTTTGCAATCTACACGCCCAAAGGTGTTCCCTCTACCTTGCCACCCAATCTTAATTGTCTATACTTTGTGATGTGGTTACTACGTCCTTGGGAGTACCGCCCAAGCAGGACATGAATAAATTCAGAGGCAATCCCATGAACTTCCTCTTGGCCTTTCTCCCTTCCATGGAGCTCCACTGGGCTCCTCAATGACTATGTCTCTCTCTTCTTGACCTTCTCCTTCCCGAGGCTGTAACCATCTCGGCCTGCATTCTCTATCTTAATCTCCTCAACCACCTTGTATTCCATTATCCTCATTTTCCGCCTTAAGGAAAATCATAGGGGTTGCCTGCCCTATCCAACCACTGACTTATCCATGTCTTTCATTTCCACCCTGGTTCTCGGTCCCTACCTCTCCTCGGGTCCCATCACAAAGGTGAGCCCCTTTCCCTTGTGGGACCCTGCTGGTCAGGGAAGTCCATTAAGGAAAACCCCACACTTGGCACCCCGGATTTGGGAGCGAAATTCCTTTGTCACAGGCATTCAAGCACGTGCAACTTGAGGAGCGATCACTGAGGTACGGAATCACAAAGGCGTGACCTTGCAGGTGGCCTCTGAAGGTAAGAAACGTCTTTTATTTCAATTTCTTATTTAAAGAATCATTTAGAACCATGGGTCAATCAGCCTCCTCCCATTCATGTTATATCAGACTACTAAAGTCACTTATAGAAAAGAAAGGCATTAAAATATCAGAAGCTAAGATAAAAGCCTTAATTAAGATAATAATCAGAGCATATCCTGACTTTCCAGCAGCAGGAGTGCTCAATATACAGGATTGGGAGCTAATCGGTGACAAAATGAGGCAATATCAGAAAGAAGGACAAAAAATATCACAAGTCAGTTGGAATACTTGGGAGATCATAAGAATGACCTTAAATGCACAGCCGTTACAGCACTCAGGTGCTAGGCAGGAAAAATCCGCACAGGCACAGGACAGTAAACTATCTCACTCTAGCCACAAGTCTCAGAAGGCCAAAAACCATTCAAAAACGGAGCCATCTGAGCCTCCAACTTCGCCTCCACCCTTTGAGGAGATAGCCTCTGCCCCAGCTTACCCCTCAGGGCAGACGGCAGAAAGAGCGCAGCCAATAGGCTTATCACCCTATACAGTAAAAGGAGCGGAAGCCTTAACTTCCAGGGAGAAAGTCCTAGAGGTAATAAGAAAGGAGATCAAGTCCACTATCCCTCATTGTTGGATCAAATAATGGGAATAATGCCCAGAAGAGAATTACCCTAAATGGAAACTTCATCTTTTGAAGGTTCAAATTGCAATTTAGGCAAGCAAAAGCATTATTATAGTTGTTTTGCTTTTGTTATGGAGCTGTGAAGGCAAAGAGAGTGGAAGAACCTTCCCTCTTCTTGCATCAATGGTTCCATCTTTGAACTCCTCCATTTTGGTATAAATTGAAAAGTTATGTATGACTTTCCACCCTATGTTTATGGTTTTATTCCTTCCTCAGTTCCTCTCCCTTGCTAGTTATAGAGCAAAACAAAGTTGTCTTGCTTTGTTAAACCCTGAAGTCAGTGGGTAATTTGTAAGCCACTTTGCTTCCAGGAGCTGGACTGACTGCCCTCCATTTTTTTTATTCCTAGGACATTGTTTGTATTCAGAGTTTACTTGGCCAACAAAGTTAATAATCAACTGATGTCTCTGTGCCATGGTTTGTAATAACAATACAATTTTTTATTTGATTCGTATCCCAACTTTAGGAACTGTTGTCCTTTTACAATGAAAGTTTATTTAAAGAATGACAAATTGGAATCCTTAAGAATAAAATATCTAAAATTTCTACTAGGGATGGACTTTGTGATACTTTTGCCTCTTCTTTCCCAGTATCATAGGGAACAATGTGAACAAAAAAGATGGCCAACACCATATGAAATTCTCATGCCATGCTTATGAGAATGCCAGCTGGATCTCCACTCTTCCCATAAAAGACAGATCACTAAAAGATGAGATTATGCTGCGAAGAGATTCAATCTTCCTTGGAATCAAATATCTTTGCATGTTTCCTTGGTCCAATGAGCTCTAATGCAGCGGTTCTCAACCTCTCAATTTGTAGCAATGAGAATACATAATGCATAGCAGGTATGTACATTCCGAATCATAACTGTAGCAAAATTACAGTTTTGAAGTAGCCACCAAAATAATTTTTTGGTTTGGGGTCACTGCAACATGAGGAACTGTATTGCAGGGTCACGGCATTAGAAAGGTTGAGAACCACTGCTCTAATGGAACCAAGAGCCCAAGGATGAACTTATAGACCCAGCACCACTTGGGTTCTCAAAATCACTACCTTAAGTACCAATGAAAGACCCAAGCTAGATCCCAGATTCTTGGCTTAGGACCAGTCATTCTGACTGGATCCCCAACTTTATCCAAATGTTTCTCCCTAAATCCACTGACCTTTTAGCTTTTCCTTGTCCTGCAGTTCTCTAAGTGAATGACCAAGTTCCTTTGTCATCCCAAGGCTGCTTATGTCATCCAGACACTCCCCCCTTATTCATGTTCTGAGAGCATTGAATGCTGACTTTGTATTTATAGAGCTATTGGAGATAGTTATCATTGACTAATGCTACTAGAACTTCAAAGAGGGCAGGAACCTATAAAGACAAAAAAAAAAGGCTCTGAATTTTCCCCCTCTTGACATGAATGACTCATTTCTTTTTTCAAACTAGCTTTCATATCACTGTAAATTGAGCAGTCATATTCCCCTCCCTCTCTAAGGTGTCAGTGTTTTCTTTTCCTGTGATCACCTGCTTTGCCTATCTGTATGATAGACACATACATATTTAGGTATCTATAAAACAATCAGGATAATACCTCAGCATTGTATACTTAAAAAGATATACTAACCTGAGGAAATACGGAGGAAGAGGGAAATAATGATGGAGAACATTTGGATGAGAACCAATGGAGGGAGAAAAAGGAAGTGATGTTGACATTAGAACACAAAATAAATCACCTGGAGAGACAGAGAACTTCAAGATACAGATGCAAGCTTGGCACCATATTTTAGTTGTGATTCCCTAAATATCTGCAAAGCTCTCTGTAATGATAATAACTTGTATTTATGTAACACTTTAAGTTTTCTATAGCTTACAAAGTGTTTTCTATATGTTAGCCCATTTGAAACTCACAACATACACATACATATATGCAGTTCTTTTTAATTCAGCAATCACCATGATTGATGGGGTAGAAGGAGTGTACAGGGAGGACTAGCGCCTCCAGGCTGAGGGCTTGCTGAGCCCTTTTCAGGGCTGCTCATCCACCTTTGGTGTCTACCTGTCACCTACCTGACTCTCATCTGTGACTCCAAGAAGCTGTGACATGTAGAAGGCATGATGGCATTGGCCCCACCTGAGGAACACTGTCTTGTCAGACAGGCTAAACCAGGTGGAGGGGAACTGACAGGACTTCCCCTGGGGCAACAGTGTTGGTTTGTTCCAACACTTGTGAAAGGAGCTGACTCAGATGCTATGGAGGGTCTAGAGCTTGGTCAGACATCAAAGACTCAATGGTCATCCACTGCATCCTGGGCCATTGCCAGTGGTCCAGACTCTTTTTCTAGCCACTAGATTTAGATGACTCTAGAAGAGAATGAGGTTGACGATTTTGTGCAATTCTGCCTCACTTAAACCTAATTCAGGCACACTTCAAGATATCAAGCTATGATGTCATTGGTCCTCTTCAAAACAAAGAACAGGCAACAACCATGATTAAGGGAGGAAACTGACAATCAAGTAATCCTTTTTTGACATGGTTTATAACACAAATAAAGTTTTGGGTGCTTTTTTCCCAACTTGATCTCTATCCCACATTATGAACTATGGTTTACCAGGGCAATTAAAAAAGCAAAGGAAAAAAAAAACTGGGCATAGAATCAGGAAGATCTGAGTTCAAATTTAGCCTCAGACATTTACTAGCTATGATACTTTTAGCAACCCCTTTAATCACTATTTTGCCTCAGTGTTCTCATCTTTAAAATCAGGAGAGCAATAGCTCTTATCTTACAAGATTGTTGTGAGAATCAAATGAGTTAATGTTAACTAAAATACTATATAAATGCAAGACACTGTCATTGTTATTATTATTATCATTACTGAGGATTCTATTGGATATCTAGATAATCACCACTATATCTCTGTATCAGTCTCATGACTTGTACCAACCTAGAGAAAAAGAAAAATTCAAGGTACAGGTCACAAGATTGATACAGAGATATGTTATAGTGGTGGTACATCATATAATATAAACTCCTTTCTTCCCTCCATTGTTTTTTACCCAAATGTTCTCAACCATTGTTTCCCTTGTCCAGATTTCCTCATGTTAGTGTATCTTTTTATTTTTATTAAAAAAAAAAAACGCTTATTTTTCCACTAAGAATCAATACAGTGCATTGGTTATAAGGCAGAAGAGAGATAAGGGCTAGGCAAAGGGTGTCAAGTGACTTGCTCAAGATCACGCAACTAGGAATTGCCTGAGGCCAGATTCGAACTTAGGACCTCCCATCTCTATGCCTGGCTCTCAATCCACTGAGCCACAGTTGCACCCTAGTATGCCTGCTTTTAAAAAAAAAAAAAAAACCTTACCTTCCATTTTAGAATCAAGAACATTCTCAAATGCTATATAAATGTGAGTTATTATTCCTCATTATTATTATTATTATTAACCTAGACCAATTTTTCAGCATTCCTAATCTCATTTACCAATTTTAACTTCTTAATATTATCGGTATACTGCTGGAAAATTCATGAAACATTCCTATGATCCTATTTTCCATCAGTAGAGAATTTTGCTAGAGGATTTACATCAATTGATTTCTTAAGACATAAAGCACCTATTTTAAGCCTCCCATTGTTTTATTCAGGCACTTACTACAATGACTAGCATTGCCTTAAAAATCAATCAGGGCCAATTCTACCCTCCCCAGCCCAGAAATCAATATTGGTGAAATGTTAAACATTTGACCAATAGATCGTTGTGATGAGCTAAATTTTATTCTTCAAAATAGACATAATTTTCCTCAAAGTGAGCCCAGGGATTCTTAATGAAGATAATAATATTATAATGCAAGCCTGAAAGTTTACAAAAATTGTTTCCCATTGAGATGTAATTTTGTCACTTAAAACTCTAAACATAGAGTTTATCTTAGTCTATACTTCTTTCCATTTGACATGAAGTCTCCTGCTTAACAGTTCTCAACACTGGGCACAGGAAGTGGGGAAGAGAAATAAGAGAGAAATCAAAATGTGGCTAGGTTTCTGGCCTGGCAGAAAAAACAAGAGGGAGAAATGTAGCCACAAATCATTGGCCTGGAAGGGAATTATAGAGATTTAGATGCTCCCACTGGCCTAGCAGTGAGTCCTGAGAGAGATGCAACCACAACGCTGGCAAAGAGAGTCACAAACAGAAACACAGACAGAGACAAGAAAGAAATAGATGGAAAAAGAGACAGAGACAGAGAGATACACAGAACAAGAATGTCTTCTGTGTTTTGTATCCTCACTATTTCTAGCTTAGTTAGGTCATATGGAGAGAATATACGAAAGGTTATGTTGCCTCTTGTTTTCTCTTTGTGCTCTATCTTGCTACTCTTCTACCCTGAGAAAAAAGGCAATATTACACTTGCTGTATGACCCCTTCTAGGCTAGGTATAAGGGATGCTGTTATCTTTATAGGCAGGTCACTTTCTAATCAACAAAGTTCTAACTTGTCAGCCCTAAAAAATCTCTTAAAACATATCGAATTGTTGCTGCTTCTCTGCTAGGCCAAATGCTCTGGTAGAATCTGACTTTGGACTGGGGAGGAATCACGTTATTTGCTGTTCTCCAAATTGAAAGTATTAGAGAATATTAAAACATTGATCTATAATCATAACATGAGAATCATAGGGTTCAGATGGGAAAGGATCTTAGAGATTATGTACTCTAATCCTTTCATTTTGTGATTGAAGGAACTGAGGTCCAGAGAGCTGTGATTCAAAACCAGATCCTCCAGCTCTAGATTCAGTGTTCTTTTCACTATATCATCGTGCCTCGACCATTAGCAGCAGTGGCTTGTGAGTGCTAGAAGGACTGGAATTTAAGATTACTTCAAAGGACTGGGCTTCATTAATGATACAGTGTATTTGAATATACTATATAAAATAGCACAAAAAAGTTTATTTTTAAGTAAATTTATATTTGCTAGTAATTCTTTGTATTTAGAGTGCATTTGTATAATAAAATAATTAAGAATTACTTTAAAATTCTTATGTCAATTGAAACAATTGGTCCATGGAGCTCAAGCAAGAATATGCCTCTTAGGGGGGCAGCTGGGTATCTCAGTGGATTGAGAGCCAGTCCTAGAGACTGGAGGTCCTGGGTTCAAATCTGGCCTCAGACACTTCCTAGCTGTGTGAGCCAATGCACAGTATTGACTCCAAGACAGAAGGTAAGGGTTTAAAAAAAAAAAAGAATATGCCTCATTGAATGAAATCTAATGATCTCTCCTTCTTCTCCATTCAGAACATTTTCTACTAATACCACTAATCATGGACATGTGACTTCATCACAACTCTGGCATTACCAAAGCGAGTGAGTTCCTTTACCTTTAGTTACTGTTTTACAGCTTTATACATTTTCTCCCAAACTAGATGTAGGATAAATTTTCTGTTATTAAGAAAGTAGGAGGTTCTAGATCCCAAACTCTTCTATCCCTTAAAAAGCAAAAGTATCTTTTTTAGGTGTCATCTTGGATAAATCACAGCAATTTTCTGGGCCCCATTTTGTTTGTCTATTTGTAATGAAGTTGTGTGCAGAGACTATTGTCCCATGTAATCCAGAAGACTTTGGGGAAAGGAATACTTAGGTCTTACAGTAAATTCCAAGGGTCCCTCTTGAGATGCTATAGAGACATGCCTGAGAGTTGATTTCTTTCTTTTTTTTTAAACACTTACCTTACGTCTTAGAGTCAATACTGTGTATTGGCTCCAAGGCAGAAGAGTGGTAAGGGCTAGGCAATGGGGGTCAAGTGACTTGTCCAGGGTCACACAGCTGGGAAGTGTCTGAGGCCAGATTTGAACCTAGGACCTCTTGTCTCTAGGCCTTGCTCTCAATCTACTGAGCCACCCAGCTGCCCCATTGAGAGTTGATTTCTGAAGGTGATGTTTGGAAACTGAAAGACAAGGAGCAGAGGAAAATTCGCTCCCAAGAGTATAACCCTGTTCCCCACAGGAAGAGAGGAAGTACAGCAAAGTAATCTTTTGTATGTATATTGTACAGTCATTTTTCAGCTGGGTTCAACTCTTTGTGATTATTTCATTTGGGTTTTCTTGACAAAAATCCTGGAGCAGTTTGGCATTTCCTTCTCTAGCTTATTTTACAGATGAGGAAACTAAGGCATACAAGGTTAAGTGACTTGCCCAGGATGATCTAGCTAGTAAGTGTCTGAGGCTGGATTTTAACTCAGTTTTCTTGACTCCAGGCTTAGTGCTCTATCCACTGTGTCATCTCACTACCCATTTTTATAGCCGTAGTGGTATGTGAAAGTGAGTAAATGTCAAAGTATAGCAAGTGAATTCCTTTCTTGTAAAACCAATGAACACTCAGCAGGGAGAACCAGCAAGTACATGATCAAGGTTTTCTGAAGCTGACTGACCCAAGGGGAGGAATTCCAGCCCCCAATAAGTGCTGACTACAAGGAGTATCTATCACAAGCACTTCTTCCTCTGCCTATTGGGAGTGAGGAAGTTTGCACTGAGGACAGGAACTTCTGTACCTTCCACTCTGCTAGAGAGAGCAACGCTCTTTCTGAATCTTGAGATCTTCTGGCTTTTTTAAGTATATCCTCAATTTGTAGAAATCATTTTCAATAAACTTATATGTTTATATTGAGCTGGAAGTTTTCTGGAAAATCCTTGAGCTTGCTAAACCTTGTCTCTCTTGAGGAAAGGCAGGTCTACTTTATTGAGACTCAGCATTCCAATGGGCTGCTGGCCAAATGTAAAAGACCCTGGATTTAATGGATGGGGATGGGAAGAGGAATGGAAGTGACCCCTGGATCCCTTGACAGAGTCCTGTTTGGAAGTTACTTGCCAAAGTCTTATTTGTGGGAATAAGGAAAGATGAATGGCAAAACAAGAGCGCTAAAATTAGTAACATATTGATGAATGAAAGAGAGAGCTCATAGCCAAGGAAAGCAAAGGACCAATGGGGGCTGGTGGGAACTGTGGTTTGCTTTATTAAGCAGTCTTTTCTAGCTGAGCTCAGGATTATTCTATAGCTGAAAATATATTCTTGTGGTTTCCTTTGCAATGGAAGCTTAGTCAGAAACCAGTATTAGTGTCTTCCTTCCTGTCTGGGTTGAGCACTTCATCAGTGAGTCACTTTATGGTTTGTGTAGCCTGGTTCAACAATAGTCCGAAATCAATTAGGATTACTAAATGCTCAGTCCAGTAAATGGCAACACTACAGAAATTTGGGGAAACTTCAAAATATCCTGAAGGCATGCATCAGCAGTTGGAGTAATCCTTTCTTGGCACAGCCACCCTAATAAGATAACCATTACTCCATTCTTGGTAAACAGGTGGGAGGGGATATTCCCACTACACCCATGGGGTCTGGGGATAGTCTGCACTATCTAGAGAATGAAAGCAGTGTGTCTTTTCTGACCGAGAACATGGTGCAGATGCAGCCCTGTCTCAGAAATGGTGCAAGATGAACTCATGCCATTAAAAAATCAATTCTTCTTTTCCACATCCCCCCAAATTCTTAATTATAAAATTCAGTTGAAAATGCAAAAATGGGATTAGTATTTCTTCTCTTCCAATTGGAATGTATAAGCAAGCTCATCTATGTGTGTAGGGAAAGGAGGACAACCAAATTTGGTTAAATCATATTTTCATACTTCAGGGGTTTCACAAAACAAAGGCTTTTGTTTGTTTTATAACAAAGATCTTAAAAAGTATGTACTTTTATGTATATGCCTCTTATTCTAAGGAAAAATCTATTTATACTTGTGTTTTCAAGATGACTTGTGCCTGTCCATTTTCAGAGAAAGAACTGATAAATAGAAATAAGTAAGACATGGTGTTATTTACACATAATTCTTTTTGTCAAATGATGCCTTCTCTAATGAAGGGACAGGAGGGAGTGAGAGAGTCAACTGCCATTTTATTGTAACAAACAGAAAAATAAAAGTTCTGTGTTTAAAATAAAAAATGGCACTCTGGAAAGTTTTTTTCACAAAAAGATCAAATTTTGTGCTGAAATTAACCTTTTCTTAGCAAGTAAGATAATATAATTTTCATAGGACCTTCGATTTGGAACTGGAAGGAATCTTAGAGGTCATCTATTCCAATCTCCTTTTATTGATGAGGAAACTGAGACCTAGACAGGATAAATGATTTGCCCAGGGTCATATAGCTAGTAAGCACCTAATGCAGGATTAAAACCCAGATCTTCATGAACTCATTATAGTATGTTTTCATGTTGATTTTTCTCAATCCATAACTACAAAAGGACAGAACAATAACTGGTAATTTTGTATCTGAAGTGAATGTTGGAACGGAAAAGATGGGACACGCTTACTTTGAGGACAACTGTCAGGGGCAGGAAGAGCACTCTAGAATGCTACAAGGTCTCTGTATTTCTGAAGAGGGAACACTACTGGAAAGAATGGTTGCAGGAATGAGGTTATGACAGAGGTAAGAAGCATGTTCCCTTATGAAGTCTCTACTGGAAGAGGTTTGTCCAAATAGGGGAGAATTTTGTTGGGAAATGCTCCCCAAAGTCCTGTCTGTGCCCTTTATTCCCCGAGCCTCCATGGTGATGAATAAAGGAGACATGGATGGGTGGGAAAATATGGCCAAGAACATACAAATAATGTCATCAAAATTTCTCACCTTACAACAGAGTCCAAACTGTTACAATTTTGTTATGGTTCTACTAAAGGAATTTACTGTTTTAGCCTCAATTCGATAACCCTCACAGATCAATCTTAGTGGCATCTAGGTTATTCAGTGGATAGAGTGCTGACCCTGGAATCACAAAGACCTGAGTTCAAATTCAGATTCAGATACTAACTGTGTGACATTGGGCAAGTCACTTATCCTCTGTTTGCCTAAATCCACTGGAGAGGAGAATGGCAAAGCACTCTGGTCTCCTTTCCAAGAAGATTCCATGTGGGTTGACATAGATTTGGAAAGAACTGAACAACTGAACAACAGTAACAATAACCAAAGACCAATCTGGAGGTTATTTTTGAAACAAAATAGCAACAGATAAATATTTTCAAAGGGGGACATATGATATAATTTTCAATATTTAATAGATTTCAATGAAATATGATACATAGGTAGAAAATCCAGAGAGATGCATTTTATGGTTCACATGAGTACTAGTTAATTTTTATTTCATAGAATCCTGGACTTTGAGTTCTAGCAGGGAACTTCAAGATCATCTAGAACAATGAAAGGTATTTGGCCATCTCTCCTCCCCCATCATAGCCTTTGGACAATGAGAAAATCAGAGGCTCATGGAGGTCAAGGGATTTTCTCAGGTGACACAACTAAGGAGCAGCTGAGTTAGAAATATAACCTCTTTTGTTGTTCCTTCAATAAGAGTATTGTTGTTTTCCAATTTACCAATTCAGAAGGAATTTGCAATTCTGTCTAGATCTTCAGGCACTACAGTCTTGTCTGACTCTTTGTGACCTCATTTGAGGTTTCCTTGGGGGAGATATTAGAGTTGTTTGCCATTTCCTTCTATCTGGCACATTTGCCAGATAGGGAAACTGAGGCAAACAAAATAACGTGACATGCCCAACTAAGAACTTGCCCAGTTTCACTGCATAGCCACCTTGAGTTACCTATTCACCAATTTTAAAGGTAGTATCAAGAAGTTGTTTATATTTCTTTGTTTCTTTTGGAGACATGAAGAAGTTTGCAGAGAGGAATTATGGCTTTGGTCAGCAAATAGAAGAAATGACCATCCCAAAGCAAATGCTTCTTTATTGGATTAGTGAATCAATAACTCAATATAGGCTTAGGCTAATATTAAAAACAAAACAAAAAGATAAGGTAACCTGTCTTGCAGTGAACTGAGAGTCAGACCTGCCAGTTGGTAATTGGGTCACAAAACATCTGAATGACCTTAGCAGGAGAAACCATGCATTGAGAGGGAAGAGTAGAAGAAGGAAAAGATCATTAAGAGCATACAGTGATGGGGGCATGGATTAATTTGCCAGTGTACTATGTAAGTGCCCATTCTTCCTTCTAATTCTATGCATATTTATGGCAAAACATGCCCCTGGTTTATGGTGATATATTTTATTACTATTACTATTGGCTATTCTATACCATTTCTGTGCATGTCTGCTCTGAGTTAGGACTCAGTTTCTTCACCTTCAATATGAGGGATTTGTACTATCTGGCTTCTAAGCTCCCTACCAGTCCTAAACCACAATCATCCATCAATATACCATTAGCACCAGACCTGTAGTGGACTAAATGGGATGGCATCTTGAAGGATTTTTTGCTTGAACACAAAATGCCCTCAGAGCAGTTGGTAAGGCATTTTCCTCAGCAGAAACAAACTCCTTTGCCCTCATTTTCTATACTCTTGAAGTAAAAATGGCAACACAACATTGTAGAGTACCTAGGAAACTTAGAGATCATTCAATACAAATTCTCAATTTCAGAGATGAGGAAACAATAATCCCTAGAGGTTAATTGACTTGATCTAGGCCATGCAACTAGCCAGTGGCAGAGGTAATACTAGCATCCAGATCTTCTGGCTTCCAGTTATTCGATCATTATATTACAGTCTTCCTTTCCTGTTCAAGAGGATATGGAGGAGAAAGGGTGTGGTAAGGAAGAGGTGAGTCTCTCTGGATCTCCTCAGGGATATTTTAGGAAGATTCAAATTCTAGAGCTCCGTGTGCTGTACAATATTGCCTCTCTACAAGATTCTATGCTAGGCATTTGAAGCCTTCCTCTTATTATTTTAGTGCCTTGCACTTACTAATTCTCTACTCAGACTATCCATCAGTTGTCATTCATTCTTACTAAAAGATGAGCATTCCTTTTTTGGTTTTGTTTGTTTTTTTAAAAGTCTTCTGTGTCTCTCCCTGTGAGCAAAATCTCATCAATAATGTGTTGCAGCTGGTTTACACCCACCATACATCTTTCCATTGCCCATGGAAAAACTTGTCACCTTAAATCTTTTGAGATCATGCTGCTCTATGATTTGTAGTCATCTGACATCAGTGGGAGAATCTTGACATTAAAGAAATAGACTTTTGCTGCCATATGGGGTTTGAGATCCTTGAGGGCACTGGGCAGTTTTCTCGAGGTCAATAAGTCCTGTCCCTTCCACCTAGTCAATTTTAAGCTTAACTCATTATTCATCTGCTGTGTGTGTCCAAAATACATGTTGATGGGCTAATACAATAATGCATTATAAGAATAACAAAAATTGACATTTATGAGGAAATGCATGTCATAATTTATTTATCCATCTGTAGAAAGAATTTGACTAAGAACAAAGTAAATCCTTCAAAGCTTTCATCCATACACAAAAAGTGCTTAGAAGCTGCTAGGTGGCTCAGAGAGCCAGACCTGGAGATGGGACATCCTAGGTTCAAATCTAGCCTGAGACCCTTCCTAGCTGTGTGACTCTGGGCAAGTCATTTAACCCCAATTGCCTAGCCCTCATCACTCTTCTGCCTTGGAAGCAATATAAAATAAGATATATATCAATATACAAAGTAATGGTTAAAAAAAAGAAAGTGTTTCCTCTCTCTCAACTATGGTAAATATATTGGTGGGACAGGGGGAAATGTTTAGATTATGAGTTATCTTATTGATGTGTTTATTGATAAGCTTTGCATTAAAATTTAATGATTTATATTTAAATTGTATTAGATATAGCTCTGAGCCTTTGGAGATTAGCATTCTATTCTTTGGAGACATGATACTACTTTAAGGATAATGTTAAAGCGATAGATCTTTCTTTCAAGGAGATCTTCAGGATCATAAAAAAAAAAACAATGTGGGCACAATACTGAACAGGGGGAGAGTAGGCTAAATTATCTTTAGGTAATGAGTAAAGAGAAGATGTGCTTGTGTTGGAAACAAACCACTCCAGTATCTTTGCCATGAAGACCCCATGGACATTATGATCCATGGGGTCATAAAGGGTCAGTTACAACTGAATGACACTGGGCAAGTTTTAAAAAATCATCTATAAAACTCTTCAGATTGAATATGTTATAAATAAATTAATGTCCAAATTGAAACTCATCAGAAATTATCTCAGTTGCAAAATTTATTTCACATAATTTATATTAAATTTCTTCTTCCCTTCCTCCTTCCTTCCCTCTGTCCATCTGTCCTTCCTTCCTTCCTTCCTTCTGTCCCTTCCTCTCTTCTTTTCTTCCTTCCATTGCGGTAAAATCACTCTTATATCATTGCTTATGTGGAATAGGATTTCATGTCCAAAAGACAAGAGACTTGACATTTGTAAATGACTTGTGATTATATTTTTTCTTATTGTTAATCAAAGCTTTGGAAAAATAAATTTTCCAGTATTATTAAGACCAAGAGGCAGAAGGAAAATGTAAAATTATATCTTTATATACTTTAAACACTTTAAAAGTGATTTTTAAGATTGGGGGAAGGAAGCAAGCTGTACATTTTCTATGCAGATACCCCTGCTTTATTCCCTTCATTCTTTGCTAAATCTGCAATAGCTGAAAAACGACATACTTCTAGAGTGCCCTGAAGATAAATGGTATAGGAGATTTAAATGATGTTTAAGATTTCTCTTCTTTTCAGATTTTTCAGTCCTGAAAACCAAAGGAGAGAATACAAATTAGCATCATCTTAGATTTTTATTAAGGTGATGAATTTTACTAGGAATGCATCAAAACCACCAAATGTTCTCCTGTTGCTAATTGGAAACTAGTGATATCATTTGCCATATATATTATTATTATTTACTGAATATATATTATAGCTAAAATATCTAGCCTTTTAGTGTCTTTTCAAAATTTTTTCAAAACTAAAAGATGTATTTTTATTCTTTCCATTTGTTTTATGCCAGCTACCATTTTATTTGTGTAGGCAGAGAGGCATTGTATAAAGGACACTGGATCAGAGGACTTGGCTCTTCTACTTGCTACACATGTTCCATAATGAGAGTTACTATCAATGGATTATCAACCAATGGTTAGATCGTTTCTCTATTGTTATTATCACAATTTGAAGAGAATATAATATAGGGCTCTGGCACAATGGGTGAACTCCCTGTGGTGAATTTAGAGGAGGACATGGATAAGAATCATACAGGATGGTCAGGGATGGACCTATATTGTTGGAAGGAAAACCTATAATGCTGGTGTCATAAATCTTTTGTAACACTGGAGTACAAATGTATAACAGATGGTTTTATTAAATATGCTACAATGAAGATAATAGGGCAATATTAATTGTGCTATTCTTATAGAAGCTTTATTTTTGTGCTTTTGATGTTTGTCATTTTAATTTTTGATTCACATTTTGTTATAAAAAATTCAGTCTGTTCCACCTCCATACTTGCCCTACTAATGATGACTCACCTCTGAGACCTCTTTAGTGAGTTGTGATTCTCTGCCTGGAATTACTATGTCATGGGAAGTGTGGAAGAGACATGAAGAAAGAGAGGATTTACAAGCCAAGCCAAGCATGCAAACCAAAGTAAAGTATCTGATCTGTCAATCAAGGGGAAGATTCCAAATGGAATGTTCTCAGGAGAGGCAGTTGGAGCTGGTCAGGGGAGATGAATAGAGATTTTCTTCTCTGGAGTTATTGACCAAGGGAGAAACCTCTTCTCTGGGGTTGACCAAGAGAGATTAACTTTTTCTAATCAAGGCAGAGAGAGACCTTTGGGAGGGCTTCTGGAATTAATCTAGGTAGAAATTAGTTTTTGTTGGTGCTTTTGTGTAATTAGAAGAAGAAAGAAGATTTAACAGTTGTCCTCCATCTCTCTGACTGTCTCTGAGTAACAGTTCTGACTGGACTGACATCTCCCAAACCCTCCTCATTCTCCTTGTAGACTAGGGACACTCCTATCCCTCTTCCCTCAATTCTCCATCTGGTTGTTCCCAATAAACCCCTTTACTTGAGAAAGGAAGAGTGAAGAATATTTCTCTGAAATCTCATAGTTCCCCTGAGTTACTTAGAAGGTGGCTGACTAAGATCAGGGGAGGGGAAAGGGAGGCAGAAAGGGCATGGGTGGAAATTGGGAGGTGAAGGGGTGAAGGGAGGAGAAGGGTAGGAAATATCTTGACTTATTAGCCATTAGTGATCTTTGGCAACCCCAGAATAACCCAGAGCACCCCACAAGCAACATCTCTTTATCTCTCATTATCTCTCATCTATCTCCATTATAACAACTAGGCACCACCATGTTTCCCTAGCATCTCTCTAGTTACTGCCAGAGTATACCCATTACCACAATCTAGAAATAGTTCCACAGATTATCATTTTAATACAGAAGCTTTTGCCATTCTGCTTACCTCACCTTACAGCTTACTCCTGGTCTGTTCCACTTCCATATTGGCTGCTTTCTCTAAAATCTCAACATTTTTTGACTCTTCTTTATGTGTCATCTTACTATAATGACAACAACAGAAAAAACAATAACGGTCAGCATTTATATAGCACCTACTATGTACCAGTCATTGTACTAAATGCTATACAAATATTACCACATAGGTATATTAACTATTTCTAGTTAGCCAGGTAAGATTTTGGAAATGAACCAAATGGATCAAGTTACAACTATTCATCACAGAATCACAGAGGTAGAAGGCCATCTAGTTCAATTTGTACCTGAATAAGAAACCTTCCTGGGGGATGGTCATTCGGTTTTTCATTAATGACCTCTAGTGAGGGAAAACCCACTATCTCCTAAGGCAGCCAATTCTATTTTCAGAAAGCTCTGATTCTTAGGATAATTTTCTTTACATTAAGTATAAATCTGTTCCTTTACAACTTCCATTTGTAGTTTATAGTTCTGCCCTAGAGATCCAAGCAGAATAGGTCTCCTCTCCCTTTCACATAACAGGTCTTCTAATACTTGCAGATAGTCATCAAGTTCGCTTTATATCTTCTCTGCCTAATCTCTCCAGACATTAGAGCCCTCCTCTCCAGAGCTGGCCAAATATTCATTTTGCATATCTTTGTATGTTCCTTGCATAGATTTGTATATACCTTCAATGATATGCTAAGGAGGCTATAAGTTAGTCCAGGAATGATGGTGATGCTATCATTTTTGATGAAGAAATTGACATGGTCAGGTCCCTGTAATATGTATATCATTCTACCAATTTTGTGAAGGCTAGTTTGGAGAGTGGAGAGACTAGCAGCAAAAAAAGGGTTCACAGGCTATTGCAATCATTCAAGTAAATGATAATGGGAGCTTCACATAGGATGGTGACACTGTGAATGAAAAGGAGATAGATGCAAAGCATATTATGGAGGTAGACTTAACAAGAACTGGCAACTTATTGAATATGGTAGAAGAGGGAGAAGTAAGTGTGAAAAAAAGCTAGTGACATTTTGAGTCTGGATGACTGAGATGATGGCTCCTTCAAAGGAAGTAGGGAAGTTGGAAGTGCTATATTTGAGGAATTATTGAGTGTGAATGAAGAGGTCTGACTGTAGGGTCTTGGGGACTACAGGATCATAGATTTAGAGCCCAAAGGGATCATAGTAACCAACTCATCCAACCCTTCATTTTATACTTAAGGAACTGAGGCATAGAGAGGTTGTCATTTAACCACACAAGTAATTTTTGCTCAATATCACATAGGTTCTAAGTCTCAGAGCTATGTGTTCAGTCTTCTTTTTCTTTCCTCTTTCCAATGTACTGCTCTGCTCCTTGTGATGCAAGAGATTATCATGCAGGTAGATTTAAAAAAAAGTTGGCAACTCATCTGATGTAGATAGAGGACAAGGAAGAGCCTAAGTGGAGATGCTCATCAGGCAGCTAGGAATGGGAACTTGGAGCAATAAGAAGAGAGGACTGTTGGATTTGAATGTAAAAGTCCTTCTGGCAAGGCTCAAACTTACTGCATTGTGAGAATGTCCATGCCACTGAAGCCTTGAGACTTGTATTTCTTTATACAAAGGGAAGAGAAGACACTAAGGTGACTGGAGAGCCATGATCTTTTCCCCTCTAGCAGGACTTCAAAGGTTTTCTCTCTAGCAGAAAGAAGGCATGAGGAAGAGATGGTAGCTTTAGAGTTGTCTGCTTAGAGGTGATAATTGGAAGCACAGGATGAATGAGATTGTTAAGGGAGAGTAATCAAATAGAGGGAAGCAAGGGAAAGCAACAGTTTAGATTCCTCATGGAATCTTACTCTAGTCCTCACTCATGACAAGTTGGATGGAATACAGTTCAGCTATGCCTCCCATATCCTAAGGTGTTAGACTTTATAGGGGCAATATATGGGAAAGGAATAAGAAGGTTTTGTCAGTGAAGAGAAGAGCAGAGAGAACTCTTCCTCACTCCAAATTCTCTCAATAGATCATATTTTCCTGGGAAATTAATGGAGTTTTGTGCAGATCAAAAATCAAATTTAAGAAAGTGAAAAAGGAAAAAAAGAAAAGCTTAAATTTCACTTTGTTATCTGATATACAAACAAATTCTAGCCAATTAGAATGATGTTTTGTGAGAAGAAGGCACAAGATAGTTTACATGAGAATTTTTTGGTGGTTTGCTCTATTTGGTTCAAATAGGCATTTCAAAAAAGAAAAATAATTCTCTAATTGGGGTGGGACATAAGGATGGGTACAGATAGATCTATCTCCATGGGCTGACCAGGGCAACAAATAAGTAGTAAAACAATATTTCTATGAGATAAATGCCAGGGAATCAGAAACACATGGATTAAATGTCCCTTAAAACCCATGTGGGTTTAAGAGAAGGAGCAAGAGAAGTACATTTTTTTTAAAAGCACATTTGGAGATTTAATAGGGCTCAGAAGGACTGAGTAAAAGGTATGCCAACTGCTGGAAGATTTGCCTCGAACTTCTTTTATGAAGCTGAAATTACCCCGTGCTAGGCAACGTCCAATATTCTGCATTGGACTGCAATTGCCTCTTTTTGTAAGGCTGAGGCTTGAACCAGTCTGATGGATTTCAGAGCTCTGATAAACAACATTGTAATTCACTTCCCAGAGTAAGGTGTCCAACTCAGGTGATTCACACTCTCATACATTTTGGTAAAAGTCCCCTCCTCCCAAACAGAGCACTTTGCACTTCATTCCAGTCAAGGCTGGAAAAGTGCATGATTGAATAAACTGAAAGAATGATATTGCACGGTACAGAGTATTCTTCATCTGAGAGACATATTCTCCTTTGTGTGTCCCTGACTTAAGTGTGTCTCAGAAATAGGATTGAAAGAAACCAGGGATGCGAATAATTATGCCTCTTCTTTTTTTCCCCAGCCTGTAGGTAAGCATACTGAGTATATGAAATGGTAGTGTCTCTGTTTTGAATCTCCTCTGGAGGAAGTAATGGGCCCCCTTTAGGCAATAAAAATGAGTCCATGTGTTAGTGTAGCCATATAAGAAGGTCCCTTTTTTCCTCAACTAACTCTTTTTCCTATTAATGGGGTGTTTGTGCCCTAGGGAAAAGGCAGGAAGACAGAACCTTTCAATTACAGGACCAGTCAGAAGGTATAGCATGCCTGGGCAAATTAAAAATGCTTTAGGCTTGTGATTTGAGGATGAAAGATTAATAGTTCAAAAAGAAGATATTAAGGAGAGCTAGTGAAAAGCAGGATGCTTATATACTGTCAAAATAGGAGTTCTTTTAAATGGAGTAGAGAGATCTTGTTCAGTGGCTAGGTCTCTTTGTCTATCACAAAGGAGAATTCATATCCGGGAGGAAGTGAGAATAACGAACCAAATGTCAATTCAAACAGCATTTGTCTAGCTTCTGGTGTGTAAGGAGTGTTTAGGGAGGACTGGCATCCCTGATATGAGGGCTTGCTGAGCCCTTTTCAGGACTGCTCATCCCCCCTCAGTGTCTAACTTTCATCCAACACTCACCTGTGGTTTCAAAAAGCAGTAGCATTTACAGCAGCCACACTGGTGGCTCATAGCTATCTCAGCACATGGGTTAAACCAGGTTGAGGGTATCCTAACAGGCCTCAAACCCATCACAGAGTTAGGGAAATGTCTACTCCAAGCACTGGCAAAATGGGCAGATGAGAATGATTTGTTCCACCATCCATGAATGTAGCTGAAGTAGACTCTGTGGAGAGCTTAAAGCTTAGTTGGACATCAAAGACACCAAAGTGTCATCTTGGCTTTTGTTCTGCCACTAGACGTCGACCCCTGGTGAACCAGGGCTTTGCTCACCCAGCATGTGAAGACTGCTTCGGCTGAACAGATGGAAGAAACCAACAAAAAGGTTCAACGGCTGAGAGGGCGACGCAGCAAAGCACTGTGGAGCGCTCAGGGCATGATGGAGCACAAAAGACAACACGGCCATCCAATGCAGCTGAGGAAGTCTCCAGGTGTAACGACTTTTCGTGCCACTGGACCCAGACTTCCAATGCCGAGAGAGTGGGACTGTCTCTGTGCATTGACTCTTCCACTTAAATCTCCTTCACACACAAGTGTCTTTGTGCACACTCATCTATCCATAGGTGAAAACGCACAAAGACAATTGTCATTCTCGGTTACCAAGAGACTACTACTAGACTAGAATGAATTGGGAAGAGAGAGTGAGATGGCTGATTTCATGCAATTCTGCCTCACTTAAATTAAATTTAAGCACAACTCAAGACATCACCCCATGATATTATTGGTCCTCTGAAAATGAAGGATGAACAACAATAGCAGCAACAATTAAGTATCCCCATTTGAGAACCCAAATCAACTCTGGTATGAATTATGAGGCCTTTTAAGAGTAACATCTTAATCTAGGATACTAATAGGGTTCTTGACTTTGGTTCATGGCTAGCACTTCTCTATGTATCTTTAGTTGCCATATTGATACCAAGTGAATGAAGGAATAGAATGTAGAAAAATATTTGCACACACAAAAGCAAAAAAATATAAACAAGAAAATAAACAAGTACTCATATTTAAGCCCATAGATAGGCAAGAAAACATTTCCCTTCTTCCTCTGGGCCATATTTACAGAACCACGCTGAGATTGAGGATCATCAGACAAAGAAAGAACTCAAGATTGCCAGAAAGTTAAGCAACCCATGCCTAGATTATATATTCATCTTTGTCAGGAAACTACAGAGTAACTCTAGGTTTATAGTGCCATCTTGGTATTGAACTCATATCCTTCAAAAAAATTTAGGCAAAGGAGGTTAAGTAATTTGCCTTGGGTCACAAAACTAGAAAGTGTCTGAGGACAGATTTGAACATGGGCACTCTTCAACTCCAGGATACTTTGTCCACTGTGCCATCGAGCTGCCTCAAAATCAGACCCTTCTTGAAGAGTACAAAGAATTTGCTAGTAAATTTAGCAAGACTTCCCTCTGATGGGTTCTACTTCTTTTTGATACTGATACAGGCTACACGTTATACAGTACCAATAAAGAACAAATTTTAGATTTGTTCCTCCTTCTCATGACTGTATGTCTCACTACTCTGTCTTCCACAGCTCCTTGGCATGATTCAAAAGCTCCCTCACCACTCTACTCATCATCTGTTCTCTCAATTCTTGGAAATTCTACTCATCTCTTGGACTGCCATTTACTTCTTTCCTTAATGGAAATACCCATGTCTCCATTATAACTAGAACTAGAGAACAAAATTTCAAAGTTGAAAAAGGCAAATTGAATGAATGAAATGAATGAAAAAGGCAGAATGAACATAGAAAATAATAAAGTTTTGGAATCTGTTACCACTCCTTTCTTAAAAAAAAAAAAGAAATATAGTTTGGATATAGAAATATTCCAGTATTGAATAAGATTAAGAAAATTCAGTGATTTATAAGCAAAAAATTGCTTATAGTGTGGTTACTATTGTGGAAGTCATTTCTGTTATTTCAGAGCCTGCTCAGAAGTCCTGAATCATTAGTTAACTCCTTTTCTCTCTTAGTTAACTTGGGTAGGGCAGAACCTGACTGCTGTGGTCCTGACAGCACTCACATTCACACAATAGTTTTAGGTCACAAGCCAAAAGGACACCCCAGGGTTCTTATCTTACAGACCAACACAACGTTTTAAAGACACATTATTTCACAATCATGCCTACATATGTTATTCTTTATCAAGTCATTTCTTAGGAATGGCTTATGTGCTCTAAATGATTGAAACTATACCATGAAATGGCAAAACTTTTATTTATTTGAAACCCTTAAATTTGGTTTTAGAATCAGTATTGGTTCCAAGGCAGAAGAGCACTAAGGGCTAGGCAACGGAAGTTAAGTGACTTCGGATCAGATAACTAGGAAGTGTTTAAGGGCAGATTTGAACCTAGGACTTCTCATCTCTCTATTCTTGGCTCTCAGTCTCCTGAGTCATTTAGCTGTCCTCTAGCAAATCTTTTATTAACTTTTGGATTTCTTTTCTCCTCCTCTTTTTTTTTTACTAAGTATAGTTCAATGCATTATATTAAAACAGGTATTGACAGGAAAATATATTCAGGGTACTCACAAATATATATATGTGCTCATATATAATATATGGACATGTCTCTCTCCAGATATATTCACATGCATATATATACAAATAGATATGTAAATAGATATGTATATAGATATAGATATAACATAGTCATTTTGAAATAATACTTTACAAGAATCAGCAAGCCTTCAAATAAACTGGGAGGGCCACCAAAAAAAGATTTTTTCACTGTTGTTCTCAATATTTAAGCACTAGAAAAAATGGTGTTTCAAAAATAATCACGTGTAACTAAATTTTCTCCATTCATCCTTGAAAGACTATCTTGAAAGATAAATTGAAACAAGTTATGCATGTTCCAGGAGAATTAAGAAAGTTGGAAGTAACAGATTTTCAGTGGATCATTTTTCATTACACTCAAAGCACCCAAATGGTTCCATGATCCCATTGATGTGGGTATTCCTTTTGGTGATGCTGACTGTAACATATCCAAGCCTGCCCAACTTGTCTGTGTCTTTTCCATTTCCTACCATAAGTTCAGCACAGGGTATCCACTCCAAATGGCAAGGGTTTCCCTTGTTTTCTTTTGTCATCGCCAGGATACCAAGGGAACAGTTGGGCTATCCTTTGGTTATCACTCACTCTTCCTTTCTATCTTCTTTTTCCCTCATACATTTCTTTGATGATGTCCTTATCGCACTCCTTTCCGATTCCTTGCTTGAAATGTGTTGCAGCCTGGACACATCCACAACAAACCTTTTCATTGACTTTTAAATTATTCTCAATATCAGACTATGTTATTCCATGATTTGTGGCCTTGCACCCTCACTGGAAGAACATTGGTGTTAAAAAAAAATAGGCCTTTGTTTCATGAAAACGTTTGAATTCACTATTAGAATTTTTTCAATTTCCCAAAACTAGGCGGAATTGTGAAATAGAGTGCTGGGCCTGGAGTCAAGAAGACTCATCTTCCTGAGTTCAAATCTGGCCTCAGACACTTTCTAGCTATGGGACCCTTGACAAGTCCTGTTTGCCTCAGTTTCTTCATGTGTAAATTAAATTGGAAAAGGAAGTGGCAAACTGCTTTAGTATCTTTGCCAAGAAAACCCCAAATGGGGTAATGAAGAGTCAGGAACAACTAAACACCAACAGTACTTTAGACCATTCTTCTGTTTAGTTTTATAGTTAATGACTGGCTAACTAAACACATTCAAAATATTTTTAGTAATAAATAAGCTCAAAGACTGCATTTACTTATCTGAACAATAGTTATTCTTCATCTACTTTCTCTTTCCTACCTAGATAGGTCAAACTCATGAGAATGACATATATTGAGTCAAATAAGAATGGCTCAGTGGATAGAGAATCAATCCCAGAGATGGGCATTCCTGGGTTCAAATGTGGTTTCAAATACTTTCCAGCTGTGAGACCATTGGCAAGTCACTTAATTCCTATGAGAATTTATATATATATATATATATATATGTTATTACACATGTATTAATATATATGTACATATACTGAATATTGTCAGGATTATAAAGAGGAATGCTAAGTATTTTATCTTTTGCAAAGAAACTTTTGAGCAGCTTTAGAGATGCATCAGTACTTCAAAGATCTCTAATTTCATGCATAAGAGAAATTCTCACAGGGATCAACTTGTATCTCCTCTATGTTTCAACACGTAGTCTCTGAAAGTTGATCTGATCAAAAAGATCATTGTCAATCTAGTGATGAAGCCTCTCCAAATTTAGGTAGGTTGTCCTTAAACAAAATACATATAGGTTATTGTTAAACCTCTCCAGGAGCCTTTTTAGCTTGGAAAAACCTGCTAGAGATTCATTACTGCTAGCATGGCCTTTCAGAACACGAGGGTCCATCTACACCCCAACCAGTCCTTAGATTGGACCTTCCATGGAGATGCTTCTTAAAATAAAAAAGGAAAAAGTTAGAGAGTTGAGCATCTGGTCTATCTATAATGTAGACTAGTATCCCTTGAGGTTATTAAAAGTTTTAATATCTAAGATAGTGATTCAAATGTGGTTTACCATTTCCCAAGACTCGGATTTTATTTTTTATTGAAGAACATTGCATGTATATCTACATGCCATATATGTACACACATATGTGTCTATATACACATGTGAGTATGTGTGACATTAAGTATGGCTAGCTATTGAGAATTACTTCCTACCAACATATACACACATGCACATATATTAAGTTTACCAGCTGTAACATGCAAATACACAGTGCTGTGCACTTAAACCCACCAGAGCCACAAGGGAAGTAGGAGGTAAAAGTCTACAAAGCCATCTGAACTAGTTATTAATATTACCCGAACTAAAAACAATGAACTAAACTACAAACTGTAGGTAAGCTACAAAGCTTCTTTTCCTAAGGAAGAGAGAAGCTTTCTGTTATTTGAACAAAAGCCCAAATAGCCTTTCACAATTGAGGGAATCTCAAAGCTGGTTAGAACCTGAGTTCATCTATTTCCAGCTCTGCTTGAATCATGCATTCCCTCAACAGCATTCCTGATAATTCCTGGTCATCCAGTCTTTGTGTGATGACTTATAGGGAGGAGAACAAATTGTGTCGCAAGATCGCTCAGTCCACTTTTAGATAGATACACTAGTATGAAGCTTTCCCTCACTTTGAGTCAAAATTAGTTCACCTTGAGACTATACGATTCCATTTTTCTTTTGGTACTTGGGCACTTAATTGTTATTCTCCCAATTATAAGGCTGATTCTCTTTAGTTCCATGGCCATCATGCCCTTGAATCTCTTTCCAGTTCCTTACATAAGTCTCTCCTCCCTACTCTGTGAGTTTTTGCTGGCTATTCATTCTTGAAATTCTCTCCATCCTCATTTTCATGTCTTGGATTCCTGGGTTTCCTCCAGGTCCTAACTAATATCTTGTCTTCTATAAAAAGTCTTTCTTCATCCTTCTTCATGCTAGTGCCTTCCCTCTGTGATTGTCTCATATATCAGGCATATATCTAACTTGAATCTTATGGTTGTTTTCATGTGGTGTCTATCCCCCCAATAGACTGTGGGTTTCTTGAGATCAGAGTCTGCTTTTGCCTTTCTTTACATGATCAACATTTAGCACAATTCCTGACAAACTGTTGGCATTTAATAAATGTTTCTTGACTTGGTTCCCACAGCTCATCTTCACACTGGGACTGATTGTCTTTGCTTTGATACCTGACTTGCAGATTTCCACCACATATAATATTCAGGATCTTCACATTAGCAAAGCCAGTATCTGCTAGCCACCTTGATGCCATAGTTAGCCCTCCCCCTCTCCTGATTATCCTCTTTTTTTAAATCATTTCTTCTGTCTTAGAATGAATACTAAGTATTGGTTCCAAGGCAGAAGAGCTAGTCAATTTGAGGATAAGTGACTTGCCCAGATTAAGCAACTAACATTTCTAGGAAGTGTCTGAGTTCAGATTTGAATCCAGTAACTCCCACCTCCAGGACTGGCTCTCTATTCATTGAGCCACCCAACTTTTGTTTTCTTCTTCATTATTATTATTTTAATCATTATATTATTATTTGTTTACTTTTTATTATTTATTAGACTTGTCTTTTTCATTGTGCCTTCTGAAAACCTGTACTATAAACAAACTTTTCTTCATGTTAGAGCTCTTCTTCTCACATTCTTTTGAATCTTCTGTTACTCATTGAAATCTCGGGAGTTTGGTTTTTTTGTTTGTTTGTTTATATGCTTATTTTTTCTAAAGAGCAAAATTTTTGGTATTGACTTCAACTTTTCTTGCTTCTCTACTCACATACTTAGGGACAAGTAAAGAAAAAATATATATTCAGCATTCTCTTTTCTGATCATGACCACTTTTAGACCTTCCTTCTTTCATCATTGATCAAGTACTTCATCTTCTATAATGCTCACTTTGATGTTTCCAGATATTTATTACTTTCCATCTTCTTCTCAATTATCTCCAGGTCACTCTTCTTTCTCCCTAATATGCCAGTAACTAGCTTACAGCATGCTTTCCTCCCTTATCCCTACCCTGTTCCAATACCCTGGCTTCTAAGTTCATCAACCCCTTCAACTTTTATGGCTTCTTTCTCAAGTCTATGTCAACTATTCACTGGAGTGTTCATACCTTAGACATTCTACCCATGTGCATCCATACACCTACACATATACAACTGAACTTGCCCTGGTTGCTGTCATTTCTAGTTCAAGCTCTCTCTTTTGAGGTAGGAGAAGGAGGACCCCAGAGAGTAAAAAGATGCATAAAGGGAAATTTTAAGGCATAGGAAGGAGAAAAGAAAGAGAACCAGAAAATGGAAGAAAAAGGAGGGGAGGAGGAAAGAAGAGAAGGAGAAATCAAATGGTAAAAAGATGAAGACCTTGAGGTCACAGATAAAATTCTACCTTCACCCCCCACAAACTAATTCTATTCTTATGTACCCCATTATTTATGGGAACCTATTAATACAAAAGGCTTGCATAGAACTCTATCTGTAGGCAAAATGAAGGCTATTATATACCCCTTCTTCCTATGACAAATATGGGATAATTTTCCATAACTTTTTTTAAAAAAAGAGGAAACAGATTTGAGCTCTTCAGAGATTTTCTTTAATATCCCTGAAACATTTTCACAAAAGATTCTCTAAATTTGATGACCATTTCTAGTTCTTAATATGAATTTCACTTGAAAATCAGTATAGAATGGGTGATGAAATTAGTAAAACTCTTTTTTATACTTCGGAGTTTGAAGAAGACTCCATCCTGAGGTGATACTTCTCATCTGATTAAGGATTTTTTCTTCTGTTCTCTCACAAGCTATACTGTAATGTAACTACTATTAAGGGGAGAAATAGGGGGAGTCCTGGTTGGAATTTTCTCTGCTTCATCTGCACATTAACCTATTCTGCCTAATAGAAATAAAATGTAGAAAGGTATTTGTTTCCTAAGGTGATCGGGGAAAAGGAAAACCACCTATGTGTTCTAAAATATTCCTAGCAGCCTTCTTTGTGGTAGCAAAGAACTGGAATTTGGAGAGATGTCCATCAATTGGGAAATGGCTAAACAACTTGTGACATATGATTGTGATGGAATACTACCCCTCCATAAGAAATGATGAGCATATTAATTAAAAATAACAATAAAAGCAATGGAAAGACCTGTATGAAATTATAAAAAGTTAAATGAGCAGAACCAAGGGGAAAAAACATATATAGCAACAGAAATATTGTTTGGAGAATAACTTGTCTATTTCTGCCTCCAGAGAAAGAGCTGATAGAGAAACAAGCAAGACATAGTCTTATATATAATATTTCTTTTTGCTAAATGATGCCTTCGATAGTGGTGGGGGGTAGGGAAGGGAGGAAGTTACCTCGGAATTTTAATGTAACAAACAAATTTATTTTTAAATGATGCTGGCAAAGGTTGGAAGGAGAGTTAGAAATGTTTATGCACATGTACATGTATATTTATTTATATATATATATATATATCCTTATGAAGCAAGAACTTTCAGCAAAGATATGATAGTATCGTATCCTATTTTTATCAGTTACTCAGAGTGGTGTGTGCTCAGATATGCAGTGAATTGGAAGCAGAAGATGTAGGTTAAAAATCCTGTCTGAATTTAGTTAAGTTATTTAACTTTTCTGGTCCTCTGGATTAGAAAATTCCAAATTCCAGTTCAGAATTCTATGAAACTTAGGCAGATATCATAGAACGGAGGTGATGACTTTTTATTTGCATCAAAACTTACTTCTGGAAGAAATTACAAAAATAATGAAAATTTGCCCAATTTAGGGAAATGTTTCAGTTTATGAAGCTTGCCATCATCCCTTTTCATCCTCTATGGATAGAAAAGAGGAAGTGAGTGGTGGGGAAAGGGGGGTGGAATGGGGATTCCCTGACATTCATCTGCTAGAGAATTTGTTTTATCCTTCTTCCTCACCTCTACCCCACATCTCCACCAAAAAATAAACAAACAAAAAATCTGCTTATAAATACTTCCTGTATGCTAAGGTGTGCATGACTGATGCTCAAATATACTCTAGGGATATTTTCATTTTTGTCGGGATAAATACCTGAAACTGCAAGAATTGTATGTACCCCAGTGTTCTAACAGAAGGCTTCAACCAGCCGGTGGGAAAAGAATTTAGGAGGAAGTGAAGCCTGGGAAGGAATTGAAATTATTCAGCACAGATCACCACTGCTCACTTGTTCTACATATAAGCCAGCCCTGTAGGGGCTGATAATCTGCCTCAGCATTTTTTGTGCCTGGGTTCGACATACTTGGTACATCCGAAACCCATTCCCAGGAGAAGAATTCATTCTCATTCTGGCTGTGCAATTCAGGCCAATTTCCAGACCTTAGATCTGTGTGTGGGTCTCTTTTTTCCTGCTCCCTCCCTTCCTCTCTTCCTTTCTCCCTCCCTCCCTGCCCAGCCCACTAGCACATCTGCTCTCTTGTGCTTAGCTGTACAGGTGCTGCTTCTTTCACTCTGGTTATTGCTTTCTGCCTTATTTTCCTCTCACAGGCTTAGCTCAAGTGACAGCTGAACTGTCCACAGCAACCAAATAGACCTTGTCAGTGATCATTTCCGATTTTCTTTTCCATTCTGGTGGCAGACAGACCCTGGGGCATCAGAACATTCAGATCTGCCAAGGGCACATAAACTGAAGCAAGCAGACTGCGTCTCTGAACCAGTGACAAGAATATGAATGGGTCCAGTAGAAGGGAACTCCCCAAGCTTTCATTCACCCCTTTTATTGTTGGAGGCCTCTTTTCTTCTCCTTCTTGGAGGCTGTCGCTTGTACTATTCCGGTCTATTCTTCAGACCCTTCTTCCATCCTTCTCTCACCCCTCCTAGATCATGGATGCCAATTCTTGTTGCTGGGGTAGCCAGCTGGTGGCAAGGATGAAGGGCTTCACCATAATTAGCTCCTCTAAGGAACTGATATCTGACAGACATCTTTCCAAGTTCATCTTGTTATATCAGACAGATATGAGACTTGCACCAGTTTCCCTGGCTAGACAGAGAATTCAGAGCTCATGAGATAATATGATCACAGATTTAGAGGTAGAAAAGATCTCATAGATCATATGGAAGAAATAACCCCTTCTTTTTGGAGAAGAGGAAACTCAGGGCAAGAAAGGGGAAGTAACTTCCCAATATGCCCCAGGTAGAAAGTAGTAGAGATGGAATTTGAGCCTGCTTGAGTTCAAAATCAGGCTTCTTTCCACTATTCAGGGTCTTATGAGTATGATTTGAGCTTAACCTCAGACTACTCTTTACCTCTGCCTCCCTACCATTTGTCTTATTCTCTTCTTTTCCATTATCATGTCACCAAAATAAAGATCGCACCAAATGATAGCTGATCAGAAAATGATCCCAAGACATTCCCTACTTAAGGCAGAATACTCAAAAATTTTGAAGCAAAACTCTGAAAATAAAGTAGTCTTAGCTTTAGCATAACTTCAAATTCATTTAGAAAGATGTTTTTGGCCACTCGTTACAATATACCAGGACAGCGACAAGGCACCCCTGGGAACAAATATAAAGCAAAGGGTTCCCAACCTCCACCTCAACATCTCTTGTCCCAGGAAGATTTATTGGCGTTATTTCTTCCCTTTCCTCTCATATCATGTTTCTTCCTAACTTGGGAAATTTTCGACAGAGTTGATATATGATGAAGGAACTTGTTAGAGCCTGTTTCATAACTTTTTTCCCATAATTGCTGTTCTTTTCTCCCAGGTTATCATTCCCCCCTTTGCAGCCAGTAAGTTACATATTAAATAAACAACCAGAGAGTGAGTGATCTCTTCTTTCCTTGCCAGGGGAGAGAGACAGAGAGGGAGTGAATGAGAATCTGAGAAAATAGTTAGCGGGTGTTGAACCTGGAAGAATTTCATTAAAAAGCAAAACAAGAGAAAGCCTCCTGGCCCTTTATACTGTATTATCTTCTACAAAGTCAGGCCTCATCATGTTATATGAGATAGGATTACACAACAAGCCCTGGTCTACCTGCCCTAACCCTTTCCATGTCAGAAATTCAAACAAGAAACCTCTTTGAGATCAGCTAATCCTCTTTCACCTAAGTTTTCAAATCCAAGTCCAGCAAAAGTTCAGAACAATGAACATGATAGAAAATGATGAAGGAACTACAAATCCATTGGTTGGTAACTTTCAGCTGATCTTGGGATTTCAGAAGCAGGGTAGCAAGTTGCTGTCCACTCTCCTTCTGGGATTTCTCACAGTTATAAATTCTATTTTCTATTGGGGAGTTTATGTGTTGTTGGTAAGATCTGTAGCCAGAGTAGGAAAGGGTCCCAGGAAGACTGGCCCTTCCTAATCTCTCACCCTTCCTTTCTGCCAGTGAGAATTTCCTTTCCATTAAACCATCTGAAAATTCTCTTTTCAAGTAAGGATTCTCCACCTGATCTTTATTCCTTCAGTTCCACAGTCTCAAAGTCTACCAGTTATTCACACTTTAGTCTCCTCCGAGCAGATCAATAGACTGCTTTCTTCCTGGCAAGTTTCCTGAACAGAGGCATCAGAAGTTTTGTTATATGTGATAGAGGCAATTTTAAAGTATGGGGAACTTCATGGAAAACAGAAATAGGTGAGAACTATGAGGAGAGGTTTTGGACAGGGTGTGGCAACACAGCATTTGAGAGAAAGAAGAAAAGGAATTCCAGTTGTTGGAAGAGAATTGAGGAAAGTAAAATCAGAAAGCTGGAAGGGACCCAAAAGACCAAACCCACTTATTTTACAGATGAGGAAACTGAGGTCCAAGAAAGAAAGGTAACTTTGTTGGGTTCACAAAGATAATAGGAAGGGAAGGATTTGGCCTCAGGCCCTTTAATTATAAATCTAATGCTTTTTTTTCTCCTGTTATGAAGATGGAAGGGCACCAAGGTTGACTTCACCCCATCTGTGATTTTGCCAAGAACCTCTGCACACACAGGTGGGTAAAATGATGGATGGATCTTTTTTCTTAACTTCATTCATATCTCCATAGAAATGGAAATATTAGGATCTGGATGACTCAACCCCAGTTTCTCTTTGACTTCTTAGACTAGTTATAAATGAAGTTCTTGCCTTAGTAACCATGTCCTTTGGATTAGTATGCCAATTGACCACAGGCATAACTAACCTGTGAAATGCTTTTGGATCAAGAACTCAAAGATGTCAGTAACTCTAGGCTATTTAAATCTGTTTGTTGCCTACTTTGAGGTGAATATGGTAGACTAGGAGAACAACTAAACTTGAAGTTCATGAGACTCAGGTTTGAATCCTACCTCGGACACTTCTAAGTATGTGACCATGGAGAGGCTGCTTAAATTCTCAGAACCTCAGTTTCTTCATCTGTCAAATGGGGGACAATACCTGTAGAACTTGTCTCACAAGACTTCTCTGAGACCCGATGCTTTGTAAACCTTAAAATGCTATTAAATGCAGACTATTAATATCAACACACCCAATTCCTTACTCCTATCTTATGATTCTAATAGCTAGCTATAATAATAATAGCTAGCATTTATATAGCACTTTAGGTTTTACAAAGTATATTATATTCAGTATGCCAATCTCATAAACAACTTTGTTGGTATATGCTGTTATTATTCCCATTTTACAGATAAGAAAATTGAGTTTGAAAGAGGGTCCTAATTGGCTCAGAGTCACATGACTAGTAAATGTCCAAGACAAGCTTTGAATTTGGTTTTTCCTGGCTCCAAGTCCAGAATTATCTACTAGTTATGCATTCTAGTGTAATAATTGGTGATTAAGTATATATTCCAGTCTAGACTCTTCCATTCACTCTTTAGTTTATTCAGAATTATGCCTATTGATGATCTGGTTCAGATGTAGGTAGTCTTATTTCATTGAAAATGTTTTGACTTCTTAATTGACTGGTTCAGCACTAATTTGATCACTATAGTGGATCTAGAAGATGGATGTTGCAAGGTATATTACAAGAAAAAGTTCCTTCTCTTGAGGAGTTGGTGACAAGAAGCAGCAGAGCATATTAGAAAGGAAGTTAGACTTAGAACTAGAAGAGCCCTGAATTTGAGTTCTACTATTGACACAGTCTAGTTGTTTGACCATGGCTAAGTTAGTCTTCTCACCTGTAAGATGGGATAGTAAAACCTGCAGAAAGACAGCATGGAATAATCATTAGAAAGATGATCTCAGAATCAGGAACACCTGAGTTTTAATCCTGCATCTTATACCTACTTAGCCTTTACAACCCTAGAAAAGCCATTCATTTTCTCATCACGTAATGAAGTGTCCAGCTCACTGAAGTATAGGACAATTGATGATCTATATAGGTAGGAGGAGTTTACTTTCTAGGAGTTTGCTGCACCAAATGGAATTATTGTTTTAGACTCCAAAAGTATTTACCCTACAGGGTTCATGTGAGGATCCATAGCAATAGCTGTTAATTTCATTGGGAAACCTTGGCTTCCATCTTGATGGATTTATAGTTTAAAGAATTAAGAGTCAGAATGGACCTTAAAGACTATCTGGTTTAGCTCCCTCGTTTTACAAACCAGAAACTGAAGTCTAGAAAAGGCGAGTGATCTGCCCAAGATCACACAGTAGAAAATAACAGAGGCAGGTTTTGAATCTGGACTCTTTTATTTTAGATCAAGTGTTTTCTATATGACAACAAGTTGACCCAGGGAGAGGACAATGATGAGATACCAATGATTAAGTACCAATGCAACAAGTATAGGAGGTTGGAGATATGATAAATGTGGGCTGACGTGGTTAAGAAAAGCTTAGAGTAGGTGATACAATGAATGGAATATTGTGCTGTCACAATAGTATAGGGATGGCATTATAGAAAGGGAGAATAGCATAAGCAAAACTAAAAAAATGGGGCTGAGAATGCTGTGTCTATGGGATGGTGGAGAGCCTAACATGACTGAAGTGGGCACTTCCTCTAGGAGAGTATGGACATCTGAAGTTACCTGAGTTAGTTGGACTAGACTGAGATTTGCTGTCAGAGTCAGGGAGAAGATATTCTCTACCTAATATCCTTTATACTTAAAAGGCATTTCGGGTTTCTGATTAAGCAAGGTACATAGTGAAAGTGGTGATTCATGAAGATTAATGTGGTGATGATATATGCAAGACAGACTGGAGAGGGGAAGAGACTGGTACAATGAGATCAGTAAGGAGATTGAGATGTGATTCAGGCGTAAGATCAGGAGACCCCAATGAGGGAAGGATTTCACTATTGCCTTAGCCAAACATCAGAAACAGATTTTATTTTATTTTTTTAAGACCAGAATTCTCCACATTTTAATGACTAAAAAACAGTATCATTTAAGTCTTAAAAGTGAGAACAATTAAAACACAGTAGCAACATTTTCACAAGGTAGTCTGAATAAAATGAGTTTTTTAAGGAGGCAAATATTAGACTGTTCTAATGTTCATGGAGATCTTTTAAAGGGTGCTATTATGGATATAGAAACAATGTTCAGGCGACCTATGGAATAGAAATATTCAAGAGAAATATACATTTAAATGGTAGGCAGGCTTCATCTGTAATCTTTAAACTTTTAGTTCATCATATAATATCAGGAAAGTGGCTAACAATATGATGCCTTCTATTAGGTATCAATAGTTCCTGGAGTTTGTAGGTAGGGTCTCAGCACTTCCTTTGAAAATTACCTTGCGTTTATTCCTGTCTTCCTATACAATTTTACTTTGTATTAAAGATGTTCCTACTTGTACACTTTTATCTCTAGGGGAAAAAAACAGATTTTTAAAGAGTGTGCTACTGTGAGCTAGACAAATAGGGAAAGTTGTCCAAGACTTAGAGGAGAACAAGCAGGAACTATTCTTGAATCTAGGCCAAAGAAAGACAATTGAAGGTGTGTAACAATGAAATAGCATTAGTGAGTAAAATTTGACTTTTTTCATAATTTTGTGAAGTCTTAAAATCATCTATTTCAAAAGGTCACCAGGGGGCAGCTGGGTGGCTCAGTGGATTGAGAGTCGGGACTAGAGATGGGAAGTCCTAGGTTCAAATCTGGCATCAGATACTTCCCAGCTGTGTGACCCTGGGCAAGTCACTTGACCCCCATTGCCTAGTCCTTACCACTCTTCTGCCTTGGAGCCAATACACAGTATTGATTCCAAGATGGAAGGTAAGGGTTTGAAAAAAAAGAAATGTCACCAGATTACTCTTTGACCCTGCCAAAGTCACAAGATTTAAAGAATGTCACAAAACTACTCTTTTTCCTTCTCTTCTCAATATCTTCAATTCTCTCCAGCTAACCCTCACCTCACTGTCTCAGACTGTTCTCTTTCAATAAGAAAGCAGTTGTTTTAACCCTTTCATCTTATTTTTCATTCTCTCCAAACTGTGTATTAACTGGATGAAAACCAAAGTTCTGGGTTCTTGGTTCCTGAGAACAAGGAAATGTGCTCAAAATTTCCTGGTGTTTTCCCGAGTTATCATACCATCAAATAGATTGTTATTTTTATAAACAACACTTTTAAGTATCCTCATGATGTAGATGCTCCCAGTTATTGATTTTTTATGCTGAAATGGATTCCCAGAGGACCCAGTGTCACCTGTCCAGAAGACAGGTGGTCAGCCTAATTAGTGATCATTATGCTCATACTGTCACAATATAAATATTTCAAGGACTCCTCTGAGAACTGATATTTTGAGACTCTTGGAAAGCTCCCTGCCTCATTAATAATTTCTCTCTAATTTAGCTTGTTTGATGATGAATATGGTTCCCCTCAAATCCTATCTTTTCTCTTTTGGGAGAGGGGCATGCAATACAGTACAACAGGAAGAAGACTAGAGGGCATGAGTGAAAATCTTGGTCTTGCCATTTACTACCTATGTAATTTTAGTTAACTCATTTAACTTCTCTCAGCCTCAGTTTACTTTTCTTCTGTAAAATGAGGAAGTTGTATTAAATGACTTCTAAGATGCATTTTAGCTTTTAAATATGATTCTATGAATATTGCTTACATGAGTCATCCTTTCATACCTTGAATAATTGGAAACACAATTAAAATAGTCAAAGTTTTCATTTTTCTGCTTAGATGAAGGAGAAAGTCACCAGGGTTAGCAGAGTCCTAATGGAAATGGTTTGAACTTCATAATAAAAACTGACATTTACATAGTGTTTTAAGTTTTACCGAGTTCTTTGCTTACATGAGCTGATTGGATTTGTAGACGATATATCATGTACAAAGATAAGTGCATGTAGGATAATTTGAAGAGGAGGCAATGAGCACCAACCACTAAGGAGATCAGGAAAAGTTCACAGAGGAGATGCCGAAAGAGAGATTGGGATGCTGAGCAGCAGATCTGAAGAGAAAGTATATTCTAAGCATGGAGTGCAGCCTTTGCAAAACTGTGAAGGTAAAACATAGAATGCTGAGTTCAGGAAATAGCAATAAGTTGTGCCCCAAAGATAGGTGATAAGCCTAAAGTAGTCTATTGGAAAGGTAAGTTGAAACCAAATTGTGAAATATTTTAGATGTTAGCTACGATTTATTTGCTCATTTTGCAGATGAAGAAATTGAGGATGAGAGATTTTAAATGATTTGGCTGCAATATTCCACGTGGGATTTTGACTCAGATCTCTCCTGATTCCAAATATGGCACTTTTTACTATATTATTTACTTTCATCTTCTGTTCTGTTCCTTTTATCCTTGCTGGGGCTTAGCAAAGTACATTGAGGAGGCATAGTAGGAAAGGAAAGTGAAAATTAAATTACGTGGCATTCTCTGATCTAGTCCCAGAGAAGCAATAGTCTCAGTGCTCACTAATAGGTACTCAGCTCAATTAATGGGAGTTTGGATATAGAGTCTTCTTCATTTTGAATTTTAACTAATTTTAACTTGGTACTAAGTATGATAAAAATAACTCCTCACTGAGCTAGATTCTTCCTTCTAGTACTTAATATCTTTGAGAATAGTTCTTTGTAAAGTTGGGTGCCATATCTCTATTTCTCACAAAAATACTATGAAGTACACAAATATTTTTGTTACCATTTTATGGAGGAACGATTTGAGTCTCAGAAAAGTCAGGAATTTAATTAAGATTCCATAGTGTATATGCATTGGCTCTATGACTCAAGCCAAGAGAGCTCAGACTACTATACCAGTGTGTTATTCAGGTATCAAGTATTACAATTTGTTTAGCTATTCTTTCCAATTCTTAGCTATCCTTGCTACAAAAACTAACCAACTTCTTCTGAGCCTACATTTTCCTGATAGTATCCTTTACACTACCTCTTGCAGGCAAATCATTGTTATGGCAGTCTTCTTATATTCACCACATGTCACTCCATGACCTTTTGTTTTCCTCTTAATTTTGATCCTTCAAAGATTCTCTTATCCCACGACTCAGAGTCATATAGAATGTTTTTCAGGGAGCAGCTCAGGATTCTTGAAAGCTCTCCCCAGTTTTCTAAATATAATACTTCCCATTTTCTTCCCCTTATTCTAGGAATAAAAATCATTGTCCATTTGCAGTATATGTTCAGGATATAACTGTATTGATTACCTAATTCAATAGACCATCAATCCAATTTTATGTCAATATCTGGGAAAGAAGTGGTTTCAACCCATTTAATTGTGATCTGCATCACTGGAGGTAGTGAATATATCCATATGGCTAAGATCGCATAAACATTCGCACATTATAGAATATTCCATTACAGTATTAAAATGTCATTTGTTCAGCCACTACCCAGTAATTGGTCATGCCGGTTGTTTCCAGTTTGGGGCTGACTTTTTATTGGGGGGGGGGGTTGTTGTAGGTTGGTTGGCTTTTGCTTATACAATGAAAAGATTTTTGTATTTATAGCCCTTCCCTTTCAATTTAATAACATCTTTAGTATATTATTAAAATTTATCTTCTTTTTATTTAGTATATACATATTCATGTAAATGTTGTTCCTTAGATAGGATATAAGTTCCTTACAGTCAGGAATTGTCTTATTTTTCTCTTTATATCCTTGGATACCTAGCGCTGTGCCTGGCACATAGTGTGTCATAGAAGATATTTAATAATGATCTTAACCCTTGGACTCTAAATGCCACATCCTTCACACCAGCAGTAAAAACCTTTGGTAGCCTCTTGGTAAATATGTCTCCCTGTTTTGTGTCTTACATGATATTAATAATTGAAAGGGGGCATTAAGCAAAGTGATCTTTGTTGCTTCATCTCTCAAGAAACTTTTTATGATCTTAACATATGCATGGGAGCAATTTTTAAAGTACCATTTTGCTATATGTATTAGAGTCAAGCACTAATTTATGATCAACTAAGCAATAAAAACAAAGGGAGCTTGTATTCTTTGCACTGTTCAAATGATTTAAGGTTCCTTTTTCTTCATATTGCATATTATTTAGTCATTTAAGTCCTACATGACTATTTGTGACCCCATTTGGGGTTTTCTTGGCAAAGATGCTAGAGTGGTTTTCAGTTTCCTTCTCCAGCTCATTTTACAGATGAGGAAACTGAGATGAACAGAGGATAAGAGATTTGTCCAGGGTCGCCCAGCTACTAAGTGTCTGAGACCAGATTTGAATTCAGGTCTTCTTGACTCCAGGCCCAGCATTTTTTCCACTGCACCACCTTCTTATTATTTATGGTTTCTATTAGTTCTATCATCACATCTTGCAAAAAAGAAAGAAAAACATCTCCCTGAATAAATACTAAATGTTATTCCACTTCCTTCTCCTTCCTGGTAGTATTGTCACCTTGAGACCTGACACCTAGGACCTGAAATGGAAATAGTTTTTGAACAATGATACTTGTCAGCTCCAGGAGTGGGGAGGGAAGGAGAGGGAGGGAATCAGGAATCATGTAACCATGGAAAAATATTCTACATTTTTAAAAAAGAGAGAGAAACTCTAGTACCATCCTCTCTGCATTAAGGATTCCCTTCTAGGGCCACCTTTTTAGGAAGAATCCTGACCATGATTCATTTCACTCTCACCTTGACTCTATGGATTCTATCTGCTCCAAGACTCCTGCATTATCCCCCATCTAATACCCTTCCTTACCCCACTCCCACTTTCTAGTTCCTCTTCATATGTTATTTTCTCATTAGGTTGTAAACAAAAATCTTTTTGTCCAATAATGCCTTCTTTAAATGGGAGGAGGTGAGAGGAGAGAGGGAGTTTACTCAGTATTTTAATGTAACATACATTTAAATTTCATAAAAGAATATAAGCTATTTGAAGGCAGGGACTGTCTTATTTGCTTATGTTTGTGTCTATGGCACTTAGCACAGTATCTAGTGCATTTTAGGTGCTTAATATGCTTAATAAAAAATATGCTTCCTCCATCCTCTCTTTCTCCCTCTCCCTCCCTCCCTTCCTTCCTCTCTCTCTCTTTCTCTCTCTCTCATATTTTTTATTATATGATATATATGAAATGATCCAACCATAACTATTCAAAAGATAATCTTTAGAAATCAATAGCAATGGCAACATAAATAAAACAATATAGGAAAAACTTTTGTTTCTCACAGTCTGTGGGATCTATGATTGGTATTACACAGTGTATAGGTTTTAGAAAACACAGATAACCCATATCATACACTTGTGTTTTTTTTTAACCTTTTTTCTTATTAGAACCTTAGTTCTCTAAACCTCTGCCCTCTATTCCAATTTTCTATTTTGATTCATGACTCTACAAATTCTTGTTTTTTTCTAGTTTCTGTTGGTCTGGGAAGGATGTTGCTAGAGATAGAAGAGTCTGAGAAAGATCCTTTTTTAATGGCCATTGCATCATTCTGCACCCCCGTCCAAATATGGATCTAGCCTTTCTCTATCCAACAAGCTGTACATGCCCTAACTACATTCCCAGGTCTTTTGTACTATTTTCATTTCAGGGTCAGTAATCATTAAAGGCCTTTTCTTCATGTACACTAACTAGACATGGAGCAATTACAGAATATGTCTTCATACACTGAATCAAGATCAGGACTCTTTATTAAATGTCATCACACACACATGCCAGTTCACTAAGTTCCCCATCTACCACATAAAGGTTGGTAGTTTACACAGCCCTTAGTGCATGTTCTGATGATTAGACCCCATATGGACAGTCAGTTCTCTGTTACATTTTATTTTCTTGGTCAGATTTAGCTCATCCTAACCTTTGGTACTACTTACAGTATTTTATAGAACTAAGCCATCTTCCATCTTTTCTTACTTAAATTTGCTTCTATCCATAGCAACACAGCTTTTTTAAAAATCCAAGTTTGTTTGTGAATTCCCTGCACATCTACATCAGTTTCTTCAAGCAATTTCCCATTGTCTTCCTCACCAGAATTATTTGCCTTGGTGATGCCACTTTTAGTTTCATATCCCTCCTTGATAGACTTCACCTCCAGAATTTTAGTTCATGTTGTATTATTTATTCTTCTAATTCTTGCTTTGATACTCGCCAACCAAAATTTAGAATGCATGCCAGAATAGGCCTAGCTTTCTTTTTCTTCTCTATCACACAAAATCTAAGAGTCATCTTTTCCATAGTTGCTATAATTTCCATTTAAGGAGCCAGTCCCTCCTTGTTAGTAAGGGTTTTCCCATTGTTTATTCTTCTACTTTTTGAAGGATGAAATTATCATTAAGACAAGTCAAGAAATGATCAACTTCAGTATCCATGGTATCTCCCATACTCTTGTGAAGATTGGATTTAGTTCTCCTCTGATTATAACAATGAAGGTACTTAGCTCTTCCTTTATTGTGAAGGTTGAATTGTAATCCCCTGTCTATTTTTAGATTTTAATCCCCAAAAGTGTTAACTCAGTATTTAAAGTAGATCTACCCATTTTAACCACAAGAAGATGTGAACTAACTACCAAAATGTGCAAACTAACCACAGAAAGGTGTGAACACCCATTTCATGCTTTGAGTGGGAGGTCTGTGACCCACTTGTGAAAAAGTGGGCACAAGTCTGATGTGATTGGCAGATTTAAAAATTTAGGGGAGGTGATACAAGAGAAAAAGGTCTTTAAATAGAGGAAACAGAGACACACAAGAGGAATCAAGGATTCAATCACTCAGAGGAGAGACTAGAAGAAGTCACTCGGAGTTGGACTGGAAGACAAACACTTGAGGAGAGCCTGGAAGACAGACACTCAGACTTCCAGTAAAGACACTTGACTGTGGAACTGGACCCCTGGAGGAACTCATGTAGGAGACCTCAGACTGCTTTCTTTTTAGATGGTCACCATGGTGAGTGAAAGGCTGACTTAGTTTCCTTGCCCTTTCTGGAGGTGTGAACCTCTGAGAAAGAAAGGCCCATCCTCTTGAGACTCCTTTCCCCTGGATGGGGCCTTAGTATTTCTAACTGGCTCAGAGGAAGTCAGAGCTCTCTCTCTCTCTCTCTCTCTCTCTCTCTCTCTCTCTCTCTCTCTCTCTCTCTCTCTCTCTCTCTCTCTCTCTCTCCCCCTTTTCCTCTCTTCCTTAATATCTTCCTCTATTGTAAAATAAACTACCATAAATTCCATTCTACTTTAGTAATTCATTTTGGGATTTTGAAATTAAATCCCTGGCAACCACTAATTTAATATTCAGGTCCAACCATAATAAAATTAACACTCTCCCTAGTTATCTTTGGTGCTTTTTGGTGGAAGAAGGTAGACATAATTTGAGACTGGGTCTCTCTGTCTTGCCCAGGCTGAGAGAGCAGCAGCTACTTCTAGATCAAATTATACTTCTGATCAGCATGGAAGCTTTGACCTGCTCTGTTTCTGATGTGGGCCAATTTTCCCCTCTTAGCCTTGTGGCCCACTGCTCCAGAAAATTCTCCATAGTGGTGCTAGATCTACTGTGGAGATTGATTGGCTTAGCTGACTGTAGCTCAGAACTCTCATACTCAAGCAATCCATCAGCTTCTTCTTAGGCATGTGCCACCATGCCCCTGTCCACACTTTGGAGAAATCAGTTGTAGTCCCATTGTAAGGAGTCATTATGCTACTCTCCTTTGTAAATTTTGGGTAGTGGTTGCTGCCTTAGCAGTCTTCTCTGTTGTATCTCTTACTCTCTGTGTGTTTCCTCATTTGTCACTAGCTAAATTATATGAATATCCCTTTACAAGGGTCCATTACTTTTAACATCGACTGGCTCATTTAATTCCTTTGCAAAATTTCTTTAATTCTTAGCCACAGTCCCTTCCATACCACAATCCACAAGACAATCTTTGTTTCTTAAAGACTATAAATGTATCTTGTTCTGACTCAGGGCATTGTTAGGGTGAAGGTACAGATCTTCCTCCTTCCCTTTTATGGAAGCTGTTCGAAGTAATTGTTTAGTAATTTTAACAACTCACTAGGTGAGAACTGAAGGGGTTTGAGACATTTTGGAAGAGAGTGTGTTGCTCCTCCTCATCTTCTAGACCTTCAGGGGAGTGAGGTGAGATTCATAGCACTCTAACAACAGGGGAGAGAAGATGTAAATTACACAACTTCTGGTGAGGTGACATGGAAAAGATTCCTCTTTTTTAAGATATAAAGTACAAGGCAAGTTCCTAAGAGGTCCTTCTCCATGTGAAACCTGGGGCTGTGGAAATCATCACTTAAAAAAAAAACAAAAAACCTTGAGAAAATAAAGACATTTCAAAAATGAAGGTACTCTCAAGACAAGTTTTAAACTACAAAACCCTGAGTTGAGACAGATTCCTGAATATACTTCATTTATGGAACATGTCAAAAAGTCAGTCCCCTGAGGAAGGGAATGTGCACCATCTACAGGAGTATAAAGAGAATTGCATGTAAAGAAACTAATGTAAAGGAGGGATTATTTTATTTTATACCTACAAAAATCTTAGAAGGTAGGTGTAATTATTGTCCTCATTTTATAGGTAAGGAAACTGAAGTTAACTAAGTTACTTAACTGAGGTTCAGTAAATTGCTCAGGGTCATTTAACTAGTAAATGAAGGAGGCTATATTTGAACCCAGGTCTTCCTGACTCCAAGCTCAACATTCTACTCTATCATTTAGTTATTGTAAATAAGCCCATTGGTGTTTTGAACCTTGTAAACCCATGTGATTATCTATAGGGGGAAGTGTCAAGTGGGAAAGCTCTTAGGTCATCTAGGAAAGGACAATGAGCCAGAGATAAGTCTCTCAGAATGTAGCCACATCAAATTTGCAAGTAGGGAGTCACTAACACCAGAGTTATATTAAATTACTTTTTTCTGGGAAATTATTCAGTCTGGAATATGTGTCCATACCAAAGTAATAATTCCGGAATAAGTAGGTCACCTTTCCCATAACATAGAGAGGTCAGTTTGGGATCACCTATTCTCCCTCTTCCAATTATTTTGGCAGCATTGGGTAAAAAAAAAGAGAACTAACATTTTGAAACATGAAAGGATATAAAAATATTCAAATATAGCAATGTATGACAATCCTGTAACATTCTTAACTTAAATATTAGAAGAATAAAATTCAGAAGGCACAAACTCTAAATGACATTTTATTTGAATGCAAGAGCTAATTAAACAGATTAAATTATGTGCATGATTTAGGTTTGTTATTGTTTCCTCTACTTATACAGAGAGCTTGTCAGATATAAATTATGATATTAAATAAAGACTAGCATTGGCATTGACTTTCCTTACTTGAGAAGCCAAATTAAAGTTTTTACTGTTTTTTTTTTTTCCCAAAGCCAAGAGAAATGTAGGTTGTGCCAAAAATTTTTCTTCATGAATCCAGTATGTTGGACCTGAACTGGGCTAATGGAGGCTGAGAATATCCCAGAGGCATTGTTCTCAAACTTGCAAAATGATTATCTTCTGTAGAGGCATGCTTCAGCAGCAATGAGACCTTAATGAATACCAGAGGAGGAGAAAGACCTAGAAGGATGGTCTGGGTCTCTGACTTCTCCAAGAATCCTTATTAATCAGGCACCTTTAAGGGAGGCAGATTTTGAAAGGAGAAAATAGGACAGAAGGAAAGGGAACTGGGTCCATTTCCTACTCTTAAATGTGTGATCTTGGGGATGTAAAATGAAGCCATCAAGGAGAATGAGAGGGGGTGGACCAGGTGATTTCGAAGGTATCCTCAGTATCTTTTAACTTTTGTTTTCTCAATTATATGTAAGTGAAAAAATGTAACATTTCTTTTTTAAATTCCAAACTCTCTCCCTCTCTCTCTTCCTTCCTCTCTTTGAGAAAGGAAGCAATTTGATATAGATTATACATGTGCAAACATGCAAAACATTTCCATATTAGCTATGTTGCAAAACAAATCAGACCAAAAAAAAAACCCAACAATAACAAAGTTTTAAAAAGTGCACTTCAATCTTCATTCAGACTCTATCAGTTCTTTCTCTAGAGATAGATTTCAGTTTTCATCATGTCTTTTGGAATTTTCTTGTACTCTCTACATCTTAAAAAAAATCACAAGACAATCAATGATTCTTTAATGTCTTTAAAAACTGGAAATGTGTTCCTTAGAAGGAGACAAGGAAAAGGAAAGTAAGACAGGTAATTTGTAATAAATTAAATCTAGCAGATATTTATTAAAGACTTACAAAGATGTTACTGACCTCAATGGGCTTATGATCTAGTAGAAGAGACAAGATGTGATAAAATCCAGAATATAAAACTGTACATAAGAGACAATGTGATGTAGCATAGAGAATTCTAGATTTGGAGTCAGAAAGAGAACCTAAGGTCCAAATCCTAGTTCTCTTCCTATAAAACCTATTGACTCACTTTCCTGAGTGTGCTTTCTTTTACTTTCTTTTATTTTCACTTATGAGCCTCCATGCAAGATACTCCTCTGAAACTGATTAATCAATTTTTATCTTTAAAAAAATTTATTTATTATCAATGAGCTTTTATACGAGAATATTTACCAAGAAGGTATAAAAAAGACAGAAGTACAAAAATGTTTCTTCCAACTGGGAGGCACACACTCTCTTATGCATACACTCAGTCCTCAAGGAGATTGGGCACAAACTTAGAATAAAAAAATATAAAGGTCCAAATGTAGCAAATATATGGGGACAAGGGATACTGTATGACTTCTGACCTGGAGAGTCCTCCTCCATCTCCTCCCCTCAACCTCTTGCATACTACCCAACAAGTTTAGTTCTTAGTGTAGCATTGTTGATTAATATCAACCCCTTGCTAAATTGGACTAACTCTTTGTAGGAGGTGCTTTCATAGCTGCAGGGTGAATCCCCTGTTGTGCGTAGAGCTACATGAGTTCTTCAGCAAATTTAGTACTGCTCTACCACAATGAGTTTTGCTACTTATTCCATTTGTTGGGCCTCTAAAGGCTGTTCTGGCTGACCTTTTGAAGTTCAGGAAGATGTAATCTGGTTCATTATATCTCTGGGTATTCATTCACCTAAGATCAGGAAAGAATAAATACAACTTGGGGAGGGGAGAAGCACCACATGGCCCCAGACACATGGCTCCCCAACCTGACAGCTTGAGAAAGTCCCTCCTCATTAGACCTCTGGCAGAGAAGAGAGCAAGATATTGTTGTCTGGAACCTTTTGCATGCATTCTGAGTTACCCTTTGGCCTTCATCTAGTCATTAGAACTCTCAGAACTTTAGCCAACCAGCAGTCACATTATCATAGAGTTTCTCAAGTTCCCTCAGTCATACACACCTGGAAAGTGACTCCCTAAACTTCTCAGTGCTCCATTGGAAGCAGGCAGAGAATTTTGGGTGCGTTAGATTACCCATTAAGAATAATGGTCAGTTCTGCACATCCTCTAAGAATTAGACTAGTTCCTCCCCTAACCCTTCTACTGACTACCTTGAGGACATGTAAAGACAAATCATATCTTTGGTCTTAAATTTCCTCCTCTGTAACATTTAAAGACCAGCATCGGTCATGGCTTGTGCTTTTGTTTTTTAAAAAGTTTTCATAATCGTATTTCAATATAATTGTGAGCTTGTCTACCTTATTGTATATATTTAAAGACATTATTCTAAGAAGGAATCTAGAAGCTTCACTAGACTTCCCAAGAAGTCCATGACCCCCCAAAGTGAAGAATCCCTGGACTAGATGACCTCTCAAACCTCTTCCGATTTTTAATCCATGATGCTAAGTGTCAAGCAGGGATATGAACTAGCTAGAAAGATCTGAGGGGGGAGAGACGAAGAGAGGTGACTCAGAGCTAACCATGCAGCCAAATGGTTAGAAGACATCCCAAAGAGCTGGAAATTCTGAAGGTGAGGGGGTGCACCATAAAGCTGAGGCTCTAAGCAACTTGCACCCAGAGTACAACCCAGGAGCCCTTCTGAGGAGTCTTAATCACTTCCCTGGCTTCAACTCAACTCTGGGAATTATCTTCTGGCACACCCCAGACTGTCAAATGGCCAGGTGACTCCCTTGGCCTGCTGGCATTCTGGGTGCTGGGCAGGTTGTACACAATGGCTGCTGCCTGCTGGCCCCAGCCTGCCTTCCAGGGAAAAGAGTAGGGTTACAGCAGCCTCCAGCCTCTTTTGGTCAAATATTACTAAGGGAATATAACTGGCCAGCCAGTGCTAAAAAGCTAAGGGAGAACTGAGAGCCAGAAGAGGGGAGGAGAGAGGCAATGGGCCAGAGATCCTAGCCCTTGAGCACTGCCGGAAAATGATCTTGCCTTTCTCACATACAAGGCTTTAGGTTGTACCATTTAAGACTGTGTGTGTGCATGCATGTGTGTGTGTCTTTACTATGAATACAGTTCCCATGACCATGAGGAGATTTGCCAAGTAGGCCTAGGGCAGCTCATGGGAATAGGGTTCGGCTTCTGCATTCCTTCTCTAGTCTCTCCCTTTCTCAACCCTCGGGGTTTGGATGAGCAGAACTATATCATACCTCCATAGTAATCCCTTTTGTGACCTGGGGTCAGAGCAAATGGAGATTTCCCACTATCCTCAATTGAATTTCTTTTCATTCTCCAGAAGCCCTTCCGCTCCTCGCCCTTGCCTCTGTCCTGGCTTATTCTGCATTGTTTAGGTAACTTGAAGCATCCCTTCCCTCCAGCTTGTAGCATTCCCTCTAAGAACAATAGGCACTGGGGAGGGATGAGCAAAGATGAGTCAGTTCATCATGTTTCTTGGATTCTTATCGGTCATGGTTGAAGTCAATCAATCTCAAACAAGCATTTGTCAAATGCTAAGTATATTCTAAGCTCCAGGGATCCCAAGACATGACTCAAACAGTCCCAGCTTTCCAAGAATTTACCCTTAAAAAATCATACTCAGAGAGAACCAACGAGAATTCTTTGTCTCTTCGATTGAACTCTCTCAGATACATGTTGACACTGAAGGTTTGATCTCTTATAGATACAAAGTTTTCTATACTTTCTCTTTCACACAGGAGCTAACTGTTGCTATTGGTCACCATGGCCAACAAGCTGATCCCCAATTTATTGTGATGGGTCCCAATTCCAGGCTTTTGAAATCCCACTTGAAACCTTTCTAGCTTCACTATGAATTGACCTTTAGAGACTTTTCCATTTCCACAAATGTCTGCCAAGAAATAAAATTGTTAATCGTTTGTATTTCTTTTCACCCAGGCAAGATTCTCCAAGGTTTCCTCTTTGCACGGGTTACCATGGATTTCCTAAATAAGTTGCTCTTCAAATCAGGTGATCTAAGCAAGGTCAGTAGATAGAGTTGGTAAACTTCACTGGCTGTTTGATTGAAGATAAAGGGAATGCTTTTGGAACAATGGAGCTGAAAGATTTCTACGTGACCCTTGAAAACAGAGAGGAAATGTCTAGCCAGGAATCCAGGCTAGAAACTTTGTTGGGTTAGTTTTGGACATTACACTCAATGAACCACCCCCTTACCAACCTAATTCCTGAATCAACTCAAGAAGATACTTAGTTATTCCCAGGAAGAAGGATTGTTCATTCAGACTTGGTACATGTAATTAGCACCATATGTCTCTCCTCCCCTGACTCTGCTTGGCATTCTTCATTTTTGGTCCTTATTGATGGTCTTTCTCTCGTAAAGCTGTTGGGATCCTGTTACTTCTCTCTTCTTCCCTTTCCACAATTGCCCTTCATCTATTGCCTCATTCTTTTAGGAACCACCTTTCTCTGCAAAGCACTTTGTTTTATAAGTCTAATGTAATAAGTGTTTAATAAATGTTTATTGTATTGCCTCATACTGTAATGTTTTCTGTTGTAATGATTTTTAAGTCAATTTTGTTCAGTCTTGTCTGACTTTTGATGACCCTGTGGACCATACTGTCATTGCAGTTTCCTTGGTAAAAATATCAGAGTGCTTTGCCATAAACAGAGGTTTAAGTGACTCACCCAGAGTCACACAGCTAGTGTCTGAGGCTAAATTTGAACTCAGGTCTTCCTGATTTCAGGCCTACCACTCTATCCACAGAGTCACTTTCATTTTAGTAGATAAGAGAACAGAATGGATTGAGCACTGGTCTTGGAGTCAGTAAGACCTAGATTCAAATTCTTCCTCAATACTTACTGGCTGAATGACTATGAGCAAGTTACCTAACTTGTCTGAATCTGTTTACTTTCTTATAAAATGGAGATAATAATAGCATTTGTCTTAGGTGAGTGTTTTGAGAAATAAGTGAGATAATATAAGTAAAATGCTTTATAAACCCTGGCAGAGTTGCATAGTTCAAATCCTGCCTCAAATATTTATTAGTTGTGTGACCCTCAGCAAATCACTTAGCCTCTCTGGGCCTTAGCTTATTCATCTGTAAAATGAGGGACTTGGACCCAGTCATCTCTAAATTTCCATCATCTAAATTTCATCTCTAAATAGATGATCCAAGGTGCTCAGTAATTTGAGTTGTGTTCATTAAAATCAATTAAAGGATGTAGATTAATGTATAGATAAACAACATGAGGGCACTACAGATTATAATGAACAATTTAGGGGGGTTAATAATAAAATGGCATTCATCTAGTACTTTAAGATTTACAAAGCACTTTTTCTACATTAGCTCATTTGAGCTTCATGGTCACTGTGAGGGAGTTACTGAAGATTTTTTTTCCCATTTTTAAAAAATGAAGAAACCACAGATCAGAGAATTGTATTGATTGGCCCCTGGTTATATAGTCAGTAAGTATTGGAGGCAGAATTTAGACACATTTTCCTGACTCTAAATCTAGTATTCAATCCACTCCATGATCCTGCCTCTCACTTTTATTCATTCATTCATTCACTCATTCATTCATTCATTCATTCACTCATTCATTCATTCATTCATTCATTCATTCATTCATTCATTCATGTAGTTCTTTTAAACCCTTATCTTCTGTCTTAGTATTAATTCAAAGATAAAAGGGTAGCAAGGGCTGGGCATTTAGGGTAAAATGTCTTTACCAGAGTCATATAATTAGGGAATATCTGGGATCAGATTTTAACCTAGATCCTCCCGATGCTAGGTCTGGTGCTATATCCATTGAGCCACCTAGCTGCCCTCTCCCTTGTATTATTATCCTAACATATTCATTCGACAAGAGCTCAGAGTCTTGGGCAATCTATTTTAGTCACTCTTCGCAATCACTATTCTTTTTGTCCACAAACTCATTAATCCTTTGTTCAGCCTCTTTCCACCGGGCACAGGGTAAACTACTATTAGACTTTGGGAATCCGAAGGAGCCAGGTGATGATGTCCTGCTTGGATCCCAGGTTCACCTTTTTTAGTCTTCTCTTGGAAGTCTGTAGACATCCAACTTACCAACTCTGCCAGTGCTTCTCTGGCTCCCACCCCTAGGAGTCCTATTTTGTCTCTCCAACTTTTTTTACAGCCGGGAGAGAGGCTGTTTGTGTAACTCCCTGAACCCTGGAGCATCCCCACATCATGGACACTCAGTATCTTGTCTTTTCCTCACTTTGGCTGCTTGGCCTTGCTCTGCCCAACTCTGCCCCCTAGTGTTATCAGGACACCCAGATTCGGTTCATTTTACCTTTGATGGGAAATAAACAGGCACCAGCTATTTGGGCACATTAATCATCACTCATCCATTTTGCTTATTCGTTCAGTTAATACAGAGAATAGAAATAATACATATATTTCTTATGAGGAGAAAAGTGGAGAACTCTGGGGGTGGAAAGAACTTTATATTGTCGGATTTGATTGTTTTGTTGCTTAGTTTTGCTTCACTGGAATTTTTTGTGTATAAGGGAGGACTCATTGTCAAGGGAAGCCTATCAAGAACTTAGTGTGTATGTGTCATTTTAAGCATCCCTTTTTAAAAGCATTTTTAAAGTAGTCAAACATTAGATAAAATGGATAAACATGGTACAAGAGAAGGCGATAGATTTGGAACAAGAGGAAATAACTTAGTTCTCTTGCCAGTGTTAATTGTGGTCAAGTCATTTAGTCTTTCTAGGACTTAGTTTTTCCATCTATAAAATAGGTCATTTTAAATGGCCTCCAAAGTCTCTCACAGCTCTGAATATATATTCTAAATTTGATGCATCTTCATTATTAAATTTAGTGAGTTTTACAATGTTGCTAAAGTTCCATGGTGGCAAATGGTTGTGATAATGTGGAAAGTGCCCCAAGATTGGACTCCTAATATCTGGGAGGACTTGGGAGCATCACTTCTCTCTCATCCTTAGTTCCCTCCTCTTTTAAAATGAAGAGGATGAATTAGATCACTGTTGATGAAGTATTGGAACATGAGCAGAACCAGCACTCTGGGAGCTGCTCCATTCCCACTCTTCCCAGCACCGGAGGACATTTTTTGCCATTTTTGCCAAGAACTAGAACCCTACCATGGCCCAATCTCTTAAGAATAACAACCTCATTCATAAAATAAAGATAGCACAAGGAACTCATAAATGTTGTGTGAGGCTAAAAGGATGACTTTAATACAAAGAACACAGATATGATACCATGGTATTGACTTAGAAGTAATGAAGCAATGTGCCCCAAGAGATACATTTGCAATACCCCTTCTCTGAAAGAGACAACCAACACCTTTTTGCCGTTAGAATTTCGTGTAATATATAAAGTCTTAATAAAAACATTAGGCTTCTGGAAGAGTCATAGGTCACATGTAAAAGTACTACATGAGGTCCACACATTCCTATAATAGATACTCTTTAGCATATTTCTTTTATACAGGCAATGATCAATTGTCTAGTTTACTTTGTTCTACCAAACTCCCAGTAAGGACTCTAAATTATCCATCAACAGTTGTGTTCAGAGATCAATAGTACTTTCATGTTCTTCCCTCTAAAGAGAAAGAGATACTATGTATGGTGGATCCTTTTCACTAAAGAAAGAGACTATGGGAAAGTGATATGTAGAATAATAATACAATAATGATGGGGATGATGCTAACATAGAATGCATTAAGGTTTGCAAAGCACTTTCCAAATATAACATTGTAGACTCATAACAACTCTGGGAGATAAGTGCTATTATTAACATGCCCATTTTACTGATGAGGAAATTGAAGTAGATAAAAAGTTAAATAGCTTTCTGAGGGTCACAGAGATTGCATCTGAGGCCACATTTGTTTAATCTAGTGATGTGGTGTATGTATGACATCATAAATGGTGCAGTTCACCTTTTATATATGAACTTGGATCACTTATTTGTCACAGACTGTACTATTTGTTACTTATAACTTACGTTATCTTATATTGAGTTGTTTTCTTATTTATGAAAACATCTTGGGGGGGGAGAGAGAGAGAGAAAGAGAGAGAGAGAGAGAGAGAGAGAGAGAGAGAGAGAGAGAGAGAGAGAGAGAGAGAGAGAGAAATTTCTTGTAGTTATGGAAGCTCCAGATGAACAAGAAGCAATGTGAATGGTTCTAGGAAGGGACCAACAAATCTTTAGAGTATGGACAAACTGCTATTATTTGTGACAAATTTTAATAACACTAATGCAAGAGATCTAGGACTGCATAGAAGTTTTCTTTCATTCATTTTATTGAAAACATGTTGGGTATCACAATATGCTTTAAATCACTTTTATATACTTAAAAATCTGAATTATTATTTTCCTATCCCTATCTTCAATTTCCATAATATCTTTCATTTAAATTTAACTCAGTACTGAAATACTAATGAAATTGGTGATAAACATCTTTTTAAAGAAAAAGATAGTTTTAAAAGTTATTATTTTTGAGTTTTTAAACCCATTTAAAGATGCAAAATTAATGATTTATACTTTCTAATGTCTATAAATCTTTGGCCTCATTTCCAATGAACTTCACAGTAAAGTTTGTGGATAGTTTGTAGACATTAAATGTCTCATCATAAATATGCAAACATACCTACTACAAACTGAATAAATAATGTTTTGCATATATTCACAAAGTTGTAACTAAAGTAGGGTAATTGGGGCTTTGTCCCAAGGAGATAAATTTAGAAGGTACCAAATTTAGAAGGTGTCCTTCAATAGGGTAGAAACAACTGACATTAGCACCCAATTAACAAAGCTAATTAGGTAAATTAGAAGCTGTTGGACAAGGGGTTTTGATGAGTGCATGAAAACACTGCATCAGTCACCCACCAATGGCTTCACCTTGGTATATCATCATTCCAATAATGGTGCCTGGACAGTGTTTTACCATCCCACTCCACTCAAATGCAGAATAGACTCATGATACTTGTCTAGGTGTGGTTTGTAATCTTATAGCCAGCAAAATAATCCTTAGTTATGGCTCTGCATTCATATATGTGTATTACTATTTTTCAAATGTATATAGAGGTTGTAGTGATCAATAAAATGAAAATGCATTTAAAAGTCTTGTTTACTTCATAGTAACTTTTTGTCATTATTTGTTGTTGTTCAGTTGTTTTCTGTTGTGCCAGACTTCTCATGACCAAATGTAGAGGTTTGTTGGTTTGGGTTTTTTTTTTTTCTTGGCAAAGTTATTTAAATGGTTTTCCATTTCCTTCTCTAGCTCATTTTACAGATGAAGAAACTGAGGCAAATAGTTATGTGGCTTCCTCTACTCCATTCAAATTATGCTTAGGTTTTCTTTTTTATTTATAAAACAATAAACTCCACTTGATTCTGCCATCCCTTCAAGTGATTGCATTGCATGTACTGTACCCTTTTCTTCCTCACTGTCATCTTTCAAGTTATCATCTATGTAGTTAACACTTGTAATATCTTTTTTAAAAAATGGTTGTTGGTGTAAAGAACTCGTAACAAAGGTAGAGAAACCCCCTCAATCAATGTAATTTGGCAAATGCTCTGGGATTTAGTTTTGTGTCTTAGTTTTGTAAAGTTGCCTGGAGTTTTGAGACTAGGTCTTGTGATCTACACTCAGGGTGAGTAAGGATTGCTTTATTCTTTGTATTAACAACTCCTGGCAAATAATAGGTACCTGACATATATATCCCTTGACTGACTGATCTCGTGAGTCCAACTAGTCCAAAATCTTAAATTTATAGTTGAGGAAACTGAGAGAGCAAGTGACTTGCCCTAGGTTACTACTACCTAGGTAATAGGTGGCAGTGAAAGATTTGAACCCAGATCCTCTGACTACTAATCTTTTTATTGAACATACTTCCCTAGCAACTTGTCCAGTGTTTCTCAGCTAGTATATGTCAGAGATGAGTATGTGAATACATCTTCCTGATCTCAAAGTTGGTCCTTTATCCATTACTCCCTTCCCTCATTCCAAATCATGTACTTGCCTGGTGTAACCTTCTTGTTCTACAAGTATTCATGAGAGGCTAGTGCTCATATTCTTTGGGACCATCAGAATTAGAGCTAGAAAGGACCTTCAAAATCAGCTACATCCCACTCCAATCATCACATTTTACAGAAGAGGAAACTGAAGTACAGATAATCTAAGTAATTTTTCCAAGGTAAGATAGGTAGTAAGTAGCAGAGCTGGGATTTGGGATTTGAACCCAGATCCACTTCTTTCAAATCCAGCATCTTTCCTATTAGACTATATTTCTTTGGAAGCCTTCCATTAGCTCTCTGGCAACAGGCAAAACTTTAGAAGTAGATTGAAATGCTTTGGGGGTGTAGGTGTGGTATTAATAAGTATGTACATGGCCAATGCAAATCAATGGAACTCAACATGTTTTTAGAGGTCTAATGATTTTTGGAAGCTATTTACAGAGTAATTGTAATTTACTCTCATAATCTCCTACAGGGTTGTTTACTAGATTCCAGGGCTGGTTACTGATCTCATGTGTCTTCCACTCCATTTGGTTTCCTGGTCTTTTTATGCTGCCTGCCTACAGTAGACTCATTTACATTTTTTCATGACCCCAAAAAAGAGAAATGATATTTGAGCAGCATGCCACATGGTGGCACTGGTGTAAACCAATGGCCCCCTCATGCATACACGTCTGCAACACTGATGAGTGTGACCACAGCTTACTTCTTGCTTCTATAGTATCTGGGATATCTTTATTGCTCCCCAAACATTATGTAAGTTGTTTGGGTTCTAAGACCAACCATGCAGTCAGTGATGCAGATTAGCGAGAAATTAAGGGTATTATAAAAATATTCTGGAATGTCTGCAGCCACTGTCCACCATGAATTTGGTGTTAAGAGTTGACTATTTTTCATATCTACAAAAAGGAGGAAAGTATTTATAAAATGGTTACAAATCTGCTCCAGAAAGTGCTAAAGTAACCTCGCAAGCATGGATGTGGGAATAAAAAATGGAAGAGTGACTAAGCTGGTGGGTAAATGACTTAATGTTTTGTTAATACTAATATGTTCATGTTTGTTATAAAGGATTGTATACAGAAAAGTGTATTTTCTTTCTTTTTTAAAGGATTGAAAATGAATATCACACAGAAGGTAATGGAGAGGATCACGGTGATGTGAGCAGAATATAACATAAAGCCTGTAAAGAAGAACAGGGGTAAAAGATGTCATCGAGGAAATATATAATAGGAAGAGAAGATGAACTAATCATACAGATGCCCAAGTGCTCCATACTCTCTTTGATGTCAATAAGATGAGAAAGGCATCTGATGCACAGGGTAGAATTTCAGTGGTGAATTTAGGGGAGGAAACGGTCTAGTTGCTTAGCATGGGCAGGCATGGAAAGGTTGCAATTTATAACACTGGAGGGTATATTCAACTTGATGAGATCACTTTTGAGTATTTGAGTGAGTTGTTAAGGAGATTGGGCAATGATGGTCTTTAGCCCACATCAGAAAGATGGAATCAGGCATGGTTTTTTAAAATAAGAAGTTGCTCACAGGCCTCCTGAGTCCATAATTAAATCCACAAGCCTTGGACTGAGGTGGCTCAGAATTAGGATAGATCCTCTATGTCATCGGAAGGTTAGTGTCCTACTCAAGTGAGTTTAATTGCTTTTTTTTAGCTGAGGTCATCCTCAAGGATGCCTCAAGTTGATAGGAAAATTGAAAGTTTCATACCTGAATGTTTCCAGATCTAGAAGATTCTAGATATTCCAGAAAATAAGCACAGGATGTACAAGATTAAGGGAGTCCTAAGCTGGGGAAAGTGTATGACCAGGGTATAGATAGCCTCCTGACACAAAATCCTTATAATTTTCTTCTATCTAATACCTCACTTTCTTATTGCTGTCCTTAGTGCCCTCAGATTGCCCTTGTGGTTGTCTAGGTCCAGGAGAGACCTTTGGGCACTCTCTTTGGGAAATCCATGCATATCTTCCTTCTTTGGAAGCACTCCAGAAATCTTTCTGCTTTCTCCCAATTTACATTTCCTTTGTCCAATCTGATCACTTCTCCACAGCTACTAACCTTCCACACTCTTCTACTGAAGTTTACCTCTACCTCTGGCAAGTGTCATCAGGCTTTTCTCCCAGATCCCAGGCAGGGAGTCTTCCACTTGTAAGAATTTAAAATTTAGGTTTTATGCTAAATGTGTAAGTTCTAAAGTAATATTGTGGTTGTTGATTAAAAAAATTAACTCTTAAGTCATGAGTCTGTTAGTCACTCTTAACAATTTAGTTTAATAAAGACATAATAAAAGAGATAAATGTAGGAAAGAAATAGAAAGTATTGTCTAGCTAGATACCCTATAATTTCTGTTCAGCTCACCACCCAGCAAGGGCTCTTAAGTCCTGATCTCCACATGGAGGCATAGTAGTTTCTTAAGCAAGAAGTCTTGGTGGTGTCTTCATCAAGGGTTCCACCAATGCAGTCTCCTCCAGGAAAGGAAGGTTTCTCTGGAACCAATCTCTCCAGAAGCTAGGGAAGCAAGGCTAGCTACTCACCCAGCAAGTTGACAGGATCCAGGGAAAGAGTCTCCTACTTCAGTCCAGCTCACTGACACAGAATCTCCAAAGATGAACTTCAAAGGAGAAGTCCAAAGGAAAAAGACCCTTGGACAGGAAGTTCAGGATTTTTTATAGTCCTTTTCCCACATCATTTCCTGTCCCTTCCCCACTTTATGGGAATCAATCACAGTCCTTCAATTTGCCTAGCACTGCCCAGGGGTGGGGCAGTGGCCTCTGAAGTTGTCACCCACTTTATCAAGTGACTTGCAAACTTTCTTACTTAGTGTCAAGTAGGGGTACTATGAGTTCTTGATTTGTTTAGTTAAAAATAGGCAAGGGGAGAGTTAATCCTATCTTCACACACTCATGTCATCAATCCTCTGGTAGGTTCTATAGTTCAAGAATGGACCCTTCTTCTCTTCCTGACTTTCCAATGGTGCCCTATCTTCTCATTAAGTAGATGGACTAGGTTATTCAAATTGTCCCAGTACTTCTTGACAAGGGTTCTTCCAAAGGGATCCAGAGGATAGAACCAAACTAGCTGTTTCTTTGATCCCAGAGGAAGAGAGACATATGACTCTTGCTATGTTACTTCTTATAGGCAACTAGGTGGCACAGTGGGTATGTGCCGGGCCTGGAATTGGGAAAATCTGAGTTCAAATCTGGCCCCAGGAACTTACTTGTGTGACTCTTGAGCAAATCACTTAATCCTGTTTGCCTCAGTTTTCTCATCTGCAAAGGAAATGGCAAACTACTCCAATATCTTTGCCAAAAAAATCCAAATGGTGTCAGGAACAGTTGGACAGGACTTAAAACAACTGAACAACAATAAAATCTTACTCGTTATAAACACAAATTCAGTGGGTCTGTCTCAGACACAGGCCTGGACTGAGAACACTTGGCACATACACTGTGTATCACTTTGGGTTTGGATCTTATCTAAGAAGTTTTAGGTGAATTTCTCTACAGTGTTGTCATCTAGAACTCGGTGTTCTGAAGTTCCCGTTGAATATACGAGCTCCAGTTTATTTTGACTTTTAAGACCTTAGTTTTCCTATCTCCTGTAATACTTTATTATTATCTATAAGAAAAAGAAGGAATGTTTAAAAGAAAAGGAACATTTTAAGAATAAAACAAAATGAAAAAGGTGGTAGCATTTATTAATTGCTTGCCATGAGCCATTGCTGGAGAAACAAAGATAAAACATGGTCCATTTTCTCAAAGAGATAACATTCTAATGTAGATAAATATGTAAATAACTCAGTACATACAAGAACTAGTAATGGAAATGGAAATGTAATGGAAAGTAATCTGCGAATCAATAGAGACTAGGAAGATGACAAAAGTTGAGTGTCTTAAAGGAATCTACTGATAGTAGGAGGCAGAAGTGAGAAGAGAGAGAGCATTCCAGGGATGGAATAGACAGGGAAGGGACATTAATTCATAGATGGTGTGTAATAAATAAGGAAAAACAAGTAGCTCAATGTAGGCTAAGAAATGAAAAGTATGCTAAGGGGAATAGAGTATAAGAAGATTGGAAAGACAGGATTGTGAAGAGATTTAAATGCTAAACAGGGAATTGTATATTTGATGCCAGAGGGAGCCATAGAGGTTTATTGAGAGGAGAAGTGGGTGAGAGGAGAAGTGATAGGGTAAGAGTTGCCTTTTGGTAAAGAATTTGATAGCTGAGCGGAGAATCAAATGGAGTGCAGAGAGACTTGAGGCTCCTAGACTATCCAGAAGGTTATTGCAATAGTCCAGTTGAAAAATGATGGAAGCCTATACTCGGGGATTAGTTTTTTTTTTTTTGTTTATTTAATTAATTAACTAATTTAGAATATTTTTCCATGGTTACATGAATCATGTTCTTTCCCTCCCCTTCTTCCACCCTCTCCCATAGCCAATGAGCAATTTCACTGGGTTTAAATGTGTCATTGATCAAGACCTATTTCCATATTATTAATATTTGCACTAGGGTGATAGTTTAGAGTCTATATCCCCAGTCATGTCCCCATCGACCCGTGTGATTAAGTAGTTGTTTTTCTTCTGTGCTTCTTAGGGGAGTAGTTTTTTTAAGTAAACAGAAAGGGACATATATGAGAAATCTTGTGAAGAGATAAATGACAACATTTCACAACAGATTGTCTAAATAGAGTGATTCCAAGTTCTTCCTTGGATCCAAGGAAGGATGACACTAAGGTAATGAGCTTAGGTGACTGGAAGACTAATGGAATACTTGGGAATCATAGGAAAGCTGAGAAGAAGAGAGGTTTGTTAGGAAAGATAATGGCTTCTGTTTTGGATATGTGGAATTTAGATATTTGTAGGGTATTTGATTTTAATCCTCTGCTAGGATGACAAATACATCAAACAGGCAGTTGATGATACTGGGACTTGAGCTCATGAGAGAGAGTAGGGATGAATATATAGATCTGGGAATCAGGTGTACAGAGGTGATAATTGAATTCAAGAAAGATAAGATCACCAATCAAGATAGTACATGAATGATCCAGGACAATTCTGAGGGATCTATAACAATGACTGTTATCCACTTTCAGAGAAATGCAGAATCTGCTAAAGGGCAACTCAGAATGCATGTTTTTTCACTTTAGTTTATTTGGATTTTTATTTTGAGGTTTTGGTCTAATATATGAATGTTCTCTTACAAAAATGATCAATATGAAAATATGTTTTGCATGATAATACATGTATGACCCAAATCAAATTGCCGACCAGCTCCAAAAAGGGGGAGGAAAGGGAGGGAGGAAGAGAGACAATTGGGTCATATAAACTCAGAAAACTCGTGGAAAATTATTACATGTAATTGACAAAATAAAACATCTTTACCAAAAAAAAATGTGTGAAGAGAAGAGAAGGGACAGACTCTTACGAAAAACACTCATTGTTAGACTGATAAGTAGATCTGGGAATTATCAGCAAAGATGGAAATGATAATTGAATCCATGGGAATTGATGAGCTCACCAAAAGAAATAATAGGAAGAAGAGAAGGAGAAGGATATATACTCAAGGGATGCCTGTGGTTAGTTGGCATGGCCTGCATGAAGGAGGAGTTTTCATTCAGAATGGAGTAAAATGAGGAGAGAACAATAATATAAAAACCTGGAAAGGAGAAATTGTCCATGAGGATAACAGACAGTGTCAAAAGCTTCAAAGAGGTCAAGAAGGATAAATACCGGTGGAGGGGGACGCCTTTGGAAGGAGAAGAATAAGAGCATGGGAGACATTGCATAAGTCTAACATTCAAAGTGAGATTTAGCAATGATTCTAGACTTCCTTTTTCATTCTCTTCATTTTTTAATGGTGGAGAAAGCCATAATTACACCTAACTGACCTTTGCTATCATAAAACTATGGAAAAGAATCTTTCAGTCAGAAAATGTTTCCTGATTAAAATGTTTTCCCAAACACTAAAGTACATTTAAAATGTGATTAATAATCTCATCCTCAGCCCTTAAGATTAGTGTAAACATTCATATGTCAGACTTTGAATTTTCAGACCTCAGAGTATAAGCTGAACTCAAGGAGGTCAGAGAGTTCATTTACATGTCTAAAACTATTGAATGATGGTTCCTCTCATCTCCTTCCCACTGCTATCAAGTTTTTCTTTCTTTTTTAATCACAGGTCCTCTCTCTCTCAGCTTTCATGGTTAGTAGCAACTTGGAAGGTTCCCCAAAAGGTTAAACTTAAAACATCTGTTCAATAAAATTGTCTTGCCAAATGGCTAAAGCAGCTTTGCTCAGAGATCTGTAATCTGTAAATATAGATAATATTGTCAAACAAGAATATAATTAATTAAAGTAATATTTTGTCAAATTAGATCATAAATCATCATTGCAGGGAGTCAGAGATATTATGATAGAATGACACAACAAACAATCATGAACATAATCTCTTTAGTGATAGCAGAATTCCAGACTTCTGACCTATTTTGAGGACTGAAGTGCTGCTGCCTGGACCTCCTCACACCTGAGACCCCTCAGTCAGTGATCTGTGATTCCATTCCATTCAATAAATATTTGTTAAACACCTATTACATGCAAGTCTTCCTACTACATGTTAGGAAGACAGACTGGATCGATGACTTCATTTATCTAAAGAAGTTCCAGGTGAGGAAACTCCAACTCCCAATGCAGATCATCACCTTCCCTGCAACTTAAAGTCTCAGTTTCCTGGAACATTGATTGCTAAGTAACTTGCTGAAGGTCATAAAACCAGTACATATCAGGCCTTTCTGACTTTACTGTCAGTTCTCTATCCACTTTATCCATTCACTGCCTTGACAGAGACAGTCTCTGTCCTCAAGTAGCTTCATTCTAGGGGATAAATGATAAATACAAAAATAATTTGATAAAAAAAACTATATAAGTAATTTCAGGGGAAAAAAAAAAAGACGAACCACTGGAAGGATGAACAAAAGCCTCATATGTGAGATAATACCTAAGTGAAGCCATATTAGGAGCAAAGGATTTCAGAGAAGTATGGAGGGAGGTCATTCCTGGAAAGAGGGTCAGCCTATGAGTCTGCTGAAGACATGAGCACAGGAGATGGAATGACATGATGAGGAATAGTGAGTGCATCAATTGAGATGAAATGGAGAGTATGAGTGGGAAAAATAAGCTGGAACTGGAGTATGAGGAGCTTTAATTCCCAAAGAAAAGTTTGTATATTTTCTGAGTCAATACAGAGTCACAGAGTTTTCTCAATCAGGGAAGAGTTGAGTGACAGGTACAAAATTAGTCACTATGACCAAGACCATCAATGGATTTATTGGGGTAAGTAGGTGGCCCAGGGGATAGAAAGCCAGGTCTAGAGTAAGGAGGTCTTGGGTTTGAATATGACCTCAGACACTAAGTCACTTAACCCTAATTGTCTCAATCTTTCAGCTCTTTTGCCTTGGACCCGATTCTAAGACAGAAGGTAAGAGTTTTTAAAAAATAATAATGAAAGCACCTTCTTCACAAAGCTGTTGTGAGGATCAAATAAGATAACATACAATAAAGTGCTCTGTAAAACTTAAATATTCTGTAAATGTTAGCTATTAACAACAATAATACATCCTTTAGCAGATGAGATAACATGGTGTTGACCACCCACCATCAACTCCAAGTTAAGTTACTTCTCTGGAAATAGTGGATCGTTTTTTTTCTTTTCCCCCTAGTAGAATAGAAGCTCATTGAAGACAAGGACTATTTATTTTTGTCATTGTATTCCTAGCACCTAGAACAATGACTGGCACACTGGAGGCTTTTATGTTGTTGAATGGATGTGAATTATATGGTCCTGACTCCAAAGTCACAGACAGCCTTTTAAACCATCTAATGTCACTTAAAAAGTTGAACTCACATAAATATCAAGTCAGGGCAAGTCCTGTACCTGTGATGAGGTTCTGGGAAGTAGCCAGTTGATCAGCTTCATCAGACCAAACTATGCACATTGCAAAACAGTTCTAGTTCGAAGAACAAGTGCAGAAGACAAAGTTTGACCTCGGGCGATGCAGAAAGAAAAATTGCTCTGCGGCTACATGAGAAACTATTAAACCAAGAGAGAGATTTTTTGTTGTTTTGAATGAATCTTAAGGTATCAGACCTAAAGAGAACTTTAAAGCTTGTCCAGTTCAATTCCCTTATACAAAGAGGGAAATAGGGGTCTAGAAAGAGGGGCTGACCTGTTCAAGGTCCTAAAGCAAGGAAGTTATAGACTAGGGATTTGAACCCAAGTTTCCTGTATCTCAGGTTAGGGTTCTTTCTGTTCTACCACGAAATTAACCTGGCACAGATAAGTCAGAAAAAGAAATTGTGGTTTGGAAGCAAAATGGCCTGTGGCTTGGGGGCTGAGATAGTGGACCTGGGACTTGGGAACTGGGAAGGATGACAATTGCTATCCAAAGGCAAACTTCAATATCTTCACTGTTGAAATGAATTTTGGGTTAGACACAGGACTTTGTAAACACAGTCACACAAGTGAAAATCAGCCCTAAACTAGAAATGACAAAGAACCTAATCATAGAATGAAAAAGGAATTCAAGGACATCCAGTCCAGTGGAAAGACCTAAAATATTTCCTTGGAGCAATTTGCTATTCTACGGTTGCCTTTTTGTTATTTTAAACTTTACCTTTTAAAATAGAATTGATACTAAGGGGGAACAGTCAGGTGGCTCAGTGAATGGAGAGCCAGTTCTAGAGATGAGAGGTTCTTGATTCAAATCTGGCCTCAGACACTTCCTAGCTGGGTGACCCTGGGTGAGTCACTTAACCCCCATTGCCTAGCCCTAACCTCTCTTCTGCCTTGGAACCAATACATGGTATTGACTCTAAGATGGAAGTAAAGGTTAAAAAAAAAACAGAATTGATACCAAATATAGGTTTCCAAGGAAGAAGAGTAACATGGGCTGGGCAAATGGAGTTAAGTGACTTTCCCAGGAGCATTTAGCTAGGAAGTGTCTGAGGCTAAATTTGAACGCCAGATCTCCCATTTCCAGGCCAGGCTCTCATGCTACTGAGCCACCTGGCCACCCCGATCCATTACCTTTAGTTCATATTCCTTTTATCATGATTATTTAGGTAGACATGATAGATAACTGCCAAAATGCAGTAAGAAACGCTGCTCTATTTGGAATGGGTGGATTCAACCAAACATCAGATGATAAATGCCACTGAAACCACCTGGAGGGCCAGCAGAGGGTGGTGGGGAGGGGAAACGCTGCAACCTTGATGGTGACTTAAATACTTCTTGCATGCAGAGGCCTGTGGAAATGAGTCCTCATAGAAAGTGTACTTTTCTTCAGTTAAAGGACATGAATTTACTTGTTTCCTTGCTTGAAGATGATGTGGTGAGAAAAATGGAGCAGGAGCATCTCGCCCTTTTTTCAAGAGAAAAGGTACTTGTTTATCCCCTCATTCATTCACCCATCAATCACAGAATTGCAAAATCTCACCAGGGGAAGAACCTCAGAGAGAGCCCAGCACAGCTTGTGTCGGTACAAAAATGGATGTTTCTACAACTTATTTGGCAACACTGGGTTGGCCGTTGAGTTTCTGTTCAAAGCCATTACTTCTGGGGGTCTCCCACTTGACTTTCGGATGGCTCTAATTAAGGGGAGAGGCAGCATAGTATAGCAGGTAGTCTAGACCACAGGTTCTTCATGACCTGGCGTCTGTGAACTTGTTTGTATAAAATTAATGGGCAGCCAGGAAATGTAGTGGATAGAGGATAGGGAATGGAGTCAGGAAGCCTTGAGTATCAATTTGGCTTCAGACGCTTGTCAGCGGTGTGACCTTGGGCAGTCACCCCATCCTGTTTTGCCTCCATTTCTTCACGTATAAAGTGAGCTAGAGGGGCGCAGCTGGGTGGCTCAGTGGATTGAGAGCTAGGCACAAAGACTAGAGGTCCTGGGTTCAAATTTGGATTCAGACACTTCCTAGCTGTGTGACCCTGGACAAGTCACTTAACCTCCATTGCCTAGCCCTGACCACTCCACAGCCTTAGAACCAATACACAGTATTGATTCCAAGATGGAAGGTGAGGGTTTAAAAAATAATAAAATAAAATAAAATGGGCTGGAGGAGGAAATGACTAAGCACTCCAGTATCTTTGCAGAGAAATCTCCAAATGGGAGTCAGGCACGACTGGACAAACAACAGTATTTCAATATAATTGCTTTCCCTGTATTTAAGACCATCATTCCGAGAAGGAGGCTGGCCGTAGGCTTCAGCAGACCTCTAAAGATGTCCCAGTCCTAGTAGTCAAGTCATTAGTAAGCACTGTGCCAGGCACAAAAATTGGGGTCTCACATAAAAAGGTTAAGAGCTCCTGGTCTAGATGGTTGGCCTTGGAGTGAGGAAAGCTGGGTCTGAGTCTGCCCTTACAGGCATCCTAGCGCATCAGCTCCTGAGGGCTGAGCCCACTCTATAGTGAAGTTCCTGGTCTGTATCCGAGGGGAACTTTCCATGAGCTCACAGGCATAGACCTGAATAAATGAAGTAATTTAGAGGGAATTCCATCGGTTCAAGGATATGGTGGTGTTTCAATGTGTCTCAGTTCAAATATTTTTATCAGATGGAAAGTCTCTCAGATTTAATCACTGAATGAAAAGGAAGATAATGTGGAGAAAGTCCCCAAGAAGAAAATGTTTATAAATAGCTTATGTGTGTGCATGTGGACCACCGTCCTGACTTGTAGTATCGACTCTGGTAGCACACTAAATACAGAGACTTGATCATTATAGATATCTCAGGCTCCACTTTCTTAGATTCAGTTGTGTTCCATTCTTTTCTTGGCAAAGGCCCTGGCGTGGTAGAAGGGAGAGAGATGGGAAAAAGAGAAAGATATATGACACTTAAAAAAAAAAAAAACCTTTACCTTCCATCTTAGAATCAATACTGTGTATTAGTGCCATGGAAGAAGAGTTAGGCAATGGGAATTAAGTAGCTTGCCCTGGGTCACACAGTTAGGAAGTGTTTGAGGCAGATTTGAACCCAAGACCTCCTGTCTGTTGACCTGGCTCTCTAAAGATCACTGAGCCACCTCTTTGCCCTCTTGAAAAAAAATTTTTTTTTAACTAATGTAAATTTTTTTTTTTAAAGCAGCAAGCCAAAGAGTGAGGTCTTTATTTTGGGCCTGGAACAAAACAGAGATTATATGACTGAAGTGCATATTAAGTAAATTGATTTCTCACTCATATGGAATTTTCCTTACCTCTAAGTAGCAAGAGAAGATTTTCCCATCTGTCCAATAAGGGACTTGGACCAGACAAATGAATGTAGTCTCTTCCAGCTAAGATTCTGTCATTTGAGTGAAAGCGTTTGGGAGGCTGTGAAGGAAAGTGTGGGAAAGAAGTATTGGGCTACTTACCACAGTGACGGTCTTAGAGTCATTGTGCTCTCTCTCTCTCTCTCTTTCTTTCTTTCTTTCTTTCTTTCTTTCTTTCTTTCTTTCTTTCTTTCTTTCTTTCTTTCTTTCTTTCTTTCTTTCTTTCTTTCTTTCTTTCTTTCTTTCTTTCTTTCTTTCTTTCTTTCTTCCTTCCTTCCTTCCTTCCTTTCTTCCTTCCTTTCTTCCTTTCTTCCTCTTTCTTTCTTTCTTTCCTCCTTCCTTTCTTCCTTTCCTCCTTCCTTTCTTCCTTTCTTTCTTTCTTTCTTCCTTCCTTTCTTCCTTCCTTCCTCTTTCTTTCTTTCCTCCTTCCTTCCTTCCTTCCTTCCTTCCTTCCTTCCTTCCTTCCTTCCTTCCTTCCTTCCTTCCTTCCTTTCTTCCTTTCTTTCTTTCTTTCTTTCTTTCTTTCTTTCTTTCTTTCTTTCTTTCTTTCTTTCTTTCTTTCTTTCTTTCTTTCTTTCTTTCTTTCTTTCTTTCTTTCTTTTTTTCTTTTCTTTCTTTCTTTCTTTCCTACCAGATATTCTGGGTAGGGTAAAGATGGCTGCTGTGTAGAAACAGGACTCTTCCACTCCTCACCAACAGATATAGAATACCTCAAAAGGCCATATAGACTACATATAGACCTCATACCAGCATCATGTCAGGAACTGAATGACTTCCATTTAAATGGTTTTGGGGAGATTCTGGGGATCACCTGGCAAGATAAAGTACCAGACTTCCGGTTAAGATGGCGGCTTAGAGAAAGCTAAAGCTCAGATCTCCTGAAAACCCTTCCCGACCGATCTCAAACGATAAGCTCCTAAGGCGCCGAAATTCAAAACGATCAACAGCACAGACCCTGGGAACCCTCCTCCTGGACCTGGACCCGGATCAAAAGGTACGGCTCCCCTTAAAAGCCAGAACCCAAGATCACTCGGACCTCAGGGGTAGGAGCGCAGAGTCCAAGGCTCCCGGAAGCAGCCCGGCAGGGCTCAGAGAGCAGAACCCTCAGGGCCTTCTACAGTCCCGGTGAAAGTTACTGCCTGGGGCTTCCGCTGCAGAGAGCTGGTCGAAACAACAGCAACCCTCAGGGCGGGCAAGACAGCCTCACGGGCTGGATCCTGCTATCCAAGTCTCAGTGAAAGTCCTCGCCCTCGGAGCTTGGGCTAGCTGCAGCCCATCCCCCCACAGGCCGATGAAACAGCCTCACGGCCAGCGATTCTGAAGGCAACTCCCGGAAAGCGAGCCGGGGGAGAGTGTGGCCTCGTGGTCCGACCCTTCCATTCCAGTTCCAGTGAGGCATATTCAGTTTAACCCAGGGAAAGCTCATAGAACCATCTGCCCAGGACTAAAGCCTCTGAACACCAGACAGAGACAAGAAAAACTAATCCTCCACATTCAGAAATGGCAAACTCCACAGAACCACAGAAGCCCCAAAATACCAAGAAAAATAAGAAGAAAGGGGCGACTTTGGACACATTCTATGGAGCCAAAATACAAAATACAGAGCAGACAGAAGATAATATAAAAGAAAATGCTCCAAAACCTTCCAAAGGAAATGGAAACTCTCCACAAACCTATGAAGAATTTGAATCAGAAATGACCAAAAAGATGGAAGCCTTCTGGGAGGAAAAGTTGGAAATAATGCAAAAGAAATTCACGCATCTACAAAACCAGTTTGACCAAACTGTAAAAGAAAACCAGGCTTTAAAGGCCAGAATCAGGCAGCTGGAAGACAACGATCGTGTAAAAGAGCAAGAATCAATAAAGCAAAGCCAAAATACCAAGAAATTAGAAGAGAACATAAAATATCTCACCGACAAGGTGATAGATCTGGAAAATAGGGGGAGAAGGGTTAATTTAAGAATAATTGGACTCCCAGAAAAGCCAGAAATAAACACCAAACTGGACATGGTGATACAAGATATAATCAAAGAAAATTGCCCAGAGATTCTAGAACAAGGGGGCAATACAGCCACTGACAGAGCTCACAGAACACCTTCTACACTAAACCCCCAAAAGACAACTCCCAGGAATGTAATTGCCAAATTCCAAAGCTATCAAACAAAAGAAAAAATCCTACAGGAAGCCAGAAAAAGACAATTTAGATATAAAGGAATGCCAATCAGGGTCACACAAGACCTTGCAAGTTCTACTCTGAATGATCGTAAGGCATGGAACATGATCTTCAGAAAGGCAAGAGCGCTGGGTCTCCAACCAAGAATCAGCTACCCAGCAAAACTGACTATATACTTCCAAGGGAAAGTATGGGCATTCAACAAAATAGAAGACTTCCAACTTTTTGCAAAGAAAAGACCAGAGCTCTGTGGAAAGTTTGATACCGAAAATCAAAGAGCAAGGAATACCTGAAAAGGTAAATATTAAGGAAAGGGGAAAATGTTATCTTCTTCTTTTACTCAAACTCTCTTCTATAAGGACTACATTTATATCAACCTATGTATACTAACATGTGGGGAAAATGTAATGTATAAATAGGGGGTAAAGAAAGACCAAATAGAATAATCATTCTCACACAAAGATTCACATGGGAAGGGGAGGGGAAGAAAACTCCTATAAGAAGGAGAGGAAGAGAGGGGGGGGGGGGTTACTTAAACCTCAATCTCAGGGAAATCAGCTCTGAGAGGGAAAAACATCCAGATCCATTGGGATCTTGAATTCTATCTTACCCAACAAGGGTAAGGAGAAGGGAAAACCAAGGGGGGGAGGGGGAGAGGGAGAACAAAAAGGGAGGGAAAGAGAGGGGGGAGGGGGAGGGAACAAAAAGGGAGGGACTAAAAAGGGAAACATCAAGGGAGGGGACAAGGGGGACTGTTTCAAAGTAAATCACTGGACTAAAAGGTAGAGCCGAAGAAGAAAAGGTTAGAATTAGGGAAGGCAATCAAAATGCCAGGGAGTCCACAAATGACAATCATAACTTTGAACGTGAATGGGATGAACTCACCCATAAAACGTAGACGAATAGCAGAATGGATTAGAATCCAAAACCCTACCATATGTTGTCTTCAAGAAACACACATGAGGCGGGTTGACACCCACAAGGTCAGAATTAAAGGATGGAGTAAGACCTTCTGGGCTTCAACTGATAGAAAGAAGGCAGGAATGGTAATCATGATATCTGATAAAGCCAATGCAAAAATAGACCTGATCAAAAGGGATAGGGAAGGTAATTATATTTTGTTAAAAGGGACTATAGACAATGAGGAAATATCATTAATCAATATGTATGCACCAAATAATATAGCACCCAAATTTCTAATGGAGAAACTAGGAGAATTGAAGGAAGAAATAGACAATAAAACCATACTAGTGGGAGACTTAAACCAACCATTATCAAATTTAGATAAATCAAATCAAAAAATAAATAAGAAAGAGGTAAAAGAAGTGAATGAAATCTTAGAAAAATTAGAATTAATAGACATATGGAGAAAAATAAATAGGGATAAAAAGGAATACACCTTCTTCTCAGCACCACATGGCACATTCACAAAAATTGACCATACATTAGGTCACAGAAACATAGCACACAAATGCAGAAAAGCAGAAATAATGAATGCAGCCTTCTCAGATCACAAGGCAATAAAAATAATGATTAGTAATGGTACATGGAAAACCAAATCTAAAACCAATTGGAAATTAAACAATATGATACTCCAAAACCATTTAGTTAAAGAAGAAATCATAGAAACAATTAATAATTTCATCGAGGAAAATGACAATGGCGAAACATCCTTTCAAACCTTTTGGGATGCAGCCAAAGCAGTAATCAGAGGTAAATTCATATCCCTGAATGCTTATATTAACAAACAAGGGAGAGCAGAGATCAATCAATTGGAAATGCAAATGAAAAAACTGGAAAGCGATCAAATTAAAAACCCCCAGCAGAAAACCAAATTAGAAATCCTAAAAATTAAGGGAGAAATTAATAAAATCGAAAGTGATAGAACTATTGATTTAATAAATGAGACAAGAAGCTGGTACTTTGAAAAAACAAACAAAATAGACAAAGTACTGGTCAATCTAGTTAAAAAAAGGAAGGAAGAAAAGCAAATTCACAGCATTAAAGATGAAAAGGGGGACAGCACCTCCAATGAGGAGGAAATTAAGGCAATCATTAGAAATTACTTTGCCCAATTATATGGCAATAAATACACCAATTTAGGAGAAATGGATGAATATATACAAAAATACAAACTGCCTAGACTAACAGAAGAGGAAATAGAATTCCTAAATAATCCCATATCAGAAATTGAAATCCAACAAGCCATCAAAGAACTTCCTAAGAAAAAGTCCCCAGGGCCTGATGGATTCACCTGTGAATTCTATCAAACATTCAGAGAACAGTTGATCCCAATACTATACAAACTATTTGACATAATAAGCAAAGAGGGAGTTCTACCAAACTCCTTTTACAACACAAACATGGTACTGATTCCAAAACCAGGCAGGTCAAAAACAGAGAAAGAAAACTATAGGCCAATCTCCCTAATGAATATAGATGCAAAAATCTTAAATAGGATACTAGCAAAAAGACTCCAGCAAGTGATCAGAAGGATCATTCACCATGATCAAGTAGGATTCATACCAGGGATGCAGGGCTGGTTCAACATTAGGAAAACCATCCACATAATTGACCACATCAACAAGCAAACTAGCAAGAATCACATGATTATTTCAATAGATGCAGAAAAAGCCTTTGATAAAATACAACACCCATTCCTATTAAGAACACTAGAAAGCATAGGAATAGAAGGGTCATTCCTAAAAGTAATAAACAGTATATATCTAAAACCAACAGCTAATATCATCTGCAATGGGGATAAACTAGATGCATTCCCAATAAGATCAGGAGTGAAACAAGGATGCCCATTATCACCTCTACTATTTGACATTGTACTAGAAACACTGGCAGTAGCAATTAGAGAAGATAAAGGAATTGAAGGCATCAAAATAGGCAAGGAGGAGACCAAGTTATCACTCTTTGCGGATGACATGATGGTCTACTTAAAGAATCCTAGAGATTCAACCAAAAAGCTAATCGAAATAATCAACAACTTTAGCAAAGTTGCAGGATACAAAATAAACCCACATAAATCATCAGCTTTTCTATATATCTCCAACACAGCTCAGCAGCAAGAACTAGAAAGAGAAATCCCATTCAAAATCACCTTAGACAAAATAAAATACCTAGGAATCTACCTCCCAAGACAAACACAGGAACTATATGAACACAACTACAAAACACTCGCCACACAACTAAAACTAGACTTGAACAAATGGAAAAACATTAACTGCTCATGGATAGGATGAGCCAATATAATAAAAATGACCATCCTACCCAAACTTATTTATCTATTTAGTGCCATACCCATTGAACTACCAAAATACTTCTTCACTGATTTAGAAAAAACCATAACAAAGTTCATTTGGAAGAACAAAAGATCAAGGATATCCAGGGAAATAATGAAAAAAAACACATATGATGGGGGCCTTGCAGTCCCTGACCTAAAACTATATTACAAAGCAGCAGTCATCAAAACAATTTGGTACTGGCTAAGAAACAGAAAGGAAGATCAGTGGAATAGACTGGGGGAAAGCGACCTCAGCAAGACAGTATACGATAAACCCAAAGATCCCAGCTTTTGGGACAAAAATCCACTATTCGATAAAAACTGCTGGGAAAATTGGAAGACAGTGTGGGAGAGACTAGGAATAGATCAACACCTCACACCCTACACCAAGATAAATTCAAAATGGGTGAGTGACTTAAACATAAAGAAGGAAACCATAAGTAAATTGGGTAAACACAGAATAGTATACATGTCAGACCTTTGGGAGGGGAAAGGCTTTAAAACCAAGCAAGATATAGAAAGAATCACAAAATGTAAAATAAATAATTTTGACTACATCAAACTAAAAAGCTTTTGTACAAACAAAACCAATATAACTAAAATCAGAAGGGAAACAACAAATTGGGAAAAAATCTTCATAGAAACCTCTGACAAAGGTTTAATTACTCATATTTATAATGAGCTAAATCAATTGTACAAAAAATCAAGCCATTCTCCAATTGATAAATGGGCAAGGGAAATGGATAGGCAGTTCTCAGATAAAGAAATCAAAACTATTAACAAGCACATGAAGAAGTGTTCTACATCTCTTATAATCAGAGAGATGCAAATCAAAACAACTCTGAGGTATCACCTCACACCTAGCAGATTGGCTAACATAACAGCAAAGGAAAGTAATGAATGCTGGAGGGGATGTGGCAAAATAGGGACATTAATTCATTGCTGGTGGAGCTGTGAACTGATCCAACCATTCTGGAGGGCAATTTGGAACTATGCCCAAAGGGTGCTAAAAGAATATCTACCCTTTGACCCAGCCATAGCACTGCTGGGTCTGTACCCCAAAGAGACAATGGACACAAAGACTTGTACAAAAATATTCATAGCTGCGCTCTTTGTGGTGGCCCAAAACTGGAAAATGAGGGGATGCCCATCAATTGGGGAATGGCCGAACAAACTGTGGTATATGTTGGTGATGGAGTACTATTGTGCTAAAAGGAATAATAAAGTGGAGAAGTTCCATGGAGACTGGAACAACCTCCAGGAAGTGATGCAGAGCGAGAGGAGCAGAACCAGGAGAACATTGTACACAGAGACTAATACACTGTGGTATAATCGAACGTAATGGACTTCTCCATTAGTGGCGGTGTAATGTCCCTGAACAACTTGCAGGGATCCAGGAGAAAAAAACACCATTCATAAGCAAAGGATAAACTATGAGAGTGGAAACACCGAGGAAAAGCAACTGCCTGAATACAGAGGTTGAGGGGACATGACAGAGGACAGACTCTAAACGAACACTCTAATGCAAATACTATCAACAAAGCAATGGGTTCAAATCAAGAAAACATCTAATGCCCAGTGGACTTACGCGTCGGCTATGGGGGGTGGGGGGGGGAGGAAAAGAAAATGATCTATGTCTTTAACGAATAATGCTTGGAAATGATCAAATAAAATATATTTAAAAAAAAAAAGATAAAGTACCAGATACTGAGGTCCTTTTCTAGTTGAACTGTCAAGCATTTAAACTCACTGCAAAGAGAGAAACTGGCCGTGTCGTTTGAATGTCAGACATACTTTTGCCTAAAAGACTACTTCATGGAGAATTCCCACAAGGCAAATGCTCACAAGGAGGTCTGAAGAAGCAGGACAAGAAGATTCTCAAGATCTCTGAAGTACTTTGCTCTTGATTCTAAGACATAGGAGACACTGGCACAGGATCATCCAGAATGTCCTGGCTATATCAAAGATGGCGCTGTACTCTATGAGCGATGCAGAACTGCAATAGCCCAAAAGGAAACATAAGACGCACAAATTTAGAGACATCCCATCCAGAAGGTTGATAGGAGCCATTTGTACCCTACCTGAGGTAGAACCTTCCAAGCTCATATTGGTCTGATCAGCTATAATCTGCCATTTTGGTCTTCTTCAAGTATGAATAAAGACACCCACCAATAGACCAAGATTCTGTGAAGTGAAAAAAAGGATGAGGAAGTGGGGGTGTACCCTAACTTCCATTCACAGTAATGAACACTTAGCATAGGCATAGAGGAAATGCTTTTCTGAGTGACTAAGACTATAAATGATTTTAAATTAGGCCTTGTCCAGAAGATATATTTTCATTTGTTCTTGATTGGAATAACATAATAAAATATAAATAAATAAATTTATTTATTACATAAAAAATAAGATTATATAAACAACTAAAAGGAACACTTCTAAATGCCCTATAATACTCCTTTCACCTTTGTAGTCGCAAAAGAAATTGGGGCACAGTAGGTACTTAATAAATGCTTATGGAATGGATGAAAGAATACGTGAATTAATATGTGGATTTTAGCTATTTTCTGAAAATGCATAAACTCAAACCAGTCTGGGAAGGTAGAAAGTTGAGAGGTGGGGTTTCTAGACCAATTTTCCAGCATAGACTTGTAGAGTAGAGAAAGGGGAACATCAGAAATCATATAGTTAAGCCAATCCTTTTGTGGAAATTCCATATGTGATCATTTAGTCTTCACTTAAAGGTCTCTGTCGTGGGAAATCATTACCTTCCCAAGTAGCCACTCTTGGCCAATTCAAATTACTGTGCATTTTCCCCTTCTATTGGCCAAAGTATCTCTTTGCATCTCACACATTGTTCTTACTTCTGTCCTCTGGAGGCCAAGTAAAACAAGGCTAATCCCTTTTTTACATGGCAGCCTTTCAAATATTTCAAACAAATATGTTCTCTTTAGGCTAAACATCTCCAAGTTCTTCATATAATCTTTGTCTGGAATGATTTTAAATCCTACCTACCTGGTGCTCCCCCTCCTGCCTTTCCCAACCCTCTAATCTCTGTGGAATAAGAGCAAAATATTTATATGTTAATCCTGTCTGGAATGATTTTAAATCCTACCTACCTGGTGCTCCCCCTCCTGCCTTTCCCAACCCTCTAATCTCTGTGGAATAAGAGCAAAATATTTATATGTTAATCCGTATGTGTTTTCCATCCTAAACCCCTCAAAATTAATATTGTTATTTCACTGGTCACCCTCCTCTCAATATACTCAGACTTGTCAATCTCCTTCCTCAGATGTATCGTCTAGAAATAAAATGATATTCCAGATATAATCTGAGCAGGGAAGAATGAAGCAGAATTTTCTTTTCTATAATCCTGAACATTCTGCTTCTAGTAATACAGTTCACTATCCAATTTTAGGAATTCCAAGTTATAGTTTCCATAAATGTAAGATGGAAATAATAATATGTCCATGTCTAAAGGGTTGTGGTGAGGAAAGTAGAATAGGATCAGAGAATAGCAGACTTTTTAGAGTCACTAGGAGGAACCTCAGTGATATCTAGACAAAGCCATAGCTCTAAAAAATTCTTATTAATACATTTTAACACATAACTGACAGAGAGAGAAGAAAGTTCTTCAGCCTTTGCTTAAATACTTTCAATACGATGAAATACTACAGTGCCATAAGAAATGATGAGCAGGATGGTCTCTGGGTAGATTTTTATGAACTAATACAAAATGAGGTAAGCAGAACAAGTAGAATATTGTACACAGTAACACAATATTGTAATAGTGATCAGCTGTAAAAGATTTAGCTACTCTGATCAAATAAATGATCCAAAACAATTAATTCCAAAGGACCCAGGATGAAAAAATGCTATCTAGCTCCAGAGAGAGCATGGGTGAAATCTGAGTGCAGATTGAAATAGATTTTTTTAAGCTTTATTTTTCTTGGAGTTTGTTGTGTGTTTCTATTTTCTTTTTCAACATGGCTAATATGGAAATGTTTTGCATGACTTCACATGTATAATTGATATCATATGGCTTGCCTTCCCAAAGAGAAGAGGAAGGTGCTAGAGGAAGGGAAAAAAATTGAATTCAAAATTTTGAAAACAGAATTAATTTTTTCACATGCAATTGGAAAATACTTAACAAAAATGAACTTTAATTAAAAAATACAACCAATGTAGAGCATTCTCATCCTCCTTAGGTAACCAGTTCCATTGATTGTTAGGAAATTTTTTCTTGACACAGACTAAAGTTGCCTCTCTATAACTTCTCCCCATTGTTTCTGAAGCCTCCAGAACAAATCTAATCTAAAGGTATGCTGATAAATGTTTAACAAACAGCTCTCCAAAAAAATATATATAAACATACACATTTTAGACTTTAAGTTCAATCTACATTAATAGCATTTTCTTCATCACTTTCTCAAGACTAGACAATCATCAGCACAATAAGTTTAGTTTTGATTTGTAGTATTTGCTCAAGATGTAAAAGGCTTAGCCTGAAAATTTAACAATTGGCTCTCACAAGCTCTCTGACTAGCACAATTTTGGATTCTCTCTTCCACATGCCAGCTCTCAACATCCTCAAAGGCGGTTATCATGCTGTAAGGAGAAGGCTTCTCTTCTCTTGGCTAAACATCTCTTCTTCCCTCAACTATTAAATGACAATGTCTAAAGATCCTTTAAAGGATATCCTAAAAATCACGTTACACAAGGCTGTTATGAAATCCACTCAAATATAGCAGGTTATGTTGAAAGTGAACAGGAAGATTCATATATATTAATTAAATATAAATGACAAATTATATATTATATGTAAATAACATTTCTATAATGAATAAATTTTATATTTTAAATTCATACACACACACTCCCCAAAACCTTTTAGAAAGAAAAAAAAACCCAGCACAATGTTAAGAAGAGAAGAGGAGGGAAAAAGTAGTCGACTTTCTACTTCAAGGATCAGGGATTATTTATTCTGAAAGTGTTCCAAAAGTTGTCTTGATGGAGATGTTAATAGGCTCCTAACATATTTACTCACCTCTAGCCCCTTTCTCTTCCAGTAAATCCTGCCTACTGTTGCCAGATTAATCATGCTAAAATGCTACTTTAACCATGTCATCCCCTTACTCAAGAAGCTATAATTTCCTATCGCATATTGGATCAAACCCAAATGCTTCATTTTGGTATTTAAGGTCCTCTATCACCTAGCTCCACCTTCCTAGCTAATTTTAACTCTTCTCTATTCCCTTAAAAGGAGCCCTTGCTTTCAGGCTTTCCTGGCTTCCTTGGTAGACTGTCCCACCCCTCTTCTTTATTCACATGCAGAACTGAACTAGAACTGAAGCATCCACTTAAAAAAGAACAGAATAAGGAGGGAGCTGGGGGAAGTCATTTATCCCCTACTATCTTTTCCACTCTTCTGCTTTGGAATCAGTACATAGTACTGATTCTAAGACTGGATAAGGTTTGTTTTATTTTTTTTTTAAAAGAACAGAACAATTGTACATGACTAAGTAGTAGATGAGTGCCATTGACAAGGATCTCTCTTGTTTCATGGCTAAGTCTTATCTTTTTGCTGAGACTTGAGGTGATTTGAGGGAAGTAGCTGAGATTCAACCCCTGAGGAAAGAAATTGTAGCTCCCTGATAATATCAGTGGGGTGAAGCTACCTCACATAGCCTCCAAATGTGGATCCCCATAGTGGCCTCTGATCGCTTTTGCCAAGATTAGGAGTGAAGCAAGCAAGAAGGAAATCGAAAAGGAGGACTTAAGGTTAGATGTTAAGATACCGCAACAAAAACGCAATTGTCTCTTTCTTCAAAGAGTTTGCTTTCTAGATAGCATGCACATACAGCAATATGTTTGTGGCTATATACATATACTACATATATATACAGAATATAGAAATATTTTAAATATATATAAATATATGAATAATAAAATATACACAATATATACATAATATATAATATAAATGTTTGAAATATACATAAATATAAAAATCATAAAATATACACAATATATACATAATGTATAATATAAATATTTAAATGTATACATAAATATAAAAATCATAAAATATGCACAATATATACATAATATATAATATAAATATTTGAAATATATACATAAATATAAAAATAATGAAATGTGCACAATATATACATAATATAAATATTTTAAATGTATATGTAAATGTAACTATATATAAATATATACTTATTGATAAATATATGGAGATATATAATATATATTCTATATATACATACAAAAGTAAGTTAGGGGACAATGTACTAGCAACTGGGGACAAGGTGATCAGGAAAAATCTTGTGTTGAAGACAGCTCTTGAGCAGGCTTTGGAAGGAAGCAGAGGCGAGATAGGCATGCATTCCAGGCATGGACAGTCAGTCAAAATGCAACGAGGTGGAAGGGAGGTGGAAGATGGCTTGTAGTGTGTAAGGAATAGTAAGACTGCCAGTGTGGCTACACTAGAGTAGAGGATAATAAGCTTGTTTAGGGAGTTGCCAGGGGTTGTGTTTTTTTTTTTTTTATAAAAACCCTTTTCCTTCCATCTTCCAAGGCAGAAGAGTGGTAAGGGCTACGCAATGGGGGCTAAGTGACTTGCCCAGGGCCACACAGCTGGGAAGTGTCTGAGATCATATTTGAACCCAGGACCTCCCGTCTCTAGGTCTGGCTCTCAATCCACTGAGCTACCCAGCTGCCCCCTCAGGGGTTGTGTTTTAAAAGGCTTTAAATGTCTAAAAGAGGAGTTTGTAATTGATGCTAGAATTATAGAGAGCCACCAGAGATCACTGTATAGTGTATAGTAAGAATCTTGAACTCTTGGACTTCATCCCCCAGAAGTCCTTCCGTATTTCCCAGAATTCCTCTCCTCTCTCCATCATCTTGCCTGATTATGTGATTGTTTTATAAATGCTGTAGCTCCTCCCTCTTGCTCTCTTCTCTCTTGATCCGGCTGGGTTTAGGTAGTTTTTTTTTTGTTATTATTAATAAAACTTTTAAAATATAATAGTTATAGAATATTAAGTTTTGTCTTTAGAATAGGATGCTGGCAGCTCTGAGGGAGATAGATTGTAAAAGGAAGAAAATTAAGTCCTTCCTAGGTGCCTACTATGCACTAGGCACTATGCTAAGTGCTATAAATATCATCTCATGGCAGTAGGGGCTACTATAATCCCTGTTTTACAGTTGAGAGAACTGAGGCAGACTAAAGTCTAGTGACTCACTCAAGGTCATACAGCTAAGCAGTGTCTGAAGTCCTTTTTGAACCCAGGTCTTCCTGACACCAGGTCCAGAGTTCTCTCTGATGCATCATTGAGCTGCTGTTAGTCAGGCAGACTTGAGACAGGATCTGTCATTACGAGGCTGTTGTCAATTGTCGGGTCATGACAAATTAAAGCTCTGATCTAAAATTAGCCAGATTGTCTCTCCTGGTTGTAATCCTAAAAGGAAACACCTTTTTTTTTTGTAGTTTTGTTGAAGGTAAAATCCAAACCAAAAGAAAGCTTTGTGAGGTGAGCTCTCTGCTTTTTATTCCTTAGATTTTCTCCTGATCTAGTCTCCTGAACTTAAGGTTAAGAACCACCAACAGCTGCCTTGTCAGTTCTCTCAGAATCTAACTAGTTCTTGTTTCACTTTGGGAGTAGTGGAGAGAGTGCTGGACTAGAAGGGAGTCGGATCTGAGTTCAAATCCAGATGGTTGCGTGATCTTGGGCAACTTCGGTTTCCTTCATGGTAAAATGAAGATTATAATAGCAGCTACATCACAGGCTGGTTGTGAGGATCAAATGGGAAAATATTTGTAAATATAAAATATTTGCTCAGTGTCTGGCATTTCAGTCGTGTCTGACTCTGAGATTTTCTTGGCAAAGACATTGGAATGGTTCATCATTTCCTTCTAAAGCTCACTTTTACAGAAACTGAGGACACTTTTTTTTAAGTGACTTGCCCAGGATCACACAGCTAATAAGTGTCTGAAGCCTAATTTGTACTCCTAAAGATGAATGTGTCTTATTCCAGCTGGTGTATAGTCACTGCTTAATAAATACTTGTTCCCCAGGCCTTCTTCAACCTCTCTCTCTCTCTCTCTCTCTCTCTCTCTCTCTCTCTCTCTCTCTCTCTCTCTCTCTCTCTCTCTCTCTCTCTCTCTTTCTCTCTCTCTCTCTCTCTCTCTCTCTCTGTCTGTCTCTGTCTCTGTCTGTCTCTGTCTCTCTCTCTGTCTCCCTCCATCTCTCTCTCTGTCTCTGTCTCTCTCTGTCTCTGTCTCTCTCCCTCTCTCTCTCTCTGGCTCTGTCTCTCTCTGTCTCTCTCTGTCTCTGTCTCTCTCCCTCTCTCTCTCTCTGTCTCTGTCTCTCTCTCTCCCTCCCTGTCTCTCTCCCTCTCTCCCTCTCTCTCTCTCTGTCTGTCTCTGTCTCTGTCTCTGTCTCTGTCTCTCTGTCTCTCTCTCTCTCTCTCCGCCCCCCCCCCTCTCTCTCTCCATATTTCCTGTTCACCCACTCCACTAGAGTCAGGAAACAAACCAAATTGTTTTACCTTTGCCCCAAGTTCCATCTAGTTTTTCTACTAGGATCTAAGCTGTTCTACATTTAAATACAAATTTATCCATGCAAACAATTGTGCTGAAGTTAAAATGGGTCGTCTCTAAGATAAGCTGTGCTGTAAAGGGATACATATACCTACTGGGGAGAAGTCATTTGCTCTTTCTTGACTTGATTTGGCAGAAATAAAGATATTTAATCAGCTGATGCCACAACCCAAGGAAACTGGACCATTATTTATTGTATTATCTTCACCGTGTGTTTGTTCCTACACGTGCATTTTCTTAGTTCTGAGATTGAGTTTAGAAGCCTTGTAAATGAGTGCTTGGAAGAACTTTTGATCTAAATGGTTGTTCAGGTGGATATAACTTCCATTAATTAGCACAGATTAATCAAAGGTCATTCCCAAGAGCCTCAGAAGATTCTGAATGTTGGAGCCGCTTTCACCCATGTGGAGGAACGTAGTCTGCCAACACAGGTAACAACCTTTCTATAACTCAGATCTATGACTATAACATCCTTACGTTGTTATGTGGGATTTGTGGAAGTTAACTGGCCTTCCCAGAGTTGACCCTATGGCTGGTAACTGTTACCGGTATGATTTGAACCTAAACCCAACATACCATTCACCATTTTATGGTACTTCTTTTATAAATCTATCTTATTTTGGAAAAATGCTCTAGGAATGAATTTGCTTTCAAAAAAAAAGTTGCTTCATTTCAGAGAAATCTCTAAAGAGAAAGAAGAGAAACCCAAGAGAAGTGGAAAGATAACTCCATGTCCCAAGTGCCAATGTTACCAATTTCCTTATTTCCACTAATAATGAAGTATTTGACAAAGAAACCAATTTGGTTGAAAAAATTGGGCAGGTTTAGCCTGGAAAAGAGTGAAGAAGGGGATTAAGTGTAGGTGGAACATGAGAGCTGTATTCAGACATCTGAAGGCTTGTTCTCTTGGAGGAGGGATTAGTTTTGTTCTGTTTGGCCCCAGTGGACAGAAACAGGAGTAATGAGTGGAAGCTGAAAAAAACACAAATTTAAGTGTGATGTCAGGAAAAGAGCATCTAAAAATTAGAGCTGTCCAAAAGCAGTTTGGGCCAAAGGAAAGATAACAAAAGACACACTCTAGGTTCAATAGAGCAAATACTCTGAGAGCAATGACTTAGAATCTTGTTTTTCAAATATATTGGAGGACAGAACTTGGGGTACATGAAATTTTCTAAATAAGAACTCTTGTGGAACAGGCCAAAGACATTTCCTTTTCTTCCTTCTGGGCCATTTGGTATGCACATTCAAATGCATATCCATTTTTTTAAACCCTTACCTGCTATTTTAGGATCTATATCCTGTATTCATTCTAAAGCAAAAGAGTAGAAAAGGCTAAGCAAAGGGGGTTAAGTGATTTGCCCAGGGTCACACAGCTAGGAAGTGTCCCGAGGCCAGATCTGAACCAGAACCTCCAGTCTTTTGGCCTGCAGATGCATATTTAAATATTTCTTTTGTAATCCCATTCCTACTTAAGCTTGGAGCCATTCTTTGAAGACCTGCTGCCTATACAGTGGAAGACATAACTTCTGATTGGCTAATCAAAACATTGCATAAATGTGGAGAGACTTCTAAGAATGATCATCAAGAAGGCATGATGTTTTTTTAAATCTAGGCCCTGACATGAAGAAAATAGGAAACTAGCCCCTTCCCCCTTCCCCCCCCCTCTCATTCTGTCTGTTTGAACTGGGATGTTTTCTTAAGTCTTAGCCAAGAGCTCTTGTACTATTGTGGATTCTATTAGCTATTTTAATGTACATAACTTTTCTAAGCTTTGATTACTGTTTGGATAAATATGTTTGCTATTACTAACCAAAAATGTTTTTGTACAATAAAGATTGATGAGAGTGAGCTGAACTGACTGGGATAAATTGCCTATTACTTCCTGATTTAAACAAATTAGGGAAAGTAGATTTTATTTTGAATACTTACAAGATCCTCATTTCCCACCACTACTAATATTTGAGGTGGGTGGCACAGTAGATAGAGCATCAGACCTGGAGTTAGGTAGATTGGAGATCAAATACAGCCCCAGATACTTACTAGCTGTGTGACCCTGGGCAAGTCACATAACCCTATTTGCATCAGTTTTCTCATCTGTAAAATGAACTAGAGTAGGAAACAGAAAAGCACTCTAGTAACTTTGTCAAGAAATTCCAAATGGGTTCACAAGAGTCAGACACAACTTTCTCAAACAATTGATAGCTGTAATTCTGGCCCAATATCCTTGTAAAGATGGAGAGAGAAAAAAAGAACCATGCTCTACAGTGCATGAAGCAGGAACTGCAATTAGGAAGTGAACAAGGACTTCTGGGAAATTCTCCTGAGGAACAGGGTCTTGGGTGTGGAGACACAGAAGGGAGTGGAAGGAGCTATTTCTTGAGGCCATTCAATATACCTTTGGGGATTTCTGACACTGACAGAAATCTTAAACATCACAGGTTCCCGTTTAAAACATCCCTGGTTCCTGTCAAGAAAACAATTTCTCAGAAGACTATGATTCCATGAACTATTGAGATACTGGACTCTATTTGGTGAGCAGTGCTCTCTCCCCCTATTCTATCTCTCCCCTGGCTACGAGAACACCTTGTACTTCAATAATTAAATTTATTTAGAAAGAGATTTAGGGTGACCTACAACCCCTCTAACCTTTGCCCCCATTCAACAATTAAATCAAATAATCAGTCAGCAAATTCAATCTCATTTATTTACATCTAGATAGTAAGCCATTGGCAGATTCCATCTTGTTGCCAGTTTTCAAGAAGACACAAGGGGGAGGCTTGTGAGCACCCCAAAGCAACGCATATTGGGATTGAGGTCCCATATACTTCTCCTAGTAGAGAAGATTTCCCCACCACACTTGAGGGCTGCCACAGCCACCAAGGGGCAAGCCTTCACTGAGGGGAGATCTCCATTTTGTCTCCCTCAAGTAATTTAGGGACTCTGGGAGAGAGTAGTGAGGGAAGACATTTTCATCAACCCTTTCCTCACTGCCCTTCAAACCTCATTTCTCCATCTAAGGAGTGTGTGTGCCCCCAAAATTACACCCCTTCTTAGATAGAGGAGAATGGAGAAAAAAACTTCAGGCAGTGCTGTCTTGGATCTACCTTCTCAAGGCAATAGGCAGTAATGCCAAGGACATCCTCCTATCCTTCTCACAGATAGAAATCAAATTCTCCTTTTAGATATTTGAAATGGGGCTTTCCAGATCCCAGATCAGATATTTATCCACCTGTACCACACTAGGACTGCCATTTTATGTTAGTTATATACACATTTATCTTACATATGGACTGGGGGAATAAGTCCAGAGTTCATCTCTTTTATTGAAATTACAAGTCATACTATTTTAGTCATTAAGAAATCATGTTGAAGATCAAATCCAATGTCTTTATTTTGCAGAAGAATAAAATAAAGTCCAGGGGAGTTCAATATAAATTCTCAGGTTTATTATCTTTTCCATCTTCAAAAAACTTCAACTGTTCCTTATTTCTTAGCCCCTGGAGTCTAAACTTTTACATAGGTTTTGAGGTTCTCCATAATCAGACTTTGTTTTGAACTATTAGTAACATCGATACTCTGCTTAAATCAGTCTCAACCCCTCACTGTACCCTGAAGGCAACACACTCATGTTGGCCTTTGTACTTTCATTAATGTTTGTTTTGGAACACTTTTCCTCTATCATCTCCATTTTCTAGTTAAACTTCCCTAATCCTCCAGTTTCCACCTTAAGTTTTGCTCCCCTGGGAAGCCCTCCCTGACCACCACTGCCCCCATTTCTCATTTCTCTAAAGTCACATAGCACTTCTGGCATAGATCAGAAAATTCAGTGCTTTATTATTGATAAACAAATATTTTTAATCTCTACTATGTGTCAGGCACTGTGCTAAGAATCAAGTATGGAAAGAAAGAAAGAAAGAAAGAAAGAAAGAAAGAAAGAAAGAAAGAAAGAAAGAAAGAAAGAAAGAAAGAAAGAAAGAAAGAAAGAAAGAAAGAAAGAAAGAAAGAAAGAAAGAAAGAAAGAAAGAAAGAAAGAAAGAAAGAAAGAAAGAAAGAAAGAAAGAAAGAAAGAAAGAGAGAGAGAGAGAGAGAAAGGAAGGAAGGAAGGAAGGAAGGAAGGAAGGAAGGAAGGAAGGAAGGAAGGAAGGAAGGAAGGAAGGAAGGAAGGAAGGAGGGTAGGAAGGAAGAAACTAGTTCCTGTTCTTGATGAGTTTACAATTTGAGGAAAACATTATATACAGATAACAGCATTTTCAAAATGAAAGGAAAAGAAATATAAAATATTTTTGGTGGGGGAGAGCACTAGCAGTTGGAGAAATTAGAAAAGTCTTCAAGTAGTAAGTGTATTCATGTGTGTGCCTTATCTCTTCAACTAGACAATAAGGTGCCCAAGGGCAGGGATCTTGTCTTATATTCACTAGTGTCCAGAACTGAGAATAGTAGTCAGTGTTCTGGATCAGACTCATAGCTTTAAAGCTGAAAGAGATGGTTGGTCCCTAGTCTAAACCCCTCATTTAACAGATGAGGAAACTGAGGGCCACAAAGAATTGTTTATCCAAAGTCACAGAGGTAGTAAATAGAAGAGTCAGGATTTGAACCCAGGCTCTTTGCCTCCAAAACTTGCATGCCTATGGCTGCACTATGTAAATCAATAACTGATTTTTGGATTCATTTTGATAGGCATTGAAAGAGCTCCATGCTCCTTTATTAAGAGTTGGAGACTTTCCCTCTAGAAAACTAAGAATTTCCATAGCCTTTGAGGAACCACAGTATTTGCATCTTAGTCTTCTCATAATGCCCAGTTTACATAATTCCAGGCATTTCCTCGTACAGACAGAATAATACTTAGTCTACCCTACACATTGCAAAAGATATATATCAACATCTTTGAAAAGTCTTCTAATTCCCTGAAGGAAGGCAGCTCCTGGAAGAAGCCACCCTGGCATTTGTAAACCAAAAATCCCCAGGCTTTTCCCCTTTCTCTCACCCTTCACCCTCATTACTAGCATTTTCTCTAGATACTCCCTTCTATCTCTTTTCTCTACCCTATTATAAGATCCAGTACTATTATGTTGTCTCCTGATTTTCTTTTTCTTTTCTTTCTTTTTTAACCCTTACTTTCTGTCTTAGTAATCATGCTAAGACAGAAGGACAAGGACTAGGCAAACAAGATGAAATGACTTTCCCAGGATCACACATCTAGAAAGTGTAGAAGGTCAAACTTGAACCCAGGCTTGGTGTTCTATCCACAGTGCCATCTAGCTGCTCCATCCCCTGGTTTTCTAAGGACACTCGAGAGACCAAGGAAAAGGATGATCATAGATTTATACCTAGAAGAGACTTCAGAGATGAATTTATTCATCCCCTTCATTTAATAGGTCTGGAATCTGAGCCTCAGAGGAATTAAATTATTAGCCCAAAAAGTCACAAGGGGAGTAAGAGGCAGTATTTGAATCCAGAGCCTCTGTCTCTCAATAGTCAGTTCTGCACCATGCCACCTACCTTGCCTCCCACCAAACTTGTATCGCTACATAACAATTTTGGGAAAATTCTCATTGAATGTAGAGTGGGGGTCTATAGTCAAACTCTGACCAGCTCTAAAGATTCTCATTTGGGTAACCTCAGGCTAGTCGCTTCACTTTTCCCAGCTGCTTTGTTGCAAAATAAAATTATTGCAGGCACCACATTTAGTTTACTCTGATAGTCAGGTGAGATAATGTGTGGGAAAGGATCCATGCAAATATTAGTGTATGCCATGATGTGGGCAGTTGGTGGTTAGACAGAATATTGGGCTTGGAATCAAGAAGATCTGAGTTTAAATGTAGACTTAGACACTACCTGTGTGATCTGGGGAAAATCACATAACCACCATTTTCTTCAGTTTCCTCAACTGTAAAATGGGAATAATAAGAACATCTGCCTCCCAGGATTGTTGTATAGCACCTGGGACATGGTAGGTGCTCCATAAATGCTTATTCCCTTCCCCCCTGTCCCCTAACCACCACCCCACCCCCCCCAGGACCCAGCTTTGTACTATGCAGAGACAGAGCTGGGAAGGGAATGGGAGGGTTACACAAGAGACAATGTGGAAGTTAGAGCCAGGGGCAAGGCAGGAGAAGAAAGATGCCCATTATTTTGAGGATAGCTACCAGGAGTTACAGGGCTATTCTGCTCTTCTAGGCTGTCCTGTAGAGGAAGAGTGGTTGGGTAATATACTTGGCAAGATGACACCATCTGTATTTATGTGAGAAACTCCAGAGTAGCCATCAGTGTGATGGAGTGGAAAGAAATTTGGAGTAGGGGTCAGAAGGCTGGAAGTCCAGCCCTAGATCTGGCAGCATGTAGTCTTAATTTTTCTCTCTTCAGCAGCCCTATTCTTTTATTTCCCCTCCTAAATATGGAAACTAAAGAACCACACAGAGAACTTCTAGGAAGATGCTGGGGAAAAATAGGTCCAAATTAGGTCAACCTATTTCTCACCCTCTTTATCTCAAAAAAAAAAAAAGCTAAGTGAACCAAATGGAGATATCAATGAAGAAGAAAGGAGAGAAAAATACATTTCTGAGAGGTAATGCTCACAGAAAATTTAAACAAAAATATAAACAGAAAAATTTGCAAGTTCACCTTTCCTCATCCTCCTCTTTCACTGCAATACCTGTAAGATGTGAAAAGAATCATATGAGTTGATGCAGAGAGAAAAAAGCAGAAAAAAAGAACAGTATATGCAATGAATATAATAGTGTAAATAAAACAACCTAGAGAGGTTGAACTCAGAGATTCTCTAAGGCTGGGATTGTCTTGCCAGGGTGTGCTATCCATCCCCTCTCCTAGGATGGTTTTGGCATACTGAGGCTGTGGGATATCCCTTGGCTCTAGAATTAGGCATTAAATGGCTCCTACGTTTGAGGTATCCCCCTGATGGATAGCTGAACAAGGCTAAAATGCGGTTTTCTAGTTTCTCTACAACCAATTCTAAGTCCTGAAGCCCATATATACCACTTTAACCATTTTATGACATTAAGACTCTCCTCAAATATCAGTAAAATATCATGATTGTGATGTGGGGGAAAGCTAAGCTTAATTTGGGATGCTTTATAAAAGAGTGAGCTGTCCTTTCCTCAGCTTAGTGGGTTCAAAGCTTAGGGGGAACAACTTTAATAACACACTTATTTTACTATCATCTGGCTTATGGTTTAAGAGAAATCATGAGGGCAAGGACTTGAACTCCATCATATCTGACTCAGGGTCAGACAGAGTACACATTGGAAAGCATCATTGAATTAAGCAACTTCAGTTAATAGTCATTGTTTAATGTCTCCTTATAGCTGTATATCCTCTGCATGTAATCCCATTATATACTATTATAATGATAAGTTGTAATCATAGTAAGGAATAATCCTAGTTATTAGTTGTGTGCAAGAATAATTCATCAATAATCAATAATTATAGTGTAAGTAAACATAATAAGGAAAATTCCCTATGGTACTTTGCCAAAGGGAGTTTGTACATGCCTTCAGGATCCTGGAATACATCTAGAAGTTTCTGAGGCCATGCCATTGCCTTATTTATTTCATTTAGCTATAGAATGCCCTTAGCTATCCTTACATTAACATAAATAGGATAGAGACTATGTCAACTGCCTTAGAAAAAGGATGGGCTTCCCTTCTTTCAAGAATCCCCACCATGGGAAGGAAGCTCCATCTGGGTAGATGTCTTCTGGGGAGAATTTGTTTGATCTGGCTCTTTTGCATAGAGTATAAATATCAGACAGTTAATAAGCCTGGGGGGGGGGGCTCTTCTTGTCCATGCTGGGTATGTCTAGAGTCCCCAAGATTGTGATTTACAGATCTTGTAGTAAAATCAGTTTAGCTCAGAAGATTGTTTCCCAGTATCTTCTTTTATAACATTCAAGAATTGAGTGAATGAGTCAGAAGAATTGAAGAACGTAGGTTCCAGCATCCAAAGACTTGATTTGAATCCTGCCTTTGACACATATCACTTGGATGACCTTGGTCAGGTCATAATGACCCTGGCCCCCATTTTTCTTATCTACAAAATGAGGTAGTTGGACAAGATGGTCTCTGGGATTCCTCTAGCTTGAATTCTATGACTCTGATCCAACAATATAACGTCCCAACAGATGCCAAAGTGTTTTTCCTAAAGCACACATCTGTCTATGTTACTGAATTCCAATGGCTCACTGTTACCTTTATGATCAAATATGAACTTGTATGGCATTTGAAGCCCTTTACAACCTGGCTCCAACTTACTTTTCAAGCCTTATCATGTATTACTCCACTTGATATATTCTCTATTCTGGCCAAAGTAAACTTACCGTCTCTAAACCATGATGGCATCTCATTTCTTCTCTCCATGACTTTGCACTAGCTCTTGCTCCCTGTTTGGAATGTTCTCCTTCCTTGTGTCCACTTCTTAGAATCTCTTTTACTTCAAAGCTCAGCTCAACTACCACCTCCTACGTGAAAGTTTTCCTTTTCTCTCAGCTGTTGGTGCTTCCCTCCAAATTGTATTGATTTCAAGATGTCCATTCAACAAGCATTTATTAACTGCTCACTGTGTGCCAGGCACTATGCTGAGCTTTGGGTATGTAAAGAAAGGCAAAAGATAATCCCTGCTCTCAAGGAGCTCACAATCTAACAGGAGAGACAACATGGCAACAGTTATGTACAAACAAGATATAGACAGGATAAATTGGGGATAATCAATATTAAGGGAGGGGGAGTGGAAAAAGACTTCTTGAAGATGAGATTTTAGTTGACTCAAAGGAAGTCAGGGAAGGCAAGAATCAAAGATGAGGGAGAGAATCTCAGGCATGGAGGAGAGCTAGGGAAAATACAGTCAAGAGATGGAAATGTCTTATGGGAAGAATAGCAAGGAGACTAGTATTACTGGATAGAAGAGTAGAGGAGCTGGAGAGGAATAATGTTTGAGACTGAAAACTCAAGAAGGGTTTGGAAAACCAAAGAGAGGGTTTTATATTTGGGTCTGGGGATAGTAGGGAGCCATTGAAGCTTAATCAATAGAGGTGTGACATAGATGGGCATTTTAGAAAGCTGAGTGGAGGATGGCTTGAAGAGAGGAGAGATTTGAGGCAGTAAGACCAAGCAGAAGGACGTAGCATTTATAAACTAAATGTGAGGTGATGAGGCCCTGTGCTGGGGTGGTGGCAGAGTTGGACGAGAAAAAAGGGCGTAAAGAAGAGATATTGTGAGAGAACAATTGATGGGATATGATAACTGAATGGCTGGGGGGTAAGAGGGAATGAGGAATCAGAGGATATCCAGGGTGTGAGTCTGGATAACTCAGGGTTTAGCAGTGGCCTCAAAAGTAACAGGGAAGTTTAGAAGAGGGGAGGTTTTGGGGGGAAAGTTGATGAGTTCAGTTTTAGATGTGTTGAATTTAAGAGGTCTATGGGACATCCAGTTCCAGGTGTCCAATAAGCAGAGATAGAGACATGAGGTCAGAATATATTTCATATATAATTTTTGTTTCTGTGTCCTAGCACTTAGCACCACTCCTTGCACACAAGTCTATGCTTAATAAATGCTTGTTGATTTATTTTTTGTTTGATTTGATTGGTTGAAATATAAGAAAGAAAGGGTAGTTTATATGACAAGAAGCATATCAATACCATTTCTTGTGGTGCCTGTAAAGATGTTCTATTTGGGTTGAATGAAAAAAGCTTGAGGCGGTGGGGGACAGGGGGCTGCTTTCCTTCCTCTGGTGATTTAAATTTACCTTTTACTGTTCCCTTGTCTTTGAATTTTCTAGAGGGTTTTCCTTTTTTATTTTTTTAGATTTGATTAAATGAGATTGTAATGACACATCTGGCTGTAGTTGGGAAAACTAGCATTTCTTTGCCATTTCTGAAAGAGAATTGACTATGTGGATCATGTTGAGGACTCAGATTGGCTGTAAATCACTACTCTTTCCAGAATCTTCTCTTTATCTACGTAATTTCTTTATTGTGGGAAGTAGGAACAATTGGTTAAATTCTTATGTCCTCAACAATTACATTTTGCATTCATTAACATTTTTCTCTGCCTTGTTTTAGTTGTTCAGTTGTGCCTGACTCTACATGATCCTATGGACTTTTGTCAATGGGGTTTCCTTGGCAAGGATACTAGTTTGTCATTTTTTCCCCCAATGTTTTCCCATTTTACAGATGAGGAACTGAGGCAAAAGAGGTTAGGTCACTTGCTCAGGGTAACATAGCTAATAAGTATCTGAAGCTAGATTGAACTCAGATCCTATGAGCTCCAAGCCAAGTGTTCTAGCCACCGTACCACTTAAGTTACTGGTCTTGTTTCAGAGACCCTGTTAAATGAAGCAGATTGCTTGGACATTGGTCTCTTCTTGGAACCCTTTTCTCTTCCCACTGGGTGCTCCATTCCCACCTGAGAACTTATTCCTGTGTACACTACTTCCTCATCACTCTCTCCCACCCTCCTATTTAGAGGAGTAGAGATATGACCAAAGGTGATGACAGAAGTGACTCTGGTAAATAGCTCCTTTGCTCAAAGTTATGGTCAGAGCAGGATAATGGTCCCCATAACAATGCAGTTCTCTTAGTCAGGGAGAGCTGCTAAGTTCCTTCACCCTCTTCCACCGTGATGAGACCAGGAATCCTTTCAAGTGAGAAGACCCTGGGAGATAGCCTGAGAAGTGATTCTGTCGTCTGAGTTTATTTGGATCCTGAGTCCATGCTGTTGATTACAAGCCAATATAATAGTGATACTAATAATATATTAATAAGTGTTTGTTGATTCATTGATTCACATACAGACTGGTTCTCCTGCAAGTGTGAATTGGCATCAAGGCAAGAAGATGAAGCTGAAGGTGTAAACCAAACTCACCCTATGCATTTCTAGAGTTCTGGGTTCCAAGCAGTTTCTGACCATCTGGGGAATTCCAGGGGCCAGTAGAGGAAGAGGCTTACTCCAGCCCCTTGGGAGATGTTGATCATGTATTTTTATATTAATTTGTACTGTTTATCTGATCAATTCTAGGCCAAAGGTAACTTCAGGATTTAAGCCCATTCATCTCTATTCCTCTCTGGGTACCATTACTGATGCATGTCCACAGGACTTCTCCACCATGCTATAGAGACCTCTTTTCCCTGGTAGCCCGCCACATTCCTGAACAACTTCTTTCATTAGCAGTATCTTCCACCCCTGCAGCCTCTTCCTCTGATTGGTTATTTCCTTCCTGGTTATTTCCTTCCTTGAGCCTTCATTTTAAAGAGGAGGCCCAGGCCAAAGAAATCTTCATTCCTCTCCAGACTTCACTTGATTCAGCTCTAGTGAAGTTTCTCTCTCATATGCTTTCTCTACCATACATTCTGGGGTTCCTCCTCACTCCTCCATCCCTGCTCTCATGTGTTATCTCCCAATGGGAGGAAGTGGATTGTTCAGGGTAACCCAGCTAGTAAGTATCTAAAGCTAGACTGAACTCAGATCTTACTGGCTCCAAGCTTTGTGTTTTATCCATTGTACCACATAGCTGCCATCTTGTTTTACACACTCTGTTAAATGAAACAGCTTGTTTGGTTACTGGCCTATGTCTTTCTGCTTGTATTTGTAATGGCAATGCTTACTACTATAGTGGAGGGGAATACTGAGAGATGGGGCCTGAATAGATGCTACCCCAGGAAGCAGGTTGAGGAAAGGGGACTTGATTCCAAGACACACCTCCCTTCTTGTTCTCACTGCTAGGCACCCTAATAAAGTTTTGCCTACCAGATGGTGAGCCAGCCCCTCCCCAATTTTCCTTTTGAATATTTAAATTCTCCCTCCTACTACAAAGTTAAAGACAGCTTCTTGTAGTAAAAGTCTTATAGAAAAAAGTCTAATTTATTCTCTTTTGGGAAAGAGGGAATAGGGAAATTAACAGGAGAAAGGGAAAAGGGTTTCCCTAAGCTATAATCCCCTATCTCTGAAAAAGGCTTCAGTTCAAAGTCCTTTCTATTCAGTTGAGATCTTCACTGGGCAAGACTCTTTCAATTCAGCCAGGTCAAGAAGGATAACAGTCAAGCACCTCTTCAGCAGTCCTCTTTCAGAGAGGCTGGCCAGAGAGAAGTGAAGTGGAAAGGTGTCGAGACCAGACCACTCCAAGAAGTGTGTCCAGAAGTCAGCTTGGGCTAACTGCCCCTCCTTTCCAACCTTCTATAGAATCTCTCCCTTCCCCCACTGAGGTTTGTAAGGTTCCATCATATTTTTCTTGAGCTCTTCTTTTGCATTTCATCTCTTCTGTCTGTGTCCATTTCTCTCAATCACACTACTGTGAAGATTAAATTTAACTCCCCCCTGATTGTGAAAATGAAATTAACTCTCCCCTGATTATGAAGATTAAATTGTAACCCTGCCCATTTTTAGATTTCATAACCAAAAGTGTAAGCACCCTACTTACAGTTGTGGGGAGATCAGCCTATTTATTGATCTAATCACAAAAAGTGTAAACATCCCACATAATCATTTAGTGGGAAGGTCTGTGACCCACCTATGCAATAGGAGGTGACAAATCAGAATTGACTGACTGCCTCCTGGGCAGTCCTAAGGAAGGCTTTAGACTATGATTTGTCCATGTAAAAATTGGAGGAAGGAACAGGAAGTGACCCAAAAGAAAGTGTCTTTAAAAGGGAGTTACAACTTCCTGTGAGACTCAGTTCTTCATTCTTTTGAGTTGAAACTGGAGAAGAATTTGCTTACTGGACCTGAGACCCGATTCCTGGTGAGACTGTTCTTAAATCTTTCAATCTGGACTGACCCATCATGAGCGAAAAAGGCTGACTCCTTTCCTGGATTTTCTGAAGAGACTAACCTTAGGAAAGACTTACCCTCTTGAGAGAGGTTCCCTGTATCCCCAGGTCCTCGGCTACAAGGGCCAAGGCTTCTCTGGTTAAGGACTAACTCCCATGTCTGTTTTTGAGCCAGGGGCCAGAGAAAAATACTTAGTACTTAAGCTAGATAACTTACCCTATCCTCTCTTTGATTTTCTAACTTCACTCATTCTATATTTTGTAAATAGATTGTAAATATATCTCTCTGAAATTAATTAAAATTCCTGGTGACCATAATTTTGAATAATCCATCCCAACCTTTTTACATAATTAACTCCTTTCCCCCCCCCTTACACTACATGCCTGGAACACAGCAAATATTGCCTAATAAATGCTTACTAACTGACTAATTGACTGACTCTCAGGTAGAAAGCCAAATAAATCATGCTGAGATCTCATCACTGAGAACATTTTAAAGCAAATAGGATTTGGAAAATGGGTGGAGGCTCAGAGTTAAGTTCTAATTGGAGAAATCCATTTGTCCATTGTCATAGAATTTGTGACACCCTATAGAGAAAAAGCAGAGCTGAGGTCCTGGAACCTATGAGAACCATAGTGAAGAAGACAGTTAATCATTCAGTGGGGTGCAGATACAAAGGACTATGGGGACCACTTTTGGCAACCAATGCCACCTAGCAGCTCAGTGTGCTTCATTAGAGTTGTGGAACAGCTTTGAGGAGACAGCAAAGAGCAGTGGAAAGAGCTTCAGGGTCAGGTTAGTAACACCTGGGTTTGATACCGACTTGAATCAGTGTAGCAAATGTTCATTCAACACCAGCTATGTAGATTTGTTGTAAGTAAATACAACTCTTCTGAACCTTAGTTTTTTCATCTCTAAAATAGGATAATAATATTTTTAGTAGGGAGCATATAGGAACAAACCTGACACAATAGCTCCTTACTGTGATTTTAATAGTTTGAGGAACTGATTGGCAAGATGGCAACCTTACAGCAATTTAAAGCCTTAGTCAATTGTTGAGGCCCTGGGATGTTAAGTGACTTAAACTGTGTCACACAACTTATATATGCCAGTAATGGTATTAGAACCCAAATCATCCTAATCATAAAGCCAACTCACCTTGCACCAGGTCAGTGATGATCATAGACATGCACAGAACATGTGTAGTTTAAAAATTAAATCTCTAATAATAAAAATGTTATATTTTATGGAGGTTTATTAAATGATCATTAGAAATCAAGGAATGAAGAAGATACAAAATAAAGACCACATGCCCATGGCTGATTAGCCATTTTTAGCCATCCCCACTCACCACCATCACTGCTGATTCTCTATCAGAGAGAGCGAGAGCCTCAACAATCACTCCTTTTATCCTCTCTCTACAGGAAGTACATAATGGTAGGAAGTCAGTGGGCTCTTGGGATATCTAGTTCTTTTTTAGGGTAACAAAATTTCAATTATATACCCCCTCCCAAGACCCGCGGAAGACTAGTCTCTCCAGTAGGTCATGTAAACATACCAACTTTGAAATTACAATAATTTGAAGATAAGAGGAAAAGAGGAAAAAAACAATAATTACAAAGCTCATTAACAAAAAAGCCAGTTAGGGGGCGGTCCCCTTTGGCATAAGAGGATACATACAAAACAAATGCATTCAACCCCACACAGTTCAAATCAACATATCCCAAAGTTCACTCTGGATCTTCTGGTGCATTGTGTGGTCTGTGCAGGAATCTTAATTGTGCCTTCTCCAAACAGTTCACTTTCTGGATTTGGAGAGGTATGTGATAAAGGATGGAAAGATTTGAAATTCTTTGCAATTTAGAATAATAATAATAATACATTTCCCCCCTCCCCTCAAAGAGGATGTTGAAAAACCCAGGGATCACTTAGGAATGCATGGCTGAGTTAAGAGGTATATGAATCAATTGGCAAGAGAAATCAAAAACATCAAAAAAATCCAAACAAAAGAGAAAAGATAATTTCTGGATAAAATATAGACTATCAAAGTCTTATGTGTAAAAATTCTAAGTAAAAGAAAAATAAATCCATAACAAGTCCTTGAATCAAAGCCCAATTAAAGTGATTTAAGCAATTATGAATTTACTATAGAAAGTTTGCCACACCATGAAAGACAGAAAAGGGACTAGATTATAGGAGCCAGGTAGGAGCCAAATTTGAGATAGTTGGTAGAATGTGGGACAAGGAAGACCTGCCTTTAACACATATGAAACAGCTGCAACCTTGAACCCCAAACAAATTTAAGTCCTCTTGTCTTGGCTCAAAATTTTCATTATTCCTACTGGGATTGGTTGGTCTCTTTGACCTTGTGCTTGATTGGCACTATGCAGTTTAGCTTTGTGATTCTTTGGCACTGTGCATGGATCTTTTTATATTCTCTTGTCCTGGAATCAGACAGAATCATTAAGCAAAGTCCCATAAATTTTTTGAAAGCAATCAGTGGCATCATTTTTATAGTCTAAATTTTGGGGGGGTATGCATTGACATTACAGCAAATATATTTTAAACTTATATTACTTCAAAATCAAAAACATTAAAGAAAATCTTTTAAATATGGTGACATGTGCTTCAAATACAAAAAGGAGAGAAAAATATAACCGAAATAGTATATTGCATATACAAGCAAAAACAATAATAAAAGAGTTTTAAAATTCAAAACTTTATAGATTATAATCATTGATACACTGTGTCAGCTAAGTAAATGTAGAGTACAAAGGTTTCTCACCCAAAAAATGAGATCCATTTCCTTTTTAACTTAACCACTGTGTGAGTATAAATGATTTTCAGAATAAAACAGTAATGCAGTAGATAATGTACATTCAAAGAAATACCAAATTTCCCAAAATTCACAATATCCTAGTTACAATAGCAAACAAACATACTATCATATTTCATACAAATTGCTGTATGACAAAAAAACAGCCCTATGAACTGATGGATATTTGTCACAATTTTTACAGACATAGAAAATCTTTCAACCTTGGCATATATATATATATATATATATATATATATATATATATATATATTTAATTTTATAGTATTTTATTTGATCATTTCCATGCATTTTTCATTAAAGACAAAGATCATTTTCTTTTCCTCCCTCCCACCCCCCCCATGGCCCACGCGTGATTCCACCCATTGCCATGTTGTTAGTATTTGCATCAGAGTGTTCGCTCAGAGTCTTTCCTCTGTCATGTCCCCTCAGCCATTGTAGTCAGGCAGTTGCTTTTCCTCGGTGTTTCTACTCCCTCAGTTTGTCCTCTGCTTATGGATAGTGTTTTTTTTCTCCTTGATCCCTGCAGATTGTGCAGGGACATTACACTGTCACTAATGGAGAAGTCCATTACATTCGATTATACCACAGTGTGTTTGTCTCTGTGTACAATGTTCTCCTGGTTCTGCTCCTCTCGCTCTGCATCACTTCCTGGAGGTCGTTCCAGTCTCCATGGAATTCCTCCACTTTATTATTCCTTTTTGCACAATAATATTCCATCACCAACATATACCACAATTTGTTCAGCCATTCCCCAATTGATGGGCATCCCCTCGTTTTCCAATTTTTGGCCACCACAAAGAGCGCAGCTATGAATATTTTTGTACAAGTCTTTTTGTCCCTTATCTCTTTGGGGTACAGACCCAGCAGTGCTATGGCTGGATCAAAGGGTAGACATTCTTTTATCGCCCTTTGTGCATAGTTCCAAATTGGCATATATATTTTTAAACAAAGTAAAACTTATTTGGGTCTAGAACATCACCAAGAAATCTAAATTGTTCTGGTGGAAGTAAATTAACTTGAAGAGGTTTTTCAGGAGCTCGTTTTTTGGCTTCCTGATTCATAGAAACACCTTGGTAGGAACATTTCTTTGTTTCTCTACATTTTATACAGCATTCTTTAAAATATAAATATTAAAAAAAAAAACCTCATCCATTCAGAAACCACTAGTTAATTAAAATTATTTCTGAAGACCCCTTAGGATCACCATTAAATTCTTAGCTTATTAAATTTTCTAAAGGTTGTTAGCCAGGTTGAGTCCATCCATCATCTATGTGACAATTAACAAATGAAAAATGGAAGAAAAAGCTGTTTATGGGCTTTACAATATTTATTTCAGAATAGTTATAGGGGAAATATAACAGAATATATCTAATAGCTAAAACACAGCAGATTAAAATGATTCAGTGTAACAGAATAGTATTGAATACATTAATATAAGAACTTAAATCAACAAAATTAAATCTTAAACAAAACAATCAGCAAAATACAATAAAATACAAAGGCTTTTTATAAAACATTGGAGTCTGAAAAGGCTCAAAAATTTCACCTCCAGTCTCTTTAAAGTTCCTTTTTTATCCATTGAGATTCCTTTTGTCAGTACTCTGGGATCTCCCATAGCGAGGGAGAACATGGGTTTTAGGAATCTCAAACTGGGAAGGCCCAAATGGCAAAGAGCTACAGGGAGATTAATTTCTCCCCTGAATCTCAGGTAAGGTAAGAAAAAGGATCAGTGAACTCATGAATGGTAGAAGCTGTTTGAAATAGGAAAGCACTGCTCTTTCATAGAATATGCCAGGCTTGTAATCAACTTCCTGTTTAGAAGAGTCTCTTCCTTCTTCTCCTCCCCCCAAGATAAAATGCTAGTTTCCCCAGAGGGAGTTAGGAGGCTAATGGTTACCTAAGGAAAAAGAAACCCAGGGTTTGTTTGGTTTTTTTGCCATCTGCCCTGAGGAGCGGCTCCAAGGACTCCTAGCTTCTCCATAGCAGCAATCAGCCCATCAGGGGAAGCAAAAGTGGTCAGGGTCGGGGAGGGGTGGAGGCAGATTTAGGAGCAGAGTCAGATATCAGGAGGAGGATTTCTGGGGCTGGAGGCTGGGGCTGGCCAAGGTGAGTGATCTGGGTTGAGAAGGTCAGGAGGAAGCAGTATCAGCAATGCCAGAGTCAGCAGCATGGAACGAGGAACAATAGAGGAATGAGGAACAAAGGAGGAACGAGGAAAGAAGACTCAAGCAGTTGGGAAAGAGAAGCAGTCTATCTTTTCTTCAACAAGAGTCCCCCTGCTAAAAATAGCCCAGCCAGTAGGGAGAGCAAGCAACCAGGCAAAAAGTAGGAAAAGAAAACCACAGTAGCTCCAAAGAGAATTGGAGTTTGCAAGGGTGGGTGGGGTGGGCAAAAAGCTTTGGCAGGAGAAATGTGGCTTAAAAAAAGTTATCTAGGCTATCTTTAAAAAATTGAGAGAGTTTCTCATTCCTTTGTGGTCACCATCTTTAAAAAGTAAATCTCTAATAATAAAAATGTTATATTTTATGGAGGTTTATTAAATGATCATTAGGAATCAAGGAATAATGAAGATACAAAATAAAGGCCACATGCCCATGGCTGCTTAGCCATTTTTAGCCATCCCCACTCACCACCATCACAGCTGATTCTCCATCAGAGAGAGCAAGAGCCTCAACAACCATTCCTTTTATCCTCTCTCTAAAGGAAGTACATAATGACAGGAAGTCAGTGGGCTCTTATGATATGTAGCTCTTTTTTAGAGTAACAGATTTTCAGTTATACAGGCGGAAATCCTGGGGTACATGCCAATGGCTCGGGGCACACTCTGCATAAGAATAGGTATGATTTGAGATAGATTGTGACATGATACCACATGATATGTAATTTATAGATGTCAGTTAGGATTGTACTCTCTTCATCAGGATTGATCAAATATCAAATCCTTTTTTTTAAAGTTCAAAATCCTTCATAAACTAGTTCCCGTCTATCTTTCAGTCTTCTTGTACTTTTCAGTGTGTCTTCTTGTACCTTTCAGTCTGTCTTGCACATTTCAGTCTTCTGGTACTTTTCAGTCTTCCCTTTTAGTGTGTCTTCTGATCTCAGATTCTTCCTGTCTGTGGGACCCTGGGCAAGTCACTTAATTTCCATTGGAACCAATATACAGTTTTGATTCTAAGACAGGAGGTAAGGGATTAAAAAAAAGAAACCTTCTAAGATTCCTCTTAATGCCAATTCCTTCCCTCTTCTAATTATCTCCAAATTATTTTTTCTATATTTTGTTTATAAATAGTTGTTTACAGATTGTCTCCCTCACTAGACTGTGAACTCCTTGATAGACAGGGACTATCTTTTGCCTTTCATAGTATCCTTAAAATCTAGCACACTGTCTGGCATATGATAGGCAATTAAAGAATGATTCTTGATCAAATGATCCTATAAACATACATTTAGAGCTACAAGGGATCTTGGGGGATCCTCTATGCCAACTCTTTCATTTTTCTGAAGGACTTTTCTTAAACTAACTTATCTGACTCCAAATCTAGCATTCTTTCCAAAGGATAAAATTACATACACAAATTCATCTCTACATATATCTCACTTTGTAAACTATAAGGTTCTATAGAAACACTAGCTTTTGTTATCATAAAAGAGAAGTAATAATCCAAAAACATGCTTCCATTCTCTCTGTCATTTCTGTCCCATGGGCCTAAAGTTAGCAGGAAAGGAGGAGAGTAGAGATAGTTCACTTATTTACTTAATCTCTTTATAATATATATACACACATTACACAAATATACATAATACATATATGACACACATATGTATTCATGTGTATACATACATATAAATACCAGAAATGGAAACTAAGCTTTTTTACACAATGATATATGCAAACAAATGCTAGTCTTTAGGTGTATGTATCACTAGTTGAATTACCCTGTCCTGGCTTCTAACCAAGGAGATCTTATTCTTTCAGTTGGTTGGTATAAAGTAGAAAAGATTATTTTCTATTCTATTTTTAGTGTTCCTGGATGCCTGCAGTCAAGCTGTAAAAACACCAGGGCAGAGCCAAGAACACTTAGAAATATATTCCCAAGACTGCTTATGAGGGGCGGGAAAGAGGGAATTGAGTTGTGAAGGAGAAAGCAGAGCCAGCGCAGGGTGGAGAAATGAAATCTTTCTTTAAAGCAGCCTGCAACTCCGGGCAAGGGTTACCTACCCTACCGCCTCCCCCCCTTACTGTTTGGGCATTAAAAGGACTAGTTTGCATTTCTAAGTGCCAGAGCTGGTCCAGTGGGTTGGCAGAATTGATTTGTCCCTGGAAGAACTCCTTGAAAGTTCCTCCAAAATATATCCACATCAGTCTGCTATGGTGCTTGAAATTCCAAAGACTAATCATCCTCTTGGATTAAGACATAGAAACTCGTGACTGGGGGAAGAAGGAGGGCAAATGTTATCTGGAACTGAGCCATCATTATGCATTAATAGCTCAGTTCCAACCTGAGACACTTTATTCACCTGACAGAGCCTTGAAGAAATGGATCATGAGACAATCTAGAAGGTATCATAGGGGCCAGCGAGGTGGCTCAGGGGATTGAGATAGGAGGTCCTGGGTTCAAATCTGGTCTCAGACACTTTCTAGCTATGACCCTGGGCAAGTCACTTAACCCCATTGCCTAGCCTCTACCCCTCTGCTTTAGAGCTAATACACAGTGTTAATTCTAAGATGGAAGGTAATTATTTTTAAAAGGCATCAAAATGTCATTAGTGGAGAAGTTCCACGGCAGATCTGGCTTCGATGCTAGAGCTAGAGTCTAAGATAGATAGAAGGCAGCAGGCGGTGGTTTGTCTAGGCACACGGGAGAAGATCGGGAAGAGGAAAACTCCAAAACGGAGGAGAAAGTACCTAAAAAGAAGGTGAAGGACACCAGAGAAATTGGGCCACTGGTTTGCCTACAGATGGTGCTGCTCTGCTCTTAAGTAATGAAGCCACCACTATTAGAACCCCATTTCTCAGTCTGAGTTCATGGACCACATAGGATCTTTATTAAGTAGACATGGCAACCCAAGCATCAAACAGGGCAGCTGCACCAGACAAAGACCCCACCGGTCACTCTTGGCTGCCAAGTCCCTCTGCTCCTACTGCCAGGAGAGATCTGAAAAGCCTCAGCTTGGCAGGGAGAGCAGGAGGTTGAAAACAAGCTTTGGCTGTGGAGTCAGAGGAGCTATGTTGGAACCTGGGCTCTCTTGCTTACTACCTGTGGGACCTTTTGCAAGTCGTTTCAGTTCTTACAGTCCTAGTTGCCTCATCTGTGAAATGGGAAGGTTGGACCAGATGATCTCTGAAGTCTTTTCTAGTCTGAAAATCCACACTCCTAAGACACTAGCCCTCTTTCCTGCTGGCCCAGAAACCTAATAATTGGGGATATTTATCTCTCATATGTTTATTAAATACCTAGTTTGTGCAAAAGATATGAGGCACTGGGAAAGGTTAAAAAAATAGATTAGAGATAACCTCTAGGGTAGGTTGGTGGTTCAGTGGATTGCGAGCCAGGCTCAAAGATGGGAAGTCCTGGGTTCAAATGTGGCCTTAGATACTTCCCAGCCTGTGTGATCCTGGGCCAGTCTTTTAACCACCATTGCCTAGTCCTTACTGCTCTTCTGCCTTGGAACCAGTTCATAGTATTGATTTTAAAATGAAAGGTAAGGCTTTACAGAAAAGAAAAAGATAATCCCTATTTTCAGGGAGCTTATACATTCAAGTTGAAGGAGGCTAAATTCTGTCTTCAAAGTCTCCCCCCCCCAATTCTATCCAAATATATTGCCTTCTCATCTTATAGGACCTTCTCTAATCAAGCAAGCTCACTACTTTCAAAGATAGAGGTAACATTAGAAGTGAACGTATCTAGAACATTGTCTAGAAGTAATGTAACTTCTAATGTTGTCTATATCTTTAGAAATAGTTAGGTGGCACAGTGGATAAATCCCTGGTCCTGGAGCCAAGAAGAACTCCATTCAAATTCTACCTCAAACACTTACGAGGTGATCCCTAGGAAATCAGTTTCTTAACCTCAGTTTCCTCATCTGCAAAATGGGGATAATAATAGTAACTACCTTCTAGGGTTGTTGTGAGGATAAAAATGAGATATTTGTAAAGTACTTTATAAACCTTAAAGTGCTATATAAATGATAGTTATTATTATTATTATCTTTTCTAGGCAATTCGGCCGGTATTTTTTTCTTGACACAGCCAGTGAAATTCATTGCTTCATTATATAATACTTTGGTTTAATTGTTCCTGGGTTCCTCATAGCAGGGAGTTCACTTAATAATGCCAACTCCATTAGATATGCTACAAGAGCATGATGTATTGGGGTGTGTGGGAGGATGGTGGGATGTGAGGGGAAGACAGCTCAGAAATGGGAGGGCAACTAGAACACAGCCAAGAAGAGATTCAGAAAATAGTACAATGTTTGAAGTAGAAGGAAAGTTCAGACTAACAAGAATTCAGCTCCCTCCCTTATTTCCTCCCTTGCTTCTTCCCTCCCTTTCTCCTCTCCCTCTCTCCCCTCCTTTTTCCTTCGTTCCTTCCTTCGTTCCTTTGTTCCTTCCTTCGTTCCTTCGTTCCTTCCTTCCTTCGTTCCTTCCTTCGTTCCTTCCTTCCTTCCTTCCTTCTTCCTAGCCCCACCTCACACTACTTAAATTATTCTTTCCAAAGATAATTCCTTCATAGTTGGCAAATCCAATGACTTTTTGTTTTTCAGTTCTTACCCTAGTTGACTTTACTAAACCATGGCTTAGGAAGGAAATTGTACATAAATAAGATGGTGAAGGGCATTTAGTTCATGTAATCTGAGGATAGGTTTAAGAAATGAGGAATGTTGAGCCAAAAGAAGAAAAGCCTGGGGATGGGGGCAGGGATATATGATAATTCTCTTCAAATATTTGGAGGCTGTCATGTAGCAAATGGATTGGACTTACTCTATAGATAGGCTTCACAAAAAAGTCAAACGATATGAGAAGAAATTTTCTTTCTGTGGAACAAGCTGCCTCAGGAAGAGTCATGTCCAAATGATCTATGAGAAGCCTCTAATTTTGAAACTCTTCAAACAGAAGCTCAAAGATCCATTTGTTGGTATGGTGCAGTAGGAATTTTTTAGGCAAAAATTGGCTTAGATAGCCACTGAGGTGCTACTATTCAAAACCGAAATTCTGTTATTCTTTGAATCAATATGGGTTCTCCATGTCCATAAAGACTGCCCCTACTGGCATCTCTCCTCTTCCCTTTCTTGTGTGTAATAAAGTTTTGTTAAAAGCTATCTGTAAGTGTTCTTCTTATTCTCTATCTGAAGTCACCTGCACTACCCTTCAGGGAATATAGCCCAATGATTTGGCTCTTTGACTTTCTCTCTTTAAAAAATCTGTCCTTTAGAATTCTTACCTAGTCTAATGTTTCCAGGATTCACTTCTCTAATAATAAAGAAGAAATTTCCAAAGAATCAGAGAGTTTCAGATTTAGAAGGGACTTAAGAGATCATCTAATCCAATCTCCATTTAAGTCATGACTCTCATCTCTACAATCCATGGAAAAGTATTCATCCAGTCTCCACTCGAACATTTTCAGTGATGGGGAGCTTACTCACAGAGGCTGTAACCCATTTCATTTTTTTAAACAGCTTAGATGTCATCATTGAAATATTTTGCATTATTTTGAGAGGAAATATGTCTTCCTTTAATTCCCCCACAAAAGCCCAAATTCTGTTTTCTATGGTCAAGCAGTATAAGTCTAATCTGAATTCCAAGCCACCATTCTGATAGTTGAGATTTTTGCTCTGTTCTTTGTGTTCTCTTCTCAGAGATAAGTATCCTGACATTCTTCAACTGGTGCTTATATGGCATGGTTTTATATCTCCTCATCATCCTGGTTGTCCTCACTGGATTCAGGTAATTAATAAATATTTTTTCATCTGTTCTAAGTGTTGGGGATACAAATAATAATAAAAAAAGAAAGTCCTTGCCCTCAAAAAGTTTACAATCTAAAAGGGAAAGACAATCTCCCAAAAGAAACTAAAACTTGATGGAGGAGGGGAAAAGGTTCCTGAGGGCATAGTGGAAAAATCAGAGAAGTACCAGAGTAGGGTAGCCAGGTGAGAAATGAGGAATTCATTTCTATTTGGCATAATCTGTTTTTTTTCTTTTGTGAGGTTCTGATATACCTGGGGGATGGAGCCAAGATGGCAGAGTAGAAGGAGGGAAAGTTCAAACCACTATGAGAATCCTCTCCAAACAACCTTAAAACAGCACTTCAAAAGGAATCCTGGAGTGAAAGAACCAATGAGAAGGCACAGTGAAGCAACTTTTATGCAGAGAACAGCTTGAAATGGGGTCAGAGAGGGTCTGATTCACTGGAGTGAGAGGAGAGCACAGCTGCAGAAGGCCACAGGGAGGAGTACCAGCAGCAACACCTGCTCTCCAATCTACTCTCCCAAGTTCTGAACCTGAGCCAACTTCAAGACCCTAAGACCCTGCCTAAGCCAACAGCAGTATAACTCCATGCACATCTTCCAAGCTCCAGGCCAAGCCTGCAGTAGACCCCAAACCCAAGCACAGGGAAGTTTGCAGTGGGCCTGGCTGGTACAGACCCAGAAGGGGCCTTTGAGCTCTTGCTCAAGCCCAAATTGAGGCCCCAAGTCCCAGCACAGGGTAGTTGGCAAGTTGCCTAGCTAGTGTGAGCTCAGGGGAAGGCCCAGAGACCTCCCCCTAAACCTGCAGTGAGTTCCTGAATTCCAGTGCAACGCAGTCCAAGTGCCTGGTCTGTGACAACCCAGAGCCCTAGCTCTAACCTACAGTGAGGACTTGAACCTCAGAACAAGGCAGTACACAGTGTAACTGACCTGATCAAGCCCAGAGTGAGACCAAAAGCCACTGTCCAAAACTGAGCTAGACCCTAAATCCTAACATACAGTAGTTTAAGTGCTCTGAGCTCTGCAAGACTTCAGCAGTCCCAGGGAATAATTGAATAAGCAGTGGGAGGAGGCTTTCAGAGCTCCCAGTCCATAAGCCATTATACTTCCTTGGAAAAACTAAAACTTACAGAAATAGAGCTAAGTGTAGTAGCAAGGAAAAACTTAAACTTAAACTTAAACTACCCTGAAAACAGAGCCCACTTTTAAGAGAAAGATGAAAGTAAAAAAAAAAGGCTGGGGAAATGAACAAACATCAAAAAAGCACCTAATTATAGAAAGATGCTTAAGGAGACAAAGAAGAGCAAGGTACAGACACACATAATATTAATACTAAACATATATGCATCAAAGGGTATAGCTTCTAAATTTTTAAAGGAGAAATTAAATGAACTCCAAGAGTAATTAAACACTAAAACTATACTAGCGGGGAAGACTATCTTCCCCTTTTCAGATCTAGATGAATTTAACCAAAAAATAAACAAGAAGGAAGTAAAGGAAGTGAATGAACTTTTAGAAATGTTAGAACTAATAGATTTCTGAAGAAAATTGAATGGCAATAGAAAAGCAGATCAATGAACTGGGCATAGAAATAAAAAAAAATAGAAAAAAGAACAAAGTTAAAATTCCTGAATTAAAGACTAATTGGAAATACTAAAAATTAAAAAGACAAATAAATTAAATTGAAAGTAGGGGAACCATTGAACTAGTAAACAAGACTAGGAGTTGGTTTTATAGAAACAAACAAACAAATAAATAAAATAGACAAAGGAATACTTACTTTGATTTAAAAAAGAGAATAAGAAAATAAAATGATTAGTATCAAAAATGATAAAGGTGAGCTCACCCCCAATGAAGAGGAAATTAAAACAATCATTAGGAGCCATTTTGTCAAATCATTTGCCAATAAATCTAACAATCTAAGTGAAAGAGATGAATATTTACAAAACTATAAATTGCCCATATTAACAAAAAAGGAAATAGAATACTAAAATAATCCCAACTCAGAAAAAGAAATTGAAAAAAAAAACATCAAAGAATTTCCTAAGAAAAAGTCCTCAGGGCTAAATGGATTCACAAGTGCATTTTATCAAACACTCAAAGAGCAATTAATCCCAATATTATATAAATTATTTGGGAAAATAGGCAAAGAAGGAATCCTATCAAATTATTTTTTAAATACAAATATGATACTGTTACCTAAACCAGAAGAACAAAATAGAGACAATTATAGCCCAATTTTATTGATGGAGATGCAAAAATTTTGAATAAAATAGTAGCAAGTAGACTACAGTGATATCTCACAAGGATCATTCACTATGATCAGGTGGCATTTATACCAGGAATGCAATGATAGTTTAACTTATATTTGTAAAATGATCAGCATAACTGACCATATAAATAACCAAACTAACAAATCACACCATTATCTCAATAGATGCAGAACAAATCCTTTAATTTTATAACACCTATTCCTATTAAAAACCCTAGAAAGTATAATAATAAGTGGGCCATTCTCTTCTTGACAAGTTGTACCTATCTAAAGCCATCATCAAATATCATCTGCATTGGGGATAAGTTAGAAGTCTTCCTAGTAAGACCGAGATGAAGCAAGGATGTCCATTATCACAACTATTATTTAATATTGTACTAGAAATGCTAACTTTAGCAATAAGAAAAAGAAATAAAGGAATTAAAGTAGACAAAAAGGACACTAAATTATCACTCTTCACAGATGATACCATGGTATATTTAGAGAATCCTAGAGAGTCAAATAAAAAAACTAGTTGAAATAATTAATAACTTTAGTAAAGTTATATAGTACAAAATAAAACCACATAAATCATCAGCATTTCTATATATTGCCCTAAAAGCTCAGCAGCAAAAGATAGAAAACATTAAAAAAAACTCAGGACAATATAAAATACCTTGTAATCTACTTTTCAAGGCAAACACAGGAATTATATGAACATAATTCCAAAATACTTTTCACACAAATAAAGTCAGACCTAAACAACTGGAAAAATATTAATTTCTCATGATTAGGCTGAGCTAATATAATAAAAGGGACACTTCTACCCAAATTAATTTACTTATTCAGGGCCATACCAATCAAACTATCAAATAATAATTTTATAGAACTAGGAAAAATAATAACAAAATTCATCTGGAAGAACAAAAGTTCAATAATATCAAGGGAATTATTGAAAAAAATTTAAACGAAGGTGGCCTATCAGTACCAGATCTCAAACTGTGCTATAAAGCAGTCAGGTACTGGTTAAGAAATAGAATGGTAACTCAATGGAATAAATTAGATACACAACATATAAGGGTAAATGACCTTAGTAACCTAGTGTCTGATAAACCCCCAAGTCCTATTTAACAAAAACTACTGGGAAAATTGGAAAACAATATGGAAAAAACTAGGTATAGATCAATATTTCATACCCACCAAGATAAGGTTGAAATGGGTATATGATTTAGCTATAAAGAGTGATACCCTAAGTAAATTAGGGGAATATAGAATAGTTTACCCAGAAGATTTATGAGGAAGGGAAGATTTTATGACCAAACAAGAGATAGATGGGAGGTCCTGGGTTCTAATCTGGCCTCAGACACTTCCCAGCTGTGTGACCTTGGGCAAGTCACTTAACCCCCATTGCCTAGCCCTTACCACTCTTCTGCCTTGGAGCCAATACACAGTATTTACTCTAAGACAGAAGGTAAGGGTTTAAAAAATTAAATAAATTTTTAAAAAGAGATAGAGAGAGCATTATAAAATAATAAAAAGAATATTTTTATTATATTAAACTAAAAAAGCTTTTGTACAAAGCAATGTAACTAAGATTAGAAGGGAAACTACTGGGGGAAAATTTCATAACAAATTTTTCTGATAAAGGTCTAATTTCTTAAATCTATAGAGAACCAAGTCAAATTCATAAGAATACAAGTCAGTCTGGAAGAGGCATGAAGAGAGAAGAGAGAAAGAAACCCTTACTTGAAAAAGGAGAAGAAAAAAAGATCTTTATAGTTCACTTAGAGGGGAGGGAAGAAGCCAAAGGCTTCAAGAAGTATTGGGAGGTGGGGGAGGCAAGGGAGGAGAGGGTTGGAAAAGGGAGGGAGTGAGGGAGGAAGGAGGTTAGGAAGTAGATTGATCCATCAGCCATCAGTAGAGATCAATAGGCAAACCCCAGAGTAAACCCCAGAGCAGTCCTCTGTGTACCAGCATCCCAGTGTAGCAGTTCCCATGTGTGGCAGCCTCAGGTTCCCCTGTAGCAGCTGCTCTCTAGTCTCAAGCCAGAGCATTCAGTCATTGCAACAAGTAATAGTGTCACCACAGGTTTGTCTCAGTTTATTTTCTATTTCAAGTGGCACCCCAAGTCTGACGGTACCCAACAATCCCACAGGCAGGAAAGAAAGACAGTAAAGATGTTCAAACAAGTAGTTTTTGGTGTGGTGATCATCACAAGCATTGCCTGCTATTGGGTATACCATATACTATACAGCAAGATAACCCAAATGGTAGTGGAAACTGTGGATTATGTTAGTAATGTTACAATGACTGTTTTACAATTACCATTTCAACATGAATTGGTTCTCTGGCAACTCTTGGCACAAGTATATGTAATCTTTATGGCTGTATTACAGACTCTATCCCAAGTCAAGAAGGTATTCAGATTCATGGTTCCCCTTAAGGCAGAGAAGGTTATGACCATTGACATCAACCTAGACAAAATGATTAAGGCAGTATTTGAACAACTCATTAAGGAAAAGGGTTTAGATCTAGTTATGAACAAGGACAATGGGCAAACTAAGAATGCGCCTCAGGAAACTGAAGGTGGCAGTGGAAATGAGAACCAGGCTGCTAATGCCCCTGAGAAAATATGTCCTTTGAAGGAAGTCACCAAGCTAACAACTAATGCTGGTGTGATCCACTCAAAAGCCCATAGGCAATTCAGTCCCCAGGAATGTGAATTCATTAAACGTCACTTTCCAAAATTTGTGGACAATCCTTTTAAAGACCATAAGGAGCTTAAATGGGCATTTCGAATCTTTGATCCAGATTTCAAGGATGTTGAATTTCTTTTATTGGAACTATTCAGCTCCCATGAAAAAAGGCAATTTTTGGAGAAGACTAGGTCTGATAGAAATTTGACCAGCTGGCCAACAGTAGATCAAAGAGGGGATATGGACTTTGCAAATCCAACTGCCATGTCATACCTTAGACAATGCAGGGAGGATTTGCTTCAAGCAATTAAGCAATGCTGTTCCAAATACTGCTCGTACAGGGGAATGCTGCAACACAGGGATACTGACACACAGGGATGATGGTACACAGAGGACTGCTCTGGGGTTTACTCTGGGGTTTGCCTATTGATCCCTACTGATGGCTGATGAATCAATCTACGTCCTAACCTCCTTCCTCCCTCACTCCCTCCCTTTTCCAACCCTCTCCTCCCTTGCCTCCCCCACCTCCCAATACTTCTTGAAGCCTTTGGCTTCTTCCCTCCTCTCTAAGTGAACTATAAAGATCTTCTTTTCTTCTCCTTTTTCAAGTAAGGGTTTATTGGGATCACAGGATGGGAAACTGAGGAAAGTGGGATGAGGGTTTCCCTAATCTATAAGGGGAATTTGAGAGGGTTATGGAAATAGTTCAGTAACAAAGGTGAGAAGAGGAACAATTAGATAAATGGAGGACAACAGCTAAGATCTTCTTTCTTCTTTTACAACACCATCAAAGTCTCTCAGTTTCTGCTGGCCAGCTTAAACTCTCAGAGAAAGACAACCAACTCAAAAGCCAAGTTTCTCCTTCTTCTCCTCTCTCTGTGGCCAGAAAAACCCCAACTCTTGTTCAGTCAAAATCTCAGAGAGCACAGGGGTCTCCCCTTAATCAGAAAGCCCCCCAAAACAAGCCAGCACAATCAGGGTCTTTATCCAGCCCCAACTGCCAGCCTCAACTGCTAGAGAGAGAGAGAGAGACACTCCCAATTTCTCCTTCTCTCTCTGTTGCCAGAAAAACCCCAACTTGTGGTCAATCAAAATCTCAGAGAGCACAGGGGTCTCCCCTTGATCAGAAAACCCAAAAAAACAAGCCAGCACAATCTGGGTCTTCAGCCAGCCCCCACTGCCAGCTTCAACTGCCAGAGAGTCCTCTCTCAGTCCCCTCCCTCACATCAGCTCAACTTCCACTCTTCCTGGGAACATTCCTTTTTCGAATATTTGTCTTGATTTACAAAACATGTCCCCAGCTTAGTCTCTTGCATCTTGTCCTTCAAAACCTTTCTCTCTCATGCCTCTTCCACATCAGTCCCCAATTTACATTTTGTCAAAGGATTTTGATGAAAGCAATTTGACGTCAAACAATTTGAGATGAAGAAATCAAAGATAACAAAAATTATATGAAAAAAATGTTCTAAATCACTTTTGATTAGAGAAATGTAAATTAAAACAATGCTGATGTACCACCTCACACTTATCAGATTGGCCAATATAATAAAGGAAAGTGATACATGTTGGAGGGGATATGGCAAAACTGGGGCATTAATTTATTGTTGGTGAAGTTATGAACTGATCCAACTATTCCAGAGGGCAAATTGGAACTATGCCCAAAGCGTCATAAAATTAAGCATTCTCTTTGATCCCTTAATAACACTACTGGGTCTGTAGCCCAAAGAGATAATAAAAAGAGGGAAAGGAACTGCTTGTGCAAAAATACTTATAGCAGCTCTTTTTGTGGTAGCAAGAAATTGGAAATTGAGGATTGTCCATCAGTTTGGGAATGGCTGAACAAATTGTGTTTTACGTTGATGATGGAATACTATTGTGCTATAAGAAATCAAAAGCAAGATGATCTCAGAAAAAATTAAAAAGATCTATATGAATTGATGCAGAGCAAAATAAGCAGAACCAGGAGGTCATTATACACAGTAACAACAACAGTGAATGATAATCAACTATGAAAACTTGGCTACTCTCAGAAACCCAATGATCTGGGACAATTCTGAAGGACTTATGATGGGGAATGATGTCTGTCGCCAGAGAAAGAATTGCTGGAGTTGGATTCAGATCAAAGCATACTCTCTTTTACATCAGTTTATTTACAGTTTTATTTGGGGGTTTCAGTTTTGTATGAGAGTATTGTTACAACAGTGACCAATATGGCAGTGTGTTTTGTATGATAAAACATAAATGGCCCAGATCAAATTGCTTACTATATCTATGTGTGGGGAGGAAAGGGAAGGAGGGAGATAATGTGGATCTTATAATTTTGGAAAATATATGTTGAAAATTATTATTACACGTAATTGGGAAAATAAAATATCTTTGATTTAAAAAAATAAAAACAACAAAATAATGTTCCTAGAAGCTGACATAATACTCAAAAGGTTATTGTAACAAGGTAGATTATGATGACTAATACCTCCAGTTTGATGTAAATATTATACTATATAATATTATTAATCCACCAAGATTACATAAGCAAACTTTCCCTATAATCTGAAATTATGGAGCTACTTTATTTTTTATTGTTATTTGACATCCAAAGGCCACATCAACTTACTGTGAACCATAAGATGGCATAGTCACTTTCTCCCAAAATTACCCATTTCTACTTCAGATAATAATTCTCATTTTTTATTAGAATATGATCCAAAATACTAGCTCTGTAAATATATTTCTATATCAACATGGGTCTGTTTCTTCCTTCGTTGATCTTCATTCAAATTCTTTCCATGACTCCATTTATATGTTTTCATGTAGGAGCATGTTTTTGGGTTTTATTTGTGATATACAATGCTTCTCTACTATTCTTTTAATCTTTTTCTTCATGTTGAATTAGTTATACTGTATTTCACTCACAAATCCTATCCCAACAATTCTCAATGATTCGTATCTAGAATTTCTATTTCCATGTTTTCATTAAGATTTCTAGTTCATTTTGTTACCTATATTCCACTCATTTGTATATAGTTATCTGAAGCAATGAGTATTATTCTTGTCAATATTCCTGAATATCATGATCTATGAATAATAGGGATACTTCAATGATTTTTTTTCTCCATGAAATAGCTGCTACCTTTTATCAACTGTGGCTCACTGAATAGATATGCAGAATTTTTATTTTTTTACCTCCAATTTCAATTGAAAGCTCTCTCAACCAAATCCTTCAAGTCTCCAAAGAAATTTATTTTACATTAACTTGTTAGAATGCATCCATCTCTGGGGAAAAAGCTATCATTCCATTTTAAACTCTGATCTATAATTGTAAATCCTGTTTCGTGATCTTATTTTCTTAACACATTGTTCAATTGTTCATTTGTTTATATTTTTTTACTTTCCAAAGGAATGCAAGCCCCACTTTCCCTCCCCCCCCATCTCCAGCTTTCTGTTAAAATTTGGGAATCTTTAATGATGTTCCCTTGGCTCCTAGAGGTGGTCCCAAGATGAATTATCAAAAATTAGTAGTTGTCATAAGGTTTGGCATATGTCTGGAGGCCCTATGTATGATATATCTTAGTTACATGCACTGAAAGATGGTATGCTTCCCAACTATTCGTATCAAATCTACCTATAAATACCAATAATTCTCATCTCTTGCCTAGAGTATTTTTATGAAACTTAGAATCGTTTCCATAGAAATCTAGATCATTCTTTCACAGGATAATATCAAATTATAATTTTCATGTAGCTGGAGGAAATCTTAAAAGTCTTATGAAGATTTAAAATTTTAGGGGGCAGCTGGGTAGCTCAATGGATTGAGACCTAGAGGCAGGAGGTCCTGGGTTCAAGTGTGACCTCAGACCCTTCTTAGCCATGTGACCCTGGACAAGTCACTTAACCCCCATTGCCTAGCACTTACCACTCTTCTGCCTTGGAACCAATATACAATATTGATTTTAAGACAGAAGGTAAGAAAAAAAGATTACAAAATTTAAGAATAAAAATTTGAAAATTTAGATATGAAGCATTTAAAAATGAAGAAATTGAGGAATAGAGAGGTTAGAAGTCTAATTAGCAGAAAAGACAGGCTTGAAATTGGATGGTGATCTTGAATTTGCACTGGGAAAATTCATTTTTCAAATATAGAAATTTATTGGTCACATCTTAGCAAGAACCATCACAACTACTATTTGGCCAAAGATTTCATTAACACTCCAGTGTTCCACCCCCACCCCCCACCCCCAGTTGTGGCTCTGTAAGACCTCAGTTACCTATTAATAAAATTTACATTATTCTTTGTTCCTAAAGCTACATATATCTTCATGTACACACATATACACACATGCAATATGTAATAAATTCTTTGTAAGATTCTTTAAATATGGAAGAATCCTTAAGGGTCATCTAGAATAATTTTCTCATTTTCAAGCAGGAAAATGAGAACCTGAAAGTTAAATTGTCCTGCAAATATTTCTAGTGCTACAAGCACTTACCCAACTGATGTCAGATCACAAGCCTTTTTTATGTCTTGAAATATAGACAGGCCTTTTTGGAAGACAATGTCCAAAATACAGTCATCATCTGGTGGCCAAAATTTGTTGAGCTTTTCCCAGTTTAACTATGCTGGTCCTCAGAGAGGAAACATATTCCTCAATCCAAATGCCTTTCCAGTTTAGTAGACTGCCAGAAAGATCACTAGCTCTGGAGTCAGAACTTGGAGTCGGCTTCTTCTTCTGACACTTACTACCCATGTGACCCAGGCAAGTCAATTAAGTTCTTTGCACCTCAATTTCCTGATTTGTAAAATGTAAGAATTGGACTAGATGGCCTATAGGGTTGCTTCCAGCTCTGGGGCAGGGGAAGAGAGCAAGCATTTATTAAGCATTTACTATATAGCAGTCATTGTGTTAATAATAACATATATTATTATAAGATAAAATATAATAAGAATAATAAATGTATAATAAATTATAATAAATATGCTTAGACAAGAGAAATAATTCACATATTAGCTATGTTCAAAATTCATTTTATTCTTTTTTCCCTCCCTTTCACTTCTGTCCCCTTCTGCCAAAAGACAGACAATATGAAATAAGTTGTCTACATATTATTGCAAAATATATATTTGTTCCTCATGTTGTAAAATAAGAGACAAATTGCATATGCTAGAAAAAATTCATGGAGGAAATAAAATGAAGAATGGCATATTTCAAGCTGCATGTGAATTCTCTTCCTTCTATAGCAGTGGACAGCTTTTTTTGTCATGAATCCCTTGGAGTCATCCTGGATCCTTGGCTTGTTGATAATTATTGAGTCATTTATAAATTGATCATCATTCATTATTGTTTTTGTGTACAACGTCTTCCTAATTCTTCTCACTTCACTTTGTATCATTACATATAAGACTTTCCAGGTTGTGTGTGTGTGTGTGTGTGTGTGTGTGTGTATCATTTTGTTTGTCATTTCTTGTGGCACAATAGAATGCCACAAATAGTTCAGCCATTCCCCAATTGATGGACAACCCTTGAGTTTCCAGTTCTTTGCCACCATAAAAAAGAGTTGCTACATATATTTTAGAAAATATAATTTATTTTCCTTTTTCCTTAATCACCTTAATAAATAAACCTAATAATGGCATTACTGGGTCAAAAGATATATGCAGTTTTGTTAATTTTTGTGTATAATTCCAGATTGCTCTCTCTAATGGTTGGAGCAGTTCACATTCCACCAACAATGTAGTAGTGTCCTTATTTTTCCATATTCCCCCCCAACATTTGTTATTTTGCCCTTTTATCTGGTTAGCCAATTTTATAGGTTGACATAGTATCTCAGAGTTGTTTTGATTTGCACTTCTCTAATCAATAATGATTTGGAGGATTTTTTCATATAGTTGCATTATCTTATTTGATCCTCACAACAACCCAGTGAGGAATTTTATGATCCCCATATTATAATTGAGGAAATTGAGGCAGATAGAGATAATGTTATTTGCCCGGGGTTATATAACTAGAGGCTGGATTCAAACTCTCTATCCACTGACCCCTGTAGCTACCTCTAGGTAGGATATGGGATAGAGAATAGGATAAATAACAAATTTAGAAAGGAGAGAAAGGACTACCCTATTGCAACGAGGACCCAGTGAAAATGTAACAGCATAAATGTGTAATTTTTCATCATTTTAAAGAAGTAGGCTATTTTGGGAAAGACTTGGAGTCAGATAAAGAGAAGTATCTAATGGATAGGATGCAGTTTCTACTTCCCACTAAAGCATCACCCCAATGTCCCATTATAGTGTGGGGGTGCCCCTGGATTTGACAATTTTGGTAGTATTTACCCATCTGAAGATGCCAAAAACATAGACTCAATAATGAATGAATGTCTAAGGATCAACACAGAAATGCATTACCAGGCTGATTTCAGGATGATGATTTTTTTAGCCACAACATCTTTCAAAGACTTAGTCACTTGAGGGTTCTAATATGCATTGACAGGGAAAGAACTGACATTATGGGTCTTTGAAATAGTGAAGCATAAAAGCTTGTATGACTTCAAAAAGCTAAAAAAACTCCTATTCTTATTCGCAGAGGGAAGTAGTCACGTGGTAAATGCCATGTGTGGGTTTTCTTTAGAAATTCTGTAAGACAGAACAAAATAATCATACTCTCTTAATCTATGTAAAGTGAAATTCAACATCCATCAAAACAATGTTTGATACAGCAGAGCTAAAAAAAAGATTTATTTCCTGTTGTCCAAGTGTTTGGAGGGAGCATTTACAGTTCAAGCAATATTTGAGGGTGTAGACTTCATCAAATGCTGACGCTGAGATGGAACACGTAATACAAAACTGCTGTGCAGAAAAGAAAATTGGAATTAGGCTCAAGTTGAAAAAAATAACACATTTTCATTAAGGTAGATGATATTTCAGGAAATGGTGAACGAATGGATCCAGCTCTTGAATTTGGATCAGAGGCTCTCCGTGTGGGTGTGTATGGGGTGCTTTGGCAGTTGACTAGATCACAAACTGCCTCCTCTTCATTCCAGATTTCTTGGAATCCTTTTATGAGTCACATGAAACTGAGGTTTTGTTAGCCACCAAAATGTTCTTCTAAGTCATCCATCAGATTGCCGGGACTATGCTATTATGCTGCATATACTGTGCTACCACATGAAGCAGCCCAGAGCTTCAGAACCTCCATGGAGAATCCAAAGCTAACCCACTTGGCAGGCTAAATGACCAGCAGTGGTGAAGCAGATCTCACTTCTCAAGTAGCGTTTGGGTAATGAAACAAGCAACGGGCTGTGGTTCTGATGACTTGGTTCTAGGCAAATCAGCTATTAACTAACTGGGTGACCTTGAATGAATCTCACCATCTATTCCAACCATATCATTTTTTTTTCCAGAGGAAGAAACTCAGGCACAGAAATGTGATCTTTTGTGTTCATTCTGCTCTAAAATTCTGTGATGCCTATGAAATATGTCATAGTTTGAGGGTGAGGTAATTGGAAGAGGAATTAAAGAAGCTTGGATGGAAAGTGGGAGGAAAGAAAGGGGGTGGTTTTTGAAGGTCTCAATGAAAAATAAATTTCCACTAAGTTTTTTGGGGCAGTTAGTTGGTATGGGGTATAGAAAGAGCATTTGGACTGGAATCAGGAAGACAGGAATTCAAATCTGACTTGAGACCCTGGAGAACATAGCCCTGTTTGCCTCAGTTTCCTCATCTGAACTATTACAATAGCCTTTAATATAATTGTGCTACCTCCACAAATATCTCCCCACTGCATCCTTCACTCATATTCCAAATGATTTGCCTAAAATGTATGCCTAATCAAGTCACATCCCTCCTTGTTGAACTCCAATAGCTACTTCAGGGACGAATAGAAATTCCTCTTTGGGGTATTTAAAGCCTGACTATTCCTGCTTTTCCAGTGTTCTCACAATTTAATTCTCTCTAACAATGCTGGACTTCCTTGAATATGCTGATCCACTTCCCATCTTCATTTCTTTATACTAGTTATTCCCTCCTGCCTGGTATGTTCTCCCTCCTCACCAATCTCTCTTAAGTTCCTTAGATTTCTTGAAGACCCAGATCTTCTGCAGGAAGCCCTTCCTAGTCATCCCAGTTGCTAATACCTTCTCCTTCGAGATAACCTTCTTTGGTCTGTACTATATGTACCTTAGATATCACCAGTCGTCCTGACTTTTGTCTTACCACTGGACTTTGATGACTCTGGAAGAGAGAGAGGCCAACAACTTTGTACCATTCTGCCTCCCCTAAATTGAAATCATGCTTGAGTCAAGACAAAACCTATGATGTCAATAATATTCTTTGAAACAAGGATGGAAAACATAAATCTTATATGTACCTCTTTACTTGCATTTTGAATGCAAGGTACTTGAGGACATGGGATACCTTTTTAGCTCTCTTTCATATCCTTGGAGCTGGGCACATAATAAACACTTAATAAATGTTTATTGGTTGATTGAATCCCATTTTCACTCATCATTTATTAAATGGTCTTATTAGCAAAAAATTACCTAATTTTGCTTTGTTAACAATCAATGAATAGTGATAAGTAACTGAAAACATGCTTATTAATTAAGGAATAGCTGACCAAATTATGGCATATGATCGCAATATGATATGAAAAGGTCATGGCTTCAGAGAAACCAAGGATGACTTATATGAACTGATGCAGAAATGGAGTGAGAAGAACCAGGAAAACAATGTAAACAATTACAAAATATCAAGAAGAATGTAAAGACAAACAACTTTGAAAGACTTAAGGACTTTGATTAATGCAATGAACAACTATTATTATACCAGAGGACTATTAGGCAGGGAGGTGATGGATTCAAGATGCAGAACAAGCTGTGTATTGTTGGACATAGCTAAAGTGGGACCATTTGCTTCGTCTGATTACAAATATTTGTTCTAAGGGCTTTTTTTTAACGAGGGAGTAGGAAGAGGATAACAATTTTTTTTTAAGTTTTTCATGGGGATAGACTCCTGAATGGGTGGATAAATTGACATGTATATTCTAGGCTCCTCAAATTTCCAGCTCCATTAGCTCCATACTACACTTACACACACACACACACACACACACACACTTACACACACACACACACACACACACACACCTTATACACACACAAACTTACAACATTCATTCCTATTAAAAATGCTTGAAAGCATAGAGTATAAATATATTTTCCCTTAGAATAATAAGTACATACTTAAAATCATCAGGAAACTTTATTTGTAATGGGAATAAATTAGATTCCTTCGCTATGAGATCAGGAGTGAAACAAAGATACTCATTATCACTGATATTACTTAATATTGTCTCACTATTAAAACAACTCTGAGATATCTTACACCTATCAGATTGGCTAAAATGACAAAAGGGCAAAATGACGAATGTTAGGGGATATGGAAAAAATGGGGACACTCATACACTGTTAGTGGAACTATGTACTGATCTAACCATTTTGGAGAACAATCTGAAATTATACTCAAAGAGTTATAAAACTGTATACCTTTAGACCCAGTTATACTGCTATTAGGTTTATTTCCTAAGGTGATTGGGGAAAAAAGAGAAAAGAATCTATATGTTCTAAAATATGTATAGCAACTCTCTGTGTTGGCAAGAAACTAGAAATTCAAAGGATGCCCAATTGGGGAAAGGCTAAACAAGTTGAGGTATATGATGTGATGGAATACTACCTGAACCATGTGAAATAACAAACATTAATTCTGGAAAAAAAATGCAAAGCCTTACATGAAATAATGAAGTAAAAGGAGCAAAACCAAAAGAACATTATACACAGTAACAGAAATATTGTGTGAGGAAATGATTTGTGTATGTTCACCTCCAGAGAAAGAATTGATAAATAAAAATAAATAAGACATAGTTTTATACTTATATATGTATATCTTTTTGTCAAATGATGCCTTCTTCAATGGGGAGGGGGAGGAAGAGAATTAACTTGGAATTTTAATGTAATAAATAAACAAATATTTTTCTTCCTTTCTAAAAATGTTTAAACTCCTTATTATTAAACATCTATCTTTTGTCTTATATTGCTCTTGGGTTTACAGGATAGGTCACATTAAAAAAACAACAAAACAACCTTATCTTTTGTCTTAGAATCAATACTGTATATTGGTTCCAAGGCAGAAGAGTGATAAGGGCTAGTCAATGGGGGTAAGTGACTTGCCCAGGGTCATATAGCTGGAAATACCCAAGGCCAGATTTGACCTCCTGTCTCTGGACATGGTTCTTAATCTATTGAGCCACCTAGCTGTCCCCAGGTTAGGCTACTTTTAAAATAAAATAATTCTTTTGCAATAGATAATTCACTCTGGAAACTTTAATATGAATACTCTGTTATTACTCTACTAATAATATTCTAATGCTAATACTTTATTATTAGTACAGATCAATAATTTTTTTAAATTTAAAAAATCTTGTGCAGATCCTGATACAGTTATTCAGAACATCTACTAAGCACACAAGGAAGAGCAAAATAATTCTTTTCAGCAAAGAAAAACTAGGGCTGGGCATCAGAACTTTACCTTGGGGTAGATAATTTAGAGAACCCCCAAGGGCACCCTCCCCAAGTAGACTTCTCTCCCAATTATCCTTTCCCCCAGGAGGTGGGGTGAGGGGGTCCAAAGGATGGCTTCTTCCTCCTTTCTCAGCTTAGAAAATTTAGGTTGTTCCTGGGTGCCCTTCTCTCCCTAGCATCCTGGTCCTAGGCAAGCCCCTGTTCCCCAGATGCTAAGGTTCTTAGTTAGAGCTCTGATTTCAGCCTCCTTCACTGACTGGTACTATTATCAGATTTGACAACCATTTTCTCAAGTGAGTCATAGCCAATAATATCACTTCATTAAACAGTAAAATATCCCTGGAGACAAATAATTGGTTCAATTTGCTCTGTGAGTGTGTTTTTCCAGCCTGAAGAGTACATCGAGGAAGCCAAGGAAATCTTTCCTTAGTGCAGATCAATACCCCAAACTAGGATGTGTGAAGAGCCTCATTCCATTAGCGAAAGCATGTGGTAGGATCTGATTGCTGTCTCCTGGGCTCTGCTTTAGTGATTACAAAATGAGCCCATTGCCTCTTGGGCACTACCTGCATGGCATTGCTGGCACCAAATATCACCTATAAGCTTTAGTTTTTGCAGATGCTGACTGGACTGACTTTATTCTGTATTAATTAGGATTTTGAACCCTTGAACTTCATTCCCCCAGAATTCCTTCAGTATTTCTCAGCACCCCTTTTCCTCTCCACCACTTTGGTGTCTCTGCCCTAATCACTCTCTTCTCTCGAGATGGGGCTGGGTGGGTTTAGGTAGCTTTTAATCTAGCTGTTGTTAATAAACTTTATGAAATATAATACTTTAGTTCTTGTATATTCATTTTAAAACCCACAATTCACTTCATTTTCCTAATGAGCTTCTTCACCTGCTCAGCTCTCTATTCTTTAGGCATGTGAGGATATATATATATATATTTTTTTTTCTATATATATAATAGGTAAACCATTTTGCTTTTCTGGGTTTCATTTTTCACATAGGAAAGGGGAAGATTTTCCCTCTCCTCCTCCTTCTCCCTATCTTGTTCAAGCCAGAAGTCTAGGGCTTACTCAAAGGCACCATCCCAAGAGTGATGGGCATGGAAGTTTTGATCTGCTTAATTTCTAACATAGGCTGGTTCACCTCTCCTCAAACAACCTGGTGGCACCCATACTCCCAGAGAGTTCACCCTATTAATGCCAAACTGAAGGTGATCCCCAATTGACTTGGCCCAATGTAGTTCAGAACTCTAGAACTCAAGATATCTACCAACCTCAACCTTCCCTACAGAGCTGTAGATAGTATTATTATTTTTTAAACCTTTAACTTCCATCTTAGATGCAATATTGTGTATTAGTTCCAAGGCAGAAGAGTAGTAAAAGCTAGGTAATGGGGGTTAAGTGACTTGCCCAAGATCATATAGCTAGGAAACATCTAAGGCCAGATTTGAACCCAAGATTTCCCATCTGTAGGCCTGGCTTTCAATCCACTGAGTCACCTACCAGCAGATATTATTATTGAAATGCACTGTGGAAAGAGCTATGAACTTGAAAGCAGAAGACTTCAACTCAGTCCCAATCAGGACTTTATTGAACCCTAATATGTGCCAGGTACTATACTATGTGCTGATGATAGAAAATACACAAATGAAAATAGTCTTGTCCCCCCCAAACTTTGGGGAGTCTTCTGGAAGGAAGAATATGTTCAAGGGCCAGATTGGCCGCTGACTAACTAGCTATGTGAGCTTGGACAAGCCTCCTTTCTAAGCCTTGATATACTCATTTATAATGAGGATAATAATAGCTTTGCTACCTTGCATGCACAGATTTGTGGGGACTGAATGAGATGTTGTATGTGGATTGCTAAATAAACATCAAGCATTATAGTTCACTGGGATTTGGGGCTCTCATCTCCCTAGTAAAAACATTAAAGAATTTAACTCTGTGTCTTCCACCTCCTAGCTTTGAGTTCTCTGGGTTGACACTGTAATTAATTGAATGGGAATGCCTTTCCTACATTTTTCTTCCACTTAATCAATGACCCTTTGTTCCTAGATCAATCCTATGGTCACTGCCACTTGCTACTGCAGAAAGGAAAGGAGAAGAGATAAATGTTTAGTTATAAATATAATAGTAGAGAGAGAGAGAGAGACTGGACCTGTGATTTAATTAGTATTGGGAACTACCAGATGAGGAAATTCCTTTACTAATGAAGGTCTGCATTTTTTTTTTCAATGAATACTCCTAGAGAATTATCTAAGGCTGATAGGCCAAGTCAGTGGTATCAAACTCAAATAGATCTCTTCAGGCTACATATTAACGTAGAAACCTACAAATTAACATTATATGTTTTTATTTTATTAAATATTCCCCAATTAATTTTAATCTGTTTAGCTGCACTCTAGAGTTTAGCTGGCCTATCAGAGGTAGCCTCAAATTTGACACTTCTGGATTAAGTGACTTGCTCAGGGCTATTCAGCTAATTTGTGACATCAATAAGACTTGAGGTAAGGTCTTCCTTCCTTCAACTCTCTATCTATTATCCCATACTGTGTTGTCAATTTTAACAAAAGGGCAATAAATGGCATTAATTTAGGTAAGTGCAAGGTTTAAAGGTGCCATAAATCCTTATATTTTGACAATATAGTCCGGTAAAGGAAGATTTCTGGCAGAAATAAAAAAATAATTTGCTTTGCAAAAGTGAAGTTTTACTTAAAAAACAAAATAAAACAAATGAACAACAATAACAAAAAACACTTTACTGGTCATAGACCTAGAGCTAGAAGGGACTTCGGAGATCTTTACATCCAAACCTCTTCTTTTATTATTAGGGAAAAATGAGACTTGGAGAGATTAAGTGACTTAAACAGACCCCAAGACTGCACAGATACCAAGTAGCAGAGCTGGAGTTCAATCCCAGAACCTTTGACTCCAAATCCAAGACTCTTCCTATTTGTTCAATGGAAAGGAGACACAACCTTTTGAGAGTTGGCTCTGGTGAAGTAGAAAGAGAAAGGCAGCCTGGTTTCCAGACTTATTCCTGCCACCAAGTTCCTGGGTAATCTTTGGACAAACATTCATTAAGGGAAGTGGAATGAACCTGAGTGATGTCTGAAGTTCCTCCAACTCTGATATTTCACATTCTAAAATCCCCTCCAACTCCAACAGTCTTTGATTCTATGACTTCTATTGTTCCATGCAATAAAACTAAAAATCTGTCTCTGATAACCTAAAATGGAAATCCTGTCTCACTCCCCATCAGCAACACAGATCTGGTCCTTGAGTCATTGACTTAAAGAAGACTTTGGCTTTCCTGTGAATGACCCAATGTGTCCTTGGCCTAAAATTGGTCCCAAGGGAGCTCTCGTCACTTCACTTAGTCATCCACAGAAAAAAATATTTTCAATAAATTATTGAAAGGTCTTAAAGAGCCGGATCCACTAATGATCCATGGCTGGCCTAGAACGGAATAACAGGAGAACAGAAGTTCAGACTCTTCAGCTCCAGGTGGGTATCATTTTCTGGATGATGCAACCAGACTTCATTTCTGAAGTAGCAGTCTGGCTTGAGGCTTCTCATTTCCTCTGGCTCCAGGACAGGGAAATATTCTCCATAGGGCTTTGGTTGGCCAAGGAAAGGCTGAAGCTCATTCTCATAAAACAGTGGTGGTTGCACAATGGGAACGTTTTCCTTCTTGTATAACTGATGTTACTCTTGGAGGGTTGGCCATCCAGGCCAAATAGTCCTCTAGGTTTTGGCAGACCTCTCTACTTGTAAAACATCTGCAACTGGGAAAACATCTTTATTGGGGGGGGGGGGCGGGCGGGCGAGGAGTCCTTTTTCATTAAGGCCAAACCTTTACTTTAAACAAAATATCATTTTGTACATGAGGAAACTAATGTCTCCTCTGGTTGATTGAGAAATAAATGTTGGTAGGGGTTCCTGAGCTACAGGTTGGAGTTAATACTAACACTAAATGTGACATGAACCTGGGATAATTTTTAGGGAGGGAGAGTACACATAAGAGAGCCTGAGTACATGAAATATAGGAACAAGAGGAACAAAAACTATAGAGAAGAAACCTATTCAGAGCAATGTGGTTGGACCTAGCCTTTGACTTCTGTCATCATATTCTGGACAGTCGACCTAGTTAGGTCTTCTATTCCCTCTCTGACACATTCCATAATGGTGCTTCATCCCCAACCCAAAGCATCTTAAAGGCATTCAACTTGTCCCAATTCTAATGACATCAGTTGAACTCATTAGTTTGTTCAGAACAGCACTAACATCTAGACAATCAGGACTAACCACGCTTGCTATGTTAAGTCTACCTACCACCAAATTATGTCAACACACCTTCCCTTAGATAAGGGTGTCTGGAGTGAAGAGAAGGGAATAATGCCAGTGAAGATGACATTCACAATACACCTCACTCAAATGATTAAGAAAAAAAAAATTTTTTTCCACATCTCAAATTGTGTAAAAATCAAAATCAATGTACAATACTTTAAAATATTATATTTTAAAAGATTTATTAATGATCATTAGAAATAAAGGAATAAAAAGGTAACAAAAAGGTAAAGAAAAAAAACATGCCCATGGCTACCTGTTCAAAAACCAAGCTCCACCACAGTTTGCAACCCAGGAAGCAAAGAAAGTGAGACCAGGAACCCCACTCCGTATGTCACATACATAATGACAGGAAGTCAGTGGGATCCTGGGAAATGTAGTTCAAAGGCACAAGGTTTCCAATGACACCCATGGAAATCCCAATATTTTACAAGCTTTATGATTTATGATATATATCTTCCTCATCACTTTACTGCTTGCTGAGAACAGTTAGGTGTAACATCTGCTGTCATCATTTCTGAAGAAAATTGAAGTCAACAGATGTTATTTGTGATTATTTGTATTTAAAAAATGATGTTCACTAATAATCTTAGTTTACATCTTGTTCTGCCATGGCTGAAGGGAACACAAGTCTGGCCCCCAAACTCAGTAAATCAGATACATAGAGGAAGTATTATGGTACACAGGAAAGTGTATTCTTCTAGTGTTGTTTATATCATAGCTTACTTCCAATGACTACTCTCAGTGTGCTCGTGGGCAAGTCACTCAGAATCCTTGAGCCCCAGTTTTATTATCTACACAGAGAGGTTACCAGAATAGATGATCTCTGCTGATCTTTTCTGTTCTAAATGTATGATCCTATGGTGTTTCTCCAGGATGTGCTTCTGATTCTAGCACAAAACCTAAGAGGTTTAAGTTATTTTGGCAACCTAAGGAAGGTAGACAGGTGCCATGAGTATATATTTCACAAGAGGGTAGTTAATAGAAAGAGCATATCATCACTGGCAAAAGGCCCCAAAGAAGCAGCATTTCTACCCAGAAACCAGGCTGTCTGCTGCCTATCATCCTCATATTCAAAGACATTTGTGACCTTAACTTTTGCTGAGTTTGTAGTCAATATTCTGTTCTACTCTGTCTTCTCTTACTTTTTAACCACTTTCCTTTGAATTTCATCCCAAACCCATCTGCTCAATTCTCTAAGCCTGACCTATCCCTAATCTCATCTCCTCTGGAAAGTGTTTCATGATCACAGAATCACTACAGCTTCAAATGATTTCTTTTTCATCTGAACTCTTATAATGATTAGTGTCTGAAGGCTTCACATGGCAAGCTATCAGGACATTTGGTGGCTTCTACAGCTTCATAAATCATGGTACCATTTTGTACTGTGTATGAGTTTATATGTTTTCTCCAGCTGATGGTGAGCTTCCTGAGGGCAGAAATCATCCACATCTTCTTGGTTAAAGCACCGATTATATGAAATTCCCTCTTAGGTATTACCAGGAAATAGGGGATACTGAATAACACTTGAGAGAGTGGATTTATTTATCTATTTATCTGGAAATATATTGGGTCTGGAATTAAACCTGGATGTGGTCCTGGCCCTGGGAAGTGCAAATTCATTCAAAGGCCAGCCATTGGATGAATGTGACTGATGTAATTATTCATCTGTGTCAGAGACATACAAGAAGACTGAGGATTGTTAATGAAATTTGTCTCTATCTTACATACTTCAAATTATAGTTATCAGGTTTAGATCATTGTTTGGAATTGTTCAAATATAGTTTATGATTTAATTCATGTATGTATGCCTCTATTTATATATTACAGGGATGGCTTTCTGATATATGCACATATCTGTGTGTATATACTAACACCTAACACAGTTTAAAGTTTAATCTGCATTACTAACATTTTCTCCATCACTTTCTTAAGTCTACATAATCAGCAAAGCAATAAATCAAGCCCTGATTTTTTAGCACTTGCCAATTTCCAAGGTATGAAATTTTTGACTCTTTTTCTTAAAAACTCCATCTTAGAATTGTTACTAAGTATTGGTCCCAAGGCAGAAGAGCCATAAGGGCTAGGCACTTGGGATTCAGTCTAAGGTCCACAACTAGGAAGTGTCTGAGGTCATATTTGAACCTACAACCTCCTATCTCTACGCCTGGTGCTCTATCCACTGAGCCACCTCACTGCCCCATACAATTGACTTGTGAGCCAGTTTGAGTTGGCTCCAGAACACCCCTGTACACACAGAATTGCACAAACATAGACAAGTGGCATTATGTGTAATATATTTTATTGGGCTCTGGTTTTTACCAGACATCTATGGATGGGGAACTTTCTTTGTATAAATATGTAGGTTTATAACCATTCAATCATAATCAAATATTTATATATATATAATGGTAATAAGAATTATAATTCAGATAAACATGGACTAAATTGTATATTGTGCATATATCTCCAGATCCATGGTTTCATCCACAGAAGGAGCACCCAGGGAGCAAGCTCTTTCTACCAACTAAGATTTGCAGAAAAACAGTTTTCTGTGCCACAATCTTGCAGAATCATGTGAGGCATTGAGGGGTTAGATGAATTGCCTAGGGTCACAATATGGGCCATAGGGTCAGAGGTGAAAATTGAACCCAGAAAATGCTGACTCTGAGCCTTTCATTTATTTCATGCTATCACTCTTGTATATTTTGGTATCTATACATATATAGATGTATACAAACTTATAGACATTTTATTCTGTTAGAAATAGCATTATGTTTGGGGTCAGAAGCCTGGTTTTGAATCTTGGCTCTAGCAATTATTAGTCGTGTTAGTTTGGGCAGACCACTTTAGTGTCAGTAAAAATTCCTAGCAATAAAATGGAGTTAAAAATACTTGTCTCAGCTACCTCATAGAATTTTTGGGAAGAAAGTACCTTCTAAACCTTAAACTCCTGGATAAGTGAGTTACAATGATCCCTTTAATATGGCTTGTCCACCAACATACTCCTCTGATACCTCATTGTTGCATGATGGTGTTTGTGGGTTCCTGAAGGTCTTGCCTGTAAACCACAAGTTCTTGTAGGTCCTTCTTAGCTGAAAACATTTCAGTTAGAGGCCTATGATGGATTACATGTTTGTAGTCCAAAGGCCAGTCTAAGCTTAGAGAGACTCGCCATCAATCAGAAAATTGGCTACCAAGTAGGTGAATTCTTTTGGCCACAGCAATTCATGAAATTGTCTACTAAGGGATATAGGAGTTGTGAGCTGTGTAGGTGGAAAGAGAATTGGCACTGATGAAAGCACAGCTTTTGTGAAGAACTGAAGTCTTTCTACAGATATTTTGTATTCTTTCAAAGCATTTTCAAATTTTCAAATTCAAAGCATTTTGTGCTATGGTAGTCAAAAAAACTTTCATATTCTTATAATAGGCCATATCTGCTGTAGGAAAACCCTCCAATTAAGCAGTCAATAAACATTTATCAAGGGCCAACTAATTCTATGTGAGGCACCATGCTAAGCACTAGTGTGAGAAAGGAATTCATTTCTCTTTGTTTTAATTTAATCAACCAGGGACTTGGAATTCCCCTCCCTTTTAATTTAATCAATCAGAGACATGGAGGTCCTTTACCACTGAGATGTGCAGGGTTACACATGCCCACAGTGAAAGGAAGTTGAAACCAACAAGATAGGATGTTGATGCCATAAGCACTGCCCCGGGGACGGGGGGGGGGGGGGGGGGGTGCCAGGCAAATTAAGGAACTATGATTGGTTCCTGAGATGTGATGTGGGAGAGCTAATGGGTGGAGAAAACTGCTTATAAAGGTGAGACCATGGGTCTAGAAGACTTTGGGATTCTGATTCTGATTCTGACGTTGACTCAAGGAGTTGGTGACTCTTACTGAAGGGACTCTCTGGCTCTGGTGACTCTGAGACATTCTTGATCTGGTGACTCTTGCTGAAGAGACTTGCGCAGACTTCTGGATGGAGAATCAAACCTCAATGGTGGTGAACTGGATTCCATCAGAATGACACATAGGGTGGTAGGCTAGGCAACCCCCTACCTCTTTCCTACATTTCCTTCTTATTAATATCTCTACTTTGATGTAATAAAGCTACCTTCATGATTTAATTTTAATTATTATACTAGGAATAGAAAGAAAAGGGCAAAGAGAGTCTCTGTCTTCATGGAGAGCAACATTTACTTATACACACATACAAGACACATAGAGAAGTAACATTAGAGCAGAGGTTCTTAACCTGGATCTGTAAAAGTGGTTGGGGAAAAAAATGAGTATTTCTTTTCACTAATCTCTCATTGAAGTTTAGTGTTTCTTTCAATTATAAATGTAGGCAACACAGTATTGACAGTACCTGTAACTCTGATACCAACTGAAATTATCACAATTTTTATAGAACATTGCATATCCCAAAATATTGTTAGGTAATGAGGCAGTGCAGTGCCATTGATAGAATTTGGACCTGCACTCAGAAAGTTTTGATTCTAAATCCTATAGCAAACTCTTATTGAATCCTTTGAAAGTCACTTACCTACTCTGAACCTCAATTTCCACATCTCTAAAAGGGGATGATAATAAGAGCCTGCTTCATACAGTTCCTGGGAAGATCAAATGTGATAACACCTATAGAGTGCTTTGTAAACTTTAAAGGTTATTTAAAATACTTGTTCTTCATGACTCTTGTAACCAAGGAAAAATATTCAAAATTGACTAAATAAAATTAAAAAATAAAATACTTATTCTTGTTATATTCATCACTACTTTGAAATTAGTATAGCTTAGTCCCACCACTGCATCAAATGTGATTATAGTGTTTCTACCTACAGACCTTAGAGCAAGTTAGCTGACCAATTATGGGGCAACCTTGCACCTTGCAGTCATTCAGCCACTACCATCTATCTTGTCCAAATAATAAGTGGAAGGAGATGAGAACTTTTTACTTTTTATTAAAGTTTTGAAAACAGGGACAGTTCATTATAAGAAATGATAAGCAGGATGATTTCAGAAAAAGTTGGAGAGACCTATATGAACTGATGCAGGGTGAAATAAGCAGAACCGGGAGAACACTGTACACCATAATACTAATGTTGAATGATGGCAACTCAGCAGAAATGCTGGGACAATCCTGAAAGACTTATGATGGGGAATGCTATTCACTTCCTGGGTAAAAAAGAACTGTTGGAGTTGGAAGAACGAGGATCAAAGCATAATATCTTTCAGATCAATGTATTTATGGTTTTATTTGCAAGTTTTGATTTTGTATGAGTGTGCTCTTACAACAATGTCCAATATGGGAATGTTTTGCATGATAATAAAAATGAAAAAAAAATTTAAATGGGACAGTTCTAGTGAGAACTCTTAATTCTCTGTAAGGTACAAAACCTTTTATTACATAGAATGGGGCGTGGGAGATTGAGTTTACTAGAGAAAGCCACACTAGCCCAAATGAACCTGATGGTGGTAATAACTCTCGAAGTGTGTGATTATTTTAAGTAATTTTTTATTATTCCTACCAGATTGTACAATGATGTGGGTCATACAAAAATTACATATGTACAACTTATACTTGTCAATTCTGTGAGGAGAGAGCTTCTCATTGATCTTAGAACAAAATCTTACCACAATTGGAGCTTAACTCAAAAATTCTTGGCAGTTTCAGGCGTTCCTTAAGAAAATCTTGTCCTCACTTTTATCAAAGCTCTAATTCCACTTGACAATATATCTCTGTGAATTGGGATTTTCAACAAGTGTAACCACCAAACAAAAAATTCAAAACTGACATGACGTATGTGTTGTCTTGTCGAAGACCTCCCAGTTTAATGTTTTATTCTAATTAAACAACATGTTCACAAGGACATATCTTTAAAAAATTAAATTTAACTTTTCCAAATATATTTTATTATTTAATACATTGACAAACTAGCATATTATTTCACAGCTTTTTAAATATTTTGATAACTTTTGATCTATCTCATTTCCTTTGTAAGCTTATGTAACTCATTTCATGGATTTAGAAACATTTTATTAAAGAGTCCAAAAGTTTCACCAGATTACTGATGGGGTACATGAAACAAAAATGGTTTAGAATCCCTGCTTTAGGGGAAAAGACACTAGTAGCTTAGAGGGTTAAAAAAAAGGCCTCTTGGAGAATTTGGTATTTGAGTTGTGAATTAAAGGAAATCAAAGATTTTTAAAAGGCATAGTTGAGGAGAGAGAACATTTCGTCTTTCTCCTCCTGGGCTCCCCAATTCTATTCCTTTCTTGAAATCCTCCATATGACTCTTCTATGATAGAAAGGTTCATGGCCTATAAAAATCTCAATGATTGTTGTTTATCTGCCTATGATATCAGAGTTAGGAAGTCAATTAGAAAAGACTACAATAGTTCCTGTCTCTAACCTACATCACTGAGATGATCGTGTGTGTGTGTGTGTGTGTGTGTGTGTGTGTGTGTGTGTGTGTGTGTGTGTGAGAGAGAGAGAGAGAGAGAGAGAGAGAGAGAGAGAGAGAGAGAGAGAGAGAGAGAGAAAACCAGGTCTTTCTTCAAGGATAAAGCAAGAATGATATGATACTGTTATGATTTGTGTTAGGATAGGAAAGCATTTTTCATTTGCTCTTTTCATCCTATTATAATTGGAAGGTTGTCTTAACTGAAATTTGGTGTCACTAATTCCTCTGGCTGAGTCGTGGTTATAACTTTTGGTAGCTGGTTCATTTGTAAACTTGCATTTCCAGTGAATATGATGATGTTGCCCTGAGTATCTCATTTCAGTCCCTTTTTCCAGCTCACCCTTCAACCTCCACATAACTTGTCCCTAGATTCTTAATCTAGATCCAAGGCTTTCTGTTGTGTGAGTTAACATGCATTCACAATAAAGGCAATTGTTTTTAGCATCACTAGATGTTTATAAAATGAAGCCATTATATATTCTGAGGAAACCTGAAGATTTCTGAACCACACTGGCAGATGGAGTAGTTTCATAGTGATGGACCATACTATAGACCTGGACCTCAATTGTCTGATTATAAAGCCATTTTTATGATCATTTTCTGCTGATATAATTGTAAGAGGGGTGTTTCATATTCTCTCAACCCCAATTAATATAACAAGATGCCCTACTCCTGAGACTTTCTCTTTGATTGAGTTTCAGAATTGCTCAATCAAAAATAAAAATGTAGACCCATAAAGGATGAGACATCATTAAAATAATTCATTTTAATTTCACAACATGTCTATTTCAGTGGATTTCTAATATTTTTAAAAATCAAACTAATATCCTGACTAACTCATAATGGAAACCTTCAAGTAGTCAGTTTGTTGTTAGTATTAAAGAATTCCTAAGTAGGAATACTACAGATGTTCTCCAGAATTCATCCTTCCATGTAAAGGGGCATGCCTCAGTGCAAATAGAAGGAGTGTAAGTGTATGGAGTTAAAAGACTGGGGTTCAAATAATGGTTCTAATACTTAATCCCTTTTGAACTTGGGCAAGTTACTAACCCTCTTTGGTCCTTAGTTTCCCCATCTATAGAAAGAGTAAGGCTAGATGACCTCTAAGGTGGACTCTCGAATTATGGATCCATGACTTTTTCTCTTTCCTTAACAATTCATTCAACATTCATTGAAAAGAAAATCCCAAATTGATCAAGGGCTGGTAAACATTACCACAAATGAGCTCATTGCAGTGGAAGTGAACTCATGATCACTCTGGCTGCCAAAACCAATCCACACCAGATTGCGAACCTTGCCCAAGATCACATAGACTAAGAAAAAAGCAGGGTGTCTTGACAATAAATTCTTTTCACTTTAATGGGAAAAATTGAGAGACTTAATTCTCAAAAGTCTACCAGACTACCATCTTTATTAGGAAAAAGAAAATGGAATTTTGCATGCACATAGGTCTATGCCACAATAAATAGGTATTTCCAAAAATGTGAATATGTATTATCAACATTAATATGAATATACAAGGCACAAGGAGAATACAGAACAAATAGTTTCTGCATACCAGTCATTGGAAGTTTCCCAATTTACCATTCCTATTAGTTTCCAACTCTCCCATATCCCAGATCCTGGCTCAAGATATCCTATTGATGATTCTTGGATTTTCTTTTTTTTGGCAGCTTCATTTTGGCAACCTGGTTCTCCCTCAAAAACTAATGCTTCTGGTAATGACCCAGCTCTGAAGTTGACTTAATCCCAGGATGTAAAGTCAACTTTGCCTTTCTTTGATAACCTTTAACAAACTGGCTCTGGAATAGGAATTAGCACACTTCTTGCTCTTTCCACTGACATTTATAAACTTCCTCTACCTTTATCACTTATCAACTTCTCTTTTGAGATTCACTTAATCCAAATGTATCACCCAATCAAAATCATGATGATTTCTTTTTCTACTGGCTCCCATTATATTTTCCCTCCTTTTTCAATTAGTTCAATGCGTGACTCAGGCTCCTTATTATATATTCAACTCCTTTCCTTTTACTAGTGGACTTCAACATAAAAATTAATGTTCTAAACTCCCTAACTTCCCACTTTTCAGTGTACACAATGCTATAAAGTACTCCAGTTGTCCACGGGGACAGGTGCATCATTGATCTTGCAAATGTTCTGCTACTATGTTTAAGAACTCTGAAATTCTTTTATCTAATCATAGTATATAATCACTCCACATTCCACCCTACCTAAACCTAATCATTCTTATTGTTGCCTCCATTCCCTCCACCCCTTAGTACCTTCCCAGGTCATCACCTCTGCTCTGACTATACTTTCCTCCATTCCCATTCTGTGTTAGTTAAGTTCTCCACTATCCTCTACCCTAGAATACCTTCTTCCTTGATTTCTTGCTTTGTCAAATTCCCATATGTATTAATCCCATAATCTACCTCTTTCAAGTATTGTTGGCCAGAACTGGAAGGAGATATACCTTGGGGCTATAAAATTCAGTTATCTGATTTCAACAGAATCAATATTTGAATAAACTATAATTTGTTTTTTAAAAAATCACATTTAAGTCACAATCTGACTCCAACTTATCTTTACAAATTGATTTCCCATTACTCTGCTTTAAATACATTACATTCTGGTTAAACTGGTTTACTTGCTGTTTCTAGCACACATTCACCCCTTGTCCTCCCTATTCCCATACATCTTCACACACACACACACACACACACACACACACACACACACACACACACACACAGCCCTTTAAGAAAGTTGCCCCTTATTCCTGGAATGCTCTCCATCCTCAACTCCTCCTCTTGTAGCTCCTAGCTCCTTTAAAGACTCAACTCAAATGGCATCTCTTAGAAGAGGTCTTTCCTATTGCTCCCAGGTGTTAGTGCTGTTGAAATGATTTTATCAATTTTTTGTGGAACATTTACTCCCTCTTAGACAGGTTAGAAAGTTGATTTCCTGAAAGTCCAATACTATGTTTTTATGAATGAGGGAGATGCTAAATTTCACTATTGAGTCCATTTTTCATACATATCCCTATTTTCTTATTTTTTCTTTCTTAGAAACAATATATCCTTCTTAAATTATAAAAGATCAGGAAAATCAGAGAGAAATTCCTGACCCACTCCAGTAAGCATTCAAAAATCTTCTCTCCATTGATTAATAACAGACTAAGGCCAGAAAATTGTGCTTGAAAAAATTGTATCTCTATATGCTGAATCATCATTAATATGTTAAGAGAACTATACAGTTTTATTTTGTGACATGGAAATCACTTTAAAAGACTGATATATATTAGTTTAAGGTTGCCAAGGAATTCAGCTATGTAATTCCTAAATGAAAACTCAAGTCAGCAGTCAACCTTTTATGGAGTTTTTAATTACAAACAGGAGGAAGAAAGGTATGAGAGAGAGAGAGAGAGAGAGAGAGAGAGAGAGAGAGAGAAAGGGGAGAGGAGGAGGGAATAGGGCTTAAATACCCCCCTCTGTTTAGGCTGGGCCAAAGGCCCAAGCCCTTAGATAGCTGGGGCAAAGAAAAGAGATCAGTCCCTATCACTCACGTGACCAAAAAGGAGAAACAGTCTCAGGGGCCTCCACCTCCAGCCTCCTTCAGAGCAAGCCCTCCTCTCAGACCTCTCCAGGAGCTCTCCCTCCAGGACCTCTCTCCTCTCAGACTCCTTCAGAGCAAAACCTCTTAGAGCAAAACCTCTCAGAGCAAAACCTCCTCCTCTCTCCTCAGACCCCGCTATCTTTAAGGAAACCATCTAAGTTCCCTCCCCTCAGTTCTCACATCTACCAATCACTGTCGATGTCTCCCCTGTGCCAATGGTGGCTCTAGTTTAACCCAGGACTGCCCAGAGGTCTGCCCCCCTTTGCATATGTCTGTTGAAGGTCATATTCTCAAATAATTAAGTCTTGATCTTTGCTGTAGCCCTTCCTAAATCCTGTTACTCTGAGTAGGGTGGAGATTGTAGTTTCTAAGACCTGGTTCTGTCATTCCAAGTGTCTCTATTGTATCAATTCTAAAATCAATCATGACTCAAATAACTTCCTGTTCTATGCTTAAGCATAGGTCAAAGCCCTTTCCATTGTTTAGCAAAAGGTTTCTGTCCTAAAGTAGTCTTAAGTAGGGAGGAGAAGGACCCTCCCATGCCAAGGGTTTTCACATTCCAATAGAGTTCTTACTATCAGTAGGAAATTTTTCAAGTATGAAATTTCCCAATGGGGAAATTTCCAACATTCATAAGTCTAAGAAATTTTAAGGTTTACAATTTGAACACACAATTAAAAACAAATGATTTAATTCATCACATACAGCATTATCTCTATGTGCCCTTATAGGATATGTCATATCTATCTTAAGTCTCCTCTGCCCAATTTCCTCCAGGTGAAACTTTGATTTTCTTTTTTTTTCCTTGTTTATACCTGCTTTATTTTTTTTTAAATTTTATTGATTAACTTAATTCAGAGTAGAGGTAAGATTCACTCATACATAAATGAGGAAACTGCATGCAGGAAAAAGAAGGCTTTATTTTTACCCCCAAAGGACACAGTGGAACTCAAGCCTAGAATTTAGGTCTTTGGCTCTCATTCAGTATTCTGCATAGTATGCTATTAGGTTAGGCCACCGAGCAAAAATCCTTCCTGGACCAGATGCTCTTGATGTTGATGATGATGTTGATATTGATGATGATGTTGTTGATGATGATGATGATAGTAATGATTAAATTTGGAGTTGGAGATTTTTCTTCCATTTGAACCTTTCTGACTCTTCCTATTGGAATGATTAAAATTTTCTTGGAGACTGTCTTTAACCTCTTTCACCCTTCCATTGTATTGGTCTTCTTCTTTATGAAATATAAAATTACCCCATTTTATTTTATTTTCCCATTTCTCTTAGTATTATCCTCTTTTTTACCTGTAGTTTATATATATATATATATATATATATATATATATATATATATATATATATTCTTTTTTTGACATTTCATGCTATAATTTGTCAATGTTCCCTCTAAGTATACTTCTTCTAGCTACCTTGATGATAATAACAATTTTTAAGAGTTACCAATATCATCTTTTCTTTTGGAATATAAATCATTTGAACTTATTGGGTCCCTTAAAAAAGTTTTTTTTGTTTGTTTTTCCCTTTCTCAATTACCTTTTGTTGATTCTCTTGAGTTCTGTGTTTGGGCATCAAATTTTCTGTTTAAGTCAGGTCTTTTCTTTATGAATGCCTGGAAGTCTTCCATTTTTTTAAATAACCATACTTTCCTGCAAGAATATAGTCAACTTTGCTGGGTAGTTGATTCTTGGTTTTAGATCTAGTTCCCTTGCTTCCTAGAATATCATATCCAATGCCTTCTGGTCCTTCACTGTGGATATAGCCACATCTTGTGTTATCCTAACTGTGATTCCATGATACCTGAATGGTTTCTTCTTAACAATTTGTAGTATATTTTCCTTGATCTGGTAGTTTTTTAATTTGGCTATAACATTCCTAGGCATTGTCAATTGGGGATTAAATGCAAGAGATGATCTGTGGATTCTTTCAATCTCCACTTTTCCCTTTTGTTCAAGAATGTTGAGGCAGTTTTCTTGGATAATTTCCTGCAGAATGATGTCCAGACTTTTTCTTTTGTCATGACTTTCTGGTAGTCCAATAATTCTTAAATTGACTCTTCTGGATCTGTTTTCCTGGTCTGTAATTTTATCAATGAGTTTTTTCACATTTTCCTCAATTTTTTCATTCTTTTAATTTTGTTTTTATAGACTTTTGCTGACTCATGAAATCATTTGTTTCTAGTTGTTGGATTCTAATTTTTGAAGACTGAATTTTATCCCTGGATTTTTGTTCACCTTTCTCCTTCTGGTATGCTTTTCTTTGTAGGTCATCTTTCACTTTGCCTTGTTTTCAAGCTACTCAATTCTGCCTTTCAAGACACTATTTTCCTGTTTCAGTTTATGTGCCTCCTTTTCATAATGATTTGTTTTGCTTTTTAAGTTCTTTCCCCAATTGCCTTCAGTCTCTCTTAATTGTTTTTTGAATTGTGTTTTGATTTGTCCCAATGCCTGAGTCCAATTCTCTGGGGTTTCTGTGTTTTTGCTTGGTGTTCCTTGGTCTTCCTCTGTTCCATCTGCTCTTTGTTCATTACTTGGATAAAAGCTGTCGATGGTAATTTATTTTTTCTTTTTCTGTTGTTTACTCATATTTTTTCCTTCTTCTCTCCCTTCCCCCCCCCCTCCATCATTGGCTATAATCTTGCTCCTCTGATTATTTGCTGGATCTGTGAGTCTGGGCTATTCTGTGCTGAAGGGGCTTCTTCTCTGCTCTGCTGATTGACTAGATTAAGCTGATGGAGTATTAATGAGCCCTGAGGTCAGATCTTCCCCAGCTAGAAGCAGAAGCTGAAGGTGAATATGAAGGTGTGGAGGCTGAAGGGAGCTGTGCTTCCCACCCTGTTATCAAGGTATTCTGTCTTGGGTGCAGCCTTTGCTCTGGGATCCCAGTCATCAGGATTCTTATGGAAGCTCTAAGCGCAGTCAGTGGGGGAGGAGTATTGGTCCTCTGAAGGCTTCATATCTGCCCTATTGGGGTGGGAGCTGATCTTCAGAGCTGGATGTGCCCTGAAGGTAAAACCTTGAGAAGCAGAGGCCCAAAATGTAGAGTAGTGGCTGCGACTAGGCTGACTAGGCTGCCTTCCCTCCATGCCTCTCCTCCAGCTGCCTCCCTGCTAGCTGTGATTAGAGCCCTGAGCCTAGCACAGCTGTGGCAGCAAGGCATTCCCTCCAGGCTGGAGCCCTCTCCTTGAGATTCCAGCTATCACTGGAGACTCAGCACAGTAGGTAGGAGAGGGGTGCTGGTACCTTCCTTTGTCTTTTTCCTTAAATCTGAGAATTTAGCCTTCTCTGTATACCTTTTAAGTTGAATCCAGCAGGAAGGTCCCCTGGCTCTGTCCTGTTGTTAGATTTGGTTTTTTTGTCCCCGCACTTTGTTTTTGATTCATGTGGAAGGGTTTTCACAGTGGGCTCTGCATTTGCTGCTTCTAAGTGGCCATCTTGACTCAGCCCCCCTTAAATGTGATTTAAATACCAAACAAAAGAATTTATAATTTATCTAGAGTCGATAGGAGGTCCCCAAAGCTTCTTGAAAAGGAGAGAGATATGGAAAAAGGAGAGGCTACATATAAAGAGACCAGTAAGGAAAGTATTACAATAGATTCAGGTAAGGGTTGATGAAAGCCTAAAAAGGGTGATGGCCTTTTGAATACAGAGAAGAAATGCCATGGAGGTAAAATTGGTAAGATTTTTTTCTTTTTAATATGGAGTAAGGAAGAAGGTAAAGGACAACAAAGAGTGGAGGATGAATCCAAAGTTGGGAATTGGTTACAACTTGTCAGAAATAGGGAGGTTAGGGGGAGGGCTGTCACACACAAAAAAAAGTTCTTTAGATATATTGAGTTTAAGATCTGTATGAGGCATCTAAATGGATATAATTCAGCAGAAATATGTAATATAGGACTGGTGCTCAGGAAAAAGATAAGATCTTAATATGTAGATTTAGAAGCCATCAGCATGAAAAAATAGCTGAATCCATGGCAGCTGATATAATCATCAGGAGATATAGTATATAGAAAGAAGAGAAAAAACCTCAGGAGAGAGAGGCTTGGGGAATATTCACAGAGAGGGAGTGGTATATGGATGATGATCCTTCAAAGACATCTAAGAAGAATCTTCAGACAGGTATTAGTCAAACTAGGGAAGAAAGCTGTCAGGCAAAAATGTAAGGCAGGGAATATATCTGGGAAGAACAAATGAATACAAGTGTCAAACGTCACAGAAGTCAAGGAGGATGAAGATGAAGAAATGAGGTGATTGAATTAAATGATTTCTAATATCCCTTCTAGTTCTAAATCTGTGATCCTACATCCAAAGGAACATGATCTGTCAAGTATTTACATTTATTATCTGTATTATATTCTAAATTGTAATTAATTTGACTTATTTATCCCAAAATTAAAATATACATTTATCTCACCCATGCATATACTATATAAACTATCACAATCCAAACCAGTGGATGCCTGCTGACAGTGAGGACTTGCCATTTGTTAGGTCACACCCTTACCTCCTGTTGGTGGGAAAATGTTGAGAACCCTTGTGTCCCAAGTAATGAAAGTGTGAGGGCCTTCTGCCCTGTCAGATATATTGTTGTTATATCTTCAAAATCTTACTACTATTTATTTTCTGTTATCAGAAAAAATAATTAGAGGAACTAAGATTGACTCCAGGTGCAAATGAGCTTAGTTTTCAGTGTCCTCCTTCCCTTTGATTAATAGGAAAGTTATTTGTGACAAGAGGAAAGATTTGGTTTTTTTTTGGTCAGTGGAAGTAGAAGGAGTAAAACCTCTTATTATCTTAACATACCACGCCACTTTAATATTTGTTGAACACAAAATGTGTTTATGTGCCACACTGAAATACCAGAAATCTTGAGTGTTCTAGTCTAAGAGCTAACATTTTACAAAAGGAAATGTGGAGAATCTCATCTTCTAGTAAATCTTTGGGGAGTATCCCCCACCCCAATCACAATTTCTCTACTGTTTCTTCCTGCTTCAGAGCTTCCTGCTTGAGTTCCAGCTTCCCTTTTTGAGTTCCTTTTGACCTTTTTCTAAAGATTCTATTGGAGCAGTGCTGCTGCTGCAATGCTGGGGATGATGAAATGGGTCCAGGTCCTTAGCTATCAGTCAACTGGGTTTCATTTCCATTCTAAGGCTTGAAAATCCAGTTAGGTTTGTAAAGAACAAGAATACAGGAGAGATGAGTGGGAGAAATGAGATGAGGCTTAATGAATTCTAAGGCTCCTTCCAGCTTTGAACCTGGGATCCTATATCCAAGAGAAATGATCAGCCCAGTACTTATAATTATTACTTGGGTTATAGTAAATTTTCTAATTCTAGTCCCTTTTCTGAACTAGAGAGCAAGGTCTGATTGGGTGGCACAGACTTCTCAGAACATCAAACACTTTTTGTCCTTCGGGCTCTTCAAAGTAAGCAGGAGGTTCGATTCAATTACTCACAGAATGATATTCTCTCCAGGATTTGGGAGATCTGCTCTGTACTCCCTAGGGTACACCTCAAGCCTACATAGCAGTCAACCAATCAGCAAGCATTTATTCAGAATTTACTATTTGCTGGGCCCTGGGTTAAACATTTTCATACAAAGAAATCAAAATGAAATGAAACAAAAATGCAATCCCAGCCCTCCAGGAACTCACATCCTAATGGAAGAAACAAACAGGAAAATAGCTTTACTGTATGAACAAAATAGGTAAATGGTAATCTTAGAGAAGGCATTAAGGGAGAACCAGTTGAGGCCTCTGGCATAAAGTGGTATTTGAGTTGTCTTGTAGAAAGGCAGGGAAACAGAGGCAGAGGTACAGAGGAAGGACATTCAAGTTATGGGAGATAACGAGTACAAAAAAGCACAAAGCTTGGAGAGGAAAACTGTAGGGAAGATTAAGTAGGACAGTGTAGCTGAAATATAAATATATATAATGTAAATATATATAAACATAAATATAAAGGTGAAAATAGTGTAAGAATGCTGGAAAAGGGAAAAGGCACAAGGTCATTAAATGCCAATGTGAGGATTTGATATTTTATTTTCTTTTTCAAACCTGTACCTTCTGTCTTAGAATTGATACCAAATACTGGTTTCCAGGGCAGAAGGGTGGTAAAGGATAGACAATTGGGGTTAAGTGACTTGACCAGGGTTACACAGCTGGGATGTGTCTGAGGTCACATTTGAAACCAGGACTTTCTGTCTCCAGGCTTGGCTCTCTATCCACTGAACTGCCTAGCTTTTCCTAGGACTTATGAAGATTAAAATTTAGGGAAACTGAGGCAGGTAGAAATTAGTTTCTCTCTGCAAGGAGTATCATATTTTAGAGGTTTATTAAAGGTTGAGAATTTAAGAATATACAAGTAAGAAAAGGCACGTGCCAGGTGGGCCATGAGGCCCACCCAAAATTTCACTCACATCATGAGACATGTCTGTTTGCCAGCAGAGACAGGAAGTAAAGAGAGCCAAAAGCCTTTGCAATCAAGTTAAATACCCTATCTCGTTCTCGGCCCAGGTGAGGTTACAAAGCATTCTGGGGAAGTGGAGCAAGGGCTTCTGGGGATTGAAGTCCAGAGTTTAAATACATTTTTACAGACTTGATATTTTATAGAAGAGGTAATTGTGAAGTAACACAGTGCATTGAGAAAGGGAGAAGGGGTGTGAGATGAAGAGTGAAGAAAGTGATTAGAACACTAAGAAAGAAAGAATAGAGGGAGATGAGATTGAGAGAGCCTTGGGGGATACCTATGGTTAGTGAGCATGACATGAACGAATGTCCAGAAAAGGATTTGTTGAATCTTTCTCCATTGTCAATTCATCCACAAATCATTCTTGAAAGCAGTCTGGTAAAATCCTTTCTTTGAATAATGATTTTAAAGGTAGTAAATAAAATACATAGTACTGCAAAGGAAATTCATTAAATTGAAAAATTATCAAAAGTATAAAAAAATTCACCTACTCCAGGACTCCAACTCCCTAATCAGTGCTCCCTTCGACGGTATTCTCCTGAACAGACTATTCTCTCTCCTTTTTACCCTGACCCAGAGTATTTTTATGGATTGTGAAAAGCAGTATAATTTAGTAGAAAGATATCAAAAATTTCCTACGTTCAAGTCCTACTTTGTATCTTCATCTGCAAAGTGCACCTCCAGAGAAAGAACCATTGAAGTCAGAAAGCAGACCAAAGCATACTATCTTTCACATCAGTTTATTTACGGTTTTATTTTAGGGTTTTGGTTTTCTATGAGTATTCTCTTACAACAATGACCAATATGGAAGTATTTTTACATGATAATACATGTATAATCATGAGAATATCATTGTATTGATCATTGTATTGCTGAGAATAGCATTGTATTGCTGAGAATAGCATTGTATTGCTGAGAATAGCAGTCACGGATGAACATCCTACAATATTGCTGTTACTGTGTGCAATGTTCTTCCAGTTCTGCTTATTTTGCTCTGCATCCGTTCATGCAGATCTTTCCATTTTTTTTCTGAAATCATCCTGCTTATCATTTTTTATATTTCTCATGACTTCTAAAAGAATTAGAAATTCAGAGAACGTCTGAATTGGAAGGTCATGAGAGTCTTTCTAGGCCAAAATGTATCTGACCAAGATTCCTCTGTGCAATATCTCCAGTAAGTGGTTGTTTAGACTTTGCTTAAAGGCCTCCAGTGAAGGGGTCTCTAATGGCTCCTGAGGCAACTCACTGTATTTTTGAACAGTTTTAATTTCTATGTATTTTCTCCCCTATGTTGAACACAAATTGACTTTTCTATTACTTTTATTTTAGTTCTTCCCTCTGGAGCTAAGAAAATAAAAAATTGAATCCATCTTCCACAAGATCGCCCTGTCAGTATTTAAAAACGTGAAGACTATTAGGTCTAGCTAAGCCTTCTTTCTTCAGGACAGACACGTCTGGTTTCTTTAATCAGTCCTTGTAAGGCAGGGTCTCTGTTCCTCCTAACAGGTCCATCACTGTCTTTGGACCAGCTCCAACTTGTCTATGTCCCTTCTAAGATGCGGCTCCTAGAAGCGGATACATGGTATGACCACCATTCATTCCCTTTCTTCTGAACTCTTAGTCTTACAATCCAGCCTAAGAAAGCAGTACCTTTTTGGACTGCTTTATTTTATCATTTCAACAAATACTCACTACTGAGCCTTTCCCTTAGACCTTGGGGATACAGTATTAAAAAAAAAAAAAGTCCTTCAGAGCGGTCTTAAAGAGGCTTACAATCTAACACATGGTATAAGAAGGACGACACGCCATCTTTTTACTCAGAGAAGAAGGAAGCCATCAGAGGATGTTACTCAATTTTACAGCGTTTCATCCTTTATCTTATGTGATTCACTTTTCTGGGAAATACTGGATTCCTGGGAAGCCTATTGCAAAAGGACAGCAGAAGTTTACATTTTTTTTTAATTTCTGTTCACAAGTATGTATTTAGGATGAAGCTTGACATTGCACTTCTGAGTTCTTCATTGGATATTATCGCAACTCTTACAATCTCAGCCTAGAGGCTGCTGCTATTGCTGGGGGGATAAACCCAATTTACAGTGATTGACAATGGATTTGGAAGTCTAGTCACAGCCAGGCCACAATGGAGTGAAACTAGAATTCCTTTTATTTCTGCTTCTGCCTGAATGTAGTTCTAAGAAACAAGTCTGCTTTTGGCTTTAGGTTTAGGTTTCAGGATTTAATCCTTTTAAAGGGGGCTGAGGGATAACAAATGATCCTACAACAGAGATATCCAGTCTGTAGACAAGCAGAGGATATAAGAGGGCAAAAATCCCCCTCTTGTCCACAATGGCCTACAGACCTCTCTGGAAATGTTGCTTTTTCTGAAGGTGAGAGCCCAGCAGTCTGTTTTTGCTCATCCTGCCTAGCTTCTTTCCTAAGGCTTCAGACTGAAGAAAAAATCGCTGGATAACACAATGGGACCTTGATGACCAACACATTTCCCTGCTGCTGCGCATCTGACTCTAAAGATTTGGTAGCTATAACCCTAAAAGTTCCCATGCTGTTATACCTTCTCCAGTTCCAGATTTAGATACTATTTTATTATCTGGCTAGGAATGTTTGAATGATCAAGTTTCTGAGTGAATTTCCTCATTCTGTAAGCTTGGGCAGGGTATAACAAGTCTCTAAGGTTAGTGATTCTGGGTTCAAATCCTATCTATGAGGTTTACTCTTTTTTGTGACCTTGAACAAGAAGAAATTTAGCCTCTTTGGTTCTCAAATTCTTCATCTGTTCAATGGGGAAGGGGGATTTGGTGACCTTTAACATCTTTCCCAGCTCTAGAGATATGATTCTTTGACTTGCCTATAGTCACACAGCTACAAATTCTTCACCACTTCACACACTTCTTTCCAAAGCAAAGACTCTTATGTTAGTGGCTCAGATAGGATTAGAATTTAGGGCTCTTGACTTCCCATCCAGGTACTTTCCATAATACTCTGCTACTACTTTATGTGCCAGAGCTGCATAGAACTTGGAAGGCAAAATGGGAGAAGCCACTGTCAGATGGTGTTAGTTTTCCTTCCAAAATGGCCCAAGAACTGAGATCTAATGAAGTAAACATGAATAGAAAACACTTGGGTCAGGCATGATGTGAACAATAATGCTACCGCTTTCTTTCACACAAGGTAGGGGGGAAAGAGTCCAGTTCTAATGGAAGAAAGTAAATGAATAATTCTCACTTACATGGCAATGGGGCTGCTTTGTCGTGCATCAATAAACAAACAAAAAAGAGACAACCGTCCTTAAAAGGACAGCCATTTTATTCTTGCAAAATTCTCTGAACAAAGATGTATCACTTCAAAGAAACCACCCAAGTAAATGCAGAACTACTATTAGAAAAAAAAATAGCATGTCAGTCTATGTATAGCAAATAACTGGTTCAGGTCCTTTATAGGAGCAACCACAGGTTTAACCTGGAAAGATATTTAGAGCCATTTTGAGAAAGAAGGAGTCTACCATAATAAGAAGTTGCAGGACTCTACTACGGTTCTTCCAAAGTCAACACGAAAGTTTGAACAAGGCTTCTAGAAGTTTCCCTTAGCAAAGCAATGACCTTTCCTGACTTATGCTTAGTAGCCCAATATATGATACACTCTTTTAGAGTCTTTTAAATAACAAAATAAATTCCAGGCCACCAGATAGAGCATTGAGCCAGTGCTTTCATGCAAACATTTCCCAGATGTGATGCATGAAACATAGCTAAAATAAGATGATGACTGCCTTCTGGAATAACAAGGCAATTTCCTCATAAAAAAAAAGAATCTTTTATGGGCAAATAACTCATGTTCACAGTTAGCAAACAAATTTAATTCCTCAAGCAATTTCTCTACTGGCGACACTCCCCACCCCAAGTCCAATTTGGGAACTAGTGCAATTAACGCCATATCATCAACCCAAAGAGTTTGACTGAGGGTCTTCAGACATAACTACCAATTGAAGTGAAACAGCTCGGATCCTTAGTGGTGAGGAGCTCAGAGCATCAGCCTTCAAAATATGTTCATGTAACTCCTAATTGCTGCAGCAACCCATTAACTATACCTTCCCAACAAAAAAAGACAGTCAAAACCCTACAGACTATATTGTCTTCACCACCTTGGCTGGCTGGGTCAGATTGACCTTGGCTTTCTCCTCGGGATTCCCTTACCCTTACTATCCCTTCCTTTATCTCTCTTGCAACTTCAGGGATTGACTCACTGCCTAACCTTAGTTGGTGCCAAGTGACTAACCAAAAGAAATTAAAGATAAGCTTAGAAAGCAAGAAAACCTTCATTTCATTTCAATTCTGCCTTTTAGGAATTCACCTATGAAACATATAGAATTAAACAGCTTAGAAAAAATACTCCCAAGGTAGCTTTCTTGACCACTAAAATCTATGAATTCTTGCATTTATAGTCATACTCAACAAAATGATGCAAAAAGACTCAAAGTTCAACATACATACACATATATGCACACACACATACATGCCAGCACAAAAGGAAAGGTCCATGTAACAAGGATAGAAAATTCTAGGAAAATAAAAAAAATTAACTGTCATGAAAGGGGATGGAGGATAGGAAAAAATGGGAATGAAGATGAGAGAGAGAGAGATCTCAATCAAACTGATTCTTTTCTTTGTACTCTGTTCATTGCTCTTGCTTCCAAACCTTTCTATGATCAGAATTCATTCCCCCCTCCACTCGGACTCATGACGAGCCTTGATAAAATGACCCTGAACCCTACAAAGTTACAGAATTCCATTCAGAAAGTTTACACACAAGCCTAAGTGTCCAGTCATACGAAATGAGTTTACGAATCCATCACTGGAAAGATGGTGACACAATTAGGGTGTGGGCTTCTCCTTTGAAAATAGTGACAGCTGATAGTTACATAGTGCCAGAAGGCCAAAGAACTTTTCATGTTTTATTTCATTTGGTTCTCCAAATGAACCTGGGAAATCAAGACTATTATTTTCTTCATATTGAAGATTGAAAAAAAAATGACTCTGAGAGATTAATGATTAGCTCAGAGCCTCACAGGTGGTAAATATCCCAGACTGGACTGGAGTATGGGTCTAAAGTCTTCCTGACTCCAATTCCAGAGCCCTATCCACTCTACAGCTGTGGTACCAGCCCAGATATTTGTTAGCTATAAGAAGCAGGCCAAATAATTTCATTTCTCTTAGCTTACTTCCTCAGATGTAAAATGGGGATAAGAAGGCAATCTACCTTTCAGGGTAAGTGTGAGGGCTAAATAATATCACACACCTGCTCATAAATACATATATATATACACATATATACATGAATATGTATATAATATATACACAAAATGTTCTAAAAGTTTTAATGCATTCTTTTTTGAAAAAATTTTGTTACATTAAAATTCCCAGGTATCTCTTTCTTTTTCTCCCCTCCTCACACTAGAAAAGGTATCATTTGACAAAAAAAGATATATGCATATATAAAACTATGTCTTGCTTGTTTGTATTTATCATTTCTTTCTCTAGAGATGGACATACATAAGTCATTCTTCAAACAATGTTTCTGTTGCTGTATATAATGTTTTCTTGTTTCTGTTCATTTCACTCTTTATGATCTCATGTGTCTTTCCATGTTTTTAAATTAATTTGCTTATCATTTTTTATGGTAAAGTCATATTCCATCACAATCATATATCAAAACTTGCCATTTCCCAATTGATAGACATCCTCTTGATTTCTGGTTCTTTGCCAACACAAAAAGAAATGCTGGAAATAGTTTAGAACCTTTAGACTCTTTGCCTTTTTTCCTGATCACCTTAGGAAATAAACCTAATAGTAGTATTGCTGAATAAAAAGGGATAGTCAATTTTATAATTCTTTGGCATAATTCCAGATTGTTCTCCAAAATGGTTGGTTCAGTCCACAGTTCCACTAACATTGTACTTTGTCTCCATTTTCCCCTATCTCCTCCAACATTTGTTATTTTATCCTTTTATCATTTTAGCCAATCTGATAGGTGAGAGGTGATATCTCAGAGTTGTTTTGATTTACATTAATCAATAACGATTTAGAGCATTTTATATAGTTATATCTAGCTTTGATTTCTTTATCCAAAAACTGTCTAGTTCATGTGTTTTGACTACTTATCAATTATAGAATGGCTCATTGTCTATGGTAAAGCTCTATATTTTACATAAAGCATCTATCTGAGAAACTGTATATAATTCCCCCACCCCAGTTTATTGTCTTCCTTCTAATCTTGGCTACATTACTTCTATTTATACAAAATCTTCTAAATTTAATGTATTCAAAATTAGCCATTTTACATATCACAATACTTTTTATCTCTTATTTATTCATAAATTCATCTCCTAACATAAATCTGTTAGATAATAAGCCCCTTTTCTAGTTTATTTATAATATCTTAGTAGCTCCAAACTGCACTAAGACTTTCAGAACATTATCTGCTTATTTGCCTGTCTAGCTACCTATAGAGTTATAAATTTATAAACTTTAAATAACTTTATAAATATAACAACAGCAGTGCCACGATGGCTTCTCATGCCAGGAGAAGTTTAAAATGTGTAGAGAATGTAAAGGTCTGAACTCAGACATCACGATAAAACTTCTCGACCCCCACTGACTTCCAAAAATGAATATTCCAATACTAGTTTATGGTTAATACCATTCTGTACATCACAGTTTCTTAGTAAGCCATTTGTGCCTTAGTGCCTTCTAGTACTATGAGGCTACACTGTATAGCTCTAATATTGATGGATAGAGTATCTGGCTCAAGTAAGTGGTGTGTTGTCATTACAATGCACTTAGCATAAACTGGAGTCACTATCTGAGGAATATTGTAGAAAGTGTCCTCTTGCTAACGATTCACAGAATCTGAAGAAGTAGAAAGGCCTTCAGAGACCCTCTAGTACAACCTATGGGTAACCTCAAATCCCTCTATATTCTCTCTAACAAATATAACGTGAATCTCTTTTTCCTGGAGCAAAGAAAATGGGTCCAAATTAGTTATTTATTTATTTTTTTGTAGAAGAAAAACATAAAGCGAGTAACCCCAGGTCTGCTGGAAAGCCTTACTTTGTTCTTAGATGACAGCAGTCATGGTTGAATGTCTTTTTTTTTTAAGAGAGTATGAATGATATAGTAGCCTAAGAAGGGAATAGTAGATATTTTGATTCTCTCTTTTTTCTTCATTGTTACATAACATAGTCAAGTAGTCCAGGATTTCCTGAAGTTTTTTTTTTTATATTAGTCATTATACACTGTCACTCCTCTTAGGGAGGCATCCTAAAAACCCAGTACTGTGCTTAGAAAGCCTAGTAAGTCAGATCTTCTGAAGCTCCCTAGTTCTTGTCGTTATTTAATGTTTCATGAATGGAAAATTTATAACATGATACCTTTCAACAGATGATGATTGTGTGTCTGTGATATTATTATTGAAAATCAATCATTTATAATTCTGATCACAGTCAAGTTGTATAAAGCCTTTACCTTAACAAGAACAGCAAGGAATTGATTGACTTTATATAGTGAATTAGAATGTTGCTTCTTACCGGCCTTCTTACCAGCGAAGTCTCACAAAATCTCATTTAGCCTGGGTCTAAAAGGCTTAGTATTGTCCAACTGGTTTGAGTATACTTTGTTTGATTAATTACTCAAGATGATTTTCATAGGAAGCAGCATAATATGGTAGAAAGGGAATTTTGGTTCTCGTGTCATAGGAACAAAGTTCAAACGCCACTTCTCATATTACCCAGGGGACTCTTGTCAAGTCTCCCTAAACTTGGTGGGTCTGTTTCCTCATCCACAAAATGAGTAGGCTGGGCAAGATTGCCTCTGGGGGTCCATTCTAGATCTAGTTTCCTACATTTCCCTCTTAAAATAAAATGTACAACTCTAGCTTTTTAAATGAATTTTTGGGTATGTCAACCCTGATGCAATGGCATCTATTCTCCCTGATAAGCTTCGAGATATTCAGAAAACATTCTTTAAAATGTGTTGACAAGTTTCTTAGCTGAACCAGTATCTGCTTTAAACTTTACTTCCTAAAGGGAGAACGATCTGGTTTCTAAAAGGCTCTTATGCTGCCCTCTACTGTTTTGTTGTTGTCATTTAGTTGTTTCAGTAGAGTATGATCCTTCATAACCCCATTTGGGGTTTTCTTGGCCAAGATACAGGAGTGATTTGCCATTTCCTTCTCCAGCTCATTTGACAGATGAGAAGCTAAAGCAAATAGGATTGAGTGACTTGCCCAAGTTCACATGGCTAGTAAGTGTCTGAAGCTGGATTTGAACTCAGGAAGATGTTTTCCTGACTTCAGGCCTCCCTTCTGTTGTTTAGTGGGAATTTCACTGCTAGTCACAATGCATCTTGGACACTGTTAGATAAGCATCATCATCTCAGACTGTGCCTCATGATCTCAAAACGTTGGCCACAGACTCTGTGAGGGTATCTTCAGTGATTATTACATCATCACATCTAAGGTCTACCATTTCCATCCTGAATTCATGAATAATTATGAGCCACTCTTAACAATATTGAACTCCCCAGCAGTCTTGTCACAGAATCTCTGAATATGCTCTATAGTTCTGTGCTTTCTTTCCACAGAGTCAGGTTCAGCAGATAGAAGTGAGGGGAAGTCAGCTATTATAGCTGCTTCTGGGTGTTCTGCTAGATTTTATATGGCATCCTCATGATGTGGCCCTTCCTGCAAGATCTCTGTTCTTGGGTCTGTAAGCAGAGCAGCAATATGACGGATCTTAAAACATTGTAGAGGGGCAGCTGGGTAGCTCAGTGAATTGAGAGCCAGACCTGGAGACCACAGATCCTGGGTTCAAATCTGCTCTTAGATACTTCCTAGCTGTGTGACCCTGGGCAAGTCACTTAACCCCAGGTGTCTAGCCCTTGCCACTTGCCTTGGAGCCAATACATACTATTGATTCTAAGACAGAAGGTAAGAGTTTAAAAAAAAAAAAGACGTAGAGCAGGCATTTCTTGTGTTCCATGGGTCCTGTTGGCTTTTGCCTGAATATTTTGGATAGCATTTGATAGGAGAATCTATGTCTGATTTCCATGACATCCAAAGGTGCGCTTTTACTTGGTAGCACCTTTTTTTTGGCAGTTATTTTATTTAGTCAATTTAGAACATTATTCCTTGGTTACAAGAATCATGTTCTATCCCTCCTTCCCCTCCCATCACCGATGTGCAATTCCACTGGGTATCACACGTGACTTTGACCAGAACCTATTTTCATGTTGTTGCTGTTTGCATTAGGATGTTCATTCAGAGTCTACCTCCACAGCCATATCCCCTCGACCCATGTAATCAAGCAGTTGTTTTTCTTCTGTGTTTTTACTCCCAGTTTTTCCTCTGAATGTGGATAGTGTTCTTTCTCCTAGATTCCTCCAAGTTATCAGTCTCTGTGTACAATGTTCTCCTGGTTCTGCTCCACAGAGACTGACACACTCTGCATCACTTCCTGGAGGTTGTTCCAGTCTCCATGGAATTCCTCCACTTTATTATTCCTTTTAGCACAATAGTATTCCATCACCAACATATACCACAATTAGTTCAGCCATTCCCCAATTGATGGGCATCCCCTCATTTTCCAATTTTTGGCCACCACAAAGAGCAAAGCTATGAATATTCTTGCACAAGTCTTTTTCCTTATTATCTCTTTGGGGTACAAACCCAGCAGTGCTATGGCTGGATCAAAGGGCAGACAGTCTTTTATCGCCCTTTGGGCATAGTTCCAAATTGCCCTCCAGAATGGTTGGATCCATTCACAACTCTACCAGCAATTGGCAGCTATTTTAAATGGTGAGTTTGGTTCAGGCAAGAGGGCTTGACTTTTGGAAGGCTGCATTGTGAAATCTACATACATACAGGGTGACTATAACATGGTAGCTAAGAAATGCCCCAAACGCAGCTATTGCCAAGAGATGACACAACCCTTCAATAGCAGCAGCAAAGCCCTTATCGGCCTCGTGGCTCCCTTTGTGACACTGAAATCTCTGAACAAGAACTAAAGGAGCCGACGGGACAGTGTTCTCATGAATCCCTCAATTCACCAAATGTGCCATCTTAGGTGAATGAGGACTTGGAGGGATTTTATCGCCTGGAGCAGATGGTTAGACAGCATGCTTCTGTTTAGGGCTCCCTTTCTTGTTGGCTTCCAGGCTAGTCACTCTGTATGAGAATCCTATAAAATTGTTGCCTGACATCAAATTCGTGCATATACTCCAAAGTACTCATTGTAAGTACAGGGTTTGCTTAGACTCTAGGGCAGGAATCACCCAATTACATTTGTTGGGCTAAATCTAGGCAGCTGCCAGTTTTTGTATAGACGGATAGCTAAGAATTTAAAAAATATATCTTAAAACAGTTTTATTGGAACACAGCCAAGCGGATTCATTTATGGCATCTACACCGCAGAGCTGAGTAGTTGTGACAGAGACCATATGGAGCTCTCATCATTTTGCACTGCTGCTCAGCACTCTATAAATTGCAGTGACACAGTTATAACTCAGTAGTGTTTCACATGCTACATGCATTGTAGTATTGCAACACTATTTTATTTTTATTGCTAGTGCATATCGATCCTATTAAAACTGGAAGAGAAAAAAAGTTTATGATAATTTTTAGAGCTGAGGACCAAGATTGAATTTTTTTTTTCTGAATAAGAACTGCTCTTAGCCACTAATATTAAAGGCTAAACAGCATTGGAAATTAGGTTTTGTTGTAGACTTGATAATGTTTGTTAGTGAATTCAGCCTAAAATTATAGGCCGGAATAGTGCTTAAGTGTGAAACTTGTAGTACAGTCAATCTGAAGATAACTAATGTTTGAATCACTAGTAACGTCAAGAGGCTTACACAATTTCTGTGCTGTAAAAAGTTAAAACAAGAAGCAAGATCTCCATTTCCACACAAATTTGCAATGAATATATATATTTAGCTCAAATTACATTTCCAGTAGCATTTTTTGGACCTTGATACAAATAAAGTTTTCTTATTTCAAAATCCATTTTAACTGGGCAATTGAGGCACTTCTACCTAATCTCCATTTGGAAGTGCTTAATTGGCAATGTAATGACATGCTAAAAGGTAAATGTCAAAAGAATAAATTACAATAAAATTCTTTAAATGCTTTCTAAGTGACAAATATGCTCAATTATAATCATAACCTTGTGGACTGGTTAACAGTATTTAATAGAAACTATCTGTGTGAAAAAACATTTTTTTGAAGATGAAATACATAAATTCTCATTACAGAGCAGCATTGATGATAGAGGGAACATTAACTTTGAACCCCAATTAAGCAAAATGTTATTGCTTTAAAAAATAATTCTATTCTTCTCATTAGTAGTTCTCTATTGCTAAAATTATACTTAATTATTATGTTTATATTTTTATATTTTATATTTTTATTATGTTTTAATTTTGTCACTAAAATTTTATGTGAATTATTTTATTTTTTGTTATTTAAGGGCCTAATATCTTCAATTTTGTCTCTTGGTCCATAATGTCTAAAGTGTTTTCTATCTAGCTCTTTAACAGAAACAATTTGTCAACTTTTGTTCTAGAGTGAATAAATGTAATGTTTCCTTTAAAAATGCTGATTATATTGATTTTTTAAATTAACCTACATTTTTATTCATCCATGCTTCCTACTTTTTCTCTCCCTTCTCTCCATGTGCTCACTTATGTTGAAGAAAAAACAAATGAAAACAAAAAATAACACAGAAAATAAAGTCTTCAATACACAACTAACTATCCAACAAAACAAATTCCCACATTACCTATATCTAAAATTGCATGAATGAACCATTTAGGTACCTTACCTCAATATGAAGAGATAAGTGGTATATTACTCACTTGTGGTTTATCATTGCATTGATCACAATTCTAAAATCTTTCAAAATTGTTTTTCTTTATTTGTTATCGCTGGATAACTGTCAGTGGTTCTGCTCATTTCCCTCTACAATACTTCAGAGAGGTCTTTTCCGTTTCCTCTTAAACTATGTGTTTTATCATTTCTTAGGGCATAATAATATTCATTGCATCCATATATTACAGTTTCTTTCGCCATTTAGACTAACCCATTTGCTTTCAATTTTGAGGTATGATGAAAAGAGCTGCCATAAATACCTTCCATTTCTTTCGGGTATTAGCCTAGCGGTGGGGTAGCTTGATCTAAGGGAAGAGTATAGTTAGTTGAATTTCCAGACACAATTTCAAATTGCTTTCCAGAATAACTAGACCAATTCACAGTACCAATGATTGAAAATACCTATTTTACCATAGCACCTCCATGATTCATAATTTTCCTGTTTTGTCATCTTTGCCAGTCTGATGGGTGTAAAGTATAATCTAAAAGTTTATTTAATTTACATTTCTCCAATTGCTGGAGATTTACACTATTTTTTCATATGATTGTTGGTAGCTTGGCTTTTTATCCTGAAAATTGCCTGTTTATACCCTTTGACCATTAATCAATTGATGTAGCTCTATAATTCTCTATAATTCCTTACCTTGGAAATGAGACAAACTAGAGAATTTATTGCAAAGATTTTCCCCACAGTTATCCATTTCCTTTACATTTTTTCATTAGATTTGTTCATGTAAAATCTTTTAAATTCTGCCAATACTGCCAATATTATTTCAGTTAATCTAATTAACGTCTCCATCTTATTTAATTATAAACTCTTCCATCATCTATAGATGCAAAAGATAATTTCTTCCTTGATCATCTAATGTGTTTATAATGTGATCTTTTATATCTAAGTCAAAGATATGTATATGCTATGAGGAGTAAGTTTTAAGCTAATTTCTGTCAAACTGTTCTCTAGTATCCCCAGCCATTTTTGTCAGTTAGTGAATTCTACTCCAGTAACTGTATTTGGGTTTATCAAACACTATGCAACTCTTTTGTTGTTGTTGTTTCTGTAGTTCATGTTCCTAATGCGTTCCAGTGACCTGCCTGTCTTTTTTAAACCAGTACCAAATTGTTTTAATCATCACTGCTTTGTAGTATAATTTGAGATTGCTCAAGTGCCTTCTCCCTGGAATATCCCTTCACCATGCTGGCCCCTTTCTCCCACTGGTGAATTTATTTTGGGGACCTTCATTTTGGGGACAGATCCTGTTGATTTGAGAAAATACACATGAAAACTACTGATAGTTAAATATTTGCTTTTCTATGTTCAATTAATTATCTCAATGAAAATATGAAGTCAAGGAAAACAACGTTATTGGGGTAAGTTCCAAATAAGCAGAACTGAGTCGAGAAGAATTGAGATCTCCTCAGAAGAGTTGATAGTCTTGGAAGTAAGAGCTGACTTGGTCAGACATCCGCTGATCCAACGGGGAGCACATAGAAAGGTCAATGCTACAAGATGGTGATGAGGAAGTAAGAACTTGGATATAGCTTTTGTAAAAATAGACTTGAAACCAGGACTTCAATCCCCAGAAGCCCTTGCTCCACTTCCCCATAATGCTTTGTAATCTCACTGAATTCTCACCTGGGCCTAGAGGGAGATGGGGTATTTAAACCTGGTTGTGAATAGGCTCGGCCCTCTTTTTACTTCTGCTTCGGAGCATATGTGGCTCTCCACCCTAGCAGGCAAGATGTAAGTGGTTGTGTCTAGGCCTCTCTCTGGCCTAGACACGTGCTTTTCTTACTTGTATATTCTTAGGTTCTCAATCTTAAATAAACCTCTAAAAAAAACAATACTCCTTGAAGAGAGAAACTAATTTCTACCTGCCTCAGTCTCCCCAAAATTTTAATCTTTACACTTTTATAAATCTATTAAACTAATGTCACCTACAGTAAGGCCGAGCACATTCTGGTGGAATTTGCTTTAAATTCCACCCCTCCAACTGATGCCTTTGTGTGTGTGTGTGTGTGTGTGTGTGTGTGTGTGTGTGAATGTTGCTAACATCCTTTAAAAAAATCAGAAAATACATTTCCTTGTGCCATAAGAATTTAAAAGTGCTTATCTGCAAACACTGGCTATAATTCAGTGGTATAAATGAATACATGTGATGAGTAACATCCTTGAGGATCTTAGATAATTATTAAAATGTATCTGTATGCCTTACCTAAACTCTTAGACTCCCAGTTTTCTAAGTCTCCTACATACTTTATAAGGTTATACTGTTATTCATTACACTTTTGGGGATAATATAATATAGGAGGTAGAAGGGAGGAGGAAGGCATTATTTTCAGTACACAGGATCAGGACCTGGAAAATGTTGGTACACACACACACACACACATACACATACACAGAAAACCAAACATCCTGAAAGGCCTATATTAAAGTTGCTTAAATTAAATTGGATCATAAGTGCGAAAGGCCTATATTAAAGTTGTTTAAATTAAATTGGATCATAAGTGCAATCACAAATGATTTCAGGGATGCCTTATTCTGAATATATCCACCTGCTACCTGAAAGTATTTTCTCTCTAGAGTTAGAAAAATAATCTTGGATATTCTAATAAAATTGGGGGCTGAAACTCATTCAAACTAAAATGGAATCATTCAGTCAAACAGTGTTGATGATTAATATCACCTTTTCCTGTTTTGTTTTGTTTTTAATTAACAAAGGAGATTATGTTAGAGAACAGGAGCCATTGGGACCTGACAGTTGGGAAAGGGCTACATAAATGAGAAGCTAAGGGAAATGGACAAACTTTGCCTACCTGACAGTTTTCCTTGGGGATTTGTTCTCTTCAAATGTGCCTAGACAAACCAGAAGCTGTTTCCAGAGGTATGTTTACTGTACAGCCCTGTAGACTTATTGCTCAGTGGTAACAATAGCTAATGCCTTTGCCTGTGGGTTATTGTCTCATAGTTCAGGGCTAGAAAGATATCTGGTTGTTTTTCAGTTAGTTTGGTGCCAAGCCCTTAGCAGAGTGCCTGGCACATAGTAGGTATTTAAGAAATGCTTGTGGACTTGGTTTGATTTACATCATTCACTGGGTTGGTACAGGCAAATTACTTAAGATCCATAGTGACAAGTTTTGCCCAAATTCATGAGAATTATACTGAAACAGCTTTTTAAATATGCTTGCCTTTAAATATATTTTTTAAATATACAGGCCCAGAGGCCTGCTCTGAGTTCCAGTGGGAGAGGTCAGGACTCATAGCAATTTACTTTTTGTCCAATAAATTGGAATTAGAAATCTGACCATGTACACATGTCTAGGTGTATATCAGAGCCTTTTGTGTTAAATGTAATTATTAACTAAATATTTCCATTTACTCATTTTTTTTAAACAACTCATGTTCCAAATGTATACACGTACTTAGCAAATATAGTACAGTACAGTGGAAGAGCATTGGACTGAGGATAGGAAGGTCTGAGCTTTTGTTCTGGCTCTGACACTTGGAGCAGTGATCCTAGAGCAAGAAGGGACCACATATAAGAAAGCACTTAGTGAAACCTTGTATTTTACGGACTAGGAAACAGACGACCCAGGGAGTTAAATGACTTTCCCAATGTCACACAAGTAGCAAACTCATTAGCAGTGTAGCCATGGCCAACTCAGCTTGCTTCTTTGAGCCTGTTTATTTGTTAAATGGGGAGGGATAATCAAATCAATGAATTAGTAAGCATTAATAAGGGATCTAGTTTACAAGGCATGCATGGTGATCTGATTATCAATGAACAAAGGGGGAACATTTTGGCCCAATCCTACTGTAGGAAAATTATACACTCTACCTGATTTTAATTAAAGGTTAAGTACCATATATTGGAAAGAGGTGTGTATTTGTAACCATAAAACTTTGGTACTAATGCTAGCTCTTCTCTTTACCACTCACATGATCTCAAACAAGCCTCTTGTCTCATCTTTTAAATGAGAGAATTGGACTAGATACAGAATTTTAGAGTTGGAAGGGACATCAGTGGCCACTGAGTCCAGCCCATAACCTCCTCCAATCCCCCAAATCATCACAATTACAACATAACTGACAATTGCTTTCCAATCATTACTTAATTTTTAGATGATCTCTATGGTTCAGTCAGGGGCAGAGAGGTGATATAATGGATGGCATGCTAGGCTTGAAATCAGGGAAGACTCATATACACGAGTTCAAATTCTGCCTCAGACACAATAACTGTGGGATCCTGGGTCCAATCTTGTTTACCTCACTTGTAAAATAGAGAAGATAATAGTACCTATCTCACAAAGTTGCTACCCAAATGAGATAACATATGTAGAACATTTTGTATATCATAGAGCCAATAATGCTATTATTATGTTTCAACTATAAAAACGAACTACACAGAAATAAAAAGAGAAAGAAAAAAATGAGAATGAATTCAGAGGATGCTAGATATAAACCTTAAAGCATTATACACATACATGTCAGTTACTATTATGTAACCCTAGAGATCTCCACGTTAGGATCTTGTTTGACGATGAAGATTTTAAAAGGCCCCAAGTTCATCATAATTCTGCCTGTGGAAAGGTAGATATGAAATATATGGATGGCTCATGATTATGTCCCTTGTTAGAGAGCCTCTCAAAACTCCTACTCTAGGAAGAAACCCTGCCCTCTCAGCTGATCTCATGTTAGTTTCCTCTCTTACCAGGGTGGAAAGGAATAAAATACCCAGGGTTTTGGGTTAGCCCAAGCCTTTCTGGAGGGTTCTGTCTCTGTCATCTTCATTTGGGAGAAAATCAGCCACTTTGCTTTCTCTGCAAAAAATAACAGAGGAAAGCTCAAGAGGAGAAAGTTCCAATCTTTTTAATGAAGAAAGCCCTTTCTTTTGTGGGATTGAGTGGTGACAGGGTAGAATATGCTTGAAGTTAAAGAGGGGGAAAAATCTTCATCTAGTATTTTATTGCAAGAGATGTTCTCTCTGTTCAGAATTATGATCAATATGGCAGAACAATCAGGTTGCCCTTGTTAATACACAGGATATCTGAAGAAGGATTGTGGAGATGACTGGATGACTGGGGGGAAACACTAAACAAGGAAACAGACAGTTTCATCCAATTAGGAAGGCACAGTGATTGGCCATGCCTGTAGACTGTGATAAACTTATCACTCCGCAGTGGTTTCTGCTAATGAGAGATAGCACAGAGATGACCTACCTTTACCATGAAATAATTCTGCATTCAGGGATTTTGGCAATACAGAATATGCTCATTGTAGGATAGTGTGGGTCATTGGACTACTTTCCATAAAACATCTCATCAATATTGGTTTTCTTGTCTGTTAATAAATAATAAAATATTTAAAATTAAATTAAAATAAATGAAATTAAATTAAAAAAAAACTTTCCTTACAACTTTGGGGCCAGTATCTTTTAAGCAGGGAATGTGGAGATATGCAATGGAGTGTTAGCCTTGCATTTTTGAGCTCTACTCTTATTTCTGTAATTACCTGAATCTTTTTGAACCTCAGTTTCCTCAAGTATCTTGGTTCATACATATCTTGGTTCAATCATTCTGGAAAGCAATTTGGAATATTCCTAAAAGAGTGACTAAAAAACATCCATAATATTTGATCTAGAGATCCTACTTCAAGGAGTACAAAGACAGAAATAAAAATCCTGACGATACTAAAATATTCATAGAAATAATTTTGTAATGGTAAAGACCTGGAAACAAAGTTGGCATTTATTAATTTAAGAGTGGATACACTAATGCAGTCGTCATGAAAAAGATGACTATGAGTATTTCAGAGAAGCACAGGAAAACATATGAACTTACGCTGAGTAAACAGAATTAAGAAAGCAATATACACAATGATGACAACGTAAATTGAAAGAGAAAAAAACTGTACACTGCATAATTATGACTATCAAGAGATGGGCAGCTGGGGGGCACAGTGGATTGAGAGTCAGGCCCAGAGATGGGAGGTCCTGGGTTCAAATCTGGCCTCAGACACTTCCCAGCTGTGTGACCCTGGGCAAGTCACTTAACCCCCATTGCCTAGCCCTTACCACTCTTCTGCCTTAGAACCAATACCCAGTATTAATTCTAAGGCGGAGGTTAAGGGTTTAAAAAAAAAAAGATGAAAAATCTCTAATACTCCTCCTTCCCCCAACCTTCTTTAGATATAGAGGACCTTGGTTATATAATATTGCATATATTGACAGAAATTGATAATGAATTTGGTTAGTTTAACTTTTTTTTTCCTTTCTTTTTTCATCTTTGATACCATGAATGGTATGGCCGGGGTTAGTTAGGATAGGGATCAGATATATTTGGAAATCAATGTGATGTAAAAGCTATTCATAAAAACAAGATGAAACAAAGATAAATTCTTAAAAGAAAAACAATCTAGCCTGACCATTTATTTCAACGGATTGCTGTAAGGACCAGAGGAGAAAAGTAAATCTGAAAACTCTTTGAAGTCCACTAAAAAGTTTGTTTAATTTATTTCTAGGGCCAAACTAATTTTGCATACCTTCTAATCCTCTTTTGGTGCTATTTTTACTCTAAGGATTGCCCTAGAACAGGGGGCCCTGAAAGGTAGTGAGCACTCTACTACTGAAATATTACCTTACAAAGCACTTTGAGAGATGTTATTTAAATCATTGTTCATAGAAACCCTGAGAGTTAGGCAGGAAAAGAATTATTAATGTCATTTTACATAAAAAGGAAACTATTCCAGGAAGGTTCTGAAGTAATTTGCCCAAAGCCTGGATTCCATGTCTCCAACTCCCTATCATCTAGGGCTATTTCTGCAAGTGCTACCCTGAACAATTCAATATGAAGCTGGATGACAAACTGTCAGATGCTACAAGGAAGATTCTAGTATTGGATGGGAAGTTGGAGATGAGCTAAATAATTCTTTTCAATTCTAAACTCTGTTGTTTCTAGTAACTTCTCAGGGAATAAATTCCGCTGTTTGGCTACAGTAAGGCAGAAATAGAAGCCACTGGGAGAAATAGCAAATAAGGAAATATAGGCATGGGATAAGAAAAAAAAATCGCTATCTTAAAATGGAATGGATTACCTTGGATTACCCCTCAGTGGAGAGTTTCCAGGAAAGACTGAATGATCACTTGTTGGGTATATGGAGAAACTTGATCAAAGACCGGTTGCCCCAATGTACCCTTTAAGGTCTTCTCTAAGTTTAAGATTCTGTGGAATGGTCAAAGAGCTGTAGACCAATTTTGCAAATAGTAGCTAACATTTATATAGCTCTTTCAGGTTTGCAAAGCCCTTTACAAATAGTATCCCATTTTATTCTCACAACAACTCTGGGAAAGGTGGGTGCTATTATTCACAGTTTATAAATGAGGAAACTGAGGTAGATAAAGGTGGGTGCTATTATCCACACTTTATAAATGAGGAAACTGAGGTAGATAAAGGTGGGTGCTATTATCCACACTTTATAAATGAGGAAACTGAGGTAGATAAAGGTGGGTGCTATTATCCACAATTTATAAATGAGGAAACTGAGGTAGATAAAGGTGGGTGCTATTATCCACACTTTATAAATGAGGAAACTGAGGTAGATAAAGGTGGGTGCTATTATCCACAATTTATAAATGAGGAAACTGAGATAGATAAAGGTCAATTATTTGCCCAGGGTCTCACTTTTGGTAAGTGAAGTGTCTGTGACTAGACTTGAATTCAAATCGTTTTTACCCTAGACTCAGCCCTCTATTTATTAGCTGCCTATAACATACATTCAATTCTCTCCAAATGGTCCAGGCATAAGCTTATTATACCACTTCTTTGCAACTGCTCCCTAGCTAAGGAAATATCCAGAAGAACAGACCCTTCAGTACTATTTTTTTTTCTCCTGGGTTTCCTTTTCTTTTTGATGGCAATAAAGATTTGGCAGGACTTCACCTTTGATTTGACCAAGTGTTTTGAAAAGTAAACATTGTCTGAGTTTAATGTATTTTAATTCCTCTATAATTAAATCTATTTTAATTTAAAAGCATTTTTAGTTAAAATGCATTTTATACATTTAAAAACATGATCAAAATGCATTTTAATTCCTATATATAGCTTAAGAGCATAGCCTCTTATTTCCTTAGTCATAAAGAAATTCGCTTCCTTCTTGCTAAGAAAATGGAGTCAATCTTGAGACCAAAACCTGCTTTTTTGGGATCATATCACCACCTAGTGGCAAATTTTGGATGTTGCAACAAAAGGCTTTACCAGCCTTTTAAATTTTGCCCTTCGTGTGTGTAAGGAGTGCTCAAGGAAGACTAGGACTACTGCTGTGAGGGATTGCCAAGCCATTTTCAGAGCTACTTTCCGTCTTTGGTGCCCACCCTTCACCCAGCTCTCATCTGTGGCTCCAAGGAACTATGGCGCAGTGGCCACACCCCAATAAACTTTAACAGAGGGGCTAAACTAAGTTAAGGGTCATTGACGGGCCTCAAACCTGTCACTGAGTTGGGGGGAGGGGGGAGGGATGTTTACCCTAAGCATGGGAATGAAGACTTCCCCCAAGCAGAATGGGCAGATTAGAACACTGTGTTATAATGGCTTCTTCGAAGTTGAGCCAAGATCATCTACGGCATCTCAGGTTGTTGCCAGTCATACTGACTTTTGTCTTGCTGTTGGACTTCGGGAATTCTGGGAAAGAGTGAGACTGAAGACTTTGTGAAACTCTGCTTCCCATAAATCCAATTTATTCTCCAGTCAAAAGACTGGATCATCCAGTGATGGCCTCTTGGTCCTCCTGGAGTACAAAGAGCAACAACAGCAGCAATGGGTATAAATTCTATTACTCAGAAAAGCAATGAAATTTCCAAATACTAGAAGTAATACTTTATACTTATTCAAAACAAGTCTATATACGGAAGGCTAGACTTCCCCAGCTTTGATCTAAAATTTTAAAATGGGTCACTTTACTGTTACTTTAATTTTTGTTATCATCTAAAATATTTACTGAGGGGAAGTTGATTGGGAAGAGTGATAATGTTAGGGGAGGAAAAATAAAGTCAAGGCAAAGGAGATAAGGCCTCTTAGGGGATGATATTAGGGTTCCTCTCTATGAAAATAAGAAAGATTTGAAATTTGAATACTGTTTAGGAGTTTGGCCAAAAGCCAATAAGTGCTAAAAGGTAAATATTGACATAGATTGACAGAAATAGATTGACATAGACAATAGACATTGTCATAGATTGACATAGATTGACATCAAGTAAAATCAACAGATATATTTTTGAATTAGTTGATTTAAAAAATAAGTTTATAGAAAAAAGCTTGGCTTTTCTGTTTCTCAAGTCTTTTAAATTTTATAAGCAATTACAATTATTCCTAACTGCATGTTGCTTGGAAAAAAGTGGCGGAGGCCTATAGAAAAAAATAGTCATCAGGATTTAGGTGTTAAGTGTCAAACTGAGTGTAATGCCCTGGGGATATAAAGGAAGGGGAAACCCTTCTGTTCCTTCCCTCAAGGAGCTTACCTTCTGAAGAGAGGACAACATGTAAATATGTACAAATAAATACAAAGAGCAAAATGAGGGCAATGTCAGGGAGAAGGCATTAGAATTGAGGGGTAACTGGCAAGTATTCTCACAGAGAATGGATTTTAACTAAAACTTGAAGAAAGGCAGGGAGGTCAGGAGGCAGAAACAAGGAAGAACATTTCAGGCATAGTGGGACAGCAAGTGAAAATACACCAAATTGGGAGTTGCAATTCTTGTGATGAAATAGATGACATTTCTAAAATAAGTCACCACAAACTGGGTTATATAGTAAAGTCTCTCCACTCATAGAATATGAGAATAAAAAGAAATCAAGATAGAGATCATCCTGTGTATTTCTCTCAATCTACAGCTGAGGTGGAGGCTCAGAACCAAGTGATCTACCATTTTATTAGTGGCAGAATTTGATCTCCTGATTTATTATTCTTATACTTTCATGGGTATATATGTATATCAAAAAGAAAAGGATGATTTGGTGAGTATTTGAGGGCTTAATCACATAATCATTTATGGAATAACCAGGGTAAATATGACAGTATGGTAGCCAAAGAATGTTACTCAAGCATGAAGATGGGAGGAAAGAAGGGGGGAAAAAAGAGTCAGAGATATAAGAAAAATGTAAAATGCCTTAAAGGGGATCCACCTAAATGAAAGGAGCACCAATAATTGGATCAATATAAATTTGTTAAGAGTTTATATTTCAAGTGGTAGAGCAATAACAACATTTATATTTTAGAATAAACCCAGTTTTTTGGGGGGGTTGGGGGTTAGGTGGCTCAGTGTATGGAGCCAGGTCTAGACATGTATGGCATCAGACACTTCCTAGCTGTGTGTCCCTTGGGCAAATCACTTAACCCCAATTGCCTAGCCCTTACTGCTATTCTGCCTTTGAAACAATACTTAGTATTAATTGCAAGACAGAAAGTAAGATTGAAAATACTCTCTCTCTCTCTCTCTCTTTCTCTCTCTCTCTCTCTCTCTCTCAATAAATCCATTTATAACCTTTATTTTCATCCTTAGATACATTTATGTATTTGGTTTTATATGCAGTAAGTAGGAAGGTGCCTACATGGCATGATTTAGAAGGATAACACTCAAGTTTCTCACTTATTGACCTGTCATGTGTTAAATATTTGCTCCTGCCAGTAAAGACTTGTTCTCAGGAATCTCTTAAGAATATGTCAATAGTGGTCAAAGCAGTAACATTCTGCCAGGGTTTCAGATTACATACCAACTTTGATAGCTAGCTAAGACAGCATGGTACAGGAGAAAATAAAACTAGCTCTGGAGAGCCCCATTTAAAATTCCAATTCTGTTTCGACAACCTGTTTAATCTTCCTGAGCCCCTATTTTCTCTATAAAATGAGAGAACTGAACTAGATAGCCCAAGTTCCCTTCCAGTACTTGATCTTAGATTTTAATTCCCCTTTGTTCTTTTCTTTTTAGATATTGTTTGTTAAATTAAAATTCCCACCCTCTCTCCTCTCCTCCCAACACCAGAGACAGCATCATTTAACAACAAAGTTTATATGTTTTGTTTGTATTAGTTCTTTTTCTGGAGGTGGACAAACACAAGTTATTCTTCAGAAAATATTTATTGCTATATATAATGTTCTTTGGGTTATTCTCATTTCTCTCATCTTAATTTTACATAGTGTTTCCATGACTTTTCAAAAAAAAAAAACCTAACCTACTCATATCTTATGGTGCAATAGTATTCCACCACAATCATAAGCTACAACTTGTTTAGCAATTAATCTCCTAACTGATAATCATCCCTTCAATCTCCAGTTCTTTGCCAACACAAAGGGAACTGCTAGAAATATTTTAGAACAAATAAGTTCTTTTCCTTTCCTTTGATCATCTTAAATAAACCTAATAGTGTTATTGCTGAGTCAGAAGGTATATATAGTTTTATAACTCTTTGGGCATAATTCCAGACTATCTCTAAAAAGTTTGGATCAGTTCACAGTTCAACCAACATTGTATTAGTGTCCCTCTTTTTCCAAATCTTCAACATTTGTCATCTTGCTCTTTTATCATATTAGTCAATCTGATTGGTAAGACATCTTTGAACTGTTTTGATTAACATTTCTCTAATCAATAATGATATGGAATATTTTTTCATATAGTTATATATAACTTTAATTGCTTCATTAAAAAACTTCCTGCTTTTATCTTGACCATTTAGCAACTGGGGAATGGCTGATATTCTTATAAATTTGACAAAGTTCTTTCTACATATTAGATATGACTTCTGGGAAATTATGTATAACATTTCCCCCTCAATTTTCTGCTTTCCTTTTAATCCTGCCTACATTAATTTTACTTGTTCAAAAACTTTTAACATATTCACAATTATTCATTTTACATCTCACAATGCTATCTTTTGTTCATAAATTCTTCCCCACAACCATAAATCTGATAGTGTAATGTTGCATATACTAATTTACTTATGACATCTCCCTTTATGCCTAGATCATGTATCTATTTTATTTTTATCTTGGAAAATGGTATAAGATATTGATCTATATCTAATTTCTGCCAGACTGCTTTCCAGTTTTCCCAACTATTTTTTTTTCCAAATAGTGAATTCTTAACCCCAAAGCCCAGATCTTTATTTCTGTCAAACACAAGGTTACTATAATTTTTACTATTGTTTTGGATGTCAGAATGGCTGAGTGGTTTAGGGCTCCCTTCATTTTCAAAGAGGACCAATGACATCATGGGGTCATGTCTTGACTTGCTTATGATTTAGATTTAAAGTAAGGCAGAGTTGCACAAATTCATAGGCCTCACTCTCTTCTAGTTATCCAAGTCCAGTGGCAAGACAAGTCAGTAGATGGCCAGAGATACACTGGATGACCTTAGCATTTTCCATGTCTGACTAAGCTCTAAGTCAGTGATGGCAAACCTATGGCACAGGTGCCAAAAATAGCACAGAGTGCTCTCTGTGGGTACCTACATTGACCTCCCCAGCCCCAACCCCCCAGGGTTTGTTATTAGAAAGGCAGAGGGACTTGAGTGGAGTTGCTCCCCTCCCCCTCTCCATCTTGCCTGATGACATTTTTTTAATTCACTAGCTCCCCTGCCTAGTAGCCCAATGGGCACACAGTGGTTAAGGTGGGCAGCTCACAGGTGGCAGAGCTAGAGGGGAGTGGAGCACTCAGGCCCCTCCCTTTCCCCTCTATACTTACTAAGGACATTCTTCACTTTACCTGCCCCTCTACATAGCAGCCCAATAGGAGCACTTTGTGTAGGATAAAAGGGGGATGGATAGGCAGGGTGTGTGGAGCACTAAATGGGGGAGGAGCATTCATGGCACATGATCTGGGGTGTGGGATGGGGTGGGGCCTGGCACTCCTTTTCTAAAAGGTTCACCATCACTGCTCTAATCCCTCCATAATTCCTGTTTCCAACACATTCATGGTCATTAGAACAAATTGTTCTCATCTGCCCATTCTGCTAGGGAAATCTCTACATACTTGGAATAGACATCTCCCTAAATCACTGATGGGTTTGAGGTCTATCAATTACCCTCAACTTGGTTTATCTGGTCTGCAGAGATGGTTTTTCAGGGTGTAGCTTCTGCTCATGTGCTGTTGCTATACCTTCTTTGAACCACTGTTCAGAGTTGAGCAGCAGGTGGACAACAAATGAGGAAAGCAACCCTGTAAAGCATTCCACAGCCATCACACTATTAGTACTAGTTGTTCTTGTACAGGAGTGAAGTAGAATAATTTGGGCCAGACATATGGATCTGGGAGTCATTATATTAAGAGAGTTAATGGTGAGTTCCTTCTGATATCTATTTTTGGGAAAGCCCCCCCAGATAGGTTGTCTTCTTATTCTGGCTTGCTTTGAATTTTCTGGACTTAACCACCATACTCCCTTTTACATTTTGTCTTGTCAACATGAAATCTGGACACCTCAATTTTACCCCTGCCCTTTTAAGAAACCCCCTTTTACTAGGCACACTTGTTTTGGTTTGAACTATATACTTTAAAACTGTTTGGGAACCCTAGTGTGGGTGGAATCTGTGGACATAGTAAAAATGTGGAGTGCCTTTATTTGTTTTAGAGACTTCTCTTATTTTGTTAAAGTTCTCTGGGAAGCCCAGCTCTTAGTTTGACCTTTTTCCTTTGTAATTGTTATAGTTGACCAGCTCCCTGATACCCCTGAGGCTGACTGCATACCTCTTTGTGGCCTGCTTGCAGTTTGTCTATGTAGGCTTGCCCATACCAAGTTCTCCAGATGGTATAAAAGACCCCCAAGTTCTGTCCCTCTTTGGAGCTGGCATCTATTGTGGTGTCTCCTCCCAGGGATATGTCCCCAGAATCCTCAGGGTGGAGGTCCTGTGTAGATTTTAGCGCTGGACTCTGTGGTGGACAAATATTGGACCTATCCCTATTCCTGATTAAAGACTTGGGCTTTCTGACCATCAAATAATTTCTGTTATATTTCCAAGTTAAAAGTCTTCCCCCATTAGAATATAAGCTCCTTGAGATAATTATCTTTTTGTTTATATTTGTAGACTTTGCACTTATCATAGTGTATTTATTTAGCACAGTTAAGTACTTAATAAATGGTTGTTGGTGAGTTTCCCCCTCATTAGATATCAAGTATGTATTAACATTATTCCAAAGATTTTCCTTTCTGACTGTTCCCAGAGTTAAAACAAAAGATAAAGATTGAATTAGCTATGAATTGAGTTTGCCTTTTTCCCCCCAAGGGCTGAGTTTTAGGAATAATAAACAATAAACTCTTAAGTATCTTTCCAATCACCCTGGCCAAGATTTGCTAAAGACAATCAAAAACTAAATACATCTCAATCACCCAAGTACATGTGACTCTATGGCACTGGTTAAATTGTGTAGCTAGGATGACAACTGTCCCCCCTCACCTTTTAAAAAAAACTATAAGCACCCCACTTTTTGAATAGCCTTGGGAAATCTCAGATCTTAGGGTCTGGGTCCCTCTCTGAAATATACTCTTTCTAGGCACTGTGTAGTGTTTCTAGATTATATTCTCTTTGTACTGATTAAAGATTTATTATATCTGGTAGTTCTCATTTTTTTTTCAGGTTGACAAGGTCTAGTGAAGATTCCTTTTACCCTGTAGACTAGGGGGCCAACTATTGCTGTGACTTGGACTCAACCCTTCAGACAATACCTTTATTTGCTGTTCTGCCCACAAGATTTCCATCTCTTTCTGTCTTGGTACTTCACCTCCAAATCTAGAAGGCAGTCCCTTCTCACCTCTATTTCTAAACTATCTCTGGTTTTCTTCAAGATCCACCTGCTTTTGCTTTTGTGTGAGTCTTCAAGTAATAGCATAATTTATTTACTTAGGTTAAATGTCATCTTCATGAAAACTTTCCTAATTTTCACCTCTCTTTGCCCTCCCCAATTTTTTTTTTGCTTGCTTCCTTCCTTTCCCAAATCACCTTGCATTCATTGTGTACATAGTAAGTATGTACTTTTATATGCACATCCTTTAGACTATAACATCTTTAAAAGCAAGACCTGCTTATCTGTAGTGTTTCATGCTGTGTTTGGCATATTTTAGGCATTTTATTAATATTTGTTGGCAAGTCAGCTCGTGTAAGCCTTTAGGTCTGTTATAATTCTAAATCTATTATTGTCTTAAGAATTCCAAAGTAGCACCTAATACTGCCTGTGTGCGGTTAATTTTGATTCTTAAATTATTCTCCATGCAGCCTGCATATATCTTGTGGCACACAGTTATTTGCATGTCTCCCTTCCTTGGACTGCGAGTTTCTTGAGAACAGGAACCATCCCCAAACATTTGGCACACTAGATTCACTTAATCAATGTTATTGCCTGATCCCATTATTCCAAGCAGGGGATCTGGACATTACTTTTCCATTGGTGAAGCCTTGAAGTGAGGGGTGGGAGTGGGAATGCTCACTTTCTTTCCTTAGGGCAGCGCCTGGCACTTATTAATAAATGCTTGTTTCTGGGCTTCCTTCAGGGGATGGGGTGGGAAGTTCACTTCCCCTCCCTAGCCAGTTCAAGATATGATCTTATGAATCCAGGCGGTCTGTCCAGCTCAGCCCAAGGGATCCAGAAGCCAGGTCCTGACCTGCTCTCTACAACGGTACCTGACAACCTCCGGGGTCAGGGAGCCTTGAGCCCTTCAAAATGCCTTATCTAGAGAATGGAACCGGACCAGAACCGCGTGCCACTTCAGGGGGAGGGAGTTTCCGGGAATTCGAGGTCCCGAAATGGCAAGAGAGAAAAGGATCCAAGAACCACTTCCCGAATCCCAGGTCAAACGGCGTTTCCCTTTAGGACACTAGCTCCGGCGGCCGTGAAACCCCGCGAGATTCACTCTCGCCAATCCTACGCAGATAGCTGGGAGAGAGAGGAAAACGGAAGCTGCCTGGAGCCAAACTTCGAGAGCGAAATGGCGAAAGGAAAAAGTTCAGACAACCAGACCAGACCCAAGGGCCTCGGAGGCGTGGTTTGGGTTAACTGAAGCTTCCGGGAAATTCCGTGGTAGAAACGCGTTGCATTCGTTCTGAGTCTGCGCATGCACGTGTCCGCGGGTGGAGCCTTGACCAGTCGCGGGGGCGGGGGATGGTTGGCCGCTTCCGGATCCGCTTCTGATACTCAGCTTTCCTCGGAGTTGCTACGTGTCCTTTGGGTCTGGAGCATCGCTTTTGCAGGTGAGGGGGTCTCGCGGGGCGGTGGGCTCCAAGGCCTGCGCGCGGCCGGTGCTTTGTGACGCGCGTTGGGTCATGGGGCCGACTCCACGAGCTTCTAGTTTCTCTGGTGACCGTGGTTCCCGGGCAGTGTGGTAGAGACTGTCTGTCCCAGGCCCATCTTCCATCTCAGCCTCGGCCTCCGCCTCCGGGCTGGGGCCGGGAGCTGCCGCTACCACGCGCAAAGGGGAAGGGGACCTCCGCCTTTCAAACAGGCAGCGCTGGCAGAACGGCCTCATGTGGCGGCGAAGAGCCCGCTCCGCACCGCCCTGCGGCCCCGAGGGCGAGGGCGGTCACCGGCGGGTTGCGTTGCTCTCTGGGTGGGGGCTCCGGGCGCAGGCCTGGATCTCTGCTCTCTCTGCCTCCTCTGTCGCGTCTTTGTTTATGGTGGGCCTGCCCTGTGGTCTTTCGTCTCCCGCCACGGTACAGGCTTGGCACAGAGGGTGGGAAACAGGCTTCTCCGGAGTGGGCTGCTGTGGGGCGGGGGTGGGGTGAGGGAATAGTTATATAAAAGTATTGAGGGTGATTGAATGGGGTATGTCTAATTCAGCTACTCCAAATGAAACGGGATACCTGGTGCCAGGACTCTAGGTTTTTGTACACTAACCCCAGAGGTGACTGGATAAGTCATTGCTCATTGATCCCCAATTCCCAGGAATGAAGAGATTGCACCCCATAATCTCTAAAAGTCTTTCCCAACTCCCAAATTCTCAGATAGGGAGTTTATTGAAAATCAAGACTCCAGACTGAACCCTTACCTGGGGAGTGATGTTTTTGTTTGGTAGTACTTCTTTATTGGCAATAGATGAAGCAAGTTTTGTCATTTTTCTTAAGATATTGCCTATCAGACTTGTTTGTTTTTTCTTCTTTGGTGCACCTTAGACAGAGTTTCTTAAAGTTAAATTCATTTCAACAAACCTTTTTATTTTTTTAAAAGCTCTTACCTTCTGATTTAGAAAAAATACTGTATATTGGTTCAAAGCAATGAACATTAAGTGACTTGCCTAGGGCCACTCAGCTGGAAAGTGGCAGAGGCCAGATTTGGACCCCAAACCAGCAGTTTTAGGGCCTGGCTCTCAATCCACTAAGCCACCTGGCTGCCCCAAAACAAGCATTTAAAAAAAAAAATTAACGAAGTCTACTTTTTCTGGACATTTCTTTGTCCTGGGCACAGAAAGACAAAAAAAAAGGGCTCAAGAAATATATTCTACTATGCAAAAATGGCACTTAAACTGATAAATTGCATATATATGCACAAAATAGAAAAACGGACTTTGCATTTACTATGCTTATTATATACGTTTAAAATGCAAAGTAATTTTGTAATTTACTGTATGTCCGTAGTGTAGCTATACTGTATGTATATATGTATACCCACTACATAAACATTCATATATGTGTGAATATATGTATAGTAAATTACAGTTATGTGCTTTTATTATATTCTTGTTCAGTTACGTTCAATTTTCATGACCCTGTTTGAGTTTTTCTTGGCAAAGATACTGGAGTCCATTACAATTTCCATTTCCACCTCATTTTACAGATGAGGAAACTGACACAAACAGAATTAAGCCCTAGTAGGTTCAAATACCTAGTATGTGTCTAAGTATACATATACAGTATATATACACTTAGCATATGTGTTTGGGCAGCTAGGTGGCACAATGGATAATGTTGGGCCTAAGGTCTCTTCTCTTGATTTCAAATTTGACCTCAGACACTTACTAGCTGTATGACCCTGGGCAAATCACTTAACCCTGTTTGCCTTAGTTCTTCATGCATAAAATGAGCTGGAGAATGAAAGTGCAACCAACTCCTATCTTTCCTAAGAACACCCCAACATATAAACCATGAACTGATTCCATGGAGGCCAGGCTTCATGCCTTGTATGAACTTTGACTAACAACTCCAAATTATATAAAGCTTGCTTCACCCTATTCTTTACGCTGGTAATTCTCAATATTTTGATTTTTGAAGAATACTAATACTCCATAAAACTTTTAATTACAACACCTCATATTATAAAGATGATCCTACATTTTTGAAAGCTGGTTTATGACCTAGAGAATATCCTATTTGTAAAAATTGCTTAGGAGAATGCCTATATATAGTAGGCACTATATAAATGATTTTCCCCTTCCTATCAAACATGAAATGCTTCTAGTAGGAGTAGTCATATTAATTGCAACAGCATTAATAATTGTATCTATCAGAGAGACTACCATCCTAAGTTTAGAGAGACTCATGACCAATTTGGGGTCAGGATGGAGAATTTTTTATCTGTAGCAACTAAGACTGCTAAGTTATGTAGAAAGTGTGATCTGCAACAGCGAAGAGGAAGAATAAACATTTATAGAATGTTTTAAAGTTTGCAAAGCATTTTATATCTATCTTTTTGAGCCTTACAACAGATATGAAACTGATATTATTATCTCCATTTTATTGCTGAGGAAACAAGACTCAGAGATAACTTGTCCATGGTTATAAAATTAAGACATGGGAGTCTTCCTAACTTGCACGTGCAAAAGAACTATTCTAGTGAAATAACAGATTTAAGTATGCTTCATATTGAAGTAATAATAATAATGATGGTGGTAGTTATAGTATTAAGATGACTTTGTTTATAGCATGTTTTAATGTATATTGGAATTAATATTTCAAGAAATTTTTCATTGAAAAGGAAGGTGAGACCCTTTGTCCTACCCTCTGTAACTGTACAATTTGAATGATAGACCATTTAAGTGGGGATGGTGTAAGACAATTTTGACGCTCCACTAAAGCACTGTTTATATATCAACTATTATTTAGTTCATATATCAAGTATTAACTGCAATAAGCCCCCTACTCTGAATTCTCTTAAAGTTCTTGGGATAAGAGAATAAGCAGCTACTGTGCTGAGTGCTTTACAAATATCTCATTTGATCCTCACAACAGTGTTTCAAGGTAGGTGCTGTTATCCCTGTTTTACAGAGAGAAATTAAGGCAGACAGTGGCTAAGTGACTTGCTCATGGTTATACAACCAAGTTAATAACTGCAGCCGGACATAGTATCTGTGGTTGGATTTGAACTGAAGTCTTGATTCCAGGCCCAGTTCTCTACCTTGCTGCCTCGGTAGATGATGTTGAGAATGGCAGTTATAAATATTGTCCCAAGTGAAGATCCTATTTCAACTCTGTTGCATCTCCAGTTCTACTCTGATCTGCCATGGTCCTTTTTTCAATTTAGTTTATTCCCTAACTGTGACCTCATTAGTACTGTGATCTAACCAAATGAGCATTTGTTTGATATATAACTAAATTAGTAATTAATTGTGTGTTTGTCTAAACAGATAGTCATGGATCAGGTAATGCAATTTGTTGAACCTAGTCGGCAGTTCGTGAAGGATTCAATTCGTCTTGTCAAAAGATGCACCAAGCCAGATAGAAAAGGTAAAAGGTTTCCTGTCACTTGCTTAACTTTTACTTATTTACTCCTCCCTAATATGTTGTAATATTGAAAATTGGTTTTGCCAATAGATATAAGGGTAAAAATGGTTTTGACAAATATGAGTTAAAAAATGAGATTGTGGTTGCCATTTATAAAATAATCCTTAAGTCAAAATAGCTGTTAGTAGCTTTTAACAATTTAGTTTAATATAAATGAGAGAGGTAGGAATGAAGTAGAAAGTAGTGCCTAGCTAGATACCCTATAATTGCTATCAGAAGTCCAGCTCACCACCCAGCAAGGGGGGCTCCCTCAAGTCCTAATCTCCACATGGAACCCCAGTAATCTCTAGCCGAAGTCCTGGTAGTATCTTTATCATGGGTTCCACCAACTCAAGCCTCTTCCTTCAGCTCTAGTCACTCACCCAGCAGTCCTCTCCAGCTCAGCAATCTTCAACCCAGAGCAAACCCATGAGAAAGGCCTCTCTCAAAAAGCCCAGGAATCAAGCTACAAGAAAAAGTTATCTCCCAAAAGACCAGGAATCCCCTCAGTCTTCTTTTGGGTCTCCCCTTTTATGCCCCCTTTTCCATGCCACTTCCTGTCTTTCCTCCTCTTCATAGGAACCAATCACAGCCTTTCAATTTGCCTAGCACTGCCCAGGTGCTTGTGGCCTTTGGGGTTGAGAACTTTTTCTGTTAGTGATTTACAAAGTGTTAAGTAGGGGTACTTTAAATTCTTGATTGATCATCTCAAAATAGACAAAGAGAATTTTAATTCTATCTTCATTTTGTTTACCCTTTTTTTTCTCTTTATGAACTTCCTTGGCATTTTCTCTAACATTTTAATTCATTTTTAATATACTGTTCATTTACTTTTGTATTATTTTTGAGTGTAACTACCATCTCAGTTGGGTCAGTGTATTTGTTAATGGCCTGCATACTTACTGATTTCAGATACAATTGTCTACTTCTTCCATTCCTTCCAATCTGTATACCTTTCAGTTTACAACACAAAAGATCTCTTCTCTTTATTTTCTCTATGTAAAGCCCTAGATTTTTCTTCTTTCTCGTCAACTCTTTTCTTTTTATTGTCTAGTTATTTAAAAAATAAAAAGCAACTGCTTACCATATTTCCTTTCCTAGAGTACCTTAAATTGATTGACTTTTAGTCACAGGAAACCGATTGAACAGTGAATGCATCATGGAATTTATTCTATCAATAAATCCTTTCTTCCTAAAATCGAAAATTTATTGTTTACAAACTATATGAATATGGTCTGTCTGTAAATTATACTTGTCTTTTGACTTCTTGTTGCCAATCTTTCAGCATGGTAGTATTTTCTTTCTAAAATTTTTTTTCCTTTCATTTCCAAATTTGTTGTTTATAATAAGAATTATGTCATCTTATGGATTTATAAAGTGCTTAATGCAAAAATTTATGTTAAGCATAATAGAATCATTTTCTGTTTTTTTAAGTTTCATATGTATTCTAGCAAAGTTAACTAATGCATTGAGCAAATTTCATTATTTAATTCAAGCGATTATTTAATTATTATTAATCTCTGTTTTTATGTCACCTTCATTTTCCTCTACCACTCAGAGCCTTCCCTTATAATAGCAGTTCTCAAAAGTGAGGTCCAGGAACCATTAAATGAAATCAAAACTATTTTTATTATAATACTAAGATATTTTACTTTCTAATCTGGTTAAATATCAATATCTGTATCTCACATTAACAAAAGCTCTTTTGAAGGGAGACCTCAATAATTTTTAAGAGTGTAGAGGAATCCTGGAACCAAAGAGTTTACTACCCTATACAGTTTTAAAAAAGGAAAAAACTAATTCAAAGAAGTCAACTATCACTTCAACAGAATAGAATAGCATGACCAGTGGTTTTACAATTATAATTTTGTTGTCTCTGCAAAGAAGGGAGGGAGAGATATTCATATCTCCTTTTTGTTCTTTTCATTTGCATCATCTTAGTCAGTTTTCATTTTCTTGGTTTTTCTTATTCACTTTAAATTAGTTTGTGTCTTCCATTGCATCTCTGAATTCTGCATATTCTTCATTACTTATGATGCAATAATAGTCCATTATATTCACATACAATTTGTTTAAACCTATTTCCCCAGTCCTTGGGCAACCGCATTGTTCTATTTCTTTGCTAATTCAAAAAGTGCTACTCTAAATATTTTGTTTTATCTGAGACCTTTCTATCTGGGACCTTTCTATTTTGAATTCATTAGGATACATAGCAAATATTGGGATTTCTGGGATAAAAAAAATGGAGATTTTAGTCCCTGCATAATTTCCAATTGTTTAAGAGTGGTTGGGCAAATTCACAGCTCCATCTATTTGGCATGTTATTAGTGTACTTGTCTTTTCATAGTCCCAGTAATATTGACTGTTCCCCTTTTTGGTCATCTGGTAGCATCGGGGATATGAGATGATACCGCAGAATTTGCTATTTTTGAATATGTCATATTTTTGTTTAAATTTGTACCTCCAATGACCATGAGTGACTGTCATATTTGACCATTGTTTTTTTTTTTAATTATGCCATTGAAAGCATAAAGAAAATAAGATGAGTTATCTGTGTTCTTAATTACAGAGTTCCAGAAGATCGCTATGGCAACTGCAATAGGGTTTGCTATAATGGGATTCATTGGTTTTTTTGTTAAATTGATCCATATCCCTATCAATAACATCATTGTGTAAGTAACTTATCAGATGGACTTTTCTTAAATTTGTAATTATTTAACTTAACTAGGTATATTTAAAGACATTTTTTATTGTTCTTATATGTACTTAAAAACAAACACATCAGTTTATAATTCTCAAAAAAATGTATAAGGTATTTTTTAAGGTGCATTTGTGAAATTTTATAAGCATTTCAACAAAATGCCAAAATGTTTTAAAGCCTATTGGCCTTTATTTGCAATGTTAAATGATTGTAGTTATGTTTATTTTTTGGCTTGTAATGAAAAGTTAACTCTGCTAATAGCTAAGGCACACAAAATCAGTTCATGTGTGCTATTGATGACTCCATGAAGTTAGAGATAGTGTGGCTTTATAATGCAATAGTTTGAACACTTCAGCTGTCACTATTAGAATTTATATGTGATGGATTTCCCATTTTCCAACTACCATATTGATAATTTTCATTTTCATTTTCTAGAATAAATTTGCTGAAAGATTAATAGTTAGACATTCTGGATTCAGGTTTCAAACTATACTTCTTATACTTTAAACAGAATAATGTACTACTTTGTTGTAAATGTTGGCAAATGAGTGGATGTAAATTCTATGTAGATTTTTAACATGAGTTTAATTATGACAGTTGAAAGGAAGTGAATGTGTAGTTTTAGATTCATAATGTTGGAAGGGATCTTTAGTATCTTTTGCCAAACCTACTTCCCAAGGCACTAGTTCTTTCTACTATCTACCTGACAATTGTCTATCAAGGTGCTGCTTGAATACCTTTCTATATATACCTGCTTAAATACCTGAATAACCTAAAGGGGTGGTTGTCTACCTTAAAAAATAGTTTTATTCCATATTCATTTATGGTCACTTTTGTTAGAACTAAGGAGAGATCTGGAGTAATGGATAGCATACTGACTGATCTAGGATGAGCCTGCTTCTAAGTCAGTTTCCTCATCTGTAAAATGAGAATCATGGGAGTACTTAGGGTTGTTAGGAACAAAAGTGATAATAGATAGAAAGCTTTTCAAACTTTAAAGTTTATCTATATAAATGTTAGCAGTTATATTACTAAAGAGTTGGAAGACCCGAGTTCAAACTCTATAGCTGACACTTGTCCTTTGAAAGGATACTATAAAAGGGACCTTGGGAATTGTCTAATATAACCTTTCTATTTTAAAGGAGAGAAAACTGAGGCTCAGCAGTAAAATAATTTATTCATGGACCCAGGAAATTTCAGAGCCAGAACACAGTTATTAGATTGTGTTATCACAGGGTAAAACTTTTTTATTTCCCTGAGCTTCAGATTTCTCATCTGTAAAATGGGGATAATAACTTTAGTACTTTATATTTCCTAAGATTGTTGTGGGAAAGTATGATGTAAACTTTAAAGCATTATATAAATGTGAGCTATAATTCTCAAAATCATCAGCTCCCTTGTAGCTCCTATTCATTGAAACTTTTAGTTCTCAAAAAAATCTTCTTTATGATAGCCCATCAAATATTTGGATCTCAGTCATCCATTTCTCATTAAGTCTGAATATTCTTTATCCTTTCAGTTGTTGGGTATGTAACACTCTCTGTCAAATCTTAGCACACAATAATTAACATTAGTTGTTATTATTGTCCTTGTTGAGTTCCAGTTTGTCAGTGTCCTTAAGAATGGAACACTTTATAGTACTAAATAGTACTAACCATGAAGATACCATAGTCTGACCATTAAAATATATAGTATGACTTTCCATTTTCTAGATAGTTTGTTTCTATCAATATAGTCTAAGATTAAATTAGCTTTTTAAGGCTGATTTATATTATTGGCTTATATTGCAATTGTAATTAGTTAATTTGAACCCATAAATATTTTTTAACTAGAAGAGAACAGTTCTTCCCATCCTAGCTTTTTTCATCTATATAACTTATTTACTTGAACTTAAGTGTGTAGGGCTTAATTTTTCCCTGGTAAATTTAATTTCACTAATTTCAAGCCTTGATTTTTGAATCTTGATCCTTTAATTCAATTATTAGCTTCTGAAAAATTTGTAGGTATGTTGTATCTTTATTTTACATTTACATTAGAAAACAATACTGAACAGGACACACACTCTTGTTACTTCCTATCCCTCCACCTTTTTTGGGGCAATACCATGTACCACTGGAGACCTCTTCTATATGTCAGAGGACATTCTCCATCAATCTATTAAGTATTCTTTTTCAATTAGTCAATTAGGGTCTTTTTTCCTTTTTTTAAAAAATCCTTAAAAAATCCGTACTTTCTGTCTTCATCAAAACTAATCAGTTCCAAGCCAAAAGGGGTAAGGGCTAGGCAGTTGAGGTTAAGTGAAGTGTCTGAGGTCAGATTTGAACCCCAAATCTCCCATCTCTACGCCTGACTATCCACTGGGGTGGTGGTTGTGGTGGTAGTAGTAGGAGGTTGTGTGTGTGTCTATCTCTGTCTATTTTGGTTTGGAGATGATGAAAGACTACCTGCTTCTGACTTTCCAACTAAATTGTTACTTGCCTATATCCTTCAAAGATGGAATCATCTTGTAAGGTTAAAAAAGGTAAATTAACCACACAATTTATTGAAATCCTTCTGAATAATTTCTATCTTCATGAATGATTCCAAGTCAAAATGCATATAAAACAGAATATTCTGTGTTATGAAGCTTTCCTGTCTGTTCATCAAGGGTAGATAAGAGCGTATCTTTACGCTCTGAATTTTAACTATACAAACAAGTTATCAGGTCTTGAGATGCAACAGTAGAATCACAGAATAGTTTTAACACTTCATTTTAGAGCTAGAACATCAATCTGAAGTAATCACTAGTATATCTTACAGAAATAGGCGTTTAGACTACCAAAATGCTTATAGGTAAATGTCATCATTTCCTCAAGATATGTAAAGGTTTTCCTTCTATACAATTATTTCAAGGCTTTGTGCTTAAATAAAGTTTTAAAATGTTTTTTGTTAAACTTCACATCTTAATTTTAACAATAGAACTAATCTGCTTCTTTTAAGCCAGTCTTGATTGTGCTAGTCATGTTGCCAGAAGGCAGCTTTTTCAAACCTTATGAAAAAGAGGCAGATAGAAAATGGATATTTATCCATATATCTCTGACTTCCTAGAAATTTTATTTTATTAGCAATTCCAGACTGATCCATTTTCTATAACATCAGTTTACTATTATCTAACTCATATTTAAGACTAATCAGAAATATTAATGACATAATATGGATTTGTATTAACAAAACTGAATGTTATAAGAAGCTTTATTAATGCCAGATTATACATTATGTCATTAACATTTCTCTGACTTGCCAGTCTAGATCTCTAAGCTACTTTTTGGCTGTTGAAACTTATTCTTTCAGCCCTGTGGTGTTTGATAAATGTTTGAGTGAATAAATAACACTATATATTGAGTTTCTTGCATTAATGTGAAGAATATCTCTGGAATAATGAGTTTACTTTCATCTATATGAAAGTATTCCATGTATTTTTTAAATTTTATTTTGGTTGGCTAAATTAAAATCTTATCTTTTTAATCAAAATTTAATTTTTTTGTCTTACAGTGGTGGCTGAATACTTCTGGAAGACACTTGCTGCTTCATGCTTGATGGACAAGTTTGAGTTGGAAAGTTGTTGGCTTTGTTCACTTAGTAAAAAAAATTGTCTTGTGTTGTTTACCTCTGGTATTTTCAATGTCTGAATTAAAATAACTTTTACAAAAATTTAGTTTTCCCCCATAATTGAGTGTTCAGCCAACCCTCCTTATTGAATGAGAAATAATTGGTTACCATAATTTCCATACTTTTTCTTAGTTTAGAGGAGGATAGGCATCTTGATTTTTTTTTTTTGGCAGATTTCCCATATCAGGTATAAGGGGAAATTTAGAACAATGAAATATTGAACTACTGTGGATAGAAGATATGAGGAAGATAAAAGATAGTGGGGGCTTTCATAGAGAAAGAAATGAAGCTCATTTGTAAATTCTTACTATGAGAAGTGACTTAATGAAGGGTAGCGATAGCCAACTTTCAAAAAAGTTTGGGTGCTATAAAGAACAGCTCAACAAATTGGAAAATGAAAATTGAGAACCAGACCTCTTGGCAGACTGGTAGGGTTATTATGACTGCTTTAGTACTTAATATTATAAAGAATTTACTAACAGACATGATTGATGACATTTTCTATAATTTTTCCCCCTTCATCTTAAAATTTTTGCTTTTCCTTTTTTAAAATGCATTACCAAAATTTCCCAAATAACATTTTAATAATCAGGCTTATGTTGAATATTTTGAGTTTTTCAGTCATTAATAAATTAGGAAAAGTATAGTATACATTGTAGTCTTAGTACTTATTGTGTAGTAGGTTTTTATTGCATAAGAAAATGTCACTCCTCTGAGACCCTTGAGGAATCAACTTGTTCAGTCAAATTTTCTGAAAGCTTAGCCATTGAAGTACCCAAACTAGTTTTTATGTGAGCCGTATTTTTTGGAATTGTTTCCAAAATGTATTACTTATTTCCTTGCCCTTTTAAAATAGTATTCCAAATGTAACTAAGCCATTCTTGGACTCAGGGTCAACATTATGTTTATCCACTTTTTTGTATTATGTCAAAATACAATGATAGATTCCTATATCCCTGAGTACTAAGGTTTGTTAAAAGTATGGAAAGTTGTATATAAATAGCTACTTGGCCCCAGAGGATCTCAGACTGAAAGGCTATATGTATTGATGCCTAGTTTTTTAAAATTTCCTTTGTCTACCTATAATAGAGCCTTTAATATCCCTTTTGTATCTTTTTCCCACTGCTACCTTGATCTAATTTCCTGTTTCTGGCCTTTTATCTGTGAGTTTGCAAACTAAAGTTTAGAGATATTCTCTAACATTATGTTTTGTTATTCAAAGACCTTTTTACTTAGTTCTTGGATCTTAAATAGTTCTTCAGATTAAAAAAAGACATAAAAAAGGTCCAGATCAGGAAAAATATATATGTACTTTATGTTTGTGCATATGCTTGGTCTTTGGAATTTTGGTTGATGTCATCTGGCATCAGGTCTATACTTAATATCTTCAGAAAGTTTTGGAACCTACCAGAACTTTGCCTTATTAGAATAAATATAATTTTTTTAAATTTAGTATAAAAATTAACATTTTGAATAAAAATTATGAGGATGAAAATATTTACCATTATAAGGTATAAGATTTAAATTTAGGTTTTTTGACTCGAGTTATAAAGTAATATTGTGGTCACCGATTTTAAAATACTATAGCTTAAGTCAAAATGATTTTTAGCAGCTTTTATTTATAAAGAAGTAGGAAAGATGAAAGTGTAAAATACAGATAAAGAGACAGATTCCTAACAAGCCTACCATCCCTTGTCTGGGTGAAGTCCAGCTCAGATGCAGCAGGGGTTTCCCCAAGTCTGATCTCCACATGGATTTCCCGGTAATCCTCAGCCAGAAGTCCCAATGATGTCTTCAGCCAGAGTTCCACCAATGCATCCTCCTCCAAAGCCAGATGGGAATTTCAGCCACTCACCCAGCAAGCCAATGAAAAATCCAGGGAAAAAGTCTCCAAAGCCAAAGCAGAAATCTCAGCCAATCTCCAAACTCCAGGAAAGGAGTGGTCCCCAGACCATGCTGGTCTCTTAAGCTCCTTTTTCCACGTCTCACTTCCTGTCACTCCTCTTCATGAGAACCAATTGCAGTCTTTCAATTTGCCTAGAACTGCCCAAGTGAGGCAAGCAGTGACCTTTGGAGGTGTGAGCTTACTCTAGAAAATGACTTGTGAACTCTCATACTTTATGGTAAGTAGGGGTGCTTTGAGTTCTTGATTTGATTAGCTAAAAATAGACAGGGGAGAGTTAATCATATTTTCACAAGAGTAATAGCTTCCAAAGCCTTTCCTAAGTTTCAGAGAACTTCTCTATAACCTTGCATTAGTTTTTTCTAAGTTTTCAATTTTTATTTCCAAAAGATAGCTAAGAGGCCAAGGCACTTAGTATGTATAGTAAATAAAGTAAGGTTTCAATAAGTGTCTAATCCATTATTAGTTGGATTTCAGAACTGTTTCTAACATAAAAGTATAGATATTGGCAATGTTACAAGGGAATCACTTTAAAAGACTGATATATATTAATTTAAGGTCGCCAAGGAATCAGCTATGTAATTCCTAAATGAAAAACTCAAGTCAGCCGTCAGCCTTTTTTGGAGTTTAATTACAATAGGAGCAAGAAAGGAATTAGAGATATATATAGAGAGAGAAAGGGGAGAGAAGGGAATAGGGCTTAAATACCCCTTCTGTTTAGGCTGGGCCAAAAGGCCCAAGCCCTTAGATAGCTGGGGCAAAGAAAAGAGATCAGTCCCTTTCACTCACGTGTCCAAAATGGAGAAACAGTCTCAGAGGCCCCCACCTTCAGCTTCCTTCAGAGCAAGCTTCCTCAGAGCCCAGGAACCACACCGACCAAAAACTCAATCCTCCCCCCTTCAGTCTCCAGACCCTCCTATCTTTAAGGACACCATCCAAGTTACCTCCCCTCAGTCCTCACATCTACCAATCACTCTTCATCAATTTCCCTGTCAATGGAGGCTCTCGCTTAACCCAGGACCGCCCAGAGGTTTCTGGCTTTTTGCACATGTCTGTTGAAGGTCATATTTTTCAAATGATTAAATCTTTACTCCTTTGTTCCAGCCCTTTCTAAATCCTGTTAACTTGAGTATGGTAGAGATTAGAATAATTAAATTTTGATCTAGGCTGCAGCCCTTACTCAATCCTATTAGGACTGAATAGGGTGGAGTATCTCCATTGTATCAATTCTAAAATCAATCAAGACTCAAAGAAATTCCTGTTCTATGCTCAAGCATAGGTCAAAGTCCTTTCCATTGTTCAGCAAAGGGTTTCTGTCCTAAAGTAATCTTAAGAAGGGAAGAGAAGGAACCTCCCATGCCAATGGAGTTCCCATTCCAATAGACTATCAGTAAGAAACTTTCCAAGTATGAAATATCCCAATGGTGAAATTTCCAACATTTATAAGTCTAAGGAAATTTGAGGTTTACAATCCCCCCTGATGATCATTGGGAGACTAGTCTCCCCATTGATCATTTAACATAATCATTTTGTAGTTCTAAATTCACTTCTAACTAAAGATATACACAATATTCAATTTTCTAAGAGAAATTAGAATAGTGAGAGAGGAAATAGAAAAGAAAAGAAAGCAAAACCAATGTTTGCTAGGCGCATTGACAGAAAACCAAATTAGGGGCAGTCCCTTTTGGCATAAATGTTACAATAAATGTTCAATCAAAAGTTCAGTCCAATCAATCACATCCAAAGTTCATTCTTGATCTTCTTGATGAAGTGTAGGTTTTTGGCATCTTTCTGCAACAGTTCATTCTCTGGATATAAAAGTTTCAAGCTTCTTTCTTGAAGATCTTTTCTCGAACAAAATCAAAATCTTTGAAAATTTTTTATAACAGTAAAATCTTAAACAAAAGTCTTGGATTTTTATAAAAATAAAATCTCAAACAAAAAAATTCAAAAATTCTTAGATTTTAAATTAAAATACAATCCCCCCTGAAGTAAGTATTTAAAAAAAAATATATCAAGTTTAGCTCAGAATGCAATGTTCAGTTATGGGGGTGTATGTGTCAATTATCAAAAGAATAGAAAAATAATCAAAAACATAAGAAAATTTCAAAATAGACCTTGTATAGGTCCAGTTTAAAGTAATTTCTATCCCACAAGTATGTAGGACAGAATGCAGTAATATTTCACTTAGCCATTTGTAGCCAAGACTACAGGAAGTTGCCATAATATAAGAAGAAAAGAATTAGAATTCTATTTTGATGGGGAAATGTCATTCCCTTGTCTGATTTTTCCTCAGGGATATAGGGAGCCAGCATGATAGTCAAGCTTTTTACTTGTTTGAGTACTTCAAAAAGAGTGTAGATACAAGGAAGTCCTACGACTTAAACATAAGTTAAGCGTCGCAACCTCGAGTCTCACTTTAATATTTCTAGTGTGCTCTATTGGCACTATTCAGGTTTAGTCTGTGCTCCTTGTTTTTATCCCTTTTCCTGGAATCAGACACAAACATTAATCACAGTCCTATAATATTTTATCAATAAATGGCAGGTTCCCATAGTTTAAAGCTTTTAGGCATATATTGATATTATAGCAAGAGTATATATATTAACTTGTATTACTGCAGGGAAAAAAATATTAATATTAATTATGTGTACTTTCAGTACAAAAAATGAGAAAAAAAATCAAATATTCTGATAAAAAATAAAAGAAAAGAAATAAGAAAAAATAAGAAAAAAAATCAGTAATTCAATATATTCTTGAGAGAAAAAAAACCAGCATCCATTTGTCTATGGATTATTATCTCCAATTCTTATGATAAGATAGAGTCACAATTCATATGATAGGATAGAGTCAATCAGTCTCAGCAGAAGATGCTTTCTTCACATGTGAGCAGTGAATCCAAGAGTCTCTTTCTCCAATCTTTATAGATGTTGGAGTAGTTAATAATATTTGGAATGGTCCTTCCCATGAAGGTTCAGTTGCTCCAGTTCGCTTGAAATTCTTGATATAAACTTTATCTCCTGGGTTCAGGTCATGCAGAGAAAAGTCTAATGGTCCAGCTTGTACTGCAGCTCCAGATTCATGAAGTTCACGTAGTTTGTGCTGTAACTCCTGTATATAGGAAGCAATAGTAATATCTCCCCCTAATAGCGATGTATAAGCCGGGGAGAAAGGCTTAGCCTGTATAGGCGGATGTCCAAAAAGCATCTCAAATGGTGAAATATGTAAGTCTCCTCTAGGCCTGCTTCTAAGATAAAATAGGGCCAGAGGGAGAATTTCAGGCCATTTTAAATGGGTCTCAGTGCATAATTTGCCAATCATAGTCTTAAGTTCTTTATTCATCTTTCCTACTATTTGGAGAGGAGAGAAAAAAAAACTGAAAAAGGTTAATTAATATCAACAAAATCAATACAATCTAAGAAGAATCATCTTTATTATACTGGGAAGTTCCCTGGGCACCCTCCTGAAGGGCACCTCTCTGAGGATCATTAGCACCTCGAGTATTTTTTGGACGAGCGCCATTTCTCATATATTGTTGTTGAGTATTATCATTTTCTTCATTTGGAGAATTGCCATTTTCCCAATTCCTATTTCTATAATTCTGGTTTCTAAAGTTCTTATTTCTATATTCATTATAGTTATTTCCATAGTCATTATTATAATTTCTAGAATTCTGGTTTCTATAACCATTATCATAATTTCTATAGTTATTATTTCTAAAACCATTATTAAACTGTGTATTCCTTCCAAACATCTTAAGAAAGGTTCTACATTCCATCATTTTGTGGCCCTTCTTCTCACAGAAGTGGCAAGTAATGGATTGATAATTGGATTTCTGGAGAGGGGCAATTGTCGTTGGTTCATTATCATCCCCACTTTCTAATTTAGTTATCCTATCTATTACACATCTCATTTTTTTCTTCATTTCCTCCATGTCATCATTATTCTCTTTCTCCTTTTCTTCGTTTCCCTTAAAAACATATATAGCTGTTTTTCGCAATTCTTCAAGGTCCATATCTGACCATCTTGGGCATTGTGTTTTAAAATAATTTTTAATTACTTTGCAAGAATTATTTACAAAGATTCTTCTAACTTGTCTTAAACTATTCTCTTTATTTAAGTCCCAATCTAAGTATCTGTCCCCAAACTCGATAATTCTGTCCATAAATCTGGAGGGTGTTTCGTTTTCCTTTTGCTTAATTTTTTCCAGTTCCATCCACTTATCTGTACTGTCCGCACATTCCTTCATGGCCGTGAGGATGGCCTCTCTACAACGGTATAGTTGTAGATAGTCCTCAGGATTATTATAGTCCCATTCGGGATCCTGAGATGGCCAATGTGCTGCATTACGCCCCCGGGTTTTGTTGACATGAGCAATTATTTTATTTTTTTCACGTTCACTTAAAAAAGCCTGTAGTAAGCTCTCAACGTCCTTGTAAGACGGATTATATTGAAAAAATATGTCTCCCATCTTTTTTGTTACTAGAAAAGGATCTTGTTCATATGTGGGGATATTTCGTGTAAATTCATTTATTTCTTGGGGAGTAAACGGTATCCTATGTCTTAAAGTCACCACATCCCCATTTCGTCCTATTTCAGGTACTTCTCTTAGAGGAAACAGGCCTCTAGTTGAATTTTGCACCTGTGGGTCAGTTTGACAAGGACAGGTTTCTCTAGGAGGACAAGATCTCCCTTGCATTGGAATTTGGTTTTCTGTAGGAGAAGGAACATGAGAAGCTGGGATTGCAGGGGAAGGGTTTTGGGGATTAAATTCAGACAAGATTTGCACTGCACGAGAGAAGCAGTCTGTTAACTGGGCTATAGGGAAGGTGTTTTCCATCTCTATTTCAGGGAAGGAAATTTCCTCATTCAAAGGTTCAGAAACAGGTCTGTTTCTGGTAGAGTGGGTGTTTGCCCATTGATCCTGTAAGAAACATTTTAGATCTTCTAATTGGGCTTGCATTTTTTCCTCAATTTTTCCTATTTTATCTTCCATATCTCCCATTTTATCCTCAATATTTCCTATTTTATTCTCAATATTTCCTATTTTATCCTCAAGTTTTTCTATTTTATTCTCAATATTTCCTATTTTATCCTCAATTTTTTCTATTGTATCCTCAATTTTTTCTATTGTATCCTCAATTTTTTCTATTTTATCCTCAATATTTTCTATTTTATCCTCATTTTTTTCTATTTTATCCTCAACATTTTCTATTTTATCCTCAATATTTTCTATTTTATCCTCATTTTGTTTTATTTTATCCTCATTTTGTTTTATTTTATCCTCATTTTGTTTTATTTTATCCTCATTTTGTTTTATTTTATCCTCAATATTTTTTATTTTTTCATCTCTAAATATAGTATTGAGGAGTACAAAAATGACAGTACCTATTAATATAAAAATTTGGAGGTATCCTTCATTCCTCAATGCCCCTACTTCTTCAGCTGCCATATAATTGTCAAAGAATATAGTACTCATTTTTATATGTATATTTTGTAATTTCACAAAACACGTGGGGAGCAGGGCAAAGCAACAAACTTTCCACAGGGTTTTTTTTTTTTTTTAATCCAGGAAGTTGTTCCTTAAGGGAAAGGATATTTAGAAACAGTTCTTCCAGCCAGGACTTTAGAGTCCTGTTGCTGAGACTTAAAAACAGCTGTTTTCTGTCTATCAGAGTCACACAGCTGGGAAGTATCTGAGGTCCGATTTGAACCCAGGACCTTCTGCCTCTAGGGCTGGCTCTCAATCCGCTGAGCTACCCAGCTGTCCCTTAAGATTAAAGGGAAGAAAAAGAAAAAACTGCTGATTCCAATTTAACTTAAGGAGAAAAGAGAAAAAGTTTTTTATACTCACGTGTTCTAGCAGCTGTGTCTTTAAGCCAAGTTTTTTTTTTTTTAAAAAAAAAGGACTAAGTGGTGAAACAGTATAGTAAAAAGGCAAGGAAAAAGTTTTATTGAGAGGATTCTTTAGACTCCCGTGTGGTCAGCCACAATGTTACAAGGGAATCACTTTAAAAGACTGATATATATTAATTTAAGGTCGCCAAGGAATCAGCTATGTAATTCCTAAATGAAAAACTCAAGTCAGCCGTCAGCCTTTTTTGGAGTTTAATTACAATAGGAGCAAGAAAGGAATTAGAGATATATATAGAGAGAGAAAGGGGAGAGAAGGGAATAGGGCTTAAATACCCCTTCTGTTTAGGCTGGGCCAAAAGGCCCAAGCCCTTAGATAGCTGGGGCAAAGAAAAGAGATCAGTCCCTTTCACTCACGTGTCCAAAATGGAGAAACAGTCTCAGAGGCCCCCACCTTCAGCTTCCTTCAGAGCAAGCTTCCTCAGAGCCCAGGAACCACACCGACCAAAAACTCAATCCTCCCCCCTTCAGTCTCCAGACCCTCCTATCTTTAAGGACACCATCCAAGTTACCTCCCCTCAGTCCTCACATCTACCAATCACTCTTCATCAATTTCCCTGTCAATGGAGGCTCTCGCTTAACCCAGGACCGCCCAGAGGTTTCTGGCTTTTTGCACATGTCTGTTGAAGGTCATATTTTTCAAATGATTAAATCTTTACTCCTTTGTTCCAGCCCTTTCTAAATCCTGTTAACTTGAGTATGGTAGAGATTAGAATAATTAAATTTTGATCTAGGCTGCAGCCCTTACTCAATCCTATTAGGACTGAATAGGGTGGAGTATCTCCATTGTATCAATTCTAAAATCAATCAAGACTCAAAGAAATTCCTGTTCTATGCTCAAGCATAGGTCAAAGTCCTTTCCATTGTTCAGCAAAGGGTTTCTGTCCTAAAGTAATCTTAAGAAGGGAAGAGAAGGAACCTCCCATGCCAATGGAGTTCCCATTCCAATAGACTATCAGTAAGAAACTTTCCAAGTATGAAATATCCCAATGGTGAAATTTCCAACATTTATAAGTCTAAGGAAATTTGAGGTTTACAGCAATTATCTGCCCATCAAAATCTCCCAATGCCTCCACTATGCTAGGAGTGAGGAACTAGTTTTTCTTTTTGGACCATAACATAGAAAGTAATCGAGACTACAAAAAGGAAGAAACAACTTTTTTTTTTTAAATATTTTGAGAACAAGTATCTTGCCCAGGCTTGAATTGCAACAACCCTTCAAGGACCTGGACTGTTGCCACTGTTGATCAGTAGGGAAGCTACTCTTGGGTCCAGACTGATTGCTCCCTTCTGATGCTGCCAGATCCTTCCTTTCTCTCCTTCCCCCATTTGCTCACCATATTGAAGCCAAACTTAGTGTAGATCCATGATTGCCTTTAACTCTATTGCAACTCAAAATTCTTTAGTTAAGGTGATCCATCAGCTTCAGACTCCCCTTGGCAAGGATTACAGGCTTGATCCACTGTGTCTTGCAAATGTTTTTGTTTTGATAAAGTAGGTTTTTAAAATAAGAAACAACAAAACTGATCTGTAAACGTCAGCATTAAAATAAAATTAGCAAGTTTATGGCAAGTAAAGGTGATAGGAAATGTTACCATTTTGGGTTTGCCAAAAGTATAAACATTTTTACTTATGTAAATTGGAAGATACTTAAAATTTTGGCCTTTTTTTTCCTGAGGTTAAAAGGTTTTTCTCTGTTGAAAGAACCACAAACTTAGTATAAAGAGGGATTGTTGGGTGCTGCTGGGTGGCTCAGTGGATAGAAAGCCAGGCCTAAAGACAGGAAGTCCTAGGTTCAAATATGACCTCAGACACTAGCTGTGTGACCCTGGGCAAGTCACTTAACATTGCCTAGCCCTTAACTCTCTTCTGCCTTAGAATCAATTCATGGTATTATAGAGATACTGAAAACAGGGAGGGTGAATGGAAGTTAAACCCTGTGATAATTTTGAATGTCCAGTTCAGGAAGAGTATGCTGTGTTACCCCAACCACAGCTTATCCTGCTTAGCTTTGCATGTTGATGCCTCATAAAGAATAATAAAAGTAAATATGGTAAAAAACATCCATCTTATTTTTACGACTCAGGTGATTTTTATTAGTATTATGTTGACTTAGAAGTAATAAAAGAATTTATCAGCATGAATTTATCATTTTTGTTATGATAAAGTACAGATTGTCCATTACAAGGACTTCGTGTTTAATAAAGTATGAAATACTTTGGCCCTTTTCTTCTCCCGTACTAACCAATAGCTTTTTTCAATATGCGCCATAATTTGCAGATTATCAGTGTTTGCTACATGGAATTGACAAGTGTAGAACTTACTCTTTAAGAACCCACAAACTGAAAGGTAGGCCAGTTTCTATAAACATAGAAGGTAAGATTACTATTCTTGATAGAAATTATGTAAATAGCTACCTCTCTGTGCAGGCATCATTCAGACCAGGAGAGGGCCTCTGGCCAAAAAAAGCCATGCAGCTTTTCCATCTCCTCTATGGAGATGAGATGTTCATAGATGGATTTAAGAAGCTTTATGGGCTCTTGTGACAAAGAAGCATTGTTCACAAGTGTATTGTTCACAACTCCACTCAACCTTCCAGAAACCTCAGGATCTATGTATGTCAGAGCAGGGAATATAATTCATCTCCATTTTTTTCCTTTTGAATCATCTATGACAGTTTTCAGATATACAGCATAGGTTATGCTGTTGCCACATTCCCTGCCAATAAAGTATTAGGGAGGAAATGACACAAAACAGCCTATCTAGGGCATTATCAGACAGTTCTTTTCAGGTTGTTTATTCAGGCCTATTTCACTCACTTATCCTTTGGCCACCATAACATTAAAAAAAAAGTTTTTTGGGTTTTTTTTGATTCTCATATTACCATAGTAATCCAATGTTCCTTTCCAAAGCATAACTGATCAATACATTGGAAGTCCAAAAAAGTGTAATTTTAACACCCTTGTACCCCTCATCTCTGGGAATTGCTAGATCGGGGGAGTGTCCTCATATCTCCACATTTGCGTCCTGGCTAACACTTTTAAGTGTTTTTGTGTTTGAATTTAGAAAATTCCACTCTACAAGGAATATCTATTTTGTTCTCTGCCCTCCAAAGACCTACCCCACTATAGCATACGTTAAGGCCATACAAGATTCCTTGTTCCATGCAAGAGGTAACATCATTTAGTAGATACCAGGTGAAACAAAATGGAAGTATTATGTTAGACCACAGAGTGTATCAGAATCATTAAAGATATCTTGCACAAGTTCCCAATGAAAAACAACCAGGCCCTCCAAATGCCTTTGTTTTTTGACGCTATACTAATTGCATCATCAGAACATTTTTGTGCTCCATTTAGAATCTGGATTATTTAGAAAAAAGCCTAACAATTCATACAGAGAAACTCAGTTGAATGAAATATTCTTACTGTCCAAACTATCATGCAATTGATTGGCCCAGTAACTTAGTTCATGTGAATAAATATATACATATGTGCATATGTCCATACACAAATACACTTACACAGAAGTGCAAGATCCTAGATATAGAGCTTTAAGAGACCTTCCAGGTCATCCTAACCTCATTTTGTAAATTAAGTGCCTATACCCAGAGTAATAAAATGACTTGCCTGTGATCACATAAGCAATAAATGAGGAGTTCAAAACTCAAATCTTTCTCAGTCCAAGTCCAGCAATTTATACACTATACCACTGCTGACTAGGACAGAAGAGCTGGCTAGATTATTATTATGCATTATTTTTAATGATCCCAACCTCAAAACAAAAATCCATCTTTTAAAATTTAAATATCCTTGGAATGTAACTGCATAGTTTACTCTTGCCTAATGTCTGAAGAATCAAATTTATGGGTGACTCAAAACAAGTCACGATGGTGGCAAATTGGCTATACCATTTCTAATAGCACCTTTTAGTCAAGAAGCCTTTATTGAGGCCCTACAATGTGCTCAGCACCGTGTTACAAGTTGAAAATACAAGGCAAAATTGAATGCTTGTCTTCCAAGAAACTCGTAATGGTAGAAATGGCCTGTATGCATATAGGCATTTAGCAGGGACATATGTTGTAGATAAGCTGTGAGGGAAGGGGTTCACTGCTGGAAGGATCAGGATAGGTTTCTAGCTGCATGTGGCACTTGTTCTGAGCCTCAATCAGGATTCTAAGAGCCAAAGGTGAGAGCATTTCAGGCAGCTCAAGTGCATGGATACAGGAACTGGAATACCATGTGTGGGGAAAAGCAAGGGGGCTAGTAGAGAATGTGCTTTAGAATGTGTGGAGTGGCACAAAAACCTTCAAAGGCTAGGAAGGACCTGCAGTGTGAAGAGATTCAGGTGGCGAGCGAGTTTATATTTGTTCCAGAGAGATCTGGAATGTAGGGCCTAGGAGGTGATGCAATAGGAAAATCACTGATGGAGGACTGATGATGCAGTCTCCTGTTAATGCTATGTCAGCTCCTTGTCTAGACACAGTAGTATTTGGGGCATTTTCATTCTAGAGCACCAGTCTGATCTAGTAAATAAACTAATCATCTCTAAATATAAACTTTACCACATAGGCTGGCCACAGATTTAGGGGCAATGGAAGTCACCTGTGCTGTGTCTCATTGGCATCTATCCCATAGAGCCACCCCTTATTTTTTTCCTCTATGATCCCCTCTTCCCCCTATAAACAAAAATACACAATTTATTTGGGGAGAATGGTAGGAAAATTTAGCATTTAAAACCATTCTTTTTTTTTTTTGCATTTCACAATGCAAACTTTATAGCATATGAAACTTTTTCTTAATAACTATAACTTCTGATTTGTATTTTTATTAATAACTTTATAACTTCTGATCACTTTCTATGAAAAGGAATTATTTTCAATTAAGTTTTGTTGACATTTTTGATAAGTAGAAATGCAGGCCATTTAGTGCTTTTATTTCCTTGAGAACAGTTCCCCTATTTGAAGTCCTCTTCTTGATCTCATGCTCCACCACAAATACTTTATCTATCAATGATGCTGCCATGGGTCCTGGGGCAAGCCATTGAATTTCTCTGGACCTCAGTATCCTCATCTGTAAAATGAGAAGATTTGGATAATTAGATAATGTGATCCATTCCTATAACTTCATGGTCGTGATGCTATCTGCTTGTAAACTAGATACCTCAACTAACTGGAACATTACTGGATTCACTGCTCGGTGACATTCAAGTGTCTAAAAATAAAACATCCCAGAGATCGTCTGGCAGTATCAGCCTTCTGACACAGTGATCATGTTAGTTCTTTTCTTATTAAGATGTAAATAATTTTAAAATGCTGTAATATTCTTCTGTTGGCAACATTAGGCTTGCCCACAGCGGAGGAATTTTGCTCTTAGAAGAATGTGTAGATATTTTCTTGAACCCTCTCTTTAGAGCAGTGGATTCAATGTAGTTTACCATTTAAAAGCTGAAAAGTCTCCATAGTTAGCAGGAACTTAAGGCATGCAAATGTAATTATATATGCCATTTAAAATACTATACATGAGGTGTTGGTTGTTTAATTCCCTCCTAAATCTAGTCCAGGTTTGCAGCAGAGACAGCTTAGCTAACTTGTAGATTTTATTTTGTTCTTATGAAAAAGAAGAAAATATATATATTCCTTCTAGGCCCTAGAAAGAATGAGTCACCCTTCTAGCCTCATCCACCCACCACCTCAAAATGGTTTCACCAATAACAGTCACTATCACCATCATTGCAAAACACTGGCATCCTACTTCCAATTTTCACAAATTTAAATACTGTCGGGAAAGTTGCCAATGTGGATCTGCTCCATGTTAACTATTGCAAAACTCATTACCAATGCTTGTAAAGTCCCATAAAGCAAAATATTTTAATCCTGAAGTCAATAGTGCTCTAGAATGATGATATAACCAGTCAAATCTTTTCTGAAATGGGCTGTTTAAAGAATTTAACTTCCTGAGGCTGTAACCATTAACCTCAGCCCATAGTTTTAGTACTGCTTCCAGGAGAGTAGGAGGTAGCAAAAGAGGAGGACGTAGAATGAGAGTAAGTAAATGTACTTTTGTTTAGGCAAGGAAATCTCCTTGTTTACTCTGCAGAAATGCAGCATTAGAGTTGGCATGCTAAGCACTGACTGCCAGTAGAAATGTTCTATTTTTCTTAATTGGAGCTCTAGAGAATAAATTATTATGTATTCCCCATCTCTCCCTTTCAGATACCTCATAAAGGGAATACTCATGGCCTTTGTTACCCAACAGTCTTTCTTTGGGTTAGGTTATCTCATTCATTATGAATTTGAAGGCATTATGCCTACGGTCTGCTCTTCCTTTATTACAAACCTTTTCAAATAATTGACCAGTGAAATGCATAAATCATTTTTGCTAACAATTTCTAAAGTGGCTCTGTACCCCTACACTAAGCCCTGCCTCACAGGATTATTGTGAAGACGAGTGCTTTGATTTCCTCCTGATCCCTCCCCACCCTAAGATTATCACCTATTATTATACTATTACCATCTCTAATGCATTACATTTATTTTAAAATATATCAGTGTCCATCCTTTGTCAGTAGAAATGAAGACTTTAAAGAAGAAAGATACATTATTGAATAATTAAATTCATAGAAATGAAAGTACATATGATCTCATTTGATCCTTGAAATAATCCTGGGAGGCAAGTGCTATTATGATCCCCATTTTACAGGTTAGAAATTGAGGCACAGAGGTTATTGACTTATATAGGGTCAAATTGTTGGTAATTCAAATAATTTAAAAAAACATTTGAACTCAGGTCTTCCTGACTTCAAACCCAGTGCTCTATCCAATGTGTCCCCTTGCTGTCATTGTCATCGTCATCATCATCATCATTCACTTACATAAACAAATACATAATGAACTAAAAATTAAATGAACAGTGAAATACTTCATATGTAAGTAAGCCAACAAGGTGGGTTTAGGGAGGTAAGTGATGGTATTCTGACAGGATAAAGTCTGGGATAATCTGCAGCAGTTTGTCTTAAAGAGCTGAGTGACATGAAGGTATCAGTTTGATGGCCTAAGGACAGAAGGCATTTTAGGTAGAGGGTGCTGTTTGGGAGTAGAAAGAAGGAAGGAGACTAAAGAGGACAGATTAAGTGGACTTTGAGGCTTAGGGCCAAAATTGGGTGGTGATTATTATAACAATAGGAGGCTGCTAAGTTGAGGCTCTCTTTTCAAAGAACCAGACATCTTTTGATATACATTTTGGAAAGAAAACTAGGAAATGAATTTTATCTTCAATTTCAGGGGAAAATAACCACAGCAGCCCCCTGATGGCCCAGACTAATTTTCTCTATTAGTACCTTCTTTCCCCTGACTTCATATGTTTAACAAGGAAGTTTCTCATTTCAATATGATTTCCCAAATAGACTGCCTTTTAGGGGAAAAAAAATTTAACCTATATACAGTAATAGTAACAATAACAAAAATAGCTAGCATTTTTATAGCACTTTAAAATTTAGAAAACACTGTACATATGTTGTCTCATTTGATCCTTACTTCAACCTGGGAAGTAAGTGCTTTTAGTCCTTATTGTATAGAGGAGTGAACTGAGAAAGCTTAAATCACTTTCCTAGGGTCACATAGCTAGTAAATGTCTTAGGTGAGATGTGAATTCAGGCCTTTCTTACCCTAAATTTTAGGGTCAGATCAAGAACTTAGGACCACTGCCTATAAATTCAGTACTGTTTCGACTATACTGAAGTTTAGTTATAACATTAACTATCTTACCATAAAACAACCTTCGTGGGAATAATTTTACGTAGATTATCTAAATTTCTTTTCTGTATAGATAGCTTTTGTGTGGTAGAATATAAACACTCTTATCTTTAACTTGCTTGCTAGAGTCTCTACCATAATGTTCCAACATTCATTAGAATGTTAATCTGCCTACTGATTACTTCATTATACAATATTTGGGTGACTTTGGGGTATGTTAATTTTCAAGGAGTTTGAATGTTTTGACTCCGTTTCTCCAGAGCCTATTCTTGACGGATCTAACCAACTAACCTTTAAGGTTTCCAATATTCAGAGCTGAGAGATCAAAACCCAGAGTAAGAGGAAATGATAATTCTTTGAAGTTTTCCCCATTAAAAGCATGCATTTTAACAGTTAAATGTCACAGTCAATGATTAAGTAAATAGCACAATTTTGGCATGGGATACAGGACTGACTGGAAAGTGGTTCTCATGGTAAGGAGTCTAAGGCAATTGCTACCGTTTAGGGAACAGATCATCAAGGACTTTGGTAGATAGACATTTGATATTTGCTGCCATGAGGTAGGGATGAATTTTCAAGTCTAAGTGGTCAAAGGCTCTTTATTTCCTTTTTGGAACTATGCCTGTAGTTTGGGTAGCTGCCATCACACGAATGATGGTACCTGGCTTATCACTGTATGGACCAAATGGTTTGTTTTCTTTGAACATGAACAAATGACTCTGAGGTTTTAGCACAAGACTCATTTTTTGGTGTTTTTCCTATTAAAATAAATGATTCATTAAAATAAGCATAAATTATAAATCATTAACTACAAACATTTCTTTAATATTCAAAGAAAGAATTTTAGGACAAACTTTTTGAGTATGATGGCCCCTACATGGTAGTATTTGTACTATTTTTTTTTTATTCGCTGAATGAGGAAACGTAGGACTGAAAAAAATGCTATGAATTTTGTAATGCTTTTAAATTCATTTGTCTGTTACCAGCTTTGATAGCTGAAAAAATAGTAAAACCACTAGATGGCACTGTGCAGTGTTTTCTATTAAATCTACAGAAGATACTTTACTGACATGCTAAATATTTTGTTGTGGTTTAAGAAAGATAAAAATTACAATTCTTGGGTAGAATTCTCAGACTTTTGGCAAAAACTCCTCTTCCTCCCATACTCCTCTCTGTTCTTGAGCCCACAGGTGAGAACAACTAATTTAGAATAAGAACTTAAGTAGCATGACCACATAGATATCATCATCCTAAATCTTTTATTGTTTTTCGTTTCTGTTTATGGGGTTCTTAGGTTACTCTTCTCTAACAAAAAATATAATAATTATAAGAAAAAAAGCTATTTTTGTCTGGGGAATTAAAAAGTTACAGGTCTAAATGATTAGTTTTGGATTCCCCTCCCCCCAAAATAATAATGCCGAATTATAATAAAGGCATATTTTTTCTTAGTTTTTAATTGGGGTGTGGGTGAGGTGGGAGGAACAGGGAAAATTATTTTTAATTAAAAAAAGGTAAACGGTGAAATCAAAAACTTAAAATTCCAAGTCTGTTCAGTTTCCCACTCAGCAAAATCAAAACAATTTTAATTTCTCCAGATTCTATTCAGATGCGATAGGTTTCTGAGTAACTTTAACTTCTCACTTGTTTATTCGCTGTTTAAAAGAAAGAAGGCCTTCACTTGATGCTTTAACTGTCACGGTCTAAGAAGACTTAAAATATAACCTAATTTGTCAAATGATCATGAGGGGGCACTGAGATGGACTGTGGCCCAATGCTGTCTGCCAGGAGGGGATAGAGAGACCCCCATCCTAGCAAAGGAGTTCAAAGGGAGATGGGTTCCCACCTCCTTGTAAATTCCTTTGGGATGATGCAGGATCGATGTCATGCCACTCTTAAAGGCCCCTATGTCTAGTCACTGGCTACAGAGTAAGCGATCAGTGCCAGTAAGAAATAAGAAAGGGGAAACGGGAGTCTGATGAAGTCAGTGCCAAGTCTGAATAGTCAAGGAAGGGCCAGAACTCTGGTGCAGTTGATCATGGTTTCTGAGAAGGAAACGTGGTGAATAAAGTCTATTCCTGGTCTCCAAGGCTCCCTCCCCACCCAGCAGGAATGAAGAGACGGCTGGACCTAATGCTAGGCTTCCTGATCACTCCTCTCTCCCATTTTTCCATTCTTCTCATGAGGGGAAAATTGCTTCTCTTGATTCTCCTCAGCACACTGTAAGCCTCAGAGCTCGGCCTCCTAGTGTGGTTGGATTGCCATGTGCTACTCTGCATACATCGACCATGTGTGATTCTAAAAGTGAAAGGAGAGGCCCTGGGAGGGAGTGGGTCCCCCCACTGGAAGGCCGCTCGTCTTCCCACTAGCCTGTTCAGAGGGAATATTTTAACTAGTGTGGTCTGGGTGGCCTCTAGGCTCCTTCCAACTGAAATCATATCACTGTATTGTCTTTTGATTTTGCCTTTTTCTAATTGGGCAAACTATTTTTTCCCTTCCGCTTGGCTTCTGTTGGGAATCCTGAGGCTGATATAAAAGTCAGTCTGCATTGGATTCCTTAAATCCTTTGTCCTACCCATACATTTATAGAACTGAAAGGGACCTTAAGAATTACATGGTTGAATTTATTTTATAAATGAAGAAACTGAAACCTAAAGAATGATTTTCCTCAGATCAAACAAAGAGTAACAAGGGCCAAGAGTCAAACCTGTGCATGCTAACTCTCAATTCAGAGCTCTTTCCTCTGTTGTCAAGTTTTATTTTCTAAATCACTCTCAAATCATTTTTTTCATTTTTTTTTATTTTTATTTGGTCAATTTCAAACATTATTCCTTGGTTACAAAAACCATATTCTTTTCCTCCCCCCCTCCCCCTTCCATAGCTGATGTCTCAAATCATTTTGAAGGAACAATGCTTCCACTTCCTCAGAGGTGACATTTTCAAACATTACAGCCAGCAGAATAGTTTTTAAGTAGAGATCTGAACAATCAGAAAACAATGAACCTTAAGCACAATTGCTGGTCATAGCATATTCCTGAGTTTTATGTCCCCAATACATGGACCCTGGCCACATATGTTCCCTTTGCATGTCCCAAGGGACATGTTCTCTGTGTATATTAAATTTTCACATTGAGGGTGTATGTATTTGTAGAGATAATGAACAGTGAAATGAACAGCACTTGAACATTATAAATAGCAACAGTATGAATACTGGAAGAATAAACTGAATTACCCCCAGAAAGTGAACAGAAAGATGAAACATGGAAGATAGAATTTGTAGGTATATTTTGGTCTCCCTGTGATGTGGGGAAGGTGGGAGGGAATGGGAAACTCGTGGATGGAATTCATTGTGAAAGACATGAAGAAAACATAAAGAAGATTTGTAATTTCATTAGTATACTATCTTCCTTTGGATATGGAAATGCTTATTTTGTAGAATTTGGAAAAATATTTTAAAAATAAAGTATGAAAAAATAAAAGACCAGTCAAGATTTCTAGCCTGTGGATTCCCTACATAATCCAAACAAATACTAAAATGACCTGAGCTGTCCTACCTGAAAGAAATGTAGGCAACAGCAGCTTTGCCATCTGATTTGGAGACAAAAATGGAAAAAAAAAATCCATTTCCTGTTCCTGAAGCCAGCATATGCTTCTCCTGATATAATCATTTAGACCCTCTCCAGCACTGGTTTGCCATTGGACAACAGGCACTCTGAAACATGGTGTGTGGCTTCCAATATGGCACCTAACTGATAAATTATTTCACCACCCAAAGGAGTTCTTGTTTTCAGACAAACAAGAAACAAGTCTCTACCCTTCCAGTTTTCACATCTAGACACAAGAAGGGAAAACCCAATATATAGCCAAGGGTCTGACAGTTTGAACTTTAGCCCTAAAATCAAACTGCTTGAGCTTTAAAAATCAGAAGACTTTTTGAGAGAGCCAAAAACTCATTTTATTATTATTATTAATTTATCATTTGTCATAATTTATTAATATTAATTTTATTATTTAATATTCATTTTCCACATTAACTTTCCATAGAATGGACCATAGATTGTAGGATATCAAAAGCAAAAGGAATCATTGTGGGCCATGGAATGTTAAAACTAGAAGGGACTTTAGAGTTTACCTGGTCCAAGCATTTCGTTTTATTAATGAGGATGCAAAGGCCTAAAGTGTTCATTGAAGCTTAGAATAGAATTTAAGTCTCTAAACTCTTGATCATTTTTATGTAATCAAATGGAGAAAATTTCAATGAAAGCTGGTTGGACAAATCTTTAGGATGCCTGGCCACTAAACAGTGTGCCCAGGCTTTACTTTTCTACCTTTATTTCTCTATGTTACTACCTGCCATTAGGTAAGTGGCCGATGATGGAATTACTACCCTGGCTGGCTTAGGACTGCAAAGCCAATAAAAATGATTTGCAACCTGGAATTATTTCTAGGTCAAGTATAGGATTTTTTTTTTTTTTTGGTCCTATTCACCAAGGAATTCAAGGCAAGACTGACTTAGAGCCTTTAGCCTCCTTCTGGCCCTAAGCAACATCTAGATTCTCAGGGCCATTCCCACAAAGTGGAGATTATTAAGCATGGTTGATGACAAATAGCTAGTACTGGTCTGCTAAACAGGATACAATAGTACTATTTTTTGACCCAAAAAGGTCTGAATCCCATAGGTTGGACTAGATCTACCTGGACTCTTGTCCTTGCTTTTCTAGATTTGTGCTCTCTATCTTCCTTTCTACATGATCTCCCCTTCCAGAGCCTCACTGGACTGTTTCATGGCCCCTTTACATCCCTCTCTCCTGCTTGCCACCTTGTTCACTGGACCAGTTAACTCAAAAGATTTTATGAAGCTCTTTAAAATGATATCTATAACAAATGATCTTATAAAGTCATGTCATTTCGCGTCTGGAAGAGGACTGAAAGATCATATAGTCCAGTCCTCTCATTTTGTAGAAAAGAAATAAGTCCAGAGAAGTAAAAGCAACCTGCCCCAAATCATATAGCATAGATTCATTCTCATTTTCCTATCCTCAAAAAGGTAAGTGTACGGGAGCACTGGGTCTGGTGATGAGAAAACCTAAATTCAAATTCAGTCTTAGATACTTTCCAGTGGCATAATCCTGAGCAAGCCTCTTAACCCCTTATTTGCCTTGGTTTCCCCAATTGCAAAATATGGTGAATAATAGCTCCTAATCTACAGGATTATGGTGAGGATCAAGTGAGATAATATTTTTAAAGCACTTAGCATAGTGTTTGCCAAATAGTAGGCACTAAATAAATCTTGTTTCCATTGTCCCAGACCAGCACTTCTCCCCTATCTGAATCCTGAAATCATATATATATATATATATATATATATATATATATATATATATATATATATACACACACACACACACATACATATACATATATATAAAATATACATTTTATTTAAATTTACATTAATTTGTGTACATCCATATACATACACACATCCATCTATATGTATACACACATTATTTAAACTGAGGTGACCTAGGATGCCCTTCGTTATGTGCTAGAAAGTCCCCAAATACCAAAGAAACAATGACAGGTTGCATCAGTTTATCACCCAGACAGGCTCAATCTTAAAGCCAATCATAGTCCTAAAAAGACAGTAGGTGGCACTATTGTATTGACAAACCCAAGTTAAGTTTTGACCATCCTCTATGAATATCTTTTTTGAATTAAGAAAAAACCCCACCAATAGTCAGGAGTCAAGCTCCCGACTAGCTTTCATTTGAGGTTAATTTTTCTTCCCAATTGTCCTCTTATCATGCTGTAGACGTGTCTGCAAATCTTACGTGTTAAGCTGACATTGATTTTCTGCAAGGGGTCAAAGCAAAGGGGACCAGAAGAAGAACCCTGCTCCTGATGGCTAAGCAGAAGAAGCGTGGAAAAAGAGCATCTATAAAAAGACACAAGTAGCTCAGTGACATACCATAAATTTACCATAAATAAAAAGAGAGGGGAACGGAAACAGGCTTCTACCAGCAAAGATTGGGGGTACTTTAGGTGCGATCTGTGTTGTAGAAACCTTCAACCACTATCAGCTCCAAATAGCAATTCGGTATCTTCTTTCATCCCAAGAAATTTCATGGAGGCCTGAGTCTATATCTTCTTCTTTTTTTTTCTCATTTAAATGTTTAGTTTTGCTTTATAACCAGTGGTAACTACCCTCATTTGCTAGTTAGGGTGTACCTAATGGGAATATTGTTGGGAAAAAGTAGCTGAGCCTTGGGGTTGGACAGGGGGATGACCTCACAGAAGATATAAAGATAATTAATATTGACATGTTGTTAGAAGAACTATCTATGATTGGGGGCTTAGAGCTAATGACAAAGATAATTACAGATCCTTTGAAACTATTTTCCAGAGTGGAAAAGCAGCATGTACACTAGGAAACTCCTCTGGGTAGTGAATATTTACTAGGGTGAGAGGAAAAGAGATCCGGGGTGAATAAATTAGCTTACCATACAGTTCCTTTATCTCTGATCCAAGTGGGAAATAATTGTTGAGAGATGAAGTAGTGCTAGCTTCTCCATTGGGGAACTAACATTTTATTTCCCTCATTTCAAAGAGGATAGAACTAGAAGTAAAATGAGTTTGTCCTTAAAAGAGATAGTGATTTTAGTAAGGGAAGGCAGATGTGTCTAGGAGCTTTCTTACTAAGGAGAACTACTGTGTGTGTATTAATGTTTTTTTCTTCAGTATGGTGAGAATTCCCATAATAAATAGACTAAATGAATCACTGAACCTCAGAGATGGAAGAACCCAAGAAGGCTTCTAAATAAAACCACCGTGGGGTAGGGGAAGAGAGGTATATCTTGACGAATGGTTTTATTTATGTAATTAACTCCTGTGAGAAGTTTCCTTCTGCCAATGCAGATCTACACACACTCTTCAGTTTACAGTCTTAGGGAGTTGCCTGGAGGACTGAAAATTTAAAGGACTTATGCCAGCTCACAGAGCTAGCATGTGTAAGAGGCAGGACTTGGACTGGAGACTTCCTGGCTCTTAGACCAACATTTTAAAATCCTCTAGGCCACATTGTTTTACATTAACTAAACTGTACTGAGACAAAAATCCCTCATCCAGGATATTGGAAAAGTGATTATTTAATTTCAACTTGAAGAGGGATAAGGGAGGGGAACCCACCATGTCCTGAGGCAGATTATTATATTTGGTAGTTGTATGTCCTTGGAAGTTTTTATTTAAATCGTAGCTAAATTTGCCTTTCTGCTATTTCATTCCAGCGTTACTGGTCCTGTTCTGTAGGGTCAAGTAGAATAAACCCAATTCCTCATTCTACTGATAACCTTTCAGATACTGAAGGCAGCCATCAAGCCCTCCCTAACTCTCCTCTTCCTTAGGCTTAAGTTCTCTAGATCCTTCACCTGATCCTCATATTGTTGTTCCATCATTTTTCAGTTGTATCTCACCCCTTGTGACCCCATTTGGGGTTTTCTTAGCAGAGATACCGGAGTGGTTTGCCCTTTCCTTTTCCAGCTCATTTTACAGGTGAGAAAACTCAGGCAAACATGGTTAAGTGACTTGTCCAGGGGAACACAACTACTAAGTATCTGAGTCTAGATTTGAATTCAGGAAGATGAGTCTTCCTGACTCCTGACCTGGCACTCTATCCAATAGGGTGTGATCTCAAAGCCCTTTTTCATACTGGTTTCTTTCCTCTGAATGCTCTTCAGGTTTTAATGGTCCTTCCTAAAAAGGAGAGGTCAGAATTGAATGAAATATTCCTCACAGGCTCTGAACAGGACAACAGACAATGGGACTATCATATCCTTTGTCCTAGGTGCTAATGTTTCTATCATTGACTCCTTGGTCTAGTGAAGCTTATTGACTCCTCAGAAGAAATACTTTTTAAAATGCATCCTATTGCAAAGGGAATAAATTATATTGAAATCAGTTGCCATAAAAAAAAAAGAACAACATTCATCTGGGTTAAGAACCCATATTTTAAAGATTGACTCATTGAACTGTATATTCAGCACCTGGCATAGAACTTGGCATATTGTAGGTACATAATAAACCCTTATCAAGTAACTAATTGATTAAATTCAGACTTTTGACTCAGCAAAGAGTTAGATTTCATTCTTAACTCTACTGATATTGTATGTTTCCTGCTAAGTTTATGGATCTTTTTCCATGAGAGAAACAGTATAGAGGGAAGGAAACTTGGACCCTTAAAGGACCAAAGTAGAACTTTGAAGAATACTATCACTTTTTAAGGAAAACCATTCTAGAATAGTGATCAAAGGCTTTTAGAAGTCACATGAAATGGGGCAAATTAAAGGGAGTTAAAGATAAGGCACATTTAGAGAACTTAAGCTGTTAGGAAATGCAACAGAGGTAACAGATCTTACAGACAGTATGTTCTAGACCTAGACTTTAAGTTTAAAGTACAGGATATTCTTTCATTCAGAGCATACCAAATCTAATTTTGGATAGGATTATCTTATACTGGGTTTATGCATTTTGTTCTGAAGGGCACCAGGATACCATCAAGATTCCCCATCCTTAGTGAAGACAGAGAATTTGAAATGCGATGAAAGGCAGAAGGAATGTTTTCCACTTGAGGAGGTCTATGAGAAGGGCTCTTAGCTTGATTAACAGACCCATTGACTCATCCAGAAAATGGTGTCAGGTCTGAGTGTTCAGGTTAAATGAATGAGCTTGAGTTTGTTCCCTTTGCCCTGACACTATGGTGCCTTAGAAAAGAAACCCCTTTCTACTGAATTTCCACCTTTGCATCCATGTAAATTTAAAAATAAGACTATCATATGCATGATTTTGATATCGAGCATGTTAAATACATACATAGAGCAGGTGTTCATAACCTTTTAAGGACCCCTTTGATAGTCTTGTATAGCCTATGGAATCTTCCAAATAACATTTTCAAATGCATAAAATACAAAGGATCACATACTGAAATATGATTTTAACATGTACATTTTTAAAGTTTACAGACCCAAGTGAAGAATCCATCTTAGAGATTTGCCCAGGTCACTGAGAGGTGCCAGAATGGGCCAGGGACTTTCAGTTCATATTTTACAGAGGTTGGACTTGAATCCAGAACTTCTGGACTCCTAAAATGTACAAAAATGGTGGTGTCCATATTATTGTAATTTTGTAGAAAATAACTATTGTGGGGGAGCAGCATAGTTGTTTCTCTAAATAAACAACATCCTGAATTTCTGACTTTTAAACTTTTGAAATAAAGTCCACATATAACCTGGGCACTACCTTTCTAGGAATTATCTTCAAGTACATGAAAGGTTATTGTGAAGGAATTCTTCCTTCCCACAAAGGGAAATGAATGGAATTCAATAATAGTCAGAATCCAACAAGAGATCAGCAACAGCTTTTAATTATAAGGGTGATTAAGCCCTCTGGTAGTCTTCTAAAGGTGGTTTCTGACTCTTCTTTTAAAACAGGATAGACAAATATCACTTTGTTTTGGATGATTTAGAGGATGCTCAGCCTGAAGGCAGAGACCTGGACTAGATAACCTCCTGAAGTTTCTCCCCTATCTATTCGTCTACGCTTTTATGAAAAGAAAATCAACCTCTGGCTCAGACTTGAGCAAAAACAATTCCTTGGGCCAAATAACACTGCTATTAACTCAACTTTGTGTTAACCAGGAGCAGCACATGCAAGGGCACTTCCCGCCTTGAGCTGAGTAAAATTTATCTAAGACAATAAAGAAGAAATGATGGGAAGAGTCTAATGTCAAGTTCAAGAAATGCACAGAATTCTGGAGCCTGTTTCTAGGATTTATGTAACTCAGCCAGAGGCAAATGCCATTATGCTATTTCTGGTTCAGGCAGCAATAGCTGTATGTGCCATATTTACTTGCTTCCACTCTTCTCCCCTTGCCCAAATATGTTTTCCATTCTCTCCTCATTTTCAGAAGAAAATCAAGGAAAATATTTTAAGATCACAACAGTTCTGCCCATGGGGGCTTCTCTTTGTAGAGGAAATATCTTTTGGGGATTTAGGCTTAGTAACTGGGTCAAAGAATTTTCACAGTTTATTTTTATTTTTAAAAACCCTTATTTTCTGTCTTGGAATCTATACTGAGTATGATTTCCAAGGCAGAAGAGTGGTAAGGGCTAGACAACTGAGGTTAAACGATTTGCCCAGAGTCATACAGCTAGGAAGTGTCTAAGGCTAGACTTGAATCCAGAACCTCCAATCTTCAGGTATGGCTTTCTATCCACTGAGGCACCTAGCTGCCCTCACAATTTATTTTTTAAAAATTAAATATTTTTAAATATAAAATTATAAATGGATTTTTTTAAAGGAACCTTACATTGTCAAGGCAGCCAAAGTATTTCTATGAATGGGAACAACAGATATTTGCCACAGGCTTGGGTGACTGTATAGTATCTACGTATCACATCTCTTTGGGTTTGGGCTATGGGGCAATCAGAGCTTCAAGGCATCCTACATGTCGAACACTTGGTACAGTAAGACACTTAAGCAGTGATCTGGGGCTACGGTAGGCTCCTGGACCTCTTCCCCCAGATTGGAGGTACTTCAGGGAAAGAGGACATTTACAAGGAAAGGCAATCCTCGATGCAAACACCATCTTTTAATCATTTTGCAAATTGCCTCCTCCTTTTTCTGCTCAGTCTGCCTCTCACACGCCCAAGCAGTGTTTTACTTTAAGTAGCAATTTTCAGATACATGAGGAATTGTTGAAGGAAAGGGAAAATGTGAGGCAATCTAGGTTCCAATTCATTGTGCTATCTATTGTTGTGTAAGTCACTGTTCTTAGGTAAATGGGATTGAGAATTTCTATTTCAATGATTAATGCAGTTTTCAAAGAGTGGTGGCAGAGTTAGATGAAAATACTTTCTTATCCAATCCCTCCCTTCCCTACTCTGGTATGTTTTTGCACAAAATCATCAAGAGGAAAAGGGAGTAAATTGCTATGGAGCTGTAATAATAATTGATATATGTTGTATATGTTATCATAATAGAGTCTTAAAACAAGCCTGTGACAATGGCACTAAAGGCTGAATTATCCCTATATTGCAGATGAAGAAACTCTTAAGAGATCAAGTGATTCTCTTATGAGTACCTGGCAAAGACCCAGAGGTGGGATTTGAATCCAGGACTTCTTGGTTTTCCATTCTTTCCTTTATCCCACACAGGCACATTCATTTACAATGGGCAAGCCTTGCTAGACATCTAACATTCTATGTTTGGCAACACCAACAGTATAGTAGAAGCCCTGAGAGGTAATCACTTGCTGGTGAGGCTTAAATTGGGAATATGATATATAGTTGTTAGGATAAGGAAACATGTGGGACTAAAAGCAAAGGAGCTGTGGCCCAGAGAGGTGCCAGGACTTGGGTGTTGGCAATTCCACAGGCTTATTTAAGAGGCATCGGGACCTTCTCTAGATGCCCATTTTAAGCGATGGCTGCAAAACCAATGCTGGAGTATGTTTATGTGCTTGGAGATGAAGGCTTGGTATCGAAGTGGTTAATGGGAGAGTTAGTGCTGGGATTCACAGAGAGTTTGCAAGAATTTTTGGAAGAAAGCAAGTCAGGAGCAGAGAGACCTGTGGAGACTCATATGAGAGGATCACCATACCCAGGAGATGGACCATGGGAAATGGTGTCCAAATGGACCTAGAATATAGGGAGTTTATGACAGTCCTATTGCCTTCCATTTGTTCTCTGAAAAGAACTTCAAGAAATGTTGCTAAACTATAGTCAGCTATGGTTAGGGTATGGTGAGGCATTTTTTGTGGGACGATTTTCCCTTTAGCTCACATCCCCTTTGTGACTAAACTCCTTGAAAAAGAAGTCTACTAGGTGCCTCCGCTTTTCTCTCCCCTCATTCTTTTTCTAAATCTTCAATCTGGCTTCCTTCTCTACTCATCATTCAACTGAAACGGCTTCTTCAAAGTTACTAATATCTTCTTAATTGTCTAATCTAATAGCTTCCCCCCCCCCCTTAATCCTCATTCTTCTTGACCTCTCTGAAGTACTTGGCACTGTTGATTATCTCATTCTCCTGATATCACACTATAAATTTGTGACATGCTCTCTCTCCTCATTTGCTTTCTCTCACTCTGATTAGTCCTTTTAGTCTGTTTTGCTGTTTTTTCATCCTGTCACACCCATTAATTGTAGTTATCCCCCCATGGTTCTATCCTGGGTCCTCTTTTCTTTTTGTTCTGTTCTGTCTCAATTGGGGATCTCGTTGGCTCCTCTATGGGGATCCTCACCTGGGGATCTCATTGGTTCTTACTCTCCTCTCAAATGATTCCAGTCCCGAGCTCTCCAAGTCTATATTGCCTATCACCTTTTGGGATATTTCAAATGGGACGACCTGTAGGCATCTCAAACTAAATATGTCTCAAACAGAGCTTATTATCTCTTCCCTCTCACAAAACAACTGCTCCCCCTGAAAACAAACCAACAATATCTTCTCTTCTCAATTCCCCTAACCCTGTGAGAGCACCATTGTTTCTCCCATTCTGAGCTTCTGAGTCATTTTTGACTCCTTGCTCTCATCCTCAAAATCTACTTGATGGCCAGATTTTATCTTGAATATGTCCCCTTTTCTCTGCTCAAATGGCCACAACAATAGTTCAGACCATATCATCGTTGGTCATTGTCCTAACTGTTTTCTTTTCTCTAAGTCTTTCCCAGCTCCTAACTGTCCTCTGGTCAGTGAACAAGTACTTTTAAGCACTTGCTATGTGCCAGGCACCAGGCTAATCATTAAGCATACAAAGAAAGGCAAAAAACTCAATCCGTGTCTTCAGAGAACTCACATTCTAAGAGGGAACCAACTGATAAATAGCCAAGTACTTACTTACACCTCTCTGTCCCTGAATCTCTTCCCCTATTTTTCTTTTACTCTCATTTCTGGTAATCCCTGAAGGAAAGCCTGAAGGAAGACCAGAGAAAAGGCAGAGTCTGGAGGAGGAGTAATGTGTATCAGGAACAGTAGGTAGATTAGTGAAACTAGATCACAAAATACCCAAGGGGAATAAGGGTAAGAAGATAGGAAAAATAAGAAGGGACAAGCATATGAAGGGCTTTAAATGCCAAATGGAGGAATTAGGTAGGTGAATGAGGTGGCCAGACCCAGCCTTCAACAAAATCATTTTGGCAGCTGAGTATAAGATGGATTTGAGTAGGGAAAGATTCAAGGCTGAGGCAATCAATAATCCATATATGCAATGATGACAACATGTACCAAGGTGGTGGCTGTAGGAGTGGAGAGATGGGTTCATATTCAAAATAAGTTGTGTAGGTAGAAAAAGACTTACTTGGCAACAGACTAACTCTAGAGAGAATATGAGGGAAGAGTTGAGAACACTGAAGTTATAAGTCTGGGTAATTGGGACCATGTTGTACCCTTGACAGGAATAGGAAAGTGGAGAAGGGAGGGTTTGTGGGATTGAGAGTGGGAGAGACAGATGAATTTGGTTTTGGACATGTTGAGTTTGAGATGCTCACAGGATATCCAGTTTGAGAAGTTTAAAAGGCACTTAGTGAAGACTGACTTCAGCTCAATATTTTTACACATATAGAAATTATATGCACAGAAATGTTCTTTGAACCAATGGAAAGTGATAACATTAAATGAGATCATAGAGAGAAGGACTATGGTCCCTGAAAGAGCATTGGAGGAGACCCACGTTTAGTGAGTAATCCCTGGATATATCTAACAAAGAAGACTGAGAAAGAGTGGTCAGATAACCAAGAGGGCCAGGAGAGAAAGAAAAGACAGTATTAAGGAGGATGAAAAGGTAATTGACAGTTTCAGATGTTGCAGATAGGTCATGAAGGAAGTGGACTGAGAAAAGGTCATTGCCTTTTCCAAATAAGAGATCATTGGTAACTTGGGAAAGAAATGGAAGTGCAATGATGAGACTGAATCTAGATTTCAGAGGGTTTAGAAGGAAAGGGAAAAAAGTGGAGGCACCGAGTGTAGATAGATGGTTTTCTCAAGGTGTTTAGCCAAGAAAGGAAGAGAGATACTGGTCAGTAGCTAGCAAGGATGATTGGATCAAGTGAATGTTTTTAAATGATCTGGGTGAGGGAAGGGGGTATGTCTGTAGCCAGCATAGAGGGAGAGAATGAAAATTAGATGATGGCTTAGGGAGATGGTGGGGATGATAGGGAGCATTTAGACTGAATGGGTTGGGATCAAGGGTGCATATCAAGGAGTTTGAAGAGTTTGCCTTGGCAAAGAGAATGGTCACTTCTTTGTGTAGGAAGATAGAAAGAGAAGATGCCTGAGTGAGATGAGATGAGGAGGGGAAAGAAAGCTCTCTTGGTGAATGGCCTCAATTTTGTTGGTGAAGTATGAGGTCAGTTCTTCAACTGAGAGAGAGGACTAGAAGATTTGAGCAGAGATAACAATATTGGAGTAGCTGCTGTGGAGTGTAAGGTAATCAAATTAATTAAAGAGATATAAAAAAAATGTTACCATAAGAGTCCTGTTATCATGTAACATACATTGGTATGGTGGACATCGTCAGTATGACTTTGTGATGGCCTCCAGAACAATTCAGTATCACATGATAAGAAGCCAAGGAGATAAATGATGGAGTCACCCAAGATGGTGTTTGTCAAGGTGAGATCAGCAATTAGTAGGTGAGGAATTCCAAAGTAGAGGGCAGATTTAAATTCATCAAGTGGATGAGAGAGGGAAGGGAGGGCAATGAAACCAATTCAGAAGTGATGACCAGAAGGAGAATTCAAGGTTAGAGGGATTAACAAGCATGGTGAGGATGAAGAACAGGGTTAGGGTTAGGTTTAGGAATGATAAAATATTACGATCAGAGAAGGGAGTCATGGAGTTCATGAGCATCAAAGTGAATGCTTACAGGTGGCAGCAAGTTTAAGAGTGTGACCATTTGTGTGTAGTTGATATGGAGCTCAAGCTGAAAGAACTGAGAGTTTAGGGTATTTGAGGGAACATCACTGTCTCTCCTGGTGAAAAGAGCCCAAGTCATGCATGCTAAACTCAGCAAGAAACCTAAAATGAAATATGGCTTTTTGAGGCTAAGATTAGACTCCTGGCCATATCCTGCCCTGCATAGCCACCCAATTCTCAACTCTATCTAAAGGTAGATAAGAAGTTCTGGAAAAGTTCAGAAGAGTCACAAAATATGATTCTTATGGGATGTTTTTTAAAACTGTGAAAATGTACCCCAGAGCAGAGCAGGTTAGGAGAAAGATTAATAATAATTTAAAGTATGTTAATGGATCTTATTCAAAGGATGGAAGCCAAATGTTCTCAGGCTTTGTTGAGGATAGAACAGCAAGAAATAATATTGAGTTATGGCATAATACATTAGGTCACACCTAGGGAAGGATTTCCCATCAGTGAAAGAACAAAGGAAGGGATTCATGAACATGACTACAGAATTTACTGCCTTAAAAAAACTCTTTTACCTTTTGCCTTAATACCAATTCTAAGGGACAGAGGAGCAGTAAATGCTAGGCAATTGGGGTTGGGATTTGCCCAGGGTCTCATAGTTAGGAAGTGTCTGAGGCCAGATTTGAACCCAGAATTTATTATTCATTAAGCCACCTAGTTGCCCTTAGAACTTACTGCTTTTGGCTTTTAAAGACTGCCTGCCCATTGAATATAGCCATACCACTGCTGGGTTTGTACCCTAAAGAGATCATAAGGAAAAAGACTTGTACAAAAATATTTATGCCCTCGTTATTTGTGGTGGCAAAAAACTGGAAAATGAGGGGATGTCCTCCAATTGAGGAATGGCTGAACAAATTGTGGTGTCTGCTGGTGATGGAACACTATTGTGCTGAAAGGAATAATGAACTGGAGGGATTCCATGTGAACTGGAACGACCTCCAGGAAGTGATGCAGAGTGAAAGGAGCAGAACTAGGAGAACCTTATACACAGAGACTGATATACTGTAGCACAATTGAATGTAATGAACTTCTCTACTAGCAGCAATGCAATGATCCAGGACAATCCTGAGGGACTTATGAGAAAGACACTATCCATATCCAGAGGAAGAACTGTGGGAGCAGAAACACAGAAGAAAACAACTGCTTGATCACATGGTTTGATGGGGATGAGATTGTGGATGTAGACTCTAAACGATCAACCTAGTTGCAAATGTCAATAATATGGAAATAGGTTCTGATCAAGGACACATGTAAAACCCAGTGGAATTGCTCATTGGCTACTGGAGGGGGGTGGGGAGGAGGGGAGGGAAAGAACATGAATCATGTAACCATGGAAAAATATTCTAAATGAATTAAATACACTTTTTAAAAAACCATAAAAAATAAAAAAAAATAAAAGGAACTTACTGCTTTTGAAAAACGGAATATATTTTCCTCTCTCTGGCATGTGTTACCTCTCTGTCCCTCTCCACTCTAGGCAGCTGTTTTCCTTAGAAAATGCTCATGGCTGTGATAGGAAGCTGTCCAACTGAGCTCTATTGGGAGGCAGCTCAAAGATGGAGTCAATTTCAAACACCTTGGCATAAAAAAAAATTCTTCAAGATGCAAAACTCAGAAAATTACTCTGAGATTTTTACTAAACTCTAACCATTCTTGATTCTATGGTTCTTGAACAATGTACACAACTCCAGACATTTTCTTCACCTGTCCTTTGAGTATTATTCTTCTCTGATACTATCTCATATGCTGATTCTAGAGTCTGATTCCCATCTTTGGATCTTCTATCAAAAGTCCTTAATCTGGGTTTTATAAACTTGTTTTTTTTTTATTTTTAGGTTTTGATATTTTGGTAAACTATATTATAAGATCCTGGAATTCCTTTGTGACCCTAAATATTTCCTTTTTTGAATTTAAAAACACCTAGCTAAGAAAGGATCCACAGCCTTTACTAGACTTCCAAATGGTTAAGAAGTCTAATTCTGTTTAGGGACCATATTTTCTGATAAACCAATCCCTGTCTTTATATGGTCAACCCAAGACTTTGTCACTGTCTTTGTTTTCTCGCCTTGTGACTTTAGACTGCAATGTGGGGAACTCTCAAATCAAGCCACTGACATTACTATTTCTGAATTGGGTCTACAAAAAAAAAAATCAAATGTATGAATCCCCCAATACAGCTGAACATAAAGGGAATGGATGAGATAATTTGTCAGCATCCTCTCCAGTTCTAGAATGATAAGCTGAGCTTCTACATGAGTGTGATACTAATGAGTCATCACTGTGGTTTAATTTTTGAAAATAATGTGGTACAATCAAAGGAATACTGAACAGACTTGGAGTTAGAAGGTCTAAATTTGGGTCTATTAGGCTTGTGACCCTAGGCAAAACAAAACAAAAAAATCAATTAAATAAAAATGTAGTAAATGCTACATATATGCATATATTTGCATATACATTTATATATGTATGTATATTTAGCCACTGAAAATATAAATATGAAATTAAACAGTATCTGCCTTCATTGAGTTTACATTTGGGGAGAGGAGATACGCATATCTAGAGATATAAATATAGTTATTTATATAGTTAATATACATATTATATATTATATAATATATTAATATAGTTAAATATAGTTATTATAACACATATAAATATATATATTTATTATACAAATTAGACAATAGTCCAAAGAAGATGTTCATGTTCATTTGTATACCTTAGAGCATTATGGGATCAAATGAGATGATGAATATACAATTGGCTAACCATAGTGTGACATATAAATATCTACTAGCTTGTCTGTACAACATATTTTTCCGTTTATGGAAAATTTCCCTAATATATTCACCGTCTCCAGGTCCATAGATATTTTTGACTAGTGGCACAAATTTGCAAGGTTGTAGGCTATTAAATATAATTTTAAATTTTAGCATTCAGTCTTTGATTACTTTTCTTTCATTGGTATTGTTCTCTTTCTCCCACTTATGAAATAAGGATTCATTGAACTACTTCATGCCAGGATTACAGGGGGTCTTGTGAAAAAGTTAAAAGAAGTAGAGTGCATGGTCGCTGTAATTTCAGTGAGATTATAACTGAGTTGGGAAGCAAGTATCCACATTAAAAAATTTAGAGAGGAAAAGTCAAAAGAATGTAGTAGTCTGCCTGGAGATTACAGAACCCAAGTTTCCAGAGAATTCAGAAGGTATGTATTTTAATCCATTCTAATCCTAAAAGAAATCTCCACTATTACATACCTGACAAAGTAGCTGTTGAGTCTCTCTTTATCCCCAAATTATACTTCGAAAACAGATTTTCCTGAGTTCCTAGAAAACACAAGAGCAGGAAAAATAATCATTAGAATTGAGGTTGGGGAAATTTTAGTCCATGAAGATGACATTAAAGGTAGAACATCCATGCATTCCTGATCCAATTCAAGGTTAATTTCTCCACCTCAGTCCTATTCCCTTCCACTTCTTTCAAAGATATTGCTCCAACAAGCATTCTTTTTTTTTTTTAATATCTTCTATCTTGTGTCTTCTATCTGACACCATTGACTGTACTCTTCTTTCTGAGTTTCCATGACACCACTCTCTCCTGGTTTTCCTCTTATTGACCTGGCCCCTCTTTGGTCTTCTTGTTTGGTTTGTGATACCTAACTGCGAGGATTCTCCAAGTCTTTATCATGAGCCCCCTTCTCTCTACGTGCTCTTTCAGTGACCTCAAGAGTTCCCAATGGTTTCATTGTCTCTATGCTGATTAATCTCAGATCTATATATCAAGATTCAGTTAATGACTTATTTCAAACTGGATGTCTCAGAACAAATTTATTTATTTTTTATTAAAAAAAACCAAAACAACAAACCCTTCTCTTCGGTCTTGGAATCAGTACCATGTATTGTTTCCAAAGCAGAAGAATGGTAAGGGCTAAGCCATGGGGGCTAAATAACTTACCCAGGGTCACACAGCTGGGAAGTGTCTGAGGCCAGATTTGAATCCAGGACCTTAATCCACTGAGCCACAAAACTGCCCCCTTCTCAGATTTAACATGTTTAAAAAATCTTGTTTTCTTTCTCTCCAAATATTCCTATTTTTATGAAAGGTATCAACATCTTTATAGATTCCCAAGGTTTTTTTTTCTTTTTCAGTACCTTCAAGGCCTCATTCTCCCTTACTCCATACATTCAATCATTTGCTAAATCATACTGTTTCTTCCTCTATATTATTTTTTTACATCAGACTCCTCTTTATTTGTACAACTACCTCACTAGTTTAGACTTTTTAAAAAAAATTCTTGCCATTATTACTGTAAAAGCTTCTTCATGGATTCCCTACTTCAAATCTTTTCGCACTCCAGTTCATCCTTCACACTGTTACCAAAATTGCTTTGGCTTGAGTACAAATCTGACTATTACCCTTCCTTGTTTTATCAACTCCAGTGGCTCCCCATTGCCAATAGAATAAAATAACCCATCTGTCTAGCTTCTGAAGACCTTTACAACCTGTCCTCAGCTCGTCTTTTCAGTTTTGTTGAGTATTATTTCCCTTCCACTCTGATCAGTACAATGAGCATTCTTTGTTCCTCATATATGATACTCCATCTTCTCTCTCCAGGTCTTTATCCTGCACAAGGATTTAGCATGCCTGGAGTGTATTTCCTCTTTTACCTCCACCTCATAAAAGTCCTCTTTTCCTTCAAGACTCAGCTCAAGAGCCAACTTCTACATGAAGTCTTTACTGTTCCCTTTTTCCAGCTGCTAGTATCCCCTGTCCCCAATTGCTAAATAATATTTATTTTATTCATCCTCTTTGTATTCTTTGTGTGTGTGTATGTATATGTACATACATACATACATACATATATATATATATATATATATATATATATATATATATATATATATATATATATATATATATATATATATATATACATACATAGGTGTGTTTTCCTCCCTGACCCCAGCAGAATTTAAGATCCCTGTGAGTAGGAACTATTCTATTATTTTTATTTGTGTGTATATATATATATATCTCAAGTACTCTGCCCAGTACGTAAACAGTAAGGACTTAATAATTGCCTGTTTTACAGGTATTCTGATGGATGGAACAGAGTTCTTTAGACTATATGATATTGAAATGAGTGCTGACATCGTATCAAATTAGAAAAATTAAAAACAATAAATATAATAAAATTTACTTGATTAAAAAACACTCATTAACTTATTTTCCCTATGTCCTCTTCCTTCTTCTCTGTACCTTCTTCTCTTTGGTTGATCTAGTCTTGATCATAGCTTTAACCATCACCTCTATGAGATGATTCTTAAATCTATGTCTCCAGTCCCAAACAAGTTCCAGACCCCTATTTCCAGTTGGCCATCTGGATGTCTCCACTGGCAACTCAAATTCCATACATCTGAAACTGAACTTATTATCTCCCTCAAGCGAGCTCCAATTCATGACAACCTAATTTCTTTTAATAACACAGTCATATTCGCTATCACTCAGACTTGAAACCTCAAAGTCATCTTTTATTTCCCTCTTTATTAGCCCCTTCTCACCCTGATGACCAATTAATCAGGCTTTGAGCCCTGTTGATTCTATCTCTCCATTCCCTCCTTTTCATTTCCTCTACCACTAATCTAATTCATACAACCATTATCTCTTGCCCAGACTATTATAATAGCCTTCTAAATGATCTTTCTGCTTCCAGCCTTTCTTCCTTTCTTATTCATCCTGTCCTCCCTCCCCTTCCAATCCATTTTATTCACCCATGCCATATTAATGGTCTTGAAGAATATCTCTAACCAGGGAAATCTTCAATTCAAAAATGTCTAATCTCTATTTACTGCTTACAGAATAAAATCTTTAAAAGGAATTTTGGGTGCTCTACAATATGGTTGCAATATAATTCTACCTTTGCCTTCCATTACTTCCTTTTCTATATTTAATATTCCCACAAAACTGCCTTTTACCATCCCTTAGATATTTTTCCCTCTTCTTTTTCCTCCCTTAATATTGTTTTGCTCATATTTTCCCCTTAATAATTCCATTTCTTAAGGGGAAAGGACCCATTTGTTAAAAAATATTCATATTAACTCTTTTTGTGGTGGCAAAGAATTGGAAATTGAGAGGCTGACCATCAATTGGGGAATGTTTAACACATTGTTGTACATGATGATGATGGAATGCTATTGTGCTGTAAGGAATAAATAGGATGATTTGAGGAAAAGGTAGGAAGACTTCCATCAACTGATACAGAGTGAAATGAGAACCAGGAGAACAGGGTACATAGTAATAGCAATATATTGTTTGATGTTCAACTGTGAAAGACAGCTACTGTCAACAATCCCATGATCCACAACAATTCTTTTTTTCCCCCCTGGATTATCTGTGTATTATCATGCAAAACATACTTCCACATTGGTTATTATTGTAAGAGAATACTCATATAAAAACAAAATGCTCAAATAAAACTGTAAATAATCTAATATGAAAGATCCTTTGATCTGCATCTGACTCCAACAATTCTTTCTTCAAAGGAGGTTAGCATTTTTTTAATCAAAAATCCTTCAGAATTGTCCCAGATTATTGTATGGCAGGAAGTAGCTAAGTCTTTCACAGTTGATCTTGTACAGTATAGCATATACTGTGTACCATATTCTCCCAGTTTTTGCTCTGCATCAGTTTATATAGATCTTTCCAACTTCTTCTGGAACCACCCTGCTAATCATTTCTTATAGCACAATAATAGTATTCCATTACCAACATATACACAATTTGTTCTGCCATTCTCTAACTGATGGATATCCCTTCAATTTCCAATTCTTTGACACCACAAAAACTGACATAAATATTTTTGTACAAGCAAGTCCTTTCCCCTTTCTTATCTTTTTGGTATACAGAGCCAGTTATGGTATTAAAGGATCAAAGGGTATGCAGTTTTATAGCCCTTTGGCTATAGTTCCAAATTGCCCTCCAGAATGGTTGGGTCAATTCACAAATCCACCAACAATGCATCAGTGTTCCAATTTTGCCACATTCCCTCCAACTTTTAGCACTTTCCTTTACTTCTATATTGGCCAATCTGATAGGTGTGAAGTGGTACCTCAGCATTGTTTTAATTTGCATTTCTCTAATTAAAAGTGAGTTAGAACATTTTTTTCATATGATTATTGATAGCTCTGATTTCATCTGGAAATTGCTTGTTCATATCCTTTGACCATTTGCAAATTGGAGAATGACCTATAGTCTTATAAATTTGACATAACCCTCTACAAATTTGAGAAATGAGACCTTTATCAGAGAAATTTGTTATAAAAATTTTTCTCAGTTTGTTGTTTCCCATCTTATCTTGGTTACATTGGTTTTGTTTGTACAATTTTTTTTAATCCAAATCATTCATTTTATATATTATAAAGCTCTTTCTTATTTCATTATAAATTCTTTTCTTCCTCAAAGATATGCCAGGTAAACTATTCTGTTTCTTTAACTTGCTTATGGTATCACTCTTTATATCTAAATCACATACCCATTTTGACCTTATCTCAGTATATTGTGTGAGATATATTGATCCAGGGCAATTCTGAAGGGCTTATGAAAAAGAATGCTATCCTTCTCTAGAGAAAGAACTGTTGGAGTTGGAAAGCTTATCAAAGCACATGATTTTCTGCTTTGGTTTATTTGGGTTTTTATTTTGGAGTTTTAGAGTTCTGTGAGTATTCTCTTATAACACTGAGCAATATGGAAGTATATTTTGCTTGATAATACATGTATAACCCAGATCATATTGCTTGCCATCTCTGAGAGGGAGAAGGTTAGGGAGGGAGGGAGACAATTGGATCTTATAATTTCAGAAAATATATGACGAAAATTGTTAAGACACATAATTGGTAAAATAAAAGATTTTTAAAAATGTATATATGTACATTTAAGAATATAAGAATATTTCTGGTTGTATAAGATGTAGCATATCAGACAAAAAAATCAGAAATACTAACACACTTGAAGACACCATATGTATGATGCTCAAACTGTGAAAGACTTAGCAAATCTGTCAGATATAACCTAGATGAAACTGCTTACCATCTCTGAGAGGGGGTAAGGGAAGATAGGGAGGGAAACAATTTGGATGTTAAAACTTTGGAATATATATGTTGAAAATTATTATCACATTATTTACATTCATATTTACATATTGCATTATTAATTATTATTACATTATAATAAAGATATTAAAATATCTTTTAAAAATAAAGAAATCCTTTTTTTTCAATTGTGAAAAAAGTCTTTCCCTTCAATTATGCTTATTAAAATTCTATTTATCTTTCAAGACCCAGTTCAAATGCTATCTTTTCTAAGAACTATTTCCATGTTTCAAAAGCCAGAAATAATTTCTTCTTCTTTAATACTCCTCTGGATATTATGTGGTTCCTCTGTGATCATTATTTAATTTTACATTATGTTATAATTATATATATATATATATATATATGTATACATACATGTATGCCTTGGACAGAATCTATTTTGTAAGTAGGATTGTTTTATTCATGTTTGTGTCTCTAATAATGCCTACTGTTGTACATTACATAGAGTAACTGATCAATAAATGTTCTTCAAATTGAATTTCAAGAAAATGTAGTTTTGAGGCAGGCAGCTGAATGACAGGAGAGAAGAGAAGAGGTAGAAAACCATTCTAAATGGGAAAGGAGGGGGAAGAGAGAGAATAGAAATAGTAGCAAGGAAGAGGAAATGATTGCAACATTCCACATGGCCAAAGTACTCTCTATGGGGTCCAGATTAGATTTGTGATTTCACTGGTGAAAAGTTTTCCATCTTCCAATTCAGGTCAGTATCTTCTCAGAAATTTAGATACTCATCTGGCCAAAGAGATAGAAATAGGGATCACTAAACCAGAAAAAGCATACCTGAAGGGAGGATATTGACTTAGAAAATAACATAAAATATTATTTATGCTTTATTGTCGTACATTTATTTTACTAAATATTTCCAATTACATTTTAATCGAGTTTGGGCTATGGGAGTGTTACAGGTAGCAATGTGATGTGTTTTGAATCTCTGGTGTAGAACTCTGAGCAATTAAATGATTTTCCAGGATAATATAGCCAATATGTATCAGAGGCAGGGCTGAACCCCAAGTCTTTCTGTCCTCAAAGTATTCCACATTACCTCGGTATTAAGTGCCTTGTCCAAGCTTGTTCAATGGGCATGGTCAAGTAAATTGATCTTCTCAGCATCAGTTTCTTCAGCCGTAAATGTAAAAAATAGACTCGAATACAGGACTACAATCCCCATGAGCCTTTGCTCCAATTCCCCAGAATGCCTTGTAATCTCACCTGGGTGGAGATCGAGAAGGTATTTAAGCTGATTCAAAGGCTCTCTTGGCCCTTGGACTTCCATTTTGGGGCAGGCGTGGCTTTTTTTTCATAATGTAGGTGAGGTTGTGTCTAGGCCACTCTATGTCCTGGACACGTGTTTCTTATCCTGTATTTTCTTTAATCCTTAATCTTCAATAAACCTCTCAAAAAAAAATATAATACTCCTTGCAGAGAGAAAAAAATTTCTATCTGCCTCATCTCCTGCCTCAGTTTCCCTGTCGCCCCTAAATTTTAATCTTAACATAAAATAGAAGTCATGCTTGTAGTAACTACTTCATTGGCTATAAAGTATTTGCAAATATTTAGAGCGCTATAGAAATGAAAGCTATTATTAAATGGAAAAGCTATAAGATAGATAGATAACTAAAAGGCTTATGTGATGGAGGACAAGTAATGCAAGAGCTGAGGAATTTAATGTAGATATTGTAGGCAATGGGGAGCTACTATAGGTTCTTGAGCCAAAGAATCATATGATGAAAATGGCTTTTAATATATTTTATTCTTGGCAGTTATATGACTTTCCCTTTTCAAAAAGTCTGACTAAGCATAACTCTCTAGCCTGCTGCTTCCCTGGGTAACTTCCAGTTCTCATCCTTCCCTTCATAGTCTTCCTCTATTATCTTAACTCTCCCTTTCCTTCTCTTTCTTTCAAATGAGCTTTAATATTCAGACACCTTTCTTGAATGTTTTCCTAACATATTTTTATTTAACCTCCAAACCTCAGTTGCATTTGTCTTCTTTTTGACTATCTGAAATAATCTGAGAATAATAGAATATTTAAAAATATACAGCAGAATGACTTTCTTATAGAGGTTGGATCTTCCCACTGTATTTTTCATTAATCTCTGAGAAGACCTAAAGAAATTTCTGTAAATCTAGGACCCTTAATGAACAGTTTCCAAGTCCTATTAAAGATATTTTTAAAAATCAAGGAGATAATTAGTTGTGCCCCCTCCCCATTCAAAGGATTCATGCAGGTTACAAATGAAAAGAAACTCTTTTCCATAATGGCATGACTATGAAGGAATCAGTCTATTCAGAAGACTGAGGAATAAGGTTGCAGACTGTCAAACCCTGTGATCTATTTCCATATCAAAAGATTAGATATTCCTTCAAGTCACTGTGATGACATAGTCTGGGTATCCTAGTTAGGCTGATGGAAGGTGCAGTTCTCAGGAGTTACCCAGATACAAATACCACAGTAAATTTATAGCCCATGTAAGTACCGAGAGACTTATTAAAAGAGAAACTAGCCAAAGGTTTTTTTAAAATACACTCTATTGATATCTATGAATTATTGAGTTCCATCTCGTGTAAGTACTCCCTTTGAAAGTCTTATTCAACTAAATGTCTTGCCAGTATACCTATGTAAATTTTCATAAGGTGATCTATTAAAGTGATCAATAAATAAAAGCTCAGTGCAATGATTCACATTAGTGAGAGTAAATGAGTTGTCTAGTCTTATTTCTCTCAGCATGAACTGGAAGAGATGGGGACCATTTAAAATTTAGAGGCCATAATTTCTTACCACAGATAATGTTGGTGTATTATCTGGGCTGCCAGGCTGCCTTTCTCCTTCTTCTCCCTTAATTTTCTTCCAATTGGGCCAATGGCCAAGGCTTTATTTCCTGCTGACTTCATTTCCATAGACAACATTTGTGTCCCTCAGCCTGAGCTCAGACCAGCCCACACTCCATGCTCACTCCATTACAGAGGCTTTGTTCTCCCTCCTAACCACCCACAAAAAAAGAAAAGAAATCATGGTTTAACACATTAATAAAAGAGGACCAGGCCACCTATTGATGAGCGCTGGACTGCAAGGAGAACCAGATTCAAAATCTGTCTTAGATGCTTCCTACCTATGTGACTGTGAGCCAGTCACACAACTTTGCCAGGCTTCAGTTTCTTTGTTCAGGCAAGACCTAGACTAGATAATCTCTGAGGTCTCTTCAGACTTGAGAGTGGAGATCCTTCATTGATGCAAGTCTGGAATGTGGGCTCTTTCCTTTGGGGAGAGGAAAGATACAAGTTTGTCCCTATGCAGGTGATAAAGTCAAATGTCCCCACATGCTGGGGGGATCCTTCTTGAGGCATGGGGGCATATTTTTTCCCAGGGTGACATCCAGTTCCAGCCCTCCCTTCACAGTCTTCTGATGACATGTGCTCTAACTGTCCCTGGCTGCCTTCCTCCAACATCCTGAGGCCATGACACATCCTCCCCTAGAATTGCTTTCTGTGATAGATCCTACAAGAGTGAGGGCAAAGCTCTCAGGATATTTTTCTGTGCCACTGACTTATGCCTCTCCCTACCCTCTCTGTGTTCACTGAATGAACTTTTTTTTTTTTAACTTGAAAACCATGACTTTCTGTAAAGATTAAGTTAAAAGTTAAGTGACTTGCCCAGGGTCACACAGCTAGGGTGTGTCTGAGGCCAGATTGGAACCCAAATCCTTCTAACTTCATGCCTGGCATTCTATCTACAGAACCACCTAGCTGCTCCCTGACTGAACATTTTCAGTCCTTTTTAAAGAAGAAAATGATTTTTTTCCTTGTTTCTTTTTTTTTTTTGCTTAAAAACCACCATCACCACCACAACACATTTAAATAAATAAATGCATAAAAATTATGTGCAAACCCACTAACTTCCACACTGTTTACAATTTATTTAAAAGTATGTAAATAATATATGTATATATATGTAGTAGTATAAACATTGTATGTTTTTGAGTTCCCTTTGGTATGTTTTACTTTGATAATTTGTTTCCTCTTGATTTTGTGGCTGTTATTTTTAAAAACACAATCATAGTGTGTTTTATTCTTATTCTCTTTTCATCTCTTCATAGATTTCCTTTATCTTCTTTATATTTCCAATATTTGTTATTTCTAATAGCATAATGCAATCCATTACATTCAGTTATCGCAGTCTATTCAGCCATTTCTCTCAATCATTGCATTTGTGCTATTTTGTTTTGTCATTACAAAGTTTCCATAAATATATTCATACACACCCAGCTTTTAACCCTCCCAATAATGCTTGTAGGTCCTAATCCTAGTAGTGGGATCCCGAGGTCAACGAGCACGAAGAGTTTGACTTGAAAGAAGAAAATTTAAGATGGAAGAAAGTTCAATTTGAAGTTCTTGTTCAGAGGTTCCCTCACTGACCAGCTCATAGAATTTCATCCACTGGAAAAAGAAAGAGGGGCTCTTGTGAGGCCTTAAGTAGCAGCCCAGCCCACTTATTGTCTTCCAGACACACTCAGAATGCGATAGAGGACTTCCTCACATCTGTTACAACTGATGACCACGATCCATTCTGATGAGTCAGTCAAGCAGGGACAACCTTATATCTCAAGGTAGAACCTAGAAAGCATTGCTAATGACGATCAGCTCCTGGGCAGAAGAACTTAATGAGTTTAATATTAGGCGTCAAAACAGAGGATTGAAAAAGAAAAGGAAGACTTGGGAAGGTAATATTTGAGGCTGGGATTTGATTTTCTGGACCTCATTCTAAAATATAGATCTCTTGGTCAGGGATGCAATGCACTTAGCGATGGCTGGCAAAAAAGCACATTTGCTTAGAGTCCTGAGAATAATAATCGCCAGAAATTATGTGACTGTTTAAGATCTTCAGAGCACTTTACATATTACCTCATTTGGTGCTCTCAAGAAGTCTATGAAGTAGATGCTATAATTATTCCTATTTTAGAGATGAAGAAACTGAGGCAAAATGAAATGACTTGACTGTGATCCCATAGCTAATTAGTGTTCAAGGCAGGATTTAAACCCAGGTTTCTCTGACTTCAAGTTCTCTGCCCTAGATACCAATGCACCTAGTTACTGAGGGGTCTTAACTAAAAAAGGAGAGGAAGGCAGAAACCTGTGCTATAGATTTGCCAAGTCTGGTACCATTGAAAGAAGCAGAAACAACATAGGAAGAAGAAGATTGAAAGACAGGAGCACTAATTTACAACAATCAATATTATACATACATATATATTATAAATAAACATTTATTGCTTTTCTGTCAGCCACTATATTAAGTTCTGGGGATACAAAAAGATGGAAAAGATAATCCCTAACCTGAAAGAGCTTACAATCTAATGGAGAAGATAATACACAAACAAATCTATGGAAAGCAAGCTATATCCAGGAGAAATAGGAAATCATTAAGAGAAGGGAGGCACTAGAATTAAGAGGGATTGGAAAAGTTTCTTGTAAGAGATGGGATTTTAGTTGGGACTTAAAGGAAGCCAGGGAAGCTAGTAATCTAAATTGAAAAGGCAGCACATTCCAGGTATGGGGAATAGCTTGTGTTTTATAATATGATTTCTAGATAAAACTCAGGGACTCAGATGTCTGTTCTAATGTAAAATGTAATATCACTGAGTCTTGGAATAAGAACAATAAATGAAACTTGATTCTGCAAGGTTATGTGTTGCTTTAAAGGAATAGAATGCTCAAAGAGGGCAATGGAGTAGCTTTGTATATTAAGATATACTCGTGACAAAATCCAAGAACCTAGGGGAGGACAATTGTTAGAGAATATTCAGGAAATTATTAAGAGAGGGAGAAGGGATGTCATTCCAGCATAAGGCAAAGAGTAAAGAGATCAGAGATTTCAGGAAACTAAACGTGGAAAATCTTTCATGGAATATGCTGCCTTAATGATGGAGAAATTCAACAATCCAGATCCCTTCCAGAAGTCTTTCTTTCTTCCAAAAGATGAGTAGTCAATAAATTTGTGCTCTTCTTTGGTGACAACCTAATCTTTCAAAAGGCAAAGGGAGAGTAGTGATAACTCACCCTTCCAAAGTGAGGAAGGCTACATTTTTCTCTGAGTTCTAGGGGTACTTCTCAGGAGTTGGGGTTTTGTAGGGGGGAAATAGGGGTTTTTATAAAAGGTTGGGCTGGATTATTTGAGAATATGGTCTTCAGGAATTTATATTAATTCCAAAGAGATTCATTTATAATTTATTTACAAAATATAGAAAGGGTGAAGAGAGAGGATAGGGTAAGATATCTAGCCTAAACACAAAGTAATTTACTTCTGGCCCCTGGCTCAAACCTAGGGCAGAGAGAGTTTAGTCCTTAGCAGCCTTGGCAAATCCAAGGACCTGGGGAAAACTCTCTCAAGTGGTAGGTCTCTCCTGAGGCTAGTTTCTTTAGAAAATATCCAGGAAAGAGTTTGCTCTTTTCACTCACCATGTATCAGTAGAACAGCCTCACCAGGAACTGGTCTCAGGTCCAGTCAGCAGATTCTTCTCCAGTCTCCAACTCAGAACTCCAGAAGAAGCCAAAGTCCAAGATGAACTCCACTTAGGAAGTTGTCATTCCCTTTTAAAGACATTTTCTTTTGTGTCATTTCCTGTGCCTTCCCCTAATTTTACATCTACCAATCACAGTTGAAGATTTGCTTTAGGACTGCCCAGGGGAAGTCAGTTTAATTCTGATTTGTCACCCACTATTGCACATGTGGGTCATAGACTTCCCCCACTCAAGTATGAATGGGGTGTTTATACCTTTGGTGATTAAATCTGAAAATGGGCAGATCTCCCCACTCAACTTTTAAGTAGAGTGTTTACATTTTTGGTGATTAAATCTAAAAATGGTCAGGGGTTACAATTTAATCTTCACAATCAGAGGAGAGTTAATTAATTTCATTTTCACAATTAGGGGAGAGTTAAATTTAATCTTCACAGTAACTTTATTTTAATGTCATTGGCTTAAGTCTCCATTCTAGTGATTTTCCCTGATTAGTGGCCAGTGATGAGTGTCTAAGTTCCATTTAACAAAGGAATATTAATTATCTTTTAGAATGGGATATTTACTTTGAAAATATAGTGAGAACAAAAATATAAACATTTCCTCCCATTAGATCATGGACATATTCTTTTCTATATAGATATATCTATGCTGTCCCCAACATGTAGGATGGTGATGTTATTGTATGAAGGTAGCAGAATAGATGGCTCTAGCCTCTTCTCTGCAATTCTCTGAGAGACTTCATTTACTTCTAGGAGGGGAAGCAGGAGGTTGGGGCCCGAAGTCTCTCTGCAGAGAGACAGCAGGGTATCTGGCTAGAATTGTACCTACCCACTTTCTTAAAAATTGTTAGTAAGGGATAAAGTTTTGAAGGTTTAAACTTAACTTCTGATTGGTATTGATTAATAGAGAAAAGAGAACTTCAAGTTTTATATCCAAGGCTTGGTGTCCTTCCCACTGTATACTAATTCCACAATGAACATACATTTAACAAAAACCAAAGAAACCATTTATCTAATTAATAATAAAACAGAAATCAGACAAAGTACAGAGGCGAATATATATACCAGATAATATAGAGTGAAGGAGTTCTCTCATTGGGAGAGAAGTAACTTAGCCCAATCCAGAGTCCCAGATCTTACCAAAGTGGACATCCCCAAAGTCTTTAATGTAGTTAGCCATTCAAAAGATATACTAGAGACTAGTTCAGCTTTTCTAAGAATCTTGTTCTCCTCTTAGCAATCTGAAAAACAGTGGGTTTCCCCATATTTTTTCTTGAAACTGGAAACCATATACATAAATACGGAAACTATAAGTAAATTAGGTGAACATAGAATAGTATACCTGTCAGATCTATGGGAAAGGAAATAATTTCAGACTAAGCAAGATAGAGAATATCACAAAATGTAGAATGAATAATTTTGATTACATTAAATTAAAAAGTTTTTGTGCAAACAAAAACAAATAGAACCAAAATTAGAAGGGAAGCAACAAATTGGGAAAAACATTTTTATAACAAAAACCTCTGCCAAAGATCTAATTACTCAAATTTATGAGCTAAATCAATTGTACAAAAAAATCAAGCCATTGCCCAATTGCCCAATTGATAAGTGGGCAAAGGACATGAATAGGCAATTTTCAGATAAAGAAATCAAAACTATCAATAAGCACATGAAAAAAGTGTTCTAAATCTCTTATAATTAGAGAAATGCAAATCAAAAGAACTCTGAAGTACCACCTCACAGCTAGCAGATTCGCTAACATGACAACAAAGGAAAATAATAAATGTTGGAGGGGATGTGGCAAAATTGGGACATTAATGCATTGCTGGTGGAGTTGTGAATTCATCCAACCATTCTGGAAGGCAATTTGGAACTATGCCCAAAGGGATTTAAATGACTGCCTGCCCTTTGAACCACTGTTGGGTTTGTACCCCAAAGAGACAATAAGGGAAAAGACTTGTACAAATATATTTATGCCCTCGCTATTTGTGGTGGCAAAAAACTGGAAAATGAGGGGTTGTTCATCCAGTGGGAAATGGCTGAACAAATTGTGGTATCTGTTGGTGATGGAATACTATTGTGCCGAAAGGAATGATGAACTGGAAGAACTCCATGGGGACTGGAGCGACCTCCAGGAATTGATGCAGAGTGAAAGGAGCAGAACCAGGAGAACATTGTACACAGAGACGGATATACTATGGCATGATCGAATGTAATGGACTTCTCTACTAACAGCAATGCAATGATGCAGGATAATTCTGGGACTTACAAGAAAGAACACTATCCATATTCAGAGAAAGGCCTGTGGGAACAGAAATACAGAAGAAAAACATTTGCTTTATCACATGGGTTGATGGGGATATGATTGGGGATGTAGACTCTAAATGATCACCCTAGTGCAAATGTCAATAATATGGAAATACGTCTTGATCAATGATACATGTAAAAAACAGTGGAATTGGTCATTGACTATGGGGGGGGGGGGAGAGAAAGACATGAATCATGGAACCATGGAAAATTATTCTAAATTAACTAATTAACTAAATAAAATTTTTCAAAAAGAAACTGGAAGCTAGAAATACCCAAAATGATGTCAGAGATCAAAGACTGAGGACAGCAAATATTTCCTCTCTCCTGCTCTTTCCAACTTGACTCTATCTCTCACAAAGTTGCAGGGCAATGTTTTCACCACTGAGGAGAGAATCCCAGACCACTGGGTTTTGGAACTCAGTTACATATATTAGGCCAGAATTTGAGAAGAGTCAGCCCATATTTGATGCTGTTTCTGTATAACTTTGGACTTAACAAATTGATGGTCAAATGCATTTTTGATGGATGAGTTCATGTTTCAACTACTGCTGGGCTGGGTCTCTAATGTCATTCCTTGAGGCTTACCTGGAAGACTTGATGACTACAAAAATAGGCATGAACCTCCTGGTGGTGGCCTTGATCACCTTTTCGTCCAAAGTTCATACATTATAGCCACTTCCAATCTTTTAAAACTGAAAAAGGAAAGAATAAACCCAAAGATGCAATGAGCTGGGCCACATTTTGGCAGATGTGGAGGACTGATCCCTTTACAGTATTAATTTTTCACTAAGAACACAGCCAGGAAAGAAAAATAGAGACCAAAAAATAAATAAATAACTGGCTCTAGCTAACTAGTGCCTTTTAGAAGTGCCTCAATTCTGACTACAAAGTCAATCAAAAAGTCTCCTCTTATCAAGGAGCAGACAGACCAGAAACAGTGATAGAGTGTCTGAACACACTCTGAATGTCTATGAGGTATTCCCAACACATGTCATGAAGCCCCTCTCTAAAAGCCTCGGCATGCTACCCTGGCCAAGTCCTTATAGGGATTGGATCAGCTGAGCATGTCTCCTTCTGAGCCTCCCTTTAAAGAAGGGACAAGGAGAACTGCTATTCTGGATTGGACTCTGATTCAATTGATAAATATTTTATTAAGTGCCTTCTAAGTACCAGACACTGTCCTAAAAATTAGGGATGCAAAAAGCGGAAAAAAAGACAGTCCTTGTCCACAAGAAGCTTTCAATCTTATTGGGGAAGCAACATGTAAATGAATATATAGGAAAGAAGTTCTCTACAAAATAAAGAGGGGATAATTAACAGAGGGAAAGCACTAGAGTTAAGAGGGGTTAGGGAAGGTTTCCTGTAAAAAGTGACTAATAAGAAAAAAGTGATTGCCAAAGTAGAAATAACAGGAACATTTGAAGGCAAGTGACCACTTCATTGTGGAGTTTATCATAAGGAAAAATAGGAAATTTAGGGATAATGCGGCATATAATCCAATCCAGATTTTGGAAAAGCAGATTTCAAAAGTTTCAGAAGGAGAATAAGTAGGCTCCAATCAGATATTTTACAGGGAAAGTTGATTCAAGAGGGAAAAGAAGGCCTCAAGAACAAAAATCTGAAGAAAAGCTAAGTAAGAAGTAGTAAAAGGGGAAGCAAATGAAAAGAGAGTAGAAAAAGTACAAAAAGGAATGATGTGACTATACTGGAACTCATTAACCAACTCAAAATTTTGAAGACATATAAGAAATGGATGAAAGCAAAAAAAAATTAAGGATGAATACAAACCCCAAACTATCATAGCTCTTTGAATTGTGTCAAGAGTATTAATATATATAATGAATAGATAATAATAATGAATACTCAGAACAACAAAAAAGTATTTTATTATGTCAACTATGTTGGGGACAAGAACTTGATAAAAGAAGGGATAGTCATTGCTTAGAGTAGATGGCATGGTAATAATAGATACCTGGAAGGTTGAACTAGTCAAGGTTTTATGTTTCTCTTTTTGCTCCCTAGAAGAATGTGCATAGATTGGGAAGGCTAAAATAAAAATGGTTTGGAGGGAGTAAAAATTCAAGTTAAGCAAGGAGAGATAAAACATCTGGATATCCACAATAAACTGAAGTTATTGGGTCTAGAGGAACCACCCTATCATTATATTGTCACATGAAGGCTAGAGAAAGGTCATTTTCCTGACCATTATTATGAATATGTTGCTAGCATCATTTCAGCCATGTAAAATAAGTCTTTTCACAACTCTGGGGTACCATCTCAGGCCTAGCAGACTGGCCAATATGGCAGCAAAGGAAAGTGATAAATGTTGGAGGGGATGTGGCAAAATTGGAACACGTGGAGTTGTGAATTGGTCCAACCATTCTGGAAGGCAAATTTGGAAGTATGAGCAAAAGACTGCCTGTTCTTTGATCCAACCATAGCACTGCTGGGTTTGTACCCTAAAGAGATAATAAGAAAAATAGCTGTATACAAATATTCATAGCCATGCTTTTTGTGGTAGCAAAAAAATTGGAAAATGAGGGGATGCCCTTTGATTGGGGAATGGCTGAACAAATTGTGGTATCTATTGGTGATGGAAGACTATTGCACTCAAAGGAATAATAAAGTGGAGGAGTTCTATGGAGACTGGAACAACCTCCAGGAATTGATGCAGAGTGAGAGGAGCAAAACCAGGAGAACATTGTACACAGAGACTAATACACTGTGGTATAATCGAATGTAATGGACTTCTCTACTAGCAGCAATGCAATGACCCAGGACAATTCTGAGGGACTCATGAGAAAGAACACTATCCATATCCAGAGAAAGAACTGCGGGAGTAGAAATGCAGAAGAAAAACATATAATTGATCACATGGTTCAATGGGGATATGATTGAGGTTTTGACATTAAAAGATCACACTATTGAAAATATGAATAATATGGAAATGAGTTTTGAACAATGATACATGAATAACTCAGGAGAATTGCTTATCAGCTCTGGGGGAAGGGAAGAAGGGAGGAAAAGAACATGGATCATGTAACCATGGAAAAGTATTATAAATAAATAAACTAATAAAAAAACAAATCTTTTAATTTACTGGTAAAAGTCTTAAAAATTCCACAGTTTTTGAGACATTTTGTTGGCTCCAGACATTAATGAAGATGAGCACCAAAATTATTCTGGAGAAAATAATACTTTCAGTTTTATGCAGGGGTGTGCTACAATCATAATGGTCTAAAATCTGATTATTAAATTTCCAATGGGATTATTTACACCTCAGAAATTAGCTAACACTCTAAATCAGGGCTTGATTTATTGTGTTTATTATCTAGTCTTGGGAAAAGGTTAATAATGCAGATTAAACTTGCACTTAAAAATTTATGCACATACTTTTTTCTTCTGAGAGTCAATTGTTAAACATTTATTATCTCTGGTGTTATCTATCTAAAATCATTTATCTGCCTTTATTCCATCCATGGAACAGATCAGGTGTGGGGGAAAGAGTGGGCTCCTTTAAAAGAAGAAAAGTACAGGGTGAATGGAATCTGATAGGAGGACAAACCTTCCTGATTTCCATGATTTCCTCCAAGATAACCATAGTTGTATGCTTATACCCCTCTTAATCAGAAGGGTAGGATGAGATGGACACTTTTGGAGTTTCAAAGAAAGCATAAAGGTACTTGATCATTAGGACCTTTCTTTTTTTTGATAGGACATTGTCTTTTAAAACGAACTCAAAGGCACGTGAAGATAAATTTAGGGTAAAATAGCATATGTTAGTAACAACGCTTTAATTAGGCAAAGGGTTTATTTGCTTCTGGAGAAAATCCTCTTTGTTGTGGCCTTGCTACTGTAAGAAAAGCAGATGGCTGTGTAAATCCCAGAATTCCCAGCAGGAGCTGTGAACAGATGTCTGTAACCAGGAATAGAATAACCCTTTCAGAAAGTCTGCACACTGGGAACTGAGCAGTTTATGAGATGTATAAAAATCTGTTTGCCTCCAGAAGCCATTGAGTAAACAGTCATTTGTTCTTTTTCCACCCCCCACCCCCCAAAAAAACTTTATTGTCTTCCTTCAATGAAAATGAGCCCACCTGTGCTTCAGGATAATATCCTAAAGATGGGTGGGATCAGATCTCAGGAAGAAAGGAAAGGAATATCCTTAGTGATGATCTCTTTGGCTGTGTGTGTGTGTGTGTGTGTGTGTGTGTGTGTGTGTGTGTGTGTGTGTGATGGAGAGGGTGAAAGCTTTTTACATCATCATGTAAATACTGTGGACTTGTAGATGTCATCAGTTTCAAGTCTAATTTATGTGACATAGAGGTCGTTGGAGGAAGACTGCTCTGTTTATTCGGATATAAACAGAGTCGCCATGCTGTTTCCCACAAAACTCGGTTCCAGTTTGGTTAATGCAGCCATGATTCTTTTAGGTATCATTTTTCATTTGCCCATTCTCCTTTCTTGTTTTCCAGAACAGTGCATGTCTTGATTCTGATACCCTGGAAGGGAAGAGCCTTGACACATAATGACACCATTTCTCTTCGAACAATACATAAAACTTAATGCATGAGCATGCTGCAAAAGATCTACAACTGCCACAGGCACCGTTTAGTGCCATGGATCCATAACAAAAGTTCAGAGTATTGGAAATGAAAGATCAGACATCTGGTATGACACCCCTAGGAGACGGTTGAATGCTAAAGCAGCCGGGCTCTAGATCTGGTGCCCTTAAGGAAGTATCTTTGATTTTCTCCTCCAGTTGACTTTCAGCCCTTTTAAATTGGAAGGTTATTAATATTAGTGCTTTATCACAATGAATCTGATGAATAAAGTAACTTTTAACTTTTAGAATTATAGAAGGGATTTCTGCTTTGGGTATGTGAAATAGAATTCAACATTACTTGTAGAAAATAATTTATGTTCAATAAGTAGCAATGCCATTACATAAACAATTACATTTTTTTTAAACCCTTACCTTCCATCTTGGAATCAATACAGTGTATTGGTTCCAAGGCAGAAGAGTAGTATGGGCTAGGTAATGGGGGTTAAGTGACTTGTCCAAGGTCACACAGCTGGGAAGTGTCTGAGGTCAGATTTGAACCCAGGACCTCCCATCTCTAGGCTGGCTCTCTACCCAGCTGCCCTCAATTTCAATAAATTCAAAAAAGAGTTATGATTTTGCTTAAAAGTATTCACTTTTCTATCTGTCTCTAGGATAACTCCTAAAGTTCTTCGAGTCCTAAACTCTTTGTTATAATAGTTAAGGCCTTTCCCCATTTACTTCTATTCTTTTATTCTTTTTTTCTCCTGTCATAATAAGTGTTTATTTCCACTAGAATCCGCCTTCCTGATGGAGGGGGTGCTATATGTGAAGATGTATTCCTGCCTTTGTTTTGAATACTTCCCTTCACCTACTTTTTTCTTCTCATCTAAATTTTATTCCTCCTGCATGGTTCAGCTCTAGTCTTATATTTTCCTTATATCCTTCCCAGCTGAATTTGCAGTAATTACCCTCTTCACTTCCTGTAGCATTGACTTTTATTCCTTAAATTAATTTTATTTAAAAAAATGAACAATAATCAATATCCACTTCCTCTGACCTCCAGTATTGAAACAAATATTTATGGTCAGGTGAAAGAAATTCTTTGTTGTCCATGTTGTCCATGTCCAATATATAGACATAAATAAATATTTGTGTATGTCACATTTTATATCCTGAGTCCATCCCCTTCTTTGTCAGTATTGACTCTTACTATATATTGGATAGCTAGAATACATTGCCTGATGGTGTTCCAGTTTTCACATATGCAGATCTTGTCTTTCCCATGAGACTTTTTCTTACCTATTTGAGGTGAGAGTCCATGTGTTCTAATTCTCTACAGGTTCATCCTTCATTTTGCAGAGGACCAATGATGTCACGGGGTGATGTATTGACTCCTCCATGAATTGGATTGGAATGAGGCAGCATTGCACAAAGTTGTCCATCTTGCTCTCTCTTCTAGAGCCATTGAACTCCGGAGGCAAGATAAAAGTCATGACAACTGGCAAATGGCCTGGGATACATGGTAGACTTTGGCATCTTCAATGGCTGACCAAGCTCTAAGGACTCCACAGTACCTGCTTCCACCTTCATAGCCATTGGACTGTGAAGTCCGATGTTCTCATCTACCTATTCTGCTGGGGGTAAATCTTCACATATTTAGGTTAGATATCCCCTATCTGACCAATGGGTCTGAGGTCCGTTGGTGATTGTCAACCTCATTGATCCCATATGCTCAAATGACTTTACCATGTTGTAGCAGCTTCTTGAGGCTATAGGTAAGAGTAGGATGAAAGGTTGGCACCCAAGGTAGAGGAGCCACCCTAAAAAAAAGGCTTGGCACCCAGAGGTGCTAGTCCTCTGTGAATACCTCACACACTCTCTATATTGTACAGCATATCTATACATATAAAGTATTCAAGGAATATTAATTAATTAATTATGTGTATATAATATATTATAAATAAAAATAATAAATATAATTTTAATTAATTAATTAATTATAATGGATGGATACATTCAGCACAAATGTACTCTGATACATCTGTATAGAATACATGCATACATACATTTCTAAGCCATTTGTCATTTAAAAGGAATGCTAGTAAGCCATTCAGTGCCAGTACAGGTGAAGTGGATTATAGCCCATATAGTGCGATTTGATAAGCAACTGCTTCAGGTGGACTCTGGTCTAGGCATTCCCCCTTTTTCTACCTAATATTCCCATCTGTATCCTTTTCTGAAAACTTCTATGATCACCGATGGAAACGGAAGTGACATATACTTTCACGGCCAGAGTCTGTCACATTGGAGATGGAAAAGATGTCAGATGCATCTGAGGGAGTATCTCCTCCTCCCTATAAAACCAAAAGGTTTCCCCATGCCATTGCCTGTCCCAGTGTAGAGGTGATGAAACAGAGAGATGTCCCACTCATTAATAAGGAGGTGTGACAAGTCTGCCAGATATGGGGTAAGCCAAGTGTGAGCAGATCCTAGCATAAATCATTGCTAATCCCTTATTCCTCTTGCTCTTCCTGAAGACCAGTATACTGGAGGTTCTCAAAACCTCCCCGGCTGCACCCTTGCTTTTTCCTTTCCTTATTGCTTGGTAACTCACGTTACATCTGATATCATGTACTTCCCTACCTGAGTTAGTAATAAAAGTCTACTGTCCTGATTTGTGAAAATCTCCTTGAGTCCCCAAACTACTCTTCTGAATCGAATAAGAGAAATTATTTTGGAAAAGGCAGGGGTAGGACGGGAGTGAGTGGGACTGAACAACTTTCCCTCCATGAAAACTTTGCCAAGGGCTAGTCATATTATTGGTCTCAAACTTGATTCAATTTAAAGCTTCAACAGAATTTTGATAATTTTACAAAAACCAATTGGTGTCTTTCTGTGTGGGAGTTAAGTGCTAGTTTTATTTTTGGCCTAAACTCATTAACTGGGAAGAGAAGCTCTTCCATAAAAGAGGAAAGTCCGAACGATTGCGAAGGAGAGATTTAGGATGGAAACGAATTTGGGTTTTACTCTCAGTGAGGTTCATTATCAGTAAGAAAGAGAGGGCAAAAGAAAGTATTTCTAAATTAAAAGTAGCATTTTCATGGAATTTATGTTGTTTATTATTTTTTTATTTATTAATATTTACTTTAAAATCCTTACCTTCTTTTTTAGAATCAATACTAAGTATGGATTCCAAAGCAGAAGAATGGTAAGGGCTAGACAATTGGGTTTAATGAGTTGCCAAGGGTCACATAGCTAGCAAGTGTCTGAGGCTAGATTTGAACCTAGGACCTCCCAATCTCCAGGACTGACCCTGTCCACTGAACCACCTAGCTGCCCCATGGTATTAAAAATAATAAAATAAAGGAATAAGATGGGGAATGCTAAGCATAATCATAAACCATTGAGCATATTCCTTGGAATTATTTTCCATAGAAAAAAAGAAAGAAAATGTTGCTTATTGGTATAATAGTCTTTCCAACCACACTGAAAACTGATCATTTAAATGAATGGGGTTGTTTATATTGTGTACTGAGGCTCAAATTCTTGTTCTCAACAGTTTCTCATTCCACCCTTTATATAAATGTTACTCATAAACAACGTAGACAGAGGTTGTAAATCCAGCCCTCTTCCAAGCTTTCTAGTTTATGTTTGCTCTGAGAGCAAAGCAAAGGCATTGGGGGCATCCTTTCCTAGTATTTCATGTAGAGCTCTGCCCTGAGGGTTCTGTTCTTGAGTCTGACCTTCACTCCCTCAGGCTTTTAGACAGGAATGTGGTGGAGGAAAATCAGCCCTTGTGAATATTTACACTTTGATTAGGAACCCTGAATAAGTACAACCAGGTTATTTGGGACTCCTGAAATGACCATTTTCTGATGGGAAATTTTGTCTTACACGCTGCTCTGCCTTATATTTTTGGCCTGTGTTAGCCTTAAAATTCTGTCCTGGTGAGTACTGTTTTCTCTCTGAGAGGGCATGGCTACTCTCCTCTTGGGAAAGCTCAGATCTCCTTTCAGAACACTTATCCTATTTCTCTCCCCCTCTTTGTGACAGACAGAATAGATGTTAATAGAACATCATCGTCTATCAACCAATAATGATTTCTTACCTTCTCCTAGGATGGACAACGTGAGTTACGTATCAAATAAAGCCTCAGGAAACTTAAACTCCTTAATAATGAAAATGTCTCAGTCGCTCTTCAAATGTCAGAGCTATAGTTGACTGAGCTATTGCCAACCTCCTAAAGACTTCTGAAGAGTTATTTTGGTTTTCAATCACTGAGCCTGAATGGCCAACATAATTTACTCAAATGTTACTCAGAAGGATGTAACATTTGGCTATTACAGGTTAGTCATTACCTTGGCTTCTGGGACACTTGGGAAGACGTATAAATGGCACGCAGTTGAGTTTAGAGATATGAAACCATGTCTATGAATTGATTGCCATTAATTGGCAGGAGACTCAATTAAAAAAAAGATGTAAGGATCAGAGGGACCCTGTTGTTGTTGATTCTTTGCTCTAAAAAAACTGGGTTCCTGGTTTCCATCCTTCCTATACCCATTTACTCTGATAATCTGTTATTCTCATTGTATTGTTATTGTTAACTTCATCAAAATCTGGAGACACTGACCACATTTTCTTCCAAATTGTCCATTTTCCAATTTAAGATCTCCTAATTAAGTCAGCTTCAAGTTTGTTTATGTTAATATGCAACCTGACTTCTTAAATTACTTTATTGATGACCTCAGGCTACTGTAAAAATTAAAATTAATGTATAATAATTAAAATATATTTTAAGAAATTTGTTAATGGTCATTAGAAGTAAAGGAATAAAAAGTAACAAATTAAAAAACCACATGCCCATGGCTAATCTAACTGTTTAAAAACCCCACTTACCACTACAGGCATAACCCAGGAAGCAAAGAGAGTGAGACCAAGAACTCCACCCCATATATCCCCCTGTCTACAAGAAGCACATAATGACAGGAAGTCAGTGGGCTCCTGGGAAATATAGTTTTTAGGGTAATAGATTTCCAATTCCAATTACATGCTACCATGATGCTATTTTCCCCATTTTTTTATGGATTCTGAGTTAAATTTGGTTAAAGAAGGACACACTTTGTCCTCTGCTAATCTTTCCTTTGTCTAATTTCTATCTTCCTTATGATTAGTCAAGAAAATTAAACTTCTGTCCATGAGTTTTAAGGATGGTTGTAGTTGTGACAAACTGAGAATGTTAATTGGGATTTAGGTTCTAATTAAAATGTTGATATTTAACCATAAGAAAATCTATGCCATATGTTAACCATTCTTCATACTTGCATGCTAGTTTCTTATGTGAAAAATACTGGGAAGTGAAGTACATTCAATAAATATATTTTTCATTTCATTTGATTTTAACAAATGGTTATTATGTGCCTGCCACGTGCTAGATGGAGGAGATGTGAAGAGGGAGATAATGGGAATTCAGTTTTCTAGGAATCTGTATTTTAATATAGGGAAAACCATTTATATAATGCTACTTTGTGCTAGGTACTGGGGAAACAATAAGAAAAATGAAACTATTCCTGAACTGAAGGAGTTCCCACACTTATATACATGTACACATATAAGTAAACATGAAACCTATATATGGTTATTTAAATAATTTCAGGGATGAAAGAAGATGAACAACTGGATAAATCGGAAAAGGTCTTATACAAAATGATGCATGAATAATACTTTGGATGAAATTACATAGTCTATAAGACAGAGGTGACAATGACTGATATTCATACTGTCTAGCAGGATTGGCGAATCTTTTTGATATCACATGCCCAAACTGTACCTTCAAGCTGCTTGTGATCCCTCTGTATTACCCTAGAGAGCAGAGGGAAGAAATGCTCACATTCTACTGCAGTGTGGAGGGGCAGGGCACAAGAACATTGTCCCCAGGTATGGTGGAGAATGGGAACAGAGCAGCCCTCTCTGGCACACTGGGGCACTTGTACCATGTCTTTGCCAACATAGATTAAGAATATAGTGTGCACTTAAAAAGAGTTTGTTGCATTCATAAATACTTGTTTGATTGGATTTAGCTGTATTGGGATTTGCTTCATAGAGTTAAACCCAGACTACCCATACAGATGATATGTATAACCTATTTATAGGTTATACATATGTAAAAATGGAGATTTGAACCCTGGACTTCAATTCCCAGAAGTCCTTGGCCATTTCCCAGAATGCTTTGTAACCTCACCTGAATTCCCACCTGGGCTGAGAACAGAAATTGTATTTAAGCTGACTCTCTGCCTACTTTGGGTCTCTCTTTCTCATGCTCTCTCTCTCTTTCTCATGCTCTCTCTCTCTCTCTCTCTCTCTCTCTCTCTCTCTCTCTCTCTCTGTCTCTCTCCCTGCTTCAGCTTCCAACCACATGTGTCTCTCAAGATGTAGTGTAAGTGAAATTGAATGGGCCTTTTGGCCCTCCTAGGCATGTGCTTTCTTATTTTGTATTTTCTTTATTTCTTAATTTTTAATAAACCTCATAAAATATAATACTTTTAGTAGAGAAACTAATTTTTAATCTTAACAGTTTTGGCGACCACTAGATTGGATGAGAACTTCTCAAAAAAATTTTTTTTTAAAAGATAGCCTAGATAATGATTTCTAAGCCATGTTTCTCCAAGATGCTTCTTTAGAAAACTGTCTTGATCAGCTCCTGCCTGCAGCCATCTGCTTTGGACTTTCTTGATTCAATATCGCTCACCCGGTCCCAACCCTTCCTGCCCGGCTGGACTCGGCTAGCTCCTGCTGTCTGCTCCTGTTGCCTGCAATCTGGACCTGTTTAACCCAGATCTCGCTCACCTGGTTATGACCTGCCTGCCCAGCAAACTCTAGTCTCGGAGCAGACCACTCATCACCCCAGGCCCAGGAGTCACTTCTACCAGCTGGTAAAAATGGGGGTGATTTTTTCCTTAGGCTACAATTAGCCTCCACACGGACTGGGGATTCAGTTAGTTAGCAAGCTTCTTCTCTGAAGGTCTATTGTGAACAAAATTTAAATCTTGGATTTTATGAAAATACAATCCCCCCCTGAAGAAAGTGTTGAAAAAAAAAAGGGAGCATCTCTCATTTATAACTCTTCAGCTCACCATTTTACTTCCACCAGAATGATATCTAGATTTCTTGATGATGTTCTAGACCCAAAATAAGTTTCATTTTGTTTACAAATATGTTTACCAAGGTTGAAAGATTTGCTACGTTTGTAAAAATTGTGACAAATATCCATCAGTTCATAGGCTTTAAAAATGCCATATAGCAACTCATGTGAAATATGATATTAACTGGACTATTAAGAATTTTGGGGATATTGATAACTACCTATTTGTACTACTGTTATACTCACAGTGGATCATGACCAGATATGAAGAAGAAATGGATCTCATTTTTGGTGAGAAATCCTTGTATTCTATATTTTCTTAGCTGAAACAGTGTGTCAATGATTATAAGCTACATTTTTGAATTTTTAAAACTTTTTTATTATATTTTCCTTGCATGTGCAATGTACTATTTCAGTTTTTTATTTTTTCTCTCCTTTTTATATTTGAAGCACATGTCACCAGTATTAAGATTTTCTTTAACTTTTTGATGTTACAGTAACATAAGTTTAAAATACATTTGCTATAATGTCAATGCATGCCCCCAGAGCTTGAGACTATAAAAATGATGCCACTAATTATTTTTAAAAATTATGGGACTTTACTTAATGATTCTGTCTGATTCCAGGTGTAAACCTTGACATTTCTCAGACTTGTGAATGTTAAAAAATTTCCCCATTGGACTGGGAACATTCCCCATTTTGATGAGAAAACTCCTTGCTATGGGAAGGACCTCTATTCCACCTGTACTTAAGACTGCTTTAGGGGAGAAAACTCCTTGCTAAACAAAGAAAATACTTGGACCCATGCTTATAATAAGGCAAGGAGTTCTTTGAGCCAGGCCTGTTTTTAGAATTGATACAATGGGATGCTAGGTACCTAAAAGGGTCAGGCAAGTTTTCTCTTAATGAGATTAGTTGACTCAGCTGTGTTTTCACTGGTTCAGACTTACTGAGGAGATTAGTCGACACAGCAGCATTTTTTCTGGTTCAGACTTACTGAGGAGATTTGTCGACTTAGCAAGAATTAAGATGGGCAGTCCTTTGGAAATTGCCTACAGTGATTGGTAGATGTAAGGACTTAGGGGAGGTGACATAGGAGAAAAACCTCCTATATAAGAAGCAGAATCTCTTGAGAAGAGAGATCCTTTTGGAGGATCTCTGATGAGGATCACTTGGGGAGAATCTCTTGAGAGAGGCTCTGGAGAAGGGAAGCTCTTGGAGGACAATCTCTAAGGAGATCTTGCTGGAGCTCCTCTGAGGGGACTCTGTCCCTCTGGAGGCTCTGGAGAGAGGCCTTTTGGAACTCTCTCTGGTGAAGTCAGCTGAGATGGAGCTGGCCTGGTGTCACTAGAATCCTTGCTTAGACAGACCTTGTGGTGAGTGTTAAAAGACTGACTGACTGATCTCTCTCTCTTAAGACTCAGGTCTAGGCCATGTTGGCTTAAGGCCCTTCATACTTATTTCCTTTTTCTCTCTTTCTCTCTTTTCTTTAATTCCACATTTGTATTAATTAAAATCTCTATAAAACCCAGTTGACTTGGGTATTTGAATAATTGGGAACATTTCCTTGGTGACCACCTTATATTTGATTTAAAAACCAAGACACTGTAGTGAAACATATTTTCTATGGTCAAATTTACTCACCCTCTCTTATATCTATCACAATTTATATCTTCCACTATTTTAATCACTAAAGTTTAAGACCTCAACCATTTTAAATCTAACAGTTTATGGCGACACGAAGTTGGTGATAAAACCCTCAAAAGACTTCTGTGAAATCTCTTTCCTTTATCTCTTTGCTTTATTACTTGCCTATCAGTCAGTTTTGTCTTCTGTTTTAACTTGGCTTCAAAATTACAGCTGCAAGAACAGGTGAGTAAAAAACCTTTTTGATTCTCCTTAAATTTAAGCTGTTTTAGATCTTAGCAACAGGGCCCTAAAGTCCTGGCTAGGAGAACTTTTTCTAAATCCTTTCCTTTAGGGAACAACTGCCCCCATGTGTTTACTTTAGAAATATGTGGTTACAGCCAGTTCACAACATACTTAACAACTGGCTATTCAGCTCCATGACCAACTTTGTAAAATTTGCATTCTTTTTCTCTCTAAAATTTCTCATACCATGGGATTTATGGCAAAATATAATCAACACAGTACCCCCCCCCCCCCTTGGGATTTTGATTGTTATAGCTGTAATATGGTATTTCTTTACAAAACCCACTACTCACTCAAACCAACCAAGTGTTCCTTCTACTACTCAACAATATGCAGAACTAAATACTCGGCTTGAGCTTATAGAGGAAGGTCAAGGAGAGATTGTAGCTTTTATGAGAAGCATTAAAAGAGAATTAAGAACATTATCAGAAACTCTGGACACAGCTCCTCCTGCCAAGGCGACCTTAGAACCCCCTGCTTCTAACGAACCCACCCCACCCCCTGCCCCCTTGGCCTTAGAAAACCCACCTACTCCTCCCACTGCTCATGCTTCCGACCCAACACAATCAACAATAAGTTCACACCCTACCCATACTTCTGATACTGATTCCTCCAATCCAAACACCTCTGTATCCTTTCACACTTCTTCCTTGGCTCCTCATTCTCATCCTACACAATCCACTTTAAGTTCACATTCCAACCTAAATTCACACCGTATCCCTGATTTTTTTGGCACTATGGGACAACAACAAACCCTTCCTTTTAATGTGCCCAACTCTTCTATTTCTCAGACTTACACAATTGAAAATGGAGCAAGAAGCCTAGAAACAGGAGTACCAAATAACTTAGATAGCTTATTTCCTTTAAGGGAAGTACCCACTTTTAATAAAAATGGAAACTTGGTATCTGTAAGACATCATACACCTTTTACCCCTGAGGATTTAAAAAAATTGAAGGAAGATATGCCATCATTTGAGGACGAACCAATATTAATTATAAAAAAATTAGAGAACATATTCAGAACTTTTGACCCCACTTGGTTGGATGTTGAGAATATATTAGAAGAATTATTAACAAAGAGAGAGAAAAATATCGTCTCTCTGGCTAATTAAAAACGAGGTAGAAGAGGACATTATTGGCCAACTGAAGATCCACATTGGAACCCCAATGTTGAACTAGATTACACAAAACTAAACCAGGCCAGAGAAGCATTATTGACAGCCATGAGAGCTTGCTCTGATAGACCTGAAAAATGGTCAAAATTTGAAAAAACCCGACAACATATTGATGAAACACCCTCCCAGTTTATGGACAGACTTATTGATGTAGGGAATACATATATGGACCTTGATTTATCCAGAGAAAGAGACATTAGACAAATACATAGGCAATTTGTTAAGAATTGTTATTCAGTGTTAAAAGACTACTTTAGAACTAGCTGTCCTCATTGGGACTCTATGGACCTCGATGAACTAAGGAGAGTAGCAACCTATGTTTATAAAGGTCGTGTAAAAAGACCTGAGGAAGACGATACATCAGTAGAAGATTTAAAGAAAGAAATTGAAATGTTAAAGAGACAATTGAAAAATAAGGGAAAGACTATAGCCCCTTTGTGGGAATTCACAAATAAATCAATAACTTGCCACTTCTGTGAGAAGAAAGGCCACAAAATGATGGAATGTAGAACCTTTCTTAAGATGATTGGAAGGAATACGCAGTTTAATAATAGCTTTAGAAATAACTATAGAAATGATGATAATGGTCATAGAAACCAGAACAACTATAATGATGATAATGGTCATAGAAACCAGAATTTTAGAAATTCTAGAAATTATAATGATGATTATGGAAATAACTATAATGAACATAGAAATAAGAACTTTAGAAACCAGAATTATAGAAATAGGAACTGGGAAAATAATGACAATGCTCCAATTGAAGAAAATGATAATACCCAACAACAAAATATAAGAAATGGAGCTTGTCCAAAAAATAGTCGAGGTGCCCTTCAAGGGGGTGCCCAAGGAATATCCCAAACACAATGATGGCGTCTGGGGGGGCTGGGGCACAGGAATCAGAGGATACAACCTTTGATTTTCTGGACCCTGATGTCCTACTACCCATTGTCCCTATCCACTGCCCTCCCCATACTAATGAACCCCATGTTACCTTAAAGGTGGGTAACACTTATTATGATTGTCTATTAGACACTGGAGCTACCAGGTCTGTAGTGAAGAATGTACCAGATTTAAATTGTTATTCCGTTGATTCACAAAGTGTAGTGGGGGTATCAGGAATACCCCAAAGAGTTGAAAAACTTGCCCCTAGAATGGTGTCTGTAGGACCCCTAAAGGTACAACATTCCTTTCTTTTAATGCCTGACTCCCCTTTAAATTTGCTGGGGAGAGACCTTCTATGCAAACTCAGAGGCACAATAACTTGTTCACCAGATGGTTCTTTATCATTGGAAGTACCAGAGGAATCTTTAAATTTACTCCCTGTACTTTTCTCGGAAAACCAGGAGGCAAAAGAACCTTCCACTTTTGAAATACCTAAGGATATACCGGAGTCTCTTTGGGCCACATCTTCTTCCGATGTAGGTTTACTTAAATCTGCTGTTCCTGTGCAGAAAAAAACTAAATCTAGCCCACCTCCTTCCATCCCTCAGTATCCCCTCTCAAAGGAGGCAATTGAGGGTATTACACCAGTTATTAACTCATTAATAGAACAGGGAATAATAATCCCTTGCAAATCTGAATACAACATGCCCATCCTGCCAGTTAAAAAACCAAAAAGAGGGCCCAATGGCAAGCACCTCTATAGATTCATACAGGATCTGAGGGCAGTGAATAATCACGTTATAAAGAGACACTCCGTAGTTTCTAACATAAATACTATTATTTCCTCTATTCCTAGCACAGCTACATACTTTACAGTAGTAGACTTGTGTTCAGCTTTCTTTTCCATACCTATACATGAGAACTCCAGGCGTATTTTTGCTTTTACCTGGGAGGGCTCACAATTTTCATGGAGTCGGCTGCCACAGGGTTATGTGGAAAGTCCGAGTTTATTTGAGCAAATTTTGAGCCAAGACACAGACAATATAACATTTAAAAATAGTAAATTAATCAAATATGTAGATGATCTACTCTTGGCTTCAACAGAAAGTATCCCAAACTTGGCTCCTACTTGCCTTCTATAATCTAGTCCCCTTTCTGTCTTTCATTGTGTGGCAAACTTTCTGTAGTCCTGGCTACTGACTGGGTAAATGTATCATTGCTTAGATCATTTTAATTGGGCCCTGATTCAAGGACCTGTTATAGATTTACTTTTCCTTTACTTGGAATTTTTACACAGAAGACTTTGATAGTCTATATTTTCATCCAGAAATTTTCTTTTTTATTTGGATTTTCCTGATGTCTTTTTAATTTCTCTTGCCAATTGATTCATATACCTCATAACTCAGCCATGCATCCCTAAGTGATCGTGTGTTTTTTCAATCACCCTCTTCATGGGGAAATGTAAAAATATTATTATTTTAAATTGCAAAGTTTAAATTCATTTTGAGAAGAATTTTAGGTTAAGAAAGATGCTACCTCTCCGAATCTAGAAACTGAACTGTTTGGAGAACACACCATGAAGATGCCTCCAGACCATAAGCTGCACGAGAAGATCAAGAATGAACTTTTGAGTGTGATTGACTGAACACTTATTTGTATGCATACTTTCATGCCAAAGGGGACTGCCGCCTAACTGGCTTTTTGTCAATGCGTCTAGCAATTATTGGTTTTGTTCTTTTTTCCTCTTATCCTCAAATTATTATAATCTTTAAGTTGATTATGTTTTCATGATCCTTTTGGGGAAAAATCTTTTTCCAACAGGATCAACTGGAGAAATGTAAAAATGGAGATTTGAACCCCGGACTTCAATTCCCAGAAGTCCTTGGCCACTTCCCAGAATGCTTTGTAACCTCACCTGAATTCCCACCTGGGCTGAGAACAGAAATTGTATTTAAGCTGACTCTCCACCTACTTTGGGTCTCTCTCTCTCTCTCTCTCTCTCTCTCTCTCTCTCTCTCTCTCTCTCTCTCTCTCTTTCTCTCTCTCTCTCTCTCTCTCTCTCTCTCTCTCTCTCTCTCTCTCTCTCTCTCTCTCTCTCTTTCTCTCTCTCTCTCTCTCTGTCTCTCTCTCCCTACCCCTGCTTCCGCTTCCAACCACATGCGTCTCTGAAGATGTAGGGTAAGTGAAATTGAATGGGCCTTTCGGCCCTCCTAGGCATGTGCTTTCTTATTTTGTATTTTCTTTACTTCTTAATCTTTAATAAACCTCATAAAATATAATACTTTTAGTAGAGAAACTAATTTTTAATCCTAACACATATTACCTACACATGAGAGCATCTTGGGGGTAGCTAAAATAGAGCTAAAATGAACAATTTTATCAATCAATTTTAATAAAACAATTTTTACATAGCAAAGCATCTATAGTTTCTAACAATTATCTAATAAATCTTATTTTTCAATATAGAATATTGGTAATAGGAGATAAAAGACAATTCTGATAATATAAAATGTGTTTTTGCACAAAAATTCAAATGCAGCTAAGATTAGAAGGCAAACGTTTAGCTGGAAAAAATCCTTTCTGCAAGTTACTCTGATAGCCTAATTTACAAGGTATGTAAAGAATTGATTTAAATTCATTAGAACAAGAGCCATTCATGAACTAACTGGCCGAAGAATATGAATAGGCAATTCAATGAAAACAGTTCAGGCTACCTATGGGTCATAGAAAAAAAGAAACTTCTTAAAGTCACTAATACTTAGGAAAAAAAAAGGAAAGCCACTCCAGTGTTCTCTTATATCTTTCATATTGACAAAATTGACAGGACAGGGAAATAACAAGTGTTGGAGGGGTTTGGGGAAAGCAGACCCACTGATACATTGTTGGTGGGCAGGGCATTGGGAAAGGACTCTTTCACAAGGTGGGATTTGAACTGAGTCTTGGAGGCAGTCAGGAAGCCAGGAGGCTCAGATGAGGAAGGAAAGGACTCCATGCTTAGTGAACAGTGAATGAAAAGGCACAGAGCTGGGAGATGGAGTTATCATGTTTGAAGAGTATCAAGAAAAGTCAGTGTCTCTAGAACACAGAATAATCGGATGGTAATAAAATGTAAGACGACTGGAGAAGTGAAAAGGGGGCAGGTTATGAAGGACTTTAAAAGCCATGATTTTATATTTGAACCTTGAGTTTGCGTTTGGATGGGCATAAACCTCTGTATTGTGTATTTGTTGAATGCGGGGCATTACATTTGAGCTAGCTTGAGCTTTTGCTCCATCTCTGGGTTATTTCTCTCATTCTCTATTATACTCTGCTAGAACAACATCACTCAACTGGTCTAATGGTCATTGACTATTGTTCCCTGCTTCTGCCTTCTGGGTTTCCTGCCAGTCATCTCAGCTGCCTTCTGCTAGGGTGCAATTAGGAGAAATCACTTCCATGATGAGGGCACACAGAATACTCTTTACTCAATGCCAGAGGATGAGCCACCATATCCAGTTAACAAAAATCAGACAGAATTTAAGAGAGAAATTCCTAAGACTCATTCTGGCTTGTCATACAAGTGAATCTGAGCAGAATAGAAATTAAACAAATAAGGCAAGGGCATAGTCCAACTGTACCACATTCTTTTCTTTTTTATGTCTGTATGTCTGTCAAGAGCAAAATCAATGGAGCAGAATTTGACTTCCAGTAATAACAAATCTGAAGATATCCACATGAGCGTTTCCTTCAAAATAGATATTGGAAATCTTTACATTTACAACAAGGCTACTACAAGCCAAATAACACCTGGAATGGCTCTTTGGTAATAATCTTCAAGACTTACAACACAGTCATAAGGTAAGGTGTATCATTTTTTTTGGAGGGAGGATTTTAATTTTCAATCACAGCCCAAAGTCATTTAGAAATAAGCCTAGTGAATAAAAAGGAAGATAGTGCTAACAAATGACATTTGGGAGGAAATATATAATTATAAAGAGATGAAAACTTCTTTTTTTAGAGTAGTCTGATTCCAAAGCTTCTTGGGTTGTTAACCATTTTGTCTGTCACAAACCCCTTTGGCAGTCTGATAAAGTAGATGGACTTGTATCAGAGTAATAATTTCAAATTTGTAAAATAAAATATATATGATGCAAAGAAAATATTTATTTAAATCATTCTAATATCCAGGGAATTATTGTTTGGTACCTCTTATACTAAGATGTTAATTCCTTTTCATATTCATTTTTCCATAGCTCTTATTTTTTTTGAATTTCTTCCTCTAGTAATCTCATTTTATTAAAACATTTAAAATTCTTCCTTTCCCTCTTTTAGAAATTCTAGTTGAATCTGTTCCCAAAAGGTGCTTTTCTTTGAGGCTTTGCATACAAATATTTTGGAGTCTTCTGCTCTTATTTTTATTTACTATTTATTATTATTATCTATACTCTTATTTTTGTCCTGAGCATCCCTGTTGCCACAATAGCTTTTAGTGATGGCATTCTGTTTTTATTCATTCTTCCAGCCTATTTCCTGACTTTGGATTTTATGTTAAGGCTGGCCTCTGTGCACTTCTGGAGGAAAGATCTTGTTGCTACTTTCCAATTATGTTAAATGTTGTGTTATTCTAGTTCTCCAAGATAGTTCAGATTGGGGACTATAAACCTTCAGTGCTTTCAAAATGCTTTTCAAAATCTAGGACAAAGTGTGATTGCTGCTTTTTTGGTCCAAACTCTGTAAATTTATGACCTGTGTTTGGGTCTGAGCAATGGGAGATGCTTATTAGACTCAAACTCTTATCAGTCAGTTGAGAATCTCTGCGAGGACAGAATGACAAACAGCATTTAGTCCTCTGGTCTGAGATCCCTGCTCTAATTATTCTTTTGTTGGCATCAGACTGGGTCAGAAGTTGGGGCTGGAACCTCATTCTATTCCTGGAGGTCTGAGTCACTGAACTGCTGCCTGCTTCTGAATGTGTTCCCTTCTCCAGGAACAGTCTAGGTCCTATGGCTGCTTTTTACCCTGCAACACCATTCCTAAGCACAGATCCTCCCCTCACTTCACCCTGGAACTGGATAGTGGGAGACAGGGTCACCAAATGGCACCTAGTGCTTGCAGTGACCCAGAATGGAACTGGGAACTCTTGCTCTAGTACTGGAGTGCTCTGTGAGGCTCCTCTTAGGCAAACTCTGTCCGTAGTGCCTGCAGACCTCTCTGTCCCCTTAAGCCAGACTGACCTGGAAAAGGGGCATAGTGTGGCCTTTTCTCTGATTTCTCCATTCAGATTCGTTCTGGTGAATTTTCTAAATCTTTTTGTTGGAGTTTTGGAGATTGCCAACTGCTTTTTGCTACTCTGTCATGTTGACTCTGTCTGAGAAACTAATTATATTAACATACAATAGCATCACTTTCTGTTTGTCTCTGTCTGTCTGTCTGTCTCTTTGTATGCTCAGATCTCCTGTAGTCTCAAAGCAGTCTCAAGGAGAAGTTCCAAACATATTTCCAGTCATGGCAGCATCATTGGAAAGCTGCTCAAATGGTGATTTGGAAGGATAGTTCATAGTTTTATAAGGTCTGATAAGTTAGCTCTTTAAATCAAAATCAATCTTATTCCCTTCTTAGTCAGGTCGTATAAATTGTGAAATTTTTATTCCAGCCCAGTAGTTATTACATTATAATAAAATAGCTGATGCAGTGGTATCCCTAGGAAAATCTTCAAAAATGGCAACAAGATGCTCATACAACAAATTACTGACTTCCAAACTTCAAAAGATACGTGGCACATTCTGTTGGTGCTTGCTCCACGAATACAAATCTTGTTCCCTCAAATCCTTCTTTCAAGACTTGCTGCGGCTAAAATAGCTGAGCAGCAAAATTCTCAGGATGGCTTTCTTTGAATTAGTTTAGCTAATTCCTTAGTGGCGGGCACCAGTTCCATTGCTGGGCCCATTCTTCAAGCCCACCTTGCTTAGTAGCATTTGCTGAGCTTTGTCTTCCACTGGCATGAATTACACGTCTCAGGGTTGTCTCCATGTTTGGATGAAGAATCAGAGGAAGACTTCAGTGGAGAACCCAACAAGTAATGCAATGTTTTTCAGCTTATATTTAACAAGAATTGTGACCATTAGATTCTAGACATCTATCGTGTGGAAGCCATTCTGTGTTAAACACAATTACTCTGCAAGTTACTCTTATTAGTTGGGAAAATAGAATTCAAATATGAAACATCTACTATATGTCATATACTATGCTAGGATCTGGGGATACAAACACAAAGTACGGGGAAAAGACTAGTCTGGAGGAGCTTACAGTCTCAAGGAGACATTGGCATGGATCGTTTTCCCCGGATTGTTAGTTTCATCAGTACAAGTATTTTGTCTCAAAACTGGGGCAGATCTTTGTCAAATGGCAAGATATGTTATTCTCTCAAGTAATTTCAAGAAAAATGTCAAGAAAAACACTAGTTTTCTTGTTCCATTTGTGAATTTAACAGAAGCAAATGACTCTTTTGATCCAGATGAGATGTTGGTAATCCTATTAAAAATGATGGCCTTTAGAAGTTTTCACTCTCTCCTTAATGGCATGATGGTAAGAATTATAGATGTAGGAGACTCGGTGACAGTCGATGATTCAAATGACGCCATGACTAATAGCAACCAATGAGAGCCTTTACATTATTTGTGTCTGTTCTTCAGCAATGCCATCCATCTCTCTCTAGAGTTGTGATTCAAGATTGTGAACCACACTGAGTTCTTAAGAGCAAAAGGAAAGAATTTGGTTCATGATGCTTTGAAAGGAAAAGCAAAGTGCTGACAATAACTGTTCAGGATCATCTGATGATTTTTGCTCCCATGGCTCATAATTAGGACAGAGAACAAAGGTTTTTGAGATGATACTGTAGAGTCTGTTCTTCACTCTGCTAGACAATCAGTGCCCCTGAGCTGTAGGATATAGCAGTGAAAGAGTCTTTGAGGGTTCCTGGGGTCATAGTTAGAACTGGAAAGGGCTAGCTGAGGGAGAGATTAGGGAAAGAGTGGTTGGGAATAGAAAAGTTAGAAGCACAATGTTCTTTATCTTCATTGAGGTCATAATAAGATAAAAGGGTTTAAATTGGACTAGGAAGGGTTCTGGTCAATTTGGTTCCTCTAAGTCTAACTTTCCATTGTAACAGACTTTCCCATTACTCTTTATGGGGTTTTGGGCTTCTTAAAAGTATAGCAAGTATGAAAGTAAGAAATAAACATTTTCCATTTATAAAGTTCTTATACTCTGAATAACTCTGGGACTTCCTTATGCTGCTTAGGAGAGGTGGTGGTAGGGAAGGAAGGATTAAATAATAGGTGAGATTACAGTGTAGAATGTTAGAAAGCTCTCTGGAAGGGCTTGGGTTCAAATTCTAACTCATCTAACCAGGTGATTTTAGATAAGCTACATCTTTCTGGACTTAAGTTCCTTTGTCTATAAAATGAGAGGGTTGGACTCAGAAATAATGCCAGGCTTTGAGTCAAGAGGTAATAGATTCAAATCCCACCTCTGACACTTTTGTGTGATCATTCATTCAACCTTTCTAAATCATTTCCATCCAATCCAATAAATCCAATAAAAAATTATTAAGTGGTTACTATGTGCTAAGCACTGGCGATACAATTAATAAAAAGAAAAAGTCCCTGTCCTTGAGGAGCTTACAGTCTAATGGGAGGAGACAATATACCAAAGGAAGCAGGAAAGCAGCGTCGTTACAGGACACCAGGAGCTACCTAGCCCAAGAGCACATTGTTCCATGGAGCTGAAATCAGGTAGAGCAGCAGATATAAAGTAAAGTGAAATGAATCTAGTTTCTACCTTCTCTAAATGAAGATATTGAAAGGAATTTGGTATTCTTTCCTCCAGTCCTCTAATTAGAGGGGAGAAGAGGCTGAGGGAGGTAGAGTCAATCAAAACTTGAGTTGGCAGCATGATGAGATGATTAGAAGGGATAATTTCTTCAGGACCGTAACTATTTCATAAGGTTGTTGTGAAGCTTGGCTGTACCACAATACAATCATGGGTACACTGTGGATAGAAAAGCTAACAGTGATAGATATGTCAACCTATGATCTTGGTAGGGTGGTCTTTACATCTGCACATCAGGGAGTACCTGGTGTAGAGAGAATGATGTTCAATGGAGTCTGAAACCAAGCAGAGATATTGATGGAAAATGAATTCATTGGAAAGTTCAGATCCCAACACTTTATATAGGGAAGATTTGGAGGAATTTAATGATCCAGCCCTCTAATCAGAGGGGAGAGGAGGCTGAGTTAATTAAGTATTGAGTTGGGGCAGTTGGGTATCACAATGGATGGAAAGCCAAGCCTGGAGATGGGAGGTCCTTGGTTCAAATTTGGCCTTGGACACTTCTTAGCCATGTGATCCTGGGCAACTTACTCAACCCACATTGTCTGACCCTTCTTCTGCCTTAAAACCAGTACATAGTATTGATTCTAAGACCGAAGGTAAGAGTTAAAAAAAAAAAGTATTGATTCCATCAGCCTGAGGATGATTTCAAGTGATTAGTTTAATATAGATGGGACATGATTTTTTTTTTTGTCTAAACCAAGCAAAGCTGTTGATAGAGAATGGAGCATTCTCTACTAAGTTTGGCTATCTCTGAGCCCTTATTGGTTTTGAAGTTTGTTTTTTAATCTGGTTTCTTTTCTGGGATAGTACTATGATTATGGGAGATTCTAAGGGAGTGTGTTTTATAATGGCAAGAACACTTCACTGAGTTAGGAGGTACAAGTTTTGTTATTGGCTCTGCTTCTTGATAGCAGAATGATCTTGGTAAGTCATTTCCCCTCTCTGGGTCCAGAGCCCTCAATCTGCCCAGTGACTCTTGGTCTTTTCCTGTTCTAACATTCTATGATTTCATGAAGACTCCTGGCTTTCTTCAAGTCCCAGCTAAAGTCCCATCTTTCTCAAGAAGTCTTTTTTGATTCTCCTGTAACACCAGTACCTTTTCTCATGCCAAATCTATTCTGTATATGCTCCATTTTTCCATAGTTGTTTCTGTGTTTTCTTCCCCATCACTGTGAACTCCTTGAGAATAGAGAATGATTTGCCTTTTTGTCTCTTAAGCTCTTTTCACAATGCCTGCCACATAGCAAGCATTATGAAATACTTGAATGACTCTAAATAATGCTAATCAATATCCATATGAAGACAATTAAAATCACCTTGATTAAAAATTTAATATTTCTCCTTATTTTGGTTAAAGCCAAATTAGCTAATCTGCAGATGTGCAGTTGTTGCCTATAATAAAATAACTGGTGAAAATAATTCATGAGCAGCCAGCTATACTTCTGCAGAAGGGATGACTTGTAACAGTTTCATGCTCAGTTTTGCAACCCAAGTAGCAGGAACAATGGACAAATATCCCTGTTCACAGCATCTTTGGGTACAATGGGATAATTTATGTAGTTTTCTTATGAAGGGTATAGATTATGAAGACTGATAGAAATAAGGAAGTAGAATTGTTCTCCATGTTGTAAACCACGTACAAGTCTGCTTCTATAATTATGCAAATAACTCTAAACACTCTTTGGACTGCAGCTGCAATGGATTTCTGTCCCAGAGATCCAAACTCATTAAATAGACTAGTTTTACAAACCACAAAACTAGCCTGCAGCAAATCTTTAAAACCTGAAAGTCCCATTTTACCCCCTCCTTCCACTACCTACTATGAGCTTTCTCTTCATATGAAGATTATAAAACATTATCAGCTGAGAGGGTAATTGATTAAATGAGTTGCTGGTGACCTGCCCTCATTACTGCTTACAGATTCCTTCCTCCCACCAGGTACTTATCCACTCTGACCTTCAGCTCGTTATGCCCTTGAGTTGACTTTGGCTTCAACAGGAAGTATGTAAGTGGCTTTCTGATTGTAGCAGTTTGCCTCTGTGATGATGTCTCCTTGCTAATGGAGCCTAATTTCTGCTGCATACTTTTCCTAGATCCTTTTTCTTTAAAAAAAAATAGATCCTTACCTTCTATCTAAATCAAAACTAATATGGGTTCCAAGGCAGAAAACTCAGTAGGGGCTAGGCAATTAGGGTTAAGTGACTTGCCCAGAGTCACATTCATGAAATATTTGAGGTTGGATTTGAACTTGGGACTTTCTGTCTCTAATCCTAGCTCTCTAGCCACTAAGCTACCTAGCTATCCCCTTTCCATAGATTCATGACTCTTGGTTTTATATAAATTCCTAAGTCTTTTTGTTCTATTAGGATTCATTTTTTCTAGGCTCTTGACCATGTTTTTTCATGCTTTTATTTAATTCCTGAGGGATTCTTTCCTCCTGAATTTCTGCCTGGCTTCTTTTTGCTGTCTGGGAACTTTCAAATCTTCCTAATGAGCATTTATTAAACATCTTTTACAAATCAAGTGCTTTCCTAGTCTCTGTTGATACATATGGGAAAATAAGACAAAAATGGTCTTAAGAAGCCTGTATTTTACTGGGTAAATAAAACTTGTTCAAATAGGCAAGTAGAGAATGTATACAAAATAAATTCAAAGCGATGATCTCAGTCTAGAAGGGAGCCCTAGCTCTAAGTTCTAAGAAGTGGAGATAAAGGAGAGAAAGTGTTCTAGCTAAGGGAGATAGCCCATTCAAAGAAATGGAGGCAGGAAAGAAATGCCAAATCTGAGAAAAAAAATCCAAAGCCCAGTTTCTCTAGAGCCAAGAGAGTGTATAGGAGAATAACATAGACTATTATAACAGTAGTCACAATTACAACAGCACTCAGATCAAAAAGAATGGTGGGTGTCATATTGTGAGACTTCAAATGTGCAACAGTGGAGTTTATATAGTTTGTAGTGCCCCCAGAATAGCCACCTCAAGTTTCAAGTCCTCAGTGAGTCTATTTCAACTCAAAATGAGGGCTCACAAGCCTTTGCTGCTGCACCTGCTTTTCCTCTAGTTACAGGATGTGATGAGTTGAAGGAAAGGCATTTAATGTAATAGTTAATTAAGATTTGGAGTAGAGCATTCCCCTATAGCACATTGTTTTACAAATATAAACATCAGTGAAGAGGATGAACGTAGTAGAAATCATATATGATAGTCCCCCCATGGAGGTGAGACCCACGTAATGGCAATTCCTACCTCAGGCACTGATGCCTTCTGGTAGCTCCTCTCTACAGACTGGTCCCGGTGTCTCTCCAGGGCACGTTGCACTTACCATGGGTCCCCTGCTAGAGTGTCACCCTGCTCTGTCTTGATGGACTTGCCATGTAAATTTCAGCTGGCACTGGTCTTTACTCAGCTAGGCTCATTTCTTTAGTGCCAACCAAGCTCTTGCAGCCTCAGTTTGCTGAGATGTGGTGGCAAAAACTTCTCCCTATAAAAGGCAAGCTGACAGCTTGGCAGTCATAACTACCACACACAAAGGGATAACAAAAGGTAAGTAGAATGATTCCAGGGTAAGACTTAGTCTCTCTTGTTTGACCCCCTTTGTCTGAGTCAGAGATTGTACTCTACTTTCTCATGACTAACTTGGGTTTCATTAGTCCTCTCTGGCTTAAATCAAATGAACTTGAGCCAAGGAAGGAAGATATGGAAGCAAGGTCAGTTTTCTCTTCTGCCCTTTCTTACTTACAGTCATATCTTTACTATGTATATGTCAGCAACAAAGCCTGATTATTTGGTGCTATTTTGTAGCTAGTGTAAAACAGCCTCTGGACAGATATTTCTTCTTGGGGCTTTGGGGAGCCACTGAAACTTCTTACATTGGATACTAATGTGGTCAAATCTGTGCCTTCTGCATATCTTTTTGACTGCTGAATAGAAGATGGATTCAAGCCGGAAAGGACTTGTAGTGGGGAGACCAGTTAGGAAGCTATTGCAGTAGTTGAGATGAGAGGTGATGAGGACCAGAACTAGGTGGTCACTATGGGTGAGGAAAGAAGAGAACAACGTAAGAGGTTTTATTTTTATTTTTATTTATTTATTCTTTTGAGAAATTAGACCTTTATTAGAAAGACTTTTAATAAAAGTTTTGATCACTACATTTTAGCAAAATGTAATTGCCCAGATTGTCTTTTTAAATTAGGTCTATGTAAGAGGTTTTAAAGAGAATGAATTGGCAAGATGATAGAAGGGCGAGTGAGAAGGAACTATAGAGATTCTGGAATACTTTGCTGCCTGCCTGGTTTGATTGCTGCCTTGCTTTGAAATCTGACTCAAAATTTCACTCATTAAACATGATGAAAAAAATTATGACCTGGGTTCAAATCCTAGCTTTTACACATTGCTTGTGTGCATGGTAAGTCATTGAGGTTTTCTGAGCCTTAGGTTACACTCCTATTAAATGAGATCTGATGAATCTCAAATTTACTTCCAAATCTGTATCAGTGGTTCTGTATCTGCTGCTTCATTTGCTTTCAATTTGTCCCTTCTATTGATCTCCATGATAAGACCATACCCCAATTTTTGATTGCTTGCTAGGTTTTGGGGTCCCAGATCTGTTGTCTGCTATATTTTGTTTTCCACTAGGTCTGGCCCATTCCCATGTAAGACTATATTGTCATTTCAAGCCTTTCCTTGACTTTCCTGTTTCTTGTTTTAATTTCAACTGCAAACATCAATTAAATATTTACTATATACACCATACTTTTCTAGACGTGGGAGAATGTAGAATACTAAATTAGATATTATCTGACTGCATCTTGTCCCTGCTACCCATCACCTAACGCAGTCCTGGAACTGACTATTCAAATTATCACAAGAAATATTTAGATCACCAAACACTCAACTACTACATTGATTAGATTTAATGAACATAGGTAGATCTAGTGTGAGAAGGCACCTCATTGGTCAGCTAGTCTAGCAGTTTTCAAAGTGAAATCTAAATACTCTTTTGTATCTCAGAGATTCTTTTTGGGAATCAGCGAGTTAAAAACTATTTTGCTAATATTTAGGTATTTGCCTTGTTCCCTCCTATTCTCTTGAAAGTGAAGAATAGAGTCTTCCAGAGTTTACATAACCTGTGAGTTAAATATTTAGCTACAAACATGAATACTGAGTTAATATCTTATCTGCAAAATTGTGTTTATGTTTTACAAATGGATAAATCTACAAATGTAACTGGACTCACTGTTTTGCTTATATTCATCTGGTTATCAGCATTAACTATTCATCGTTTTATGTGATCTCCTTTTATGTGATGACTTGACAACAAACATAAATGGTGTTGAAATAACCAAAGTGTTGAATAATTTTTGAAATTCATGGTTTATTCTGAAACAATTATGTTGACATTGCACTGATATAGAAAAACAATTGTGGGAAGACTGTTGGTACCTAAGCTGAATAGAGAGAGTGGCATCAAGCTATATTAGTAGTTTGTGGATTCTTTACTGCCACACACACATTGTCATAGACACAGTAAGAAATATGCCAGTTTCATGTAAAAATGTCCTTGATGAAACAAGAAAAAAAAATTATTAAATCTTTACCCTTCAGGACATGTCTTCTTAATATTCTGTGTGATGAAAGGATAAGTACCCAAAAAATCCTTCTTCTGCATACTGAGATATTATGGCTGTCTCAAGGAAAGGCATTTGGATGTCTGAAATTGAAACATGAAATACCACTTTTATTTGAAAGAACAACAAAGTATGTTATTCAGATTTAGGTATTTCACGGACATGTTTTCAGAAATGAATGACGTGAGCTTACCCCTTCAAAGGAAAACAATAGTATCTGTTACCAAGGATAAAATTCAAAATTTTAAGCAAAAAATTAGAATTTGAGGTATATTTTATTTTCTCCCATGAACTTGACAATTTCTCATTATTTAAAAACATTTCTGATGAGATTAGTGGTGATATCAATGTATGTGATTAAAATATTGTTTAATGAAATATATCATTTGGAAGATCATCATAACTCATTGAATGTATGTTTTCTAATTGATCCATGGATTATGCCAAAAAAAAACTATATTTGGGTAAAAGATCCATTCAAAAGACAAGATAGATTGATAGAATATGAAAAAAATTATTGATACAAATTTACATTCTATTTTGCAACTATTCTTTAAAAAATAACTGCTTATCCAATTTTGGTGTAGTATCAAAGAAGAATATTTACAATGATTTGAAAAGGCTATTAAAATACTCCTCCTTTATTTCAAGTACATATCTGTATAAGGACAGATTTTCTTCATGTATTTCAACCAAAACATCATATCACAACAGATTGAATCCAGAAGGAGTTATGAAAATCCAGCTGTCTTTTACTAAGCCAGAAATCAAAGAGATTTGCAAAAATGTTTGACAATGTTATTCTTCTCATAAATTTTTGTCTTGGAAAATATAATTATTTTTCATAAAAATATTACTGTTAAAATTTTTTTTATTTATAATATTTTTCCATGGTTACATGATTCATGATTCCTCTTCCCCCTTTCTTCTTCTCCCTCCCAAAGCTGACAATCAGTTCCACTGGGTTATACATGTATCATTGTTCAAAACCTATTTCCATGTTATTCATATTTACAGTAGAATGATTCTTCAACATCAAAACCCCAATCACATCCCTATCACACTATGTGGTCAATCACATATTTTTCTAATGCATTTCTGGTGCCACAGTTCTTTCTCTGGATGTGGAGAGTGTTCATTCTCATAAGTTCCTCTGGATTGTTTTGGGTCATTCCGTTGCTACTAGTAGAAAAGTCCATTACATTCAATTGTTCTACAGTGTATCCCTGATTCTGCTCCTTTCACTCTGCATCAATTTCTAGAGGTCTTTCCAGTTCACATGGAATTCCTCCATTTCTTTATTCCTTTCAGTACAAAAATATTTCATCATCAACAGATACCACAATTTGTTCAGCCATTCCCCAATTGATGGACACCCCCTCATTTTCCAATTTTTTGACACTACAAAAAGCACAGCTATGAATATTCTTGTACAAGTCTTTTTCCTTATCTCTTTGGGTTGCAAACCCAACAATGGTATGACTGAATAAAAGGACAGGCAGTCTTTTAAAGCCCTTCAGGCATAGTTCCAAATTTGCTCTCCAAAATGATTGGACCAATTCACAACTCCACCAGCAGTGTATGTGCCCCAACTTTGCCACATTCCCTCCAACATTTATCACTTTCCTTTTGCTGTCATGTTAGCCAATCTGCTAGGCATGAGGTGGTACCTCAGAGTTGTTTTAATTTATACTTCTCTAATCAAGAAGGATTTAGAACACTTTTTCATGTGCTTAATTTATAGTTTTGATTTATTTATCTGAAAACTGCCTATTCACATCCCTTGCCTGTTTATCAACTGGTGAATGGCTTGATTTTTTTGTAGATTTGACTTAGTTCCTTATATATTTGGGTAATTAAACCTTCGTTAGAGAGTTTTGTTATACAAATGTTCTCCCAGAAATGTTACTATGTTAACATGTGATGAGTTCATTATTGTTATTTTAAATGAAAGAAGAGTTTTAAAATGTATCAGTTTTAAATTCTTATTTAGTAGTATAGTAGTAGTCTCTCAGTAACCGAGGATGACGATTGTCTTTGTGCATTTTCATCTATGATAGATGAGTGTGCACAAAGACACTTGTACGTGAAGGAGATTTAAGTGAAAAAGTCAATGCACAGAGACAGTCCCACTCTCTCTGCGTTGGAAGCCTGGGTCCAGTGGCACAAAAAGTTGTTATACCTGGAGACTTCCTCAGCTGCATTGGATGGCTGTGTTGTCCTTTGTGCTCCAACACACCCTAAGCACTCCACAGTGCTTTGCTGCGTTGCCCTCTCAGCCGTTGAACCTTCTTATTGGTTTCTTCCACCTGTTCCACCGAAGCAGTCTTCACATGCTGGGTGAGCAAAGCCCTGGTTCACCAGGGGTCGATGACCTGATGGCTACCCTCACAAGGTTTGGCCAGCCTGTCTAAGCCGTTGCCGGGGGTGTGGCCGCTGCCACATGCTAGCAGCTAGTGGGAGCCACAAGTGAGAGCTGGGTGTCAGGTGGGGGTCAGAGGCTGGAGAGCTGCACACAAGCTCTCTATACCAGAGATACTACCCCTCCCTGAACACAGATCTTTGGAGTCCTATAAGGGTATAGATTTCCACTAGAGTAATCACTTTGTTTTCAGAAAAAAATAGTTATTTAGCAATTGAATTATTGGGGGAGGGGGAGCTTAATGCCTGTTTATTGATAGACATACATCTGAAGCGTGTGTGTGTGTGAAATTTGAAGCAAAAGGATTAAGATGGAAGGCAATGAATCTACTTGTATTTTTAGTTATTGCTATTCTTCTTATATCCTTGCCCGTTTTCATTTCCATGTGATATTCAAAGAATTTTGGAAGGATGGAAAAGATACTGTATCTTTGATTCAGACAATCTTGTTTAGTGTCAAGAAGTTTCTAAAAACAAATTTTTTTTGGAGGGGGGTTCTAGATTAGCAATGAAGAGTTAAACAGGAACTACCAGGTTTTTATAACAATGCATGAGTTAAAATCTTAGAAAGAGGATATAGACCAGGGATGGTGAGCCTTTTAGAGACCGAGTGCCCAAACTGCAACTCTCACACTATATGTGAACCCCACCGCCTTACCCCAGACAGTGGAGGGAGGAAGTGCTTCCATTGCACTGCTGGGCAGAGGGGCAGGTGAAGAGAGAAATGTCCTTAGGAGTACATGGAAAGGGGATGGAGACTAACTCCCTCCAGCAGGCATGCCATAAGTTCTCCAACATGGACATAGACCTCTCTAGCAAGAAGAAATAGGTTCAAAGACAGGATGAAAGCCTGAGGTGTCTAATGAATTGCCTAAATTCTATGTATTACAAAAGATTTTGGCCCCCTGGATGCTAAGACTTGGGATTCTGATAGATTTTTTCCTAATGTATGGAGGGAGGGAGAGAGACAGATAGACAGAGACACAGCCAGCCAGCCGGAGAGACAGAGACAGAGAAAGGGTGGGAGGGGAGAGAGAGAGAGAGAGAGAGAGAGAGAGAGAGAGAGAGAGAGAGAGAGAGAGAGAGAGAGAGAGAGAGAGAGAGAGAGAGAGTTATTGAAGAATTTTGCCCTAATCTGGCCACTAGACATTTGAAGGTCAAGTCTCTTTATTCAGTGCCTATTATGTACAAAGCATGTACAAAGTTTATCTCTATGCAAGAGCAAGAAATATGGTATATCTAAACTTTTTGGTGGACAATCATATGGTTCTCTATTAAGACTATGTAGGTGTGATAACATGATAGGAGTCTCGACTTCTAGTTTCTAAGCTCAGGTATGTCTTCACCTAGATGAAGAAGCATGCAGGCCCAAGGAGAGGCCAATGTTAAACATTACTGCAATTCATGGTGTCGATTTACTAACTGTTGGTGCTTTCTCAGTTCAACAATGTGCTCTTATAGACTTGAACTTTTCAAATTTAATGGGTTTGGATGAAGGTGATTATCACTGCCCTTGGTATGTGGCAAGGTTAAAGTGTTTTGGAATATAAACTTAGTGACAATTCTCATTACACGAAGCAGTTCCAAGTAAGTCAGCCAAGGAGATCATGATGAGTTTATAATATCTACTAACTTTTTTTGCTGTTTATTGAAACATCTAATGAAAGCATATTTGACCTAAAGAGAGAAGTGCTTTTTTTTTTTTAAGTAAGTTTTTTTAAAGAACCTGAGACTCACTTCTCATTCAACGTTGAGATCTGGGCTTCAAGGTCTAACTTCATATGCCTTTCTATATAGCATAACTGGATGAGGTATGCTAGAGAAAGGATTAAATGCAAATTTCCACTACAATGTCATTCATAAGCAGGAAACCAAGGAGTTCACAGACAGAATGTCAGTCCTGGAATCAGAAAGACCCGAGTTAAAATCTGGCTTTGGACACTTGATAGCTGTACAACTTTGAGCGAGTCATTTAACCTTTTGTCTCAGTTTTCTCAACTATAAAATGAGAATAATTCTATCACCTACCTTGCAGGATGGTTGTGAGGATCAAATGAGATAATATTTGTAAAATGCTTAGCACAGCATCTGGCAGACAGTAGAAACAATATAAATGCCAACTGTTACTAGCTATTGTTATAAGTATTCATCTATTCTATGCTTGAATTCTCTAAGAATGGGGAACTCATTGCTGATATGAGTCATAACATTTCCTTTTAGACTACTATCATCATTAGACTATTTTTTTCTCATGCTGAGTCAATGCTTCTCTCTGATATCCAACCTTAAGTCCCTTTGGGATCAGACAAAATGTTTCTAATCTCTCTTGAGTATGTTTGGCTTTAATTATTTGAAAGCTTTTCTCATGTCACTCTCACCCCAAGTTTTCTATTCTTAAGACTAAACATCATCCATCATCACCATCATCATGGCCTCTTTTGGCCACACTGGCTTGGCAATATTTTTCACAAATAGAGGCACTAAGCACTGAACATGAACTTACAGACATGGCGCCACATAATCCATAGTACCATGTTGTTGTTGAGTCATTTTCAGTCAGGTCCAACTCTTTCTGACCCCCTTTGGGATTTTTTGAGCAGTGATATTGAAATAGTTTGTCATTTCCTTCTCCAGTTCTTTTTACAAATGAGGAAACTGAGATAATAGGATTAAGTGACTTGTCTAGGGTCTGTAATAAGATATTGATTAAGTATTGATAAGATAAACTTTCTTAAAATTAGGGTATCTTTCTTAAAGTTTCTTATCTTATCAATATTTAATCAATATCTTTATATAGGTCACACAGCTAATTAGTATCTGATGCCAGATTTGAACTCAGGAAGATGAGTTTTCCTGATTCCAGGTCTTGTGTTCTATGCATTGTGCCACCTATCTACCTGTAGTAGGACCATAAACCTCCCTTATTCATTGTACTTTGGTTGTGTCAAAGCAATTTGAGATAGAGTTAACTTTGATTGTTTTTCTTGTATATTATGTGCCATATATAGTCTACTCTCACAGCATCTCTCGTGTGCCCTTCTCTACATTGAAATGCTGCCACCTTAGTTGAGATTCTAATCACTTTTTATTTGGATTGTTATAGTTGCCTTTTAATTGGTTTTTCTGCTTTCAGCTTCTCCCTTCTTCAATCCATCCTCCAAATTTCTGTCAGAATACCTTTGTCCTTTCAAAGCACTATTATGATTATATTACTGCCATGATCAAAAATAGTAAGTGGCTCATTATTTCTTTGATAAATACAAAATCCTTAGTGTAGAGTTTAAAGCTTTTCACAGTCTTTCTTTTCAAAAATAATTTTATTGATATTTTATTGATCGATTTATTTTAAAATTTAACTTCATTTTTGTTATATTAAAATAGGTAACTCCCTCCTTCCCTACCACCTCCCATTTATGGGAGGCATAATTTTTTAAAAAAGGTACATTTATATATAAAACTATGTTTTATTTATTTCTATTTATCAATTCTTTCTCTTGAGGTAGATACACATATTATTTTTAAAGTAATGTTTCTGTTGCTGTATATAATGTTCTCTCAGTTTTATTTATTTCATTCTTCCTAATTTCATATAGGTCTTTCATGTTTTTTCCAGAATTAACCTGTTTGTCATTTCTTATGCCTCAATTGTATTACTTCACTACTTGTTTAGTCATTCTCCAACTGATGGGCATATTTATTTATTCTTAGCACATTTTCTTTTTTAATTTTGTGTTCCATTTTCTCTCCCTCTTTTTCCCACCCACTCAGAAAGCAAGCAATATGACTAATTATATATGTGAAAACATGTAAAACATATTTTCATATTCTTCAAAGTAAGAAAAGTAAAGAAAGTGAGAAAATAATAATCGATTTGCACTCAGAGTTCATTAGTTCTCTTTCCAGAGGTAGGTATCATTTTTTCATCATGAGTTGTTGGATAACATTGTATTGGTCAGAGTAGACAAACATTTCAGTGTTGATCATCATTACAACATTGCTGTTACCATGCACAACGATCTCCCTGGTTCTTTACTTTTCATCATTCATAAAGGTTTTGTCATTTTTTCCCTTCCAAAACCATCTTCCTGGTCATTTCTTACAGTACGATAGTTTCCCATCACAATCATATGCCACAACTTGTTCAAATCAGTTCTGATTCTTTGTAAGACAAAAAGAAGAGGTATAAGTAATGTTGTACATTTTAGTCCTTTTCCTTTTCCTTTATTCTCTTTGATACATAAATCTAATAGTGGTATTTTGGGGTCAAAGGGCATATCATATATACTACATGCCTTTGGTCATAGTTCTAAACTGTTCTCTATCTTGAGACTAGATTTATAATGATTTCCCACGCTCTTCTTTATGTACTCTAATTTTCAGTCAAATTGGCATACTTGCTGTTTCCTGAATTCACCATTCCATCTCCTGCCTTAGTTTCTTTACAGAATGCTCCCTTTCTCTCTCAGAACACTTAGCTCCTTTCAAGTTTCAGCTCATGTGGTACCCCCTTTCTTGATAATTCTACTTCTTATCTTTCTGTGCCTGCAAACTAAAATTTCCCTTATTTATTTATTTGTATTCTCAGAAGAATCTAAGATCCCTAAGGAGAGGACCTATTCGTTTTTATCATTATATCGTCTGTCTTGTACACAACAGATACTCAATATGCATTGTTTAAAATGAACAGGACTTGTAGTATCCTAAAAGCCTGCAGGTCTTTTAAAAATAGTTTCTTATCTAACTATTACTCCCAATTCATAAACTTGTGTAATTGATTTATTAAGTCCAAGTTTTGGCCTTCATATTTTTCTATTTAAATTTATCTTGGATCAAGTGCTTCTGCTTCAAGTATTACCCTATTGCCTCATCATGGTGTGAAGGGGACCCTGAATTTTTGGAGGCCTGTGTCAGGGGAGTACAGAGACTCCACTCTACTTTGTACAATTCTGGAAATTGCTTGTGGGTGACATACTGCGATAATCCTGCCTACTCTGGAGGCTGAAGTGAGCAGATTGTTTGAGATTAGGAATTCTGAGCTGAAGTTGCGATAAGTGAAATGAGTATGGACATTGCATCTAACACCAATATTGTGAGCCCTTGAGAATGGGGGGGCAATCATGCCACCTATCGAGGAGTTAAATGACTTCAAAGCCTATATGTGGCAGTTGCATTTCTAGCCTAAGATGGGGAGCCTGTCCTACAGGTCAACAATCAATTAAATGATTTTTAAAATAAAGGGATTGGATTTTATAGCTTAATTTCTGATGGCCAGAATTGCTACATATTAGATCCTTATTGGGGAAGCCCTGGTACTGGGGCACAGCTGGCACTCAGGGAGCTGCTCTGTTCCCCCTTTTCCCAGCACCTGAGGACTTTTTTTGCATGCTGCACTCCTCTGTCCACCTGCCCAAAGCAAGCACTTTCCCCCTTAACTTTCTCTGGTAATGGGTGGTGGGGTTCAGAGATAGCTTGAATTTGCCCCCTGGGCACTCAAACTGGGAAAAGATTCCACAACTCTGTACTTAGCAATGAGATCTTTGATGATGGGAGTCCATGAAAAAAAATCCAAAATGTTTTTCAGGCCTATGTAGTACTTTTTTACTTCTATAATCATAGAGTGGTGGAAAATGGGACAGAATATATGAAGTCACTGTTTTAGACCAACTATATATATTAACTGAACTATTTGAAGTCTAAATGTGACCAATGAATGGATTTGCTATCAAAGAAACTGAATCATACTAATTTTAGCATTCTAATTATAAATGAAAGCATAAGAAAAAGGCAAGTTGCAGCTAATTGGAAGGGTGTTTTTCTTGGGGAGACAAAGGATTTGTTAGATTAAATTTTATGTCACATCCAAAGGGAACAAGAAATACCGTTTCATAAATGCATTTGGTCATCTCCTATTCATGCAATATACTTACAAAAAAAGAACAAATATAAAGAAAAATGCTGTTTATACTGAAAAATCTAATGTAGAGTATGTGAAGATTAAGGAATGCTATGACAAATTTGAGAGACCTTTCAAATTCTTTTATCATACAGTAGAATATTTCAATAATTTCAATATAATGATGAGTATAGCAGAGGACATCTATCTATTGGTTGGTCTATCTATCGATCTATCTATCTATCTGTCTGTCTATCTATCTATCTATCTATCTATCTATCCATCCATCATCTATCTGTCTGTCTATTATCTATCTATCTATCTATCTATCTATCTATCTATCTAGAGTCATTTTACAGAATAAGAAACAAGAGATGCCAAAGACTTCTAAATTATGTAGAGGTTTCTTGCCTAAACATTTGCAGATAATTCTTTGAGAAGAAGGTTGAGAGACTATGGAGATAGAAAGTACAAATTAAGATGTGAAAATGAAATTGATTGTATTCTAACAGACAGGAAACAACTGGTCACTAATTAGGAGTAATTTTTTAATCAACTATCTACAGATAATTGGTTTGTTTGGGAAAATAAAAAGACCAATACTAATTTAGAAAGAATTAACATTAATTGATATGGTTTGCAACTGAAGAAACTCCAATATGATTTATTTAAATAAAATATTTACTTCCTAAATTGCAGATAAGAGAATAGATATTGACAAAGCCTATCAGTATTTCTCAAGGAACTGTAAGAAATCAGTCACTACAATGAGATCATTAAAAGTAAAAGCCTACAGACCTCTCAGCCAGCAAATGTGATTTTAAGAGATAAGCATAAAGATAAAGAAATCAAGGATAAACTTGGTTTAAAGTGTAAACTTGCTGATAAAATCCCACAGAGATAGATTATGAGCCATATTACCTAAAATAGTGACAAAAACACTGAAGAGAAAAAAAATCAAAGCATTCTTGGCAACAGATTCAGGTCATCTAATGAAACAGAAAAGATAATAAATGGAAAATGGAAAAACCCTCAAAATTTCTATGATAAATTCTCTATCAGTAACAGTAATACTATGAAATGCAGACTCTATTGTCACTTTCTGATATGTTCATCAGTACTAATGTATTCATAATATGGGAATTCATATTCCCATATTAGAATTCATAATATGGGAAAAGAGTTGAAGAACAGATGGATTATATGGAATATAAACATGTGAAGTCATGAAGGAGATGACACAGTTTTGAGTGTACTGAAGTATATATTCCTGAGATATCTGAAAGAGAAGATATTAAATAGTTGGTTAAAAAAATCACAGACATTATTATTTAAATCAAGATCATATCTAAAACTACCAACCCATGTGACTACCTTCCAAGCTCTATAAAACCTTTATGGGAATAATATATATGGGTATCAAGGGCATCCTTGATGAAAGTGCAATAAAGAGATGGGCAGGCAGATTACATCTTTTGGCAATTCATGGTTTAGAGTTATATAGTTGTCTGAAAAGTGCAGAGACTCTAAGATCACATTATGCTTATTCTTTCATGACTAAAAAGAAAAAATATTTGGTTGAGGGAAATATTACATTAAAAGCTCTGCTTCAATGTGGAGTCACATACTTGTTTAAAAATCATGCAAAATTCCTCAGAATGCTTAACAATAGGATTAAATTTGCTAGTCATGTATCTGATTGTTAATGTAAATTGGAGGAGGGGTGGGAATGGAGCAAAGTGCTACTGCCATGGAAAAAGTCCAGCAAGACATTAAATAGAATAAGAATTTTCTATATATTTTGAAGTTCTTTAGACTTTTCTATTTTCTAATAAAATCATGCTGATTGCATCAAGTCTAAGAACAATACAGAGTCTCCCAAGGGAGATCCATAATCACTCCAAAGAATTTGTAGAAAAATGTATGAGAAATGAAGTAAAAAAAGGTTGACTCTTATTCAGGGTTTTATATGCAGTTGCACAGACATTTGATAAACCTTGTCCAGCAGTCTTATTTTGGAGTAACATCCTATCTGAATAATGAAAGGGATCCAGAAAGAGGGGAGTGGATTGAAATGGCTTTGAGAAACTATGTAGTGCTTGTTTTAAAACCCTTACCTTCTGTCTTAGAATCAACACTAAGTATTGATTCTAAGGCAGAAGAGAGGTAAGGACTACACAACTAAGGGTAACACAGCTAGGAAGTATTCCAAGGCCAAATTTGAATCTAGGATCTCCTGTCTCCAGACCTGGCGCTTTCTCCACTGAGCCCCCTAGTTGTCCTTATAGTGCTTTTAATGAACCCACTTTTCCTCTGAAGCAATGTTGATCTTTTTTTTTAGAGTGTGCCCTATGCTTTTATTCATTTTAAAAATTATCTTTTTATCTGTGTTTCAATAACACCTTCATTTCTGAATTTTCCCCTTTCCTATTCTATATCCAGGGAGGCATCTTTTGTAATAGAGATTAAAAAGAAAGAAGAAAATAAACCCAGTACAACAAAACATAGAGTTTTCTATGCTACTGTTTCTTACTTCTACAGGGAAGGGAGGGAGATGGATTTTCTCAAGCTATTATTATAATTGTACAATTTATTTTTATTTATTTTTGCTCTCTGTCCATCATTTGTATCAAAAGTATTTCTTTGAATAGCCTGATATGTATGGGACATTTTTTCTGTCTTTTACCACCTTATGGTACATGCTAGCAGTGGGTTCTCTGGGTAAAGGTATATGGACATTTTAGTCACTTTTAAACAAATTCCACACTCTTTACAACACATTTTAACCCTCTCTTTAATTATATTTCCCCCAATTACATTAAAATATAATTTTGACATGTTTTCTGACATCTTTGATACAAATTCTCTCCCTTCCTCTCTGCTCTCACCCCTCTTTGAGACCACAAGCAATCTGAAATATTTTATACATGTACTATCAATTACAAAAGATTTTAGATCAGTTTATAACTCTGCTCTTATTGACTAGATCCATTTTCTAAATGTTGGGTTTTTTTGTGATGAGTTTTGATGTTTTAAGTGTGTGATGAATCCTCAGTGCTAATTTGATTTGTATTTTTCTTATTAATGACTTAGGACAATCAAAGAGAAGACTGTTAATAGTTTGCAGTCTTCTTCTGAGAATTATTTGTTCATATTTTTGACCAGGTAATTATCCATTTTGGAAGAGTTCTTGATCATATTTGTACTAATTCTTATTTTTTCTTGGATATTAGACTGTTATCAGGAACATTTGATAACACCACCACTTATTCTATTTCCTCTATTTGAAACTTGATGGCTTTATTTTAAGTCTCTAACTCTAATGCTGTGCACAGAACCCATACAGATTGAATTACTTGCCTTCATCATCAATAGGCCTCCATACAAGACAGTACTGTAAGCCACAGATTGTAATGTCCCTAATGAAATGTGCCCATTAGAAAGTGGGAGGAAATCTCAACACTCTTATTAAACTTGTCTGTCTAAATAAAACTCTTCCACATTTTGAAGCTTTGTGGGTCTAAGTGCTTGTAAGGAAACATGATGATAATGCCCAATAATAGAATTCCCTTTTCAACCTAACCTGGGTGGGGGCAGAAAGTCAGATAATTGAGACTCTCTTCTAAAGTGTACCTAGATATTCTGCATTAAGAGGGAGGTTCAGAGACAAGGTTTATATTTACTTTAACTTAAAATGTGTATATGTCCAGTGGCATAGGCATTCCACTGATATTCTCTTCCATGATGCCTGTGGTACTCTCTTAGAATGATCATACCTTTTCATACCTCTTACATTTTAGAAAACCATTTCATGAATTGTGGCTGTAAAACCTCATCAACTGGTAGCCAACCTTTTGGAGATGGGACCTCTTTGACCTTAGCTGGGTCGGACGTCAAAGGACAATTTGTTCCTGAGTCCAAGCTAAAAGTCTTACCTGGTTAATAGAATATTTCAGAGCTTGTACTTCACTGGCACCACCATAAAAATCCAAAGTCTCTTCTCTATCACAAGAATTATTATTCTACAAGAAGTATTTTTAGAAGAATTGGACATATTCCAACATCATTTTCCCAAAGTCAACACTTCTGATAAGTATGTACCTGTTTCCAAATACATTATTTGTTCCAGGTCTTAAAAATAATCACATTTGTAGAGCAATGAAAATAAGTTTACAATGTGCTCATTGACCTTACAAAGAAAATTCAGTCTGATTGCAAACCTGGGTCCTGACAGCTGCTGAGGAAGTTTGACTGTGCCTAGAATTTCATCAACATCCTAAAGCTATTCTATGATAAGGTTGGTCATGTCAAAGAAAACATTGCCCTGTTTGACCAGTGACTCATCACAAATTCAGTGCATCATTGTTGCATAAGAGGTCCAGTCTTATTCAATTTGTTTTATATATTTCTGGAATGCATTATGTAAAAGAAAATCTAGAAGCTTCTGTTAGAGAACACTGCTTCTCCTTTGCCTAGGGGGAGGTATTGGTACCCTGAATGGCTGAGAAGAAACGATGCTTTGGAAAAGATGACAGCAAAGAAGAGGACAGAATTGCAGACTGAAGGAGAATAGCTTTTTTAAGACTGAGGATTCTTAGATTGTGGAATCTGTAAGATGGCAGGATATAATGTCCACTCTTGGGACCCCATTCAAAAGAATCAATGGGTACACGACTCTGGGCATTTTGTCTCCATAGCAATCTAGCTTTGTCTCTCCCTCTCCCAGTCCCTCTCCCTGTCCCTTTCCCTGTCCCTCTCTCCCTCTCCCTCTCCCTCTCCCTTTCCCTCTCCCTCTCCCTCTCCCTCTCCCTCTCCCTCTCCCTCTCCCTCTCCCTCTCCCTCTCCCTCTCCCTCCCTCTCCCTCTCTCTCCCTCTCTCTCCCTCTCTCTCCCTCTCTCTCCCTCTCTCTCCCTCTCTCTCCCTCTCTCTCCCTCCCTCTCTCTCTCTCTCTCTCTCTCTCTCTCTCTCTCTCTCTCTCTCTCTCTCTCTCTCTCTCTCTCTCTCTGTCTCTCTCTCTCCCCTCTCTGTCCCTCTCTCTCCCTCTCTCCCTCTCTCTCTCTCTCTGTCTCTCTGTCTCTCTGTCTCTCTCTCTGTCTCTCTCTCTCTCTCTCTCTCTCTCTCTCTCTCTCTCTCTCTCTCCCCTCTCTGTCTCTCTCTGCCTCCCTCTCTCCCTCCCTCCTTCCCCCCCTCTCCTCTCTGTCTCTCTGTCTCTCTCTCCCTCTCCCCTCTCTCTCTCTTTCTCTCTCTCTCTCTCTCCTCTCTGTCTCTCTCTGTCTCTGTCTCTCTCCTCTCTGTCTCTCTCTGTCTCTCTGTGTCTCTGTCTCTCCCTCCCTCCCTCCCTCCCTCTCTCTCACTCTCTCTCTCTCTCCCTCCCTCCCTCCCTCTCTCTCTCTCTCTCTCTCCCTCTCTCTCTGTCTCTCTGTCTCTCTCTGTCTCTGTCTGTCTGTCTGTCTGTCTCTCTCTCTCTCTTCCCCTCTGTGTGCGTGTATGTGTGCAAACATGCACATATTTGTCCAGATTCTCCACGACTTCGATTTGGACTTGTGGTTCTGATTTTCTTCATCTTCCTCAGTCTTGATTTCTTTCTCATTGCCATTGATAAAGTTCATACTTAGGTTTTTTACTATCTCCACATATTTCTGAATAGCTAGTTCCACTCTTCCCCCACTATTGTTCACTTCACTTAAGCTTACAATGATATCCTTAACTCCTACATGCATCTTACGCATATATAGCCTTGATTGTGACTACTTGTTAGCTAAATTTTGTCTCTCACTTTCTCTGTTAAATCTTAAGGTCAGAGCAACAAACCTAAGTAATTAGTGAAGAATGGCAAAATGGAAAATCTTTATATTAGAACTGTGAATGACTCTGGGAAATGAGAGTGATTATAATCTAGGAAAAAGAAGATGACCCTATGGTCAAGACCCAGTAATTCAAAATCATCCTGACATTTGCTAGCTGTATAAACATGGTAAAGTAACATTTCTAGAACCCCTGTCCCTTGTCTGCAAAATGGGCATAATAATTCTGTTCTTTGGGGGCAGCTGGGTAGCTCAGTGGATTGAGAACCATACCTAGAGATGGGAGGCCCTAGGTTCAAATCTGGCCTCAGCCACTTCCTAGCTGTGTGACCCTGGGAAAGTCACTTGACCCCCATTGCCTAGCCCTTACCACTCTTCTGCCTTGGAGCCAATACACAGTTTTGACTCCAAGACAGAAGTTAAGGGTTTAAAAAATATAATTCTGTTCTTTGAGGGAAGCTCCTTTTCCTCCTTAAAGTGCTATAAAATAGGAATTATTACTGTATATTCTGTGGAAGTTCCAATTTGAATTATGAAGACTTTGGAGCAACTAATTTATTTGTTGTGAAATATATAGGGATTTTGTGGTCACGTTCTTTTAAAAAATAACATCTTCCTCTAATTACATGCAAAACCAATTTTTAACATATTAAAAAATTAAAATCTAAACCTTTCTCCCTTTCTGCCTCCCAACCCCTTCCTCCTTTCTAATACAGGCTTTACATGGGCAATCATGTAAAACATTTTTTATAGTGGTCATTTTGTGGAAGAAGAAGAATGAAATATAGGATATTTGGGCCTCCATTCAGACCCCATCAGTTTTTTCTTTGGAGGTGGATGACATTTTTTACCACAAGTCTCTGAGACTGTTTTGAATCACTGTATTGCTGAGAAAAGGTTATTCACAGCTGTTCATCAAAAATATCTTGCTGTTACTGTGAACAATGTTCTTTTGGTTCTGCTCATTTCATTTTGCATCAATTCATGTATGACTTTCCAAGGTTTCTGAAATCATCTTGCTTGTCATTTCTTACAGAAAAATAGCATTCCATAACTGTTATGCCATTCCCTAATTGATAGACAACCTCTCAATTTCTAGTTCTTTGTTACCAGAAAAAGACTTGCAACAAATATTTTTTGTACAAATAGGTCTTTTTCCATTTTTATTTTTTTATGATCTCTCTGAGATACAGACCCAGTAGTGATATTAATGGATCAAAGATCCATTTGGGCTCTAAACTGCTTTCCAGAATGGCTGGATAAGATCTCAACTTCACCAATAGTGCATTAGTGTCCCAATTTTTCCACATCCTCTTCATTTTCCTTTTCTGTAATATTGACCAATCTAATAGGTATGATGTGGTACTTCAGAGTTGCTTTAATTTGCATTTTTTCTAATCAAGAGTGATTTATAATATTTTTTTCATATGACTATGAATAGCTTTGATTTCTTTATCTGAAAAACTGCTTGTCCATATCCTTTGACCATTTATCAACTGGAGAATATCTTGTATTCTTATACATTTGACTCAGTTCTTTATATACTTGAGAAATGAGACAGAAATATTTGCTATAAAGTTTGTTTCCCCCAGATTTCTACTTTTCTTCTAATCTTGGTTGTACAAACCCTTTTAATTTTTAATATAATAAAAAACTATCCACTTTATGTCCTATAATGATATCTTTTGTTTGGTCATACATTATTTCATTATGGGTCACATTATTTAAATTTTTTTGTTTATTCCTTTAATTTTTTCAGTTACATATAGAGATAATTAAAAAACCCACCTTTTTCTGATCTTTTGCAATTCAAATTCTCTCTCTTCTCCCTCTTTGCCAGATAATAAACTATTGAATAGAAGTTTTTCCAGTGTTTTCATGCAATACAAAATCCCATTTTTGTCATGTCATGAAAGAAGACATATATCACACATGCAAGAAAAAAACATGAAAGAAATAAGGAGAAATGATATGGTTCAATCTTCATTTATACTCTGACAATTCTTTCTATGGCTGTGAATGGTGATTTTCATTATGATTCCCTTGGGGTTATCTTGGACCCCTGCATTGCTGATTCTGGTTTAGTCCTTCATAGATGATCATTGTACAACATTTCTTTTACTGTATGCAAACTGGTTCTGCTCACTTCACTTCATTTTGCATTAATCCCTATAAGTCTTCCCAAGTTTTTCTGAAATCATCTCATTTGTCATTCATTATGGCACAATAGTGTAGTACAATTGGACATAATGGACTTCTCTATTGGCAGCAATGCAATGATCCAGGACAATTCTAAAGGAGTTATGAGAAAGACACTATCCACATCTAGAGAAACGCATGGTTCATTGGGGATGTAGACTCTAAATGATCACTCTATTTCAATTATCAATAATATGGAAATAGGTCTTGACCAATGACACATGTAAAACCCAGTGGAATTGTGCCTCAGCTATGGGAGGGGGTTTGGGAATGGGGAGGGAAAGAATATGATTTTTGTAATCCTGGAAAAAATATTCTAAATTAATCAATTAAATAAAATTTAAAAAATTATGACACAATAGTATTTCATTACAGCCATATAACACAATTTGTTCAGTCATTCTCCAACGGATGGACATTCCTTCAGTTTCCAAATTTTTGCCATCACAGAAAGGGCTGCCATAAATATTTTTGTGTAAGTAGGTTATTTTCCCCTGTCTTTGATCTCTTTGGCAGTGTTGCTGGATCAAAGCAGTTACATTCTTTTAAATAAAAATTTCCTTCAGTACTTTCTTCCTTGCATGTGAAGAGCTGGTGCCAATGGGGTTTGCAAGGAGAGATTTCTCTCAGTTTTCAAGTTGGGAGCTCAGGTCAAGAGAAGTGTGACACCATCCAAGCATCTTTCAGGCTCATTGTGTTACGGGCATCAGTTAAGAACAATACTTATATCAACAGTGATGCTTTATCACTTGTAAAACCTATACCATCCAAAGGCATGATATTGAGTCTACCTATAGTGATATTATGATCTCTAATGAAGCATCAGTGTGAGTACATTTGCTTACGGCTGAATCTATTTGAAAGTCCTCTAACACTTAAGAAATCACCCAGAACCAAGTTAAAATGAATAAAGAAAAATCAGAAGAATGCAATCAACTGCCATGGTCAATGGTATAGTGTTCTTTTTCCTCCCTCTCTCCAACATTGATGTAATGGGGAAGGCAGAGGGGACCTTCAACTTCCTCATTCATCCTGTACCTGCTCTTCACTCATTGTCTGTAACCTCTTATTCCTTCTCTCTTCTTTCAGTCCATCACTCCTATTCTGGCTTTATTTCCCTAACTTCTTTGGAGGAATAATTTCAATGAGGTACTCTTCCTCATCTTTGAATGCACAATCACCTGGATTTTCTGTGGTCTCTTCCATGCTTAGACATCAACATTGGCTCCTCCTTATTATCCACCTTCTGTTCTCCTACTCTTCAATGGCCAGACACTGGTGGAAGCAGTATTCTAACATGTGAATTGGATTCACTACAAATTTATGTTACCTAACTGCAACTGACCCCTCATTACCATATAGTAATCCTTCAATTTTAACTCAGAGGCATCATGATATAGTGGAAAGAATTCTAACTGTAGTTTGAAAAATAAAAGCTCAAATTACATTTATGATGCTTATCATACCAGGTGACCTGAGTGAGTCATATGATCTCATTGGGTCTCACTTCTCTCAACTATAACATGAGGGGGGTTGATGTAGATGATCTCTAAAGCGTTTTCCCCCCTCTGCATTATGTTTCTTGACTCCTTTCTCATTTCCTATCAATATGGTTCCATTCATTTATCCTCAAACTCCCAGTTATATCTCCTCTCACTTTCTGCAGACTTTATTGAGGACAGGCTATCATACTAGACAGAGGTTCCACATACTTCTTTTTCTGCTGCTCCAAAGAGAAACTCAAGACATTTTCCATATATATATATATATATATATATGTATGTATATATGTATATATTTTTTTGCTTCCTGCTCTCTTAGAATGAAATAGCCTCTTTCTAGGATAAATGAAGGTGAAAACCAGCTTATATGGATTTAATTCACCTTGTTTCCTCAGGAACCTTGGCCCATTAATCATTTTTGTCCCTTCCTCCCTCATTTTTAAGCTCTGTCTCTTTATTAGTGCTTTCCCTTCTGCATCAGTTATTTCCAAACTTTTAAAAACAAACCCCAAAACTTTTCATTGGCTCTTCTACCCTATCAAGATATTGCCCTATCTCTCTTTTTTCCTTTCAAGGCCAAACTGCTAGAAAGAATTCTCTGTACTTGTTCACTTTATTTTTTCATTACCTACTCTCAAGCTCTTGAAATTTGGCTTCTGTTCCCACTGGTCTCCTAAATCTTACCTTTACAAGATCTAAACTCATGTCCTTAACAAATATAACAGCTTCTCACCTTTTATTCCCCTAGATTTTTCTGTAGTATGTTCTTCTGTGGACTGTTCCCGCCTTCTTAGTAATCTTACCTAAATGAATTTAGATAAATATCTTGGTTCTAAGGCACTATTCTTTCCTGTTAATCATCCTACCTTTCTTGCTATTCTTTATTAGGCTCTTTCATGGATAACTATTTCTCATTTTTTTAAACTATGGCTATTCTTAAAGTTCTGTCCTAAACCCTCTTTCCTTTATATTTCCCCAATGATTTAAATTAGTGCCTCTATGCAAATAGTTTCATATAAATGAGTATAATATATATCACTGCACGCTAGTCACATATTTCTGAGTTCTGGACATTTCCAGCTGAGAATTTCCCCTTACCTCATAGTTAATATATCCCAAAGTGAAAATGTCATCTTCCCGAAACTCAAATCTCCAATTTCCCTATTATTATCACTGGTACCACCCTTCTCCCCATCATCAGCTCAAACTTCAATCACCTTTTCCCTCTCACTTATTACTCACTGTTCAATGAAGTGCTAAGTTCTATTGTTTTTTTATCATACATTTATCCCTTCTTTCTACTCTCAAGAACCAGTAGAAGTATCCTCAGTTTTCTTTTCCTTTAATTTCTCCTCTTCTACTCATCTGAAGTCATTTTGCCAATGTAGAGATTTTGTTTTTGTTTTTGATCACGTCACTCCCTTTTTCAAAAGATCATTGCTTCCTTCACAGCCAATTGAGCAAAAGACAAATTCATTAACTCGATATAAAAATTTCCTGCATGGTCACTTATTTCTAAGACTGAGGGTCACAGTGTACAAACTTTCTTTTAAAAAAATGATTGATACATGTCACTTTCCAATGACTTTTCTATTTCTCAATAAATCCTCAACTTGCAACAAAGAAATATAGTTCTGCAAAACATAGGAAATACAAATAAAAAACATAGGAAAATTCTGACAATATTATGCCTATATAGTCTACCATTTTCACCATTCACTCTAAAATCAAGGTTAGACACTTCATTGGTTAGCATTATGATGTGTTTTGATGTTATTTTCCTTTACATTGTTGTTTTCATTGTTCAAATTATGCCCTCCTTTCTCCTTACTTAGCATTTCTCTATCTCATATATTTCCAACAAAGTTGCTCTCACAGTCATGATTTCTTGTATCTTAATTATATTTATATGCCACAATTTGCCTACTGAAATCCTTAATTAATGTGTATCTACTTTATTTTTATAAATGGACTCTTTCTAGTTCATGAAACAGTATTTTTTTTGTCCATTTCCTATTTTTCTTGTTACCAATTGATGTTTCTGTTGGGTGAAGTTCCAGAGTAGATGGAGGGCTACTTCTTTGCACTTTACCTTTGAAATATAGGCATTATCATTCTTCCTGACTTCTCCTTAAGCAAACTCCAGGGCATGACTTTCCCTTCATCTATAATAAACAATAAACATTGTTTTGTGTTTTTTTGTTGTTGTTGTGCATATTCTCTTTTTTTGTGTGTTTTGTGTTCTCTTTCAGTCAACTGTATGATCATAAATATGAAGTCTACTTTGAAATATCATTTGCAAAAGCACACTTGCTTCCTTTATCCATTCATCTAGGATGTCCTTAATGCATGTATATGTTATTCACATAATTTTATATAGATTAGGATGTAGGAATATGTGGTTGCTGATATCTTTATTTTCTTTTTAATAATGTCAGATTATCTTCTCCCTTTTCAATTCACATTGAGATCTGAGTCCTTTACTATCAGCATTGTAATATCTGTTCAAGATCTTGAAAATATCATAGAATTAGTTTCTTCAAAATTATTCTTCTGAAATTTTCCTTGTATTTGTACAGTATTTTGTATAGAGCCAATAACTCCATACTGCCCCACATTCTTATATGACTTTATTACTTCACTTAGTACATTGGTTGCTGAGACACTTGAATACAAGCAAATGCAATAGTTCTGCTCTTGTAGAGGAAAAAAAGAACTCAATGCAGAAACACTGGTCGATGCTTCATTTCATGTCTACTTGTTTGTTCTAGAGTTTCATTTTAATATTTTTTTCTCTTTTTCCACACTGCCTTTAGTATCTATTTCCCTTTCATTGTTTTTCAGAGTTTAATGAAGAGATATTGTTTATAATCAGCCTCCTTCAAGTTTTGAAATCACATTCTCCATTGGTGTTTCTCCTGGCTGCTGTGTCATTCCACTTGTCCAAGAAATAAAGAATCTTCTTCTTGATTCAGGGTATTTCCAAGTTTGTTTTGCCTTCTCCTTGTGGCAACTACTTTGTAATTGGTAAAATATGTCTAGAAATGTTGGTAGTGAAAGTCAATGTCTTTTCTTCTGCTTCTCATGGTCTTAGATGACATTTTACTTAAGTTGGTCTAATAGCAATTGAAATTGTTATAATTCTATCTAGTGTCTTCTCACTTTTATCTTTATTATTTTATTTTATTTTATTTTTTACCTCAACTCCAACTACTCCCTCTGGTTACATACAATTGACTTTGAAATGTCTGTGCTTTAGTAACTACTTGCCAATTTCCCTTCTTGTGATAGTGTACTATGTTCATACTATCATCTTGCAACTCTTTCCAAAGTCATCTTGCAACTCTTTCCAAAGTATTCATGAACTACACAGGTGTTGTAGTTGACCACGATAATCCATTAAATAGAAAATTTAAAGAGCTTTGATGAATTAAATGTTGTCTGCGTATCACAATGAAGTATATCAAGTATTGAAGTTTCTTAGATATGAAAACACATTTTCCTTTTGTCGATTTTCTAGTATAATGCAGGATGTTGACTAGGGAAAGGAAGGGAACAACCATTTGTAGACCACCTACTTTGTTCCAAGCATTGTGCTAAGTGCATTACAAATATCTTATTTGAGTAAGTCAAAACTGATAAATAAGTAGGAGAATTCAATTTGTCTTAGGTTTTTCCCCCCAACTTTTATATTTCTAACAGATTTAAGTGACATATATTACAGGAGGTGTATATATATATATATATATATATATATATATATAAACATAAATACTGGTTATTGTTTGAGGAAAGACCAACCATGCCTTTATTTATTTTTTTTATTTTATTAGTTATAAGGTAGTAGGTTATACTAGACTCCTAGGCACAATAAGTTGTACTCACCCACTTCTAAATTAAAGATTTGTATAACAAGGAAGAGAATATTAGGAACAAGTATTTCTGGACATTTTCTAGCTAGCACAGCATTTGCTGCATTATTATTATTATTATTACTGAGATCTAGCCAATTATTAAAAATAGGACTTTTACAGTAGGTTGTAGTTCATTTGTACTCTGATTTACAAAACAGAAGTTAGCTTCCTCTGAAGAGTTTTCTTTAAAATATTTTTTCTAGTTAATTTCAAGGTCTGTAAATCTTTTTGATCTCTGAAGCTTAATATTCAAACAACAGATGGCTTTAATAATTTGTGCCATCTAGGATTTCCTATCAAGGGTGGTTTTTTTTTGCAAATGAATAAATGGAAAATAACACTTTTTATAACTATAAATCATCAATAGAGTTGACCTTGACAGTAAAGTTTGTTTATCTTCTGGAAAGAGTAGAAAATCTATTGGCATTAGAATTTTCCCCTCCCACGAGGTAATATATCTCGATTGTAACACTTTCTTATATCTTTCTTTCTAATCTCCTTCTCTACTATAACTGAAGTAGGCAGTTAACTTCTTCAAAGGTATCAACACTAGTAACATGCTGAGATTTTAGATTTTTTCTTTATTTCTACAGAAAAGAAAAAGCAAAATCCTTTCAAATAATAGCAAATAAACTAAGGTCCATACCAATCCCTTGCTACAGTTTGTTTCCTCTCAAGTACTGAGAAATGCAGAAAAAAGCAAGTCAGCCTGAGATTTAAACTCCATCATGACATCTGGGAGGACAGTGCCTGTCCATAACAAACAACTGAAGTAAAATATGTCAATATTGTTTATAAAAGGCTTTGCAAGACAATGATCTAACTTTTTTTGTTTGTTTAAAACATCTGGAAGATGAATATGTAACCAGTTAGTTGGCACTAATGAAAAATATTTCAGAATTTGTTGAACAGAGAATTTGAAAATCCTATAAGGAATTGATAATTATGTCTATATCCTTTTTAGTTATTATCATTGAATAAGCATTTATTAAATACATACTGTGTGCAATGACATGTAGATATAAAGACAAAGTGAAAAAATATTTCTCTCCTCAAGGAGATTATAATTGACTAACACTGTAACATGGGTGAAAATAAATGAATGCAAGTTAATTAGAGAAGATAAGGGGCACCAAGAACTGGATAGGAGGATCATGAAGATCTTCCTGTAGCAAATGGTATCTGAATTAATGCTAAAGAGCAGAAGTAAGAAGGCAGTTCATTCCAGCCATGGAAAATAGTGGGTACTACAATAGCAAAGAGATGGGACAGGGAGTGATGAATTCAGAAAACTTCAAGTGGGCTATTTTGATTGGAATGAAGAGTTTATGAAGGGGAGTAATATGAAATGAGCCCAGAATGGAAAGCTGGAGCAATAGTGTAAAGTGTAAAGCTGGAGCAAATAGTGTAAAAAATGCTCAGTTGAGGAATTTATATCTTATTTCAAAGGTAACAACAGGGCAGGGGCAGCTAGGTAACACAGTGAATAGAGCACCAGGTATAGGAACTCTAAGGTTCAAATTTGGTCTCAGACACTCCCTAGCTATGTGACCCTGGGTGAGTCACTTAACCTTAACTGCCTGTCCATTGGCACTCTTTTGTCTTGGATTTTATACTAACACAGAAGGTAAAGGTCTTAAAAAAAGCAACAGGATAGCATGGATAGTTCCTGAGTTAGAGAGTAAAATGACCACATCCATTTTGCTAATTGAGTGGAACATAGATTGGAAATTAAAATCTGAGAGATTGATTCTAAGGTTACTCTCTGTGTTTCCAGACAAAGTGATCATTTTCCAAAAAAGCATATGGGAAGAGATAATGCTTACATAAGTGGCACAGTGATTAGTAGTGTTCCTGTAGACAATAAGTCCTGAGTTCAAATCCAGATTCAGATACTTAGTAGTTGTGGGATCCTGGGCAAGTCACTTAACCTCTGCCTTCCTCAGATTCCTCAACTGTAAAATGGAGATAAGTCATAGTGTCTACCTGACAGGATTATTGTGAGAATCAAATTAGAATTTTTGTAAAGCATTTAGCACAGTGCCTGGCACATAGTAGGCACAAGCATTAATAAATGCTTGTTATCTTCCCCTTTTTCTCCCTTAATTCCTTCAGTGGAACTCTGATCTCATCAATATGGGCATGTCCTAAGTTGAGGTAAACCAAAGTCCATCAATGCCTTCACATCTGATGATTTCTTGTCTATGATCTCAAATACATTTTTCAAAATGTCTTCTTAGTATGCTATGGGATAGTCACTTAGGTCTTTTAAATTCACTGGGCACCAGTTCAGCTCTTGTACTCCCTAAGAAGCCTCATTCTCATTACAACACTGACCCATCTTCTTATCTAATAACACCTATCTTGATTAATATATCATAGAGCATCCATCCATCCATCCATCCATCCATCCATCCATCCATCTATCCATCCATCCATCTATCTGTCCATCCCTTCATTCATTACTAAATGTTTACTGTGTTTTAGGCCCTCTGCTTAGTATCAGAGAGTCTTAACTTTCAAAGATTTTATGTTATACTGTGGAAAATGACAAGTATACACATATGTGTAAATATACACATTCACATCTATGTGTATGTATGTATATGCTCTAGCTTTTTTTGGACTCAGCTTGAGTCTCTTCATTGCCTGTTGGGTCACCCATATTTTTGATCTTTGAAGATTATGATATCCCATATTTTTAACCCTATAGTATATGAGAACATTTATTTCATTTTGTTTTATTTTATTTTATTTTAGGTCAGGGAACAATGAGGTTATTAAAAGCACTGTACAATTTTCTGAATACAATCCAGCTAATTTTAACCTTCCATTCTATTCTGGGCCTAGATCATTATCTATCTGTAGCATCTATTCTAGATATAGATACTGATGTGTTAACTTGATGGATCATAAGTCATAATCTGGGCAGTAGACATTTTTTATCCATTTTGCTTTTCCTGTTTGGATTGTTATTTATTTTACTTAAAAAAATAGATTATAGAATTTGGAGCTGAAAGCAAACTTAGAGGAAATGTAGTCCAACTTTTTCATTTTACAGATGAGGAAGCTGAGGTCTAACGAAGAAAAATGATCTCTAAGATCATGTAGAGAGAGAGAGAGGGTATCAGAAGTAAAATTGTGTTTCGTTGTCTACTCCCCATTCTGAGGCTCTTTCCACTTTGCCCCAATTGCCTTTCAGTTCAACTCAATTTTTATCTCAATATTTATTAAACACCAGATCCTAAGTGCAAGGCATTAGACTAGTCTCATAGGGCAAAGATAAGAAACAAGCAAACCCAAAACTCAAGGAGCCTTAGAGCCTCTAGAGAAAGATATCGAATTCTTAGCTATGCTATGAAAGCCATCTCCACTCTGATTCTTACCTATCCTTTCAGTGTGATTTCATATACTTCCCTTCTAGACTTATGTTATTCCAATTAAACTCACCTATCAGTTGATTTCCATTTAATAGTCCATTTCCCAATTCCATGTTGTTGCCTGGGTTTTAAATGCTTATGGTAAGGGGCTCTCTCCTTATCTCCACCTCAAAGGATCCTGGACTTAATTCATTGCTATTTATTTTGATCCAGTGACACTGGCCTCCTGGTCATCCCATTGATGTCCCACTAATAATTCTGGGTATCTTCTGTGGCTGTCTCCTCCTCCTTGCTGGGCTAAGGGGGTTGGATCTTATTTGATAGATAATAGTAAGTCAATCAAGTGTTTGCTGGGAGAGAAATGGAGAGTGCTAGTGGATCTACACTTTAGAAAGATGAACTTGATGACAGGAGTGGTTTAGAGAAAGATGCATTAATTAGTAGGTGAGCAGAATCATTCAGGTAACAAGTGATAATACCTGAATTAGGATGGGGTCAATGAATAGAAAGAAGTCAGATGTTAAGAGTACCTAATTCATATCCCATAAAGGATACCTCTATCTAAACTTAAGTACCATTTAAGTGTTAACCTAAAGTTTAAACTACCTCACACTTCTGGTTATAATAGTTCTCTAATAGATTTGGTTTATTTTTTTTTACCAGCCTTTCTACTGACCATGTCCATGATTAAAGCATCTTCAAGAAATATTTTATCATCTAGATAAGTTTTGACCTAGAAATTCTATATCTTTGAGTATAAAAAGTGCCACAGGAGGGTCATTCCCATTTTTTAAAGATAATATAAAATGGTCTGTCCTATCAAGTGACATTAGAAGTCTCCTTATTTGAAAACTCGGAATTTGTTGTATCCCCAAACTGTAAAGACATTTATTGTAACTTGGGTATTGATCTAGAAAATCAATATGGCTTCTGTCAGACCCATTTATCTCTCTCTCTCTCTCTCTCTCTCTCTCTCTCTCTCTCTCTCTCTCTCTCTCTCTCTCTCTCTCCACCTCCCTCCCTCTCCCCCCCCCCCTCTCCCTCTCTCTTTCTCCCCTCTCTCTAATGTGAAACTTTCTTTTTTCTTCCTTAAAGTTACTCTGCAACATCTGTTGAATTGCCAAGCATGAAGATTACTGTGTAATTTCAATTCTGACATGTAGCACTTTTAAATTTAAAGGGACAATCATCAGCTAGTTGTGTAAAAGGCAATAACAAAGAAAAAATATTGTTCCCCAAGGCAAATTTTAGCCCCCTCTCCAAGGTTTCTGATGGCTTCATTATAACTAAAACTAAAATGGAAATAAATAAACTTTGAAAATTAGTGGTACACTATAAAGAGTTGGAGTTAGAAGGTCTGAATTGGAATTCTGCCTCAAGCATTTACTTGTCCCAGGGAACACAACTTTTTTTCAATAGTGGTCTGCAAGTGAGAGCTTTAACCCTCAAAATTTCTTGAGAGGAAGTCAAGATACCTTAGAAGTATTAAAGTTATTGTCCAGAATTCCTCTACCAGACTCTGGGTCATATGCTGGGGATTGCCTAATTGACCCACCGAGGGAAGCTTTTAAAGGCAAAATCTTTAATGGCAGCTTGAAAGAAAATACTTTTTCTTTCCTGAGAAAACCTTACTCTTGTGAACCAACCTTTACATCCTATTTGGTGAGTAAATTTTCTTAAGCAAACTGGACAAGGAGAGAGGCTGTAGAAGGTCTCCGGGCTACTCTTCTATGTAGATATTGCATTTTGTCAGCTTTGAGCCAAAACTAGTACTGAAGGTCAAGGCTGAAGTCAGGTATCTGTTAGTTTTTCTTACTTGTTAACTTAGCTCACCAGCATGAAGTAGGTCACTTAAACAATCACACTTTTCAGGCTTTTATTTGTCTAAATTAGAGTCAAAAATAGGCTCCTGCTTTAACCCTTTATGATATTTAATAACCACCCCAACAAAAAAGGGCATCATGATTTATTTTATCTCAAAAGGGTCTGCTGATAAGCCTGCGATTATTATCACCATTCTACATGGTAAGAAATTGAGACCTAAAGAGTTTATAGTCTCATAGTAAGCATCGGAGGCTCTCTTGGTTCTTGTCTTTAGTTCTACCCTCTAATTTCTACTTATAACAAGTGAGACTATAATACTCATAAATCATGTTTATTTAGAATGATTATCTTTTCCTGGACACATGATTGCCTCCATTCTAATATAAGGAAGTTCCTCAGAGAATAAGGAAGTTCCTCAGAGAATAAGCATAGCTTGAACATCAGCAAGTATCCTCAGAAGAAAGGGGAGAATGTTATATGGGAAGGAGGGCTGAAGCCAATCTTTCCATTCCATTGACATGTTTTACTATGCATTTTTAATGCTACAGAAATGCATTAAAACTGGGAGGATCTTTGCTTGTTTAATCATAACCTCCTTTCCTCTTACACCATTGGAACTGTATTTTTTATTCCGTAACCCCGATCGTTTTAACGCGTTGAGGATTTCTTGCTTAAGCAATGTTTTTTCATGACTCCTTTAGAGAAGGCCACCTTGTTGACACAATCGTTATAATTTCTGGTAAATCTACTCTTCCTTCTGGCTCCTTTATTCTCTAAGTGCCTCAAAGAGCTGTCCTTGGCCTTCTGCTGTTTTGAGGTCTTCTCTCCTCAGAAGGCTTCGTTCATTCTGAGGTCTATTGCTTGGCAATTTTTTTTTTATGAAGAAGATATTGAACTTTAAATCTCTAAAGTAAAAAAACCTCAAAACTTCCTAAAGTAACATTTCCAAAACCTTGACAACAGAAATACACTGCAGTCTAATTTAATGTACATAGAATCTCTGGCTATATTCTTTTAAAATATTGTAAATATGAAGGTTTTGAATTGAATACTTTGAAGAATCGATTTGGCTAACTTGGGGACAGAATGAATGGAGAACGAGGCTTGGAGTCAGGAGGACCTGAGTTCAAATCCTGTCTCAGACACTAGCTATGTGATCCTGGGCAATTTAACCTTTTTGACCCAGTTTCCTCATCTATAAAATGAGCTAGAGAAGGAAATTGCAAATCATTCCAGTATCTTTGCCAAAAAATCCCCATGAGGTCATGAAGAGTTGGACCTGACTGAAATGACTGAACACCAACAAAAATTCATTTTATTGTGTTGTATATAATAGGTAATCTGGAGTCTTTAATCTGTGGTTCATTTTTGCATTCTGATAATTAGAAGGCAACCCACAAAATATAGGAAATAGGAAACAAACATTCATTAAAATCTGCCAAGCAATTTTCCATTTTCCATTCTCCCTTTCTCTTAGACTCTAGTAATGGATAAATGAACACCCTGAAGCTGGCTCATTCCATTGTTGGAAAGCTCTGCTAGGGACCATTTCATTAGGCTGACTGGAAATTTAATATCTTGTTTCTACCCTTAGAAATTAGTTCTGTCTGCTAGGGGTAAGTAGAGCACATCTAATTCTTCTTCTATAGGATGACCCCCCCCCATCAAATACTGCCAAATAACAGTTTTTTAACCCTCTACTGCCCAACCACAAATCTTTCTTCTCCAGGCTAAACATTCTGAGTACCTTCAGCCTTCCCTATAAATGATATTGCTTTGAATTTTCACACTAGGATGCTTCTCTTTCTTTGGAGATGCACCAACTTGGTCAATGTCCCACCTAAAATTTAATGTCCAGATTATCATTCTATATTTTGTGTGTCATGACTAAAGCAGGGGACAAAGCAGTATCCTCTCCCTCACTTTAGACTTTATATATCTATTAATTCAATTTAATACATATACAAGATTTTTTTAATATGGTTAACTTATACTGATCTCAGTCTACTAAAACATTTTGAATGCTTTCCTGTGAACTGTTTTCTTGCCAAGTTGTTCCATTATTCTAATCCTATGCTTCCCATCATTATAAAAATGCAAATGAAAGAATTATTTATGTTTATCCCTATTAAAGCTCATCTTAGTTTCAAATGAATATTTCAACCTATCAAAAATCTTTTGGATCTTTATTCTGGTATGCAGTGATTTAGATACATATCCCATATTTCTTTCACTATCTGCAGATCTGTGAAGCCTGCTATGTTATCTTCAGATAGGACATCGATTAAACCTTTCAACATAACCAAGGCCAAGGGCATTGGAGTGCACAAGATCCATGAACATTCTACTGAAGTCCTCCTTCTAAGTTGACATTAATAGCTACTCTTTTAATCTAGTCATCAAAACAGGTCCAATTCCACCCAATTCCACTATGACTCTATCATCTGGCCGTTATTTAAGGTCTTTAGACAACTTTGAGTGTTTCAGCATTTTAAGAGTTTTTCTTGAGGTTTTGAAGAACAAGACTTTTAAAAATTGGGTACATTTGTTTATCTTCTTTAATTTATTTGCTCTTTCCCCATTTTCCTTAGCACCAACAAAAGATAGCTTTATATATTCTACCAACCTAGCCCAGTGGATTTTTAAGGCCTTTAGATATTTAGCATGCTATATGGCTTAAAAGTATTTTTCATAAAATCTATGGAATGATTATGGATATCTTTGCTTCTTTAGGTAAATGCTTGGAGAGAAAAAAAACAATAGTCTAACTCTCCATGAAATTTTAATTTGACCAAAAAAATCATTATTCTCAAACTTTTCTAATATTCCAATGGCAACCCTTGTTAACCAACATTTAATATTTAGCAACAATGGTAGCTAAAATTTAGCGGAAATCACAATGCCCCCTTTGTATTAGGTATTCCCTTTTGAGTTTTTATTTCAGCATTTAGTTTGAAGAATTCATTCTTCTATAAATTTCCATCTCAGCTCTTTAACAAATCCATCTAGTTTCTCAAAGTATGCCAATGGACTCTAAATCCTAACAAGTCCTCTCAGGTAAATTAGTTTCATTGGCTCTCAGTCTGATTCCCCTGCCCCTCTCACCAGAATTCAGCATAACTCTAGTTTTCCACAGTAGTTTGACCTCATCTTGGAGGTCATGGTGGTCCAACATTACTCCCTCCTTGGGCAACATCGACAGATTGACATTTCAGTAGTGTTATCCAAATGATTATGCTAGCAAAGAGTTACCAAAGCAATATTTTGAAAGAAAAAAGTACAACCAGGAAAAACAAGGTAGTGTCTTGAAAACCCAGATGGGAAATAGTGTTCTGGGAAGGGGCTAGTTAGTGATATAAAATGCAGCCAATACATAGAGAAGAATGAGAATTGATGAAAGTCCATCAGATTCATCAATTGAAAAATTATCAGTAATTTTGATGAGAAAAATATAAATCAAGTAATAAGGCTAGAAGCCATGCTACAAAGGAAAAAATGAAAGGAAAGGAATTAAAAGCTGACAATTGTAGAAGTTTTTTTCCTAGGAATTTTCATGATAAAGGGAGAAAAGGTAAAGGATGCTAGATTAAGGAGATGGAATGTAGAATCTAGGAAAGTTTTATTTCTTGTTTTTTTTATGTTTTTGTTTTTTTAAAGGATGGAGATTTAGATATGTGTGAAGGCTTAGGCTAAGGGAGAAGAAAAGAAAGGGAAATTGGGAGGGAATGGGTTAGAAGAATGGGAGAAGGAAAGATGGGGTTGGTGAATATTATAATTGCAATATTTTGGAAAAAATAGTAAGGGATAACATGAAATGCACATGGAGAAGGATTTTTAAGAACAATTACCCATTGTGAAAGACTGAAAGGAGAGAAAGATTTAAGGCAAAATTACTAGAAACATTGTTCTTCCTTTGTAGAAGACTTTTGGGAACCCACATTTGGAATTCTGTATGCAATTCTGGCCAGACACCTCTAGAAATGAAGGAGTTAGATAAGAGATGGAGAGGAATTATGAAAATAACTTAATATCTGGAGAAGCTGGGTCTTTCTTAACTCTTTTAAAGGTTAATTATGATCAGATAACTTTATAACTATACCATTTTTCATTAGATCAGTATTATCAAAGCCAGGGTCATTTGCAAAATAAATTTCCACTGCTGCTTTAGAGTTCAATAGGTCAAACTCATGTTAAAATTTTGCATTAATTTTCTGTAAAATTGTACATTTGAAAATCATGTTTGTTTTCTGCCTAAGCTGTGAAAGATGTAAGAGTGAAAGTTATAATAATGCAGCATGATGTGATACCCTGTATTTGGAAAGTGATTTATAGTCATAGATTTCATTTTAGTTAAAATTGAAGAGAAAAAGTAATCTGCCAGCATGCAATTCAGCCCACATCTAGTTTTGGCCAGTTTTAATAGATGAGTTAGACAGCTGGGCAATATCAAAGAATTGGAGCTAATATTGAAAGCAGTTCATTATTGGCCTTTTGTTCAAAGAGCACCAAACAGTGTAGGTAACAAAATGTGTTTTCCAGTTTTTAGTGAAATTATTTTATTCCAACAAAAGGAATACATTCAGCCACCTGTCTCCATCATTCTGTGACTTCAAAGGGATCTGTTTTGCATTCTTTCCAAGTATACAAAATAACTAGGTCTTAGCCACCATTAAGCAGAGCTTTTGATAACAAACTGGGAGGTAATGGAGGGTAAGAGTGCTAGCACTGCCTTTTCATAAGATGCTATGTGGAGTAGTGGAAAGATCATTAGACTGGAAGTCAGGAGAATTGAATTCTAGTCTTTTTTTCTGCTATTTTCCAGCTGTTTAATCTTGGAGAAGTCATTCCCCCTCCTTTGGATTTCAGTTTCATAATTTGTTAAAAAGGGGGTTTGGGCCAAATGATATCTTCTATCTCTTATATGCTATGATTCTGTGAGAAGAGAAGATGTGCAAGCATAGGAGGAAAAATGATAGCTGCTTTCAAGGATTTAAAGAGTCATGGAGGTAGAAGATATAGACATAATTTGCTTGATCCCCAGAGGGAAGAATTAGAAATGGAAGTGCAGAAGCTGAAAAAGAAGCAAATTTTAGTCTTTAATGTTCAATTATTTTACCTTTAGAGTTACCCAAAACTGGAATGACAATTGCCAATGGTGACACTGGTGATAATGACACCCAAAAGATGGTGTCTTGTAACAGTCAGGTGAATGCAATGGACCACTTCTCAGAATAAAGTTTTAAAGAAATAATAAAAAATAAATAGGAAATAGAAAGGAAACCAATTACATTTACATAGATTTATCAAAACAGTAAAGAAAAGTTGAAAGACCTCAGTTGAAGAAGCCCCACCATAGAAGTAATGGTGTCATTGTCTTAGGAGATCTTTAAGCAAAGGTTGGATGGATGGCCACTAGACAAGTAGGTTGGATGTGTATGGTTTGGAGTAGGTGGTCCTGGTCTCTGATGTCCCTTCTATCTCTGAGATTTTATGATTCTATGAACATAGTATATAAGGTTCTCATAAAGGTCAGTTATATATTGAACCACCAGATTTTTTTTTAGTAGACACACTAGTTTGCACCATTTACTCTCCTGCTTGCTTAATATAAAACATAATTTTTATTCATATGTTTTTGTTCATAAGATTGATATTCAGTCATTTTTGGTAAAATTTGAACTACTTTATTAGCTTTTGAAGACCACAGACACTTTTTATTTATTACATATTATTACTACATTTGTAGAAATGTAGTACAGTGCAGAAGTTTTCCATTGTTCACTCAATTACTTGAGGACAAATAAAATGTATTTTTGATTAAATGATTATGAGAGAGAGTTCTTTTTAATATAGTCTTTTCTTGTCTACCAATTACATGTAAAATCAATTTACATTCATTTTCTTTTTAAGTTTCTTTTTTTATTTGTTTTTATTACATTAAAATACTTAGCTCTCTCACTCCCTTTTCCCATTATAGAAGTTGTCATTTAGCAAAAAGATGTATGTATAAAACAATGTCTTATTTTTATTTATCAATTCTTTCTCTGGAGGTGGACATATACAAGTCATTCTTCAAATAATATTTCTCTTGCTGAATATAATGTTCTCTTGGTTCTGTTCATTTCACTTCATAATTTTGTGAAAATTTATTTTTCATATACATTTCATATATATGCTATATTAATTCTTGTATGTTAGGGAGAATTACTGTGTATTTCTGTGTCTTTGATCTGGATCATAGATACTATCTGATCAGCTGCTTTTTGCATTTTCTTTGTCTTTTGGAATCCCAAGGAATGTGTTCCTTTTTAATAGAATTTGGTTAAAAAAGGAGAGAAGAGTTCTTTTTTTGTGTATTGCCCATGATATGGGATGGGGGAGAAGTAGATAGGTTGATGGATCACCTCTTAATTAGCTATCACCAATCAAAGATATCTTGGGATGATCAAGGGAGGGGATGAATAATGATCTCCTAAAACTCTATTTACTATAATAAAACTTGTTTTGTTCCTGGTTCCAAGAGAGAGTGCCATGGAGACCTATATAACTTTATTCTTTATGATGCTGGTATAACCAAAAACCCCGATATAATCAAAGAACTTAGATTCTTACCCCAAAATAAGTCTCTCAAAATAATTGTAATTGCAAAATTTTCATGTTGGTCTTTCCATGTTTTTTCAAAATTAAACTGTTCATCATTTCTTCAGGTGCAGTAGTATTTCATTACATTCCTACTTATTTAGCCTCCTTTCAGTTTCCAGTTCTTTGCTACCACAAAGAAAGTTGTTAGAAATATTTTAAAACATATTGGTTCTTTTCCTTTTTCCCTGATCACCTTAGGAAACAAACCTCATAGTGCTATTGCTGGATCCAAAGAAACACGTAGTTTTATCACTCTGAGGAGAATTCCCGCCTTACCTTCTGCTTAGAATTGAAACTGTTAGTTCTAAGGCAGAAGAACAATAAGAGCTAGGCAGTGGGAGTTAAGTGATTTTCCCAGGGTCACACAACTAGGAAGTGTCTGAGTCTAGATCTGATCTCCTGTCCAGGCTTGGTATTTTATCCACTAAGCCACCAATTTTTTTTGAGAATTTTTAATTTGAAAAAAATGTATTTCACTAAGTCTGACAATATAAAATTAGGTGGCTTCCCTGTTTGGATTAAAATTCTCTGAAGACTGTATAGTAATGTATAATTATTTATTAGATAGTTAAAGTTGGAGTTGGACAGAAAGAAATGTACCTAGTTGCATAGCCATGCCTAACTAATCTGAGTTTGCAGCTGGTGTTTCCTTTAGAGGATGCACCAGGAAAGTCACAAGACAAAAAGAGCATGTCTCAACCTCTCTCTTAAAACTCCCAGTGAAGTCACTCCTTCTGGGTCTCTCTGGTTGAACAGACTTGACTTCAGTGCAGGTCAGAAGCTGGTCTTTCAAAAGCAGGAGTCACATGGGACTAGGAACCAGCATCTCCTTAGAGACCAGGGAATCACAAAGCCTTTGGCTTCCTCCCATTGTCCAATGGGTCCAGTCAAAGGGTGGGACTAAGATCTGGCATCAAAAACTTTCCTTTTTAATTTAAAAAGGAAAGAGGGGTACAGATTTATGTTAATATCATAAATCCCTTAACATTAGTTTACTAAAATGTTGAATTCCAAATTCTTTCCCTCCTTCTGTCCCCTTTCCCTCCTTTCAATGGTAAGCAATTTAACCTAGGTTTTATATCATACAATACAATTATACAAAATATTTCCACTTTGGTCATGTTGTTGAAGAAGACTCATATTTTAAAAAAATGAAGAAATTAGTGAAAAGTAGTAAGCTTTGATCTTCATTCAGATTCCATCAGTTCTTTCTCTATAGGTGTCTAGCATTTTGGTCATGATCCCTTTGGAATTGTCTTGGATTATTGTATTGCTGATAATGGCTAAGTCTTTTCTAGTTGAATCACCATATGCTGTTGCTATTATTTTGTATAGTGTCTCTATTCCACCTCTAAGCAAGCATTTATGAAAAATGCACAAATAAGTTGGACTACTCTTATTCACAAAATCTTGAAGGCTATTGGTCCAGAGAAAGGATGAAAGTGACTCCAGAGAAAGATCCTCTATTCTTGTCCAACCCCTTTACTTTATAGATGAGTGAAGCAAGAATACTCTGTGAGGAATCGATTTACCCATGATAGTCCAGTCTGTTAGTGACAGAGTTGGAAGCAGCAGTGAGCTCTCTGGTCTTGAATTTTTCTCCTCCTCTAAACTTGGCTCTTGGCTGAACATTCTATCTCCAATTCCCAGGCCTTTGCCTGTTTGTTCAAATGCTATCTTTTACATGAGGCTTTTCCTTATTTCTTACCTTCATCTGCTCCACCACCACTTCCAGCTAGTGCTCCTTTACCACAAATTACTTCATCTTTCATTGGTGTAGATGTACACGTGTACCGGTTATCATGCCTGTTTGATTGCAAAGTTCTCTGAAGACAAGGAAAGTATTTTTTTTCCCTTTTTGTCGTCTTTCCATCCTCAGTTCTTGGCAGGGGATTAATTAATATATTGTTGATTCAGGGCATAAGGTGTGAGGAATAAACCTAACAATGAGAAATTAGGAAAGGAAAAAGAAAGACCACTGAGCACAGAAGGCCCTAAAGTTTTGAAAGAGAAGGGAAAAAAATCATAGAACATTCCTTTGTAATGAAGAAAAAATATGTAAGCCAAACTAATAGATATTGTGATCAAATCTGAAAGTGTGCGCCATGTTTCCATAAGTTTAATCTGCCATCTCTCTGCCAAGTAGAGGGAAGCATGGAGCTCTCCTCCAGGACCATTGGTTATTGAATTTGGTGTCCCTGATCACATTAAGTTCAGTAAATCTTTGGTGGTGTTTCTGATTGCATTATTAAAGTAATTGTACCGGATGCTCTGTTGGATTTATTCTGTCAGTTCATAAAAATCATTCTATGTTTCTGTAAATTCATTGAGGGGAGGGAGGTGGCATGGTACAATAGAAAGAGATTTGAATAAAGATAAATATCTACTACCTCTGTGTGATTTGGTGCAAAGCAATGACACCCTCTCTTAAATGATGGCATGTGACTAGTAACCTTGAAAGTTCCCTTTCATCTCCAATCTATGATCCATTGCCATTTTTTTCTTTTTTTGTCCTTTTATTTCCCAAGCCTATCTCAATTCTATGCACTTATTAGGCATAAAATAAATGCATATTGGATTGGATCATCATGAATTCTTTATATTCATTGTTTCTTATAGAACAATAATATTCTCACACATTAATATATCACAATTTGTTCAGTCATTTGCCAATCGATGGGCAGCCACTTCATTTCCAGCTTTTTACTACCATGAAAAAGGATTATTATGAATATTTTGATATGCATGGGGGCCTTCCTTCCTTCGACCTTGACTTTTGGAAATAGAAAATTTCTAGTAGGATCTCCCTTATAAGAAACAGTGGGAAATAGCCTGAATGAATTAGATTTCTCATATCACTATTATATTTATGGCAAAGAATATTTGCCATCTGCACTGGCAGATAGATAAAATGACTGGATACTCTTGATAGATCCACATGCAAATAAATGATTATACTTGTAAATGCAATTAAGCATCAAGAAATGAGATATATGATACCTATGCTTCTCAGTCACTGTATACCATTATTTTCAGAATGGCATGGAAGAAAAGTAGATGCTATTGTTCTTCTTAGTAGAAATTTAAGAATATTTCAAAGGACCAAGCTGGGTCAGCTGAAACAGTAAGTTTGCCCAAGATAGAGATAACATTGAAAAATAATTTCAAAATCAAATAATATCAGGTTGTTATTTATTTGCATTTAAAGTTCATCTGCATAGATTGGAGAAATTAGAGTAAATTATAATAACAGTATCAAATTCTAAAAAATAATTATATCAATTGATCTATTTAGCCCTAGTTCTTCTTTCTGTTAATTGACTTTCAGATTTGTTTGTTCTAGGTGGAGCTCTCAGCATGAAAGTATCAACATGTCCACTCCCCCTGCTTTTCTTTTTTGTCATAAAACAGGGCCATTTGACAAAAAAGGGAGAGTTACAGTGATGAATGAGGATTGGGTACTTATAAAACAATATGAAGGTAAAATTAGGAAAGGAGTTGAAACTATGATGTAGAATTTCTGCTTTTCATTAGGTGTTCTGAATTTAAATTGGTACACTTGATGCATTAAAATTCTATTAGAAATGATTTAGTTCTGAATATTAGCTTGATTCTACCCCTTACTGTCTAAGCGATGTAAGGATTAGTTCCAGTGTGTTCTGAGCTCCACTTCCCCAATTTTTTTCTACTCTCTCCCTCCAACTCAGTAAGCATTTACTAAGGACTTGCTATATGCCAAATATTATGATGAATACTGGGGGTATAAAAAGAGGCAAAAGGCAGTTCCTGACCTCAAAGAACTCATAATTACCCCCCTCAATCCTTTTACATATAGTGAAAATCAAGGACAAACCTTTTTAGGCAGTACTTGATTAGGGCAGGTTGTTGTATACTCCCATGGGACATATGACTTCTAGCAGGGAGAATAGTATAGAGCTGCTAAAAATCAATAGATAAAGTGTGATTTTTTTCAGCTTTTTGAGCTTTTCTGCGTCAGAGGGTGATAGTCACAATGACTTAAAAAGTCAGGGAGGACAAGAGGGTTTTCCTTTCTTTGTTGCTACTTATATCTTGTCTTAAATTAGGGGATTCATTGGATCCCAGTTTTTGGATGAAATTCTTTTAGAGAAGAATCAGGGAAGGAAGATGGTTAGGAAATATTAGATTGGACTCAAAGTCTGGAAAGATGATGAATGCCAAAAAGAGAAGCGGGAAGGGGATTCAGTTAGAGGGGTAATATATTGGAACTGGGCAACCTTTGGCCAAGACTATGAAGGAATTAAAAAGCAAGGTTAAAACAAGGGTGAAGAACTATTAGAAAAGAGAAGGAATGGAGGTTACAGCAAGGATGGGAAATAAGGTAAGGAGATGCGCAAAGAGATATATGGAAGGATTGGAAATTTATTGTCAATGAGAAGAATCCTAGAACTCAAAATCATGGAGATAGGACAGTTGTAGGTGATGTTCAGACCTAAGCTGTGGCCATCTTTGTGGAGTAAAAATGTGGAAATCAAATCTCTGACAAAGGTCTAATTTTTTAAATTTAATGGGAACTATATCAATTGTACAAATCAAGCTGTTCCCTAATTGACAAATGGTCAAGGGACATGAATAGGTAGTTTTCAGATGAAAAAATCAAAACTATCACATGAAAAAGTGTTCTAAACCCCTCCTAATTAGAAAAATGCAAATCAAAACAACTTTGAGGTACCACCTCACACCTAGCAGACTGAATAATATGACAGTAAAGGAAAATAATGAATGTTGGAGGGGGATGTCACAAAATTGGGACACTAATGCATTTCTAGTGAAGTTGTGAATTAATTCAACCACTCTGGAAGGCAATTTGGAATTATGTCCAAAGGGCTTTAAAAGATTGTATATCTTTTGATACAGCCATACCGCTACTGGGTTTGTACCCTAAAGAGATAATAATGTAAAATATTTGTGCAAAAGTATTTATAGCTGTCCTCTTTGTAATGGCAAAAAATTGGAAAATAAAGGGATGTCCCTCAATTAGAGAATGGCTGAACAAATTGTAGTATATGATGGTGATGGAATAATCTTGTGCTGTAAGGAATGATCTGGAGGATTTCTATATGAACTAGAAGAACCTCAATGAACTGATACAGAGTTCAATGAGCAGAACCAAGAGAACATTATACACAGAAAGTGAAACATTGTGGAACAATCCAATGTAATGGACTAGGAGAAATGTATTAATCTAGGACACTCCTGAAAGACTTATGAGAAAGAACACTATCCACATTGAGAGAAAGGACTATGGGAGTAGAAACACAAAAGAAAAACATATGACATCACTTATCACTTGTATATATGGCTATATGAATTGGGATTTTGATTTTAAAAGATTTATGTATAGCAAAAATGAATAATATGGAAATAGGGATCAAGTGATAACATTTGTACAACTCAGTGGAATTCCTTGTTGGCTCTGTGAGAAGGGAGGGAAAGAAAATGAAATATGTAAACATGGAACAATTTTAAAAAAATAAATTAAAAAACAAAAAGGTTAAAAAATTTTTTAAGATTAAAAATGTGTGAAAGTGTCCCCTTATTCCTCCCACTCTGCTGAGTAGAAAATTAGATCCTTGAGGGCAGGCACAGTTTTGTTTTTGTATTTGTATCTCCAGAGCTTAATATAGTGATAATAGATGCTTAATAGATGAAATTGATTGAGTGATGTAATTCATAGCAGTTGAAAAAGCTGATTAACTCAGATCCTAGTGGTTAAGAAGAAATCAACATAGATTTTAATGTTTAAGCTTATAACGATGGGTGTCAGGGTTGAGAAAGGCTATAATTCTTTAAAACAGAAAGAATAAAAACCTGTAGATTGACAGTTAATTGGGAAAAAAAGAATCAAAAGTTAGTGATATAGATTATTAATAATAATGGAGCAGGACACAGAAAATCCAGAAGTTTTAGGGACAACTGAAGGATTCCTCTAAATCTGTCTGGCCAAGAGAAGACCATGCTGATGACCTCATATAAATGGATAAAGATGTCATGTGATTTCCACCTTCTGAGAACTGCATATCTCTTGATAAACAACTTCAATCCCAGGCCTCTCCCCTTCCCCAAGTCACAATGTCAACCTCAGGCCCTTCCATCCCCTAAAGTTATCCTTACTTGAGGATACATGTCAAACTCAAGACCTTATCAAAGCTACCTCCAGCCCCCTCCAAAGCCCCCTGTAAGTCACATCTCCTGCCCCCTTGTTAAGTATTCAGCTCTCCTGTAAAACCAACAAAACCCCCACTTTTAGTTACTGTAGGGGGCAGACTCCCAAATGGAGAGCTGCCTCCCTGTCATCAATCTGTCTAGTAAACCTTTTTTAGCTTTATTGGGGTGCCTTTGTAATTCTTTAGGTGGGAAATCCTTAAGAATCAGGACAGTTCTCCCCATAACAGTAACACCTTCAAATGTTGGGTTCTTCACATTTTTTAGGAACCATGGGGATATTCTCTACATGGGATTTTTTTTTAAAATCCCAGTTTTCAAGATTGACTAAAGAAAAATGATCAACTTATTGTCTTTTTGTTTTGGTCTATAATTGCCATCATTTTTTTCTCAGTGTGACTCTTTAACAAGTCAGATCACTTTCTTTTGAGATGATTTTCATAATTGAATGTTTTAATACTGAGATCTGCTGTATTAACCTACTGTATTTTGAGTATTGATTTCATGTGTCCAAAATAGTGGTGCCTAACTGAAAAATGTTCATATTTTTCTTTTGATTTTAAATAGATAAAACTGTTTTCCTCCTTGTTAGCTCTCTCCAGGACTACAGGTTGATTTGGATGTAGTTCTCTGTAGGATTAGAAATCTTAAGGAATCAACCCAAGTCCTTATTTCCTTTGAGAAAGTCACATTGTTTGAGGCTGGCCGGAGTCTATTCTCAAGGTCACTGCCTTGCTTGTTGCACCTTTGGGTGGATTTGGAATTCAATTTGGAATATTTCTCTAATTACATGGATCCATTTGGAAAAAAACTCCAGTGTCCTATGTTGTTTCAGGGATGCAGAGAATTTTTACATGACCTGGGCTGAAAGGGACATCTAGAGATTTGGCTGAACCTTCAGTTGAATTCTTTACGAGTTTTAGCAACACTAGAAGAAAATTTGGGTTCTCATTATTACAGGGACCCAGCAGAATTTTGTTGCATTAAAACCTCTCAGTGAGGGTAGCTAGGTGACTCAGTGGATTGAGAGCCAGGCCTAGAGACAAGAAGTCCTGGGTTCAAATATGGCTTCAGACACTTTCTAGTTGTGTGACCCTGGGCAAGTCACTAAGCCTCCATGGTCTTTTCCTTACCATCCTTCTGTTTTAGTGTCAGAAGATAAGGGTTAAGAAATTTAAAAACACACATTCAGTGAGTGTGAGTGCAAAATAGAGGATGGGGCAGGGGGCTTAGCAGAAGAAGGAGGGGGCAAAATGCCCTAGCTCTCCCTCCCTTACTCTTCAGAGCAAGTTTGTGATCTGGTTTACCTAGCCCAGCAGTAGATAAATATTCAGACATTGGTTTCTGAAATTAAAGGAGTGACTGTTCATTAGATTAGTTAAATTTGAAAATAAACTTGGTGGTGGCAAATGTTTTATAGCAACCATTTGAGTCTACTCTCCCCAGCAATCCCTCTGGTAGAGAAGATTGTTCCTTTTGCATTTGGAAACAGTTTGCATTTCTTTTCTTGCAATTTATTTTCAGTAAATATCCTTTGGTCAAAGCTAATTTAGATCAGTTGGTTAACTATTACTGGGGTGCTAGCCTCTGGAAGATATTGCTATAATAACTAATTGATATTAGAAATAAACAAGAATGGGAACTTGATCTGGCTCCTCAGAGCTACCTCTAGAGCCTCGAGGAGAAAAATATAATTTTGCTTTGGAAACCTGATTCATTAATGTCAGACAGAGTCTGAATTAAGTAGAACCTGGTATCTTACGGTATACATCCATTACCTCTTTTCATCCCTATTTCAATTATTATAGTAATTTTACAGTTGAAGAAATACTCAGAAATAGGAAGAAAGAGAATAAATATTTATTTAGTACTTACTATGTACCAGGCACTGAGCTAAATATTTTATAAATATATCTCACTTGATCCTCACAACAACCCTGTGAGGTGGTGAGTGCTATCATCACCCTCATTTTGTAGCTGAGGAAATTGAGGCAAAAAGAGTGTAAGTAACTTGCTCAAGGTCATAAAGATTTGAACTCAAGTCTTCTTGACTCCAGACCCAGCATTCTTTCTACTTTGCCACTAGCTGTCTCTGGAAGGGAAATGACTGCTCTATGGTCACATAGCTAATAACCATACTAGGTAGAATTCATATTTGGGACTTCTTGACTCCAGATGCAGTTCTCTTGCCATTTTCCTCCACTGCCTCTGGATAGATAACACTCCAAAGGGAGAGAGGCATGCCTCTCACTCTTTCTGCCCCAGAGAGTTCAAGGGCCATGAGAAAAGGAGCACGTAGTGCTGGAGTGGGGAGCAAGAGGCAGTATCTTCTGATGGAAGACAGGTGGAATTTTAGCTATTCTCTGTGGTGCTGCTTTTTGCTGGTTTTAAAGTATTATGTTGGTTTGGGTTTGGAATTTCAAGGAAAAGGGACAAAGACCCTCACACTCTCACTACCTTAAGAGTTGGTAAAATAATATACGATCCTTGTGGACATAACCTCAAAATGAGGGTGGACGAAGACCTACTGGATGATAGGTGCAGTGAAGTTTTATTGCTATGCTCCAGGTAGATAAGGGATCCTGGAATGCATTAAAAATTTACCCACCTGGGGTAAACAGATTTCAGATATCTTTGAATATACCAGTCACAAATAAGTCAGGGAAATCAAAACACAGTTCCTTTGTATCAGGCAAACTTGAGGAAAGCCAGAATCTTGCTTTGTGTTGTTTGTGCTTTGTGCTTCAACTCCGCAGGCAATTGTTGTGACACAATTTACACAACGTGAAGATAATTCAGATTTTGGAGGCTTAGGTTTTAGAAAGAGAAGGATGAGATTTTCTAAGTATATTTATAGAAGGTCATGGAAATCAATTTTTGGTCAACAAATGTTGTCTTCTTCTAAATAAGCACCATTTCAGACAGGGACAAAGCCATTGAACTATAGATGACTTCATTTAAGATTGTATCATTTGCTTTCAGCATAGAAATCCTGTGGATGATTTGTCTTTATGTTGGGGTTCTGTGGCTATAGATGTTCATTGGCTGTTCCAAGAATTCATCTCTGTATTTCCCTTGTGCTGTAAAGGTACCCAGATTGGAAGAGAAGCTCCCTATTCTAAACCACTGACAAGCCAGCAGAAAAATCTAGAACAAACTTCTCTTTTGTACTATTATCCTTCCTACTTCTTCCATAGTAGAGAGTGCAAGACAATAGTGTAATATCAATTAGTAAATATCTATCTAATTTAGTAATCTAGTAAATATCTATCTAGTAAATATCAATCAATAAACTTTATTACATGTCGATTATATGCCAGGCACCAACTCTCTGGTTAAAAAGAAAGACAAAAACGTGCATTCCACATGCTCCAGTTTAATCTGCCTTATTAAGATTTTATGTATCACTTTAAAATTTAGACCATCAAGAAAACCAAATCAAGCCCTGGCTTTGTAATGTTTGCAAGTTTCTGAGCTGTAAATGTTCACACTGAAAATGTAATAATCAACTTTCATGATGGGTAGGAACTGCCACCAGTACATCCTTGTACAGGAGAAACTAACCTTGAATGCTAGGCAGAAGAGGAAGGGGAAGGAAATAGAGAGTTCTCAGAAACATGACTTTAAAAAAATTTTTTTATTTAGAATGTATTTCCATGGTTACACGATTCATGATTTTTCTCACCCCTCTTCCCTCCCCCTTCCCGGAACTGACAAGCAATTCCACTGGGTTATACAGATATCGTTGTTCAAAATCTATTTCCATGTTATTCCTATTTGCAATATCCCCATCGAACCACATGATTGATCCTGTTTTTCTTCTATGTTTCTGTTTCCACAGTTCTTCCTCTGAATGTGGATACTGTTCTTTCTTTTTTTTCTTTCTCTTTTTTGTTTCCTATATTATGCTAAAAATACCTTTGATACCTCATAGAGAAGAGGACTATTATCATCAACATCATCATCATCATCAACATTAGAAGGAACTCCCATAAATATAGTACTTTAGTTACTAAGTGTTATACGTCTCATCATACTATTTAGTGTTCTTTTTTTTTCTTTTTTTTTAAATTTAGTTGGTCATTTCCAAACATGATTCACTGGAAACAAAGATCATTTTCTTTTCCTCCCCCCCCCCCACCTCTCCTTCTCCCATAGCTGACGTACAATTCCACTGGGTATCATATGTGTTCTTGTTTCGAACCCATTTCCATGTTGTTGGTATTTTATTAGAGTGTTCATTTAGAGTCTCTCCTCAGTCATATCACTTCCACCCCTGTAGTCAAGCAGTTGCTTTTCCTCCTTGTTTTTACTCTCGCAGTTTATCCTCTGCTTGTGGATAGTATTTTTTAGATCCCTGCAGATTGTTCAGGGACATTGCATTGACCCTAATGGAGAAGTCCATTACCTTCGATTGTACCACAATGTATCAGTCTCTGTGTACAATGTTTTCCTGGTTCTGCTCCTCTTGCTCTGCATCACTTCCTGGAGGTTGTTCCAGTTCCCATGGAATTCCTCCACTTTATTATTCCTTTGAGCACAATAGTATTCCATCACCAACATATACCACAATTTCTTCAGCCATTCCCCAATTGATGGGCATCCCCTCGTTTTCCAATTTTTGGCCACCACAAAGAGCGCAGCTATGAATATTTTTGTACAAGTCTTTTTGTCCATTATCTCTTTGGGGTACAGACCCAGCAGTGCTATGGCTGGATCAAAGGGCAGACAGTCTTTTATCACCTTTTGGGCATAGTTTCAAATTGCCCTCCAGAATGGTTGGCTCAGTTCACAACTCCACCAGCAATGAATTAGTGTCCCTACTTTGCCATATCCCTTCCAGCATTCATTACTTTCCTTTGCTATCATGTTAGCCAATCTGCTAGGTGTGAGGTGATACCTCAGAGTTGTTTTGATTTGCATCTCTCTGATTATAAGAGATGTAGAGCACTTTTTCATGTGCTTATTAATAGTTTTGATTTCTTTGGCTGAGAACTGCCTGTTCATGTCCCTTGCCCATTTATCAATTGGAGAATGGCTTGATTTTTTGTACAGTTGATTTAGCTCTTTGTAAATTTGAGTAATTAAGCCTTTGTCAGAGGTTTTTATGAAGATTGTTTCCCAATTTGTTGCTTCCCTTCTGATTTTAGTTACATTGGTTTTGTTTGTACAAAACCTTTTTAATTTGATGTATTCCAGATTATTTATTTTGCATTTTGTGACTCTTTCTAAGTCTTGCTTGGTTTTAAAGTCTTTCCCTTCCCAAAAGTCTGACATGTATACTATTCTGTGTTCGCCTAATTTTCTTATAGTTTCCTTCTTTATGTTCAAGTCATTCACCCATTTTGAATTTATCTTGGTGTAGGGTGTGAGGTGTTGATCTAAACCTAATCTTGCCCACACTGTCCTCCAATTTTCCCAGAAGTTTTTATGAAATAGTGGATTTTTGTCCCAAAAGTTGGGATCTTTGGGTTTGTCATATACTGTCTTGCTGAGGTCACTTACCCCAAGTCTATTACACTGATCCTCCTTTCTGTCTCTTAGCCAGTACCAAATTGTTTTGATGCCTGCTGCTTTATAATATAGTCTGAGATCTGGGACTGCAAGGCCCCCTTCCTTTGTATTTTTTTCAGTATTTCCCTGGATATCCTTGATCCTTTGTTCTTCCAAATGAACTTTGTAATGGTTTTTTCTAAGTCAGTAAAAATTTTTTTTGGAAGTTCCATGGGTATGGCACTAAATAGATAGATGAGTTTGGGTAGGATGGTCATTTTTATTATATTGGCTTGTCCTACCCATGAGCAGTTAATGTTTTTCTAATTGTTCAAGTCTAGTTTTAGTTGTGTGGAGAGTGTTTTGTAGTTGTGTTCGTATATTTCCTGTGTTTGTCTCGGGAGATAGATTCCTAAGTATTTTATTTTGTCTACAGTAATTTTGAATGGGATTTCTCTTTCTAGTTCTTGCTGCTGAGCTGTGTTGGAATTATATAGAAATGCTGATGACTTATGTGGTTTTATTTTGTATCCTGCAACTTTGCTAAAGTTGTTGACTATTTCGATTAGCTTTTTGATTGAATCTCTAGGATTCTTTAAGTAGACCATACTGTTCTTTCTTATAAGTCCCTTTGGATTGTCCTGGATCATTGCATTGATACTAGTAGAAAAGTCCATTACATTCAATTGTGTCATAAAGTATCACTTTCTGTGTACAAAGTTCTCCTGGTTCTGCTCCTTTTGCTCTGCCTCAATTCCTGGAGGTCTTTCCAGTTCACATAGCAATCCTACAGTTTATCATTCCTTTCAGTACAATAATATTCCATCACCATCAGATACCACAATTTGTTCAGTCATTCCCCAATTGATGGGCACTGTCTCATTTTCCAATTTTTTTGCCATCACAAAGAGCATGGCTTTAAATATTTTTGCACAAGTATTCTTCCTTATTATCTCTTTGGGGTACAAACCTAGCAGTGCTATAACTGGATCAAAGGGCAGGCAGTCATTTAAATCCCTTTGGACATAGTTCCAAATTGCTCTCCAGAATGGTTGGACTAATTCACAACTCAATCAGCAATGCATTAGTGTCCCAGTTTTGCCACAACCCCTCCAACATTTATTATTTCCATTTACTGTCATATTGGCCAATCTTCTAGGTATGAGATGGTATCTCAGAGTTGTTTTGATTTTCATTTCTCTAATCAGGAGGAAGTTAGAACACTTTTTCATGTGCTTTTTGGTAGTTTTGATTTCCAGAAACATGACGTTTTAAAGATATTAGTGATTTTTTATGTTACTAAAAAAACTTCATTCTTTTGATCTGAGAAATACAAGATAATCACTTATAATAAATGTGACCTATTGTTTTTTTCTACTAAACAATGAGGATTTATTTTTAATTGTCATGACCTATCATTCCATCTTATCAGTGTGGGGATGTCCATGAAAGAAAACATCCTTTACCAAGAAACTTCTTCTACCAATAACAATGGGCATTTGTTCTATGAATTATAAGATTAAGCAACTTGCCCAGGGTCTCACAACCAATATGTGTCATAGGGAAACAGGGACTTGAATGTAGCCATTTAACTTCCTGAATTGCTCTGATCTCTATATATCATTCTTGCCACCAACTGGATAAGATAATTTTTCCCTTCCTCCACAAGTTTTTTTGGGTCTGTATGGATGGCTTGATTAAATGAAAACAATTATAGAGAAAGACCATAAAATGAGTGTCTTGGTTAACCTTCCTTCAGGCCATACTCACACAAGTCTAATGAATCCTGTATCTAAGGCAATTTCTGTTTAATTTTTTCCCCATCATTTACTATTAGTAATCAAAGCAACAACCAACATTAATTTTTTTTTAGTTATCGCTAGGAGCTTCTATGAAATCTCCCTCTACTTTTCCAAGGTCAAATATCATGGATAATTTGGAATGCCACATTTTCAGAAGGACATTTATAAACAGGAATGTGTCCAGAGAAGAGTAACCAGGATGGTGAGTAGACTTAAAATGACTATATAAAGATGAATTGAAGGAATTGGCTATGACTAATCTGCTGAAAAGATGACTGAAGGGGAAAATGACAATTCTACTCAAGGAGTGAGTAATGGTTCAGGGGAAAAGTTATATTTCCCTAAGTTTTGAAAGCACTGTCATTTAGAAGGGCTTGACTTTCCATTTAGGAACAATTGCTAGAATCTATAAAAAGGACATCTAATATTTGATGTGAGAAACAATTTCTTAATGATTGGAATTGTCCAAAAGTCATCTTCAATTGGGGGCCAGATAATCATTCTTAGAGTTGCTAATAGAGAAGTTTCAGTTCAGGTCTTGATTGGAACATTTGATATCTCTTTAGATTTAATAGTCCAAGGAGTAGAGAGCTTCTTTATGGAACTGCTTAGACTCACAGAATCTCTGAGTTTGGAGCCTTTTTCAGAGATCATCTTATGAGAAGTATGAATTTCATCTATGATATTATGAAATATTACTTAGCAAACATCAGGAAACTCTACCCAAATTATGTCCATTTGTTTGGAGAGTTTTATTAGGGAGTTCTTTTTATGGTGTCAAAGTATGTCTGCCTTCCTCTAGCTTCTAACAATTGATACCAGGTCTCCCTAAAGGTCCAAGCAGAATAAGTCTAATTCCTCCTCGACATGAAGATGCTCTCTGTATTTAAAGACAAATACTGTCCTGTACCTTCTTTAGTTGACAATTATCTTCATTTAGGATGGTTTCCAGGCTCCCATTCCATCCTCTTCTGAATGCTATACAGATTATTGATATCCTTCCTCATATCTTATCAGAACTAAGCATTATACTCCAGACGGGGTCTGACCAGGGCAGGTTATGTGTTAGGAACACCACTCTAGGAAATAACTTGGGGTAGTCATTGAATTGCCTTCTCAGTTAGCAGTTCTTGGAACCTTTGTAACAACTAACTGAAGGAATATTGGACTAACTGAATCTTGCTCAGTCAATGGGGAAGACAACTGCAGAGTAATAATGGTGTCAAACTCAAATGGAAATAAGGATACTGATCTAAGTAAAGATCTTCAAGGCATTTATTGCCTTAGTTTTCAGATGTAATGTCATAGATGTTTTATTGTATTTTTGTTATTTTGTTAAATATCTCCCAATTATATTTAATCTGGTTCTGGGAGTGAGATTTGACATCTTTGCTGTACAGAGATGGGGCCAAACATTGATATAAACCTGAACTTATGGGGCAAATTCTAGTTCAGTACAAAGATATAAATCTGTTTAAATGGTTTCTATAAGTTGAAGATGAGTGGAAAAAAAAGTATTTTAGGTAGAGAGGCAGAGTTCAAGTCTTACTTCTTAGACCTAGTGGCTTTGTAACTCATTGCTCAATCATTTCTTAGTTTCCTAGGCAATTAAGGCAATTTGGAGGCAATTAAGCTAGAGAATGTTTATGTACATTGTGAAGAGATTTTCCTGTCATAAATTCTGTACAATGATAAAACAATGGAAGTGAATCAGAAATAAATGAATTTAATATTTTTCATTAATGGGATGAGGTTCTGTAATACCTGTGAGTGGTTCTTTATTCAAGTTAAGATTTTGGTCAGAGATTGTTGTTTACCAATCTAATACTTTATCTGTTGCCACTAAATTACCTTCCATCTGGTTCCTCATCTTATTTAGTTTAATTTGTTTAATCCTTAGCTTCTTACATCAATTATAGCTTTTTTCATCATTTACATATCTATATAAATTTATGTGGTGATAGATATAATATGTAGATATTTATCATTTCTCAAGACTTTTTGCTTTTTTGGAGATGCCACCGATTTGTGATCCTCTTTTTGGATTGGTAAGTTCTTGACCAAGACAGCCATTTGATGAGATTCAGAGGCCATACATGCTCACTTCACTACTGACTCTACTCATTCTTAAGACTTACTTATTTCCCTCTGAGCAGCCCATTCCTCTGTTTTCCAGTTTCTCTGTGTATGTTGCTTTCCCTCATTAAAACATATGCTCATTGAAGGTAGGAATTATCTTTGTGGATTTAGAATTTGCTCCTCAGGATTCTCTATCCCAGCATCCTGTTTACATATCTACGCTAATGTACTCACATAGGGAGGATATATTTTGATGTAGTTCTTCCCTCTCTTTTCCCAGGAACACAGTTGGTGCAGGTTGGAGGAGAGCCAGGAAGGAGAATTTTACCCATGTGGTTTTATTTAGGGTTTTTTTATACTTTTGTTCATTTCTTCTACTTTAAGTGACTACTAATAGACCTTATAAAATATAATTTTTTTATGTGCTTAGTAGTCTCAAAGTCTCTGGATAATGTAATCCAAAGGCAAGAGCAAAGAATACAACTATGGATCCACTATATTAACAAAACCATGAAGACATGAACCAGAATTCCTACTAATATGAAGAAATTGGATAAAAAATCAATACACTATATTTGGGCCACTTTTTGGACTTTTTTACTTCACAGTTCTATTTTATTTTAGGTCTATTGGCTCCAAACAAAAGCAAGAAGGTTTTCCAAAGAGGGGAAGAGTTAAAAAAGGAAGTAAGGGTGAGGTGGATGAAGGGAAAGGAGAGACAGAAATCTGCACCATCAGAACAAGAGAGTTCTCCAGAGAAACAAAAAGAAGTGGAGTGATATAGGTTCTTATCTATTCATCTGTGCTTCTCTGTCCCCAGGAGAAGACCCTCAAGGGAGAGAATATGAGTCCTATGTCTTTTTGCTCTGCATCAGGGGTTCTCAACCTTTCTAATGCCATGATCCCATAATACAGTTCCTCATGACCCCAAACCAAAAAATTATCTTGGTGGTTACTTCAAAACTGTAATTTTGCTACAGTTATGATTTGGAGTGTAAATACCTGACATGCATTATGTATTCTCATTGCTACAAATCAAACATAATTTAAGCAGTGATTAATCACAAAAACAATATTTAAATATTATATATATAATTATTAATAATTAATAATTAAAAAATAAAAAATAATAAAAAAATAAAATAAAATATGTCGAGAAATATTAATCCAGCAGGAGGCAGCCTGCGCTGGGGCGGGAGGTAAGTCTTGCCTGGGGGGGGGGGGTCCGCAGACGCTGCCTTCTTCTTCCTGTTGTCTCCCTCCAGCTCGAGCTGAGGCTTCACTTTGCTGGGGTTACTGGGCTCCGTTATCTGCTCCAGGAGTTATCTGCTCCAGGACTCGTTCTTAACCCCTCCAGAGCCAGCACCTGGATGCTCTCTCTGGGTCTCTGTTTGAGTCCAGTCTCCAGGCAAAAGGGTAAATCCATCGCCCCTCAAAGGGGGAGGGCTGCTGATAGGTAACTAATATTAGTACAATGTGTGGGCAGCAGGGTCCCCGTTCTTTTCCGAGATCTTGCTGTAAAGTATTGCGATTCCTCAGTGGCTAAAGCCATTGGAAAACATGTATTTTCCAATATAGCGACCCACAGGTTGAGAACCGCTGCTCTACATCCTTATCACGATTTTCAGGCTAAACAGCCAACATAGATTTCCTTACATTCCTGCTAGACCTCAGTAATCAGTTCTTCATTTTATTATCTAAAGGTTGGAGACAGAATCACCTCTCTTGCATTAGAAACTCTGTGCCAGATCTGAAGGCCATCAATCAGGTTTCCCTTTGTTGAGGGACTAGTTGGCTTTGAATAAAAAAGGTTTAACTCTGCTAACTATAGAAAACTTACTCTTAATCCACCCACATACCTCACTATTGCCCTCTTCTTTAAGACTTATTATTGGGGAGTAAGGATGACTGAGCAGAAGAGAAGGGCATCCTTATAACCATATTCCAAAATAACTAGAAGATAGCAATAATAACTATCTAATGTTTGTGAAGCACTTAATACAGTGCCTGGCACACAGTAGGCTCTATATAAATGCTAATTTCTGCTGCTACAAACACTATCATACTGTTTCTCTCCTGTCTATATATTCCTGACTTTTTAATTTCCTCCCCCCTTCCCTTTCCCTTTCTCTCTCCTCCCCTGGTACCCCATTCCCTTTGTCTGACTTTCTGTCTCTGTCTGTCTCTGTTTTTTGGCCATTACCTGCTCCCCTAGCTGACCCTTCCCCCATCATAAGCTTGTATGACTGAATTTTTTAAAATCCATGTGTAGATTTTATTTTTCTCCTTCTATATTCCATTTTATTAGATTTGGCCTACCATTCTAGCCTTTGGAATTCTGATTTTATAATCCAGTTTGTTAGTTATCTCTCCTAGCTTTTTGACATCTGGAAATTAAATGGGTCTGGCATTTATGTCTTCACTTGAGTCATTAGTATGCTTATCATATCATTATTATTTTTCAAAATAAATTCCTATCTGAAGAAAAATCAACATAAGATGTTTTCATGTTAAAAAATTTTAGGAAAGCAGAAGCATTTCAAATCTGGGACTATGGATTTGGAACGAACATAGTATAAAGCTTGCCAGCTGAAGCCTGAAATTTAGGGGGGGAAGCTTAAAATTTTCTCAGAGAGTTATTATTGCACTAGGACTGATTCCATTGTGCATAGAGTAAGGATATGGGTGTGGGTGTATTGGCATACTCCGACCCATATTCTTTGTATAGTTCCAATTCCAAAAGGCAAATGTTGGATTAAATATGGTATGTTAGGCATAATTCCTAGATAGATTTTTTTAATCTTTGCCCATCTAGGCGTAGTACTTTTATGAACACTGCCCCAAAATGTACTGCAACACTCATCTGCTGGTAAAGGAATAATGCTATAAACTGAGAGGCACTCATATCGAATTGAAATTTTCATCCAGGCTTTTTGAATCCAAAGACAGCTTTGCTGAGATGCTTATACTACCTAATTCACTAGGTTGTTGCCAGAAAAGCATGAAGCAAATTATAAAACAGAATGTGAGCTGTTATTATAAAAACACACTGATCAAAGAGGAGGAGAATATTTTTGCAAATTATTATATGTTTGAAAATTTCACCTCCGAAGTTAAGGATCATTTGACAATCATTGGATTTTGAACCAGCCCTAATCACATTCCCTTATTTTAAAATGACAACAACTAGCAAAATCTAGGAAGAAGATGGTAGTTGAATTGAACCCCCAAAGGATTTAAGGTTTCCTAAGATATATTACATGGATAAGAAGAATGTTATGGGAATGGGTTATGGCCAATGAAAAGGACTGGGGGTTGAAGATGGAATATTGCATATGGGGCAAGACTAGTTGGAGTTTGGCTGAAACACTGATTGCACTGGGAAATAAATGTGTGATTGTCTGGAAATATAGGTTTAGAATGATGGAAGGGCAGGATAGTGTTGTACAGACACCCACAAGGATAACAGCTGACATAGATGGATATGAGAGAATGGGAAGCCAAGGGAAGGAGTATTGGTATAAGCAGTTCACAATTCAGAATCAATGAAATTCTGACTGAAGCTTTAGTGATAGCTTTCATGATACAGAGATTTATTACTCGATTCTTTCATGAAGCTTGGAAATTGGCATGATGTTGTACACGTCATCTCCTGACAGGGTGGCTGTCTGGATAGAGCTCTGCCTGTACTGGTTGAATAAAGAGGATCAAAGTCAGATTTTATACACTAGACTTCCTGTCCATAGTCAAATTTGTACTGCTTCTGGACAAGAGTCACAGAGTGGAGTGGATTAATTCCCTGAAAATCAGAAGGGAGTTCTTGCTATGCTCTGAGAATAAAAGACAAAGGGAAAAAAACAAATCTCTGTTATATTATACTATTTAATGAACAGATACATTTAGACAATATAATTTAAGGCAGAAGAAAAGAGTACTATAAATTAGGGGGCTTTAGAAATGCTTTGTATATGGTACATGAACTGAAGCTTGAAGAAAGCCATGTATTTTAAGAGAGAGAAAATGAGGAGTATGTTTCTGGCTTAGGAGGAGGTGGGACAGTCATTGCACAAATTCAGGGTTTCTGTAAAATTTATCACCGTACACATCCATCAGGGTTGACTTGGTCCTCCCCACCAACTGCTCTCCTTTTCCAGGCTGATCTGAGAATGAGAGACTATGTGGTGTAAGAGAAAAGATACTGGATTTGGAGTCTGAAGACTTGGATTTGAATCTTTATTCTGCTCCTTATTTTTATATCCTTGAGTAAGTTACTTACACTGTTATTGACTTGATTTTTCTTACTGAAAAATGGCATCTTGAGGTGTTAAGTAAGTTAACCTTGGTCAGATATAAGGTGCCCAGCATGGAATTCAAATTTAGACTTCCTGTCTCCAACACTCTATTGTGCAGTTCTGCATTTTCTTTGGTTCTCATGTAATGTGAACAAAAGTCCTGAAAATGTATTGTGGAACATGGATCAGGATAATCCAAAATGAGATGCCATGGGGTGGGTTGTGAGGTGCACCATTAGAGTACCTCTGCTGATCTGAATTAGAATTTTTAAGGAGAAACTTTAAAAAGAGGAATTTATATGAATATGCCTTCCAAATTTAAATCCTCTGATCCATGAGTTAAACGATTTAACAATGGCTTAGGGTTTGAATTGTTTGGGTTTGAAGGAGAGCTCACTAGACCTTCCTAGATGGCCTCCTATGGACAAGTAGGAGAAGTAGGCTGTCTTAGCTTCTCCCTTCAGGTACCTCCAAGCTTGTGACTTTACTTTAGTAAATGTTTTCCCTCTGCCCTTCAGGGACAAAAGAAGTCCCTTGAGTATGTTTAGGGAAATGAAATAATATAAATGAGATTTTAAGGAAGTGATTCAGTTCTCTTCTTACCAAGCTTCCTTCCCCCTAATCCCAATGTTTAGCTCATCCTTTTCCCAGAGTATATTCATAATGATGCAGATTCATGTGCTTATTCTCCCCACCCCTTTTTTTAAATTTTATAAAGCTATTTACCAGTAAAAATCTTGTTGGTTTATTTCAAGCACTTTGCCAATGAAATCAGAGATTGCCATTGTGTATTCTATGTAGCTTCCTCTCTTTCATCCATATGCAGAGACTACTAAACATACACAGACCAATAAACCCATTAGGGAGAAAAATTTCCCCCATCCTTGTGGAAGAAAAGTGTGTGTGTGTGTGTGTGTGTGTATGATAGCTATAGAAATCCTATCACCTAGGCTGAATGGCCATGCACAGAGCTGATATTTTTCCTTTGATTTCCATGGCATATCCACAGTGTATAATATCAGTTCTGGTGTTACAATTTTATCTTAATGCCAGCTTGTTGAAACTAGGAGAACAGCAATGTAAAATATAAACTATAAAGAAATACATACAAGATTTAGAATAGATATTCACTCCTAGGAGAGATAGGGAGAGAAAGGAAGCATCACCTTTATTGTTATACAATTCAAGCTCATCCCCCTCAGAAGGGGTCCCTCTTCCTCTCTCTCTCTCTCTTTGTCCTTCTCTTTCCTGCTTCTTCCTTTCCCTGGGAAAGGATAGAGAAAGGCCAGCCCTGGACTGCAAATAGCAAGAATTTATCATTTTCCTGGAATCATCCCATTTACTGGAACTCCCTCATCTTCTGAGAGACTCACAGCCTTCACAATGTCCTCTGTCTTGGAAGAGTCTTTACTTTCTATCTTTTTGCTAAATTTGATCATGTTGACTCCACCCCACTTCTTTATTACTTTCTCCTCCTTTATATTCCACAACAATTTTAAAGCACTATATTTTGCTGTTGTTCAGTCATTTCTCAGACTCTTTGTGACCCCATTTGGGTTTTTCTTTTAATTTCTTTTTAGAATATTTTTCCATGGTTACATGATTCATATTCTCTCCCTCCCCTCTTTTCTTCCCCCTCCAGAAGCTGACAAACAATTCCACTGGTTTATACATGTCTTATTTCTCATCAAACCTGTTTCTGCATTATTCATATTTGTAATAGAGTCATCTTTTAAGAAACACAACCCCAAATCATATACCCATATAACCAAGTGATAAATCATATGTTTTTATTTTGTGTTTTCTACTCCCACAGTTCTTTCTCTGGATGTGGATAGCTTTTTCATAAATTTCACGGGATTGTCCTGGATCATTGCATTACTATTAGTAGCAAAGTCTATTACATTTGATCGTCCCATAATGTTTTAGTTATTGTGCACAATGTTCTCCTGGTTTTGCTCACTTCACTCCACAACAGAACATGGAGGTCTTCCCAGTTTTTATAGAAAATAAGCAGTTCATCATTCCTTATTCCATCACCATCGTATACCACAATTATTCAGTCATTCTCCAATTGAGGGAAACCCCCTTGTTTTCTAATATTTTGCCATCACAAAAAGTATAGCTAGAAATATTTTTGAACAAACATTTTTTATCTCTTTGGGGTACAAATCCAGTAGTGGTATAACTGGATCAAAGGGCATGCATCCTTTTAAAGTCCTTTGGGGATAATTCATTTTTTTTTTCTAAACCTAATCTCTCCCATAATGTTTCCCAATTTCCCAGCAGTTTTTGTCAAATAGCAAGTTCTTGTCCCAAAAGCTGGGATCTTTGGGTTTATCATAGACTGTCTTGCTGAGGTCACTTACCCCGAGTCTATTCCACTGATCCTCCTTTCTGTCTCTTAGCCAGTACCATATTGTTTTGATGACCACTGCTTTATAGTATAGTTTAAGATCTGGTACAGCTAGGTACCCATCCTTCACATTTTTTTCATTAGTTCCCTTTATATTCTTGATATTTTGTTCTTCCAAATGAACTTTGTTATAATTTTTCTAATTCAATAAAAAGTTTTTTGATAGTTTATCAATAAGTAAATTAATTTGGGTTGGTTGGGGTTTTCTTGACAAACATACAGGCCCACTTTGCCATTTCCTTCTCCAACTCCTTTTTGTGGATGAGACAAATAGGATTAAATGACTTGCCCAGGGTCACATAGCTAGAAAGTATCTCAGATTGAATTTGAATTCAGGAAGACTCTAGGACCAGCACTCTAACCATCCTACCAACCTAGCTTCCCCAAAGCACCTGGTTCCCTTACTCCCTCTGGCTATTATTCTGACATAAAATGTACTTCAGTATTTTAAAGATTCAATCATGATTAGCATGGGTACTCTGATGGTACACTTCCTATCCCACCTATGAAAAACCATTCTGGATTATTCTTGTTCATGTTCTTGACTACATTTTCAGGACTTCCATGAACATCCCAAAAGAACTAAGCCAGAGACAAGAGGCTTAATTTGAATTCCACTTTAGACACTTTATACCTGACCATGGTTCACTCACTTAACACCTCAGTGCCTCAAGCTGCCATTTTCCAGTTCAGTGATGTAGTAGGAAGATTGCTGGACCTAAAGTCAAGAGAGAACAAGACTCAAATTTATTGACTGCTGCATCTTCGTGCTTCAGAAATTTGGAGTCATTCTTGACTCCCCTTTACCTTCCATAACTAATTAGCTGCCAAGTCATTTTTTGTTTTTTTAATTAAACCCTTGCCTTCATCTTAGGACCAATACTATGTATTGGTTTCAGGGCAGAAGAGCTATAAGGGGTAATTAGACAAGGGGGGTTAAGTGATTTGCCCAGGGTCATACAGCTAAGAAGTGTCTGAAGTCATATTTGAATCCAGAAGCTCTTGTCTTTGGTCCTGGCTCTCTATCCACTGAGCCACCTCGATGCCCCCTCAGCTGCCAAGTCTTGCCTACGTAAAGTCTCTTTCCTTTTCTCTGTTCACATCACAAGCCTAATAGTTTTGGTCCTAATCTTACGTAGACTTAGTCTCCCTAAATTAGCCTTCCTTCCAGTATCTCCTCTCTCCAACCCATTTTTCACACAACTGCAAAACTGTTATTCATGATGCTCAAGGCTGATAAGGTCACTCTCATACTCTTGAAGTTTGAGTGGCTCCCTATTATCTTTGGAAAAAATGCAAGTTTATTTGGCATCCAAAGCCCCTCACAATCGGATTCCTTAACAAATAAATATATTAATTAATTATCTGATCTTTTGTTAGAGACTTCCAGCTCTTTCTCCAATTGTGAAGTCTTATCTATCAGACTGCTGATCTCTTTCTCCCATTTTCTTTCCATCTTTTGAGTAAGCTCCAATTTGAGTTCTTCCAGAGCTTATGGATAATTTCCATTTTGGGAGGCCTGTTTTGATTTTGTTTGGATTTCATCCTCTTTCTCTTCTTTTCCTTGGGTACTCCCACCATAAAAGTTTTCAATAGTCACTTTTTTCCCTTTCTTCTTGGAGGCTTGATTTTGGGCCATGTGAGCCATCCCTTTGGTGGTTTTATTCCCCTTTCCTTTTTGGTCTGGGGTCTGGGTGATATGGGAGGGTTTTCTGTGAATTTAGGTTGCCTCAGATTAGTTCTTCCCAGCCTCTGAGGTTTCTTAGAGTGCCGAACCCTGTGCTCTGCGCCCCTGAAATTATCTGATCTTAATAAAGTTGATTTCACATCTCCTGCCTCATGCTCTATAATCCAGTGAAACTGGCCTATTTGCTGTGCCCTATACACAATATTTGACAATATTGTGCCTTTTCACCAACTATTCACCATTAATAGAGGTTTCTGCTCTGACCTACATCTGTTGGAATTACTGCTGGCCTTCAAGGTTCAGCCTCATTTCTGCCTCCTATATGAGGCCTTCTCTGATAGCTCATTAATATGACTTTATAAATACAGGTTGTCTCAAAGGTCCTAGCTCAGTTTTTAAACCATTAGAATTTTATTTTGGATATATTTTGTGCCCCCTTCCCCTACTTTATTTATTTATTTGCTCATTTATTTATTTCTTTGTTTATTTATTGATTTGTTGATATTCATTCATTTTTTATTTGTTTATTTATTTATTTGTTTTTTTAAAACCCTTACCTTCCATCTTGGAATTAATACTGTGTATTGGTTCCAGAGCAGAAGAGTGGTAAGGGCTAGGCAATGGGGGTCAAGTGACTTGCCCAGGGTGACACAGCTAGGAAGTGTCTGAGGGCAGATTTGAACCCAGGACCTCCCATCTCTAGGGCTGGCCCAATCCACTGAGCTACCCAGCTGTCCCCCTCCCCTTTCCTATTTTAGAATGTAAGTTTCTTGAGGGCAATGATTATTTTATTTTTGTCACTCTATCCCCAGTGCCTCACATATGGCGAATACTTACTTTGCTTTTAGAATTGAATGACATGATCCTGGATAAACCTTCTGAGCCTCAGTTTCCTCTAAAATGGGGACAGTAATGCCTATGGCTCCAACTCAAATGTCACGGATGTGGACAAAGTGGTGTTTAAAAACCAATATCAGCTCCTATTGTTATTCCTGAAGCTTCTGTTAAGTTTAAATGGCACAATACAACATTATAGCTTTAGCTGCAGGCCATTATCTGGTTCTCACTATACATTGGTCTCAATAAATTGCATTAAATGAGTTCCATTTGCCAGAATGAAGATGGAAAAGAGAAAGTCTCCCTAATTCTCCAGCCTGAGACTCTGCTCTCAGTGGAATCAATTCACAGGGGTGTACCAGTAAAGGTTAATGAGCTCTCAGATTTAGTTGGAAGAATGGTCTATTAAAATAATGCTTGGCTATCATCTGAGAATGCTAAATGGCCATAAAGTAATCAAATATTTATATCGATGTGCCACGCAAGGTGAAGGGCACACCCGAATTTGCCAGCTTATCAAGAACCAAATGAGCTGAAAGGCCACAGGTCTCGTCCAGTGGCTTTGGGTTGTTTCTAGCCATATAACTGAGAAGCTGAGAATCATTGAGTATATTTCCTTATTTTCTACACTCTGATTGGCATCCTATAGACCAGCTAAACATCCTCAGTGGTTCCAGTCTTTAACTTTTTCAATTCATTATGGTTAGTTAGTTACTTTGGTTGATGTCCCCACGAACTCATCTGAGCTCAGAGCTTCCATCTGGAGCCATTAAAATGAGTGCCGGAATGAGATATATCTTGTAGAGAATAACATCTTGTCATATAATAAAAGACAGCGTGGTGCAGTGCTGAGGTATCAAACATCTGGCTGGAATAATACTTCCAAGTACAACCTGATTAGATTAAAATGCAATTGAGAAATACTTAAGAAAATAAATAAAAATACAATAAAACATAGATAATGTTAATATGTGGTTTTCTAAGTCAATATATTCCCCACCTTGTCTCCCTAGGGATCCTTATACACTGGCCAACAGGGCCCCCATTTCTATTTGGGTTTAATATTACTGTTCAAAGCAACTGTCTAAGACTTTTAGTTGGGAATATAAGCTAAACTGCATAGGTGGAGGGAACTTCCTCATCTGTGAATCTGTATACCAATGAAGTTACAGGTCTAGTCCATACCCCAGCGTATGACAGTATAGCACTCCAATACTTGCAAAACTCTTTGTACACATAATCTAATTCAAGTCTCACAATGCCTTTTGGTTAAGATTTTGTGTATTATTGTGTCCATTTAATTGAGAAAAATGAGGGTTAGAGAAGTTAAATAACTTCCCTGTGGTTTTCTTAGCTAAGTTTCAGAGGTTAAATCTCAACTCTTGTCTTCCTGACACTAAGTCTACCATTTTGCCAATTATTTATATTCTCTGCAAACAATTAATAAACATATATGGTCAGGCATTGTGCTAAGTACTGGGGATACAAAAAAGCAAAAAACACTCCCTGCCCTCAAGGAGCTTATAATCTAATAAGGGAGACACCATGCAAACAACTATACCAAAAGCAAGGCATTCCTATAAAGAAAACATTAGAAAAGGTGAACACAAGAAGTCATTTTGAACTGGAAGTCCCGGAGGCATCTTACATTCAACATAGCTTGTTTCTTTCTTCCCAAACCCACCAATTTTCCAGATTTCTCTATTACTATTGAAGGCATAAACCATTCTTCCATGGATCGGTTTTATGAGTCAATTGCTACATCTTATTTTAATCTTCAAGATATTTTTTACATGCATCTCCTTTATAGTCATATTCCTAGCCTGATTCAAGCCTTCCTTAGCTCTTACCTAGAATTTGTACCTCATTTCCCTGCCTTAAGCTTCTCCCCATTCCAAACCATCTACCATAGAGTTTTCTTAAAGCACAGTGTCATTCCCCTACTCAAAACACCCAGGCCCTATTAACTCAAGTGTCCAAAATAAAAGGAAAAGGAAAATGGGAAGGACTGACAAAACGCACACCTTGCTCTTGAAATTCTCACTCGGCTGATATAAGCCTTTTGAGGCTTTCCTGTTTGGTCTTGAGGGAGGACCACTCATCCTCCTTCGGGGTCTACTTTTCACTTAACTCTCAACTATGTGTGATATCGAAATCACTTTAAAAGACTGATATATATTAATTTAAGGTTGCCAAGGAATTCAGCTATGTAATTCTAAATGAAAACTCAAGTCAGCAGTCAACCTTTTGGAGTTTTTAATTACAAACAGGAGGAAGAAAGGTATTAGAGAGAGAAATAGAGAGAGAGAGAGAGAGGAAGAAGAGAGAGAGAGAGAGAGAGAGAGAGAGAGAGAGAGAGAGAGAGAGAGGAGAGAGAGAGAGAGAGAGAGAGAGAGAGAGAGAGAGAGAGAGAGAGAGAGAGAAGAGAGAGAGAGAGAGAGAGAGAGAGGAGAGAGAGAGAGAGAGAGAGAGAGAGAGAGAGAGAGAGAGAGAGGAGAGAGAGAGAGAGAGAGAGAGAGAGAGAGAGAGAGGACGAGAGAGAGAGAGAGAGAGAGAGAGAGAGAGAAGGGAATAGGGCTTAAATACCCCCTCTGTTTAGGCTGGGCCAAAAGGCCCAAGCCCTTAGATAGCTGAGGCAAAGAAAAGAGATCAGTCCCTATCACTCACGTGACCAAAATGGAGAAACAGTCTCAGGGGCCTCCACCTCCAGCCTCCTTCAGAGCAAGCCCTCCTCTCAGACCTCTCCAGGAGCTCTCCCTCCAGGACCTCTCTTCTCTCAGACTCCTTCAGAGCAAAACCTCTCAGAGCAAAACCTCTCAGAGCAAAACCTCCTCCTCTCTCCTCAGACCCCGCTATCTTTAAGGAAACCATCTAAGTTCCCTCCCCTCAGTTCTCACATCTACCAATCACTGTTGATGTCTCCCCTGTGCCAATGGTGGCTCTAGCTTAACCCAGGACCGCCCAGAGGTCTGTTTCCTTTGCACATGTCTGTTGAAGGTTATATTCTCAAATAATTAAATCTTGATCTTTGCTGCAGCCCTTCCTAAATCCTGTTACTCTAAGTAGGGTGGAGATTGTATTTTCCAAGACCTGGTTCTGTCATTCCAAGTATCTCTATTGTATCAATTCTAAAATCAATCATGACTCAAACAACTTCCTGTTCTATGCTTAAGCATAGGTCAAAACCCTTTCCATTGTTTAGCAAAAGGTTTCTGTCCTAAATTAGTCTTAAGTAGAGAGGAGAAGGATCATCCCATGCCAAGGGGTTTCACATTCCACTAGAGTTCTTACTATCAGTAGGAAATTTTTTCCAGTATGAAATTTCCCAATGGGGAAATTTCCAACATTCATAAGTCTAAGAAATTTTAAGGTTTACATATGGCTCCAAGAAGCTGTAGTGTGCACAATGGCCATATCCTGGTAAAACTGTCTCAGCAGACAGTTTAAACCAGGTTGAAGGTAACCAATAGGCTCCAATCCATCTGTGAATTAGGAGGATGTGTATCCCATGCATGGGAAGACTTTCTCCAGTGGAAGAGAAGGATTAATAACAATGGCCAGGAAGCTGAAATGGGTACTGTGGAGGGCTTAAAGCTTGGTCAGACATGGAAGATGCCAAGGTCTTCCACTGCATTGTCAGTTATACTGAATTTTGTCCTGCTACTGGACTTTGATGTCCCTGGAAATGAGAGAGGCTGAAGACTCTGTGAAGCTCTGCTTGTGATCTTATTGGTCCTCTGAAATCAAGGATGGGAAAGAACAACAAATCTCTTTACAAATTGTCCTCTTCCTACCTTTCAGGGCCTTTGTACACTTTATTTCACTCCATGAAATCCAGAGTAAAATGACACTGGCCTCCTTGTAATCTCCCATGCTTAGAATGCAGTCTCCCTATAGGAATCTCTAGATTCTTTCAAGATTTTAGTTCAAAATAAACTTACTTAAAGCCTTTCCTTCTTTCCTTCTTTCCTTCTTTTCTTCTTTCTTTCTTTCCTTCTTTCTTCCTTTCTTCCTTTTTTCCTTCCTTCCTTCCTTCCTTCCTTCCTTCCTTCCTTCCTTCCTTCCTTCCTTCCTTCCTTCCTTCCTTCCTTCCTTCATTCCTTCCATTCTTTCTCTCTTTCTCTCTCTCTCTCTTTCTCTCTCTCTCACCTTCTGTCTTGGAAGCAATGCTATGTACTTCCAAAGCAGAAGAGTGGTAAGGGTCACACAGCTAGGAAGTATCTGAGGTCACATTTGAACCTAGGACTTAAGCCTTTCTTAAACCTTGCTGCCTGTCCTTCCTCAAACTATCCTGAATTAATTTCATATGTATTATGAATATATATACATATATATGTTGTTTCTCACAGATATACTTGTGCCAAAATAAATCCATAGAATTTCCATAGATGAGACCTTATTGTTATTCTGTAGTTCAGTCCCATCTGATTCTTTGTGACCCTGGGTAGCATAGCATACCAATACTACCAATGAAGTTTTCTTGGCGAAGACACTGGAGTGGTTTGCCATTTCCTTCTCCAATGGATTAAGGAAAACAGAGGTTGAGTGACTTGCCCAGGAGGATCCCACACCTAAGTGTCTGAAGCCATATTTGAACTCAGGTATTCCTGATTCCAGCCCCAGTGCTCTATCCATTGAGCCACCAAGACTCTTCCTAGGAAGAAGTTAAGTAACTTGCCCAGGATCAAACGTCTAATAAATGTCTGAGGCTTGATTTGAATTGAGGTCTTCTTGACTCTAGGCTATCTCTTAAGCCATTTGACTGCCCCCTTTAGTTAGATCATTTGTTTATTTGGTGTTTTGTTGAAGAATTTTTCCAGTCTTCCAGTTTCCATGTGAAAAATGATCCCCTAAATGGCTACTGAAAGTCCTGACTTAATGGCTTTCTCCATCATCCTGGGATGATGCCTCATTCTCAAGCCTCTCTTGCTTTCTTTTGTCTCCTGATTTTCATTTCTGGCTTCCTCAGCTTTCTCTCCTCTGGTCAGTTAAGGGATCCTGAGATGCCCCTGGAGCCCTCCAGTGTGCACCTAATCATCCAGGTGTCCATTCAGTTTTTCTCACAGGAGTCCTATTCTTCACTTCCCTGCCTTTCACCACTTTCACTTTATTTCTAACACTTTCTGCTTTCACTTGAACTCTCCCTCCTCTGTAGCTCTACCCCTTTTGGTCTAGTGGCCACCAGCACACACATCCTATTTTACTTGAGGAAAACTTATTGCTTTCATGATCAACTCAAACCCTCCAATCACCTCATGCCTCGACTATTTCTACATCACAGATATGATCCTGTTTAAATTCACAACCATTTGGGGAAGTTGCTTTATTTGCTTCACACTTGTAACCAACGATGAGTTTTAATAGCTTTCATATACCATTCTCTAGTGGTTTGAAATTGTGTGGGCATATGCATGTCACCCTGCAATGCAACCTATGGATTTTTAAACCCTATTTGGGTCTATGTTTTGTTTCTCACAAACCCCCTTTTTCCTTCTGAATCTTGGCTTGCCAGAATTATACACCCTAAGTTAATGCCTATTCAGCACTTTGAGATTATAAAGTGCTTTATATTACAATTATCTCCTTTCTAGGAAGTAGGTGTCATTATTATCCTCATTTACAGATGAGGAAACTGAGGCATACAGAGATTAAAGTGACTTTCTCAAGGTCACACAGCAATTGTCTGAGGTTGAATTTTTAAAATTTAATTTAATTTACTTTTTTTTTTGAGGTTGGATTTTAATACAGTTCTTCCTGGCTCCAGGCTCAGAACAATATCCACGGTGCCTCTAGTATAGAAGTTATTTTTAAGATATTTCTCACATAACAGTAGATCATCTCCCATTCTCAGTTTCTCTGTTAGGTGGAATTAGAGACTTTCACCATCAGACCTAGCACCATTTTAGATGTACATGGCACTATATAAACCTTTTAAAAATAATACTACATGTGTGGTATGGTGGTGATAAGCATAGAGTAAAAGATGGAGGAACTGGGTTTGGATTTCATCTCTATTGCCTGCCATCTAGGTGATTATGGGGGAAATTAATTGAGCATAAGAGAGTACAAGGAGTACTGGCTCAAATCAGAGGACTTGGCCACAACTCAGGCCTCAATTGCTTATTATCATTGTGAGGTTAGGAAGGTCACAACTACTCTGGTCCTCAAGTTTCCTTATCTGTAAAATATCTATCTTCTATCTAAAAATCCAATTTGTTTTATTCTCAGAACAATTTTATTTGGTAGTTAAAGACAAATATTATTTCCCATAATATAGAAGAAGAAACTGAGGCCTAAAGAAGTAAAATGACTTGCCTAAAGTCACAAAAATAGCAACTGTATTAGAAACAATTTAAAATGCTTAATGAGAAATGTCAAATGCAATAATTTCTTTTGTTTCAAGGGAGGGCTTCTACTTGGGGAAGAAGTGATGAGAGTTGTGCTAGTATGTAGTGACAGAGTTGAAAAATAATATCAATAAAACATTTTTAATTAAAAGAAGAAAACAAGAAAATGAGGAAAGGGAACCCACATGAAGCAGAATTTTTTGGTTATTATATATACACATATTTAAAAAAATAGAAACAAGCATATAGCAGACATTAATTTTCTCCTAAATCATTCTTTTTTATAAATTTAAATGTTTGCATTTTTCATTTCATGATAAGAAAGTAACATCAGCAACAACTCCTTTATGTAATATTTCATGTATATTTTTCTATTTGATAACATCACTGTAAGGATGACGAGTGTTATGATGTCCATTTGGAGGTAAAGAAACTCTAACTTAGATACATAATGAGTCTCTTTTCCTTGAGTTTGGGACTAGGAGTCAGGCCTAGAGTCTGAAAGATCTTAATTCAAATCTGATCTCTGATGTTTATTAGTTGTGTGACCTTGGACTAGTGTTGAAGAGAATTTACAATGCATGCAAAGGACATCATCTGTCAGTCAAGGGACAATTCCATTTGGAATGTTACTGGTTGAAGCAGTTGAAGCCAAGCCAACGGTTGGACTTATTCTGAGCGGGACTGAGAGGCTTTTGGTGTAGCTGATGGTGGTGGCTGAACCCGAAGAGCTAATTGTATCTCTGAGACTTGAGTTTGAAGGAAGAAGAAAGAAGACAGACAGTTGTCCTCTTATCTCTCTGACTGTCTCTGCTAGTGACTTCCATTTCCCCAATATCCTCCAAACCAAGGATTACTGTATAGAATAGGGAAAACCCCATCCCTCTTACCTTATCCTCCATCCTTTCCTGTCTTCCCAAGAGTATTTTCTCTAAATCATCATAGTACACACTGTTACTGAAGAAGGGGAAGGGGGAAGCTGAAAGGTTTCTGAAGAGGGGAGGAAGGGAGATTTGAATAGGGGGAAGAAGGGAGACATAAAGGGAGGAGGATAGGCAAACCTTGTTATACAGTTATCCAGTATTAGTTATCCAGTATCAATCAATATACACCCTCAGGAATTAAGATCTATTACACTAGTCACTTAGCTTCTTTTCACCTCAATTTCCTTACCTGTAAAATTTATTGTTCAGTTGTGTCTGATGCTTTGGTACTCCATTTGGGGTTTTCTTGGCAAAGATACTGGAGCAGTTTGTCATTTTGTTCTCCAGCTCATTTTATAGTTGAGGAAACTGATGCAATCAGAATTAAGAAGGGGATGATAATAGCGCCTACCTCTGGGGGTTGTTAGAATCAAATGAGATCACTGCAAAGTGCTTAGCACAGTGCCTGGCACATAGTAAGCACTATGTAAGTGTTTGCTGTTTATTACTATTATTAGAATTCTTCACCTTAGTGCTTGCTGGACTCTTCTCTGTACCCACGAAGTGGGGTTCTCTGACATCTCATTGACTGGAGTAATAATAACAACCAACAATTATAAATAAACCCTTAGAGCTTGCAAAATTCTTTACATATTATTTCATCTGGTCCACAACCATGGGAAGTAAGAGCTATTATTGATTTTAAACCCTATTTTATATATGAGGAAAAAGAGGATGAAAGAAATAAGTAACTTGCCTGGAGTCTCCCAGCTAGTTAGCAGAGAAGGCAGAATTTGAACCCAGGTCTTCTGGATTCTCAGTTTAGCGTTTGCTTCTATCCATGTTACATATGTATGAATTTGATTTTAGCTGGATTTAAAATCTTCATTTCCCTAGGTCTCTCACCACCCTTGAATGGTTTTCCCTTGACTTTCTGTTCTTTAACTGTAGTGGATTTATTTGAGTACTTACTTGACAGCATTGGAAATGGAGTAACAGATTGTATTTGTTCCAGTAACCATCTAAGTTTTACAGTGGATAATTCAAAGGCTCATCTTTCAGTACAGCTCAGTTCTCCAAGAACTCTGTAAGTCATTTGAACATTAAGCAGAAGTATATAGAAAAAAAAGCATAACTCACCAAAATAGAATGCCTAATTAGATTATAAAGAACAGCTGTTTCCACCACATAGTGAAAGGTTTTTTCCACTTCGTAGAATAATGGCTCAGCTTCCTGAGAATATATATAAATGTGTCCAAAAGTTTGGTGAATACTGTCACTGGTGTTGATAGTCCCGGAGACATTGCTGATCTAATCAAAAGGAAATGCCGCTTATGTATTCCACAGCCAGGATTTGAGAGGACCATCAGAAAACCTTTCAAAAATCTCTTTCTAAAGGATAAGTGATGCTTTTGAAGACCATCAAATTGTTTTTTTTTTTTTAAGGCTGAATACTTCTTCTTTTACAAAATGGTAGCAGAAATCAGACATTACAAAAGCCTCTCACCTTCCATACCTTAGTCAGCCTGAATGGATTCATTATTTATTTGTTGGTGTTATCCTGGCACTTGAAAGAACAGGAAGAACTCTTTATCTTCCACAAGTTTAAAATGTCATAGCAGAGTCAAGACTAGTTGGTGGACTGATATTGGTGTAGCCCTGGAGTCCCTCTTCATCCATGAGGCTCTACAAAATTATTTCAGCTTTTAGGTACACTGTAGCTCAGAATTCACCCTAACACACAGGCCATGAGCCTTTACTACATGTAAACTTTTACTGGTCAGCCAGAGGAATTAGCTTTTCAAGTTAGTGATGTTCCTAAAGCCACGTCTGATCACACCATCCCATAGTCCATAAACTGTAAGGGGTAAAATTAGGGTTGTTGACTGAATATATTATACTAGTAGTCACAAGAGATTAAAATTCAATCCCAATAAAATACTCAAGTCAGTTTGGGATTTTTATGGTGGTTTAATTACAATAGTAGGAAGAAATTAAGAAGAGAGAGAGAGGAAAAGGAATTGGACTGCTCTGGCAAGCCAGATAGGAGTTCAGAGGCCTAGGCTAAGGGGCCTTCTCAATCTAGCCTGGCTTCCAGCCATGAGGCCTCCTCCGAGATGAGAGGCATCCTAAGAGGATAGCGCTTTAGGAGGTAAAGGAAAAGAGGAATAGCCTAAACCACTCACCAAGCACACTAAGAACGCTGCCACGAGCTCCCAACGCTGAAAGAGTCAACGTCTCCACAAGAAAGAGCAAGAGTGAAAGGAAGTGATGCAAAACACATAGACTGTTCTTTACATCACTTCCTGCATCTCACATGTACCAATGGTAGCTTAAGCATAACTTAGGACAGCCCAGGGGGACTGTCAAATGTTATTGATTTGTCACATGCTAGCACATGTCGGTCATAGGCCATCCTCCTCAACACTTAATCCTTAAGTAGGGGTATATACATTCCTGGTTGTTAGAATTCTAAGACTAAGCAGGGTGGAGAAAATCTAAAATTCACAAAACTCCAGTGACTCTCTTTGATCTCCAGGATAAAATAGATTTTTTTTTTCTTGTTTGACACTAAAAGCCTTTCATAGCCTATCTCTCTTCCCTACTTCCAGTCTTCTTAACCCTTCTACCTCTCCATGTATATTATGCTTCAATAACATGAGGTTTCTTTCTCCTCTGCAAACTAGACACCCCATCTCCTCACTCTGGGCATTTTCACTGGTTATCTCTCATATCTAGACTTATCCCTCCTTCCCCATCTCCTCCTGGTTTCCCTAGCTTACTTCAAGTCTTGCCTTCTATAGGAAGCCTTTCCCAATGTCCCTTAACGCTAGTATCTTTCTCCTGCTGATTATCTCCAGTGTATCTTGTAGACAGCTTGCTTATATTCAGTTTGTGTGCATGTTGTCATTGCCATCAGACAGTGAGCTCCTTGAGAACAGGGACTGTTTTTTGCCATTCTTTGTATTCCTAGCCTTTAGTACAGTGCCCTAGTATAGAGTAGGAGGTTAACAAATGCTTATTGAATGACACAAAACACATAGTTTGAAGCAAACTCATTTTTTAAAAAAATTGAAAGATATTCTTCAGTTTATTTCCTTCATAAATTTTTCTCTGGTGTAAGTGATTTGCATCTTTTCTAAAACAGGATAAACATAGAAATATGTATCACATGATAGTACATATATAACCCATATCATATTACCTGCCATCTCCTGGGAGATGGAGGGGTAGGAGAAAGGGAGAGAATATGGATCACAAAAATGTCAAAAATCAAACTCATTTTTAATAAAATTGCAGAGTACTATAAGTAATAGCAGAGTATTTCCTATACATCTTTGCACTCTATCTTCTTCAAATACTATGGATTATGTATGTGGTAAATAAGTGTGGCCAAGATCTCTATGATATCTTTGTGGATGGGTATACATGAAAGGGAAATGTATAATTAAAACAAGTATGGTGGAAGGGAACCTCACACCTCTGACCCTGAGGAGCTACTGATGCCTTTTGATACTTAAGCCAATTCTCTGCTGGACCTGTTCTCTACCAGATATTGAATCTCAGCTGTTCTCTGTTGGAAACTACATAACTATTCCAACTAGTTTTCCATTTTCCAGCTAGCATAGTCACCTGATCCCCTGTCCAACTTTGATTAAGGATGCTATGGTTAATAAGCCTTTTCCCTGCAATGGAGAATAGAAGTTCTTTCAGTCTCCAACTGAGCCTAAGCTATTGCTTTCTGCTGAGTTGCTGTTTCAGGATCACTTGACACTCTTTCCTCTATCCACTGGAGGGAAAAGGTGAAGTGGTTAATAGCCTTCCCCTTTCTGGAGAGGGCTACCATGTTCTTAGTCAATTCACTCAATGGCAATAAAGCTCTTTCCTTCAGTCAAGCTGCTCACAGAAGGTAATGGTGTAGCCTGAGGGTGACTATGTTTGAAAGTTTGGGGAGTTCTAATTTCATGAAGTGAATACCAGGTTATGTTTATTTCATCACAAATTCACGGATGTCCTTGATTAAAACTAAATGTACATTTTCCGACAATAAAATATAATTGTTTAATTAAAGTAAGCAGATTGGTGGAAGTCCATGAGAAGTCTGGGCAGCTAGGAATTACGATGGATAGAGTGTTGGACTTGGATTTCAAATCTGGCCATAACCATTTATGAGCCGGGTGTCTCTGGACAAGCCAATTAACCTAGTTTGCCACTTTTCTTCATTTGTAAAATGATCTGGAGAAGGAAATGGCAAGCCATTCCCATATCTTTGCCTAGAAACCTCCAAATTGGCATCGTGAAGTGTTGGTCGTGATTGAGGTGACTGAACAACGACAATATGAGCTGTCTAGGGTATAGGGAGGATTCTGACTCACAACATATCCAGAACTTATGGGAGCTTTATGGGAGCCCATGGGGAATGAGTGCTCCTGGTATCACAGCATCAATAATCCTTTTGCACCGGATTGGGTGAAAGAGGATGTTGATTAAAATCTCAGCTCTGTCACTTTTTAGTTGTGTGACCTACCTTGGACAACTCACTTAATCTCTTCATTAGTGAAATGAGGGAGTTGGACTACATGACCTTAAGGTCCCTTCCAGCTCACAATCCATGATCTATCATCAAATGAAGGATTATGCAAGTTTCTGGGACTCTAGTGCGGATGTTTTCTCATCCCACTGTGTTTATAAACATTCATGCACTCGCATTAGTCCTCTCCTCTCCACATGTGGCAGAAGAGAATGAGTGCTCTGTTGTGGCTGACATAATTACATTCCTTTGAGGGATAGCATCTAACTATCCTACAGCACATGGCATTTCATCTCTTCTGCTTGTTACTGGGGTGTATCATGCACTGAACTACTCATTTTATGTTAGGACGGTGTTGTTGGGTTTTCGTTGTTGTTGTTATTTTGTGAAGCCCAAGTGTGTAGTTAGATGGAAAAGCAAGAATAAAAATGCATTTCTTAGCGATATTCTGATCATCTTGCAGCATGGTGTACTCTATGCAACTATTTTTTTAAAAAGCATAATGCTGTACGGAAATTTGCTTAGGCTGTAGGGATTACAAATGGAACACATACTTTTAGAATGGATGCTATATTATTAATTTCAGTGAGGGAATGAAGTGTGATGGGACAGGGAAACTGATAAGATATAGCAGAAACAGAGCTTGAGCTTTGGGGGAAAGAGAATTGGAATGACTTCTCTAACACATTTGGACCCTAGTTATTTCCCTTTTAACCTTGATAATGCCTTATTTTCTTTTCTCCAGCCTGCCACTGAAAGAATCCCGTATATTTTTTAGTCATGACAGACTCTTTGTGACCTCATTTAGGGTTTTCTTGAAGTGGGTTGCCTTTCCTTAAGTGACTTGCCCAGGGTCACACAGCTAGGAAGTGTATGAAATCAGATTTGAACCCAGGAAGATGAGTCTTCCTGACTCCAGGCCTGGTACTCTATCCACTCTATCACCTTGCTGCCCTTTTCAAGGTTTAGGGAGGGTCTATTAGGAACCCCATTCATTGGAAAGGATAACTCTAGTCCTAATCTTAATTCTAAAATAAATGGCTACCTCCAGTGCTTGACCATTAAGTCGCCCTACTCTCCATAATTCAAAAACAGACAACATTATCTTGTGTCAACAAATTGAAATCAAGCAAGTTTTCTGTTGAACGCCTACTATATGTGGAAAGAAACTGTTTTATTTTTGTTTTAATAACTCTAGAACTAGAAACATAAGAGATGTTTAATAAATGTTGAATTTGTGTAAGTGGGTAGCCAGGCGGGTAAGAACTAGAGTAATATGTAATACAATAATATATAACAAAATAACTTCTGAGGATTAGTTGAAGGAACCGAGGTTACTTTGTTGAAGGGTTGGGGATGCTATGATTCTAGTATTTGGATGACTGTCCTGTGGAAAAGGGACTGAGTTTCTTCTGCCTCATCTTAGAATCACAGTTAGGAGTAGGTTTGGAACAAAGAGGAACTTTCTCATAAGGAAAACAGTCTCAACATGGAATAAGCTGCCTTTCAAAATAGTGAGTCTTCCATTACTGGAGGTATTCAAGTAGATTCTATGTAATCTCTTGTCAGAGATGTCGGGGAGAGCATTCTTGCTTAAATTACAGGTTAGATCAGATTGGCCTCCGCTGTCTCTTCCAAGATGTTTCTATGATTTTATGATTTTATATGCAGTGCATTATACTAGATACTCTGGAAAATGGTTTCTGTCAAGAAACTCAGTAAAAGGAAATAAAATCTAAATAGCAAGCAGTGTTATAATAAAAGATTAAAACAACAATTGAGGACCACAAGAAAAGCAATGATCCAAGGAAATATTACATGAGTAATTGTCAGGTAGGTACTAATGGATTTCGAGGGAGGGAGTGAATGCTTAAGCTAAAGAGAGGGAAGTTGTTGGAGGTTTTAGGAATAAAGGAGGATTTTGTGAATGAGGTTTAACCAGAATGAGTGTTAAAACTATGTTTTATTAGGAGATAGGAAGGTATTTCTTGACCAGCTCTCTGACAGAATTAGAAATTCCCAAGATCATTTATTGATCTAAAACAAAAACTAATTGGAACCAAAGAAAGAGCTCAGCAAAGAGACAGATGATCACTTTGTTATGCCTATCTAGGTGGAAATCTTTTTTTGTTTGTTTGTTTGTTTTGTTTTGTTTTGCTTTGTTTTTTAAGCCCTTATCTTTTGTCTCAGAATCAATGCTGTGGAGGGCAGCTGGGTAGCCCAGTGGATTGAGAGCCAGGCCTAGAGACAGGAGGTCCTAGGTTCAAATCTGGCCTCAGACACTTCCCAGCTGTGTGACCCTGGGCAAGTCACTTGACCACCATTGCCTAGCCCTTACCACTCTTCTGCCTTGGAATCAATTTATTCCAAGGTGGAAGGTAGGGTTTTTTTTTAAAAAAAAGAATCAATATTGTGTATTAGTTCTAAGGCTGAAGAGCCTTAAGGGCCAAGCAATGGGGGTCAATTGATTTGCTATAGGTCAAATGGTCAGGAAGTGTCAAATTTGAACACAGGTCCTCTCATCCTAGGTCTGGTTTTCAATCCATTGAGGCACCTACATGCCCCAGGAGGTGACATTCTTTCCTGGATTAGATAGTGTTGTCAACAGTAAGACCTGATCGCATATGTATTTGCTATATTATGGAATTATAATATTAATTTTTTAATCTATAGATATTCACTCCAAAATATTTTGGACCAAAATGCTTGCTTTGGAGGGTAAAGTTAGATCACTGAATGGGTCTGAAATCAAGCAGATTGAGTGAAAGTAATACCAGGTTTTTATGGATTCAGTGAAAATTAAAAGAAAACATTGTGGGAGTTCTTTCTCTTTGGAGTTTAGCAACCATCAGATCACAGTTTGCCTTTTTATTTTTAATCTTTATGGGAAGTAGACTAGTCCAGGACTTGGCGATATAAGGGACAAGGGTTCTAATTTCACTTTTGACACTAGCTGTGTGACCATATGCAAGTCACTTAACATCTCAGTGCCTTCATTTTCTGAATGGTGAAATAGAGACTATAATAATATTAATAATAATTGACATTGAAAGTTGATCAATGACATTATCTTATTTGATCCTCAATAGCCTCATGAGATGGGTACCACAGGCTTTTCTCCATCTTACAGAAGAGAAACAGAGGCTTATAAAAGCTCAAAGGTTCTACTATTTTTGAGCACTAGCGATAAGATTCAAATTGAGGTTTTCTTACCTCCAAATCTGAAATTTTAAATATAATTCTACATTATTTAACTAAAAAGGCCATATTGACCACATAGGTGATATATGTAAAATGCCTTGAAAATAAATTATTCTATGTATATCTTTTGTTTTTTTTCTGACATGGTCATTGGGAACTTTCATTCCTAAACTGACTGGAATCACATCTCTGCACTGTTATGTTTGAGAACTGGCCATTCCTCTGTGTTCTAAAGTCCTGAAGAACAAAGAAGTGTAATCCTGGTACCACTGAGGCTGAGGGGCAAAATGTTATTAAAAAAACAAACAAACAAAACATCAACAGCTTTAGACTTTGCCCCTTCTCTATTAACTCTATAAACTATTTTGAGTTGCACACAACTAAGATAAGTCAAGGGACAGCAGGTCAGATGCTTTATGGCTGAACTAGCCCACCCCACCCCTCTACCTGTGATTTTATTTTTTAATTCTTGCATATCTCTCCATCTGTCCCTTTAGCTTTTAGCTCTCAGATCTTTCACTGGACTTTTGATCTGAGAAAGGCAATTACATACATACCAGTTCTTGTGTTCCACTCCATTGCTTGGGGAAAGTGCCCCACCTCTCTTTTGTTAATTGTTGGGTGACCTATTAGAGTCTAATTTCATTCCAATATTGAACATAAACCACCAAGAGACTACCCTGAATCAGGCTCAGCCCAGAATAGCCAGTAAACTTGATTTTGATTCCTGGAAAAAAATTCTAGAATGAATCATTGCAGAAATGGTTAGTGAACATACAGAAAGGAAAGTGGTAATGACAAAAACTCAGCAAGGATTCATCAGAAACAGGTCATGCCAGATGATTCTTATTATTTTGTTCTCTCCTGAAAATGCTACTAAAGTTAAGGCAGATCTGGGGACTATTATTGTACAGGTTACCCAGGTTTTAGGAAAGCATTTGTTTGAGTCTAATGCCTTTTATATGAACAGCATATAATGAATGCTCGTTAGTTAATTAATTTATGAAGTTTCTCATAATATTCATATGGAAAATATCAATAGATATGGACTAGATAATAGTACAATTACGTGGATTCAAAATTGGCCACTCTCAGAGAATGATGTTTCAAGATTGACTTTGGACCAGGTCTCCAGTAGATAATCCTAGAATGGATGCTTGGCCCTACACTGATAACATCTTCATCAATGACTTGGATGATGGTGTGGGTAGTGTTCTTACTGAATTCATAGATAATTGTAAACTAGAATGTGTGGTTGACACACTGTCATTCCTTTCTCTTTGTTCCTGTTGCTCTGAACCCCTTGCTCTACCATTCCTCAGTTGCCTTCTTATCCTAGAATATTCCTCTGCCTCTGTGACTTCTTCCTCTGCTTTGTTACTTCCTTTTAGAATCTCCATTTTAAGGAAAGGCTCAGGCCCATCATGCTCACTTTTTAAATTCTCCTTCACCCGGATTCTCCAGATTTCTTTCTGCATCATGTCCTTCTCTCTCCCCACTCCTCTTCCTTACTGTTCAGCTTTTTTTATATATGTTGTCATAACATTAGAACTAGGATTAGGCAGAGAATGTCCTTTTTTTGGTATTTTCAACACTGCAAATTGCTTAACATATAATCTGGGCTTAGTAAATGCTTATTGACTTGATTTGACAAATGAGATGCCAGTTGATGAATAAAAATTTCTTGACTTTCTAGAACACTAGGCTGAATTTAACAAGAAGTTCAGTAGGGACAGTTCCAAGGAATGTTAAAAACAATCAGTTTCACAAGTATCAGATGGAGAAGATGTGTTTAGACAGCAGTTTAATCTGAAAATGATTTTAGAATTTTAGTGAACCACCATGTAAATCAGTGGAATGATATGGCTTCCAAAAGGAGCCTGACCTTGGACTGCATTAAGCAACTTAAGAGTCCATAAATAAGGAAATGAAAGTTCTTCATTTTGCCTTCAGTCATATCTGATGTGTTGGGTTCAGTTTTAAGTACCATCTTCTATGAAGGAGGTTAATAAACTATAGAACATTCATAGCGGGACGAGCCAGGGTGGCGAAGGACTTTTCAGTGTAGATCATATAAAGATTGTTTGAATGAATGGAAGATCTATAGCTCAGAGAAGAGAAGACTCAGGGGGAACATAATAACTGGGTTCAAATATCTGAATAGGAATTAAACCTCAGAGGGAAGAAGCAGGATCAGTGTTTGAAAACTGAAAAAGGCTAATTATAGACTTGATGTAAGGAAAATTTCCTAATAATTAATCAATCAAAACGGAAATAAGTCCCCTCCCCACCCACACTCATACTTCTTGGGCATGTTATAGAAGGGATTCTATTTGGAGTTTGAGTTGGTCTAGTTGACTATTGGGACCCCTTCCTGTATTATCAAATACCTAGTTTCATCTCCTAGATGCCTGTAGTGGCATCAAGGATGAAAGCAAAGTCCTTTTCTTTCCCTTTTTTGAAAGGTAATAAAATGCATGTGCATATAAGAAAGAGTGATAAATCAGGGTATTGATTATAACACAAATATACAGAAAAGGAGATTTTTGTTTTCCTGGCATTTTACTAGATCATGCATTTATTTTACATAAGCTTTTCTGCTGTCTTAGAAGAGAAAACTACAAGCCAATTCACTTTTAATTCTAGAGATAATCATAAGACCTTGTCTCAAAGACTTCCTGCCCTTATGAGATTGCTTAAGGATAAATCTGATCCATATGCAGCAGTTTGTAACTATGGCTTAAAAAAAGAGAAAATAAGTAGGTGACTAATTAAAAAAAAGTGACCTCAGTTTCCAATGATAAACCAGGTCTCCTAGTCATGTTTTAAATCAGGCACAATTTTTTCCAGCCTCTAGGTGGTGCCCTTTGCTAGTTTTCTGAAAACCCTATAGAAAATTGCTATCTAAATACAATATCTAAATTATAAAATTTCTGTGGTTGAGACTGCTTAAAATTTTATAATAGCATGCTTTCCATGTGGGAGCTAATGAAAACTGATAGGAGCCTTATACTCTTTAAAAAATCATATTTATTTTCTCTAGCGGCTCAAGTTTCTCTGCAGGAGCAATTCTATCCTTTTCACACTCCCCATTTAGGTTTCTAAAATGTAACAAGTAGCTGAGACAAAAAAGGATGTCGAAGAGCGTCTCCTCCATAAATAGTTTATGTTATGTTCCGGTTAGCCTTAGACATAGACAGAAGCATCTTCCATTTTCCGATAAGAGTTTGTCCTGCCTGATTAAGCTTTTCTCTTGGAAAGCCTTTCTGGCCCTCAGCTTTTAAGAGGATACATACATAATTTGTGCCACAAAAAAGGTTAAAGGACTAGCTGTTAATGAAAGCCTTAATTGTTCATATATCCGAAGTTCAGTTTGGCCAAAGGTCTTTGAGAGCTTTCTCACCTTCCAGTCTCTGGTACTCAGACACTACCTTAGTGATGACCTGTAGGACCTGACTTGTTAATTTCCACATGTCCCCGCCTACCCTCTGCCATTTTCCTGAATAAAGACTATCCTTGGGCTCATTTCTATGCTTCAGATGGATCATTTTTATTCCTCAGAAAGAAATTGGATGAGCTCCGTAAAAAAATGCCCCCCTAAACAGGACAGCGTCCTGTGCTGATTTGCCATGATTCATCTTAGGGAGGAGGAAGGTTTCTTTCTTTCTGTCTTCCAGATGCTTGTCTGGAATGAAGTTACAATCATGGGTTGTTTACAGATGGCCTAGCTCTTCCCTAACACCAAGGAAGAACAATCATGCACTTAGAAGGAATGTAAGAAACAGGAGCTGTAAAAAGGAGTTCCCTGTGAATGGGGTGCAGGGTGGAATATAGATGATGAATTTCTTGGTGTTCATAGAGGGAGAGTGATGGAGTGTCCCAGAGATTAAAATCGACAATCCAGGTGCAGTGCAGGAAGACACATTGCCGGCTTCCAAGTACAGTGCTATCAATATACATCCACCCTACATTGCCAAGTTCTGTAGATACCAATTTCCTCTGGGGCACGAGTGTCTTTATACCTAGCATGGAATATATTTTTAAGTTACTGAGCAAAGAATACCAATGCACAGGGCAATGTGAGCAAGAGAATGAATAGCACAAATGTACTTGATAATTTTATACCCCCCTCCCAATCTGTTCCTGAAATTCCACAAGTTGGCATGTAATTTATTCTTTTTTTAATAGAATTTATTTTTACATTTAAAATTAGACTCATAACTAGAAGGGACCTCAAGATATTATTTGGAATCATCTTCTGTCTAGAGATAGGTATTTTGTTAGTAATCCTATTACAAAGGCAGCAGTGGAGGCTTAGGAAAGTCAAATGACTTGTCTAAAGTCAACTGGCCAAAAGTTCACTAATAGGGAGTTAGCTATACCTTGCTGCTATTTATTTCCCTTTCATTTCTCCCCATTATGTTATTATTTCTTTTTCTTTTGTCTTAGAGGAAAGATGAAAACCTTGGTCTTTTGATCTGGTTTTCATGCTCCTTTTATTCCTTTAGGAGGTCTATAGCATTATATGGAAGGTGAGTGGGAACTGGAAATGCCAATGACAAGAGGAAAGCAAAGACATATTATTAAGGAAGATTGTGGTTTTGGGAAGTCATCAACAAGAAGGTTTAAGGGTTTTCAAGCATTCCAAGGAAGTTGGTAATTTTAAAGAGTGCCTGTAAATCCAGCAGCCGAGGAAACCAACGCTGGAGAACTTTTTTACCTTGGGAGTTGTAAAAGGAAGATTTTGAACCCTAGACTTAATCCCCAGAAGCCCTTGGTAATCCTAGAATTTCCTATAATCTCACCTGAATCTCCATGTTGGCAAGATCACAATTGGTATTTAACTGGCAGTAACGCCTCCCATGCTCTCTCTGCCATTGCAGTGATGTAGTAAGTAAGCTTTGAATGGGCTAATCAGCCATGGGCACGTGCTTTTCATTTTGTATCCTTGATTTCTAATAATCCTTAATAAACCTCATAAAATATAATATTTTTATTATTAGAGATATAATTTAATTTTTACAGAGTTCTAGGATGCAGTGATGTATACTACCAGGTATTGTCACTAAGTTTGGTATCAATATGATAAGCCCCTTTGACCAGATGGCTGGGAGGTTGCCTAAGAAGGGATAAACCACCTCAGATCAGAAATGGCGCAGGTCGAATCTCCTATGGATGTATTTATAGCCCCACAATTCCAGAATGTGTTAGATGAGAGGTCAAATCTTTAAAAACAAAAACAAAACCAACTCCTTCCTCCCCCCTACCCAATCACAACCCCAAAGAATTCCAAGGAAGTAAGTTTTTTTGGGGGGTGGAGGAGGATAATATTTAAATGATGGGGAAGTAATTCACGGCTTATTTTGACCAAAGAATAACTAACTCTACAGAGAATCAAGGGGGCTATAAATCACAGAAAACTCCAATGCCTTACCTTAAATTGATCTTTTAAAGATATGGCAGGATAATGAGGCTCACCCAAGATAGCTAGCTTAGCATAGGTATACCTGCTCCATATTTAAACTCTTTAAGGAGTAAATAGTCTCACCTGCTTTTTTCTTTCCAATCCTAGCTTCTTTGTTTATTCTCTTTCCTTATGGGTGGGAAGGGCTCCTCTATACAGCCATTTAAACAGGCTCACATAAGTCTGCTTTTTTGCCTCATATAACCAAGTCATATGCAGCCCCCACCAATGAAACTCCACAACTTGGAATCTAATTTATTCTTTTAAAAGTAATTGATTTATTTTTACATTTGAAGTTAGACTCATCACTAGAAGAGATGCCCATCAACTGTTTTAGACAGTATGCGTAGCAGCACTTAATGAATTGTTGTGGGCAAACTTACCAGAAGTCCCAAACATGCCAGTTTCCTGCCTGTGTGGGCCATAAGGCTAAAACCATGAGTGAAGAGAGGAGGAATTCATGCTTCATTAAGTACCCACCCACAACTCCTTTCATTGAACCTGACATAAAAGTCCCTCTCCACCCCTTTCCTTCCACACGTATCAATTTCATTTGGAAGCAAGTGCAGATCTATAGTCAATTTGAGTTCAGTGATGTGCGGTTGCATTGTGCACTGGTGTTGAAATTGTAAGGATGTTTGGTTTGGTTTCATGTTTTATTCAATGGGTTGCACAGCTAATTGTTATGAGCCATAAAATAGCACATCTTTTCCCATTCAGCTAGACATTAGTTGAACACCTACTATGTTTATAGTGCTTTGCAAGGAAGCAGGCAAAGTAGAAAGTTTAGGTCATCAATAAACCTTTATTCAATGTCTGCTATGTGCAGGGCATGTTCCCTAAGAGCTGGGAATATCAACAAAAAGAAAAGAACAGCCCCTCCTCTCAGGAAGCTTAAAGCATTTTATCTCTATCAGACTTCTCTTAGATTCACCTACTACCTCCCTACCAACCAGCATATCTATGCATATGTAGAATCAATAACGAGAGAAAAAATATAAAATGGATGTGGAGTAATTAAATACAAGGTAGTGTGGGAAGGGGGGCAAATCAGAGAGACTTTATGTTTTGTGACCCTTCACCCCCAGACCCTTCTCTCTCTCTTTCCCTTTGGCCATCTGTGGCTGGTAAGACTTTGTATAGAAGGTGTTGTGTGAGATGTGTCTTGAAGGAAAAGAGGGATTCCAGAAGATGTAGGAAAGGAGAATAGATTCCAGGCAGTGCAAAGGCAAGAAGCTAGGAATTAGAATATTCTGGGTGAGGACCAGAGAGAAAGCTAGTTTGTTTGGGCAGTATAGTATGGGAAAGTGAGTAGTGTATAATTAGATTGCAAATATAAGTCAGGCCAGATGGTTAAAGGTTTTAAAAGTTAAATAGAAGAATTTATTTTTTATATCAGATCTCATAGTCAATAGGGAGCCATTGGAGTTTAATGAGTAGGAGAGTAACAGCATCAGATTTATATTTTAGGAAAATGACTTTGACACATATGAATGATGGAATGGAGTGGGGAGAGATCATAATAATTAGACTATTAAAATTCAGAGAATAATAAGATACCAGGCTCTCATGGAGATGTAGAGGGAGATATGGCACATCTACAAATAATTTTAATATATAATAACGCTTGATGAACATGAGAGGTTCAAGCAAAATGCTAGCTGAGAACCAGAAGAAAAAGGTCCTTTACCAGCTGGAGGATTGAGGGAAGACTGGCAGGCATTTGAGTTGGTCTTTAAAGAATGAGGAATTTTTTTCTATTAGCAAAGGGGGAGAGAAAGACATTTCAGGCTTCCTGAGCAATGTGAACAAAGGCATAGAGGTTGGGAAAGCTTGCAAAGTAGTTCCCTTGTTCTTAAACATAAAATATATGGAGTTGGTCAGCAAGGATTTATTTAGCTCTTACTATATGTAAGACACAGTGCTAAATTCAGAGGATACAAATATCAGGAAAAAAAAGTCCCTGCCCTCAGAATATATAGTCTAATGGAGGGGACAAGAGGGGATCAGGAAAGTCTCTTGCAAAAGAGTGGCTTTGGTCTGATTCTTGAAAGAGGATAAAGAAACTCCAAGGTAGAGCATTTCAGATATGGGAGATAGGCAGTACAAAGCCTCAGAGGTGGGCAATGTCCTCTTAAAGGAACTGAAAGTAAGCCATTGTAGCTGGATTACAGAGAAGTTGGCAGAAAATAAAATAGGAGAAGATATAATATTCATAATATAATTAACAACCTCTATAGCCCTTTACTCACCATGACCTAGGCAGAGATATAACACCAGAAAGGTCTTGTGGTATCAGACTTTGGAAGGCCTTGAATACTAGGCTAAAATTTGAAATGTTTTCCTAGGAAGAATGGGAATCCACTGAAGGTTTTTGAACAATGATTTCACAATCAAATGAAATAGCATAGTAGAAAGGAATTAGAGGCTGGGCTTGGGTTTTCAATGGTTCCTGGGTGCTCCTTGGTGGGAAACTCCCTTTACTGCTTTAATTTAATTAATAATTTAATTTTAATAATTTAGGTTATTTTAGTACTGATATAATTGCCCAGGATCACAGGAACAACATATGTGGATATTTTGTGAAGTACAAAGTGTTTGACAAATGTAAGGGATCAATCGGAGAAAGAAGAAGAAAGTAGGTATTTTGAATATTTATTATTCATGGGTTTGATCTCATTTATGATCATCCTAGAAGTTTCCACGTTTTCCACTTCGGACCTGGGGCCCTTTTGCTTCCTTAGGAAAACTTGTGTACCCGTTCCCAGGACTTCAACTTAGTGATGCCCAACTTAGTGGGGTTACTCAATTGGTATAGACCACCTTAGCTCAGAGTCTCCAGCTCTAAAGCTTTTCTAGTGTTAGGCTCTCTGATAACTGGAATTACAGGTATGGGACCTATAAAAAAGTCCCCAGGAAGAAAGTAGAGGATAAGGAAAATTCCTCTGGCAGTGGAGCCTGGGGATAGATTTGAGGGGGGATGAGAGACTTGATAGAGAAAGACAAATTAAGGGATTACTGCAATTATCATTGAATGAAGAGGTCGAGAGCATCTGGATGAAGGCTACTGAATCATATTTTGCTGGTGATTTCATTGATTTTCTCTCCATAACCAGAAGGTAATCTTGGATTAAATAGAACAATCATATGGTTTCATATGTGATTGATTAGTCCTAGTCACAGGATTAGTCCAATACAACTTTTGAAAACCCAGTGGTCATACCCTTCTGGAATAGAACATCTTCCTCCTTATCCATCATCCTTTTTATCCTCCATATTCATCACAAACATTTATATAGTACCTATCATGTGCCAGGCATTGTGCTAAGCACTTAAAAAATTCTCTCATTTGATCCTCACAGTAATCCTGGGAGGTAGGTGCTAATATTAGCCCCATTTTGCAGATAGGGAAATTGAATCAAGCAGAGGTTAAATGACTTGTCCAGGGTCATACAGCTAGCAAATATATAAGGTAATATTTGGAGTTAAGTCTTTCTGACTCCATTTCTGACTCTTTATCAAGTTTACCACTTACTTATACACATTATATTAACAACTGGCAGTTTTCAAGGAAAAAGAAAACAAAACCCTGCCTGTTTCTTGTTTTGCTACCCGAGTAATATGGGGTCTAAACCTGATTTGTGGAATCTGAGAATATCTTTTTAGTTTAGAAATGTTCATAAGTTTCTGGATTTAGAGTTGGAAGGGATCTGAGAGATCCTCTAGTCCAAATCTCTCATTTTATTGATAAGGATTCTAAAGGACCAGAGAGGTTAAATGACTTGGCTTAATAGCAGGGCCAACATGCAAATACATGTTCTCTGGTTCCAAAAGCATCACAATTTCCATTAAGCCCAGAGGCCTTGAAAAGATCAAACTCTCCAATCCATCTTTTTAAAGTACAAAAAGTGGCCTCTGGAGCTGACAGTTCAAATATAGAATTCCAAATTCATGTGAACTAAACAGATTTTAAGATTTCTAAAGAGGAAATTGTGGGTGATCTTTTTACAAAGCACTGTGGCCACGGTCCATTGTTTTTTGATGGCAAAGGTAATTTGCTGGGAGACATGTTAATGACTGTTTATTAGACACCAAATTCTCATTAACTGGTGTCTGTTCTGTGTCACAAATACCATTGTCATCTTAGCTACAGGTGAAGGGAATTCTCAAGTAGTTTCCGCAGAATTGTCAGTTACCTTGGCTCATTAACTATCCATGGCTCTCTTCCCTCTGAATGGAGACAAGATAGCAATAACTTCATTTTTAAAGGTTGATGGCACCATGTTCCCAGTCCATTGATTATTTTCAGAATCATTTTTGCTATATAAACAGACTACTTCACACAAATGAACTTGCTCTTTTCATTTCTTCCTCCTTTTTCTTTTCTGTTCCATTTCCCCCTTTTACTGTCATAATCTTTTCCTTTTTCTTCCTCCCTTCCAGCTTCCTTTTTCTTTGCCCTTCCTTTTATTCTTTAAAAATTACTTTTCCCTACTCACTTCCTTTCATTTTTCCCTTTTCACTCTTCATATCTCTGTTCTATCATATGTCTAAGCAGCTTTTCCTTTGTAACTAGCTCTTCACTTTCCAGAAGAAAAAATAGCTGTAACCTCCCTATAAAATAGATCCAGTAATAATTTCCTGCTCATAGAGGTTGTTTGAAACAAATTCTAGAAACAAGATTACATAGTCTGAGAGTAAGGATGATTTGGAGGTAGTGAGATCACCTATTTAAACTGATTTTGTTCAAGACACTTAACCTTTTACAGCTCTTTGGAGAAATGAATCGTCTTCTGGTGATGAGAATTATAAATTAATCTTGCTATTTGTCTAATGTAATTTTGATATTGTCAGGCTATAATCCTTTTTGGGGGAAGGGCATTTGAATAATGAATCATCAATCAGAAATGTTACTTTGGGTCAGAAACTATATGATCATTTGAGAGATCTATGAGGATTCATCAGGAGCTAGGATTCTAAATCTAATTCATCCTGTGAAGGCTCAAGTATCCTAGGAAACCTATGTTATGTTTGAACATGGGAAAAATATAAACATTTACTAAATTTGGAAAAATGCTCAAATGGACAGAGCCAATATGGCAGAGTAAAGGCTAAATTACCTACCTACCAAAACCGAATATAATGCTTTAGGGGCAAAAATGGGTATTTAACAAAATAGAGAACTTTCAAGTGTTTCCAATGAAAAGACTAGAGCTGAATAGAAAATTTGACTTTCAAATACTATATTCAAGAGAAGCACAAAAAGGTAAACAAGAAAGAGAAATCATGAGGTTTTCAATAAGAATAAACTGCTTATGTTACCCTACATAGGAAGATGAGCCATGTAGCTTTTAAGAACTCTATCATTTTTAGGGGAGTTAGAAGGCATGTACATAGACAGAAGGCACAGGTGTGAGTTGACTATGATGGAATGACATAAAAAATAAATGAAGGGGTGAAAGGAAGCAGGAGGAAAAGAAAGATGGGCGATGCAGAATGGAGTAAATTACCTATTATAAAAGAGATGTAAAAGAGCTTTTACAGGAGAGGGAATAATAGGAAGAGATAGCAGGTAATGCTGAAACCTTACTCTCATTTGAATTGGCTTTAAGAGGGAATAACATAAACACCCATATGGGTATAGAAATCTATCTTACCCTACAAAAAATAGAAATATAAGGATATAAGAGATGCATGGAGGAAGGGCTGATAAAAAAAGAGGGTAAATTGGGGAAGTGTTGTCTTGTTCAGAAACTAAACATTATTGAGGATGGTCAGGATGAAAGGAGAAATAAAGAGTAAATGGGGTGAAAATCAGGGTGGAGAGAAATACATTTAGTGGTCATAACTGTAAACATAAAGGGGAAGAACTCGCCCCTAAAACAGAAGCAGATAGCAGAGGGGATTAAAAACCAGACTCCCACATCCAATTCTTTATAAGAGACATACATGAAGCAGAGAGATAATATAAAGTAAAGGTAAGGATAATGCTTTATCCAAAGTTGAAAAGCAGGGCTAGCAATCATGATAAGCAAAAGCAAAATTAGATCTAATTAAAGGAGACACACAGGGTAACTACATTTTGCTAAAAGGTACTAGAGTTGATGAAGTAATATCAATAATAAACATATTTAGATCAAACATAATAGTACCTAAATTCTTAAAGGAAAAGTTTAGTGAGTTATGGGAAGAAGTAGTATAAGAAAACTACTGCAGGATCTCAACTTTCCCCAATCAGAACTAGATTCACCTAACCAAAAATGAATAAAAAAAGAAGTTAAGATGAACAGAATTTTAGAGAAGTTAGATATGAAAGACTTCTGGAGAGAATTAAGTGGGTATAGAAAGAAATGCACATTTTTCAGCTATACATGGTACCTAAATAAAATTGGTCTTGTATCACAGCATAAAAATTTTAGGACCAAATACAAAAAAAGTAGAGCTGTTGAATACATCCTTTTAAGATCATATTTTGATAAAATTCACATTGACTAAAGGTCTGTGAAAAGAGATTAAAATTAATTGGAACTAAACAATTTAATTTAAAGAGTGAATGGGTAAAAGAGCAAATCATAGAAAAATACTTTAATTAGAATGATAACAATTAGACAACATAATTAATGGTAAAGCAGAATATAGGAGAAAATCTTTATCTGTAAATGAGTATATCAGTAAAACACAGGAAAAAAATCAATGAACTGAGAATCTAACAAAAAACTTGGAAAAGATCAAATTAAAAATCCCAACTAAATAATACATTAGAAATCTTGAAAATCAAAGGTGAGATGAACAAAATTGAAGGCAAGAAAATGATTGAAATAATTAATAAAACCAAAAGCTAGGTTAATGAAAAACCAAATAAAATAGATAAACCATTAGTTAATTTAATTTTTTAAAAAGGAAAGAAAAACCAAATTACCAGTTTCAAAAATGAAAGGGATAAATTAACTTATAATGAAAAGGAATTTAAAACAATTATTAGAAGCTATTTTGCCCAATTATATACAAATAAATCTGACAATCCAAGTGAAATTAATGACTACTTGATGAAACATAAATTGCAGAGATAAACAGAAAAGGAAATAGAATACCTCAATAACCTAATTTCAGAAAAAGAAATGTAAGAAGTCATCAATTAACTCCTGAAGGAAAATTATCCAGTGCTAGATAGATTCACAAGTGAATCCTACCAAACATTTAAGGAATAATTAATCCCAGCACTATATAAGCTATTTTGAAAAATAGGACAAGGTGAAGTTCTACCAAATTCCTTTTATGACACAAATATGATTTTGATACCTAAACCAGAAAGAGCAAAAGCAGGAAAAAAAACTATAGGTAAATTTTCTTAATGAATATTCAAGCAAAAATTTAAATAAATAACAGCAAGGCAATTATAGCAATATATCACACAGATTATACACTATGACTGGGTAGGTTTTATTCTAGGAATGTAGGACTGTTTCAATATCAAGAAAAATATGGGTATAATTGACCATGTCAATAACAAAACCAACAGAAATTTTATGGTTATCTCAATCGGTGGAAAAAAAAAAAAGCTTTTAACAAAATGTAACATCTGTTCCCATGAAAAATTCTAGAGAGTATAGGAATAAATGGAACTTTCCTTAAAATGATAAATAGTATCTAACTAAAACAATCAGTAAACATATTTGTAATGAGGATAAACTAGAAACTTTTCCAATAATATCAAGTGTGAAGCAAGGATGCCCATTATCACCACCATTATTCAATATTGTTCTAAAAATGCTAGCTATGGCAATAAGAAGGAAAGGAAATTAAAGGAATTATAATAGGCAATCCAGAAACAAAACTATCACTGCAGATAATATGATGGTATACTTAGAGAATAAACTGAAACAACTATTTGAAATAATAACAACTTCAACAGTTACAGTATATAAAATAAACCCATATCATTTCTATTATTATTAGCAAAGTCCCCCAGCAAGAGATAGAAAGAGAAATTACAATTAATTTTATTATAGACAATATGGAATACTTGGGAGTCCATCTGCCAAAACAAACAGGAATAATATGAACACAATTAAAAAACCTTTTCACACAAATGAAGTCAGATCTAATCAACTGGGGAAAATATTATTTGCTTATGGGTAAAAGTAGCCAACACAATAAAATGATAATTTTACCTAATTTAATGTATTTATTCAGTGATATACCAAACTACCCAAAATTATTTTATAGAGCTAGAAAAATAGCATTAAATTTACCTTAAAGAACAAAAATGTCAAAAATATCAGGAGAATTGGTAAAAAAATGTGAAGATGGCTTAATTGTACCAGATCTCAAACTATATTAAAAATGGTAGTAAACAAAATAATCCAGTACTGGATAAGAAATAGAATGATGGAACAGTGGAATAGATTAGGAATACAATATATAGTAATAAATTAATATAGTAATTTAGTGTTTGATAAATACAAAATCCCAAGCTTTTGGGAGAAGAACTTATTATATGATGGAAACTGCTAAGAAAACTGAAAAACAGTATGATAGAAACTAGGTATAGACAACATTTTACACCATACATCATGATAAAGTCAAAACAGGTATATGATTTAGACATTAAGGGTGGTATCATAAGTAAATTAGGGAAGCATGGAATAGCTATGGATATAGAAGATATAGAAGAAGATATAGAAGAATTTATGACCAAACAAGAGACAGTATTATGGAGTCTAAAATGGCTATTTCTGATTATCTTAAATGAAAAAAAGATTTTACAGAAACAAATCTAATGAAAATAATATTAGAATGAACAGTAAAAGGGGAAAACTATTTTTCCAGGATATCTGGTAAAACCTCATTTCTAAAATATATAGAGAACTCGGTCAAATTTAAAAGAATACAAGTTTATTCTCCAGTTGATAAATGGTCAAAGGATATGAATAGGCAGTTTTCAGAAGAAGAAATTAAAACTGTGTTTAACAAAAAATTCTGGAAAGACATATGAAGTAATGCAAAGTGAAATGAGCAGAACCTGAAGAATGTTGTACACAGTAACCACAGTGATGTATCATGATCAACTGAGAATAACTTAATTATTATTAGCAATACCAAGATCCAATAGAACTCCAAGGAACTCATGACAAAAAAAGGCTGCTTCCATAGAAGGAACTGATGGAATCTGAATGCAGATTCAATCATTTTATTTCATTCATGAGATTTTTCTTCTTGAACAAGTGATATGTATCTTCTTTTACAACACGACAAACATGGAATATCTATTGTACAATAGCACTTGTACAACATATCATATTACCTGCTGTCCCAGGGAGGGATGAGAGGCAGGAGGGAGAAGAGAACATGGATTTCAAACAATTATTAAAAATGGAAACAATTATTAAAATTGTATCTGTCTAATTGGGAAAATATAATAAATTCTCTAAATCACTCTTGATTAGAGAAATGCACATTAAAACAACTCTGAGGTACCACCTCACACCTATCAGATTGCCTTCTATGACAGAAAAGGGAAATGACAAATGTTGGAGGGATTGTGGGAAAATTGGAACACTAATGCACCATTGGTGGAGTTGTAAACTGATTCCACTATTCCAGAGATCAGTTTGGAAGTATATCCAAAATGCTATAAAATTGCACATACCCTTTGATCAGGCAATACCACTACTAGGTCTGTATCCCAAAGATATCCAAGAGAAAGGACAAGAACTTATATGTATTTATAGCAATTCTTTTTATAATATCAAAAGACTGGAATCTGAGGAAATGCCCTTCAATTGGAGAATGGCTGAACAAATTATGACTCATGATTATAATCATTATACTATTATGCTATAAGAAATGATAAGTAGGATGCTTTCCGAAAAAAACAAACAAACCAACTAAAAGGATTTATATAGTCTGATACAAAGTGAAGCAAGCAGAACACTATATACTGTAACAATGTTGTATAATGACCAATTGTGAATAATTTAGCTAAGACAATTTCAAATCAAATGATGAAAAATGCTATCTACTTCCTGAGCAATAACTGATAGTTTGGATTCAGATCGATGCATACTTTTTAAACTTTTTTTTTCTTTTGGTCTGTTTTTTCTTTCACAACAAGACTAATATGGAAATATATTTTACATGATTGCAATGTATAACCTATATCAAATTGCTTGTCTTCTCTATGAAGGGTAGAGAGAGAAGGAGAGAATTTGGAATCCAAAATTTAAAAAAATGTTAAAAATTGTTTCCAGGATCTTGCAATCCAATGAGGGTGGGAAACACACAAAAGGAGGCAGTAAAGGGTGAAGGAAGAGCAAAGGCAATCTTGTTCCATGGACTTAAAACTAGGGACCCTAATGATGCAGAGTGGCATGAACTGAAAAATCCATTTTTTGACCTGTATAAAGGAAGGCTTTGGGAGGAATTTGGTACTCCAACATCCAACCCTCCTATCAGAAAGGAGAAGCTGAGGGAGGTGATCTGGATCAAGGCTTGTGTCAGCAGCATGGGGATGAGATTTGAAGTGATGAGCTTAATCTGGAAGGGGGATCTTATTTTGTGGAGCTGATAATAGGCAGGGCAACTGATGCAGAATGGAATGAGCAGAGTGGATTGTCAGAGTGGGAAGGAATCTCAATAGGTCCATCCATTCCAATTCATAGTCATCTAGTTTCCTTTGGCATTTAAAGCCCTTTCTCTCACACACTTTACATTGCTGCCACACTGGCCTCCTTTTTGTTCTTCTAGCAAGAAACTGTATCTCCTGTCTTTATGCCTTTGTATATACTGTCATTTGTGACTGGAGTATTTTCTCTTTTCATTTTTTCCTCTCTAAACATCTAATTTCCTCTAAGGTTCAACTCCAGCATTATCAACTAAATGATTTTTTTTTCTGATTTCCCCAACCCCAAGGAAATGACTTTGTATTGGCTTTCATATAGCTAGCATTTATATAGCACTTTAAAGTTTTCAAAAACTCTTCATCTCATTTTATCTTTGCAACAACTCTGCAAGATATTCCCATTTTACAGATAAAGAAACTGAACTGAGAGAGAGTAAATGTTTTATTCAGGGTCATACTCTAAAACCAGATTAATATATATTCCCACCAGATGGCCACCTATTAAAGTCATTTTCCAGGTGGTTTTAGCAGTATCCCTCTGCCTAAGGGAAAAAGAATCTCTCTAACAACTGAGCCCAGGCTCTAATTTATAGCACTATACAGTTTGCAGGGGGAAGAGGGGAAAGAGAAAAAAATTGTGGCCAGATTCATAAATTTAGCTAGGGCATGAAAATGAAGCTAGTGCTAAAATGACTAAAATATAGGGAAAACTATACTATTTTTAATAGAATATAAGAACTCAATTTACCATAGAAGGGGTCATTCAAAATGAAAAGGCAAGGAAAATGATATGCTCCTTCATTGAGCTCTCTTCTCAGTGGTTGCCCCAAACTTCCTTCCATTTTTTACCTGCTTTTCTTTTCTGAGTACTAGGTAAACCCTTGTCCCTTTACTTTACTCTCTGCAGATCATGGAAAAGATAAGGAGGAAGGGCTTTACCATGGCAGGATGACATAGGGTATATGAAGAAACAATCTGAGAGTGGAAAGATGAATTGAATCTTACTCTTTAAAAGACAACTAACCATGGATTGTCTCCAAAACAACTACACAACTCTCTTTACCAAATGTCATCCAATATTCCCTCACCCTACAATATTTTCCTCTACTATTGACCTTCTATGGTTTCCCTGGGCACTGAGTCCCTAGAACTGTTCAGAAAACATCTTTATAACTCTCCCACCATCACCACTCCTAGTTCTGTTCCTGCCTGTGGCAAATAGAGAATACTCTGATTCAGTGACCAGTGAGTAGGAATTCCTCTTCTTGCTCTTCCCCCCAAATTTTTTCTTATTTTTTTTTCTGTGTGTGGAATATTATGATCCATTTAGGAGGCACAGACATAGAATGGATCATTATCCTCAATGTAAATATTATTACATTATCTTTTCCCTAAAAATCGTCTCTCTTATCAACTTTTAATGGAGGGTACCACCATCTGTCTAGGCATACAAGTTTGGAATTTCAGTGTCATCATCAATTCAGTTGACAGATTTTGTGTTTCCTAGATCTATAACATCCCTTGCATCTGTCCTCTTCTGTCTAGTCACACAATCACCGCCTTCCTTCAGGCACTCATCACTCCTTGCCTGGACTACAGTAATAGTCTTCTAATTAGTTTGCCTTACCTGTCTCTCCCTTTTCCATACTATCTTCCAGAAAGCTGCCAAACAGTTATTCTCAAAGTGCAAGCTTGGTCATGTCACTCCCTTATTCAATAATCTCTAGTGGCTTATTATTGACTGGAGTGACAGCTATTATTTTATTTTAATCATCCTTTTTGATGTCAATTTTATGATATATAATTATTAGTACAATAAAAAGGAAGGGATAGGGACTGGACTTATAATTTTCATTGATTTGAGGGTCTCCCAGAAGAGTAAATTAATACAATTAATGTATGTGACACCTTATCCACAACTTATAGTCTTAGTAAATTGTCTAGAGCTAAAACACTTAGGATGCTTTTGTGACTTGTCAGGGTCATGCCCACATCTTCTTAGCTTAAAGGCAATGTATATAATTTGTAAGTAAATATACACATATTTGAAGCATTAATATATATGTATATGTATATATAAAGTACTATTAAGGGTCTGTAATCAATTAAGTTTGGAGATCATTAGACTAGATGTTGTAAAAATTAAAATTAATCTCAAATAATAAAATATTATATTTTAAGATATTTATTAATGATCATTAGAAGTAAAGGAATAAAAGGGTAACAAAATAAAAACCATGTGCCCATGGCTAATCTACCTGTTCAAAAATCGTGCTTACCACCATCTCAACCCAGGAAAGAAAGAGCACAGGACAGCAACCCGACTGATTTTATTCCTCTGTCTACAGGAAGTATGCAATGATAGGAAGTCAATGGGTTCCTGGGAAATGCAGTTTTTAGGGTAACAGATTTCCAATTACACATTCCCTCCTGATGATCATTTGAGAGACTAATCTCCCCAATTGATTCCAGCCATGAGGCCTCCTCCAAGATGAGGGGGCCTCTCCAGAGCCTAATGTCTCCAGAAAAGCCAAGGGAAAGGAGTCCCAAGATGTGGGGCCTCTCCATAGGCTAGTGCCTCCAGAAAAGCCAAGGAAAGGGAGTCAGCCTTTTCACTCACCACATGTCAGTCCAAAAGGCAGCAGTCTGAGGTTTCAAGCCTGAGCTTCTCCAAGGACAAGTTCAAAGGCGAAGATCCCTCACAGGAAGTGACCACCAAATTTAAAGGCAGTTCTTTGTGTCACTTCCTATGCCTGTGATCCACCTTTTACATGTACCAATGGAGGCTTAAACTTGACTTCGGACAGCCCAGGATGCAGTCAGTTGTTTCTGATTTGTCACTTGCTAGTAAATGTGGGTCATAGACCTTATACTCCATCCCCCATACTTAATCCTTAAGTGGGGGTATACATTCCAGGTGACTAAAATCTAAAGGATAAGTAGGGTGGAGATTAATCCCATCTTCACAATGTCCTCTAAGATTTCTTCTAGCTGTAGTGCAATGACCATGGTGCCTGGTACATAGTTAAGTGTTTAATAAATGTTTGCTCTGTCCATCTGTCCATCTGTCCATCTGTCCATCTGTCCATCTGTCTGTCTGTCTGTCTGCCTGTCTGTCTGTATGTCTGTCTATCTATTTGTCTGTCTCTCTATCAACCATCCATCATCTATATTGTCTGAGGTTGCAACAACAGCTGAAATGCACAGCTACCACTGTCTGAATGGGTCCCACGTTATTCTGTAATTCAAGGGTACAACGGAAAAGTAGTAGGGCAAAAAATAAAACTTTTGCATCAGTGCCCAGAATCTCTCTTGATCCTCCATTCTAGAGTGATGCCTTTTTTCTCTTGAATAAATATGATTTCCTTGCCTCCTTAAAGATCACTAGGCATTGGTCAGAGGACTCCCTAAATGTTATAATCATAGACCATAACTTGATTTGAAGACCTTTGAGACAGGAGTTAAATGAATAGAACCAAAAGAGAGTCTTGTCATGATGACTCTGGTAGGACTTATGGCTAAGATGTCATATGGGAGGAAGAAAATCTTGGGATTTGGACTATATTGAATTCAGAAATTCAATGATTAAAAGGTGGGGGTGATAGGGAAAAAAAGCAAGAATAAGATTATTAACTGGTATCTTTGATTGCCTCTTTGACAAACGACAAATGGTTTAAAAATTGTGGTATGTGAATTTAATGAAATAGTATTGTGCTATGAGATATGAGGAGACTGTTTTAGTGAATCCTGGATCATAGTGAGTGATATGAATGCAATGAGTAGAACAATTTATGCAGGGGCAGCAACATTATAGAAATAGCTTTGAAAGATTTAAAAACTGATGAAAACAGTATATTTGGTTTGCTTAATTCTGCTTATTTGTTATACTCTTTTTAATAATTGGGGGAGAGATTACCAAAATTGATAAAAAAAGAGAATCAGTGAAACTTTCTTTTTTTCTAAATACACAGAAGAGAACAAGAGGGAGTTTAGAAGGTAGTACAGACAAACAGGATATTTTTGGAAGTGGAGAATTTATTACATATTTAGAAAAAAAACCAAGTTATCTGAAATGGGGATTCACAGTTTGATATGAAAGTCCTCTTTTTGTACTTTCCTGTGTGTGGGAATATGCTTTTTTTGGTGTTTAAATTCAGAATTTTTAAAAATGAGAAAAGAAACCCCCTGGGATTTTTCCATTTGTTTGTTGTTTTAAATCCCTGAATGTTTCCCTGTACATGTCAGCAAATGAGAACCCTTAGAAAACCCAAAAGGCTTTGTGCTTATTTCAAAGGCATCAGTGTAGAGAGGAAGACAGGAAAGCTGTGGCAGGTTCTGCAGGAGCTCTAGGTGAAAGGTGATGAAAGAAGGTGGATGGATGGGGTTGCTGGTGAAAATCAACAGGCAGAGAAGGGAACTTGTCAGTGGAAGACCCAAGGGGACCTAGAGATCTGGCCTGATGGTACCAGCAGTTTTCTCCCTTACCCTAGGTGGTTTCCTCTGTGAAGGGAGAAAAGGTGCTGCTTGTTTGAACACTTTGAATTTTATCTGAGAACAATAAGCACTAGCACCCTGGGATATATTGATTTTGTTGTAAAGTACCTCAGAGAACCAGATGAACATTTCTTTTCCCATCCTACTCTGCCTCTTATAACAAAAAAAAATGTCAGATGTAGCATTGGTAATACCTGTGCATATTTGGAAACTGTGCCTGTTACATTGTCATCCCTTCATTTGTCTAGGAATGCTTCTATAAGATTTTTCAGGGGGCAGTTCTTCCATTATTAACTCATAAAACTAGGGGACAAGGGGATCTGCAGGTGGAGAAATGTCTATGTGTGTACAGGGAACTATCCTGCAGGTAGCAGAAGTTTCCTCTCTGGCTCAGACTGTTTAGTCATCTGTGAAGTCATGAGGGGAAATAAAAAAGAAATAACTAAAAGTAGCAGCTCCCATTTTTAATGACAACTTAATTTAATGAAGGACTGACCTGGCAAAAATCCTGAGATGGATCCTCAATTTATTCCCCAAACAAATCTCTGATAATATTGATCAGGGGCCTTCCTTCCAATGAGAGAGATCACAGCCCATTCAAATCCATTCTTTCTCTTTGACTCAACTAGATTCTTTCCTAGGTTTGCTACCAGAAGTGGAATGGGCCACCCAACATGCTGAGGGCCTTTGTCTCTTTCCTTGACATTTTGAGTCTACCAGTTGAATTGGTATCTTTCTGAAGTATCTCTTGATTGTGACATGTGAACAACCTTTTTTTCTTTCCATGATATCCTTTAAAAACAAAACAAAACAAAACCCTTACATTCCATCTTAGAACCAATTGGTTCAAAGGGAGAAGTGTGGTAAAGGCTAGGCAATGAGGGTTAAGTGAATTGCCCAGGATTATAAAGCTAAAAATTGTCTGAAGCTAGACTTGAACCTAGGACCTCCTCTCTTGAGGTCCAGCTTTCAACCCATTGAGTTGTATAGCTGCCCATACCTTTTTTAAAATTACTTTCCCAAAAGTTTGTTATTTGCCTTGTAGTAAAGCTTTCTTATGCCTACCACTTGTCTTTCCACTGCTTATTAGGTGATTCACAACTTCATTCCTTCATATATTGTGGTGTTCCATTCCTAATAGCCAATTCCTACAATTTTGGGTAAATATTTGTATAAAAAAGATGGACATTTGTTTCAGGAAGTAACAGGGTAATCCAGCCAACTCAGGCTTATACATTATGATCTAGAAAGCATCTGAGAGGGATATCAAGTCCAAACCTCATTGTACAGATGAGGAAACTAAGACCCATCTAGGTTAAGTGACATTTACAAAGTCATACAGTTGGTAAGTGGCAGAGCTGGTATTTGAACTAGATTGTTTGACTCTAAATCTCAGATCCTTTCCATACTGCTTCTCTTCTTCATGTTCAATTCTGGGCCCATTTAATTATCTACTAACAGTATGTGTCCAAAATATATAAATCTCACCAGGTACCAGAAAGTATAGCAAAGGCTACAGGGAAGTGTAAGGGGGAAAAAGAGGATTTATTATAAAAAGGTTGGACTGGATTATTCAAAATTAGGGTCTCTAGGAATTTAATTAATTCCAAAGAGATTTATTTACAAAATATAGAAAGAGTGAAGTTAGAAAATCAGAGAGAGGAAAAGGTAAGGTACCTAGCCTAAGCACTGAGCATTTTCCTCCCACCCCTGGCTCAAAAACAAGCAGGAGAGTTTAGTTCTTAACCAGAGAGGCCTTGGCCCTTATAGCTGAGGACCTGGGGATGCGGGGAACCTCTCTTAAGAGGATGTCTCTCCTGAGGCTAGTCCCTTCAGAAAATCCAGGAAAGGAGTCAGCTATTTTCACTCACCACGTGTCAGTCAAAAGGGAGAGACTTAAGAACAGTCACACCAAATTCAAGGTCTAAGGTCCAGTAAGCAGATTCTTCACCCACATCCAACTCCAATTCAGAACTCCAGAAGAAGTTGCTGTCTTTCTGAAGATCTCAGACGATTCTCCCAGGAACCTCAGATGAATCTCTTCCACAGGAAGTTGTAACTTCCTTTTAAAGGCACTTTCTTTTGCATCACTTCCTGTGGCTTCCTCCAATTTTTACATTTACCAATTACTCTTGAAGCTTTGCTTTAGGACTGCCCAGGGGGCAGTCAGTTTGATTCTGATTTGTCACTCACTATTGCACACATGGGTAACAGACCTCTCCCACTCAAGTGTAAATGAGGTGTTTACACTTCTGGTGATGAAATCTAAAAATGGGCAGGGGAATTAATTTCATTTTCACAATCAAGGGAGAGATTTAATTTAATCTTCACAAAGGCTTATTCATATCAGGATAACCTTTGGAAAATAGATGTCTCCTTTAGAGCCTTTCCTTAGCCTCCCCATCTTGATTACTACTCAGATATAATTTCTCTCTTTTTGCCTATTTTTAATAGTGATTTAGCAAATCAGGAATGTAAGTCTTTTTTAGGCTAAAAGTTCCAAGTAAAAGTTCAAACAGACCATGCAAAGGAGCAGTATCTCCCCTTTCTTTTTTCTCTGTTTTCTCTTCTAGATACCTTGGTCCACTTCCTTCTTCTTCCCATAAATACTGTTATCAATACAAAAATTTTTTTTCGGCTTTGGGAACTGAGAAATCTGTGGTCTATTCCTCTGCATAGGCAGAATTTATCTTCCAACGGAACCTGTTAATTGTAATACTCTATTTTTTCTCAATTTATCTCATATATATTTCTCTGTTCATATGAATTTGCAATAGACTATAACCTTTTGGAAAAAGCTTCTATTTTCTATTTTGTTCTTGTATTCCAGGCACCTAGTATGATGGTTTATATAAAACAAGTACTTAATAAATTTTGGAATGATTAGATTAAACTCTTTCTTCTGAGCTCTGATACCTGGTTTTACATAGTTTTCATAAAAAGATTTCAGACTTTAAGGATCAAAACAGAGGCAACTGTAAGGAGATTATATTCTTAGTAAAATTCTAGAGACAAGTGATGCAAAATTTTGCAAAAAATGACTTTAGTTAACCCACTAACTTGGAAAAAAAATCAGTTTCCCCAGGAAAGTTCAATCTAGGCAAGAAAGAAAGAAAACATAGTATTAGAAAACATGGGGGGTAGAAAATAACTTGAAAAATTCATGAGAAACATCATATATTTAAAAATATATGGAACATAAATGTAAGTAATAAGCTAAATATGACTTAAATATATAATATATATAAATATATAATATATAAATAATTTAAAATTATTCTGAGAAAACAATGAAGCTGTTGGAAAGTAATTACTATGATTTTCAACTTTGATAAAGACAGTGATAGAAAAATAAATTTGAAGTTGCTTTTGGACACTTTGCAAGTAAGAGATGATCTTAAGCCCTACATGAAAACTTTACCCCCAAATTAGAAGTAAGAAAAGTAGAAAATACTTTGTATGACATGCATATACTGGCTGAGCAGCTTCCTGTATAGAACACTGTATCCAGGGTTGCTGAGGGTTAGGGTGGAAAGTAGTCATGAAATCTGTAAAAGGGTATCTTCTAGCTTGGTGACAATCCTAAAGTATTACAATGATCACTGTCTTTGGCTGGATGCCCCATGTCATCTTCTGGGTCATAAAGAGGCAGATCCTGGAACACCAGGAGCTGACATTGAGAATAGGCTGGGTCCAAAAGGCAGGATTCTAGAAGTGGAGCGAACAAGTGAAAGTCAGTGAATCCTTGTAATCCCATCAGAAGCTAAAGGAAAAGATGATGGAGAGGTATAGCTGCTAGACCTGTTCCAAGGCTCATTTGACTGGGACTTTCTACGTGTGATAATGTACATATTTGTGGATGCCAGGGAAACCTTCAGGCTATATTGTTCAGTTTCATCACCAAATTGGCCCATTTAGTTTTCATTCATTTCCTAATGATTTTTTTTTTTTGTGGGCTAGAGGTAGTTAAGTGGCACAGTGGATAGAGTGCCATATCTGGAGTCATGAAGACTCAGTTTCCAAGTTCAAATCTGACCTCAGAGTCTTGTTATCTATTTGATGCTATAAACTTATATTAAACTTGCAGGGCACTCAATCCCCTAGGACTAACTAAATGTTTACCATTCTGTGATATAGTGAATAGAGCTCTAGATTTGGGATTCTAGGATCATCATTACAGACTTTCTTCATCAGTTTTCCTGTTCCTACTCCAAGTTGACCTCCTCCTGCCTTTGGGAATACTCTCCGCCTCCTCTTGCCACTCCCAGTCTTTCATGGCTTTTTTCTGACCTTTAGTTGTGCTTACCTAGGTAAAGCTCTTTGTTTTGACACCACTGGAACATTTTCTTTGTTGTTCTGAGACCCTGGCTTGTACCAAAGCCTGTTTTACTTCAAGGGGGGTCATTCTTCAGTTATATTTATAAATTTTAACCACTTTATGGTAGGATCAGAAAAGATAAAATGTTGTAGAGGGAATTGCATTAAAAATTAAAGTGGATTCTTATTAAAGAAATGGATTATTCCATTTTGAGATCTCCTTTGACTCTGAAATCCCATGATTCTTTAATTTTGTGTTTATACGATTATTTCAGACAACATCATTAATGATAATTTTCTTAAAGTGGATAGTCAGTTGTATCATAAATAACAAGTACATGAGTACATACTCTAGTTAGGTTATTTAGAAACCATTCCTCATTCAGTCCTTCCCCTGCCCCCAAAAGAGAAGTTACAAACATCATTCTTGCCAGACCTCTCTTCTGCCCATTTTGCCTGTTGAAAGATTTGATTCTGTAGACTTGGTGCAAAAAAAAATGGAAGATATATTTACTTTTGATTTGTGTAGATTTTAAAATCCAAACAAATTCTCATAACTGGTCTCTCCTAATTTTTCAATATTGTTCCTCTTGAAATCTCAATCTATCCCTTAATAGATTACCCCAGAATTTTCCTGAAAAAAAAGAACACTTAAATTTTTTTAAAATGTTGCCTGCTTTGGAATTTGGCCACCACTTATAAAAAAGGGTTCGACTATTTCATCAACATTGCAAATGGCTATGTCCACATAGGAGAGTAGTTCCAGGTGCAGCTTGATTGTCTGCAAGTTATTAAAAACAATGGAAATGACAAGGCTTGATAGGAAGGCAGCTTTCCACGAACTGTTTAGTTAGTCTTTGCCATATGGAGAAATTTCTCCCCTACCCTGTAATAGTCATACAAGTTATTACATAGAATGCTTCATTTATTTCTGTCAAAAACATGTTCCTTCTTCTTTCAAATGACAGGAATGATGGAAAGCAGGAGGCAATTTCTTTCTAATTTTCAATGAGAGAGTGGATATAGAAAAAAAAGGATGAAATACCACACATCTCACAAAGCTGTCATGGTGGGAGAGGGGAAGATGCCAGGCAAACTAGGACGATGCTTACTTTATATTATATTATATACTTTATAAGCAATGGGCTCTCCCTTCCACAGAATGAAGTGAAAACCAAGATTTATTTAAAACTGGAGGGGACCAGGCAGACTATCTACTTTGACACTCCCTATTATTCCCCCCCCCCCAGATGCCTTTATTTTACAAATGAGGAAACTCAGACTCTGACAGGTTACATGAAATATTCATGGTCTTACAGGCTTGAACACAGATCTGGTCACTTCAAGTTTGTCACTCTTTCCACTCTGTCCAGAGTGCCTCACTTAAAACGAGCTAGATGTCCTGGAACAAAGAAAACCTGAGTTCAAAATTTGCCCAACACTTGCTCTGACCCACTTAATCTCAATCTACTTCAGTTTCTTCAATTATAAAATGGAAATAATAATAGTACCAACTTTCCAGGTGTGTGAGGTTTCAATTAGATGATATTTGTAAAATGCTTAGCACAAAGCCTGGCATCTACCTATTGTTACTAAATAAATGCTTATTTCCTTTCCTTTCCTTTCCTTTCCTTTCCTTTCCTTTCCTTTCCTTTCCTTTCCTTTCCTTTCCTTTCCTTTCCTTTCCTTTCCTTTCCTTTCCTTTCCTCTTCTTTCCTTTCCTTTCCTTTCCTTTCCTTTCCTCTTCTTTCCTTTTCTTTCCTTTCCTTTCCTTTCCTTTCCTCTTCTTTCCTTTTCTTTCCTTTCCTTTCCTTTCCTTTCCTTTCCTTTCCTTTCCTCTTCTTTCCTTTCCTTTCCTTTCCTTTCCTTTCCTTTCCTTTCCTTTCCTTTCCTTTCCTTTCCTTTCCTTTCCTTTCCTTTCCTTTCCTTTCCTCTTCTTTCCTTTCCTTTCCTTTCCTTTCCTTTCCTTTCCTTTCCTTTCCTTTCCTTTCCTTTCCTTTCCTTTCCTTTCCTTTCCTTTCCTTTCCTTTCCTTTCCTTTCCTTTCCTTTCCTTTCCTTTCCTTTCCTTTCCTCTTCTTTTCTTTCCTCTCCTTTCCTCTCCTTTCCTTTCCTTTCCTTTCCTTTCCTTTCCTTTCCTTTCCTTTCCTTTCCTTTTCCTTTTCCTTCCTTCCTTCCTTCCTTCCTTCCTTCCTTCCTTCCTTCCTTCCTTCCTTCCTTCCTTCCTTCCTTCCTTCCTTCCTTCCTTCCTTCCTTCCTTCCTTTCTTCCTTCCTTCCTTCCTTCCTTCCTTCCTTCTTTCCTTCCTTCCTTCCTCCCTTCCTCCTTTCCTGCCTTCCTTCCTGACCGCCTGCCTGCCTGTCCTTTATATTGCTTATCTAGGGCTGAGATAAGACCCTGGAAACCAGATGATCACTTCTCAGTTTCCAGACACTGTGCCCAGAACTTGATCTAGAGTTTTATTTGATTTTTTTCCCATGGTTAAGCAAGGAGTGGGTTTTTTTTTTTTTTGACTAGGGAGCAACCTTCCATAGAGATGGAGAAGAATGGGAGTTTCCTTTTGTTTAATAGCCAGTGCTTCCCTCTCCTCCAGTTGTATTTCTTTCTACTTTTATTTTCATCCCTATCAAGTCAGGTGGGGGTCATCTAAACCAGGTCAATATCTCTTTCCATCTCAGTCTCCCTTGTGAGACCAATAATGGGAAAGAGACTTCAGGTGCCTCTTCCTTTTCCAACACATTAACACCTCCTTACCACAGAGATGCTGAACTGTGAATTCTAAGCCATTGCATAATATAATATTGTTATTGCTTTTCTTCCTTAAGCTCAGAATTTAGGAATCTGTTTATTTCTTTATATTTCTCCATAATCAGGATAAACTGGCAATCAGTAGTGCTATATTGGTGGTGTGAATTGAGTTCTGAAAAAAACTAATGTGCTTTACAATGTAGCCATGTTCTTCCCATAACATATTTCTCATTTCTCCATGCCTAAACACTGGCAGTCTCCTATACCTGCAATGCCCTCTCTTTTTCCTCATCTCTGTCTCTTAGTTTTTCTAACTTTTTTTTAAAGACTCAGCTCAAGTCTCAACTGCTGCCAAAAGACCTCCCATCTATTTTGTATGTGTCTCTTTATTTCATGTTTGTTTTCCCCATTAGAATATGAGCTCTTTGTGGACAGGGATTTTTAATTTTTTGGGGGGGGTTTGTATCCCCAGCACTTAGCGCAATGCTTGACATAGCATGATTACTTAATAAATGCTTGTTGACTTATTACTGAAGGCTTTGATGCTTTGCCACATAGCCAATTATTTTCACCTGAATTTTCTGCATTTTTAGTCATCACAGAGAGACAGAAGTATAGAGTTAGTATGTCTAACTGAGACTACCAATAAAGACAGTTTTTTAGATATTCTGCTCTAATTGTTTTTGGTGGAACAATTCTAAAGGATCACATTTAACATTCTAGATGTGATTTTCAGCTAATGTTATTTAGAGGAGGCATGGCGAAAGGCACTCGCCACATGGGTGGTTTGGTGAGGGGGATTCCTTGGGGCCAGATGATTGGAGTATCTGAGAGGAGGTCTCTCTTGTTCACCAGAGAGGATTTGGAAGTCTCTAATCATGACCAGCCACCTAGGAAAAGGAATGAGATGAATTATGGAGAGGCATTTTCTCTACCTCTGTTTGATCTTTGACACCAAGAATGTTTGATAGCCCTTCATTACTAAAGACCTTTGGGCATGCCCTCTGCTTCAAAGTGTAATTCTATAATACTTTTCATTTTCACTGTGGAATATAGTTAGTATATATACAGAGCAAATGAATTCTTTGAGGCTATACTTCTCAATGTAGACTCAAAGCAAAGAATGAGGGGACTTTAAGTAAATGACTGAGACAAAGGAGCACAAGAGAGCAATTAAAATATCAGTGAATTCTTCTAGGTAAAGGGTTTATAACATGGATCTTTGGAGGGTCTTAAGACCTTGGATAGGGAAAAATTATATCTTTATTTCTTCTAACCTCTAGGCTGGAATTCTTAATCTTTTTTGTTATAATGGATTCTTTTGGGACTCATGAAGCCTATGAACCACTTCTTAGAATAATATTTTTAAATGCATAATATAAAATACTTAATATCACAAAGAAAACTAATTACACATAGTTCAGTTCTGTCTGTCTGTCTGTCTCTGTCTTGTTCTCTGTCTCTCTCACTCTCATACAAATTCTTGCCCTTCCCTCCATGAGATCTATTTAAGGACTCCTTAGTGCTCAGTAGAAGGGTCTTTGAATATTAGATTAAAAACTTCTGAGCCGAACTGAAATTTAACATTTTCTTCAATTATTAATTAAAAACAGTTATGAGAAATGATCCGTAACCTGCCCCAAAATGCCAAAAATGTCTATGACACAAACTAGGTTATGAACCTATTTCCCAGTCTTTAAAGGAAGAATCTGGGGAAGTAGAGAGAGGTCAGGGACTGTGTGTTCAGTGGGTAGTGAGCTGGTAGCTCAAGAATGGGACCACAGGGTACACTTGTACATGGTTAATGGAGTGAGCTGTAACAGCTTTAAGTTTCAAGCACCATCTGGAAGCTTGCACAGCTATCGTTGGGCTCCATATTACACCTCCTTGTGAGGACACATTGTCCACATGGGACCTAAAAGTGCTTCAAATATCCCCATGCCCACTTGATACTACAAAATGCACGCATGTCATAGAAAGCAGTGTTTTCTGGAAGTAAAAAAATATTAAAATGAATATTAAAACTTGTCCTTCAATGCTATCTCTACCCTCCTCCTATGCCCCCCTGTTATGCTCCATCTCTGGTTCTAGTTCTGGTTCCCAGGTGTGTGTAGTTTTCACTTTTTTCTCTTACCCTAAGTCTTAGACTTAGAGGCAAAAGTTGTACTTTCCAGCCTTAGCTTGTCTGTTCCATCTCCTTTGCCAGATGTGAAAACTATTGCAACCTTTCTTTGAGTTCGGACAAAGACTGTAACTCCCACTGTGACAGGGGTCCTTTCTAAGCCTGGTGCCATCCAGAGAGGAAAGCCCCTCCAATTAGACCTTCCAGCTTCCCTCTTCTCCATCTATATCTTGCTTCTTCTCCACTATAGTAGCTAGGAGACCAAAGATTACAGTCATGTACTGTATCTCTTTGTCAACTGCAGAACTATCTTTTTTCACTTAACTTTATTGTCACTCCAACTTTATAAAATTTTTATAAAATATTTTTATAATTTATATTTATAAATTACACATAATTTATATATTTTATAAATTTTAATACAATTTATTTATAAAATAATATTTGTAAAATGAATTCCATGAGCTCTAAGGCCCCTTCCAGATTCAGCACTATGTGTCTCTGTGACCACTTTTTGAAAGGAAAATTTACTTCAGAATTTCTCCCTCCCTCCCTTCATATAAGTTTCTTTCTTAGGAGGGTCTTGTAATTTGGTAATTTGCAATTAAGAGTTCCCATAGAATGCATCAGTGAAAAATCAGATCAAAACAAAGCTGCTCCTGATACAGAGTGTGGACCCAAGCACATCTCATTTTATCCTTAGCCCTTGAAGCTCTCTACAATCCGGCACCCACATGCCTTTCTAGTCTTATTTCATATTCAGTCCCTTCACTCATTCTCTATTCAAGGCAAACTATGCTGATAGATGTTCCTTGTATGTGACATAAGAGTATATGTAGACACAGGTGTATATATATATATATATTTATATATATTTATATAAATATATATAAAAGCATGTACTTGTGCCTATATATGTATAATGTATGTCTCTGTGTATTTATGTATCCATTATACAAATGTTCCAAAGCCTATTTGCCAGAGAATCTTCTCTTTGAGGCAGACAGATTGACTGATGCTCTTTGTCTTCATGAGGGGGTAGCGTTAGCAAGAGCTAAACAGAGATCTGCTAGGGTCAGAGAGTCTCTAAAGAAGCTAACATGCAGAGGAGTTGGGACCTTGATCATGTCCCTATCACCAGCTTACCACATTAGAGATTTGGGGTAATTTCCCCTTGGATGAGACTGATTTTGGTTGAACTGAGTTGCCTTACTTAGTGGTAGAATTCAATCACTTTGTATTTTCTGGTATTTTTTCCTCCCATAAATTATTTCTGCTATCTCTTAGCTATTGGATTAAATAGCTGGGCATTTGGTGATGGGTCATTGGATATATGGCTTGGGACATTCTTTCCTTGTTAAGGGATAATCGTAAAGAGCCCAGCAAGCATCTAAAATTATCTCCCTTAGACTAGCAGTATTTGTGTGCATAGGGATGACTGGGTGGTGGAATATAATTCTAGACTGATGTTCTTTCTCTGGGTATTTCAGTGGCCAGACTCTGATCCAGCCTCCTGTTTCCCCAAACTGGTAGGAATCAAAATTTCCTTTGAAGAAGGATGGATGGAGGAAAATCTAGAGACATTTATCATGCATCCCTGAGATTTATATCTAGACAATTCTATGTGGACACTCATAGCTTAAATCCCAAACAACCTACTTCATGTATATGTACATGTATTCATATAAACATATAAACACATATGTTTACATGTGTTTACATATGTGTGTATATAAATATATAAAATATAGATAAAAGAGAAACAGTGTACATATAAATGTATATATATATACTGGGTCTCTGTTATCTTACATGTAAATTAATGGGTTGGGCTCGATGGCTTTTATGGTGTCCTTTAGCAATAGAGCTAAAATGTTTTGTTCTTCATTTCTCACTAAACTGACATCCCTCCTGAAACTGATTATATACTCATTCATGTGTGTGTGTGTATGTGTGTGTATGTGAGAGAGGGACAGAGAGACTTCACTTCTTCCTTTTGTAATTTCAAGCTTTGTTTAAGACACAGATTGTCTACCATTGCCTAGAACAGGTCTTTCCTGATCTCTCTAGTGGTTAATGGACCACTATATCTTGAAATGATCTTGTCTCATTAAATATATATTTCATATTTTCTCATTTGTGTTCTGTCCACACCCCTAAAAGGTAAGCCTCTTAAAGGGAAAGGAGAGACTCTTGTACTTTTGTCTTTTCAACCCCAATTCCTGACACCACATTTTTATCCTGGATAATGGATACAGCTCTTGTGGGCAGGGACTACTCTCTTTTACTTCCTTTTGTATTGCCAGCACTTATTTGATGCAGTAAGAAGACACTTGATGAATGTATATTGAATTGAATGATAACACATTGGGTTCTTAATATTTATTGTCTTGGATTGAATGGTATGGCAGGGATTGTATTCTCAATATACCAATATCTCTTCTAGAAAAGGGAAAAAAAGAGAAGAAATGCAAACATTTTAAAAACAGCATTTAAAGAGAAGACTTAATCGCGTTTTAAAACAGTTGAAGTCGTTTCATCACATTTGGTATTGAATTACTAAAAATCTCCGTGGTTTACAGTAAGATCCAATCACTGTGAATGCAATAGAACCAGTGAAAAGAGAATCTAACATAAGTAGGAATTTGATATGCATTTCCAATCCCTTCCTTACACAGCATCTGTTCCTTCTGTTTTCAAACCCATTCAAGGCATTGGAAAGATTTCTGAAATATGAGAAGATTGAGTTCACACCAAGAGTGCTGGGAGAAAATTGTTCTTGTGGAGAAAATAATAAAGAATTAGCCTCCAGATAGTTGGCTAAGCAAGTATAGCATTTGAGTTAAACTGATACCTGTAGACAATAGTCAAACAGGTTTGATTTCACTGTATGATTTATTCAGCCAAAGCAGCTGGGACTGGCCAACCCAGTCTCAGGAATAGATTCAGTTTGGTGAGATCTGAGGAGCAGAAAATTTCACCTTCTCCCTCAAATTATTGCTCTAGAGATTGAAGAGATCTTAGAGGTCATCTAGTCCAATTTACTCATTTTATAGGTGGAGAAACTGAGGCCCAGGGAGATTAAATGACTTGGGAACATAGGATAATAGCTTGAATGCTGTAGGGGACCATGTAATAAAAAATCCAACATTGTACTGATGAGGAAATTGAAGCCCAAGGAAGATAAATGATTTACCATCAATAACCGGCAGCAAGTAATAGAGATGAGACTTTGAGATTTGAATAATAATTCTACTCTAGGGTCAGTAGTATCCTTTCAACTGTATCACCACAAGAGACATAAAGTTAAAATGTATTAGTTCACACCAAATGTATAATTTTGTATAAAAATGTATAGTTCACACCAAAATATTATGCCAGTTGAAGTGAAAAGTCAGATCTTTTAAAATTTAATCTCTATGTTTGCCACGTACTTTCTTTTTATCACTTCTTCTTAAAATCCAGAACTTCCTTCCAGGCTTAGTTCATGAACCACTTCCTACAAGAAGCCTTTCCTGTTTTCCTTAGTGCTCTCTTTGTCCTCAAATTATCATACATATACTAATAGGTTTACATATTATATTCCCTCAGTGGAATGTAAACCCTCAGAGGGCAGGGAAATCAATTCTGACAGTATCAAAGACCTCTTTGTTATTTCACTTAGTATGAGTTTATAAATTTCATAACTAGGATTAGATGCACTTTATTGTTTAAAATAATTTGTTAACTAGTTCCCTTTGCATGATTTTGAAAAGAAACATTTTGTTTTTAACTTTTTTGCCTTAAAATGTTAAAAATTATTAAAATAAAAACTTTAGGTCCTTCAAAATATATTTTGCTGGAAAGAAAAATATTTGTGTCATAAAATAAACCCTGAAGTGTGGGACAACTATGGGATTAATTTATAAATTCTGGCCAATGAAAGCTCTCCAATCAGATCAGTTAGGCTATATAGCTGGCCTGAATTATCTAGTTGGACTATCTAAATTGAAGGCCAGGCCTGTACAAAATTCCACTTATTGTTGACTTAGAACTAAAAGGAAATAGTTCAACCTTTTTTTTTTCAGTCCAGGAAATTGAATGCTTTAAAAGGCTAAGTGATTTGCCTTAGGCCCCAAAAGTTGGAAAATTGTACATTTGCAAGGCCAGGTCATCTGACTCTAAGTATACTGCTACTACAATTACATGACCTTTTTTTCAGTATCCACTGGGCACATAATCTCACTATATCCCATTCTTTATACTGGACTTGCCTATAATATTCCATTCGAGGAAATTAAATAAAATCTTGTATTATTTTCTGCTTACTTATGCTCTTTTTTACAGCTTTGAAATTAATTCCCTCTGCATCTTTAAAGCCTCTAAAGGGACCTGATAGGCTACAAATAAGTAAAGAATGTATACTATGCAGAATAACTTAAATTAATGGGAGAAGTCTAGGGCTTTCCATTCTTTGAGGAGAAAAAAAAGAAAGACCTCAATTGTCATTGTAGGTAAATGGGCACAGATGCCGTATTTCCAAGAAGCCCTTGACTTTGTCTCCTAAGAATAGCCAGGGAAAGTCAGAGCGTTGGACAAGTGCTAGCAATTTTGAGCAGAGTTATAAGCCAGAAAATAAAGCTGAAGATAGTGAAAGACATGATGACAGCAATAAATAGCATCTGTGTAGTCCTTTAAGACTTAAAAAAGCACTTTTGTCATTGCCCTTTGAGAGAGGTAGTATAAATATTATTATCTAGAGTTTAAAAATAAAGAAGCAGGACTTAGTGTCTTGTCTACAGTTGTAAAACTCAGGACCTCAGTGTTGGCTTTCCTTATTGGTCTCCGAATCCAAAGTAGAGCACAATCTCCACAATGTACCATACCCCTGGTTATTATTGCCTTATGGTAAAGGAATGCAAGAGAGTGAAGCAAGAAGGTAGTAGCGGGGCAATTTGGAGACCAAAATATGCTTTAGAGTTTTACCAGTGAGAACAAGATCACTAACTCCTGCCTGGATCAAAAAACTTGGCCCTAGAGCAAAGTTCTGCCTTCTTCCTTTTCAAAGGTGAAGGGATTATAGGTATGATAGATTCAGATATGATTAATGTGTTGGCTTTCCTGAATTGTCTTTTTTTTTCTTTTCTTCTCCCAACCTTCTATTCTTTGTTAGAAGGGCTGACTTGAAAGGTAGAAGAAGGATATAATTCATAAGTTAAGGGGATGTTAAAAATAACAACAATATAAATTTAGAAAACAGAAGACTGCCCAATTAGAGCAACTATGAATTTGTTTAAAATTATAGCTTTTTACATAAGGGACTTTTTCTGTACTATTATTAAAATGTTATGTTTATCACTTTATTAATTTCATATTAAGCATACAAAAATCTAATTTTAATTTTGGAAAGCAAAAGTAATAATGTCTTTCCTACTGAGATCTTTTAATTTTAGATCCTTTGAAACCCCAATATAGGGTGTTTATTTTTCAGGGGGGATGACTAAAAAAGGGAACTTAATATTACATATCCTGAAACCATAATTCCGTTGTCTGAAATTTAAATGTGTTGTGACACTCTTGGCCTTTCTTCTGCACATGTGAAATTTTCCCTTTCCCTGGCTCAGCCTTTTGAAAGGAGTCCAAATGTTAATTAGGCAAGTTTAATTAATCTATGCTACTGTCAGAGAGCTTGAGCCTCACTCCTAAGCAATGGTAGGTAAATAGTAGGCTAAGGATGATGGGAAAAGACATTTAAGGCCAGGTAAGATCTAGGTTTGCCTCAAATCATACTGTTTAGACCACCATTTGTTTTGCCTGCACATAGAAATGGTACTTTTTTCATGGATCAAGTTTAACAGAAAATTGATAAATCTTCATTCTAGTCACATAAGCATAACTAGGTTTGGGGAAAGTCAGCATTGGTCAGATACTCACATGTTATCTAATTTGAACCACACTAAAACAGAAATCTTCTAATATATTAGAACAGGGACATTTTTCAAGAAGTTCAGTGAAAATTCCATTCCTCTTTCAGATAGCTCTAGTTCAGTGATGGCGAATCTTTTAGAGTCTGAGTGCCCAAACTGCAACCCTCACACCACATGTGAGTCACTCCCTTTTCCCCCAGATAGGGGAGGGAGGAAGCACTACCACTGGGCTACTGGGCATAGAGGAGGGCGATGTGAGAATTGTCCTCAGGTGTGCATGGAGATGGGGAAGGTAATGGCCCTTTCTGGCACATATGCCATAGGTTTGCCAGCATGGCTCTGTTTATTAATCATTGTTTCTTCAGATTATTCCTATTTCTGCCTCTGCCTCATCTACACATTTTTCTTATCTATTTTCTTGGAGGCCAAGTAAAATAAGTCTAATCTACTTTTTCAATACAATAGTCATTCAAATGTGTTATCACAGTGACTATATTCCCTTCCTCATCGACTTTTTTATTTTTGCTATAGACTCTCTATCTATCTTTCAAACGATCCTCATTTGGAATTTTCCCCAGACCCTTCCTGAGGCATCTTATTCACTCTCCTATATATCCTTTCTAATTTGTAGACACCTTTTAAAAATATAGCATATAGGAGTTATCTAGGAATCTCAGTGGATAGAGAGCCAGCCAGGCATGGAGATGGGAGATCCTGGTCCCAATTTGGCCTTGGATACATTTTAGCAGAGTCACTCTGGGGAAGTCACTTAATCCCAGTTGTCTACCTTTTTCTTCTCTTCTTCCTTGGAACTGCTACTTAGTATTGTTTCAAAGACAGAATTCGAGAGTTTAAAAAAAATTAACAACTAGAACTGATTTTAATACTTTTGATGTAGCCTACTCAGAGCAGACTGGGGGCTTATCACCTCCCTGGTCCTCTACATTATTTCTCTCCTGGTGTGATTTAGGATCTCAAAGACTTTTTTGACTGCCATATCATACTACTAATCCATATTTTTTTTGAAAAATTTGTTTAATTAATTTAGAATATTTTCCCATGGTTACAAGAGTCATGTTCTTTCCCTTCCTCCCCCAAACCCCCTCCCGTAGTCGACATGCAATTTCACTGGGTTTTTACATGTGTCATTTACAGATTGATCTCATAGTATGAATCTCAAAGGAATAGGGGTTGCTGAGAGGTGGTGGTAAAGAGATAGTAGAGAAGAAGTGGCAATGAAGAGCAAGGAATATTTCATCTACCACAGGATGACCAATAAGCTGGAAGTATGAGAGGAAATTTAATGAATTCTGGAAAGGATAGCAAAGGAAGCAGTGTCACTAGGAAGAGCCAGGTCTTCATGAGTGCCAGAAGATGGAAAGAATGCAAAAAAGAATTTAAGATGAAAGAAAGTATGCTAATTATGGAGTAGGCATTCCAGACATTATAGTAGAAAGGGCGGGCAAAACTCTAATGAGACATTGGTAGGATAGAATTGAAGGAGATAAAATTAAAGAACTGTACAACTGAAGTTGGGGAATGAGGTTCATTTGTAGGCAATTGGGTTCAGAATCATTGTGATAGAAAGGGCATTAAAAAAGTAGGAATATGCTTATCATTGGTACGTGAAGGAATTCTAATCACTGTTACTTCTATGACTGGACAGATTAAAGTGAATAAGTGGCTTTGTGACATAGTCTTGTTATTGAAGCTAGAGTTGAGCTGACCTAGAAATGGAGTTTTCGGAGTCTTGGGAATAGGCTTCTTAGAGTTTCAAGGAGCAGGAATTGGAATTGGAGCAGGAATTAAGCTTGGTGATGATCTCTTCACTGCTCTTGTCCTATGAATTTCAACTCACTATTAGTCATTTTTTCTTTCTTTTACTGCCCCAGATTATCATAATTGGAAGATAAAAGTGTCATACTATGAATTGAATACTTCTTCCTTTTCTTCTTCATCTATTATTACCATTCATTCATTCCAAGCAGTGATTTTATCTTTTCAATTATTACTTCATCATTTTAACCATATTTATTGAACTTAAAGTCCTCTACTCCTATGAGTACTCTTTCATAGTTCTGTTGAAATAGAAATGTTAGCTCATATGTTTATATGCATCATGAAGAGGTCTGTCATTGACAAATGGTGCCATGTCTGTGAGCAGTGACCTTGAAGGGAAGCTGCATAGTAAAATAATTACTCTTGAAGGGGAATAAACTCTGTTAGACCTATTCCATCAGTCCTAAACATCCATCAATCCTAAACAGCATGTCTCAATCAATATGTATGGTAGCCTATTTGTATTGTTTATTGTGCATCTTTTAGCTGGTAATAGTCAGTATTTTTGTCACATAGCATAACATTTCTACCTTCTCAGCTCTTCTAGTAACATGTAGAAAACAATGGAGGCTCATCATTTCTTGAGGATAATTGGGAGATTTACACAGGATTTACAGGAATGTGGTTTTAATTAAATTGTTCAAGTGATTAAATAACACGAAATTACTTTTCTCTGCAGTGTCTCCACCTTATCAAAGTAAATTTTAAAAGTCAAAAAATATCTTTAACTGGTAAACTAGGTCATATAGGAAGAAGGAAAAGGAGGAAGGGGTGACTTTTGGGATTCAAACAGTAATTGATAACACTTGGAGGATCTAAAAAAAGAAGAATCTTATTGAAAACCAAAGAAGACACGATCTGTCACACCACAAGCAGAGAGATGGATGGGAAGGTTTGAAGATCAGTAAAGGTAGATAGAGTAATAGAATCATTTTGAAAAAGAGTTAAGGGAAATGTCTATTGCACATTCATTGCAGACACCTACCATGGCATTATGCCCTTGGCTGGAAGGAATAGCTGAATAGACAGATAAAGAACATCCTAAATGACATAATAAGCAAAGGAAAAGTCTCAATGGGTCACTTAAAAGGTAGGAAAATTTTTGCAGAGTTTTATTATGTAGAATTTAATAGAGAAGTCTTGCAGAAGGCCTTAATCATTTACTTTTTTAGAGGGGGGATTAGAATGACCCCAATTTTATCTATCCCTTTATTTTTATTTTTTAAAATAATAGTTATTCCATTGTTACAGAGGGACTTCTAGTGTGCAGAAGTCCCAAAGGTAGTTAAAAACTCATCTATAACTTAGTCTTATAGCATTTCATGAAATACTGAGAGGTTAAGTGAATGAATGAATGAAAAAGTATAGATTAAAAAATTTCCCACAAATATTTATTTTTTAAATCAATTAATTAATTTAGAATTTTTTTTCATTACACGATTCATGTTCTTTTCCTCCCCTCTTCCCTCCCCCTCCTGGAGCTGACAAGCAAATCCATTGGGTCTTACATATATCATTGTTCAAAACCTATTTCCATATTATTCATATTTACAATAGAGTGAGCTTTTAACATCAAAATACTAATCATATCCCCATCGAACAATGTGATCAATCAGTTGTTTTTCTTCTGTGTTTCTGCTCCCACAGTTCTTCCTTTGGATGTGAATAGAGTTCTTTCTCATAAATCCCTCCAAATTGTCTTGATACTAGTAGAGAAGTTCATTACATTTGATTGTACCACAGTGTATCTGCCTCTGTATATAATGTTCTCCTGGTTCTGCTCCTTTCACTCTGCATCAGTTCATGGAGGACATTTCAATTGACATAGAAATCCTCCAGTTCATTATTCTTTTCAGCACAATAGTATTCCAACACCATCAGATACCACACTTTGTTCAACCATTCCCCAATTGATGGATACCACCTCATTTTCCAATTTTTTTCCCTCCACAAAGTGTGCAGCTATATTTTTGTACATGTATTTCCCCTATTATCTCTTTAGGATATAAACCCAGCAGTGGTATGGCTGGGTTAAAGGGAAGTTATTTTTTTAAAGTCCTTTGGGCTTAATTCCAAATTGCCCTCCAGAATAATTGGATTAATTCATAACTCCACCAGCAGTGTATTTGTGTCCTAATTTTGCCACATTCCCTCCAACATTTATTACTTTCCTTTGCTGCCATATTGGCTAATCTGCTAGGTATAAAGTGGTATCTCAGAGTTGTTTTTATTTGTATTTCTCTAATCAGAAGGTATTTAGAATATTTTTCATATGATTATTGTTTTAATTTCTTCATCTGAGAACTGTCTAGTCATATCCCTTGACCAATTGCCAATTGGGGAATGGCTTGATTTTTCTGTAAAGTTGACTTGTTTCCTTATATATTTGGGAAATTAAACCTTTGTCAGAGTTTGTTATAAATTTTTTTCCCCAATTTGTTGCTTTCCTTCTAATTTTAGTTGCATTGGTTTTGTTCACATAAAAACTTTTTAATTTGATGTAATTAAAATAATTCATTTTACATTTTGTAATGTTCTCTATCTCTTGCTTGGTGTTAAATTCCTTTCTTTCCCACAGATCTGAAAGGTGTACTATACTATGCTCACCTAATTTGTTTATGATTTCACTCTTTGTACTTGTTATTTATTCATTTTGAATTTGTCTTGGTATAGGGAGTAAGATATTGATCTAGACCTGATTTTTCCCATACTCTTTTCCAATTTTTCCCAGCAGTTTTTGTCAAAGAATGAGTTCTTGTCCCAAAAGGTGGTATCTTTGGGTTTATTGAACACTAACTTATTGAGGTCTTTTACTTCTAGTCTATTCCATTGATCCACCCTTCTTTTTCTTGTCTAGTACCATATTGTTTTGATGATCACTGCTTTATAGCACAGTTTAAGATCTGATACTGCTAGGCACTGATACTTCACATTTTTTTTCATTATTTCTCTTGATATTCTTGATATTTTTTCCAGATGACCTTTGTTATATTTTTTTCTAATTCCATAAAAAAGTTTTAAAAAATCCTTAAAAAAGGATAATTCCCACTCTCAAGGAGCTTAAATTTTAATAGGGTTAGAAAATATAAAATAGGTATGATTGGAGAGGAGTCTTCTTTTGTTCTAGGGTAGTGAAGGATCAGGAAGAGGGAATTTGTGGAGGCTGAGGGAAAGCAAATACATGATGAGATAGCCTGGGTGGGTGACTAGATGGAGGGAAGCTACATCATGTCTTGTTTCTAGGGCTAGCAATAGATATAGTAAACTTTGTGGGCTACCTGGCTTTGCATATTCTCAATCAACAATTAGCTGGATAGAGTACAAGGATGAGTGCTCTAAAGATGAGTTGATTAACTTCCTTACAGTTTCTTGAAGATCAGGTATAAAAGTTCAGATTTTAGTCCCTCTGTGGATGGTGCTGGTCCAGTAGGAAGGAACAGGTCATCAACATTAGGAAGAGGGTGAGAAGGCTGAATTGGGTGGTTGGATGAGATGCAAGACTGATTCATTCTTTCCCATGGTCATCCCAATACTATATTTTAGCAGGAGTAGCTGAGCTCTGTTCTTCCCGACTTGCAGGCCAGCCTTCCATCTACTATGGAATGTTGCTTCTTCATACTAACCTGATTACCCTTTAAATAGTGATATGTGCTATTGGGCATAACTTAGTCTTTCAAATTTGTCTTTGTCTCTCACACTAATTTACCACTGAAATTTTCAGTGGGTTTCCATATTTTCTATCTTCTCATTAAACCATCTAGTCAGACTGTAATAGGGAAAACTTTATTTGGAAACGGCAGTCCTCTAAATAGGGTTGAACTGGAGAGGCATTGTGCTTGTAGAAATTAGGGTGAAACTGTTTGGAGGATGCATATAAATCCTGCCTCTGCCACTTAACAACTGGGTATCTATAGACAAGTCACTTAATACTGTGCCCCAGTTTCTTCATCTGTAAAATGAGGATGATAATTCCTGTAGTACTTCCCTAATAGAGTAAAAGTGAGGATAAAGTGAGATAAAGGACATAGAATATTTGGTGAACCTTATAGTGCCACTTATTATTATTATTATTATTATTATTATTATTATTATTTATATTTACTTCTGTGGGACTGTGAAGTTGACCTTAGGTAAATGACTAGAAAAAAACTCAGAACCAAGTGTAAGCCAAGTATAAATGATTTTTTTTTGTATGTGTGTGGCAAAACAAGAGCTCTTCTTATCTCTGAATAGCAGTTTCTTCCAACAAAATTCTCGCTGCTGCTTTTCTTAAATAACTTTCCATGGTAAACTTACTATGAATCATTAGCATATTTATTGAGTGTCTACTGTCTACAAGGGACTGTGCTTGGTACAGGAAATGGAAGTCAGAAGGAGTGAATAGAACCATACTTGTGACTGAAATGTCAACAATGATATGGTAATAAGGAATATGGATGGTTCAATGACTTTGGAGGCTGACATCCTGGTATAAACATGCTCTGACTAGACTAGAATGATTTTAGAAAGTCTGTCCTCTCTTCGGTCTATAGAGCTATATAACTAGCAATCTGGGTCACCGGGAAAAACATCAGAAAAAGAAACTAGGGAGAGCAGCTTGAAAAACATCCTTAAATCAGGGTGATGGAGCTAAGAAACTTTAAAGAAAAACCCTAGAAACCCATATAGTCAAAGACTCTGAGAAATATTGGGGGTGTTGACAGAAAGGAAGGGAGAAGCCACAGGAGGTGGGGGAAGAATTCACACAAAGCATAGGCACAGAAACACACCATGTCAACTTCTTATTATAATAAATTATTCTTGCTAACTAGATATTGTTATTCAGTTGCAATTGACTCTTCATGACCCCATTTGGGATTTTCTTGGCAAAGGTACTAGATATTGCCATTTCCCTTTCCAGCTCATTTTACAGGTAAGAAAACTGAGGCAAACAGAATCAAATGACTTGCACAGGGTTACACAGATTGTAAGTGGCTGAGGCCAGATTAGAATTCAGAAAGATGAATCTTCCCGACTCCAGACCCAGCACTATGCACTGTGCAACCTAGCTGGACACCTAGGTAATATCCTTAAAATATACTTATTTTTAGCAGTAACATCTTCTAAATTTTGGTACCTTGGGCCACTTGAGTTTAGGGTTTGGGGTACAGTTTGACTAAAGCTGTTTGAGTGTTCATATTAAATCCAGCAACAAGATAGTGGGATCCAAGGAGTGGAAGGCCACCATATTGCCTAAGGATGGGTGAAATGGTTCAGATGGGAAAAATCCCAGGTTAAATTTCCATGCTTATCAGCATTGGGATTGAACCCATGAGTTACAGCTGCACTTTCTAGTCCAGACTAGATTTCCTTTCTACAACCCTTCTTCTTTCTGCCACCTTCCTCCACCAAAAAGGTTACTGGAGCAGAATTTCAGTCACTCTGACCTACTTACAAGTTGGGTCCAAGATCCAAGTTGAATCTTTGAGTTAACTGATAGTTAAATTCATCAGGGAAAGTTGTTATATAAAGGAATCCTGCAGTGAATAACCTTTGAAATAGAAAATTGGCGCTGAATCCTTTTTCTAAATGCAGATTCCCTTACATTCAATTGACATTAAGGCAGATACAATTGTAAAACTTTAAACTTTATTAAAAAATCCCTCTGACAAAATTGCAGTATTCTGTTTGATCAAAGAGGTCTAGAAATCAATTAAGTATTTTTGAAGGTTCTATTAAATGTGTAGCAGAATGTTGGATATTGGAAACAAAAATATTTAGGTAAAAAACTTCTAGCCCTCAAGGAGACAACATATAAATGTGGTAAGATTATAATTTTGTAATGATAGGACTACCTGGGTCTTGATCATCACTCTTAGAACCAAAATTCATCTCTTAGCAAAAATGTCTATAGTATTGTTACTGGGAAGGACCTGAAACAGACGATGAGTTCCCAAACCTAGTGAAAAATAATTTTGGAGTGTCTGGTTTACCTACTGGGTGCCTCACTGGGGGAAGAAATATCCTTAAGCCTATACATGGCAAAATTAAGTGACCAGTTCATGAATCTGGGTGAGAATCACTGTATTAGCTCCCTTAAGGGTAGTTCATATCTTATTTCTGTATTTCTACAATGCCCCAGTGTTGGGCACATATTTATTATCATCGTTATTATTTATCACTAATATCAATACACATGGGATCGCTGTCATTTCCCTACCCAGGGGGATGTTTTCTTTGGGAATACTGGACACACTGACTCAGTAAGGGATGTTGATAAAAAAGAATATTATGGAAATGTATTTTGAGTGACAATATAGATTGAATTGCTCATCAACTCCGGGAGCAAGGAGGGAAGAAGAGAGGGAGACAACATGAATCATGTAAATTTGGAAAACATGGAAATTTGTTATCAAAATAAAATAAAATAGTCTAGAAAAATTTTTAAATAAAATATATATGCCAACTTAAAAAGAAAAAGAAGGATGTGGCTAAATTGTACTGTGTTTAGAGGAAAACAAGGCTTATAAAGGCCCTGAGAACTTGCTATATCAGGATTGTACTTTACCCATGAAGTGAAAATTGATTCTTTGTTGATTTGGAAAATGTTTTGATGGTCAGTGAAAAAACCCCAAGTATCCTCCATTGCTTAGTTGCTAGGTACTACTGTTTCCTTTTACCCAAAAAAGGATGTGCATTTAAAAAAAATGATATGAGAGCTAGAGTTAAACTTTCTAATAACATGGCTTATGATTGTCAGTCATGAGGAGATGGACTGACACACATATATGATTTATCGTCTTCATTTCTCTAGAATAGGTCTCAAATGAATTTTATTTCCCAAATGATGTATAGATCCAGTGTAGGAAAGCAGCTGTTGCAGCAGTAGTGAAATGAGTCATCTGCAAACAATTTATAGGAAACAATTCACAGGGAGCTAATCTTGATTGATCCAAAGTCATGTGGTTTATTAATATAAGTTTTATTAAAATATAATACAAGACAGTCTTTTACACAGTAGACACACCATAGATATTTGTTAAATTAATAAACTTTTCATTCATAAAGGGTCATAAACTGAATAAGAGTTTTCTAAAAATTTGGGTGGGTATACAGTGAAACTAAATGTTGAATAATGACTGAATATGAAGTAGAATTTGCAGATGACACAAAACTAGGAAGAGAGCTTACACACGGACCAAAAAGGATCTTGAAAGGCTAGAACACTGGATTGAGTTTAATAAAATGAGATTTGTTAGGGATAAATGTAAAATTTTACTTGGGTAGAAAAAAAATAAATTCCACAAATGTAAGATAGAGAAGATCTAGTTAAATTGCAGTTCTGAAAATTATATGGAAGTCAGTGAATTGAAAGTTAATATAAGCAAAGCTCAATACAAGCTATCACTGTAGTATAATAGCCAGAAAAGCTAATGTGCTATTGGGCCTCATTAGGAAGGCATAGCTTCTAGGATTAGGGAGGTGATGGCCACACTGTCAAATATCCTCTGACCTATTGATTGTGCTTGGTGTTGGACATCCTGACTCAAGAAGGATGCTGATAAATTGTTCTGTGTTAAGAGGAAAACATGGCCTGTGAAAGTCTTGAGGATTGATCAAGACACTCAACATGTTTAGTCTGGATAAGACTAAAGGGAGGGTGTATAGTTTTCTTTGGTCCCAGTTTACCAAGATAGAAACAATGAATGGACATGAATTTAATTTTTAAAACATGAAAAAAAATCTTAACAATTAGAGCCTTCTCAAAGAGGAATGAGCTACTTCAAAAGGTGCCAAGTCCCCTCTCTTTATAGGTCTTCAAGCACAACCTAGATACTTATTCAGTATTTTATATATTTTTTTCATATATTGAACTAGTAATACTCCAAGGCCCTTTTTAATCTTCAGAATTCTACAACTGTGAAGAGATTATTTTGGTAGATAGTTCCTGAATTTAAAAACTTAAATCTTAAATTTTTTTTACCAGTCATTAAAAAAAATACCATGGTTCTCTCAAATATATTACTTATTTCCTCTCTCAACTCCTTTCTTTTATTATAACAAAGACAATTAACATTGTTCCTACATTTGTTAATGTACATTACACACAGTAAATACCTCACCTTTTGACCAGAAAGAGGACAATATGTTCTCATTTTTTCCAAGTTCTCCTTATTTTGCCTTTTTTCATTTGATAAAAAAATTTCCCTGATTCCTCTGAATTCCTCATACTGTTTTTTAAAAAATGAATGAAATATTTTATTTTATTTATCACAATTTATTTAGTCATCCCCAAATCTATGGGCACACCCATTTTGATTGTAGAGTTCTTTCATGTGTGGTTTACATCTGACTTATTTCTGTTTTCTGTGATGGAGGCTGCTAAGAAAGCTAATGAGTCATCATGCATGCTCTATCTAGTGGCTGATCCCACAAATTGCAGGCATAGGTCCCAAGGAGGTACTAACTTTTTTCTTTTGTGCCTTGCCAATTCAACCCTATTTTAATGTTAGCCAGTTTATATGTTGGACATATTTTAAAAAGTGAAGCCTATTTCCTCTTACTGAAACTATACAAGTGAAGCAGCTCTTTCTAAATTGACAATCCTGAAAGGTAAGTAATTTAAAATGAAAAAAGTATTCTGGTGTTGTTTCTTTCCATGGAAGGAAATTTACATGTAAAAATCCTTCCTTCTTCCCTCCACCCCTTTCTCTAGCTACTTCTTGATGAATGTAACTAGTTGGATTTTCCAGTTTGTTTTAAATCTTTCTAAGTGACTTTTCATAGAACACCATGGGGTGCTTTCACTGGATTTTTCAGAAAACTGTCATTTTCTTATTTCCCTGCTGACACATTGGGAGGGGTGATTTGTCACAATGGGTTGTGTCTGTCATATTATGTGACATAATACAATGAGGCTGACAAAATGTGATCTGACAAGTCACCTAATGCATCGAGTCAGGGGGGAAATTTAAAAAGCATTACATAGCTCAAAAAAAGGAGGAGAAATGACATTTTCATTTTTTTCTCAGACAGTTTCTCTGAGAAATGTTTGAGGTCAGCTGTTGCACCACCTACATTTGTGCAGCAAATCACTAGGTAGAAATACTTATGACATGAGTTCATTTTCCTGTAATGGCAAGTAATAATGGGAATGGAACAGTGATGATGATGATGATGCCTAGAGATAGACTCTAGGTACTTTAAAAATGAAAATGAAAACTTTAAAGAAATGAATGAGCACTCAGAAAAGTAGGTCTATAAATGTCCATCACATTTGAAACCCATTAGTTTTTGATATACTAGAGGAATATGACTGCTAAATTGGCAATAGTCAATATTTTTTGGTGAAGACCAGTGTAAGGGACAGTAATGTCTAGAGGAGTTAGCATCAATAAGATCTAGATTCAAATCTTCGTACCTCTGACACACACTGACTTTATGACCATGGGGAGGACACTAAATTTTATCTCTTGAAGACTTTCATGAATAAATTGCTAATTTGAATTTAATGGAGAGAGTTTCTCTACTAGAAATTCCCTACCCTGATAAACATGCAGATTCATACTGATTATAGTATCACAGCTAAAAATAATGGTAGCACGATGTATTTTGCACCACAAAAAAGAGATTCTGAGATTTTATTTTTTTATCTGGTTTCATAAAACAATCTTATAAGGAAGTTCTTCATGATTTATTTGTGGAAGTTAGGTTGTTGAATTCTTTATGTGGCTTTTCCAGTTATTATAAATATGCAGAGTATTGGACTTGAAGCCAGAAGTGACATTTTATCAAATAGTGCCCCTGGTATTTACTGCCTGCATGACCACAGGAAAATCACCTCAGCTAGCTGTGTGTTAGTCTCTTCATATGTAAAAGGAGGACAATGACAACTGTATTACTTTATAAGGTTTTTGGGAAAATGAAAGGGGAAAACTCATATACAGGGCTTTGCAAACCTCAAAATGCTATGCAAAGTATCAATTATTATTGCTATTATTACAATTACAAAGCCATGGGTGATTAAACATCTTTTCAACAAAGTATTATAGGAGTTTTATACTGGAGGACTCAGGAGAGACTGAAGTACTCACACAAAAAAACAAAGCTTAATGGGAAAGGAAAGAATTGATTCAGATATTGAAGAATGGAGATCGAGGAATATTTGGATGGGTAGAGAGAACATTTAAGCTGGACAAACATTAACATAAACCAAGAGTCCTGTTTAAGAATGAGGATGACTGTGAGGAGTGTTGGGTTATCCCTATCATTTCTGATATTAAGGGAGTTAGTGGATCCGTTGGGTTCTGAACTTCAGTAGAGCTAAATATGGATTGACCCCACTAAATCCAGCTCCAATACTTTATTGATCCCCTGGAAGTGGAGGGCTACTCGGTTGCCTAAAGAGTGGCCAACTGATCCCAATCAGAAAAATGGAATAGATGAAAGCTTTCATGAAAATCAGTATTGGGATTGAGTCCATGAATGGGTTATTGAACATCTAGCCTTATTGAAATAAGGCCACCCAGACTTGATAAAAAGTGTATCTGTGGGAAATATTAAGAGGAGACCACCTTAGCTCTTAGAGAATGTTTGTATTAGGGAATAGCAAGAGTTAAGTCTAAAAGTTTCCCAATTATGGATGATATTGAAAACCAGGTTTAGGAATTTTTACTTTTTTTCCTTTAAGTCATGGGTAACCACGGAAGTTTTTTAATTCATAGGACTCCTATTAAGGGAGCTGTTAGAAATCTACCTGTCAGTAGCTGTGTGGACCCCCTCCTAGCAGACACTGATTTTTTTTCTGCTCAAATAGTGTAAAGCAAAGCTAGATAAGCAAAATAACAATCTGCTTCACAACATGTATAATTTTGGTTTCAAAAAAGTAAGAACTGATTATAGTTTTCTGCTTCCTTACAAATATTCCCAAAGTACTGGGTGCGTAGACACCTGTTGGTAACAAAGCACTTTTGCTTTTCTATAGATTGTAAAATAGCTTGGTTCTTTGAACTGTCTCTAGATCAATTTGAGTTAAACAACAGTTCTCATCTGGATCAGAACAGCATTTTATTTTTCACTTCTGATGTAGTTTATGTGGCACCACAGACTCCTGCATGCAGCAAAACCATGGTCTGAACATATTACTTAGAGGTATAAAGTTGTTCCCTATAGACTTAATGTAGGGAAATATTTGTTTATTTATTTATAGCATATATATATATATAATATACAATACCATACATATATATGTAATATATGCAGTTACATACAAATCTATGTATATGCAATATCATGCACACACACATACATTGCAAAGCAGAAAGACAGCTGACATTTGTGAGAACAGGACAACAGAGAAGGATTCTCAAGAAATTTTAAAATGAGTCAAATATAAAAGAGAAATCAAAGTATACTGAATATATTTTTATTATGAAAGAATAAGGAGTCACTATAATAACCTAATGAAATGCACATTCTTATGAACTTCCCAGAGATCAAGGAATAATAGTAAGATAATACATAATAGTTCAAATAAAATACTTAAAATGATAATTTGCTAATTGATTTAAGTCAGAAAAAAGAGCTCTCAATGAGGAATTAAAAACCCCCCACAAATAACAGCAGCTGATAATGATAGAGAATCTCTAAAGAATTAGAAGCTTTATGAGAAAAGAATACATTTAAAATACTAAAATACTAAAGGGAAAAAGAACACTAGATCTGGAGTCAGAAAAGACTTGGATCAAAGTATTTGCAGATGTGTGTCAATCCATTAACAAGTGTTTATTAGGTGCTTACCATATCCCAATTACCATGTCAAATGCTGGAACTACAAAAAAGGGGGGGGGGCAACAACGTGGGTCCTGCCTTTAAGGAGCTCACATTTTATTGAAGGATATGATATGCAAATAAATATTTAGACATGATATATGGGTGTATATATTGTGGTAGAGGCATGGATAGAAACCGAGAGAACTTGTAAACCAAGATGCAAGAACCAGGATTCCAAATGGAATGTTCCCAGGAGTTGGCAGTTTGAGCTGACAGGGGGAGGGGACTGGGAGTCACTCTCTCTCTGGAGGTTGGAAAAACTTGGCTGAAAGACCCTTGTGAGGTTGACTTGGTTTTGGGGTTTCTCTGGCTTTGGACAGTTGAAGTTGACAAGAAGGAGAAACTTGGTGGTCTATTTGAGAGTTGAGCTGGCCAGGAGAAACTGAGAGACTTGGAACTTTGTTTCTCTCTGGTGTTGAAGCTGAGAAAGGAGATAAGCCAGGCTGATTTTATAAAGAAGAAGAAAGAAGATTTTGAACTGCTGTTGTCCTCCATCTCTCTAACTGTCTTAGATTTACAGTTTGTGACTGGACTACTTCCTCAATCCTTCCTAAAATTATCCCCTTAGTTTAGGGAAATCTTCATCCCTCTTACCTCAGTTTCCCATCCTGTTATCACAATAAACCCCTTACCTGAGAAAGAAAACTAGAGTATTTTATAGTCCACTCAGGGTGGGAGGGAGGAAACCAAAAGCTTCCAGAAGAGGGTGGTTAAGGGAGAGGGTGAGGGAGGAAGGAGGTTAGGAAATAGATTAATCTATGAGCCATCAGTAGGGATCAATAGGCAAAACCCCAGAGCATTCCTTTGTAGGCAGTTCCCCAGTGTACCAGTATCCCTGTGTGGCATCCCTCAGCATTTCTCACTCCTACCATCCATTACAAATACGCAGCTTCAGGTTCCTTTAGCAGTCCTCTGAAATCATAAGCCAGAGAGTAGAGCAGTCATTGCAAGAAGTAATAGTTTTCCTCACTTTATTTCTCTATTTCAACAAGTAATAGTTTCTCTCAGTTTACTTTTCTATTTCAATATCTATGTATGGGTATATATGTATATATGCATATAAATACATATATGACAATTTGTTTTGTAATTGAATTCATATAGTTCTTGGTATATGAAATTCCAGGTATTTTATATTATCTAGAGTTATTTTAAATGGAAATTCTCTTTCTTTCTCTTGCTGCTGGATTTTCTTGGTAATATTAAGAAATGCTGATAATTTGTGTGGGTTTATTTTATATTCTTCAACTTTTGGCCTGAAACTTTTGAGATTTGAACTGAGTCTTGAAGGATCCTAGGAAATGTAGAAGATGGAATTTAGGAAGGAGAGCATACTGGGTATGAAAGACAATCAGAGAAAAGACTCAGATGTGGGAAAAGAAGCAATGTGTTCTATTGTGTAAAGGGAACCCCTTTCTCCCAGGATCATGAACTTTCTGCTCATTTGAGCCAGCCCTAGGAGCCACAAAACAGAGAAATTATAGTTAAATAAAATAATAAATCTTTTTTTTGAGAAACAACTAAATTAGTAGAATATAGGAATAGGAAATAACACCTTACAGGACAGTTGGTCTTTTTGTATTTCAGTGGCCCAGAAAAGTATTTGCTAGAAGACTTTGAACAAAATAATTGAATCTTATGAGGCAACGTCTCTTGTAATCAGCTTGATGGTACAGTGGATACACTACAAAATTTGAGGGTTGTGGTAGAGGGCTGGGGAGAGCCATGAATCTGAAACTTACTTCACTTGGGTTAGAGTCTGCAACCCAGCCATGAAGAGTACATATACTTGTGCCCGGACTTGCCAGAGAACTAGTTCATGTGGAAAAGGTATTTGTAACATAGTCATTGTCAAGTTTCCTACATCATCCACACTTTCCACTACCATTTGAGTCAGTTTGCTGTATAGAATATGGTAAAAACAAAAGCAAGCGATGGCTGCCAAAACCACCACACCAAAAACTACTTGTTTGAATGTATTTTCTATCTTTCCTGCCGGTGGGATTGTTGGGTACAGTCAGACTAAGGGTACCACTTGAAATAGAGAAAATAAATTGAGGGAAACTGTTTCTTCTACAATGACTGCTGCCCTCTGGCAGAGACTAGAGAGAGCTGCTAAGGGAACCTGAGACTGCTTACTTGAAATGGAGGTAGAAATGAGAAATGCTGAGGGATGCCACACAGGGATGCTGGTACACAGGGGAACTGCTACACAAGGGAACTGCTCTGATGTTTACTCTGGGGTCTGCGTACTGATCCCTACTGATGACTGATGGATCAGTATATCTTTCTAAACCTCCTCCCCCCTTCACTCCCTCTCTTCTCCAACCTTCTCCTCCCTTGCCTCCCTCACCTCCCAATTCTTCTTGAAGCCTTTGGCTTCTTTCCTCCCCCCACCCCTTGAGTAAACTATAAAGATACTCTAGTTGCTTTCTCAGGCAAGGGGTTTATTGGGATAAAAGGATGGGAAACTGAGGCAAGAGGGATGAGGATGTCCCTAATCTAAACTGAAGGAGCATTGAGAGTTTGAGAAAGTAGTCCAATCACAAGCTGTGACTCTAAGACATTAGGGAGATGGAGGGAAACAGCTTTTAAATCTTCTTTCTTCTTCTCACAAAATCAGCAAGGTCTCTCAGCTTAACCCCAGAGAGAAAACAAAGTTCAAAGTCTCTCAGTTTCTCCTGGCCAGCTCAACTCTCAAATAGACCACCAACTCAAAAGCCAAGTTTTTCCTTCTTGTCAACTTCAACTGTCCAAAGCCAGAGACAAAGTCCAAAGCCTTTTACATCCCGCTTCTTCTCTCAGTGTGGCCAGAAACCCCCAACTTCCATTCCTGGGAACATTCTGTTGGCACCTTCTCATGATTGACAACTAGGTCTCCAGCCTTGGTTCTTGCAAGTTCTCTCTCTCCCCAGCCCTCTACCACAGGGTATTAAGATCTGAATTCAAATTTTGCCTCAGAATATTAGCTTATGACCCTAAGTAAATCTCTCTCCTTGGTTTCTTCAACTGAAAGTTAAGGATAATAAAAATACTTACTTCCTAGGGCTTATTGTGATGAAAAAAATAGATAAGAGCTTTGAACATCTTAAAGAGCTATGTAAATGCCAGATTTACAATTATTATAGTAGAAAATAAGATCAAGATGTTTTCTTATTTAGTGGCTTTAATCCAAAGCTACATTAGGAAGTTAGGGAGAAGAGCAAAAATGTTGTAAAACATGGTCATTTCATGGCAAAAATGGATTCAATGATATTACTACAGCTGAAAATATGACTGTGGATTTTCCCTCTCTCTCTGCACTAGCTGTCCGGGGTTTATTGCATGATTGGCTGGTGGCTGGTATGGGTTGACAATTTGTCACAATGTGAATGTCAACACTATGTAAGTCCTGTAGCTTCTTGTGAATATGAGGAGACAGCTGTTGTATGATGAGGAAAACAACAAAAACAAAAGCATTTGGCCAGGACCTAGGAAATCTAGGTTTTTATATTATATCAAGCTATAAACACCAGTTAAGGGTCTGTTATGTGCCAGATACTATGCTAAGCCATGGGGCAACAAAAAACAAAAATAAAACAGACTCTGCCTTCAAAAAGCTCGATCATATTGGAAGGACAGAACCTATAAATAAGCATTTAATAAATATAACATAAAAATTTGAGGAGGTGGCACCTATAAATACAGATATAAGAAACTCAACAAAAAGATTGACAAGGTAAATTTATGCAAGAGAGAACACTGCTAGCCATGAGGAAAGGCTAGAATCAGGAAAAGTTTCATACCAGAAATATGGTTTTAGTACATTTTTGATGGAAATATGAGATTTTAAAATGGAAAAATGAGATGAGAGCGCATTACAGTGGGACCAAGAAACATAGAAACAGAGGTTGGAGTGTTGTTTGTAAGGAACAAGATGTCCAGTGAAAAAAGGAGAATAAAATTTTAATGGTGGGTTGGGGTCCAGTCCTAAAGGATTTTAGAAATGAAATTTGTGAGATTAGATTTCATCTTAATGCCAATAGGGAGTCATCAGAGTTTACTGGATAGGACAGTGACACAGTCAGGCATGAACTGTAGGAAAATCATTTTGGCAAAGTTGGAGTGGGGGGGAAGCATTTACATAGTATCCACTATGTGCCAAGCATTGTGCTAAGCTCTTTACAATTATCTACTCAATGGATCCTCCCAACAAGCCTGGGAGGCAGGTAATATTATTCTCATTTTACAGATGAGGAAACAGGCAAACAGAGGTTGTGATGGCTCAGTCACACAGCTATCTGAGGCTGGATTCAAACTCAAGCTTTCCTAACTCTGGACCCAGCTCTATCCCCTGTTCTACCTCAATGATGTAAAGCCAATGAGAGCTAGATGTAGGGTGAATTAGATGAGAGAAAGACTTGCGGACGACTACTTAGACAGCTCTTGTAGCAGTCTAGATGAGAGGCAATGAGACATTGAACTAATAACTATTTTGTGGCACTGAGTCCCAGATAGATTAAGTGATTTGCCAAAGGTCCTAGAGTAATAAGTCTCTAATACAGTATTTGAACACAGATCTTCTGATTCCAGAGTCAGTATACATCTCAAAGAAAAACACTTTCTCTTGTTCATCTCAATTATTTTACATTAATGCAATACTTGAATTGAAAAGTCTAGCGTTATGCAGAGGCAGGTTAATCGAATTAATAGCTTTTATTGAATAGAAAAGATTGATTCCAAGACTATATTTGCTTTTGAAATTTTGTTGTTGTTATTTTTATACAGACATTGCTTACTTAACCTCTACATACCTTGGACTATTGAGATCTGCACTAGTCACAGGTTCAGGACATTCCTATTCTGGGTTTTCCCAGGGTAAGTGTTCTCTATACTTACAGCATCACAGAAATGACATATTTGCATATGATATCAAGTTAACTACAGGTAATTAAATATCTAATTTAATCTAACTATTCAGTATAAAATACTTTGACAAATTAAAAAAAAAGAGGGGCAACTAGATTGTTTGGTAGAAAGAGAGCCAGATCTGAAGATAAAAGGTCCTGAATTCAAACCTGACTTCAAATACATCCTAACTGTGTGACCCTGGGCCAGTAACTTAACTCTAAATGTCTACCCTGCACTGCTCTTCTGCCTTGGAACTAATTCTTTATATTGATTCTCAGACAGAAGGTAAAGATTTTTTTTTAAAGTCAGCAGTGAATAGTATCTCATAGCTAAACCATCTTTAAAAGGATTCCAATAGAAAAAATTAGAACTATATTTGCTCAAAATGGGGGCTAGTCATTTTAGAGTGAATAGCTAGAAATTAAGAAAAAAAGAAAAAAAACTTGGGAGTACTTAGGTAAGACATTTTCTTCTTGGTTATAATACAATAAATCAAGTCAATTTTTATCCAATAAGGACAAAATAATATTTAATTTTTGTTAGAAAAATAGTTTAGTTTCATACTGAAATCAGGAAAAAAGGATCTAATTTATCAAACTTAAAACAACCTCTACTTTTGTGACACTTGTCATTCCTCATGCATTCTTGTCTGTGGATGACAGACAGTGAACCAACAGTTCAGAATTAAAAGTCATTTAAAAATGAAGTCCAACCACAACATTTAGCAGATGAAGAAAGCGAAATTGGCAGATATGACAATAACCCCAAAACATTGTTATTGAGATGGATGAAAACTTAGTTTTACTGGCAATAGGCAAATTGGTAAAAGCATCTTCTAAAATATTCTTATTCAATACCTAGAAGAGAACTTAGAGACAACCTATTTGAGTATCCTCATTTTGTATATGATGAAACTGAGATCTAGATAGAGAAAACTAATTGCTCAACTAGTTAATCTCATAACTGTAACTCAATACCAAGTCTTTTATCTCTTAAGACTTGAATTGCTCAATTAATAAATAACCCAAAGGGATATGTGAAGAGAATTTATATTATGATTTTATGTGATTTGGTGGGAAATGTCAAATACACAATGCCTTTTTAGAAGGTTATGATATGATTATAATATTTTAAAAATACATTTTTCTTTTCCAGATTACATTAAATTTAATTTTTAATAATTGTTTCTGACATTTTGCGATCCAAGTTCTCTTCTTCCCTCCTTCTCCACTTCCTTTCCTAAGATGGCAGATAATATGATATCAGTTATACATGTGTTATCATGTAATACATATTTTCATGTTCATCAAGTCATGAAAGACCTGTTGCTTATATGAGAAAAAAACTCATGAAGGAAATAGTGTGAAGAAAAGTATGCTTCAATCTATATTCATTCTCAATCATTTTTTCCCTATGACAGTGGATAGCCATTAGTCTCTTGGAGTTGTCTTGAACTCTTGAATTGTTGGAACTTAATATTTTAAGTGGTTAGGTATAATGGAAAAAGGTATTGGTATGGAAATAGAAATTTGGATTTCAACTGAGCTCTGCAATCTCAAATTTTTCCTTCTTGTTCTTAAATTCCAGTATTCTATGTTCTGATTGAATGCCTTTTTCCATCAAATCACATGGTCTCCCTCACTGGTTATCATAATTCCTATACCTAGCCTAAAGTTGGAGCCAATACTTTGCCTCTCTCTATAGAATTTATTGCATATGTAGTTCAATACTTCATATTAAACTTCTACATTATATTTACAAAAATGGGTAGAGCTATAACATTCTTTGTTTCCAATTTAAAACGCTAATAGATTTGCCCAGTGTACCATATTATAATTTTCTGCTGAATGTTACAAAGCCTATCATGTATAATTAAAATAGACATCATGAGCTAGAATATTCTCATTGAATTAAACTGGAGAATTTAGTTTCTCTTAATTATAAAATAATTACATGTTCTTTGGTTTATTTAATAATTATGCCCAATTACCTTTAGTACAAAGTTATGACTCATCTTGCCACCTTAATTTAAAGTGCTCTATCAATCTCTCAAATATTACTAATTGTATTAACTATATATATCCTAATAAATAAAGGTGGATTTTGGCTCATGTTTGTTCAATGAAATTAAACATAAGGAGACTAGAGAGACCTCCAAGTTTCCTTTCAATCCAAGAATATGCCTAAATTTGTCTCTACTACTTAACATAGGGTATAGGACATAGTATAATCAATTAGGTAATAAAATTTATTAAGCATTTACTATGTACCATGTGCCAAAGTCTGAGGATATAAAGAAAAGAGAAGAGATAAACTTTTCTTCAAGTTGCTTAGAACATAATGGATGGTAGAGACAACAAATGTTTTGTTTATTGATTTTTAAAAATGCAATAAAAATTAAGGCTGTCTAATTCTTCCTTTTGCTTGGCAGATTGGAGGGATGCATTATTTTTCCATTATTGAGCTATTTATTCTTTTTTATTGTTCCAAATTTTATAAAACCAAACAAAACAAGCATTTCCATATACAAAGAAAAAGAGAGTTATTTTTTCAATTAATATTTATTAAGTGCCCATATTTTCAGGACTATATTATTAAGATAGGAAACAAAGTAGACTTTTTTTGTGCAATTGTAAAAGCAATGATAGTGCTTTCTATGATTTATTTGATTTATATGATTTATTCACTAAATGAGTGAATCTCTTCATGTTCCAAACACAATTCTCTGTTTATAACTTCAAGGACTTATATAATATTAAAATATTACATACACATAATCCTTCATTTTTAATTCAGCTTTTGTTGAGGAATTTTTGTCTGATTTCTTTTCTGAGCTTACACAACTAATCATTAGCATATCTTCTTTGGACATGGAAATCCCATTGTGTTGGAATCTTATAGAAACCTTTCCCTACATTTAATTTCACTTGCTCAGTCATATCTTTCTTACTTTTCTCCCTTTTATACATATTAGTAACTGATTCAGTCTCAGCTATCCTTTTTGTCACTCCTTTGCAAAAATGGAAAGTAGTGCCTTATGATGAAGTTTCTTCTGAGGCAATTAGGGTATATTGATTGCTTCTCTGTTACTTTATTTGATATATTCCCGTTGAAGGTTTCCATTGTGTCCTTTAGACTTTTGAGGATAGTGGGTACTCAACAGAAAGGGATCAAGTTTTCATAGATTTGAATTTTTATTTTGATTCCCAGAGCTTTAGCATGATGTTGGAAATATGGTAAGAACTTAATAATTACTTCTTCACTTACTGACTTGATTTGTCAGAGATCTGCTTCCAGTTCCATCTGAGGGTTTCTTTTCCTCTATTATACTCTCTGTCTTACTTGAAATTTCCTTCCCAATCTCACCTATTCCACTAAAGTTCTGGGGAATATGATTTATTTTATATCTACTTTATGACAATCATGTTAGATTTTCCCTCTATTCACCTGGAGACTGTTACAGGGCCTATTCTATCTCTGAATAATTGTTTGCTAGCCCATTTATTATATATAAGACACAAATATATTGAACAAAAGGTGCTGAGTAAATGTTTACCTCTTTAATGAACCTATAACATGAGTTTGGAGATTGATTCTGTAGAGTTGAATGAAATCAAGAATTCAGGCCATCAACAAATTTAATGGCACAACCTTACATTGTTTCTTTTATTGACAAGAAGCTGCTAATGGCTACTTCTGAGAAGGAGTGAATCCTTGTTTTCTCATTCATGTTTCAGCTCATTCAAAAAAGTATGAAGTTATTCAAGATTTTTTTTCTTCAGGTTTAATCTATTGGAAACATTTTTCCTGCCCCTAAATTGGTTTTTTTTTTCTTTCTGTCATTTCTTTTCCCTTTGTCCAATCCCATAAATTGGCTCATGTTTTTCTTCTAGTGCTCATTACTTGTTCCTTCTAATCACTGTCTCTTCCATTCAGTACATTATAGAACAAAACCTCATCTCCTTAATTTCTTCTTTGTTCTTTGACTGAATTAAGAAGTTTTGCAATTGTTGGTAATTCCAAGGAATTAAAGGAATTAAAGATTAAACAAAATGTAGATCAAGTTAGGACTGTTCTCTCACAAATTCATAGAATCACAGGAGCTCAATGCTGGAAGGGACTTCAAATGTAGCATCCAGTGCAACTTGATGCCTGAACAGTAATCCCTTTAAAATATCTCTGACAAGTAGTCATCCATCTTCTGTTTAAAATCCTCTAGAGATAGGAAGTCATTACCTCCAGAAGCAATCTATTCCACTTTTGGAATCCAAAAGTGAAAAAGTTTAAATTGTTAGGGCACTTTCCATTTTTTTTTGTTCTTGTTCTTGAGAGCTCATCTAGCTGCCTCTGTTTCCTTGAAAAAAAAACAAACCAAAAAATTTCTTTTTTTGAATCAGTACTATCAGTTCCAAGGTAGAAGGGTAGTAAAGGTTAGGCAATCGGGGTTAAGCGACTTGTCTAGTGTCAAACAGCTACTTCTGATTTGAATCTGGGATTTCCCTTCTCTGGATTTGGTTCTCTCTCCTCTTAGCCACTTAGATGCTTCCTTCTCTATTCCTTTTAAAAATATTTTCTATCCTACCACACTCAGTGAATAAGGGGGTACTGGGACAACAAAGCCATATAGCTCTCTGGTTTCTCAAATTTTGAGGCTGTGAGTTCCCTAAACATGTCAAATGCAACTTCTGCATAGGTCCTAAGAAATGGCTGAGATTGAGTGATGGAATGCAATTTATCCACATGGACTTAAGACAAAAAATGTCAACAAACAAGTCAAAATATGGTGGATCCATGTGAAATGCTTGTAGGAAAAGAGGAGTTTATGATGACCATTGAGGATCAGGTAATTGCATAAAAAAAACTTAAAGAGGAGTTATCCTTAGGGAGTGCATACTTAGCAATCCAAGTAAGTAAATGGCAGCCACTGGACAATACATGATGATAGATTGTAAAATTTTAGTACATTCTTAATAAATAGCAATACATGATCTAGTGATTGGGATTATACATTAATAGCTCAATATCTTTCATATATAAACATGGGAAATTTTCATTCTGAAAATTTGGACCCACAATATTCTAGTGCACTCAACTTCTCAAATGTATCAGAACTGGGATATTGTCCCAACAAAACCATTATCCACAATTGCCTGAGCATAACAGTGACCCATAAAAATTAATTAAAAAAATTTAAAAGCTATCAGCATGCAAAATATTTATGATTTCCAAGGTATTTGAAACAAAAAGCTTCCAAAATTCCCAGCCTATATCAAAACTATGTGGGGACAAATTTAAGAAGAAAATAAGATCATGCCTGTCATCCTGCCTGTCAACTGGAGCCCAGTTGAGAATGTAATCATTGAGCCTACAGATTATGAGTTTACCAACTAATGATTTAAACTACAAGTAGGAATTATTTTATCTACCCATGAATAAATTCACAGAATGGACAAATACAAGAATAATAGCAGAATGTTATTTTGGACAATTTCTTTCTGAACCTCAAAGATAAAAAGACAATAACTAGATGATGATAATGACAGCAATGATAATAGATATCTGAGATCCTTTCCATCATTAAATCTTGTGATAGTTATATAGAACTTTAAATATATTAGTCTAGAAGCATAGTAAAGAATAGTGGAAAGAATACTGATCTTTAGAGTTATAAAAGTTATTGCTTCCGATTCTGACTCTAATAGTTAATAGCTTTATGTCTCTGAGCAAGTCACTTATTCTCTCTGAGAATCATCTATAAAATGGGGATAATAATAGCCCCCAGCTCAGAGAGTCACTGTGGAGTACAAATGAAACTATGACTGTATAAAATCCTTTTGCAAAGTTTAAAGTCCAATAAAAGTACTCTCAGCATTAAAAGAAATTTTTTATCTACCAGTCCTCTGATTGGTGTATTGGAAAACTAATGCCATTCAGAGTCAGAAGAGCTGAGTTCAGAATTTGAGTTCTGCAAATCACATATTATGACCTTGGGTAAATCACCACCTCTGTCCCTTGGTTCCTAATATTTAAAATTATGTGTACATATGGGTTTGTGGGGGACTAGCTACTATACTATTTTTACCAAATTGAAATTCTATGATCTAAATCTATAATCTAGGGAAAGTATGATAAGTTACAGTATAATAACAGAAATATTCCCTAAATGTTTAATGTGGGTAGGACATTCGGCTACTCATTGGGAGAGGGAAAATTCCATTCTTTCAAGTCTATTAATGGGATACTATGTATTAACAAGTTAAAAACTATGTGAGAATTTGTGTATTTTTTCAAGACTTTTCTTTTTCTTTTTTCTCCTAAGAAGGGTGATAGAAGAAAAAAATGCTTGTGAAATGAAAACAAAATTGAATTAAAATATATGTTCTTGCTAACCCTTCCTTTTTTTTTAACTTTAGCTGAAGCATAATAAATACTGCTCCAGCTCTTTACATTTACTCTGTGTCTCCCTGGTTTCTTTGTGTTCTTAGTAGGCAGCATATTGTTGGATTCTGGGTTTTAATTCACTCTGCCATTCTTTTCCATTTTATAGGTGAATTAATTTAATTCCTGTTCATAGTTATGATTACTAACTATGCAATATCCTCTTTATCTCTTTGAATTGGATCAACTTTCACTTCTGATTTGTATGAAATAATTGTAGAAATATATTCTTCATAGAAAAACATTTATAATGCCTTTTTATACAGTTTATGTAGTGATACAGGAGGGAGAAATCTCACTATGCACTGGAGGTTTAAAAATAAGAACATTAAAAATTTGCTTTAAGTATGGGTCATATTTTAACACCCTCTGGAATGATAGAAAATGGTTTATGACCAAGTATTTTTATGAGATCTTTAATTCTTTCAAAAGATCCACAGAAAAGATCACTTCCCCAGAGTTAGTAACAACTTCTTTAGGATAAGCGGGGAAGAGTGTGGATTTGCATGGAAGACAGATGATTAAATTTTTAGAAAAAGGTTATTTATGTGATAAGTTTTCCCATCCATTATTATTTCCAGTTTGTCCTAGAAACGACTGGTGAATTTGATCACATCTCCTACTTATTACTAGATTATATTTGGCACATTAACATTTTAAAAGTATCTTTGCTCTATCTTGTAGCCAGATTCTCTTCCTTTTGAGCTCCTTGTTACAACATTAGATGGAAAAATCCATGACTGCCTCAAGCAAATATGATTTTAAGGCAATGAGACAGATTACACAAGCCAAACGCAACTGTCATCTCCCCTGAGGGTCTACAGCAATCATTGTCCTTTTAGTTTAACTGCATTTTAAATGTTTTGCTGTACCAATGTATTTCTGTTGCATATGATTCCTGATTAAAAAAAAAAAACTTTTAAATTCTCTTTATATTTGAATTATGTTTACAAATATGCAGTTTCCCCACAACTATGTTGACAAAAAATGTTTTTTTTAAAAGTGTGGTCAATTTCAAACATTATTCCTTTCCATTATTAGGAAAAAGACTTGTACAAAAACATTTATAGCCATGCTCTTTGTGGTGGCAAAAAAAAATTGGAAAATGAGGGGATGTCCTTCAATTGGGGAATGGCTGAACAAATTGTGGTATCTGATGGTGATGGAATACTATTGTGCTCAAAGGAATAATGAACTGGTGGGATTCCATGTGAACTGGAATGACCGCCAGGAATTGGTGCAAAGTGAAAGGAGCAGAACCAGGAAAACCTTATACACAGAGACTGATACACTGTGGCACAATAGAATATAATGTACTTCTCTACTAGCAGCAATGCAATGATCCAGGACAATTCTTAGGGACTTATGAGAAAGAATGCTATCCACATCCAAAGAAAGAACTGTAGGAACAGAAACACAGAAGAAAAACAACTACTTGATCATGGGTCTATGGGAATATATTTGGGGATGTAGACTCTAACTGATCACCCCAATGCAAATATTAATAATATGGAAATAGGTCTGGATCAGTGACACATGTAAAACCCAGTGTAATTGTACATTGGCTATGGGAGGGGGTGGGAGAAGGGGAGAGAAAGAACATGAATGATGTAACCCATGGAAAATATTCTAAATTAATTAAATAAGTAAATTTTTTAAGCCTATTTTTTTAATTAAAAGAAAAAGAACACAGGCAGCTAAGTGATCTAGGTGACTGTGGGAAAGTGTTTTTAAAGTGTTGAGGTTCATGGGAGAACATTGTACCCAGTAATAGTAATATTGTATTATTATCAAATATGAAAGACTAGGTTCCTTTTACAATGATCTGGGACAATTCTGAAAGACTCATGACAAAAAAAAAATGCTATCCACCTCCAGAGAAAGTTTTTGGCATCAGATGCAGATCAAAGCAAACTCTCTTTAACATTATTTATGGTTTTATTTTTGGGTTTTGATTTTATGAGCATTCTCTTACAACAATGGCCAATGTGGAAGTATGTTTTGCATAATAGTATAATCCAGATCATGCCACTGGACCCAGGCTTCCAACGCCAAGAGAGTAGGACTGTCTCTGTGCATTGACTTTTCCACTTAAATCTCCTTCACGCACAAGTGTCTTTGTGCACACTCATCTATCATAGATGAAAATGCACAAAGACAATTGTCATCCTCGGTTACTACTACTACTACTACTACTACTACTACTACTACTACTACTACTACTACTACTACTATAATCCAGATCAAATTGCTTAACATGTCTAAGGGAGGAAGGACAGGAAGAAGGGACACAGTTTGCATCTTAAATTTTGGAAAACTAATATTGAAAAGTATTATTACATGTAATTGAGAAAATAAAATATCTTTGAATAAAAAATAAAGTGTTGAGGTTTTTTGGATCATAAATCTAGAGTTGGAAGAGCTTTCAAAGGTAATCAAAGGGCTGCTTTCATTTTCCAGATGGGTCATAGAGAATCTCTTTTAGCTTTGGAATCATGAATAGGGTTTCATAACCCCAGGGTCCACTAATTGTTTTTGGAAATATTTTGATTACTATATTTCTATATAATTGGTTACTATTGTAATTCTATGCAATTTATTTATACATTTTGAAACATTATTCAAAGACTGCTCAAGAGGTCTAGGGAATTAAAAAAAGCTGACTCCCTATCCTAAGCTTTGATATAAAGTTTATTTATAGGCAAATGAGAAGGAACCATAATAATAATTAAGCCAAATTTAATTATTTAGATAATTTTGTTTTAATAAGAATAATTTCCTCTGTACAAATCACATAAAAGCAAGAGAATAAATAAAAGATTTGAATATATGAGTCTGTTAATAAAAGATTAAACCATTTTATGAGGACAGTCAGGTTCTAAATAATAAAGGTAGCTTATTTTAGTTCAAAGCAAAAAGGGAAAGCAAAATCCACTTTGCTTGTAGGTGTTTGCATCACTCAAATTTAATCAAATGGCCACTGTGCACTATAGGCAATGTTTGAGTTTTTACTATTGATCTTGTCGATCTTAGAGAGTCTCCTTCAGGGCCACTTCATTCCTTCCCATTACTCTTCACCATGAAACTGGTACTCCTTTCAACCTTTTGTGGAATTCATTCCCACTGTGGTATTAATTATTTTGCTTACACTATTCTTCCTTGCCAGGAATGCTCTCCCTTTCCACTAATCCAATTTCTTTATTTCTTACAAGGCCAACTTCCTCAGTGAAATCTGCTGACTTCTCTGACCTAAGATAATCTTTTTTTAATTTTTCTATAGCACTTTTAATCATAATTTGGCCCTTGGTTATAGATTTCTCCTCATATTGTTTTCTGGTTATTTCAGCTATCCTATCAGCCACTCAAGAGCAAGCAATGCATTTTTAAAAAATCCTTATCTTTCATCTTAGAATCAATACTGGTTGTTAATTCCAAGGAGGAAGATTGATAAGGGCTAGCAATGGGAGTTAAGTGACTTTCCCAGGGTCACACAGCTAGGAAGTATCTGAGTTCATATTTGAACCCAGAGCCTCCCATCTATAGGTTTGGCTCTCAATCACTGAGTAGCCTAACTGCCTCCAAGCAATGCATTTTCTGTTTCTTTTTTATCACTCTCCAAATTTCCTACCACTTTGGGAAATGCATGGGAAGTGATTAATATTCATTTGTTTGATTTGGTATTAATACTATTCTACTGCTGAAGAAGTTTCAGAAGAGCAGCATATCAGGATTATTTTACTCATATTTAGATTCTAAGCCAAACAAATCAATGTAATTCTTTAACATATTTATGGCTATATATTTTTCTTATGTTGCCCATATTTGTTTATGCCCTCACCTCCAAAGGTCCATTGCATACAATAAAGAATGCTTATCTCTTTACATAAAAAAGAAAGAGAAAAATTATCTATCAGTAATACCAATCATCTAGGTTGCAGTGTGGATAGATCCCTGGGTCTGAAGTCAGGAAAACATATTCCTGAGTTCAAATCTGACCTCAGACACTTACTAATTGTTTGAGCCTGTCAAGTCACCACTGTTTTCTCAACTCAAATAAGATGGAGAAGGAAATGGCAAACTACTCCAGTATCTGCTAAATGGGGTTATGAAGAATCAGACATGATTGAAAACAACTGAACTGAAAAATACTGATCAATATAGAATTCTTCTCAAATCTGATAATGTATGGAATGCTCCACACCAATAGACCACCTACTTCCAGTGAAGGCAACTTCATAGTGGATAAACATGACAAATTTTTGGAGAATGCTTAGTGTATTGAGATTACAGTGGTATCTACAGACAACTCAACATCTAGACAGAAATAAGAAAATTCGATTGATTCTGGTAAATGCAAAAAAGGCATTGATTAGTAGAATTCAATTTTGAATCAAGATTGTTTTCTTTCTTTTTTTTACCTTTCTCTAAGTTTTGTTCAAACTTGGTTCATTAAAACAATCGTATCTGATTTTATAGACTCTTCTATATCCCAGGTTTCCATAACTGCCACCCAATTATCTCTTGGTGACTGACAGTCAATGGCAAGGTCCCTGTCTCAAGCTGTTTTCCTACTTCTTTTCTGTATTTCTTCTGGTTAGAAGCATTCACTTTTAGCTTAAGGATTCATGGGTTCAGATTTCATTTTATGTTTGGGAGGAATTTTCCATCTCAGGATCACTAAAAATTCTGTCTTGAAATCTTGTGGTCCTCCCTAGGCAATTTGCCATTTGAGCTATTTTCCATATTCAAAGTGGGCTGTGGATACATGGTTAGTTGTTTTTTTTTTTTAATTTCTTTAAGATACCTAAGGAAATGGAAATACCAGAATGTCACACGGATCACCTTACATAATAAGCTTCCAGTAAAAGTCAGTGTCACATTTCAGAGCCAAAGAGACAGGACCAACTATGAACAAGATAAGGAAGAAAAAGACACAGCAAGAACATGCCCATAGTAAATTAAAAATAACAGCAATAACCTTTTATATTCAATTGGCAAATATGATGAGGAATAAAGAGAGGGCATTTCCTGGTCAAAGACAAATTATCCTTATTATGTACAATCAATGTAACTAGGATAAAAAGGGAAGCTGTTTGGAGGAAAAAATTCTTTTGATTATGTTTCTGATAAGGGCCTTATATCCAAGATATATGGAGCAAACAAAAATATGCAGGGCCAAGAGATATCCCTCTCTTTTAGACTTTTAGTCTTTTAAGACTTATTTGTAAAGAATTCTTAACAGAGGAATTGCAAAGTACTAACAATCACAGGAAAGGTTGTTCCAAATCAAGTCAGATTAGCGCTGAAGTTTCACCTCTTTTTCAACAGACTGACACAGATGACTTGAAGTTAGTAAAACAGTACTGCCAGGCTTCCTCCAGTTTCTACCTGTTGTAGTAATATACCCTGGCTATATAGCTTTATATATTTATATATATATTTACATATATATATTTATATTTTAATATATTTTTAATATATTTATATTTTTATATAATACTAAATATTTAATAATATAAAACTATTTTAAATTAGATAAATTAAAATATAAATATATTAATAATTATTATTAAATTACCACATCACATTATATAACATGTTATATAAATTAAGTTATTATATAATTATGTAAATCATATAAATATAATAGTTATTAAATGTCAATTAATATGTTATAAATATAATAATAATGTAATAAAACTGATTTTTACATAGCACTTTGACATTTATAATGTTCTTTCACTGAATTATCTAATTTTACTCTTGCAACAACCCTGTAAATCAAATTCTATAGTAATAATATTTATGTACTACTTTAAGTTTTGCATAAGTGCTTTGCATATGTTAACTAAATTGAACTTCATATTGATTCTGTGATAGAGATGCTATTATGATCCTTATTTTGCAAACAGGGAAACTAAGGCTGAGAAAGACTAAATGACTTGCCTATTATCACACAACTAGCATCTGAGGCAGGATAGGAACTCAGGTCTTCCTGGCTCTGTCTAACATTTGCTCTACTTTCCCATCTTTTTGTTTTCCAGTCGTTTTCAGTCATATCCAACTCTTTGTGACCCTATTTTGGGTTGTCTTGGCAGAGATGCTGGCATTATGTGCCATTTCCTTTTTTAGTTCAGTTTCCAAATTTGGAAACTGACGTGAACTGGGTAAAGTCACTCACCCGAAGTCACACAGCTAGTAAATGTTTGAGGCCAGACTTGAACTCAGGAAAATCAGTCTTTCTGACTCCAACCCATCATTCTATCCACTATCTCATATACATATTATTGTCTTTACTTTACACATGTCTATTGTCATGTAATTAATGTCAGTAAGCTAGGAGTGGAACCCAGGAGTTCCTAATTCTGATTCCAGCATCCTATTCATGCTCCTCTCTGACAAACTAGGGGCAATAATAACTGCTATTTCATTCCCAAGGCTGTTATAAGATTCACGTAAAATGATGTACGTAAACCATTTCTCAAACCTGATGCATTAATAGATGTCAACTAGTATAGTTTCCATTTGACAGATAAGGAACAGAGATATTAAATAACTTGCCTAAGGCTACAAAACTATCCTGTCAGGTGGGCAATGCACAATATTCCCATTGACTGGGATGTTATATGGTAAAGACTTTGATCTGTGGAGGCAAAGATACGTGATAATACCACAGAAGACAATTAAAAGATAGTATTTGTAGTACATCTCCAGTGCTGGGGGGCCATGAGAATACATATGCACAATACATATTCCTCAGGCACTGTTCTCACAAACATCATTCCTGAGGCACTACAAAAGAGTCATGAGGGTAGAGTACAGTGTGCAGAGACAATCCATCTATATCTGCCACCTCTTTTATGCTATTTGGAAATACATTCATAAGAGATGCTAATACAACATTCCAACCAGGATCATTTCTTATTTTGATCTGGGAAATGATTGGGTGGAGCTATCCAATCTTTAGACCAAAATTTCTCTGTCAGTCAAAACCACTGACATTTGCTTCCTTTGATAGATGGATGACAAGAGCATCTGTATTATGAGACCAGGTTCAGAAATGTCAGCAGGACAGAGGGTAAATGGTACAATGAAGAGATCGTTGGATTTGGAGTCAGGATTTTGTGAGTTCAAATTTGGTCCTAGACTCTTCTTACTAGCGTTGTGACTCTGGGTAAGTGACTAAACCTTTCTGTGTCTCAGTTCCCTCATCTGTAAAATGAGGGTCATAATAGTACCTATGGCTCAGGGTTGTGAGGAACAAATGAGAAAATATTGGTAAAGCACTTTGCAAGACTTAAACTGTTACATAAATTCTAGTTATTATTATTTCATAGAACCCAAGAAGAAGGACCCCAGTAGCCATAAAACTTCACATGTATCTAAATAAGTATCATTACTATAATATATCCAATCAACAAGCATCTAACCTTTCCTTGAGGATATTCAATAAGGAAGGAACCTATTACATTTTGATGTAGCTGATTCCACTTGGAAATAACTTTAATTGTTATTTCCCCCCAGAGAAATCAAAGCTATCGATATTCATGTAAAAATGCTCTAAATCACTAATAAATAGAGCAATGAAAATTAAAATAACTTTGAAGTACTACCTCATCTACATCAGATTGGCTAATGCCACAGAATAGGAAAACAATAAATACTGGAGGACACAGGAAAAAAGGTCCACTAATGCATTCTTGGTGGAACTGTTTTGGTCCAACCATTTTTGAGAACAATTTAGAAGTATGCACAAAGGGTTATAAAACTGCACATAGCCTTTGACCCAGCAATATCACTGTTGGATTTGTATCCCAAAGAGTTCAAAGGTAGAGGAAAAGGACCCATACATACAAAACATTTAAAATGGCAATTTGTGATGGCAAATAATTGGAAACTGAGGAGATGCCCATCAGCTATGGAATATGAATATGATGGAATTCTATTGAGCTATATGAAATGATGAGCAGGATGATTTCAGAAAAAACTTGCAAAGATGTACAGAAATGATGTAAAAATAAATTGAACAGAATCAGGAGAACAGTTTACACAGTAACAGCAATATTTTACAAATATAATATAAAGTAAAATAATATAAAAATATAAATATAATGTAAAATATAAAATATAAAATAATTATAAAAATATAATATAAAAATAATAAAAATTTTATAAATATAATATAAAAATAAAGGTATTCAACTGTGAAAGACTTTGCAACTCTGATCAATAAAATGATCCATCATAATTCTAAAAGACTCAAGATGAAAAAAGCTATCCACTTTCAAAGAAAGAACTGATGGATTCATAGCATATTTGAAGCCTATTTTTTCTTTCTTTCTTTTTCTTGGAATATGGCTAACAGGGAAATATATTTTTCATGGCTTCATATGTGTAATGAGTTATATTTTTCTTGCCTTCTCAATGGGATGGTGGGGGAAACAGAATTTGGAAGTAAAAATAAAATAAAATTGAATAGTTTATTTTTTTTAAAGATTTTTTTTTCTTGACACTCTAAATATCTTCCTCTGGAGATCCAGGTTTTGCCTTGTGGGGCTAAAGAGGACAACTCTAATCCCTCTTGAATATGATTTCTATTCAGATGCTAGAGATGTACCCTCTGCCCAGACTGAGTTTTCCCTTTTAAACATAGGGAGAAACCTCCTGGCTTTCAAATTGAAGGCACACAATAGATTTCTTTTTTTAATATAGCCTCAAGCTCATTTACTTCACTTCCTCATACAGAGAACTTTTAAGTCAGAGCATTACATACTTGCTTAATGTTACTCACATGAAAAAGGAACTCTTTGAAATGAAACTGCTTCAACCTTGTACTGATGTTCAATATAAATATGTTCGTGTCTTGGTAAAAGTAATATGTTTTTACCATGTTCCTCTAAGTGATTTTCTTTTTCTCCTTTGCCCAGGGACCTTCTTGTTTCTTTAAATCTGACCCTTAGCTGGAATGGTACAGAATGTTCTGGGCTCCATGTGTACAGCATGGGGGAAAAAGATTGATCTGGCACTTATTACTCAGGTTTATCTTCCTGGCTCAGCACTTCCTCATCTTTCTATACCTGTTCGCCCTGAAGCCAAGCACATCTTAGTCAACAATCTGTCACCTTGTTTTCAATTGTCCACAATGCAAAGATAACTCTCCTTATCTCTGAGTCAGTAGGTAAATAAACATGTCATTTTTTTTCCTGAAAAATAACCTCATAAATCATGGAAACTAAGACTCATTTTAAGTGTGAAAAATCATACCAGCTGTCTTCTACCATGAGGGTGCTACACTAGCTGTCCATAGTAAGACATTTAAATGTTATCTTGAGAATATACTTGGATACAGAAAGGCAAATAAAGTCAAAATTAATAAGCAAAAAACCGGGACCAAAGACAATGGTTAGTGTTAGTAAACATACTTTCAAAGTTGAAAGACATATTCCTCCTTCCAATCCATATCATAATTAAGGTGAGACAACTGGAGCTTTGGCCTACAGTGATGAAATTTAGAGGGGTACTGATAGGACTTTCAGTCTTTTAGGAGTTTAGAAATTATTAATTTGATTATCTCATTAGCAGGAATAATCTGTTAATATACAAAACTACCATATCATAGTTCCTTCCTGACTTCCATGTTCCATGTGAACTCCTGATTTGAGGGAACCTTTCTAGTTATGTCTCAGGGTTTATTTTATTTTGATTTGCCCTAAATGTGAAAAATTAAAGTTTTATCTTTGATTTCTATAAAACAGTCCAGGAGTGATCTGTTTTTAGGAAATTTTTTGGTAAAATGTTTTGTGAAGGATATTTGTTGGAAAGTATCCCTTGTGTAAAAATAAAAGCATTAGCATTTAAAACAATACAAATAAATAGTAACACTATATTAAAGACACTTTTAGATTGTCACATATAGAAATTGTAGAATTTTAAAACTGGGAACCACTTTACAGTTCACCTGGTCCAATCTTCTAATTTTAAAGATGAAGAAAACTGAGGTCTAGAGGGAAAACTATTGCCTCAGGAAACAGTCATTTTTTGGTGGTAAAATGAGGAATTGAGTCTTGTTCTCCTGCCTCCCAGCCCTCCCCACCCCCATCCCAGGTTTGTGACTATTAAACAAAGTACCAAGGCTAGTAAAATTTTAAACTGCACTAAGACTTCTGGGATTCCCTCTATTTGCAGCTTGATAATTGCTAATGAAGAACAACTCCCATATATAGTTAAAAAGTTAGTTCTGTTATTTTATTACATTAATTATTTAGTTTAGAAAAAGTTCTTTTCTTGAATATTATGAATATTTGAAATTATGTCACATTCAACCTGCACTGTCATATTTCCAAAGAATTTTTCTCTTGTTTTGTAACTTTCCCAAATTCCATCTACTACTTCTGATAAACATGATTGTGTGGAAAGACAGGCTCTCAGAAATTCATTTTGCAGATAGAGACTTTTGTGTCTCCTACAGCACATAGCATTCTTCCCAACTAATTTAATTCAACTATGACAAGTTCCATTTGATTTCTCTCTCAATTTCTCACTAAATTCAATTCAGTGCAATTGTTCCGTCTTCCTGGTTTACTCCCATAGTACAACCAACCCATTTTTATAAAGCAAATTCATGACTGAGTACCTGTGACCAAGGTTTTCTACAAGACTTGCCTTGATAACTGAATAATATTGTTAAAATAAAAGATAAGGAAGGGATTAGAGACTATTTGAGTGAAATAGAGAAAGTAAACTGAGGGAAACTGAGTCTTTTGCAATAACTGTATTCTGGTTTATGACTAGAGAGAGCTGCTAAGGGAACCTGAAACTACTTATTTGTAATGGAGATAGGAATGAGAAATGCTGAGGGATGCTAGTACAGGGATGCTGCCTCACAGGGGAACTGCTCTGGGAATGTTCTGGGGTTTGCCTACTGATCCCTCCTGATGGCTGATGGATCAATATATCTTTCTAACCTCCTCCCTCCTTCACTCCTCCCTTCTCCAACCCTCTCTCTCCTTCCTGCCTATCCTCACCTCCCAGTTCTTCTTGAAGCCTTTGGCTTCTTCCCTCCCCCTTTGAGTAAACTATAAAGATATTCTTGTTCTTTCCTTTTTCAAGTGGAGGGGTTTATTGGGATAACAGGATGGGAAACTGAGGTCAGAGGGATGAGGGTGTCCCTAATCAAAAATGAGGGAGAATTGAGGGTTTGAGAAAGTAGTCCAGTCACAAACTGTGACTCTAAGATAATTAGAGAGATGAAGGACAACAGCTTTTTAAATCTTCTTTGTTATTCTTCACAAAATCAGCAAGGTCTCTCAGCTTAATCCCAGAGAGAAACAAAGTTCAAAGTCTTTCCTTCAGCCTGGCTTGTCTCCTTTCTCAGCTTCAACCCCAGAGAAAAACAAAGTTCAAAATCTCTCCTTCAGCCTGACTTTCCTCCAACTCTTGATCAGTCAAAATCTCAGAAAGAATAGAGGTTTCCCCTTGATCAGAGAACCCCAAAACCAAGTCAGCCCCACAAGGGTCTTTCAGCCAGGTTCAACCTCCAGAGAGAGACAGAGATCAAGTCCAAAACCAAGTTTTTTCTTCTTCCTCTCCTCTGTGGTCAGAAACCACCCCCAACTGCCACTCCTGGGAATATTCCATTTGGAACCTTCCTCTTGATTGACAGGTGGGTCCCCAGCCTTGGTTCTTGCATCTTGGCTTATAAGTCCTCTCTCTCTCTCTCTCTCTCTCTCTCTCTCTCTCTCTCTCTCTCTCTCTCTCTCTCTCTCTCTCTCTCTCTCTCTCTCTCCATGCCTCTACCACACTGAGTCAGCAAATATGGGGCCCAATTTGGCAACATAATTATTATTTCAGTTGTAAATGGAAGAGAAAGTGATCTGCTTATGCTCAGAGGACTTAATTTCAAGGTGTTGCTATAACCTCAAAGGATACAGTGAGGATAAATATGTACCACTCAGTAATCACCAAGATGATTTCCTATCTACTCTATATAAATGTGGAACCACAAAGGATACAGTAAGGATAAGACTATCTTCTTTTTGTTCAATATGAATGTTATATGTACACACATGTAATATCACCTACCAGAATGCAAGCTTTTTCTTGAAAATTGGATTGTTCTTTGCCTTTCTTTGGGTTCTAGATTTAGTACAGTGCATGGCATATAATAAGTGCTTAGTACTTATTCATTTGGTTAACTTCTTTTAAAAGATGTTGTAGAGGAGATTCCTGCTTAGGTATAGATAGAAGACGATCTCTGAGACTCCTTCTAATATCCTATGATTCAATATAGTCATCTGTGTGTCTTGACTTGTCCTCATCTTGGAATACATGGTGGAACATATCCATCCAAGCAATTGAAGCTCTTTCCAGGTCTTCAGGCTGGCCAGAGTGACCCAGTCTCTCTTCTTTAAAGTAAAGCAGTCCTTTTTATTTAGGAATTAACAACTTACTTAGAATAACCTTACAAATGAAACAGCTTAGAAATGGAAAGCTTTATGAACTCAAGGACATATACTAACCTATATGGCAAGCCAAATAAGAACACAGACTTGGATTAGAACAATTTGTTGTTACCTTATTGATGAACATTATGGATGGTTCCTCTTCTATGGTAGTTCCTTTTCTACATGTTTCTTGGGGGGGGAAAGGGTTCAATGTGCCCCTTCTTCAATTACAGTCACATTTATATAGCACTCTATAATTCAAAAAGTACTTCCTTCACAACTCACAATAACTAATTCATCTTTTTTTGAGTCCAGAGATAATAATCTTCCCCTTCAAAACTTAGAAAGCATTTTTATATCCTTAATGTACTTACTAAGTCATATTATTTATTATAGTTTTTGGTTTGAGTGTTTTTAAAACCATCTCACTCAATACTGTCATAAATTTTATGATCAGAATTTGAACTCATGAGAGTAGATTGGTAAATTTTCAGTGTGAGCTTTTACATGTTGGAAATCAACAAACACTGTTAATCAGGGTTTCATTTATTGATTGTTGACTATCCATACTTAAATAAAATTACATGCCATACAGATTAAGCTCAAAAGAAAATCATTCATACATTTCTTTCCCTTCCTATTTGTTAAATATTTACCAATATACCACTGACTGTACTAGTCCATAAGAAACCTTTTCTCAAGATCATACAGATCCATTTAACATAGTTCTTTTATTCAATGATCTGTCGTAATATTCACTGTGTCTAAAACCTATCCCATAACATTTTCTTCATTTGTGAATTTAGTGGCAGATACTGACAAAGAATTTATGTAACTCAGGATTCATTGCATTTAAAGTATTTCTTTGACCTAATAAACTTTTCAAAAAACAAGATCTTAGTTTGGTATGACTTTTTTCTTCATTGGATTTTATAATTAAAATTCTCTGAGGACTGATTATTAATTTGTAATTATTTATTTGACAGAAAAAGTGAGTTGGAGAGAGTGAAAGGCACATAGTCACATGGTCATGCCTAGCTAATCTGTTTGCTGCTCACCTTCTGTCTCCATCAAATGACCAGAATCCTGCTATCTAGCCAAAAACTGTTTACGAGCTGAAACGCCAGGCAAGTCTGCAGATCAAGAGACCTTGATTGCTAACATAACCCCAGTGATATCATTCCTTTTGAGTCTCCCTGGTTGGACAAACTTGACCTTAGTCCTGGTCAGAGACTGCCCTTCCAGATGCCAGGAATCACAGGATAAGGAGCAAGCATCTTCTAGAAAACCAGGGAGCCACAAGGCCTCTAGCATCCTCCCAAAGTACACGTGTATGCTCAAAGAATGGGGCTGAGACCTGAGACTGAAATGGATTTTCAATAGTTTCCTTTCCAAAAGGAAACAGTGGTATAAATTTATATTAAATTCACACAGTGGATTAGTATTTTTTTGAATTTTTAGTATTTTTAGGTAATCACTCTATTATTTTTAAAACATTCATGGTACCATAGCTTTAGAATTGGAAGGAATCAATAGGTCATTTTATCTATATATTGAACAGATGAGAACACTGAGGCCGAAAGGTATTAAGTGACTTATCCAAAGTCACGGTGGTTGTATATGATAAGACTTAAGCCACAGTCCTCATAATGCAAACTTTATTTCCTACTCTGTCATTCTATAAGATAGAACTGGACAGAAATCCAGCATACTCATATGTAGTTTCTCAAATCTTCCATTTTCTACTTTTTGAAAATTGGGCTCAATTTGTCTATGTCTAGTCTTTTGGCAAATCTCCCATTTTCTGTAACTTCTAAAAGACTACTAACAAGTTAATTTAACAGCTTGGAGAATAGGAGAGTTGTCATAGCATCAGAGAAGGTCAAATGTCCCAATTTTCAATAAAGCAAAGAGAATAATACCTTTAACCTGGAGATCAGTGAGCTCGACTTCAACTTGTGGGAAAATTTTAGAATGCATTAATGAAATTCAGAAAAGGAAGTAGTACCCACTCTCCCAGAATCAGTGAGTTCAGCAGTAAGTATTACCAATAAGGGACCTGAGAAGTAATTATTCTCAAGTCAAGAGTGCCTGAGACCTAATGTCTTTATTTTTCTTTGTAATATTGTAATTATTGTGTAAATTGTTTTGTAACCATTTCTGCTATCTTTCCTCTCCATCAATGTATTAAAGTCAGTCATTCAATTAATTAAGCCCCATTCTGTGCTAGACCCCATGTTAAATTCTGGGGATATACCCCCCTTTCAAAAAAAGGAGCAAAATTCTGAAGCCAAGAACCTTGAAATCTAATCTGAGAGAAAATATGCAAGCAATGATACTTGTAAGACATATACTGGGGATAGTTTCAGAAGAAAGACACAATGATTAGGAAGGACTAGGAAGAGTTTCTTCTTCTTCTATACAGAAGATAGAAGATTAGCCAAATCTTGAAAAAAGTCAGAAAAATTAAGAAGAAGAGAAGAGGAGAGAGTTCCAGCCAGTGAAAATAGGTAGTTACACATAAGGGAAAATCTTACAAGTTTCTTTTTGTTCTAAAATTCATCGTTTCCTATAATGCAATAAGTTTCCATTATATTCGCATACAACAACTTGTTCACTCATTCTCCAAATGATGGACATCCTTAGGATTTTGAATCTTTGTTATGAAAATATTGTCTTTCATACAGTGCCTTCCTTTCTCCATCTTTCAGATATTTCTGAAATATCTGTTCAGAAACACAACTATTTCAGAAAATGAAGTGTGCTTAGGTTAAGTGATAAATGAAGAAAGAACCTGTTACATTAATACAGCAAAATCACATTGAGTATCCAACTTGACCTTCAGAATGCCAAGTCCCAGACATCGAATGATTATTTATTATAAATGTCTACTTTGCACCATGCAGGTCATTTTATTCATCTGTTACTACTGAGCTATTTTAATAATTTAGTTCTCAAAATACAGAACTGGTATTGTTCTGACATGGTTGGAATTCAGGATTAGATTAGAATTATTATAGAGCTGATTGCTGGCTGTCCTGTTTTCTAATCAGGGTTAGTTATCTAAGCCCACATAACATTAGCTTTGCTGCTTATTCAAATAAGCAACACTTGTTTGTTGGAAATGAAATATGCTCTTAATATTAATGTACCTTGACTTGAGAAAAGTCAATAGTGGATGAAAATACAAATTTACCAAAAATATAATTAAAGGTGTGGTTATTCATCGATTAAAGGATCCACCATAGGAATGCCTTAAATAACAATGTTTCCTGAAATATTTAAAAAGAAATCCAAATCCCTTTCCCACCCCACAAAAAAAAATCAACTTCTCGTTAGCTGAATTTTTACATAAAATAATGCCCACCTTATGTTCCATTATACTATTCCAGGGATGAGTGATCCATGTCAACCCTGGCCTCTGAGGAAAGGAAGGAATCCTCCTGACTTAGTCACACTTTCTGTCCTTTTACCAGAGCTCTCTAATATTTCTGCTCGCAGTGAGCCCCAAAGAATGTTCCTACAAGCCACATCTCAATTCATTTCCAATGAACAAACATTTATTAGCCATAGTTACCACTGTCCCCCAGGCATCCTGGAGAGGGTAGAAGATCTTACTGTATTTTTCATGAAGTTATTGTTAGCAGCCACCTGTTACTGGAGGAGTCACACTGGGAGCAGATCTGATAAATAGATCAAGGAGATGCAGGGCTGAACTACTTGCCTCAGGAATTTTCTACACATAAGGATTCATAAGAACCAAACCAGCCTGCCAGGGTTTTCCATATGATATGGGGATATTCTGTACATGTCAGCTCAGTAGTTGGCCTGTTACTATTCTTCTGTCAGATGTTGCCAACATCTGGTGGCTATAGGGAGGTCACAGCTGAGCCTCGGTTTGCAAAATGTTGACAGGGACTCATGCGAAAGCACTACATTCTGCACTCGGTTTTGCAAATGCTTCTACTTTGTCATCCTTTTTTAGCAGCTATTGGGCAATGGCAACTCCTAATAATTTTAACTTCGTTGGAGATGTCTGAATTAGTATATAAATCATGTAAATACAAACATAAATCATAGATTTTAAAAACAAAATACCATTTTATTACCAAAAATCATATTTAGCCGGGGTTCTTTGCATGGGGCTCCATTCATTTAAAATGTTTAACTATATTTCAATGTAATTGATTTCCTTTGTATGCCCATTTTAAAAATGTATTGGAAAACATTCTTCTGAGGAGTCTATTGGCTTCACCAGACTGCCCAAGGAGGTCATGGGTGAAAAAGGTGAAGAATCTCTGATACATGGAATTTCATTAACAAACAAGACAAAACTATGAAAGCCTAGAGTGCCTAGAACACTGTGTTTAAAAGACAGAATGATAAACAAGATTTTGTCTCTATTCTCAATCTAGAGAGAGAGGCAACATGAAGAAATAACTATATTACAAATAAAACATGATAAGCACATAAGAGGTAAAAATAACCCTTAGCTGAGTCAACTTAAATGACTAGAGAGTCTTTAGTATGTTTGTAGTTTAGTATTACATGCTAAATCCTCAAAAATAGCTCGATAGCTTAAAGTTTTCACCCAGAATTCTTGTTTACACTTGCTATTCTTTGTAGAGACATTCTTTGTAGATAATACAATGGTTAAAGCTAATTAATTTTTTCATTAATTCAAAATATATATAATATATGTATATATATATATAATGTCAGAAACCAAAACAAAGTTCCTTGTCACTATTCCTAGACAAGTTCAATACAGTTCTTGGTACGCTCATAATGACTATCACTTCAGCTAACTTTGACAATTTCTTTCCCAGAGGAACTTGCACATTTTTTATAAAGGACCCTAAAAAACTTCATAGACTTCAAATTTCAAAGGAATGAATGGTGGAATTCCAGGGTTTGGTAAGTGGGTGAGTTAGATATTTTTATGATGATGAATCCTTTTTGTCATCTCTTATACTACATTTGATCTTAGCCAAAAGGCTGATGTTATCTCTTAAATCAGATACAGGCAATTTCAATTTCTACTCATATGGCCAACTACACTAAATAAACTCTTAACTCCAAGGCACTATTAGTCACTCCTGACATTCTCCTTCATATAAAAACAAACACAGAGGAAACAACTTTTCTGGTTCTTATCACTGATGAGTAATGGGATTATATTTTCATCTTATTAGAGACCAGAGACAAAATCCAGTGAATAGGTCATGGACATCTAGAAAAATGCCATTGACTTCTCTGAACTTTTCCCATCCTCAAGGTTACATTGGCCAACCTCTTATTAGCTTAAGAAAAGGGTCAAAGGAAGGGATAGGACAGCTTGAGAAACCCGATGATCCCAGGAGTAGCCAATAGTGAATATAGCCAGGATATCATCTGTACCTGAAAGATAAAACAAAACCAAAAACAAGGAGCCTGATATATTACCTATGAGATAAATCTCAATGTTGCTCTCAAAAATAGGCATATGCTATGCACTTACCTAATTTTTCCAAAACAAAACGTAACCCTGAGCTCCCATCACTCAACTGCTCAGTTTGCCTTCTGAATGGCAAGCATGTAAGACAATATTGGAAGGTAACAATCTTCTATGGGTTGAATTGAGGAATAACAGAAATGCAGCTTGATATGCTAAATGGTTTTCAGCCACAGGCAATCACTTTGATTGTTGCAGCATTAAGATTAAAAAGAAATCACAGGATTCCAGAGTTATTTTTGCTAGGAGAGCAATCTAAATGCAAATTCTATATCTGAATAAAATTCAAGAGGCATACATCTAAATAATTCTCACGGTAAAAGTTCAACGGTGATGACATTTCTGTGCATTAAGAGGCCATAAACTTTGATTGCAAAACCTTATTATTCTTTTTGTATGATTCACTAGAAAGTCCTCCATTTATAAGCAAATGACACTTGGGAAAAATCTTTTATGTCAAAGTGGCATAAGAAATGTATACATCATTTGAAATAAATTTGAGAAAAAACATCTTTGCCAACACACTTTTTCTAAATCAATGGATTTTGCCTTTTGTGAGCTTCATGAAAGATGCAGAGAGATGGAGAGTCATGACAAAGCAGTGCGTATGTCACTTAAACAGGCTCTATTTAGATTTTATGATGCCCACTAAATACCATTCAAATGTTTTTCCCCCTCTTAACTGAAAAATGGCTTCGTAATCTATCGTTTGAGAATAACCTCCCTGTGCATATTTTGAGGGGGTATTACACATTTCACATTTACATCCGTCATTAAGAAAGTGTTCCAAATAGCAGTTTAATGTAGTTTGCTCAAACCCATTCTTTAGTGGAGGTTATAACCATATAATTTTCAGTTATGTAGATTTACAGATCTCCCAATTATTTAGTAGTAAAGAGAATCATTACTGAAGCAGTGTTCAATGAACTGTAAGATAGACATTGAATGAATCTTTTTTAAGGGTTAGGACATACTAAAGATCATGTCCTGAAAAAAAAAAAAAGGATTTTTCATTTGGCCAGGATGAAGTGTACTTTCCCTATTAACTCCTTTATGGATTGCAGAAGAGAAGCAAGATTACTTTTAATAGTCATTTCTTGTTTTGACCCACATATTTGATAATTTGGTCCCAGATGCCTTTGGATTATTTGCAGAAGTCAAAACAACTCAATGAGAACAAAAACTTTGACACTATTGAGGGTATGCAGTGGAGAGAATTTTGTAATGGGGATTAGAGGACCTAGGTTCAAACTGAGAGAGAGAGAGAGAGAGAGAGAGAGAGAGAGAGAGAGAGAGAGAGAGAGAGAGAGAGAGAGAGAGAGAGAGAGACAGAGAGAGAGAGAGAGAGAGAGAGAGAGAGACAGAGAGAGAGACAGAGAGACAGAGACAGAGACAGAGAGAGACAGACAGACAGACAGACAGACAGACAAACAGAAGGATGGACAGACAGTGAGAGAGAGGGAGACAGAGAGACAGAGAGAGACAGAGAGAAGAGACAGAGAAAGTGAGACAGGAATAGAGAGAAAGGAGGGAGGGAAGGATAGAGGGAGAGGGAAAACAAAAACAACAAAGATTTGGAGTGGGCTAGACAAATCTCAAAGTAGAATAAAAATATAATGATAATTAGGTTTTTTTGTTGTTGTTGTTTTGCTTTGCTAGATTTGCTAGAACCCAGGAGCTAGGAAATAGAATCAAAGTACCTTAATTTGAATTTGTTAATTAATATTTAAATAGGACAACCTCCTTTTTGCCTTGTTGATGTTAACCTAACTTTCCTAAAACTTAGTTTTGTAAGCTGTAAGATGAAGTTGCTGGGTACTGAGGAGCTTGAACAAAATGACTTCTAAGGTTGTTGCTAATCTTTAATTTATATTCTTCTCTGCTGTGGAAGGAGGTTTAAGCTGGCAGATGGTACACTTTCCTAAGCCTATAGCCTAAGTCAAGCCTGAGATATACTTACTAAATGATTACATGTTGGAGAAACACTTTGGTCCATAACCACTACTTAAATCATGTTGAGCTTGAGTCAAGTCTCTCTGTGTATGATCCTTGATTTAGAGTTCCTTTCTGTCTATAAGCTCCATCTTTCTGAGAAAGGTGGCTTTCCCAGCTCCAACACAAATTCAAATCTGTGTGGAACAAATTCCTAGCACCAACTATCGTGTCTCTGGGATCCAGGAGGATCCTCTGGCTATCAGGGGAACCTTCTATTGCTCTTGCTAAGGACTGTCTTGAGACTCAATGCTTCTCTCTATGTCCATATATCCTTAAATAAATCCTATCCATACCATAGGATTCATTTTAATTCCATGATTCAGACCAGGTCTTGAGAACATGTTGCAACCTCTGACCACCATTTTCAAGGAGTTATCAGTGTGTTTTAGAATAATGATATCTTTGTACTTTATACAAATTATGTGACAAAAGATGACAGCTGTAAAGGAAGCAATGCTTCTTTAGAAATATCCATGATCTTGATCCTATTTTTCAGTAGACTTGTGATTTCATTGGTGTATGGAATCTGGGAGTGAGAAAATAACCTCTATCAATTCAGGCCAACATTTTTCCTTCAATTTTTAGTCTTAGAAGGTTGTCTGGGAGCTTTGAGAGAGGGGAAGTGACTTAGCCATTGTCACACAGTCAGTATATAATAACAAGAAGAACTTAAACCAAAGTCATCTATGTGGATGACTCATGTAGCTATATCCCAGCCATGATCTCTCCTCTGAGTTCTAGCCTCAAATATTTAAATTACTGCTGGACATAACCATTTGGATAGCCTATCATCCAAAATAGGATGCTCATCTTTATTCCTAAATCTGCTCCTCCTCCTAATATCCTTAATTATGTTTGTGGCACCACCATGTACACAGGCTTGAAAATTCTGAATCATCTTTGGCTCTTCTTCATCTCATATCCCATAAACACAGTAAATGGCAAAGATATGTCATTTCTGATTCCAAAATGTGTTTCACATTTATGCTTTGGTTTCCATTATTCCTGAGGGGCCTCTTCTTGAACTATGGCATTTTTTTTCATTATTGCTCAGTTTTCAGGTATTTTTTCCTTCATAATACTTTCACTGATTCCCAGAGCTGGACATGGATCCTCTATCCTTAACCCTGTTGACTGCCTATGACCACTTAAAAGAATATATTTGGGAATCCAACTGGTTCAGTCCCCTTTATTTTATAGAAGGGAAGACTAAAGTCCAAGAAAATTATGTGACTTGCTCCAGGTCACACAAGTAGTGAGCAAAAGGGTTGAGATTTGAATCCCTCAATCTTCTCTCTCTTAAATCAGTGTTCTTTCATTCATAACACTTAGTATTTAAGGGTGGTCTAAGTGGTATTATAATTATTTGTGTCAGTATGGCTCTCACTCTCACTCCCACATTATTCCTGCCACTCACTAAATTGCAAGTGCTGTCAATTTTCATCTTTTAGCCCAGCATCTCAGGTGCTCAATATTTGTTTGTAGAATTGAATTAAAATGGGAAGAGAAATGCTTGAATTCTGGAAAACAGATTGTTTTAAGTGGCAGCTCTAGGGCTATGTGGAAAGTCATTAAGGGCTCGATGGATAAGACTAGTCAGACTAGAAGAGAAAACTGACTTTCCCTGGAGGGAAAAACAAGCCTAATAACTAACTCAACTCCTTATCCAGTCATAACAACATGTTAGAAAAGAAGAGATTAAAACTTCCATAGTAAGTTTCATAGAAACCTCCATGAAGATGATGAGAATGTTATAAGGTACTAGTTAGATCTGGAAGAGATCTTGAAGACCTTATTTCCATTCCCTTTTTTTTTGTAGATGAGAAAACTGAGGCCCAGAGAGTTAAAGTGACATATTCAGGACCACAGAAAGAATAAGTAAAGAAGAAAGGATTTGAATTTGAGTCTTCTGACTCCAAATTCTATCAAGATATTTCTAAGGGTACATAAGATGGCAAAAATGTGCAGGTCTTTTGTAATAGAGAGCTATTCTAAATAAAAAGTTCTTCACCATGATTGAAAACGGAGAGAGGAATGAGGGAAAGGATGCCTCCTTTATCTGTAAAGTCAATCTGAGATTATATTAAAATATTTAAAGGAATTTCTTTGCTTTATGTTTTCTTCATTTATTTAGTTTTTCAATTTTCTTTTTTACTTTCATTTTTTTTCCTTTTGGATGATCAGTACAGTCTTTATTCTTTAAAGAGTTTTTGTGTCCTTTGAATTAAAGGAAGAAGAATTTTTGATCAACTTGTGAGAATGAATCTTGCCCACAAGCTGTGTGAATACAGAAAGCAATAGAAAGGGAGAGGGACTACTTCTTTAAAAATGATTGGGGAAGGAGTATCCTTGACAACAACTAAGTAGTCAAAGTGGGATTTCAAATTTGTATGCCATCCCATGGTCCTATTTCCTTTTTGACCTAGGGATTTTATTTTTTTTTAATTCATTGGCCTTTCACAATTTAGTTATAGATAACCCAAGACACAACCATGGGAAAAGTTAAATTATGAAACGTTTTTGAATGGTAGCTCAGAAATCATAGGATTATAGATTTTGAGCTAGTAGAAATTTGTGAGGTCATTAAGCTCAATTTTCAGGAACTGGAGACAGAGAGATTAATTCATTTGCCCAGGGTCACATATCTATTATGGAGATGACTTGAACTTATCTGATTTTAAACCCAGTACTTTATTATAACACAATGATTTTCAAAGGAAGACAGCTAGAGAGATATCAGGTAATAAATGATCATTTATTAACATTTTAATAATAACATTAATTATCTAATAGTGATGCTGAATGAATTGTGGATATGTATTCTACCTAATATTTTAAGTTGATTTTTATGAAACATCAGGCAAGATCAAATTGAATAGAGATGGAAATTAGTTCAGACTTACTCTGATTTGTGATTTGTACAATAAGATGATAACAGTACAAAGGAATTCTCTGATTTTTTTCTGTTATTTTCCTGTGTTGCATAATATCATTGTAAAATAGCATTGCTTAGGTGCAGAATGACATTCAGGGCAGAAAATTTTAAAATAATTGATATGACTACTATTGTTATTGAAAACCATTCATAGTGAACTTTGTCTTCTCTTCATCTCAATATACTTTCGTATCCTTTCTAACTTTCTCTTCATTTTCATGTTGATCCTTTTGCTTCCCAATCAAACACCTCTACAGGGATCTTTTTGTTTATTTCCCCTTCTATATTCTCTAACAGATTTTCCTCATGGTTATTCACCCCTTCTCTAATATTTAATCTTTCCTAACCTAAAGATATTTTTCTGATGATACATGCCCAATTCATTCTCATCTTAAAAAAGAAAACAAATAAATACTAACCCTACCATCCTCTTGAATAATTTCTCTATGTCCATTTTTTTCTTTTTCAGTCCAAACTACAAAAGAGCAGTCTACACTCATTGCTTCTGCTTTTTCTCTTGCTTTTATAATGACTTTCTTTTGCAATTTGACTTCAAATCTTGATTCCACTGAAATTGTTCTCCAAAATTGCCAGTGATGTATATATAAATTAACAAATACAATAATATTTTCTTAGCCCAGTGTTGACTATCTTTTTATTCCTCCTTCCTATTCTCTTTTTTCATATTTTTATAACTTTTTTGGGGTTCTCTTCCTACCTGTGTGTGGGTATATCTTCCATCATCATGACACCTTACTGTGAGTAGACTATGAGGCTCTTTTCTTGGTCTTCTGCTATATTTCTTTATATTCCCTCAGTTGGTGACTCCACCAGTTTCCATGGATTTCATTGCCATCTCTATGCAGATGGCTCTTACATCTTTATTTCCAGGATTAGTCTCTCCTCCTGAGCACCAGATGCTTATCTCAAAATGCTAATTGAATTGCATAGTTCAAACTTGATGTCCAACAGGCATCTCAAACTCAACATACTTAAAAGTGAATTCATCATATTTCTACCCCAATCCTTCTGGTTTTGAACTTCTTTGTTTCTGTCAAGGGCATGATCACTCTGATTAGTAAGCATCACAAAATCAGTGGTCCAAAATCAGTGTTCTCTTTGGCTCCTCACTCTCATTCAAATTCCATAATCAATCAATTTGCTAAACTTTGTCATTTCTTTCTCTATAGCCTCACTCATATCATTGAATTCTCTCTACTCAGTTGACCAACTACTCTAGTTCAGACCCTCATCACTCCTTGCCTGAACTACTGTAATTGCCTTCAAATTGGTCTCCCCAATTCAAGTTTCTACCCATTTGTATCAATTTTCCACATCGTTGCCAAAGGGATTTTCTTAAATTGAAGATTTGAACATGTCTTACTCAATAAATTCCAATGGCTCCTTTTTGCTTCCTAGCTCGCGTAGAAACTCCTTAGTATTGCTTTTAAAACTCTTAACAACCTGACCTTGAGCCCCCTTTCCAATCTTTTTACATGTTCCTGTACTCTCTGTACATCATGTTCCACCTAAGCTGGCCTTCTTGTGGTTCCTTTTAGGTAACACTACTTTCTAAATTTGTGACTTTGTACCAAGTGTCTCTTAAGGCTTCAATGAACGACTATCTTTTCTCCATCTCTTAGAATTTATTGTTTCCTTCAAAATTGTACTCAAAGAATTCATACTAAATTAAAAGTTTGTTGATACCACCATCTGCTAGAGTTTTTCCCTCCTCTCCTTTTTATTTTTAACATTTTGCAGATATTTTGCATATACTTATGTGTATACCTTGAAAAAGAAATCTACCTCCAAAAGGAGATAGATTGATTGGAGATAGACTTAGGTGGATCGGTGATGGAAAAAATACAACTAGGAACCTCCCTAGGGCCAGTAAAGCACAAACTCTTGAGATTATAGAAAACCAAGTTTAATTGAGGTTAGGTAAAAATGGTAGATAAACTTAACAGGGTCTCTGTCTCTAAAAACTCACTCTCCATCCACTCTCCTTTGCTCCCATCATGTAGAATGCTCTTCAGGTCTTCTCAGTTCCTCCTTACCAGCTTCCTGATCTATCTAGATCCAAAAACTATCTGACTATTTTACTAACCTAAATATTCCAGATTATCTCTAGAAGGCTAAGAATATAGGACTCATAGATGGACTGAGTCCTTTCCCAGCCTGGGATTGGCTTCCTAGGTAAAACCCAAAGACCCAGATATAAAACCCTTGGGTTTACCTTAGTCAAGTTGTCACAGCAAGATTGTTCTCAGCACTTTAGGGAAATACAGATCTCCAAGGTCTTACTCCAAACCCAGGAACCTATTAATCTTTCCACAAGACTAGCCAGTTCTCAGGAGATGATAGAGACCCTTCCAGTTTGGGGAGAAGCAAGTCAGGAGTGGCAGTTAATCTCAGTTAACTTCCAAGATCTTCCTCTGTAATGCCTTTTCCTTCCAGAATCTTTTCCCAGGATTTGTGGCTAAATTCTCTACCTTCCCCTTAGAGATGATCTTTACATTTTTCCCTATCCCTTGTCCCTTATCCTTACAACTTCTAGCCTCTAGTCTAGCCATCACACAAGTGCATTCTGCCCCTGGAACCTCCCTGAACTTTGATAGATTGTTGATTGGAGACTATTTAAATTTTCATTTGGATCCCTGGTCCTAACAGTGCTTAACAGGCACCTAATGAATGTTGGTTGATTGATTGACTATACTAAGTTCAAGGCAGCCTGAAACCCTGAATCTTGGGAAGAACACTGCCCTTCTGAGGACTAGGTCTGCTTTCAGCACTAGTCCTACAACCATTAGCCAGGGAATCAATCCTTGTGGCATCTACTTCCATAGGTTTTGTTGTTCATTCCTCTTCACTTTCACAGATCTTAAAAAGAAATTTCTTGGCACCCAATTCTTAAATACTATCAAATGGTTCAACATCAAAAATGGATATGATTTTATCAGTGCAATGGTATTAGAGAAGATGCATCATTATCTGTCATAGCTTTGCTCCCTGAGGACCTCTGGTCTGTCCATCTGATTTGTAGCTAAAATCTTTATGTTTTCTCTCCTCATTAGGACATGAACTCTTTGGGTGCAGGAATTCTCTTGCTTTTCTCTATATATCCCCACCATTTATTCTAGTGCTCAGCACATAGTGCTTAATAATTTTTTTTCCCTCACTCATTCATACAAAGGAGGGAGAACTAATTTAAGTCTTTTGGTAGTTAAGAAAGGCTTTAAAGTGGTGGCAGAACTGCCACATTCACCCAATTTTGCTAATGTTGAGATGATAGATTCTCTTGCTGAGAAAACAATTATTTACTTAAAATGAGAGATATTCTCAAGCTAGTCTATTTTCTTCTCCCCATCCCCTTCTAAATTGACTTTGTTTAAATCTTATTTTTACTTTATCTGTGTACGGGTTGTTTCCCTCTCCACTTCTCCCTCCAATTCCCACAATGCACCCTTCCCAGATTGAGATAATGTCAGATTTTTGGAAACATGGACTATCTTAATTTTTTTTTCTATCCTCAGCATATGGTAGGTCTGTATAAATTATTTGCTATAGGGAAGGTTATCAAGAAAAAAACACGTTTATCCCTAGACTGAAAATGTCTGATATATAATTGATAGATATAATTCTTGTTTAATACTCTTTTTGAAGAGAGTAAATATCTGAATCCTCAGTCATATCTTTCTTCTTGCTTTCCCTGGCTTCTCAAGGCAGAAATCAAACTCTTTCTCAGGGAAATGATATAAGGCATTCTAGATTCTATTCATCTAAATATAAATTCATATACTATGTGCCACTCCGGGTGTTATGGTCTAACTTAATCTGGTCCACAAAGATCAGACATACTGTTGCTTGGCCTTTTTGTGATGCCTGGGTCTTCTATGTTAGAAGATAGTTTCAACCTTTAGACTCAGGTTGCAAATCTGTGACTGCCCACTGATAATCCACCACCCAATCTTTGATATAGCATAGTTGCCATATATACATTGCCCCGTCTACATGTGTGATGTAATACGTGAATGAAATTGATTTACTACACAAAGGTGACCAGTTTCCTGTGATGAGTTAGTCTTTGTTAAGTATTTATATGCGTTGTTTCCCCTGAAAAAATATAAGCTCTATGAAAGCAGAGACTGTTCTTTTTTGTGTCTTTATATCACCAGCATCCAGCACAGTGCATGGATTATAGCAATCACTTACATTAAATGCTTGATTGGTAATTTCTTTTCTATTAAAATTCTAGAGCCTGAAAATAACTGTAATAAAAGACTTTATTAAACCATTTTTAAGTTAGTTAAATTGACCAAAAATATTTGTGAGATCTTATGAACCAGAAAAGTGTGAAAGACATATTTTTGTGACAAAAAAACCTGTTTTCATAACCTAAAAAGATGCTTTAAAACAGAGAGGTGCTGTATTCTAGTGGAAAGAACATTGGATTTAGAGTCAGGAGACATGTTTTGAATTCCAGCTGTGTGACTTGCTGGCTTTGGAACCATAGCTAGGTCATTCTATCTTTATGAGCTTTTGTTTTCTCAGATGTTAAAAGGGGATGATGATATTAATACTATCTGCCTTATAAACTTAAAAAATCCTATAAATATATTGTAAAATAATGTAATGAAATTAATTTTATTAAAAAAGAAAAGTTATAGCTGACATGTATGACACTCTATGATTTGTCATGTGTCATGCATACATTATCTCATTTGATCTTTAAAATAATCTTGTAAGGTTAAGTGCAATTACTATTCCCATTTTCCATCTGGGTGAAATGAGGCTAAGAGATTAAGTCATTTGCCCTGGGTCACAAAAGTAGTCAGTGACTGAGGCAAGATTTGAAACAGGTCCTCTTGACTCCAAACATTTATTAAACACCAACTATGTTCATGGCACTATGATTGGACACTTGTTCATTATACAGGGATGAAAAAAGACAGACTTTATCCTCAAGGAGATTTCATTCTGGTAAATAAAAACATTCTTTGTTATAGAAACAAAACAAAAAACTGAAGTAGCAAGCATGCTAATAGTGAGCACAGAAGGGAGGTGTTAATGAATTCTGAAAGCCCATTAATACTAATTTAATGATTAAAAATGAACTTTCCCAAAGGTTTTATAACTGCTTATTCATGACCCTTCACCAGTGGACTTGCCAAAGACCATCTAAGTTAAGGCACATAAAATGCACAGATCAGAACAAGTCCAGAGTCCAGCAAATCTGATAAGAGAACTCTACATCATCCAAGCATGAAAAATGAGTTGTCAGGAGTTCCCATTTGGTCTCCATTTATCATCATTTCTTAATTTGCTACATCAACTAAATGCTTTGCCTCCTTCTTAGTGACTGGCTGCTAATCATTATTTATTTAGGCTTTCAAGTTCAGTGATGGCAGATGCTGTTTTCTGAGTATATAAATATCAATTAGGTTCTCCTGTGGAATGGAGCCCTTAATTACCCCTTGTTTCTTTGAGATCTTATTTTTGCTATATCCTCTAAATTCTGGTGTACTTATATATGTGAGCTAAGGAGTGGAGGGAAAAGGAAAAGGAGGGAGAACTCCATTTTCTTTTATAGCTAACTTTAGTGACTATTTTTCTCTCTCTATCATTCTATTCTGTGCATTATTACTAGACTTCAATTTGTACATTGCCAACTTTAAGGCCAGCAATAGGAAACTTCCAACTTGCTGTGGTTGGAGGTAGATGTTTAACCAGTTTCTAGGTCATGGTTACAGCTTGAGCTGAGAAAGCTAGAAGGCATCAACTATTCTAAACATCTCATTTTAAATAAGGGGGAGATGAAGTTCAGAAAGAAAAGAATTCCAAGTTTTTAATGCTAATTAGCAGTTGAACTCTAACCAAGAGTCTTCTGATTCCTTGTTAATGATATTGATATTATTAGTGCTATTTGTGAAGCCTTGAATCAATTAGTTAATTTCTATGGACCTTCCTTTTTTCCTCTGTAAAATGGGACAAGGGTTGGACTAGATGATTTTCAAGATTCTTTTTGCCTCAAATTTCTATGAGCTCCTATGATTTGCTTTAACTAACTACTTACGTGCAAACAATTCCAACATTATGTTGTTCAGTTGTTTTTTAGCCATCTCTGACTTTTTGTGACCCTATTTAGGGTTTTCTTGGCAATGTTTTGCTATTTCCTTCTCCAGCTCATTTTACAGATGAAGAATTGAGGCAGTGTTAAATGACTTGCCTGGGCTCCTGCAGCTAGTAAGGGTCTGAGGCTGGTGCCACCTAGTTGCCCTTAATGCAAACAATACGCTAGTAAAAAGCAAAGGATTCAAACAGAAGAGAAAAATGGAAAAAGAAGAGAGAAAATATTGAAATCAACAAAGATTTTCAAGTACAGGAAAGGTCTGTGTACTGCATAAGGTTTCAGTCCACCAGATTGTTTTTCCTCTTTTAGAAAGAAAGCTATACAAGGAAGAAAACCGGGAAAAAATATTTCAAAGGTATATACATAAACACATAATATAGGCACATATACACATGTATGCAAGTGTATATATGTATGCCATGAGAAATAAATATATACATATTCATACATAAATATATGTAAATATATATTTATTGCCATGAGCAATAAATAATGCATTGATCAATGGAATAATGGCTAAACTCCACTAAATAGAACTATCTTCTATAGGGAGCTGTCCCCAATCACTCTTAATTCTTTTCTTTGTTGATTATTTCCTACTTATCCTGTATATAGTTTTTAGTATAAATTTGTATGTTGTCTCCTGCATTAAATCATGAGCTCTTTGAGGGCAACAACTGACTTTTACCTTTGTTGCTCTGATTATGGCCTTAGGATATTGGAATGATTCCCATGCATCTAATTTTTCTAGTTTACTCAGTCAATCAATAGGCATTTAATATGTTTACCATATGCCAGGCACTATGCTAAGAATGGGAACACAAAAAAGATAAACAAATGGTCTCTGCCGTCCAGGGTCATGTATGTATAAACAAGTCCAATAATGATATAAATGGAAAATAATCTTAGAGGGAAGACATTAGGAGTGAGGAATTTCCTGAACTAAAAAAAGCCTCCTTTAGTAGATAGAATGAAATAGGTTTTTTTTTGTGTTTTTTTTTTGCACATAGCTAAAGTGAAAATTCTGTACTCTTGGATAAGCATGTTTATTATAATTTATTTCATGTTTATGATGAATCATATGTATTATATTATTGCTATGTGGTATATAAAAAAGTAAAAATAAATGGTAAGTGAAAAATAATAATTTGAGCTGAGTCTTAAAGGAAGCCAGGAAAGCTAGGAGATTTTTGTGAGGACATAGAATATTCCAAGCATGGGGGACAGCCAATGCAAACTCATGGAATGAGGAGTTGGACTGTGAGAGGAAGAACAATTTGGCCACTTTGTCCTTCTTGTTTTAATGTCTAGGCTTGATCTCATTGTTTGACCCTTCAATGTTCTATGAACTCAATGGTTTTCAACCCCTTTTTATTCATGGGCCTCGTTGGTAATCTGGGGAAGCCTATGTAGACCTTTTCTCAGAATAATATTTTTAAATAATTGAAGGAAATGCTAAATTTCGATTAGACATTAGTCAAAGTAAAGATGATTTTTTTTTATTCAAGGGCACAGTCTCACTGAAATTTGTCCTTAGTCTTCTCTCTGGTGATGCATATTAAGTTTATAGTATCTAGAATCCCTGACTTCTCTACTCATAATCTGCTGATTGGCATCATTGGGTTATTCTAGCCATTAAATTTCTAAACTTTGTGGCCTACCACTGAAAAAAAAATAATGATGTAGTAGAGTTGGTTTCATCCATTGTCAATGTTCATAAACTCAGTTATACTTGATAATATATCTATTATCTCCTTTTTTATTTCTTTGTACCTTCCCCTTATTTAATTTTTGAAACACCTTTTATTCTAGTCTTTGATTATTTTCTTACCTCCATTCTTTGAACTCACAGAAGATGACCTGATCTAATTTGTTGAGAAGATTGAAGCCATCTGACATTAATTTTCCAAGACTCCTTTCCCCATTATCCTAATCTTTACAATTTCGTTACTCCTCTAGTCATTGAAGAAAAGATAACTGCAATATTGACAAATATTGGCATTTTAACTCATTCTCTTGATCCAGTTTCTCCAATAATCCCTCTTTTCCTGTATCTACAGTGAGAAGAGAGATGTCACAATTAGTTCCTATCTATGTACATATAAAAAACAAAATTAAGTGTCCACAGTCCTAAAAACAAATGACTACAACTAACCAAACCCATTTAGTCCAAAAGATCATTCTTTTACTTATAAATCTCTTAAAAAATGTATGTATGTACTTACTGTATCTCCACTTCCTTACTAATCACTCTTTCCTTTAGCTCTTAATAATTGCAATTCTACTCCCATTATTCTACCGAAAAAAAAAAAAAAAACCTTAAAGTCCTTTTTTCAATCTACCTCATTTTTTTGGAGATTTCTATAGCCTTTGACACTGTTGACTACTACTCCTTTGCTTTTTTTTCTCTTATTAAGCATGGCCACAACAATTTCCTTTATTGATTAGCATGTGGCCACATGAGAGAGACCTACCATACATTCCATGCTGTGTGGACAGCAGCATCTATACATTTCTACTTCAAACCATTTCTAGTCTCTTTTTCAGATATACCGTGCTCTTATGGTTTTCTGATAGGTCAGCAGTAGTATTGAAAGAGAATGGCATAATTGTGTTAGAAACAAGTCCAACATGGGATATAGAGTGGAGGATGGTTTACAACTTATTTTCTTGTTCTCTGATGGTTGGCCACACATCATGTTAAGTCAAACTATTCCTCCTCCTTTAGAAATCATTACTTTAAAGAATAGAAAGACTTCATAGACGGCTGTAAGACCAAATTAGTCATGGTGAGTGTGTGTGTGTGTGTGTGTGTGTGTGTGTGTGTGTTTGTGTGTGCCAAGGGCAGTACCTAGACCACGAAAATATACCGAAGAACTAAATTCTGAGGATTGGGATGGGGTATTCAATAGAATTTCATCACAATTTTGATGTCCATACTTATACTTCTCAATTGAAGACTCACCAATCTATACCTTCTATTCATTTCATGACTTCTCTGCCTTCCAGTTTCATCAAAGACTCCAGTAATATTTAAAACTCATTCTGAACTTAATGGGTTGTGACTGTGGATCTTAGCTCCTGTTCTCTTATATAATGATAAGCTGCACATGAATTTCCTAGGATTAAGACTGGAGGGAGCCTACACAAAGAACCAGATAATTGGCCAAATTTTGAATGTTTTAGTTCCATATAAAGCTATTTCTTCTGGCCTTCACCCTCCAAATAAACTACTCTGTCATACAGGGATGTTTGTGGGTTTCTAGCATTCTCCAGAGTTCAAAAAGTGTTGGGAGCCATGCAGTGGCCGCTTGCAACATTTACTTACTTTTTACATATTTATAACATATTCTCTGAATGTTCCTAACCAGCTGTATGCACTTTTTATGCATAACAAAGAAAAATAAATTTGCCTTAAAAATAGAAAAGTAGGAGAACAATCTTTTTCTACCTCATCATATAAAAAAGTTATTAATTCTTGGCCACATGGAAAAAGAGGAAAGTCTTGCTATTAGTGCATGAAATGCAAGAATAGGACATAAAAGTCTGTCTATGTTGATAACCAGAATTTGCTCACAAAAAATTTGAAGGGAAAATAGACTTCAGAAATTATTTTTACAGGTCAAATTAATTTAATTCCAAAGCTAAATAAACCCATAGATATCATGCATGCAAATGATGCTCAATCCTCCTTTCATGGATGGATTTTATAAAATTGGCAATTCTTAAATTGGGGAGATAGAAGCACCCTGAATGTGGCACACAATAAATACTTAACTAGGTAAAGTTAATTACCTAGTAGCTGGAAAATGGGAACCCACAGATTGGGTTATGTTAGAGTAGATGTAGAAAATCAATCAAAATTGAAAGCCTAGTACACTGGAGCCAATGTTTTCCTTTTCAGACCCAGTTTATACAATTGGGCCAAAAATGTACAATATTAAGGAGATGAGAAACATTAGATAGGAAATTAATAAAGTCAAAGTCCCTTAGCATTGAGAAAAATCTCCTTTCATAAAAAGGGAAACATAACACTAGTATACTAGAGCCGTTTTTGTTGTTGAGTTGTTTTCAATTTTGTCTGACTCTTTGTGACCCCATTTTGCATTTTCTTAGAAAAGACATTTAGAGTGGTTTGCCATTTCCTTCTCTAGCTTATTTTACAAATGAAAAAATGGAGGTATACAGGATTAAGTGATTAAGACATAAAAAGTAGGTATCTAAAGTGGAAATTTAAATTCAGATTTTCCTAACTCCAGACTTGGCACTCCATCTATCATGCTACCTAGCCATCCATACATACTCTGGACTTTGCTAGAACCATTCTCTAAAGCTCTATCCTTCTCTTGGAGCCCACAGTGAATCAATCCAGTTGTTTACTACTTGGAAGCTATTTTGTTAGTCTTTAGGGATGCAAAGATGACATTAATGAATGCTCAAATGTAAATACCTCTTCAAAGATTACAAAATGATTATATAGATGATCTATCAAAAACCCTCTGATAGGGGTACTATAATTATTGGCTCCCAATTTACAGAAAATTGAGGCTAGGTGATGTTAAGTACTTGCCCATGTTACTTGGGAATAAATCAAACATAGTTCCTACCTTCAAGTATTTATTAACTTATAGGAGTTATAAGACATGAATGCAAATAAGTTAGGGTTGGCTAGGGCACAGAGGTTAAACGAGTTGCCCTGGGCTATCCAGACAATTTGTGTGGCCTTGATTTGAGGTTTTAGGATCAAAGATTTAGAGATAGAATGGAATGTAAAGACCTTTAGGTTCAAACTTCTCAGCTTTTAGATGAAGAGACTGAGGGCCAAAGAGGTTAATTGTTCTACCCATGTTTATGTAGCTCATAACTTTTGGGGCCAGGATTCCTGACTCCAAGACCAATTCTCTAGTCATTATGCCAAGTTGAGTCTAGCTCTCTTAAGACTATATGACTTTAAAACAGTTGCTAATATTCAGTGAAATGGAATTTTCCCATAATGAGTTCTCTATCTCAATAAACTCACATCTTATACAACACAATGTAGCTATGTAGTTTTGGATAAGTCACTTAACCTCTTCAGACCTCAGTTTCCTAATCTGTAAAATGAATGAGTTAGACTAAATGGCTTCTAAGTTTTCTTCTAGCTCTAAAGGTTTCCATGAGCTTATGGCCTTAGAGTAAGTTATTTTTTTACGGGGAAAATATTTTGATAAGATTATGTTCCATATCTTTTAGTGGGGATGATTTAAAAGAATTTTTAGAATTTTTAGAAGTTACAACAGAAGAGAAAGGTTAAATATATTATGATTGTTTCAGGGAGTCATTCTTGCTAAATGAGACTGTAAGTACAAAAATAAGTTTAATGTTTTCAAATAGACTTAACATGAATGAAATAACAAATGAATGAAACATTTCAAAAAGACTAGTCAGCAAGGAAATATATGTATTTGGCCATGGGGCAATGGAAATTATCAAGGAATTTAAAGCAGCTTCTCAGTATTATGGCTAACTGATTTTCTTTGTGAAAGTGTTTTAAAGTAAAATTAGAGCTGTCATCTTTAACTAGAAAAGAGGGTGAGGCTAAGACATTACTGAATACCTTTAATTGAGAAACTTATAAGGGTAATTATAATCTGATCATTCACAGGTGTCAAGGTAACTGGTCGCCAAAGGTAAATGAGAACATAGAAAGATGTTTTATATAAGATGTCAAGTAATAGATGAAACTTGGACTCATCTGACACCACATTATTAAAGAATTTAGATCAATGTCTATGGTTTTAGAAATTTCTCTGACTTTTATTAGACAAATAGTGATTGGAATAAGAAATGAGAACATAGGGGAAAAGATTTTGGAAGAGAAAGAACTGAAGCAGAATTAAAGAGATTTGTCAGGTGGCTGGACCCTATGTAATACAAAAACAATTGAAGGGAAATAAACATAAAAGAGGAAGACTATGACAGAGGATTAATAGAATTTGGCTGAATTAGAAAAAGTAGGAACACCTAGAGAGCCAAGGGGAATGTTAATGGATGGGGACGATTATTAACCAGAGACAAATAGCTACTTGCTTTGACAGCCGGGATTTTGTAATGCAGTGACTATCATTGCTTTGTGTCAATTGGTAACAGTAAAAAGATGCTATGCTCTCAATGACAGCAATAGAAGATCTAGGCTCGCAATAGAAGAAACAAGCAGCAGTGACAAGTACAAAGACAGCTGTGATGATTAAGAAAAATAAGGAGTGGAAACAGATGGGAGTGTAGTATATATCTGACATGAAACTGAAGGAGAGATATGGAATATAGTTATTAATAATAATAGCACTTTAAAGTTATGAGTCATCCTCACAACAACCATGCGAGGTAGGTATGCCATGGAAATCCATAGAGGATCTTTGATTTTGTCAGCAAAGGGAACCCCCAATGTGTCACAAACACCTCTGACTTAATAAATCACTTCTAGGGAGTTGTCTGAGTCTGGTAAAAGTTAAATTATTTGCTCAGAATCAAATAGCTAGTAGTTTCTGAGTTGTGATTTGAACTGAAGACTTCCTTTCACCAAGCACTCGCTCACCAAACCAGCAATCTCTTTTTGGAATCTCAAGCAAGGAACATATTCTAGTTATTATTGTCTCATTTTATAGGTGAGTAAACTGAAGCTCAGACCAATAGAACTCTTCTTTACTGAATGCTTTTCCCAATATTTTTCACTCCTCTGAAAGAGTCCACAACACATCCTTTCAATAATGTCCTCATCAGAATCTGTGGGGACCCTCTCCCTCAAAACCAAAAGTCATTTGTGAGAGCTCAGACTCATTTGCAACTAAGTGATGGTGGGACTTGCACACATCCCAGCATGACTGCATAATTTTCCTCTAGACTCATGTCTGTTTTAGCACTTATAAGCAAAAGCCTGCCTAAGCTAGTTCTCTGCTAATGTAGATTCTAGGACTAAAACAAAAGCCATAGAGTTGAAAAAAGCCTAGATTAAATTCTGGATTTGCTGCTTTCCTTCATGTTTAATGCAGTACATGGTGCATTGTAAATTCTCAATAAATACTTGTGACCTTGGATCAGTAATCAAACCTCCCTATAATTCCGTTTTCTCAGTGTAGAATAAAAGATTGACTTAGATGATCTTCTACATGATATTCTCTTTTCTTGAAGTTTTCATGATACTTCTTTATTCTGATTTTCCACCTACCTGTCTGACGTGTCCTCAATCTCCTATTCTGTTTTTTTTTATTCAAATCACACCTACTAACTCTAGGAGTCTTCCAAATTGCTGTCCTTTGCCCATCTTCTCTTCTCCTTCTCTCTTGGAGAACTCAACACTTACCGTGGGTTCAATTTTTCTATTCAGGTATTTCCTAGATCCATTGATATCCATTGACTGACTTGTGTACATCTCAAATTCAATGTCTGAACACAATCCCAAATGGGGTTATCTTTTCTCCTATACCTTTCCAACTTTCTAACCTTCCAATTATGGTCAAGAATGCCATCATCCTCTCAGTCACTCAGACTGGCAGCCTCAGTGCTATTCTCAAACTTTCTCTCATACTCACTCTACATATCTAATCTGTTGCTCAATCTTGTGTCTTCCTTCACAAAATCTCATCTTCCCTCCCTGCTCTCTTCAATTACAGTCATCACTTCATGCTTGTACTATTTTTTTTTTCTTTCTAGCTGTTTTACTCTTCTTCTGAATTCAGAAACAGTTAAGAGAAACCTTTCTGTTTTGTCCTTCCATTGCATTTCTTTAAAAAATATTTTATTTTCCCCAATTATTTGTAAAAACAAATTTTAGCATTCATTTACAATTTTTTTGAGTTCCAAATTCTTTCCCTTTTGCTCCTTCAATTCCCTCTCCCTAAGACAGTGAGCAATCTGATACATTCTACATTTTCATACCTGTTCTATTGCAATAACCTTTTGGATTTCTTAAACCTATCACCACTCCAATCCATCCTATACTCAGCTGCAAAAGTAAGCTATCTAAAGCTCAGGACTTATCATCTATTGCTTATGTGAATGGTAGAAAATTCAACAAAGAACTCAAGACCTTTGATATTAATCCAACATAGACTTTGAATGAGTAATTTTGATGCAAATGTGGGCAGAAGAAAGGATGGTCACAAAACACAATGGAAGATATGGTTCAAGAGAAAGGACTACAAAAACCAAACAACCAAAGTTTTGTATGCCATATTTTTATTTTTCTTGGAGAAAAGAGTCAGTAGGCACTAGACATTGCAATAAACAATTAACAGCAGTTTACTGATCAAAGAAATGGTTTAGTTTTTCATGAAAGAGAGTAATATGAATTAAACTGGAAAGATAGGAGAGCGTCAGATTATGGAGGGCCTCAAATTCTAGGAAACAAGAGAGAGATAAGATTTTCCTCACTGAAATGAGAATACAACAAAAGAAATACAAATAGAGAAATGTCAAGATCAAGACTTATGTGAGGTAGTGTGGTATAATGGAAAGATTAAAAAACTCTTGGAGTCAGGAGACCTAGATTCTACTCTTTCCTCTTCTAATAATGTTTTGTGTGAATGAGAAAATTGCTGAACCTTTGTGGACTTAAGATTCCTGTCCTATAAAATAAGATAATTGGGTAGGATTGACTGAGGTCCCTTCTTCAAATTCTCTAGCATATTCATCCTGTAATGAATATAATCTAATTGAAATCACTTATTAATTTCTGAAGGAAGTAGTTGAATTACAGATGGGTGCTGGCCCTCACAATTCAACTATACCTCTGGGGCTTAACATCAGGTCTCAGATATCAATAATACATGACATTTGAGACATAAAAATTTTAAAAATTATTCTGCCTTTTAGCAACAAGTATTTAACTCAGATCTTAATAAAAGGTCAGATGATGGATTTGTATATAATGAATCTAGATGAAAATCTATTTTAAAAGGTAATGGAGGATAAACTATGGGAGTGGAAACACCGAGAAAAAGCAACTGCCTGAATACAGAGGTTGAGGGGACATGACAGAGGAGAGACTCTAAATGAACACTCTAATGCAAATACTATCAACAAAGCAATGGGTTCAAATCAAGAAAACATGTAATGCCCAGTGGACTTACGCGTCGGCTATGGGGGGTGGGGGGGAGGAAAAGAAAATAATCTATGTCTTTAACGAATAATGCTTGGAAATTATCAAATAAAATATATTAAAAAAAAAGGTAATGGAATACTATTGTGCTATCAGAAATGACAAGTATGATGATAACACACACACACACATAAAAACAACAACAACTGGAAAGACTCATATGAAGTGATACAAAGTGAAAAGAGCAGAACCAGGAGAATGTTATACATGGTAACAAGAATAAAATATGATGATCAACTTTGAATGACAACTATAATAAAAAAAGCAAGAATGCTGGACAACTACAAAGGACTTATGATGAAAAAGGATACCCACTGCCATAGATGGAACAGACAGAGTCTGAATGAAGATTGAAACATATTATCTTTCACTTTATTTCCTTAAATGAATTTTTCTCTAGTAGAAGCAATATATGTCTTATTTCATAACAACAAATAGGGAAATATGTTTTATATGATAATATATGTACAACCTATACCATATTGCCTGTCGTTTTGGAGAGGGGAAAGGAATGGAAGGGTGGGAAAAAAGAAACCAAATTGAAAATATTCAAATAGTTCTCAATTAATTATAATGTATAATTTCTACAGATAGCAAAAGGAAATCTTAATGATATTCAGGTACAATAAACTGCCAAAGACTTAGGATAAAAGAGCATTAGTAGGAAACACTGTTATAAATTAAAAGGAAGGCTTCTCTTTATTGTCAGGCACAGAATTCAGAAACAAGGCGATAGAGAACTTGGTCTTTGCTTATACAGGAGATCTGAAGCACTGGGACTTTGGGTTGTTCAAATAAGAAGTGTAGTAAAGAGTTACTACATAGATTAATATAGGTCATCAATATTCAAAGACTTAGAACACAATACAGTTAACCTAAAAAGAAGCTAATTTGATTATAGTATAGATCAAATTTACTACCCATTCTGTATAAGGCAGTAAACATGTTGCTAGACTTGAAGTTAGGAAATTGGGATTTCAATTGCGTCTGATTCTTACTAACCTCAGTTTCCTAATCTGTAAAACTGAATGATAATACTTGTTTTACCTATCTCATTAGATTGTTATGAGGGAAAAAAATCCCTGTAATTTGAAGACTACATTAGTCTAGTCATCATTATTCTGGGACTTTGCAATGCTTGATACCCATTATTATGAACTAGGAATCATATTTTAGCTATATAGAAAAATGAATTCTTAAAGGATTCTAGTTATTTAAAATGTATTTTATAATAATTTTGTTAGTGACCATATTTCTTTGGATTATTAATTTATTTTATGCATATGTTTAATCATATTTCATGGAAGTTGCCTAGAATATGGATCAGGAGCCTTAGGGGGTTTTTAGAGCCTATACATATCATTCCAGCAAGAGAACAAACCTGGCATCTCCTCATTTCCCACCTGAATGCACTCATTTGGAATTATTTTACTTCCTCAGCAGTGCTCATTTATTTTGGACTTCTTTGGCCTCTCCATCATGCTCCTCTAGCTACCAATTCCTTTTTGACTTTCTTTTGTGTGTTGTTTTTCTCTATTAGACTATAAGCTCCTAGAGGGCAGGGACAGTTTTTCTTTCAATAATCATTTATTAAATGCCTATTCTATGCCAAGCAGAAGCAGCTAGATTGCTCAGGGAAAAGAATGCTGGGTCTTGAGTCAGGAAGTTGTTCAGATATTTTCAATCACATACAACTCTTTGTTGAGTTTTCTTGGCAAAGGTACTTGAGTGGTTTTCCATTTCCTTTCCTGGCTCATTTTACAGATAAAGAAACTGAGGCAAATAAGATTAAGTGACTTGCCCATGGTCACGTAGCTAGTAAGTTTCTGAGGCCAAAAATATGGCCTAGCTTTATGACCTTGGACAAATCACATGTATCCTCTGTTTGCCTGGGAGGCAAATAGGTGGTTCAGTGGAATCAGTGCTACCTGAGTTCAAATTCAATCTCAGGCAGAATTCGCTATAGAAGGAAATGGTAAACCACTCCAGTATCTTTGCCTAGAAAATCCTATGGGCAGAATTGGTGCACTATGGTCCAAGTTGGACATGACTAAACAACTGAACAACAACAATGCCAGACACTATGCTAAATGTTCAAAATACAAAAGAGGCAAAAACACTTTCCTCTAGAGGAGCTCACAATCTAATGACATTGAAATTGGGATTCCATTGATCTAAGGAAATCTTGGAAGAGGAAACTCCTTCTACCAATAAGGGTGAGTGCCTTCTCTGCCTCTTCTGCTCTTAGAAAGCTTTGTAGAGCACTCAGGCTGTGACTAGTTTCTATAGTTTGTGTCAGAGGTGGGACTACATATCTTCCTAGCTCTGAGGCCAGCTCTCTATTCTAGAGGCTGTATTGCCTCTTCTCTTTCTCTAGTATACTTCTTTGCTATTTTTTATGTATTTATGCATTTTATCTCCTGTCAGACCTTAGACTCTTTAAGGACCAAAGTCAGGTCTAATTTTCATTTCTATAAGCCCTCAAGTTCTAATAAAATACATTGCACAGCATTTAGTAGTGACTTCACATGTTTTGTTGAAAAATAGAAAGATGAATTTGTATCATTGTAAGCAAGAGGCTTTTTCTGCCTCAATTTCATTTGTATAGACCTCTCTACTTAGCTATCTTGTATTTTAAGGGTCATCATTGGTTTTCAGATCAGGCTTTATTTTCCTTTCAATAAATATCATTCTTTAACTATATCACCTTCTTTGACTGGATGAAGTTGCTTTGATAAATAAATGAATATCTAGGAATTCTCACTTGGGGATCTTGGCTTGCTCCCTTTCACTAATACCTTCTCTTTCATCCTGAGTTGCTGTTGGGTTGTTATTGTTAGGATTGGTAGTAGTAGCCCTGGTCAAAGGACTTAGAAAATAAAACATAGCCCCCGATAAAACATTTAAGGATACAATAGAACAGAAACAATCTTGAAGAATGCAGAAAAACTAAATCTATTAGCATTGGACTTTCACTTTAAGTTTTCTGGTAGGTAGAACAAAAAGGGAAAAAAAGGTGGTTACATAGTTTTCATATTCAGATAAAAATTATTGTCATCCACAGATAATAATGATTTTCATTTATAACTTCATTTTACTTTCTCTCCCCTCAAATATCAAGCTCAAGCAGAAAAATATTGTTGTTTAAATCTGACCATTGGATAAATTGGTGTTTGTATAGGGTAAACTGTTTTTTAGGGCAGGAAAGTGTGCTGAATTTGGAGCCAAAAGGTTTTTTTTTTTTTTTTAATAAACCCTTACCTTCCGTCTTGGAGTCAATACTGTGTATTGGCTCCAAGGCAGAAGAGTGGTAAGGGCTAGGCAATGGGGGTCAAGTGACTTGCCCAGGGTCACACAACTACCAAAAGGTTTGAATACAAGTCACTTTTTACCTTTTTTCCTGGTTTGCTTTGGGAAAAATTTTAATTTTCTGGCTTCATTTTCTTCATCTGTAAAATAAAGGGGTAGTACTTGGAGGCTTATAAGATTCCTTCTATCTCTGAAATGTATGAACCTGTGAATCAACTTCAAAAAATATCTTCAACCACCTTCTAACAAAAGATATAAGTGCTTTGTTTGACCAGGCAGTACTAGTATACAAGGAAAGGCAATGATATTGAATTCTTTTTAGGGAAGGAATATGGGAAGGGCTGAGTCAATATGGGCCAGATACCTTAGTTTTGGCGATCTAACTTAATTCAGGGATGAAACCTGAAGAATCTAAATTAATTGGCACTTAGCACATCCATTAGACTGCATCTTCCAAATAACAGATGTCTCAAATGAGCTTCAGGCAGGCATTCTATCTCATTCAATTTGTGCTGAAATCCTTTGCAAACACCTATGGTGCAGATGTTCTATATTGTTGATTAAAGTGACAAGTATAAACAGTAGATTCCAGATGTGAGGGAAACAAATGGGTCATTCTACAGCACAGGTTTAATGCAAGCCAGATTTGTGCCCAGATGAAAATTCTATCCAGCAAATAATTACTAGGTACTTACTGGGTGCAATGTATTGTTTTAAGTGTAAAAGATGCTAAAATGAAAAGAAATAAGATATTTCCTTCAGAAAGCTGAATTTCTATTGGGTGATTCAACATGGACACAATTAAATAATTATAATAAAAGATGATTTGAAGTGGAAGAGAGAACTAAGAACTGGAAAGAACCAGAAATTAACCAGGAAGACTTCATAGGAGTAACACTTGAGCTGAGCTAAGGTGATAGGAATATAAGGATTCTGAGAGGTAGAGATGGGAAGTAGGTTGGCATGTGTGAATGACTTGTGTTAATTGTTAGAGGTGAGAGATGGAATATTGAGTCCAAGGACTAGCTAATAGGCCATACGAGCACAGGGCATAGATAATATGAAGAGAGTAAAGTGAGATAAGACTACAAAGCTAGCCCAGAAAAATATTTTGGAGGTCCTTAAATGACATGCAAAAGGATTCCTATTTTATTTTCAAAGCACAAGGGATCCATTGTAGACTTTTGAGTATAGGAATGGTCAGATATGTGTTTTTGGAAGATTTTTTGGTCAGTGTAGAGAGGACAGACTGGAGACTATAATGAAGAGTTTGAATTAAGAAGTGATTGCATAGTTTAGGGAAAAGGTGACAAGGGCCTAAACTAGGGTGGTGTTTAAGCAAATGTGTTTATTTGTTCATTTACCCACATATTTATTAATTCCCTTATTTATTTATAGCATTTTTAATATTTTGCATTTCAAATTCTCCACTTCCTCCCCTGCACATTGAGAAGGTAAGCAATATAATATCAACCAAACATATAAAGTCATGCAAAACATTTCCATATTAGCTATATTGTAAAAGAAAAGCAAGAAAAATGAAAACTATGCTTATATATATATATATATGTATATATATATATATTCATCATTTCTTTCTCTGGAGGTAAAAGGCATTTTTCATCATGTCCAATTATCCTGGATCATTGTGTTGATTAGAATAGCTAAGTCTTTCACAAGTGGTCATCTTTATAGTATTGCTGTTACTATATAATACTCTCATGGTTCTTTTCGCTTATTTAATCACAATTTATATGTCTTCCTAATTTTTTTTCCCAACCATTTTGCTACTCATTTCTTATAGCACAATAGAATTCCATCACAATCATATATCACTTGTTCAATCATTTCCCAGTTTCTAATTCTTTGACATCACAAAAAAGCTGTTATAAATATTTTTAGACAAAAATAGGTCTTCTTCTCTTTTTTTGATCTCTTAGGGATATAGACGTAGTAGTGGTAATGCTGGGTCAGAGGTCATGCATCATTTTATAGCTCTTGGGACATAGCTCCATATTGATCTCCAGGGTGGTTGGACCAGTTTACAACTCCACTAACAGTGCCTTATTGTCTCTATTTTGTCACATCCCTCCCAGCATTTGCCAATTTCTTTTTCTGTCTTAACAATCAATTTAATAGATGTGAGATAGGATCTTGTAGTTGTCTTAATTTGCATTTTGCTAATAAATAGTGATTTAGAGCATTTTATATGATAATAGTCAGGTTTGATTTCTTCTAGAAATTTCCTGTTCATATCCTTTGATCATTTATTAATAAAATAATATTTATTTTTCTAAATTTGGCTCAATTTTCTCTATATTTGAGAAGGCCTTTTTCAGAGAATGTTTCCAGCTTTCTTGCTTTCCTTTTTAAAATTATGTTTCCCCTAATTTTAACTGTATTGGTTTTTTTCCTGTTCAATTACTTTTAAAATTTTATGTAACTAAAAATACCCATTTTCCTTCCCATGATCATCTCTAACTTTTATTTGATTATAAACTCTTCCCTTATCTATGAAACTGAAAGTTACATTTTCCTATGCCTCCCAAATTTACTGATGATATCATCCTTTATGTCTAAAGCATTTATCCATTTTGACCATATGATGATAAGTTTGAGATATTGTTTTCCCAACAATTTTTCTCAAATGATGAATTCTTGCCCCCAAAGCTTGGATCTTTGGACTTGTCAAATACTAGGTTACTATAGGCATTTACTACCATGTATTATGGAACCAATGTATTCCAGTGAACCATCACTCTATTTCTTAGCCAATATCAGATTGTTGTGATGATTATTGCTTTGTAGTAGCTTGAGATATATAGTACAGCTATGTCATTTCCTTCATAATTATTTCCCCTTTGATTGCCTTGACATTTCTTAACCTTTTAATTTTCTAGGTGAATTTTGTTATTTTTTCTAGCTCTAAAAATTGATTGGCATAACATTGAATGAATAAGTAAATAAATTTAGGTAGAATTGTCATTTTTATTATGTTGGCTTGGGCTACCCATCATTATTAATTAATATTTTTCTAGTTTTTTTGATTTGTAAATTTGTGAAGTGTTTTGTGATTCTTTTGATATAGTTCCTGGGTTTGTCTTGGCAGGTAGATTCCAAAGTATTTTATATAGTCTGCAGTTATTTTAATTGGGATTTCTTTATCTCTTCCTTCTGGGTTTTGTTGGCAACACATAGAAATGCTGATGATTTATATAGTTTTATTTTATATACTGCAACTTTGCTAAAGTTCCTAATTGTTTCAGATATTTTTTAATTGATTCTTTGGGGTTCTTTACAGGATGATGGTTTTCTAAGCAAAGAGAGAGGGATAGACAGGAGAGCTGTGTAATGGAGATCTCTCTCTCTCTCTGTCTCTTTCTCTCTCTTGTCTCTCTCTGTCTCTCTGTCTCTCTTTTTCACTACCTATTTCTCTCTCTCATCTATGTACTTAAACTTTGTATTCACTGCTACCCTTAACATAGTGATCTATATACATAATGATTGTTTTAAAAATGTTGGTTGAATTAATTTAATAAAGTATTGTCTTGAAGGTGTCCTTACTGGACTTGCTTTAAAGGATCAGTAAGCCTGATTCATAGCTATAGACTCCACATAAAATTACTGATCTTTCTGTAGTAGGAAATAAAACCTTATTAAGACTACCTTCTGCATGTTTCCCCTATGCTTCTCCATTTTGAGATGCCAAAGAGTCTGCAAATATGGTCTTGAGTATCCTTAGGCAATTTTAGTCAGTGGAGTAATTTAATGCCTCTTAAATGTCCCAAATGTTGTGGGACTGAGAGGTATCTAAAGAAAGGCTGCCCCTTGCATCTGTGGCTCTAATGGGATTTCAGACTAGCAGTAAGAGCCTGGAAGCCTTTATCTTTACTTTGGGGAGTAGGGCTGTGGCCATCAGGAGAAGATGAGAAGGGCAGCTTCCACCTTAGCAAGATGGTAGGAGGGAAGGTGGGGAATCATAGGATCTATCTTAATCCTTTACCTTTGAGGCCAAAGATATATTGGTAGAAGTAGCTGGTCCCCCAGCAACAGGGCTAGATTTTAGCTGAGTTTTAGTTGTTGGAGAGTAGATGAGAAGGATGGAGTTAAGGTGCCAAGCCATCCTAGGAGCTGCTTCTCTGCCCTTGGGGAGTTGAAAGCTAATTTCTTTGTGATAAAAATACCACTGGATTTATATGTGAAGGCATGAGCTTTTTTTTTTTAATTATCATGATGGCAACTTAAAGTAAGACACTAGATTCTGAAGGGAATAGTGGCAAAATGAGCCAAACACATTATATTCATATAATCCGAATAATAATATGTAACACCCTTTATCTTTCTTATTAAACCCTTACCTTCCATCTTAGAATCAATATTATGTATTGGTTCAAAAGCAGAAAAGCAGTAAGGGCTGGGCAGTGGGGGTTAAGTGACTTCCCCAGGGTCACACAGTTAGGAAGTATCTGAGATCAGATTTCAAGACCTCTTTCCTATTGAAAAAGGTAAGGAGGAAAAAAACTGGGAAGACCCTGGTCTGACTTGTTCTTGTACAATTTTAGCTTCGAGTGCCACCTGGTGGCTTGCACAGATATAGCCTTCAACTACCCCTCACTATCAGAGACAAAGTACTGACTGTTGGGTGGAGATGACAGAGATTGATTAATAGTATAATGGGACACTAAGGTAGAGTCATAGAACCTCCTCTCAAATCATTAGTCTGGTTATATATTGTAGATATACTAGACGGTTTTGAATTTGCATCCACAGCTTTGTCTGTGAGCTAGAAGTAGACCCCCTAGTATTTTCCATAGGAACTTTGTTATGAATATTATGCTTATTATACAATATGCCACATATTTATTATTGGACAAAAGCTATAAATAAGGTATTTATAATAAATATATTAATATTCATATTATTATTTCTATGGAGCTTGCTTTCCTTTTAAGTTATTGACTTAGAGCTGTGGGAGCTTAGTCCTAAATCAAGTCCAAACATGTCATTTTACAGGTGAGGAAACTGAGGCATTGAAAAATAATGTAACAGGTATGATGACACGGACCAAATTCTAAAAGACCTAGATCATCCGGCATTAATTTCAGTGTCCTTTCTCCTGTACCATTATGCCTCATGTCTTAACTTTGCATGGAGACACCATAGAGCAAGGACAGAGGAACACACAGGATTTATAATTATATCTGAGGAGTTGGCATCTGCATTACTGAGATCACAACTCTGTCAAAGTGCACCATGGCACAGTAAGCCCTCTGTAATGCTACTCTACCCATGTACTTAATGAGCCAATTAATCTTGAGGAGTATGCCTATGATTTGAAGTCAGCCATTAGCTCACATGTATTAAGCATCTATTATATCAATCAGCTAACAAGCATTTATTATGCACCTGCTATATGCCAAGCACTGTGCTAAGTAATCCAGATACAAAAATACATTAAAGTAAAGCCAAAAACCCAAACAAGTCTCTGCTCTCAAGGAACTCACAGTCTGAAAAGGAAGATAACCTGTAAACAAGTATTCAAATAAAATACATATACGGGAAACTGAGGGCAATCTTGGAAGACACTAAATAAGACCAAAAGACTCCCTTTTGGAGGTGAAATTTTAGTTTAGGCTTGAAGGAAGCCAAGGAAGCTAGGAGGCAAAGAAGAAGAAGGAAGGCACTAATGGCATGAGGGACAGCACTTGGAGATGGAAGATGGAGTATGGTGGGCAAAGAGAAGGCACAAGGGAGCTAGGATTACTGGATCACAGAGTATGTGCAGTAGTGTAGGAAATAAAAAGACTGCTAAGGAATGAGAACCCAGATTATCCAATCAGAGCATTTTATAATAAGGATCCCCATTGGAATTTATTGGATGGAAGATGTGGGTGGTATGGTCTGGTCTATATTTTAGGAAGATCTGTTTGTCAGCCTTGTGGCCAGAAAGAAGCTTCAGTGGAGAGTGGAATCTGTAGGGATGTGAGGGTGAACAACTAGCAGCCTAGTGCAATAGTCCAAGGGTGAAGCTCTGAGGATCCACACCAGGATGGTCACAGTGTCAGAAAGAAGTGGGAATATACACCCTATTTTATGGAAGTAGAATACACAGGGCTTGGTAAGAGATTGGAAATTATTTAGGGGTAGTGGTAAGAAGGAGTGAAGATTCGAGGATGGCACCTGGATTGTAGAGCCTGAGTGACTTGAGATGATAGTGATGTTTTTTTTTTTAACAACAATAAAAAACTTTAGAAGGAGGAAGGGTTTGAAGGAAAGAAAATTGGTTTTGGACTTACTGAGTCAGATTTCTACAAGACATTCAATTTCAGATGTCTAAAAGGCACTTGGAATTGTGAGACTAGACATCAGGGAAGAGTTTAGGGCTAAATAAGTAGATGGAAGGAAGAAAATAAGCATTTATTAAGAAGCTTCTATGTGATAGATCCTGTGTTAAGGAGGGAGGGAGGTTCTATTATTATCATAATTTTTATAGTTAAGGAACTGAGGCAGACAGAGTTTAAATGATTTGCCCAGGCTTATATAGCTAATATGTATCTGAGGCTGAATGTGAATGCATTTTGGTTGCAAGCCAAGTGCTCAATCCACTATACTACCAAGCTGCCTCTGAGAGTCAGTTGCTTAGCAAAGATCAGTGGGATATTTTCCAAAGAAATCCATAGGAACCAATGAGATCATAAAGCAAAATTGTATAGAGGGAAGAAGAGAAGATCATCTGGGGCAAAGCCTTGAGGGACCTCCACTGTTAGTAATTATGACATTGATGAAAATATAGAAAAGATGAGATAAGAAGTAGCCATGTAGGAAGAGAAACAAGAGAGTAGTGTCATGACAATGCATAGAGAAATAAAGAGAGAGACAGACAGACAAAGAGACAGAGACAGACAGAGACAGAGAGGGGGAGAGAAATAGACAGAAATAGAGGCAAAGACAGAGAGAATAAATAGCAGGGAAAAGGGATGATCAACAGTAGCAAAGACGGTAGAGAGGTCAAGAAGGATGAGAAGTGAGAAGAGGCCATTAGATTCAACAATTAAGAAATCATTAATAACTTTGAGGAGAACTGTGTTGGTTAAATGATGAGGTCAGAAGAGAGCCTGAAAAGAATTAGAGAATGAGAGGAATGGAAATAAAGGCACTGATTTTAGATGGAAAGAGTCACAAGAGAGAGGAAACATATAGAACAATAAGTAGGAAGCACTGATGGATCAGATGAAGGTTTTTATTTGTTGTTTTTTTGGGGCATGTGGGTGATGAGTGAAGAATATACCTTATTAATATATAGGTGGGAAGGCATTCAAAAACAGTCTGTTCTTTTAAATGGTTTAAATATATCATTATTTGTGTTCGTCTTCTTTTTCATGGATAGATCAGTTAGCTTGTTCCTGACCAAGTGACCAAACGTTTCAAATTAGTAAAGTATAAAAGAATACAGTTTTACCTCCCTAAAGACGGTCACTGGAAAATCTAATGACTTAGCAGCTACCATTATATAATGAAGTTGGGTATAAAATTCAAATGCTTTGTCTTCCTTAGCCATAACCCAGTGCTCTTTGTCAAGGAAACGGAAGTACTTTCAAATTAAATAGATTTTAATTTGTTATATATTTAAAATACACTTGTAGGACAGGAAAAGCATTTTGAACAAATTCTTTCAATTTCAGTGTGACCTAATGTTCCGAAATCTCTCGTAGAGTTTTACAGTATTATTTATTCTATGCAGGGATCAATTCTTAGCCTGATTTCTCTAGATGCATAAACTGTATCAGGTTAGGTTGTACAAGTGCTTTAAACACTGTATGAAATTCAACGGCCCTTTATCTGTAGGAATTATTAACATCTCAACCCCTATGCTTTCTTCAGGCCCACATCAAGAATGATAACCTCATCACATATGTCACCACCAGAGTGGAAACCTATTTAAATGGAGAGAGGGGACTCCAACCTGATGTGATTTTAAGAGTCTTGACCCTCATATAGGGCAACTGGTGGCACAATGAATATGGAGCTGGGCCTGGAGTCAGAAAGACTTAAGTTCAAATCCAGCTTCAGGCATTTCTTAGCTGTGTAACTCTGGGCAAGTCATTTAATCCTGTTTGCCTCAGTTTCCTCTTCTATAAAATGAGTTGCAGAAAGAAATGGCACACCACTACAGTATCTTTGCCAGGAAAACCTCAAAATAGATCTGAACAACAACTTCTTTTAAGAAAATTTTGTTTTTGTAGCTATAATAGAACTTAAGTATATTTTGGTACTGTGGCCCTCAGCAATTTTATAAGGACTTGAAGGGGAAGAAGGGAAAGATTTGGAACATGCTATGTTGTTCAGCTTAGACTTGCAGGAAAAAAAATTAAAAAGAGGAGATAAAAATGAAATAACAGCAGAGACAATGGGGAGCTACTGAATTTTATTAAGTAGGAGAATGACAATGAATAGACTTATAAGAAAATTACTTTGGCAGTTGTATGGAGTATGGATGTGAAAAGTGAAAAAAAGGGATGGGGAAGCCAATTTGGATATAAATACAATATTCATGGAAAAGGTGATGAGGAGTTGAAGGTTCCTGATGGAAGGAATAAAGACAATGGACAGATCTGATTAATATGAATAGACCTGACAAGGTTTGACAGAATATTCAGAGGTGAGTGAGAATGAGTTGAGGAAGGCACCAAAATCATATTGGAGAGATTTAGCCAAGAGATATGCTCAGTTGAAGTGATTTTGGAGTTTACAGTAGGTGCAGAGGATTTTCCTAATAAATATTCTCAGCTGCTGTTCTGGTGCTTAGGTGGGATTAGGATACAAAGTTCCTAAGGAGTCCATGCAGGGGTGAAGTAACTGAGAATGGAAGCTTGAATGTATGTGGGAGAAGTAATGCAGTTGTGTTGGAGACAAGTCCTATGATTACTTATTATAGAGAGAGTTATTCTTTGTTCCTACTGTCTTATTTGTGGATTATATACTCTTTGGGGTTGCAGGTCACATCTGTAAAGTGATGAGAACTATAATAGAACTCTATAGAAAATGGCTTTATCTCAAGTCATATTTTCGGTAAATTTTTTGGGTAAAGCAAGGATGTTCAAGTCCGGAATGTCTCATTTAGATAGAAATTAACCTCCTCAATTTTTTGTGCCCATTTATGGCTCTGGATAGTAGTCAAAGCTGATGTTGTTCATTTTAATGTTTGTGTATTTGAGGACTTTGGTGAGATCCTGAGCAAGAAGAAAATGAAGGGAAGTCGGATGAGATGTTCTACTTGAGGTGTTGCAGAAATATCTTTATCTAAAGAAAAAAAAAAGTGTGTTGGAATGCACATCACTTCATAGATGGAGAGGTAGAGCCTTACTGTGATTTAAGCATTCCTAAGTGCCTTAGTTAGCCATACTTATATTTCACTTAAGATTAGCAATAAATAATGACTTGAGCTCTGAAGATTTTTTATAAGTTTGCAACTTCCTCTCTTTTGTTTCTACTAGTCTACTCACAGTAGTACATCCTTAGCAGACTTTAGGAGTGGCTCTCTATGTGATTCAGACACAGAGGAGAGGAGAACTTGTTAAACCTCTTCCTGGGCTGCTGGAGACTCAGATGAAGAACTAAGGTGGTGGAGATGGGGAGTTAAAATCCCCTGTCCACCAATGTCTCAAGAGTTCATGGTGTCAAGAGACAAGTTCTTCTGAGCATAAGGAGTAATGGTGAGAGGGACTTTTTCTTGAAATAAAACTTTCCTTGAGAGGTAAATAATTTCTCTAAGTATAACTCCTTTGAGAGTCAGCATGGCATATGGATAGAATTCTTAACCTACTCAGGACCACCAGTATCTGAATTCTGCCATAGACACTTGCTATTATTGTGACATTGGGAAAATCACTTAACTTCTCCCTGTTTCAGTTTCTTTTCAGGATAGATATCGTCTATCTCATAAGTTATTATGAAGATCAAATGGGGAAATGCCATGTAAATGAGTGCTTTCAAACTCAAATAGAGGCAGGAGCCATTAATCAGAACATAAGGATCCTTGAGGACCACATATTAGTTTTAAAATAAAATATTATTTTTGTTTAATTATATTTTTATTTGTTTTGTAAAATATTTACAAATGAACCTTTAATCCACTTAAGCTACATTCAGGAGTGTGATCCCATGTTTGACTTATCTTATGTAAGAAATTAAAGTGGCCCTCTGTCTGTCTGTCTATCTATCTATCTATCTATCTATCTATCTATGAGTTAGTATTATTTGAGGAAGGAATTCAATACTTTCCTTCTTCTTCCTTTATTTAAAGAGACTATTCTCCTTTTATTCTTAGAATCTTTTAAAATGTAAGTGCTTTCCCAGGCAAACTTTGTATGACTCAATCATATATTTAGACAACTTATGTTTTGATATATTTATATATTTAAAAGTAAATAAAAAATAAAAATGTAAACATACATACACATATAGCTTATGCTATCTTTGACAGCTATCTTACCTTATCCCAGTTCCTACTTTCAAAAATAACTTTCTGGTCCTGAAGTGAAATAGAAATGGGTGATCTGTGTGACACTATTACTTGTTGCTAACATGACTGAATGCTCTGGCTTATGACTAGAGAGAGCTGCTGCTAGTATGGGACACTTGCTACAGAGATGCCGTTATAGGGGAATGCTGCCACAGGGAAACTGCTAAAGGGGAAGGCTCTGTGGTTTGCCTACAGATCCTTACTGATGGCTGATGGATCAATCTATTTCCTAACCTCCTCCTAACCTCTCTCCCTCCCTCATTTATCCTCTCCTCCCTGCCTCCCTCATCTCCCAGTTGTTCTTGAAGCCTTTGGCTTCTTCCTTCCCCCCAAGTGAACTATAAAGATATTCTTTTCTTTTCCTTTTCAAGTCAGATGTTTTATTGGGAAACAGAATGGGAAACTGAGGTAAGAGGGATGAGGTTGTCCCTAATCTAAAATGAAGATTATGAGGGCTTGGGAAGTCACAACTGTGACAGAGGGACAGTCAGAAATGGAGGGCAACAGTTAAAATCTTCTTTTTTCTTCATAAAGTCATCAAGGTCTCTCAGCTTAACTCCAGAACCACCCCACCCCCACCCCCAAAGGGTCCTTCAGTCTGGGACAGAACTAATAAAATTAGTTCAGGGCTTCTTCCCCCTCAGCCAGCCACCAAGAAAAGTCTCTCCTTCAGCCTGGCTTTCCTCCAACTCTTGGTCAGTCAAATCTCAGAGAGAGCAGAGGTTTCTCCATTGGTCAGAGAGCCCCAAAGCCCAGCCAGCATCAAGTTCCTTCTCCTGGGAACATTCCATTTGCAACCTTCTTCTTGATTGGCAGCCAGGTCCCCAGACTTGGTTCTTATATCTTGGCTTGTCCTGCAAGACCTCTCTCTCTTCAAGTCTCTACCACAGAAGCTAGGCTACATCTCTTTCTCTCAAAGTTCTAGAGATACAAGGAGTTGGAGCATGAGTCTCTAATATTATTGCCTCAAGCTCCCAAATATGTACTTCCCCTCCACCCTCTCCAAAATTACCAGCTGAAAATTATTTTAAGCAACCAGTCTTAAAAGTAGCTTTTGCAAAGGATCTTTACTAAGGCAGTATAGTAAGAAAGGTTAGTAGAAAACATTTCCCTACAAGTCTAGGTTATTCTCCTAAAATATCCTTGACTCCCAATTAAGATAGTGCTATTACATGATCTGGGGATAATGCTAGGTCAGGATCATGGGAAATCCAACATCCTCCAGATACTTGGAAGGATTCTGTCAAAATAGTGTTGGTAGTGAGGAAAACCAGGTAAGGCTGAAAGAGTGGCTTCTTTTTTTCTGTCTATCCTGTCAGTATCACTCCAATTTGTCATATTTTCCTCTTTTTGTTCTATGACTTTTTTACTTTGGATGCTTTTTATTAAATTTTTTTGAGAACCTTATTTCTCTATATATTTTCCTTTGTAATCCATTTTATTTTATACATTTAATAAGTTTATTCTGAGATGGAATCTATATAGACTTCAGCAGACTGCTAAAGGAGCCCATCCTACAAAAAGGGTTTAGAACTCTTGGTAAGGTCCATAGTGGATTGATTGAGTTTCTTACTAAGCATTGTAGAGGGAGGTGACTTTACTAGTAAATAACAAATATATATATATATATATATATATATATATATATATAGTAGTCTCTCGGTAACCGAGGATGACGATTGTCTTTGTGCTTTTTCATCTATGGTGTATAGATGAGTATGCACAAAGACACTTGTGTGTGAAGGAGATTTAAGTGGAAAAGTCGATGCACAGAGACAGTCCCACTCTCTCTGCGTTGGAAGCCTGGGTCCATTGGCACGAAAAGTCGTTACACCTGGAGACTTCCTCAGCTGCATTGGATGGCCATGTTGTCTTTTGTGCTCCAACACGCCCTAAGCACTCCACAGTGCTTTGCTGCGTCGCCCTCTCAGCCGTTGAACTTTCTTATTGGTTTCTTCCGTTTGTTCGGCTGAAGCAGTCTTCACATGCTGGGTGAGCAAAGCCCTGGTTCACCAGGGGTCGACGACCCAATGGCTACCCTCACAAGGTTTAGCCGGCCTGTCGAAGCCGTTGCATATATATATATATATAGGGGCAGCTGCGTAGCTCAGTGGAATGAGAGCGAGTCCTGCACTTGTCAAAGCTATATATATTCACAAACCATACACATACACACCTATTTATATACATAAATGTATATATATATATATATATATATATATATATATATATATATATATGGGTATCTTGATAATCACATTGAATCTTGGGGGAAAAATCATCCTTCTAAAAGATGTTCTATGGAACTTCTTAATATGCCATTGGCTGACCTAGTTTTAAACTAATTTAGCTATACAATAAACCCTAGGAAAAGCTGTTGATACTAGCCAATTGCATATTTGAGAGTTTACTTCATTTCTTATTTAATCTGGCCTCATATTGTAAACCCCTGGCTAGAACTGTCATTGCCAAACTTAAATATATTTGACATGTGTAAATTTGACAAGAACATTGGATGTCTTTTAAAATGTAATGAGAGAAATGAGGGATGTAAATGTTAATTATAAACATTGTCTGACCTTTCTTATCTGTTTGTTGTTAGAAAGTTCTCTAGGGGCCTTGTTATTAGAATAATAATGCAATCCAAGTTAATGACCTCCAATGTTACTAATTGCCTCTCTTAATGGCCATCATTGAGCCTCAACACAATATGCCTGTGCATTTCTAATTTGAATTACCCTGGGTAACAATGTCTGTCAAAATCCTATCCATACTTCAAGACCCAGCACAAATGTGACTTTTCAAGAAACTTTTTCTTAATTCCAGTCTTGCTCTCTTGTAACCCTACTGTGAGATGTGATTTGATCCTTCTTCAAAACCCAGTGGTACTTGGTTTCAAATTCTCTTATGTCACTCATGAAAGCCTGTCTTGTATAAAAATTGTTTATAGATTTATCTTATCTATTCTGCTAGTTTGTAAATTCCTCTTGGGCAGGAAGCTTGCCATATTTAACCTTGTATTCCCACCATGCTTCTTCATACAATGTCAGATACATACTAGCTATCTAATTAAAAACTTATTAAACAAATTAATGAAGCATTTGTGGGCATGTGAAATTTTCTTTTTAAATTGTTTTATTAAATTGTTATCTTAAACTTTTTAAATTAAGAGAGAGATCATGGGATAATGCATAGAGAGATGATTTCAGAAGGAAGAAAGTCCTACCTCTGATTAGTTTTGTGACTGTGGACAATCATCTAACCTTCCAATGCTTTAGGCAATGAAGTCACAGATTCAGTTCTGGGGCTCTCTCCCTATTCATTCTGATATGTAACAGATTAGAATTAATAGTGTGCTCAATTTTTTTTAAATGATGTTGGAGACTGAATAGAGAGATTTATGAAGGAAATGTGGTTCTAGGGCTTGGAGAAGAGGACATTCTTTAAATGTCCTTGGCATTGTCCATTAGGTCTGTCATGATATTTGGAACATATGGAGCTAGTATAAAAAGAATGAGAATGAGGGCAAGGGGGCTGGACCGAAATAGTTTTGGGTGAATGTGATAATATTGCTCAATGTAATATTTTGTCCCGAGGCATTATTGGAAACATAAAGTCATTAAGAAATGTTTAGCTTTTCAGTTGTTAACCCAAATGATTGTCTTCATTTTAATTTGACTTTGAAAATAAAGCAAAGGATTTCTAGCCCCAAATTGCCAAAATTTAGAGGTTAAAGCTGAATTCTATTACTCGTCATATTATTTCTCATTCTACTGTCAAGAAAGAGCATTTTCTCTCTTAAACAGGCTCACATTTCATTTGAAAACCTAGTAAATAAAGTTGCATGCATTATGAGTTAAATTTCATTGAAGAGGTTCTCTGGTCATAAGTGAATTTGAAAGCCTTCCCAGTCCATCAACTTGTATTTTTTTCTTTTTTGGGGGGAGGGGTATTAAGTAACCCTGGATCTAGGGGTAAGCTGGAGCCATGTTTCTAATTTTTCCATGTGAGCTTTACTTTTCTGAAACTGGTAAACACTATAAATGATGGCTTTATCTATTATTCTGTTGATTGTCTAGCCTTAAGAAAGTGATGGTGAAAATATCAGATTAAGCTGTGTTGAGGGTACATTTTTTCCCCAGAGATATAGTTAAACATTTATCAGCACACTTCTGACTGAATCTGTTATTGTTCTTGTTTAATAATAGCACCTTTATTTTGAGCTGTGACATTGTAGCATAGCCCAACAGAAAATACAAGAACCTCTTTTAGCCACACGATATCCTTCCTTATCCAACCAAGACCCCAAACTATGTATCTCCAGTCACCAAATAAATAATTTAAGGTTGGTTTATTTGAAAGTATTGAAGAAGGAAACTTTTAATAAGCTATTTTCTGTGTAACTGCTTGGTTTATGTATTCATTCTGAATGGAACTAACTGATGCCACGTATTTTTATCGCTGGCATATTGAACTGACTACATTCAGAGAGAGAAAGGCAATGAGAATTTGACAGATGTCTCTCCCATGCATTGATGGTGGGGCTGCTGAGAAAGCCTAGAAAAAATACGGAATGTAGGGGAGGGAACCAGTACTAAGGGATCCTGGGAAGGAAGCACAGTGTAATGAACTGTCACATTTCATTCACAACTGAGACACAATGTTGCTTCACTGAAAAATTCTAGAAACTCCCTTCTTCCTAGGATACAAGGGAGAGTCCCAGCAGGTCCTCCCTCAGAATTGTGCAGAAACGCATTTGCACATGTTCAGTTTTTGAAGTGAAACTGCTTCCCAAGAGGGCTTGCCCTGAATGACTATATTTAGTAAGAATTCTGAACAAAATCTAAAACCCTTAACCACATTAAAAACATATTTAGGTGATCATGAGCTTCTCCTAGGCATCTTTACCCGTTTCATTAACAATTTTCCAGATTATGTTAGTATATATTTCAATAATTGTTTTATGACATTTCATGATCAATGTTCTCTCTGTCTCTCCCACTCCCCAAGATGACAGGTAACATGATATAGGCTGTACATGTGTCATCATAATATGTATTTCTATGTTCATCATGTTGTAAAAGAAGACCCATATCTCCTACACTAGAGAAAAATTCATGGAGGAAATAAATAATGGCATGTTTCAATATACAGTCATACTTCATCAGTTCCCTTGATAGCAGTATATAGATAGTCTTTTCCCTTATGAATCCCTTAGTATTATCATGGATTCCTACATTTCTGATGATTCCCAGGTCATTCACAGATGATCATTGTACTTTATTGTTATTACTGTGAACAATGCTCTCCTGGTTCTGCTCACTTTGGACAACTTCATATGTCTTTCCAGGTTGGGTTTTGTTGTGGTTGTGTGTGTGTATGTGTGCGTGTGTGTGTGCATGCGCGTGATCATCTCATTTGTCATTTTTATGGCAAATTAGTATTCCATTACAATCATATACCACATCTTGTTCAGCCATTCCCCAATTGATAGACACGTTTTTCAGTTTTCAGTTCTTCACCTCTACTAAGGACTGCTATAAATATTTGTGTACAAGTAAGTTCCCTTCTCCCTGCTTTTGATCTCTGCTCATATCAAAAGATATGAGCAATTTCATAGCCTTTTCGGCATGATTCCAAATAGATCTCTGATCCATTTTATATGTGATAATTCTACTCCTTAGTTTTATTACTATTATTTATTTTACTTATCAGATTTTAATTTCCTGAAAAGGAAGCAAATTCTGAAAGAATAATTTTTATATGCGTATAGGTGAAGGATCTATGCTTTCCTTAGGATGCAGGATGTACAAACTTCTTCACCATCCAATAAGTAAGCCCTGTGGACCCGTCTGAAGCAAGGAGAAATTGAATTACGACACCAGGATGTCACAACAAGAAAATATCAGCAGTGGGATATGAAACTATCTTCTTGACTCAATCTAGCCCTTTTCTGAATATTCCTGCCTGATTCACACAAAGCTTTCCACATAGCAATATAAATGAATGGATTCATTTGATATGGGAGAGAGAAAAATGCAATGATTCCAGGAAGAGCAATCTTATTAAATAAGTAGAAAACAAAATGGAAAAGATTTTGTTCTTGTGGCTAAAGGAAGGGGAAAAAAGTACCAAAAAATTGTCAAAATTTAGCGGGCATTTCTCATGGTGAAGAAGCCATATGCATGTCTTAGGCAGGGAGAATTGAATATGAGATCAAATTATTGCAAATACCAGAGGGCTATATTAAGCACTGTAAGAAATGTTGTCAAGATAATTAGACATCTGCAATTTTTTCTTTGAAGAAAAAGAAGTGAGACTCTAACAAGGAAAGTTAATCAATTAGTGTGAGCTAGAAACTGGCAGTGAGAACCACTTTGGCATATTCTCTAAAACTCAAAGAAATCAATAGAGAAAACATAGTCACCCAAAGCATTTGTAAAAACTAACTGAATTATATGATGTTTGTCACAGCTTGAGGGACGAATGAAGAAAGAACATCTAATATTGGGAGTCCCAGCTCAGGAGGCGCTGTCTCATGTTATTGAATTCTCTTTGATGTTTATGATCCTGTGGCTTCATCTAAATGTGACAAATGGTCCTATTTACTTCTAAGAAGGTGACAGGATAGGTTCCTGCAGTTCAGCATAGGGGGAGCACAAAAGCAATACAACACATTCCTTGCAATTCCATATTGCTTAGGAGGTAGGGAAAGGCTCCTCAGTGTCATCAATTAACAAGTATGCCCTTGATTACTGGCAGGAATCTCCTAATCTCAAGTGATATTCAACTCCAATTTTCCAATCCATATAGCACATCATAATGAATGGTCATTCATGGCCTTTGCTTCAGAATCACCTAGTATTGGATGGTTAGACTCTAAAAGCATCACTGAAACCATCAGATATGAGGTGGGACTGGAGGGAGGAGTTGCTACTAACTCCTAAGATATTTCCTAGTACTTATGTACCTCCCCTTGACTATACTCTTAGTTTCTTTTCTTCCCTTCAGATTTGTTTCATGTACCTCCTGCTTTCCAAAGTTGGAGTGGGTTTCCAAATGATTCCACCTTCATGTAGGTTGTTAGCAAGGATGTTCTGTTGTCTTTTGGGCACCATAGGAAGAGTCCATGAAGGTTTAGAATTCATGGTTCAGCTTCAGGGTAGCTTGGCAGCCCCTGGGTCACTTTGGCTGTCATGACTATTCTAGGGTATACATGGAAACGTGCAGCTGGGTGTAGGGAGGGGCTGGTTTGTTTTTGCATCAGATATATTTTTATGTAGAGGGCAGGTGTTCCACTCAGGCAGATCTGATTTGTTTCCTACCCCTGATATTACAGGCAACAACTACCAATAAACTAGGAAATTGGCTTCTCTCCTAGAATGTTCTAAGTATAATAGTTCCAGCTATGAAGATAAAGGTTAGGACAGGGTAGTGAAAGGGCAGAAAGGAGGAGACATATCTCTAATAATATAAGGATTTTACATTGAGACAATTGGAATATTCAATTGTTAACATCACTCCCTGCTTGGATATTCTGTGATTTTTAATCACATGCAGTCTTCATCTGTTTTCTGATCTGATTTTCTTTTTCTTACTTTGTATTATACCCTATTGTGCCACATATACTATATATACAATGATGAACTTGTACTTGGTTAATTTAGCTTTGATAGACTGAGGCTGGTTTTTTTTTCCTAGCTACTTTTTCTAGAAAAAGTAAAATCCTCTGGCTATTCTGAATAATATAGGTATATTTAATTGAAATGTCATTAAGATACCTTTGCATAGATTTCTTATTTCCTTAGCTAAGCCTTTTCTTGTACCCAGCAAGAGTTCTTCACAAAGTAGTTATCTAATTCATCAACAGGTATTTATTAAATATTAATTATGCGCTAGACACTATGTTAGGGACCACAGATACAAGATACAAAGAAAATAGCCCTTGATTATAAGAACTACCTGTAGTTAGGAGCAATGTATACATCAAGTATAAAACATAAGTATATAGAAAAAATAAATATCTAGGAAATGAGCACAAGGAAATTTCTTGAGGGAATTTAAACTCAAATTTACATCTAATTCCTTGGGTTCATTTCAGAGACTCCATTACCATGCATCACCATTTCTCTGGCCTCAACTACTAAAAAAAATCAGTTTTAAATTTTCTGTGACAGAGATATTTACATACTTTGCAGATAGAATTTAAATAAGTATAGAATCTAGGAACTTCGCACACTGCTGGCTTAAATGGCACTTAGTCTCTGATACACTGATATCAGTGCTCTAACCCTCAGCCCACTCACAGCTATTAATATATAAAGTTGTACTGCAGTACTAACTCCCATCAGAGAAAATGGCATTATGGAGACTCTGGGTCTTGAATAAAGCATCTCAATCCAAGCATAATCACACCTTTCTTCATGGACGAAGACCAGAATCTCTTCAGGTAATCACCTGCATTTCTGTGCTGTGGGTACCCAGTTATGTGATTTTTTTCTGATAAATCATCCCAAGAAGCAATCAGCAGGCACAATGGAAAATGTTGGTTGGGGGGGTTGATTATTCATGACTTCTTCATATATTGAAACAAGGCAATGCAACTGGCAGTAGGGAACAAATGTTAATAAAGTGCCTTGAAAACCTCATTAGTTAATCCTTGTCAGAGAAGCCACTGGAACAAAATATTTTCGGTTTGTGTTCTTTAGGTCAAGGATGGAACATGTTTTCTTGTTCAAATGGTTGGATTCAAGAGTTCCTATTGCATGCTGAATGCATAATTTCCTCCCAGTATCATTTGATCCTGTCCACTGTCTGAAAAATTGAATCATAAAACCTAGCATTCTCCCATCATAGAGAATAAGTACACAGATGTAGGAGGGCTCCACATCTTTCCATTATGTCAAGAATTTCTTTTATGACTTCTATTACATACAGTTTTCAAATTCAAAAGTCACCAAATGTCTTTTCATTTGGGACTTCTACCTAAATGAAGGAGAGAAATATCCTGATTTGTAGCCCTAGGAGTCATTCTCCTACTGTGCCAGGGTAGTTAGAAGCTGAATCAAACAGTCAGGAACTATGCCTGGTGAAAATTGAATTGAGTGTGTGTGTATGGAGCACCTAAGAAGACAAAGTCTGGGGATGGGGGGGGGTGGTAAACAGAGATAGCTTATCCCCTTGGGAAGTTTCATGGATGTGGGGACAAATATTCCAGAAAGCCAGGAAGTAAGATATGGGCTTATGGTCAGCCATTTTTCAGTCATGGCAAACTCTATGACCCATTGAGGTTTTCTTGGCAAAGATAGTGGAGTGATTTGCCATTTCTTTCTATGGTTCATTTTATAGATTAGAAATAAAGAAAACAGGATTAAGTGCCCTGCCTAGTCACACAGTAAGTGTCTGAAGTCAGATTTGAATTCAGGGAGATGAATCTTCCTAACTCCAGGTCCAGCAGTTTCTCTGCTGTATCATATCACCTAGCTATCCAGAAATGGGGATGTCAGGTAAAATATATCCACATCTTATCATAATTAGAAGCAACTTCAAGTAGTGGAGATAGCGATGGACTTGGGTTCAGAAAAACAACTGAATTCATATCCTGTCTTAACATTGGACATGTGACCTTGTACAGATCACTTAACTTTCTGGTTATCAATTTTCTATAAAATGAAAGGGTTGAACTTAGTGGATTCTAAAGTTCTTTCTATCTTTAAATCTATGATCCTAGGCTAGTACCCAGATGGAAAAATAATTTTTTTTTTCTGTATTGGTAGAGCAGTCGGATGAGCAGTAAGGTTTTGTTCATTTGAAGATGCTTACAATTTGAAGGAATCTTAGAAGGTAACTTAGTCCCATCCCATTATGCAATAGATGAGTAAATGAAGACTGAGAGAAATGAACATTCATACAGAATTAGAGAGGTAGTGGCTGAAGTGGAATTTCAACTTGGTCCTTTGGCTTTTAAACCAATATTCTCTCCACATCTCTATACTACTTTTAGTGATGCGCAAACTGTGTTTCAAAGTGTTTGTTGATATGTACCTTTGTTGGATTTTTTCATGTTTATACATTCTGCCTTTTCTACATGTATATTCCTTGAAATAAATAAATTGTCTTTTCATTCTTCTGTGTCCCCCATTAGAAAATTATCTTCTTGATGAACAGAAATATATTTTTGCCTTTCTTTGTACCTTGGCATCTCTACTCTGAATCTCTTGCTCTGTGGGATTGCAAATCCATGACATGACACCCCCCCTGGTCTCCTCCTTCTGCTTTCCTGCTTCCTTTTTGGTGTTATCATCCTCCATTAGATTGTAAGTCTTTGAGGGCAAGGACCATCTTTTTATTAATTGTTTCTCCAGTGTAAAACACCATGCCTGGGACATAGTGAGCACTTAATGTTTATTATATGTGATTGACACACAGTAGAGCTTCACAAATGCTTAGTGACTAATCGTCTTCTGTAGTATCTAATATAATCTTTGGCATGTGGAGTGTTGATCCTCAGTAATACTGAATAGTTGACAGGCTGATGGATTAATTGAATACTTCAAAACTATAACATGCCATGCTGGAGAACAAGATGGATTTATTTGGTTTTTATGGGACAGGTGTGCTTATTTTTTACTTCCCATGTGAAACTGAAGGAAAGATAGTAGGAGAGGAGAAGAGGAGGGAAAGAGGGGAGAATGACTTTACTATATATATAACTTGTGGAACACAAAGCAAATTAAACTTAACTTCTAAGGATCTCATTTTCCCTATTGTTAAAATGAGGTGGCTGAACTAGATGGCTTCAAAGGACCCTACAAGTCTTAAATCTATGATTGTCCTTTGATTTGCAACTGCATTCAAAATTTACAATGTTATCTTCCCACCATGATGATAAGAAATGGGCCACTGATTTTTTATAAGATAATTTTTTTGTTTATGTTATTTTTAAAAAATCAGTAGTTTACTGTTGGCAAATTAAGACAACAAAAATTAAATAATTTGATGTATCATCTAGAGATATTTCTTATTGTTTATAAATTTTCCTTGACATCAAGCCCAATTGCCTCTTAGCAATTTTTGTCTATCATTTCTAATTATGTCCTTTGGAGCTAAGCAGAACAAATTGTTTCTTTTGTCTAATTGATTATCTTTCAGATACTTGAACACAACTATCATGTCCTTCTATCAAATATTCCCTAGCCTAAATAGCTCTGATTTCAAATATCACAGAATCATAGCATCATAGCTTTAGAACTAGAAGGTATTTTAGAGGTAAATGAATCCAAATGCCTCACTTTACAAATGAGGAAACTGCAGCTTAGAGAGGCTATGTGATTTGATCAAGTTTACACTCTTCCACTGACATGATACCTCCCAATTCTTTCATCTGATTTTCATGTCAAGGTCCTCCATCTTCCTGGTCAATTTCCTGTGGATACTCTTCAGTGTATCAATGGTCTTCTTAAATATCTTAGTTGCAATATCACCAGGACAGAATTGAGCAAGACTGTCAAATTCCTAGTCCTGTATACTAGAATCAGAAGTGTGATCAATTTGAAGAGAGTTTGGTCATTTTCCATGAGTCTAGAGAGTAGAAGTCATGGATTGAAGCATCAACTAAACAATAATATAAGAACCTATTGGGGGGGACACTTTTTAATTAATAAAATCATGTTGAAGTAATTCACCTCATTGAAGGTCTTAAAGAAAAGACTAAACAACTACTTGTTGGATATGCTGTGGAGCAAACACCTTTTGAAATAGTGAGTTAACCTAGAGCATGTTCAGAGGAAGACCTTCAGAAGAGTGTGGACCCTAAACATCAGGTCATATAAGGAAAACTGAAAGAATTCAGTTGGATTAGTCAGCCCTTGAGTTCCTTCCAACTGTGTAATTTTATTACTATGATCCTGGATACCTGTTTTCTCTCTTGATCATTCAAATCCAGACTGTGCCTCTGACCCTGATCTAAGATCATACTGAGCTATATACTGTAAAGATGAAAATTAATATTCAATACTCCAAGTATTATTTTAATACTATTTATTAAAATCAACATAGAGCAAAGAGGAATTAAAAAAAAAAACTCCAGTAAGCACCCAAAATGCTCCCTCTTTCCCACTAGTACAAGCCAGAAAGAGCTCTGTGGGTGGAAACAGAAACTCAAAACTCCCTCCATGTAAGGAGAAGCACAAACAGGAAAATGAAAAGGGGATTATGTTAAATGTATTCTCTAGGGTTCAAGATTCTAAATCAATACATATCCTCCTCATGGCAGAATGCATTATTAGTTTTCTCAAGGGGGACTATGTTATTGTTGTGAATTTTGACTTGACTTGAGCCAAATTTAGAACAAGAGACTACCTCCCAGTATCTAGAAGTTACCATGAAGATGCCTGCTGATACTGCACACTGTACCAGAAGACCCAGAGTGAATTTTGAGATATGGTGAATTTGAACCTTGGGGAGGGGGGGAGGTTGAAATGTTTTTGTTTTGAATGTATACTCTTATGCCAAAGGGGACTGTTCCCTAATTGGCCTTTTGTCAATGCACCTATAATTGGTTTTGTTCCCTTTCCCTTTTATTTTCTTCTTATCCCCAAATTATTGAAATTTCCTTTTATATATACCTCTAGTTCTAGTTCTAAGTTAGTTGTTTTCATGATCCATTGGGGAAACTGGTCTCCCAAAGGATCACAGGGAGATGTATTGATTTAGAATCTTGAACCCTAGAGACTACATTTCCCAAAATCCCCTTTTCCTGTTTGTGTGTCTCCTTACATGGATGGAGTTTTGAATTTCCATTTCTGCCCACATGGCTCTCTCTGGCTTGTATTAGCAGGAAGGAGGGAGCATTTTGGGTGCTCATTGGAGTTTTTTTAATTCCTCTTTGCTCTAGGTCAGTTTTAATAAATAGTATTGAAATAATACTTGGAGTATTGAATATTAATTTTAATATTTATAATATATTCTATTTATGTATATGCAAGTGTATATGTGTATTTATTCATTCATTCATCCTTTCATTTATCTAACATCTATTTATTGCTTTATTTAATTTTCTGAGAAGTCTAGTCTGTCTCTTAGTTCCTAAAAAGTAAATTTCCCTATTTCTCTAATGCATTTTAAATATTTATTAAGTGCCTACTATAGCATATCATATATTACTAAATGGTAGTAACCAAAGTCTTTGCCCTCAAAGAGCTTAAAACTTAATATCAAAATATCCAGTATCTTCCTCTTTCCCCCACCCTACATTTAGCTCATTTTTTTTCTTTCTGATCTTTTATTCAGTTGAGAATCAAAGCCATTCAATCCTTGTGACAGGGGCTTGAGGCTGTTCTTGCTTACCCATGAACAATTAATTCTTATAATCTATGTTAGCTATTAGCATATACAAACATAGTCATTTACCATAAGAGACCCTAGGGGTGTAGTTTAATTGCAGGTCCAGAGTCATCTCTCTAAGTCCTTTTTGCTTTTATCTGCCGACAACATTAAAGACTTTGAAGGATATCTGAGAAAGATATCTGACAAGGACCAATAGATACAGGCAAGGAGAACCTATCTCCTGTATCTAAATCTTTCTCTTCTACCTTCCAGGTTCCAGGTTCTATTGTTAAATTACTGTTTGAGGATCAAGAAAACAGCTTTGGAGGCAGCTTCAGTGCAGGGAGAACTCAGTCTGTAAGACACAAAATGAAGCTATAGTGATCTCTGGTTCCCTTGAGTATCCCAGTCACAGGATGAAAAGATTAATGATGAAGAGAGAGAGTTTTACATGTATTAGTACAATGTAGAACTCAGAATTGTTTGGGGAAATATGTCCTTCCAATTTTTGAGGATATATGGGATATGAAAAATTGATTTTTTTCTTGTAGAGGTATATTTTTTCTCTAACTGCTTGCGTTCCTAAATCCTTTTCCTGTGACTACTCACAGGGAGTTGATTTTAAGGTAGAGCCCTCAGGAGTAGGTAGCAATATCCATTGTCTTGAATTTTTTAGACAACTGCAAAGTAATGAGAAAGAGACAGAGTCAGAGAGAGACAAAGACAGAGTCATAGATAGAGAAAAACAAAGAGACAGAAAAAGGCAGAAACACAGAGAGAGAAAGAAATAGAAGAGTAGAGAGATGGAGACAGACATAAAGACAGAGATCATGGGAATTTAAAATGATGTGATAGTAGGAAGTTAAAAAATCTAAAATTCTCCAGAGGGAGCCAAGCCAAACTTTTGTCTTCCTGTACCCCCTACCCCCCAAAAAACACAACGTTTCCTTCTATCTAAGAATTAAATTCTAAAACAGAAGAGAGTTATGGGCTAAGCAGTTGGGATTAAATGACTTGTCCAGGGTCACACAGCTAGGAAGTGTCTGAGATCACATTTGAGCCTTCCAACTCCAGGCCTGGCACTCTATCCCCTGTGCTACCCAAGTGTCCCTTACTAGTCTTTTGACAAAGATTATGTGATAAAATAATTTTTCAGTGCTAGGTTTCCAGTCTGTAAAAGGATCATTTTAATAGCACCTACTAGTTTTAAGTACAAAAATGTAAGGTAAACTTGTAGCCTGGACTTTTAAAACAAGATCAGTGAGAAGACCAAATGAGATCATACAAGGAAAGTGCTTCATATACTTTATTTTTTTCCATTTGAATTAATTTATTTAGTCAATTTAGAACATTATTCCTTGGTTACAATAATCACATTATTTCCCTCCTTCCCCTCCAACCACTCTTCCTGCACCCAATGCTCAATTTCATTGGGTATTACTTGTGTCCTTGATCAGAACCTAGTTCCATGTTGTTGTTTACCCTAGGATGTTCATTTATTCTACATCCCCCACCATATCCCTTTGACCATGTATTCAAGCAGTTGTTTTTCTTCGGTGTTTTAACTCCCACTGTGTTTCCTCTGGCTGTGCATAGTGGTTTTCCTCATAGGTTCCTCCAAGTTGTTCAGGTCATTTGCATTGCCACTAATGGAGAAGTCCATTACATTCAATTGTACCAGTGTATCAGTCTCTGTGTACAGTGTTTTCCTGGTTCTGCTCCTCTCACTCTGCATCAATTCCTGGAGGTTGTTCCAGTTCCCATGGAATTCCTCCAGTTCTTTATTCCTTTGAGCACAATAGTATTCCATCACCAACAGATACCACAATTTGTTCAGTCATTCCCCTTTCGAAGGGCATCCCCTCATTTTCCAATTTTTTGCCACCACAAAGAACACAGCTATGAATATTCTTGTTCATGTCTTTCCTTATTTTCTCTTTAGGGTACAAACCCAGCAGTGCTATGGCTGCATCAAAGGGCAGACAGTCTTTTAGCACCCTTTGGACATAGTTCCAAATTGCCCTCCAGAATGGTTGGATCAGTTCACAACTCCACCAGCAATGAATTAATGTCCCTACTTTGCCACATCCCCTCCAGCATTCATGATTTTCCTTTGCTGTCATCTTAGCCAATCTGCTAGGTGTGAGGTGATACCTCAGAGTTGTTTTGATTTGCATTTCTCTGATTATAAAAAATTTAGAACACTTTTCATGTGCTTATTAATAGTTTTGATTTCTTTAATTGAAAATTGCCTATTCATGCCCCTTGCCCATTTATCAATTGGAGAATGGCTTGATTTTTTGTGCAACTGGTTTATCTCTTTATAAATTTGAGTAATTAGATCTTTGTCAGAGGTTTTTATAATGAAGATTGTTTCCCAATTTGTTGCTTCCTTTCTATTTTTGGATACATTAGTTTTGTTTGTACAAAAACTTTTTAATTTGATATAATCAAAATTATTGATTATACATTTTGTTAATTTTTCTAGCTCTTGCTTGGTTTTAAAGTCTTTCCTTTCCCAAAGATCTGACAAGTATACTATTCTGTGTTCGCCTAATTTGCTTATAGTTTCCTTCTTTATATTCAGTCACTCACCCATTCTGAGTTTATCTTGGTGTAGGTTGTGAGATGTTGATCCAAACCTAATTTCTCCCATATTGTCTTCCAATTTTCCCAACAGTTTTTTTTTATCAAATAGTGGGTTTTGGTCCCCAAAGCTGGGATCTTTGGGCTTATCATAGACTGTCTTGCTGAGGTCATTTACCTCAAGTCTATTCCACTGATCCTCTTTTCTGTCTCTTAGCGAGTACCAAATTGTTTTGATGACCTCTGCTTTATAGTATAGTTTGAGATCTGGGACTGCAAGGCCACCTTCCTTTGCATTTTTTTTCCCATGATTTCCCTGGATATCCTTGATCTTTTGTTCTTCTGAATGAACTTTGTTATGTTTTTTTCTAATCTAGTAAAAAAGTTTTTTGGTAGCAAACCTATTTAGTGCCATACCCATTGTTCAATGGGTATGGCACTAAATAGGTTTGCTTCATATACTTTAGAACAATATATAAATGATAGCTATCATTATTGCGAACTTCCCAAGTTTAGAATGTTTTGGAATTGAAACTTTTGTAAATTTCCCATAATGGATCCCCCTGCCCCCATAATCTGGTTGCATTTCGTGTTTTTTTTTTCCTTTTAAATTTGTATTTATTCTAGAATCCCTAGCCTACTAAAGTTTTTGCTGTTCCTAACTAGCTGTTTTATAACTGGGTAAACTTTTGTTTGGAGAACAGTATTAATTCCCTGGCTCAAAACATAAAATTAGCCCCATTGCTTCTCATCATTGCTTTGTTATTGTTTTTTTCTTTCTTTCTTTCTTTCTTTCTTTCTTTCTTTCTTTCTTTCTTTCTTTCTTTCTTTCTTTCTTTCTTTCTTTCTTTCTTTCTTTCTTTCTTTCTTTCTTTCTTTCTTTCTTTCTTTCTTTCTTTCTTTCTTTCTTTCTTTCTTTCTTTCTTTCTTTCTTTCTTTCTTTCTTTCTTTCTTTTTTTCAGGTATGGGATAACAGTATGGTTTAATGCACATTTTCTTAGGGAAATAATACCAAAATCTTATAAGTACTTTAGACTAATGAATAGAGGAGAACCAAGCAGGATGTGTTTCTTCTTGACCAATGCTAACGCACATCCAACAATTTGCTGACACGTGATACACCCTTCTGGGCATGCCCAAGCTAGTGAATTGTACTTTGTATTTATTACACTACACATAAGTCCCACCTCCAAAACTGCAGATTTTGGTAGCTCTTGAATGTAATACATGGTTACCTGTCAACACAAATGGGCAGGAACAACTGAAGATAAATCAAACTAAAATCGAAGTTACTAAAAGAATTCACAAGTTACTTTGTCTTATTAAAAAAAAAGATAGAATAGCATATCAAATAAAAATCTGTATATTTCTATGCTTAAGTTTAAAATTGTAAGATAAATTTGTAATCTGGACTTTAAAAAATATGCTTCCTTGTATCTGAATGAATATAATAAAAAGCAGATAATTTTGAAAGCCTTAAAATAATTCACTTTAAGTTACTTAGAAGCTTAAGAAAGTGGCTGAAGATGAATTTTTTCCTTTGCTCATAATGGCCAATTTCACCACCTTGTATGAAATATGAAACCAAATTGATATTTAAGTTTACAACACACAGCACTCTGTCACATTGAAAAATTTGAACAGACTGCTTATTTGTGCCTGCTCATTGCTGAAAGGGTTTGACGTTGGAAAAAGGCAAGAAAGAGGCTTGCTACAACAAAGTTAGGAGTAAAAGGATCTGAATTGCTTTTGAGTAGTTTTAAGCTTTAAGGGAACAAAAAATAACGTTTCTAAGATCTTAAAGTGAAGTCTCATTTATGTCTAAAATTCTGAACTTGGAATTAGAATGTCTAAGGAAGGAATCTTGCCCTCAGGATTTCCTAGATATGGCTTTGTGAAGGCCACATTCTCTGAGCCTCAGTTTTTGCATCTACAAAATGGGGATTATACTACCTAAAAAATCCCAACAACTCAATCAATCAAAGTGTTCTTACCTGATGAAGATAAATTACTTTTAACTCTAATAGTGTCAAGGGGTTAACAAGTTTCTAATGGCTTTGTGATATTTAGAATTGCTCTGGAATATCAGGCCACTCTGGTAAGTTAACATATGTCTTAGAAATGCAATGTTCCTGACCACAAGGAAAGGTCAGTGTATCCTGAATAGTGCTATTTCTCTCTCTTAATGGAGTCACATTTTGATTAACATTCCAAATGGTCGACAATATATCTCTTGTGCTGGGCAGAAATTTTCCCACATTGCTCAGTCATAAAGACTGCTTCTCTGCTTCCTTAAAACACCTTTTAAAGCCCAATAAAATGGTAGTTATCATCATCGTCACCACCATCTTCATTATTTAGAACAAAAATGGACAATTGGAGATCATCTAGTCTCAAACTTTCATGTCCTAAATTAAAATGTTAGAATCCATGGATTTGATTGAATTTTCTAAATAAAAGTTACAGAAAAATAGTGACATAATTAATAGAGCGAGGATTTGAACTCAATTCCTCTGGCTTGGGAATCAGGACTCTCCCATATTCCAAAGGGTTTAGCTATGTTTCACAGAGGTAAGAAGGGAGTAACTGAGTTCAAGACAGACAAAGCATTTTTTCTTATGAATATGTACAAGTTTGTTATTCAAGGGAGTTACAGAAACATGTTCACATTATGAAATATGTTAGTTTCTGATTTCTCCAACATCAGTTCAAAACTCATATACTGATTTATCTAAGGTAACTTTTGTCTCTTCCTTCCAGCTTTTTACAGCTTCAGAAGGTAATGAAAAAAATTCATTTCTTACAAATATTACAGTAATAGAATGGAAATTCCTTGAGGAGCATGGGCTGGTTCCATTTTGAAATAATATCCCTAATACCTAGTGCCTAACAAATGCATGCTAACTGATATACTGATGTAAGATCCTGAACTTCAATTCTCAATGCAAAGAAAAAAAAAACTTCAAAAATGTGTACATTGGAGGAATATACTCATGTTCTATAATTATATTGCTCCTTTCAACTATTTCTTAAAACACATAAGACAATATAATCTAATTAGATCTCTTCCTTCAGAGGAAGGAGGGGGACTCTGATATAAACAGATAGTGACAGATGAATCTATTGTCATAACCCCCAAACATCAACTATTGTGTGCATCCTTTTACACCTTACTCAGAGTTAGCATATTCAAAGCTGTCTAATGTTTGTTTATCCTAGACTGGAGTACTCCCCCCTCCCCCCAATTAAATATTTTTATTTCATTAAATACTTCTCAATTACATATATATATTTAACATTCAATTTTTACAAATTTGAGTTCCAAATTGTTTCCCTCCCTTTATATGTATCAGTTATACATATAAAGACATGCAAAATGCATTTCCACTTAAGCCATGTTGCAAAGAAAACAAAGAAAGTAAAGAAATATACTTCCATCTGCACTTAGAGTTTATCAGTTTTTTCTTTGGAGGTGATTTTATCATTTTTCATCACGAGTTCTTGGGAATTATCTTAGATCATTGTCTCGATCAGAGTAACCAAGTCTTTCAAAGCTGCTCACTATGTTAATATTGGTGTTAACGTGTAAAATGTTTTCCTGGTTCTTCTCATTTTACTTTAGCATCAGTTCATATGAGTATTTCCATTTTTTTTCTGAAAATATCCTACTCATTATTTATTATATTTTAGTCATGTGACACAAGTATTTTAGCCATTCTGTCTATTGATGGGAATTCCCTCAGGTTCTAATTATTTGTCAGTGTGCTGCTCTCTTGAAGGGTGACAAAAGCGTTTGTTTGATAGAAAGAACAATTGTCACAAAACAATCAGGAACAAAAGTTGCAAAATTTCAAAGAATAAACTAGGCCTCAAAGAAGAGATTGGAGAAGACCCCCTCTTCCTACTCCCTTGCATAGGTGAGAGATCCTCACTCAAAATATTTTTTATGGTATACCTTTTTAATGTTTTTCTTAAAAATAGTTTTCTTTCCTTTTTTTGGTTTCTTGGCTTCTTTTTTTTTTGTTTTGTTTTGTTTTGTTATGAGGAATGACTCTATAGAAAAGGAAAAGGAGATAATACAGACAGAAATTTAGGTGATGTAAAAAACAGAAAATATCAATAAAATCAGTTAAAAATAATACTGTAAACCCCGGCATTAAGCAGGCATTCAAGTTATTCTGTAGTCTTGGTGGAACTATCCACTCCCTATTTTAAAAGTATTTTTCCAAGGTTATATGATTAAGGCTCTTTCCATCCCCTCTTCCTTCCCCTCTTCCAGAGTTGATAAGCAATTCCACTGAGTTATACATGTATTATCACTATTTCCATATAATACATTTTTATAATAGAGTTATCTTTTAAAAACCAACCCCCCCATCCAATACCCATAAAAAGAAGTGATTACAAATGATTGTCCCACAATGTTTCAGTCTTTGTGTATAATATTCTCCTGGTTCTGCTGATTTCACTCCACATCAGTTTGTGGAGTTCTTTCCAGCTTGTATGGAAATCAAGAAGTTTTCATTCCTTATTGCAAAATAGTATTCTATTACCATCATATATTACAATTTGTTCAGCCATTCCCCAATCAAGGGATATCTCCTCATTTTCCAATTTTTTTTTTTGCCACCACAAAAGTGCATCTATGAATATTTTTGTACAAATATTTTTCATTATTATTTCTTTGGGGGTACAAACCTAGTAATTGTATGACTGGATCAAAGGGTATGCAATCTTTTAAAGCCCTTTGGGCATAATTCCAAATTGCCTTCCAGAATGGTTGGATCAATTCACAACTCAATCAGCAGTTCATTAGTGTCCCAATTTTGCTGTATTCCCTCCAGTATTTATTATTTTCCTTTACTGTCATATTGGCCAATCTGCAGGGTATGACGTAGTACCTCAGAGTTGTTTTGATTTGCATTTTTCTAATCAGGAAGGTTTTAGAACATTTTTTCATGTGATTATTGATAGTTTTGATTTATTCATGTGAAAACTGACTATTCATATCCTTTAACCATTAGACAATTGGATAATGGCTTGATTTCTTTTTTTTAAAGTTATTTTTAAACTTTAATTAATTTTGAATATTTTCCATAGTTAAACGATTCATGTTATTTCCCCCCTTCTTCCCTCCCAGCCTCCTGTAGCCAATGAGAAATTCCACTGGGTTTTACATGTATCATTGATCAAAACCTATTTCTATATGATTCACATTTGCAAGAGTGATCATTTAGAGTTTACATCTCCAATCATGTCCCTATTGAACCATGTATTCAAACAAATGTTTTTCTTCTGTCTTTCTACTCCCATAGTTCTTTCTCTGGATGTGGATAGTGTTCTTTCTCATAAGTATTGGATTATTGCTTTGCTGTTAATAGAGAAGTCCATTATGTTCAATTGTGCCACAGTGTATAATGTTCTCCTAGTTCTGCTCCTTTCAGTCTGCATCAATTCTTGGAGGTCTTTCTAGTTCACATGGAATTTCTCTAGTTCGTTATTCTTTTGGGCACAATAGTAGTCCATCAGCACCAGCTACCATAATTTATTTAGCCAATCAATGGACACCTCCCATTTTCCAATTTTTTTTCCACCATGAAGTTGTTCATGGTTTTAAATAAATACAGTTTATTATTTTGAGGAAAGGCCCTTCTATTCCTATACTTTATAATATTTTTAATAGGAATGGGTGTTGTATTTTCTCACAGGCTTTTCTGCATCTATTGAGATGATCACATGACTTCTGTTAGTTTTGCTATTGATATGGCTAATTATGTGGATGGTTTTCCTCATGTTAAACCAGTCTTGCATTCCTGGTTTAAATCCCACCTGGTCATAGTGAATTATCCTTTTGATGACTTGCTGTAGTCTCTTTCCTAATATTTTATTTAAGATTTTTGCATCTATGTTCATTAAGGAGATTGGTCTGTAGTTTTCTTTCTCTATTTTTGGTCTTCCTGGCTTTGAAATCAGTAACATATTTGTGTCATAAAAAGAATGTTGTAGAACTCTTTCTTTGCTTATTTTGTCAAATAGTTTGTTTTGTATTTGGATTAGTTATTCTTTAAATGTTTGATAGGATTCACTTCTGAATCCATTTTGCCCTGGGGATTTTTTCTTAGGGAGTTCCTTGGTGGCTTGTGTGAATTTTAGATTTTCTCCATTTTGCTTAGTCTTAGAATTCTAGCAACCAGGAATGTAGACACCCCTACTTAAGGATTAAATGTTGAGGAGGATGGCCTATGACCAACATGTGCTAGCAAGTGACAAATAAGAAACAACTGACCGACCCCCTGGGCTGTCCTAAGTTAAGCTTACGCTACCATTGGTACATGTGAGATGCAGGAAGTGATGTAAAGAACAGTCTATATAGTTTGAGTCACTTCCTCTCTCTGCTCTCTCTCATACTCTCTCTCACTTAGAGATGTTGGGATTGCTTGTGATGTTGAACTCTTGTTGGCAGTGTGGGGAGCTCTGGGTGGCATTTTGGCATTGCTTGCAGCTCTTTTTGAATTTTGGCATTTGTGGCTTGTCAGTGAGGTGACTGGGAGAAGTTCTGTAGTGTGGGTTAGGTGAGGTGTCTTCCCTGAGTGACCTTGGTGTGCTGACTGATTCCTCCTTTCCTCCTTTCCTTGACCTCCAATTCCTATCTGGCTTGCCAGAGCAGTCCAATTCCCTTTCCTCTCTCTTTTCTTAATTTCTTCCCATTATTGTAATTAGACCACCATAAAAATCCCAAACTGACTTGAATATCTTATTGGGATTGAATTTTAATCCCTGGTGACCACTAGTATAATATATTCAGTCAACAACCCTAAATTTTACACTTAACACTTGTTCAATTTCTTTTTCTGAGTATTAAAGTATTTTATTTCTTCTTTTGTTAATCTATGCATTTTATATTTTTTGTAAAATTCTTATACATTTCCCCTAGATTGTCACATTAATTGCCATATAATTGAGTAAAATAGCTCTTATTAGTTATCTTAATTTCCTCTTTATTAGAGGTGAGATCACAATTTTCATTTTTAATACTGTTAATTTGATTTTATTCTTTTTTTAAGAAATAAAAATGATATTTACCAGGACTTTATCTCTTTTATTTTTTTCAAAGTGCCAGCTCTCAGTCTTAATTATTTGTTCAATAGTTCTTTTACTTTCAATTTTTATCAATTTTCCCTTTAATTTTTATTTTTCCAATTTAGTTTTTATCTGGGGATTTTTAATTTGTTCTTTTTATAATTTTTTAAGTTGTAAGCCTAATTCATGGATTTCCTTTCTCTCTATTTTGTTGATATAGGCACACAGGGATATAAAATTTCCCCTGAGTACTGCTTTGGCTGTATCTCATAGATTTTGATATGTTGTCTCCTCATTGTCATTCTCTTCAATGAAATCAGTAATCATTTTTATGATTTGATTTATGACCCAACAGTTTTAAAGAATTAGATTTAGTTTCCAATTAATTTTAAATTTGGCTCTCTATAAACCCTTATTAATTATAATTTTTATCATGTTATGCTCTGAAAAAGTTGAATTAATTATTTCTTCATTTGTTTGCAATATTTTTATGCCTAAGTTCATAGTCAATCTTTGTATATGTATCGTGTGCTGCTGAAAATAAAATATATTCCTTTTTATCTCTATTCAGTTTTCTCCAGGTATCTATTAACTCTAATTTTTTCTAGCATTTCATTCACTTCACTTATTTCTTTCTTATTAATTTTTTGATTTGATTTATCTAGTTCTTATATGGGAAGGTTCAGGTGCCCCACACTGGTATTTTACTATCTATTTCCTCTTTAAGGCCATTTAGTTTCTCCTTTAGAATTCTGGATGCTATACCATTTGGTGCATAAATGTTTAGTATTGATATTAATTCATTGTTTATAGTACCTTTTAGCAAGAAGCAATTTCCTTCCTTTCCTCTTTTAATCAGGACAATTTTTATTTTAGCTTTGTCTGATATCATGATTGCTACTCCTGTTTTTTTTAACTTTAGATGTTACATCATCCTTTTATCTTTAATATGTATGTATCATCCTGCCTCAAATGTATTTCTTGTAAACAACATATATTAGGATTCTGTTTTTAAATTCACTTTGCTATCCACTTCCATTTCATGGGTGAGTTCAACCCATTCAAAGTTTTGATTACTATAGATTCCCCTCCATCTTGTTTTCCCTTTTTGATCCTGCTCTCTTCCCTTTCACTCCATTTCTCCTCACCAGTGTTTTGCTTTTTATCACCCCCTGCTCTCCCCTTCCTCCAATTAACCCCCCCCTTTCCTTGTCTTATTCCCCTTCTACTTCTATACAGGGTAAAATATAATTCTATATCCCAATGAGTATATTTGTTTTTCCCTCTCTGAGCCAGTTATAATGAGAGTAAAGTTTAAGCTTTGCCTCTCACTACCCTTATCCTCCCACCCCCATAATGATTTTTCATACCTCTTTATGTTATATAATTTACACCATTCTATCTCCCTCTTCCCTTTTCTCTCAATGCAATCCTTTTTTACCCCTTAATTTTTTATATATCATATGTATGTTATTTCATATCATCACATTTACTTATATACCATATCATCATAATTAGCTTACTTCTCCACTCTCTTTCTAAGTATATTCCTTCTATCTGCTCTACTATTAAAAGCAATTTTTGATCATTACAGATATTCTCTCTCCATGTAGAAATATAAGCTTTTTTTTTAAAACTGTGTGAATACTAGGAAGGAATAAGGTACATATATGGAACAAAAAGACTAATTGTAGCATGAAAATTTAGAGCTTCTCCCTAATTAGAGATTGTTTAAGGGTAATTCTATTCTCAAAGCAAATTCTAAATTCGAGTATGGCAATTACTTTTTCAGACCTTTGTGAATGTTTATGGGATTATGGATATATACAATTTATTTAGAGTCATGAAAAATAAACACTAGACAGGAAACTAGTTAAAAGTTGCCAATTTGTTATGCAATATGAGCATTTTAGTTTGTTTGATAGCTCTCAGGTCAATAACTTTTCATGCCTCTGCCATAAAGTAAAATATAATTTTCAAGATTTAGAAGTAGGATTGTACTTTTATATAATGTGCACCAAATCCCCACAGATGGGAGAGATGGAGAGACACAAAGAGACACGCGCGCACACACACACACACACACACACACACACACACACATTGTTTTTTAAATCTTAATAAAGAATCAACTCTCCCTCTGATAGGAGTTCTAACCAGGACTGAGAAGGCACCATTGATACCAGTGCTGGTAAGATAGATATGATTTCTGGTGATTCACTGTTAAAACTGCTTTCAAGTCTGTTTACATTTTTTATTATGCCTTTTACAAAATGATGACTAGAAAGCTAGCTAAGAATCATCTCTTTGCACATATTAGAGCTCTAAGCAAAGCGAGGAAAGTACAGATGAGAATTTGATGATATAATTTGGGTGGTAATGAGGTCATTGTTATTTCAAAGCTTATGGCCACTATAGCTATAAATCCAGCAAATAAACCTCACAAATAAGATGTGATAGTAAATGAGTATAAAATAAGGGTGTGAAGAATTAACACAAATCTACTGGCAAATAAAAACCCTGGCTGATTAGGGCACCTTTTTTTAAAACAGGTTTATCTTATGAAGTCATGGTGAGAAGCTAAAATAGATTAGAATCTCTGAATTACAGTTCTGAATTGAAATAGGCATGTAATTTAGGAGACAATTGCTATAAATGATGTCTAAGCCAAGCCCTCAAAATGTGTGTGCTATAGATCATTATGTAACTCTGTAGACATATATCAATAGTTATTGATGTACAATGTTGGTTCTTATATAATGTCTCTGTTTTTGAGACAGACTGTAGAAAACTTTTAAAAATAGGCTTTTATTTATATCCTTTGTCTCTTAAGATCACTTAGATTTCTTCCTATACCCCTCTTATCCCTTCTCTCAGAAAGGCATCACTTATAATATTTTTCAAAAGAGGGGGCAGCTGTGTGGCTCAGTGGATTGAGAGCCAGGCCTAGAGACAGGAGGTCCTAGGTTCAAATCTGACCTCAGACACTTCCCAGCTGTGTGACCCTGGGCAAGTCACTTAACCCCCCATTGCCTAGCCCAATACTGTGTATTGGCTCCAAGACAGAAGATAAGGGTTTTAAAAAAAAAGAGGAGGAAAATTTTTTTTTAAATCAGCAAAACCTATAAATGCATTGAAAAAATCTGATGTTAAATAAAATGTTTCATATCTGTGGACCTCCTGACTATAAAACTTTTACCTTATATCTTTTAATTATCATCAAGATCATTTAAAAATTTTAACCACATTGTGCTCCAAATGTATTGTGGTTCTTGTAACTTCCATTGACATTGATGTAATTGTTAGGCATATTCTTTATCTGACTCAGTTCACATCACTTTGTATCAGTTTATTTGAGACTTTCCATGTTTTTCTATACTCTTCATGCTCATTGTTTCTTAAAGCAGAGTAATGTTCCTTTCTATTTCTTTACCACAATTTGTTTAACCAGGCATCTGTAACCAGTTATTTGTTGTCACTGAAAGTGCTGCTTTGAAATTTCAGTCAATATGGATTTTTTTTTGTTCTGTAATCTCCTTGGGGAATATGCCTACCAGTAGAATCTACTAGATGAGAAAAAGGATGCACAGAGAGATTGAATAATTTGCTTAGACTCACACAGCTAGTCAATATGTGTAGCATTATTCTAACTCAAATATTCCTAACTCTAAGTCCTATGTTCTGTCCACTAGCTGGCCCTTACTTCACTTTATGTAAATAATCCATGATTGCTTTCCCGAACTGTACTAATTTACAGTTTCAGCAACAGCATATAAGTGTGCTTGTCTTTCTACTTCCTCCCACATAGACAACATCTTTTGTCATTGTTGTCAATTTGCTGAGGGTGAGGTTAAACCTTGTAGTAGTTCTCATTTGTACATCTTACTAGTGTTTCAAGCATTCTTTGATATAATTTTTAATAATTTACAATTCTTTTGACAACTTCTTGTTCAACTTTCTAGATTTCATATTATTAAGAAATGCGTATTAAGAAATATTAAGTTTTGCGAAGCTTTCACAAATACAATGTATTTAGTCTTCACAATAAACATGGAAAGGGATCAGGCATTCTTATCTTAATTTTAAATATGAAGAAACTAAGGCTCAAAGAGTTTAAATACCTTTCCCATGATCTCAGAATTAGTAATTGTTAGAAGTAGAACTCTAACTAACAAATTTGGCCAATGAATCAAGCCAAGTCTTACCATGGCCTCCAATTAGCCTAGAGACACCACAGTGCAGCATGAAGGTGCTCCGGGTAGGAATCGGAAAATTAATAACCAGGGAATTGCTCAGAGGAGCTTTTTGGGGACAGGGGAGATCATTGGGAAGGTAGGGAAGAAGCTCAATATCTTAAAATTGTTTATTGACTAATTGTTTTTACTAACTTCTCAACACTTTAAGTAGGGAAAGTGCTCTAAAAATATAAATGTAATTGGTTTTAAAGTTCTAGATTATTTGAAAATTACTATTTAAAACCTTGAGTCCCTCAAGCAAAGACTGGTCAGAGTAAGGATTAAAGTTGGGTTTCTCTTGAATCTCAGTCCTATGTTCTTTTGATTATACCATGTTGTCATGAATATTTTATACATGCTAGCAGTTCTAAGACACATGCATATATTTTGACAATCACTGCTCATATACTACATATTGGACTTTCCTTCTCTAGTGGTTTTGACTGTCATCATCTAAGAGGACATTAGATGGCTGCCTGCTTGATCATCATTGGGTTCAGGCCTTGGAATCCATTGAGTGATTCTACCCAGATACCAGTTTCTTTCTCATCATGTTTTTGCATTATGAATACAAAGATAATGATGATGACAATGATAATGATTATGATGATGGTGACAATGATAGGTGATCCCCACCAGATCCTATAGGAGACATTTGCTGATGAAGTCTAGCTTTAGTGATTTGTGTACTTTATTCAAGAAATAAAAGCCAGAAACTATTTAACACATGGAAGATAGCTGAATGGCTAACTGGATAAAATGCTGGGACTGGAGTCAGAAAGACTTAAGTTCAAATATAGTTTCATATACTTAATAGCAATGTGAGCCTGGGTAAGTCACTATTTACCTTAATCCACTGGAGAAGGAAATGACAAATCACTTTTACATCTTTACCAAGAAAAAAATCCTATGGGCAAAATGGTCCATAGAGTCACAAAGAGACAGACACATTGAATGACTAAACAATAAACATAACTCAACACTTTGCTGCATGCTATTAATATTTAATTGTGATAGAGACATTAAGAGAGAAGTTTTTGCAGGACTTGTGGACCAAGATGTAGGGGTGGAGATCTAGCTCTAGATATCTGTCAAGAGAGGATTCCAATGGAATGTCCCCAGTTGTTGGCAGTTTGAGCTGACAGAGGGGAGGGTTTTTTGGTCTCTGGGTCTCTGACTGAGGGACACACTTTCTTCCTAGAGGTTTGAAGCTGACTGAAAGGACCTTGGGGGTACAAACTTGGCTTTTGAACTTTGTCTCTGATTTGGAGACACACACTCTCTTCCTGGAGGTTGGAAGTTGTCTGAGAGACTTTTGTGAAGCTGATTTGGTTTTTGGACTTTGTCTCTTGCTCTGAGCAGTTGAAGCTGACACTGAGAAGAGAAACTTGACTTTTGGGACTTGGTCTCTGACTCTCTGGCTCTGAGCAGTGGAAGCTGATTAGGGGAGAAGATTTGAGTTGGTGGTCTATATGAGAGTTGAGCTGGCCAAGAGGAAACTTAGAGATTTTGAACTTTGTTTCTTTCTGAGGTTAAGCTGAGAGATCTGGCTGATTTGTGAAGAAAAAGAAGATTTTGAACTGCTTTTGTCCTCCATCTCACTCAAATTTTACCTCATTTAGATTAGGGAAATCCTCATCCCTCTTACCTCAGTTTCCCATCCTGTTATCCAATAAACCCCTTGACTGAGAAAGCAACTAGAGTATCTTTATAGTTCATTCAGGAGGGAGGGAAGGAGCAAAGGCTTCAAAGTAGATTTGGGAGGTGAGGGAGTAAAAAGGGAGAGATTGGTTAAGGGAGAGAGTGAGGTAACAATTTCCCCTCAGTTTATCCTCTCTATTCATCAGTAGTAGTTTCCCTCAGTTTACCTTCTCCATTTCAAGAAGTAATTGTTTCTCTCAGTTTATTCTTTATTTCATAATTCTTACCAAAAAGGCATGACCTGGTAGATAAAATGACACATTTGAAATTTTCTATCTTTCAAAATAGACTAAGAGATGGCCAATTACCATATTAAAATATGGACTGTAAAATATTTTTAAAGAGTCATCTAATACTGCACTGGAAAAGGACCATTTTTACAGATTGAGCTCTTGTCTCTAATAATCAAGCCTAAATATTAATTCAAATGAAAACATAAGAGGAATGTTTTAATTGATACCAATAGACCAAATACTCAAGAGCTTTCCAAATGTAGAGACCCAGCAAAAGAAATCAAAATCGTGTCGGGACAGGATACAGTACATCTTATTCATATCATCCTGCTTTCTGCTAGAATTCAATTGAAGATGATATTGTATCTATAGAAGATATTTTTATTGAGTTACAACAGTAGTTTTATCCATCCAAGTAATAGTTTTCAGAACATTTCATACAAAAGAATAACAGGAGAATGATTTGTGAAATGCATATATCTCCATGTCACACCCCTACTCAATAAACTCTAGTGACTCTCTATTGCCTTCAGAATAAAATATTAACTCCTTTATTTAGCTCTTAAAGCCCTTAATACCCTGGCTCTGATCTATCTTTCAGCCTTACTATACATTGCTCACATTGCACTTCATCTTGTAATTTCATGTCTACAATTTTCTCCCTCTTCAACACATCTTCAAAGAATCTCTTTTTTCTTCAACATTCCATTCAAGCATTACCTTTTATGTGAAGCTTTTCTTGAATCCCTCCTTCCTCTACTGCTCTCCCTTGTCTCTTCTTTGGAAAGTAAGATTCTTTCAAATAGTTATTTCATTCTTGGTCTTTGTATTTCTAGCATCTAGAACAGTATCTGGCCAATAGTAGGTATTTAACAAATACTTGATGACCTCTGAGATCTCTTTTGGTTCTATTGTAGATTTATGAAATTCTGATTTTAAGTTAATAAGAGAAGTGGAAACAAGGATATATAAGTAATCTAATGAATTAAAGACATTATTGCTTTAGAGAAAAAAAGAACTGTAAGAACCCCCTCATTTTGCTGATGAATAATTAAAGCTTAGAGAGTTTTATGTAACTTGCTCCAAGTCCTGCAGGTAGATTGTAACAAAATCAGTATTTTGATCTCAGATGATCTGACTTAAGACACAATATTCTTTCTACTGCATAACCTTCCCATTGAAGAAATAAGGAAAGGTCCTATAAACAAAGTAATTTTTTACTTGGAACTTATCTTTGTCATAAGAAATAGCATAAACACAGCCATGTAGGAAGGATAGATAAGTCATTTACAGAGAATATAGTGTAGTCTACTTTGAATATAAAGGATATAAAGTATAAAAGAAGAGTAGGATGGATTCAATTTTGTGAACAAATGAAGGGGTTTAAATTAAAGAGTACTTAAATAAGTAGAGACCCACCTTTAAACAATGTTTTTGCTCCATATTTGAGGATCCCTTCTTTAGATTGTCCCTTTGCCTTCCATGAATGAAAATGTCCTATTCTGGCTTTGCTAGCTTCCAGGGCTCTGCTGGGATATAAAAGTAGCTGTCTAGCCCCTGAATACAATAACCAGATGCAAATTAGTAAACTTTGATTGTTTCCTTCCTACACTAGTAGTTATTTTGAACATACCAACTCATGGGGTACAACATCATTTTATGCAAAAGGTTGCTGACTTTTCTCCTTAGATCATAGATGACTTAATGGTGCACACAGCTGTATGTGAAATTTATGTCCACTTGTGGTTAGGTTCAATTTGGAGATATCAGTAATCAATTTAGTGTGTAAGTTAATGGTACTTGAAATTTAGGTACTTCTGCCCCTTAGTGCATGCATTTATGTACATGAATTCTAATTTATTGGTAGCCCTTCTGACATCAACATTCTTCCTTAGGAATGATGAGGTCTAAATGCCAGAGGAAATGCACAGAACAGAAGTAGCAGAGTGGTCATTGTAGGAACAAACACGCCTTTTATAATCAGGTTTCAAAAGAGAAACACTTTAAATCTTCTTGGCAAAATTAGAAAGTATGGTGGTAACATGCACTTTTAAAGCACCAATGGAGCTATTATTATTCTCTGAAAGTCAGTGATGGTAAATAGGCAAACTAACCAAATCTTAGCTTCATTTATTGGTCCCCCACCTGCAATAATGAGCTGGTTCCAGTCTTCCATATCACATTTTAGGAAAATCAACTCTTTATTCATATTTTTCCTTCAGTTTCTTAATACTATCAAGCTGGAGGGATATGGGGATTTTAGAGTTGGAAAGAATCTTTATAGATAGGATCTAAAGGAGATCTCCCTCAAAGACTTTTAATCCAACAACTTTATTTTAAGAGTCTGAGGCCCTGATAGGGGAAGAGACTTGTTTAAGATCACATATGTGATTAGTTATTTATTTAAACATGGGCTCTTCAAGTGAAAATCAAGTTGAACACTATTTTTAACTTATTTGTATTTTCCTCAGCTATTGATATTGGTTTGGATTTTTCCTTTATTCTTTCTTCACTTGTCTCAATCCATCACATTCATTTTTTATTGACTTTACTAATGGCCCATTAATATTTATAATACAAATATATACACACAAATTGTATGTGTATATACATGCATAGGTGGTATAGGACATAGTGTGCTGGACTCAAGAAGGTATGAGTATGAATCTTATCACAAATACTAGCTGTGTGAACCTAGGAAAGCCATTTAACCTTTATCAGACTCGGTTTCTCCATGTGTAAATTGAGTATTCCAATAGAGCTTACCTTGAAGGCATGGGAGAGAGATTAAATAGCTCAATACATGTTAAATATGTTATAAATCTAAATTATTTATATAAATGTTAGCTATTATTATTATATGCAATATGCATATCCCTACAAATACACATATTGTGAACATGCTCAGATGCAACAGGTTTTACTGGATGGGGAGAAAAACACTTTAGGATATGATTCTGTCACACACAAGGTATATGATTTTAAGCAAATCACTTAATTCCTCAGTGCTCCTAGCACCATTTTAACATTGTAAATTACAGATAACTTGTGAATCCAAATTGGTGTGAAGGAGATTCCATTCATTCAGGGTAGTTTCCTGAACTGTTTAAATCACTACCCAGAAAGGCCTGAATATCTCTCTCTGTCTCTCTGTCTCTCTGTCTCTCTCTCTCTCTCTCTCTCTCTCTCTCTCTCTCTCTCCCCCCACCTCTCCTATCTATTCATATTGTTAGACAGATATATCAATGTGATTTTCCCCCCTCTACAATAGATTCTTTTTCTTTAATCTTTATTCTCTCGGTTCTGTGTTTCTAGTTAGAAAGAAAGAACAAGGTTAAGACAACGAACTGAATACAATAGATGAAACTTAAAAGGGATTAATATAAACTCTTTTAATAGGCTTCAGTAAAGAAATTAACTTCACACATAGAGGATGGGGTAAGGATGATTAGGCAACAGTTTGTCTGAAAAAGATCCAGGGGTCTTAATGTACATTGAGTTCAATCTGAGCTAATCTTGTGTTTGTGATAGCATCTCCAAAGTTAATGGGATCTTGGGTTGCATTAAGAGAGGTACAACTTTCAAACAACAGTAGATAACAATTACATTGTCCTCTGCCCCAATTAGATCCCATCTGGAATATTGTGTTAAGCCCTGAATGCCACCATTTAGAAAGGCAGTGTTCGCATTAGGAGAATCTAAAGAGTAACACAGTGAAGAGTTTTGAGACCCATTATGTATACATGTGAAGCTTGGAATGAGATGGTGATCTGGATAGAGCACTGAAATTTGATGGCAGCAGGAAGACCTTTTTTCAAATCCTACCTCTAACATTTAATAGTTATGTTACCAAACACAAATTATGATCTCAATGAACCTTAGCTTCTTGAGTCATAAAATGGGAGTAAAAATATCCATAGTGCTTAACCTCACTGAGTTGTTATGAAGCTTAAGTTAAAATGTATAAAATACTCTGCAAATTTAAGCTGATTTATACATTTTAGTTATTATTATTGATTTAAAGAATTAATGATGATTAAGAGAAGATTCAGAGAGCACATGATGGGTTTTTCATATATTTAAAGGGCTATAAATTGGAAATTGTTTGCAGAAGCAATGCATTTAAATTGTGAAGAAGCGAATTTAAAGGATGTCTGGAAAGCATTTCCTACAATTAGAGCTATCCAAAAGTGTATTGGACTGGATTGATAGGCAATGAGTTCCCTCTCATAGAAGGTCTTCGCAGGCTAAATGAACAATTGTTGTATATATTGTAGTCGGAATTCTTTTTCAATTATGAATATGGCTAGAATGCCTTTTTGAAGTTCTTCCTATCTAAAATTCTGTGAATCTTCCATATCATAAAAAACCCTGAATATATGGCTAGTGCTTTATAAATATTTGATAGAATTGCCAAGATCATTATGTTCCCTTCCTTCTAATCTTGAACTTGGAAAAAGTGAAGTTATTTGTCCAATCAGTGGAGGATCTGGAAATCAAACATAATGTCTCTTGATTCCAGTATTCTTTACATTCTAGCCCCCTGCCATTTTCTTTTGCTACTGGAGTGAACAAGAATACACCAATGATACTTTATAAGCCACCATGGAAACAAGAACCAAAGGGCAGAATATAATGATCTGAATAGTTGACACTGAATTGGGAGTGGTATCGTATTCTAATCAATTACATTGAGTTTCATGTTGGCAATAAATAGTCATCAAACAAAAGCCTTCCTAGAATTAAAGTATGTATAAAAAAAACACAAATGAAATGTATAGACAGGCTCTTTATGTACAGCTTTCCAGCTGGGAAACCACTAGTACTCCCTGCTGTACTGTGTATTGGATTTTCTAGCTATAATGAGTATGTGGGCTAATTGAAAATTTGCATCTGATAAATGGCCTCTGAATATTCTCAGATCAACTGGTCCTCTAGTCATAAGGGGAAGGAGGAGAAAGAGATACACTTTTACATAGTATCTTTTATGTATTGGCATTATATTAAGTGCTTTTACAAATGTCTCATTTGATCTCCTCAAGAACCTTATGAGGTGGGACCTAATGCTCATTTTTCAACTGAGGAAACTGAGGTGGAAAGAGGTCAAGTAACTCATCCAGAGTCACACAGCTAGTAAGCGTCTGAGGTAAGATTTGTACTCCCATTTTCCTGATTGTAGGCTCAGTGCTCTCTCTACTTGTAATGTAAGCTTTGTGTACTCAGTAAAACTACAGATCCTCTTTTTCTAGTTAATTTTAATAATACCTCCAAACCACAAGAGCCCTGTACTCATTTGTAACTATAGAAGATTCAAATAAATAAGCCGACAAATAAAAGTCCTCAGGGGCCAGTTTGAACATTGTTATAGAATAAAGTTTTAGGATTAGTTCTTTGGATTTTTGAAGTTGCCTTACAGGAAGTGATTGCAAATTACAGATGATTTACTAGACATCATTGGTGCCAAGGGTGCAAACCGAAGTCGCCAAGCATAGTTTAGGTATTCATTTGGTAATGTTTCCTAGTTGCTCAGCTTTGGTTTAGGTCCATGAGGCTTGCAACATTAATCATAAACAATTACAATAAAAAAGTATAGAAAAAAAATCTGGAAACATCAACATGACTTTTTTTGGTCACTCATCACTTGCAAAGAGTCTGTGCACTCTCGATTCGATAGCTATCCCCCTGTTGAACTAGTAATGCACCCTTTTGAGTATATCTGTTTCATTTTAGGAATGAGTATGCCAAGATATACATAAAGCAGGGCAATATCTTTGTTAAATAGCCTTAACATGCTATTACTAAGTAAACTTCCTTTTTTTCCTTCTAAATAGAAGTGTCTCAATTCTTTCTAGTTTCTAGCACTCGACTGACCTAAGTTAGGTCTAGTCCAGAACACTAAGCTAGTGAAAGTACATATAGATTAAGCATATCAATAGACATATTTCCTTGGGGGTGTCTCCCAACCTGGTATTTTGGCTTTTTGATTTTATTAGGCACAATTTCCTTAAAATACAGGGAGCACTTATATAATCAGGGATTTGTAGGAATCCTAGAAAGGTTACTCAAGCAGAGATACTCACTTAGAGCTACAGGTTGGTTATTTAAATCTTGGTTGTCTGCCATCTCTGAACACATTCAGGTAAAAGCAACATATTTGGGGTGAGAAGACAATGCTCCTGGAATTAGATGCACTTACTGACTTTAAGGATCCTCTAAGGATTAATTATGAGAATGGGGATACTACTACTACTGATGCAAATAATAGTAACTGGTCTTCAGGTACTATTAAAGTTCAAATATGAACACGTAGCCATGTAGCTATATACCCATGACACCTACTTTCATGTATTTGAGAGGATGTCCTGTGGACGAGGAATGGACATATTTTCCTTGGCTTTAGAAGACAGAATATTTATTGGAAATCAAAGAGAGACAGATTTCAGCTTGAAGTAAAAACAAACCAGCATAAAATTAGTTCCTAAACAATTAAAGTTATCCAAAAATGGAAGAGGTTGCCCTTGTAGGTTGTAGGTTCCACTTACTGAAGGTTTTCAGGTAAAGGCAGAATGAACAATGATAAGTTACACGGTAGAAGGGTTTGTTTGTTTGTTTGTTTGTTTGTTTGTTTAATTTTTATTTGGTCATTTCCAAACATTATTCATTGGAAACAAAGATCATTTTCTTTTCTTCCCTCCCCTCCCTCCCACCACCTCTCCCATAGCCCACATGCAATTCCACTGGGTTTCACATGTGTTCTTGATTCAAACCCATTTCCATGTTGTTGGTATTTGTATTAGAGTGTTCATTTAGAGTCTCTCCTCAGTCATATCCCCTCCACCCCTGTAGTCAAGCAGTTGCTTTTCATCGGTGTTTTTACTCCCTCAGTTTATCTTCTGCTTGTGGATAGTGTTTTTTAGATCCCTGCAGATTGTTCAGGGACATTGCATTGCCACTAATGGAGAAGTCCATCACCTTTGATTGTACCACAATGTATCAGTCTCTGTTTACAACGTTTTCCTGGTTCTGCTCCTTTCGCTCTGCATCACTTCCTGGCGGTTGTTCCAGTCCCCATGGAATACCTCCACTCTATTATTCCTTTTAGCACAATAGTATTCCATTACCAACATATACCACAATTTGTTCAGCCATTCCTCAATTGAAGGGCATACCTTCATTTTCCAATTTTTGGCCACCACAAAGAGTGCAGCTATGAATATTCTTGTACAAGTCTTTTTCCTTATTATCTCTTTGGAGTACAAGCCCAGCAGTTCTATGGCTGGATCAAAGGGCAGACAGTCTTTTATCGCCCTTTGGCCATAGTTCCAAATTGCCCTCCAGAAAGGTTGGATTAATTCACAACTCCACCATCAATGAATTAGTGTCCCTACTTTGCCATATCCCCTCAAGCATTCATTACTTTTCTTTGCTGTTATGTTAGCCAATCTGCTTGGTGTGAGGTGATACCTCAGAGTTGTTTTGATTTGCATCTCTCTGATTATAAGAGATGTAGAACACTTTTTCATTTGCTTATTAATAGTTTTAATTTCTTTGGCTGAGAACTGCCTGTTCATGTCACTTGCCCATTTATCAATTGGAGAATGGCTTGATTTTTTGTACAATTGATTTAGCTCTTTGTAAATTTGAGTAATTAAACCTTTGTCAGAGGTTTTTGATGAAAATTGTTTCCCAATTTGTTGCTACCCTTCTGATTTTAGTTACATTGGTTTTGTTTGTACAAAAACTTTTTAATTTGATGTAGTCAAAATTATTTATTTTACATTTTGTGACTCTTTATAAGTCTTGCTTGGTTTTAAAATCTTTCCCTTCCCAAAGGTCTGACATGTATACTATTCTGTGTTCACCTAATTTACTTATAGTTTCCTTCTTTATGTTCAAGTCATTCACCCATTCTGAATTGATCTTGGTGTAGGTTGTGAAGTGTTGATCCAAACCTAATCTCTCCCACACTGTCTTCCAATTTTCCCAGCAGTTTTAATCAAATAATGGATTTTTGTCCCAAAAGCTGGGGTCTTTGGGTTTGTCATAAACTGTCTTGCTGAGATCATTTACGCCAAGTCTATTCCACTCATCCTCCTTTCTGTCTCTTAGCCAGTACCAAATTGTTTAGATAACCACTGCTTTATAGTATAGTTTGAGATCTGGGACTGCAAGTCCTCCTTCCTTTGCATTTTTTTCATGATTTCCCTGGATATCCTTGATCTTTTGTTCTTCCAAATGAACTTAGTTATGGTTTTTTCTAGTTCAGTAAAGAAGTTTTTTGGTAGTTCAATGGGTATAGCACTAAATAAGTAAATTAATTTGGGTAGGATTGTCATTTTTATTATGTTAGCTCGTCCCACCCATGAGCAATCAATATTTTTCCAATTGTTTAGATCTAGTTTTAGCTGTGTGGAAAGTGTTTTGTAGTTGAGTTCATATAGTTCCTGTGTTTGTCTCGGCAGATAGATTCCTAAGTATTTTATATTGTCTAGGGTGATTTTGAATGGTATTTTGCTTTCTAATTCTTGCTGCTGAAATGGGTTGGAGATATATAGAAATGCTGATGACTTATGTGGGTTTATTTTGTATCCTGCAACTTTGCTAAAGTTGTTGATTATTTCAAGTAACTTTTTGGTTGATTTTCTAGGATTCCTTAAGTAAACCATCATATCATCTGCAAAGAGTGATAGCTTGGTCTCCTCATTGCCAATTTTAATACCTTCAATTTCTTTTTCTTCTCTAATTGCTACTGCTACTGTTTCTAGTACAATGTTAAATAATAGAGGTGATAATGGGCATCCTTGTTTTATTCCTGATCTTATTGGAAAGGCTTCTAGTTTATCCCCATTGCAGATGATGTTTGCTGACAGTTTTAGATATATACTGTTTATTATTTTTAGGAAAGGCCCTTCTAGTCCTATACTTTCTAGTGTTTTCAATAGGAATGGGTGTTGTATTTTATCAAAGGCTTTTTCTGCATCTATTGAGATAATCATGTGATTTTTGTCAGTTTGCTTGTTAATATGGTCAATTATGTGGATGGTTTTCCTAATATTGAACCATCCTTGCATTCCTGGTATGAATCCTGCCTGGTCATAGTGGATGACCCTTGTGATGACTTGCTGGAGTCTTTTAACTAGTATCCGATTTAAGATTTTTGCGTCTATATTCATTAGGGAGATTGGTCTATACTTTTCTTTCTCTGTTTTTGACCTGCCTGGCTTTGGGATCAGTACCATGTTTGTGTCGTACAATGAATTTGGTAGAATTCCTTCTTGGCCTATTCTGTCAAATAGTTTGTTTAATATTGAGATTAGTTGTTCTTTGAATGTTTGATAGAAGTCATTTGTGAATCCATCTGGACCTGGGGATTTTTTCTTGGGGAGTTCTTTGATGGCTTGTTCAATTTCTTTTTCTGAAATGGGGTTGTTAAGGTAATTTATTTCTTCCTCTTTTAGTCTAGGCAATTTATGTTTTTGTAAGTATTCATCCATATCACCCAGATTGCCATATTTGTTGTCATATAATTGGGCATAGTAGTTTTTAATGATTGCCTTAATTTCCTTTTCATTAGAGGTGAGGTCTCCCTTTTCATCTTGGATACTGTCAATTTGGTTTTTTTTCTTTCCTTTTTTTAATTATACTGACTAGTACTTTGTCTATTTTATTTGTTTTTTCAAAGTACCAGCTTCTAGTATTATTTATTAAATCAATATTTCTTTGACTTTCAATTTTATTAATTTCTCCTTTGAGTTTTAGGATTTCTAATTTAGTCTTCATCTGAGGATTTTTAATTTGTTCACTTTCTAATTTTTTAATTTGCATGTCCAATTCATTGACCTCTGCCCTTCTTAATTTGTTAATATATGAACTCAAGGATATAAATTTCCCCCTGAGTACTGCTTTGGCTGCATCCCATAGGTTTTGAAAGGATGTCTCATCATTGTCATTTTCTTCAATGAAGTTATTAATTGTTTCTATGATTTGTTCTTTAACTAACTGGTTTTGGAGAATTGTATTGTTTAATTTCCAATTAATTTTCAATTTACCTCTCCATGTTCCCTTACTAATTATTATTTTCATTGCATTGTGATCTGAGAAAGTTGCATTTAGTATTTCTGCTCTTTTGCACTCATTTGCAATGTTTTTATGCCCTAATACATGGTCAGTTTTTGTGAATGTACCGTGTGCTGCAGAAAAGAAGGTATATTCCTTTTTGTCCCTATTTCTTTTTCTCCACATATCTACTAACTCTAATTTTTCTAAGATTACATTCACTTCTCTTACCTCTTTCTCATTTATTTTTTGGTTTGATTTATCTAGTTCAGATAGAGGAAGGTTCAGGTCTCTCACTAGTATAGTTTTTCTATCTATTTCGTCCTTGAGTTCCTCTGGTTTCTCCTTTAGAAATTTGGATGCTATGCAATTTGGTGCATACATGTTGAGTACAGATATTTCCTCACTGTCTATACTGCCTTTTATCAGGATGTAATTACCTTCCCTATCTCTTTTAACTAGATTTATTTTTACTTTGGCTTTGTTGGATATCATGATTGTGACTCCGGCCTTCTTTTTGTCAATTGATGCCCAATAGATTTGGCTCCACCCTCTTACTTTCACCCTATGTGTGTCTACCTTTCTCATATGCGTTTCTTGTAGACAGCATATGGTAGGGTTTTGGACTCTAATCCACTCTGCTATTCGCTTGTGTTTTATGGGTGAGTTCATTCCATTCACATTCAGAGTTATGATTACTAGCTGTGTATTTCCCAGCATTTTGATTTCTGCTCCTTTACCTGCTTTTTCTTCTTTCACTATTTCCTTCTACACCAATGTTTGCTCTTGAACAGTCTCCCTTGTTCCCACCCTTATTTTACTTCCGTTTCTACCCCCCTCCCTATTTATCCCCCCTTATTTTCCCTGTAGTCTTTCTAAAATTATCCCCCCACTCCCTCCCTCTCTTGTATTGCTTCCTTCCCCACCAGACCATTTGTTACCCTTCTACTACCCTATACGGTGCAAATCTATTCTCTGCCCCCAATGGATTGGATTGTTTTTCCCTCTTTGAGTCATTTTCAAATCACGTAAAAGTTGAGTATTTCCTGTCTCTGACCTCTTTACCCTTCCAGTGTATAGATGTTCTCTCCCCTCCCACCATGAGCTTCTTTATGACATATGAATTTACCCCCATTTGTTTCTTTTCTCATTTCTTTTAATATTAACCTATTTTTAAGCTCTAGTTATATATATATATATATATATATATGTGCATACTCATGCGTATGTATTTTTGCATACATATATCTATATACCTATTTATGTCTTGTCCTTTCATCCTATACAGTTTGTTGCTATTCCCTCTAAGTATACTTCTTTTTGCTGCCCAGGTAATAACAATAGTTTTTAAGAGTTACCAATGACCTCTTTTCTTATAGGGATACATATCATTTTAACTTATTTAGTCACTAAATTTTTTTTTGTTTTTGTTTTTCTTTTTTCCCCTTTTTTAATTACCTTTTGATGATTCTCTTGAGTTCTGTGCTTGGACATCAAATTTTCTGTTCAGGTCTGGTCTTTTCTTTACGAATTCTTGAAATTCTTCTATTTTGTTAAATGACCATACTTTCCCCTGTAAGAATATAATCAGTTTTTCTGGGTAGTTGATTCTTGGTTGTAGACCTAGTTCCCTTGCTTTCTGGAATATCGTATTCCATTCCTTTCTTTTTTTCAGTGTGGATGCAGCCAGATCCTGAGTTATCCTCACTGTGGTTCCTTGGTATCTGAATGACTTCTTCTTGACAGCTTGTAATACCTTTTCTTTGGTCTGATAGTTCTTGAATTTGGCTATAACATTCCTGGGTGTTGTCAGTTGGGGATTAAGTAAAGGAGGTGATCTGTGGATTCTATCAATCTCTACTTTTCCCTCTTGTTCAAAGATTTCGGGGCAGTTTTCTTTAATAATTTCCTGTAATATAATGTCCAGACTTTTTCTTTTGTCATGGTCTTCTGGTAGGTCAGTAATTCTTAATTTGTCTCTCCTTGAACGATTTTCTAAACCCTCTGTTTTGTGAATGAGATGCTTCATATTTTCCTCAATTTTTTCATTCTTTTGGTTTTGTTTTATAGTGTCCTGCTGCCTTGTGAGGTCTCTCGATTCTAGTTGTTGTATTTTGGTTCTTAAAGACTGGATTTCATCCTTAGTTTTTTGGTTGTCTTTTTCCTTTTGGTTGGATTTTCTTTGGAGGTCATCTTTCATCTTCTTCACCTTATCTTTCATCTGCTTTGCCTCATCTTTCATCACCTTTGCCTCATTTTCCAGCTGGTTGATTTTGGCTTTCAAGACACTATTTTCTGTTTCCAGATGACTTATCTTAGTTTTTAAGTTCTTTTTCCAATTGTCTTCAGCCTCTCTTAATTGTGTTTTGAATTGCATTTTGAGTTCTTCCAAAGCCTGAATCCAATTCGCTGGGGTTTCTGATTTTTCCTTTGCTGGGTCCTCCCCCTCTGTTTCATTCATTCCTTGCTCATTACCTGTGCAAAAGCTGTGTATTGTAATTTCTTTCTTCTTTTTCTGTTGTTTGCTCGAGTTTACCCCTTCTTTGCTCCCTGTATTTGGCTGTGCTCTTGTTCCTCTCATTTTGTTTTGGTTTTGGGGCTGTCAATCTCCCCTCTTGGAGCTTTGTCAGATCTCTTGGTACAGTCTCTAGGGGAGGAATGTTAGCTTCCCTGTCCTCTGGAGGCTTTTGATTGGATTGAGTTCAACTGGGCTGGGCTGTATGTGGTATGAAGCTCTGAGGCTCTGAAGACTCCTGGAAGGCTGGGCCGCCCAGGCTCTCTCCTGTTCTCTCCAGCTGCTTCTCTGCTGTCCACAAGTGCCTTTGCCTGCCTCCCTAAACTCTGAGGAGTTCTGATGGGATTATATTTAACTGAATTGGTCTGGATGTTCCCCGAGGCAATGGTGAGACTGGAGCCGGATAGAGGGACCCAGCCACGGCCTGTTTCTCCCTGGCTTCCTCCCCATTGTCCAAGCTGGATGCTCTGAGCCTGGCGCCCCACTGCTCACAAGGTAGACCCTCCAAACCAGCACTTTTGCCTGCTCAGAGGTTCCTGCTGCTGCTGGGGGCTCAGCCCTCTGGGTTGTGGGGGAGGGGTCCTAGGACCTACCCTCTGCCTTCCCCTTATCCCTGATTCTGGCTTTTGAGGGGTGTACCTTTTGATTTGAGTCCAGAAGGAGGGTTCGCCGCTTCTGTCCTGTTGTTCAGATTGAATTTAGGTGCCCTAGTGGCATTCAGTCTGTATTGGTTAAGGAAGGGTCTTCCACGAGGTCTGAACTTTTGCTGCTTGCTAAGCTGCCATCTTGACTCCGCCTCCTGTTTGCTTGATTTTTAAAGCAGGAATATAAGTAAGAATAGATAGCCTCCAAAGCCTTTTTAAATTCAGATTCTATGACCAAAAAAATCATTACTTGCTGACTAGCATGTTCACGAGCATCTTTGAATGTGCCCAAGTTAGTCTGTATTACTTTGCCATAATTCACAGCCTTTCCCACTTGGAAGAATTTGTCAGTCTGTTTTCTTATAAGTTGGCTTCAGAATCCCAAGGTCATCTTGAAACCATGATGAGGCTACACATAGTACATGAGGCATAATGAGGCATATAGTGGAGCTTAAGAAAAGAGAAATATGTAATAACTGCAGTATGGAGGGGCATCAAGGAAGGCTTCTTGAAAGAGTTGGCTCCTGAAGAAAGACAAGGATCCTTAGAGACAGGCAGAAACAGGGAGTGTATTCCAGGAAAGGGGTATAGTTATTTGGTACATGGAAGCAAGAGATGGAATATCATTCTGGTAGTTAGAAGTCATAAACTCATAAATTTAGAGTTGGAAGGGAGTGTAGAGGTCTCATATAGTAGTCTAATCACCTTATTTTCTAGATGAAAAACAGAACAAGAGAAACTAAGAGACATGCCCACAGTTACCCAGACAGTAAATGGCAAAACTCTGACTCCAAATTCAGTATTTTTTTCATTGTCGCATGCTGTAGAATATTATTTTAGAAGAGAGAGGAGAGACTAGAAGCAAAGAGGCCACTTTTCAGGCTTTTACATTAGTCCAAAGTAGAAAAATGAGGGATTCAACTAAGGCACTGACTGTGAAAATGGAGGGAAGGGGCTAGAAGAAGGGTATTGTGGAAATAGTCAGTAGGATTCAACAACTCATTGAATAATGGGGGTTAGGAGGATGACTCTTAAAGATATGAACTTGAAGGATGACAATGCATTCATCAGAAATTGGGAAATTTATAAGAGGGTCAGATTTAATGAGGAAGATAAGTTCAGCTTTGGGCATAGCATTAAGAAGATTCTGTTCTGTCTTCCATTCTAAAAAGGCAGGGAGGTGAGTAATAAGCTTTGGATAGATTTCCTTCCAAATCATTAAAATTGGTGTGTAAAAGAATAAGCTTCAATTAACTTGAAAAATATATTTATGTAGAACTATTAATTTCATGATAATAACAAATTAATGAAATGTTAGAATATTTGATAAAAAATTAAAAAGTTTAGAAACTTCTAGAGTTAATATATTTCATACTATTTCTTGCATCATTGATTTCTATCCTACTTACGTGGGCCAGCTCATAGTAAAGTATCTTTTTTTTTAACCCTTTCCCTTGGCCAATGTTTGTCAAAAGATTCAGAGGTTTTCCAGTACCAGAGTTCCTCATGCTGACCCATTTGGAGCATATGGCATCTCTTTCTTCTTTTAGCATGTGGTTGTCATTAAATTTCTCTGTGGGCTAGTAAATTATTCCTGACCTTAGCTCATTATTCACTTCCATGACATATTGGCATATCACAGATTGTTGTATGAACTGAGAATCACTACCTGCCAATTATTATCTCCTACTTCAATCTTTTATATTATCCCAGGTCTTGATGCTTATTCTGCCCTGAATTTCTGCTATCAGGCATTATTTTTGGTTAAAAAGTAAAAGTAAGATCATGGCTACTGTTTCTATACTCCCTGAAGGTCTTATTTTATCTCTGTATTTCCATTGTCTAGTATAGTTATTTTGTACATGATAGGTTCTTATTAAATATTATTTACTTCAATTGTATCTTCAGAAACCTGATGTTAAAATATATATGACCTAGAAGGAAAGGAACTCTGGAGATATCCTTGAATTTTCTCCCATTAATATATTAGCACACCCAAATATGCCAGAATAGCCTTGAATTCACATTCAAAAACATAGATGGCTTCACTCCTGGGAGACATGTGCTGCAGTCATTAGATTTTGTGAAGATTGAATTTAGATCTCCCCTGATTATAACAATGAACGTACTTAGCTCTTCCTTGATTGTGAAGCTTGAATTATAATCCTCTGTCTATTTGTTGATTTAATCTCTTGAAATGTAAGCACAGTACTTGAAGTTGAGTGTGAAGATCTGCCCATGTTAGAACTGATCTCCAAGGGTGTAAATCTCCCACTTAATCATGAGGTGGGAGGTCTGTGACCCATGTTTGTGATAGTGGGTTAGAATTGATTAATTGCTTTCTGGGCAGTCCTAGAGAGGAGCTTCTGCTGTGACTGGTACATGTGAAATTTACGGGAGGTGACACAAGAGAAAAAGATCCTTAAAAAGAGGACCATGGAAGGAATTTGGGATGGAAGAACTCTGACTCAGAGTAAAGGCTGGAGGACAGACACTTGAGGAGAGACTGGAAGAGGAACTCAACCCTGGAGGAACTCATGCAGGAGACCTCACTGCTGTCCTTTTAGATGGTCACCATTGGTGAGTAAAAGGCTGACTTAGTGACCCTGCCTTTCTGGAGGTTTGAAGCCTCCAGGAAAGGCCCATCTTCTTGAGACTCTTTTCTCCTGTCTGGGGCTTAGAATTTCTAACTGGTATCAGTGAAAGCCAGAGCTCTATCTCTCTCTCTCCCTCCCCTTTTCTCTCTTCCTTAATATCTGCCCTCTATTGTAAATAAACTACCATAAATTCCATTTACTTTAGTAATTCACTTTGCGATTTAGAAATTATATCCCTGGTGACCACCTATATAAATATTCAGAGTCCAACCACAATTAAATTTAACAGTTTCCAAGTTTTTTTTTCCTCATTTGTTGTTTTCTGGACTTGTAGACAGTGGCTCTGCAAAGTAGAAGATTGGGTCTCTTTGTCACTTATCTTGGCACTTGGTTCTGACAGAAACTACATCAATTTCTCTCCTTCAATATGTACATTTGTGCTATGTCCTACTTCTACAGAAGTTCATAATTTCTCCTCTTCCAAAATACACATTGATTCTTCAGGACAGTTATTACCTAAACCAACTGCCACACAAAGCAGCTAAGCCAGTTCCATTGGGAAAAGCCTGTCTCTACTTTCTGGTCTGCAGAAAATCTCATGGGGTCTGCATCATAGGACAAATGACCAAAGATTAAGAGCCTTCCTCAGAAGAGTAAATTCAGTTAGTAGCCGAATCATTTTAGTTCTATTTCTACTTAATCACAAAGAAAGGCGAAAATATGGCCCCTGCCTTCAATTCACTGCAATTTTAGTCTTACATCTCTTCTCTTCTTTTTGTTTACATGGTTATATACCACTTGATCCTTCTAAAATATCTTTGAGTTCATCAGGGTAGGGACTATTTCAGTTTAAAAACTCAGACTAATAATTCAATTCAATCTGAGAAGCATTTATTAAAATCCAATTTTGACCCAGAAATACAAAGATAAAAAGGAGCCAGGCATCAAGAATCTTACATTTTATTGGGAGATACAATTGTGTAAACAAATAATTCATTATAAAATACTTTGTGGAGAAGAAAGCTTCCTTTTGGAGTTAGCAATAGAACTTAGCCTTGAAGTAAGCAATAATTCTACGAAGTAGAAGTGAGGAGATTGAAGTATGTTCTAAACATGAAGGATGCTCCAAGAAAAATACCAGTTTGGGAGATTAGATGTCAAGGTCAGAGATTAGCAGGTAAGTAAGTTTGGCTTGATTATGGAATACATGAAGGAGTGTAATCTGTGAAGGGGAATACTATGAAACCTATCTGGAAAAGTATGTGGTCGAAAGATTTTGAAGGATATTAAATTTCAAAAGGAGGAGTATGGTTAAGAATTTATTTCATTCTGAAATTTAAAAAAGATAACTTCTATATATGCAGAAGAATATGAAAAATAAAGGATTATATAAAAATGTCTCCATTTTATCCTGTTTGATCTTTCAGAAAGTACTTAATAGATTCCAAATATCACTTTTAAATATGTCTTTTATGTGCTTTCTTATTTCTTTTGTGCATTTAAGGAAAATCTGCTTTGTATACTAGTCTATTCCTTTTCCCTTCCCTTCTTTTACTCTCGATACTCTCAGAACAAGCCAATACACCCACATATCATCCTTTTTTTTTACTTTACCCCCTCAAATCCTTTTTGATGCAGGAAAGATTCTTAAGGGGCACTTATTTTTTGTCCTTTCCTTCACTTTAGAATGCCAGTGTTATAATATCAAGCTGCCTCTAACAGTAACATTTGTTTTGCCTGCCTTGGAAAAATGTTAAGATAATATATGTAAAGCACTTTGGAAACCCTAAAGCCCCATATAAGTGTCAGCTGTTATTATTACTAATGAAATCCATAATGGTAATTGTACTGCAGGATAATTAGGAACTCATAGTTTAAAAGGACAGAATATTGAAATATAACCATATACAACCAAATTATAAACAAGATAACTTGGAGATGACTTCAGAGGCGAGGAACTAATATTAAGGAGGAATTAAAAATGATTCTTGCAGAAGGTGGCACTTTAGCTGACACTTGAAGAGAACCAGGGAAACCAGAAGTTAGAGATAGGGTGAGGAGAGATCCAAATCTGGGGGACTTAGTGATCTTTAAGGCCTCTTCCAACTTGAAATCTGTGATGCTATGATCCTGTGTAATCCTGTGACCAGAAAATCTATAAGCTTCCTTTCAGCTCTAAAGTTATGAACATAAGACTTTGAGTTACTCCTAATTTGTCTGAATTACAGAGCTAATAGTTCTTTTAGTTTGGTTTATTATATCTCCATCTCAGACAACAACTCCTTTAAAGGCATAATAATAAATTTCTTACATGAAAGCTCTTCTCTGATGTCCTTTCTGGAACAAAGAGATGACTTGAATTCTTAAAGGTAATTCCAATAGTGCATGATATGTGCATTGAATTTAAAAGTTGAGTATGATGGCAGAATTTTACCTTGTTATCACTGGGCTTCAGTTTACTTATTTATAATGTGAATAAAGTGGCAATTGAATGATCCCCTAGGTCCTTTCTAGTTCTAAATCTATGATTCAATGATATCATCCAAAAACCACCTTAGGTCAATTCAGAGAAGTGTTGGGATATTTTTAGAAATGAGATTTCTAGCTCACCAACTTAAAAAAACAACAACAACAACTTTACCTTCCATCTTAGAATCAATACTATGCATAGGTTCCAAAATAGAAGAGTAGTAAGGTCTAGACAATTGGGTATAAGTAACTTGTCCATGGTCATACAGCGAGGAAATGAAGCCATATTTAAACCCATGTCTTCTTGATTCCAGGCCTGTTGTTCTGTGCTACAGACCAAGGCCTAGAGATGGGAGGTCCTGGTTTCAAATCTGGCCTCAGGCACTTCTAATACTCCTTTCAGAGAGCCAAGTCATGTTATCTGAGATATTTGTTACCAAGATGTTTTGTTTTTCCATTTTACTACATCTCTTCTTATTTTGGATACATTAATTTTGATCCTGGCAATTTTTAGTTTCATATAATCAAAGTTCTCTCTTTTCTTTTATATATCTCCTTTCTCTTGTCTGGTTACTGCTACCTAGAACTGTGAAAATTTGCATTATATTTTTATCATCTAATTAATACATAATAAGGTTATCTGTCTATTCCAGATTTATTTCATTAAACAATGTTGGTATAAGCACAATTTCTGACAGATTGATTTTCAGTTTTTTCATCAGATTTTTATCGAATAAATATTTATTTCCCAAGAAAATTATGCATTTTTTGGTTTGTTAAATACTGATGTGTCGAGTTCCATTGTTTTTGATTTGTTTAGTTTGTTCCATTGAATTATTTCTCTATTTTAAAATCAATATCAAATAGCTTTGATAGCTCCAGATTCAGATACTTCTGATCTGATTTAGATGCCCCTGGAGAGGCCATATTTTAATCTTTTCCTTCTTAGTTTATTTGCTTATACACTAGGCTTTTAATTGAATATTCTTCTTCTCATCATCTTTGGTAATTTCAGAGTTTCCTCACTCCATTCTCCATATTCCCTTATGATTTCTGACTCATTCCTTTTAATGGCAAAATTCCTAGGGTCTGGACTTAAAAAGTTGTCTCAGTCTCTTTCTGTTCTGGAGAATTGACTTTTCACTTTTCTTAACCTCTGATCTAAATGACTTTTGGAGGACATACCTGACCTCAGCTAGATTTCAGCACCATCTCCTTCAGATCTCATCAAGACCAACATATGTGTTGCAGTTCTGTATCCATTTCCTTTTTCATATATTCTCAGTACAGATATAGTATCATATCAGGCAGAGTTAAGTTTCAGCTTTCCTATATATTCACCTATTTCATATAAGAGGTGGTACAGTAGAAAGGGTGAAGGACCTGGTGTTAGGTAGACCAAAGTTCAAATCTAGCCTCAAATGATTCCTAGCTGTGAGATCTTGACCAAGCTACTAAACCACTGTTTGCTTCCATTTCCTCAGATGTGAAATGGGGATAAGAGTAATACCTACCCCTGAAAGTAGCTGTGAGAATGGAGCAAATGAAATATTTTTAAAGTGCTTACTAGAGTGTCTGGCACTTAGTACGTGCTTTATAAATGCTAGTTATGATGACGATAATGTTGATGATGATAATGATGGGTGAAGGACAGAGTCCTGCCTCTTCTTGCTTCAGAATGAGGGTGGAGTTAGCTGAATGTGCTGGCTAAAGCAGTATCAAAAGAATTGTTTAGTGGATCTCAGAGCACAAACATGTACATCCTATTATGCAGTACTGTCAAAGCATATGGGCTGGTGGAAGAGGGAAAGCTCAGTAAATACCATGAGGACTTATGGATCAGCCTTTTCTACTATTGGATCACTAAGTTCTCATGTCACTGGTATCTTAGTGTCACTGATATCTTATCTTCTTGGTATCTTGTTCTGTGGAAACAACTGCAATTGCTTTGATTCTTGAATATAATTATTTTAAAGAGGTTTGAGAGGTCAAGAGGATTGGATAAAATACCTGTTTCTCCATCTTACAGTTTAAACGGTTATGAACTCATGCAACAATTATATTTTATAATAGTTTTAGTAATGTAATTTTTGCTTAACATATTACCTTGGTGACAACTAGAAAGTTCAGTAGAATGCAAGTCCCTCAAGACCAGAGATATTTTCATTTTTGTTCTGGCTTATCCAATTCTTAGCATAGTACTTGGAATATTGATTCATTAAATTTTGTTTTACTATTTGTGTATAGAAAGAAACTGAAAGAGTTATAAAGATGAATAAGATACCATCCCTGCCTTCAAGGAGCTTATAACATAATAAGGAATTCATAATTTTATAAGTGAATAAAACAAAGTGTTTTGTTCTCTGTGGCTGCATGTATTTTTCATTAGTTATTTTGATTGCTTGGGTAAATTTGAGAAATAATATTTTGTATTCTATGATTAATTTTTGCATTTCTAAAGACAAATAAAAAAGACAGTGTCTCCAAAATTAAAGGAAATGGGTTCAAATATTATATCTTACATTTCAACCTGCATGACCTTGGTCAAGTCAGAATTTCCCTAGAGCATAATTTCCTCATTGCTAAATAAAGAGGTTGAATTTAATACCTATTGAGGACACTACCAGCTGAAGACATATGAAGCTTGAATCCTGCATTTCAAATTCATGTTATTCTTGTTTTCCTCTTGACCCTTACAACAATGTGATAGCCTTTTTCTCCTACCTTGTGTCTTATGGTTCAGAGAGAAGAATTTGTGTCTAAGGGAAGACAAATAAATGTTTCCTGTGGATATGTTCCATTGTGTGCCAAATAGCCCTTGAAAGTTAATGAGAAGTCATCATGTTGGATCATTTTCCCGTAAATGTAAAATCATCTATAGACTGCTTAGACCTGTTCAGAAATAAATTTGATTCCCTGACAGGGATTTTTCCCTAGCTTCTTGAATTAAGCTTACACCAGATTTCATTGCTTCTTTTTCCCCTGCAGTAAATTGCCATTGGAGCCTAGTAAAAATCATCTCTTTATGTTTACTGCAGAAAACTGGTGTAAGTTATTTCTTTTACCATCTCGCTGTCCCACAGAATGATTCACCACCTGTTTGTTTTTCCTTGAGTTCAGGAAAGCTGTGCAGATGACCATGAAGAGTCATTGTCCAGCTGTTTTCATTAATAAGTAGCTCTCTTGCAATTCCTTTGGTGTTCATTTGACCACATCCAAGCCGGCAGAAATATTAGTGACCATCTTGCTTAGATATATGTATGTTTTCCCCCTGTGCCATCTTGGAGATTCATGCATCTGTTTTCTATTCAAAGGACAGCAACATTCCTGCAGCATCCTCAGAAGAAGCCAAATGGGCTCTCATTAATCTAAGATTCATTAAATCCTTTTGAGGAAAGGATGGGGTTTTTCAGCCTATCCTCAAATAATTTATTATTATAGCATCTGGATCACTTTTCTTGGGTAGTTGGTCTCTTCCTTTTTCCCTTTCCTTCCTTTAAACTTTGTATTCATTGTATTGCCCTTTATTGGTCATATATTCTCAGTGTATGTATTTGTCTATTTTTTATCTAGACCACTACCATATTATATAATTATAGAATGTTTTACATGAAGGAATAGAGGGAAATATTTTTTCATATGCCTGGATGCAAGAAGAAATCCCTCTCTGAAACATGCATTATCTATTGAATGATAAACTTTGACTTTTTTTCTAGAGAGTTTATCTAATTCATCTATCTATCTTTTAACAAATATTTATCAAGTACGTGCCTTCTGCCAAGACTGTTCTAAGTATCGTAGAGACAAAGAAAAAAGTAAAAATAACATTGTTCCTGTCTTCAAGGAGTCTCTTTTAGAATGAATGAGACAACATGGAAAGAAATAGGTATATCCATTATATATACAGAGTAGCCAGAAAGGAGCTTCAGAGGGAAAGATGCTCATAGCTCAAGAAAAAGGGAAGAGCCTATGCAGAAGGTGGTGTATAAGTTTAATCATGAGAGAAACAAGGATTCCAAGATGTGGAGATGATGATAATATCCCGAGTGGGATCAGGGAGTACAAAGTCATATATATGAAATAGGGAGCTTTGTGTGTTTTAGAAACAATAAGCAGGTTATATATGGTTAGAGCATAGATAATCAATAAAATGAATTAAAATGATTCATTAAATACATATATTATGTGTCAGGTACTGTCCTAGGAACTGAACATGCAAAAAAAAAACCAACAACAACAAAAAAAAGTGAGGCCATGTCTGTACTCATGAAGCTTGATTTTACTGAGGAGGTACTTGCTGAAGGGCACTGGGTAAGTCACTTCTTTCCTTTAGGCCTTCGTGTACTCTGAAAGATACAGGAGGCTGAACTAGATGATCTCTAGGAATGCTTTTAGCTCTTATATTATGCGATTTTTCAGACTTAACTATTTCTTTTCTACTACTGTTCTCTATGGCACAAAAGACCCTTACGTTTGTGAACCTTCATTGCCTAATGAGACTAATTCTTATGGGAGAAGAATAAGAATTATGGACATCTCCCAGTCCCTAACCCTTCCTCCAAATAACTAAGCATTTCTTGAACCTGTGCTGAGCTGGAATGGGTATTCATTCATTAGGACAGAGTTTAAGCAGTATGGGCAGGTAAAAAAGTAGACACTAACTAGGAAGGAATTAGTCATCTCTAAATACTGTGGTAATTTGCTAGACCCTTATCAAATTCAGTCCTCTCTGCCCTTTTATTGCGACAAAGATTGAGTAGGACTCAAGGACCATTGCTCTCTCACAAACACTTTTGCCTTTTACCCTGAGCTTGATTTCTCCTAAATCAGCACCAACCGTTGATATCTATTTCCAAGTTTATCTTTACCTTTAGAATTCCTGCTTCTCTATGATTCAACCTTTACTAGAAGACTAATTCCACCCGACAACATACAAATAGATAAACAAACAAAAAGTCCCAAAATGCTCAGGGATGGCATTTTTCATCGTGAATCTCTAGGATTTCTTTGGATGACTGTATTGGTGAGAATAACCAGATCCTTCATCAAACAATATTGCAGTTACTGTGCACAATTTTGTTCTTGTTCTGCTCACTTCATTTTGGGTCGGTTCATATGAGACTTTAAGTTTTTCAAAATCATACTTCTCAACATTTCTTCTTTTTATTTAATTTCTTTTATTTTTCCCCAATTACATGTAAAAAGAGTTTCTAACATTTTTCAAAGAATATTGAGTCTTGAATTCTCTCCCTCCCTTCCTCTTGTTAAGGGTAAATTTTAGGGTTGAGACTGAATATATTCTTTAGTGGTTGCAATGAAATACTCAAGTCAGAATGGAATTTTATGGTGGTTTATTTATAATAGAAAGAAGAAATTAAGAATCAAGGAGAGAGAGAGAAAGGGGAAGAATATCTGCTCCAGCCTGGTGTGAACCAGGGGGAGTTCAGAGGCCTCAGCCAAGGGGCCTTCCCAGAAGATTAAATCTAGCTTGGCTTCTAGCCACAAGGCCTCCTCCAAGATGAGAAGGCATCCTTGGAGGGTAGTGCCTCCAGAAAGATCAAGGAAAAGGGGAGTCAACCTTAACATTCACCACGTGATCGTCACAGGGAAGCAGTCTGAGGTCTCACGTTGGAGCTCCTCCAAGTCCAGTCCCACCATCCAGTTGTTTTCACAGGATGTGACGCAAAATATAAAGGCAGTTCTTTATCTCACTTCCTGAATTTCACATGTACCAAATGGTGGCTTAAACTTGGTTTTGGACAGCCCAGGGGGTCAGTCAGTTGTTTCTAATTCATCACTTGATAGCACATGCAGGTCATAGACCTTCTTCCCCCATACTTAATCCTTAAGTGGAGGTGTATACCTTCCTGGTTGCTAGAATTCTAAAGATTAAGTAGGGTGGAGTAAATATAAAATTCACATTCTCTATCCCATCAACCCCTATTTTCCTTAAGATACACATGTGTGATCATGTAAAACATTTTTCCATATTCTTAAGTAAAAGGAAACTAAAATTTAAAAAATTAAGAAAGAAAGTGAGATTTGCTTTGGTCTCTAGGAAGACTTTATTAGTTATTTTTCTCTGGAAACAGATGGCATTTTTTATCCTGAGTCCTTTGAGATATTTTTGAATCATTATACTGCTGATAATAGCTAAAGTATTCACAGCCATTCATTGTATAGCATTCCTGCCACTGTATACAATGTTCTCCTAGTTCTGCTTACTTTACTTTTGGTTCAGTTCATGTAAATCTTTTCAATTTTTTTCTAACTGCCCTCCAGCTTGTGGTTTCTTATGAGACAATACTATTTCATTACAATCATATGTTATAATTTACTCAGCCATTCTCCAATTGCTGAGTATCTCCTCACTTTTCAATTCTTTACTCCCACTAAAGAGTTGCTTAAAATATTTTTGTATGTATAATTCTTTCCCCTGTTTCTTTTTTATCTCTTTGGAATAGAAAACTAGTAATAATATAACTGGATCAAAATATATGTACTGTTTTATAGCCCTTTGGGCATAGGTCCAAATTGTTCTCTATAATTATTTAATTAGTTCACAACTCCCCCAACAGTGCATTTTTGTCTCAATTTTCTCTTATCTCCTCCAAGTTTTGTCATTTTCCTTTACTATCATAATAGCAAATCTGATAGGCATGGGATGATACTTCAGAGTTGTTTTAATTTGCATTTCTCTAATTAATAGTGATGGAGAGCATTTTTCTTTTGCAGGACTGAAGAGAGCTTTAATTAATTACTTTGAGAACTGCCTCTTCATATTTCTTGACAATTTATCAATTGGGAAATGACTTGTATTTTTATATATTTGATTCATTTCTCTATGTATTTGAGAAATGAGTACTTTATTAGAGATACTTTAAAAATTGCACTATTATTATCCCTGTATATCACTCTCCATCCTATTTTCCTCTATTTAGTTTATAACCACCAACTCCCCAAGTGTGCACTCTTTTCTATAAGTCCAACCTCATTCCCTTCCCCTCTTATTTTCCTTTAGGAGAAGATAGATTTCTATACCCTATTGATTGCATATGTTCTTTCCTCATTGAGTCAACTCAGATTCCCATGTTCAGATGTCCCCCCCTTCCCAATGTGCCTCAACTACCCCTACTGCTATAAAATCCAAGTCATGCTTCTTTTATGTGAGAAAATTTATACCATTCTATTTCCAGACACCCCCTTCTCATAATGCATTCTTCTTTTTTTAGCTTAATTTATTTTTTTCATATTATCCCATCATATTCAACTCACATGCTTTCTGTCTGTCCATGCATATTTCTTATAAATGCCCTAATAATGACAAAGTTCTTAGGAGTGTCATGAGTCATCCTCCCATATAGGGAAGAAAACAATTTGACCTTATTGAATACCTTTTTTCTTTACTGTTTACATTTTTATGCCTCTCTTGAGTCTTGTATTTGAGAGTCAAAATTTCTAGTCAGCTTTGGTCTTTTCATCAGGAATATTTGAAAGTCTTCTATTTCACTGAATACCCATTTTTCTTCCTTGATACATTTGAAGGATTTTTTTTCTGGGTAAGTAATTCTTGGTAGAAGTCCTCTTTTGCCCTCTGGAATAATATTTTCCAGTTCCACTGATCCTTTAAGGTAGTAGTTGTTAAATCTTGTGTCATTCAGATTGTGGCTCCATAATGTTTGAATTGTTTCTTTTTGGCTACATACAAACTTTTCTATATGACCTGGAAGTTCTGGATCTTGGCTTTAATATCCCTAGAAGCTGTCCTTTTGGGATCTCTTTCCAGAGGTGATAATAGATTCTATGGTAGAGGCATGGAGAGAAAGTGGACTTGTAATCCAAGATGCATGCAATAAGCTAGGGACCTGACCTGCCTGTCAATCATGGAGAAGGTTCCAAACGGAATGTTCCCAGGAGAGGCAGTTGAAGGTCTGGACACAGAGAGAGTAGAAGAGGATTAAAAAAAACTTTTGACTTTGTCTCTCTGGCTCTGGGAGTTGAACCTGACTGAAGGGGAAGAAGCTGAGATCTGTTCCCAGTTAGCTTTTGCCCATGAGTGAAGGACCCTTGTAGGGCTGGCTTGGCTTTGAGCTTCTGATCAAGGGGAAACCTCTGTTCTCTCTGAGATTTGACTGACCAAGAGTTGGAGGAAAGCCAAGCTGAAGGAGAGACTTTTCTTGGTGGCTTTGTGAAAAAGAAAGATTTCACTGTTGTCCTCCATCTATGACTGCCCCATCTGTGACTGCCCAAGCCCTCATAATCTTCATTTAGATTAGGGACACCCTCATCCCTCTTATCTCAGTTTCCCATCCTGTTTCCCAATAAACCCCCTGACTTGAAAAGAAAAGAGTATCTTCATAGTTCACTCGGGGGGTGGGGGGGAAGTGAAAAAGCCAAAGACTTCAAGAAGAACTGGGAGGTGAGGAAGGCATGGAGGAGAGGTGAAGGAGGGAGGGAGAGAGGGTAGGAGGAGATTAGGAGAAATATTGATCCACTAGTCATCAGTAGGGATCAGTAGGCAGACCCCAGAGCCTTCCCCTATAGCAGTATTCCCTGTGACTCCATATCTCTCTATCTCTGTAGTTCCTCTACCACCATTGCAAATAGGCAAGTGTGTTCCCATACTTAGTATCAGCACTCTCTAGTCATAAGCCAGACCACATCAATCATTGCAGCAACAAGAACTAGTTTCCACAAATCATCTTTTCTATTTGAACTGGCACCTCTAGTTTGATTCGAACCCCATCCTTTTAAGGCAGGAAAGAAAGAAAGTAACTATGTTCAAACAAGTGGTTTTTGGTGTGGTAGTCTTGGCAGCAATTGCTTGCTTTTGAGTTTACCACATTGTATACAGTAGGATAACCCATATGGTAGTGGAAACTATAGAGTATGTTGGCAATGTTACAATGTCTGTGTTACAATTGCCATTTCAACATGAACTAGTTCTCTGGCAAGTCCTAGCACAAGTATATGTATACTTTATGACTGTGTTGTAGACTCTAACCCAAGTGAGGAAAGTATTTAGATTCATGGTTCCCCTTAAGGCAGAGAAGATTATGGCCATCGAGAACTTAGACACAATGATTAAGGCTGTATTTGAACAACTTATCAGGTAAAAAGGTCTAAATCTAGTTTTGAGCAAGGACAATGGGAAATCAGAGAATATACCTCAGGAAAATCAAAATGGCAATGAAAATAAAAATCTGGCTACTACTGACCCTGAAAAAAATCTGTCTTTTGAAAGAGGTCACTAAGCTAACAACTAATGCTGATGTGATTCACTCAAAAGCCCACAGACAATTCTCCACACAGGAACTTGAGTCCACAAAGTGCTGTTTCCCAAAATTTGTGGACAATCCTTTTAAATCCCAAAAGGAGCTGAAGAGAACATTCAGGATCTTTGATCCAGACTTCGATGATGTAGAATTCCTGTTGTCTAAGCTGTTCAGCCCCCATGAACAGACGCAGTTTTTGGAGAAAACTAGATCTGATGGCAATTTGACTAGCCGGCCAACTGTAGAACAAAGAGGGGATATGGACTTTGTAAATCCAACTAGCATGTCCTACCTGAGAAGGTGCAGGGAGGATTTGCTGCAGGCCATTAAGCAATGCTGTTCCAAGCCAAATGCATGGGCCAACTTTGGCAAGATCAGGCAGAATAAAGGGGAACATCCTGCCACATACATAGACTGTTTTTCAGAGGTGGCAGCTGCCATCTTAGGTTTAGAAACCGACACTGATGAGACAGCTGGACATGTTCATAGACAATTTCTTAGGGGATGCACATCCAATTTGAGAATATTCTTCAAAAAATATTTCCCTAAATATGATTCAGTTTCCCTTATTGAATTGAGAGAGGCTGCAGGTTACCTATTTGAAAATAATTCAGATCAAAGTAAGGAAGTTCAAGACCTGAAAGATAAGTTAGAGAGGACTGAAAATGATTTGAAACAAAAGGAAATTGAAGAAATTAAAAATTTGAACACAGGACATTCACAAAATCTAGTCCCCAGAAACCTAGTTACCAGGCAAGACCAGTGCAAAAAGAAATGAGGGAGTGTTTCTTTTGTCACTGGAAAGGACACTTGATTAGAAACTGTTTTTTGAAGAAGAAACATGAGGGTAATAACAGTCACAAACATAATGCAGAAACTAGGTACAAGAAATCCACTTGTTCATGCTGCAAGTTAGAGTCCTCACAGTAAGCTCCTGATTTGAATAAAATGCAAAATGCTAAAAAAAAAAACTGGAGCAAAGCCGAAGTATTCTGATATGGTTAGGAGAGAGTTATGAAGCCAGGCCCATGAGACATGTAGTGTGACACTTGGAGATGAAAATGAAGCTGAAGTTGAAAATAATAGAAGAAACTGGGGAAATAGTGTAAAATTGGTACAAGAAAGTGATTCTGTGAAAGACAGCAATTGAACTACAGCAAGAAAAAGACAGAGCCAGATTAAATGTTTGAGGCAGAAATTAAGGATATGACATCTCAAATAGTAAATGAGATGAAAGGCTTTGAAATGAGTTGTACAGTAACTAAAAAGGAAAACCCTGTAAAGGAAATCAGATCATTCTTAGAGAACCTTTTCTAGTGTAGAGTAGATAATGGGATTGAATTATGCAAAAGAAAAAGTAAGAAAGAGTCACAAGAACTCAAGCAAGAGTTTGTGACAGGGACAGAGACAGATAATTTCAATTCCCTAAAGGTTATTGTTGATAAAGATGGCAATGCTCTAAAAACATTCATAGATGAAGTCCTACCTAACTTAGTTAATTCTCCCAAGAGCTTTGTGGTATGGGTACCCATAGAAAATAAATCTAATTTGAATCTAGAAGCTAGTACCTTCCATCCAGCAATGAGTGTTATAGATAAGGAAAAACTAACTGATAATGAAGCTGATATTGCTTTTGAACACAATAATCATATTCAAAGTATTGGAGGTGACATTTCAGTTAAATTTGAAAGGCAGGATGGAATGGAATTCTTACCAACTGGAAAAACCACCATGAATTCAAAAGGCAGGCTTGAAGTCAGCATTCTAAGGGGCAAAGGGGTATCTAGTAGCAACAGCAGTGGTTTAGGTTCATGTTTCATTGTAGTTGAGAATACAACCTCTAATGTAGACTTTGTTGGGCATGAATCTAATCAAAAAGAATTAACTGAGTTAAATATGCACCTGGCAGAGAGTAGCAAGGATGTTAACAATGAGTCAATAATTATGAACACCTTAGCTACTAAGCCAGAAGCAGAGATATGTTGTACTGGGGGACAACATGTTTGTGTAGTGGGACAACATGAAATCACACATCATATTACTGACACAGTGGGAAATGCAGAAGTGCAAACCTTATTCCCAGAACAAAATAATGAATTAGAGGGAAAGATTCCTATTTCTACACATTCTATTTCAATTCTAAGTCTATTTTACCCTCTATTTCAGGAATATTAGGGTAGTTTTCTTTAATATTTCTAGAAAGATGATATCTGAACTCTTTTTTATCATGGATTTCAAGTAGTTCAATAATTCTCAGATTATTTCTCTTGGATTTTTTTGTAAGTCAGTTGTTTTTCTAGTGAGATATTTCACATTTTCTATTTTATCATTCTTTTGACTTAATTGTTTCTTGAGGCCTAATGGAGTCATTAGGCTCCACTTGTCCAAATATAATTTGTAAGGCATGATTTTCATGAGTGAACTTTTGCTTTTCCATTTGTCTAATTGTGCTTTGTAGAATTCTTGGTAAAGGGTTCTTTTTCTCAATGAATTTATATACCTATTTTTCTATTTGTTCAATTGTACTTTTAGAGAAATCCTTCTTTTCAGTGAATTTTTGTATATCTTTTTCATTTGGCCAATTCTGCTTTTCTAGGAATTCCTCTCTTCACTGGATTTTTGAGCCTCTTTTACTAATTGGTCTATTTTTTAAGATCTTAATTTATTGATTATTTTTTAAATATCTTTTACAAAGCATTGATGCTTTTTTCATGTTTCTCCTGTATTATTCTCGCTTCATTTTCCAAATATTTTTATACTACTTCTCTCATTTGATTTTTAAAAACCTTTTTGAACTCCTCCATTAATTCATTTTGGGCTTTAGAGCAATTCATATTTTTCTTAGAGGTTTGGATGGAGCAATATTGAATTGGTTGCCTTTTGAGTTTCAGTTTTGTTCTTCCCTGCTACCAAAACAACTTTCATTTTTTAGTTTTTTTTTTCTTATTGCTCATTTTCCCGCCCTTTCTTTTTCTTTTAATTAAAAAACAAAAAAACAAAAAACTAAGACTTCTGAGTAAGCATGGCAGCAGTGTATACTCGGGACTCTTCCTCTCCTCATTGCCTACTGATAAATACTACCTCAAAAGGCCAAAAAAAATTATATGAACAAAGGGACTCAACAGTGGAGCACAGCATTGAAGGTATGTGGAATTGGGATGTTTACACACTATAAGGGGGTGAAATAGCTTCCACCAAAACTCAAGCTGATCAGTTCTCCCCCACCCCACACAGAGTACCATAGAGTCAGAGCCAGGTCACTGGAATTAGTGAGCAAGTAAAGGTCATCTCTGAAGTGAGCAAGGGGCACTTCTAGGTCCTTAGCAGTTGACTGAGACCACCAAGGACCTACTCTGAGAGTGGCTAGACTTGAGACCCCATCAGGCTGAAGAGCACAGACCTTGGGCATGGAAATAGTGCAGGCAAGGGTGGCAAACCATAGAAGCTGAGGAGACTCAAGAGGCAAAAACTCCTCCCCTAGCTCCATACACAGAAAGCCTGTCCTCCTCACTCAGACTTCTGACTGCAAAGGGAATGAAAAACCAACATAATGTCGACAAACAATGCCCAAGAAAAACAACCTCCCAACACCAAGAGGGAAAAGAAGAAAGCATTGACCCTAGGTAATTTTTGTGGAGGAAAAATCCAGACTACAGAGGAAAGGTCAGAAGTGGAAGAACAAATAAATACATCCAAACCTCTCCCCCAAAATGGAAATTGGTCACAAGCTCTTGAAGAATTTAAATCAGAGTTTATGAGAAAGATGGATTAATTTTGACAAGAAAAGTGGGAAATAGTTAAAAAAGAAAATAACAGTTTAAAAGACAGGGACTCCCCACTGGAGACCAAAATTAAACAGCTGGAAGCTATAAAAAGTGGGATAGACCAAACCAAAAAGGAAAACCAAAAAATTATAGAGGAAAATCAAAAGATTAGAGCAGAAAATAAAGAGATTATACCAGAAAACCAGTCTTTAAAGACCAGAATTGGGCAATTAGAAGCTAATGATCTCACAAAACAACAAGAATTAATAAATCAAAGTCAAAAGACTGACAACACTGATCATTAAACCTGGTCTAGAAGAGACAATTTGAGAATCATTGGTCTACCTGAAAACCCAGAAATATACAGAAATCTTGACATCATACTACAAGAAATGATCCATTAATTTAAAGAAAAAAACACCTGTTGAGAGGAGTGGAGTCAAGATGGCAGCTTAGTAGGATCAAATGCCCAAACTACTCTGATAATCATTCCTAAAATATATAATACTATATGATGATATATGCACACAGGGAAATAAAATTTCTCCAGAGTACTGCTTTGTCTGCATCTCATCAATTTTGCTATACTGTTTCTTCATTGTCATTATCTTCACTGAAATCAGTGATTGTTTCTATGATTTGTTCTTTGACCCACAGTTTTTTGAAGAATTAGATTATTTAGTTGCATTTAATTTTTAGTTGCCTCTCCATCAATCCTTGTTGATTATAATTTTATTGCATTATGATCTGAAAAAGTGGCATATATTATTTCTGCTTTTCTGCATTTCGTTGTGAATTTTTTATGCCCTAGTACAAGGTCAATCTTTGTATATGTATCATGTGCTGTTGAGAAGAAGGTATATTCCATTTTTTTCCTATTCACTTGTCTCTAGATATCAATTTACTCTAATTTTTCTAAAATCTCATTCACTTCCCTTCTTTTTTCTTGTTTATTTTTTGGTTCGATTTACCTAGTTCTTATAGGGGAAGGTTGAAGTCTCTCACTGGTATGGTTTTACTATCTATTTCCTCCATAAGCTTCTTTAGTTTCTGCTTTAGAAATCTGTGTGCCATACCATTTGGTGCATATATGTTAAGTAGTGATATTTTTCATTGTTTATACTGCCTTTTATCAAGATGCAATTACCTCTTTACCTCTTTTAATCAGATCTATTTTTGCTTAAGCTTTGTCTAAGATCATTATTGCTTCTCCTGATATTTTTGTCTCAGTTGAAGCCCAGAAATTCCTTTCCAGCCTCTTACCTTTAATCTGTGTGTGTCACCCTGCCTCAAATGTGTTTCTTGTAAACAACATGTGATAGAATTCTGGTTTTCAACCCACTCTTCTATGTACTTCTGTTTTATGGGTGAGTTCATCACATTTACATTCATGATTATGATTACCATCTGTGTAGTTCCTTTTATCTTGATTATCTCTTTTAATCTTACCTTTTATTCTTTTATTCTTTCCCTCCATAAGAGTGCTATACTTTAATCACTCCTCCATTCTCACTACTTTATATTACTCCCCTTCCCATCTCCACCATTTTTATTTCCCTTCTACTTTTCTATATGTAGTCTTTTAATCACCTCCATCCCAACTTCTCCCTCCTTATATTATTCTCTTCCTCACCATCCCCTTTCTTATTCCCCTTCTACTTACCTAGAGGGTAAGATAGGCTTTTATACCCCAATGAATTTGGGTGTTCTTCCCTTTTGGAGTCAATTCCAATTAGAGTACCACTCCCATATTATCCTCCACTGTAATAGTAATAGTCCCCCCCCCACTATATTATATGTTATCATTTACTCCATTTTACTTCTCTCTTTCAATTTCTCATCATATAATTCTTTTTTTCAGGCCTAGTTTTTTTTAAATGTCATCCTAAATGCCATACTACTCATCCTCTGTCTTTGTATTCTTCTCCTAACTACTATGATAATGATAGTAATTTTTAAGAGTTACAGATAATATCTTTCCATATAGGAAAATAAATAATTTAAATTTATTAAAGCCCTTAAATTTTTTTCTCTTTCTTATTTTCCTTTTTATGCTTAACTTGTATTTTTTGGTTGGACATAAAATTTTCTTTTTGGCTGGTATTTTCTTTAAAAATGCCTAGAAATCAATTTTATGAAATGACTCTACTTTCCCCTGAAAGAATATAATCAGTTTTTCTGGGTAGGTGATTCTTAGTTGTAAATCTAGTTCCCTTGACTTCTGGAATATCATATTCCATATATTCCATTCCTTCAATGTGGAAGCTGCCAGAATCTGTGTAATCCAGAATTGGGGTCCATGATACTTGAATTGTTTTCTTTTTCTTTTCTTTTTCTTTTTTTTTTTTGGCTGCTTGCAGTATTTTTTTTCCATGTTCTGGGAACTCTTGAACTTGTCTATAAAATTCTTTGGAGTTCTAATTTCAGGATTTATTTCAGTAGGTGCTCTGTGGATTTTTTCAGTTTCTATTTTAACATTTTCTTCAAGAATATCAGGACAGTTTTTTTTTTGATAATTTCGTGTAATATGATATCTAGCCTTTTTTTTTTTGTTCATGACTTTCAGTTTGTAAACCTTAAAATTTCTTAGACGTATGAATGTTGGAAATTTCCCCACTGGAAAATTTCATACTTGAAAAATTTCCTACTGATAGTAAGAACTCTATTGGAATGTGAAACTCCTTAGCATGGGAGGATCCTTCTCCTCCCTACTTAAGACTACTTTAGGACAGAAACCTTTTGCTAAACAATGGAAAGGGCTTTGACCTATGCTTAAGCATAGAACAGGAAGTTCTTTGAGTCATGATTGATTTTAGAATTGATACAATAGAGATACTTGGAATGACAGAACCAGGTCTTGGAACTTCCAATCTCCACCCTACTCAGAGTAACAGGATTTAGGAAGGGCTGCAGCAAAGATCAAGATTTAATTATTTCAGAATATGACCTTCAACAGACATGTGCAAAGGAAACAGACCTCTGGGTTGTCCTGGGTTAATCTAGAGCCACCATTGGCACAGGGGAGAGATCGACAGTGATTGGTATATGTGAGAACTGAGGGGAGGGGATTTAGATGGTTTCCTTAAAGATAGCGGGGTCTGAGGACTCCAGGAGGAGGATTTGCCAGAGGAGAAGGTTTTGCTCTGAGAGGTTTTGCTCTGAAGGAGTCTGAGAGGAGAGAGGTCCTGGAGGGAGAGCTCCTGGAGAGGTCTGAGAGGAGGGCTTGCTCTGAAGGAGGCTGGAGGTGGAGGCCCCTGAGACTGTTTCTCCATTTTGGTCACGTGAGTGATAGGGGCTGATCTCTTTTCTTTGCCTCAGTTATCTAAGGGCTTGGGCCTTTGGCCCAGCCTAAGCAGAGTGGGTATTTAAGCCCTATTCCCTTCTCTCCCCTTTCTCTTTCTCTCTCTTTCTCTCTCTCTCTCTCTCTCTCTCTCTCTCTCTCTCTCTCTCTCTCTCTCTCTAATACCTTTCTTCCTCCTGTTTGTAATTAAAAATTCCATAAAAGATTGACTGCTGACTTGAGTTTTCATTTAGGAATTACATAGCTGAATTCCTTGGCAACCTTAAATTAATATATATCAGTCTTTTAAAGTGATTTCCATATCACAAGTTCCAATAATTCTTAAATCATCTCTCATGGATCCATTTTCCATATCAGTTGTTTTTTCAATGAGATATTTCATGTTTTCTTCTATTCTTTCATTCTTTTGACTTTGTTTTGTTGTATCCTGATGTTTCATGAAATCATTAGCTTCTATTTGCCATATTCTACTTTTTAAACATTCAATTTCTTACATGAACTTTTGATCTTCCTTTTCCATTTGGTCCATTTTCCCATTGTATTCTTTTTTTTTTTTAATTAGATATTGTTTCTTTTTCCAATAGGTCAGTTCTGTTTTTTTCAAACAGTTTTTTTTCTTCATTGGATGTTTTTAGCTCTTTTTCCAACTGACCAGTTTTGCTTATTAAGCTTTTGTTTGCTTTTTCCTGTTTTTATTCAATCTGTCTTATTTGATTTTTAATAACATTTTGACTTCTTCCAGAGTTTAGATCCTAAATTTATCCTATGCCCTGTTGCAAAATCCGGTGCAGTAGGTATGGTTGGCCAGCAAACCTCTATGTACAGTTTTGCTTCTGATTCCCCACTGTCCCATGAAAATCACTTCTCTGCCTATATTTCATTTTGGGTTCAGCAGTAGAGCCCCCTCACTCAATCTTGATGCTGGTTTTGGATTCCTGTCATTTTGAGAGACTCTAAAAATTGGTTTGCAAGGATCGTCAGAGTAGTTTCAGCTTTTGCTGTTACCAAGTCACCATCTTGACTCTGCCTCTGTGTCCCAAAGAGATCAATGAAAAAGGGGAAAAAGACATATATACCTAAAATATTTATATCTGGTCCTTTTGTGGGAGCAAAGATTTAGAAAGTGAGGAGATGACCATCATTTGGGAATAGCTGAATAAGATGTGGTATATGATTGTGAAGGAATACTATCTTACTATAAGAAATGATGAATAGAATGGGTTCAGAAAAACTTGGAGACTTATGAAATGATGCAAAGTGAAGTAGGTAAAACTACAAGGACATTGTATATACTAACAAATCCTTTTTGTTATCAGCCATGAATGGCTTAGCTATTCTGAGTAATACAATGATCCCTGTCAATTCTGAAGGCCTTTTGATGATGCAAAATGCCATCCACTCTAGAGAAAAGAACTGATGGAGTTCAAATACAGTGCAAAACTTACTTTTTAAAGCTTTCATTATTTGTATTTGTGTGTGTGTGTGTGTGTGTGTGTGTGTGTGTGTGTGTATTTGTCTGTAATTGTATATTTGGTCTGTGTTTTATGGCAAAAATGGAAATCCATTTTGCAGAACTTCACATGTATAGTATATATCAAGTTGCTTATCTTCTCCAGGAGAGAACAAGGGAGAGAATTTGGAACTCCAAATTTTAAAAATAATGTTAATTTTTAAAATATGTAATTGAAAATTTAAAAAAAATCACTTATGAGATAAGACCCATTCATACTTGTACATAGCTTTAATTGTTAAGGAGTTTTTCCTTATATACAGTCTAAGTTTCTTTGCAATGTCTTCTGTTACTTCTAATTCTGTCCTCTGAGGCCAAGCAGAATATATCTATTCCCAATAATATCTTTCAGATACTAGAAAACTAGTGAAAATATTCAAACTAAATATTTTTTCTAAATATTAAACATTCTCAGTTCTTTCAGTTCATTTTATTATGTCAGGAATTTGGAGTCTTTCTATATCTTGGCTAACTCTTCTAGGCCTAATACTCTTGAACTTATATGATATTATATAATATATGATAAATATTATCAAAGATCCTATGACCATTATTTGATCTGCCTTCTGCTTCTGAAACACCACCCAACCCATTCTGTGGAAGGAAGTCACAGTATTTGTTCTAATAGAAACTTAATTACTAAATATGCCATCCTACACAGCATATGTTTTCTGATTAATCCGTTGGTTAAAATGTTCTAGGATATATGGAGTTGACTAGGTATATGTCACAATTTTTTAAAAAATGACTTGATTTGGCATCAATTCCAGTTGTTTAATAAGGAAACATTTTGGTCACATCTCAAAACCAATGAGGAATTTGAAAAATAAATCTCATTAATTCATGAAGACTTATCTATTAATAGTCCCATTTTTGCCTGAATTCATGAAATAAAGACACTTACCTCAACCAATGAATTAAAGATCCATAAAAATGTTTGAGAAATTTCTATTCTGAAATTTATCTTGGATTTATGAGAGTGATTTACCATGGTTAAAGATATCAAAGAAAACAAAGAGTTTCAGGTTGCTTAAGTGTTAATAATAGGGATGAAGGGCCCAAGGGATATACACTTACTGAACACTTAATTTAGTGAATTATTTTTGGAGGGAATGCACAATTAAGTATTTGAGATAGAAGATGATACTAAGCTCTTCTGTGAAATAAAATGTTCATAGGGGAAAACTGTAGGAAGAGCTCAGAAAGATGCACAAATGAACTCCCCCATACCAAAGACAGGTGAACTTGAATGTGATTAAGAATGACAATTTTCCTCTAAAACTTTTGCATCTGTGAGGTTTCAAAACTACTTTTGAATCTTATCTACACAAGCCTTAAAGCAACTTGGTAGCCTGACCAATTAAAATTATTTCATTTCTCTCCCTTATTCTCAATTACTCTAAGAATTCATTAAAATCAAATTCTCTATAAAATGAGATGAAGGTCCTGTAAAAATCAAAATTAGATCTCAATAATAAAAATATTATATTTTAGGAGATGTAATAGGGATCATTAGAAATAAAGGAATCAAAAGGTCACAAATAAAAACACCACATGCCCATGGTTGATCAGCCTGTTGAAAATCCCACTCACCACCATGGAGCCAAGACACCAAAGAGCCCCAAGAGGACTGCCCACTTGCTAATATCCTCTGTTTACAGGAAGTACAAAACAACTGGAAGTCAGTGGGCTCCCAGGAAATGTAGTTCTTTTTTAGGTAACAGATTTTCAATTATACAGTTCCAAACTTTATAAAAGTAGATTTTGGGTCAATTAGGTTCAGCTAACTATTGTTTATTAGAGTAACTATCAATTACCTGACATGTATTTGAGTTGTATATTTGCTACTGAACAAGTATCTATAAGATTCTTATATTAACTTTCTTTAAATAAATAATTCTCTAACAATCTGCTTGCTTACCTTTCCTCAAACTGGTTCACTTTCAAAAAAACAAATAACCATGTCTCCTTTTAAAACCTCTAAAGCTTATAACATTCTTTAAAAGTTACTGTGCATTCATTGTTGTGTGTTTTGCTATCCTCAAAAGCTGTTGTCATCAAAAGACTTTAAGCTTTTGTTAAAAATAATTAATAATCATAATGATAATGATGATTTAATATAAAAGTACTATATTAAAATACTGCATAAAAAACTTCTGAAGTATTTTATTTCAGTAGAGTGTAACCATTTTTTCCCTCCTAAGCCAACAGTTTAGCTCCTTAGAATTACGTGAGACTTGTTGTCTTGTCCAATTCAGTAAATGAAAATACTCCTGAGTCACTTGACCATTCAAAGAAGAAAACCGTAAATTTATTTCAATATAAAAATGATGGGTTTGATTTTAAACTTCAATAAAGCATCCTTATAGCTTTCTGGATTCTTTTCAATGATTAGCCAGCAACACTTTCCTTTAGTTGTGAAGATAAGTACCTCAATATAATTTCTGACAGCAGACCTATACTGGGAACTGTCATGCACAGAACAGTGCAATTATGTTGACAGGCTGTTGGTTGAATGTAACTTCAGGTTTCTGGCAGGGCTTAGTGGCCCATTCCAAAATTATATTCATCAACCTCAAAGACCATGTCTACATGAGATGAAAAGTGCACCTGAGAAATTTTTTTTAAATGAGGTAGACATATCAGATGTCTTAACATCCAAAATATTTTCTATCACACAAACATCCTATGAAGCTTTGGCTTTAAAAGGATGAGGGGTGTTTGGTCACACTGGCCTGACAACTTGACAGGAAACAATTCATAGAACTCTTATTTTATTCACTGTCAAGCCAAGATGGTTATGATCTCCTTTGTTCTCCCTTTCTCTAAGCTGAGAGTCCAGAAAGACCTCAGGCTGCACAGCTTGAGAGTTAATAAGGCTTTCTTCCCCACTCATGGCTCTGTCAGTCTCTGAAGGAGATGTCCCCACAATGGCATTTAAATATAAAGGGAACCTCTCTGCCATGTGGAGTTATAAGTTATATGCCCTTACTTGCCCTGGCAATATGTCCTTATACCCATTCACTTGCTTACCTTTATAACAGTTCTATGACCAACAAAATAACAATTATAGAATGTTGCCTTTCAATAATATTTTTAAATTTATTTAGTCAATTAAGAGAATTTTTCCATGGTTCTATGATTCATGTTCTTTCCCTCTCCTCCTCCCACCCCCTTCCATAGCCAACATGCAATTCCATTGGATTTTACATGTGTCATTGATCAAGGCCTATTATCATATTTTTGATATTTGCACTAGGGTGCATTTTGATTTCCTTTCCTAGTTCTGTCCTTTCTTCTTTCACTATATCCTTTTAAACCAGTGGTTTGCTTTTAATCAATCCCCCTAATCCCCACCCTTATTTTACTTCCCTTTTTGCCCCTTCCCTTTTTATTCCCATCTTATTTTTTAGGGTCCATTAAATTCCCTCCCCCTCTCTTTCCCTCCCTTTTTTTACTCCCCAACCCACTCCCCCCACCTTGAATTTTGTGTCTCGAATTCCCTGTAGGGTAAGATAGAATTAGATACCACAGTGAATCTAGATGTTCTTCCCTCTCAGAATTGATTCTACTGAGAGTAAGGTTTGAGTATTACCTTTTAGCACTTTTCCTCTCCTTCTTATAAAATATTCTTCTCCTCCCCCTCCCATGCACCTCTTTGTGTGGTATAGATTATCCTATTTTTCTTATTCCTTCAAGTTTGTCTTGGTGCTGTCTTCTATTTTCCCCCTTTTCTTTTTTTCCCATATCTTAAACCACTTAGTTCCCCAACAACTACCTATGAATAATTTTTCTAACTACAAAAATAAGGAATGCAATTTTTGAGAGTTAAAAATAACATTTTTCCATATAGGAATATAAACAATTTGACTTTATTGAAGACCTTAAAGAAAAAAATAAACAAACAATTATTTTCTCCCTCTCTTTCTCATTTACCTTTTCATATTTCTCTAGATATAAGCATTTGGATATCAAATTTTCTATTTAGTTCTGGTGTTTTCTTTATAGATATTTGGAAAATCTATTTTTTTAAATTCCCATACTTTCCCCTGGAAGTATATAGTAAATTTTGATGGGTAGGTGATCCTTGGTTGTAGACCCAATTCTCTTGCCTTTCTGAATATCATATTCCAAGTCTTATGATCCTTTAGTGTGAAGGCTGTCAGATCTTGCATAATCCTGATTGGTTCTCCTTGATATCTGAATTGTCTCTTTCTGGCTTCTTGTGATATTTTCTCCTTAGCTTGGAAGCTCTTGAATTTGGCAATTACATTTCTGGGGGTTGTCTTTTGAAGATTTAATGAAGAGTATAATCTATAGATTCTTTCAATGTCTATTTTGCCCACTTGTTGAAGAACATTAGGGCAGGTTTTTTTTGGATAATTTCTTGTAGTATGATATCAAGATTTCTGTTTATTTCTAGGTGATCAGGTATACCAATGATTCTTAAATTGTCTCTTCTAGATTGGTTTTCCAGGTCAGTCATTTTCTCAGTGAGATATTTCATGTTTCCTTCTATTTTGTCATTCTTTTTTGACTTTGCTTTATTAAGTCTTGCTGTTTTGAGAAATTATTAGCTTCTACTTGCCCAATTTTGGTCTGTATAGACTGGTTTTCATCTATGATTTTTTAATTTTCCTTTTCAATTTGGTAAATCTTGCTTTTCATGGCTTCCAGCAGGTCATTTCTGGTCTTCAATTTGCTTATCATTTCATTTGTTTTCTGGGCTTCCTTTTCCAAGTGGGAGATTCTGTCTTTTAAACAGTATTTCATTTTGAACTATTTTTCACATTCTTGCCAAGTTTCTCCTATCTTTTTAATTTGGCTCTTAAATTTCAGCCTGATTTCTTGTAGAACTTGTGACTAATTCCCATTTTTTTTGGAAAGTTTGAACGTATTTGCTTGTTTGTCATCCTCTGCTGCCTCCTCTGTATTCTGGACTTTTTCCTCCATAAAAATGATTCAGTGTCAATGCCTTTTTCTTATTCTTTTTTGTGTTTGTAGATTGTGTTTCTTAGATGTTGATGACCATTGCTTTGTTGGTTTTTTTCTTCCCTTCCCAGCCAGAAGTCTGAGTGAGAAGGGAAGACTCCCTGTGTATCAAGCTACCAAGCGGTTTTTGCCTTAAGGCTATTTTTTGAGTCTCTGCAGCATCTGCTGTATGGCACCCCTCTCTGCTCTATCTTTGTGCCCAATGTCCATGTTTCTCAACTTCCTGGAGTCCCAAGTCTCACTGTTTTTAGGGGTAAGTCTGTGGTGTCTTCAGCCAGTCCCTGAGAACCTAAAGATTGCCCTGCAGAAGTCTACATGAGGAGGATAGGCAAGTCTTTGTATTATGTTCCAGAGAGATTTTTTCCCCCCAAAGGCTATTATTTTTTGAGTCTCTATGGAGTCTACTGTATATAACCCTGCCCTGTTTCTGTGCCCAAGCTCCACATTCCTTTTCCTCCTGGGGTCCCAAGTCTCACTTCTCTTAGGGGTAAGTTTGTGGTGTCCTCAGCCAACCCCTCCCCCCTCCCCCAGAACCTAGAGATTGCCCCATGATCTCTCTGACTCTGACACTGTAGATGGAGTGGGGTAGGGGTGATGAGCTAGCATTTTTGTGGGAGTAATTTTGCTCTCTTTTTAGCATGGAAATGCTCCAAATGCTGCATCCTACAATGGGGCCCCTTCACTCATCTGATTTTTGGCTTTGTCTTTTTATTTTTTTTTAAATAAAATCCTTACCTTCTGTCTTAGAATCAATACTGTGTATTGGTTCCAAGACAGAAGAGTGGTAAGGGCTAGGCAATGGGGGTTAAGTGACCGGGCCAGGGTCACACAGCTGGGAAGTGTCTGAGGCCAGATTTGAACCCAGTACCTCCTATCTCTAGACCTGGCTCACAATCCACTGAGTTACCCAGATGACCCCTTCCCTTTGTTCTTTTGAGGCACCTTATACTGGTTAGTGGAGAGGAGAAGAAGAGCCTTGCTTCTACTCTGGGACCATCTTAACACAGAAATCCTTTCAATAACATTTCTAATCAAAATTTATAGTTTAATAAGCCAAGTTATATTTAATTATAGGGTATGAAGGGAACTTAAATTTTATTTCCCTACTTGATATATAAATCAAAATTTTCCTATATCAGAAGTTCTAATCCTGTGTTTCATGCATTTTTTTCCCTCAATATTTTGATACCTTTAAATCAATATAATTGGCCTCCTGGTTTATTCTATTCATTTAAAAGCATTTTTTTTCCTGAGGAGTTCATAGTATACAGCATATTGTCCAAGGGATCCATTACACAAAATAGTTTAATAAGTCTGGTTTTATAATATCTCTGATGAGTTATCACCCAGTGGTAACAGAGAACTTACTGCTTCCAGAGAGAGCACATTCCAATTCTGGATAGCTCAACTTCTTAGAAAATTCTTCCCTATTGTTATCTAAGAAATAATTCCCTGAAAATTTTACTCAAAGTTCCTATTCTGCCCTTTACATAGATATGGTTTAATTTTAAATTGTCTTCCATGTGCTATTCCTTGAATGGAGTTAGTGTTCTCCCAATTCTTCTCTAGGGTAAGAAAGTTACCTTTCTTCAAGTGATGCTCAGTCCTCTCATCATCCTGGTCACTCTTCATTTTCTTACACTCTCCCTCTTTAAATAGGTTAGAAAATATTCAGAATATGATCAGCTCATGGTAGAGTGTGAGTACTTGAGCTGAATACTCATCTTTTGTTAATGAGACCTAATGTCATTAGTTTCCCCTCCCCCATCACATTGTTAAGTTATTCTGAGCTTTCATTTGAGTAAAACCCTTAATATTGTCCATATAAACTCCGCTAATCTTCTTTCCCAAATGATACAGTTGATTTTTGTATAGTTCTACAAAACTTGAAGAGTTGATTCTTGAAACTCAAACACAAGATTTTACATTTATTAATAATTTCATCTTCTTAGATATTGTACATTATTCTAGCCTATTGACACACACATATATATATATACTTAGATTCTAATTTTAATATCTAATTTGTATATTTCATCTTTGTCTTTACTCAAAATATTCACAAAAGCCTGACTAGAACAGAGAGCTGGGCACTAGAAACATTTTTCCATATTTTCATCAACCCATTATTAGTATTGTTTTACTACAAACCCACAGAGCAATACATTCAACTTGGTCACATTTTTTCATTTTGCACCAGAGGCTTTAGTAAGGAGTATTATCCAATGACTCGATGGAATAAAAACTCTATTTCTATAGCATTCTCCTTATTAAACAATTTTAGTATTTTTATAGAAGGGAATTGGATTAACTTGTCATTAATCATTTTGGAAGAACCCATTCTGTCTTATAGTGATCACAATTTCACATTCTCAGTACTCACACACCTTTTCATTATCTGGCCTATAGTTTTTTTTAGAGAATGACCGCTAAGCCCATTGTTTTCATTTCCAAAACCCATTTTTTCCTTATTATCAAATTTGGCTCAATATGTACAGATAGAGTGACTGCTTCTTGAGGATATAGACACTTTAATGTTTCCCTTTCTCTCAATAATACCTAGTTTGGGGGTCAGGCACAGAGTTGCCAATTATAAAAATGCTCATCAATTATTGATTGATCTCCGGAGTCTTCTAGCATCTGTCATTGTTTATAATTCTTAGGAGATTCATTTCATCTACAATTTCTTTCAGTAACAAGGGATATTTTTTTCTATGGAGGTCAAAAGTCTTGTATCAGTTTAAAACAGGGAGTAGACAGTGAACTTTTACTTAGATTTCATCTTTAACCATGCCTAGTCTATTTGAACTTGCCTGAAGATTATATTCCTCAATGTAGAAAACACAAGAAATACATATACTGAATAATTATTTTCTTTCTGTCCTTTGTTAAAATTTTACCCACCTGCCCAAGCATTGGACTCATGTCTTCGTTGTTCTTATTATTCTAAGAATATCTAAAAGGAGTCTTTGTTGTTATGGGCCTGAACATTTTTTCACAAGTCTCAGTACATTTCTGTGCTTTTAGCTTCTTAATGCTATTCTTGCAGATAAGTACTATTCTTTTGTATGTGTTCTTGGAAGTGTGAATCTTCCATTTTCTGTTCATGTACTTGAAAAAAAATAAGTTTTTATTGGTGTCTTTTTAGAATAAGTCATCATATTTCATCCTCAGTATCCCTCTTCCCTTCTTAGAGAGCTATCTCATATGGCAAATAATATTTTTAAAGACCAGAAGAAAAAAAAGATGAGAAAAAAATTGTCATAACTGGTAAAACCATTAAAAAGTGCAAAGGGAGCAGCTAGGTGGCTTAGTGGATTGAGAGCCATGCTTAGAAATGGGAGATACTAGGTTCAAATCTGGCCTCAGACACTTCCTGGTTCTGTGACCTTGAGCAAATATACCCTCCTCACACACGCATATTACCTCACACTTACAGCTCTTCTGCTTTGAAATAAATATACAGTATTGATTCTAAAACAGAAAGTAATGGTTTATTTTTTTCAATGTGATCCATTTTATTTGACAATACACAAAATACGACCAACGGCTCACAATTGAAACCTAATTTGAAGTAGAAATGAGTCAAAAAGCTATGGGTTTAAAAAGAAGTCTAAAAATATACACAAAGTAATACACTTATGGCCTCCCATTTCTGCAAAGGGCCACCCCTATCTTATATCTTTTGAATTTTTTTTCAATAATTTTGTAGCATTCATATTTGGTAGTTTGAGGGGGAAGATTTATTTTTATTCATAATCTTGTAGTTGTTTTTGTGTATATTGTTACCTTGGCTCTGTTTATTCCTTCTGCAACAGTTTATGTAAATATTTCCATTCTTCATATTTATCATATTCATCATTTCTTATAGCACAGTAATATTCCATTATATTTCTTGTGCCACAATTTGTTTGGCTATTAGCCAATAGATGAATAATCAGTCAATAAACATTTTAAAATACTTTCTTTGTGCTAGGAACTATACTAAGTGCTGGGTATAGAAAAAGAGGCAAAAGTCAATCCTTGCCCTTAATATGCTTACAGTCTAATGATAGAGAAAGGGAAAAAAATTACAAGAAATCTATATGCAGGATAAATGGGGGAGGGAGAGGAATGGAGGTACCAGAATTAAAAGTATTTGGAATACATTTTCTATAAAAATGGAATTTTTTTTGGGGGGGGGCAGTTGGGTGGCTCGGTGGATTGAAAGACAAGCCTAGAGATGGGAAGTTCTGGGTTCAAATCTTGACCCAGATACTTCCTGGATGTGTGATCCTGTGCAAGTTATTTAACTCCTGTTAACTAACCCTTACCACTATTCTCCCTTAGAACCACAGTATTGATTCTAAGATGGAAGGGAAGGGATTAAAAATAAAATAAAATTTTAATTGGAATTTGAAGGATATCATGGAAACAAGTAGGCAGAAATAAAGAACAGGATTTTAGGCATGGGGAATTCCTGAGGGAAAATGGCCAGATCCAAGAGATGGAAATGCAAGGGGGACCATTGTCACATGATTGAAGAGAATAAGGAAGGAATTTTCATTCATATTCTAACCATTTCCTCCCTTTCCAAACTGAGGAATTTGTATTTGATCCTGGAGGGAATAGGGAGTCTGTGGTTCTGAGAAGAGGGATGACATGATGTGACCTGTGCCTTTAGAAAAATCTCTTTGCTCACTAAATGAAGTATATATTTGTTAAGGGTAAATTTTAGGGTTGAGACTGAATGTATTTTTTAGTGGTTACCAGATATTTAAATTCTAAATCCCAATGAAATACTCAAGTCAGAATGGAATTTTATGGTGGTTTATTTACAATAGAAGGAAGGAATTAAGAAAGAGAGAGAGAGAGAGAGAGAGAGAGAGAGAGAGAGAGAGAGAGAGAGAGAGAGAGAGAGAGAGAGAGAGAGAGAGAGAGATCGATCTGCTCCGGTCTGGTGTGAGCCAGGGGAAGTTCTGAAGCCTCAGCCAAAGGGCCTTCCCAGAAGATTAAATCTAGCTTGACTTCCAGCCATGAGGCCTCCTCCAAGATGAAGGGCCTCCTTGGAGGCTAGTGCCAAGGAAAGGGGATTAAGCCTTGTATTCACCATGTGACAGTCTAAGGGAAGCAGTCTGAGGTCCCATGCTGGAGCTACTCCAGGTCAAGTTTTACTGCCAAACTCCTCAAAGTCCTTCTCACAGAAAGTGATGTGAAATATAAAGGCAGTTCTTTACATCACTTCCTGTGACTCACATGTACCAATGGTGGTTTATACTTGGCTTTGGACAGCCCAAGGGGGGTGTGTGTCAGTCAGTTGTTCTGATTTGTCAATTGCTAGCATACTCTGGTCATAGACCATCCTCCCTCACAATTAATCCTTAAGTAGGGGTGTATACATTCCTGGTTGCTAAAATTCTAAAGACTAAGCAGGATGGAGTAAATCTCAAATTCACAGATTGGAATGGGGAGAGACTTGAGGCCGTCATATGCAACAGAAGACTGTTACAATAGTTTAGGAGTGAGATGATGAGGGTGTGCACCAGACTAGTGGCAGTGTCATCAAGGAAAAAAGAGTATATTGAGAAATGTTGCAAAGGGGAAATCAAAGAGCTTTGGCAATAAAATAGATATGGGAGGTAAGATATTTTGATATGAAGAGGATGACAAATGGTTGTGACTCTGAAGGACTGGAAGAATGCTACTCCCCATTATAGTAACAAAGGATTTAGGGAGAGGAAAGATTTGGAAGGAAAGACAATAAGTTAATTTTTGGACATGTTAAATTTAAGATGTCTACTAAAATCCAGTTTGACTCATCTCATGGACACTTGGAAACAGAAGGTCAGGTAAGAGATTAAAAAAGGCTAGGTAGATTTGAAAATCATAAAAAAGAAAATTATTCCTAACTAAATGAAAGTTGCTAAGGTAGTATAAGAAAAAAAGAGAAGCGGGCTTCAACAGAACTTTATGGGACATCTACATTTAGTGGGAATGATCTGTGTTAAGATCAAACTAAAAGATACTAAAAAGAAGCAACCAGGTATGTAGAAGGAGATTCAAAAGAGAGTCGTGTCCTAAAAGCCTAGAAAGAATAACAAGGAGGGGAGCATAATCAGAAATATTAACTGCAAAGGTGGAGAATGAGGTCTGAGAAGAGGTCATTGAGTTTACATTTAAGAGATCATTGGTAACTTTGGAGAGAGTAGTTCTGGAGGAATGATGAGACCAGAAAGTGGGGTGTTAGGTGATAAGAAGTGGAGGTACATAAGATACCCAGCCTTTTCAAGGAGTTTTGTCACAAAAGGAAGAAGAGATATATGATAGCAGAGAAGGAAGCTTCAAATGAAAATTTTTGTAATTTGAGGGAGACATGAGCGTGTTTGTAGGCAATAAGAAAGAAGCCAATAGTCAATGAGAAGTTGAAAATAATTGATAGAATGGGGATGATACAGATGACAATCTATTGGAGGAGATGCAGTGGAACACTTTTACAGGTAGAGGGGTTAACCTTGATAAAGAGTAACACCTCTTCATATGAGACAGGTGAAAGGGAAAATAGTGTTAAAAAGGCACATACCTGGTAGATGAGGAATAGGACAGAAGGAGTTCATGTCAAATGACCTTATTTTTTTTCTGTAAAAAATTGTTTTTTTCTAATTCTTTTATATTACACAAAATAGCTACTGTAAATAGTGAAGTAAGATATGAGGACTTTTTTCTTAATAATTGCCTCCATAAAGGCTAGTAATGGAGGTTCTGGGTAAAATCGTATAGATATTTTAATCACTTTATTTGCATAGTCGCAAATTATTTTCCAAAATGTACTAATTCACAGCTCTGTCAATAATACACCAGTATTCCTGCCTTCCTATTACCTCTCTAAGATGGACAATTCTCATCTTTTGTCATCTTTGTCAGTTTACAGGATGGAAGTGAATCCTTAAAGTTGTTTTTGTTTGCGTTTCTCTTATTATTGGTTATTTCAGTCACAATTTCATATGATTGCTAATAGTTTGCAATTCTGAGAGTTGTTCCTATCTTTTTACTAGTTTTCTACTTGGGATAAGCTTTTGATTTTATATATATAATTTTATAAGTGATACCTATCTATCTATACCAAGATATACACATACATGTACATATATGTATTCTATATCATAAATTTCAAAATACTATTAGAGAAATTTGATGTAAAGACTTTCCCCCTCTCTTCAACTATTTTACAAACTCATTTGAGATAGATTCATTTTCTATGTGTAAACTTTTTTAGTTTCACATATTGAATTATTCATTTTTTTCTGATTAGTTCTACCTCTAGTTTAGTTAAAAATACTTTTCCTATCTATCTCTGAAGAAGACATATGATCTGCTTTTCTTCTATTTTTAAAACATTAACAGTAATCAGTGACTTTTTTTCCAGAAAGCAAGCTCATAGTTTAACTTATTAGTTTAATGTTTTTCTTACTTTCAATCTTTTTGATCTCTCTTTTGATTTCCAGGATTTCCAATTTGATGTTTAATTGGAGATTTGAAATTTATACTTTTTCTAGTTTTTTTTTTTTAGTTAAGTATCCAAATCACTGATCTACTCTTTCTGTATGTACTGATATAAGGATTTAGATATGTAAATCTTTCTCTAAGTACTGCTTTGGCTGAATCCCATAGATTTTAACATATTATCTCATTGTTAGATTTTTAAAGAAATTATTTTTTTTCTCTATGGTTTGTTCTTTGGCCCACCTATTCTTTAGGATTAGATTATTTCATTTCTGATTGATTTTGGAATTTATTAATTCCAATATTAATGTTAATTATTTTTTTATTTTAATCATTAATTAAAGATATTAATTAAATATAGTAAATATTAAATGATATTTATTAATTCCAATAATAATAATTCTAATAAATTCCAATGTCCTTTATTGAATATAATTCCTTTTACCATATGATCTCAAAATGACACATTTAATATTTCTACTTTTCTACATTTACTTGTGAGCTTTTCATTCTCTAATACACAGCAAATTCTTATGAAGATGCCATGTATAGCTGAAAAAAAGGTATGCTGTACTTCTTTCTATTCCCTTTCTCCAAATATTTATAATGTGGAATTTTATAAAATTCCATTTATCTCTTTAAATTTGTTCTTATTTATTTTATGGTTACATTTATTTATTTCTAAAAGGGGAAAATTGAGTTAGCCTGCTAATATAGTTTTAGTTTCTATTTCATCCTTTAATTCATTTAACATTTCCTTTAAGAAAATGGATTTTATTCCATTTGATTCACATGTATTTAATATTGATATTAATTCATTGCTTTTGACACTTTTTAATTAAATTTAATAAACTTTTAAATATAATTTTCATAAAATAAATAAAATTTTTAAAAGCTTCTGTTTTTTTCTCTTTTAATTAGATCATTTTTATTTTTTATTTACTTGAAATCATGACTGCCCTTGATTTTTTTTTAACTTCAGTGGAACTATTAGTAGGAAGTACTAGATTATTTTCAATCCCTTAGATTTACCCTATGTGTGTTTGTGTGAGTTTCAAGTGTGTTCCTTGTAAACAACATATTATAAGCTTCTGATTTTTAATATATTCTGATGTCCACTTTTGTTTTATGGATGAGTTCACCCCATTCACATTCACTAATTTTGTCATAATTATGCCTATCATTTTTGGATATTTCGGATATTTGTTTTTATAACTTTTGTGTAAACATAGAAACATTAGTAATAGCTACCACTTATATACCACCTTCAGATTTGCAAAGTATGTTATACATAATATCAAATTTGGTCCTCACAACAACTTACTGAAGTATTATTTTTATTTGCCAAATGTGGAAACAAAGTCTTAGAGAGTTACTTGTATTTTTCCAATGTCACATAACTAGTAAGTATTTGAAATAGAATTCAACCTCAGATCTTCTTGACTCCAAGTCCATACAACAGTGATGGCAAACCTTTTAAAGATGGAGTGGTAGGCCCCCCAAAAAAGCTACATGTCATAGCCCTCCCCCCTACAAAGTGCCACAGGTCCCTACCCCACTCCCTTATCCACATAGGGGAGGGAGAAAGTTCTCCCATTGGGCTGTTGGGCAAAGAGGTAGGTGAAGTAAAGAATGTCCTCAGCAAGTGAAGGCAGGAGGAGGGGAGTGTTCTGAGCACTCTGCTCTCCTCCAGCTCTGCCACCTATGAACTGCCCACCTTACCCCCGTGCTCTCTCATTCAGTTGCTAAGGCAGAGGGGCAAATGATGTGATAAAATTTCATCAGGAAAGATGGAGAAGGTGAAGGGAGCATTTCCTCCCTAGTCCCTCTGCCTTTCCAGTAATGAATTGGAGGGATGGATAGGCAGGGAAGTGGCCCCAGAGAGCTTTCTGCATGCCATCTTTGGTACCATAGTTTCGCCATCACTATACTACAACCTCTTACTATAATTTACATATTTAGTTAGAACTGAATGTGTACCTTTCTTGCTTCTGATGACATAGTCACTCTCTTCCAAAATTCTTATTATATTCACTTTACTTTGGTCATTAAAATCATCTAAAAGAATAATTTATTTTATTACTCAATCATATTATTACTCGATCACAGTTGTCAGAAAGCAGGTCAAGGTATTGGTCAACTGCTATGATTTTAGAGGGCTAAGCTTCCTAGCATTTGTCAGAGGATTTAATTTCTTTAGCCTTACTGGACATTGCCTTCATGCCAGTTGCTTTGTTTATTTGATTATTTTCAGAAAACATGACCATTCTTTCCAGGTGGCTGAATGTGTATGTTGTATGCTTCATGATACTGTTACTTTTATTAAAACAATATGCAATTACATGCTTTCATCTTTATATTTAAAATTTTCCACCTATCACTCTTTCTTGAAAGACCTATTCCAAGAAATCATTGTGTTATTAAAGTAACTTAGAGTTCCTGGATAGAAAGATTTTATAGCCTTTGGGCATAGTTCCAAATTATTTCCCAGAATGATTGAACTTGGTCCTAAGTCCACCAATAGTGCATTAGTGTCCCTGTTTTTCATATATCCTCCAGCATTTGTAATTTTCTTTTCTGTCATTTTAGCTATGATAGTGTGGAGGGGTACCTCAAAGTTGTTTTAATTTTCATTGTTCTAATTAATAATGATTTAGAATATTTTAAAAATTGATTATTAATAGCTTTAATTTCTTTTTCTGAAAACTGCTTATTCATATTCTTTGACTATCATTTGGAAAGCTACTCTTATTTTTATCAATTTGGGTCAGTTTCCTATATAATTAAGAAATGAGATGTTTTTCAGAGACAAATTGGGAAGGTTTTAAATGCAGAGCAATTCACTGAATGGCTATTATTCAGGGACAAGTTTAGTTAAGTTTAGACTGGTCCATCACCAGAGGCTATGCCATCAGGTGATTTTCTATCTTGACATAGAAACATATGATGATAATCAGTTAAAAGATGGACTAGTTCTTATTTCCATTGAAGGTGAGTTTATGAATTTATATATTCTTCATATATTTTGAATGCTTCTGAATGGAATTTCTCCAAAATTATCTAAGCAGGTCTTAATCAATAACAATAAAGTCTCTTTTTTTGATGCTTCTCTTTCTTCATAAGACTGGAAAGTTACCTTGGAGGATTCCAGACTCTTCAGAATAAGATTCTTTTTCCCTGGAGGCCCCTAAGTGATACAGTGGGCCAGAATGTTTGACTTGGAGTATGGAAGACTTTAATTCAAATCCCACATCAGATACTAGCTGTGTGATGGTGGATATATCACTTATCTACTCAGTGTCAGTTGTCTCATGTGTGAAATGGACATCATAATAGCATCTATATCCCAGGGTTGTTGAGAGGATTCAATAACATTAATATTATTTAGCAAAGCAAAGTGCTATATAAATGATTACTATTATTATTTTCTTGAATTGATTTAGGATTTAAATGGAAGGAAGATGCTTAGAAAGCTTTTTTGACTGACTGAGGAAAGGTACATTTCTGTAAAATTTCCCATAAAAGTTGTGACCTCATGACATTAGAAGTTAATTTATACTGAAACATCTAGATATCCATTCCTCCCAAATCCAACTTTGTTACTGTGCACTGTTGTCAGAACAAAATGTTTGGATGGTTTCCTGAATTTTATTTTTCACTTGTGTGTCTTGGTATGGAGTAGACAATGACAAAGTACCTGATCCCCACCATTGCCCCACCCCTAATCATTCAACTTGAAAAATCCAAACTCCATTAAACTATGTATGAAAGAAAGCCCTAGGGTTACTATTTAGGAAAGAAACATCAGATTCTTGAATAAATGTCAGGCCTATACTTATTTATAATTCAAGTGGTTTTCATTTGCATTTTCAAAGAACTAACTTGTGGGTATTACTTTAGTGATAGCATGTTTCAAGCTTGCCACAATATGACATGTAGAAACAGGAAAATAAGACCCATTCTGAATAAGGCTTTGGCATTTTGGTATTGTAAGCAATTGACTACAAGAAGAGTTTAAGCACCATTTTCATCAGTATCTAAATTCAAGAAGAAGAAAAATCCATCATCCTTCAAATCAAGTTTAAATATTTGAAATTCATTGAACAGTTTCATGAAAATAAATTATTCGAACAATGGCTTATTAAGGAGCTTTCCATTTGTTTTCCCCTTAGAGTAAAGCATAGGAAAATACACTTATCATTCCAGACAAATAAAAACAATGCTTTCTTTGATCTTTCATCACAATTCTATCATGAATTTCATATCAGTGACTGAAATACTAACAGTATTTTTCTGCAGTGAATGCTGAGATGGAAGCTATTATAGAGTGCACTTGATTCTCCTTGTTCTTTGGTTAAAAAGGAAAGAAAATCATCCTTATTATCCCTTCTTGACTTTCTGCTCACTCTGAGTAGGTAACAGCTCATCTTTACTCTCTCTCTCCTACAAAAAATAGATGATGCTCTTGACTATATTGGTTTAGTTTTATTTTATATTGCTTTTGGATGCTATTGATTGTTGAATGGTCCTAATCACTGTTGAAATGGGCAATTGAAGCATTCTATCTATGTGTAATTTCAGAACAGAAGGCAATAAGTTTAAACAAATGACATCTAGAGGTTAAAGGAGAAAGAATTCTTTGGCCAAGAAGGCTTTTAGTCACTGAAATAGGGTACTGGAAGATATTGTAGGTAGTTGTCTTGAGAAGTTTTCAAAACAGTATATAAACTTTCTGTTATCTTGGATACCTTATTTCAAATCTTGCCAAAAGTCAGGAATCATTTACTAGGAATTATTAAATTATCCCGAATGACTCTATAACTCTGTGATTTCATAGCTATACTTATCCAATGCAAAAAATAACTGCACAATTCAGCTGTTTTCCCTTGATCTTAATATTAGCACTCTCCTTAATCTGAACTTTCATAGATATAAGGAATTGGAAGGTTAGAAATTCCCTGCAGTCATATAGATGTCCAACTCTTATGTAACTTCTCATTTTATACAATTTCCTAAGGTAGTGAGAGTTAAAGTCACTTGGCTGTAGCTATGAAGCTAGTATGTGCCAGAAGCAGGATTTGAAATTATCTTCTTGGTTTTAATGCCTCTTAACAAAGACCAAGTGACTCTTAATATTTGAAGAATTGTGGGATATTAAACTTTTAGAAGGCCAATATTATGAGAGCATTGAGCAATTTGTATATGTATAGTTTCTCTCAAAAAAGTAGCTGGTTTGGTGAAATCTTTTCAAATTCAAGATATGATATATTTTAAGGTCAGGGTGTAGGTAAATATGCAATTTTGTTAACAATATACTTACCATACAATATATGTAGGGTAACTAAAATTTATAATCAATATAACCATTTATAGATTTTCTTTTTTCACACAATATTCTTAATATCCACAATTTTATGATATACTTGGTAAAACTCATGGGTCAATAATATTCCAAAGTACACCTCTGGACTAGATATAATTATACATAAAATTCAAATTATGGTAAATAAATATAATTTTAATGAAGTAAAACTAATTAACTCCCAATGAGCTTTTTATTTAAAAGTTCTATGTGCCAGAGAGAGATAAATGCTGGAGAATATAAGAACTGTACAAATAGGATATACTTTATTCCATTAAATACCTTGCATTAGGCTAAGTTGAATGGTCAAAGATTTTTAGAGAAAACAATTCATTTCACAATATTTGGTTATTTTATCTCATGGATTGTCTTCCTGTTGACACAGTTTTTTACATATACCATCTGAACTTTATAAAAGCTATTTCTTAAGAAGAATTCAATGTATTTTCACAAATGCTTTTATATTTTTCTAAAACTTTCTTCTGTGGTAAGAATAGGCATTAGAATCTTATTTTACCTTTTGATAAAATATTCTGAGTATTTAATAAACAAAATTCTTTCCAGATGTTTATGTGAATCAATAACTCAGAATCCCAGGTCTAAATTATAATCTTGAATGTGAGTTCAGAGACCAATCATTTTAACTCTTCACATCTCTGAATGTGCATTCCTCTATGATATCCCCTACAAATGGTCATCCAGTCGTCTCTTTAAGAATGCTACCACGACTGGAGTAGTGGCGGTACTGATTCTGTGGTGGATAGTTTGAATTTGTAGGACTATTTCCTTTTTTCACATATAGACTAAATTTCCCTCTTTTCTCTTACTTTCAACCTTCAGGGGTAACTTGGATAGCTTCCTCTCATGACTGGCCAAAGAAAGTACTTCATCCTTTTATTTTTTCCCCCAGTGGTTTTCTGTATTCATGTTCTGCAGTGTGCCCTCTTCAGGACCATTCAGGTACATTTAACTTTCATTACCACATGCCTGTGTTTTGGGTTGGGGGGTGTACAAAAATCTATATACCTTAAAAAATGACAGGTAAATAATTTCTCATTATGTATTTCATACTTTACATGGACACAAACTAATTACAATAATAATCTGATTTATTTTCAGCTCATTTTTTGTAGTGTAGTTATTTCTCTTATCCCTTGGCCTTTGTAGAATGCAGGACTTTTCAATCTAGCTTGTCTAGATTTCACTCCTTCCCATTGAAATGGTTTGTCTGTGGTCAGCAATTCCTGGTTATGTCTCTCCATTATTGTTATTGTTATTATTATTATTAATTATTATTATTATTAAAGAAACCCAAGATAAATATCCAAAAATGTTTCTCAATGTCCTCTTACTTAACTTCTTTCTTTCTTCTTTACATTTTTGGCACACTTCTTGGATTTGAAGTTTCTTTAAACTTTTCTATCATTAACTTTCTTGATCCTAGAGAAACCAATTAAACATTCTCATCTCAGTTCCTTAGTCATCCTTCTCCTTTACTCTGTCACATTTAGAAAAACGCATTCTATAGCTTTATATTTTGTATCATTCTCTTATAAATGATATCATAAAGATTATTTATGCTTCAAAAATCTGTCAGTAGACAGTACAAGTATTGGGTTGGTTTTTTTTTTACATTTTATAAATAGGAAAACTATGATTCTGAAAGATCAAATGATTTGACTAAGATAACAAATTGCATTTGTCTTCATATTCTACATGTAACATGCTGTCCAATGTATATCCTCTTTATATTGAATAGTGAACTGGTGTTAGAGCAATATTGATTTCTCCTCACAATCATAATCACCACAATATTTCCTATTTGCTTACATTGGCAACATATATACTAAAATAGAAATGAAACAGAGAAGATTAGCATGGCCCCTGTACAAGAATAACATGTGAAGCTGTCCAGAAGCTTCATAAAATTTCCTAGTGGGTAAAACACTCAGAAAAGAGAACCAGGGACTGAGAGAAAAATGGGTGATGGGTTAAAGTCTAAGGGAAGGAGAGCATAAGTCAAGAAGAAAGAGACTGAGAGTTCCAAAATGAAGTAGTCAGACAGCGAGTTAGCTGTGGTGGGATAGAGCTTCCATGGCATAGAACTCTGGTGGTGTGGACCTTCTGTCCACACCATTGAAACATTTTTCTTTCACTTTGTATAAGACTTTCTGTAATGCCTTATGTGAGTATCACAGAATACCTATTTTTTACAAAATAACTGTGGAATATTAGACTGATGCAAAATAGCATTAGACTATAAAGCATGCTTTATAATAAAATCAATTATGTCAAAAAATTATGTCCTGGCCCAACATACTAGTGTTTTTATTAGGGTAACAAGAGTAAAGGGGAAGGGAAAATGATAATTAGAGGAGTGGTCTGATACATTAACATTATGAGGTAATCATCACTAGGTACAAACTGCAGGGTCCTAAAACAATAGGAATAGCTAATGCTCAAATCAGGAGTTCACATGGCCTAAGGCATTGAGTTTGATAGCTATGTTAATCAGTTGTTGTTGGTAAAACCTGGAGACTGGTCAGTAGTAGTCAGGTCATTGGAGTGTAGCCTCAGGGAAGGGATAGTAATTTGACATGGTTAAGGTTCAACTGAAGGCTATAGAAACCAATCAGTAGAAATAATAAAAGAGCTTTTTGAGCACCCCTAAAATATTATCAAGATTAGTATATGCCTGGACTGCTACAACATGAAAATCCATGAAGTATTTCATATTTTTAGATGGATGTCTCATACCTTATACCAGTGATAGCAAACCTTTTAGAGACCTAATGCTCAAACTGGAACCTTTATGGAGCATGTGAGATGTTCCCTTACCCCAAACAGGGGAGTGAGGAAGCACTCTCTTTGGGTTGCTGGGCGGAGGGGCAGGTGATGTGAGAAATGTCCTCAGGCATGGTGGAGAGTGGGAGGGGAGCAGTCTCCTCTGGCATGTGTGTCATAGGTTTGCCAACATGACCCTATACCAGGATATGGTCAAAATGAATAAATGATTTAGATATAAAGAGTAATATCATAATTAAATTAGAGGAACATGGAATAGTTAACCTGGTAGATCTTTGGAGAAGAGAAGAATTTATGATCATATAAGAGATAGAGAGAATTATAAGATATGAAACGAATAATTTTGATTATATTAAATTTAAAAATCTTTGTACAAACTAAACTAACATAACCAAGATTAGAAGAAATAAAAACAGACTGGGAAAATTTTTATAACAAATTTCTTTGATAAATGTCTAAATTCTCAAATTTATAGAGAACTAAGTTAAATTTATAAAAATACAAGTCATTCCCTTATTGGCAAATGGCCAAAGGATATGAGCAAACAATTTTCAAATGAAGAAATCAAAGGCATCAATAATCACATGAAAAAAATGTTCTAAATCACTCTTGATTAGAAAAATGCAAATTAAAACAAGATTGAAGTACTATCTCATACCAATCAGATTGAGATTGACCAATATGATAGAAAAGTGATAGCTGTTTGAGGGAATGTGGCAAAACTGAGCCACTAATGCATTGTTATTGGAATTGTGAACTGATCCAACTGTTCTGGAAGGCAATTTGGAGCTATGCCCAAAGCTCTATAAAACTGTGTACACACTTTGATTCTATAATACCGCTACTAGGACTATATCCCAAAGAGATAATAAAAAAAGGGAAAGGACCTACTTGCACAAAAATATTTATAGCGTCTATTTTTGTAGTGACAAAGAGATGAAAACTAAGGTGATATCCATCAATTGGGGAATGGCTGAACAAATTGTGATAGAAAACTATTATGATATAAGAAATAATAAACAAGATGATTTCAGAGAGAAAAAAACCTGGAAAGATCTGGAGGAACTGAATCAGAGTGAAATAAGAAGAACCAGGAGAACATTATACATAGCAACAGCAATATTGTATGATGATCAACAATGAAAACTTGACTACTTTCAGCAATCTGGGACAATCTTGAAAAGATTTTGATAGGGAATTCTATCCACCTCTAAAGAAAGAACTTTTGGAAGCAGACGGATCCAGATCAAAGTTTATTTTCATTCACATCAGTGGATTTATAGTTTTATCATGAGGTTTGGGTTATGTATGAGTGTGTTCTTACAACAATAATCAATATGGAATTGTGTTGTGCATGATAACAAAAGTAAAATTTAAAAATATAGAAAATATCATTTCATAAATTTTGAAGATTTAAGAAAAGACTAGAAAATGACTCTCAGCACCTAAAGACAATCATTATCATCTGCCCTAGTTATTTCTAAATTCTGAATCTTCATCTTTCTTGCTCAAGAAGCTTCAGTTGTTTTCTGTTCCATTTAAGAAAAACTACAAACTTTTTTTTGACATTTAAAGTCCATCACAATCTGACAACAGGAATAATGTAAATACTTTACTCATTTGTCCTATTATTTCTCTTGAATTAATAAATCAAACTTTAGCTGGACCTGACCCTCTTCCTTTTCCTTCTCTACTACATATTTATGCTAGCTAATTTTACCTGGATTCTCCCTGCTGCATGGAATCTTTTTGCTCTTCTCAAAGTAATTCTAATCTCATTCCCCCAATAATTGCTCCAAATATTTTTTTTTTCTTTTCAGGTCACTATTAATACTTCTTCCCTTCCCTCATAGCACAATATATTATACTTCCCTGAAGAAATAGAAACCATCTATCATAATCTCCACCTTCTCCCCATTTATACACAGCAAATCCAATAAATATAGTTACCATTTCTCATTTCTCTTCCTCCATTCTCTGACAGGGAGATGGTCTTTCTTCTAGCCAATGCCAATTGTTCTTCTTTTGCCTTTAGTTCCATCCCTTCTAGGAGCTTGATCCCATAATTTGCACATACCCCTCTATCTCTAATCTCCAAAAAGGCCTTTTTGCTATTCTTCATACATGACATTCAATCTTGTATCTCTGGGTCTTCTCAAGGGACATTTCCCATGCCAAGAATGAACTTAATTCTTCCTCCTACCTTTAGAAATCCTACTTCTTAAAAATCTATCTCAGTATTATCCAGGTCTACATATCATTTCAGAGGTATTTACATATGATACTACCCCATGCATAAGTAACTGAAATGGAGAAATTGCTGTCTTGTTTATTTCTCTTTGTCCTTTACTTCTAAAATACTGCTTCACACATAGAAATCAGTTAAATGATTTCTCTCTCTTCTTTTTCTGTCTCTCTCTGTCTCTGTCTCCCCCCCCCACCCAGATTCTAGTATCTTGGATTCACCTACTTATCTTGTACATAATAAGTATTTAATAAATGTTTTTAATTGATTTATTGACTTACTATCTTACTCTCATAGGCAGAAAGATGTTAATGCCATATTTATAATATGTAAAGCATAGATATTTCCAGTATACAGTATATAATTTTTTAAAGAAAAGAAGATTGGAAGCTAAGCAAGAGTAATGGACAGGTCTAGAGCAAAAGCATTCTATAAGAAGATGGATATTTTTGAACCATCACTATATGACTGAGTAGTGATAGAACAGAGACTTAAATCCACATCCAATTTTAGGTTCAATTCTCTATATACATCACCATTAATTGTGGTTTAAAGTATAAATTATTGTTTAAATTCTATATTCTTTTGTTTTGAAGGAAATTCTATGCTAAATATATATTTTAAAATATATTTCATATTTTTATTATATCCTTCAATCACCATTCATCCATCAATATGGAAGAATATAAGTCCATCCATTCAAAAATAAAATTATATTTTTATTTGTTGTCATCTATCCACAAGATGACAATAGTCAAATCAAATCCTAAATACTTGAAAGAAAAGAGTAAAGTGATAGAAATAATTTGACTCTCTTTTATATTAGCTTGTAAAGTACTGTGTAGCTTATAATACAAAATTCTGATTGGTTGCCCTCAGTGTGGAAGAACTGAACTCAAGTCATAATTCTCACACAAACTGATTTTATGACCTTGGGCATGTATGTCACTTAATGACCCCAGAAATGTCATTTAAACTCTCATTGTCTACATTTAGCTTTTAGATTACAAATTGTAGAACTTTTTTTCAATTCAGTTGCATTGGTATACATAGTTCACAAAATTACAGAACCTGAAAGTTGGAAGAGTTGGAAGGGAAATCATTGGCCGTCTAGTCTAACACACATACATATGTATACATGCACACACACACACATTTTGGCTATTAAAATATAATCCAGAAGTCATCCTCTAGCTTAAAAATACCATCTCTAAAGAAGGACACACCAGCAGTTCTCTACATCAATGAAATCATAAGTCCAAGTAAAAATAGCAACAACTTGCATTTATAAAAAATGTATATTTTTCAAAGAACTTCTACATTCAGTTTTCTCATTGGAGCCTATCAAAGCCCCACAGAAATGGTTAGGAAGATATAATCATCCTTAGATAATAGATGAAGTAGTTGGGACCTAGAGAGATTAAAGACTATCCTCAAAGTTACAGGTATGGTTAATTAATGGGACACTCAAAACTAAAATTTGACTCTCCTGATTCATAGTCTAGAAGAGATCTTTCTGCCACACCGTACTGATATTAAGGCCATGTCCCAGGTCCTAGGGATTGGACAACCTTGGCTTTTCTGTTCTTTGAAACCGTATATTTTATTATGTTCTCTAAGAATACTTTGTATTTAAGGTATGCAGAAAATATCTAGGGCCCTATACTTGACTTTCAAAGGTAGCAACAGACAAAGTCTTCCCCTTTATATCTTCTGAAGTCTCCATTACTTTTTAAAGTCTTTGCAGTGTCTTCAAGGGTTTCTACAGGGCATTATCTTCACTCTACATCTATAAAAAACTTCAGTTTCCTTTCTTTTTTTTCAGATTCATCCACTTTTGATGCTCCTTGGAAGCTATTTCATAAAGCAATTTTCTCCATAAGAGGAGTCAACTTCCCCAGGTCAATACCCAGTTCAGAATTTTTCCTCACCCTTCATAAATACTCCTAAGATATTAGGAAAGAGATATGAGCCAGCTAAATGTTTAGAGCAGGAAAACCTGAATATGTGTCTGGTCTCAGATACTATCTGTGTGACCCTGGGCAAGCCTCTTAACTTCTGTTTATCTCACATTCTCCATCTGTAAAATGGATTAAATAACAGCACCTAACTCTCAGAGTTAACATGAGGATCAAATGAGGAAATAATTGCAAAAGGTTTAGCACAGTCAGTTATATGAATAAAAAACAAAGAATACAAGTTTATTCTCTCTCTGCCCCCTCTTTCTGTCTCTCTTCAAAAGTTGCTGAAAATACATCTATCACTTTGTGATATATTCATATATTATGTGCTTCAGACCTCAGGAAACATGCAGCATAGTCCAGTACATAAGATTTCCTCAGGGACATGCACAACTCAAGAGAAAAAGACACATACATATACATACAAGGAAAGCCACCCAAGAAATGAATGAGATTTCTCAGTCATACTACTCTACCACAAAGAGGACCTTTCCATCTCTCTCTCCCTTCCTTTCTCTCTCTCTCTCTGTATTTCTCTCTCTCTCAAAAAAAATCATACAGATATCGCTCATTTTTTTTATACTCTCTCTAGGCAGTCTCAGAGTGTAAGGGGAAAAAAAGTATCCTTGTTAGGGCTTTCAGCAGCATCTATTGCCTTTCTCTTCTCTTTTATCCATAGATTAATTGTACGCATTCTGTGCATATGGTAACACAGCTGTGAGCTGGAATTTGGCATTTATTTTTTATTACTGTTTCTTCTCTTAGTAGTCTGATGGACCCTGAGTTTGTTGAGTAAAGGGTTATAGAACAAAGCCCATAGTCTTAGCCCAGTCTGTCTGAGAATATTGCCAAACCAGAGGCCATTTTTTATTACTCATTGCTCTTAATACATTTATCATGATGTATTTCCAGAGGCTGAGGCAATCGACATATTCCATAAATCAAACAAATGAATAAATTATTGTTTGTTTGGTTTCTGTTTTCTATTGAATGGCTATGATTGATGATTTCCCTCTAACATTTGTATTTTTCTAAGTAGAATCTCTGTTAAATGCTTAACTATCAAACGTTTACTTTTCTACTTTCTCAGTCCCTAACAGCTCTGCACATTTGATTGATGCATATTAATTCCACTTTCTGATCACTGAGGTCTTTCAAAAACTGCTGGTTGTAATTATGGTATCATAACACTCACACAAAGTACTTCAGGAAGCTATTATGTATAGTGTTCTTTAAAGTCATTTACTGCCCTATTCTAAAGCACAGCACTTTGACCAAACTTTTGGCATTGAATATTTAGCATTGAATAACATAGAATTTAGGGGGGAAAAGGGACATAGCTAGGGGTGGTCGAGGTTAGGAGAATATTCTTCATTAATCACTTAAGGTTAAATCAAGTTTTATTGTGAGAGGATCTAGGCCAAAGACGCCTTCAGCAAGTGGGGGGAAACAGCCACAATTGCGTAAATAACCTTGTACCAGATGTCATAGCATCCTATCAGGAAGCATTGCACTTTTATTCATATTATTTACCTCTCCCTATCCCATTTTGTACTTCCCATAAAATGTAGAAAAAGGAAGGCACAAATCTGACCTAAAGTGACAGTTCTATCTACATCCACTAGTAATAGTAATCTTCTTCTGTTCTTTGTAAATACACTAGCTAAACATTGTCCTTTATACATTGAAAATGGAATCACATACCCCCAATTGATAAATGGATAAAAGATATGAACAGAAAATTTTCAGATAAGGAAATCAGCTATATATATAGGTAAATGAAAAAAATGCTCTAAATCACTACTAATTAGAGATAGGCAAATCAAAATAAAAACTGAGATATTCTCACATCAATCAGGCTGGCTAGAATCAAAAAAGAGCAAATTGACAAATGTTTGGAGGGATATAGAAAAATGGGGAGACTAATACATTGTTGGTAGAGCTGTGAAATGATCCATATATCATAGAAAGTAATTTAAAATTACACTCAAAGAATAATAAAACTATGTATATCCATAGACTCAACATCACAGGCTCTGTTTCCTTAGAATTTCAGAGAAAAAAGAAATTACCTCATTTATTCCAAAATATTTATAGCAGTTCTCTTTGTGGTATAAAAGTATTAAAAACTGAGGGGATGCCCATAAATTGAGGAATGACTAACCAAATTGTGGTATATGATTGTGATGGAATACTACTATACCATAAGAAATTATGAGCTAGTTAGTTGAAAAAGATACTTGGAAAAATATTTATATAAGATAATGACTTCCTCTCAGTTCAAAAGGAAGGAGATAGAAGAATGTTGTATGTGTTGAGTATCAGATAAACTGGATTTGATATAAAGGAGAAAACATATACAGGAGAAATATGGTGGCAGAGAGAGACATCTCTGAAGTTTCACTTTCTTGACATGAAGAATGACATTTTACAATAAGTCTCTCCTTTAATATAAATAGGAAGTTACAACATTTTTTGTTTTCAATATTAGTATTTGAAATTATGCAAGAACAACCAAAAGACAAATAGCCCTATATTTTACTCCCAAGGCATATGACAAACTAGCAGTTTAGGAAGTCTAAATCATCTTCCCTGAAACAGAACAAGCTGTTCTGAATGCCAGTGGCTAACATGTTCAAGGCCCAATTACTAAGGTATCTAAAGTAAAGGCTGGAATGATGACTTAAGAAATAAGGTTAAAGGAGAGACTGAAATTCTCACTCCTCTTCTCTCCACGCACTTCCTGTTTTCTTCTATTGGTTTCAACAATAATTCAGAGTTGGTAAGTTGACTGCAGCTTTTAACAGGCTAAACTCACTCTATAATACTGAAAACAGATTTATTTTAAAGGAAGAAGGGTAAAGGATTGGGGATAGGATAGAGGAAATTTACGGTTTCCCTAATCTATTAATAAAATCAATAAAAGTAAGTAAGGTTGAATAATCTTTAAATTAGTAACTTGAAAAGCTCTTCAGAGCTGTGCCACAAATATTTCAAGGAGAAGTCAATAACCAGAAAGTTAGAGCAAATTTCCCTGATAGCTCCTTCCTAAGAGTCCAAGGAAGAAAAAGTTGAGTAAAACAGTTTGTGCCAGCTTATTCAAACTGCCTTCCCCTCTCTCTCTCTCTTGTCTTAAAACTTTAATGCTATTTTAATGTTGCACTTACTTTGTGAATTTCTGAGAATAACATTTTATTTAGTTATCACCTTTCAAAGTAACCACTGTAATTAAAGAAAACTATACATTTAAAAAAAATTTCTCTCTCCTTTGGAATCTTCCTGGTATACAGATCTTCAAGCTTCCATTGCTTGCACTTGCTTGCCAGTCTTTCTGTTATAGTAATAAGTTCTTCACACTAAACAGTTAGAAATCAAGGATGAATGTGTTTTTGCTTCATTATAAGTATTTGTAGAAAATTAATAATAATAATCTCTGAAAATTAGAAAACTTCTTGCCCTACAGAGACTTCCCATCTCTCTGGATAATCTAATGCTTCTACCTGCCTTTGACTCATAAATATGAATGCAATAGAACTTTTAACTGACTTAAACCTAAATTATAAGCAATGGGTATTCTTTCCATGATAGATCTAATATCTAAGAATAGAAGAGTGGGCCAGAGACAGAATGTGAATAGCAAGGAATTATAAATTCATCAGTACAGAGTCAAATATTACCCTTTCATTCAAGTTTGTCTTTTGTCATGAGTTTTTTTCCAACTATTCCAGTCCCCAGTGATCTTCTCTTATGACTACTCATAATATTTATGACCTATATTGTTCCCTTTGGCTATCATCTAGTATCTTATATTGCTAGTTATTTGTCTTGTTTTCTTAATTAAATTAGAGACTCTTGGAAGAGATGAGCCACGATTTACATTTCCATTATAAATTCCATGGGGCTAATTGCTAAGTATCTAGGAGGTGCTCAATAAAAGCTTCTAGAATAAATGAGAACTATAAATTCTTTAAGGAAAAAAGAAAGTATATAAAAAAGTAAATGAAACTTCTTTGGCAACAACTATTAGCATATTGAGGAACCACATGAAAAGATATGAAGGGCTGGGGTAGGAGAATGAAGTAAAAATTGAATGTGACAGTAGTACAGAAATTCCAAACAGTAGGACAGCCAAGCATTTTTTGTGCATAGCTTCTAGTGTACTATATGATACCTTGACAGTAAATTCCCTTTTCCCAGTTAAGGTTTCTTAGGGTAATATGAGCTTCATTTTTATTATATATGCTCAACTAAACTGCAAAGTGCTGTGAGTGGAAGGAAGACAACTAGGGAAGAAAACTTGACCCTGAAGAATCTTTCAAAGGAGTAAATAATATTCATACAGTTATACCTTCTTTGAACTGTGGGGAAAAGAACCTGGATTGCGTGGCCATCAGAAAGTCAGGATTCTTATTCTAAATCTGCCATATCTAGTTAGGTAATCCTGGAAAAATCACTTAATCTTTCTGGGCCTCAGTTTGTTGGTTTGTTGGTTTTTATGGATAAAATGAGGAATAGGGTTAGATAATCTCTGAGGTCCCTTTCTGCTTTAAAATATTACAATTCTAGAATTCCAACTAAAATCGGGTATAGACTTCAATTTCATCTATTTTGAAATCATTGTGATTTCATATCATTTTTTCCCTTTTACACATGTACTCCTCTCTCTCTCTCTCTCTCTCTCTCTCTCTCTCTCTCTCTCTCTCTCTCTCTCAATCTATCTCTCTCTCTCTCTCTTCCTCCCCCCCATGTGTTCTCATTATACCTCCTACTCCTACTTTCAATGTTCTGCTCCCTCTGTGTCTATAAATCCTCAAAATAGAATTTAAACTGACAAGACTGTACAAAGGGTCAGCTTTTCTTTAAAACTAAAAATTTGTAAGAAAGACAAGCATTGCAAATGCTATTTTTTGAACTTTTCCATTCCCATTCCAGCTTTAAGAGTGCCCGGAGACTAGACAGTCTTTAGTTTTATATTCCACTCTAAAAGGGTTTCTCTGTTCTCTCAGGATATTGTGATTTATTTTCTCGACATATTTTCTCTCTTTGTATCTGGCACTAAACAAACATTTCCAATGTAGGTGTATATGGAACATGGCAGGTGTGCATGGTTCTTCTTTGTTGAACTGAGCCGGGACTAACAGGAGGAGAGGTAGTCTTTATCCGAAGTGTCAGCATAGGGACAGGATGTATTTATCCCTCTGAATGACTGTTATCTTCACACTTTGTTTTATTCAATTCCAGAGTCTCACTCACAACCACTGACCTACTCCATAGGACTGTCTGAAGGGCACAGACTGTCCACTTTCAGTACTTTTCAGGCACTTTCTAACACTACTCCCATGCTTTTTCCCAACTAAAATTCCCAATGCTGTTTTCCTTCCTTACAGCTTCCTGGTGGAGGATACATTTCCTAAGGGAAATTGAAAGAGTTCTGGTAGAGGAAACAAGCGTATTCAGTTTGTTCCTGTAACATAGGATTTTTTACTAAGGCTTTCTTGAAATTAATACAAAGGACTAGAACAAGTGACCTTGTGAACCTCATTACCTGAGTTACTATTGTGTGGCTCCAAATCACCAGGATGCAATGAAGAAACCAGATTGGCCTCTCCAAGCACTCATTCCTCTAGTAGCTCCCTAAGTGTTGAGTTTCATTACATAAATGCGAAACCTCAAAAAGAGAAGTAACTATGTAAGGTCAGGACTAAGAATGAAAAAAAAAATCGAGGAAATGAGTCTTTTCTAAAAAGAATCGACAAAGATTGCAATTCCCTTGCTAGGTGACTGGCTGCTAAGGTAACAAGGCTTCGAATAACAGTAATTCAAAGGAAATATTTTGCTATTTAGCCAGAAGTAACTGTGAATGTTGGTTCTCATAGGATTAAGTTAGTTGGTGCTCTGATTTCAAAAAAGAATATTTGGATTTCTTAAAAAAATAGATGAAAGTGGGCCAGCTGGGTGGCTCAGTGGATTGAGAATCAGACCTATAGACAGGAGGTCCTGGGTTCAAATCAGATTCAGACATTTCCTAGCTGTGTGACCCTGGGCAAGCCACTTAACCCCCATTGCCTACTAGCCCTTATCGCTCTTCTTCCTTGGAACCAATACACGGTATTGATTCTAAGAAGGAAGGTAAGGGTTTAAAAAAGATAAAAAAGATGAAAGTCATTAAAGAGAAAAATGAAATAACCTACAGAACTTTTACTGAAACAAATATAATCCATCCATATATATATATATACATATATATTCATATAATAGATTTGTCTGATTTGAAATATTTTTTATTCAAGAAGGGACAAAATGTATTGAATGATCTTTTGAAACAGTGTTGCATACTATTGTCTCTTTGTATTCAAAATATCCTCTCTCCCTTTGCCTTTCTCCTCTGTGTTTACAACTTCAGTTGTTCACTTTTAACTTATAGCGATATTTAGGGTTACATAGTGTTACAGAGAGGTATAGACTTCAGAGGGCATATATTTCAAACTCTTCAATTTATTGATGAGGAAGTGAGGGCCCAAAGTGGGTGATCTTAGTAAGGTTACAGAGAAACTCCAACCCTTTGTCCTAAAACTCTTTCCACTAGACCAAATTGTTCTTGTTCTGTGTGCCAAATATTAGGAAAGACAACAATAATAGCTACTCCTGTTTATAGTAATTCAAGCTTCATAAAACTCTTTATATCATTTCAACTCATTCTCATAACACGGCTCCTGGTAGGTGCCGTTATTATTTCCACTTTGTACACAAAGAAAACGAGACTGAGAGATGCCTATTTGTCCAGTCACATAACTAGTAATTATGTAAGGAAACTTTGAACTCGAATCTCCTGACTCCATGTCCCATGTCTAAGATGCCTTAGAATAATCAGAGAAAGTGCATTAGAATTTTGAAAGACTTTTAAAAGATCATACCCTATGAGGATCAGATGAAGAAACGAAATATGTTTAAGGTAAAGAGGAAAAGGTTTGGGGAGGATAGTGAATGGAGTGTTCAAAAATGCTACCTGAGAATAGGATTGGAATTTCTGGATCATCGATTAAAATATAGAAATGACTATTCAAGAATGGAGAGCATCTAGTAAGGATTATAGAGACCATATTGGCCTGGAGACTTACAAAGCTGATTAAAAGAACAAAAGTTAAAATGGAGAGGTGAGGGAGAATACTACCTCTTATAAACATAAAGCTACCATGAAAATTAGTCATCATGTAGGAAGACTAGTAGAAAAAGTTATCCATAAGTCTGCAGCAGACAAAATACAAGAAAGTAGTCAGTACTAAAATCCATGGTCTCAAAAGTCTCTCTGTCTCTGCCTACCTTTTCATCTCTAGGCCACTTTTTTCACTTAAGGAAAGTGGGCATAAGAAAAGTTAACATCTTTAATAGGCATTGAACTAAGGGTAATAAAAACTTAAATAATGTATTGATAAGATCATTTCTCTCTCCTATACCTCAACAAGTGAATCTGTGATTCCCACCAAAGGGCCCACCATTTCGCTCAAGGTCTGAGAGAACATCCTTCCTGGATAAATATCTTCTTTTCAATTTATATTTTAAGTTATTTATCCAGGAAAGATGCTCTCTCAGACCTTGAGGAAAATGGTAAAAGAAAGAATCCAATTGTTTTCAGTAGATTTAGTGGAATGTTTTGGAATATTAAATCACATAAATCAATAGTATTGTTTATATTACCAATAACATACAACAAACTCTGCACCTCAGTCTTTGGACTTCAAAGCCATATGAGGGTACATCAATAGATGATAATGCACAAAGACAACTGTCATTCTTGGTCACCAAGAGACTACCACTATAACACACAATTTGAGATCCAGAACAGCTAGGTCACATTACTTCACATTTTCCCTCATTAATTTACTTATTATTCTTGGCCTTCATTTTTCCAGATGAATTTTATTTATTTTTCTAGCTTGATGAAATTTTTTTTTAATACTTTGGTATAGCATTGATTATATACATTTATTTAGGTAGAATTTTCATTTTTATTATATTGGTTTGGCCTGTGTATGACCAATTAATGTTTTTCCATTTGTTTATATCAGACTTTAGTTGAGTGAGATATGTTTTATAGTTGTGTTCATATAGTTTCTAGTTTGTCTCATCAGGTAGACTTCCAAATATTTTATTTTGTCTATCCTTATTTCGAATGGATTTTTCTTTATATCTCTCACTTCACTCAATATTGAGAAAGCTTCTAGATCATTCACATTCCAGATAATGCTTGCTGATGGTTTTAGATAAATGCTGTTTATCATTTTAAGTAATATTCCATTTATTCCAATGTTTTCTTGTTTTTAATAGGAATATATGTTCTATATTTTGTCAAAAGTCTTTTCTGTGCATCTATTGAGATAAAAATATGGTTTCTGTTGTTTTTGATATGGTCAATTTTTGCTGACAGTTGTCATTATACTGAATCAGCCTTGCATTCCTAGTATAAGACCTATCTGGTTATAGGGTATAGTTCTTGTAATTGCTGTAATCTCTTTTCTAGTAGTTTATTTAAAATTTTTTGAATCAATATTTATTAGGGAGATTGTGTTATAGGTTCTCTCTTTTTTCTTCTTTGATTAGGTCTTAAGACTATCTGTGTCAAAGTATTTTGTTAGAAATTCTTTAGTTATTTTCCCAAATAATTTATATGGCACTGGAATTAATTGTTCTTTATTTTATTTTTCATATAAAATTAGATATTATAAATCATTGTGTAAACCTTATATATGTTACATAAATGCCATTATTGTTGTTATCATTGTTATTATATGTTCAGACCATATACTCTTTAAGCTTTCTTTTTAAATATGAAAGGACAGAGAGCGTTATAAGAAAAATGAGCCCAAAGAGTGTGAAGGGTCAATGGAGATTTTTTCCCAGAGATCATGTTGATTCCTCTGCAGAAATTTCTATTGTAGCTAACCTTGCTGGGCTTTGAGATCCCCTGGCATATATGTACATTCATATGTATACATATGAATGTATATGATATATCTATATATATTCTTATATACACATATCTCACTAGTTCCTATTTTTCTTGGTCTCTAACCCACTCAAGACATACCTCTGGAATGAAGATTCAGACTATATACACATATACATACATATACACATATGTTTATTTTACATGTATGTATATATAACATAATACAAACCCAACATGTGTGTATAACCCCAAATCAACAAATAGAAATAAAGTACTTACTACATATTAAGTACTTTGCTAAGTTCTGGGAAAATAAATATAGGTAAACAAGTTTCAGTTCTAGAGGAATTTACATTCTAATGGAGGTTATACACAAAAGTTAGGAGAAAGTTAAACTGAGACAGATTACAGGTGATCATGCTTTTACATAAGGATTTCCTAACATGAAAGTTGCAGAGGGTCTCACCAATTGAAAGAGGAGGCCTACAGGTCTGGTAGGAGGGACTAGAAAATTAGGAGCTATTAGAGCTACGTAGAGATATTGACTAAACAACATTGAAGTTTATGTATGAAAATTGATAGAGGAATCATCAGACTTTAGGAATAACTTTAGAATACTGAAATTTAAATTCTTGGAAGTAGAAAAGACTTGAGTGGTCATCAGTTCCAACCCATACCCCAAAACAATCTCTTCTGTATCACAACAATTGCCACTTAGTTATTATAGACGTTGATTGAATACTCATGAGAAAGAAGCCAATAACTCCCAAGGAAGCCCATTCTAGTTTTGGTATAGCTTTAGGGATTTGTGGCATTTATCCTATCCTCAGGACTAAATTTACTTGTCTGCAACCTTCACACATTGCCACCATCTGAGAGAAGAACCTTCTGAGTGAAATCTAGAACTGCCATTTTTATTAGCCCATTTCTGGAAATGGTATATTGGATCACTGATATAAAAGAGTCTTAGAGATCATCTATTTCATGTAGTCCACCCCACCTGTCCTAATTTTATATGTGACTAACCTCAGGGCCCAAGAGATTACACATTTACACAAAGTCCTTTAAATACTAAGAGAGCTGGGATTTGAACCTAGACTCTCTGACTCTCCATTGTACAACACTGCATAGATAGAGGACAAAACAGGAAGAAAAACAGTAACATTTGGGTTTATTGCAATGTAAAAGAAAATATTGCAAAGTTGTTGATTTATACTGTATCACCTAATAAAACTGGAAACATCCTACATACATAATATAATATACATAATATAAGGGGAAATTTCAATTGCTAATCTTAAGAAAACACTTGCTTAAGCAAAGGACATTTGAGACACTGACAATAGCAATTTCCTCCCTCCAAACTTTAGAATAGTATAGCCTACAGCAATAACCTTTCCATGGAAGTCTTAGTGCTAGTGACACCATGAGGGTGTGTATGAATGTGTCTGTATATACTTCTTTCTAAATCTGTCAATAAACCTTCAGGGGCTTTCTCAGTTGTTATAGCTTCTGTTTCTTTATAGTTCATTAATTTATTTAAGACTAGAGGAAAAATTAATGGAGAGAAAAGATGTTAAGAAGTAAGATTAATTTGATTTCATTATGCTCTGATTTGAGCCTTGTTCCATGTAATGTGGGGAGGAATGAATCTAAAGAAACTTTTAAAGGCAAGTAATTTAAACTAATCCTTTCATGGTTGATCTTTTTTATTATATTCTAATGAAGCAGTGATTAACTCAATCCAAATTCCTGAAATGAAGTTTGCATTCAATATATATCTTGATCAACTAAATATTAATTTTCTATAAGTAGAGATATATAGACAATGTCTAGGATTAAGATCCTAGCTTGGGGGAAGGATGCTTAAATTCCAAGGAATCAGAATTTTAGAATTGGAAGAGACCTCAATGGCCATCCAAGCTAACCCATATCTAAAAAAAATGTATTTCCATAGTGTATTTAAGAAGCAGTAATCCATGCTTTTCTGGAAAAATATTTAAGGAGATGGAATTTTCCAATTCCTGAAGTAGTGATTTTTGTAGAATTGTCATTGTTAACAAATTCTAAATTTGACATTTTGTAATGTATACCTCTTGCCCTTTGTTCTGACCTTTAAAGTCAAGTAGCTCATTTTAATAAAAATCTCTAAGAACAATAATGATATCTAGCATTTATATGCCATTTTGTGATTTTCAAAGAGCTTTGACAATATTTTCTCATTTTATAAGTAAAAGAACTCTCAGAGGTAGTGACATGGGCATTGTACCCCCAGAAGCTCAGGCAAACTATTATCAGTGAAATTCCTTTGCTCCCTTACATCCTCATGACACTTGGCCTAAAACATCTAATGTCCCCCTTAAGACCCTGACGTGATTGTCCTCCTTTGATTGTCCTCTAGATTTAAGATGGACAGAGATATGCACCTCCAGGCTACACCTCGATTCTATCAGGCTACATCTCATACATCTGTCTGTTCCCTAAAACTAAGGAATCTTTGTGAGGGTCACTCCCTATGTCTTCAGGCAGACCCCAGTCAGATGACCACCCCACCCCACCAAAAGCCTGAGTGACCACCACTCTAGAGTCATGTCCACACTATGACACAGCATTTGTTGTGAGAGTATAAAATACCCAGAACTGTTGTAATCTGGGGGACAGCTTTTCCATCCATGCTGTCCTCCAAGGATGATAACCTTTCCATCCATGCTGTCCTCCCAAGGAGCAGCCTTCCATCTTGCAGTTCTACCTGTACCATCCTCCTGGCCATTTTCAATATTACTCTCTAAATTAATAAATTCCTCTTTTTAGTTTTAAAAGCTAAGTTTTGGAGGCTTGCATTCTTGCAAAAGGTATTCTTCCCAAACCCCAGGGGTATACCTCTTCAACCCCAATACAGTAGTGATATTATTATTCCAATTTTGCAGGTAAATAAACTGAGGCAGATAGAGTTTAAACTCTTGGCAGAGAGGTGGAGGAATATTATGTATAAGACACAAATTTTTGGACATAGCCATTGTGGAAATTTGTTTTGCTTGCCTATGCTTATTTAACCAAAAAGGTATTCATCCTTTTTTTTTTGTCATTTGGGGTGGAAGGAAAAAAAATACATGTTTAATAATTTAAAAATTTAAATGTAATTTCTAAAATTATTGAAGTACAACTTCCATAAAAATTCTGGTCCATCTGTGTGGCAAGAAACCCCAGAATTCCTGATGACTATAATAGAGGTATATTAAGCTTAGGTAAGTCTTAACAAATGAAAAATCTTCAAGAACAGGTCAAGTGTTGAGATTTGTTTCTCTCTTCTGAAAACTAACCTAACTATATTTAGAAAGGGTTATCCCTAAACTTGATGAGGGATAAAAAGGGATGGTCAATAGAATTCTGGCCTTAGAGTCAGGAATATTTGATCTCAAATACTTACTATGGTACCTACTAGCTTGATGATTACTTAGCTTCCATCTCTGAGTCTTAGCTTCCTCATCTCTAAAAGGAGGGAGTTTGACTTTCTATTTCTTGTGGCTCCTTTAAGCAACATAGGTGCTAAATATTATAGAATAACTTTATTGTTTTTTAATAATATTTTTAAATTTTTATTTAATTAGTTAATTTAAAATATTTTTCCATGGTTAAAAGATTCATGTTCTTTCCCTCTCCCCCTCCACCAATCCCCTCCCATAGCTTATACACAATTAAACTGGGTTTTACATGTGTCACAGATCAAGACCTATTTCCATATTATTGAGGTAGTCTGTATTGGTAGGTGCTGAGGAGAGGTAGATTCCTGTGTCTAAACTGTAGCTATGCTCACCCAGAAGTTGTGTTTTAATAATATTGAGAAATAACTTTCCTCTCTTTGCTGAAGAATAGTTATTCCTTTCTATTCAGAGAAGATATAAGTACAATGTGTATGAAGTATTTTTGTAATTTTAAGGAATTAATGACCTCTGAATTCCCTCTGGCTCTTAGATTTTACACAAAATAGTGTCCATTCACTCAAAAAGACTGTCAATTGCAGGAACAAAGTTAATTTCCAGGACAATATATGTAAATCAGGCAGTAAAAATTGTATGTAATGCAATTAAATTGTTTATTTCAGTCTGTGAATATCAACCCAACATATTTAATGAGTGGCAACTTTACTTAAATATAAACTCTACAATTAACAATTGAATCATAGTTTTATCCTTCCCTCTCACCATTCAAATTAAAATGAGCACAAAAAGAAACCTAATGAGTTATTTATCCCATTACTAAGGATAGAGATTTCATTACTTATTCTCTGGGTCTCTCATTTCTACTTGTGGTTCATTTTTAATATGTGACAAGATTTTAACCTTTCACCTGTGACTACAACATTCCCTTAATAGCTGGTGAGTAAGATAATAACTGTCTAAGCAATAGGAGTGAGAAGTAAAAATAGATCTAATTAAAAGAGATAAAAAGGAAATTATATTTTGTTAAAAGGTATCATAGATAAGAAGAGTAATATCAATACTTAACATATATACATGAAATGGTATAGCATTCAAATTTATAGAAAAATTAAATATTTACAGGAGGAAATAGTAAATCTAATAGGGGAACTTCAACTTTCTCCTCTCAGAACTTGATAATTTAACCCAAAAAATAAATAGAGAGAATTTAAAGAGGTGATTAGAATTTTAGAAATATAAGATATAATATATCTCTGGAGAAGCTGAATGGGGAAAGAAAGCAACATACCTTTTTCTTAGCAATGAATTAAACCTGCATGAAAATTGACCATATATTATGTCATAAAAATCTCAGAAACAAATGCAGAAAAGGAAAAAATGTTAAATGCATCTTTCTCAGATCATAATGCAATAATATTACATTCAATAAAAGAGCATGGGAAGATAGATTAAAAATTAATTGGAAATTAAATTTAATTCTAAAGAACATGAAGGTCAAAAAACAAATCATAATAACAAACAAACCAACAGAAATCATGTGATTATCTTAATAAATGGAAAAATGTTTTGAGAAATATTAAATAATACCATTCTTATTAAAACACATAGGATCATAGGAATAGAGATTTTATTAAAATAACTAGTTATCAGTAATTTCATTGAAGAATGACTACAATGAAACAACATTATGGGGTATGGCTAAAGCAATACACAGGGGGAAATGTTTATCTCTGAATGTTTACATCAATAAGTGAGAGCAGGAACATAATGATGGATTGGGCATGAAACGAAAAAAGGTAGAAAAAGAACAAATTAAAAATCTCCAATTAAATAGTAAATTGGAAATATTGAAAAGTGAAAGTGAGATGAATAAGGTTGAAATAAAGAAGATTATTGAACTAATATATAAAACTTGCTTTTATGAAAAGAAAACAATAAAACAATAAAATAGACAAGCCATTGGTTAATTTGATTCATAAAATGATAGAAAAATTAATTTACCTGGATCAAAAGAGGAAAGAGATAAATTTACCACTAAGAAAAAGGAAATTAAAGTAATTATTAGGAGTTATCTTACCCAATTGTATGCCAATAAATTTGATGAATTAGATGAAATAAAAGAATATTTACAAGAATATAAATTTCCCAGATTAACAGCAGAGGAAATAGAAAAGTTAAACGATCCCATATTTGGGGAAAAAAAGAAAAAAACAAACATCAATGAACTTTCCAAGAAGAAAATCCCTAGGGTCAGATGGATTGAAAAGTGAATTGTACCAAACATTTAAAGAATAACTAATCCCAATGTTATACAAATAATTTGAAAAAATAGTCCAAGAAGGAGTTCTACCAGGTTTCTTTATGACAAAATTGCGGTGCTGATATCAAAACCAGGAAATGCAAACACAGAAAGAAAAGTATTGACCAACTTCCCTGATGAATTTTGATGCACAATTTTTATATAAGAGTAGGAGATTGCAGCAATATATAATGGAGGTCATTCACTTTGACTAAGTGAAATTTATAGGAGGAAGTAAGGGCTGGTTTAATATTCAGAAAACGATCAGTATAACTATATCAATAACAAAGCCAACAGAAGTTGCTTGCTTATCTCAGAATTCAGAAAAAGGTTTTGACAAAAAATAATCCTCATTCCTATTAAAAACACTAGAGAACATAGAAATAAGTGGAGCTTTTATTATATGCAATATCTTTCTAAAGCCACCAGCAAACATTTTCTATAATGAGGATGAGCTAGGAACCTCCCCAAAAGATCAACATTGTATTAGAAATGCTAGCCATAGCAATTAGAAGAAAAAGGATTTGAAGGAATTAAAATAGGCAATGAAGAAACAAAACTACCACTTTTTTTGCAGATGATATGACTTAGAGAATTGAGTAAAAAATTAATTAAAATCATTAAAAATTTTAGCAAATTTACAAAGTATGAAACAAACCACATAAATCATGATAATTTCTACATATTATCAGCAAAGCCCAGCAGCAAAAGATAGAAAAAGAAATTACATTGAAATTAATGGTAGGTAATGTAAAATACTTGAGAGTCTCCCTGTCAAGATTACAAAATACTTTTCACACAAATAAAGTCAGATCTAAACAATTGGGGGGAAATGTTAATTGCTCCTGCATAAGTCAAAGAAATATAATAAAAATGATAATTTTACCTAAATTAATCTTATTCAGTGTCATATAATTCGAGCTACCCTACACTTTTATACAGCTAGAACAAAAAAAAATTTAATTATTCTGGAAGAACAAAAAGATCAGGAATATCAAGGGTACCAATGGAAAAAAAAATAAGAAGGAGCCTAATGGTATCAGATCTCAAGCTGTATTGCAAAGTAATAATCATGAAAACAGTCTGGTACTAAAAAGAATTGATGGATAAATGGAAGAGATTTGTTACACGTTATTTAGGAATAAATAACCACAGTAATTTAGTAGTAATTTTGAATCAAAAGATTCAAGGTTTTGGGACAAGAAGTCATTATTTGACAAAAACTGTTAGGGAAATTGGAAAATGGTATGATAGAGATTGGGGATAGACCAATATCTCATACTGTACACCAAAATAAAGTCAAATGTGTATGTGATTTAGACATAAAGGGTCATGTCAAAGGCAAATCAGGGAAACATGGAAAAGTTTACCTGGCAGATATATGGATAAGAGAAAAATTTATGACAAAAGAAGAGATAGAGAGCATTATAAAATTTAAACTGGATAATTTTGATTATATTAAGTTTTAGACATCTTGTACAAATAAAACCAATGCTACCAAGATTAGAAGAAAAGTAGAAAGCTGTGGAAAATATTTCGAGCAAGTATATCTGATAAAAGTCTTATTTCTCAAACATATAGAGAGCTAAGTTAAAGTTATAAAATATTCTACTGATAAAAGGTCAAAAGATATGGACATGCATTTTTCAGTTGAAGAAATCAAAGCTATATCTTGTCATATGAAAAGTGCACTAAATCACTCGATTAGAAAAATGTAAATTAAAACACCTCTGACATGCTACCTCATACCTATCAGACTGGCTAATCTGACAAAAAAAAAAGGAAAATGATGAATGGGAAAGGGGCTATGAGAAAATTGGAACCCTAATGCACTGTTGATAGAGTTGTAGTCTCATACTCTAGGGAGCAGTTTGTAATTATGCCCAAGGTACCAGTAGGTCTATACCTTACAGAGATCCAAAAAAAAAATAAAGGACTTATTTGTAAAAAATATTAATTGTGTCTCTTTTTGTGGTAGTAAAGAATTGGAAACTGAGGGGTTGTTCATTAATTAAGGAATGACTGAACAATTTTGGCATATGATTTTAATGGAATATTATTGAGCTATAATAAATGATAAGCAAGGCCATTTTAGAAAAAAAACTGGAAAGATTTACATAAACTGATGCAAAGTTAAATAAGTAGAAGTAGAACATTGTACACAATGCCTTTTTTTTGATGAACAACTCTGACTATTTTTGTAATACATTTATTGATCTATGACAATCACAGACTCATGATGAAAAATGCTATCTGCTTCCAGAGAAAGAACTGATGGAGTCTGAATGAAGATGAAAACATACTATTGTTCACTTTCTTTATTTTCCCATTTTTTTCTATTTGTTCCACAAAATGACTGATATGGGAAAAAAAACACTTTTATGTGATTGCACATATAAAATTTATATCAGATTACTTACTATATCAGGAATGGGAGAGGGAAGAAATGAGGAAACAAAAATTGAAATGAGGGAGAATATTTGCAACAATTAAAAATGAATTTGCAAAATTGTTTTTACATCTAATTGAGGAAAATAATGTTTTATTTTAAAAATAAGTGGGAGAAATGTCCATGGAAGGGCCCCATTTTACTATCTTTATTAATTATCTTTCCATATACTGCTCTAAAGCAGAGTAGTTACATTTAAAGCCCACAAAACTCCTAAGTCCTTGAACCAGATTAGAATGTATTTGGAAAGTGTTTAACAAAATAAATAAAAATACAACACAACATAGGTAATTTGTAGTTTTTGAAGTCAATATATGGCCCATGATGATCTTTTTGAATGTGACACCTTTGAACTAAAGCATGCTTCAAATTTTTCTCTATCCTAATCAATAAAGAAATTAATTTCTAGGAGAGATACAGCAAACTTGTTTTGCTTCTTGGTATTTATATAGGTCTTTCTTTAAGTACTTTTTGGTTAAAAAATTCTCCATTTTCAGTGATTTCCTTTATAAAACTTGAGGAGTAGAAGAAAGTGGGTCTTTATATAAGAAGATTAGGAGTTCAAGTTTGGAATTAATTTCTTAGAACCCACAGATTATTCTTTAAGACTATATAGCAGAATGGTTGCCAATCTTCATGATTAGTTGGATACATCTCATAAAACAGTCTTGGAATAAATAGGTTGATTAAAAAAAATCTAAGTCTTGAAAGAATTAACTTTCATGTTGTATTGCCCTCACAGTGTAATAAAAATACCCCTAAATGAAAATGTGATAATAGAAACATTGAAAGTGATTTAGCACATAATCCTTCACCTATTACATTACTGTAGAGGAATGAGTCTCATTGCCTAACAAGTATTGTTTATTTTTTACTTTAGCAATCCTTTATTAAATGTCTTCTATAAAACAGAGACTGAAGATGCAAAGATAAAATCAGATAATTCTTGTCTTTGAGGGGCTAGCATTTTATTGGAGAGAGCCATATGTGAGCATGTAAGTAAATATAAAATATAGACAGAATAATTTTTAATATATTTTATTTGATCATTTCCAAGCATTATTCGTTAAAGACATAGATTATTTTCTTTTCCTTCCCCCCACCCCCCATAGTCGATGCGTAAGTCCACTGGGCATTAGATGTATTCTTGATTTGAACCCATTGCTTTGTTGATAGTATTTGCATTAGAGTGTTCATTTAGAGTCTCTCCTCTGTCATGTCCCCTCAACCTCTGTATTCAGGCAGTTGCTTTTCCTCGGTGTTTCCACTCCCATAGTTTATCCTTTGCTTATGAATGGTGTTTTTTTTCTCCTGGATCCCTGCAAGTTGTTCAGGGACATTACACCGCCACTAATGGAGAAGTCCATTACGTTCGATTATACCACAGTGTATCAGTCTCTGTGTACAATGTTCTCCTGGTTCTGCTCCTCTCGCTCTGCATCACTTCCTGGAGGTTGTTCCAGTCTCCATTGAACTCCTCAACTTTATTATTCCTTTTAGCACAATAGTACTCCATCACCAACATATACCACAGTTTGTTCAGCTATTCCCCAATTGATGGGCATCCCCTCGTTTTCCAGTTTTTGGCCACCACAAAGAGCGCAGCTATGAGTATTTTTGTATAAGTCTTTTTGTCCATTATCTCTTTGGGGTACAGACCCAGCAGTGCTATGGCTGGGTCAAAGGGTAGATACAGAATAATTTTTGAGGGAAAGATATATCCACTATAAAGGGTTGTTGTTCAGTCATTTCAGATTCTTTGTGTCCCTATTTTGGATTTTCTTCAATGATACTGGAATGGTTTGCCATTTCCTTCTCCAGCTCATTTTACAAATGAGAAAATTGAGGCAAAAAAGGATTAAGTGACTTGCTCAGGATCACACAGGTCATGAATAAGTAAAGCTATGTTTGAATTCTGGAGGATGGGTCTTCCTGACTCCAGGCCAGGGGTAATCTGTTCACTGTGGCACTTTGCTGCCCTTATGAAAGGTAATTTGTTGATAATAGAGTAGGGTTCCAGAGAGAAGAAGTGAAGTGAAAAATGGGATAGGGCTATCAGAAGGATGGGGCTGAAATGGATGTGAAATAGGTGAAAAGGAAATATTATTTAGAGAGGAGAACTTGTCTTGTAGTAGGTTACAACTTATATTCATAAAACAATAGGGTGTTTGTCAAACTTTTCATTGTGGTAATATGTAATACTGATCATGTTTTCTGTACCTGAAAATGAGGTTGAATTGTGTGTATTGGCATGGATTGGTGGAGTAATGATAAAAGATTGTATCAACACAATGGTAGAGCAGAGACCATTTGAGGTGATGGAATCATGAACCCCCTCTCTTTATAGAAAAGAGAAGAAGGCTTGAGAGTCTCACCTTAAGGTAGGTCAGCTTTGAACTTCCTACAATTTTTTTAATCCTTGCCTTCACTCTTAGAATCAATAATAAGCATTGCTTCCAAGGCAGAAGAGTGCTAAGGGCTAGGAAAAGAGTCTCAAGTGACTTATCCAGTGTCACACATCTAGGAAGTGTCTGAGGCCAAATTTGAACCTAGGACCTCCAATCTCTAGGCTTAACTCTCTATTCTCTAAACCACCTAGCTCCCCCTAACTCCTGTAATGTTGAACATATTATTTTAACCCTGGGGTTTGAACTGAGCCTCAAGAGATTCTCCTTTCCTAAACTAGTGATTGATATGGAATGGGGAATACAAAATTAATTAAATTATGATATATAATCAACAGACAGCATTATATCTGTACTAATTATACATGGATTATTGTGTTAGAAACTAGGGATAAAAATAGGTATCTCCGTGGAATTTATAATCTAATTGCAGAGGTAGGACATATATTCAAAAAGGCAACATAATAATAGTTGACATTTATATAGCACTTTAACGACAACAAATTGGTTATTAATATATAGGAACTATTTCTCACTGTGGCTCCACTATCCTAAAGTCAGATTGTCTATATCTATACCTCAGGGTTATTGTGGTAACCCTAATGGATCAGAATTTATTTTCCCAATTCCATTTGCTTGCCACCCCCCACATTAACCACCAACAACTAGTGTTCCATTATCACAAGAATAGTTAGCATCAATTAGCAGTTGCAATTAACATTTAATTTAAAGCTATAGCAAAAAACAAAAATCTCAATATTTGCCCTCAAAATCTGAAATGTACTCTCTCCCATATCTGATTGATCTCTAGGGAGAGTGCCTCAGACTTAAGACTGTTCTACATAACATTGATTCAACCAAATTTGTATAGAAATTAAGCATAGCTAATGGAATCATCTAATCTTAGCTTGCTAAAAAGCTGAATCCTGAAGGTTGTGCCTGGGGGCATGAAAAGTCCAGACAACTCAACTTCAAATATAGAAAAGCCTGCTTAGACAAAGTTTTTTTTTTTTTAACCCTTTAAACCCTTGCCCAGCTCACACAGCTGGGAAGTGTCTGAGGTCAGATTTGAACCTAGGACCTCCCATCCCTAGGCCTGGCTCTCAATCCACTGAGCCACCCAGCTGCCCCCACCATGCAGTTTTTATAATGGGCCAGTCAGAGAATATATGTGCAAGCTTCCATCTTTCTCCAAGGCTCTTCCATTATACATCATCCTTGCTGTCCTAGAATCAGGTTCCACCAGACATTTACACAATGGTGAATTACATTAATCAAGAACGTTTATGCATTCTATGTTGGTTCCTATAAAGACTAAGCTTTTTTGCCAGCCCTGAACTGCAAATAAATTACTCACTTTGATCCTCACCAAATCCCCATGAGATAAGCACTACTATTATCTTCATTCTACATATAAGGAATTTGAGGTTAACTGAGATAATGTGTTTATCGGGTGACAGTGAGTCTAAGTCAGGTTTCAAAATGAGGTCTTCCTGACTACGTCCAGCTCTCTTTCTACACCACTAGCTGCCCTGTAACAAAATAAAAGAAACATTTGCCGTGTTTTCATATGACATAGGAAATAAGCTGAAGAGACAGGGAGTCAGGGGTGTTTTCATGGCGGTGGTAGGATTTGATACAGGGGCCCCAAATCTCATGACTCCCAAGTCTCTCTTCCTCAAGTAATTTGTTTCTCCACAAAGAAAGAAAATCTTAAAAGCTCCTGAGATAGAATGCAATGTTACAGCCTTTCCCTGATATCCTACACCCTGCTGCTAAACACAGTGTGTAGGGAAAACACGAGAAACCAGGTCACAGTTATACCTTAATAGACACTCTTTTTTATAATCAATCCCAGGGCACAGAGGTGGCATAAAGGTTCTTCCCATGCCTTGGAATTTCTGTCTTGCATTTATGTAGTGTATTCCATTGCTGTATTGTCTCCAGTGTCATTCTTCAATAATCCTTCACTCTCCAAGTTCTGTGATACATGAAACCAAACTTTTTTTTTTAATAAATCCTGACTCACACATTCCATGAATGAACTATCCACCTCAGCTTCCAGGTGAGTATCTCAATTGACAACCATCACCATCCATGAAAAATCTTCATGCTTAAACAAGCCCTGGAAAAATACCTTTTCCTTGAAGAATTCCAGAATCTAGTAGCATGCTCTTTTCTTCTTAGCCCTGTAACACTTAGCTTCTTATATTTGGATCATGAAAGAAGATTAGAAGGAAAAGTCTAGAGGAGGGAAATGGTCATTTTAGGTCAGAAAAAATATAGGAAAAAGCAATCATTGATAGCTATAATTTATATAGCCCATTAAAACAATATACAAAGCACTTTAAAAATACTATCTCACTTGATCTTCACAATAACTTTAGAGCTATTGTTGTTGCCATTTAGTAAAGGAGGAAACTATCTGATAAACCTAAGTGAATTGCTTAAGGTCATATAATAATATTTAATAATAATAATAGATAATATTTATATAGCAACTCCTATGTGCCAGATACTATGTTAGGCATTTTACAACAATGACTCATCCATTCTTTAGGATAAGATTATTTGGCTTCCAATTAGTTTTTAGTCTTTTTTCTGTACCCCTTTGTGGATTATAATTTTTATAGTATTATGATCTGCTTTTCTGCATTTGGTTGTGAGGTTTTACATTCTATTATATAATCAGTTTTGTGAAGGTTCCAGGTACTGCTGAGAAAAAAGGTCCCTTTACAAATATTATCTCATTTGGTTCTCACAATGACCTTAAAAGGAAAGTGCTCTGAATAACTCCATTTCACAGTTGGAGAAACTGAGGAAAATAGAGGTTAAATGACTTGCTTAGTACCACACAGTTTGAGGTTAGATTTAAGGTCAAGAACTCATTCTTAGAGGCAGGAGGATGGAATCAACTATCACAATACTTAAGAAAAAAAATTAGAATGGTGTTAGTAAGAGAAAGGAAGAAATAAATATGAAAGATTTTAGGAGGAAAATATCAGATACTCAGAGATAGATTGTTTGGGGAGATGGAAAAAATGAAGCCAGGACCAAACCTTTAGGGTTAGAAGGAAATTTAGAGGTTTAGTTCCATCTACTCATTTCATAGATGACAACACTAAGACCCAGAAAGATTAAATAACTTACACAAATTTATATAAATACTAAAATTTTAACAGGTTTTCTGACAATAGTCAGTATTTTCTCTATTATATTATACACATTGGAATACTTAGAGGCCATCTCTGTTCTCTGTAATTAGTGACTTCCCTTCTGATATTATCTTCCTTTAATTCTCTACACAGATAAGTATGCATGTGTGTAATATACATGCATGTATGTATAAATATATGTACTAAAGGCACGAAAGATATATGCATTTATATGTATACATATCTTTAAAACATTTAGTCTTTTGAATATTGCTATTCCCATTATAATTAGTTTACAAACATTTGACAAGTCCCTATTATATATCAGGCACCGTGCTAAGTTCTGGGAATACAAAGAAAAGCAAAAGATAGTTCCCACTCTAAAGAAGATCTTAGTCTAATGAGGGAGTCAATATGAAAGCTACCTTGTACAAACAATATTTAGATACAAAGATGTATAGGTGAAGCTTCTTGACTCTAGGTGTAGCACTCTAACCATCTAACTTCCCTTCAAGGGAGGAAACATGAGGGATGCTGATTAGTAAGAATGGATCAATCAAGTAAGGTATTTTTCTTTGTTTTTTCTTTGTTTGTTTGTTTTAGGATGGAGATATGTTTGTGGGCAGTAGGGAAGTGGACAGCAGGTAGGAGAGATTAAAGGTAAGTGGGGAAAGGGTGATGGAGGAGACAAACTTTCAGAGAAGAGAGGATAGAATGGAATCAGGGCCAGGAGAGAGATTTGCCTGCCAAGGATAAAAGTGCTACCTCTTCATGTGAGATGGAGTAAAAATAGAGTTAATAGCAGAAGGCAATTGAATAATATGAGATGAGGAAGAGTGGAGAAGAAGGAGCTTTTGGCTAATGGACTCAATTTTTTCCATAAAATATGAGGTAAGGTTTTTAGCTCTGAGGGTGAGCCACAGGCAGTTTCAGGAGGGATGAAAAAGTTGGAAGAGCTGCTGTGTTGAGAGAATTACTGGGTTAATCAGGGAAGCCAAATAGGGATTGCTCTGAAGTAGTAAGAATCCAGTTGAGGTTATATAACATGCTTGTATCTATCTTCTCCTAAAGATTGTCATTTCTACCACTCTTTCCCCACTTACCTTTAATTTCTCCTACCTGCTGTCCACTGGCTTTGTGCTTTTCTCCAACTTCTTCAGTAGCATTTTTATAGGAAGCAAAAGTAGTGGGAGTGATACGGGGCTGAGAATATGAACTCTTTGAGGGCAAAGACCTTGTTTTTTTTCTTTCTTTTTAATCTTTAACTGTTAGCACAGTGCCTGGTATGTTTTAAATGCTTAATAAATTATTGACTGATTCATAACTTGGGTGAAAAAAGAGAACCACATAAAGCAAATGAATGAAATATGTATTCTTTGCTTAGCTCATTTTTACATCTGCTGATATTGTCAGAAAAGACCTTTCCCTTATTTTTTTGGAAATTTTCTTTTATTGTTTTATAAATATATATTTAATATATATATAAATACTTAAAGCATATTTCCTTTTTATGTTGTAAACAGGATGAGGATTTTGAAAATTTCATTCCCCTGATAGGAGAAGGCATCTCACGAATACATTAGTAAGAATAAATGGGTGGAGCTGACTTCCTCAACAGAGGAAGATATAAAGGAATCTTTAAATAATTTAGAAATAGACATCTCTCAGACAGAGATGAGAACTTAGCAGGATATTTAACTTGGAGTGGGGAGATATTTTGAAGCAGGAAAAGAAAGCAGGTCTCATGCAGGGTGTCACTGATAGACTAGCAGGCTCCAGGAAATTATGGCACATAAATAGGAAGAAATTACATCTAGAAATTATTATAGATTACTTCAAAAGCTTTATAATTAGTCTTCATGTTTCCATTCTCTTCCCTTTCAAACTGTTCTTCATGTAGTTGCAAAGTTGATATTCTTATAGTGGAGATATGTCTATGACAGATACCATCTCTATATTAAATAATGTTCTATGACTTTCTATTTCCTATATGACAAAATGCATAATTCCTAGACAAGCATTTAGAGCCCTCCATAATCTAGCTATCACCTACAACTCTAAAGTAATGGCATATTACTTCCTTTCATACACTGATTGCTCTAAGTCAGTTAGTTCTTCCCTAGACATGAAATTCTATTTTCCATCTCCAATAATATTGCTTTGGTAAAAGTGGTTTCTTCCATTGCTGGAAGGTGATTTGTCATTACTTATGTACCCTAAAAGCCCTAACTTCCATCAAACTATAGTTCAATTATCTCCTACTATTAGCAGTCTTTCTATAGCTTTCATTCCTCCAATTATTAGCCCATACTTTGATTTGAAATAACTTCACATTCAATTAATCATACATATATTGTTTCTCTTCCCTAATTCCTAGTAAAATGAAAGTACCTTGAGAGTAGGGACAAATTTTTGTTGTTCTATCACATTCTAGTCCACTTTCCATCTGTAGCTTTCTTTGATTTCTCTTTAAGGAAAAAGATGCTTCACGAAGGATGGTCTGAACCTTCTAATCTCATTACCAAAATATTAATTTAATCTTGGATACTCAGAGGATTTCTTAGTGCCTCAACCTCTTCTTCACTCTTCTTAAAGCCTGAAAGGTAGAATGCTAAATTCATCTTCATGCATCTTCCTCATTTCCAGGTTTTTTAGTGTGTTGTCTTCCACAGTTGGTTTATAAGCTTCTTAAAGCAGGGACTGTCTTTTTTCTTATTTGTATCCCCAGCACTTGGCATAGTGCCTGGCATATAGTAGGCTCTTAATAAATGTTTATCAAATTTAAGTGAACCATAGTTCCCTGTATAAATAGGCCCTTCGAAATGTTTTTTCAATTAAATTATTTAATTAAACAGATTAATAAAACTAGCATCACTTAAAAGTAAAACTAGCTTTAATACTTGCCAAACCTCCCACACATATCCCCAGGGAATTTGCTTCAGTTAAATAAATCAAAACAGAGAAAAGGGAAAAAAGGCCTAGAGATTTGTTACAACATTCAGAGGAATTGAAGTCATTGCGGTCTCTGGTAAGCTAGGAGGCATGAGGTTCATAGAAATATATTGAATTGCCTATTTCAAGACAGGAGCACTATAACTTGAGACATAAAACTAATGAGTTGGTTCTAAAGAACACTAGTGAATTTATGACTAAATAAGCAAGAGAGAGAATAACACAAGGCAAAGTAGACAGTTTTGATTATATATATATATATATTCATATATATATATATATATATTTCTCCAGATAATTCTCATGTAGTTGTAATTTTAAAGGAAACAGGTAACTGACAAAGGTCTTTACCATGTTTCACTGATATATACTGAAAATATATAGGGAATTGATTCAAGTTTATAAGACAAAGATCCATTTAGCAATAAATGGGTGACAATATAGGAGCATGAGATTTTGAAAGGAGGAAATACAACTACTGTTTGAAAAAAATGTTAAAAGTCATTAATAAATAGACAAAAGAAATTTAAGATAATTTTGAATATTCACTTCCTGCCCATTACATTGGTAAAGAGGACAAAAAAGAAAAAAGAAAAAAATAACATGCTGGAAGGGATGTGGCAAAATATACACATTAGTACACTTTTGGTGAAATGGTTCAGTCATTCTGGAAATCAATTTGGATCTATGTCCAAAAGGTTATTAAACTATACAGGCCCTTTCATTAAGCTATAGATACTCTAGTAGGACTTTATTTCAAAGAGAAAAAAAAAGATGAAAATGACTGATAAATAAGCACAAACAGGCTTATAGAAAATGTTTTCTTGGCAACCTCAAAAAGGAAACTAAGAATGTTCTCTTATGGACTGGATAAACAAATTACAGCATGTGAATATAATAGAATATTATTGTGCCATAAAAATAATAGTAGTTTCACAGAGAAGAATAGGAAGACCTTTGTGAACTGATACAAACTATAGTGAGTAAAAATAGAAGAGTAATTTGCATAATAACACTGATAAAGTAAAACAATTTTGAAAGGTTTGGTAAACCAAAGTCCAAAAGACTGAAGATGGAACATACCACTTACCTCCTGACTTAGTGATTATTAACTGAAAATATAGAAGGGCTTGGATTTTCAGACAAGGTCATTATGTGAATGTTTTGCTGGACTTTTTATACTTGTATTAATTTTTATTTTGTTTGAATTTGCCCAATTTTTGTGGAGGCAGTGAAAGGGTCAGATTGTAATTGCTTATAACAAATACATGAATGTGTATGTATATATCTCACAATATCATATGTGTAACATAATATTTATTTATACTGTGTATTATGGTTCTTGTTCAGTCATTTCAGCTGTATTAGACTCTTCATGACATATTTTGAGGTTTTCTTAGCAAAGATATAGAGTACTTCAACCATTTCCTTCTCCAGCTCATGTTATTGATGTGGAAGTGAGGCAAACAGGGTTAAATGACTTGTCCAGAGTCACACATCTAGTAAACATCTGAGGTCAGATTTGAACTCATAAAAATGAATCTTCTTGATGTCAAACCAAGAGCTCTATCCATTGTACCATCTAGCTAATGTTTAATATATACATATGACATATATATGATCATATACATATGTATATATATATATAACATACACACATATATTTAATGGAAAACATTGACTGTGGTTTAGGACACTTGGAGAAGTTGATCATTTCCTTGAGCCTCAGGTTCATGCATCTGTAAACTGAGGAATTTGGACCAGACATCTTTAAAAGATTCTTTTCAGTGCTATATTTATGACTCTATAGTAATGAGAATATATCAGCCTTACCAACTTGAATCTACATTGGCTAGGAATCTGACAGCTGGATTTAGTATCTAATCCAGAAAAAGCAAGACAGAGAATATTCACAAAAAAACATATTGAGCTGTGGTCTGACTGGCTGTAGTATGAGCCATTCCTCATGCCTGATATATATTCCTGGTTCATCTCTGCTTCTCAGAATCTATCTTCCCTGAAGACTCAGTTCATATTCCATTTATACTGGATGGAACTCTCTCAGTTTTCATTCATTTATAAAGGCTTCCTCCCACCCTAAACTAACCTATATTATACTTATTTGTGAACATGATATATCTGCACTCAGTAGTGCAGTGTAATTTTCTTAGGGACAAGGATTTAATAAATTAAAGAATATAATTTTGTAATTCAAGCTGCCATATATGAAATGTTCTATTAGTAGGAGACTCTCAGGTCCAGTTTTCTCCTGCTCATATATTCCTTAAGACAAATACAGCTTAAAGGGGATGAAAGTAGATTCTCATTTCTCTGAACCCACATATACATTTTGATTGGCACCGTACCAAGTCTCTTAGGAAAATATTAGTTCACAAAATTAAATATTCATGCCAAATTATGAGAATAAAATGTTCCTTAGTTATACTTATTAAAGGACTGGCATAATTTTTAAATTCACATTTAAGACATGATGTTCTTACACCATAAAACAATATTTCTCTTTTTTTCTTCACAACTCTCCTACCCTGACCTTGCAATGAGCACTGTTATTTTGTCTAATAGAAATACACTGTTGTATATTATGCAAGATTTCCATATTTATAAAGAAATATGAAATTTTTAGTTTAAGTAACATAAGAGGACAATTGAGAATGTTATTTCATATTGAAGACATTTTGTTTCTTTAAAGCTTTAACTAAAAAGAAATAGTCCCCATTTATCAGTCTAAAAGATCTTGTTCTTTCAACTTAAATTTACTCAGGAATAAAATAGGAGTACTTGTCTTGGAAATCAAAGGAAAAAAGAAAGAGAAATAATGGACCTAAGACTTTTTATGTCACAGACAGAGGCATAGATTAAATACATTTTTCAAAACTAATTACAATAATGATTTTTCAAAAAAAGAATTCATTTTCACTCTTTTTGGCTATAATCAAGTAACAAGTATTACTTTTCCATTGGAATAATTGAGTTGAATAATATTGGAACTAATGACTTAGTTCAATATACATATTCTTATTCTTCCCACATGCACATGCTGGGGACAGCCACATTATCCCCCATATCTTCATAAAGTTATGTCTATATCTGTTTGTTTTACTCTTTGACCTTTCAGAGACCTAGATTTCCCATATCTTGAGGAAAGATAAGAATCCCTTGAAATACTTTCCTTTGATGGGAATTGCTCTGGGATTCCTAACACATTCCTTCATCTCCAGAAAAATATATGTCAAAGTTCCCTGATATATATGTATGTGTGTACATGTATACATTTATAGGTGTATATGTATGTATATATGTACCTGCTTTTTGTGATTTTTGTCTTTTAAAGATCAAATTTTTGCCCCAGTTTCATCCTTATTTCATTTTTTTGTTTTTAATAAGTTTTATAAACAATCCTAAAAGTTTTAGAAATTATTTTGCTATCATTTCTAAGTATCTAGTCTTTCATTGTGCTTTCCTTCTCATTAGGAGTTTTGAGTCAATCCCTTTCACATTATAGTCTTTATTCATTATAAAAGAACATTTTTATTCTTCAATACTTTTTTTTCATATGTACTGCACTTATTCCTTTTACTCTTTTGTGTTTTTATTGTTCTTGTTCTTCACTTGGTACATCACTTGCTCTTTTATCATACTGGAAAATTGGACTTAAGGTTAAAATACAATGTGTCATAGAGCATCCATATAACTCTCTCTCTCTCTCTCTCTCTCTCTCTCTCTCTCTCTCTCTCTCTCTCTGTCTGTCTCTCTCTCTCTCTCTCTCTCTCTCTCTCTCTCTCTCTCTTCTATATGATGACATACTAGCTGCATTAGGATTAAGATGCTGTCAGGCACTGGATCTCACCACTTATCATTCAATTTTCTTGCTGGAAGTCCTTTCCCTTTTTAGATGATATTAGAGCAGGCTCTACACTGATGGGCCTTTCTCCCATTCAAAGGTTCCTGCTCTCTCCTATCCAAACTACTATAGTTGGAGGAATTAGTGATCCAGTCTCCCATCCTTGGAATGACCAATACTCAATACTCTTAGAATGCCTTGTTTACTTTGGAGTTAAAATTAAATGACATCTTTTATACAAGATCTTCCCTGATTTACCCAGCAGCAAATGCTTCCTCTACATTTATTTGTTTTGTGCATATTTTCCTTACACTGAAATATGTTCACATTATATCTCCTGATATAATGCAGGCTGATTCATTTCTATCATTGAATAAAGAATGTTTAGCACCATGATGCCTAGTGAATACTAGGTACTTAATAAGTTTTTGTTCATTGATTAATTCATGGAATCTCCAGCCATAGAGATTAGAGAAAATATTTATTTTGTTGACATAAAGCTATACCAAGAGACAATAATAGATGACGATAAAGCCAGAGAGAAATAGGAAAATGAAACTGAAGATAGTTGTTGAATGATATGGTGCATTAAAATATGTATACTAGTAACACTTTGTTCTGGTGTTACTAATTCTTTTTTTCCCAGAGGAATTTACTTGGTAGTAAATTATTCTCTTCTTTCATTGTTCTCAGTTTTATTACAATATTTGAATCATTGTTATTTTTTCTTTATGATCATGAAGATGAGGGAGGCCAAGACACTCAGAGTCAACCGTCTTTGTGATGTCAAATATCTTTTCTTTTAATTCTAGTCACTTGATTTTACTTATGCCAAATATTTTAAATGCTACATAGAATGTTATTTTTGTGCTAAGAATTCTTTTACCCTATCTCTAGTTATGAATTTCCTCCTATACATAGGTATAAAAAAGAAGTAAGGCAAGAATAGACATGAAAATCTTAGCATAAGACCCAAATATTCTACCTCATCTCAATAGCTGTCACAAAGAAACAGACAGGAGAATAACAAATCAATGAGAAATGGAACATATTTATCAATGTTTTTAATGAAATATAAATTTTCATCATTGACAGTTGAAGGCTTTAGCACCCCAACTCTAATATGAGGAAAGAGAAATGATGCTTAAGCAGATCCTGGTCACAGAAATTCAGTTTATATTTCCCTCTACAAAATACTCATCAAATCGCTATCCAGTCTTTTCCTTAGGACCTCTATGGAGGAGGGAGAGAGTCTAGTACCTCCTAGTTGGCATAAATTCATTTTTGGATACATGTACATGTTAAAATGTTTTTCCTTGCATCAAGCTAAAATTTTACTCTTTGTAGAAGTGAATTCTTTTCCCTTATAATGGCCATTTCAATATTTGAAGAATGTTTCTTCCAAATTGTCTTTAGTCTTCCATTCTCTAGTTTTACTTTATCTGTTGTTTAAACTTATCTGCATGTTTCAGGATCTCCTTTTTGTCATCCTCAAAACTGTCACCCCAACCCCCATTTCACTAATGTTCTTCTTAATATAGTGTTCCAATAAGGGTTGGTATATAACAAGGCAAGGGTATAAGGTACACTGGTGTAATCTACTCAAGTATAATCTAACCTCCCTCCCTTATATTTTGGACACTATACCTCTCCTATTTAAGTCTAGGTTTACATTAGCTTTTTTTGGCTTCTCAAAAATATATACATATATTAAAAATCTGTAAGTTTGCTAATTTATCAGCAAGTAAGAATTTTATAGTCCCTTTTACTGAATCTTTAACTTGGGTCTTTCACTTTGAAAAAGCACTGTTAAATATTTTGAGACATGAGTCTGCAAATTCATAAATGGTCACTAATCATCCCTCTCTTATTTAATCTTAATCATTTAATTTCTTTTATTTGGACGAAAGTGGGGTAAGGGAAAGAATGGCTTGTTGCCACTTCATAGTAAAGAAATACCAAGGCAGTGATCATAGAATAACAAAATGTTAATGCCATTAACAGAAAGAATGTTGGACCTTGTGTCAGGGAATCCAGGTTCAAGAGTCAACTCCTTTATATACTAGCTGTTTGATCTTTATAAAGTCATTTAATTTCTCTGAGTCTTATCTGAAAATGGGCACACTAGTAATTATATTATTCACTTCACAAAACTATATAAATATGAGTTATTGTCACCTAGGCTAAATTCCCCATTTCACACATGATGAAAATCATGCTCAGAGTGGTTAAACAGTTTAACAAGGATCACGTAGATAGGAAGTAACAACAACTGGGCAAGAACATAGCCAAGGGCATACTAGAGTCAATTTGAATCAGTCCATAAGAACCAATATTTAATTTTCAGTTTGAGTATGTATACATTGGAAATGGGCACTTGTTAGCATTCAGGACTAGATATTATTTCATTGATTGTCTAGGCTTAAGAAAATGGAGAATATCTTAATAACATAGTTTAAACTGAAACGTGCATAACGAATACTATTTTTCCCCGAAAGTCAGTAGTCAAACATTTACCAAAACACAAATGAATGTAAATCTCCTGATCAATGTGATGTGGTAAAAATAACATTTGACTTAGAATCAGAGGGATTGGGTTCAAATCCCTGCTCTGGACTCAAATCCTTTGCTACTTATATGGTTTTGGAAAAAAAAAATCAACTTCTCTAAGACTCATTTTCTTTATCTGTAATATAAGGAGATGATGGCTTTATTGGTCAATTCCAGGTACAAATCTAGGATTATCTAATAATTTTTATTCCCAGGTCCTTCATTGAAGAACACAGCTAGGGAAAAGGGGAAAATTTAGGTGATTAGTCATTACTGGAATACAAGTTAATTTTCCTTCCATCACTAGTATTTGGTATAATAGCTCATATTTATGTAGAAATTTAAGTTTTGTAAAGTTCTTGATATATATCATGCATACTTAATTTACACTTAATTTGATCCTCACACAAATATTCAGAAGTAAATACAATTTAACTTAAAGATGAGGAAGTGGAGGCATAGAGAAATAAAGTGAATTGCATAGAACAAACTCCTAGCAAATATCTCCAAGAAAGGTTCTAACAGAGGTCCACTGTGCTACACTGATCAAGTCAGCAAATATTCTGGTTGTGATAAGGTTTTGAAAACAGCTCCAAGGAGTGCTAAAGGAAAGATTCTAGTCAAGAAATCCATGTGAGAAGAAGCCATGAAATCATCTTGTTTTTTCCCCTTTATTCAACTTGTCTTTTCTTGGCCTGGTGACCAATAGCTCTGGGATATAAGGAGAATGTTTTAATCCCATTCCTTATATACTGTTTTAAAAAAGGGAAAATCAAACCTCATGGCAATGGAAAACCAAGCACTAGAAAACAAACACTCAACCTTTATTTGTATTCCCTGATTGTAATCTCATGTCTCACTCTCAGTGGTCTAGAAAATTAAAAACACCTGTCAAGTCTTCCATTACTGAATTAATTATATAGCTGGGAGCCAGAGAACAGTAATAGAAGGTAGAATGTACATGAATGTGCATGAGCCTATTAACCACCATCTATTCTAGGCAGTGTTACTGATGCTCCCCATTAAATGCAGCCAGATCATTGTCCTGGACCATAATTGAACATTTGCCTTTCTGCTAAGGTAGATGGCCTCCCTTGTGAAGCTATTTGTCACCAAGACTTAATTTGATAAATATTTGATCCAGTTGAAAATCTGTTTGAGAGGTTATGGTTATCTTGTGGTTTTTGTAAAACTTGAGGAACATGGGTCTGCTTTCTGATTACCTTAAAATAATAATTGTCTCACCTGAAGAAATTGTTATATTGAATGCTATCCCTGCTATCAGCTCTAATACATCAATAAAGTTCTTGCATAAAATCAGAGAGACAATAGAATAATGGACAAATCTGAGAGCCAACCTTTTTCCCCCCAGTACTGCTATATGTTATATCTTCCAAGCCAAAGCAATCTCTCTTTTCATACAGCAGCAAATGTGTCTTTAATAACTTTGGGGAAATTGCATCTAAGATATAAATTCAGTCTACTATTTACATGCCTGTTTGCACACAGTCTTAGTAATGTGAAAACATACAAAGGGATGAAAATATAACCAGAGAGATAAAAATTGCCTTTGTGTTGGTCAATATCTAATTTCTTATATGAATTTATTTTTTGGTATTATCCTCCACATATAAGGTTAATTCTTTCAACAAATACTAGCTTAAATGTATAAACAAACAACAAAAGATCTTTATTATATGCTAAAATTTTCTTTGAAATGTCAAAATTATGAGCTAAATATTATTTAGGTTTTTCCATTCCTATAGTCTATTGGGTACACATATCCAATGATGTATCCTAAATTTATATGTGTTAAACTAAGATGTTATGGAAGATTAAGAGTACAATCAAAATGGTAATCACAATTGATGGTAAAGTTATATAACACACACACATATATATATACATATATACATTTATATAATAGTGGTTATCAAAATATTCTACAGCAGTGGTTCTCAACCTTTCTAATGCTGTGATCCCACAATACAGTTCCTCATGTTGCGGTGACCCCAAAACAAAAAATTATTTTGGTGGCTACTTCAAAACTGTAATTTTGCTACAGTTATGATTCAGAATGTAAATACCTGATATGCATTATGTATTCTCATTGCTACAAATTGAAAGGTTGAGAACCGCTGTTCTACAGAGATACCTACTCATCCCTAAGATGCTTTCAGGGGTTCCAAGAGGTCAAAATTATATTCATATTAATACTAAAATATTATAATATCTTATATATAAGAAAATATGTATAAAACTCACATAAACAAAAGTTCTTTGAGGGGATCTTTGATAAAGTTTTTAAATTATAGGGGGCAGCTGGGTGGCTCACTGGATTGAGAGACAGGCCTAGAGACAGGAGTTCCTAGATTCAAATCTGACCTCGGACACTTCCTAGCTGTGTGGCCCTGGACAAATCATTTAATCCCCATTGCCTAGTCCTTACCATTATTATCCCTTGCAACCAATACAGAGTATTTATTCCAAGATGGAAAGTAAGGGTTTAAAATAAAATAAAATTATAAAGACAATATTTGGGGGGTAAAACCAAGATGTCAGCTTAGCAGCAAGGAAATTTGAAAATACTTTGAGCATCTTATCAAACTAACCTTAAAATATCTTCTCAAAATGACTATTGGAGTCATAAGCCAACAAGGAGACACAGTGAAGTAACTAGTGTGTACAGGGAAAAAAACCTTGAAAGTCAGATAGAAAGCGTTAATTTCATAGGATAAAGGAAACTAGAAGTAAAACTGCACAAGAGGAGTACAAGTTTCCCACCCCTCCATATACTGCACCAGGTTCCAAACCTTGGCACAATTCAACTTTGAAACCCTGGGACCCTGCCCAAGCCAAGAGCAGAGCATTGTATGCCCATACCTGGAATTCTCAGCCCTGGGCCAAGCCTGCAGTGAGGGTTCAAGTCTCTAAAACTCAAGCTCTGACCCTCAGGGCAAAGTAGTTCACAGTGCTCTGAGTCCTGAAAGCCATCAGCAGTTTCTAGAGGATACTGAATCAGCAACTTTCAGAGCTCCCAGTAGGCCATCATACCACCTTGGAAGAACATAAACTTGCAGAAAACTGGAACTAGAGGTCGAGTATAGCAGCAACAAAAAGTGATATTTAAATGAATGACCCTTTTATCCTTAGAACAGAGTCCACTTTTAACATAAAAGTGAAAAAAAATGGCTAGGAAAATGAGCAAACACCAAAAAAAAAATAAGTCAAACATCTAACCATAGAAAATTATTATGGAGGCAAAGAAGGGTAGGGCACAGACTCAGTAGGGCAAAGTGAGTGCAAAGCAACTCCATATAAAACATCAAAGAAAAGGGGAATTGGTCTCAGGCAGAGAAGAGTTCAAAAAAGAATTCAAAAATCAAATAAGAGAAGTGGAAAAATGGGGGAAAATGAAAGTAATGAAAAAAGAAAAGAACATATTAAAAAAGCAGAATTGGTCAAACAGAAAAAATCCAATGAAGAAAAGAATTCCATAAAAATACAATTGATCATAATGAAAAATAGTTTCAAAAGGTCAGAGAAGAAAATCATTCTTTAAAAATTATAATTGAACAAATAGAATTTAATGACTTTTTGAGACATCAAAGAAAAATAAAATGAAATCAAACGAATGAAAAAATAGAAAAAAAATAGAAAACATCTCATAAAAAAGCAATTGATTTGGAAAACAGATCGAGGAGAGGCAATCTTAAAAATAGTGGGCTACCTGAAAGTCGTGATAAAAAATATAGCCTAAAAATTATATTACAAGAAATTATCAAGAAAAGTGTCCTGACATTCTTGAAAAAGAGGGTAAAATATAAATTGAAAGAATCCACAGCTCACTGCAAATATTACAAATAGCCAGAAAGAAACAAATCAAATATCATAGAATCACAATCAAGATCACAAAGGATTTAACAGCTTCTACATTAAAGAATCAGAAGGCTTGGAAAATGATACTCTGGAAGGCAAAGAATTTAGATTTATAACCAAGAAGCACCTACCTATCAAAATTGACTATATTTTTTTCCAAAGGAAGAAATAGCCATTTTAACAAAATAGATTTCTATAAATTCCTGATGAAAAGATCAGACCTAAACAAAATATTTGATCTTGAAATATGACTCAAAGAATCATAAAAGGCATTTATACTTCTGACATTATTAAAGTTTAAAGCTGCACTAAGTGGGAAGGGTAAAATTTTGGGGATAGGCATTTGAATAAAAGTCAAGAGAGAAGTTTCTTAAACATAAAACACAGTTTATTATTAGGAAAATATGGATAGATAATAGAAAGAGAAAGAGAAATCTTATAATAGCATAAGATTATACCTAAGATCCCAATCCTGACTAAAATTTTCTCTAAGAAAACCCTAAATCTAACTGCTTCAGAGGGCAGTATCTTCTTCTAGGTCAAAGCCCTCACCTTCTCTCCTACTCTGACTATTTGATAACATAACCACTATCTATCTACCTATATACCCAAGTTATTAATAATTAATAAGGCTATTAAGGCCTTAATTCTGTTTTTCTGTCTCCAAACAGAGAGAGTGCTAGCAGCACACCCTCTCCCCAGGAGACTCAAAGACAAAAAGTTCTTTTCCACTCTCTGTAACTGACTATCTCTCCTTGGCTACACCCTTATAACTGTCATCCACTCACAAGAAGCACAGTAGGAGGTCTCTAACTGACAACCTACTTAGCAGAGGGTCTCTTACTGAAAAAAAAAACAAAAAACAAATTATTGTTCCTTTTCCTCAATGAGGGGAAAAAAATAAAAGTATAAAGGAGTCCTGAGAATAAAGTTTTTAAGAACCACTGGTTTTATAACACTTTAAAATTTCCTCATTTAAATCCTTAGTCACTGAGGGATAGACCTTACCAAATAGAATAGAAAACTGAAATGAATTAAAAGATATATGGACTAGAGTATCACATGCAATTGGTTGAACAGTTCATTGAATTCATCTGCATTCATCTGAATTTCATCAGAAAACTACTACAGGCAGACTCCATCTACAGTAACTTTTTCATTCATCTCAGAATAGGATATGGATTACAAATTCCACTGGATTACATTTGGAAAATTGTGAATGGATTTAAATGATTCAGTTATCTTAATGTCATAAATGTTCATTCTTAAAAAATTCTAATATTCTTCTGGTGTATGGCTCCAAATAATGAAACACGATTTAATTTTACTAGTTCCTGACTCATGAAGGTGTCAACAATATCCTTTCACTTATTTATTCACTTAGTTTTGATTTGATTGATTTATTCATTTAATTAAAATATTCACCTAGTTTTATTTAATTAACTTATTTATTGATTAAATTTATTATTTGAATTATTTATATTTATTAATCAAGTTATTTAATTGATTTAATTTATTTTTTCACTTTGTTTTAAACCTGTCTTAGTCATCCTGGTCAATTGGACACCAGTTAGCTATGGAGGGCAAGACCGTAAAGTTGATCAAGTGGCAACATTAGCCCTGACTGACCTAGAGAGACAATTTATACTGTTCCTCTGTTCCATTCCTTCTATAATGATTACATCTCCATCCACCTAATCTTTATGTGTTTCTGGTTTTGTCCCTTAAGCTGTTTACTTGGTGGTTAGTTAGACCTGAAGTCATTTTTTTGGTTCCTCTACTCATTGTTATTCTTCTTCCTTGGTATTCTATACAAGTATGTACTAAGTTTCAAGTCTGTTTTTCTTCTATTTAATTAAAGTTTGTTTTGCTTTGTTTTTTGAAATGTCAGTTAGGATCTGAAATATGAAATGATATGCTCAAGATCACATACCTAAATAGGGGAAGAATTGAATTATTTAACATCTTTAGTAATTTATAATAATTAGATTCATTGTCCATTATTTGATTCCTATCTAATTTAGTTTGCAAAAATAATTATTTTAAATGGCAGATTGGCCATGTTTACTTTCATATCATGTCTTTTTTCTTATTTTTTCTAATGTTTATCTTTCTTCTATAAAAACAAATGTATATTTAATAGTAAAGAGTATTGATTCATTTAGTACTTACCATGTTCAGTACCTTTCAATTTCCTTATTAATGTTTCTGCAAAGTCTGCAAATCTTTTGGTTCTCTCATTCCTTCTTCATCCATATTTTCCAAAATATTTTCCACCATCCTCATCTACTATTACCTGTGCATTGGAATTAAGCTTCAAAATTTATTCTTATTTTGGAGGTCAATGCTATATAGTCTATAGACATTCCCTCACCCCTTTATCCTCTGCAGGAGATGGTGCATGAACTGTAATTATTTTAATGGTGACTTTTTGGGCAATTATATATTATGAACACTGAATATAAGATGATTAGCTATTTCCCCCATGAAATTTTATTTATTTTTTGTCTTTTTACATATAAGAAAACAATTTTATAAATCCCTTTATTTAACTTCCAAAAAGACATAAATTACCCTTCTCATGAGCTACAACTCCTCTGTCTTTTTTTAAAGTCAGAATGTTAATACTGTTATGATTCAATTTTAGTTATATGTCCATTCATTCCATTGGAAAGTGATCACACTCCAAGGATGCTAGCACTGAATTTAATGTTTGTAGAGTTCAAAAACTATATAACCTCCACTTTCCACAAGTCTGCCAGAATCTCAGAAGAAGCAGAATTGAGTTGTCTAGATCTGAAATTCATTTTTGATTTTTAATAACTTTATGTTTTCTAGGAACCAAAGAAACTATAACCAAATGAATTGCTCTACTTTTGGTAAGGTTCTTTTATTTGATTATTACCTAGTTTAGTCTTCTGAAAACAGTCTGGGGCTGGGACTATTCTTTATAAAGCTTTTTCAACACCAGAGAAACATCAAGAGTTTGAGTTATGCTGAAACTTTCTTTGAGAAACCATGGTTATTTACACAGCCCAGTGAAAGCTCAAGGTATGGTTTTTTGAGGAAAGTACCACTTGGCACACATCAATTTGGCAAAGGTGGTCAAATTTTGAGACAGTCAATGTTGAAGAGACTATAGGAGATCAGAGACAATAACACATTGCTGGTAAATCTATAAATTGGTTCAGTATTTCAGAAAACAACAACAATCTGTTTAGACACTGGTGCATTGACTATAAAAATCAATTTATAACCTAAAAAGGTCAATAACCTAGAAAAGTCAGACTTGCACAAAATATTCGGAGCAAAAATATTCATAATTAAAGGGGGAACACTGAAAGCAATAAACATTTGGGGAATGGCTAACCAAATGTTGTTTTATGAAGGAAAGAAAAAAATATTACTCTGAAAGGAATTATACATATTATGAAATATGGCAAGATTTTTATGAAGTGATACAGAGTAAAAATAATTGAATTAAAAGAACATTGAGAACATTATATACAATAACTACATCTACTCTTCCTTTTTCTTTTAACTTCAGCTCCTCAATCCGTGGCAAGTTTTACTATTCAATTAAGAAAATTCCTTAAATGTGGTCACACATCAACCCTACTATGGGCAGTATAGGGATGCCCAGCAATGATATTAGATAATACTTCCTCACCTGGTGGTATTTGAGATGGCCCTTAGGGGATGTCAACAACAGCAAAATTGACGGAGGGGGGGAAAGGGAATTTCAAGCATATAGGACTTTTTTGTGAGCAAAAATATAGAAGTTGGAAATCATGAAGTCTCTTTAGAAGTTAGCAATTAATCCAATTTTTGTGGAGACAGCAAAGTAGAATTATGTGAAATAGAACTGGAAAATAAGATTGCAACTAAGTCATGAAAGCCTTGAAAAGCAAGCTAACATGGATGGATTTTATTTATTAAATAAAGGAAGTTAATTTTATGGGAGAGAATGGAATAATCAAATTTGGTTTCTAAAGGGAGACAGTGGGATTCAATGTATCAAGTATTGGTTTTGGAGTCAGAAAACCTGGATTCAAATCCCATCTCTGTTCCTTACTTCCCTTGTCAATTTGAATAATAATAGCTAAGATATACATAGCCTTTCAAGGTTAAAAAGTGTTTTATATGGATTATCTTATTTAATAAAATGAACAAGTAGTCATTTCCCTCTCTGTACTTCAGTTTCATCACACATAAAATAAGTAGAAGTGAATAGAATATCACATCTGAATTTAAATCTATAATCCTATACTTACAAAAATTCTCTTTCTCTCAATCTATGAAAGAGTTTCTAAAAGCTACATTGTGTTTTTTTTTTCATCCATAATTTTTTTTATTTGGATTTTTATTTCTCTTGCCAATTGATTCATACACCTCATAACTCAGCCATGCATCCCTAAGTGATCCCTGTATTTTTTTTTGCCATATATAGCCTTTTATTAATACCAAGAGCACTGTCTAAAGCCTTTGTCATTTAGAGTTTTGTTGGCAAAGGTACTGGCGTGGTTTGCCATTCCCTTCTCTAGCTCATTTTTTTTTTAAATATTATTTTATTTGGTCATTTTCATACATTATTCACTGGAAACAAAGATTGTTTTCTTTTCCTCCCCTCCCCTCCCCCCCCCCCCCCCCCCCGCCTTTCCCTCTCCCATAGCCGACGCATGATTCCACTGGTTGTCACATGTGTTCTTGACTCGAACCCATTTCCCTGTTGTTGGAGTTTGCATTATAGTGTTCATTTAGAGTCTCTCCTCAGTCTTATCTCCTCCAACCCTGTAGTCAAGCAGTTGCTTTTCAGCGGTGTTTTTACTCCCACAGTTTATCCTCTGCTTGTGGGTAGTATTTTTTTTTAGATCCCTGCAGATTGTTCAGGGATTGCATTGATACTAATGGAGAAGTCCATCACCTTCGATTGTACCACAATGTATCAGTCTCTGTGTACAGTGTTTTCCTGGTTCTGCTCCTCTCGCTCTGCATTACTTCCTGGAGGTTGTTCCAGTCTCCATGGAACTTCTCCACTTTATTATTCCTTTTAGCACAATAGTATTCCATCACCAACATATACCACAATTTGTTCAGCCATTCCCCAATTGAAGGGCATCCCCTCATTTTCCAATTTTTGGCCACCACAAAGAGCGCAGCTATGAATATTTTTGTACAAGTCTTTTTGTCCATTATCTCTTTGGGGTACAAGCCCAGCAGTGCTATGGCTGGATCAAAGGGCAGACAGTCTTTTATCGCCCTTTGGACATAGTTCCAAATTGCCCTCCAGAATGGTTGGATCAATTCACAACTCCACCAGCAATGAATCAATGTCCCCACTTTGCCACATCCCCTCCAGCATTCATTACTTTGCATAGCTGTCATGTTAGCCAATCTGCTAGGTGTGAGATGATACCTCAGAGTTGTTTTGATTTGCATCTCTCTGATTATAAGAGATGTAGAGCACTTTTTCATGTGCTTATTAATAGTTTTGATTTCTTTGGCTGAGAATTGCCTGTTCATGTCCCTTGCCCATTTGTCAATTGGAGAATGGCTTGATTTTTTGTACAATTGATTTAGTTCTTTATAAATTTTAGTAATTAAACCCTTGTCAGAGGTTTTTATGAAGATTGTTTCCCAATTTGTTGCTACCCTTCTGATTTTGGTTACATTGGTTTTGTTTGTACAAAAACTTTTTAATTTGATGTAATCCAGATCATTTATTTTGCATTTTGTAACTCTTTCTAATTCTTGCTTGGTTTTGAAGTATTTCCCTTCCCAAAGGTCTGACATGTATACTATTCTGTGTTCGCCTAATTTTCTTATAGTTTCCTTCTTTATGTTCAAGTCATTCATCCATTTTGAATTTATCTTGGTGTAGGGTGTGAGGTGTTGATCTAAGCCTAATCTTTCCCACACTGTCCTCCAATTTTCCCAACAGTTTTTATGAAATAGTGGATTTTTGTCCCAAAAGCTGGGATCTTTGGGTTTGCCATATACTGTCTTGCTGAGGTTGCTTGCCCCCAGTCTATTCCACTGATCCTCCTTTCTGTCTCTTAGCCAGTACCAAATTGTTTTGATGACCGCTGCTTTATAATATAGTCTGAGATCTGGGACTGCAAGACCCCCTTCCTTTGTGTTTTTTTTCATTAATTCCCTGGATATCCTTGATCTTTTGTTCTTCCAAATGAACTTTGTTATGTTTTTTTCTAAATCAGTAAAAAAAATTTTTGGAAGTTCCATGGGTATGGCACTAAATAGATAGATGAGTTTGGGTAGGATGGTCATTTTTATTATATTGGCTCGTCCTACCCATGAGCAGTTAATGTTCTTCCAATTGTTCAAGTCTAGTTTTAGTTGTGTGGAAAGTGTTTTGTAGTTGTGTTCATATAGATCCTGTGTTTGTCTCGGGAGATAGATTCCTAAGTATTTTATTTTGTCTTGGGTAATTTTGAATGGGATTTCTCTTTCTAGTTCTTGCTGCTGAGCTGTGTTGGAATTATATAGAAATGCTGATGACTTATGTGGGTTTATGCTACATTGTGTTTTAAAAGCTGTATAGGCAGTAAATATTTAATATTTATAGTTTAAATGAATTGAATTATTCTGATGCTTAGATTTGTAAAGCTTGAGCATGAATTTCCTCCTTCGATCTGATAAAGTTTTCTTGAGGTTCCTTATAGTACTTACACATGTGTAGATTTTAGATTCTTAATTTTATTGCATTAGGTATGTACACCATTAAACCTAAATATATAACATAGATAAATCAAAAGTATGGTTCCATTCTTTTTGTGGGAAATGGACTATATACTAGAACCAATAGTCATATAAATCTAGATGTATTTTTCCTTATTCACTCATTAGGGTAAAAATCTAGCAATGCTCTAGCTGGATCAAAGGGCAGTCAATCAGTTAAAGACCTTTGGTCCAGCCCTCATTTAAAAAGAATCTATTATCTGCTTTTTTAAATTTATTTTTTTTTTAATTTGGTCAATTTCAAGCATTATTCCATGGTTACAAAAATCATATTCTATTCCTCCCTCCCCTCCCCCTGCCCTTCTCGTAGCTGACCCAGATTTCCACTGGGTATTACATGTGTCCTTGATCAGAAACTATTTCCATGTTATTGATGTTTCACAAGGAAGTTCATTCATAGTTTATATTCCTAATCATATTCCCTTCAACCCATGTAATCAAGCAGATGTTTTTCTTCAGTGTTTTTATTCCCACAGTTTTTCCTCTGAATGTGGATAGTTTTCTTTCTCATAGATCCCTCCTAGTTGTTTATGGTCACTGCATTGCCACTAATGGAGAAATTCATTACATTCAATTGTACCATAGTGTATCAGTCTCTGTGTACAATGTTCTCCTGGTTCTACTCCTTTCGCTCTGTATCACTTCCTGGAGGATGTTCCAGCACCCATGGCATTCCTCCACTTTATTATTCCTTTGAACACAATAGTATTCCATCACCAACATATACCATAATTTATTCAGCTATTCCCCAATTGAAAGGCATCCCCTCATTTTCTGATTTTTTTGCTACCACAAAGAGTGCAGCTATGAATATTCTTGTACAAGTCTTTTTCCTTATTATCTCTTTGGTATACAAACCCAGCAGTGCTATGGCTGGAACAAAGGGCAGGTAGTCTTTTATCACCCTTTGGGCATAGTTCCAAATTGTCCTCCAGAATGGTTGGATCAGTTCACAACTCCACCAACAATGCATTAATGTCCCAACTTTGCCACATCCACTCCAGCATTCATTACTTTCCTTTGCTGTCAAGTTAGCCAATCTGCTAGGTGTGAGGTGATACCTCAGAGTTGTTGTGATTTGCATCTCTCTGATTATAAAAGATTTAAAACACTTTTTGTATGCTTATTAATAGTTTTGATTTCTTTGACTGAAAATTGCCTATTCATATCTCTTGTCTATTTATCTATTGGGGAATACCTTGATTTTTTGTACAATTGATTTAGCTCTTTTTAAATTTGAGTAATGAGACCTTTGTCAGAAGTTTTTGTTATAAAGATTGTTTCCCAATTTGTTACTTCCCTTCTAATTTTGGTTACATTGGTTTTCTTTGTACAAAAATGTTTAATTTGAGATAATCAAAATTATTTATTTTACAATTTGTGACTTTTTCTAAATCTTGCTTGGTGTTGAAATCTTTCCCTTCCCAAAGGTCTGACATGTATACTATTCTATGTTCACATCATTTGTTTATACTTTCCTTCTTTATGGTCAAGGCATTCACCCATTCTGAGTTTATCTTGGTGTAGGGTGTGAGATGTTGATCTAAACTTAATCTCTCCCACACTGTCTTCCAATTTTCCCAGCAGTTTTTATCAAATAGTTTATTTTTTTCCCAAAAGCTGGAATCTTTCGGCTTGTCATAGACTGTCTTGCTGAGGTCTCTTACCCCAAGTCTATTCCACTGATCCTCCTTTCTTTCTCTTAGCCAGTACCATATTGTTTTGAGGACCACTGCTTTATAGTATCTGGTACTGCAAGGCCACCTTCCTTCACATTTTTTTCATGATTTCCCTGAATATCCTTGATCTTTTGTTGTTTTTTAGAATTCTATTTCCTTTGGTGGATTTTTATGTTTTTTTTTATTTGACTAATTTTGTTTGTTAAAATGTTATTTTATTCTTTTGTATCTCTCTTACCAAGTTGTTAGTTCTCTTTTAATAATTTTATTGAATCATCCCCATTTCTTGTGCCATTTTTTCTCCAATACTTGTATCTCAACTTTTTATTAAATTGTGATAGATTTGTGTACAATTTGCATTTTTCTTTTAGGCATCATTTGTATCTATTTTCCAACATTTTTGTCTTCTTTGTAGTTTGTGTCTTCATCTTTCCTGCCATGATAATAAATTTTTATGTTCAAGTTCCTTTTGGTTTGTTCAGTTTTTTTACCTATTTCTTAACTTTTAACTTAAGTTAAATTTGAAAAGGAACTGTTAAAGGCTTTTGTCTTTTTATGCTGTTATTTTCAGAGTTAATTCTGAGTCTTCAAGTTTTTGGTGCTCCCAAGGTAGTGTGATCCAGGTAAGGGTATGACCAGTGCTCTCCCAGTCGTCTGTGCTGTGCTCTTTAAACCAGGAATGGTCTTTTTTCCCTGGTGGCCACATGTGTTAGTACTCCTCTCAACCCTAAAACTATTATCACAATCCCTGCTTTCCTACTATTGATATGAATAGTTGTTGTTCAGTTGTCTTAGTTTTGTCTGACTCTGAACTCATTTGCGGTTTTCTTTGCAAAGATATTGGAGTGGTAGCCATTTCCCTCTCCATTTCACTTTATGGATGAGGAAAATGAGACAAACAGGATGAAGCAACTTGCCCTGTTGTCTGAGGCCAGATTTGAACTCAAGAAGATGAGACTTGCTCACTCTAGGTCTCACTGTGCCACCTCAATGCAACATAAATTATAATATTTCCTTATTTCTAAGATATAAATACTTTTCCTGAAAATTTAACAATAAGATCTTGAAGCCAATTTGAACCAGCTCAATAATACCTTATCTCCTCCCCTCTACCATTTGGATCACCCTCCTCTGAACACAGTTCAGTTTGTAAATAGCCTTGCTGAAATATTATACCTAGTGCTGAATATAATACTTTACACGTGGCACAAACAGGAAGGGTACAGGAAAGAAGTACAGAATAGAATACAGAGATACAGAATAAAATGCAGGAAAGAAATACAGAAAGGAAGAAAACAACCAAGTGATAATTGCCTTTATTCTCCATCTTCATGGAGATTACTTTAGTTTGCTCCTCCTACTTAATCAATACCCTGAAATATTTCTCCCTTCCTGATTGGAGAGATAGAGAACAGAGCCTTCTAGCTCCTATCATTCTCCCTTTTATAGACAGCTCAACATTCCAGTTGTCTTCATTTGTCACCAGATGTTTTTCAACTGGTTTCAACTCTATCATCATCTTCATCAAGCCCTTGTGCCTGGTGCTTTGAGAAGGGAATTTATATTTTGATTTGATCAATCAGAGATTTAGAGTTCCCTTCTGTTTGTTTTGAATTTGGTCAATCAACAACCAAGGAATTGATCCCACAGGCATTGCCCTTCTGGGTGGTGCCAGGCTAATTGAGGAATTGTGATTTGTTCCTTGGAGGTGATGTAGGAGAGCTATTGGGTGAAGGGAACAGCATATAAGGTAAGACCCAGCAGGAAGCAGGGGATGTTGTTTCTAAGGCTGAGATTTAGAGACAGACTCTGGGTTGTTAGGTTAGGTAATTCTTTACCTCCTTTCTATATTTCCCTCTCTTATTATCTTTATCTTACTAAGAAATCTAGTTATTAACAGTCTTGTGAACTGAGACATAGACTGTGTCTGGGCAAAGGAGTTGCCAAATAGCACTAGGTCCTGCACTCAGTGCCAGCACAGTAATTCTTATAATTTCTTTTTGACTAGTTGTCCAATCTCCATCACATATTTTGACTGATAGTACCTTACACTATTGCTGCCTTCAAGGCTCGCCAGTGGTGCTGTTGTGTGCAATACAGGCTGGCTCCCAACCTAGGGTTATAGACTTCTCTTGCCAATCTCCTAAATGTCTTTATATGGAAAAATGTCTCACCCCAAATTTTTTTTTGGCTCTGCTGCTGTAGAATGAGATTTGAGACATTATTTTAAAGTTATTTGGAGAGTTCAGTTGTCTGCTGCTTCTACTTTACCATCTTTTTTCCATTCCCTAAATATTCCTTTTTTTAAATTTAAACAGATAACAGAGAAATTTCTACTTAAAATAAAAAAGGAATAATAAATATTGAGTATTTCATGTATAATAGATAATTTTACTAGGGGAATTATGGTAATGGGGAAATGTTAGAGAGGAAACCCCAGGAAGCAAGCCAGGGTAAAGACTGGATCTTGAGCCCCTCCCCTATACTACTTCCTGTTCCCTCTCTACTATCTTAGAAATGTTTTTCTCACTGATGGTAAGCTTGAAGATTTCCCCTAATAACCAAATCCCACAATCAAATCCTTCTACTAAAAGGTCTTTTATTCTTTTGGGTAGAGGAGGTAAGGAGAAGGGGGAGGGGCAGGAAAATTAGGTCTCCCTAAATTTTCTAAGTTATCCTGTTGGTTGAATATCTTAAAATATATTAAAGTCAGGAAACAAAATTATTCTTCCCCAAGGGGAGATGTTGACAACAACACTGACAGGTTTCTTCTGGGCTAAAACCCAAATGTCTTTTCAGCTCACAGTCTTATGGATAAGGCAATGGTTAGAGAGTAGTCTGTCTTCCACCTTCTGGTCAAACAGCCAGAGAAGGAATCCCTCTCAGCCACCTGAAGCTTTTTAACTGCTTTTTCCCCATGGTTCCATGGGAACTGTTTCTCCATCTCGGTTGATTGGCATTTCACAAAGTTCTGAGCTCCTTTTCTTTTCACAGTGGCATTTGTCATTGCCCAATATCTTCATTTACCTATGTGACCCAAATTATTTTTAAAACTTATATTTAAATTTTATTAATAACTTAACAGAAACAAACATTTCAGTATACATGAAGCAAAAAGATTATCTCTAACTTTATTACTTTTTTGTTGCTCATTTTTTCCAAGTATTTATTAATTTTAACACAGTAATGACAAATATGGCCTTATTGCCCTTTTCAGTACTTTTTCTATGTAATTTATCTTTATTGATGCTTTAAATATGTTCTCTCTACTGCTATCTACTACACTTCTTTTCTCCCTTCTCACCTCAAAACAAAAGCCCTTACTTATGTTAAAAGGAATTTGTGATTCCTTTTTTTAATTTAATGAGAGACCTGCAGGTCCTCTTACTATAGAGATTTGTAGGGATTAATCAGCCCACAGTGACAGGAAGTAGGAACTGGGGAGCCCCCTGCTGAGGCAGCATCAGTTGGTCAGGACTGTCAGCGGCTGTCAGATGTGGGAAAGTTGACTTCTGGGTGTGAGTTGGTCATTGGGGGTTGGTTGCTGGTGATATGGGTTGGTGATTAGTATGTGGTTTGGTTGGTTTTGATTGGGCTGGATTGGATCGGAACTTTGTGGGGTGGTTGTTATTATAAGTATATAAAGGCAGTTTTAGATAGTAGTTATAGGCACTTATAGGATAACTAGTATAGACATTAGGAAGATTTCTTTCTCAACCTCTTTCCTATATTTTTTCATTTACTATATTTTTTACTATATTCTTTTACTAACTCTATTTTAATGAAACTAAATTGTTAATTGTTAAAAGCTTCTAGAAGTTTTCTTTTCTCTGGCTCAAAGGGATGATGTTAATTTACAACTCTACTATATTCTCATTAATACTTATGTTATCAAAAACTGCTCTCTTGTTTTATCAAACCCTTAATTTAACCCTTACACTTATAACAAATATGTACAATCAAGTAAAGCATTTCAACACAATGTCATATCTGGAAAAGTTGGAAGCATCTGAGGCTAGATTTGAACATGGGACCTCTTTTTCAAGGCCTGGCTCTTAATCAGCTGAGCCATCTAGCTTCCTCTTATTTAAAAATTTTAACAATATATTTTTCCAAAGTTTTTCATATCCTCTGCTGTTTTTAATTCTTGGATGATATTTCAGTTTCCATAGTTATCTAATCTACTAGTCTCATGTTACTCTACTGAATAGAGCCCATTTAAAACTTTAATATTGATAATCCAAATATACTTATGTTTTGGAATTTCTTTCATCTTATCACTCAATTCTTCAATTTGCATTCCTAAAATACCTTCTAGTTTTCACATGGCCAAATTTCTATTGGATTTTAACTTTCTTTAATATATTGCTAATGCCTTTTGTTTTGGCATGGGGATGATATATGGGACAGTCTTGGCAAGTTTGATGTAGTTATGATTAGCAATTGTGGCAAAGGCACTTCCTTAGAGTTTTGAGGGTATTCATGGGTCAGGGTCAGAAGGAACTTCAAAATTTTGGGGTAGCAAGAAGCTAGAATACTTCTGTCATCAGACATTGTGATACCAATATCTCCTCTGTTTCAAGTACTTCCTTTTTAATATTTGTTTTGTCCCCCTTTTGTTTATATATCTAGTTATTTTTTTGATACTCAATGTAAGATAATGGACAAAAACGGACTTTACAGCATGGATAACCTGAGTTCAAATTCCATATACCATGTGACCCTAAGGAAGGTGACCATCCACACTGCACCACTGAACAATATGCCATTCCCCTTACCCCACACTGAATGCCAGGAGCCCCCAACCCCAACTTTATCCTACACAGGGGATGGAGAAAGCACTCCCATTGGACTACTGGGTGGAGGGGTGGGTAAAGGGAAGAATGTTCTCAGCAAGTGTAGAGAAGAGGATGAGAATGGCTCAAGTGCTCTGCTCCCTTCCAGCTCTGCTACCTGTGAACTGTCCACCTTACCTCCTGTGCATTCCCATTGGGCAACTGGGCAAAGGAGGGGGTGGTATGAAAAAATGTCATCAAGCATGGTGGAGAGAGGGAAGGAAGTAGCTCCACCTGAGTCCCTCTGCCTTTCTAGGAATAACTTCAGGGAGTAGAGGTAGTGCATGTGCCTGAGCTGAAAGCCAGAGCTAACAAGCAATTCCACTGGGTTATACATGTATCATTGTTCAAAATCTATTTCTATATTATTCATATTTGCTATCACATCTCTATCAAACAATGTGATCAATCATATGTTTTTCTTCTTTGTTTCTCTTCCCACAGTTCTTTCTCTGGCTGTGGATAGCGTTCTTTCTCATAAATTCCTCTGGATTGTCCTGGGCCATTGCATTGCTGCTGGTACTTTCAGTTCACCATTCCTTTCAGCACAATAAAATTCTATCACCATCAGATACTACAATTTGTTTAGCCATTCCCCAATCAATGGACACCACCTCATTTTCCATTTTTTTTTTGCCTCTACAAAAAGTGACTCTATAAAATTTTTCATACAACTATTTTTCCTTATCTCTTTAGGGTACAAATCCAACAGTGGTATGGCTGGATCAAAGGACAGGCATTCTTTTAAAGTCCTTTGTGCATAGTTCCAAAATGCTCTCCAGAATGGTTGGACTAATTTGAAACTCCATTAGCAGTATATCAGTGTCCCAATTATCCCTTCAACATTTATCACTTTCCTTTCCTGCCATATTGGCTAGTCTGCTAGGTATAAGGTGGTACCTAAGAGTTGTTTTAATTTGCATTACTCCAATCAGGAGGGATTTAGAAAACTTTTTCATGTGCTTATTTATAGTTTTTTTTTCATCCTGTGAAAACTGCCTATTCATGTCCCTTGACCATTTGTTGATTAGGGAATGGCCTGATTTTTTGTCGATTTGATTTAGTTCCTTATATATTTGGGAAATTAAACCTTTGTTAGAGTTTTGCTATAAAAATGTTCTCCTAGTTTGTTGCTTTCCTTCTAATTTTGGTTGCATTGGTTTTGTTTGCACAAAACCATTTTAATTTTATATAATCAAAGTCATTTATTTTAAATTTTTTAATGTTCACTATCTCTTGCTTGGTCTTAAATCCCTTACTTTCCCACAGATCTGAGTGTTACACTATTCTAATTTTCTAATCTAAGGTTCATCTAATTTATTTATGATTTCATACTTTATATTTATGTCATTTGTCCATTTTGAATTTATTGGTATTGGATGTAAGATGTTGATCTAAAGCCAATTTTCCCACATGTTTTTCAATTTGCCCAGCAGTTTTTGTCAAATAATGAGTTCTTATCCCCAAAGCAGGTGTCTGGGTTTATCAAGCACAACTTGCTGAGGTCATTTATTCCTAGTCTATTCCATTGATCTACCCTTCTGTCTCTTAGCCAATATCATATTGTTTTGATGACCTAATCTGATACTAGTAGGTCCCCCTCCTTCACATTTTTTTATTATTTCTCTTGATAATCTTGATCTCTTATTCTTCCAGATGAACTTCTTTATAGATTTTTCTAATTCTATAAAAAAGTGTTTTGGTAGTTTGATAGGTATGGTACTGAATAAGTAGATTAACTTGGGTAGGATTGTCATTTTTATTATGTTTGCTCTTCCTACCCATGAGCAATCAATGTTTTCCAGTTATTTAGATCTATTTTTAATTGTGTGAAAAGTGTTTTGCAGTTATGCTCATATCATTCCTGTGTTTGTCTCCCCAGATTCTATAAGACTATTTAAGACTATTAATGGTAAAGTATTAACCTTTCCTGTTAAAGAGTTTCCCTATCAAGGAGTTTTTCATTCTAATGAAATCACAAGTTTTGTATCTATTTCTATTAATTTATTTCCAGGAAAAGAGTTGGATATGGGATTTAGATAAATGAAGATCTTCTTGATTACTTCTACTTAAATATCCTGCTAGAAGTTTTTGACCATTGTCAGTAGATTTGACCACCCACAAAGCAGAAATATTAAATATACATCACTAGGTCATGCTTAAGAAATTGTGTTTATACACTAGCATGCCTTAATGAAGAAAAAATATCAATGAAATAAACTATTAAATAAAAATAGTTTAAAACTGATAGAATATATTTGTTTTGATTACTGTTAGCATTAGCCACAACACTCTTGCAATTAATAACTGGTTGAAAGAGTTTCTCCTGTTCTCTAGGGAAATGTATTCTCTGAATTTCCAAGAAGAAATAGCAGAGTTGTTTCTATGTTCTAATTGTAAGTGATATTTTATTAGTCTTGTCTTATATGTCTTTAGTGCTTCATAAATGTTCATTAAATTGAATTGGTTTGATCACAGTGTACTTTCCATAACAGTGATTCTTTATAATAAATGTTTTCTTTAATCTTTTTCATGCAAGTTAGTCATTTGATTATGTGCTGTTGAACCTAAGAGTGGGAGAGTTGGAGGAGGACTGATTTGATTTCATCTGAAACTGAATGCTTCACAATTCTATTTCTCTTCTCCTAAGCAGTAATTTTGATCAAATCCATACTGAAAAAGGATTCAGCCAAATGTGGTAGAACAAACCTATATTGTCTGGAATACAGGGAATACAGGTTATTGAGGAGGCTGAGACTTTTGCATTTCTTGAGCTTGAAAGTTCTGAGCTATAGTAGGGCAAACCAACAGAGAGTCCATCAGTACTGTGAGCTTCTGGGAGCTGCGGGTAAGACTGAGAACCATGCTGAGTACAGAGTAGTATACCAGCCCAAATCACAAGTGGGGCAAGTCAAAACTTGCTTGACCATTAACAATAAGATCAGTCCCTGAGGGACCATTGCACTTCCAGCCTGGATGATATAAAGATAACCAGAAAGGTTAATAAGGGGAGGAAGCAAGGAAGGAAGCAAGATGGGAAGGAGAAAATAGAGGGAAGGTGGGGAAAAAAGAAAAAGAAAATAGTGAAGAAGAGAAGTAGGGAGGGTAAGAAAGGAGAGAAAGATGAAAGAAAAAAGGAATGAAGGAAGAAAGAAAAGAAGGAAGGAGGGGAAAAGGAAATGAAGGAAGGAGAGGAAGAAGAAAGAAAGAAGGAAAAGAAGGAGAGAGAGGAAGGGAAGATTAGAGAAAGGAAGCAAGGTAAAAAAGAGGGAAGGAAGTAAAGGAGGACAGATAGGAGAAAGGGAAAGAAGGAAGAAAAGAAAGTAGGAAAGCAGGAAAGTATTCTTTTACAATTCCAATATCACATTAAACAAAAAAGGACCAAGTGTTGAAACTCACAAGACACCCACTAAACCAGTGCCACAAGATTTAGTTGCTTAGTAGGAAGAAAAGAGTGGGAGGGATTTGGTGACTCAGTAAATCTTGATTTCCCTTACTGAATTTGGAATGCATCTTTTTATTTGCTAATTCACTTTGCTGAGGCTGAGCTTCAACTCCATTTCATTGGAGATCAAGCCTGAGAATGCGATTTCTAGCAACAGTCTGATAACAACATTCCACCTCCACCAGTTTGTGGAGATTATTATAATGATATTTTACCTGTACTCTGTCCTTTAAAATGAATACAATTAATTCATCAGCAGAATCTCTAAAAAGTTGTTTGTCCAATATCATTCATTCTGAAAATGACACCTTGGCTCCAAGTGTTTTTATTAAAGAAATTCAATCATTGATTTTATAGTTACAAATGACAGGGTGATATTACTCTTTAGACAACTTCAGGCAGTTGGTCTGCTTCCAAAACCCATTTCCTTACCCAGTTGTGAGTCATTCATAGATCATCTGAGGTTGAATCAGTATATTTTCTCCCTTATGCTTTCTCCTTCTTTGCATAATGTTTCCCTTTAAATAAGGACATGTCCAAATTAATCACTTAGGGAGAAAAGCAGATGAAAAATATTTAAAATCATATTGTTAAAAGCAGATAAAAATTCTTAAATCATATTGTTAATGGATAGGAAAGGGGAAAAATACCCATAACTACTCTAGATATAAAGAAATGTTCTCCTAGTTTTCATAATAGTTGTTAGATTGTTGCTGGGGGCAAGATAATGAGAGTGGAATTTGTCTCTACATACCTTTTCAACTGCTGAAGGTAGGGAATATAACTATATATCCTGTAGGGAGTCTATTCAAAGAACTAAAGAGGAAACTTCTGTAAAGATTTCTTGATACTATGGCTGAATTCCAGAGGAATGTTTTACTCTTCATCCCCCTTATTTGCAGAAAATATATGATCCTTGGAATGTCAAGGAGAATCAAGCTATTGAATTAAATTAAAATTATTATGTTGTATAACATTTTAGTGTTATTTTAAAAAACAAAACAACAAAAGAATTCAATGTGGAGCTGACAGAATTCAGCATTCTCCTTGAGAAAATAATCTACTCTCCCTACCATATCTATTATGTTAGTAAGTGTTCAACCTAGTTCTGATTTCCCAAATTAGGAGGAACACTGGATAATGTAAAAGCAAGAAGTATTGCTTTATTACAAGCTCGAGCTTGGGTCCGTCCCACAGCCTCCAAGGCAGATGGAACACTGAACCAAGTGGAGAGGAGGATTTTATAGGGTAGGTTTGAGTTGCAAAACAGAATGACAGGATATCTTGAGTTGCAATAACAGGATGTCAGGATATCTTATCAGAATACTGGGTAGGGTTAGGTCATTGATCAAGAGTCTTTGGGGGGGATGAGTCCTTTGGTTGTTCAGGCCTTACATAAGGAATAAGTAAAAACTCCCCTTAGTTTAGCTTAAATCTGTAATTTTTTTGGTTGTTCTCTGTTAGGATTATTATAGAAGAATATAAGCTCCTTGAAGGTAAGAACTAATCAGCATCTTTTTTTTTGTCTTTGTATTCTAAGCATCTAGTATAATGTCTATTACATAGTTATCAGCTAATTAGTTAGTTAATGTACTCAATCATCTTAATCATTCTATAATTCTAATGTGTGTGGTATTAGTAGAAAAGGATAGATGGAATTTATGCACAACTATTATTAGTCAAATGACTTCAGCTTTAGTCCTGACTGTGGCACTAGCTTTATATCATCAAATCAGCATTTATTGAGCACTTATTGTGTGCCAGATATTGTTTAAGGTACTGAGGACAGAAGGATAAAACCATGTCCTCTGTTGAGCTTGCCTTCTATTGAAGGAAAATGTGTACATAAAAATTTAATAGAAAACATATATGAAATACTTTCTAGGAGGAAAGCACTAGTAACTAGGGATCAGTATAAGCTTCCTGAAGGAACTGGCAGCTGAGCAGAGCTTTGGATGAAGTTAAAGATTCTATCAGGCAGAGGAGGGTGGGTGTGCATTTGAGGCATTTAAATTAATCTATGAAAAGTAATTGAAATAAGGGATGAATTATCACATATGGGAAACAATAAATAGGTTATTTCGCTGGAACATAAGGAGAATAATATATAACTAAACCTTGGAAAATGGACTATGAAAATATTGTGAAAGATTTTAAAAGTGAAACAGGGAGCAGTTAGTTACCTCAGGGGTTGAGAATCAGGCTTAGAAATGGGAGGTTGCAAGTTGAAATTTGATCTCAGAAGCTGCCTAACCTGGGCAAGTCTAAACCCTCATTGTCTGACTCTTACTGCACTTCTGCCCTCGAACCAATATGTAGTATTGATTTGAAGATGGGAGTGTGAGCATTAAAAAAAAAAAAGTGAAATAGAAGAGTATATTACAACAATAAGGACTTCAATAGCTGGGGAGTAGAAGAGTCAGACTGATACTGCAAGAATATCAATTTCTCATCTGAATGAAGGCTGAATCTGATAGAATAAATCATTGAAATACTGAGTTTAAGTTTCTATAGCTATAGAATGAAAGATATTTTTTACTATCTTCTAGATTATTATGAAGATAGAATGAGATAATGAATACAAAATATTTTACTAATGGTAGAGTACAATACAAAATAAGATCATAGTATTCGATCAATGTCTATTGAAGTATGACTGAACTAACAATGGATGAAAGTGAAAAAAATCACTTCAGTCAACTGGAAACTATTTTTGATCAATAAATACAATTTTCACTTTTCTCTCATATTGTCACTGGCCTTTAATTGAAAATTTAGATTTCCCATTTACTTTAGTTTTTATCCTTTTAATTGAATCTTTGCCTACATTATTTTGCTTAGTGGGCTCATCAGCTCCTATAGACTCAATTAATATCACTATGCAGACAATTCTGAGATCTATAAATCTGTGTGAGTCTCTTTAATGAGATACAGTTTTGCATTTCTGAATGGTTTTTAGATATCTCAAACTGGATGTTCTGTAGATATCTAAATTTTAATTCTTATAATGAAAAATTTTAACGTGTCAAAAACAAATTATCTTTTTTTAAGCCCTCCCATTTTCTGAACTTCTGTTATTGCCAAGAGCACCTCCATCCTCTCAGTAACCTAGGTTTTATAATTTCAGTTTCATCTAAGACTCACACTTATCCCACATATCCAATCTGTTACCAAGGCTAATTTATCCCTTCACAATATTTTCCTTATATGCTTTCTACTCACATAGCTGCCACTTTTTACAACTGATATAGCTTTCTTATTGGTCTCCCTGTCTCAAATTTCTCCCCACTTAAATTCATCTTCCTTTCAGCTGCCAAAATAGATTTCCTATTGTGCAGGTCTGATCGTCTCAATCCTATTCTTGTCTTCCCAAATGACAATGTCTCTCTGTTACTACTAGAATCAAATTATTAAATTTTCATTTGGAATTTAAAGCCCTTCCCAATTTCTTCCCTTCTGACTCTTGTAGACTTCTTACATTTGACTGCCTTGCACACACTTCACAATCTAAAGACATTTACCTTTTTGCTATTAGTCCCACATGTGAAAAGGAAAACTAAATCAAGTTCTGGACTTTCTGCCACTGAGTTGGAACCAACAGCAGTTGGAGTGTTAGAGAGAAGATATTAACAAGACTGACAGTTGGTGGGGGAAGGGGCAACTGGGAGTGGGATTTGGTCTTGTGACTAGCACTTCCTTCCTGTCCCTGGAACTGGATGGAGGGTCTCTTCTTGTCTCTGGATAGAAGTGCCTCCATTCCTGAATTTCCCAATGGTGTGTTCTATCTGAATCCTTGTGATCATGTTCATTGGACCAAAGGACTTAAGGGAAGCAGTTTGGACTGTAAGGCCATTCTTTAGGGGTGTCAGCCCAAAGAGACAGGCCCAACCAGCTCTGAAAGTCAGAACTTTTCTTCCTCTTGCTATCTACTGCCAAGACTTTGAACTTAAGAAATCTAGCACAGATTAGTTTAGACAGGAATAAAGAAAGCCTCCAAGCCCGTGAGGTCTGGCCTCAGCTCAAAAGCTGAGAGAGACTCAAACCTCATCAAGGGAAATACCTCTTCCCTCTTCCCTGATACCTCCCCAATCCAAACTTGTTATTAAAATTTATCTTTACTTGAATATCACAGTCAGATAAGAGGACTAACATTTCAGGGGAAATAGAGGGAGCTGAACCTGAGGACAGCCATTCAACTATAAACTGTCCTTTTTGGACCCCTGCTGGGGGACCTTGGTCTGGGGGAGGCTTGTCCCTCAGGAGGGTCCATGCTTACCTGCTCTGGGGTATCTGCAACATTGATCTATAGAGAAGATGGCCCCTCAGACTATCAGAAGTGGCCCATTTCTTGGGAACCCCATTTTTCAAAAATAGCCTCTCAGCAGGGGGCATCTCTCTCCTTTTACCTCACCAGCAGCCATATTCCCTCTCTCCCTTCAACTCCTCCATTACCTGTTATAAAACCTTCAGTATCCCCTGTTCTTCAATTCCCAACCCATTTTTCTTATAAATATGCAGTTTTTGGAAGAACCAGCTAGTTTTTCCAACCTATTTTGCCAGAAATTGGGGAAAAAGAAGGAAGTTGGAGGTGTCAGAGAAGTTTCAGAGAAATTGGGCTTATATACATTTCAAAAGCCTCTGTGACTGTGGAAAGCAGCCATTTTGAGAGCAGTGTTGAGTGCAACTAATCTGTCTAGCAACACTGCAGGTAAAAGAAACCACTCCTTCTGAAGGGAGGAGGCAACTCTTAAAGGGCCAGATTGAAAAAAAAACAAAACATTTTTTCTGTTGCAAAAGACTTTTCAAGATAAAAGACAGCAAAGAAACTATTACTTGCCATGGGTTATCTAGCCTCAATTGAACATTTATTTTATGTTTTACAACTTATTTTTTGTCAAGATTCCAGATTATATTTATTTTCTACTTACCATTTATGAAAGTTTTCAATGGCTGAATATAAGTGCAAATCACTTGATTTCATTCATTCCCACATATGCTGGAGCTTTATTCTTCTTAATCCAATTATACTATGCCTTAAAAAAAAAGGTGTGCATCTAATTTATGGGAAAAAAACCAAAGACAATGAAATGGCTGTGATAATTTTAGCAATGAGTGAGATCATATAACTAAAGCAAATGATTAATCAAGTGACTGAGGAGAAACAAAGTGGCAAATATATTAACACATAACATGACATACCTAAAAATAACAGTGTATCTAAGCAAGGAAAAACAGATGGGGTTGAAGATGGAATACCAATATTACCACTAAGAGATCAAACAAGTCTACTACCAGACAGCGGCATAATTCATATTAAAATACATAAACCATTTACAGCAGCTGACCTTGAAAGTCTGAAAAAATGTATACCTTCCTGGTTTTCAGAACCTGTGAGATGTTTGACAGAATTTAAAAAAGCAATTAGGATTTATGATCCAAATTTCCAGGACACTGAAATTCCACATTTCTCTTCTTTTAAATCTTCTCAGACACCTCCCACCAAAGAAATGGGACATATCTTGAGGAAGTGGAAGTAGAGAGTCCTGGAAGATGTCATCTCCCAGGATTCAGAGTCATTTTAAAAATGCACACACAAGATTATCCACTTCCCAAAATTGAGCATTTTTTTTTTTACTGACTGTTTTCCATGTTTAAAATGTATTCTTTCCTTTCCTCTGTCCTTTGGCTTCCTTCAAGTTTCAGCTTAAATCTCCACTTATATGAGAAATCTTTCCTTTCCACCCTCTCTCTACTCAACCCACCACATTCCCTTTGAGATTACTTTCCTATGATTTTGTATATAACATAATATCTAATATTAACATGTAATTTCCTCTATTAGAATATGAGCTCCTTTCTGGCAGGGTCCATTTTTTTTTTGTAATACCCAATGATTAGCATGGTATTTGGCACATAATTGTTGTTCATTTGTGTCTTATTCCTTTGTGGCTCCATCTGAGGTTGAAGTATTGAGATTATCTGTGTTCTTGTGAAGGGGAGGCTATGTTGTTGGTCACAAATATATCTTTCAGTTCTCCCCTAAGAAGGAAAGCCAGGAGTGACTTCCCTTCACCAAGCTAGTATGCACTTTATTTGGAGACTATAAATTCATAAAAATCTATTTATTTATAATTAAAAGCTATAAATGTAATGATTAATAACAAGGAAAGCCTCAATACTAACAGAGAACTATATCCAACCACCATCTACGTCTATCTCACAACAGAGCCTTCATTTCTTCCAGCTATAATAAAACTGCCTAGCACTTAACTAAAAAATCTCCAAAATGCTATCTGACTATAATCTAATTAAAATGCTTATTCAATAAACTTAATTTGATAATGATATCTACAAGAACATATAGTTTCAATCAGTTAAGATGGCAGCAACAAACTGACAAGCAGGTCACCTTGGTATGGCCAGAGTCCAGGCAACATCCTCTAGCTTTTCTTTCCCCAAAACTGTTCTCCAGCAGAACAGATCTACCAGATTCATTTTAGAAATGGCTTCTCTCAATCAAGAAAGTAGAAAATGTCTTCAGATGGTTTTCAGAGTTCTTTCTTCCCTCTCACCAGCAGAGAGAAAGGTCTCAGATGTCTGCCTATACCAGCAGTCAGAGAGAAAGTCCCCAGAGAAACTCTCTGACTGAGGTCAGAGAGAGGATCTAACCAACTGTCAGAACCTTGTTCCTCCCTCTAAGTTCAGGTCTCACACCCAACACTCTGCCTTGCCTGCACCCTCAGAGATCTCTTTATCAAATACTTTATTTTAATCAATACTTAATCCATATCCTAAATTTCTTATTACAAGGTTTTCTTGGAAAAGATTCTAGAGTGCCTTGCCATTTCCTTCTCCAGATCATGTTACAGTTGAGGAAACTGAGGCAAACAGGGTTAAGTGGCTTACCAAGAATCACACAGCTTTTTAAGTGTCTGAATCTGCATTTGAACACATAATGATGGTTTTTCTTGATTCCAAGCTCAGTGCTCTATCCACTGCACTATTTAGCTACCTGTGACACATACTAAGGATTTCATAAATGCTTGTTAGTTGAGGTATTCACTGAGATTGGTGAAAGTTGAGAACTGCAGGCTCTATTTTTCAAAGCACTGAATTAAAAAGTCAATTAGATTATTATGAATGCTTTTCCTTGATACTGAGTCATGAAATAATAGGGGGTATAACTGAGGTGGATGGATGTTGTTATCCACCCTAGAGAATTGAGTTTGATACTCAATGGGTTGTTTATAAGTATCACAGTCCCCTATAGTTAAGTAAGACAGAGTAAGCCTTGCCCCACAGGGCCAGATCACTCACACTCAAATCTTCAGGACTAATTAGTATAAAAGTAACTGAATTATTGATTAACAAAGATAAGGGGAGGATTGAGAAATGAGGATGCCCTAATTAAGTTCTAATACTCTACCTCTTCCTCCTACATCCATCAAAAGAGAAAGTCTTTGAGATCTTGAAGCTCCCTATCAGACCCCTTTTCTGACTAGGTATCCTTGAAACCTCTCTATTCTACTTGACTAAAAATCCTCCCTTGTTGGTTTAGTTGGTCAGTAAATTTTTTTTTCCAAATTGACTAATAGAGGAACTCAAATTGACTTAATTCACTGAGAGCTGGACCTGGGCTTGAGGTGGACCATACACCAGTGGTCTTTAGATAAACTTCCTCTCAGTCAGGGTTGATGGAAAGAGCAGAAATAGAGAGGTCTTCTTTATATGGGTTCTTCTGTGGAAAAGGCACCTCCAAGAATAATTGAAAGGTTTCCCTTCTTCTACAAAACAGGTTTGGGTTGAAAGGCGCAGCAGAGAACAGGCTCCTTCCTCTCCCAGCTCTTAGACAAGAAGAGGCACTTACACTCTACCACACATTTCTCAAGCTCCCTGCATTCCAGAATCTTTGGCACCCACCTCTGACCCAACTTGTACCAGCTCTTTTGAAAGCAACTTCCAATCTTTTTAACTTCACTACTATCCAAAGTTCAGTCCTTTATAATTCTATCCCTACAGACATTAACAGAGAGATAAAGGTGCCATATGAAAAATTCATATACAAAGCTTTTTAAAATACATATTAAGCCACCCAAATAATTCACAAGATTATTGTTAATTATATGTTTAATGTTTATTATGGTACTATAGCCATTTTAGGCCAAATTTATTATATATAAAAGTTACATTTTTATGTGCTACATGTACATTTGTTGTACCTTTGGGACCTCTGTAAAATTCACCAACATAGTCCATTCATCTATATTTTATAGGACTTGGACCATAATTTTATTATATTAAATTATTAAAGAGGATTATAGTTGCTATATCTTTGCTTTTATATTATTACTTATTTCTGTGATTTATATGACAAAAGGTCCTTGGCTAGAGATACTACCCCAATTACAATATTGTCCCTATAGAAAAGTGCAATTTGCTTTATGATATGGCAATGCCTGGCATATAATAGGATCTCAGTGAATGTTAACTAAGAAGAATAAATAAAAGAATAAAAGTGGAAACTGTTCTTAGCAGGATCAGTTTGGTTTTTTAAATATCTACTGGCCAAATGAAGCAATCATTCTTTTTTTTTTAATTTTATAATATTTTATTTGATCATTTCCAAGTATTATTCATTGAAGACAAAGATCATTTTCTTTTCCTCCCCCCACCCCTCATAGCCGACGGGTGATTCCACTGGGTATTACATGTGTTCTTGATCCGAACCCATTGCTATGTTGTTAATATTTGCATTAGGGTTTCCTTTAGAGTCTCTCCTCTGTCATGTCCCCTCAACCGCTGTAGTCAGGCAGTTGCTTTTCCTCAGTGTTTCTACTCCCACAGTTTATCCTCTGATTATGAATGGTGTTTTTTCTGCTGGATCCCTGCAGATTGTTCAGGGACATTACACCACCACTAATGGAGAAGTCCATTTCGTTCGATTATACCACAGTGTATTAGTCTCTGTGTACAATGTTCTCCTGGTTCTGCTCCTCTCGCTCTGCATCACTTCCTGGAGGTTGTTCCAGTCTCCATGGAATTCCTCCAGTTCATTATTCCTTTTTGCACAATAGTATTCCATCAAAAACATATACCACAATTTGTTCAGCCATTCCCCAATTGAAGGGCATCCCCTCGTTTTCCAGGTTTTGGCCACCACAAAGAGCGCAGCTATGAATATTCTTGTACAAGTCTTTTTCCTTATTATCTCTTTGGGGTACAGACACAGCAGTGCTATGGCTGGATCAAAGGGTAGATATTCTTTTGTCGCCCTTTGGGCATAGTTCCAAATTGCCCTCCGGAATGGTTGGATCAGTTCACAACTCCACCAGCAATGAATTAATGTCCCTACTTTGCCACATCCCCTCCAGCATTAATTACTTTCCTTTGCTATCATGTTAGCCAATCTGCTTGGTGTGAGGTGATACCTCAGAGTTGTTTTGATTTGCATCTCTCTGATTATAAGAGATTTAGATCACTTCTTCATGTGCTTATTAATAGTTTTGATTTCTTTATCTGAGAACTGCCTATCCATGTCCCTTGCTCATTTATCAATTGGAGAATGGCTTGATTTTTTGTACAATTGATTTAGCTCTTTATAAATTTGAGTAATTAAACCTTTGTCAGAGGTTTCTATGAAGATTTTTTCCCAATTTGTTGTTTTCCTTCTGATTTTAGTTACATTGGTTTTGTTTGTACTAAAGCTTTTTAATTTGATGTAGTCAAAATTATTTATTTTACATTTTGTGATTCTTTCTATGTCTTGTTTGGTTTTAAAGTCTTTGCCCTCCCAAAGGTCTGACATGTATTCTGTGTTTACCCAATTTACTTATGGTTTCCTTCTTTATGTTTAAGTCATTCACCCATTTTGAATTTATCTTGGTGTAGGGTGTGAGGTGTTGATCCAAACCTAATCTCTCCCACACTGTCTTTCAGTTTTACCAGCAGTTTATATCGAATAGTGGATTTTTGTCCCAAAAGCTGGGATCTTTGCGTTTATCGTATACTGTCTTGCTGAGGTCCCTTTCCCCCAGTCTATTCCATTCATTTTTCCTTTCTGTCTCTTAGCCAGTACCAAATTGTTTTGATGACTGCTGCTTTGTAATATAGTTTAAGGTCTGGGACTGCAAGGCCCCCATCATATGTGTTTTTTTTTTCATTATTTCCCTGGATATCCTTGATCTTTTGTTATTCCAGATGAATTTTGTTATGGTTTTTTCTAAATCAGTAAAAAAAAAAATTGGAAGTTCAATGGGTATGGCACTAAATAGATAAATGAGTTTGGGTAGGATGGTCATTTTTATTATATTGGCTTGTCCTATCCATGAGCAGATAATGTTTTTCCAATTGCTCAAGTCTAGTTTTAGTTGTGTGGAGAGTGTTTTGTAGTTGTGTTCATATAGTTCCTGTGTTTGTCTTGGGAGATAGATTCCTAGGTATCTTATTTTGTCTAAGGTGATTTTGAATGGGATTTCTCTTTCTAGTTCTTGCTGCTGAGCTGTGTTGGAGATATATAGAAAAGCTGATGACTTATGTGGGTTTATTTTGTATCCTGCAACTTTGCTAAAGTTGTTGATTATTTCAATTAGCTTTTTGGTTGAATCTCTAGGATTCTTTAAGTAGACTATCATGTCATCTGCAAAGAGTGATAACTTGGTCTCCTCCTTGCCTATTTTGGTGCCTTCAATTTCTTTTTCTTCTCTAATTGCTACTGCTAGTGTTTCTAGTACAATGTCAAATAGTAGAGGTGATAATGGGCATCCTTGTTTCACTCCTGATCTTATTGGGAATGCATCTAGTTTATCCCCATTGCAAATGATATTAGCTGATGGTTTTAGATATATACTGTTTATTATTTTTAGGAATGACCCTTCTATTCCTATGCTTTCTAGTGTTTTTAATTGGAATGGGTGTTGTATTTTATCAAAGGCTTTTTCTGCATCTATTGAGATAATCATGTGGTTCTTGTTGGTTTGCTTGTTGATGTGGTCAATTATGTGGATGGTTTTCCTAATATTGAACCAGCCCTGCATCCCGGTTATAAATCCTACTTAATCATGTTGGATGACCCTTCTGATCACTTGCTGGAGTCTTTTTGCTAGTATCCTATTTAAGATTTTTGCATCTATATTCATTAGGGAGATTGGTCTATAGTTTTCTTTCTGTTTTTGACCTGCCTTGTTTTGGAATCAGTGCCATGTTTGTGTCATAAAAGGAGTTTGGTAGAACTCCCTCTTTGCTTACTATGTCAAATAGTTTGTATAGTATTGGGATTAACTGTTCTCTGAATGTTTGATAGAATTCACTGGTGAATCCATCAGGCCCTGGGGAATTTTTCTTAGGAAGTTCTTTGATGGCTTGTTGGATTTAATTTTCTGATATGGGATTATTTAAGAATTCTATTTCTTCTTCTGTTAGTCTAGGCATTTTGTATTTGTGTATATACTCATCCATATCACCTAAACTGGTGTATTTATTGCCATATAATTGGGCAAAGTAATTTTTAATGATTGCCTTAATTTCCTCTTCATCACAGGTGCTATCCCCCTTTTCATCTTTGATGCTGTTAATTTGCTTTTCTTCCTTCCTTTTTTAAATTAGATTGACCAGTACTTTGTCTATTTTGTTTGTTTTTTTCAAAGTACCAGCTTCTTGTCTTATTTATTAAATCAATAGTTCTATCACTTTGGATTTTATTAATTTCTCCCTTAATTTTTAGGATTTCTAGTTTGGTTTGCTGCTGGGGGTTTTTAATTTGATCATTTCCGAGTTTTTTTTAATTTGCATTTCCAATTGATTGATCTCTGCTCTCCCTAGTTTGTTGATATATGCACTCAGGGATATGAATTCACCTCTGATTACTGCTTTGGCTGCATCCCAAAAGGTTTGAAAGGATGTCCCCATTGTCATTTTCCTCGATGAAATTGTTAATTGTTTCTATGATTTATTCTCTAACTAACCGGTTTTGGAGTATCATATTGTTTAATTTCCAATTAGTTTTTGATTTGGTTTTCCATGTACCATTACTGAACATTATTTTTATTGCCTTGTGATCTGAAAAGGCTGCATTTATTATTTCCGCTTTTCTGCATTTATGTGCCATATTTCTGTGACCTAATGTATGGTCAATCTTTGTGAATGTGCCATGTGGTGCTGAGAGGAAGGTGTATTTTTACTTTTTATCCTTTTTATCCCTATTTATTTTTCTCCATATGTCTATTAATTCTAATTTTTCTAAGATTTCATTCACTTCTTTTACCTCTTTCTTATTTATTTTTTGATTTGATTTATCTAAATTTGATAATGGTTGGTTTAAGTCTCCCACTAATATGGTTTTACTGTCTATTTCTTCCTTCAATTCTCCTAGTTTCTCCATTAGAAATTTGGGTGCTATATTATTTGGTGCATACATGTTGATTAGTGATATTTCCTGATTATCTAAAGTCCCTTTTAACAAAATATAATTACCTTCCCTATCCCTTTTGATCAGGTCTATTTTTGCTTTGGATTTATCAGATATCATGATTACCACTCCTGCCTTCTTTCTGTCAGTTGAGGCCCAGAATGTCTTACTCCATCCTTTAATTCTGACATTGTGGGTATCAACCCGCCTCATATGTGTTTCTTGAAGACAACATATGGTAGGGTTTTGGATTCTAATCCATTCTGCTATTCGTCTACGTTTTATGGGTGAGTTCATCCCATTCACGTTCAAAGTTATGATTGTCATTTGTGGATTCCCTGGCATTATGATATCCTTCCCTGGTTCTAACCTTTTCTTCTTCAGCTCTACCTTTTAGTCCAGTGATTTACTTTAAATCAGTCCCCCTTGTCCCCTCCCTTGATATGTTTCCTTTTTTAGTATCTCCCTTTTTGTTCCCTCCCCCTCCCCCATCTCTTTCCCTTTCCTTTTGTTTTCCCTTCCCCCCTCCCTTTGTTTTCGCTTCTCCCTACCCTTGTTGGGTAAGATAGAATTCAACATCCCAATGGATCTGGGTGTTTTTCCCTCTCAGAGTTGATTTCCCTGAGATTAAGGTTTATGTAAAAATTCTCTTCTTCTCCTTCTTATAGGAGTTTCCTTCCCCTCCCCTTCCCATGTGAATCTTTATGTGAGAAAGATTATTCTATTTGGTCTTTCTTTTCCCCCTATTTACAAATTACATTTCCCCCACATGTTAGTATACATAGATTGATATAAATGTATTCGTTATAGAAGAGAGTTTGAGTAAAAGAAGAAGATAACATTTTCCCCCTTTTCCCTTTCCTTCATATTTGCCTTTTCAGGTATTCCATGCTCTTTGTTTTTTGGTCTTAAACTTTCCACAGAGCTCTGGTCTTTTCTTTGCAAAAACTTGGAAATCTTCTATTTTGTTGAATGCCCATACTTTCCCTTGGAAGTATATGGTCAGTTTTGCTGGATAGCTGATTCTTGGTTGAAGACCCAGCTCTCTTGCCTTTCTGAAGATTATGTTCTATGCCTTACGATCATTCAGAGTAGAACTTGAAAGTTCTTGTGTGACCCTGATTGGCATTCCTTTATATCTAAATTGTCTTTTTCTGGCTTCCTGTAGGATTTTTTATTTTGTTTGAGAGCTTTGGAATTTGGCAATTACATTCCTGGGAGTTGTCTTTTGGGGGTTTAGTGTAGAAGGTGTTCTGTGAGCTCTGTCAGTGGCTGTATTACCTCCTTGTTCTAGAATCTCTGGGCAATTTTCTTTGATTATATCTTGTATCACGATGTCGAGTTTGGTGTTTATTTCTGGCTTTTCTGGAAGTCCAATTATTCTTAAATTATCTCTTCTCCCTCTATTTTCCAAATCTGTCACCTTGTCAGTGAGATATTTTATGTTCTCTTCTAATTTCTTGGTCTTTTGGCTTTGCTTTATTAGTTCTTGCTTTAAAGCCTGGTTTTCCTTTTCAGTTTGGTCAAACTGGTTTTGTAGATGTGTGAATTTCTTTTGCATTATTTCCCACTTTTCCTCCCAGAAGGCTTCCATCTTTTTTGATCATTTCTGATTCATATTCTTCATGGGTTTGTGGAGAGTTTCCATTTCCTTTGGAAGGTTTCAGAGCATTTGCTTGTGTTTCCTCTTCTATCTCCTCTGTGTTTTGTATTTTTGCTCCATAAAATGTGTCCAAAGTCGCCCCCTTCTTCTTGTGTTTTTTGGAATTTTGGGTTTTTTGTGCTTCTGTGGAGTTTGCCATCTCTATCTGAGTGGGGAGGTGTAACAGTTAAAATTTAGGGGAGATGGGGAGACTGAGGCAGGTAGAAATTAGTTTCTCTCTGCAAGGAGTATTATATTTTTTAGAGGTTTATTAAAGGCTAAAGATTAAAGAATATACAAGTAAGAAACATGTGTCTAGGCCAGAGGCCTAGACAAAATAACCTCACATCACGCAAGAGACGAGCCTGCTCCAAAACGGAAGTCCAAAAAGAGCCAAGAGCCCTCAAAAGCTTTTGAATCAGCTTAAATACCTTCTCGATCTCGGCCCAGGTGAGATTACAAGGCATTCTGGGGAAGTGGAGCAAAGGCTCATGGGGATTGTAGTCCTGTATTCGAGTCTATTTTTTACAGAGGATTAGCTTTTCTTATATCTGTCTGGCTTTCAGAGGTTTAAGCCCTAGGCAGATTGTCCCTGATCTCTGAGGGCTGGTGATAGGATTAACCTCAGACTGAGTATGCCCTCAGGCAAGGACCTTCAGTGATACTCAGATAGAAGGATCTTGTCAGGGGGCTACAGGCTCCTCCTGTCTCTCTCTGTTTCCCTGCTCTCTGGGTGCCCCCTTGACTGGGTTAGGTTGTTTTCAGGATTGGGTCTTCAGCTCCAAGGCCCTTTTGCCAGCCCTGAGGGTTACTGTTGTTTCAGATGACCCGGCACTCTGAGGGGGGAGGTGCAGTGGCTTCCTGGAGCTCTGAGTGCTGGTGATAGGATTAACCTCAGACTGAGTATGCCCTGAGGCAGCAACCTTCAGTGAGACCCAGATGGAAGGTTCTAGTCAGGGGGCTACTGACTCCCTGCCCCCTCTGTCTCTCTCTGCCTCCCTGCTGTCTGGGTGCCTCCTCGACTGGCTCAGGTTGTTTTCAGGGGGAGGCCCTCAGAACAGCCGGCTCCCAGAGCCCCCCTGCCTGCCTTGAGGTTCCTGCTGCTGCCTCAGACTCAGCACTCTGGGTTGGGGGGGATGGGTCCTGGGACCTTCCCTTTGCCTTCCCCTTAGATCCAAGTGATCTTGGGCTCCGACTCTTGGGGGGCCGTACCTTTTGATCCAGGTCCAGGAGGAGTGTTTCCGGGTCTATTCTGCTGTTTGTTTTGAATTTCGGTGCCCTAGGAGCATTCCGTTTGACATCTGTAAGGAAGGGTTTCTGGAACTCCGAACTTTAGCTTTCTCTAAGCTGCCATCTTGACCTGAAGATGAAGCAATCATTCTTATCCTAACCTCTCTAATCCCCTAATTCCTACACACTTGTCATATATTTATATATTTGATATGAACACACATAGACTAAATGCCTGAAATTATTACTAAAAGACAAGTCTGAGCATGTCATTCACTTACTCAAAAACTTTCAATGGCTCCCTATTGCCTCTAGGATGGTGATCAGGAATAAATCTTTTAATGGTATAGGAAACTTTCAGACAAGGTATCTTCCTCTTCTAATGAAAGTTGGCAAGTTCTTAGCCTTAAAGTAATATCTAGAAAACTGTAAGGGTAATGACTTGTCCAGAGTGACACAGACCAAAAAGGTATCAAAGATAAGATTTGAATCCAGGTCTTCCACATTTCCAGTTAGCTCTCTATTCACTATATCACATTGCCTTTGACTCTTGAATAAAATACAAAATCTTTATTTCACTTGTTATTTCATTTAATTTTAATTTAATTTAACTTTAAACAATTAGAATTTAAATTTATAATCTGATTTCTACTTACCGTTTTGATCTCAATTGTCTTTATACCCCTTCATTAAACTTTTCTTTCTAGCCAAACAGTAATCTTAGCTTAGGTGACCTTTCATCTGTTACCTCTTTATCTATGCACAAGTTGTTTGCTGTATCTGGAAACATCTCTCTTCACCTCCACTTGTTTATAATCTTTATCTTACTTCAAAATACACTTCAGGTATGAGCCCCTTTTTACAGGCAACATTTCCTGATTCTACAAGTTTTTAGAGCCTTTTCGATCTTAAAACTTAATTTTATATACTTTATTTATTTGATTATATACCCTCATTTTTTCCCTTATATTATATAATTTCCTTAAGGAAGTGGCTGTTTAAATCCATGGTGTCTAGCACCTGTGCCTTGAGTATAAGAAGAGATGACTAATAAATATTTGTTGAATTGAATTCTTGAATATAAAGTTGTATACTAAGTAGCAGAGAAAGTACTTTTTGAGAAAGGTTTACATAGTCAATGGTATATTTTTTTTTCCTAGCAGAAATGTGTAGCCTTGAGAATTGGACTATAAGAAAACTTAAGTGCACAGAATCAATGCTTTCAAACTGTGGTGCTAGAGAAGACTTTTGAGAGTCCCTTGGATGGCAATATCAAATCAATCAATTAATTCTGACTATCCTCTGCAAGGTCGAATACTGAATTTGGAGCTTAGATATTCTGGCCACATAGTGAGAAGACAACTCATTGAGAAATATTGGGGATAAAATAAAAAGCTGCCCTTAGAGGATGAGATAAATATATAGTATCAGAGAAGCTACAAACATGAACTTGGACAGACTTCAAGAGATAGTGGAGAAAAGAAGAGCTGGACATACTAGGAATCATGGAGTCATTAAGTATTGGACCCAAATTAGCAACAACAATTTTGCCCTGGCCAATATTGATAGAGCAGATGAATTCATTTTTAATTCTTTGTTGGGCTCATAGCCATGATAAACTAATACCTAAAGAAGCTCTTCAGGAAATTTCAAAGTCTTTTTTCAACCTCTTGACATACCCCTGTCCCCCAAAAGACAGCCCACGCACCTAGTTAAGCAAAGGGAAATACATTATTTTCCATTTCCATCATGCCTCCAATAACTAACATCCATGTTATGCAAATTACCTGGAAGGTTCAATTATTCCCAAGGAGATAATTAGCAGCATTGGAGGGAGTAAAAAGGATAGCTTTTTCTTGAATTCTTGTCACTACTTCAACATTAACTCTTATTATATAATCATTCAATCTTATATTACATTAATTATTATTATTATACAACAGAATACTGTTTTCAACTTGTAGAAAGTCACGATGATACAGGTAGTTATTTCTACTTGCTAATAAATCTTCGATTCTTAATGAAGAGAAGCAACATTTGGACTTTTCAATTCTATAGCAATCTTCTGTCTGAGTGGGATTATAGCTTTTCTTTAACTTAGTGTTTTTCCCTCTACTGACTTTCTTAGAAGGGAAGATGGTTAGAAGTATAATAAGTTAGAGGGAAAAATGAGTTTAGAATACCTGCACTGAATAGTTAGATTTGTGGAATAACAGTACTTGAGAATATAAGAAAAAGGAATGACTATAATTTAGAATTGCTTTTCCCTTTATCTCTATATGTTTATGAAAATTCTAGGAAAAATTTATTAAAGTACTCCCCACTGTGAAGACACTTATTCAGTTACCATCTCTTACACTTCTAGGTATTCAGTTAATATTTGACTTATCCCCAAATCAGTTAAATTTGGTGAAATCAAAAGTAATAGTAGTGGGTTATATTTGAACATCAGGGAAAGATCTATATTCTGCACCTGAGGCAAGAGAAATAAGTAGGAAGGGTAGATGGATGACTTTGCTAAGTCTTCTTCATAAATGTAAAACATCCCTACAGTTTGTGTTTTTTTGGCCTTGAATCTAGACATCCTTGGGTGCAAATCTTTTTATTTTCTTTTTCATAGCTTCAAAGTGAACCTCATAGAAAATTACTCTAATAATGACATGGGGATTTGTTCAATGCTAGAACAAGGGTTTTCTATATCAGGGATCTCATTTCCAACCTATAGATGAGCTATAGATTTCAATAGTAATAGAGAGCTTCAAAGGAATACTTTACAACAAATTCTGTCTTTTCTGGAGGTCACTTAATCTACCATATTCACTTTGCCCCAAAAGGCACAGCTTTATTGATTGCTTTCTACAAGGATATGATTACCTAATTAATCTATCAGTCAATATTAATATACTCATAACTCTTTATTAGTAAAATAAAGTCTAGTAATAGTACAGGGTATTCCATATGGTTCAGATATTTATTAGGGATTTATATATAGTCTTATTATATTTTCCTGGGCTCCTTGGGTTCCCCCTTATTCAAGCATTCTTCTAGGTTGTGGTCATTTACTAGGACTGTGATTGAGGTTCTGGTACAGGGGCCCTTGATTTTGGCCTCAACATTGTCCAAGATTAAAACACCAAAACAAAAACCTTAGGTTAGTTTCTTATATTCTGTCTGTTCCTTATAGTATATAGAGCCTAGTATACGTGACATTTCTCTCTGCTTTATCCTCATGTGATGAGAGGATTCTTGTAGAAAGTAGGATTTTAGCTGAAATTTGAAAGAAGCCAATGGCACCAGGATATGGAGATGCCAGTGAAAATGCCTGAAGTTAGGAGATGTAAGTGTTTTGTTCAAAGACGAGCAAGGAAGTCCACATCCTTGGAGTATATGATGTGGTATAAAATGTAAGAAGACTAGAAAGACTGGTGGAGAAGGTAGGCTATTAAGGGCTTTGAATGCTAAATGAGTTGCTATATAACATTCTGAATGAAAGCATACATTGAACATTTTTGGATGGGACATCTAGGTGGTACAGTGAATATACTGGCTGTCCTGGTGTCAGAAAGAGCTAAGTTTAAAACTGGCCTCATTTAGCTGGGTGACCCCAGAGTTGTTGCTTTGGCTCTTCCCCAGCTCAGTTTCCCCATCTGTTTAAATGGGGATAATAATGGCACATAGCCCTGGGATATTGTGAGGATAAAGTGAGATATTCCTAAAGTGCTTAACAGAGTTCCTGGCACATGGTAGGAACTATATACATGTTAGCCATGATGATGTGATGATGATGGTGATGATGAAACAAAGCTTTATCAGGTAGGCTAGCTGTTGGATGAGAGAGACAGGATTCAACCCTGCTTTTGAAAGACAAGAACAATGAAATAAATAGAGGAATAGAAATTTAATAGGTAAATTATTAAGTTCTACAGCTTAGCCAAAAAAAAAGGATTAATTTTACTGTTCAAGTACAAGATTGAAAAGGCATGATCAGGCATCTATTTCTGTGAAAATGCGGTAGAGGATTTCATGGAATTTAGTCCCAGGAGACTGTTTTTCTTTATCCATTTTCTATTTCACTCATATTTTCTCACCTTCTACTTTCAAAGAATGATGTGTTTAGGTGAACGGAAGAAGAGAGGTAGAAGAGATGGCCAGTTGCTAGGAAACTGTACTCTATTCTTTGTATTAGAACAAATCATTTCAGTGATGTAACTGAATTGCTAGAGCTTTTATCATTTATAAAGCACATTGAATTGATACTTCCTTTGGTTATCACAATATACACAAGTCTCTTTTCTTCAAGCGAATGATCCATCTAAACTTCACAATTTATGAATGCCCAAAATGACAGTTATAAATTAGAAAATAGCATAGGTATCATTTGATTCATGGTAATTTGTCAATTTAGCTTCTTTGAGTATGCTTTACAATATGGAGGTGAGAATCAATTTTGGATCCCTGGGGCATTGCATTCATTACACTTTCTGGAGGTCCCAAGTATCTGTCTCATTGTTTCTATAGGTATACAGAAATATGGAAAGAAAAACAATAGCTATTATAAAAAGGAAAAAATGTTTAATTACCATTGTATGCAGATACAACCAATTCTCAGTCACCAGCTGCTATTATAAACCTGAACTCTACTATTTTTTTATTTCCATATTTTTGTTAAATTACTCACATCACCTCAAATTCAATATACATATAGTTGAATTTAATTATTTTCCTTTGGACACCTACCATTCTTCCTCAACAACTTTGCTAAGTGCATCACCTTATTCCCCAGTTCTCGGGTCTTGAAATATTAGGATCAGGATTGATTCTTTCATTTCCTTCATTCAACATATTCAGCCAATTAAGTTCTATTATTTCAATTACCAAAATATCTTTGAAATCTATCCCCTCTTTTTCACTTCTGTTGCCACCAATACTAATTCAGAATTTCCTTTCTCCTGAACAATTATTATAACTTTCTAATTAGTCTGTTTGCCTCTAGGCTTTTACTTCTCTAACCTATTCCTCACAGTGCAACCAAATAATCTTACTTTGTGGCTCCAATTGTATCAATTGACTTTTCTAATTTCATCAGTAGATTCTAATTTCCTAGAAGGTTAAAATGGAAACATTAACTTGTAATTAAAGATCTTTCGTAGTCTAACTGCAACCTATGTGTCTAGCTTCATTCCACATAATTCTCACATATGACCAAGACTAGATGAGCCATATCTTAATCTTGCCCTGAGGCCATCTGTGCATATTGTTTTCAACTCTAAAAAGATCATATCAACCAATCATTATGTATGCATCCATTCTGTGTCAGATACTATAGTAGCTACCGAAGAAAAAAATGCCAAAGTGAGATTATCCCTGTTCTTGAACATATTACATATTAGTGTGATCGATATCATATTCTATCACAGGAACATAGATTTGAAGGACAATGATTAGTAGAGTAATTTCTCCATCTTCTTCCTTGTAGATATCCTTCTCTTCTTTTAAGACCAAGATTTAATGTCATATACTCCATGAAGAACTCCCTAAATCCTTGAGTAGGACAATATATCTCCACCCTTTAACTTCTCATCCTTCCATTCAACCTTTTCTACGTACTTTTCTCATTATTAATTAGTTATTTGCATATATCATATATATATATATATATTTATCTTATGCCTTTACTAGTGTAACTAACTACTTAGGGGTTGTAGCAAGCTTAGGCTTGTGTTTTGATAGGGCAGATTGAAGTTATTTATTCTGCACTTTGGAGCTATAGTTATTAAACTTATTAATAGAAACATGATTATACTACTAAAAAGAAAAAACTCAAAAATTAGACTTGGGATTTGGAATACAACTCAGCTACCGCTATATGACTCTAGAAAAAAGAACTGATTTGCTTGTGCCTCATATATAAAATGAAGATGATTATAACTGTCTTGTATATTTCACAAAATTATTGGTAAGGACAAATGATTGAATCCAGTCCTTGCTTTTGTATTTGTATATTAGCAGATTACCTAGTATTTGACCTCTAATATACACCTAATGAAAGATTTTTGTTTCACTTAAATGAAATGCATTATATGTATGATTTTTTAAAAAATAAGGTGGTAAGTAATGTGATATTAATGGAGAATATGAGCAATTATATAAACTTTCTTTGTCTTCTGAATGATTATCCACCTACTCTGTAGTTTATGTTGTGAATGAGAATGGATATTTAAGACAAGTATTGAGTACCATAGTGATACACAAAGTATAGTAGGTATCTAGTAAATATTTATTGATTGCTTGATAAATCATGTCATTAATATGTATATACCGCTCAACATATTGGATGACAAATTTTAAATGTCTTAATGTTTAATTGTAAAGCAATAACATAAAATTGCCCATGTCTAATATCATCTGCTTTTGAGAAAGATTAACAATTTCTAAGTCATCACTATTTCTTAAAATAAAAAAATGATGTTTCAATTTGTGAACTCTTACAAGTAGTACTACTCTTATACCCCCTGAGGGTTCCCCCATACATTTTTAGTTACATAGAGAAAAACAAACAATCATTCCCATTCTTCCCCAGGTTAGGCTAAGGAAATTTAAATTTATGTCCAATCAGTTTGCTACAACTCTTTTCTTGTCCCAGAGGAAGAGAAGAGGAGAGGGAGGCAAAGTGATTATGTAGGGTTTTTTTTTTCTTTTATTACTAAACTTGATCCTTCTATTTTATTTTCATATCTGTTCAAACTAAGAGACCTGTGTAAGTCTAAAGAGACTTTTATGAATGCACAGGACAAAAAATGAATGTGCACTGATTAACTTCAATATGAACAAGTCATATATAAAAAGATAGAAAGAGAGTGTCAGCTAGATAGCTCAGTGGACTGAGAGTCAGACCTGCATATGGGAGGTCCTGGGTTCAAATTTTACACCAGACACTTCTTAGCAGTGTGATCCTGGGCAAGTCACTTAATACCCATTGCCTAGCCTTTACCATTCCTCTGCCTTGGAACCATATACACTATTGATTCTAAGATAGAAGGTTTAAAAAAAATAAAATGAAAGGAGGAACAAGTAAAGAAGGATGAAATCAATAGAAGTGGTACCTTCTGGCTTCCCCAAAAATACCATTCAATCATCCATCCAACCTTATTTTTTGTTTTTGTTTTTATCTTTTTTCTTTAATATCATTCATAATATTATACAAGCATACTTATAATTGAGATAATTACCTATTTTGCTTATATTTTATTTTAAATTACAGGTGGATTTGTCATTCTTCCCGATAGGATGAAACCTTCTTGAGGGTAGGATTATTTCATTTTTGTCTGTAAATTGCCAGTGCCTAGTACAGTACCTGGCACAAAGTAGGCATTTAGTAAATGCTTTTTGATAGACATATAAACCTGGCACCTTCCCTCATCTACTAAAAGGAATGTATATTTAAGAGTATTAAAATGTATAATGAATTAAACTGGTAATGAACAATTAAATAAGCTTCCAATCTAGTTTGAGAGTAAGAAGATGAAAGACAGGAATGGACTGTTTCTTAGGCTGGATGGAATTGGAAGATAAAATGATAGTGGGAAGGTAGAACTACTTGACTTGTATTTGGCTTTTGTTTCCTCTATTAAAGAAGATAAAAGTGAATTGAAGTCCAAGTAAAGAGATAGTAAGAGAAAAACTTACTCCTCCTGATAAACCTTCCCTTGCCAAAATTAACTGCACCCCACAGTACTGAATGAGCCAACTGATCTGATTTGTAAACTGTGTTCTGATTTCTTTAACTGAAAATTGACTATTCATGTCTCTTGCCCATTTATCAATTGGAGAATGGCTTGATTTTTTGTACAATTGATTTAGCTCTTTATAAATTTGAGTAATTAGACCTTTGTCAGAGGTTTTTGTTATGAAGATTGTTTCCCAGTTTTTTGCTTCCCTTCTAATTTTGGTTGCATTGGTTTTGGTTGTACAAAACTTTTTAATTTGATGTCATCAAAATTATTTATTTTACATTTTGTGATTTTTTTTCTAGCTCTTGCTTGGTTTTAAAGTCTTTCCTTTCCCAAAGGTCTGACATGTATACTATTCTGTTTACCTAATTTCCTTCTTTATATTCAAGTCATTCTCCCATTCTGAGTTTATCTTGGTGTAAGGGTATAAGATGTTGATCCAAACCTAATCTCTCCCATACTGTCTTCCAATTTTCCCAACAGTTCTTATCAAATAGTGGATTTTGGTCTCAGAAGTCGGGATCTTTGGGCTTATCATAGACTGTCTTGCTGAGGTCACTTACCCCAGGTCTATTCCACCGATCCTCCTTTATGTCTCTTAGTCAGTACCAAATTGTAAACTGTGTTCTGAGAAAGAACATGGAAGTAAGGGAGGGGTCAAAGGGCTAAAGAAAAGAAAATGTTTTGATTTTCAAAAGAGGAAGAGGATATTATTATCTACAAGGAAACAAACTTGAATTTGTTTTATTTTTGCTTTTAAACTAAAACTAAAGCATAAAGATAAACTTTGGCATGTTTAATTAATATATGAAAATGGTCTAAATGAGCAAGTTATGCATTTTTAGATTGGTTATTTTGAAACATACAAATCAGAGTTCACAAACACAGTAGTTGTATAGTGGTTCTAAAGAACTTAGAGGTAGTAAATGCCAGATCATGTCCATTTTCTCTTTGTTATGAACCTAATTGACTTCAAAAGATTACTTGTGGCCAACCTATCTCTTTTGTAATCATAATTAAGAAGGTAGGTCAGTCAGTTTGGGGCCAAGAAGAGAAGACATTGTTATTTATAGCTCCAAAGACAATCTCAGTTTCTCTTCATAAAAGCAGAGCTTACTCTTAGGATTCTGGATTGTTTTTTCCTAAAATCATCCTTAAAATTCAGAGTTCACTGAATTGAAAGGAGGGAAACCCAAGTCATAAGAGACTTCTTTGTAGAAAAATAGTACATATTATTGTGTTTGGCCCATGTTGTTAACTTTGGCCCAAGAAGAATTTTGTGAGATGTTTCATTATAAGTTATTAGAAGTCTTAAGGTACACTATATATCAAAGGATTGTGGAGAGACAACCTTGTAATGATATGCTTTTTGTGAACTTAGAACAATAATAGCATTGGAAACACATTGAGAACCCCTCATGTAAAATAAGTTTTGTAGTCTATTAAAGGGATTTTTCTAAATTTCTTGAGACTGGATTTGATACAAAAACCTTTCTCTATGGATTCTAGGCTTTGTCTTCACTCTTAAAACTCAAATATTGTGCATACTATTGGGAATATTGGATTTGGGGTTTTAATATTCCCAATAATAGATGCATATATATGTGTATGCAATAGATAAAGCATATATAACATATTAGAAAAATACATAACATTATACATACATAATATATAGAATAAGTATATATATAACAAGTCATCATTAATCTAATATATGCTAATAAATAGCTATTGTCACATCTGTGCATACACTCACACACACACAAAGATATATGTCATGGTTCCTAATGTGAAAATGCTTATAATCTTCATGTTTTCTCTCCATCCAGTGACAATGATATTGATCTCTCCATTTGGGTATACTGGATATTTGGATTTTCTGTCTTTTATTTCTCTCAGTTCTCACTGGCACTATTGATACCTACCTTACTTTATAAAATTTAGATTCCCTCTAGAGATAGTATAATTGTGGGAAAGAGAGACAGAATTAGAGTCAGAAGACCTAAAAGTGAATTCCACCTCATCCTGGGCAGCTAGGAGGTTTGGTAGAGAGAGTTCCAGGTTTGGAGGTAAGAAGTGTTGTATTCAAATTTGACATCAGACATTTATAGCTGTGTGATCCTGGATGAATCACTTAACTTCTGTTTGTGCCATTTCACTCAACTGTAAAAGGGGGACCAAAACAGTACCTATGTCACAGGAATGTTGTCAGGCTCAAATGGGATATTTGTAAAGCCCTTAGGGCAATGTCTTGCACCTAGACCCTCAACATATCTTTGATCCCTTTTTTTCATTCCTTTCTGGGCCATGTTGACAACAGGAGAATTGAGCTGAGAATGTTTAGCTTGAAAATTAGAAAACTCATTTAAGATGTGATAATGACCTTCAGGTCCCTGAAGAACTCATATTGAAGAATAGCTTGTAAGCTCCTTGAGAGCCAAAACCATTCCCCCTCCCACTTTGTTTGCATCCCCAAAGTTTAGCACAGTGTCTGGTTTCTAGTAGGTGAATAATAAAAACGTGTTAATTAATATGTGCATTGTTGGTATCAGAGGGCAGAACTAGGAACAATGGGTAGAATTTACAAAGAGATCCACATTAGAACTATCTCAAAGTGGAAGTGGAGAACTCCTGATGAAAAGACTATCCACAAGGCTTGATCACCACTTAACAAGTGTGTTGTATCAGGCATCCTTTCTCAGAAATGGATTGAAATAGATGGTCTCTGAAATTCCTTACAAATGTGAAATCCTGAGATCCAGCAATTCATTTATACTCTCTAACTCTCATCTATCAAAAAATCTGTAATAGACCTCTCTCTTCTTATTCTAAATTTTCTTTTTTCTTTTCTGAATGTTGAAACAATTTTTAATAATTGTTTTTTCTGACACTTTGAGATCCATGTTCTCTTCTTTCTTCCTCCCCTTCCCCTCTCCAAAAGAGCAGGTTCTATGATATATGTTGTACATTTGTTATCATATAACACATATCTCCACATTTGACATGTGTGAAAGAAAACATATCACTTGCACTAGAGTTAAATTCATGAAAGAAATAAAGTGAAAAATGGTATGTTTCAATCTGTATTCAGACTCTTTGAGTTTCTCCAATGGTGGTGGATAGCTTTCTTTGTCCCGAGGTTGTCATGGATCCTTGTATTGCTTATGATAGTTAATTCATTCACAGCCCATCACCATACATTATTGCTTTTACTATGTATAATGTTCTCTTGGATCTGCTCACTTCACTTTGAATCATTTCATGTAAGGCTTTCCAGATTGTTTTGCGATTGTCTTGTTCATCATTTTTTTATGGCACTGTTTATTCTTTCTGCTCTTCTCTTCCCTTCTTGTATTACTCTGTTGGACTCTGCTCTTAGTTTAGGTTTTTATGCTCCTCACCTTTCTATTCTCTTATATCTCTGCCCTATATAATTTGGCAAAGTTAGAATTTCTTTGACTTCCTCCATTTACATGTATCTTCACAATACACATATGGATAGTAAAGTAATTCCCTCTTCAGTGACTTGTATTTTATAATTTAAAAACATTAAGTGATTTCTTTAGTATAGGGAATTTACCACTCCTGCAGCATGTAGATGTTAAAGACCTAACTGGAGCACTCTGAAAGTAAGTGACTTGCCTAGGGTCATGCAAAGAATGTATTTTGGAGAAGGGAATTGAATTCAGGTTTTCATGATTCCAAGATGGATGGCTTCACTCTTTAAGTTACAATTTCTCAAAATACTCTTATATCTTGGGAGAGCTGGGTGGCTCAATGGATTGAGAACCAGGCCTAGAGATGGGAGGTCCTAGGTTCAAATCTGACCTCAGACACTTCCCAGCTGTGTGACCCTGGGCAAGTCACTTGACCCCCATTGTCTAATCTTTCCACTCTTCTACCTTGGAGTCAATAAACAGTATTGACACCAAGACAGAAGATAAGGGTTTAAAAAAATACTCTTTTATCTTAATAATGCCACGTTTAGACTTTGTTTAGGGGAATGGGATAGGAGTTGTGACATATTCAAAATCACTTTTTAAGGATTTTGTACTTTATTAAGTTCTTACTTTAAGCTGATTCCAATGAGGAGTCACAAAGCTAAGGAAATGCCATGATATGCTTTTCTATACACTCAGTAAATACATATTTTGAGAATTATCATGATGCCATGCTTAACCTTAATTTCTTGCTTATGTTCAAGAGAGTGGGTGGTCCCCAGGGCCACTGGTAATGCTGTTATATCTAAGTAACCTTCTGTACCATCAAATGTCAGCTTCCATTTCAGCAGCATAACACACTCCCATGCCTGAATGATAAAGCTGTACCCTGGTCACAGAAATGATTAGGGGACTTTTGGAAAAATTAGCATGTGCCCCAATGGTATGAAGGAAGGTGACAAAATATCACTTATTGTCACAGTCATTAGCTAAAGAAGCCCTAGCTGCTGAGACAAAGTGTGAATTAACTTCCAAGTGGCAACTTTGTAGGGGTTATTAAAGATTCAATCATGCAGAAAATAGTTTTGTTATTCTACTTGGCATTTTGGCATCTTCTGAGTTGATGCTTCCAATTAAGTTATTTAAGTATATTCAAAAATAAAGTTTGGATTTGGCCATCATCATATTTGGTTTGAGAACAAAATCTGAACAGGTAGCATTTTGTTTAAAATATAGTACTAATGATAAGAACACAATCATTGACATTTATAGAATAATTTAAAGTTTTAAAAGTGACCCACATAATAATCTAATGTAGTCATGATCTCATTTGCTAAACACTTTTACCTAATAACCTGACAGCTTTATTACAATAGTGATATAATTGTTTGCCATGATGGTGGCAATATTCAGTCAATCCACAAGTATTTATTATATATTTGATAAATTTAATGCATTGTAATAGTTACAAGCACAAAGAATGAACAATTATCATTCAAAATAATCTTTTTCATTCTATTTGGGAGAATCATAGGATGTAGAGCTGGAAGAGACATTATAGGTCATCTCTTACTACCCTGTCATTTTATAGATGAGAAAACTGAGGCTCAGAGAGACAGATTCACTTGCCCACGGTAGCAAACTAAAATAGAGCCATAATTTAAATTGATCTAATTTCCCTTCAAATAGATAATTTTCTACTCTGTGCCCTAATTTCACTTGTCAAATGATACCAAACCATAATTTGTGCCCTCCAGTAGGTGCTTCATTTAAAGGCATTTTGTTGAATTAATGTCCAGAGTTGTTATTCCTCCAAAACATAGCGGTTCCTAACATGATTTCTTCCCTCTAAGCAATCTTTCTATACTTCTCAGAAAGAAACTCAAAAGGATTAAGAAAATAGTTGATGGTTGGACAATCAAGTACTTGAATTTTGGATAGACTCTAAGACCTAGACTAGGTTTTGTATGGTTGCTACTTCAAAATGCCCTATCAAAGGTAATGTGTAGCCCACTTGACCTTGTCTTGGTCATGATCTAGCTTTGTTACCACTCATCAGGCATCTTTACACTTGTGATTCAATTTTCCTTGGTTCTTGGTTCTCTCCTGTTCTCTGTCCTGGCCAGAAACCATTGTGAGAACTAGTTTTTCATCTTTATAGTTTGGGGCATTGACAAATAGGTGTGTAGATAGAGGAAGGCAATCATGATGTCAAAGAGTCTGGGAAACACTTGAAATGAAGATTAGTTGTAGAATTTGGGTTATTTCACATGGAGAAGGAAGGACAGGAGACAAAAATATGTATTTTTCACTTAATTCACTTAATGTCTTTTCAACTGCCTGTTAGTGTTTTTATTTGCATTATTTTAAATTGTGAATACTGTTCTCTTGATAGAGCTTACTTACTGTGGGTTCAGTTCATGTATATCTAGTCACATTTACTAAATGTGGAAAACACTTTTTGGGCAGAATTTCATTCAAAGTCTAAGATCTTGTTAGCACAATTCTCTATAATTATTGGCTATTAACATTCTGGGAATTTCAGACAAGTCAATAGGGAATCATTTCATTATGGGGGCGATTTGATTTTGTATATTCTTCCTGGGTCCTATCTTTATGTGCTCATTTGATTGATTACCAGCCACAGGCAGCAACATCAATGTGCATACTTTGTTTCTAAGATAAATTACAATTTTACAAAGTACCTTTTCAACTTCTCTTCTTAAAAATCATTCAAACAAGGAAACTATTAGAGAATGAAAAAAGTACTAATTTGGCGTCCGAGGATTTTGGATTCAAAGTCTCTGATATTTACTTCCTAATTGACCTTGGGCACACCCGTAACTTCCCTTGGCTTTAGTTTTATTTTCTGTAAAATGAGGTTTAACTAAATGAGCTCTGGTGTCCCTTCCAGCTCTGGATCTATGACACTATGATTTCTTTAATATGAAAACTCCTTTGACCAAATATCACAGGGATGCATTAAATAGGCCATTTCATCAGTTGCTATGGAAATCCTCCTCTACAAAATACCTGTGCCTATTGGTTAATCTATTAATGATGCTAAAAAGTTCCTCTATATATTGTTAGGCTAGTCTGCAGGCAACAGAGGCAGATACCATCCATGAACTCAATGACATTCTATAACTTGGAAGAAAATTCTAAACTTTGCCTTTTTCTAGAAGAGTCTTCCAAAAGTCAAGTTCATTTCAAATCTGAGAAAACATCAAAGTGGAACTTAAGCCAACTTCTTTATTAAAGAAAAAATAATGTTTCCCTAGGCACTATAGTAATGGCTTTTATTAAATAATCAACATTTTACCAAGTACTTGTTATATAAGGAATAAAATATCCCACCTTCTCCAGTCAATGGGAATACAAACATGAAAAAATACAACCATCTCTTAAGAAGCTAATGATCTTTTTGGATGCAAATATTCTTTAAAAAAAATTAAAACCCTTACCTTCTGTCTTAGAACCAATATTCCGTATTGGTTCTAAGGAAGAAGAACAGTAAGGGCTGGGCAATGGGAGTTAAGTGACTTGCCCAAAGTCACACAGCTAGGAAGTATCTAAGGCTAAATTTGAACCCAGGACCTCCTACCTCTAGGCTTGGCTCTCAATTCACTGAGTTCCCCAGATGCCCCCAAATATGCTTTTAATATGCCACACTATTCCTTTATGAGATATTTACTTCAGGAAATGTAAAATGAAATCCATAGGTAACTTTTATTTATTTGAAAGAATTCAAAGGATTTTGCTAAAAGTAAACCCTGAAAATTCTAAGTGAATTGATTTCTTAGTATAATTACACTGCTATACTTACTTACAAGGGCACAGAGACCTAATAGAAAACCCAGTGTTCATTCACGCTCCATTCGTTCTGTATAAAATATACTATCAAAGCAATTAGGTTCTTGACCCATTCAGAAGCTTCAGGTAGAAGAGTGGGCAGTCATGAAATCTACAAATGGAAGGTTTGTGCAAGGCTACTCTCGGACTGTAATTGCTACTGTCTAATTGAACATGAATTTTCCCCCTTTTTCATGGTTTTCATTTGAGATATAACCTCTTAAACTTTTGTTTCTTTTTTACTTTTCTTGACCTGCTTTTTTCTTCTTTTTCTAGGTCATTTCTAACAGCACTAAGATCTGGATAAGGAATGTTTATTGAGTAGCATATGCCCTCTGTATACTGGAGGCATAAGAAATTTCTCCTTCTCCCTGGCACCCCCATAAATAGCTGTTCCCCCATGCTTAACTGCACTCCTGGTGGGTGTAGCTGCTCAGTTACGGAGCAAAAGACTCTTGTTTTGATACCTTGGAAGTGACTTTAGTTTTCAGTAATATTTCTAAAAGAGTAATATTCAGAATAGAAAAGAATCATGGAATTGGAGAACTAGAGAAACCACAAAAGGGATAATTAAGGGCAATAGCCTCACACAAATGAGGGAATTGTGACCAAAAAAAGCCCAACAATCAAACAAAAAGGTTTCTTGATTCTAGAGTCCAATTTTTTTCTAGTATGGCTTCTTACAGAAATAATAAAAGAATGGTAAAAAAGTATGATAGCAAGCTCAATATAGCACTTAAAGGTTTTTTTTAAAACACTTAACCTGTATTATCTCAATTGGTCCTCACAACCCATCTAGGAGGTAGGTGTTATTATCATGTACATTTTATAGATGAGGAAGTTGAGGCTAAGTATAGCTGACAGTAAGTAGTTAAGTGGTCTGTCCAAGTTACACTTCTTGTAAGTGAAGGAGATTGAATTTGAACTCATATCTATATCATGATTCTAAGTTTAGCACTAAGTACTTCAGCAACTATATGCCTTGAAATAATAACTAGCATTTATTTTTATAGTGGTATAAGCTTTGTGAAGTACTGCATATGTATTATCTCATTTAATAATGAGTTGGGCATACCATTTGTGGTAGCTGACATTATACTTAAACCTTTGTGGAGGTATTTTTATTCCCATTTTACTGATCAGAAAAGTGAAGCTGAGAGAGGTTAAGTGACTTCCTCAGAGACAGATGGGTGGCAATTTCTGAGGCAAGATTATGTGTTCTGGATCAAACACATGAGCAAAAAATAAAATCAGAAGATCCAAAATCTTGAAAACCTTAAGAATTATTTTACTATTTAAAAGAAGCCTCTGATTTCTTCCCTGCAGGTTTTGCTTTAATGTTACCAATTTTTTTCTTATCTTTATAGCACACCTAACTAAATTAACCCAATAGTTTCTTATATCTGTACGGTATCTTGGCCATTGGATCCAAATATAAAATATGTTGCTTGTATGGACAGGATAGCCAGGGCAAGAAAATTCTCTGGTGACATTCTTTGGTTTGCAAGAAACCGAAGCAGAAAGTGGGTTGTTCAAAACACGAGGGTTAGCTACTAAAGTATCAGGCGTGTAATTCAAGGCTAATGGGGGGCACGATGTAAGCCATAGAAAGAAGAGCTCAGTAATGAGATGTCGGTGAGTCCCAAGGACCAAGAAAGATGCAAAGTCAGAAGTCAGGTTAGAGTTCAGCAAATCTGGGTCTCTAGCAGGGTCTGAACTTGAATGAGTTCATGTACAATTTGTCACACTCCTTGCACTGAGTGGCTTCTGTGTCCTTTTAGTTCAATTGTGATGGAAACCTTTCCTTTCTTGTTTCTCTGAACCGATTTCAACTGGGTACAGCTCAGAACTGCTACCACTGTGGCTAAAGTGAAATAGTCATGACTAAACATGGGCAGCTGCTCACCAAATCCAATTCATATTATAGAGGTCTGAGCCTGAGCCTTGATCATTTTTTGAGATGGGGTGCTTAAATTGTTCATTCCTTGGAAAGCCTTACTGCCATTGTTATCAGCTATAGTCTTGGATACCATCTTCTTATGGTAGACTACCTTTACTCTCTCCCAAAAAGTTTTCCCTGTGCAATAAACAAAACAAATTAATTCAGTAGCTTTTGTCTCTTTTTAATAATGATTTTATCTTTTACAATCAATTCAACTAAATGTAGACAATACTAATCTGCTCTCATCTCTAGGGTTTGGTGACACTGGCATGGTCTTCCTTCTCTTTATCTGTTCACTTTTAGTGCTCCTTTGCTGGTTTCATCCATGTTATGCCACTACCCAGAGGCATTTTACCAAGCTTTATACTTTGAACCCTTCTTGTCCCTGTATACCATTTTACTCGGTGACCTCATCAGCTCCCATGGTTACAATAATCATTTTTATGCAGAAGACTTCCAATTTTATATAGCTACTCCTCATCTCTCAGGTATAGTCATAGAGGAATAGGTTGTATAAGGACATAAGGATATGGAATTGCCTCTTGAACATAAAATAGATTTTAAAAACTTAATGTGTCCAAAGTAGAATTCATTATCTTTTCTTTCAATCCCTTCTCTCTTCCAAATTTCTCCATTACTGTCCAGGACTTCATTAGCCCCCTAGTCATCCAAGCTTGCAATTTCATTATTATTCTCAACTTTTCACCTTCAATACACTATCCAGTGCATTGCTAACTCATATTCTATACTCAACAACTCCTGCATTTGTTATTTTCTTTTAATACATACAGCCATCTCCCAGGTTCAGTCATCACCACCTCTTACTTGGTCTGTTATAATGACCTTCTTTGGTTTCCTGCCTCATATCTCTCCCAAAACCAATATATTTTCCAGTGTCAAGATGTTTTTTTGAAGCATAGACCTGACCATTATTGTATTATTATTATTACTACTACTATAACAACTACAACAACAATGACTACTATTACTACTACATTGGGTCTCATTGGACAGCTAAGTGGAAGAGTGGGTACATGCCTATTTAGGGCTCAGGAAGCAAATCTGTCCTCAGAGACTTACTAAGCTGTATGTCCCTAGACAAGTCACTTGACCCTGGTTACCCCAATTTTTTTTATTTGTAAAATGATAAAGAGAAAGAAATGGCAAACTACTCCAATATTTTTGTCAAGAAAACCTAAAATGGAGACATAAAAAGCTCTATGGGTGGCTGAGCCATGTCTACCCAAGTTATTTTACTCAATGAAGTTTCTAGAGATTTCCTAGTGGTATTTGTCATTTGTTACTTTAAGATGATAGGATATGCCTGTGACTCTTATTCTTTGTGTTTTGCCACTTGCATTTATGATTTATACTTTGCTAGAATCCTTCACTGATGCCTTACCATAGCATGGCGATGACTTTGGGTTCTAGAAGGTTATGTTGATAGATTCTAACAGGTCTTCACAAAGAAGAAAAGCTTTAAATATGAGCCCAGAAACATCTTACATCCAACTTCTTTTAATTCAGAGAGTTTCTTCACTAAATATGGTATAGGTTCATCAGATTTTCAACCTATAGCAACTCTTGAAGACATCTGCTAAGGTCTAAAGAGGTTGTGATCTGTATCAGGGAAGGAGCCATTTAATTTGCATCACTGTGTGATATCCCTCTACTTTTCCAGTTTCATTTCATAATATAGTACTACTTCTTTTCATTCGAGAGGTTCCATATAAATCATTCTATTTGTTCTTTCCCAAAGTCAATGTTCTAGTTCTCCGCCCCCCCCCCCAACATGACATTATATATTTCCTATCCCAACAATGTACTCTTGCTATATTCTTCAGCCTCTTAGAATTTCTAACTGACATTAAGGCTCACTTTATGTGTCACATTCCATGGAAAGCACTTCCTGGCCACCAATACACATCTTAATACTTCCTTCTTCCTCAATTTATCATACACAAATCCTTATAACCTTATAAGCTGTATGCCACTACCATACCTTCCAGGAAAATGTAAACTCTTTGACATAGGAGCTATTTTTATTCTGTCTTCATATTATTTTTCTCTACTTTGCTGTCTAGTAGATAGTATCCCATAATACATACAGTGCATCCCCCATTCAGTCTTTAAAGTGATTTTTCTAAAGAGCAGGTCTCCCTGCCTCTCTCAATAAATTTAAGTGGCTCCCTAAAACAAAATGCTTTTTTTTAGCATTTGATGCTCTTCTTAAACTAATCTCCTACTTTTTCACTCTTCTTACATTATACTTCACATGATGAGCTCTTCAGTTCCATAACACTGGCCTCCTTGCTGTTCCATAAACAAAACATTCCATCTTTTGCCTCTTTCCATTTTCCTTGGCTGTCCCCCTTGCCTGAAATCTTTTCCCTCCTCTGCTCTGACTGCTGACTTCACTGGCTTCCTTTAAGCCCCATTTAAATCCCATTTTATAAAAGAATTTGTCTTCTGCTTCTCTAAACTCCAAGGTCTTCCCTCTGTTAATTATTTCCTCTTTTTCTGTATATAGCTTGTTTATATATATATATTTGCTTGTTTATTGAATCCCCTAATGGACTGTGATCTCCTTAAAACTAGGGATCTCCCTTTTTTATACTCAGCATTTAGCTCTTGGCTGACAGATAATAAATATTTATCTATTTATTAATTTTCATACATTGTTGTTTATTTGTTGTTCTTTCATGTCCTCATACTGAGCTGTCCCACCTAAATGTTGCCTCTTCTTGAGAAGGCTCACTCTTTCACTTATGATTTTCCTCCTGTAGCCTCCATTTTTTGGAGTTGCTAAAGCCTTCATTCCCTTTCCAGTCCTATTACTGACTTTGAGTACTTCACAACTGTTAGCCTGTGCCAGGTACCTTCAATGATCCTCTCCTTCACTCTACTGTCTGTCCACTCCCATTTCTATGTTACCTTCCCACATTAGAATATACACTTATTGAGGACACAGACTGTCTTTCCTTTTGCTTATATTTGTATTTTTAGTGCTTAGCCCAGTGCCTGACATGCACTAGGTGCTTAAATAAATGTATATTTAGGAAAATTATTCATATTAAAGGAAACTTTAATACTTCCTTCTCCAGAAAGTAACATAATAGGTACATAATAATGTTTGTAAGATGATCTTTGTTGAAATGTGACACTTTCCCCCCTAACTCATTCTGAAATTCTTATGTAAAATAAAAAGAAACATTGTCATAATTCAAGACTTATTTCTACATTTTTACTAAAGTGTCAGAATGATAAAATTAAGAAAATATCTTATGTTAAAATTCCCAAACCTGGTCCATTTTCTCAAGGTACATGAAATCTCAACCAAAAGCAATCTATGTTTTCTATTTATTAAAAATGTTATGTTTTTCATTTCTCTTTTGTTCTCATATACTTATTTGTCTCTTTCACAAACTTTACAGAGAGAAAATATAGCCCTATACATTAGTCTCTAAAAGTGTTATTATGCCACTCCATGAATTATCTTTTTTCAATCAAGAACATATATTTTTTAAAATTATCTTAATCATTTGCTCTAAGCTTTTTTTTTCCAATTGTGGGGAATTTAAAATCCTTAATGGCACTCAAAAATTATTTTACTTTGTTGGGTCTCTATTGCTTAGAAAAGGGACTTGTATATGGTGATCACATAATTAATGATTTTTGAATGTTTGTTGAGTAGTTTTAGAGAATTTGTGTTTTTTTAAAATGCTAGCTACATAATTATGATGGTCATCTTCAGGTGTGATCGGTTACAACTCTTTTCTGTAGCTTAGATTCCAATAAAGACTGCCTTTTTGAAAGGGACTATATTTTTCCTATGACAAATAAGAATCTATGCAAACTTATAATTTTGAAAGCCTCTTTTTAGTATAACTTTGCACGTAATTAGGATGGAGACATAATGCTATTTTATTGTTCTTGGAATGGGATCTCATATCAAAAATCACACTGGATGTTTGCTCCCCCCTCAGATGACTAACCTTTATATAGATGTTATAGTACATCTTTGAAGCTCAGTTAACTAGATGGGTTATTGAACAAAGGATTGGACAATGAAGCCCCTAGTTTCTAGATAACCGAAAGCAAACCATAGACAGATGCTCAAATAATGGTTCATTAGAACATTTCATATTGAATGTATGGATGAACAATTGATTTCCAAATAGGATTTTACCTCAAAAATATTTGTATTTGTATATGTATGTGTGTTTGTGTGTGTGTGTATTTGTGCATGAGGTTTTAACAGAGGTCTGGTATTGGGACTTCTTAACTAGTTAGTATGAGATAAAATAATCTTTTGAAGAGTGTGTATATATATATACATATGTATGTATATATATATATATATATACATACATACACCTATATTGAATAAAGATTTTTTAAATGCCTTGGAGAATGTAAGTGTAGGTTTGGAATACATTGTTTTAGTTTCATAGAGTAGTCATGGTATTTGGTATAAAGCCTGATACATTTTTCCACCATTTAATAGTTACTACAAAAATAGTTTTTTCTATTTTTGTATTTTTCTTTATAGACATAACTGATCTCGGCTTCCTGTATGGTTCATGGCCCACAGGTCATGTTATTCCCTGACAGGCTAAACAGTTGACAGCTTCTAGCAATGGCTAATCCCCCAGTGTTATTAACTCTAAAAGAAGACCGAGAATCTCCTAGATGCTTCAGAGAATCAGAATGAAGGGAAGGGGGATTTAGAAGGCAATAGGATACTGTTCCATATTCTGAATGCCTTCCCAAAGCCCCAAGTTGTTTAGGAAACCACAAAACTGAAATATATTAGTAATGCTGAATTTAAAAAAAAAACTGAGATCAGAATTTATAAGTAAACAAGGCATCTTTATTAGGTACTTAGAAGCACAGAGACAATCTAATGCAGGAGCACTAAGCTGCCTGCCCACTTACAACAGAGGGGGGTTTTGAAAATAAAACACAAAACCAAAAATGGGGTTTTAGGTGTGTAATCTTCCAGTAATGGTTGGTATCCAGAAGTAGGAAATGCCAAACTGCAGAATTGAACTGGTTGGTGTAGTTTAGGTGAATTCCAGAGTTGAAGCTGTAAGAGTTCTGGCTTTAGTCAAAAAGCAAAGACATCTGGGAGGAGGCAATGGTCCTTGAGTCCTACTCTATTTTAGTGTCATAGAAGGGTGGGGAGGCCTGAATTTGACCAAGGCCTAGCACATTTTCACAAGAAACACAGTACATTAAATACATTTTAAAAAATTTAGTAATTGTTGGAGAATAGGTCATCAAAAAATTACTTAGAAACTAAGAGTTTTGCTTTGCTTGTTTTTTTTAATTGGGATTTTTTCCTTTTAAAATATATAATAAAACATAATATAATATAAATATATATTTCTTTTTATATAACTATTTGTCAGAAAAAAGTAATTACTAAAGTATAAATATACAAATGTGTATTTGTGTATCTGTGTGAAAATATATGTATGTCTGCATGTGTATGTAGGTATATGAAGGCAGTTAGGTGGTTCAGTGGAGGAAAATATGAATTCAAATCCTGCCTCAGATACATTAGTTATGTGACCTGGGCAAGTTAATTCCTTTGCCTTTATCCACTGGAGAAGAAAATAGCAAACTATTTCAATTCCAAGAAAACCCTATAGACAAACAAGCAAACAAAACTGTAGATAGTATTGACATGCTATGGTCCATGATTCACAAAGAGTTAGGTACAAATGAATAATGACAACAACAATAATGATGTAATGGACACACATACACTCACTTATTATAGGAAGCTCACAATTAAAATGGACTTTTTGTTGTCCTAGTATTCTTTCCTAACTACCATAGTTAAAATAAATAACCATTTCATTTGCTCCATCCTTATCTTTCAATGAGAACTATTGTCCTGCTTTCTTCTCCTTTTACAGAAACAAAAACAGTGCTTACAATCTCTCATTCATTCCTTCTGGATATTTGTTTGTGTCTTCGGACTAATTTAAAGACATCTTTAGAATTTTTCTACAGAGCCAGAGTCAAGATGGTGGTTTAGATGCAGCAAAAGTCCAGATCTCTCTGAAATCCCTTCTACACCAATCAAAAACAAAGTGCTTTGAAGGAACAGAAAACCAAATCTAACAGGACAGGACTGGGGTACCTTCCTGCTGGATTCAACTTAAAGCTATGCCAAAAAAAAAAAGCCTGAATTCTTGAACTCTTCTGTTCAAGGGAGAGGAAGAAGGAAGGTCCCAGGACTCCTCCCCTACCTACAGTGCTGAGTCTCCAGTGGTGGCTAGAATCTCAGGGTGGGCAAGGGCTATACACTAGAGGGAGTGCCTTACTGGCACAGCTGTACCTGGTTCAGAACATTGAACACAGGTGGCAGGGAGGCAGCTGAAGGAGGAGCACAAAGAGGGCAGCCTAGTCAAAGCCAAAATGCTCCATCTTGACCTTCCAGCCCACCTGCCACTCTTGAGGTTTTGGCCTCAGGGCACATCCAGCTCTGTAGATCAATTCCACCCTGGCTTAATTTTATCTATAGGACAGATAAGAAGCCTTCAGAGGCCAGGGAAGCTCAATCTGCAACACCCCTTCCCCACTTACTCCACTGAGAGCCTTGTAGACTAAGCTCTGATGGTGAAGGCTCCAACCACTAGAGAATAGCCTGATAACAGGGTGGGAAGCCCAGCTCCCTTTAGCCTCCACATCTTCACATACATCTTCAGCTTCTGCTGCCAGCTGATGAAGATCTGACCTCAGGGCTCATTGATACCACCAGTCTAACACAGGCTATCAGCAGAGAAGAAGCCCATATAGGAAAGAATAGCCCAAACTCACAGATCCATGAAATAATCAGAGGAGGAAAATTACAGCCAATGAAAGGGGGGAAAGAAGGAAAAAATATGAGTAAGCAACAGAAAAAGAAAAAAAGAAATTACAATCAACAGCTTTTATTCAAGTAATGAACAAAGAGCAAATGGAACAGAGGAGGATCAAGGAATACAAAGCAAAAACACAGAAACTCCAGCAAATTGTATACATGTTTTGGAAGAACTCAAATCACAATTCAAAAAATAATTAAGAAAGCCTGAAGACAATTGGGAAAAGAACTTAAAAAGCAAAGTAAGTCATCTGGAAACAGAAAATAGTGTCTTGAAAGCTAGAATTGACCAGTCTGTAAACAAGGCAAAGGTGAAAGATGATCTATAAAGAAAATCAGAAGAGAAGAAGGATGACCAAAACGCCAGGAATGAAATTCAGTCTTTAAAAATTAGAATTCAACAACTAGAAGCAAATTATTTCACAAGGCAGCAAATGTCTATAAAACAAAATCAAAAGAATAAAAAAAATTAGGAAAATATAAAACACCTCATTTATAAAATTTATCTACAGATCAATTTATAGAGTTAGTAACAAAAAAGTATTTTAAGATGGAGTATTTCTTTAAATAAAAAATTAGCCAAATGTAGAACATGTAAAATAAAAATAGTAATATATTTTGGAAATTTAAAATAAAATTAATGACATTTAAGAAGTATTGAACACTTGTATTTTTAAAAGTATTTCACATGGGCCCATTTATAATGCAATATATTTTCTTAATGGTAGATTTTATAATTTGTATCTGTAATATTCTCTATCAGCTTATGAATGAAACCATAAAACTATAAAATTATTTTTTAAAGTAAGGACAGCAGAAGATTGTTTTCAAAGAATAGGAATTCCCCATTTGATATATATTTCCTTGTCATCCATTGCACACATTTTATTCAAGCCTAATTTCCTATCATGGGATGTCTGCTCATAGTCATTAATAAATTCATTATCTTGTCAGTATAGGTCTTTCTTTTCTAGTCCTGATTGCAACCAATTCTCACATTCTCATCTTATGTAATCATTGTCCATGATTCTACAGAAATTCTTAAAACTAAAAGAGATCAAGTCTCTAGACCTAGAAAAGTTTAATCACAAGTGTTACCTTTAAGATTCTCTTGGTAATTGCTAAGAAATAATGGGAAAGGGGAGATGGGAATCAAAAATAATGGAGAAAGACTGCACACCAACCTGATTTCTTTCAAACTACTCTCCAAAAATATTATTTATTGTCTCAAAATGAATTCTGGAACAGCATAGTTCACATAATATAGGGTGAAAAATAATTTTCAGCCCAAAACAACATATAAATATGAAAGACTAATTGTCCTGGGGTGAAAGTGAAGCACAAAGCAGCATACCAAGGTAAGGCTTGCCATGGCAAAAGGCCTTAGGAGAAGCTGCAATGGCTTCCAGAGCTCTCAGCTGCAGAGAATAAGGTGTGGGGGCTAGACAACTACTCAGAAGGAGATGACAGGAATTCCTTTACTTGACCCTGTAAGATTCTTGTCATATTGCCCATACATGGATGCAGGTCACAGTATTGGGATATGGTCTTAGTTTGAGTGGTCACAGGATAGCAGGGGAACCTGGTCACAGTTCTAAGGGGTAAAAGAGTGCTTGTGGTTATTAACAGACAAGAACACAGTAAAGGGAAATATTAAGTAACACTCTTCTTACATCATACCATTTTCGAAGAACAGAAAGCAGATAAATCCCCAGAGCTAGCTCTAAAAGCAGCTGTACAAAGAACCTGAAGCATGGAATTAGTGCTCCCTTCACTATAGTTACAGAGCCAAATGTTAATGTTTTTTAATTAAAAGAAAGAAAAAAAAACCCAAAAGTGAGCATACAGCAAAAAAAGCAACTCACATAGAAAGATATTTTGGTGATAGGAAAAATCAAAACATAGGCTCAGAAAAATACAACACAGCCAATATTGCTGCATCCAAAGCTTCTAAGAAGAATAGGAATTACTCTCAAGCCCCAAACGAATTAATGGAGGAGCTCAAAAAGTATTTAAGAAATCAAATAAGAGAGGTAGAAGAAAAATTGGGAAAAGAATTGAATGTGATACAGGAAAATCATGAAAAAAAGAGCCAATACCTTGGTAAAGAAGACAAAAAACACTGAAGAAATTAATATCTTAAAACACAGAATAGGTCAATTGATAAAAGAGGCACAACAATCCATTGAAGAGAAGTTCTTAAAAAGAAGAACTGGTCAATTGGAAAAAGAAATACAAAAACTCACTCAGTAAAATCATGTTATAAAAATTAGAATTGGGGAATTGGAAGCTAATAACTGCATGAGACATCAAGAAACATTAAACACAGTTAAAAGGATTAAAAAAGAAGAAAATGTGTAATATGTCATGGGGAGAACAACTGACCCAGAAAATAAATCTAGGAGGGATAATATAAGAATTATTCAATTTCCTGAAAGTTGTGATAAAAAAAAGAGAGTTTAGACATATTTCTAGAAATCATCAAGGAAAACTGTTCAAATATTTTAGAACTATAGGGTAAATATATATATATATATATATATATATATATATATATATATATATATATATATATATATATATATAGAAAGAATACATCCATCACTTCCCGAAAGTGATCCTCAAGTGTAAATCTTAGATGCTGGCATTCATAAACAAGTAGTCAGCACCATGGCTAGTAGCTGTGAAGAAATTCAAGTTGTTGGTTAGTTCACCAGACAAATAGTAGAAAGCACCAGAAAAGGAACAACTTAGGTCCTTTAATATAATGTTGTAGTACTATGAACAGAGATATTTAAAAATTAGGAAAGTTTGTTCCTATTGTCAGTAGATTTAAAATTAGACTGTTCCACTATGATTCATTTAGGTGATTCAGATTGTTGATACGTAGAGTGTTAGACTGTTTTTACACTCTGGTATTTGGAAAGAAAGTTTGGGCAGTATTTAAAAACTAGTACTCATATAGCAATATATAAGCAACCTAACATTTCTGTGTTTATGCAGAACCCTTAATGAGTAGTACCAAGTGCATTTAAGATACAACATTTATTCTGAGATCATTTCGAAACTAAGAACATTGTTGAGACCCTGGAGGTTAGCATTGAATGTTTTCACTGGGAAAAAATGGCAAATCCCAGGATAAATTCCACACAGTAGCTTGTTATAATGAGAAGAGAACTTGGGGATCACTAAGTCATTTCAATTATATTTAGTATTCATTTTTTGGGAAGTGAAAACAAAATCTTCCATAACTTAAACCTTTTTCAGATAAAATAGGCAGCAGCAGATTGTAGTTTGTTCACTTCTACCAGGAAGTTCCATATCAAGACTGAGTGACCACATTTTGACTATGTTTTAGGTTAAATACTTGTCAGATGCATGCTGGACCCCATGTTTTCTATGTTCACTTCCACTCTGAAATTTAATAATCCCATAATTAAGTCTAAGCAACATTCCAGAATTAATTGTTAAAACAGGTACTTTTTGAGCATTTATAAATATGCACCCTGAAAAACATGAGTTTATTAAGAATAATTGGTGTCCAATTTAGACTTTATTAAAAAAAAAAAACACCTCCTACCTTTCATGCTGTATATTGATTCCAAGGCAGAAGAGTGGTAAATGTTGAACACAATGGGAATTAAGTGATTTGCCCAGGGTCACACAGCTAGGAAGTGTCTAAGGCAAAATTTTAAGCCAGGACCTGTTGATTAGCTGGCATTTTGATACCTTCCCCTAGTTCTGACCTTTCTCCTTTAGCTATCTCCTTTTGAACCAGTGATTTGCTTTAAGTCAGTCCCCCTAGTCCCCTCCCTTGAGATGCTTCCCTTTCTAGCCCCTCCCTTTTTGTGCTCCCTTCCCCTCCCCCTCCTCTTCCCTCCCTTTTTATGCTCCCTCCCCCCTCCTCTTCCCTCCCTTTTTATGCTCCCCCCCCCCATTGTCCTTTCTTTCTTGCCCTAATGGATAAGATAGAATTCAGGATCCCACTGGATCTAGATGTTCTTTCCTCTCAGATTTAATTTCACTGAGAGTAAGGTTTAAGTAATTCCACTTCACGCTCTCTTCCTCTCCTTCTCATATGAGAGTTCTTCCCCTCCCCTTCCCATGTGTATCTTTATATGGGAAAGATTATTCTATTAAGTCCCCCCCCTATTTTTTGAAGTAAGTCTTAGTATTATCGACGGTTCCCCCCTCCCTTTTCCTTTTTTTGTCCCCACTTTCCCCAAATCTTCTTAATACCCCAATCTTTCCCTATGCATGTTTCTTCTAACTACTCTTATGATGCTACAATTTTTGAGAGTTACACAAAACATTTTCCCCACATATTAATATATATAATTTGATGTAAATGTAGTCCTTATAGAAGAGAGTTTGACTTAAAGAGAAAGATAAGATTTATCTCCTTTTCCCTTTCTTTCATATTTACCTTTTCATGTTTCTCTTGCTTTCTGTGCTTGGATATCGAACTTTCCACAGAGCTCTGGTCTTTTCTTAGCAATTGCTTGGAAATCTTCTATTTTGTTGAATGCCCATACTTTCCCCTGGAAGTATATAGTCAGTTTTGCTGGGTAGTTGATTCTTGGTTGGAGACTCAGCTCTCTTGCCTTTCTAAATATCGTGTTCCATGCTTTGCGGTCTCTTAGTGTGTTAGCCGCTAAGTCCTGTGTGATCCTTATGGGAGCCCCCTTATATCTGAAGCTCCTCTTCTTGGCTTCTTGTAGGATTTTCTCCTTTTCTTGGAAGCTCTTGAATTTGGCAATTACATTCCTAGGCGTTGTCTTTTGGGGATTTAGTATAGAAGGTGTTCTATGAACCCTTTCTTTTCTATTTTGCCCCCTTGCTCCAGAACGTGGGGGCAATTTTCTTTTATAATCTCCTGTAGAATAATATCGAGTTTATTGTTTATCTCTGGTTTTTCTGGGAGACCGATAATTCGGAGGTTGTCTCCTCTCCCTCTGTTTTCCAGATTGTTGACCTTCTCAGTGAGATATTTAATGTTTTCTTCTAATTCATTAATTTTTTGGGTTTGCTTTATTGATTCTTGCTGTTTTATGATCTTGCTTTCTTCGAGTTGCTTGATTCTGGTCTTTAGGGACTGGTTTTGCTTTTCAGCTTTGTCTGCCCTTCTATTGGATGCTTCGAGCTCTTTTTCCAATTGAGCAGTCTTATCTGTCAGACTGCTGATCTCTTTCTCCCATTTTTCTTTCCAGGTTTCCATCTTTTGGGTAAGCTCCAGTTTGAGATCTTCCAGAGCTTGTTGATAGTTTCCATTTTGGGAGGCATGTTCTGATTTTTTTTTTTGGATTTCCTCCTCATTCTCTTCTTTTCCTTGGGTACTTCCACCATAAAAGTTTTCAATAGTCACCTTTTTCCCTTTCTTCCTGGAGGCTTGATTTTGGGCCATGTGAGCCATCCCTTTGGTGGTTTTATTCCCCTTTCCTTTTTGGTCTGGGGTCTGGGTGGTATGGGCGAGTTTTCTGTGAATTTAGGTTGCCTCAGACTAATTTTTCCCAGTCTCCAAGGTTTCTTAGAGCGCTGGGCCCCTGATCACAGCCACACTGCCCAGGTGTTCAGCTCCGCCCAGATAATCAGTGCGATGGTCCACCCCTAGTATTTAGCTCTGCCTAGATATTCAGCGCAACTGCCCCAAGTACAGCTCTGCTGACCCCCATGCTCAGCGCCGAGTTCTCCAGTGAAACCGCCCTGAGACGTTTTTTCCTGGCAGTCCCCAGATCCCAAGGACCCTGGAGTGGCCCCCCAGACAGAGACGTTCCCCACTCACTTGCTGTCCCAGTGAGTGCTCAGGTAGTTCACTCTGGTTTGGTGGGGGAGGTGGGGGGGGGAGGGTGGCTCAGTTAATGTTTCTGTGCAAGCTTTCCTCCTTCTTATTATAGTGTGGAAATGTTCAAACCCCAAGTACCTTCGCCTCTGTGGAGTACTGGGGTGTCCTTCTGATCCTCCAAAGGTGATTTTTATGCTCCTTTGATGTAGTCTGTTTCGTTCGGTGCCAGGGAGAGGAAGCGTGTGGTGTCTAGATTGCAGCCATGATTCCCCGGTAGTCCCTCAAACAATAAATTAAAAAAAAATAGAATAAACCAAATAGAAACTTATTACTCCATAAAACAAGAAGAAATATTAAAATAATGGAAATAAAGCAGATTTAAGGTGTCTAATAGCTAATAGAACTGGCAGAGGAAATAGATTGAATAAAAAGGGATTAATAATTATCTGCTTAGATTCACATACATGAAGATGATACTATGGGTGCCCCTTTAAACCCTATTCTTATCCGGGAATAACGGGGCTCTAATTAGACAAGAACTTGAAATAGTTCTATTATGCCTTAATGATCCTAAAAATGGAAAAGGGTCAGAGGAACAGGAGTATAATTAGGGTCAGAAGTTAGGGACATATGGAAAGTAACATTAGGATAATTGTGTAAGTCATCTATGCAAATGAGGAGAAGATAGGGACAGCACTTAATACTTCAACTTCACTCTCTTCTCAATTGGCCAAAGGAAAAAAGAATACACACAGAGTTGAGTTCAGAAATATGTTATGCTAAGCTAAACAAGGGAATAGGAGAGAAAAGGAAGAATGATGAAGAGGAATTATTTGAAAGATTTTATTTAATTAATTAATTTAGAATATTTTTCTATAGTTACATGATTCATGTTCTTTTCCTTGGCTCCTCCCACCCCACTCCTAGCCAAGGAGCAATTCCACTAGGTTTTACATTTGTCATTGATCAAGACCTATTTCCATATTATTAATATCTGCACTAGAGTGATCATTTAGAGTCTACATCCCCAATCATATCCCCATTGAACCATGTGATCAAGCAATTGTTTTCCTTCTGTGTTTCTACTTCCACAGTTCTTTCTCTAGATGTGAAGAGCATTCTCTCTCAGAAGTCTCTCAGAATTGTCACGGGTCATTGCATTGCTGCTAGTAGAGAAGCCCATTACATTCGATTGTACCACAATGTATCAGTCTCTGTGCATAATATTCTCCTGGTTCTGCTCCTTTCACTCTGCATCAATTCCTGGAGGTCATTCCAGTTCACATGGAATTCATCCAGTTCATTATTCCTTTGAGCTAACTAGTATTCCATCATTAACAGATACCACAATTTGTTCAGCCATTCCCCAATCAAAGGACATCCCCTCATTTTCCAATTTTTTGCCACCACAAAGAGCGTAACTATACATATTTTTGTACAGGTCTTTAGGAAGAGGAATTAGAGGAGATATAGATTAAGGGATGAATTGTACCTTTAGAGAAATTCTTACTAATGATGTACAAATATATTTTTATTCTTTTTTTTTAGTGTGGGCAAAGTACTTTATAAATCATACACTTTGATATAAATATATCATTAAAATAAAAGATATTAATGGGATTATGATTAGAAAGTAGAATGCTAGAACTTTTATTTTTGTCTTTGCAACTGCATCTAAAATAGAGTCTGGGACCTAACAATTATTAAAAAATGAATGAAGCAGTAAATGAGTAAATGAATGAATGATGATTTTTTATAACTACTAGGTTTTTATTTAATTAATTAATTTAAATTTTTTTCCATAGTTACATGAATCATGTTATTTCCCTCCCCTCCTCCCAACCCCTCCCATAGCCAATGAGCAATTCCAATGGGTTTTACATGTGTCATTGATCAAGACCTATTTCCATATTGTTCAAATTTGCACTAGGATGATCGTTTAGAATCTATATCCCCAATCATATCCCCATTGAACTATGTGATCAAGCAGTTGTTTTTCTTCTTTGTTTATGCTCCCACAGTTTTTTCTTTGGATGTGTATAGATTTCTTTCTCATAAGTCCCTCAGAATTGTCCTAGATCATTGCATTACTGTCAGCAGAGAAGTCCATTTATTTTTATTCTTTTTAAGATGGCAAAGAATGTAAATCCCCAGGGGCTTATCAGTTTACTTATAAATTATAATTCTTACAGATGAATGATTAAACATGATCTGTACCTCCTGATAGAGAGGTGAAGAGCTTAGTTCACAATGAGACAGTGCAGAATTTTGTTTTTAGAACACAGCAAATGAAGAAATTCGTTTTGCTTGACAATACATGTTTGTAATTGGAGTTTTGTTTTTCTTGCTCAGTGTGTGTGTGTGTGTGTGTGTGTGTGTGTGTGTGTGTGTGTGTGTGTGTGTGAATTGTGATGGGATGGTTAGAGTGAATTTCCTTCTAACTTAAAAAATAGTTTATAATTAAAGAAAATATGGAATATCTTCTGAACAACTCCAGCTCTTAGAAATATTATACTCATCTGTATGAAAATTCTGCTAAATATATATCTCTCTCTATATATATCTATATCTATCTATCTATCTATCTATCTATCTATCTATCTATCTATCTAATACCTCTATCTTGTGATACATTGAGACTGTTTTTGTTGCTAAAAAATATTTCTGTTTTTGGTATCCAGGATAATATGCATTTTCTAAAACAACCATAGTACAAATTGGCTCTAGCCTTCAAAAATCAAAGAACTCATTACAGTAAGGATCTATGCCTTCCCACTAGAAAAGCAATTCACTCAAAGAAATCCCAAGTTCACAGCATTACAAAAGCAAGTATATTTATGAACCAGTCTTTAAAATAGTGAGCTCTTTTTATCTTTAGCTATTAGATAGTTCTGTTTGAAAGTACAATGCTAGATAATTAATTAAATATGAAGCATAGTATGTAGTAGAATAGATTTTAAATGTTTTCTATTTCTATGATGCTCTATAAACAGATGTCTTTCCATATTAACCATAGTAAACACATTCAACTCAGGAGAGCTAATTAGTGAATGTTATTTTTTAACCTTTAGTGATTGAAATTCTTTATTATAATCTAGATCTAATGATTTAAATCTTAGACAGTCTTGAACTAATTATTTAAATCTTAGAAAGTCTTGAACAATTCCCTTTCTTTAGTATAATTAATTTACCAGTGCAATACTACTGAGTCCAGTAAGTTTGGTTATTTATGTAATTGGATTTATTTCAATGGTACAAATTTAGCATCCAACTTTTGTTCAATAGGTCTATTCATTCCATTTTTCTTTGTTTTCCTTCCCCTCTCTTCTTCTTTCTAATTTTCCAGAATCACTGAATTAAGAAGTTGATCATCAACATAGTAATAAATACTATTCAGTTGTGAAGAGATAAGGAAATAGTTCCCATATCACATCTAACTGGGGAAGATTCAGGAGATTGATCAGTAGGTGATAAATCATTTGGCCTTGACAATTCATAAAATAGACTGAAATTACCAAAAAACTCTGAGTCTTTTTAATTTATAATCTGTACACTACTTATGGTTGTGGAATGTCAGAATATAAATATATAGTACTAAAATGTATCCTTCTCAGATCATGGAAGAGAAAATAATAATAGTATATGAGAAATGAGCTTTATAGTTGCTTTAAAATTGTATAAGAGATCTCAATATGCTAGAACCAAAGATTAATGGTAAGATGACATCGAATAGGGTTAAAAGTGAAGTTCTACATTAGACTTCAAAAATCAATATTGCAATTAATGATAAGGTTAGTAATTAACTTTAAGTTATGAAAAGTTCTTTATATGTATTAACTCACTTGATCATCATCACAATCCTACAGAGGATAGTAAAGGCATGACTATATAGCACAAGCATTTCAGGAAATAAATACTGAAAAGTTCTAATTGGATGTCATTTCCACAGGCATCAGTAGTAATATTTATGGGCAAAGGAGGTTGGGAAACATGAATTAATGTGAACTAATATGATGTAAGAGAATATTAATAATATGAGGGGGGAGGGATTATAGTTCTGCCATACTCTTCCTTGAAATGCTTCATCTATAGCAGAAGCAACAAGCATACTGCTTGCCTGAAACTCCCTTAAAGGCTGGTGAACCAGATTAAAATGTAATTTAAAAATATTTAACACTATAAATCAAATTATGATAAAATACAGAGAATATTAGACTTCAAAATTAAGTCAATATGCGACAGTTTAAATACAATCTAGCCCTTAATCAACCTTTCCTCTAATTCCCCTTCCTTCTTCCCTTTATCTCCTACCCTCTTTAGCGTAACGTATTTCTGAACATAACTGTGTGTTTTCTTCTTTTCTTTGACCAACTGAGAAGAGGATGAGGTTAAAGTGTCAATTGCTCTCCCCACCCTTTTCTCAATACTTGTATAGATGTCTACACAATGACCCTGATCTTACTTTCCATATGTCCCCAATCCTCCACCCTGACTGTATTTCTGTTCCTCTAACCCCTTTCCATTCTTGAGATCATCAAGGCATAATAAAACTATTTCAAGTACTTATCTAATTAGACCTCTATTATTCCCTGATGAGGATAGGGTTTAAAGGGACACCTATAGTATCATCTTTCTGTATTTGAATATAAGCAGTTTATCTTTGTTTAGTCCCTTTGTTCAATCTTTTTTTCTGGGTCAATTATTTAGCTATTAGATACCTTACATCTTCTGTTTTTTTTTTAAGTTCATTTTAATATTTCTTCTTCTCCTGGAATAATTGGTTGCTATTTAACCTATTGTAATTTTAATGGAATTTGTTGTTTGGGAAAAAATTTTTTTGATTGTCCCAAATGATTAATTATCTTTCTTATTCAGTAATCCCAGAATGGTCTTACCTAGGATAAATTCTGGTTGCTTTCAACCACATCACCCCACTGGAGCTCTCTTTGGCCTATGATATCCAAATGACAAACTGGCTAAAAAGTGAGCTAGAATATTTAGGTCATATGAATAAAATATTTAAAAATCATGGGACAACACTTAATATAGCATATCATTCTGAAATAAAACTGCCTCTTGTGTGTTCATTTTCCTACTTTAAGAAATGGCATTCTCTTATCCCTCTTTTCAAACTAATATTAAAAGAATGATGTCAGAGTATTTTCAAATATGTTAGACAGGGAAGTGATTAGGTTCTATTTCCTAACAGAGATGACAAGATGTCAGTGATGATGGCTCTTGGAAATAAAAAAGGACAAGCATCTGGCAATGATGGTGGGTTCTTGGTGACCTTTGCCAAATGTCTAAGATGCTTGGGAGCTGACATTGTTTATATAAGGGATGCTTTGACCAAGTTAAAATGATGAAATACATACTGCTGAAACAGGAATTGAAAAAAGGTGAAGAAAACAGCAAGTTACATTACCTAATAGGCAGTGAAATGGAAGACCTCATTTCCTTCCTTAGCATCCACCTGTTACCCTGCCCTATCTTTTTCTTATGCTGTTAGGATAGCTATTAACTCTTACCTTCATTCCCTTTATGAAAGAAAGTCATTTTAGCAGAAGAAACACATTGAAGATTCTGAGGTCAAAGAAGAGACATTATTTTATTTTTCATTTTTTTATTATATGTATAAATTCTAAGTGGGGGATTCAGAACATTTTTTTAGTGGCAAAGATCCTTTTGACAGTCAAATAAAGCCTATAGATTTCTTAGAGGAATCATTTTTTTTAATTGAAGGAAAGACTAAATTTCTTTTTGAGATTAATCAAAATAAAGATGTAATTTTTTCTCATCCAACTTTTGTGGAACCCCCTGAAATCTATCCATGTACTTTTGGGGTTTTCTGGATCCCAGGTTAATAACACCTGCTTTGAAAGTTCTTCCCCTCCCCCCTTAACTTTATTTTATTGCTTTTTTCCCCTTTTATTTTCTTTTCTTTTTGGAAATAGGCAGGAGATAACACTTTTAGGTATAGAAATATTTCTCTTGCTTAAAGATTGAGACTCTGGCAAAACTACTTTTAAATTATATAGCAGGGAGGAATTACACAAAGTAGTGAAATCTTTGGCTAGGAAGGGCACTCTTAGGCATGCAGAATTCTAGTCCCAATACTGTACCAATCTGTGCTAGAGAAACTGTTAACAACTCAATAATTCAGTAGAGGAAAGTGAGGACCATAATTTTAACCTGGCCCCAAAGCCTGTTCACAAGTGAGAAAGATTATTGCTGAAATTAGCCTTGTACCTATGAATAATGGCCTTTGTGCAACAGCTGTGATTAATCTCCTCTTGGTCCTGAATAATAAATCTAGAGCCAGCTGACAAATACTGGAGGCAACCAAAATGCCACAGGGTTGAGAATGGGAGCTAAGAAAATAATGGCTTCATATACCCAGGGTGCTTTAGCATAAAATGGCACCACCATAATCTGGGGGACAATGCCTCTCCCACTGTTTACCACAGTAATAATACTACTACCAATACCCTATTATATTTGTATAGCACTTTAGAACCTTCATAGTCTTTTTACATGCATTACTCCAATGGCATCAACATTTAAAAAGGATGGCCACGACATTTCAAAGGAGGATTAATTTAAATAAATCAGCATGTGTCTAAAGAAAAATTAAACATACATATTCCATGAAGTCTAGATGCTGTCCAGTGAAATGAACCTGTGACAACAATGATCAGGTAAAGTCATTCAAAGAGAAGATCCCATACTTTCAATCTGTTTATAAACCCTGCTGCCTCTCGGTAAGGAAATGTAGACTGTCCTCTGTAGATGATACCCTTGAGATGGCAATATCTGGTAAGCTCCCACAATGCATCATTCGAATCATTGCTTTAGAAGCTAGTTCTTTAGAGCACGTTAAAATTCAGTATAGAATGAGTGAGGGAAAAAGTTTAGACTTTTTTATTTAGATAAACTAAAAAATGCTAGTTAATTGATCTTTATTGTCTGTCATCAAGTATTTATTAAGTGCTTACTATATTCTACTGATTAAGCTCTTGGGACACACAAAGAAAGTACATTTTGACCCAAAGAAAGTCACAGTCTAATGTAGGAGATATTATTAAAAAAACAAAAATATGCAAGGATATATATATATATATATATATATATATATATATATATATATATATAGAGAGAGAGAGAGAGAGAGAGAGAGAGAGAGAGAGAGAGAGAGAGAGAGAGAGAGAGAGAGAGAGAGAGAGAGAAAGAGAAACTAGAAAGTAATCTCAGAGGGATAAGCAGCAGCAATTTGGTCTATTTTTGTTTCATTTAGTACAGTAAAAGTTAAGTCCTTTGTTGATAAAAACTGTCTGTGTTTTTATATCTCTAGTGCCTGGTATACAGGCAATCACATATTATTCCCAGATGACTGACTCTATCAGGGAAGAGAACTCCTAGTGATGAAATTCCTTTTAAAAATGCAGATTTGCAATACTTGACACCCAATAGTCCTAGTGAGTTGCCAGGGGAGCTGAAAAATTCAGTTTCTTGCCCAGAGACATTCAGCCAGGGTAGATTAGAGGGGAGACAAGAACCAAGGTGTTCTTTGCTCCTAGTCTAGCTCTCTGTCAACTTTGTCATCATCTTATGCTTAATAGTATGTAGAATTTCACTGAACCAGGTGGAATTAATCTTAAATTTGATTCATTTAAATGTACTAGAGACTTATACATGTGCCACGGTATGAGTTGCTGGTACTACAAAGGCAAAATCAAAACAGTTCCTTCTCTCAAGAAGCTGATGTTCCAATTGGGTTTCAAGTGAGGGTGAAAGGATACATGCACAAATACGATTTGGAATACAATGCTTGGCACCGATTTAAAAGGGACTTTATTATGGGTGGAAAATGTCCAGAGGAAGTCAGTGAATGACAAAGTCTCTTTGGCATTCTATAACCTTATTATCTTTCTCTAGACATTTCCCGCAGGTATGGTATGGTATGATGTTTTGGTTTTTTTTTTCCAATTAATTGGATTAGACGATTACTGTAATCCTTTTAAACTCTGAAATCTATAAAGTATATTATAAAAAAATAAACTCATAAATGAGAGGAAACTTGAGCAAATCAGGGAAAATGTCATGAAAGTTGACAGGGATTCTGACAACTAGAAATGAAGAAGGAATTAATTCCATGAATGCATGTTTTCCTCTTCAAGCCTTCTTCTTGACTTTCAGACTTCAAAGCCTTTCTTACATGTTTTTTTACATGTTTCTTACTTTCTTACAGTTTCTTACATGGGATTATCCAAGAATTTCCCTCAGGTTCTGGGGCCTAATCCTGAAACATCTTACTGTCAATCTGGAAGTTCTCTGTTAGATCTGCCCTTGGTATATTTCTCCTGGACCCTCTATTTTGTTGAGGAGCTTCTGCCCCTGGTCCTACTCTTGGCTTCTATACTCCAAAACCATGCCCTTTATGTTGGGTATCTTTATTCCCTGATTGCTTTTAGCTTGCCTTTAGATTCCTTTTATGTGTTATCTTCCTCCTTTAAAATGTGAGCTCCTTGAGGGTAAAGATTGAATTGTCCTTTGTTTGTATAATGTACCTGTTTTGGTATGGTATCCCTGGTTTTGTTTTCTGAGGTTTTAGTTAGCTGTCATCTGACCTGCAAAGCCCCCAAGGTCTGCCCAAGGAAGTGGTCCGATTTTGTTTTCACTTTTTTCTTTTCCTTTATTATTTTTGGGGGTGGTGACGCGATACTGCAGAGTAAGGAGTGGAGGGGCAAAAGCAAGAAGAGATAGATGTCATCAGCAGGTATTCTCTTATAACTGCAATTTCAGTCATCTGCAATAGACCTTGAAATGTATCCCCTGTAGATATGGGCCTTACTGTATTTATATCCCTAACACTTAACAATGAAAGGTGCTCATAGAAACTGCTTATTAAATGCTTGTTTCCTTCCTTCTTTGTTAAAATGTCTGGGAGTGGGAGGTGAAGTATTGGGTTTAGCAAATAGCTAGTGGTGAATTTCTCAGGAAAGGATTGTGTATTAAGAGGAACAGTATGAAATGAAATGGGGATAAACAGTCAGATTGTGACACACCTTGAATGCCAGCCTGAGAAGTTTGCATTTTACCTGCAATGCAAAAGGAACCTTTGAGAGTTTTTGCTCAGGGGAAAAAATGTAGTTAGTTTTGTGCTTTGAGAATTTTATTTTGGAAACTTTTAGGGGGATGAATTAGCAAGAAGAGAAATTGGAATCAGAAGGACCATTTGAGAGAATATTATAATAATCTAAAAGATAGATGATGAGAAACTAAAATACAGTAAAAGTCATTTGAGTTTATATAAGGGGATACACTGGAAATATATATATATATGTGTGTGTATGTGTGTATGTGTGTATACACACATATATGTGTCTATATGTCTATATATATGGAATTAAAATGGGCCAGATTTGCAATTGATTGGATTTAGAGATGAGAGAGGGAAAAGAATCATGAATGGCTTGCACATTATTCATCCAAATGATTATAAAGACAGCAGTGTGCTCACCAGAAATAGGGAAGTTTGGACTAGTGGTGGGCTTAATAGGGAAGATAATCATCTTTATTTTGAATTTAATGAATTTAAGATAGCTATAAGGCATTTATGTGGGAGATAGCTAGCAGGTAATTTATAATAAATGTATGAAAACTGGAGTTGAAAGGAGAGATTAGGCCTGAAATAAATATTGGATTCATCTCCATAGAGGATGCTATATGAACCTATGGATACTGATGAAATGCTGAAAAGAGAAATGTTTAGAAAGAAGAGGAGCAAGGATTTAGCCATGGAAAGTAACCATGATAAGGGGGCAAAAGATGAATGTTGAGGAAAAAAAAATGAGAGTCTAAAAGTGGTCAGATAGAGGGAAAACTAGAAGAGTGAAGTGTTATAGAAAGTAAGGGAGGGGCAAGTAATTAAGAGAGTGATTGATCAGCAGTGTAAAAAGCTGCAGAGGTCAAGAAAGAGGAAGAAGGAGAAAAGGCCATCACTTTCAGAAACAGAGATGTTTGGCGACCTGGGTGAGAGCACTTGACAAATGGTGGGAATTTAAAGTGAACTGAAAGAGACAGAGTAGTATAGTAAATAGGTGACAAAATGGGGTAGTGAATGTCGATGATAATTTCTCAGATTTTGACAATGAAAGGCAAGACAGATAGCTTAGAGGGTCTAGCAAGTTCAAGTATGTGATATTATTTCATATTAGAGTAGACTTGAGCATATTTGTAGATGTATGGAATGAGTCAGCAAATATAAAGAAATTAAAGAAGGAGAGAGAGAGAGAGAGAGAGAGAGAGAGAGAGAGAGAGAGAGAGAGAGAGAGAGAGAGAGAGAGAGAGAGAGAGAAGAGAGAGAGAGAAAGAGAGAGAGAGAGAGAGAGAAGAAATGATAAGGTCAATTTCTAGAAAGAAATGAGAGTAAACGGGATAAAAGGAATAGGTAGAGTAATCAAACTTAGCAGACAAAAGGGCACACCTTCAGGTCTAATAATCAGCTTTTCTATCTTAATGTTTTCCCTTAAAGAAAGCAATTTCCTTTCTGGGTGATCTCCAGATAAAACCACTGGGTTCATGCCCTGGTTGTAATCCTAGTTATTACATTCTAACTGGTTTCTCTTCTCTCTGAGTCACAAACCTTCAAGATAATTCTTCTCATATCTGTTATCAGCCCATGTCAAAGATGCTACTTTGTCAACTTCTAAAGCAGAGAGGCAGAAGAAGAGAAAGTAAGTGGTTTGGATGATCCAGCATTAATAAATGGTAAGACATACATGGGAGGGCATCAAAGGAATGAGTCAATGTCATAGTGAAGATATGTTTGAAATGGCTGACCTCAGTGTTCATAATAGACACTGAAGGAATTTTGACAAGTGAAACAGAAGTAGGACTGATATATTCAAATCCATATTCTACTTTCTTTTCTGCCCACATACTGCTGCTTTTGAATCTAGATAACAATATCCTTTACCCCCAAATTTACATTTTCACTTCTGAGGCATATTTAGTATCAAGCTATTTATGGGAATTTAAAAAAAATAGTTCTACTGTCAGTCAACTTCTGTCTCAATATGAAATCAGCCAATTTCAGGAGGGAGAGTGAGAAGAGCAAGGTAAGAGGGAGAAAAAAGTGCTTGTTAATTAAAATATGTGTGTATGTGTATGTGTAAGAGGCTCAGCTGGATTTGATCCTTATTTGCATTAATATGTAATACCAAGTAATATCAAACTATTTCCTACAACCAAAAAATAAACAAATTATATGTACACATCCATGTAATGAATTAGTGACAGGTAGTATAAAATTAACTATTTCTTTCAATAAAACTTTTAAAATACTTAGCCAAATTGGGTTTCTGTCTATATTAATGTCTACAATTATAAATCTCCTCTATCTATAATTTTATAAAAGTAATTCATATTTTGTTATAGTGCTATATATTAATTCTACAAATTAGTGGAGGTAGTCATAGTGCTGGTAGTGGTGTTGATGATGTATGCCTTTGTGTGTGTGTGTGTGTGTGTGTGTGTGTGTGTGTGTGTGTGTGTGTGTAAGTGTGTTTAATGGAGTAGTAAGGGAATGTATAAATGGAGATTTTGAACCTTTGACTTCATTCCCCAGAAATCCTTAGTATTTCCCAAAATTCCCTATAATCTCTCCTGTGTCTCCATGTCAGCAAAATCACGTTATTGGTATTTAGGTGGATATATGCTCCTCCGATGCTCTCTTTTTGACCTGTGACCAGGCTGAATTCAGGCAGTTCTTTTGCTTTAGTTATTATGAATAAAACTTTATAAAATATAATAGTTATTGTATATTAATTTTAATCTCTACATTTTTGGCTTACTATGAAGTGATTATGAATTCTCAAAAAATTTTGAGCAGATAATCTTACAGTAAAGATAGTACGTTTGTCCAGTCACTGCCCACCAAAAGGTTCTGGTGGCAGGGTATGCCTGTGCTCCTACCCCACCCTTCAGCCTGCCACTGCCTGCTGTTTCTCTGTCCATCTGCTTGAGCCTGCATTCCTCACCACTCTACACCGAGCTTGGAGCCTCTTCTTGCAGAGACCAGACCTGCCACAAGAGCCTGCCAATTTCAGCCATTTTTTTTTTCTACAGAGGGTGACACAAAAATATTTTGCGCCAGTCCCTTTCACACTCCATGTGTTTGTTTCTAACCAGCCATAGTCATTTTTCAGCATGGAGAAAAGAACCCCACAGCTTCTAATTTTCAAGCAGATCTTTTTTAAAGTTGATCCTGGATTCCTAGTACAGAAGGTTGTTATTCAAGGTTTTTCACAGGGAGGGCAGGGAGTCCAAATCAGTGGATTTAAAGTCAGTTTTGGGAAATTAACCTGTTTTTTCTTTCTCTCTTGATCCAAAATACCATTCCTTCATATGAAAATACACTATTGCTGCAAGTTTTGCCTTCAGGGAAGAGAGCATGAATCTGTAACAATGGATGGCTTAAATAAATATATATATATATATATATATATATATATATATATATATAAAGAATTAAAGGTAGAGAAACAAAGAAATGTTCCTATCAAGGTGTTTGTATGAATCAGGAAGCCAATAAGATCTCCTGCAAACCTCTTCAAGTTAATTTACTTCCACCAGAACAATCGAGATTTCTTAGTAATGTTCTAGACCCAAATAAAAAGTTTTACTTTGTCTAAAAATATATTTACCAAGGTTGAAAGATTTGCTACATGTGTAAAAATTGTGACAAATATCCATCAGTTCATAGTTTTTTTATGTCATAGTAGTAGTCTCTCGGTAACAGAGGATGATGATTGTCTTTGTGCGTTTTTGTGCACAGACACTTGTGCGTGAAGGAGATTTAAGTGGAAAAGTTGGTGCACAGAGACAGTCCCACTCTCTCGGCGTTGGAAGCCTGGGTCCAGTGGCACGAAAAGTCGTTACACCTGGAGACTTCCTCAGCTGCATTGGATGGCCATGTTGTCTTTTGTGCTCCAACACGCCCTGAGCACTCCACAGTGCCTTGCTGCATCGCCATCTCAGCCGTTGAACCTTCTTATTGGTTTCTTCCGCCTGTTCCGCTGAAACAGTCTTCACATGCTGGGTGAGCAAAGCCCTAGTTCACCAGGGGTCCACGACAACCCGATGGCTACCCTCACAAGGTTTAGCTGGCCTGTGGAAGCCATTGCTTGGGGTGTGGCCGCTGCCGCATGCTAGCAGCTACTGGGAGCCACAAGTGAGAGCTGGGTGTCAGGTGGGGGTCAGTGGCTGGAGAGCTGCCCTAGGAGGGCACAACAAGCCCTCCATACCAGAGATACTACCCCTCCCTGAGCACCCCATACACCCCTTATGTCATACAGCAACTTATATGAAATATGATAGTGGGTTTGTTTGCTATTGTAATTAACTGGGCTATTGTGAATTTGGGGGACTTTGATACTTCTTTGAATGTGCATTATCTACTGTAATACTATTTTATTCTGAAAATCATAATGTATCCACACTGTGGTTCATGGCTAAGTTAAAAAGAAAATGGATCTCATTTTTAGTGAGGATCCTTTGTATTCTACCTCTACTTGTCTGACACAGTGTGTCACTGATTTTAAGGTACATGTTTTTCATTTTTAAAACTTTTGTTATTATTGTTTTTCCTTGCCTGTGCAATATAATATCTGAGTTTTATTTTTTCTCTACTTTTTGTATTTGAAGCACATGTCAACAGTTTTGAGATTTTTCTTTAACTTTTTTGATTTTGCAGTAATATACGTTTAAAATATATTTGTTCTAATATTAATGCATACCCAAAAGCTTTAGACTATAAAAATGATGCCATTGATTGTTTAAATATTATGGGTCTTTGCTTCATGATTCTGTCTGATTCCAGAAGAAGGGAATATACAAAAGAACCACTGTACAATGCTAAAGAAGCACAGAATGCCTGCATAGTGCCTATGGAGCACAAGGTCAAAGAGACCAGAAACAAGTGAGATGGATGTAACTTTGAGCCAAGACAAGAGGACATGAACTTGTTTGGGGTTTGAGGTTGAGGCTGTTAACATGTGTTAAATGCGGGACTTCTTTGTGCCATCTTCTTTCAAACACCTCCTTTTTGCTGCCATTGTGTCTCTCATTTGCTGCTGAAATTGAGTCCTTTTTCTGTCTTTCATGGAGTGGCAAACTTTCTGTAGTCCTATCTACTGATTGGGTAAATGCATAATTTCTTAAATCATTTTAGTTGGTCTCTGATTCAAGGATCCGTTATAGATTTGTTTTTCCTTTACTTAGATTTTTTTAGACATATGACTTTTACATTTTATATTTCATCCACAAGTTACTCTTTTCTTTTATTTGGAATTGTTTATGTTTTTGATTTTCTTTTGTAAATTGATTCATATAACTCAGCCATGTATCCCTGAGTGATTCCTGTATTTTTTATTATTCACCTCAAGGGGGCCAAGTTATTGTTGTAAACTTTGATTTAAATTTGAGAAATTTTAGGATAAAAAACTTAATACCTCCCAGAAATCCAGAATATACCATGAAGATAGACGGCTGCAGAGACCAAATGCTGCCCCAGAAGATCCAGAGTGAACTTTGGGATGTGAATTGAACTATGGAGGGTTGAAATGCTTTTGTTTTGAATGCTCTTTTTGACCAGTGACCAGGCTGAATTCAGGCAGTTCTTCTGTTTTAGTTATTATTAATAAAACTTTATAAAATATAATATTTAGTTATTGTATATTAATTTTAATCTTTACTCATACCCCAAATGCTACACATTCATAGCCCAAGATTTTTTTTCCCAAATTATATATCTATTTATCTCATTTTGCCCTTGTTTAGAGTATCCCCTGGATCTCAAAATAACATATATTTAGATCTTCACTGATATAAGGAGGTAACCAAGCTCTCCAGCAAACATTTCAGTTGAGAATATAGATTAGACCCAAGAAGACCTCATTTTACTCCCACAGAAAATTTAAAAAAAAACAAAAAAGTTTCAAGGTAGTTATGAATAAGTGATATACATTTTTATTCCTTTTCAGGTGTGACCCTCTTCCTACTTCAAAGATTAAAAAAAAACCCTATATATTCTTAATACAATATAGAGATTATTTAGTATGGTGGGAAGACTAGCACTTCAGAATCAGGGGATCTAGATTGAAATCTTGTCTCTGATGCTAACCACCTGTGTTACCTTATGTACACTATCTTGATTTTTTACTCCTCTGCAAAATGGGATTGTGATTTGGACTAGCTAATCTCTGAGCTCCCTCCAACTCATGATATATTATCCTATAACTGTCCTATAGGTTTAATGTTCCTGAAAAGGGAAATGAACTTGGAATTCTTATCTCTCAAATTTCATTGAGTCTTATCATCAGTTCAAGTACCTATATGGGCTTAAAACCTCATGTTAATTTTTCTGGAGTCTTGAGAAAGAGTGTGAATTCAGGACTAGGGTATCAATTCCTCATAATCTGGAGAGTCCTATTTTCACCTTAGAACTATCTCTATCTTTCCATCATGTCTATGTTCTCTCCCATTCTCTCTCTCTCTCTCTCTCTCTCTCTCTCTCTCTCTCTCTCTCTCTCTCTCTCTCTCTCTCTCTCTGTCTGTCTGTCTGTCTCTCTCTGTCTCTGTCTGTCTGTCTGTCTGTCTCTGTCTGTCTCTCTCTTCTCTCTGTCTGTCTGTCTGTCTGTCTGTATCTCTCTCTCTCTTTTCTCTCTCTCTCTCTCTCTCTCTCTCTCTCTCTCTCTCTCTCTCACACACACACACACACACACACACACACACACACACACACACACACTACCCTAAGGATTCTATAAAGATCATTTCCCTCAAAACAGCAAAAAGACTGAAGATTGCTAGAGAGGCAACTCTCCTTCATACCCAATGTGAATAACTCATGGCAGTAGGAAGGAATTTTTGCTTCTTGTATAACATGGTGCAAACCCTTCTTGTTCCTTTAACACAAGATCCATATGCTTGAGTCTCTTCTTTTCAAATTGCCTATGAGTTTCTCCTTCTCTTTTAAGAAAATGAGTTCCCAAGACTCTCTTCTTTCTTTGAGATTCTAGCTATCTGTGTGCTTTTCTTCCCTGGAGGACTTGACTCCTGGGACTCTAAAAACTCATCCTTTTCTAATAATTCCATCCTCATCTACCTAGAAGGTTTGGATCATGCAATTTATTTTTTGTAGACTGTGGCCAACATGCTTTATTACTTCTTCCTCTCAGAAAGCATGTTTGAGAAAATAGGCATCTATTCCTACATTTCTGGTGCTTATTTTTACCAATTCTCTAAGGTGAACAAGGAAAAATTGTTCAATATAGAATAGCTAGTCTCAATGGTCATGTCCATTGGTTCCATCATTTCCCCAAACAATGGACTTATCCCTCTAATCTTATTGGCCCTCTATAGTTGCAAAACAATAAAAAATGAAAAAAACCCAACAACTTCAAAATCTGATTGAAAGAAGTCAATCAATATTTCTTCCTTCCCTATTTCAAAATGGCATAACAACTCTGACAGCATAGGGGACAGCCATTGATGATTTAAAGGCTCACACCTGTATTATGAATTTAGAAGTCAGAGAAGATAAAGCTGTGGTAGAAGAAACCCTAAGAAGTGAAAACTCACATTTTAAACAATTAGAAAAAAAAAGATCCAATGTTTTGAACTACCTTAATGGCTAGATTATATTGATAGTATGGGCATCACAACTGATTTTAAAAATCAATTGATCATCAGTTAAAGAAACATTTCATAACTAGGCTTATATATTGATATTATTAATCAATTTATTTTACATGTAGGAAAAAGTGAGACCTTGGAAAATTAATTGCCATTCTCAGAGTTTGACAGGATGTGCAAAATAGTTATTTTTTTAGTTAAATATAAGTAAGATAGTAACTTACATTTATATACCATCTTAAAATTACTATATACTTCAGATGCAATATCATACTTAATTATCATACAACCATTTATGGTATCTACTTTAAGAATTATTATCCCCATTTTACATGTGGAAGATGTACCTATGTATCCAATTTTTTATAAATCTTGGGGCTAATTGGGGGTAATTTCTGTGTATCATATTTCCAGATGGTTTTTCATGAGTCTACTACATAGAGCCGAAATCTCTTTAATTTAAGACATTTAAAGAATGTTGTGAAATTTTCACACAGAATGTTATTGGTCCTGTATGGTAGTCATGTGAATAATATAAAGAATACATGCAGAAGAAAGGATTTTTATTGTAATTGTCCAGTTGTTGCAGTTTCATCTGAAATTTTGTGACCCCATTTGGGGTTTTCTTGGCAAAGATGCTGAAGTGGTTTGCCATTTCCTTCTCCAAATCATTTTTACAGATGAGGAAAATGGGGCAAAAAAGGTTAAGCGACTTGTCCAGGGTTCCATAGTTAAATAGAGTCTGAGGCCAGATTTGAACTGACAAATATGAATCTTCTTGACTTCAGACCCAGAATTCTATCCACTATACCACGTACCAGCCCAGAAGAAAGAATAATCATGTGGAAAGAAAGGAAACACCATGGACTTTGCTATGACTTCCTTAGGTCTGGAAATCTTTTTGTCACCTTATATGGTTTGGTTTGGTTTTTAGAATTTCAGTAAGAGAAATCAGTATTTTTCTGGTGTTAGATTATTTAGTTTGCTTTGCTAAGATTGAAAGGGAGCTTTTTTAATGGGGTAACTGTGGTTGTTGTTTTGTTTTAATTATTGATATGTTTTATTATTACATTTCCTTTAGTTGCAAATCAGAGAAAAGTATTCATTTCACAGGGTAACTTTGGACATAACTACAAAATCCATGCCATAAATTTGGTCTGACCAAATCACCCTCTATCTATGATGGGGATTCATAGGAATTAAAATAAGTAGCTGGATGATAGTGTCCTAGAGTCGTGGTACAGATTGATGTATTGGTATAGAGAACCTTTACGACTTGAGACAATTTCATGTTACCACACATTCTGTTTTAATTTGCTTCTGAATTCATGTTCTACTTGTTCTGGTATGGCATAGAGAAGTATTGATTGCAGCTAGAGCTACAATTTTGAGTAGACAATGGCCCAGGCAGTATTCTCAACTTGAATATAGTTAAGAAGGATGTTATACTGCTGTGGTATCAAACAGCATTTATTTTAATTTTTTAAAACTGAATATGCTAGTTTTGAGTATTAATTCCTTTCTCTAGCTTTTTCAGGAGTCATTGAATGTGTTTTCTTTTTCTCTTTTTCCCCTAGGCTATAATTTGACAGCAAATATTTCAAATGCATCTCTTACAGACCAGTTTAGTTTATTTAAGTAACATTTACATTGTTGTGATTCAAGTGACATTGAATTTTTTTCTTATTCATGAGTGAAGTGACATTGTTGAACTGTACTTATATACATGGAATAATTAAATAGTAGGCATAATGGTTACAGTACTCACCAGAGATATAAGGATGATTTAACATTAGCAGATAAGGCAAAATAATTAATCACATTGAAATAAAAAATGTGCAAAAAAACCCCCACATTATAGTTTGATTGATGTAGAAAAACCTTTGACAAAGTACAATTTATTTATACTAAAAATAAATTCTACATTATTTAAGCATAAAGAGACCTAACATATAATGTGTCTATTTAAGAACCAAAGCAAACACCATGTACAATAAAGACACACTAGAAGATTTCTGGATAGATACAGCAGTAAAGAAAGGATGCCTGTTCTTCCCAATATTACTTGACATAGTTCTGGATAGCAAAGAAGTGGAAAACAAAGTCAATGCCCTTTAATTAGGGATAGTTAAAAGAAAATGTAGCACATGAGTAGAATAGTATATTACTAGGCTGAAATGATAAAAAGGATGAAGATAGAGAAGCATGACTAATACAGCATGAAGTGATACAGTTACGACGTAAGAAGAGCTAAGAAATTCTACTCAAAAGTAACAGAAATAACAACCACAAAACAATTAAAAAATGAATGTTCCAAAATTACAAAGAACCACCATGATTCCATATAAGAGAGAACTGGGAATTCAGTTGATTCATTTAACAATTGACTCAAAAAAAAATGTATGACACACTTTGAAGTTTAATCTATCTTATTAACAAGTTCTCTATCATTTTCTTCAGTCTAAGTAATCAACAACCCAAAAAAGTCCCGATTTGCACTGTTTGCCAATTTCTGAGGTGTGAATTCTCACAAGGAAATTTAACAATTGGCTCTCCTCAGTAAGTATAAGCTGGATCTGTACCGTTGCAGACACAGGAAGTCTACAAATGTGGTACCAAATTTCAGACTTTTCAATACATTGCTTAGTTTTGCTGATTTTTTCTCCCCCCCCCTTTTTTCCTTTAAAACATTATTTGGGGTTGTTTTCAGGGAAGTAAAGGGAATAGGTAAGATACTGAGAGAAATGTTGGTCACATAAAAAAGTCATTGATAAAAAGCATATTTTTTAACAAAAGAAACTGGCTTGCCTAAATTCTAGTGCTAGCACACAGATTTGGCACTTAAAAGTCAGTTATTTTAAGTGCTATAAAAACAACAACAAAAAAACAAAGATAAAGCATTCTATTAATATTAACAATATGTAAATTTGTGTTTTTTCTAGATTTCAGAAATGGCTAGATTGTATTCTGCATTTACTTGGTTTCCATTTATAGTCTTTGATGTCTACATTTTCTTACAGCTCCCAATGTTTTCCTCTCTTCTTGTCCTTAAGTACCAAAGTCAAAAGGACATGGCTAAGGAGTAAATGTACTGGCTTTTAGGGTTTTAATCCCAGTTTATCTGTGTGACCTTGGACTCAATTAACCTTTTTATTTTTTAACCCTTACCTTCTGTCTTAGAAGAGATACTGAGTCTTGGCTTTAAGGAAGAACTACTGTATGAGCTAGGCAATTGGGGTTAAGTTTTACCCAGGGTCATATAGTTAGGAAGTATATGATATCAGATTTGAACACAGGATTCCCTATCACCAGGCATGGTACTCTCTTGACTGAGCCACTAGATTCATTTAAATTGTGAGGCCTTTTCCACATTTAAATGAATCTTAAAGGTCCCTTCTACTTTTGAAATTCAAAAATCTAAAACCTAAGAAATCCCCCAACTTCTTGACCAATCAATCAATCCACAACCATTTATTGAATTTTTAAATAAATCTAGTTACTTTGCTAGGCATTGCGAGAAAAGGACAAAAATTTTAGTCCTGGATACCAAGGAGCTTCCATTCTCTATATTATCACACTTTATAATTTTCTCTGTTAGGGCTTCTAATCCTTCTCTGACCTCTGGACTGAAGTTCTATTTTTTAGGTGGCTTCTCCTACACTCCATCCTATTTTACTGTGTTTTCATTGTCTTAAAAAATGTAGCACAAATAAAGGTGCTTCATGCATTCCTAAAAGACTATGTTGTATTCAATGTAAGTTGAAAGCATTTCTAAAGAAATCTGGTCACAGTAAGATCATGATAAATCTGTCAATTCTGAGATATGGAAGAGGTTATAAAATGTTAATAACCTATTGACCAGAAGGGAGGGGTAAGAGAGTTAGCTGAAAGCACAAAATAGCAGCTATTCTACATGGGAAGTGGAGAAAACTTTAAACTTGATTGAGGTGGAAAGGGAGGGGGAGGAAGTCATTAGAGGGAAAGAAAATAGCATGTGTCAGACACTCAATGTTTCCTTAGTTACCTGTTAGAGGAATAAAGACAGAGAAAAGTCTGTATTCCCACATCTGTGGCGAAAATAGCACACTTGGCAAAGAAAACAGTCATCACACCGGGTGGCTAGCTTTAAGGGTTGCTCTTCATTTTCAACCTCCAATAGTCAGGGCATGCAGAAGTCCTGGGAAATCTCCACACAGGAAAATGAAAGCATACATTAAAACTAAATAATTTTTTTTTTATTTTCTTCTCTAAAAATTCAATTTGTTATAGAGGATGGATATTTGAGAGGGGTAGAAGGAAGAATACTTGAGATTACTATGGTGAAATAAGAAACATAAGACATTAATAAAAATTCATTTTTTAAAGAGAATGAACCAAAAAAACCCCAACAAATAGAAATGACAAAGAATATACCTATTACAATGGAATGCAACATTCAGAAAACTTATGCTAAATTATATGAAAAAGGAATCAATATTCTAATAAAGTACCTAGAAGATTACATGTGTCTGAGAGCTGATAATTTTATTGAAAAGGAAAGGGTTGACATGGCCTGGTGAAAAGTCAGCTGGCTTTGAAAACATAAAGTACTAACTTCAAGTCCCATCACTAATACATGTAGGTTTTGTGACCCTGGACAAGTCACTTAACATCTTGTTTCTCTAGAGCAGAGATATGCCTGCAGCTCTGTCACTGCCATGCACAAATCTCCTCAAGTGCAGAGGAACTAGATTAATATGTAATTGGGAAATATTTAACAAAATAAATACAAATTCAATGTTATATAAAGGAAAGAAATAGCCAAATCCCTAAAATATTTGGTTATCAATAGAAAGATTTACCCATGGTTCCTGATTTCTATAACCATAAAATAAAGTCAGAGGCACCTGATTTCTGAAGTTCTGAATGATATTTGGAATGAAAAAGTCATTAGAAATACTTGACCACTGATATGTCAACATCTTAAGGTTTTGAGTACTTAATTTTAAGGTTTATTCTCTCCTGGATCATGGGTGCTATGTGTGACTTCCCCAGGATACCAGTCTAGTCTGACTACTGGAGTTCAGGGAAAGCAGTAAAATGATATTCTCTTAGTGCAATGGCTATTCTTCCTGCCAAAGTGGGACTTTTTTTTTAACTACATGTATGCATTATGAACCTAGATTGTTCTGACTCTAGGATCAGATTGTACCATTCTTCATTAATTCATGTATGCCTTAGCATTAACCTCATATTTAAGGTCCTTCAGAATTTGATTTCATTCTACTCATTTCAATAATCCCTTTCATGAACTGTATTTAGCAGCTTTAGACAATTAGGTGACCCAGTGGTCAAAAGATAAAAGACAAATTCAAATATGGCCTCAGACACTAGTTGTGTGATCCTAGACAAGTCACTTAATTCTATTTGTCTCAGTTTCCTCATCTGTAAAATGAATTGGAGAAGTAAATGGCAAACCACTCTACCTTATTTGCCAAGAAAACCTGAAATAGGGTCATGATGAGTTGGACAGGACTGAAATGCCTGAATGTTAACAATGATTTAGCAACTAAAAATAAACTTGTAGTTGTATTCCAGATCTCTCCCTTCTTTTGCATTTACATACACTCTCTTCCATGACTAGAATATACTTCATCCTCATCTGCCTTTCTGAAACTTCTTACATCAAGGAAGACAGAATAGGGAAAATTGTAGTTAGTTGGCTAAAAGATTTGGACAGTATGAGTTGCTCAAATCCTCCAGATGGGAGGGAATTGCTTCATGAAGTTGTCTTTACCCTCCTAAAGAGTAAAATACATGTTTTTTATGTTTTAACCATTGATTAAAACACCCTCATGAGTCTTTTGTGTTTTAAGTTTTGTTATTGTTGTTCTTTTTGTTGTTCTTATGTGTGTGTGTGTTAGAGGAAAATAAATAGCTCTTCTATACCTAATATCTACACTATATATCATATACCCTTTTAGAAAGGACCCTGTTAATATTTGGGAGACACCCTATATATGACCTATAACAGTTTTAAAATATTTTTTCCTGGAATTCTATTTTAGAAGAAATGAGATATACTTGTTGAGGAAAAACACACATATGCAAAGCCAAAATCTTCTCTTTTAGACATCAGGATCCCTTAAGATTCAGCCTGATTTTTGTGAATTCAAAATCCGAGGCACATATAGTAGGAACTATCCCCCTTTCCAAAGCTGGGGAAGTTCTGTAATCTGAAGCCTCTTATCCAAAGATCAATCAAACCATTGGCTATATCTTCTATGTACCTAGTTGATCAGCTATTGTTGACCCCACTAGTAACTCCATTAGGGTAGGGAGTGTTTTTACTTCTCTTTGTACATACCTTGACACATGTGCTATGCTTTACTGCACATAATAAGTGCCTTTTGACTATGAGGGGATCATTATTAGGTTCAACATAGAGTGATGGAAGTTTTAGTTATAGCAACTCCAAGAGTATATCTATGAGGCCATAGAGGGATTGAGATCTATGTGGAGGCAGAATTCACATTAATGAATTCTCTGATGAGAACCTTAAGAGTAAGTTGGACTCTAGTGATAGGACATAACACACAAGACAGAGAAGTTGCAATAGACAGCATGAATATCCAGTAGTTGATAGCCATAGGAAGCACTCCGCCCTCATCACCATTTTGCCTAACAAGAGCCCTGCTCTCATTCACACTTATTCAATATCTCTAAATAAGAGACGTGAATCCAGTTGCAGTCAGCTGCTTTAATGACTTCAGTGTTCCTTTTCATGCTTTATTCTTGGGCTTCTCGAATAGGACATGCAAAGTTATTTAAATAATATTTAAATGTATGCAGACTAACATGAAAATATGTGTCCAAGGATTTATAGAGGGGAAAATGGCAGTCTCAGTCATTAGGCAGTTGGGAAGACAGCCTTTACCTCATGGTCCTTGCTTAAAGGAAAATCTCACCAAAATGAAACCAATAAAAACACGTTTTACATTTTTCTCAGGTGTTTTATAAACACAGGCAAAAATATGAATCTCGAATGCATCCACCAAAGATACAGACATTGCATGCAGATTAACAGGGTGCTAAATTAGTGTCTTTTTTTTTTTGGTTGTTGTTTAGTGCTAATACCATGGTGGGTACTTTACCTCTACCACAATTCAGCAGTGATGAGGTTTTTAACTTAGTTTGGGGAAAATCTTGGCTGGGAGCAAGGTTCCTCATAATTTATGACAACTGTCAAAACTTCAGACACAGCAGTTTTAAAAAGACTTTGCTGACAAAAACTTCACCTCTCAGTAAAAGCTGACCTTGGAAGAGTGGTGCAGTGCATTCTGGTGAGCTTGCTGCCTCTGCCTGAGGTGTATTACAAATCAGAGGCTTCTGATATGAGAAGATATGATGTTTTTCACTAAGTTGCAATTAGTTTGTGCCTGATGGGGAAAACTGTCTGGTACATAACAGAATAAAATTTAACCTCCCTCCTCCCCAACTTTGTACCCTCCCCCATGCTGTGGCCAGACTTGAGGGCTCCCTCACCATTCCTAGAAGCTGTACTACCTCCAAGAACCATAACTCTGGAATTCCTCTCATTCTGAATGTCTGCCCTTCTGATTCTCCCATGCCTTCCTTTCTCCTGAACAGCTATTCAGCCTCACTTTCTTCTTGAACCTTATCTATTTTAAGCCATTATGCTTGGTCTAGCTTCCTTTTATTCCTGCCCAGTCAATGGCCATCCATTTCAGTGATACATTGACACCCATGAATCCCTTTTCCATTTGATTTTCTGCTCTCCCTACCCTGTTAATCTCAAAGCCTTGGTAACTTCTACTTGATCTTAGCAAATAGGTTGGGTAGTAGCTAAATATAAGTCTTAGAGTCAGAACTAGACCTGAGTTTTCATTTGCTTCAGATGCTTACTTGTTGTGAGACCCAGAATAAATCATTTAACTTCTCTGAAACAGCTTGGAAAAGTGGCATAATAATAGTACATATCATATGGTATTGTTGTCAGGATCAAATGAGATATGTAAAATGCTTCACGAGACTTAAAGTATATCATTATTATTCCATCTGGTGCCACCATGTCCTGTTGCAGAAAGTTAGGAAGAAGTTATGATGCTTGGGAATGGTTGAATAAATTGTGGGAGATGAATGTAATGGATATGATATGTGATACAATTAATAGCATGAATGCAGTTAAGAGTGAAATAAGCAGAACCAGAGAAAATATGCACAATTACTACAGCAATATAAATGAAAAATAATAACATTCAGCTAAATTTAATGCAATTATAATCGTGATCTAGCAAAGAGATGAAAAAATATAAATTTCTCCTTTGGTGGTATAGGTGGGAAGCTAAATGGTCAGAATGCTGCATACATGGTGAGGCAAATTGCTCTAAGGTTTAGTTAATTTTTTTGTCTTTGTTACAAGAGAAGACTTATGGGAAAGGTGATGTGGAGTGGGATGTATTTCTGGGAAGAACAGTGGTATAAATACAGAAGGCAAGAATAGTATGTTAATGAAAATAAATATGAAATCAAATTGTAAAAGATTAACCTTTATTAAAAACACTGTCATTATATATTTGTAGACACTCTGCACATTTAGTCACAGGATATACTAACTATGAAAAGAGTGAAAAGCAAACACTTCAAAAGATTCATAATGAATTATGCCTCTTACCTCTCTCATTGAATATGCAGAATGAGTTGTAATTCTCAGACATGACCACGTTTGTATGCATATTTGTGACAAGGAGGGCTTTTACTCAGGGAAATGGGATGGGAATGATAAGACTGAGGGATACTGAAAATATATTCTCTTCAAAAGCAAATTGTACCTAATAGAAATAACAGTTTTTTCTGTCTCTTTTCTGCACACACTGAACAAGACTGTGTAAATACATACATACATATGAATACATATATGACTGTCTTTTGCTTCTTGTATCAATGCCTAGCATGAAACAGACTCTTAATTAGTGTATGTTGACTGATTAGAAGATAGAAACAATTATATCACATCTCTATCCAAAGCTCTTGAGTATGAAGAAAGAGTTCTGAAATCTCATATCAAACAGATTTATATATTTATTCTGTAATCTAGAAAGCTTTATATACTTTCCCCCATTGTTAAAAGCACTTTAAAATAAATTGTTGGCTTCGCTGAGACACTGATGATGAGGTTAAATTGTAATTAGGTAGTCCTGCTGAAGAGAAATGAGAGCATTAAGCCTTTTTGACTTCCTTTTAGTGTTTTGTTTCTTTGGGGTTCCTTCAATGATCAGCTAATGATGATTTTAAAGTGATGTATGTCAAGAATAGTTTTGTGGCATTAAGATTTTTCTTATCCTCTATCTGTCATCTGATAACCCAAGGATTGCTTTATCTAGGCTGGAAAAAAAGATAATATGAATGATATAAGGAAATGAAATCAAAGGGTGGTGTATTAAAACCTTCAGATTTACGAAGCATATTTTTTTAAATAGTTAGACCTGTGGTATACTCTACCTTGGAAAATAGTGAATTTTTGGTCATTTGGCACCTTCAAAAATAACTAGCATTTATATAGCATTTTAAAGTTCACAATGCACTTTATAAGTTTTATTCTATTTGATCTTCACAACAATCCCAGGGAGTTTTTCCAGTTGCAGAATTCAAGGCACATGAGGTAAGATAATTTACCCAGGGTTACACAGCTTGTGTGTCAGTTTGGATTGGACCTTCTTTTTTTTTTCTTTTTTGCGCTCCAGGTCCAACTAGTCCAAGCATAGGATGACTCCTATAGGGAATATTACAGAGTCACTTCTTGATCAGGTATTAGTTGGTTTCAATGATCTCTGAAATCCCTTCCAATCAGGACTATAACTACTGTGGAGAATATGATACTCAGTGCACTGACATCTACCCTCCAAGCTTGACTGTGCCTATCAGTCTTTGTTTCTATAAAAAAAGGATCAATTACTGAGAGTTGATAACAAACAACTCTCAAATTCTGTGATTCTAAGAATCTTTAATATAGTTGCCAAACCACTGACCTGGAATTTTAATTTTTGGTCCTGTTGGAGAAATGCTTAAATTTGAAGTGAAATGGTTCAGTGATTGTCTTAGTCTTCTAGCAACTGCTAAACATGACTTTCGGGAATATGAAGACCCATTAATGTTCTTTTTATGGCATATCATTAGGTATCTGTCATTTATGATATTCTTGAACTGTTATATTTTTCTATGTGCTCATTTATGGATTTACTTTATAAATATGGGCTTTATATAATGAATGACAGTGATATGTCAGTGAGCATTCACATTTCTTGCTAACCAGTGTCAAAAAAAGTTTTTAAAAATGCCATCAGGAATCATCAGAGGGCAGCTTCATCTCTAGTTTTGTATCTCTGCAAAGGGCCAGAGCATAGATTTTATTATTTTTATTTTTTAGGAGAGGATGCTTTCTAGTATAGTCAGTGATAACCTTCCAGAAATGATAAAAGGTAGATATAAGCAGAGTTGGTTGTATGAAGGGAGTAAATCAACATGGTGGGGAAGATTGAGAATCTAGGTATTTGTTGTTGTTGCTGTAGTTACTCCATGGTCATCTCTGACAGATAAGGAAACTGAGGCAAACAGGGTTAAATAATTTGCTCTGGGTCATGCAGGCAAATTTTCTCTTCTGTAAAATGAGCTAGAGAATGAAATGGTAAAGCACTCTAATATTTTTGCCAAGAAAATTCCAAATTTGGTCATGAAGAATCAGGAATTACTAAAACAACTCAATCACAACTTCTTTATATATGCCTCAAAATGATTTCTCTCTCTCTCTCCCCCCCCCATCTTTATATTTCTCTCTCTCTTCCATTTAGAGGGTTATCTTGTAAAAATAGACTCGAATCCAGGACTTCAATCCCCAGAAATCGTTGCTCCACTTCCCCAGAATGCCCTCTAATCTCACTGAATTCTCACCTGCGCTGAGAGCGAGATGGGGTATTTAAAACTGGTTGTGAATAGGCTCAGTCTCTTTTGGACTTCCGTTTTGGAGCAGACGGGTCTCTTTCATGATGTGAGGTTATCTTGTCTAGGCCTCTCTGGCCTAGGCATATGCTTTCTTATTCTGTATTTTCCTCAATCCTTAACCTTTAATAAACCTCATGAAAATATAATACTCCTTGCAGAGAGAAACTAATTTCTACCTGACTCAGTCTCCCCTAAATTTTAACTGTTACAATCTCAAGGTCAAGGGTGCCAGTGTGGTTAAGGAAAAGAAAACAGTCTGAAAATCTGAATCATAATCACTAACTATGCTACCGACTCTCCACATGGAATTTTAGGGAATAATTCCATTTTTCTGGATTTCAATTTCCACATCTGTGAGAGTTGGGTTATAAGATTATTTATAGCCCTTCAAAGTTTAAGATTCTTTAATTCTTATGAACCTTTAGGCCAAAGCTAGAACAGAAGTAGCTAGGCAGAGAATGTGGTGAAATTACTAGTTTCTCTTGGGTAGATAATATCCTAGGAAGCACCAAACAGGGTTCTAAGAAGGGTGGTTTTTTTAATTGATGTAAGCATTTATTTCATTTTTAACTCAAAGATATTTTATTTTCCCTTTTACTTATAATAATAATTTTCAACATAAATTTTCTGAAATTACAAGATTCAAATTTTCTCCCTCCTTCACTTCCCTTTCCCTTCTCATAGATGGTAGGAAATTTGATCTGGATTATATATGTATTATCATGCAAAACATAATCCATCTTGGTCATTGTTATAAGAGAATATTCATACAAAAAAAAAGAGTAAAACCATAGATGAGCTAATGTGAAAGATAAAATTCTTTGATCTGGATCTGACTCCAAAAGTTCTTTCTCTGGAAGTGGACAACATTTTTTGTCAAAAGTCCTTCAGAACTGTCCCAGATCATTGTATTGTTTAAAGTAGCTGTCTTTCACAGTTGATCATTGCACAATATTGCTGTTACTGTGTACAGTGTTTTCCTGGTTCTGCTTATTTCTCTTTGCATTAGTTCATGTAGAATTTTCCAGCTTTTTCTGAAACCATCCTGCTATTGTTTCTTATAACAGAATAGTGTTTTATATCACAAACATATGCCACAATATGTCCAGCCATTCTTTAATTGATGGACATCTCTTTAAATTCTAATTTTTTTGCCATCACAAAAAAAAGCTGCTTTAAATATTTATACAAGTAGATCCTTTCCCTTTTTAAATGCTTTCTTGGTATATAGACCCAATAGTGGTATTACAGGGTCAAAGGCTATGCACAATTTGATAGCCCTTTGGGCATAGTTACAAATTGCCCTCCAAAGTGGTTGGATCAATTAACAAGTTCACCATCAGTACATATGGTAGTATCACAATTTTGCCATATTCTCTCCAACATTTATTACTTCCCTTTACTGTCTTATTGGTCAATCTGATAGATGCAAGGTGGTACCTCACTATTATTTTAATTTCCATTTCTTTAAAGAGTGACTTAGGACATTTTTTTCATATTATGGAGAGCTTTGATTTCTTCATCTGAAAATTTCTTGTTCATGTACTTTGACCATTTGTCAATTGGGGAGTGATTTATATCCTTATAAATTTGATTTAATTCTTTATAAATATTGAGAAATTAGACCATTAGAGAAATTTGCTACAAAAATGTTACCCCAGTTTGTTGTTTCCCTTCTAATCCTGATTTGTCAGTCTAACAGACCACAGTATTAATGCCAGTACCAGAATGATGTAAAATGGAGATTTGAACCCCAGACTTCAATTCCCAGAAGTCTGGGAATCCAATACCCAGAATGCCCTATAATCTCTCTGAGTCCTCACCTGAGTGCGAGAGCACAATTTGTATTTAAACTGACTCTTTGCCTACTTCAGCCTCTCTCTCTGCTTCTGCTTTTAGCACAAGCATCTCTCTACCTAGCAGGCAGGATGTTGTGAGTAGGTTGCATGTGCTTTTCTTATTCAGTCCTTTTTTAATTCTAATAATCTTTAGTAAACCTCATAAAATATAATATTTTAGCAGAAAAACTAAATTTTAACTGTTACAATGAGCAGAAACAAAATAGCCAGAAACATTTAGAACAAGACAGGGTAGAAGTTGGCATCAACTCATCAGACATTTTCAGAACATATAACTAATCATATATCATATTGATGTCACAGAGAAAAGCAAGGATCATTAACTAGAACAGACTTCAACAAAGAAGAGATGAGAGGCCTCCATTTTCTGTACATTAAAAGAGAAAAGCTTAGTTAATAGGGATAGAACACAACACTTCTCTATCCTCATGAAGGAAGAAAATGCCAGGAAATGGAATTTAAAAAAAAATCACTAAACCTTCTAATCATCTTCACTCAGTGTTCCATTGGTTGATCAGTCTGAGTGCCTGGGGGCTTCAAAATGCTACATGCTGTGTGTGGCTGAGAAATAGTGAGCTATACCCTAATGACTGACTTTAACGAGTTTAGTAACAGCTAACCAAAAGTGCAAAGGGCAGAAAAATCTGAGAAGTAGAGAAAGCCTCAAAATCCCAAAGAACAGAGATTAGAGTTTAGCAAGATAGAGAGAATTAAATGGTTTGAGCTGTGAATGAAAGAAATGCAGCTGTGCTATCAATTGAATCCCACAGACTCTACACAGCTGAGGGCACTGAGACGTGAGCTTGGCATTTGATTTAGAAATAGAGATTGACCTTGGTAACTATCATTAAAAGCAATGCTAACAATCAAAGAAGAAGAGCTGAAGTTAGCAAAATGAGCACAAGAGGAAAGCATTAGGAGATCAGGAGGCATGGAGACTGGAGGAATTCCCACCAGGACCTAACAAGGGCTTACCTGCATTGGGGAAGTCAAAAGAAAATTTCTCAAAAGTAGTCTAGAATGGCCGTTTTCTAACATCTTGTTTCTCTGATTAAAAAATCTGAATTGATATTTAAAAAGTTGGAAAAAATTAAGATGAATAGAAAGAGCAAATACTTCCTTTAAAATATTATTAGTAATTTAATGACTCTCATGTTAAACCTGGGGTATTATGCTATCATTGTTGTATGAAATATAAATGAAAAAATAAATCAGAGGGGTTATTGTGTTTAGACACTATTAATTCATCTTAATATATGTAGGCCTTTGAATAAAATAATTGTTGTCTGAATTTATCTGAGAATAATAGAATGAAAAAGCCAAATAGGACAGTGATTAATAAAATTTCCAATTGTTAATAACAAATGCCATTTTCCATAATGATGACACATGCTCACTCATTCTTATAGAGTCATATTAATGCTACTTAAATCTCATTTATGATACCTTGGGCAGAGACATTTTAATTGGTAAATCTCATAAGTGCTTTAAGCTAAGGCATGAAAATGTATTATTTACAGTCTCTTTTTCTTTTCCATTCAATTTAGAGTTTTAATATGAACTTGCTTTTATTAACACAAACTTACGGACTTTTTGAGCTGGATAGTACCTTAGAGATTACCTAGTTCAAATTTCTCATTTTGAAGGGATAGGAACTGAGGTCTAAAAAGGCAAAATGCTTACCCAAGTTCAAGAAGATAATTCATGGAGGAAAAGAAACCAAAACAACAGGATTTGAATCTAAGTTCCATGGTTTCTATTCCACTACATTTTCTATTAAACCCACTCCTATTGTTAAGGAAGTTCAGTCTTTATTTTGCTGCTTTACTTCCTTGAGTCAATCAATGCTCTTGATATATCTTGTGTTTTCTTTTTTTTAATATTAGAAACAAAAACATTCTCTATTATAGTAATGTAATAGGAATTAACTTGCCCATCTATGCTATTAGTCCTTCAAAGATATCTGAACAGGAACAGTTACCACCACCAAATGATATTATTTCATAGGTGATACCCTTTGGATATTCATTCATTCAGAAGTGATCAGAGGAAGAAAAGAAAGCATATGTTGATAGCCAATGAAGAGAAATGATATGACTTTTTGGTATCCTTTTCTGGGCATGTATCCAAGAAATAATGTACCCCCTCCCTCTCTCTATGATTTGTTAAAGAGATGACTGTTCCCCAATTCTAGTGATTCCTATAGAATAAGTACAAAGTCAAAGTTAGCAAAGTATTTTCAAAAAGATGAAGACCACAAAGATATGTCTTATTTTCATCACTGCTACTCAGTGAAGCCAAGAGATCTAGAGTTTAAAAAAAAAAAATGGAATGGAAATAAATGACTGAGGTGTTATTTGAGAAGAAGATTTGGATATTTGGACCTTGACTTCTGTCAATGTGGAAGTGGAATCTAGAAGTCCCCAGTTTATTTAGTTTCTGGTAAAAATCTTAGATTTTGACCTTGTTACAAGAGAGTTTTCTCCTTGAGGAAAGGTCCTACTTCACTGGTCTCAGGCTAACAGTAGACATCCAGGTAGTTTGGGGGAAAATAGCTAATACCATCAGATGTTAAGTATCTCTTTTGTCCCAATGGTTTCTCCCCCTAGGCTAAAGTCCTTTACCAAGGTGGCCCATGCCTGGGCTGGATCTTTCCCTTTTGTGTCCATTATAAAACTCAGTTAGTAGGGCTAGAGACTCTTAGTCTCAAGGTCCTGGGTTGGAGAGCCCAAGTTGTGTGGAATTGTCATTCTCTTATGTAAGGCATTCCCAGGGGTCAGTCACCAGAGGGCCAGAGTTCAATCCTCATTGTGTGTGGCGCCCAGCTCTGTGTTGAGACCTACTAGTGCTGAACCCCTTTTGCCCTTGATTAAAGAGTGATTTTGACTATTTAATAGTTCTGTGTTGTTTCCCAGTCAACACTTCTAAGGTCAGAATGACAAGTTCCCATTCAGGGACAACATGTATTTAACAGAGGCTGGAAAGAACATATTAGTCTTGAGTTTCCAAATGTAGTTAAAAGAATTTAAAAACCAAAATAGACTGGCTAAAGAGAAAAGTTCTTCCATATAACCATCAGGCTAGATACCATAGAGAGATAATACAAGAAAAGAAATTGTCATTGTTTAGGTACCTAGATACTCCCAGGAGATCACATCTTCAAAATAGAGCAGTAGTAAAATCTGTGATCTCAAGTAGGTATATAGAGGTGCACAGAGATTAGGCAGTAAATGAAAAGAACTAGAGGTTATAACACAAAGAGATTTTTTATTCATAATGAGAGAAAGAAAGAATGACTTTGCAAAAGAGAGTCAATGCAAGAGTCTACAAAGAGGGACTTCACTGCATGCCACAGGACTTTATAGACTATTCTATAGTCTGGGGAAGAGATAAGGATGGGCACAGTGAGACAGCAGGGGGCCATTGGTCCCTGTCCTTTTGGGAGATTGGAGAAGTAATTTCCTGTGGCTTGCTCTGTCAGAGCCAAGTGGGAGGTTTACCTACCTGTTCCCTGGGGAGCTAAAGGTTCCAGCTATCCTGCTATCTTGTGATCCTGCTATCCTGGTATCCTGTATGAGATACCTACCCTCTCAGTGGTGTAACTAAATGTGATACATCACTTATACAAAACATTCCATCCATATTACCCACCTATTTCAATACTAATAACTGATAATTGATGAAATGAAAGCCATTATTGATATTCAAAATTGAATGGGTATACTTTATTCAAAAGCAATATTGGAGGTAAGGAGCAAAAGGTTTGTGGCATTGGAAAAAATAAAAGCAGAATTGCATGTTTAAAAGGTGTAGTTATGAGGAAATCTGGGAACCAAAGAGGAGAAGGGGAAGGTGGCCCATGGGATAGAACAGTGCTGGACCTAAAGTCCAGAAGACCCAAGTTCAAGTCAAGCCTTAGACACTCAGACACTTATATCTGTGCAACTCTGGAGAAGTCATTTGAACTTTCTGTGATTCATTTCATCATTTGTCAAATGAGGATGGTAATAAACCTATTTCATAGAGTGGTTGGGATGAGAAAATGAGATAAGGTATATAAAGTTCATAGCAAACATGAAAGTGCTATTAAAGATCTGATGATGATAATGATGACAAGTAGAGAAGAAAAGAGGCAATATCACCAGTGAAATAAATTACAGGTTACCTGAAGAGAAAGTAAATTAATTTAAAAGAAATTCAAGTGTTTTAAAGAATATTTATAAAGTAGTGATGGTGGGGCTGGGGTGCTTCAAAAGTCTACGTATATAGATGGAACTCTCTTTCATAAAAAAGCAAATCAACTAACAATATTTTGATTTGACCTCATTGTATTTTGCTCCCTTAAGAGATGGGGGAAACCAATTACAGTAGATTTTTTTCTGGATCTCCTCAACAAAAGGGAAAAACTGAGGGCTGATATGAAAATGATAACACAGGAATGAATGGAAATAGCCAATCTCTCCTAGAATTTCTCACAGAGAAGAGGAAAACTGGGCAGAATCTGACCCAAGAACTTAGGAAAGCAGAGTTCAAAAGTTTCAAAGGACTAAAAGATATAATTGTAGGCTCTAAAATTTTATAATTTTTAAGGATTATTATTATTAAATAAGAAAGGGAGATTCAATAAGACAGTGTTGAAGATAAAAAGGGAAACAATTCTAACAAGGTGGGAAAATAAAGGAAAACCTTTGAGCTATCTGAAGAAAATATTACATATACAAGAAAAAATAAACTTAGGTTTAATATAGATAGGTAGATAGAAAAAATGAAAAGTAACTGAGGCTTAATAGAGATGTGTCAAAAGTGTGGCATGAATCTGAAAAAAATATCAGTATAGTTAAAGCTGAGAACTAGATGATAATGGGGGGGGGAGACATAACATAAACCAAAAAGAAGATGACTTTTTTAAAAGCTATACTGGAAAAGAGAAAATCAAAGTATGGACAGAACCAGTACTTAGTTTGGACAATAGTAAAAGATAACAAGAGAGAAGACAAAACCATTGATTTTTTTTATATTGCTTCTCTTTTCTCTACTAGAGCAAACAGCAAACTTTGGATTGAAAGAACTGGATGTCTGCTAATTCTAATGATGAAGAAAGGAATAATAAGAACACACTTTGGTGTTCTCAAAGAATTTAAGTTCCCCGGACTAAGATCTAGATCCTTGGGTATTAAAACAAGACCAGACATCATTGCTGTCAGTGGTTTTCTTTTTATCTGTGTATCCTCAGTGCTTAGCACACTACCTAAAATATAGAAAGAGTTTAATATATGTTGACTCTCCAACTATTTAAATAAACTTGAAGAATAAGAAAGTCACCACAGGACAGAAGAAGGGCTGATATACTTTTTTAAAAAAAAGCTGAAGAATGGAATCTTCATGGTAACTTTTTTTATGTAAATTCCCCCCTCCAGATTACATATAGGTACAGTTTTTAATAGCCATTTTCTGGCATTTTGTGATCCCTGATCTCTTCCTTCCCCTCACACCTACCCCTTCTCTAAGACAGAAGGCAACATGGTATAGACAATCCATGTATTATTGTGCAATACATATTTCCATGTTCATCATGTTGTAAAAGATGTATCACTTACACCAGAGAAAATTTTATGGAAGAAATGAGTGAAGTATGGCAAGCTTCAATCTGCATTCACATCTCATCAGTACCTTCTTATAGCCTCTTTCATTATTAGTCTCTTGGAGCTGTCCTGGATCCTTGCATTGCTGATAACAGTTAAGTCATTCACAGCTGATCACTGTATTTTATTGCTGTTACTAAGCTATTCTCCTCAATGAATTCTATTGCAGCCAAAGTGAAAATATTATTAGGAGTTTCCACAAAAGGACATTAACTCTCCCACTCCCTTTCATTTCTTCTGCCTGCTATGCACTGATTTTTTTTTTAATTTTTAACTCACTGACTCTTTATTTTCTTTCAAAGTTCAGGTAAAGTCAGTCCCATCTTCTCTGTGAAGTTTCTTCCATCTTCCTCAGTTGTTAGTGGTCTCACACCCTTCAGTGTTCCTCCATACTCTCTGTCTATATTTACACCCCAGGAGAAAAGTTCCTCAAAAGAAAGGACTATTTTGTTTGTATCTTTTAATCCCAAGGGATTTCCTTACTCTCTTGGCTCTGCTTCTGACTTTAAAGGCTTCAAAATCATGCCTCAGCTGCTATCTCATTTTAGAGCTTCCTCAGCATTTGAGATTCCTTGACCTCAAAACCTTGAAAAGCTAAGCATCCCTATAGCTTTCTCTCCCTGGAAAACCCCTCCACCAGGATTTTTTTGATTGATGACTTCCTCCTGAAGCCAGTGTTTTGTTGAGGGACCAAGGCTGGCCAAACTTCATTCTCTTCACAGCTCAGTTCTTCATTTTCTGTACTTCAAAACCATGCCACTTTGGATACTTTTATATTATACCTTTTGTGGTAAATATTCCCTTTGTAAAACCTTTTGTGAAATAAACACAAAAACTGGATAGAATTAATAGATTTGATAAATCCCTGCTAGCTACCAATTGTCCTCTAACTCTTCTTATCTACTAAAGTCCTTGAAAAAAGCTTTCAACATGCAGTGCTTCCTCTTGTCCTCTCACTAATTTCTAAACTCATTTCTAGCCTTATCATTCAACTGAAACTGCCCTCTCCAAATTTAACAAGGACCACTTTATTTCCAAATCTGATAATTTTCATCAATTTGAAATTGTCTTGACATCTTTGCAGCCTTTGAAATGCTGCATCACCCTCTTCCTTTGTAGTCTTTGCTTTCTATATTTTATGACACTGTTCTTTTCTGTTCCTCCTTCTACCTAGCTAAATCTCCTTGTATATTGTTTCCCAAATGTTCAATATCTTTATTTTAATAACATATGCCCTTCTGAATATATTCCTCTTTCTCCTAACTAGTGAGAATCTCCTTATAACAAAGATTAAAACAGAATTAAAAAAAGTGACAAAAATGGCCTTGTCTGACAATATTAGGAATATTCCACACTTATACCCCCTTCCTCTAGAATAAGAAGTACATTTTCTCAACTCTTTTCTAAAGTCAAACATAGTAACTAATATCTGATACTGTGTTTTATTTTGTTGTCATTTGCATTTTACATTATTGTAATCATTGTGTGTTTCATTTTCCTGATTTTGTTCACTTTACTCTCTATTAATTCACATTAACTTTATATTCTCTGTTCTTCATATTTGTCATTTCTTATTGTATAATATATTTCTTTGCATTTCTCTACTATAGTTTGTTCAACCATTACTAAATCATTAGGTATCTTTGTTATTTTTTTCCTTTGCTACCATCTGCTTGTCTAGATATCCTTGTTCATCTATTTTTTACCCCCTTCTGATGCTTAGAAGTAGTATCTTTGGGTGAAAAGATATGGATGTTTTGATCACTTTTTAAGTACAACTCTTAATTTATATTCAGAATGATTAGAACAGTTCAGATGTTTACCAACAGTGCACCAGTTTGGCTATATTCTTAGAGTCCTTCAAAATATCAATTATTTCAATCCTTTGCCATCTTTGCCAATTCATTAACTATGAGGGAAAAAACCCAGACTTTTATTTCTCTTATTATTAAGGATATGGAGTATACTTTTTCATAAGGCTAAATAGTTTGTAATTTTTTCAGACTCATTTGTTTATAATCTGTGATCACTCATTCATAACCATATGCCTTTTATTCCAGATATATGGTAACAATGATTTTTTAACCTTGCAATTTGGCTTCTTATTGAACTTGCAATATTTTTTATTTAAAACCATTACTTCTTCAATTTCAATATTTTGATGCATTTTTCATATTAGCCTCTGTTTTTACCTAAGAAGGCCAGTACTTCTTCCAATACTGCATATTAAAATCCATTGTTATCTTCCCATCCTATGTGTCTTTTTTCTGCCTTCCCAAAAATCTTACAGAAAAAAGCCCACTCCAAATACTAAAGACATTACTTCTGTGCTCTTGCTATTGCTTGGGTAACATAATGGACAAACTGTCACTGGGCTTCCTTTTATTCTTTCTATGCCAATAGTCCATCTTTTTCCCCCCCAGTATTACCTTTAATAATAATATCTTATAGCCTTTATCCTCAAAAAAATATTTGTAATATATGTGACCTACTAACTCCTACGACATGTTGCTTTGCTCTCATTTTGAGTGCCTAAAACATCAATTTTTTGAGTATTTGAATACCTTGTGACTCATGTACCATTAAAATATTTTTAAGAAGGTCATTGTTTCAGAAAGAAACTACATGAGTATTATAAGAATTTTCCAATTTCCTACTGGCAATCAGTCTGTTTTCTTCCTCTTGTCCAATTTTAGTCCCATCCTTATCTTTAGTTTCAGTATGTGTTCTAGATATAAAATGAGTATGAGTATGAGTAGATATAAAATGAGATGAGTAATATAGCTTTCCCATCTAATTGCATATCAAATTCTCATAATATTCAAGAGATATTCTGAGAACCTTCAATGATCAAAATAATTTTATTTTTGTATTTCATCCAGATCACCAAAATCCACTTAACTAAAAAAATAATTTCATGATTAAATTTCATATAAAATTAGTGTCTGACATTTTATTCCAACTTCAAATACTATGCAGTAATATTTTCTATCATTAAAGCAATAAAACTGATTCACAGTATAAAGTTTTTCCTTTTATAAAAGGTGAGATCAAAGCACACTATTTTAAAGATATTAATACATGTTTATAATTTCACCCATTTGTTGCTGACAGAGTAAGACAATACCCAACCTTGTTATACTAGAGGAAGAAAGAATCTTAAATATTCTAGTTTTTTATAAGTAGTGAAAGGTATAGAATAGTTGGTATGTGTTCATTCCTAAAGCTAGTTCTCCCTAAGACTGTAAATTGGATGGCATTTATCTCTGATGCCTTAGACTCCATTTTATCATTATTTCATTCCTTCTTCTGCTGATCTTTTCCTTTCTCCAAACTGGGAAGTTCAAGGTTTTCATTATGCTTATTTCCCTCTATCCTTATCACAACCAAATGGTATTTTGATTTTGAACTGTCTTACAAGAGCACATATTTCTTCATACAATTGCCCAATATTTGATTTTTTTCTCCTTTCACATTTTTATAGTTCATTCATTCATCAAATATGTGTATGGGACCTTTTATTTGTTATATTATCCTATTCAGACAATGCCAGAAGTAATGGAAAAAATCCTCCTATGAATGTTATCCAATTACAGTCCCAGATTATGACAGGAAGTCTTTATCACCAAATACTTATCCAGTCACTAACTAGGGAGAAGGACACGAGGGGGAGAGTCAGAGGATCCATAGTTAGAGGATCTAAGATGACCAGGAAGAGGGGAAAAAAAAGGCACAATTGATCCAAGGGGACTGGTATCTGTGGGTATTGTGTTTGTGTGTGTGTGTGTGTGTGTGTGTGTGTGTGTGTGTGTATGTATATGAGAGCTTGGATTAGGGTGGGGACACACATAAGTATATATCAATAATAAGAGCATTCCTGAGTATCCTCAACATATTTCCATATCATTTCTAAGTCATAGAGACTCATCTGGGTTTGATTTACTTTCAAAGATATCCAAGTGTCTATCATGTTATACAATATTGAATAGTCTATATATTCTGTTATTGAACTTTGAATTACTTACAACAGCCTGCTACATTTTACATACTTTTAATAATTGTGCAACACAGCTAAACTGCAAGCATCTTGAATCTATTCTTTATAAAGTCCTTGCTGGCAACATAACTTTAGCTTCCTTGCCATTTCTAGCTAAGGTGCTGGCACAATGTCCAGGACAAGACAACAGATGCTCTTATAATCAATTAACGAGTATTTATTGAGCAACTGTAATGTAAGATTAAATTTAGGCTTGATGCTAAATATGAGAGTTATAAAGTTATATTGTGGTCACCAATTTAAAAATATTACAGCTTAAGTCAAAATGACTTTTATCAGCAAAGAGGTGGAAAGAATGAAAGTGAAAAAATGTAGATAAAGGGACAGATTCTAATAATCCTACCAGCCCTTCTCATGAGAAGTCAGGCTCAGTCTTGGCAGGGGCTTCCCCAAATCCCTTGTCTCCATGTTTATTTCTTGGCAATCATCAGCCAGAGGTCCCAGTGATGACTTCAGCCAGAGTTTCACCAACTCAGCCTCTTCCAAAGCCAAGACAGGAATCTCAGTCACTCACTCCCAATTCCAGTAAGGGAATGAATCTCTGGAACCAATTTCTCCAGAAACTAGGAAAGGAATGAATCTAGATTTTACTGGTCTCTTACTTTTATGCTCCTTTTTTTCACATCACTTCCTGTCAGTTCCTGTCATTACTCTTTCTTCACAGAAACCAATGGCAGTCTTTCAATTTGCCTAGCACTTCCCAAGAGTGGGGGTAGTAGCCTTTGGAAGTGTGAGCTTACTCTAGTAAATGACTCCTGAACTCTCTTACTTAGTGTTAAGTAGGGGTACTTTAAGCCCTTGATTTGATTAGCTAAAAATTGGCATCTTCACAAATCAATCTTCACAAAAATAAGTCAACTAGAGACATAAAAGAGAAGATAACCTATTATTATAGGTATTACAGACTGTTTCTATGAGGATAAGACATATATATGAAGCAGAATTAGAACTTATGTGATCCATATTTCATTTTTGAGACATGTTTTAATAAGCAGGAAAATCTGCTTAAGTTTAAGACAGTATTTTAATTTATGTATATATGGGTACCTATGTACATATATGTGTGTATATGTATATATCTCTCTCTAAATATACAAATATTCTCATAACCACAAATTGTACTTAAATCACAGAAACAATTTTACAACTAGCACCATTTTTAGTTTTTATTTATTTATTTATAAACTCTTTTCTTCAGTCTTAGAGTCAATACTGTGGCCATTTGAACCTAGGCCACATTTGAACCTAGGACTTCCTCTCTCTTGGCCTGGCTCTCAATCCACTGAGCCACCCACTTGCCCCCAAGCACAATTTTTAAATGACTAAATTTTCATTGATGTCTTTTGTTTTTCTATAACTTCTATTTGCCCCCCACTTCCTTCCTTTTTCCCCTCCCAAGGAATCATCAATCATTAGTTTTGTTTTGTTTTGTTTTGTTTTTGTAAAGAAAAAGATGAAGGGGAAAATAATAAAAAATAATCATGAATTTGGATTTTTTAAAAATCTGGGAATATATGTAATTTTTCACTTCTACAAAGAAATGGAGTGAGGCATCTTTTTATGTGCTTTCTTTGATGATAATTTTTTTTTGTAATTTTAGACGTATTTTTAATTATTTGTGTTTTTTTCCTCTCATTTACATTGTTATTTTTCCTTTATATTGTTTTCTTGGCCTTATTTACTTTGTATCAGCTCAAGTGGGTCTTTCTGTTTCTCTGTAATCATCATATTTTTCAATTCTTACAACTCAGCATTGTTCATTTACCTTCTTCCTTCTCAATATATTTAACTCTAATTTATGAAGATCAATTTTGTTTCTAGTTCTTTATTACCACAAAGAACGTGTTATGGAGCTCTTTCTTTTATCTGTGATCTCATTAGAGTTTACATCTAGCAAAGGATTCTCTGAGGCAAAGATATAGAAATTTTAGCTTTTTTTTGTATAATTACAGATTACGTACTAGCAGGGTTGTATTAAATAGCAGTTTTACCAACAAAGTGTTAAGTATTAATATACTCTTTTTCAAAAATCTTCTGGGAATGACTTTTCTAATGTTTGCTAAATTGCTAGGGTTGAGATAAAACTTCAGAACTGTTTCATTTGCATTTTTGTTACTTTTAGTTTTTTTGGAGGATTCTCTCAAACAATTGTCAAATGTTTTCAATTCTTTTTATAATTGCTTATTTGCTAGATGTGACCTTAAAGATCTGACCTCCTTTTTGAGAATTAAATCTGATTCACTTTTCAAAGGGCACATAGCTAAATAATACATAATAAATTAAAATTTAAATGCTTTCACTTATGTACATTTTCTACCACACCAAAGCTGCTTCCTTTACAAGAAGTTTATATATTTTTTTCCCTGTACAACTTTTCTACATTAACATATACTGTGAAACTACTCCCAAAGTAGTTCATCAAACCTCTATGTATCTTAATTTTGACATCTCTAAGGAGCTGCAATGGAAGATCCTTATTGTCTCAATAACACTAAATAATCTACAAATATTTTATTCTAAATCTAAAAGGGTGTTATCCTTCAGTCTTAGTTGTGGGTAAAATATTTTACTTCCATTCATATGTCTTTATCCTTTCTTTTCAATTTGATACCTAGACAAAATAGTGACATCTTTACTTCCATAACTTTTTTCTCTTAAATTCTTCACTTATTTAACAAATTTGTCTGAAATCCTTTCTAGAATCATGCTTATTATTTATTAAGGTCTTGGATTTGAAGAAATTCATAGCCTGTATTGTGTCATATTAACCAGACAATAGTGACTTCAGTGCTTAGAGAATTAGAAAGGATTGAAAATTGCATCTTCCTTTCAAAAGAATAAAAGAAGAATCAAATAGGAATTTGTGAAATAGAAAAATATTAATAACTGACATTTATGCAATGCTTATTATCTGTATGAAGAGTATTATAAACATTATCTTAAATAATCTCCATAATATCCCTGAAAGGTTAGTTATATTATTATATCTATGTAATAATTGAGGAAATTGAGTCAGATGGAGGTTAAGTGACTTGCCATGGGTCAAATAGCTAGTAAGGGCTTGATTATTTAGTCTAACATCTTCCTGACTCCAGGTCCTATATTCTATCAACTTTACTACCTAGTTGCCTATATTAGAGAGAGGGCAACAGAAAAACACCTCTACTTAAATATGAGGTAACAAATGAGTCTGAAAGTGATATTAGCTGAAAAGTAAAACAAAATGTAATAAAACCAGAAACCATGGCAAGCTTTAATTTCACCAGTTTTAATTTCAAAGAAAAGGGGGAGTTCATTTGAACATAGCTTTTTGAGCATATTTTTTAGAAAAAAAATTGATTTTTAATTAATTCAAAGTTCTATGCATATAAGATATCCTCTGTGAATCTCTGTTGCAGCTCTAGGGTTTCTACTTAATCACTACATCTAAGCCAATATCTCAGTTTCTGGAGTCTTGCCCTAAATTTATGCATCCAACATTTATTAATCAATTAGTAGTCAGTCAATAAAACCAGATCACAGATCCTATACCAAGTGCTGGGAATAGAAAATTAAAAGACAATCCTTATTTTCAAGGAGTTCAGAGTCTGATGAGGTAAACAATGTACAAATAGCTGTGAACAAAAAGAGATAAATTGGAAGTAACAAATAGAAATTACTATAAGTAAAACAGATCAGGAAAGGTTTCCAATAGGAGATAAAATTTTAGCTGGGTCTTAAAGAGGAAGCTGGGGAAGTCGGAAAACAGTTGAGAAAGGAAAGAATCCATGCCTGTGGGGCAAACAGAAAAAAATGAGTGAGGAGATGTATAAGGAACTGTGTTAGATGCTGGAGATACCAAATAATAATAGTAATAATGATAATAGTAATAGTAATAATAAATAAGTCCTGTTCTTAAGAAGCTTACACACCATTAATAAGGAAAGAGAAATCCCTTAACCCAAATTATTTTTTATCTCTTCTGACAAAGTTCATCATTAAATATAATAGTATCATGGAAAGAACATTGAATAAAGAATCAAAAAATAGGGATGTGAATCCCAATCCTGTTAATCATTACTGTTTGAATGATGTTTGGAAAATCACTTAATCTTTCTGGCCCACTGTGAACTTATTTGTAAAAAGAAGTCAAACCAGATGATCTCAATGGTCCACTTAACTAGAATTGCTGTGGCATTTGGAAAATGTAATGGTCTAATGCAATTATTCAGATTTCTTAATTAAATCATGTAGATTTTTGGTATTGGGTACACATACCTGGAAACTTTAATTATGGGAAGTAACATTTTAGCAAACTATTTGCATAAGGAACAGTTTAGTTTGAAGAAAATCACTCCATTTTGTCCCCAAATATCCTTACTCATGGAGTTTCTGAAATCCACAAGTTCAGAAAGAAGATATGCATTTGCAGAAGAAAATTTAATTTCTCCTGGAAAAATGTTACAGTATATAAAACATGCTCTGGAAATAGCTCAGGAGCCTACAAATAAATAGCAGCTATTAACTGGTGCAAGATCAAGGGTGACAGGGCATAACAACCTAACAGAGCAGAACAACATCACATCCTAGGAACAGATTAATTGATTTATTAAAATTTCTTGAAGCAATATATAGCTAACATTTTTACAGGGTTAGTGAATTTGACAAGGACAAAAATAGCTCATCATTTTTGGAAGTCTTTTGAGGTTCTTGTACTTTAAATTCCTAGTTTTTACTATTTGTTTCTAGATTCTTGATGTTTTGTGATCTATAGGGTAGGAAAAGGGCCCATGCACCCAACATTTTTGTCATTGTATCTTAAGCAATTTGCTCTTTTCTGTTGCAACTTCCTGTCTCATTGAAATTCTTTTAAAAATAATTTTGAGAAGAGCAGTTCATGTAGTCATTCATATTTTAGTATGAATTAGTTTATCGGAATGCTTTATTCCCTTATTGAAGTTATGAGAAAAACTGCAACTTAAAATTACTAATCACTTATAGGGGAGACAGTGTGAAGGTAAAGGAAAAAGGGGTAGAGATTAGTGGTAACAAAATAAAAATAATTTTTTAGTGTTAGATTTTTCAATGTGAATTTATTTTTCTCATTGAATTGCATAAGTTTGTCTTTCATCACAAAAGAGAATTACATGTCATATCTCAATTTAAATTAGAAAATAGGAATCATCATTCATGAAAATTAAATTTCTAATATGATTGTTTAGCAACTAGTAAATTTTCTGCTTAATCCTTTAAATATTTAACTTTATTGAGATATCATACAGCATTATTTCATGTTTATTGATTCTACCCTAATTTTTTTTCTATTCATCTTCCAAATGCCAATTCAATTTCTATGCTCACCTAGTTTAGGCCCTTTTTAAAATATATCTAGATTCATGTTAAGATCTTCCTATCTTCAAACTGTTGCTTTTCCAGCCTATCTTTGGTATTGGTAATAAGATAATCTTTCCAAAGTATCCCTATGATCACATTAATTTTGTAATTTTCACATCTAACTATATGTAGTTTTGGTTAGTAAATTTTACTACTTAAAGACAACCCCTCAAGGAATGCCATAAAAAAAATTCCCCAGGACCTGATGGTTTCACCAGTGAATTCTATCAAACATTTAAAGAACAATTAATTCCAATACTTTACAAAGTATTTGACAAAATAAGCACAGAAGAATTCTACAAAATTCCTTTTATGACACAAATATGGTACTGATTCCAAAGCCAGGCATACCAAAAACAGAGAAAGAAAACTACAGATGAATCTCCTTAATGAACATGGATACAGAAATCTTAAATAGGATACTAGCAAAAGGACCCCAGCAAGTCATCACAAGGGTTATTTACTATGATCAGATGGGATATATACCAGGAATGGAAGAATGGTTCAATATTAGGAAAACCATCCACATAATTGACCATATCAACAACAAAACCAACAAAAATCACATGATTCTCTTAATAGATGGAGAAAAAGCCTTTGACAAAATACAATACTCATTCCTATTGAAAACACTAGAAAATATAGGAATAGAAGGTCCTTTCCTAAAAATAATAAACAGTACATATATGAAACCATCAGCAAGAATCATCTACAATAGCGATAAATTAGAAGCATTCCCAATAAGATCAGGAGTGAAGCAAGGATGCACATTTCCACCTCTATTATTTATTATTGTACTAGAAACACTAGCAGAGCTATTAGAGAAGAAAAAGAAATTTAAAGTATTAAAATAGGCAATGAGGAGACTAAACTCTCACTCTTTGCAAATTGTGAATTTTAAAACTATTCCACCCTAATCAGACAGTTCTTTAGATGATTTGATTTAGCTATTTCCAGATCAATAGCAATAGAGATACTTGGAATAACAGAATCAGGTCTTGGGAAGTCCACATTTTCCCCACTCTCCTTAGTTTAACAAGATTAGGAAGGTCTACACCAAACTCAAAGATTAAGTATCTGAGAAAAAGGCAACAGATATGTGCAGAAAAAGCAGACAGATCCCTGGGTTGTCCTAAGTCAAGCTAAGCAATCATTGGTAAAAATGAGATGCAGAAAAGTGATGTAAAACCAACTATATAAGGCATGTCACTTCCTGTCTCTTCCTTTTTCCCTGGAGAGGTGACTCTGGCTGGCAGTGTGCTTAGTGGTTCAACATCATCTTGGAGTGGTGGTGGTGAGTTTGCCTTGAGCTGATTCAGGTTTGGGCATCTGGGTTTAGCCCTTCTTTTTCTGGAGTTCTGGCTGATTCCTTCCTCCTTCATACTCCAAAACCTTACTTCCTTATCTCCTGATATCTCTGCCCAATACTAGCCAGGTGGGGGGAGAGGGAGAGAAAAAAAAAACCTACTCCTTCTCCTTCTTCCTTCTCCTTAATCTCCACTATCAATTAGATCACCATAAAAAAATTCCAGCTGACTTGAGTATTTAATTATTTGGGATTTCCCCTGGCGACCACTTAAATTTAGATTTTTCAGCCTCAACCATAATTTTAACCTTTACAAGATGATATGATAGTCTACTTAAATAATCCTTTAGAATCAACTAAAAAGCTAATGGAAATAATCAACAACTTTAGCAAAGTTGCAGGATACAAAATAGACCTACAAAAATCAGCATTTCCATATATTTTCAACACAACCCAGCAAAAAGAGTTAGAAAGATAAATTCTACTTAAAATCATCCTGGACAATATAAAATATTTAGGAACATTGTCAAGATAAACACAGGAATTATATGAACACAATTACAAAAACTTTCCACACAATTAAAAAAAAACCAACAATAATTGCTCATGGGTAGGATGAGCCAACATAATAAAAATGACAAGCATACCCAAATTAATTTACTTATTCAGTGCCATACCTATCATACTGCCAAGAAATGTTTTTAATGAATTAGTAAAAATTATAACAAAGTACTTTTGGAAAAACAAAATACCAAGAATATCAAGGAAATAATGAAAAAAATAAAGCATGGGGGCCTAGGAGTACCAGATCTTAAACTATACTATAAAGGAGTGGTCATCAAAACAATGTGATACTGGCTAAGAGACAGAAGGGAGGATCAGTTGAATAGACTTGGGGTAAATGAACTCAGCAAGATAGTGTACGATAAACCCAAAGATCCTAACTTTTGTACAAAAATGCGCTGTTTCAGAAAAACTACTGAGAAAATTTGAAAGCAGTATTGGAGAGGCTAGGTTTAGAACAACATCTCTCACCCTACACCAAGATAAGTTCAAAATGAGTGGATGACTTAAATATAATGAAGGAAATTATAAGTAAATTAGGTGAACATAGAATAGTATACCTGTTAGATCTATGCAAAAGGAAAGATTTTAAAACCAAGCAAGAGATAGAGAATATTACAAAATGTAAAATGAATGACTTTGATTACATCAAATTCAAAAGGTTTTGTACAACAAAACCAATGCAACCAGAATTAAGAAGGTAATCAACAACTTTGGGAAAAAACCTTTATAACAAAAACCTCTGACAAAGGTCTATTGACTCAAATTTATAAGGAGCTAAATGAATTGTACAAAAAAATCAAGTCATTCCCCAATTGATAAATGGGCAAGGGACATGAATAGGCAATTTTCAGTCAAAGAAATCAGAACTATTAATAAGCACATGAAAAAATGTTCTAAATTTCTTATAATCAGAGAAGTGCAAATCAAAACGTCTTGGAGGTATCACCTCACACCTAGCATATTGGTTACTATGACAGCAAAGGAAAGTAATAAATGTTGGAGGGCATGTGGTAAAACTGGGACACTACTGCTTTCCTGGTGGAGTTGTGAATTGATTCAACTATTCTGGATGGCAATTTGGAACCATGCCCAAAGGGCTTTAAAGACTGCCCGTCCCTTTATCCAGCCATACCACTGCTGGGTTTATACCTGAAAGAGATAATAAGGAAAAAAGACTTGCACCAAAATATTTATAGCCTCTTTCTTTGTGGTGGCAAAAATTTGGAAAATGACGGGATGTCCATCAATTAGGGAATGACTGAACAAATTGTGGTATCACATGGTAATGGAATACTATTATGTTAAGAGCAATAATGAATTGGAGGAATTCCATGTGAACTGGCACAACCTCCAGGAATTGATGCATAGTGAAAGAAACAGAACCAGGAGAACACTGTACACAAAGATCGATACACTGTGGCACAATTGAAGGTAATGAACTTCTCTAAAAGGAGCAATGCAATGATCCAGGATGATTCTGAGGGACTTATGAGAAAAAATGCTATCCACATTCAGAGAAAGAACTGTGGGAGCACAGACATAGAAGAAAAACAACTGTTTGATCACATAGTTCAATGGGGATATGACTGGGGATGTAGACTCTAAATGATCACCCTAATGCAAATAATAATATGGAACTAGGTTTTGATCAATGACACATGTAAAACCCAGTGGAATTGCTCATTGGCTATGGCAAGGGTGGTGGGAGGAGGGAGAACATTATGTAACCATGGAAAAATATTCTTTATTAATTAATTAAATAATCTTAATTTTAAAAAGTAAGCTGTACAAGAATAACCCTGTTTAACTGGCAAGGCTTTAGATATTATCAAGTTCCATAATACCATGTTTGTATTTATATTTTGGAGTTCTTTATATGTGTGTTGCCTGATAGTTCATATATGAGTGCATATTATATAAAATATATTATGTTAAATAAAAAAAATTAAGGCAGCCTTCTTGAGAATGGAAGCCAAATGTTGGAAGAAAGCTTTCAAATTCAAAAGTACTTTTATTCCCCTCCAAAAAACTTTAAAATAATACCTAAAATCAAATTCTGGAAAGGCAGAGTAAAGAAAAGGTCAGAATGACCTTATTAAAGCTCAAGATAAATTGTGAGCTTGAAGAAAAAGATCTTTGATATGGATGTGGAGCCTGACCTGAAGCCCACATGGATAAAACACCTATGGTAGGACTAGGTGATAGCAATAGAAGCAGAAGTAGCTTCAGTAACTCTCAAGTCAGAGCTGATATGGGTACTTAGCAACTAGTAATAAAGACATTATAGGGTACCCTGTAATATAAGCAAAGAAAGAATGTTATGAAATGATAATTAATAGCTTCATCAAAGAGACTCAAGAAGTACAGAAGAAAATAATTCTTTAAAAATAGAATTGGTTAATTTGAAAGAAAATACCAAATACTACTGATTAAAATACTCCTTAAAAAGTAAAATAGGCCAAATGAAGGGGGGAAAAAGGTATAAAAGTTCACTGAAGAAAATAATTCCTTAAATTTAGAATTGGAAAGTGGGACTCCATGAGGCATCAAGGAATAATGAAACAAAGTCAAAAAGGAAAATATGAAATATCTCATAGGACTCAACTGATCTGGAAAATAGATAAAAGGTAGAAAATTTAAGAATTCATGGACTAAGAGCCACAATCAAAGAAAAAAACCTACACATCTTATTTCAAGAAATTTTCAAGGAAAACTGCTATGGAATCCTAAAATCAGAGAGGAAAATTAAATGGAAATAATGCACCAATTGCTACCTGAAAGATATCCCAAAAGGAAAACTTCCAGAAAAATTAGAGTCAAATTTTAGAGCTCCTGGGTTAAAGAGAAAAATATTGTGAGATGTGAAAAAGAAAGCACTTAAATACTATGGAGCCATAGTCAAGTTCACATATGGCTTATCACCTACCATATTAAAGGTTCTGAGAGCCTATATCATATTCTGATAATCAACAATGTTGAGATTACAATGAATAAGAGATTACCTAGAAAAACTGAGTATAATCCTTCAAGAAGAAAAATAAATATTTAATGAATATAGGACTTCCAAGCATTACTAATGAGAAGAAGAGAGATGAATAGAAAATCTGATATTCAAATATTGGATTAAAAAAAAGCACAACTAGATAAACAAAATAGATAGGCTACATTTTTACCTTTTATAGGTAAAGATGATATATGTAACTTCTCAGAACTTTATCATTATTGGAGTATTAGAAGGATTTCACATAGAAAAAAGCGAGTGGGTAATTGTCAGTTATTTTGCAATGTTATAAAAAATGGATAGGTGAGGAAGAGGATGATTGAGGAAAAATTTCTCATGTAAAAATGACATGAAAAGAAAAGCTTTAATATGGAAGAGGAAACAGAAGGAGGGGGTTAACAATGCTTGAGCACTATAACTAAATTGGTTCAGATAATATGAGTTGGACATTCAAATAAAAAGTAGAAAAATTTCAAACTAAATGTCTCCAATTAAACACTAAAATGGAAATCCTGAAAAAATGTGAAAGTTAAAAATATTATGCAATAAATAAAATGATGAGGAGCTGGCTTATGATATAGCATATGTACAAGTAATATATTAGAAAAATCATATACTCTGACAAATAGAATTTATATTAGGAATGCAGGGCTGGTTCAATATTAGGAAAACTGTCAGCATAATTGACCATATCAATAACAAAAATAAAAGAAATATCTTATGGATCTTGATTTAAAATACAGAAACAACTGACATAATAAAAATATAGTAATTTTAATAAGGGCTGGTAAGAATGTGTTTGCCTGGAATGTTTCAAATCTAAAGAAAAACATTTTAAACTAAAATAAGAGATAATTATCTCTATATCCACTAAGATATACCAAATAGAAGAACTACAATATACAAAGAAGAATGCTATTAGGGGATAGTCAGGTGGCTCAGTGGATTGAGAATCAGGCTTATAAAAAGGAGATCTTAGGCTCAAATATAGTCTTAGAAACTTCTTAGGTATGTGATCCTGGGTGAGTAAGTGAACTAACATTGCTTAGCACTTGCCATTCTTTTGCCTTGAAACCAATATACAGTATTGATTCTGAAATGGGAAGTAAGTGTTGTTTTGTTTTGTTTTTAAGAAGAATGCCATTAAACAGTTGGAAACTGAAGGGATGTCCCCCAATTAGGGGATGACTGAACAAATTGTTGCATCTGATGGTGATGGAATTCTATTGTGCTATAAGGAATGATGAACAGGATCATTTCAGATAAAGCTGGAAAGAATTATGTGAACTGATGTAGAGTGAAACAAGCAGAACCAGGAAAACATTGTACAAAGTAACAGCAATATTGTGGAATGATCATCTGTGATAGATTTTGTTACTAACCGCAATACAAGGATCTAGGACAATTCTGAATATTTATGAAAAAGAATGCTATCTACTTCCACAGGAAGAACTGTTGGAATAGAGATGCAAATGAAAACATATTATTTATCACTTGTTTATTTGGGCATATGTTTTGGTTCTATAAGATTATTTGCTTACAAAAATTAATAATATGGGTATATGTTTTGCATGATAATACTTGTATAACCCAGATTGAATTGCTTGTGTAATTTTTGGGGACTCCTTATATAGAGAATGAGGATTGAAGGCAGTGAGGCAAGGGTTGATAAAATTACTTCCCTCACTACCACCCTCCAGGAGTCCCTGATTACTTAAGGGTGACACAATGGAGATCTCCCCTCGGTGAAGGATTGCCCCTTGATGGCCATGCCAGCTCTCAAAGGATACAGGGAAGTCTCCTCTACAAGGAGAGGTATGTGGAACCCTAATCCGGATATGCGCTACTTTGGGGCACTCACCCCCTCCCCCCCCCCCCCCCCCCCCCCCCCCCGCTTTGTGTCTTCTTGAAAGCTGACAGCAAGATGGAGTCTGCCAATGATACAAATAAATAAGATTGAATTTGTTATCTGATTGCTCCTGTATTTTAATTGTGAATTGGGGTAACTGAGAAATAGATAGAGGTTAGGGGCTTGAAGATCAACCTAATTTCTGAAACCCCTTTTCAAAGGTCCCTCCTCTGAGCTGGTGGAGTTTGCCACTTCTCAAAAGATCACCTTCCTTTCCCCAAATCTATCTTAAATCCTATATTTCTAAATAATCTAATTATAGAAATAAAAGGTCTTGTAAGGCAGGGGAGAGAGAGAGGGGGGTGTAAAGATAGAAAGGAAGAGAGAGCACAGCTCAATGATTGAAGTGCAGTATCTCAATAGTTCATTAAATGAAAGTTTTCAGAGTAATTCACTTTTGAAACAGGCACCAGCAGAAATCTCCAAAGGTGTCTTGAAAATGGCCCAGAGAAACAGCTCCTCCTTCCACTGCCTTCTGTTTCTCCAAACTTAAGACTCTGCTCCTCAGGAGAATTTCCCAGAAGTCTTTGTCCAGTTTCCAACTGTCATTCCTGTCTCATGCACCTATAGATCTCTCATCATTCCATTCACCCCACAACAGTTCTCTTTCCTACTCCCCATCATTACACTTGTCAGCTCCAGGAGAGGGGTATGAAGAAGGGAGGGAGATGCTATGGATCATATAACTTTGCAAAACTTATGTGAAAATTTATTATTAAAATTTAAACAAATAAGAAAGAAGAATGCCATTAGAGCTCTCCAGATATTCACAAGAGATAGAATAAAATGAATTAAATGAGTGAACCAAGTAATAATTAAAATTCCTTTGTAGGAGTGTGTTCAGATGAGAAAATAAAAAAAGTTAGATTAGGGAATCTGTCACAAAGAAATCAATTTGACTTCAAGGGTACCAAAGAGACATTGCAGTTGAACCCTATGATTTAAATATGTAAACAATTCTGATTTTAAGTAAATTTGTATTATGCAAAATTAAACTTTTTATGAATCTACATTCCAAAGATCACCACATCTTGGCTAACTTTACTGTATGATACAGATCTCTCCCTCTCACTATTCCTAAGCTTCCTCTAGTTGATCTCCAGCCTCCACTCAGTCCCTCCCCCAAACAAAAATAATTAAAAACAAAAAAATTCTTTAGATGAAAGGAAAATGAATGTGTGGAGAGATACCATTATTGCACCAGATTGGAAACTTGGCATCAGACCTCTGGCACAGAGAAAGGAGACTTTTGCCCCATTCTGCCCACCTGCCTGGTTTTTGCCCTGTCTGATCATCCTATGGAATACTTGTCTCCCCTGCAACTCTCACCTTTTTGTGGTACCAATCTTTTATCTGTCTGCAATGTTTGATCACTATGTGTTTCCCTGTCCTCCTCATGTTCTTCTCTTTCTGGAACAGGACACCACATGGGTGGTCCTGGAATCTGAATATTCTTCCTCTTGTTTTTGCTTCTCTATCCTTAGCTTCCATGAATCCTTGAACCATGTGCCAGCTCCCTCCCTCCTGCCTTCTTCCTTCTTCCTTCTTTCTCTATCAGTAGGTAAATTCCTATTATATAACAATCGCTTCATTAGAGATTTACAGAAAAGTTCACTTGCATAAAATGAGAATTTTTTAATTCTATAAAAATAAAGATTCTTAAAAAGGAAGGGGATAGATAAAATAGGGGTGTAGGAATTTATAGAATCATTTTTTGTAATAAGAATATCTCATGTTAGGAAGTCTGAGTCTGATGGGGAAAATAAGGTGAACATTTTGGTGAGAGCAACAAAGGCAGAAATTTAAGAATTATGGAAACCAAAGGTTACTGCAAGTCATCTGTACAGAAAGAGGAATAGATGAGGACTCTAGGAAATCAATCACAAATCTGGCATGGATATATGCTATAGTATAAAAAGGGAGCCTGTTACTCACATATCTCATATCTACTTTGTGTCTCTGTCTCTCTGTCACTCTCCCACCTTTCCCCTTCCTCCTTCTTCCTCCTTTTCCTCCACCACTCCTTTCCTTTATCCTCCCCAAAGGAACAGCTAATATTCTCAATTTTCCTTAATTACACTTTAATTATTCAAAAATATGGAAAAAACAAAGGAATATTATTTTGTCTCTTATTACCAACAAGTAAGATTTGGTTGCTAGGTTGAAAATGAAAAGAACCTTTGGGGCAAGCTAGAATTTTTGATTAAGAAAAGCAGCAAATCTGCATGGAGTCTGTAATACTCTCTAACTTTAGAAGAGCAGGTTCCAAATATTGCAGAGAAAGTATAAGTGGATTCCCAAAGGATAAAATTTTACAGGTAAAATTAGCTCTAACAGGATGGGAAGCTCTCAAGAATGACATTCTGAAGTTACAAAGAGAGACAATTCTGATGTAAGAAAAAGAGGGTGGTGGAGGATGTTCTTTAAAGAAATTGATTGTATTCAGATGATAAAGATATGAACAAAATAGAGTTGAGAGTAAATAATAAAAGTTTATTTTTTTAAAGTGTTGCATTGTACAAGATGATCACAGAATATTTGGAAAGATATGATGTATACTGAAGTGAGCAGAACAAGGAGAATGCTTTACAGAGCAACAATAATATAGTATGGTGATTGTCAATGACTACTACTCTCAACAAGGCAAGGATCCAGGACAACTTCAAGAGGATCATGACTAAAACATGGATATCTACCATCATAGAAGGAACAGAGTAAAATGAAAATCAAAACCTACTATTCTATACTTTATTTCCTCCAAGAAATTTTTCTAGTTCAAACAATGTTTCTTCATTTACAACATGATGAACATAGAAATATATATTATGTTATTATATATATATATACATATATGTAAAACCTCTATCATGTTACCTATCTTCTTGGGGAGGGAGAAGGGGCAAGAAGGAGAGAGGGAATATGAATTTCAAAATATAAGAAAACAGATATTAAAAATTGTATCAACATGTAAAAATATTAAAAATGCATTGTTTTTAAAAATAGCATAAGATAAAGCACAAAATGAGCAATGTTAGTGAGAAAAGCTAAGCATATGTATTAGTACTTTTTAAACTATCAGCAAATAAAAGAAGCGAAAAAAATGATAGGAGTTTTGCTTGACTTAGGTGGCTTAATAATAATAGTTCAAAGAGAAAGCAGAGATGCTCAACCCCTATTATGTCTTTGCTTTTTCAACCAAGAATGATCTTTGAACTAGAAAACACAGGAAGAAATAATTAATAGGAAGTTTTTATGCAAGGTGAGTATAGGAATGTTGATAGAGCATCTTGCTACCCTCACCACCCAAGTGATATATGGATCATATTAGAAATTAAGTCTTGTTATATTAGTTTAGAGATAAGAAGTGAAGAAGCTGGCTTGAGAAAGAAGTTGAATTTGAAGTAAAAATGAGACAGAGGGTCAATTTCAAATGTTAACAGTCTAACATTTTCTTTGTGGCAATTATTCTCTGGGTGTGGCAGCTTCTCTGAGGGAGTTGGCAGATAATCTCTAAGAGTTGGCAGTCTTTCTTTCTCTCTCTCTCAGAGTTTTTGGGAGCAGGTGACATTTGTTCCCTCTCTCCTCACTGTCTGAGGTAAAAGGAAAAAAGGGAAAAAACATGAAGGTACTAAGTGATTTTCCTTTTCCAATTTGGGAAACACTAGTGATTGTGTTTTGCCATTTCATAAATAGTTTTATCTCTGAGAAGACCAAAAATGATCTGGCCTTTGGTTTGGACTCCGAGTATGTTAAGGCTCAACTTTGTTTGTTCTGAGGTTTAGCCAGCTGACATTTGTTATATTTATAACTTGGAGACAAAGTTAAGAATAATATACTTTATATAAGGATAATAGTGTTTAGTTTATCGTAGAATAGTGAAAATGTGGGTTAGTCAGATCAGGAAGGATCAGTATAGCCTGTGGAAAAAGGGGAAGAGGTTCCTTATGGAACCAGGGAGTTTTATTTGGGTAGACACATGTCTGGGGATATTTGAACTGGGGGAAAAACATAATTGTTTAGAAGTTTGGTAATGGTAGCTAGCAACAACCTCATCTTCTTTTATGAGTCTAATAAGTACTCATTGTTAGAGTCCAGGTGCAAGTTAGCAACCTAGACTTGGACAGCAAACCAAACATCCTTGAAAGATATCTTAGTGTAGTAAAGATATTCACAAACTCCCTCTCATTTTCACATAGTCCTCAAGGTTAGAAAAATTCCTTGAGGCTAGAATAGGTCAGTGATTACTGATTTCTAAACAACTCATTCAAGACTACCTAAAGCTTGAACTAAGTTGAGAGACAAAGAATCAAGACTTAAGCAGTTCTAGGACAAAAACAGTTCCCGGACAAAATCAATTACTGATAAAGAGGATCAATAAATAAAGGATACAAGATTACATTTCATCTTCTTATTATAATTAAACAAATTTTACTAAAACTCTCCTTTAGCACACCTTTATGAAAAGACCAGGAAACAAAAATAACATAGCAAAGCTTTGGATAATGATAAAACTGGAAACTAAATAATATGGAAAATCCTCCTGATACAGAAAATGATAGAAAATACCTCACAAAACACTAATTAGAGACTGATTATTTTCAATATTCCTTTGGATGCATCCTAACTAGAATATCTTACATACCTGCCTCCCAGACACCATGTGCAATTCACAGCTGGTCCATTTTCCTTTCTCATACCTTATGCTTAAATTGCTACTTCATGCTTCCTATAGAGCTTTTCCTTTCTTAACTACTGGGTCATGTCTCTGTATAATTGCTGCTATCATTACCTATTGGGCTATTTCTATGCAACTGTGGCTACCATATGCTTTAGGGAATCTTTGGTGCTGAACAACTATATGACTAAATGGTAGCACATTCTCCTGGTCCTGAGACCCACCTCCACCATTCTCCTTCTCCTCACCACACTACCTATAGAAAGTATTATCACTCATTTCTGAAAATGACTATGCCTAGGACTGAAACACATTTTAACTCTTTTGATAGTGAGGTTCATAGCCACACTAATTCATTACATAAAAACATACAAAGATGAACCCTGAAGTCAGATCTTTTACTTCTAAAAACATTCTTAAGAGGGAATTCATCAAGATTTGATTAGTATTTTGTTTTCTAGAATTAAACACATTTCTTTCTTTTTTTTAAACCCTCAAATTTTATCTCTGAATCAATACCATGTATTGGTTTCAAGGCAGAAGAGTGGTTAGGGCAAGGTAATGGGGGTTAAGTGACTTGCCAAAGATCACATAGCTAGGAAGTGTCTGAGGCCAAATTTGAATTTGGGACCTCCCATTTCTAGTCCTGCCTCTCAATCCACTGAATCACCTAACTGAACCCAGTAAATTCATTTCAAGCCTCATCCTACTCTTATTAGATAGCACTAGGGTTAAGAAAACTAGTGTTTCAGCCTGTGCCATAGGATATAGTTTCCTTTTCAGCAACTAATAGAATGTCTTGAATATAGTAGATGATTACTAAAATTGGCCTTAATTTAATTGATTTGAATCAAAATGCTTTAAATTATATAATAGAAACACATTCATAAAAAGTAAATATGGAAATGACACATTGAACTAGAAGAATAAAAATCAGTGAAGAGTGAAAAGAAGTAAGCTTGAAATTCTGACACAATTATTGTCCTGTGAAATAATGGCCAATTCTTAATTCATGTCCAGTATGGTAGCAGTGACACTTGACATCCAGACAGTTTCTTGCCCCAAGGCTCTATGCTTCAATACTGCCAAATACAGTTCAAGAACATATCTCTTTGAATATAAAAGGGGTCATATACTATTTGCCCTCAAAATCTATGATGAAAACACATTTCGCTTATTTCACCAGCCTCTAGTTCCACCATATTTCATTCCTTCTGACTGTAGATAATTCTGTGCTCACTTAAAGGTCCATGAAAAATTCCATTATATAAGAAAGACTACTTGTTGTATGAATCTGAGATATGTATTTTCTTCTTGGTTTGACCTGGAAGATTGGGTGATTTATTTAGTTTTTAAAAATGAGTGAAAACTTTTGGTTATTTCTTGTATGTATCTATATGCAAAACAAAGAAATCACAATGATTAAATTAATTAGATGCTTGATGTTTAGTTAAAAACAAACTGAATAAATAGCTTATGTTATAGTTCTATTTGTTACATTATGTTTTGCTGGTACAGTGTATTTGACAATCTATTTTAAAATGTTATTTTTTTTTATCTTTCTTCACTTAAGCAGTTATATCTGATTTGTTTTTTTGAGATGTTTTAACTGACAATCTGAATTTTTTTAAGCATGTGAAAGTGCTTATATTGGTGCCATAATGAAAAGAATAATGCAACTCAGATCAGGGAACATTGCTTAAAACCTGCTAGTGATACTTGTTGTCTCCTGGACTTTCTCTTCCAAATTATGTTATATTTAATTATGTTGCATGCATATGAATTTAATAACTTTATATTTTTTCCAAATATGTTTTTTCTGTACTTACCTTTTCCCTTAGAATGTAAACTCCTTGCAAGTAAGTTTCATTTTCCTACTTGTGTCACTGTTAAACTCTAGTAACACCCTGTAGCAGCAGTAAATTCTAGCCTAGTGTTTTGTTAATAGTAGGTCTGTAAAAAATATTCATTGATTGATGGATTGATTGACCTAAGGCAAATCCACTGCCCTAAGCTTCAGTTTGTTGATCTGGGAAAGATGTTTGAACTAGATGCCTTTTGGTGTTTCTTCCATTTCTTAATAGAGATAAAGACTAGAGCTGTTGTTTTACTGGTGTAGGGATCTCCCTGAGGAGTAATTGTTCTACTAATCCAAGCTGGTAACTTAATTTTAGAAAATTTCCTTCAGTACTGTTTGGTTAAGTGATACTCAGAGACATAGCTAAGAAATGTCAGATTTGGATCCAGGTCATTTTGACTGAGATCTTCTCTCTATCTATTATGCCAAGCTTTCTCCTCCAGCTTTAGGGATATAGTTCTAAATTAGAATGCTTCTTAGGAAAATACATTATTCATACAACTATATTCTCATTTCCTTATACACCTTTATTATACTAATATATACTGCACCATTATTTAGTCATTATAAACTATTTTTTCATTGTACAGGCCAGCCATATTAATGAACACAAAGATAGCTCCTTAGATAAAATATTTATTAGTTCCTGATTGTGTATCATAGTGGCTCTGTGCTAAGTGCTACCAGCTCTCGACTATAACAGAGTTTGATCATCTTTATATTGTTTTCTTAATTATCAGTTTTCCTATTTCTTAAAGTAGAATAAAAATCAACACCCTGAAGAAGTATATTCACATAACTATTCTAACAACTCAGAAAGAAATTCCCTGGCCTGAACTGTGACTTTTTCTCTGTATTACCAAATCTATGTATTCACAAACTAAATGATTTCACAAAGTAATTGTTCACATTTATATCTTAATGATAGGACAGTTAGTCAGTGCAGAAGAGTGTCATCCCTGCAGTCAAGAGGACCCTAGTTCACATCTTATTAGCTATAGCAACCTGGGCAAGTCACTTAACCCTGCTTGCCTCAGTTTTCTTATCTGTAAAATGAACAAGAGAGGAAAATGAGAGACTACTCTATTAACTTTGCTGAGGAAACATCAAAGAATCAGACACAAGTGAAAAAAAGACTAAATAGCAACAATCTTCAGGATACACATTTTTATTTATAAACAAAAACAAAATTTAAAAATCCACAAAAGAGCAAAACTGTAAGATAGAAAAGGACGTGTAACGGGACATCTAGTTTTTGCTAGAATAAAACAAGTATCCCAATTGCAATAGTTCTACAAGTGAAGAACACACCCTTACCCAAGGCATCTTTCTTTAATATATATATCAATAAAATTTAATTTCATATATGCTACATAAATAATTAGTATATGACACATATACTAATTATTATATATACTATTAGTTATACTATATATTATTATATAATGCTATATACTATTATATATACTATATATATATATATGTTTAGTTTATATATACACTAAACAGTGTACTGGATTTGGAGTTGAAGGATCTAGGTTTGTGTTGGTGAACCTATGCCATGTGTGCTGGAGAGGTTTGTTTTCCTCCCCCTCTCCATGCCCAGCTGAGGACATTTCTCTGATCACCTGTCCCTCTAACCCAGCAGTACAATGGGAGCACTTTCTCCCTCCCCTGTCTGGGGTAAGGGGTGGCTCATATGCAACATAAAGTTTGCAATTTGGACAAATAATCTCTAAGAGGTTCACCATCTCTCACTTAGGTAGGTTCAAATGTCAGCTATTTCTTTTGATACTTGATTGATCTTGGGCAAATTTTTTCACCTCTCTGGACCCCCGTATCCGGATATGAAAAAGCTCTGGTAATGATATACATAGAGATGAAAATTAAATATATGGGAGCTGATCAGATGACAGCACAGAAAAACAAATAAAGAGGGCTCCAGAAAGTCTCAAGGGACAGACATAAAGTGATATGGATAAAGAGAGACAAGGGCTATAAAACAATAACAAAACAAATAAAATCTCTTTGTTCATTATTATAATAATATGCTATTTTTTATAGTTGAAGGAAAACAGCTTTGAATTCAAGGAAAATTTAAAGTCCTTTAGTTTGGACACTAGTTTTTTCATTGTTTGTTGGTTTAAATTTGTTTCCATATTGCATCAAACAGAGTTTCTTGTACATGTAGACTTCCAATAAATGCTTATTAAATGAATTATGGCACGTATATGTTTGACCAAATCTAGAGTCCTGCTGCCAACATTATAAGTTAAACTTTGACAAGTTAGTTAGACTCAATTCTCTCTGCACATTAAATGGAGGAATTGTATTTGATAATCTCAAAAATCCCTAATAGCTCTAATACAGAATTCTGATTTTATGCAAATATGGATTTGATTATCAATATTTGTTTCCTATGATTATTATTTGGAGCAGCCAGTACCTACTGATTAGCTTCTGACATGCTCATCATTTTCAGAAATTGCTTTACTGCTCACATTTTCTTTCCCACATACAACGTGACTGACTGCAGTCAACTGAGGTTTTCTTTTCTCTTCTGAAACTCCCTGATTACTGCCTGTACAACTATTTTACATAAACATTTGCCATCAGACAGAACCCAGATTCTCCTCTTCTCAGCTGACAGTCACTAGAAATTCATCAAAAATGATGAATTTTCCATTTCTCTTTTTTCCATTTTTCAAGGCTCTATTCCCCCCCCCCCGCCTTTTTATTTTTTTGGCCTTTCAGTGTGTGCTCATCACTCAGTGTCCCTGCCTCCCTGTTTAGTTGTCTACCCTGATATCTCTTCCTTGAAGCCTTTTAAAAAAAGCAATAGCAAAAAAACAAAAAAAACAAAACACAGCTGGCACTGATCTCTTGTGCCCTCTGTCTTCAATCCATTCCTACTCTGCTCATTTCTCTCCCCTGGTTTCTGTTCTTCACAGATGATATATTTGTAAATCCCCAAACCAGAACAATGTTCTTTGAATCCCTCAATTTCTCTCTCTGGATATAGCAAATGTGGATGGTGACAAAGAATTTTCACTTTAAAAATTGTCAGGAAAAAATCAAAATCAGAGCTTTGTTTGGAGGAGTATTGAAAAAACAAATTTGATAATATGTTCCAACTCTCTTCTCTTCTAATCTCTCTCTCTCTCTCTCTGTATATGTCTCTGTCTCTCTCATCTATACTATCATTTATTTATCTACACATATGTTTGTATGAATATGTTCATGCACATATATGAATTGAATATAATCACACAAATGAGTATGTGTGTTTATATACATATTTGAATATGTGGTCATATAAATGTATGAACATATATTATATATTTATTAAATGTAAAGAAATACTGGCTAACACCCAAAGTTTCTGGAAATTTTGAGTCAGTAATAAGTTGTCCATAGAATGCAAACTCCTTGAAACTAGTTTTTCAGTTTTTTAATTTTTATTCTCAAAGACTAGGATAATGTTGGCCATATAGAACTTTAATAATAATAATAATAATAATAATAATAATAGGTAAAATTTATATAATGCCTACTACATGCCATTGGGTAATGGTAAGTGTTTTTTAAATGTTATTGTATTTGAACTTCACAATAATTGTAGGTAGAAGCATTATTATTATTTCCATTTCACAGCTGAGGAAACTGAAAGAGACAGTGATTAAATTATTTGGTCAAAGTCACACAGCTAAAAAAGTATATGGGGCTAAATTTGAACTCAAGGCTTCATGGTTTCAGATCCTGTTCTCTATCCACTGACAACCTTGCATTTTAGTCCCATTTCTCACAATAGTGTAGGTTAGACAACTGAAACTGAGAGATTAAGTGATTTGCACAGGGTCATAAAACTAGAAAGTGTCTGGATGTTTGAAACCAGGTCTTTTCTCTAAAGAGGACAGTTAATCTTGTTTTAGGATATACAGTTAAAGTTTTAAATTCCAAGAATGATTTACAAACACATTCAAGGAAGATCAGGGAGTTGGGAACACTCAGCATTTCTAAGAAGAAAGTTAAGCTAGCATCAAATCCAGTAGAAAACCATTTTCACCAATGCCAGTTTGACTTTTCAAAAAAATTCTTGAAGCACTAAGTGAAACTGAACTTTCAGTATAGCAGTTAGCATAAACAGGGTGATGAGGCCTGTTAATGACTTATTTGAACATTGTTGACATGCCATGTGAGCGATGGTTCCTGCCTTCCGTCAGGAGAGTTGATTTTGGATGCTGTATTGCTGGTTATAATTCTGGTTAATCATATATGCAATGATGGGTATTTGCCAGGGGTCCACTTGAACTCTGTAGAAGTTGATTTCTAAGTTTTCAGTGTTTCACTGCTTCAGAAAGAGAAGCCTTTCCCTGGAATCCTTTTCCCAAATAAATGTTAAATATATGATTGGACTGAATAATATTTTAGTTGGTCACCAGGGGTTTAATTACTAAATCCCAAATGAATTACTACAGTCAGAATGGAATTTTATGGTAGTTTATTTTACAATAAAGAGGGAAGATATTAAGGAAGAGAGAAAGAGAAGAAAAAGAGATAGCTGCTCTGGCTTAGTCTGAGCCAGGCAGGAGTTCAGAGGTCCCAACCAAGGGAAAGGAGTCTCAAGGTGATGGCCCTCTCCAGAGGCTGGTGCCTCCAGAATGACTAATGGAAAGGGAGTCAGCCTTAACACTCACCACATGTCAGTTCAAAGGAATAGGGTCACCAGGAAAAATAGTCTAGTCAGAACACTTCTGAATGAAGAATTATTCTCCACTACAGTAGAATTGCCAGTAGAACTCGAGCAGAAATGGAAATCCAAGTTGACTTCCAGAAGAAGTCCCAGAAGACTGACTTCAGGCCCTTGTCACTCTCTTAAATACTTTTTTTCTTGCATCACTTCCCTTAATCTTTATGTCTACCACTCACAGCTAACACTCCACTCTAGGACCACCCAGAAGGCAGTCAGTTGATTCTGATTCCTCACCCATTCTTTCACATGTGGGTCACAGACCTTCACTCAGTGTGAGATGGGTGTTTGTACCTTTTTTGATTAAATTGAAAATGGTCAGATCTCCATACTCAACTTTAAATACTGTGTTTACACTTTGGGGAGTAAATCTTCACAATCAAGGAAGCTTTAAGTACCTTCATTGTTATAATCAGGGGAGAGTCAAATCCAATCTTCCCATCGGAAAAAGGAGGGAAAGGCAAGGAAAGGAATGAAGGTAGCTGGGTACACCCTGTGTTCCTTTAGGGAAATTGATCAGGCTTTTCTTTTCTAGTATAATTATGCTAGAGAATTTAATGAAATGAAGCCAGACTCTAGGGATAGTTAGATAGGTTTATTTAGGCTTGGAAAATAAAGGTTTGGGAAAGCTAAAGAAAATTTGATTTCCAGCCTGTGGGTAAAAAGGTCTTGGAGCAAAAGGCTTTTCTCCAAAAAAGGCTCTTCTCCAGAAAAAGCTCTTCTCCAGAAAAGGCGCCAAAACCTGAGCTTCTCTCTTCTCTTATATCTTCTCAGACACCTCCCACAAAAGAAGTGGGAGGTGTCTGAGGAAGTTGTGATAGAGAATCCCTGGTGATGTAGTCTCCTTGGATTCAGAGTCATTTTAAAACGCACATTATTCCCTATGATCCTTTGGGAGACCAGTCTCCCCAATGGATCAAAATAAATAAATACATTTACAAACACAATCAAAATAAAGGGTATATACATCAATACAAGAGGGAAATGTCAACACTGTTTTTTCAATAAAAAGACTTTTTTACAAAAAAAATATCAGGGGGTAGTCTACTTCTTCATAACTAACTAACTAACTAGCTAACTAACTAACTAACTATATATATATATATATATATATATATAAACATGTAAAACAAATAACTTGGGGAGGGCAGAAGGATGGAAAGGAAGGGGAGACTATGTATCAAAAAAAGTAAAAACATAATTATTAAAATTGTATCAACATGCAAAAAAAAACCAAATAACTTTTTGACAAAGAAAATTAATTTTTTAACCAAACAAGTGAATTTTTACCCCCAATCAACTTTGTGCATCCAGGGTTTCTTTTAGGATCTCCTGGAGTAGTGTGAGGTCTCCATGCAGTCTCCATGGGTATCTCTATCTGAATTCCAAGAAGCAGAAAATTTCTTTTCATAAAATAACTTAAACTTTTTTTGTATATGAAATAAAAAATCACAATACTTAGATGCTTTCTACTATGACTATAGCACATATACCCTGGAGAATTGACAATGAAAAGTGGGAATATGAAATATTGCATAGGTTCAGAGATCTAGAGCTAGAATCATACTTAAAATTCTTCTGATTCATTATATTCATTTCATCAGTCAAATAAATTTGACCTAGAGATGTCTTCTGGAGTATAGAATTTAAAATGGTTGTCTGCCATAAACTGTGGCAGTTAAAAGAGTGGGAGCCATAAACTGTAAGAGTTAAAATAGTTGAGGTTGTTGTGAGTTAAAATGGTGGAAGATATAAATTGTTGTAGATATAAGAGAGGGTGAGTAAATTTGATCACAGAAAATATGTTTCACTACAGTGTCTTGGTTTTTAAATCAAATATAAGGTGGTCACCAGGGAATATATTCCCAAATTATGAATATGCCCAAGTCAACTGGGTTTTATAGATAATTTAATTAATAATACAATGAAAAATTAAAGGAAAGGAGAAGGAGAGAGAAAAGGAATTAATGAGAAAAGAATAGGCCGGCCCAGGGCAGGCCTGGCCAACCCAGGCCTAAGCCTTAAGAGAGAAACCAGTTAGTTATCACTCACCACAAGATTTGTCTTAAGCAAGGATGTCTGGGGAACAGAGTCTCCCCAGAGGGAGTTCCAGCCAGAGTCAGACTCCCAAGGGACTTCTTCTCAAGAGATCTTCAAAGGGCCTCCTCCAAAAGGATCTATCTCCAAGCATCTATCTCCAAGGAATCTCTCTCCAAGGATCTATCTCCAAGGAATCTCTCTCCAAGGATCTAATGATCTCCAAGCCTCCTCTTGCTCAAGAGATTCCTTTTCTTATATAGGGTTTTTTTTCCTATGTCACCTCCCCTAAGTTCTTCCATCTACCAATCACCGTAGATGTTTTCTAAAAGACAGCCCATCTGAATTCCAGCTAAGTCGACTAATCCCTTCAGTAAGTCTTAACCAGAGAAAACACAGTTGAGTCGACTAATCCCATCAAGAGAAAACCTGCCAGACCGTTATAGGTACTTAGCATCCCATTGTATCAATTCTAAAAACAGGCATGGCTCAAAGAACTCCTTGCCTTATCATAAGCATGAGTCCAAGTACTTTCATTGTTTAGCAAGGAGTTTTCTCCCCTAAAACAGTCTTAAGTAAGGGTGGAGTAGAGGTCCCATTTCTGATCCTGGCGAGTTTTCACATCAAAATGGGGAATGTTTTCCAGTAGGGAATTTGTTCCAATGGAGGATTCCTCAATGTGGACATTTTTAACATTCACAAGTCTGAGAAATTTGGGATTTAATGCAGGAGGTGATCTGTGGATTCTTTCATTCTCTACTTTACCCTCTTGTTCAAGAATATCAGTGCAGTTTTCTTAGATAATTTCTGGTCTAATTATATTCAGGCTTTTTCTTTGGTCATGATGTTCTGATAGTCCAATAATTCTTTTAAAAAATAAATCTCTCCTGGATCTGTTTTCCAGTTCTGTTGCTATATCAATGAGGTGTTTCACATTTCCATTCTTTTGATTTTATTTTTTAGACTCTTGTTGCCTTGTGAAGTCACTTGCTTCTAGTTGCTGGGTTCTAATTTTTTAAACTGAATTTCATCTCTCACTTTTTGGTCATCCTTTTCCTTTTGGTTTGCTTTTCTTTGAAGGTTATCTTTCATTTTCTTTGCCTCGTTTTCAAGCTGGTCAGTTCTGACATTTAAAAAGACTATTTTCTTGTTTTAGTTCATATGTCACTGTTTCCAGATGACCTATTTTGCTTTTTCAGTTCTTTTCCCAATTTTCTTCAACCACCCTTGATTGTCTTTCTTTTTTTTTTTTTTTTGAATTATGTTTTTAGTTGTTCCAAAGCCTGAGTTCAATTCAATAGAGTTACAGGGTTTTTGCTTGGTATTCCCTGTTCCTCCTCTGTTCCATTCATTCTTTTTTCATTACCTGAATAGAAGCTGTCAAATGTAATTTATTGTTTCTTTTTTCTGTTGCTCACTCATATATTTTTCCCTTCTTTCCCCCTTTATATGGTTGTATTCTTGGTCCTCTGTTTATTTGCTGGATCTGTGAATTAGGACTTTTCTGTCCTGAAGAGGATTCTTTTCTGCTCAGCTGATTAACTGGATTAGGCTGATGGAGCTGACCTGTACTATTAATGTGCTGTGAGGCCAGATCTTTCTGAGCTGCCATCACAGGCTGAAGCTGAATGTGAAGGTGTGGAAGCTGAAGATAGTTACCCTAGAATTTTCTCTATACTCCTTTCTGCCATACTCCTCTCTGCCAGCTGCCTTGTTATAACACTGAGCTTCCCATGGTGGTACCAAGGTATTCCATCATGGTGGTAGCAGCCTTTCCCCTGGGATACCAATAAGCCTGAGTCCCAAAGGTCTCAGTGCAGTAGGTGGGGGAGGGGTGTTGGATCTTTCCTTTATACCTGAAAATTCAATTTTATCTGTGTACCTTTAAGGTTACATATAGTAGGAGAGACCTGTGACTCTGACTTCTTGTTGAATTTGGCTTTCTGTCAATTTTGTACACGTGATCTTCTGGTTGTTTAAAAAGCTCTGTGAGATTGAGCTTTTCTGCCCTCTGAAGGCTCTTTCTCTGCAGTATTGATGAACTGAGTTAAGCTAGCTGAGCTGATCTGCAGAGCTGAATGTTTTCTGAGACCAAAGCTTCCATAGGCAGAGGCCTAAGATAGTGATGTGATAGCTGAAGGCTGTGACTAGGCTGCCCTCTTCTCTGCTTCTCTCCTCCAGCTGTCTCCTTGTTAACTGTGATCAGAGCCCTGAGCTTCACATCTTTGTGGAAGCAAGGCACTATGTTCCTGTTGGAGCCCTCATTCTGAGATCCTACCACCTGAATCTTAGCACAGTAGATGCGGACGGGACACTGAGACCTTCTTTCTTTCTTTTCCTTAAAACTGAGAATTGAGCAGGAAGGTCCTGCAGCAATATCTTGTTGTTGGATTTGGTTTTCTGTCCCCCTTGAAGCTCTTTGTTTTTGATTGGTGTGGAAATATTTTCACAGAGGAATTGACTTTCTCTACTTCTATACCACCATCTTGACTCTGCCTACCTGTAGTGTTTCAAACAAAAATTATGCCGAAAACGGAATTGTCATGCCATTTTTTGACTTGAACATTAGTGCAAAGGATTCCCTGAAATGAATCTACCTTTACCAATATCAATTTTGATAAAACAATTGCCCTTCCACTCATAGCCTTAAAGAACTGCCTACTGTACTCAGAGCAAACATGAAACAAAACATTTTAAGCACTTATTTTGTCAGACACTAAGTGCTAGAAATAAAAAGATAAGCAAAAATAAAGGCAATTATTGCCCTCAAAGATTTTACATTCTAATTGAAGAAGACAAAACAAAAAAAAGGAAGGTTAAATGAATTGCCTAGGATCATTCTGCCAGTATGTGTCAGGGGCAGGAATTCAGGAAAAACCTCTGTTTATTACTCCACACTCCCTCCCATAAACAGTGAGATAAAGTTAGTGTAGAAGTGACTAAAATTTTGTCAATTTGATTTATCTTAAGCAGTCCAGATGGTCCCACAATATTTCTAGCTTTTATTCTTATATAAGTATAATGATGACCACAAGGTTCACAGTGTAAATTACAGAAGGCAAAGGACTATACTCCTCTCATCTTTCCCCTCTCTGATTCCAGGGTCCAATAAAGAGTCTTATATTTAATAGTTGTTTATAGTTTGAGGAGGGAAAATGACATAATGAGCTGTTGACTAGTGGGTGAATTGGATTTAAGAGAGGCAGCATTACATAAAGTCATAATTCTCATTCTGTCTTCTAGAGTCATTGAAGTTCAGTGGCAAGACAAAAGTTTGGATGATTGGTGACCATTTGAATTCAGTAGATAACCTTGACATCTTTAATTTCTGACCAAGCTCTAAACTCTCTACTGTGCCTACTTTAGCCACCTTTCTGGCCACTGGAACAAATTGTTCTCATCCACCAATTCTGCTGTGGGAAAACTTCACATGCTTGGGAGATGACATCCTCCTAAACTGACCAACAGATATGACCTGATTTAGCTTATGTGTTCAGAATGTTTTACTAGGTGTAGCCACTGTGCCTACTATATCCTCTTGGTGCCATAGGTGACAGTTGGGTAATATGTAGAAACCAAAGATGGATGCAAATTCTTGAAAAGGAATTGATGAGCCCAACCACCAAAGGTGCTAGTTCTCTTTGAACAACCTAAATTCCCCAAATTAACATTTGTTTAAAACATGAATCAATTCATCAATATAATGGTTCTTAGATACATCACTTTAATGCTAGGGCATTTTCTTTTTTTATTTAAATTTAAGCCAATGAATACATTTTTAAAATGCTTCATCATTTTTACTTGAAAGAGAATCTAAATTTATTAAACTCCATGACAAGGCAATTTAAACTATAAGCTATTCTCACAATTAGAATAGTCAGAAAATTTTATTTTTGTTTTTATGGAGTTGTCTGTTGCTTTATGTATAGAATCAGTTTTAACAAAATTCAATATGGTAATATAGAGTGACATGTTTCATTTCATAATATTAAATTTAATTGTAGTAAAAGTAAGTAATGTCCCATTGGAACAGTAAGCATAATATAAAGTCCCTTTCACTTTGATGAATGCTGTAACTCTCATCAAAACATTAAAGCTCACAGGCTAAAGGAGGTCTTTCTTTTCCCAAGAATCTTGAATCATAGAAGAAGTTTTAGTATTACTGAAGCTCTCTGTCCTTTGAATGCCTGATTTGGAATTTTTAAGGTTGATATAGCTTGTCTAATTTGCTCATTTTAAAAATTGGGAGCCTGGCCTCTAATGAAAAGGTTAAGTAACTTATCCAAGGTTACACAATGAATAGCAGATATAGAAGTAGAAAGTATCTGTGAGGATTTAACAGTAGCCTATACTCTTTCCTTTTTCTTGGTACCCTGAGATTAGTCTTGGATTATAAAGGGACTGTTTTGACACTGAATTTATTTGGATTGGATTTATCCTAATTGGTTTAAGGTATAACCTGCCCCACCCTTTGATTAGATCTAGACAGTAGGGGAAGAGAAGTACAGATATGTAAGGGGATTCTAGAGACTCCCTGATTCTCTGGCATCTAGAAGAATCTTGCATACTGTCCCAAGTGATTCTCTGGTGTCTGAAAGTCCAACCTCTTGCCCAGAGTGAGATCAGAGATGTTCAATCAGAGAAGCTCAGACAAGTGACCTCATAAGCATCTTGAATGGGACTAAGGAAAGGAATTGTGTCTCTTTTTCCTTGGTACCCTAGAGAAAGGAGGTTGCTAGAAGAGTGCTAGCTCAGAGAAGAGGCTTTCAAAGGAACAACCAGGCTGTATGTGGCTGGTGCCTTTTTTTCCTCTGGCCCATTTTTAAATAATTATAAATTAAGATATTGTCTCTAGAGAATTTTAATCTTAATAATTCACATTTCCTGATTTTTGGCACCAAACTTTTTTTCCCCTTTGTTTAGGCCTAGCCTCTTATACATCTTCAGCATCTACTTGAGGATATTATGAATATAGGCTTATTCTAGTCTAATAATCAGAGGATACTTTGTTTTCTGACTCTGCTGGACTTAGGTAAAGTCATCCAGAGACTATTTCAAGAAAACCTAAGGCCCCAAATTTCCCCATCACTTTCTTAATCTGCTTTCATCACCTATGCGATGTCCCCTCCCTTTCCTTCCCTTGCCTTAGTCTTCAGATCTCAAGACAGTTTTCACATCATCTGATTTTATTTTTCCCATGTACATATGAGAAACAAAAACCACATGCTCAGGAATAAAGAATTAGATCCCAAGAATTCGTATAATATATAATAGTCTTACTTTACAATATCATGAATACTTTCTTGAAAAGAAAAAAAAAGGTCAGGACTGAATATAGTGAGCAACAAATAACATTATAAAAATGAAAGAAGTTATTTCTTTGTAGATAGGAAAAGATTTTGTATTGATGTGTGTGTCCCAGAGGCTGGGACTAAGGGAAAAGTGCCAGACTGAAGAAGAGTGTGTGGATCTAATCTCTACCTCAGGGGAGGGGTCCCAGGAGATTGGAATCTTGAGGAACAGAAGGTTCCCTTCTGAAGAGGAGTTGGTCTTTCCATTTAGAGAAGCTGGAGAGAGAAGGTTGAATAAGACTTTCTCCTGAGGGTTCCCCACTTTTTCCTGCTTGTGACTGGAAATTACTCCCCCCCCCAACATTTCCAAATTGAAGAGACTCAGTGAAGAGAAAACCTGAGAAAAGGCATTTTTAATCTCTGTCAGACTTTACTTCAGCTCCTGTTGCCCTGGGTCTGAACTGTGACGAAGGGGCCAAACCCAGGGTCAGCCAACCTGACTTTCTCTCAGGGGGCTCAGGCTGTCAAGTCCTGAGTTCCCCCCAAACTCAAGGAGTGAGGAAAATTATTTTAGATGGAGTCAGGGACCCACCCTTTTCCCACTTTTCTTTCCCATTCTTTCCCCTTCCAGTTATTCCTTTGTATTACCTTGATTGAGTTAATTGACATTAAAGTAGTTTTCTTTTCCCCAAGCTATGAATAAAGTGTGAATGAACAGATCAAGGGGAGAGACCTCTTCCTAAGAAGAAACCCTTTCGTCTCCAGTAGTGGAGGGGGGACAAGAGGGACAAGAGCAAATCTGGGAGAGCAGCCATAGCTAAGGAGGGAAGGCAGAAGGTAGAAAATCTTCAAACCCCCTCTCCTCTCTCTGAGCCAACCCTAAACATCAGCTGTCTTGCCTGAACCCCACTTTAAGAAGGGAGGTTTCCACTCTTTTTCTCTCTATACTGAAAGACAACTGTTGATTACATGTGGGAGTCAGCTGACCGTGAGCTCTGCTTATACAAATTAACATATAAAAGGAGAAAAATATGAATGAGAAATATATACTACACTACTGCCACAACTTAACCTTGATCTATATAAACAAATAATCAAATACTAAAAAATTGAAATGTACAGTAGATATGTCATGGATTGTCACAGGCCATAATAATATTGGCAAGACTTTAAAGCAGTGTAAATTAATTAATATAACAAGGAAATGAAGAGCTCAAATGTAACTTTAGAAAACATCTGATTTAGTTGCCAATGGAGATGTCAACAAATGAAATCCTTGATTTGAATATAAATTTGTTCATAAAATCTTATACAGAAAGACACTTAAAAATTAACTAGTATCTTATCAGAGAGAATAGCAGTGGGGAGCAAAACCTACTTAAAGAAAGACTGGAAAAATATTTAAACCAGTTAGAATCATTCTGAGGGAGTAAAAAATGGAAAAGAAGAAAAACAGAATACTTTTTGAAAAATACTTTAATAAGTTGCTTTCTTCATCAAGGACAGTAGAACATTGCATTTGAACTCTAATGATGCAGTCATGGGGGTATTTCTAGAGGAAGTACAAAATAGTACTAAGGAGAGCATATGTGGAACAAAAAATATCCTCTAGATTATATTGACCAAGTGAATATATATATATAAATGAATATAAAATGTCTGAAAGAGGTGAAGATTGAATTTAGCTCTCCCCAATTGTAACAATGAAGGTATTTAACTCTTCCTTGATTGTGAAGATTGAATTGTAATCCTCAGTCTATTTGTTGATTTAATCCCCAGAAATATAAGCACAGTACTTGAAGTTGAGTGGGGAGATCTGCCCATATTAGATTTGATCACCAAGGGTATAAATCTCCCACTTAATCATGAGGTGGGATGTCTGTGACTCATGTGTGTGATAGTGGGTAACAAATTAGAATCGACTAATTGCCTTCTGGGCAGTCCTAGAGCAGAGTGTCTGCTAGGATTGGTAGATGTGAAATTTAGGGGAGGTGACGCAATAGAGAGGACCAGGGAAGGGATTTGGGATGGAAGAACTCTGACTCAGAGTAAAGACTGGAGGACAGACACTTGAGGAGAGAATGGAAGAGGAACTTGACCCTGGAGGAACTTCCAGGAGACCACAGACTACTTAAAGATGGTCACAGTTGGTGAGTGAAAGGCTGACTTAGTGACCCCACCTTTCTGGAGGCCTGAAGCCTCCAGGAACCGCCCATTGTCTCTATACTCTTTTTCCCTGGTTGTGGCTTAGAATTTCTAACTGGTATCAGTGGAAGCCAGAGCTCTATCTCCCTCTCTCTCTCTCTCCCCTTTATCTCTTCCTCAATATCTTCCCCTTATTGTAAATAAACTACCATAAGTTCCATTTAATTTAGTAATTAATTTTGGAATTTAGAATTAAATCCCTGGTGACCACCTTTATAAATATTCACAGTCCAACTACAATTAAATTTAACAGAAAGAAGCAAAATGTATTTTTAAATGATAGAGAATATTTTTAACTTACAGTGACTCTTCTATCTCAAGAAAACTTTTATGAAATTTACCTATGCAGAACTGAGAATAAGAATGAAAGTTGTCAACAAGAAATTGTATCAAATGAAGAAAAAAAGACTTTTCTTGGCCAATAATATGGGTTGTACAGGTACCATCAGGCATCACAAGAAAGAGGGGAAGTCTTCATATTCAGTGATCCATTGTGGTTAATTTTTAGGAGCACTTGCTAAAAAATCCTATAGTATGCTTTATTCAAACTCCCAGATTGATGAGGTCAGAGATTCTTTTAAATATTGAATTTGGTTCAATTCCACAAGCATTTGATAAATGCTCTCTCTTAAGCAAAAAAAAAAATATATAGTAGGCCTTGAGAAAATACAAGTTTGAAGAACAAACAAAAAACAGCCCCTGTCCATAAGGATTTAATAAAAAGAATGGGATTGACAGCTATCCAAATCAGTAGAATATAAGTAGAGATGAGAGAATGTAATATAATAAATATGATTGGGAGATATTTTATGATGGCCAAGTCATTCACAATAGATATGGTGCTACCTGAGTAAACTTTGAAGGAAGTGGATTTCTTCTTTGTGATATTGGAGCCCCGTTACCATTATTTTTTACCACCTGTTCATACTATAATTCTGCACAAATTTTACTTACCTCAAATATATGTTTCATTTGTATTATAGCTATCAGTTTATCTGTCTGTCTGTCTATCTATCTACAAGCATACCTAAAGTTTAGCTTTTATCTATTTATTTTTTTTAAAATGCAACATTTGTCCATGGTACTCAGATTTTTAAATTGGTTTCTTCTTTTTGTTGTATTTACAGAATCTCTAATTACTTGTTTGCAATTCAACGGCAATTCAATATACATTTATTGAGCATCTGTGCATATATATTCCATGTTCTAGATGCTTTTTTGATGACAGATAAATAAAATTTAATTGTTGTCTTCAAAAATCTTTCAAGTTAGCATGTGGCATGATATATCATCAGGCATGTGTAGTATGAAATAGAATGTGGTAAGTACCATGAGTTTTATCAATAAAATACTGTAGGAACTAGGGAAAGGAACAGATTTCACCTAATCTCAATGATAAGATAAGACAAGATAAGACATTAAAAGTTGGACATGATTAATTAGTAGCCTTACCTACAATATCTTAGGCAAACTTATTTCAACCAGTGACTCAGTCCACTAGAAATTTTTATGATATAATCTCAACTGGACTTTACTGAAACAGGATGCTCATATTATTCCCTAATTGATTCTGTAAAGCATACCTCATACCAATTGTTCCAAATTGTTTTTTCTCTCTTTAAATATCTCACACTTTCCTCACAGCTGAAGATTTGAATTCATATTTCACTGAGGAAATAGAACCCATTAGCTGTATGCTCTATAGTCTTTCCTATTCTGATGTCAGAACCCTTCAACAACATCCCCTCAAATTCTCCTTCTTTATTCCAGTCCCTAATGATGAAGTTATTGTTTTTACTAGGTATATATCTATCTGTATCATGAATCATATCCCCTCCAGTTTCCTCCAGAAGAGTGCCTTCACAATCATCACAGCTGTATTTCTAATCTTTAATTTCTCCCTATTGCCTAGATTATTTCTTCTATCATCATGTCTAATTCCCATACATAAATTAAAAAAAAAACTCTTAGTCCCTCCATCCCCATAAGATATAATCCTATCTTTTAATTTTACAACTAAAGTCCAGAAAAACACTTTCTAGTGATTGTTTCCTTTTCATTTCCTCCTTTTTTTTAACCCTTTCAATGTGATGTCCATTTCTCAAAACTCAATGGAAACTGTCCTCTAAAAAGTTACCAATGATTTTCTGGTTGCTAAATATAATTGCTTTGCTTCAGCCCTCATCCTTTTTGACCTTTGTCATATTTGACATCGTTGATCATTCTCTTTTCCTAAATACTTTTTTCCTTTCTTTCTCAGTTTTGTAAAATTCTTCTCCAAGATCTTTCATTTGGTAATCTGATCAGCTCCTATGGATTCAGTCATCCTCTGCATGCAGATGATTTGTCATAATCTTTCTCCTGAATTTCAGATTCTCAAGATGTACCATAGGTATCTCAAACAATTATTTATAAAACAAAACTATTTTTTTTTAGTTTTCTCCAAATCCACCCTTCCTTATTACTGTCTAGGGATCCACCAACCTACTAGTCATCCAATTATGGAATTTCAGTGTCATTCTCCATTCCTGCCATTCATTTCACATGTTCAGTAAGTGATTAGTTTTTTCTTTTTCTTTTTCTTTTTTCTCTATATCTTCTCTCAGATATCTCTCCCCTCTACTCATAGTCATGGACATTTTAAAAGATTTCATAAACTCTCACCTAGACTATTGTAATATCCTGCTAGTTGACTAACCTTCCTCAGGTTTCTTCCCATTGCAAACCATTCTCCACACTAATGTAAAAGTAATTTTCCTAAAAATAATCATGAATAGTTTGCTCCTCTTCTTAATAAAATCAAATGGCTCCGTATTACTGTAAGATACTCTTTTTAGCATTTAAAATCCCTCACAATCTGACTCCAAATTACCTTTCTCACTCACACACACATACACACACACACATCATTCCCAACCAAAATTTGAAATTAAACAACAAACAAGAACAAGTGAGTTTGTAAGAATTTTTTGTTGGAGCTACTTGAGGGTGCAACACTCAAAGAAACCTATCAGAAAACTATAATTCCATGATCTCTGTGAAAGACTGGACAAAAAAGAAGCAAAAGGCACTTCTCATCCTTAAGGAACTTTCAATCTAATGGCATAAATTAATAATTGTAAAGGCATAGTATGGCATACATTAAGTATAACATACACGTTAGCTATTAATTATATTATCTTCTGCTGAAAAATCTACGTAATAAGTTATCACAAACCTAGAGGTAAGGAGAGACCAGAAGAAGCAGGCAGCAAGTCAAGCCCTGAAGCTTTCTAGAAGATAAAATAGTTGAGGTAGGAGCAAGGGGAAGTTTTAGCCTTCTCTACGTTTATAACTGGGAATGTATTACAGCCTACCAAGTTGTCCAAGCACATCATTACCATATGTTTCTGTGCAGTGGCTCAAGTTACCAGTAGTGTTTTATTTCTGAAAGGCAAACCAGACACTTTATCACACTTCCCTTTAGTCAGAGGGTTATGTCACTTTACTCTGATATCCACTCTTCTAAGAAGAATAGTACTGTGGTTAAATACAGAGCAGGGGGTAGGTATGTGACTTCCACATTTGCAATTGTCTTCCATTTCCACTAACAAATGTTTTAAAGTATTGACAAGGCTGCAGTGAAACAATCTTGATGCCTCTGTCTGGGCTCCAAGGATTTATGTAGCAGAGACTTATAATGCTGTATGCCATCCTTTGATGGATGGTCTTGCTCTTTGTGTCATAAAATGCCTGGATTATGCTATGTATAGAAATCCTCATGGATCCGCAAGTTTTACTGTGTTGGTGGTTATTCTCACATGTGCCTTATCTCAAGAAACCAATCATTTTTATTGCAGCTCAGTCATGTCCGCAGCAAACGGTCAAAAATAATCTCTAAAGCGAAAACATTTTCTAGGAGGAAAGGTGAAAAAATGCTTAAAATCATGGGAAAAACAGTTTAGAAGATGTAATATGGCATCTATTCAAAAGCCCCAAATGGAGCTGCTGACTGCCGAGAATTTATTAAGTGCAGGAAGGATAATTAAGGAAGACAAGGACGAATTAAAGAAAGAGTTGGCAACTTCACACTTTGTGTGACTTGCAATTTTGCTAGTACATTTAAGAGACAGCTTGACAACTTCTGGGTGACTAATAGATTTGGCACAAGATATCAATCAAGCACTTTTTTATAGTGTAAAAAATATAGCATACTCAGAACAGGAAGAGAAGATGACTGATAGTTGAGGCTTCTTCTTTTGAGGTTCATACCAATTGGCTTCAATTCCTATCTGATGACTTGTCTTAATTCCCCAGTTGAAAGCTTATCCCCCTCCTTGGAAGTTTCATGGCAGTATTCCCAAGTGACGGCATTTGGTAAACTGTCATTTTCTTCCTCCAATGGATCCTTGATCTCCTTGAGCTATATACTGTCTATGTTGAGTGGTTGAAAAGCTTCTAGGCTTTATTTTCTCATACTCTCCAGGTCCTCCCAAATTTACTCCATGAAGGATGTTTCCAATGGATTAGAAGTCTGTTCACTGTTTGAACATTTTTGAATATCAATGAGGAAGTAGACTGACTATCCAACAAGAGTAAGGAAAAGAGACATCTTGATTCTTTCATTATTGAAAATCAATAAATATTTACATGAACATGCATATGCATGTGTAAACATATATATTGTATCACTCTTTCTCAAGAGCTAAGAATCAAAAAGGAATTAATAAGCAGTTAACATTTACTTACTCTGATACGTTGATAGATACATTTATATGTGGCTTTATCCCATCATCTGCTTAAGATTTTAAATAAAATGTGTATACACCAAAATTAGACATTTTAGGCCTGGGTGGGTAAAAGGAAAACACAATTATCATTAAACAGAGTTTAATAGAATCCAGCTGTGACAGAAAATTATTTGTAGGCTATATACTGCATTTCAATTGACCATAAAGTTGTTTTTCTTTTTAAGTAAATTTGGTCATATGCCTGTGATTCTAAAATGTTAAGCAAATGGAATGAATATTATTGCTACAATCTAAGTCAGTTGACCTCTGGGAGCAATAAGGTAACAGCTGCTGCCAACATGCATGAAAGGGGTTCCAACCTCTCTCCCATTCTGAGGCTGCCTGTAGGCAGTCTATAAAAAGACTGAGAACCTCAAATTCTTGGTTAATGCTTTCAAAGTTGTCCTTTTTCTATGGCTGTACAGATGATTGTTTTGAGAAGAGGGGAAGTCAGAGAACCAAGTGATATCACAGAACATTATCATGTCATAGTGGTTTCCCTGTTACATATGGAGTCAGAAAAGAATAGTTTTGACTCTCACTCTGAAACAGGTCCTAGCTGTTTTAGCCTGGAAAAGTCAATTAATTTCTCTGGATCTCAGTTTCCTTTTCTGTATAATGTGGATAATCAAACACCTACCCCATAGTCATTAGGAAAAACAATTACTATAATATAGAGTACTTTCTAATCCATAAGGTGCTATATAAATGCAAGAGAATATTGTTGTTGTTGTTGTTGCTGCTGCTATTGTTATTGCCATAATGCTTTATGGTAGAGCAGTGACTTTGGAAAGCCTGGCTACTTGAATGACTTTCTATGCAGCTGTGTGTTTTTCCTGTGGAATCCATGTTCTAATGGCACCATGAAAATGGAAGACACAAAAGGATTTGGTTGATGATGACTGTTTGTCACCGGGTCAGAGTTAACTGTCTTCTTGCCATCTTCTGAGCCCTGCCCTATTCTTTAGGAATGCCTACAACAGAAGTCCAAAGACCTGTAACATAGAAGGAATAGCATATGGGACATGTAAAATAGGATGACTCAGGGATCAGGATAGATAGAAGTCTTTAATTTTCTGCTAACTACCTGCAAAAGTGAACAAATCACTTAACATCAGTTTCCTTTTCTGTAAAAAGAAGTGGCTGAACTAGATGACTCTCAAGAGTCATTTATAGTTATACTATTTGTGACCATATTAGTATGTAGAAACATGAATGATAGCTTAGGTAGTCTATTTAAAGTACTTGTAACAGCTATTTTACTCATATTAATTGAAACATTAGGTGGGGAACCAAAGAGTACTCAAAGTTATAAATCAAATCCTTGGGACAGCAGATGTGATTTAGGAGATCTGACATCTAAAAATGACTTTATTTTTTATTATATAACATGGGAAGACAAAATTTACTCTCATTTTAAAGTTGTTACCATTCAGTAATTCATTCATATGTTCTTGAATAACTCATTTGTTTTTGGAAACACTCATATTATGGTGACGTTTTCTAGGTTGAGAGATGGGCCAGTCCATTTCTATCCTGACCATCATGTTATTATGGAGACTGCATGGACATCGTTATATTTAAGTGAACTGGGGTCTAAGACAATTCTTGCTTCACAGTTAGTGATTCTATCATTGTAGCAATTATTTCTTTTTCATGAATTGTTGGCCAATGGGACAATTTATTTGATGTGCTTTCTGGTACGACTGATCTCAGGTGGCTTCCAAGAGATGGTTGAAGAATGAGCAGAATTTTAGAGTAGGTGATGATGTGATTTGGAAGGACGCTAGATGGCAGTATGGGACCATAGTGTATTCTTTGCACTGTACAGTTTCATGTTGCTCCCATTGGCATCTGTGCATTTGGTGATGATGCAATCACTTAAGCCTTTTTTCATATGTGGAATTAATACTGTCTTTCCTGTTCCTCATACAGGATATGACTTATGGAGCCAACATATTGGGAAATGCCACTTTGTTTGCCTGCTTCAATGGTGTTTTTGCAAATTGGGGAATATAGAGCAACTGAACAAATGTAACTCCAGTCACATCTCCAAGAATACCTATTCATCTATTTTTCAAGACAAATTAGCTGTTTTGTTCATCACCACCGAAGAATGCCATTCTATTCATCAGGAAGCACTTGCTCTGACCTAGTTGTATAAGCAACTGACTGTTAATAGATCTCTAACATATTCTCTTAGTATTAGCAGAATAATTCCTGGGTAATCAAGCCACTGATAGGCAAATATTCAATTTTGTCAAGGACGTATACCTAGTTTCTGTGTAAAATTAAAAACAATGAAGGGAAAAAGCTGAAGGAATAGGGATAGTAGAGTGAGAGAGGTACTGAGCTTCCCTCTCCTCCATCCTCAATTTAGCCACCTATCAGTTGAAACTTGTAGCTTCTTCCATGTAACTTTTTGTTTAGATCAGTGCTACAGGCAGAAACTGCATACTGTTCAAAGTGAAAATGTTTGTCAACCATATTATTAGGCAAATAGCTGTCAGGAAGTGTTTTCAAGGAAGAGTTGATATAGAGAGAGATCTGGAAAGATCACTGCAATCAAATGCTTTCCCTGTTCCATATTCATGATGAAGATAATCTAATTCCATCTTGATTATTTGCTTGAGAAAGGAACTATTTGCTCCCATATAGAGAGGTCAAAGAGATAGCTTTCTTGGAAATTTGCCTGCATTCTGCTCAAATCCCAACTTCTATATATGATGGAATAACTACATTGCAGGGAGCCTCCTGATAGGTCATGGATCATTTCCAGAAGCCATTTCTTTTAATGGGTGGCTAAATGGCTATTCCCCATGGGAAAGTACTTTTTTCAATGGGCATGACTTGACCCTGGGTCCTCAGAGGCTACATTAGTGAAATATACTCTAGGATATCCTCCATTACTTCAATACTACTCTAAAGGATCTGTGATTTCATCAATGTAGGCATTCTCTTTACCTATAAAGGGCATAACTCAAACATACCTTCTTATCCTTTGTAACTTTTATCCATAATCTTGTCATACACTCACCACAGAGGGTGAACCTAGAATGCTGGTCATTTTTATATTCTCTTGGCATCATGCAAATACTAATTCCCATTTGGGATACATAATCTTCATTCTGGATTTATGAATAGTGCAGCTTTCCCTCTCCACTCCTCCCTACCAAGCAAGAGATACCATTCTAGAAAAGCTTCAATTCTGGGATCAGTGATGGTTTGCATCAGGCCAGTCTAGCTGAGTTCATAGTGGCTCATCACTATTTGACCAAAGAACAAAGAATTTTCAGCTACAGAAAAAAATAAAGAATGAATTTTCTTTTTTTTTTCTTTTTAAGAAACTCTTACCTTCTATCTTAGAACTGATACTAACTATAGATTCCAAGGCACAAGAAGGTCTAGGCAACTTGGCACTAAGTGACTTGTCTAAGGTCACTTAGCTAGGAAGTGTCTGAGGCCATATTTGAACCTCAGACCTCCCATCTCAAGGCCTGACTCTGTATACATTGCAGCACATAGCTGCCATTAGTGGTTTTCTACTAAAACATATTGAAAAGGAATTGAGATCTGTGATAGTAAATGGGCTTATACAATATTTGACTAATTAATAATGGAGAACATGGCTTCATCTCAACCAGATAGATTAATTTCTCTTCCAATTTTGGAACCCATATTTTTCTTTTAATGACTTGAAAAATAATTGACTTCAGTGTGCAGAGACCATCTAGAATATCATAGTATATCCATGAATGTATAGGATAACTAATTTCCACAATGAATAACATACCAGGTTCTTCATCCTGTCATCTAGCAAAATTTTTTAACTTACTGTTAGTAGAATACTAATACTAATATCAATGAGTAATATTTTTTTACTGCTGAAGTTGATACATGAAAAAACTGGACAGACAGGCAATAATACAATACAGGGTAATTTGTCCCATTGTTATGTTTTTGGATATTCCTCTGAGCATGATTATACCTTATAATTCAAACTTTAAGGGCTTGAAGACAAGGAAGTTGGCAGTATTTATGCTCTATACAAAATCCAACACTATGGGTACTCACAAAGTACATTTTATTGTTAAAATATCATCCTATTTCTGCAGAGCCATTAATTAGATACAATTATTTGCTGCTCATATTCAAGAGCAATGGTTTAGGAGACACAGTGAGTATGGAAATCAGATCATCACTATTGTATGAGCAGAGCACAAGGCATGGAAGAGACTCTGCTTCGTTGCATTCATGAGAATATTTCAAGTGGTATTTGCTGCCAGGGATATTTTAATTATATAGGCAGAATCCTTGGATTCTCTAAACTATCTTGGGATTAGTGACTACCATCACTTAGAAAACTGTCAGGCTCCTTGCTGTGCTTTTCCCCCTAATTGGGGCATATTCAGTCAGCACTCCATTCAAATGCATAGAAATTTGGGGTAGGCATGCTTTTTTATGCAAGAGTTTTGAAGGACTCCCCTTCAACAACTTTTCCCCAACCTCCTTCACACAGACTTTACAATAGGCCTAGATATATGCTGGCTATATCTTGGTAGGCATGACAACTCCAGGGTTCAATTTTATGTACTGACAAAAGAGTCTTAATTGGAGGCTGAGCTAGAATTCCTTGGATGTACTTCCTTCCCCTCATATCTCTTCTCCCTAACACTTTTCAAGTTTGATAATTCACTTACTTTTTGGAAGATCTGACTCCATACTCTCCACTACATGAGCTCTTGACCTCCAAGCCAGAGCTGTGTCTGGGATAGAATCATCCCCTTTTTAAAATTTCTTTCCTTCTTTTTTTTTTGTGTGTGTGTGTGTCTCAAAGGGCCAGGTGAGATCTTGAAAGAGAGGTAACATCCTTTCCTTCTTGGGTATGAAGTGACTAGGGTGGCAGCTATCAGAGGAGCTGGGGTATCAACCACTTCAGAGGCAGGAGTGGCCTAAAAGAAAAGAATTGCCCTCAGAGAAAGAGTTCACTTGCTGTTAATTGAGCTGTCATGGGAGAAAATGAAATATGAAGTAGTCCTCAGCAAGAAATACAAATGTCCCAGCATAGATTCAATATTAGCCTTTCATCTGATTGTATTAGCAAGCCACTGGATTCTGTTAAAATCATCTTATCAATTTTTGTAGCTTAGTATGACCCATCTCCCAAGTCAGCTCCCATGGATTTAATCATCATCTTTATGCTAATGATTGTCAAATTGACCTATCCTGCCTCTATCTCTCTCCTGACCTTCGATCTAGCACTCCCAACTACCTTTCAGATATCTCAAACTGGATGTCTGGTAGAATTCTAAATTCAATATGTACAACACATAACACAGTGCCTTCCTAAACACTCCTCCCCTGCTACTTTCTGTACATCAGTAGAGGGCAACATCATCCTCCCCATCCCTCAGGCTCACAACCTTGGAGTCATCTTGGATGCCTCACTATCTTTCTCCCCTCATATCCAATCTGTTGCCTAGGTCTATCAATTTTACCTTTGCAATATCTCCTGAATAGTCTCCCTTCTCTCCTCTGACACTGCCATCGCTCTGATACAGGCTCTTATCACCTCATGCTTAGATTACTGCAATAACCTGTCAGTAGGTCCGCCTGCCTCAAGTCTCTCCCTACTCCAATCCATCCTCTGTTCAGTCACTAAGATGATTTTCCTAAAATAAAGTTCTGATCATGTCAACCCCTATCCCTAATTCATTAAACGCCAGTGGCTTCCTAGTGCCCCCAGATACAAATACAAAATGCTCTGTTTGGCATTAAAAACATTTCATAACCTAGCCATCTCCTATCTTTCTGCTTTTCTTATACCTTAGTACCTGAATTGTCCTTTTCAATCCAGTGACATTGATGTCCAGGCTGTTTCATGAATTAGACACTCCATTTTTTGACTTAAGCCTTTTCTCTGACTGTACCCTCTTGTTTGGACCACTCTTTCTCTACCAATTTAAGTGCTGACCACGTCAGCCTCCTTTAAGTCCCATCTTTTATAGGAAATCTTCCCCAATTCCTAGATTCTTTTCCTCTTTTAATCATTTCCTATTTATCTTGTATATTACTTCCTTTGAATGTATTTGTTTGTATCCACTATAAGCTCCTCGAGGGCAAGGATTGTCTTTTTCCTCTTTTTAAAATTTCCAGTATTGAATAGTGCCAGACATTTATTTTTATTGTTTAGTCCTTTCAGTTGTTCTTTATTCTTCCTGAACTCAATTATGGGTCTTCTTGGCAAAAATACTGAAGTGGTTTGCCATTTATTTCCCCAGCTCGTTTTATAGATGAGAAACTGAGGCAAACAGGGGTGAGTGACTTGCCCAGTCACATAGCTAGGAAGTTTCTGCAGTCATATTTGAACTTGGCAAGATAAGTCTTTCTGAATTTAGACCTGGTACTCCATGCACTGTGATGCCACCTACTTATCTGACACATTGTCAGTAGATAACAATGGTTTATTATTTTTATAAGTTGTACATATATTATCAAATAATACTTATTTCTATGTTTATCATGTTGCGAAAGAAGACACACATTATATTAACTAGAGAAAAGTTCATGAAGGAAATTAAGAATGATATGTTTCAATTTGAATTCAGATTGTTTATTCCTTCTATGCCAGTGGATATCTTTTTTTTTTTTTTAATTTTTGTCATGAGTCTCTAGGAGTTGTCCTGGATCCTTGCCTTGTTGTGAATAGTTGTCACTCACAGTTGATCATCCAACATTATTCTTTTACTGTGTACAATGTTCTCCTGGTTCTGCTCACTCCACTTTGCATTACTTCATATAAGTCTTTCCAGGTTTTTTTGTTATAATTTTGTTTGTCCTTTAACAATTATTAATTGAAATGAATCGAATACCTGATTTGTGCTTGCACTCTGAGTTTCTTTTTCATTTCCTCCCTTCCTAGGAATTGAGTCAAAAATGGAATTTGGGGATTTGAGGTGGAAAAATAAGTGAGAAATTGAGGAATCAAGTGCCCCTTTTGAGAAACTAGATCACCCTAGGACAAGGAAATCTGGGCAATTCTCTGGGGCAGGTAAAAAACAGGGAGTGGTAAAGTTCTTCAGCTTCTGTGGCTTAAGCCGAGTAGTGCCTAATTAAGCCACTGAGCTCAATCAGTATTTCTGATGATAGCTGATTAATTCAAAAGAATGTACATTTGTATCTGTTGATGAACATTTGGGTCCCCTGCGTCTTTACCTTAGCATTTGAAGATATTTATGTATCTCAAAGACCAATTATACACCTCCTAAGAACCAAAGAACCATCTGTCTTCTGATTCTTAATGCTCAGGTTACATTCTTTGCTTTATATAAAGAGTAGACCAGAAATATGGGAGTCTTCTGGAAAAGTATCACCACATCCCTTTTTCCTTTTCACTCAAGGGAGTAAGGTTAAAATAGTCATGTGATGGACAAGTGCTTGATGGGAGACTAATGTTGGGGAGAAAAATGTTGAGTAAGTGAACAAGAGTACAGAAATTAATGTGTATAGTGTTTTTGTTACTCTTTTCCCCCTTTTCTCTCTAGGTACTCAACTAACTTATTTTGGTTCTAACCATTTTATTTTTTATTATTTTTTTCTCTACCCCCCTTCTATAGTTACTTGTTTTGTCAATCATTCAGCAGATTAAAAAAAAATTTAAATGTGTGTCAGGTATTCTAGAATACAAAGAAAAGAGTGAAAACTAAAAGATCTCCTCTCAAAAGGATCTATCTAATGGGGAGAGAGAGCATGCAAATAATTATGTAAGAAGCTATATTCAGGATAAATTGGAAATAATCAACAGAAGAAAGACACTAATATTAAAGGGGACAGGAAAATTATAAAGAATAAGATTTTACCTGGAACTTTAACAAAGATTCGGAATCCAATAGATGGTAGAGAATTTCAGGAATGAGGGGCAGTTCAGTAAAAATACCCAGTGCTGGAAGATGGAGTGTCTCCTTTGAAGAATAGCAAAGAAATCCATGTCACTGATGACTGAGTACATGGTAGTAGGGAATTAAATATCAGGATAATGGGAAGTTAGGAGAGGGCAAAATTATATGTATATATGTAAGTATATATACATAGTATTCATAAATAAATATATTATATGTACATATGTAGTCTTTAAATGAAAAAGAGGGGATTATATATTTGATCTTTCAGTCAATAGTTAGCCACTTGAATTTACTGAATGATGGATGAAGTGGGGTGATGTTGCCAGACCTATCCTTTAGGCATATTACTTTGGCAGCTGGGTAAAGAATGTATTGGAGTAAGGAGAGTCAAGTCAGGGAGAACAATAAGAAGGTTGTATTGGTGTGGTTCTTAAGTGTTTTATGCTTTAATTTTTAGTATTTTATGCCAAACATGTCAGCTGAGAAAATAGAAGATCTAGCTCTCCAAGGTGCAAGTTCACTATTTATTGACTAGAGAATCCTCATTTTAGGAAGACTGGTTACTGAACATAAAAGTTACATGGATCTGTTAGGATAGTAGTGTGAGTAGCCAGTGGATTGGCCGATGAAAGTAAGTTTCATGAGATCAAAACACAGTGGGAAAGATGTGGAAAGGCAAAAGGCATATGTATGCCATTTACAGGTAAAGAGTCCAAGAGGAGTCATGACTATTAACTTTGACTTTCACTAAATAGTTGCCACTTATACCTGACCAAATGGGAATACAATTTCCTAACAATTGTTGCTTTTCCAAGCCATAAAAACAAAGTCCTTCAGACTATAATGTTTCACAAGATATGAAGAACATGTCCTTTATTTTGTCACATAATTAATGCTTGTTGTGTGGAATAGAATATCACATCCTAGGTGACTTTTATGCCCTAAGGCAGTGGTGCCAAACTCAAATAGAAAAAGATCCCTGTGAAGGAATATTGATGTATAAAACCAAAAATTGACAGTATCTTTGTTTTTTTTTTAATTTTTTCTATTAAACATTTAAAATTATATTATAGTATTATTTAGATTTGAAATATTTGGGTAGAATAAGGAGTCAAAACTATAAATTTATAACAAAATAACAGTTTTATTTAAACTAAAGGAAGAAGGGAAATGGAATCAGGGAATATCTAATTTTATACCCAAATCAAAGACTAAACCCCTAATAACTATTCTAAACTAACTCCTTAATTACTATTTAAGTTTAGGGAGAGGTTTTAGGAGCAAGAACAAGGGTCAAAGTAAATATAACAAAACTGGAGTCCTCTTTGGGTCTAGCAGAAGTCCCAGTAGGAAGAGAAGCACTGTAGGTCCACACAGGATCAGGAGGGCAATTGTGATTTAACATGCACACCATCCAGCAGTGTAATGTAACCACTCACTCTACCACTCCCCCAAGATGGATTGATTGAAGGAAGGTACAGTCTCCTGTCAGATTCAAAGTCTCCTTTTTCAGAGAGAGCCAACTCCACTCACTCCTGTCTCCTTCCCAGAGAGCCAACTATCAGTTTCAACTCCCACTCTCAGCTCAGGAGAACTCCTGAATGTTGTCCCTGGTTTGCCCTGGTTTGCCCTGTAGGATCTCCGGCTCCCTGCTTGCACCTGCTAAAATCCCTTACAACAGATCACACCCTGGGTATTCAGAATTGTAGCCCATAAACAGCAAGTTTAACACCTCTGCTTTAAAGCATCCATTATTTCATTGAGACAATGATCATTTAATATAAAAGAAAGTTTCTTTGAAATTGTATACTAGTCATTGATCACTCAGTAAGTGGACAAGGAGGAAACTGGATAATTGGGACCTTAGAGGTAGCACTCTCCCATGAGGTGTGTGCTTTTCATAGAATAAACTGACCAGAGACGAAAAGCAAAAGTGTAAGAGCAAAAAAGGAAAGAACTGACTCAAGAAGAGCCCATGAGAATTGACTTGATCTGCACGCTTAGGCAAAGACAGTGATTCTAGAGGTCCTAGAAGCTCATGTCCTCCAGAAAGGGCATAGACTGATTACTTCAAAATGATTATGGAATTGGAAAAGATAGTACAAAGTGGTTTTACATAAAAACCAGGCACAAAGGTTTTGGAATCATTAAAGAACTGAACTAAAAAGAAATATCCTCACTGCATTGGCAGTGAAACAGATGAGAAATGAAAAAGCCAGAAGTAAACTATCTCCAGCACAATACTTTGGCTAATTTGCGTAACTTCTCTTTATCTAATAATTAATAGCTTATACCCTGAAAACCATTACTCTTCAATGAAGTAGGTTTTGTTTTTTTAATGTATGATTAAATTATGATTCATATGATTTTTACCTATGAAAGAAGGGTATAGAAGAGTGGTGTGGGTGTAAGCTGTCAGAACAGAGTTAGAAATCTGAAAAGAGAATGTTGTCCAGTTGCTTATATGAATAGAACCTTCTGTTTTAGTGTACTGTCAGCAGTTTTGTCCTATGCTGTAAGAGTCTTCTAATTAGGTTGTTTATGTTTGGCCTAATCAGATGTAATATGAGAGTTGCATTATGACCAGTTCTCCTAGAAGTCTATTAAAAATGCATTTGATTTTAAATAGTCTCCAATTATTCTCCTAGCTTGGGTAGGACCAATGTGACCATCCAAAGATGGGCATGCTTATATACAAATAAGCAAGGCTCTTTATATCTTTGTGAGAGACTGAAGAAGATAACTTTGGTTGCCAGAACAAATGATTAAGCAAAGTGTTTGTTACAAAATCTTATTATGGGCAGCAAGGTGGCTCATTGGATAGAGTTTCAATACTGGGGTCATCAAGGGATGACTGGGAGTCAGAAAGACTGGAATTCAAATATGTCCTCAGACATTTACTACCCTGAGCAAGTCATTTAACCCTGTTTGCCACAGTTCCTCATCCACAAAATGAGCTGGAGAAAAAAAAATGGCAAACCATTCCCGTGTCATTGCCAAGAAAACCACCAAGTGGAATCATGAAGTTAGACATGACTGAAATGACTAGACAAAAAACAAATAGTAAAAAAAAAATTAAGCACTGGCTAGGTGTAAAACATTTTACTAAGCACTGAGGAAAACAGATAGAAAAAGTAAGATGGCTCCTACTCTCAGAGAGCTCACATTCTAATGGGGGAGAGAAACATGGGTGATTTCAGATGAAAAAAAGATGTAAAGTTCTCATAGTCCCTAAAGTGCAGCCAAAAAGCAACTGTTAATGCTTCTTTAATGCTATTTCCACTAACAAAAGCCATAATAGTTTCTGATGTTGAACTATTTGATGATGACAAGCATTTTGGTGGCAAGATATTCTTTTCTGACTCTTTATTAACTATGGCTTTAGCTGTGGGATGGTTTCCTAGGATGATGGCTGAGAGCACAAGGCTGAAAGCAATAGTATATATATCCAAAGCTCTTGAGTTCAGAGTCTTGGGTTATACTCATCAGAAGCTGAGAGGAAATGGTAATTGAAATCTTGGCAGTGGTTTGACTTATATGGAAAATGTTGCCTCCTGTCTCTCTAAGGATGACCCATTGATTCATCTAGACTTTCTTGCCTATCCTGGATGTGACTGTTAGTAGATATAGGTGATCCTTGTTTCCCTTGATGATGGTCACAAGGGCTATATGGAAAAGAGGATAGGTAGTCTGGAGATTGCTGCCACTCCCTGTGCCTACCTGATGATTGATGGCAATAGCTTAGAAGCTGCTGTTGACAGGGATGAGGAAGATGAGCCTCCCTTTCCAAAATGATCTCTCCCCTCAATGGTGGTTATGAAGTTGTAAGGGCCAGAATGTAAGGGGTTGGACTAGATTATTTAAGAGTATGGTCTACAGGACTTTAAAACTCCAAATGATTTTTTAGCAATTTATTTATAAAATAAAGAGTGAAAGTAAGAAAATCAGAGAGAGGTTAGGGTAAGATATCTAACCTAACACACTAAGTATTTTGCTCAATCCAAGATAAGGGTAATTAGTCCCCAGCCAAAGGGTCTCAGCCTTGAGTTGAGGGCCTGTGGATGAGTAAAGTAAGAGCTTCAGTCACAAAGCCTCTCTCAAGAGGGGAGGCCTCTCCTGAGGCTAGTCCCTTCAGAAAATCCAGGAAAGGATTCAGACTTTTTCACTCACCCATGTGGTAGTTCTAAGGGAAAAAATCCAAGAAAAGTCCAAGGTCCCAAGCTGGAGCTCCTTCAAGATCAAGTTCAAGACTAAAGACATCTTCATAGGAAGTTCTTGGAATTTTTAAAGACAATTTCTTTTCGTCACTTCCTGTGAATTCCTTCCATTTTATTTGTACCAATTACAGCTAAAGCTTTGCTTAGGACTGCCCAGGGGGGAAGTCAATTGATTCTGATTCATCTCCCACTATTACACGTGTGGGCCACAGACCTCTCCCCCTCAAGTGTAAGTGGAGCATATATGCTTCTGGTGATTAAATCTAAAAATGAGCAGGGGAGAGTTAATCCCATCTTCACAAAGTCCAAGTTGGAAATGAGTCTCGGAGTATTTGGGTACTTATGAAAATACTGAGTCTGATGTCAAAACTCATACATTATTTATAATATAAGGTTTAATTCTTTACATAATTAGATGAACCAGGAAGAATGGATAGGACATTGGTCTTGGAGTCAGAAGGACCTCAGGTTAAGTATGACCGCAACTCATTAGTGTTATAATAGATTAAGTTTCTTAAATTCTCTAAGCTCTAGGTTTCACATCCCTCAAATAAGAATCAAGACAGATGCAGACCTGTGATTTCATTAATATTTAGAACCTTAATATCTAGGAAATTACCTTTATTACTGTAGGTTGGAGTCTTATTTATAACTTAAAATTGTAGACAATTTCTTAGAGCACTGAAAAGTGAAATGACTTTCCCTGGATCACATAGCCCTTCTACGTCACAGGGAAGACTTAAAACAATGTCTTCCTGATTACAAGTCCAGGAAAAATATAATACCACTCTACTCCTCTGTCAAAAGAGGATATTAACTATTAACAATTACTGCTACTACTACTACTACTAATATCATCATCACTAAGAGCACTAACATCACCACCAGGTTCCAAGTACTAACTACTCTAGCACTCATATAGCAAGTCAAGGTTTGCAAAGATCCTTAAAAATATTGACTCATTTTATCTTCTTAACACTCTTGGGAGGAAGGTACTATTATTATCTCCATTTTTCAGATGAGGAAATTGAGGCAAGACAGAGGTTAAGTGACTTGCTCAGAGTGAGCTAGTAAGAATTTGAGGTTAGAATAACACTCGGGTCTTCCTGACTGAAGATTTTTTGAGGATCATATGTATGCAGAGTGCTCTAAAACTAGAGAAATTATTGTAGAAACAATATTTTTTCTTGAAGTTTCAACTTCTCTTTCCCACTCAGAATAAAGAAATGCTCATGAGATACAAAGTAGTATAATGAAACAGAGAAACAGGAGACCTTTATTTGAATCCTGGCTGGATCACTTTAGACATCTTACACAACCTCTTGGTTTGTTATGTGTAGAATGGGAGTCACAACACTTATCCTCCCAACATTTTTATGAGGAAGAAGCTTTTGCTAAGCTTAAAGCAGTGTTATTATTCTATAAACAAAAGAAAACTATATTTGTGACACTAAAGAAAAGAGGGGTGAAGGGACAAGATTTTATTTATTTTCTTGCTGCGAGGAGATGGTGGTCAAAATTGTGATGATGGTTTGACTTTTCTGGCACATACTTCCACCTTACTGACTGTCCGTCAGAATGCCCAGCTGCTTCAGCTAGACTGCATTACCTATCCTGGGTGTGGCGGTTCCAGGGGATACCTGGTCCCTTCTCCATAGGTTGTGCTTTCCCAGATGATGGTTGCCTTGGTTGGACTGGAAACAGGGCAGGTGGTCTGGGGGTTCTAAAAGAAAAACTTGATATTTTTTTAAAAGCAACTTCCTTCAGTACAGCTAGTTCACACTTCATTAAGTAACTGCTAGAGCATAAATTGCTATAGCCCTCAAGGAAGAGACTAGCTGCACAGTCATAAAACTAGGTTGTTTACAGAAGCTGCATTTTAAGGTTATTCATTAGGGGTTTGCTATTGAGCATCCTTGGATTTTACCTTTTCATCGGGACAATATAGAGTTGTAGGCTCAGTTTGTACTTTATAATTAGAATTACAGTTAGAGTTCCATTGCCCAAAAGATAGCTATAATGGGAAGAAAGAAAAGATAAATTCTGGAATTTATGATTATAAGCACAAAGTGAGGTGGGGATTGAAGAGATCAGTATATGGGCTGACTATTAACTCTTACCATTGTCTATGCCAGTGTTCATATTTAGAATAACCATCTGTTTAAATTCAGCAAATGACATACTAAGTGTTTACTAGGTGGCACAGCAGATAGAATACTAGGTTTGAAGTCAAGAAGACTGAGTTTAAATTTGGCTTTGAGATGCTTAAAACCTGTGTGACCTTGACTAAGTAGCAACCTCTGGTTATTTCAGTTTCTTCATTTGTAAAATGGTGATAATAATAGCACCTACCCTTCAGGGTTATTATGAAGATAATTGTTAATTACTTAAAGCAGTTCTTTGCACATAGTAGGCACTATGTAAATGTCATCTATTACTTATTACTATTATTACTCTGCTAAGTTTTGGAGAGATAAGTTTAGATTGTAGTGATAATGCCTTCAGGGAGTTTTTATTTTAGATAACACATTTAAGAAGGGCAGCATGACTGAGTAAGAATTGCATTGTATTGGGAATCCAAGGGCCTGGATTCAAATTTATTCTCTGCCACTTGCTATCCTTGTGAAACTGGCCAAATCATCTTGTCTCTGGGAATCAGCCTTTTCTGTAAAATGAAGTAGACTTCATAACCTCTAAGATTCCTTCCACCTTTAGTAGGGATAGAGAGAATGGAGTAATAGACAGATATCTCCTTTTCATCAAAATATAAGATTATCCCAATAGCAATTACATGGTGCAGGGAATAGAGTGCTGAGCCTGAAGGTGAGGAAGATCATTTCTATTGCTTCAAAATTGTTCCATTTTAATAATGTGTAACAGACAAATTAGATAGAAATAGAACATTTTTGAAGAGTGCCTCTATTATTCATTTTATCTTCAAGTCAATCTGGCAGAACTAAGAGTCTTAGCAGCTATAGAAATGATGCTGTTCAGCTTTAGGCTAACATGGAACCTTGTATTTCTAGACAGTAGTTTAGATGATCAACTCTGGCAGCTACTCTGGAGATATAGATATAGATATAGACACCAGAAATAACATCATTTCAGGGGTGGTTTTATGCCATCCTTTTCTCTGTTTCCCCAACATTATTTTCATTATTTCTGGGAACTGTGTGGCAGTAGAGTGATAGACTCTGTGAATGAATCAGCGTACTTGCTGGAGGAGAGGAGAGACACTGGGCAGCTTGCCTTGCTGAACTTTGAGACTAGATAGTTCAGCTTTAGCCTAGAGTAGTTCCTAGATCAGCTGCATTACTTCCCAAGTTTTCTCTGTTATAAAAATTGCCAGAGTTCAAGTGCTGCCTGAGAGAAACTGAATTGAATTGAGTGAAATTATTTAGCAATCATGTACATGGACACTCAAAGATCTTTTCAATTCTGATGTTCCCCAAAACAATACAGAATACAACTTATAGGTATCATAGATATTAAAAAATAAGAACAATGAGATCTTTTGTTGTCTATCTTTTTGCTCACATCTGTCATACATTTGGAATCCTTTCCTTTCCTTCATGTATTTATTTGTTGATCCTTCAACACCTTCATAATTTTATCACCTCAAATATATATATATATATATATCTCATTTATTTATGTACACATGGTATTATTACAACATATTTCCCGAGCTTAATGCCTATAGTACAATTTCCATTGCCACTATAAGGGAATCTTGGACTGCAATATTAGGTAGAATTCAAATATGGTATATAACTGAGTTGCTCTTAAGGATTAAAGTAGTTTGTTATTTAAAAAAATACTGTATCTTTTTTATGTTTCATCTGTTTGTTTTGGACTTTCCAGGATCAGTTTTTGACCCTTACCTTCCATGTTAAAAATCAATATGGAGTATTGGCTCTAAGGCAGAAGAGGGGTAAGGGTTAGGAAAATGGGGGTGAAGTGACTTACCCAGGGTCACAGAGCTGGGAAGTGCCTGAGGTCAGATCTGAACCCAGGAACTCCTTTCTTTAGGACTGACTGATTCCACTGAGCCACCTAGCTGCTCTAACCAGGATCATTCTTAAATTCCTTTCTGATGAATTTGTGAGGTTGGTTCTCTTGTCAAACTTTCTTAAGCTATTTTTACTCTCTGGTATACACTTTCTGTTTTGTAAGGCAATATATCTATGATATTATTTTGTTAGATTTCACAAATAAGTTAATACTTCAAGCTCTGTCTGCTATATATCTTCACTTTGCAAGTAGGTACAATTCTTGCTGCATAAACTTTTAGATTCTTTGGCTACTTCATTTTGACAATAGATTAATATCACTATGAAATTATTGTAATTTATGTAGATTTACTTTCTTCCAACTTTATCCTAGTTTTAATTTCAACAACTTGCTTGAATAAGTCAGGTTGGAGGTTTTTTCATTTCCTTGTTTCTATTCTATCTTCCATATTTATACTGATATTGATTTTGCTCTAACAAGTTGGTTTTTTTACTAGATACAGACTGATTCAGTAATTACTCTTTCATAACTAATGACTCATTTCTAATCTACTAAAATGGAATCAATTTTTCTTTGTATGTAAGATTATTTGGTGCACTCCATTTCTAGCTCCTTTGTATTTTTTTCCACAAAATTTTTAATGATTTAAATACATGAGTTTAGTAAATAGTCTACAAGTCTTTGATCTCTTTTACTATTCATTATTGATCATGTTTTATCCATATTTCTTTTCTTTTTGCTTGCCTTCCCTAACTGTATAAGAGGGATAAAATATTAAAATAGATCCTAATTTATTTTGTAGGGCATTATTGTATTATTCTCTGGGGGGAATTTCTCTATCTCTTCATCTACCTTAACAAGTGTTGCATGAATTATAAATATTTTCACTCTTGTCTTTTTTACAAACAAATAAATATCTTGATCTATATAATAAAAATCAGGCTAAATACCTTTTCTCTAAAATCTTTAACAGACATTGAGGACAAATCTATTGTTATGGTTTCTTTAAGAGGCAAAATAAAAGTTTCAATGAAAGAAGTTAATACTAATATTTGGATGTGATGATTGCCACTATATTCTATTACTTGATTTTCATTTTAGAACAGGATTTTTTTTTCCTTTGGTTAATGTAGACCTATGAGATAAACTGTGGAAAAAAGAGGAGAAAGAAGATGAGGAGTAATTTCTTACTTGTGAGAACTGTTATGAATCCTATTTAAAGAAGAATAGAAAGATTTTTTAATATTATTGGGAGAATTAGAAGTTTATGATATATTCTGGAAATGCTATGTACTATGATGACTTAAGAGATGAAAAAAATTGATGCACGTTTCTTCTTTTCTTTTTTTGAATTGAAAAATTTTATTTAATTAATTTAGATTATTTTTCCATAGTTACATGATTCATGTTCTTTCCCTCCCCTCCTCTCATCCTCCCTCCAAAAGCCAATGAGTAATTCCACTGGGTTTTACGTGTGTCATTGATCAAGACATATTTCTATATTATTAATATATGCACTAGGGTGAGTCTACATCCCCAGGCATATTCCCATCAATCCATGTGATCAAGTATTTGTTTTCTTCTGTGTTCCTACTCCCACAGTTCTTTCTCTGGATGTGGATAGTGTTCTTTCTTATAAGTCCCTCAGAAATGTCCTGGATCACTGCATTGCTCCTAGTAGAGAAGTCCATTACATTCGATTGTACCACAGTATATCAGCCTCTGTGTATAATGTTCTTCTGGTTCTACTCCTTTTGCTCTGCATCAATTCCTTGAGGTCATCCTAGTTCACATGGAATTCCTCCAGTTCATTATTCCTTTGAGCACAATAGTATCCCATCACCAATAGATACCACACAATTTGTTCAATCATTCTCCTTATTTTCTAAGAAACTAAATTTCACTCTTAAGATTAAATATTAAATGAATTAATTATATTTTATTGAGTCAGTTGAATGGTGAATCATGTTTCTGAAATGAATTCATTTGCTATTAACATAGGAATTTGAGGTAACTCTGAGTGTGACCATTTTCATAGTGACAGTATCTTAAATTCTTATCTGTGTCATTCTTTATTCTTTATTTTATTTGTTCTTAAATTCCACATTTAATTAATATATTATCTATTTTATCCTGGCAGATGACAGGACTTAATACATAGAGAAATATGAGCAACTGCTGTTGAGAGAAGAGGTTTCTTCAGTTTAATCAATAAATGCTATTTAATGAACTGGGGCAAGGATTTCAGCCAACTGATTAATTAATGAGAAAGGTTGCAATTTCATTAATCAGAAAGAAAATATCCAAACACACCTGTAGCTTTCTCTAGGACTCATAATAAAAAGATTAAATATGTAAATGAGTCAAATAAAAAGCTAAGTGGTGACCTAAAAGTATGTTTAACCCTATAAACCTTGCTATAATGAGATCATGAGATCACAGAACCAAAGCCAAAAAGAGACTCCAGAGACCATCTTTTACAAAGCTGTCATTTTATAATACATGCTACAAAGGCTCATGGAGTTAAAATGAGTGACCTAGGAGAAAATAATTAAATGCATTTTAAAGGTAAGATTTGAACCCAACTATTGTTTCTTCTTTCCTGTGAGCACAAATAAAAACAAAATCCACAGTATTCTGGAGGGGAATGTAGGCTGAATTTCATCAGAGGCATGAGTTTGAACAACTGTGCTACCATTCTTTTTGACTGAAGAAGCTATTTAATCTCTCTGAACCTGAGACTCCTTACCTATAGAAAAAGAATACTGAACTAAATGGCCTCAGGGTTTCCTTCTGGCTCTACCTCTATGCTCTTACAATCCATTCACTTCCCTTTTATTGGGGGAAAAAAAAAACGTGAACCATCCCTTCATATATCTTCAACTTCCTTCTATTTATAGTTTAATATATAATGAAAATGTCAAAATTGAAGCAATATTCTTCATCCTGTAGTATGACTGCATGTTGGCCATTGGGCAAGGATCTCAGGTTTAGAATCCCTACTTCTTAGTCAATATTTATAAATGGCTTCAAAAATATGTGATTCATCACACTTTTAGTACTTTTAATATCATCTGCCATGATTATAAGAAACATCAATATTAAGAACAAGGCCCTGGTTTAGAAGCAAGGGTGTGAATTTTACCCCTAACAATGGCAATAGAAAGATAATGCATTATCTGTATACTCTGCTCTGACTCTTTCTGTAGAATATAATTTATCTCAGGGAGACAATATGGAAGGAACATCATTTGATTTAAGACATTTTGAAATTCACAAATTATTGAAAATGAAATAACATGATTGAGGCCTCATGATATGATTCTTTGGTAGATATAGGAAGTTTTACACCAAACATCAAAGGCATGACATCTATTTTATTTGCTTTAATGAACAGAGTTCCTATATTACAAGCTTATTAACTTAATAAACAAAAGGACACATCTATTATTTCCAATCTGATTTTAATGTTGGGTTTTTTAATGTACCATATAGGGCAATAATATTAAATGTCAAAGTGTGCTTATTTGGAAGTGCTCTCATAACTCACTTACATTAGACCTTTTTAATTGCTGTAAAATGGTAACAAAATTCTAGGACTAAAAACACTCTAACAGCATCTTTGGACAATTATTGAGGACTGGAAAAGCAGAAGGAGAAAAATAGGATCATAGGAAAAATATTATTAGCATTAGGAATGTAATAAAAATTTTTTTCAGGGGAAAGGGAAGCAGTTTAACACTACAAGTAGGATGTTACCTTTACCATTTTCCAATCCTATTTTTATGCAAAGATATTTTAGTTTCCTAATTACATGAAATAATAACTTTCAACATATATTTTCTGAAATTATAAGATACAAATTATCTCCCTCCCTCCCTTCCCTTCTCCATCTTGTAGATGGTAAATAATTAGATCATACATGTTTTATCCTGCAAAATATACTTCCATATTAGCCATTGTTGTAAGAGAATACTCATATAAAATCAAAGCCCCCAAAGAAAATCATAAATAGACATGTGAAAAATAGTATTCTTTGATCTGCATATGATACCAACAGATCTTTCTCTGGGGTTCTTGAACCTCAAGTTCAGAAGATCATAGATTTAGAGCTGGAAGAAGAATTAGTAGCAATTGTCCAATCCAATACTCTCATATTGCAGATGAGATAATTGAGGCCAAGAATGATTAGTTGACTTGCCCAAAGTCATAAATAGTATAAGAGTTAGGGGGGGACTCAGACAATCTGACTACAGAGCCAGTGTTCTTTCCACTACACCACATTACCTTTCTAACCTAGTAGGGATTTTTTTCATATACCGTGATATTATATCCTGTCATAATTATGACAATACATGTTGTGGTTACAAATCTAAATATGTTGTATCACCACAAAAGACCACTGGCACAAAGATGGGAAAGATGACCTGCAATGATTGATTTTGTTATTCTATGAACAATACAAATAACCTTAGACACATAATCCAAACAAAATTTATGAAAAACCCAATCACTTGGGATGTCTTCATGTTTTTGATTCACTAATCAATATACTTCAAAATATTTTATGTCTTTGTTTTTACTTAAAGTCCCCATGTTTTGTTGTGTAAGTAAAGGGTTAGTTGTTAAGAAGAGATTTTGGAAGATCCAAATGATCTTGTTGTGCTATGAAAGTCAGAAAGATAAAGGATTTCCTATGGATTATTGAAAAGTATGCCCCTTCCCATTTCTCCTGCAGAATGAATGTCTGTACCTGGCAATATTGATGGCATTGCTAGTTGCTACTTGGGAACATGTTAATCACCTTAAGGAACAGGGACAAATTATCACTGCCTATGAATCCTTTAAATGTCACTGTATCATACTTCATATTAAAGAGCCTTGCAAAACTAGTTACTTTTGAGGCAATCATTAGCATGGTTAATTCAGAATTCCTTAGAACTTATATAAAACTCCTTTTCCTCCTTCCTAAGAAAACCGGGAACATCATAGTCTCCAGTCTTTAATCATACTTCAAAATGCCCAAATGTAATTAGATAGAGTCTTGATTTAATCACTTAAAAGCTATTGAATATACATCTATATAATAGTCAGACCAGAAGCCCAAGTGGACCTGGTATTTTAAAAGAAAGAAGTGTATTCATGCCAGTTTTGACAGTGAATTTACATACATACAGATTTCTTAACAACACAATATACTGACTGAATATATGTATAATTACTATTGACAACATCATTAGGTTTATATTGGCTGTCTTGAGAGGTATTTCAGCTTCATTCATAATGGGGAGATCAGGAGATAACAATGAACTGTTTCAGTTAGGTGATATGTCTGGGTCTGCTTTTCTAGGGTAACATCTGTAATCTTTGCTATTATGGATTAGGAAAAAAAAAATTACTCAGTGACCAAGAGGCACATCCTCCTGCTTCATTACCATATGGTAATTAAGTACTTTTCAGGAGTATAGTATTTACTTATATTTGATAGCTAAATTCCAGGACATGGGGTGTAAAGACTGGACTAGGACCTCTGTTAAGAGGGCATTGAGTCTTTTTCTGAGCTGCTTATCCACAGTTGGTGTCCACCTACTGGTCCCCCAACTTTCACCTGTGAGTTCAGGAGATATCTAATCCAAGTGTGTAAAGTTTCCCAGGAAGAATGGGTAAGTAAAGACACTTTGTTTTAATGACCTCAAAGAGGACTGAAGTAGGTATTGTTAAAGGCCTAGAGCTTGGTCAGGTGTCCATTGAACCCAGGGACCATCATCAGTTTTCCTGACTTTTGTCATGCTGTTAGAATGTGATGACTCTGAAAGTGAGACTCATGATCTTGTGCAACTCTGCCTCACTGAAATCCAAAGTACATGCAAATCAAGACAACACCCTGTGATATCATTAATCTTTTTTTTTCAAAAATGAAGGAAAAACATGAACAATAAATTAATTCCAGAAAAAAATGTTACGTAAATGTCAAGGTAATAAGCTCTGATTATTGCCTTACCTGTGCAAGGCACTATGTAAAGTTTTGGAGATACTAACATAAAATGAAAAACAATTTCTATCCCCAAGAAGTTTAAATTATACCACCAGCTTGGGAGATATTTACCAAGAAGAAGTCCATCATTTTGTGTTCAATTCTAGAGCACTGGACTTGGAAGCAGGAAGGCCTGAGGTCTAATCCTGCATCAGGGTCTTACCAGGTATGTGACCTTGGGGAAGTCAAATAGCTTCTCTGTACTTTAGGTTCCTCACGTATAAAATGAAAATAATAGAATGCTGATTTCACAGTGTTTTTGTGAGGCCAAAATAAATTATTTGGAAAGTGTTTATATCTAAGTGCTATGTAAATGCTGATTTACTATCATTATTATTTTATATATATATATATAATCATTACTATCATTATTATTGCATTCTTTAATCTTTTTATTAAAACTAAATTTTTTAGCAAAAAGGAATTAAAATACTTCTAAATGAGGACCAGTTGAAGGAATTAGGAATATTTAATACAAAGTAGAAAAGTAACTCTCTTAAAGGTCTGTTATATCAAATAGAGATTTATTTTCTTGTGCTTTACTCAAGAGAGAAGAGCTAAGGACAATGGGTTGAAGTTATAAAGAGGCAATATCAGGATTGATGTACACAAAAAAAATTCTAGGTGATTCATCAAAAACAGACTCAGCTATCTGAAAATTTTGAGTTTCTATTAACTGCAAGATTCCAAGAAAAGACTGGGATTTTACTTGCATAATAAATTGTGTCTCCTTAAAAACAATGTGAAGCCCATTGAGGATAGGAGTTATATCTTAAATGTTGCAGGTATGGATGTTTGTTCTCCTAACTTTCCCTAGTTTCCTAAAGAAGTGACAATATATACTTGAGGGCTTACCAAATTAAGCCCTTCACTTTAGGTGAGCCTGAATAGGAGAAAAGAAATGGAATACAGGGCAATAAAAGCAAATCTTGGACTATATGTAAATGGAGGGAGACTGGCAGGAAATTAATTTTTGGTGTGTTCTTTTCATTTACATTGTTGTTAATATGAACATTGTTTTCTTGGTTCTGCTTATTTCACTCTGCATCAGTTCTTATACACTTTTCCATGCTTCTCTGTATTCATCACACATATAATTACCATATAACAAGTTTCCAGTATATTAGTATACAACAATTTATTTAGTCATTCCCCAATTGATGGATATCTACTTTGTTTCCAATTCTTAGCTATCACAAAAAAGTGCTGCTATATGGGGGCTTTTCTTTTTCTTTTTTCTTTTTTTAATCAATGATTTTCTTGTTGTATAAGATCAGGAATGGTATAATACACAGTATATAATATGCATAATGGCACAAATTGAGTACTGGTACTACAGTCAGGAATACTCATTTCCATCAGTTCAAATCTGACCTCGAATATTTTGTGTGTCCTTGGGCAAGTCACTTAACACTGTTTGCCTCAGTGAACATGAATTGTAAAATGAGCTGGAGGAAGAAAATGACAAACTGCTTCAGTATTTTTGCCAAGAAAACCCCAAATAAAGTCTTAAATATATGGACATTACTGAAAGAACTGAATAGTAATGACAACAAAATGGTTGCTCTGGTTCAAATAGAAGAAAATTTTAGTCACTTTATTTGCACAATTCTAAATTGCTTCCCAAAATGATATTGCCATTTCACAGCTCCACCACCAACATGTTAATATATCTATCTTTACCGAATCTCTCCAACATTTTCTGATAACATTTTTGATCATTTCTGTTTACTTGCAGAGAGTGAAGTGAAACCTCAGGTTTGATTACTTTTTCATTTTGCTTTATTAATGATGATTTGAAGCATTTTTTCTTCATATGGTTGTAAATAATTTGTGGTTCTTTTGAGAAATGCCTATTTATATTCTTTGATCATTTTAATGGGGAATGTCTAATATAAATAAATAAATATATGCCTATGTGCATATATATTTGTGTGTATATTAATATATGTAATTAAGACATACTTCAAGAAATGGGGGGGGACTAAATAGAATAATCTTTACAATACAAAGATACACATGGGAAGGAGAGGGGAAGATCTCTCATATGAGAAGGACAGGAAGAGAGCGTGAAGTGGTATTACTCAAACCTTACTGTCAGTAAAATCAACTCTGAGAGGGAAGAACGTCTAGATCCAGTGGGATCCTGAATTCTATCTTATCCAGCAGGTTAAGAAAGAAAGGGAAATTAAGGAGGGGGAAGGGGAAGGGAGCATAAAAAGGGAGGGGCTAGAAAGGGAAGCATCTCAAGGGAGGGGACTAGAGGGACTGACCTAAAGTAAATCACTGGTTCAAAAGGATATAGCTAAAGAAGAAAGGTCAGAACGAGGGGAAGATATCAAAATGCCAGCTAATCCACAAGTGACAATCATAACTTTGAACATGAATGGGATAAACTCACCCATAAAACAAAATTGGATTAGAACCCAAAACCCTACCATTTGTTGTCTTCAAGAAACACATATGAGGTGGGTTGATACTCACAAGGTTAGAATTAAAGGATGAATTAAGACCTTTTGGGCCTCAACTGATAGAAAGAAGGCAGAAGTTGCAATCATGATATCGGACAAAGCCGAAGTACAAATAGACCTGATCAAAAGGGATAGGGAAGGTAAATATATTCTGCTAAAAGGGAGTATAGACAATGAGGAAATATCACTAATCAACATGTATGCCCCAAATGGTATAGCATCCAAATTTTAATGGAGAAACTAGGAGAATTGAAGGAGGAAATAGACAGTAAAACCATATTAGTGGGAGACTTGAACCAACCACTATCAAATTTAGATGAATCAAACCAAAAAATAAATAAGAAAGAGGTAAAAGAGGTGAATGAAATCTTAGAAAAATTAGAGTTAATAGACATATGGAGAAAAATAAATAGGGACAAAAAGGAACATACCTTCTCAGCACCACATGGCACATTCACAAAAATAGATCATACACTAGGTCACAGAAACATGGCACTCAAATGCAGAAAAGCAGAAATAATAAATGCAACCTTTTCAGATCATAAAGCAAGAAAAATATTAATTCGTATGGGTACATGGAGAGCCAAATCAAAAATTAATTGGAAATTAAGTAATATGATATTCCAAAATCGGTTAGTTAGAGAAGAAATCATAGAAACAATTAATAATTTTGTTGAGGAAAATGACAATGGTGAGACATCCTTTCAAACCTTATGGGATGCAGCCAAAGCGGTAATCAGAGGTAAATTCATATCCCTGAGTGCATATATTAACAAATTAGGGAGGGCAGAGATCAATGAATTGGAAATGCACATCAAAAAACTTGAAAACGAACAAATTAAAACCCACCAGAAGAAAACCAAACTAGAGATCCTAAAAATTAAGGGAGAAATTAATAAAATCAAAAGTGATAGAATTATTGCACTAATAAACAAGAGTAGAAGCTGGTACTTTGAAAAAACAGACAAAATAGACAAAGTACTGGTCAATCCAATTAAAAAAAGGAAAGAAGAGAGACAAATTAACAGCATCAAGAATGAAAAGGGGGACATCACCTCCAATGAAGAGGAAATTAAGGCAATCATTAAAAACTACTTTGCCCAACTATATGGCAATAAATATACCAACCTAAGTGATATGGGTGAATATTTACAAAAATATAAATTGCTTATACTAACAGAAGAAGAAATAGATTTCTTAAATAATCCCATATCAGAAACAGAAATCCAATAGGCCATCAAAGAACTTCCTAAGAAAAAATCCCCAGGGCCTGATGGATTCACCAGTGAATTCTATCAAACATTCAAAGAACAGCTAACCCCAATACTATACAAACTATTTGACACAATAAGCAAAGAGGGAGTTCTTCCAAATTCCTTTTATGACACAAACCTGGTTCTGATCCCAAAGCCAGGCAGGCCAAAAACAGAGAAAGAAAATTATAGACTAATCTCCCTAATGAATATAGATGCAAAAATCTTAAATACGATACTAGCAAAAAGACTCCAGCAAGTGATCAGAAGAGTCATCCACCATGATCAAGTAGGATTTATACCAGGGATGCAGGGCTGGTTCAATACTAGGAAAAACATCCACATAATTGACCACATCAACAAGCAAACCAACAAAAATCACATGATTATTTCAATAAACGCAGAAAAAGCCATTGATAAAATACAACGCCCATTCCTATTAAAAACACTAGCAAGCATAGGAATAGAAGGGTCATTCCTAAAAATAATAAACAGTATATATCTAAAACCATGAACTAATATCATCTGCAATGGGGATAAACTAGAAGCATTTCCATTAAGATCAGGAGTGAAACAAGGATGCCCATTATCACTTCTATTATTTGACATTGTACTAGAAACACTAGCAGTAGCAATTAGAGAAGAAAAAGAAATTGAAGGCATTAAAATTGGCAATGAGGAGACCAAGTTATCACTCTTTGCAGATGACATGATGGTCTACTTAAAGAATCCTAGAGATTCAACCAAAAAGCTAATCGAAATAATCAACAACTTTAGTAAAGTTGCAGGATACAAAATAAACCCACAGAAGTCATAAGCATTTCTATATATTTTCAACACAGCTCAGCAGCAAGAACTAGAAAGAGAAATCCCATTCAAAATTACCTTAGACAAAATAAAATACATAGGAATCTTTCTCCCAAGACAAACACAGGAACTTTATGAACACAACTACAAAACACTCTCCACACAACAAAAACTAGACTTGAACAATTGGAAGAACATTAATTGCTCATGGGTAGGATGAGCCAATATAATAAAAATGACCATCCTACCCAAACTCATTTATCTATTTAGTGCCATACCCATTGAACTTCCAAATTTTTTTTTTACTGATTTAGAAAAAAACATAACAAAGTTCATTTGGAAGAACAAAGGATTAAGGATATCCAGGGAAACAATGAAAAAAAAATACAAAGGAAGGGGGCCTTGCAGTCCCAGATCTCAGACTATATTATAAAGCAGGAGTCATCAAAACAATTTGGTACTGGCTAAGAGACAGAAAGGAGGATCAGTGGAATAGACTCGGGGTAAGTGACCTCAGCAGGACAGTGTACGATAAACCCAGAGAACCCAGCTTTTGGGATAAATATACACTATTTCATAAAAACTGCTGGGAAAATTGGAGGACAGTGTGTGAAAGATTAGGTTTAGATTAACACTTCATACCCTACCCCAAGATAAATTCAAAATGGGTGATTGACTTGAACATAAAGAAGGAAACTCTAAGAAAATTAGGAGAACACAGCATAGTATACATGTCAGACCTTTGGGAAGGGAAAGATTTTAAAACCAAGCAAGACGTAGAAAAAGTCACAAAATCCAAAATAAATAATTTGGAATGCATCAAATTAAAAAGGTTTTGTACAAACAAAACTAATGTAACTAAAATCAGAAGGAAAGCAACAAATTGGGAAGCAATCTTCATAAAAACCTCTGACAAAGGTTTAATTACTCAAATTTACAAAGAGCTAAATCAATTGTACAAAAAATCAAGCCATTCTCCAATTGATAAATGGGCAAGGGACATGAAAAGACAGTTCTCAGCCAATGAAATCAAAACTATTAATAAGCACATGAAAAAGTGCTCTACATCTCTTATAATCAGAGAGATGCAAATCAAAGCAACTCTGAGGTATCACCTCACATGTAGCAGAGTGGCTAACATGACAGCAAGGAAAGTAATGGATGCTGTAGGGGATGTGGCAAAGTAGGGACACTAATTCATTGCTGGTGAAGTTGTGAATTGATCCAACCATTCTGGAGAGCAATTTGGAACTATGCCCAAAGGGGGATAAAAGACTGTCTGCCCTTTGATCCAGCCATAGTACTGCTGGGTTTGTACGCCAAAGAGATGGTAGTAGTTTCTCCATAACCGGGGATGACCATTGTCTTTGGTGGTTTTTGTGCACAAAGACACTTGTGCATGAAGATTTTAGTGGAAAAGTCGATGCACAGAGACAGTCCCACTCTCTAGGCGTTGGAAGCCTAGGTCCACTGGCCTGAAAAGTCATTACACCTGGAGACTTCCTCAGCTGCATTGGATGGTCATGTTGTCTTTTGTGCTCCAACACGCCCTAAGCACTCCACAGTGTCTTGCTGCATCGCCATCTCAGCAGAGATAATAAGGAAAAAAAAAACTTGTACAAGAATATTCATAGCTGCACTCTTTGTGGTGGCCAAAAGTTGGAAAATGAGGGGATGCCCTTCAATTGGGGAATGGCTGAACAAATTGTGGTATATGTTGGTGATGGAATACTATTGTGCTCAAAGGAATAATAAAGTAGAGGAATTCCATGGAGTCTGGAACAACCTCCAGGAAGTGATGCAGAGCGAAAGGAGCAGAACCAAGAAATCATTATACACAGAGACTGATACTCTGTGGTACAATTGAACTTAATGGACTTCTCCATTAGTGGCAATGCAATGTCCCTGAACAATCTGCAGGGATCTAAAAAACACTATCCACAAGCAGAGGATAAACTGTGAGACTAAAAACACCGAAGAAAAGCAACTGCTTGACTACAGGGGTGGAGGGGATATGACTGAGGAGAGACTCTAAATGAACACTCTAGTGCAAATACCAACAACATGGAAATGGGTTCGAGTCAAGAACACATGTGATACCCAGTGGAATCATGCACCAGCTATGGGGGAGGTGGGGAGGGGAGGAAAATAAAATGATTTTTGTTTCCAATGAATAATGTTTGGAAATGACCAAATAAAATAATGTTTAAAATTATATGTATATATTATTGATAAAACTTAGATACCAAACATTCATCAATAAAATTTAGTGTAATTTTTTCCACTTCAACTACTTCCTTTCTTGTCCTAGATACATTAATATCATCTCTGCAGAAACTTTTCAATTTTAAGTTTCCTCTTCTGCCATCAACTCAGTATTATGTTATGTTGGTTACTTTATTTCAATTATGTTTTAAAACACCCCATTATCCACTGGATCTTTTCCCCTCACCTCTGATACCCTCTTCTTAGTTAATAGAATATATTCCCCTTTCCTTTTCTCTCCTTCAGATAGTTCTGTGTCCTAGTTTGTAATTTTTATTTCTTTTGCACTTTTTTCTACCTTCATACCTCTTTCCTTGTATACACTTAAAAAGCAGTCTTATTGGTTTCTTCATTATTATTATATTACTGTTACTATCCCTTCCTGCTACATTTATTCACTCCTGGATTTCTGTTGTTTGTGGTGTTTGAGAGGCAAGTAATCTTTTCAGTTCTGGTTATCTTTCTAAAAATCTTTCAAACTCTTCTTCATTATTGAACATCTATATTTTGCTCTGTATAGTTAGGCTAAAATTTATACCATAGAGTACCAGGGGCTGTGAGCTGAACCCCATTTTTCTCCAGAACACATTATTCTATTTCTTCTTTTTCCAGTGGGTTCAGAATACTATTGTATTATTCACATATCCTTTCCTTTGCATTTGAATCTCTTTCTCCTGATGGCTTGAAGAACCTATTTCTGAATTGAATTGTTATATTAGTCATTATATGTCTTTTAGTTTGCAGTATTTTTTGAGACAATTGTGAATTCTTTTCAACTGCAATTTCATTTTGTTTGTTTGCAAATCCTAAGTAATTGTCTCCCATTATTTCCTTCATTATACTGTCAAAGTTTTTTTTTGTCCTTTTGTGTTCTTCTAGTAGATTTATGATTTTTAGTTTATTTTTGTGTACTTTGTCTTCAAGTTCAGTTTTGCTTGTGAAAATGGTAGTTTCTTTTAATAATTTTTTTGCTTCTCTTCTAAATTGTCCTTTATTTCTCTTTATTTTCATCTCCAATTTTTTGTTCTTTCTCTTATTTAGTGAAGATTGTCATTGAAGAATTTGTGCTTTTAAAAAAATCTGTTCCTTATTTTCAATGAGGAGGGAATTAATTCTGCTATAATAATTCTTAATTCTTTCTTAAACCAGTCAGGAACAATGAATTGCAGTTCCATGTTTTCCTCATATTCCACAGGGTCCTCTTTCTCATTAAGTGTTGAATTGTTTTGCTTCAATGTGTGGTGTTTATTCATGGGTACAGACTTGTTTACTAGATCTGGATTCAGATTTTCTTCTGTTCTTAGTTTTTGTTCCTATCAATTTATTTGTTTATTTTCAAGAACTTTGAATTTTCTTCTTCCTGAAATCTTCACTATTCAGTATGCTTCATTTATTTTCCTAATCAATCATTTATTGACTCTCTTACTTTTGATTATAGTTTCCTTGGGTGTTAAATCTCCTAGTGCCTTAGCTTCCACACTGAGCAATTCAATGTTCACCAAACCTTTTGGTTCATCAGAACTGACTCCAGATGAGTGTTGCCCTTTCAAAGTGCTGCACTCCTCCATATCCAAATGCATGGTGTCCTGTCCTGGTAGTCTGTACCATTGCCATTGTTTCTCAGTTTTCTGACCTGACACTTATGGATTAGAATTTTACAGCAACTAAAGGTTGAAGTTCCTGATTCCAACAAGATCTTGCTCCTGAAGGGATATGGTTAAGTTGTCTAGTCCAGAAAATTTTTCTATAGCCTAGAGCAAAGATCTCCATGGCACTGGAAAGAGGGAGAGGGAAGGATCATGGTGGTTTTTTATCTAACTTTTTCTTGTTTGTAATTCTATTCCTTCCTCCCATCTCTCCCTCACTCACCTTCCAAACATATATTAATTATGTCACTAAAGAAGAAATAAAAGCAGGAAAATTCAAGTGAAAACCAATATGCTTCAATATGCACACTGAGTTTGTCAGTTCTCTCTCTCTTGAAGAAGATATCATTTTTTCAAAATGAGTCCTATGGTATCAACTTGCATTATGTTGACTGCCATAACTATGTCTTTCACAGTTGCTCATCATTACAATATTGCTATTATTTTGTACAAAATTCTCCCAGTTCAGCTTACATACCTTTGCTTCAGTTCACGTAAGACTTCCTTGATTTTTTCACAAAATCACCCACTTCATTTCTTATAGCAAATATTTTGCCATCACAACTAAATATCAAAACTTCTTAAGCCATTCCTCCATTGATAGGCATCCTCTTGGTTTTCAATCTATCACCCCAAAGAGAGTCATTATATATTTTCTGGAAATATAGGCCATTTCTACTTTTTTAATATCTATGCAATAAAGACCTTATTTTGGCAATATTAGGTCAATGGGTATGGACAGTTTTATAGCCATCAGATATCGTTCCAAATTGTTCTCCAAAATTGTTGGACCAGTTCACAACTCTTCCAATTGTAAGTTACTGAACTAGTTTTTCTATATCCTCTCCAATATTTGAAATTTTTCTTTTCTGTCATGTTAGTAAATCTGATTGGGAAAAGGTGGTACCTCTAAAATTTTAAAGTTACACTTCTCTAGTTGTTAGTAAACTAGAGCATTTATTCAAAAAATTTCAATGAATGGATATACTTGGAATGGAATTTCAAGAAGATCTTTTTTAATTTGTCTCTATCAGTTCAACTAACAAATTGGCTATAAAAATATTGAAAGGTTAAAAAGCTGATATTTGCTTTAACCTGAGAGAACAAATATTTACTTCTACAACATTTGGCAGAGAGTATATACATTTCAGGACCAAATTGTATATGTTGCTATGACAAGGACTTTAAGAAAAAAAAATGTGTAATAATATCAAAATAAGTGCAAAATTCCACCAAGACAGAAGTAGCTTAACCTAATGAAATATTACATTCAACAATTATGTCAATTTCTAGCTACATCAGGTGAGGTATGCAATAAAATAGAATATTAGAATATTTTCTCTGATGTCCACAATTCTTAAACTTTTCCAAAACATAAATTATAAAAATAAAGTAACTTCACATATAAAGAATCCTCACCTGTCTCCATGGTCTATGATGCTCACAAACCCACTCACATATACTATAGCAGGAAGACAAAAACAGAAAGAAAAGAAGCTGAAGGAATAAAAAAAATTAATCTATTGATAACTTTGATTTCTGCTGAAAATCTCTTATTCATATCTTTAGACCAATTATCACTTGTGAAATTGTTTTTTTTTTAAATTAGACCTAGTTCTCTCTGTATTTGAGAAATGAGACCTTTAGAAGAGGAACTTATTCCACCAACAGCAATTTCTGGCTTGCCTTCCTTTTTGGCTTATGTTGGGTCCATTTGTGGAAAACTTTTTAATTGCATATGATCAAAATTATTCATTTTACCTCATGATCCTCTTAACTTCTTGGTTAGTTATGAACTTTTCCCTTAGCCATACATTTGACAAATAAATTTTCCATATTCTCTTAATTTTCTCATCATATTATCATCTATATATATAAATCATATACTCATTTTAAGTTGCTCTTAATATGCTCTTAATATGGTGTGAGATATTGGTTTATACCTCCTTTTAGCCAGACTGCTTTCCAGTTTTCCTAACAGTATTTGTTTAGTATAGTGCTATTTCCCCAATAATGTGGACTTTGAGTTTATCAAATTCTAGTTGCTGTGGCAATTTATTTCTATATTTTGTGCATGATCCATTCCATTGATTGAATAATCTATTTCTTTACTAGTACTATATTATTTTGATGATTACTGTATTTTAGTACAGTTTGAGATCTGGTGCCACAAAGTCATCTTTCTACACTTTTTTCACTGATTTCCTTGATATTCACCTTTTTTTTTCCAGATGAATTTGTCATTACTTTTCTTTAGCTCTATAAAATAATTATTTGTTAGCTTGATTGGTATGGCACTGATTAAGTAAATTAATTTAGATAGAATTGTAATTTTTATTATATTGACAGCCTACTCCTGAGCAATTAATATTTCTCCAGTTCTTTACAGTTGTATTCGCTTATGCATAAAGTATTTTGTAACTGTGTGTAGTTCTCAGATGTATGTTGGCAGGTAGAATCCTATGTATTTTATGTGTTTTTAAGTTATTTTAAGAATTTCACTATCTTTTGTTACTGAGCTTTATTAGTAGTATACAGAAATGCTGGTAATTTATGTGGGTTTATTTTCTATCCTGCAACTTTTTTAAATTTATTTTATCTGTTAAATTAATTATCTGTTAAATAAATAAATATTTGTTAATTATTTCAATTACTTATTTGGTTGATTCTCCAAAGTTCTATAAGCATATTACCATATAATCTGCAAAGAGTGATAGTTTTATTCCTTAATGCTTTTTTTATTCCTTTAGCTTCTTTTCTTTCTGTTTTTTTTTACATTATTGCTGTATTATTCCAACTATATTCATCCTTTGAATTTCTTTCAAGATATTTTTGTGTGTCTTCCATTACATTATTGAATAGCACATCTAGAATTTCTGACAAGTGTGGAACTCCAATACTTTCTGCTTCCTGAACATGTTACTCTTCTGATTTCAGTAACTCTTCAACATCACCATCTAAAAAAAATCTCAGTTTAGAAAGTAAGTTATTTCTTATTGTCCTACACTGATTTATATTGAGATGAACAAAACCAAGAATAGCACCAGGAAGCACTTCAAAGTCTTAATCTCCTTTAGACAAGATTAGTTTCCATTTATATTAGGTTATAGTACTGATGTATAAGCCAAATTTTCATGTCTTCAGTCCATTTCAAGTGTGTTTATGGTTTGCCTACTTAATTTTAAGAGCCAACTCACCGAAGCATTTTTATCAGGTGACTTTTTGGTACTCATGATTTATTCAAATTTATCTTATTATGCTCTCCTATTATTCTCTAGTTCATACTGATCATCTGAAGTTTTCAATATGGCCATCCCATAATCCTATGGCATACTCTTCTACCCTTATATCCATAAGAACAGTTACCTCAGACTAGCTGAGGTATGACCAAATTAATTGCATAACCAGATTCCAATTGGAAAATATTTCAGATTTTCTCTTGGGCTTTTACATCTATTGTACTGATCTTTAGGCAGAGTCCTACTGCATATGACCTAAATTTGTGTTCTTTTACTTTACTATGGCTAATCCCACTCCTCAGTGGCTTACGTGGAGATTGGATTGAACTTTGAAAGGATCATTTCCTTTTTATCATCCTCCATGATTACACTAGCATAGGAAATTCTGTGAGGATATTTTCTCTGACAAGTTATTAACTTAGATAGTTGCCTGGTTCACTGAATGTTAAGTTGACTCATAGACAAAACGGTTAGCATGCATCAGAGATGTGATTTGAAATCAGGTCATTTTGAAATGTCTCTGTCCACTAGATCACATTTTGATGATGGGAGTTAAGAAGGTTATGATGATAATACTGTATAAAAAGATCCTTCCACAAGAAGAGGTACAGGTTCTAGCCCTTTCAGCTACAACTAAGATGAACAATAAGCCTTCTATTGTAGTAAGTATTTATATAGGGCTTTAATGTTTCAAAGCTCTTTACAAATATTGTCTCATTTAAAATTCAGACCAACTCTCAGAGATAGATGTTTTATCATCCCCATTTTACATATAAGGAATCTGAGGCAGACAGAGGTCAATTGAAGCACTTGGGTAACACAATTATTCTCTCCTTGACTCTAGATACAGCTCTCTATCCAATGCACCAACTCTGTAATTATCAATTATCTTATTATCTTCAAATTTTACATAGTAACAGAATCTCATCATTTGAAAAGACAATAGAATTATTCTAGTTATACACAACTTGAAAGAGATTCTCTCTAAAAAGGTGGCATGTGGTACCCAGTCACCACTTGAATACTTTCCCCAATAATATGGAAACAAATGTCCTCTGAGGAAGCCCTCTCTACCTTTGAATTAATGAGCCACGGATTCAAAAGTTATTTTATGGGCATTTCTCAAACACCAACCAATATAACATAATAGTTATGTCAGAGCTGGGAAATTATTAGACACGTGTACTGAGAGAAACACTGGATAAGAATTCAGAAGAAACAAAATCAAGCAAGCTACAATTCCCCTCACCCTAAACCATATATATTAACTGTGCAATTTTGAGCAAATCAGTTCCTATTTTTTATTTGAAATTTTTATTTAATTAATTTAGAATATTTTCCCATAGTTACAAGATTCATGTTCTTTCTCTGCCCTTCCCCCAACCCCCTTCCTGTAGCCAATGCGCAATTCCTGTGGGTTTTCCATGTGTCATTGATCAAGACCCATTTCTATACCATTAATATTTACACTAGGGTGATCATTTAGAGTCTATATCCCTGATCATAGCCCCATAGCCCCTTGTGAAGGAGCAGTTGTTTTTCTTTTGTGTTTCTATTCCCACAGTTCTTCCTCTGACTGTGGATAGCATTCTTTCTCATAAATGCCTCCAAATTGCCCTTAATCATTGCATTGCTGCTAGAAGAGAAGTCCATTACATTCTAGTGTACAACAGTGTATCAGTCTCTGTATACATTGTTCTCCTGGTTCTGCTCCTTTCACTCTGCATCAATTCTTGGAGGTCATTCCAGTTCACATGGAATTCCCCCAATTCTTTATTCCTTTGAGCACAATAGTATTCCATCACCAACATGTACCACAATTTGTTTAGCCATTCCCCAATTGAAGGGTATCCCCTCATTTTCCAAATTTTTGACACCACAAAGAGAGCAGCTATGAATATTTTGATACAAGTATTTTTCCTTATGATCTCTTTAGGGTATGAACTCAGCAATGCTATGGCTGGATCAAAGGTTAGGCAGTCTTTTAGCGCCCTTTGGGCATAGTTCCAAATTACCCTCCAGAATGTCTGGATCAATTCACAACTCCACCAGCAATGTATTAAAGCCTTAATTTTGTGACATCTCCTCCAATATTTATTACTTTCCTTTGCTGTCATGCTAGCCAATCGGCTAGGTGGTACCTCAGAGTTGTTTTGATTTGCATTTTTCTGATTATGAGAGATTTAGAACACTTTTTCATGTATTTATTGATAGTTTTCATTTCTGTATCTGAAAATTGCCTATTCATGTCCCTTGCCCATTGGGGAATGGCTTGATTTTTTTGTACATTTGATTTAGCTCATTATAAATTTGAGTAATTAGACCCTTGTCAGGGTTTTTTGTTATTAATATCTTTCTCCCAATTTGTTGCTTCCCTTCTAATTTCAGTTGCATTGGTTTTGTTTGTACAAAACCTTTTTAATTTAACATAATCAAATTATTCATTTTACATTTTGTAATTTTTTTCTAACTCTTGCTTGGTCTTAAAATCATTCCTTTCCCAAAGATCTGACAAGTATTCTATTCTGTGTTCACCTAATTTACTTATAGTTTCCTTCTTTATATTTAAGTCATTCACCCATTCTGAGTTTATCTTGGTGTGGGGTGTGAGATATTGATCCAAACCTAATCTCTCCCATACTGTCTTCCAATTTTCCCAGCAGTTTTTGTCAAAAAGTGGATTTTGGTCCCCAAAACTGGGATCTTTGGGTTTATCATGGACTGTCTTGCTGAGGTCACTTAACCCGAGTCTATTCCACTGATCTTCCTTTCTGTCTCTTAGGTAATACCATATTGTTTTGATGACCACTACTTTATAATATAGTTTGAGATCTGGTATTGCTAGGCCACCTTCATTTATATTTATTTTTCATTGTTTCTCTTGATATTCTTGATCATTTGTTCTTCCAAATGAATTTTGCTATGTTTTTTTTTTAATTCAGTAAAAAAGTTTCTTGGTAGTTTGATGGATATGGCACTAAATAAGTAAATAAGTTTGGGTAGGATGATCATTTTTATTACGTTAGGTCATCCTACCCATGAGCAATCAATGTTTTTCCAATTGTTTAGATCTAGTTTTAATTGGGTAGAGAGTGTTTTGTAGTTGTGTTCATATAGTTTTTGTGTTTTTCTCGACAGATAGATTCCTAAGTATTTTATATTGTCTAGGATGATCTTAAGTGGGATTTATCTTTCTAAGTTTTTTGCTGGGTTGTGTTGTAAATATATAGAAATGCTGATTTATGTGGGTCTGTTTTGTATCCTGCAACTTTGCTAAAGTTGTTGATTATTTCCATTAGCTTTTTAGTTGATTCTAAATGATTCTTTAAGTGGACTGTCATATCATCTACAAAGAGTGATAGTTTGGTCTCCTCATTACCTATTTTAATACCTTCCATTTCTTTTTCTTCTCTAATTGCTACTGCTAGTGTTTCTAGTACACTGTTAAATAACAAAGGTGATAATGGGCATCCTTGTTTCACTCCCTATCTCATTGGGAATGCTTCTAATTTATCTCCACTTCAGATAATACTTTCTGATTGTTTTAGGTATATACTGTTTGTTATTCTTAGGAAAGACCTTTCTATTCCTATACTCTCTAGTGTTTTCAATAGGAATGAGTATTGAATCTATTGAGGAGATGAGTATGTGATTTTTGTTGGTTTACTTATTGATATGGTCAATTATATGGATGCTTTTCACAATATTGAACCATTCTTGTATTCCTGGTATAAATCCCACCTGATCATAATGAATAACTCTCTTGATCACTTGCTGGAGTCTTTTTGCTAGTACTCTATTTAAGATTTTTGCATCTATGTTCATTAAGGAGATTGATCTATAGTTTTCTTTCTGTTTCTGACCTGCCTGCTTTGGAATCACTACCATATTTTGTCATAAAAGAAGTTTGGTAGAACTCCTTCTTTGCTTATTATGTCAAATACTTTGTATAATATTGGGATTAGTTGTTCTTTGAATGTTTGATAGAATTCATTGGTGAATCCATCAGGCCCTGGGGAATTTTTCTTAGAGAGGTCTTTGTTGGTTTGTTTAATTTCTTTTTTTTTAACATAGCAGATTATTACACTATTACAAAATCAAGCACCACTTGACCCCAAAACATGTTTGGATGATTCAAAGAAGTTCTTGATAGAGCTTCATAAGAGAGGACATAAAGTTAAAGAAATTCAGTGGGTCCTTCTAACAGTTGAATAATTTGGGATTTGTCCTAGATAGGGGCACCAGGAAAATTTCTAATAAAGGAATAGAAGACATACAGAAGCTAGGCTTCCCTAGAACTAAGAAAGAATTTGGAGCTTTTCTAGGGGTTGTTGGTTTTTTGAGACAATATATAGTAGGATGTTATCATATTTCCAAGTGTTTAACTGATTTGACAAAGAAAGAAATTAAAGAACTGTTGCAATTAAACAAAGAACATCTACATGCTCTGTCATAGTTGAAAGGAGCTATTCTATCAGCTCCAGCTTTGGGAATACTACATTATAAGAAAGAATTTGACTTGTATGTCCATGAAGCTAAAGGTATCACTTCTGGAATGCTAGCACAGTATTTTCTGTTGAATCTAAGGGCCATTGCATTTTACAGTTCTATCCTCGACTCTGTCACACAAGGAATGGTGCATTGCCTCAGGAGCATAGTAGCTACAGTTCTGATGGTCAAGAAATCATATGATATAGTACTGGGATGTAAATTGCATGTATATTCTTCACACCAAATAGAAAAACAGCTAAGGCCATAGAATATGCATTCATTTACCAATGCAAGAATATCCCAGTATGAAGTAATTCTGTTAGGCAATGATAACATCACAATTCATAGATGTGCACCATTGAACCCAGCAACTCTGATTCCTGATTTGCCAATGGGTGGAGAAGAATTACATGATTGTGGTCAAGTAGTAGAAATGATGCACAAGACAAATAAGCAACTTCAAGGCACACCTCTTATAGATCCAGAAGTAGAGTTATACATGGATGGGTCCTCATATATTCATAATGGGAGAAAAATCACAGGGACAGCTATAGTTGACAATGACAGAACACTTTGGTATGCATAGTTGTCAAGTCATGTTAGCTCCCAAGGAGCTGAGCTCAAGGCTCTGCTCATGGTCTTAGAGTTAGCTAAAGGAAAAAGAGCTAACATTTTTTTTATTCTTACTATGCTTTCTCCACTGTGCATGGTCTTCATAGATATGGAAAAGCAGAGGGTATACGACTTCGACTGGGAAAACAATTGCATATGGAGAATTAATATACAATATTATAAATGCTCTAGACTTTCCAAAAGAGGTGGCCATAATCCATAGTAAGGCACATAATCATGGGAAGGACAGAATATCCCTAGGGAATGATAGAGTAGACATAACATCAAAATATGCTGCGAGATTCAGACCCCACCATGTGCTGAATTTCTCTCTGTTTTCAGCATAATCTCACTGAAGCCTACAACAGAGAAGAAATATAGTCATGGAAGGAGCAGCTAGGTGGTAAACTAATCAAAGGCATTTAGATTGCTCAAGGGGGTAGACCTATTCTTCTTAAAAAACTATACCAACATCTATGTACCGTAAGTCATGCAAAAAGGACATTATGGAGTGCAAGGGATTCTGGATACGATACAGAGGTTTTGGATGGCACCAGGAATAACAACAATTGCCAGTGGAACTTGTCAGGCGTGTGAAGCATGCAGAAAGTAAAATCGAAAGACATTTTAAGAAAGTAGCATTGGGAGGCAGACCACTCAGCTATATGCTTTTCCAGTGTATTCAAATTGATTATATCAACATTTCTAAAGACAAGGGATACAAATATGCATTGGTTATTGTGGATAGACTGACAAGATGGGTTGAAGCATGTTCATCCAAGAAAAATGACATAGCAATTGTAGTGAGATTTCTTTTTTTTTTTTAACATTATTTTATTTGGTCATTTCCAAACATTATTCATTGGAGACAAAGATCATTTTCTTTTCCTCTACCCCCCCCCCCCATCCCATAGCCGACACGCGATTCCACTGGGTATCACATGTGTTCTTGATTCGAACCCATTTCCATGTTGTGAGTATTTGCATTAGAGTGTTCATTTAGAGTCTCTCCGAGATTTCTATTAAAAGAGATAATACTTAGACATGGCATTCCCAATACCATAGACTCAGACAGGGGGTCCCATTTCACTTCCCAACTTCTGCAAGAAATCTACAAGAACTTGGAGATTAAATGCAATTATCACTCGGTTTATCGGTCCCAAAGTTCCGGTAAGGTCAAGTGTATGAACAAAGAATTGAAGACACAGATAGATAAACTCTATTCAGAAACACACTTAAAATGGACAGATATTATGCCTTTTGCTTTGTTCGACATAAGAACTAGACCTAGGACTGACTTGCTTATATCACCATTTGAAATGCTATATGGTCAGCCACTTTGGCATGGTAGGACAGTAAAGCCATCATTTCTGTCCATGTTAAAAGGGGAATGAGTACGTCATGAATATTTAAAACAGATGCAAAGTAGATTAGATAAGCTAAGAAAACTGGACTTGTGCAAAGAATACCACTAGATTTCTTGTTGCATAAGATAAAAGCAGGAGACAAGGTATAGATCAAGAACTTTAATAGAGAACCTCCTACAGAACCAAGATGGATCAGTCTAACAATGGTCATAATGACAACTCCCATATCTATAAAGGTTGATAAAAAAAGATCCATGGTTCCATGCTTCGCATGTAAAATTGCATCACACCCATAATGTTGATCAACCCTAGCAAAAAATCAACAATAGTCCCTATGAAAGGAAAGCACAAGAGAGTATGAATCAACATAAACAATCATTTCAAAAGCAAATAAAACAGCTCCAGAAAGGAATATAGCCAGTAAAACAGACAGAAAGAAAACGTGCATTTAAAAAAATTAGCTCCAAAGAGAATTCTCTACATAATCTATACAAAGTCTCTGCTAATAATAATAACAACAAAGAAAGTAACAAAGTTATTAACATAAAATATAACTCCATGACCAAATGAAATACATTATATCCAAATTCTATCTCCAAGATATATCTAAAAGACAGAAAACAACAAATCCCTTTGTGAAAAATTCAAATATCAAAAGATAAGAAAACTTGAAATTCATATTCTTAACATAAATCTAAGAACTTATACATACTGCATACACTGACTGGTGAAGATGATCATATGTAATACTCACTTCCACACATGAAGAACAACTCATGTATACTGACAAGCACTCATGAAGAATTAATATCTTACTTCCATGCACAATGAAAAATTTCAATCTTACATACGTGAACATGTTAAAAACTGACATGTATGCATGTTCCTGATTGTTCCGGTATGTTCCTGAATATTAAAGGACACAAGGCTTCAATCAAGAGCAAAAAGAACCAAAATGAGCCATGCAGCACAGATGAAGAGACCAAGACACATAGTTTTCTACAATCAACAACAGAGACATGGAATGACTTTGAAATTTTGGACTTGTGATCGTAAGGTTATGTAAGAATGCGACATATGTGTTAACATCACATATATACATACATATGCTACACATAAATATACAATGTGTAAAATCTCATGGACTGGGTAAATATATAACATATGCAAAATTACAATACACAAAATTCACATTGATATAAATTTCTGTGGAAAATTCAAGCAAAGAAATCTCTTATCTGCAAGAGTTTTCACAGAAATCAAAACAATGTATTATATTTGTACATGTGTAAATCTGTATAGATACAACCTATGTACACATGCGAATACTAATGCACTAACAAACTAACTATATTAAAATAATTTATTAATGTTCTAATGACTAACTATAGGGACAGTTTAGAGAAATTTGTTCTAAGTCTTAGGGAAGTAAGGAAAGACATACTTAAGTAAAGAAGTTAGATTACATTATGATTTTAGGTTAACAATTGTTAGTGATAGAAAATTTTACTTAGTTTAATTTATAGACATTAGGAGTTAAGACTTACATATTCAAAATACTGATTGGATTATTTAAAATTGTTACATGATTTGATATTATGTTCAAAACAATATTCATGTAAAATCCCTATTACCTAAACCAGTTTCCTATACCGAGACAGCATAGAATTAGGTAGTCAGAATAGCTAAAATAGATTAGGATTGGTTATTTTGGGAGGGTAAAGCAATATTTAACATAGTACAGGGTTAAAAATTAAGTAGCTAGAAATATTATATATATATGTGTGTGTGTATATATATATATATATGTATATATATATGCAAGGTAAGTACCATTAATATAAGATGCTAGTTGCATCTTTTTCCAAAGTAGAAGGGAGGATTGTGGAAAAGAGAAATTGGGAAAGCCTGCAAAAAGACAGGAATAGCTGGGACTGATGACCTGCCATTTAAATGAGATTATTCTATTTGGAATGGGACAGGGAAAGAACAGTTAGAGGCAAACCAACTGAATGTTGGATCTTTTGGCTTGAAAGAGGGAAGAAGGTTTTTCTCTTGGCATTTTGGAGATTGAAGTCTGAAGGTGGTCTATAACTTTGAAGACAGAAGAAAAAAGGACAAAGTCCAGCTCTCTCTGATTTGCTCTGTTGTGAAAGTGACTGAACTGCCAGACCTATCAGCCATTTCTCTCAATTGAACTATATTCCAACATCCTTCAATCTAAGACTCTTCCTAGTATTAGGGAAATCCCCCAAAACCCTCTTTCCTTCCATTTCCTTATCCTTCCCTGTCTTCCCCAATAAATTCCTTACTTAAGATAGAAAAGAGAAAGAGTATTTAATTTGAGACATCATAAACTCACCCTTGAGTTGATTAGAGAGATCAATAAGAGAATCAACAGGAAGGGGGAAGGCAAGAAGGGAGGGTGAAGGGAGGAAGAGGGAGGAAGGGAGGATGAAAGAAGTTAATAGCCTGATCTTTAGTTGTCATCTACCATTCAAAATAGTCCCTTATTTAAATTGGTAATTTATATTTTTGTAAATATTCATCCATATCATGTAGATTGCCATATTTATTGCCACATCAAATCAATTCCTCTTTTTGGTATGATATTTTCCAGCCTATGAAATGGAACTGGTGAACAAAGATGTCCTTTAAAGTCCTTCAGAGCTTATAATTGTATGACTTAATGTTTAACATACAATAATCAATAACATTTCTTAAACCTTTTGATGATTTTGGCTAGAAATATTGGTGTCTGCTTTCCATCCATTATTCTAAACTATTCCAAACTTTGTTTTTAGAATACCTTTCCTCCCATAAGTGCATTTATAGGAGGGTTGACATTTTCCATTGTGTTCCTATTAGGATTCAATCATCAAGAGCATTAACCTTTAAAATTCTAAAGGCGCATTCATCTGCTGTACAGGATTTCAGTGTTGCTTAGCCCTGTGGTCCCTGGTTACTTCATTTTCTTTGAAATACCTTACTAAGTAAAATAGCCTTCCCTTGACGGCTTGGAATTTTAACCCGAGACAAAATAGGATGAGTAAAAGGTTAGGATTGTTGTTGCTCTTTGGTAAAAAGTGAAAATTTCTGGAAGATGATATATATGATAGATTTCTTCAGAAGTCATGAATTCAAAACTCACCATGGATACAATAAAAACTGTCTCTAGCATATTTATAAGATTCATTAAAAATATCTTACTACTTTTGGAACTATTCCATTGCACTGATACAGTCCTATGTAATTCATGAAAGTGTCATTAGGGATACAATGAAAGGATTCAAAATTAAAGCTATTGTGGAGGTATGACTTTGCCCAGTTTTTTCAGTTTTGAGTTACAATTACAATATTTTACAGAAATGCATTCTCCTCCCCCCATCATTAAGCAGGTATATGACAACCACCACATGTCTTTCCTAATGTAGAGAACAATAAAAGTTCATACTTCATTATTTTATATAGATGCTTTCATTTTTATTACATAAATCTTATTTTTGTTGACTCTCAACCTTTTAATATGATAGTAAAGCTAGGAAATGTTTGCAAGATAGGAAAGATAATACATTATCCCATGATTTGTGATTTTTCTTCCTATCGGTAAGTTACTTTATTGAGACCATAAAAAAGAAAATCAGTTTCTTGTCTCAACCTCCTACATCTTTCCCCCTTAATTTATTGAAGATATTCTAAAAGGATTAAAGAAGAATAATTCCAGGCATCTCTTTAAAAAAATAGAATAATATCAGCCAGACAGTAGTGGGAGTGGAAAGAATTTTTACAACAGAAATGAAAGAACGCCTGAAAATGGGAAAATGAATGTCCTTGCTATGTTTTATTGATTATGTTCAGCTTTGAAGTAACACAAAAGTACAGCTGCATAGCCTCTGACAGAAGGGAAGATTTTCTGAAGGACAAAGCATAAAGCAAAGTGGAATCATTATCTCCATTTTCAAGTGGAAGTAATCGTTAGGTCCCAAGATGAGACTTATAAATACTAAGATTAGTTAAATCATCTGTCTGCTAGAAGAGGCTTTTTATAGACTGTAGCATGTTTTATTAGGAAGAACTATGGCAGGGATTCACAGTTCTAGTCCCTTCTCTGTATCAGTTTGATATACGACCTTGGTCAAGTCCTTTCAACTCTCTGAAACAGACACTTACTTGTCTATAAAATTGAAGGAAAGTAGAAAGTGATCTTTCCAGTTTCTCTTTTCTCAAAAGTTAATTGAGAAGGAATATCAGGGTTTGAATTCCACATCTATCATTTAACTACTCACTCATGTGACCTTTGGATAATCTCAGCTTCTTTGGGACTCATATTCTTCTATTGCAAAGTGAAGGATCTGCACAAAGTGTTCTCTAAGATCCATTTCAGCTCTAAATTTGTACCCTGTGCCTTTTCAGAAGCCACATAGTGTAAGAGCAGGTTGCAAAATGGGTAAAGATGGAACAGTGAAAGAAGGGTGATTGACAACAAAGACCGCTGAGAGCAGAGGATGCTGGGAGAGAAGAGAGGACTTAGCAAAGCTCCATGAATAACTCTGTAGACTTTTGAGAGGAGACCTCCAACAGGCAGGAAGCATTTCCTTGCTGGGGATCTTGCCAAGAGCCATAAAAGGATTTACCTGTGTCTGGTCCTGAAATTACTCCTAACAAGTTATTTCATCAACTTAATAACTCAAGGATCATCTCAACAGAGTGTCATAACTCTTCAGACCCAGAAGGGTCGAGGACTCTCTGCCCAAGAGCCCAGCTCTCTCCCTTTGCCCTTTGCACCTGCTCAGACTTTTCCTTAACCCAATAGTATTATAGATAGGTTTGAGAGAATTAATGGGTAAGGGTTGGTGAAACTCCGATAGGCTTGACAACTACCTGGGTAAAGGACCACTAGGGGGATAAATCCCAGACCCCGACTTCCTCATTCCAATTTCCCAATGCTCCTTATAGTCCTTGCTCATAAAATCTTACACAGTCAGATACTTTTTGTGGCTTATTGCTAGGAGCTAAAAGGAAAGGTATCTGTTGTGGCTAGATCTGCCATAACAGAGTGCAAACCAAGGCCCCTCCGCTGCTGAGTCAAAGACACAGGGAGACTTGTCTTTACAACATCCTCTTGCTAGAGAAATCTGGGGAAACTCTTATATCACCTGAGAGGGGAGACCTTCCTTCATCTTCCCAACACCCCAACACAACAGGGGAACCCCAGTTTCCTGAGTTGTACCCCTTGACAGCATTACCTAGGAGGAGTGAGTGAGAGAGTAGGGGTCATCCTATCAAGGCTCCTACATGTCAACACCCTTTCTTCTTCATGACTGGCTCCCTTTGACCATCTTTAACCAGTCTTTAAGTAACACCAGGGTCAAGTTCAATTATAATCATTACAATTACTGAAGAAAGAGCAATGAAATAAAGTATCACAACATACAGATTGTTCAACTTCAGAAATTACTCTCATTATATCACTAAAAATAACATTTAAATAAAGTTCCCTTACTATTGATCTTGTGCCTGAACTCTAAGGACTGTTGGACCCTTCCATTTGACTTATATGTCTTCTTTCCTTCTTTGAGAATGCAACTACCTTGAAAATAGGGAGCTGCCTTTTCTATTTCTTTTCCCAACACTTAGCACTTAGTGCTTTGCCAAAACTAGGCACTCAAGAAGTCTATTTTAAATTCATTCTTTTTGATGATGATCATTACTTTTGTATAGTATAAAATGAATGGCATATATGTTATTCTAAATTATATATTGTTTTTATGATTTCAACAGCAGAAACAAAACAGGATTATATATTTGGGAGAATTTTTTTAGTTCCAAATAATTCAAACTGTTGATTTATAGGTATAGGATTAAAATTAATCCATGATTAAAATTCATTCCTTTTGCTATTGAAGAGAAGCAGTTAAATTTTGTCCCTGTCACAGATTTAGTTGGCTACCAATTGGAAAATGGATTCTTTTGCTAAATTATTTCACTTATTCTTCAACCAAAGTAGTGATAAGTCTTGGAAACAACTGGACTATAGACAGAGCTATGTGCCTCTTCCAAATACACCATTTTTTACAGAATGACTTATAATCAACAGCAAAACCTATTTCTCTTTCTGCTAAATATTTTTATTAGCAACTCAAATATACTTGAAGGTCATTATTATTTATTTGGACAGTCCCCCAGCCTAATGTGGGGAAGCTAGATAGCCCAGTGGATAGAACACATGGTCCCAGGGCCAAGAAGATTCATCTGCCCTCAGGTAATTACTAGCTGTGTGACCCTGGGCAAGTCCCTTAATCCTATTTGCCTCATCTATGAAATGATCTGGAGAAGGAAATGCAAGCCACTCCAGTATCTTTGCCAAGAAAATCTCAAATTGGGGTCATGAAATGTCAGATACAACTGAAAAAAATGACTGAACCACAATAATAACACTTTTGGTAAATGTTCTTTAGGGGAAAGGAGTTAAGACTAGAAGGAGTAAGAGAGTAGAAGGGTAAAAAGTGAGGTGAAAATACCAAGGCACCTCAAGCCCTTCAACAGGGTATTTTTTCCCTTAGATTGGTTATTTACATATGATGTTTCAAGACAGGTCATCACAGTTCTCTAGAAAAGTAATGTTGAATCCATCTAATAATTTATCAGTTAAAAGGAACTCTGTGTTATGGGTTGTGAATTATGACTTGATTGGGGTGAAGGAGAGTGAATGAAAAATTTTTCTGATTCTTAGTATTAGTTTTCCTTTCATGTTGGAGCAAGAGTCTAAGAAATAAAGAACATTTGTAGAGGAAATTTATAAGAAAGTTTAATATGACTTTTTAAAAATCACTCAACCCCTCTCTACAAATTATTTCCTCTTTTGTTTTATAAAGGAAAAATCCCTTCATCAAAAACTCCCACTAGACCCACTTGTGAAAGGGGAAAAAAATATGTCAAATGCTGATTAACTGCCCTAAAAACAAAGAAAAAACAAACCTTAGTCACCATTCGGGAGCAAAGAATAGTTGCTGAAGGCAGTCTAATTTGGGAAGAACAGTGGTAGGTGTTGTGAAATTCAGTAAGACAAGCTCTTCTTTTGGAAAGATCTTGGATAAAGTGTGTATATGCCCAGGGGAGGGGAATGGAAAAAAAAAGTGTACTCTTCCCATTTAGGAATTAAGCAAAATTTCAACAAACATAATTTTCTGACACATCATTGCTAACTTAAGTGTGGAAACAAATAATTACTAAAACACAGAATGCTAATTTAAAGAAAACTCAATGGTCATTCTATTAACAAATACTTATCTAGCCTCTCTATCATGTAAACCTCAAAATTTCTTAGACTTATAAATTTTGGAAATTTCACCATTGGGAAATTTCATACTTGAAAAATTTCCTATTGATAGTGGGTCTTGACTATTGGAATGTGAACCCCATTGGCATGGGAGGTTCCTTATCCTACCTTCTTAAGATTACTTTAGGACAGAAACCTTTTGCTGAACAATGGAAAGGACTTTGACCTATGCTTAAGCATAGAACAGGAATTTCTTTGAGTCATGATTGAATTTAGAATTGATATAATGGAGATACTTGGAATCAATCTCCACCCTATTCAGTCCTAATAGGATTGAGTAAGGGCTGCAGCCTAGATCAAAATTTAATTATTCCAATCTCTACCCTACTCAGGTTAACAGGATTTAGAAAGGGCTGTAGCAAAGGATCAAAGATTTAATTATTTGAAAATATGACCTTCAACAGACATGTGCAAAGCCTCTGGGAGGTCCTGGGTTAAGCTAGAGCCTCCATTGGCACAGGGAAATTGATGGACAGTGATTGGTAGATGTGAGAACTGAGGGGAGGCAACTTGGATGGTTTCCTTAAAGATCAGGGGGGTCTGAAGACTCGAGGTGGTGGTTGAGAAGTTGGTCGGTGTGGTTGGTGTGTGCTCTGAGAAGCTTGCTCTGAAGGAAGCTGAAAGTGGGGGCCTCTGAGACTGTTTCTCCATTTTTGGTCACGTGAGTAATAGGGACTGATCTCTTTCCTTTGCCCCAGCTATCTAAGGGCTTGGGCCTTTTGGCCCAGCCTAAACAGAAGGGGTATTTAAGCCCTATTCCCTTCTCTCCCTTTTCTCTCTCTCTATCTCTAATTCCTTTCTTCCTCCTATTGTAATTAAACTCCATAAAAGATTGAAGGCTGACTTAAGTTTTCATTTAGGAATTACATAGCTGATTCCTTGGCGACCTTAAATTAATATATATCAGTCTTTTAAAGTGATTTCCTTGTCACAATCAAAACCTACTTATTCTCTTATTGAGCAGAAGTAATTGTTTTTTTTAATTACTTCCCTATATTCCTCATTAAGAAATAATAAATATGAAAAATACAGAGAGATAAAGAACTTAAATGAACTGATTCAAAGTAAACAGTCAAGAAAGCAATATACATATTGACCAAAATTATATAAATTAAAATAACAAAAAGTGAAACATTTTTAATGATTAATTTTTACCTAACCAAAGAGGGAAAATAACATACCTTGGATTCTTCTTATTAGAGGCAGGTGATTATGTGGTAGAATTTCTCAAATCCAGTTGAAAGCTTCCATATTCTCCCAGAGTTTAATTTCCCCCTTCATATTCCTTTTATTTTTGGTAGTGAGATAAATGGATATATTTAGAATTTTTAAGTATCAATAAAATACAAAAATAAAATACTGAATTATCTTCTTGTAATTTATTTCGTTGATTCTAGTTAAGATCTCTGAAATTATACATACTAACCTTTAATTGAGAGCCAATAAATGAATAGAAATCTCTAAACTAAAGCATTAGTGATTTACAAATGAGAATCAGATCCTTTTGATTTTGTAAATCCTCACAGTCTAGAACTACATGGTCTCAGCACTTCAATTGCCCAAACAAGCAGGGACTGTGAAAATCTATAGTTTATTGAATTTGAATAAAATGAAAATAGGTAAGTTAAAGTTTTCTAGTTGGATCTCATATCATATACCACAATAAGTCCAAAATGGATGGATAATTTAAAAATAATAGATTACACCATTAAAAAAAGTTGATAAAGTCAGACTTTTCATTATTATTTTTGAAGTCTAAACAAAATGAAGGCTAGAAAAATTATGAATATGAGACAGATTATTTTAATTACACAAACTACAAACATTGTGAATGTATGGAATCAATGGAGCTAGGAGAAGGGAAAATATCTGAAAGATAAATATCTCAAATATCTCTCATCTACTATGCATAACATGTAGGCAGGGTATACATATATATATATATGTATATATAAAATCTTGTGTAGTTTCTCAATTCTCATCTAGTCAAAGGATTTTTTAAATGCTTCTTGAAAGAGATATTACAAATTATTTTTTAAAAAAACAAGAAAATTGCTCCAAATCACAATAAAATAAATGCAAATGAAAATAAGATATTTTACCTCATATGATACTTGCTGGAAAAATAATGTCAAGAAAGAGAAATAATCAATGTTAGAAGAATTTGGAGCCTAGAAACATAGTAACACTATGTATGGAATGATAGAGTGATCAAACCATTCTGGAAAGTCAGTCAATAAGAATTAAGGAACTACTATGTGCCAGACACTGTTCTAAGCACTAGATTTACAAAGGGAAGAAAAAGTAGTCCCTGCTCTTAAGGAGTCACCAGTCTAATGAGAGATAATATGCAAATAGTTATGCATAAACAAGATACAAAGAGGGCAAATTGGGGCTAACCTCACAAGGAAGACACTAAACTTAAGGACAACTAGAAAAGGCTATTTGAAAAGGATGTAATTTTAACTGGGAATTCAAGGAAGCTAGGAAAGCTAGGAGCAAGAGTAGGAGGGAGAGAGTTCAGAGTGTGGGGGATAGTTTTTTAATATCTTCAGAATTGTGAAATGGAGTGTTATGAGCAAGGAACAATATGGAAACTAGTGTAACTATCACAGAATATGTTTTCAGGGAGAATGTATTAAAAAGACTGAACAGGTAGGACAGGTACAATTTGAAAAATAAACAGGAGGGGGTCAAAATACAAAGAATTTGGAATGTCAAACAAATTTTATATCTGATCCCAGAGATTATTAGGAGCTACTAAAGTTTGTTTTCTAGGTCAGACCTGCACTTTAAATAGATTAATTTAACTGTGTGAGGGATTAAAAAGTGTTTCTAAGAGACTAGAGAAAGAGATAACAAAACAGCATGAGTAGCCTGAGCATGAGGTGAAGAGGGCTTTCACCAGGGTGCTGACAATGTCATAGGAGACAAAGCAGTATACATAATAGAGAGGTTAATGGGAAATAAGAATGAGGAATTTAATATTGTATCCAAGTGTTGTGCCTGATTGAGAAAAATAATCTGTATCTTAATTGTCGTTTGCTTGTCCTTTGGATCAGAGTAAAGTCTTGACTTGGGCATGAATTGGGTTTGAGAGGTAAAATTTCACAAAGTTGTCAACATCACTCTCTTCTAGCATCATGGAAGTCTAGTGGCCAAACAAAAGTAGATTCTTAGTGATGGTCTGGGACACAATGGAAGACCTTGGCATCTTCAATGTTGGACCATGCTCTAAGTGCACTACAATGCCAGCTTTGAATTCTTTTGTGACCATGGAATTTCAAAAAAGGAGAAAGTTACTGAATTCAGTTTTTGGACATGTTATATTTAAGATATCAATAAGACATCTAGATTGGAATTATACTTAAAATAAATGAAATTTCTATAACGTCAAAACCAGAGATTAATAGTTATGTAGCTGGTATCCAAGCAAGCACTTCAGTGTGTGACAATGTCATATTTTGAAATCAGCCTTCTACATAAGTCTTCTCTCAACAACTCTACAAATTATGTTTTAATGTGTAAACTATTTCAGGTCTTCTTGGAAACAGGAGAAATGTAATTATTGACCTAACTTATTAACATATATAAAATCTAAACCAATTCAATATCATAAAAGAAAAACTTTAATTGGAAGAAAAAACATCACTAAAGTGATAAATATGCTTAGCTTATCTGTGATTAATTTAGTGAAAAGGAAATATAAGTTTAAGCACAGACGTTCCTAGAGTGTGGAATATGTGTGCCCCCAAACCCATGCATGTAAAACTCATGTTTTCTTCACATCTTTGGGCATGAATATGTTATTTAGGGATCACAGGATATTCTCTTCTAGTATCACTCTGGTCAAGGTTAACCTTATGAGTAGAAAAAGCTGTTTGATCACCTAAATTTTTTTAGATACTTATGATAAAGTATCCAAGAAAGAGCCACTTAAAAAAATCAACCCCCCCACAAAATAATACCTTATTACATGTCATTTTAGTAGTGTATCTCTGTTCATTATTCATTTTTCATCACTTTTTAATCTTTATTGAGTTCCCTCTGGGAATGCAAACACCTTTTGAGAGGTCATGCCTTAAAAATTCTAAAATATAATACTTTATTTAGGGAGAGATTGAACATGAGACAGAGCTTTTGTGTGTGTGTGTTCATTTCTACATATGTGTGTGGATTTTTGTTGTATGTTAAGCATGAATTAATTGGGGGAATGCATCTGAAGTTAGAACTTCTAGGTTATATAACTTTGACTTTTCTGCTAACTACTTTCTCCCACTTGGGGAAAAAAGAGAACTCACTCCCCATTTTTTTTTTACAATGATCCTAATACCAAGAGAGAAGACAGCTAATGGAAATAGGAAATTGCTGAAGATATACTCCACTTAAAAAATGCAACTTTCCTAGTGTTTGGCCTGCTGAAACATGCTGTGGAGAATATTCATATAATTCCCTTAATTATTTGGTTTTAAATTACTGTAAATTTGAAACTCCATATAGAGAGTAATTATATTAAAAAAAGAGATCTACCATTGTGATATGGAAATCACTTTAAAAGACTGATATATATATTAATTTAAGGTCGCCAAGGAATTCAGCTATGTAATTCCTAAATGAAAACTCAAGTCAGCAGTCAAACTTTTATGGAGTTTTTTAAAAATTACTAATAGGAGGAAGAAAGGTGAGAGAGAGAGAGAGAGAGAGAGAGAGAGAGAGAGAGAGAGAGAGAGAGAGAGAGAGAGAGAGAGAGAGAGAGAGAGAGAGAGAGAGAAAAGGGAGAGAAGGGAATAGGGCTTAAATACCCACTCTGCTTAGGCTGGGCCAAAGGCCCAAGGCCTTGGATAGCTGAGGCAAAGAAAAGAGATCAGTCCCTATCACTCACGTGACCAAAATGGAGGCTCCAACTCCCACACTCACCCTCCATCCAGGAAGTTTCAGCCTCCTCAGCTCTCCTCTACCTCACTTCCTGTGTCTCCCCTGTGCCAATGGTGGCTCTAGCTTCACCCAGGACCACCCAGAGGTCTGTCCCCTTTGCACATGTCTGTTGAAGGTCATATTCTCAAATAATTAAATCTTGAGCTTTGCTGCAGCTCTTCCTAAATCCTGTTACCCTGAGTAGGGTGGAGATTGTAGTTTCCAAGACCTGATTCTGTCATTCCAAGTATCTCTATTGTTATTGATCAGGAAATAGCCAAATCCCATCCTCTAAAGAATGGTTTGAACAGGGTTGAGTAGTTTTGAAATTCACAATCCCCCTGAGGCCCAAGGAAGGCTAACCTCTCTGATGGGTCTTGTAAACATACTAGCTATGAAATTACAATAGTTAGAGATAAGGGAAAAATAGGAGAGATAGAGAGAGACAGCAAAACCAATGTTTTGCTGGGCACATTGACAAAAGTCAATTAGGGGGCAGTCCCCTTTGGCAGAAGAGTGTACATTCAAAACAAATTCAATCAACCTTCAGTTCAAGCAACCACACCCAAGGTTCATTCTTGATCTTGATGTAATGTAAGTTTTCTGGCATCTTTCTGCAACAGTTCATTCTCTGGATTTAGGAGTTAGCAAGCTTCTTCCTTGAAGATGTTTCTCAAACAAAAAAAAACTTCAAAATCTTGGAATTTTATTAAAATACAATCCCCCCTGAAGTAGGTGTTAAAAAAATCCAGTTTAGCTCAAGATGCATTGTTGAGTTATGGGGGTATATGAGTCAGTTATTAAAAGAATTCAAAAACAATTAAAACAAAACAAATAAAAAACAGAAATATATAAAGGGAAAAATATGGAAGAAAGTTAAACTTTTGGGAGAAAGGGAAGAAAAAAAATTCAAAATCAGAATCAAAATACCAAAATCTATGTATAAAATGTTGAGTAAACCAGAATAACTTCATAATGGGCCCTTGTAAAGGTACAATTTATAGTAATTTCTATCCCACAAGTCTTAGGACAGAATGCAGTAATATTTCACTCACCCATTTGCAGTCAAGACTACAGGAAGTTGTCATATTATAAGAAGGAAAGGAACTAACATTTTATTTTGATAGGGAAGAGTCATTCCCTGGTCTGACTTTTTTCATTCTCAAGGATATAGAGAGCCAGCATGATAGTCAAATTTTTGTACTTGTATGAGTACTTCATAAAGAGTGTAGATACAAGGAAGTCCTATGACTTAACGTATGTCAAGCGTCACAACCTCAAGTCCACATTAGTATTTCCTGTGTGCTCTTTTGGCACTATTCAGGTAAAGTCTGTGCTCCTTGTTTTTATCCCATTTCCTGGAATCAGACACAAACATTAATCATAGTCCCATAACATTTTATCAATAAATGGCAGGTTCCCACAGTCTAAAGCTGTTTGGCTATGTATATTTAAACTTATATTACTGTAGAGAGAGAGAGGAAAAAACATTAATTGTATGTACCTTTTGTACAAGAAATGAGGAAAGGGGAAAAATTCAAATATTCAAAAGAAAAGCAATAATAAAAAATAAGGGAAAGAGAAGAAAAAATCAGGAATCCAATGTGTTTTTGAAAAAACAGCATCCACTTGTCAATGGGTTATCATCTTCAATGCATGGGATAGGATAGAGTCAATCAGTCTCAGCAGAAAATGCTCTCTTTACATGTGAGCAATGAATCCAAGAGTCTTTTTCTCCAACCTTTATAGATGTTGGAGTAGTTAACAATATTTGGAATGGTCCTTCCCACAAAGGCTGAGTTGCTCCAGTACTCTGGAAATTTTTAATATACACCTTGTCTCCTGGGTTCAGGTCATGAAGTGAAAAGTCTAGTGGTCCGGCTTGTACTGCAGCTCCAGATTCATGAATTTCACGCAGTTTATGCTGTAATTCTTGTATATAGGAAGCAATAGTAGTATCTCCCCCTAATAGTGAGGTATATGCCGGGAAGAAAGGCTTAGCCTGTATAGGCGGATGTCCAAAAAGCATCTCAAATGGTGAAATATGTAAGTCTCCTCTAGGCCTGCTTCTAAGATAAAATAGGGCCAGAGGGAGAATTTCAGGCCATTTTAAATGGGTCTCAGTGCATAATTTTCCAATCATAGTTTTAAGTTCTTTATTCATCCTTTCAACTTGGCCTGAGCTCTGGGGATGATATGGAACACGGAATTTGGGAGTTATCCCCAAGCCAGAATATATTTGGTTTAAGACAGAATCAGTAAAATGACTTCCTCTATTGGAATCAATATGTGCTGGCAGGCGAAAACAAGGAATAATTTCTTTTAAAAGCACCTCAGCAACAAAAGCCGCCGTGACTCGGGTCGCAGGAAATGTTTCAGGCCATCTGGTCAGTTGATCTACTATGACTAGACAAAATTTATAATGTCCGGCCTTTGGCATTGTTATGAAATCTATCTGTAGGTGCTCAAAAGGTGTGTAAGCCAGAGGACACCCATTGAAAGCTTTGCCACAAAAGGTGTGTTGGATATATGCCTGGCAGATAGAGCAGGCTGAACACACTTTAGAGGCTATGGTATTTATATCGGGGGCAATCCATACTCTCTTAACAGAGTCCACAATGCCCTGGGTACCAAAGTGACCATTTTTATACACAGATTGGCAAATTTGGTGATAGAAACTTCTAGGGAGCAGGGGTTTCCCTTCAGACGGTACCCATACTCCATTAATCTGTTTTGCTTTAAATTTTTGTTTCCATTTTTCCACTTCCTTTTCATTATAGGCAAGTGATAAATTTAAATCATCAGTGGTTGTTAATGTTAAAACTAATCCAGGTCCATCTATGGCTGCTAGCTTTGCAACGGCATCTGCTCAGTCATTTCCTCTAGAGACAGGGTCAGAGCCACCTGTATGGGCAGAGCAATGAACTACAGCTAGGGCTTCAGGCAGTTTGAGAGCAGAAAGAACTTCATTAATAAATTCTGCATTAGCTATGGATTTTCCAGCTGAGGTTAAAAATCCTCTCTGGAGCCATAGCATCCAGACTGAGTGACAAATGCCAAAAGCATATCTAGAATCCGTATAAAGTGTTGCCTTTTTTCCCTTGGCAATTATACGGGCATGTTTCAGAGCTATCAGTTCTGCCCCTTGAGCTCTAATATTAGAGGGCAGCGAAGCTGACCACTCAGTGGCAAATTCTGTGACTACAGCAGCTCCAGTGTAGCGTATGCCATCCCTCATAAAAGAAGAACCATCAGTAAATAAGACCAGATCTGAGTTGTTTAAGGGAGTGTCCAAGAGATCATCTCGAGGCTTTTCTGCCATGGACACTAGTGTTTCACAACTATGTAATAGTTCTCCTGAAGTTGGTAAATCTGGAAGCAAGGTGGCAGGGTTAAGAGTTGAACAGCATTTCAAGGTAATGTTTTCATTGTTTAACAAGGTTATTTCATACCTTGTAATTCGCTGATCAGAAAATGCCTGTGTTCTGTGTCTTAGCAACAATGCTTCTACCTCATGTGGGCACATAATTGTCAATGGGCATCCCAATACTATATCAACAGTTTTTGTCACTAGTAAGGCTGTAGTAGCTACGCCTCTAAGACATAGTGGTGCTCCTGATGCTACTGGGTCCAGTTGGGCAGAATAATAGGCAATTGGGTGCTGAGAAGGTCCCAAAGTCTGAGTTAAAACACCTGAAGCTAACCCTCTTCGCTCATGTACATACAAAGTAAATGGCTTGTTGTAATCTGGGATGCCTAGAGTGGGGGCAGACAGGATAGCCTTATTTAGATCTGATAGAGCTGACAGGTGTTCTGGTTCTAATTTGAGGGGTTCAGGGACCGAATCCCTTGTTAGTTCTATAAGGGGTTTAGTAATTTCCCCATAGCAAGGAATCCATTATCTACAAAACCCTGTTGCTCCCAAAATTGCTCTTAACTGTTTCTTAGTGATAGGAGCACTTAAATTTTGAATATTCTCAATTCGTCTGGGTGAAATCAAGCGGGCACCTGCAGACAGGATGAACCCCAAATATTCTACTTTAGGGAGGCACCACTGAACCTTATCCTTTGTGATCTTATGACCTCTTTTGTGCAATTCCAAAAGAAGGTGCTTGCTATCTTCCTGACATGTTTCTGCATATGTTGAGGCCAAGAGTAGGGCATCTACGTACTTGATTAATTTGCTGTTTTAAAATTTTATATTATCTGTATCTTGGCTCAAAATTTGCTCAAATAAGCTCGGGCTGTCTACGAAACCTTGTGGCAGATGACTCCAGCAGTATTTATGGCCCGGCCAGGTGAAAGCAAAGATATGTCTCGAGTTCTTATGTATGGGTATGGAAAAGAAGGCTGAGCACAAGTCTACTACTGTAAAGTATGTAGCTGTGCTAGGAATAGAAGAAATAATAGTATTGATATTGGAAACTACGGAGTGTCTCTTTATAACGTTATTGTTCACAGCCCTCAAATCCTGCATGAATCTATAGAGGTGTTTGCCATCAGGCCCTCTTTTTGTTTTTTTAATGGGCAGGATGGGCGTGTTGTATTCAGATTTACAAGGAATTATTTTTATTCCCTGTGCAATTAATGAGTTAATTACTGGGGTAATTCCCTCAATTGCCTCTTTTGAGAGGGGATACTGAGGAATGGAAGGAGGTGGGCTAGATTTAGTTTTTATCTGCACAGGAACAGCCACCTTAAGTAAGCCTACATCGGAAGAAGATGTGGCCCAAAGAGACTCTGGAATATCTTTAGGTATTGCAAAGGTGGGATGCTCTTTTTTCTCTTGACTCTCTTGAGAGAATTACAGGGAGTAAATTTAAAGATTCCTCTGGTACTTCCAATGATAAAGAACCATCTGGAGATCAGGTTATTGTGACTCTGAGTTTGCATAGAAGGTCCCTCCCCAGCAAATTTAAAGGAGAGTGAGGCATCAAAAGGAAGGGATATTGTACCCCTAGTGGTCCTACAGACACCATTCTAGGAGGAAGTCTTTTAACTCTTTGGGTTATTCCTGATACTCCCATTACATTCTCTGAGCCAACAGAATAACATTGTAAATCAGGTGTTCTCTTTAATACAGACCAGGAAGCTCTAGTGTCTAAAAGACAATCATAATAAGTGTTACCCACATTTAAAGTAACATGGGATTCATTAGTATGGGGAGGTAGTGGATAGGGACAATGGGTGGTAGGACATCAAGGTCCAGAAAATCAAAGCTTATATCCTCTGATCCCTGTGCCCCAGCCCCCCCGACACCTTCATTGTGTTTGGGAGGTTCCTTGGGCACCCCCCTGAAAAGCGCCCCCCTGAAGGGCACCCCCCTGATGGGCATTCGCACCTTGAGTATTTTTTGGATGAGCACCATTTTTTATATTTTTTTTGTGGAGTTATTTCATTTGAGTTATCATTTTCCCAATATCCATTCCTATAGTCATCATTCCTAAAGTTGTGGTTTTCATTGTCATTATATTTATTTCTATAATTATCACTTCTGTAGTTGTTATTAAACTGAGTATTCCTTCCTATAATTTTGAGAAAAGCTCTACACTGTACTGTATTGTGGCCCTTCGTCCCACAGAAGTGGCATGTAATGGATTGATAATTAGATTTCTGGAGAGGGGCAATTGTCATTGGTTCATTATCATGCCCACTTTCTAATTTAGTTATCCTATCTATTACACATCTCATTTTTTTCTTCATTTCTTCCATGTCATCATTATTTTCTTCTTCCTTTTCTTTGTTTCCCGTTAAAACATATATAGCTGTTTTTCACAATTCTTCAAGGTCCATCTCTGACCATCTTGGACATTGTGTTCTAAAATAATTTTTAATTGCTTTGCAAGAGTTATTGACAAAGATCCTTCTAACTTCTCTTAAGCTAGTTTCTTTAGTTAGGTCCCAATCCAGGTATCTGTCCCCAAACTCGATTATTCTATCCATGAATCTGGAGGGTGTTTCTTCCTCCTTTTGCTTAATTTTTTCAAGGTCCATCCACTTATCTGTATTGTCTGCACATTCCTTCATTGCCATAAGGATGGCCTCTCTACAACAGTATAGTTGTAGATAATCCTCAGGATTATTATAGTCCCATTCAGGATCCTGAGATGGCCAATGTGTTGCATTACACCCCCGGATTTTGTTGACATGAGCAATTATTTTATTTTTTTCACGTTCAGTTAAAAAAGCCTGTAGTAAGTTCTCAACGTTCTTGTAAGATGGATTATACTGAAAAAATATGTCTCCCATCTTTTTTGTTACTAGAAAGGGATCTTGTTCATATGTGGGGATATTTCTTGTAAATTCATTTATTTCTTGGGGAATAAATGGTATCCTATGTCTTAAAGTCACCACATCTTCATTCCGTCCTATTCCAGGTACTTCTCTTAGAGGAAACAGGCCTCTAGTTGAGTTTTGTACCTGTGGGTCAATTTGACAAGGACAGGTTTTTCTAGGAAGATAAGATTCCCTTTTGGCTGGAATTTGGTTTTCTGTAGGAGAGGGAAAATAAGAAACTGGGATTGCAGGGGAAGTATTTTGGGGATTAAATTCAGTCAAAAATTGTACTACACAAGAGAAGCAGTCTGTTAACTGAGATATAGGGAAGGTTTTTTCAATCTCTATTTCAGGGAAGGGAATTTCCTCATTCAAAGGTTCAGAAACAGGTCTGTTTCTGGTAGAGTGGGTGTTTGCCAATTGATCCTGTAAGAAACATTTTAGATCTTCTAATTGGGCTTGCATTTTATCCTCAATTATTTTCATTTTAGCATCTCTAAATACAGTATTGAGGAGTACAAATATGACATTACATATTAATATAACAAATTGGAGGTATCCTGCATTCCTCAATGCTCCTAATTCTTCAACTGCCATATACATGTCAAAGAATGTAGTATTTAATTATATATATATATATATATATATATATATATATATATATATATATATATATAGTAATTATTTCTCTAACAGTCTTCACAAAACACTTGGGGAGCAGGGCAAAGCAAAAATTTTCCACAGGTTTTTTTTTTCCCTAATCTAGGAAATTGTTCTTTAAGGGAAAGGATATTTAGAAACAGCTCTCCCAGCCAGGACTTTAGGGTCCTTTTGCTGAGATTTAAAACAGCTGTTTTCTATCTAACTATCAGAGTCACACAGCTGAGAAGTATCTGAGGTCCAATTTGAACCTATGACCTTCTGTCTCTAGGCCTGGCTCTCAATCCACTGATCCACCCACCTGCCCCTTAAGATTAAAGGGAAGAAAAAGAAAAACTGCTGATTCCAATTTAATTTAAGGAGAAAAGAGAAGAGAGAAGAAGCTTTTTATACTCACTTGTTCTAGCAGCTGTGTCTTTAAGCCGAGTTAGCTGTTAAAAGGAACTAAGTGGTGAGAAGGTAGAGTAAAAAGGCAAGAAAATTCAGAAGTTTATTGAGAGAATTCTTTAGACTCCCGTGTGGTCAGCCACAATGTGATATGGAAATCACTTTAAAAGACTGATATATATTAATTTAAGGTCGCCAAGGAATTCAGCTATGTAATTCCTAAATGAAAACTCAAGTCAGCAGTCAACCTTTTATGGAGTTTTTTTTAATTACTAACAGGAGGAAGAAAGGTATTAGAGAGAGAGAAAGAGAGAAAGAGAGAGAGAGAGAGAGAGAGAGAGAGAGAGAGAGAGAGAGAGAGAGAGAGAGAGAGAGAGAGAGAGAGAGAGAGAGAGAGAGAGAGAGAGAGAGAGAGAGAGAGAGAAAGGGGAGAGAAGGGAATAGGGCTTAATACCCACTCTGCTTAGGCTGGGCCAAAGGCCCAAGGACTTGGATAGCTGAGGCAAAGACAAGAGATCAGTCCCTATCACTCACGTGACCAAAATGGAGAAACAGTCTGAGAGCCTCCACTCCAAGCACCAGGCTCCAACCACCACACTCTCCTCCACCTAGGATGTCCCAGCCTCTTCAGCTCTCCTCTACCTCACTTCCTGTGTCTCCCCTGTGCCAATGGTGGCTCTAGCTTCACCCAGGACCGCCCAGAGGTCTGTCCCCTTTGCACATGTCTGTTGAAGGTCATATTCTCAAATAATTAAATCTTGAGCTTTGCTGCAGCCCTTCCTAAATCCTGTTACCCTGAGTAGGGTGGAGATTTTAGTTTCCAAGACCTGATTCTGTCATTCCAAGTATCTCTATTGTTATTGATCAGGAAATAGCCAAATCCCATCCTCTAAAGAATGGTTTGAACAAGGTTGAGTAGTTTTGAAATTCACACCATACTGATGGCGAATTAGCCCTTATTATTTTAAAAGCCCAGGGAAAGATCCTCTTCCTCTATTTAAATTTCTTCTCTCAGGTTGCCACAACGAAAGGCCTTTGGGGGCCTTATGATGTTGTAGTGTTCTGTTGGGATTCATTAGATCATTGTCTTTGTTTATTTCTCTCAGTCATTTTCACATCCCAAGCTTACAAAGGCTTCAAGGAGTAAATCACCTTGGCGACAGAAAGGCATTTGGGGCTGTAAATTATTATGTTATAAATTTCCTTGTTGGAAAACACACTTTTGTTATAAATTTTCATGTAAGAAATCTTATGATATCATTTAGCTTCCCATTTGTAACTGGAACTTTAAATAATTTATCCATTCATTACTAATACATTTGGATAAGAATGTTTACATTTTACTACATTCTCTTCTAAAGTATCAAGTACCTTGAAAAGTAACCACTATTTGCTTTCTTCATTTACAAACAGTAGATATTTCTACAATGTGACCTAATCAAGTGTGTGTCCAGAGAAAACCCTGCAAATAGCTGATGAATGACATTTGAACAGACTAATGGAAATGTTTGTCAATTTGCCTGCCTTTTTGTGCCTATCATTTAAATTGTGTAATTTGACCTTGCATTATGTTTCCCATTGAAAACCATTAGTCATGTGGAATCATGAAGTCAAATTTATGTTCCTGATGACAGGAATAATTTATGAAAGATTTTTAAGCATGAGAACTTAAGTCGATTACTAGTGAAGTATTTGGGATATTGGTTCATAGGTGAAACCCCGGTTAATGAAGCATTACTCATGAAAGAGAAAGAACCTTATTTCAAGGGACTTCTTAACAGGATCAAGAAAACAACTGCAAGGAATTAGAAAGACTGTCTTGTATGTATATGAAATTCTTACATATAGGAATCAGGTTTTACTTCTGGCTCATCCTTGATATGTGACCCTTGGAAAGGCATATAACTTCTCAGTTCTTAATGCAGCTTCTTGAGACTAAGTTACAAAGAAAGTAACCATCTTTGCTGGCAGAAGGACTTCTCCACTAAAGAGTTGTCTACACCAGTGAAATAAAAGGTTTGTTAAAACAACAAAATGACAACATAACTCATACATGCATGTCATTGTCTCTGCACACTTCTGAGAATCCCGATTCATTCCTATTAGAAAATCCCAGTAAAGAAATTCTTTCCAAAATTAGATATAAGATCATTATACAACTTAAACAGTGGGAAAAGTAAATTATATTGCTGAGAGACAGATAGCCACTGCTTGTCAGAGGGAAGATGCAAACCTATATGAATGCAATATTTAAATGCTTGTTATTTTACTTGCTTACTTGTGTGGTCATTCTTTCCAATAATGTAGATGCCTTAAATAAATGCGTTAAATAGTTCTACTCACTATGTTCCACACTTGTCCATGTCCGGCAATAAATTTTCAAGAGGTATTCCCACAAAGTTTTGGGGGCTTTCCTCATGGACTAACATCACCAGATACTGATGGATCATAGGGGTTTTCCATCTGTTCTTTGTTCTCAGCATGAAACTATCACGTCTTTATCAGATATTCATTCCTTTGATTGGCTTTAGGACATTCAATATAACCAGAATTAAATTAGTGTTATAAGATGGGAAGAAGTTTGGTTTCATTTGAGAAACTTTGTAATTTTTCAAAGATAACCTATTTTATTTTCTTGTTCCTGTTAAATTCTGGACTCAGCTCAAAGTTAATTTGTAGTATTTCTCCAAGGTTACACACACACACACACACACACAGAGGGATGAATTTCTCAAGATTTCTATTCAGTTGCATACCATAATTGGAATAGTAAATAAACATTCCTCATCCAATGAGTTCCATTAAACCAAATGCATAGGAACCTCTGAATGTTTAATGACCTGACATTAGTTCAATAGCAGCCTTAAACAGCTCTATCTGGAGGATCTCAAAATCTATAGGGAATCATTTGTTTAAAGGGATTCTTGAATTGACTTCCTCCTTGACAGTGTCAAACATCTATGGTGAGTATTTATCTCCTTGTTTCTTATTTTCTTTAATATTAATGATGAGGCTTATAATACAAGGTTATTTTTATTCTTTTTGAGCAATATGGTAACACCTATCTATCTATCTATCTATCTATCTATCTATCTATCTATCTATCTATCTATCTATCTTTCTATCCTTGTTGAAGAGAGTGTTTGCAACATCATTTTGTCCTATTGATTCAAAATGTTAAGTCATACTTTATAGTTTTCTAAAATTTGTATGATTATAAGGATGTCTTAGTCTATGTCATGTCATTTGCAAAAATACAACCCATCCCTTTCCAGTATCTTTGTCAAGGATGCTTTTACTGCATACATGGATTATGTTCACTTAACATAGTGCTTGACAAATAATAATTGCTTAATATCATTTATTGGGTGACTAACTCACAAAGTAAAAGATACAGTAGTAGTCATATGGTTGGTAGAAAGTTGTTTTCTCCATTACTTTTTGTTGGGATAATGATGATAATCAATAGCTAAGGTTTTTATAGTGACTTAAAGTTTATTAACTGCTTTACAAATATTATCTCATTTTGTCCTCACAATAACTCTGGCAGGTAAGTTCTACTGTTATCCTCATTTTACAGTTGAGAAAAATCCTCCTTTTCCCTTCCTTTGGCATTTTACCCCACTTTAATTTTCTTCCAAACTCGTCCCTTAACCAAATCAATTAAGTAACCTAAAGGTTACTTTACAGAACTGTATAGAATAATATTATTTATCAAGAAGAACAAAATGACAAGGTATCTTAAGAAAAATAAGTACAACAATAAGGAAAAGAAGGAATAGGAATTGATTAATCTCAAGTTATACTCTATAGTAATGATCATTAAAATTGATATCGATTAAAGAACATAAAAGTTAATCAATGGGGAAGATTAAGTTTTGAACACCTAAATATTCAAATGGATTTATGAACTCATTACTATGATGTTTCCTCTAAGGATGCAGAGCAAATCTTATCTTTTATTGCCCATCAATGGATCACTTGACCTCTTTTTACTCTTAAGTTCACCATTGGAAGTACCTACTAATATTTTTACAAAGTTTCTCAATTTAACTTCCCAGTAAGAGGATAATAATGGAGTAGATAATCCACCAATGATTTTTCTATCACATGACCACACCATTTTTTTGAATTTATATTTCTTTTATGACATCCTTTGTTTCTGTGCTTTATAGTTTCTTATTTGTGGTCTTTTTCAGGTTATTCGTGTCCATCTTTGTATTCTGAATGACACTACTTTAATTTCTTCAGTTGTGTGACTCATAATATAATAATACTAGCAGAATATTGGTACTGAATGAGATAGATCTTATTTTTTTTTCTTCAGCAAAACCTTGAGTTATTAAAGGAAGTTAGCAATTTTCAAGGTTAGTACAGCTTATCATCTTTCTCTTGTTTAATTCTGAGTCCAACTCATTATCTATATTTGATATTAACTTTCTATCTTCTGAGTATATACTGATAAATGCATTCATTCAATAAATTCTACTCCCTTTAATGGTTAGGCTGTTCTTATTCACATGATTATTTCATATTGATATAGAATGCAGCTACTTACAAAGCACTTTCCTCATAATGATTCTGAAGTAGGGAGTGTGAATATCATTACCTCCATTTTACTGATGTTAAAACTAAGGAAAAGAAAGGCTGATTTGCCCAAAGGAGTATAGCTAGAAAGACATAGATGTCAAATCTGAACCAGTTCTGGAAAAAAAAAAACCAGGGCTTCCTCAACTGTAAGAGTATATAATGATTTGCACCATTTTATATATTTTCTTTGTTGCTCTTATGCCTTCTAATTATATATTTGTGGTGTAATACTTTCTGCTATTATGGTATATTCAATTTCAAGGGGAGAAGTGAGTGCTTTTTGCTGAATGGCAGTATGTGTGATATGTGAGGAATAGTGGTTTAGGGGAATAGTACATAGAATATGAAATTTGGGGAGACATGTGTTTCAAACCTAGCAGAACTTTTTACTAATTTTGTGACCATGAATACATTTCTTAAACATACTGAGCCTCAGTTACTTCATTCACAAGATAGGATTAATAACACTAGTATAACTTATTTTATAATATTATTATGAGAATCAAAGGGATAATAATATGCAAAAATATTGACACATATACATATTAATTATATAAAATATATTTTATTAGACCTTCATAACAACTCTGGGGGAGGGAATTACAAGTGTTATTATATCTGTTTAATAGAAAAGGAAAATGAGCTTCAACATGTTAGGTGATTTATCTATGGTCATATACCTCATGAGGCTTGGAGGCCACATGCAAACCTAGTTTTCTCCTGAGGCCAGATCTAAAACCATTTCCCCATTGTACTATAATAGTCTTATACACATGAAACATCATCAAGGTGAGTCATAGGCTGATTGAACTGGTTCATTAAAGTTGATTGTTAGAATTCTAGTTGATGAGAGCATATACACCTGGTTGTTTAATTTTGTCAAACTCTTTGCATATGTTATCTCATTTGCTTCTCACACAACTTAATGAGAGATGCTATCCATTTTGTTATCCATTCTGTATTTTGAAGTGTACCAATGGCATCAGAGGGTGATGCCTTGACTTGTATATGAATTGAATTAAAGTAAGAGAGTTGTACAAAGTTGTCAGCCTCCTTCTCATCCAAATGGAGTCCAGTGGCAAAACAAAATTCAGAAAGACTGGTAATAACCTGAGATGTTGATGACTTTTGAATCTTTAATGTCTGACCACACTCTAAGAACTGCACACTGTCTGTGTCACTTGCCTTTATGGACATTGGAACAAATTGTTCTTATCCACCTATTCTGCCAGGGAAGATTTCAGCTGCGTGGAGCAGACATTTCCCTAACTCACTGACAAGTTTGTGGCCTGTTGGTTACTCTCAACCTGGTTTAATCCATTTGTCAAGATAGCTTTGCTTCGATTTCACAATTTAGTCAAAGTAGATGAACAGAGATTAAGTGACCTGCCAAGGGTCACACAGTTAGAAAGTGTCTGAACTATTATTTGATCTAATTTTGAAAGCATTTCTCAAAAATGTTATCAAGCTTTTAGAGGTAAGTCTTGAAGTTCTCAGTGTGATATAAAGACTCACATTCAAGGAAGATGCAGGTGTAGGGAAGGCAGTAAAAATTTTCAAGGAAGTCAAGTTAACATAAAATCTCACAGAAGATCCCTTTTACCAAGGACACATGAATTTTTCTTTTAAACATTCTGGACCAACTCAGTGAATTTGGGCTTCAGATATCAAAGATTTGCTCAATTAACAAGCCTTTATTAAGTGCTTAATACAAGTAGAAATAGAAAGAATGGCAATCCTTGCCCTCATGTAGCTTAATTTCTAATTGAGGAAAATGTAAAAGGGACCTGAAAAGTAGGAAGGAAGGGAAGTAGGAAGTTCCTGTTACAGAATTAAGGTAAAAGAAGTCTCCTGGAGATGAACAAGCAGGGCACTTTGAAAAGGGATGAATATTTATATTGCATTAGGCATCTTCTGTTATTTGGAAGTTATGGAGGGATCCCAACAAGCAGAAGGTGAGGCCATAGGATTGGAGAACACTTCTAATGAGAAAAGCAAATCAGGGTTCAAGTCTAGGATAAAGAAGTAGTAATAGTATTGTAGAGGAGACCTTATAGAGATGAATCATTAATGCATCCTGGGAAGGAATTAAGATATAGCAATAAACATGATTAGTCCTTCTACTGGTTAATTTTAGACTTTCTGTCATAGTCACTGCCTTTGATCAGTACTACTGAGTTTAGAGGTTAGATATCTGGGTGAAATTCTGGCAAATGGAGTATTTACTGCTGAGTATTTTTAGGCATATATTCTTATTTGGTACTGGCTAGGAGATAGAAAGGAGGATCAGTGGAATAGACTTGGGGTAAGTGACCTCAGCAAGACAGTCTATGACAAACACAAAGACCCCAGCTTTTGGGACATAAATCCACTATTTGAAAAAAACTGCTGGGAAAACTGGAAGTCAGTGTTGGAGAGATTAGGTCTGGATCAATACCTTACACCCTACACCAAGATAAACTCAGAATGGGTGAATGACCTGAACATAAAGAAGGAAAATATAAGTAAACTAGGTGAACACAGAATAGTATACATGTCAGACCTTTGGGAAGAGAAAGATTTTAAAACCAAGCAAGACATAGAAAGAGTCACAAAATGTAAAATAAATAATTACATCAAATTAACAAGTTTTTATACAAACAAAACCAATGTAACTAAACTTAGAAGGGAAGTAACAAATTGGGAAACAATCTTCATAACAAAAATCTCTGACAAAGGTCTAATTACTCAAATTTATAAAGAGCTAAAGCAATTGTACAAAAAATCAAGGCATTCTCCAATTGATAAATGGGCAAGGGACATGAATTTTCAGATAAAGAAATCAAAACTATTAATAAGCACATGAAAAAATGTTCTAAATCTCTTATAATCAGAGAGATGCAAATCAAAACAACTCTGAGGTATCACCTCACACCTAGCAGATTGGCTAACATGACAGCTATGGGAAGTAATGAATGCTGGAGGGGATGTGGCAAAGTAGGGACACTAATCCACTGCTGGTGGGGTTGTGAACTTATCCAGCCATTCTGGAGGGCAATTGGGAACTATACACAAAGGGTGATAAAAGAATGTCTGCCCTTTGATTCAGCCATAGCACTGCTGGGTTTATGCCCCAAAGAGATAATAAGGAAAAAGAATTGTACAAGAATATTAATAGCTGCGCTCTTTGTGGGGCCAAAACTGGAAAACAAGGGGATGCCCTCCAATTGGGGAATGGCTGAACAAATTGTGGTATATGTTGGTGATGGAATACTATTGTGCTAAAAGGAATAATAAAGTGGAGGAATTCCATGGAGACTGGAACGACCTCCAGGAATTGATGCAGAGTGAGAGGAGCAGAACCTGGAAAACATTGTACACAGAGACTGATACACTGTGGTACAATCGAACATAATAGAATTCTCCATTAATCTCAATGCAATGTCCCTGAACAACTTGCAGGGATCAAGGAGGGGAAAAAAACACAAACAAACAACTACCCACAAGCAGAGGACAAATGGTGGGAGTAAAATCACCAAGGAACAACAACAGCTTGACTACAGGGGTGGAGGGGATATGATTGAGAAGAGTCTCTGAATGAACACCATAGTATGAAACCAATAGCATGAAAATGGGCTTGGATTGAGGACACATGTGATACCCAGAGGAATCATGCATTGCCAATGGGAGGGGTGGGGTGAGGGGGAGGGAAAAAAAGGTGATCTTTGTTCCTAATGAATAATGTTTGGAAATGACCAAATAAAATAATGTTTAAAAAAAAGTTAGAGAAAAAAAAACAAAAAATTTCATATTATTTATCCTTAAAATCCTGAAACTTTCATTATAGGCCATATATAAATTTCACAGAAAGATATATTAATGGGATCATTTATTTTATTGACATGATATTTTTTATGTTTGCATTGGGTTTATTTTAAAAATCTTTTCTAAGTAAAAAATCAAACTGCATTTAATTTATACTTACTAGGACAACATAGAATCAATCCATCACTTTCTAAAGCAAAATATCTTCATTTCAAAGAAATCAAAATACTTCATGTAAAGTGAATCATATTCTGACCTTGATTTACAGATCATCTCTAATTCTCCCTGCCAACATACTTAGAGATCATAGATTTGTAGTTAAAAGGACATTGGATATCACAGATTCAAACTACCTTATTTTATGTATGAGGAAAATGAGGCAGTGAGACTAAGATCTGCTCAGGGTTACCTAGCTACTAATTGTCTAAAGAAGGATTTAAACCCAATCTTCCTCTCTCAGTCTAATGTTCGATCTATTATGTTTTGTCACTTCTCTTCAAAATTTACATACTTAATTTCCCTACATAAATTTTAGGAAAAAATCAGTTGGATTGGGGAAGCAGTGACTCTGAAGATAGAGGAATCCATAGAGGAAATTACTGCAGGACATTTCAAGACCATTTTGGGTTTGGGGAAAATCAAAGCAGGACTTAAGAAAAAAATTATCTAGTGCTCATTATCTCATTTTTTTAATTATAAATAGCTACTCTGTGAGCCAAGATTACTTGCTTATGTTATTTAATAGGTATAAGTGCTGTTTAGAGTCCACTCATGTTTGTCCTTTGTTTTGAAGAGGACCAATGACATCACAGAGTGTTGTCTTGACTTGTGTATGAATTGGATTTAAGTGAGGCAGAGTTACACAAAGCCATCAGCTTCACTCTCTGTTCCAGAGTTATGAAAGTCCAGTGGAAATATGGACGTCAGGAGGCTTTGCAGTGGCCTGGGATGCAGTGGATGGCCTTGGTTGACCAATCTCTAAGAGCCCCTCACCTCCTGCTGCAGCTCTGTGCCAATAGAACAAATTATTCTCATCTACACATTCTCTGAGGGGAATAATTCATATCGTTGGGGTAGACATTCCCCTTAGCCACTGACAAGTTTAAAGTCTATCAGTTAACCTTTGATCTGGCTTAGCCTACCTGCCAAGATGATTTTATTGGGGTGTATCTGCTTCACTTGCTATAGCTTTTCGAAGTCACAGGTAAGATTTGGGTGACTGAGACCAAAGGTAGATAAAACCCCTGAAAAGATCTTGACAAACTCTTGCAAGAAAGGTGCCAGTCCTCCATGCACATCCCATATGCCCACTAGAATCCACTAGAAATATGTGACCATTTGTGTATCAAAGGATGCCTGGCACCCTTATTATTGATTGAGATTTTAGCTTAGGATAATAATGATAATGCTATCAGAGTATAATATACAATCTTATTACATGCCGGGTTTTTCAAAGAAATTCCATATATAACTGCTTTTACATCAATTAAAAAAGTCATCAATAAGATCAAAGGAGCAAAGATTAAGAGGTGGAAGGGAAAGTATGCATAATAGGTTGAATCATTTTATTTTACAATTTAAAAAAAACTCAAAAGATAACAATCATGACAACAAAGACAAAGGACTCATTATGGTAATTGACATATTGCACATATAGTAATAGAGTCAAGGTTTGAATCCAGGTCCTCTGACTACAAATAAAGATCACTTAATACTATAGCACAAGATTTCAGAACCTCTTCATCCTATTCCTGGATAAATAAGTGTAATTCCATGTGCAAAAATTATATAACTACTTTGGAATCGTAAAGAAAGACAACTAATTTTTTCCATTCTGGAAGTATAAAGCAAGAGCTATGTGCATTTAATGAATCAGATGGGAATAAAAGTTGGAGTTTATCTCATCTCAGAATTATGGATTCTCAGGCTTGGAAACTACCTGAAATACCATCCAATGATACCCATTAATGAAAAAGAAAAAGAATCTTCTATAAATACCTGAAGAAATGAAGATATGGTGTTTGCTTGAAGATTCCCAGGCAGGGGAACTAAGTATCTCCCACTTCACTTTAAGAGTGCTCAAGTTATAAGAATGTTTCTTATTATATCAAGCCTAACTTTGTAACTGAAACCTAAGGTTCCCACTTCAGTTTTTGGATCCTAGAATAGTAAACTTAATTCCTCCTCCATGTTAAAAAAATACTACAAATTCTTGCACATACCTTTCCCCCATGACCCTAAGACTTTTCTTCTTTGGAATAATCTGCCAGTTTCTTCCGTTGATCTTTTATAACATACTTTTGAATCTTTCCATTATGCTGATTGACTTCTTTCATATGCCTTTAAAAGACACCTTACCTTCTATCTTAGAATCAATATTAAGTATTGATTCAAAGGTAGAAGAGCAATAAGTATTAGGTAATTGGGGTTGCTTGCCTAGGGTTACACAGCTCGGGAGTATGTTAGGATAGATTTGAACCCAGGCCCTTCCATCTACAGGTCTGGCTCTCTATCCCCTGAGTCACCTAACTATCGGTCTCTATACATCTTTACTAAATTGCTACTTGTCAACCAATTCTCTATTCAGTGATAATTTGGCATTTTGTATAATTTATGTACTTCTAAAATTTGACATTTGGATAGAATTTATATAATTTGAAATTTGACAAAATGCTGAATTTTCACTCAGATGCATTTAAAATCCTTCCATAGACACTTACTAACCATGTGATCATAAGCAAGATACTTCTCTGGTTCTGTTTCTCTCAGTTTCTTCACCTGTAAAACAGGGATAAGAAAAGCACCTGCTTTCATGGCTTATCATTTAAGGATGGGGAATCAGGAAATGGAGTAGAGGAACCAGATTATATTGGAGAGATAGCTTGAGGTCAGGAAGACATGGGTTCAAATTCTGGCTCTGACACATAATAGTTGTATGATGTTGGAAATTCACTTAATGTGTTAGATTTCTAGATTCCAGGAAGCTCCCTAAGACTATATATTACAGAGAGATACCTGCAATAGTAGAGGGAGTTTCCTTATCTGAGAATTCCTTATAGCAATAAAATTATAGATCCATTCCCAACCTACCTAATTTGGGCTTCACAATAAACCTATCTTGTAGATACTGTAGTTTTTACTTTTCTTCATTTTATAAATTAAAACACTGAGTCAAAGGTAGATTAAATAACTTCTCTATGATCATAGAATTAGATTTGGAAGCAGTTTTTGGATCCAAGTCTTAATTACACTAGTTCCATTATTCTATCTACTCTGTTTTGCTGCCTTTTCATGAAATTGAAGACTCACATTAATGGGCCTCAAAAGATCGATCACCCACACTTTTCACTTATATCATCAGGACTTTAAACACTCTTGAAGTGAAACAAGCTCTGGCAGAAACCTGATGCATTACAAAGGATCAAAAAATTGAGTCAAAATAAGCCTATCTTTCTTTAATGCAGGTAAATAAACATTTTAGAATTCAGTTTCTGAGAATTTCCATTTAAGTTTATATTATTGGCTAATGTCTCCAAGGGCTTTGATTACTCTGCCTGATTTGCAGCCATATTCTTTGTAGGAAGAAGAGGACCCTCTAAAGAGGCATTAGTCTGTATGTGAGATGTTTACTACCTTCTTTTTAATTGCCCATATTTCTTTCCTTTAATTCTGTGCTCAACTCTGTAATTAAGTGCAAGCAGCATTCAGTATGATAGGTACACAACCTAACTTATTTCAAGGTACTCATGATACCCCTGCAGGTGCCCTGTATTGTAGAACTCTTGGGTATGGCTGGATGTCTATTACCCACTGAATTTATTAATAATGATGAAAGAAAAAATTATATTCTATAAATATTTCTTATAATTATTTCATAATGTGAAAATAGTTTTATTTTTTTCTCTTTATGAAGTAATTATAAGCTACATATAGGACATTGCACTATGGCCTAGGGAGATAGAGATAAAATAATAAAAAAAACAAACAGTTGCAGCCCTCCAGTAATTTACATTGTATAAGGGTTTGGAGTGCCATGACTTATACAATAAGTTTACCAAAACAAACAATATTATATTATATATTATATATATTTGCATACATATATACATATATGTATAGGTATAAGTACACACATACATGTACATTTATGGTTGGTTGGTTGGTGTCCTTTGGAGTCAAAGTCCATACAGAATACTGTTACCTAATTTCAAAAAGAAGAGAGTACTAATATGTGGGTGTATCAGAAAAGACCAAAGATATAGTGTGGCACCTGAACTCTATTTTGTAGAAATGTTGAGAACTGTTACAGACAAAAGAGTGGTTGCCATAAACTGTGACTATGAAAATATGGGTTTCAAGACTGTGAATTGCCCAAACTGTAAAGATAATTTTTAGCGTCTTGATTTTTCTCAAAAATAAGTGGTTACATTGGGAAAAATTCCCAAATATGAATTACCCAAGTCAACTGGGTTTTATGGAGATTTTAATTAATACCAATTAAGGAATTAAGGAAATGGAGAGAGAGAGTAAGAGGAAATAGGGCCTAGGCCAATGGCCTAGGCCTTTCTCCTTAAGAGAGAAAACTAAGTCAGTCTTTAATCTCTCACCACAAGATCCTTCCAAGCAAAACTCTAGTGTTCAGAGAGACCCTCCAGTTCAACTCCTGAGCTCAACTAAGTTCAGCCACCGAGAGACTCTAATTCAGCTTCCTAAGCTGAACTAAGTCCAGAGGCCTTTGACCTCCTTTTAAAGAGAATTTTCTCCTATGTAACCTCCCCTAAATTTTCACATCTACCAATTGCAGTAGACGTTTTCCAAAGGACTGACCATTCTTAATTCACATATTATCACCTTCTTAATTCACATCTTGTTATCACCTTCTCTGGGTAGACTAAAACTCCTGAGGATTTCACACCTCTTTGCTAAGGTTGTCCCATGCAAGTTGCCTTTTGTTTGCTTGACCTTTTAGTGATTAATTTGACCTTCATAGGTATTTAGCACTCTTTTGTATTAGATCTCAAAATAGACCTAGCTTAAGGGCTTGGCCTCACTATAAGTATGGGTTGGGGACTTTTTCATTGTTCAGTAAGGAGTTTTACAACTTTATCTTCCCCTAAAGTATGCCTAAGTATGGGTGGAGTAATTTTAAAGTTCCCAATATATTGCTGATCAAGTATCTCCATAGTTTAAATGGGAATAGCCTTAACCAAATGTTTTAAGGTAGAATTTGAGCAGTTTTAAGATTCATAGAACCCTGCATCATATACCCAATGAAGTGATAGAATGATACTGTGGAGTACAGAGATAAGTCTACAGAAATTCAGGAAATTCTGTTCTTCACTGAAGGCAAAAGCTTTCTTTAGAATTATGAATTGTTAGCTAGCTAGTGTAATAGATAAGGAAGTTATCCACAAAGCCATGATGATCTAGGTGCAAAGCCTACTTCTCACTTTATGGATATTGGCTATATGATACTGGTGAAGTCACTTAACTTCTCAGAATTCTAGGCCACTCTTTCTGACTACACTGAAGAATGTATGCCAACATTCATAGAGTTTTGTCAGCAGGTAGTTCTTAAATTAATGAAAACTCAAGTCCAATCCCTATCCCAGTTAATTTTCTTAAAATTAGAATGGGATTATTTATTCCTTTAACAAAATAAATATTTTTAATATTTTACAACTCATTTATTATGATGAAACATTTCCAATATTTATTAAATTGTAAGATTTTCCTTAAGATAAATAATGCTAAAACAGAAAATGTATTTTCCTTTTCAAGACTTAATCCCTTAGGGAGTGAAATTATTAATGTATATTACCAAGGTTAATGAAATAGAGAAATTGGCTGAAAAAAGTAGTTTACCAAAATGATTAGTTAAATACAATTTTCTGAAGTTAATTGAAGTAATCAAATTCTAAAATTTTTTACTTGATGGACAACACACCAGATGGCAAAGAGGCATTTAATTTTTTTTCTCCTCATGTGGATTCTTCTCTGCTCAAAGTAAGAGTTATACTGACTGATCAAAATGTGGATGAGAACCTTGAACTGAAATGTTAATGTTTCAACCTGTCACATCCAGGGTATCATTACAAAAGGCATTTTCTGTTTCATGAGTTTCTCATTGCTCTTCATCAAAAAAGTTAACAAATTATACTATTAAACTAAAAGGAAGCTGTTTTCTTTTTTCCCTATATCTTCATCTTTCCTAATGAATTTGTAATTGGATTATACTTTTAGGTTAAAAATATCAAAGAAAGAAATAATGGATTTAGTGGAATCCTAGCCTTGAAACCAAAAGAATTGGCTTCAAGTGCTCAATTCTATGTGACCTCAAATAAATCTCATACTTCTGAGGTTCATTTGTAAAATAATCCCACTGATCTTGAAAATCAAGAGTTCTCTCCATTTCTAGTACTAAATAATTACACATTATATGATATTATTAAATAAAATCACATATATGATTACATATACTTTTCTATGCCATAGCCAAAGGACCACATTATCTCAATATTTAAATATATTGCAATAGAAATGGGAAATAATTTCTAATTCATGAAATGGTCTAATTTTTGAAGTGATCCACTGAACTGACATCACTAACACTGAGCAATCTTCAAATTTTTCCCTTTGATTTTTTAACAGTTTCAAACAAGGAAGTTTTAATTTTATTCATTATCAAACTGTCCCAACTCAAATAATTTATGCTCTCAAGTTTAATCTTAAGAGAAATTGGTTTATATTCATGGGGCAGGATGGAACCAGAGTTTAACCCCATAGGATGTACCAGTGGATAAATATGAATTCCCATATTTTCCCAAAATGTCTTTGCCTTTTGAAGGTGACACTGAAGAATTCCTCCATTTTAGTAGTGTTGGAAGTCAAAAGTAGCTGAGGAGCAATTTTCAGGTGTTGAGAGAGCTCCAAAGAGAGACCCTGGGAAGCGAATGATGGGAATCACTGCTTCACATTTGAAAGCAATTTAGAAATTCTTATACCTGAAGTGCAATTCACTGGAGATGGTCTTACATTCTCTTCCTGAAGATTTATGGATGAACATCTTATTAACCGAAGGTGTTTCCTGATTGGTACTAGGAATGCATGTTGCTAGTGCACTTTGAAATGAAAAGAAAAATTAGAGCAAAATATTGTTTTGCCAAATATTATTTTTGTCCAATTACTGTCTTGTGAAAAGGCATCAAAGGAAATATACATATATATATATGCATATATATACATATATAGGCCATATCCATACAGTCAATGCAATTTAAGTTACTTGATTGAAAAGACTGTTTTATTTTTATTTTTTATCCCTAACACCTAGTATAGAGCATACACATATTAAACATTTAGTAAATATTTATTGAACAATGGAGAGTGAGAAAGAATAAGTTTGAGTGCAATATCAAGAAAACAAGGTATTGTGAATCAATAAGGATGAGTTAGCCAATAGCTTCAGGAACATAAAGAGAAAAAGATTTGAAAAAGGAGCCATTACATAGGGCAATTAGGCTGCTATGTTTCTTTGAACAGACCAACTATCATTTTGTTTTAAACCTAGAATTTAGAATACAAGGGTTTGAGTAGTATGTGGATGTCCTTGGAAATTCCTTAATTTTCTTTTAAATTACACAATCAACAATTAAAACATAACAGCTATTTGCCCAATTGTCCTGTCCATCATAGTGACAAAACTAATACTTGTTTTAAGCTAGCTGCTTGAATGGAAAGAGAATGGAGAAATTCTCGATTTCTTAATTTTCACTCTTGCTAGTATGAGAATGTTCTTCTGAAGCTTATGGGATAAAGTTGTATAATATTTTATTGTCAAATTAAATAAGATTCTTTTGTTTAATGCTGCAATCCTCAAGGAGTCACATGGAATGAAGAAAATTTCATTTTGTTCACCCAAGAGGAACAAGAGTTTTCAGTTTAAACTAGTTTTTCCCATTGGGAAAACTTATAACAGGAAACTCTGCAATTCATAGAGGTGTAGTTGAGCTACTGTTTTGGACCTTAGTTGTAGAACAAGTTATTGAAGAAATATAACCTAGTTTTATTGAAAGCAGAAATCATGGTTCCTGAACACTATTCCAATTGATTTCATTTCCTGCTCCCATACTTGCTATCCAAGGAAAAAAAATAAACAGAGTAGCTCTGCTGTGACTATTTTTTTCTCTCTAATATTTACTCTTATAACCCCTCTTAAAATACTCTGGCACATTTTTTGGTGCTCATAATAAGCTCGAAATGTAAAATTTCCACAAACCTAGGCATCCTTATTAGATCTTGGGATGCAGCAGTCTGAACAGTTGGTGGAAGTTGGAATTTCCCTTATATCAATAGGAATGACAAAAGAGGTGAGGAATTGGAGACAATGAATATAGATTATTGTTTCTAGAATTTTGGCAATGAATAGAAGCATTGAAAGACAGCGCAACATAAAAGGATACAAGGATCAAGAAATAGGCTTTTGTTGTCACTATAAGCCCTTCTTGCTGTTGTTTTATTGGATGGGGAATATCTAACCTTTTTTGGAGGAAAAGAGGACTTAGTAGTGATCTAATCCATAAAACAACAATATTAAAGAATAACAGTGATTCAATAAAGTTTTCCTTCGTTAGGAGGAAACTAATGGAGCTTTAAGATGAAAGAAAGAACTTCAAAATCCACATTAAAGTATTTGGCAAAAAGAGAGTAAAAACTGGCAAAAATATTGTGATTTCAATCCCCAAGAATTGTGATTCATGATTTTTGATACCCAAGATGTTTTAAACTTATGCTCTTTAAATTTTTATAATTCCAAATTACTTTATTGAATGATTATACCAATTCACAGCTAAACCAAATGGCCATTGGTGTATTCATATTTCCATGACCCCTCTAATATCAAATGTTCCATCTTGTGTCAATTCAGTTTTCTGATTATTAGGTAAAATCTTAGATTTGTTTTCATTTGAATTTCTCTTTAAATGAGCATTTTGAAGATTCATTCATAGCTTTGAGCTATTTTAAATTATTTTCTAGTTGTATTTTTTATTTATGCAAAGTCTTTTTATTTCATGTAATTAAAATTATGTTTTATCCTTTTAGTTGGCTTCTATTTATAAAAATGGAGATTTGAACCCTAGACTTCAATCCCCAGAAGTCCTTGATAGTTCGCAGAATTCCCTATAATCTCACATGAATTGAACCTGGGCGGAGAACAAAATTTGTGTTTAAACTGACTGTACCGCTGATTTGCTCGCTCTTCTTCCACTTCTAAGCACAGGCAGGCAAGATGTGAGTGGCTGTGAATGGGCTATGTGCCCTATGCATGTGCTTTCTTATTTTGTATTTTCTTTATCCTTGATTTCTAATAATCTTTAATAAACCTCTAATATATAATACTTTTAGTAGAGAAACTAATTTAACTGTTACATATTCTTTGGTTAACACATTCTATAGACCTTTTCCCAATATTTCATATGCTATCCTAAACCTCAGACTACCCAACCTATATTGTAATTGGATTCATCTGCTAATATAATGCCATTCTAAGTTCCTCGTCTGTGTTTCTATTCATGTTTCCAATTTCACAATGAGGTTGTAGGTTAATAAAACATGAATATCTTTCTGAATATCAATAATAGTATGCTTTGTCAACTAAAAAGAAGGGAAGATAGGAGCTCCCCACTTGATCAACAATATTAACGTCCCTACATTATATTATTCATGATCATCAATAGGATTATATCAACTAGATAATGCTTTCTATTAAATAGAAACTTGAAGAGAAAATAAATGGTTTTAGAATTTTAAAAATCAGAGACAGTATTTGATGTCCACAATGAAGAACTTTTTATGAAAATTAGCCCAGAACAAGTATAGGTGAGATGTTATGGATATACTCATAAATCTTATGAATAAATCTTATAAATAAAAGCTTTACTGACAGTTGTTTTTGAGAATAATTCTTAATTTCAAGCAAACTATGAATCTTCTCTTTAGGTGATACAAATTACTAACAAAAAGTTTTTTTTTTAATTTGAAGTTTTGAAATTGTTCATTGTCACATCATTTGGTACATACACTAATTGGTACTTTAATCAGGCTCAACCTAGATAAAAATGAGAATAGATTGTTCCCACTGAGTATGACAATGAAATAGCATAAGTCACCAGTATGTTGATTCTATAAACGATATTTAAGACAGAGTAGTTTATATATGAAATCATCAAAACACAAGTTCTGTTGTTTTAGAAATATTGTTGAATTTCCATCCAAAATTATTAGGTTGTTTTCTCCTTTGAAGGAGTAATAATCATTCATTTTATGCATACCTCAAATTTCTAAAGGGATTTTCTTACAGTAACCTTGTAACCATTGTATTGCAAGTATAATTGTACCTGTTTTATAGATGAAAAACCTAGAATTCAGTTTCTTATCATGTCACCAATTAAATGTCATAATGTATTCAGACTTGCATTTCTCCTGATGTTCCACTCTTTTCACTACACGCAACCATTTTTCTTCTTGAGGTATTTAAAATCATTAACCATTGGATGTCATTGAAACTCCTATTTTCATGACCACAAGATTAGCTAGGTACCCCCTCCACCAGGGGTTGGTAATTTATTGTCTGACAGCAAAATTCCCAGTAGAATGTGAGCTCCTCAAAGGCAGAGACTGTCTTTTACGTTTCTATCTCCATCATTTGGCACAGTGCCTGGAACAGAGTAGCCACTTAATAAATGTTAATTTCCTGTTTCAACATGTATATACTAATGGGAAATAAAACACAAGAAACTTCAATATAAGGAATAACAAAAAGATAAGGTTGAATTTTTAGCTTTGAGAGAAGGAAATATTTTTAAAATATGCTGAAAATCTAGTTATCCCCTTTCAAACCTCACTTCATAGGAATAAAAACAACATCATTTTTTGCATGGAAATGCATGAACTCTCCTAAAAAAACTAGTAGAAAAATTATAATTATGTCTGTAGGCCTAGAGAGACCAATATCAGAGGATTCATCTTTAAAAGGGCAAACTGAAAATATCAATGTGTTTCAAAAATGTTTTCTTAATAATTTTCATTTTATCATCATAGTCACTTTTAGATATATCCTTCTTTGCCAAAACCAATTGCAAATTGACTCTTCCTTTGCAAGAAAGAAAAAGTTAAGCATAATGAACTAGCAGACACATCTTACAACACATTCATCATTCTCCATCTGTAGTCTTCCATTTCTCTCTTGAAATTACAGAGATACTTCCTTGTCTATTTTCTGTGTACATTTGGCTATTAGTATAACTAATCAGACTTTGTCCAGGAAATATCAAAGAGAACATTATTCCAAGGAAGTTTAGCTAAATAATTTTCTATTCTATGGAATTTGAGGGCTAAAGGATGCTCTGCAAATAGTCCAAGACTTGACCATCAAGTCCAAGCAATTAAGGGGGGAAATGGACATGGGAAAGATCAAATTACATGACAACCCTTCTCAGGGAGGTTTTGAATTGAAAGAAGGTGATTTAAGATGCAGGTGCCTGGCATCTATAAAATCCCATTGTCATATCCAGGTTCTTATAACCTGCTTATGTATCTATTCCAAATTATAAACTATGCTCTCTTCAATATTTCTTTTACAAAAGCATCAGAGCTTTATTAATTCAAAGCAAATATATATTTAATTTAGCATCATTATCTCTCCAATTCAGGTATGTGATTTCATTGGTGTAGGGAACTGAGTGTGCAATTCAGTGTTGATTTGTAAATTGCCCATCATCTGTAATCTGCGAGTTGCTTAGTGGAACCCAGTAGTTGACTGATTTGGTCCTGATAATGAAGCTAGTGTGAGTCATTGATAGGATGTGAATTCTACTCTTTCTGACTACAAGTGTGATTATTCAACATACCAGGGGATGGTAGACAAAAGTCTGAGGGCCAAATCCAGGCTGCTAACTTTTTACCACTCCATCCCTTGAACTATATAGTTTGCCAATCCTGGAACTATATCATTCTGCATCCCTAATTAAGCTGCAAAACAAAGGAAATAACAAGGCAAATGCTGTAATAGTAGTATAATTTACCTCAGAATCCTGTGCCACTGCTAGAACAAGAGTGGAGAACTTGTACAGAAAAAGCGTAGTCAAATGGCATAGGGTGATCAAAGAAGGTGTGTATGTGAGAGAAAACTTTAACTAGAGAAATCACATTTTATGTGAAATGTCTCTCTGTCTGTTCAGGTACATATTATTGCTTAAGATGTCATCTTCTGGGATACTTTTTTCCCCTGAGTTTTTATTTCATTTATAATTTCTTTTATGCTCCATCTTCTAGCTCTCTACTGAACTTCAGATACTCAGAGGTCTCTTTCCTGGAGGAGAATCACTACTGCTCTTTTAGGACATACCTTTGAGGCCATTTTATCTATTTTTGTTAGTCAGACCCATTCTATCATTTTAACTAGTTTGCTCCTTCCAAACTATATCTCCCTGAGATTTGAGTCTAGCAGAATTATTTCCTTTCAACTAACATTCACGTGTAAGAGGTACATGTAAATTACTTCTGGCAAGAGTAGAGTCGGACAGTGGAACTGGTAAATGTGCATTCCTGATGACATCAAAATCCATGTTCTTCCTATATATCAATGCTCAGATGAGCTAAAATAGCAGATCACTGCATGGAAGTCAAAGAAGAAGGGCATTTGAGCTTCTGGTGAGGGCAGAGACTTGAACGTTTAATGTGAGGCTTTTGTCCAGTTATTTTCAGGGACTTTTGTAAGGTGGTGTTACAGATGCTCAATCCAAGTTTTAGTGAGATGTATAAAAAGAAGTGAAAAAAATAATTTTTTGACATTTTATCAGTTTTAAAATTTTCACATTTTTAAAGCTGAAACTTCAGAGATCAAATCAATCTCTTCAGTGTACAGATAAGGAAACAGAAATCCAAGAAAGTTAAAAGACTTCTACAAGGCCATACAAGTAGTCAGTGAGGCCATTAGGACTGGAATAAAGATCACAAAATAATACCTCTTTCAGAATATCTGAAGCAAAATGTTTTAGAACTATTTTTCCTAATTATAAAAGAAAGCATTTTCTATTAAATTTTTTGTCACTTAATATATTATGTTGATTTTATCTTTAACTGTTGTTCAGAAAATAATACCAATTAAGTGTTATCTACCTTTTCCTATTAAAAATAACCTGTATAGAAAAGACTAGATAAAAACAAAACCAAATTATTTGATGATTAAAAATACTTAGGAATTCTAGTTTATCTCCTCTACAGTTAACTTTCCCTAGATAATTTTATATTTTTAAAAATTCTCCCCTCACATAACATTGTGTAATTTCTTGATGTTTTATCTGTTTTTCTTTTATATTTTCCCTTTTAAAAAATGTCATTCCCTTTGCAATGCAAATTAACATTTCAAAGATTGGTTTTAATATACATTTTTCTGCTCTGCGATACCAGGAGTGGTGGAGTGGGAAAAGCAGTACTGCAGAGCAGCAGTATCCAAATATTTAGAACTCAGAAATTATTAATAATATAATATAATGCATATACACTTTATAGTATATGCATGTACATCATTTATAAATTATGTAATTATATTACTATAATTATATCCATCCTAAAACATACACAAGATAACAATGAAAAAAGGATATGCAAAAGATAAAATAATATTTTGAAAATAATATTTTTAATGGAATAAAATATATTTTTTGTCTCCTTCAAATGTTACTAATGATATTTTGTGAGAGAAATGCAAGTGAATCTGCTTCATTATTTTTGAAAATTTTGATGTCATTTTTGCAATATAGTCATAGATTTAAATCTCTGAGTTTGAAATGTTTAAATACACTTAAGGAGATTATTTTAATATTTTAATATTTAATGATTTTAATAATTAGTAGAGCTGAAAAAACTCACAAAGATAGGTTAATGTACATGAAGTACATTCATCAAAGTAGGTGAAGTACATCATTTTCTGAGTCTATTAAATTCTGGTATTCATTAAATAATTTTTCTACCAATTATGCCAGGTTATTTTTGTTGAAAAATGATTAGTAAGTTTTGACATATAGATGTGTCAAGCTTTTCTGAATGAAGGAGGTGATAGAAGTGTGTTAGAGATAAGCTTTCTTTGGGCTATTTCAGGAAGCATGGTATGTAACACATACCTACATTGGAGACAGGCCTCAAGTACTTTGGAATAAAATTTCAACCACCTTTTATCACATTTGGAAGACCTCTGAAATAATAACAACTACATTAATTTGCTAAAGGACCAGGTTCTAGATTCTCAGCAATGCTGTCTGCTTAATTTTGAACATTAGCCAATCAATTCCACTCTTTGTACATCAGTTTCCTTATCTATAAAACATGGAGAATGGAATAGATTGTATCCAAATCTCTTCCAACTTTAATAGTTTATGACTATTTGATTCTTGAAGAAGACAACAGATATTTTCCGAGTGATAATTTATATTTGAGTCATTTTTCATTTGAGTCATTATTCATTCCTTTCAGAGATGAGAAAGGAAAAAAGTACAATGAAACTAGACTAGGAATATGAACAAGAGGAGAAATAATTCATTTCCAACTACCTTTGACATTTTGGGTAGAGGGGGGAAAGAGACAAAGAGTCTGCTGCTGAAAGGAGAAGGAAGAAAACTCATACATCCACTAATAGCAACATTAGTTACTTTGCTCTTGAAAAGTCTTCACAGAAGGCTTTAAAGGGAAAAGCTGCATGCACTCCCATAAGTTAAAATCCCTCTTTTAGTAAAAGGCAGGCAACCAGATGGATTATTTCTCAGAAATATTATATTTACCTCATATTTTCTTTCATTGAAGAAATTTAATAGGAGGAGGAGTTATATGGAAGGAGAAGGGTATAATATTATTTTAGAAATACAAACAGTTTCAATGCTATATGAGCAGAGGGTAAATCATCTTTATAAAGGTGAATTTGAACTATGCTTATCAGCTCTTATGTAAAAAACAAAGAAACAGACAAAAAACATGCTTATTCAACAGTCGTTGAGTACTCTCTGTACAGGGTGGGTAGACATAGACACCAAGCCCACTTAAATCACTTTCAGAAAAATAAGTTACCATGATGTCCTCCTTTTATGCCAAAATTCATTTTGTTAGTAAGTCCTAGAACAAGTATTCTCTATTTCCCCTACATGACAATTCAATTTATTCTGATGACTCTGTTCTTCTGAGTGAAAATAAAATGGTAAATTATTATTCATCCTTAATAATTTTGTCAAAAAGAAAAGTAAGCTAGAAATATAGACTGAAAATAAGTAGTAATGAAATGACATCAAGATCACTGAATTTGGAATTACAGAATGCTATTTAGAATCCTATTTCTGCAGCTATGTGACCTTGGGAATATATATATATATATATATATATATATACATATATATATGTATATATATATACATATATATATGTATATATATATATGTATATATATATATATATATATATATATATAATTCCTTTAATCCCTAAATCGTGAACTTCTCTCTACTTCTCTTTCCTGTGTTATTGGGCTGGGAGGGGTTAATTCAAATGATTTAAGGATAATGCTAGAATATTCTGAGGCTATTTAAAAATTCATGAAATCTAATAATCTTTGAGTAGGAGATCACAGATATCATCTAATTCCACCTTCACTTGAAGCAAAAATTCTATCTATAATGTGATAGAGGTTTCAAACCCCAGAACTGGAGTTACAGTCAGAGAAATTGACAGAATCTCAGCCAAAGCATGGTAGGTACCCCAGGAGATGTTCTGGAAGCTTGGGAGAGCAAGAATTTCTGTCAGAGAGAGGCAGTTGGCTCTCAATCCAGAGAAAGCCTAAGGAGAAGTCTGGTCAAGAATTTGCTCCTGAGGAAAGACTTAACTCTTCTCCTTGTGATTGGACACCCTTCTCCCCACCGATTCCCAACTGAAGAGGAAGTTGGAGAAGTCAACCAGCTGACAAGATCATCTCACCCCTCCTGGTGCCCTGGATCTGAATTGTGCTCATGGGCCAAGAAGAGGGCCATCCAAGCTTTAATCTCAGGGGCCCAAAGCTGCCAAGGCCCAGGTTCCCCAACTTGAAGAGGGAGATAAGGGTAGCTAGAATAGGGACACCTTTTCCCCTCTTTCCTCACAAAAACCCTTCCTGCAGCCATTTCCCTGTGTTAATCCCAAATTGATTCAGTTAGAATAAAGTTTGTCTTTTTTCCCCAACTGACTCTAGTGTGAGTGGGAAACAGTTCCAGCTTAAGGGGGAGGGTAACTCTCTCTGAGGAAAGATATTAGTAGTAGAGGGAAGTCAAGAGGCAGTTTGGGGTATACCTGAGGGGAGGCTGAAGGGGGGAACTACTCACTCCCCCTCTCCTCTCCCTTGGCCAAGTTAAATAGCAGCTGTCTCCCCTGAACCCCAATTTGAGAGGGGAGGTTTCTACTCTTTCTCTCTACTGACAGGCTTAACCCTCTATTACATAAATAAACCTGTGAATTAAGTATACTGCATTTGTTTGTACTTTTTCAGGGTAAGGGATTTAACTAGCTTTAGGAAAGATCATTTTTATATAATTTAATTGTACCAAAGTTCTTCTTTCTATTGACCTCAAATCTATACCTTTGCACCATCTAATTATCTAATTGATTCTTAACCTGCTTACTGACAAAATAATTCTAACCCTTTTTTTACATAATAGTAATTAGGCTCTTAAGGAAAGAAATAGGTCAATTAAAATGAACAAATGTGTATTAAGTGGCTCCAAGGAACATTATAGATAAGAGTCATTGTGAGAATGTAAGACCTGGGTTCTAGTCCAATCTCTAATGTAAATTAACCTAAGTTATCCCAGATAAATCACTTATCCTTAATGATCTGGGCAAATCTCCAAAATAAGAGAAATCATAGACAAATTGCCAATATTCATCAAAAGGATATTTCCTCAATTGGAATTCCCACACTAGGGAAGTTGCAGGTGTTCACAAAGAAAAAAAGACAATGAAAATCATTTCATTACGTGCTAAGAATATGAGGGAGGGAAAAAAAAAACTCCTATGGCTTCATAACATAAATGCATACTTACCTGGTATGCAAAAGGTTAGAGTGTAAGTTGGATATTGTGGTCCTCATTTCAAATCCCATCTTTGTAACATGACCAGTGATAGTGGATACAGTATTCAAGTTAACTGTGAATCAGTTTCCTTATGTAAAATTAAGATGACAAAATTAGATGATCTTCAAGATCTGTGATTGTATAAACTTGGGTATACTGTCCCAGTAGGTGGTCCTCAGTTATATCATCTCAACTAAAAAGTTTGGCAGCAATGTCAATGAGGCTCATTAAAAAAAAACAAAACTCACAGAATTATCACCATTTGTTTTTCAGTGGTTATTATGAAAATATAACTAATTCAAACAGGTGCAGCTATTATACAAGGAGTTCACAGCCAAGGTGATGGAATGATAAAGAAACTCCAAGAGATCTCCCAAATTCACTTAATATTAACTATTATTAAAAGTGCCTCAAAATGAATTCCAGAGCTGTCAAATGAACAAAAGGATGGAGTGAAATAATTTTCCTTAGATATAAGGAACTTAGATGTAAGCAACAAAGATCTATTTCATTGGGGGTAAGAAATAAGTGTAGTCTACCAAGGTAGTATCTGGGCAAACCAACAGCAGGCCTCACTCCAGAAAGCTCAGTGACCTACTGAACAGGACCACTAGTGGTCAGGTCCCCATGATTTCAGTGCAAGAATCTTGGGACATTTATCCTTCAACATCTGGAGCAGAGTACAACTTTAGCATAGAGTTAAAAGTCAAGAAATAGGATAGAAAATTGATCAAACAACAAAAAATAACCTGATCATGGGTTACAAGGTTACAGGGAAGATAAAAACATAAGAACCAATAATACCAATTATGTCAAAATGGCTACAGGTAAAACTTCAAAGAAAAATGTAAAATGGTTTAATGCCCCAAAGAATCTCCTGCAGGAATTCAAAAAGGATTTAAAATAACAAATAAGAAAAATAAAAGACAAGAGAATGATAAAAGAGGATAATGAAAAAAAGTCAACAGCTTGATAAAGGAAGCATAAAACATAGGGGGAAATATACAAAACTCTGAACTAAAAGTTTCTTAAAAAGGAGAATCTGCCAAAAAGAAAGGGAGGTACAAAAGCTCAATGAAGAAAATAATTCTTTAAAATTAGAATTGGACCACTACTGGGTCTATATCCCAAGGAGATAAATAAAAAAGGGGAAAGAGTGCCATATCAATCAAACTACTAAAATTGTTCTTATAAATTTAGAAAAAAAATAACAAAGCTCATCTTGAAGAACAAAATACCAAGAATATCAAGGAAAATAATGAAAACAATTCAAAGGATGGTGGCCAAGCAGTACCAAATCTTAAACTGTACTATAAAGCAGTGGTCATCAAAACAATATGGTACTGGCTAAGAAACAGAAGGTCACTGGATCAATGGAATAGACTAGGGGTAAATGACTTGAGCAAGCTAATATTCAATAAACCCAAAGATACCAGCATTTGGGACAGGAACTCACTATTTGAAAAAAAAACAGCTGGGAAAATTTGAAAATATTATGGGTAAAATTAGGTTTAGAACAACATTTTACACCCTATACCAAGATGAATTCAAAATGGGTAAATGACATAAATATAAAGAATGAAATCATGAATAAATTAGGTGAACATAGAATAGTATATCTGTCAGATCTGTGGGAAAGGAAGGAATTTAAGAGCAAGCAAGTAATAGAGAACATTACAAAAGGTAACATTAATGACTTTTGATTATATCAAATTAAAAAGGGTTTGTACAAACAAAACCAATGCAACCGAAATTAGAAGGAAAGCAACACACTGGAAAAAAAATTATAACAAAACTCTCTGACAAAGGTTTAATTTCCCAAATAGAGAAGGAACTAAGTCAAATCTACAAAAAATCAAGCCATTCCCCAATTGACAAATGGTCATGAGATATGAATAGACAGTTTTCCTATGAAAAAATCAAAATTATCAATAATCACATGAAAAATGTTCTAAATTCCTCCTGATTAGAGAAATGAAAATCAGAAACAAAAATGATGTGCCACATTATACCTATCAGATTGGCCAATATGACAGCAAAGGAAAGAAATAAATGTTGGAGGAGATGTGGCCAAATTGGGATACAAATACACTGCTAGTGGAGTTGTGGATTGATCCAACCTTTTTGGAAGGCAATTTGGAATTATGCACAAAGGACTTTAAAAGAATGCATGTCCTTTGATCCAGCCATACCACTTTTCAGTTCTGGGAGGGGGGAGGTAAGAGGGATAGGCAAAATCGTGAATTATGTAACCATGGAAAATATCCTTAATAAATTAATATTTTTTTAATTTTTTATTTAGAATATTTTTTCATGATTGTATGATTGATGATCTTCCTCAGGATCCACCATCTCTTCCTTCCTTCCCAGAGTCAACAAGCAGTTCCACTGGGTTATACAAGTATCATTGTTCAAAATCTATTTCCATGTTATTCATATTTGCATTAGAGTGACTGTTTAACATCAAAATCCTAATCATGGCCTTATCACATGATGTGGTCTATCATATATTTTTCTAATGCATTTCTGGTTTCACAGTTCTTTCTCTTGATGTGGATAGCATTCTTTTTCCTAAATTCCTCTGGGTTGTCCTGTTTTTAATAATTGCCTTAATTTCCTCTTCATTAGAGGTGGGATTGCCCCTTTTATCTTTGATATTGTTAATTTGATTTTCTTCTTGTTTTATTAGACTGACTAGTACTTTATTTTATTTGTTTTTTTTTCAATGTACCAGCTACTAGTTTAATTTATTAATTCAATATTTCTTTTACTTTCAATTTGATTAATTTTTCCTTTAATTTTTAGAATTTTCAATTTGTTTTTTCCCTGGGAATTTTTAACTTGTTCTTTTTCTAACTTTTTAAGTTGCGAGTCCAATTCATTGATCTCTGCCCTTTATTTTTTTTTTTTTTGATATAGGCACTCAGTGATATAAATTTTCCCCTGAGCACTGTTTTGGCTATATCCCACAGGTATTAATTTGATGCCTCCACATTGCCATTCTCTTTAATGAAGTCTGTAATTATTTCTATGATTTCTTCCTTGGCCCACCTGTTTTGAAGAGTTAGATTATTTAATTTTCAATTGCACCATGTACTGCTGAGAAGAAAGTATATTCTTTTTTATCCCTGCTCAGTTATATAGATATAATATAATATATAATATATAATATAATATAATAGATATCTTCAGATATCTATTAACTCAAATTATTTTATCATTTCATTTACTTTTCCTTCATATGTATTTTTTTGTTTTCCTTTATTTAGATATGAAAGGGGAACCTTAAGATTCCCAACTAATATTGTCTTGCTATCTATTTCCTCCTTGAGCTCCTTCAATTTTTCCTTTAGAAATCTAGGTACTAAAACCATTTGGTTCATAGGTGTTTAGCATTGATATAACTTCATAATTTATAGTACCTTTTAACAAAATGTAATTTACTTCCTTATCTCTTTTAATAAGATCAATTTCTACTTTGGCTTTGTCTGTTATCATGATTGTTTCTCCTGCTTTTTTACTTTAGATGATGCATAACATATTCAGCTCCAGCTTTTTAATTTGTGTGTGTCACTCTGGCTCAAACAACATATAGTAGGATTCTGGTTTTTAATCAACTCTGAAAGTAAGAAAATTATTGAATCAATAAATAAAACTAGAAGCTAGCTTTGTGAAAAAATAAATCATTTATTAATTTTATTTTTAAAAATAAAGAAGAAAACCAAATTTCCAACATCAAAACTGAAAAGTGTGAATTCACCACTAATGAAGATATAATCAAAACAAGTATTAGGAGTTACATTTGCTCAATTGTATATTGTTAAATCTGATAATCTAAGTGAAATTAACAAATAATTACAAAATTTTAAATTGCCCATAATAATAAAAGAGAAAATAAAATACTTGAATAACCAAAAACCCAGAAGAGTAAATTGAATAAGTCATCAATGTACTTCCTTGGAAAAAACCCCTAGGTTGGGTGGGCTCACAAATGAATTCTACTGAAAAATTAAAGAACAATTTATTTAAATCCCAATACTATATAAACTATTTAGGAAAATAGACAAAACCCAAAATACTTTTACTACACAAATATAGTGCTGCTACCTAAACCATAGAGTGAAAACAGAGAACAAAAACTATAGACCAAATTCCTCAATGAATAGTGATGCGAAAAATTAAATAATATATTATCAAGAAGATTAAAGTAATATGTCACAAGGATTATTCATTATGACCAGGTGGGATTTATATAAGGAATGTAGAATATTTCATTATTATGAGAACTACCAGCAAAATTGTCCATATCATTAGTAAAATTTACAGATATTATATGATTATCTCATTAGATGCAGAAAAAATATTTTGACAAAATACATCAACCATTATTAAAAATAGAACATAGGAATAAAGGGAGCTTTTCTTAAAATGATGTCATATCTCTAAAAGCATCAGCATTTCTAAAACACAATTATGAAACAATTTTCATACAAATAATGTCAGATCTAAATAATCAGAAAAAATTAATCATTGATGGGTAAGCCAAATTAATACAGTAAAATGACAATTCTACCTAAATGTATTCATTTTATGCTAATGAAACCACCAAAAATAGCTTCCAAAGATAGAAAAAATAATAACAAAATCAACAATAGGGCAAGAATATCAAGACAATGAATGAGGAAAAAATGTGAAGGAAGTTGGTTTCACCATGCCAGATCTCAAACTGTATTAGCCTCTATACATACCATCTATTTAAAAATGATAATAATAATAATAATAATTGATTAATTGATTGAATTTATGTTTGAAAAATTGCTCTTGTACTTCGTCTTTATTTAGGACTGACTTTTTGAGCTAACAAATCTGTAGAGAAGAGAAAGATTCCTTTCACTGGAGTGGGAAGAGACTAGAGACTGGGAGACTAATGGTTCAGGTTGTAATAGTTCAGGTGAGGAGGGCAAACACTGGGTTGGTGGCAGCATATGAGGAGAGGAGAGATGATGCAAAGATAGAATCAATAGGCCTAGGTCACAGATCAGATATGGAGAGTAAGAGAGATTGATGAGCTAAAGATTACACCTTAGTTGTAAACCTGTATGACTGGGAATATAGGAGGGCTCTTTATAATTATAGGAAAGTAGGAAGAGGTTAAGGTTTTAGGAAAAAAACACAAGTTAAGTTTTAGATATCTTGAGTTTAAGGTGTATATTTTATATCCAGTTTGAAGTATATAGGAGGCTGGGGCTCAGGATATTACCTTGGGCTTGAGCTGGGGCTCTGGGGCTCATTCTGGGCTTACACTAAATAGGTGCATTATGGACTACATTGAACTAAGATATTTGGGTCCTTACTGGAGACTTGGGCCAGGACTCTGAGCCTCCTCTTGGGCTTGTAACCAGCAGGTACACAGCAGACTGCCTTTTGTTAGGGCTTGGGGACCTGACTTCAGACTTGGTTAGAGTTCTAGGGCTCCTTTTGGGCTTGGGTCACCAGATATACTGTATACTACATTACTCTGTAGTTTAGGAGCTTGCTCCAGGGTTGGACAAGGACTTTATTCCTCCCCTGACACCAATCAGGCAAACCATGGATTATTTTGCATTAGGATTTAGGACCTCATTGCAGGCTTGCACTATGGTTTGGAATTTCAAGGAGTGGCTTTGGGGTATGCTCTGCGATTGGTTTAGGGAGGGGACCAGGGTTTTGATGTTACTTTGGGTCCAGGATTAAGATTTTGAGAAATAGGCATCAGTGGGGTATGCTTCTCTTGGCTTTCTCCTATGCTGGTTGGTGTGACCTTGGTGCAGTCTACACTTCTTTCTCAGCCCAGTGAAACAGAACGTCTCTAACTACCTTCCAAATTACTTTATGTTGTAGAATTGTTTCACTCTTTCCCTTGTTGGTTCTCCCACTCTAGTATTTGTTTCAAAGTATTATTTTAAGGTCGCTAGGAAAGGACCCTTAGAGACATTGGTAGTTTCCATCCCTCTACTCTGTCATCATGGCTCTATCCCCAGATCCAAGTGTTTTTTTTTTTAAAGAACTGACTATTTTATAAAATGCTTGAAAAAGTTAAGAACAACAAAACTAAAGGCCAGACTCTCACACCATACACCAGGGTAAAGTAAAAATAAATAGTTGACCTAGAAATAAAGGATGATACCACAGATTTAGGGAATATGTAAAAGCTTACCTGTCAGACTTATGAATAAGGGGAGAATTTATGACAAAACAAGATATAGAGAATAGTATTAAAAATCAAATGGATAATTTTGATTACATTAAATTAAAAAGATTTTGTTAAAACAAAACCAATGCCACCAGTATTAGAAGGGAAACGACAGATGGGGGTGGAGAGAATGATAGCAAATGTCTCTGCCAAAAGGCTTGTTTCTCAAATACATAAAAATGAGTCAAATTTTTAAGAATATTAAGTATTCTTGTATTGAAAAGTAGTCAAAGGATATGAATAGGAAGTTTTCAGAGAAATAAATTAAAACTATCCAGTCATATGAAAAAAAATGCTCCAAATAAGTATTGACTAGAGAAATGCTAATTAAAACAACTCTGAGCTACCATCTCATACCTATCAGATTGACTAACATGACCAAAAAGGTAAACAATAAATGCTGAAGGGGATGTGGGCAAACTGGGATTCTAATAAACTGTTGTGGAAGTGTGAAATGATACAACCATCCTGAAGAGCAATAAGGAGCTATACTCAGAGGGTCATAACATTATACATACTCTTTGATATAGCAATACTGCTACTGGATATATATCCCAAAGAAATCAGAGATAAGGGAAAGAGACCTACCTGTACCCAAATGTTTTCAGCAGTTCTTTTTGTAGTGGCAAAGAACTGGGAATTTAGGAGTTATCCATCACTTGGGGAATGGATGAACAAGTTGTGGTATATAATTGCAACAGAATACTATTGTGCCATAAGAAACAATGGACAAGATGAGTTCAGAAAAAGCTGGAAAGTCTTACATGAACTGATGCAAAGTTAAGTGAGCAGAACTAGGAAAACACTATATACAGTGACATAAATATTATATGATGATCACTTGTGAAAGACTAAATAATTATCAGCAAAACAAATTTCCAAGATAACCACAAAGGATTCATAATGGAAATTCTATCTCCAGCCAAAAAAGAAACTGTTGTAATCTGATTTCAGATCAAAGCATACCATCTTCTACTTTATTTTCTTCATGAGACTATTATTGGATTTGGGATTCTTGTATTCTATCATGACATGAGAGATACAGGAAGGAAGGGTTGAAGAAAATCTAAATTCTAAAAATTCCAGAAAACAATTGTCAAATTTTTTTCTACATGTAAGTAAAATAATAATTCAAATTTTTTAAAAAGAGTATACATACACATATATTATACCATTGATTCACATATGTTTAGTAATTATATTATTTCATTATGTTTGTTTCCTTTTAGCAAAATATAGTTTTCCCAAATATTTCTTTTAATCAGCTCTGTTTTTGCCTTTACTTCATCTAAAATCATGATGACTTCCTGACTTTTTAACTTTAACTAAAGAATAATAGAATCTTCCCCAGCCCCAGTTTCTTAACTCTGTATGTGTCTTTCTGTTTTAAGTGTGGTTTTCTAAATAGCATATTGTTAGATTCTGTTTTCTTATCTGTTCCATTACTTGTTTACATTTTATGGGTGAGTTCATTCCATTCATATTCACAGTTATGATCACTGTGCATTTCTTTCTTTCCTGTATTCTAATTATCCCTCTCTCTCTGTTTTTTTAACCCTTTCCCTCCACAAGTCTATTTTGTCTCTGATTTCTGATTCTTTTTATCTCTTTATATATATTTTAAATTTTTAAAAATTCTATTTCTATGGATTATATTCATCAACATTTATCTATTAAGAATATGTTAGTTTTATATAGTTATGACCTCATCAATTCCCATCCCCACAAAAAAGTATCTTAAATTCCTGTATGATTCACCAGATAACCCTTGGAGAATCACTAACCATCTTTACCAAAGAAAAAAGGTTGGCACCTAGAGAGATGACTTCCCTAGGGTCACAGAGCTAGGAAGTGGTAGGAATAAGAGTAGAACTTAGCTTTTCTGCCTCTTTATCATGAGTTCTTTTATTACACTGTGGAGCATCTTTTTAAAATTTAAAATGATTTCATGATGGTGGCCCTCTAAAGGAATTTAACACTAGTTATACCTTGATTTAGTGATGTGCTTGCTTCTACCATCTGTCTCCTTGTAAAAATATGCAAGGTTTTATTCTTCCCGCAGTGGCCACCATGTGAGACCAGCTCAGCTTGTAGCTCCCAGCAACGACTTGAAACTGTGCTTTGAAGGCAGTCTCTTTAGCAGTAAATCAAGGGTATAACTAAAGAAACAATTCCATTTTTCTTTTCACAATTTATGTGGAGCATGTCCCTAGAGTACCTAAAGGCCTAACAAAAACACAAATCCCACTGGATTCCCCCACTGGCACTCTAATGGGGTATTCCTTTTATTGATGCATGAAGATCCTATGAGATCAAGCCTCTGTGTGCATGATAGATTAGACTACAACAAAATTCCATGCTGAAAATCAACTGGCTCCTTGCGAAAACTAATTTACTCTCCATGGACTCTCACAAGATACAGCACAGCACAGTGAAGTAATCAGTACCATCTATCATTATGCACTATTCTAATGAGCTGGGGAACATCATACCTGATAATTACTGAGTATAAATAACAATTTTCATGTTTTAATGCGTATCAGACAATCATCAGCATCACAGTTGTTATTATCATCATTATTAGTGTTAATGTTAATAAACATTTATTGAATTTCTTACTTAAAGGGTCTGTTTTGAGGATATGGAGGAAAGTATTTTTTCCTGTTGATGAGTGTTACCATTATTAAAAAGATATTTTTTAAAAACCCGCAAACACTTCATTTACTTATTTAATCTCATTCCTTACCCCTGCTTATCTTACTGCTAAAATGATGGTGAAATTAGAACTGATATTGCTATGAATGAAGACAGGGACATTAGGTTGCTTAATGAATAGAGCAGTAATGAAAGGTTTGAGTTCAAATCTGGCCCAAGACATATACTAGCTGTATGACCCTAAACAAGTCACTTAGTCCAAGCCTGCCTCAGTTTTATCACCTGTAAATTGGAAATAATAGTAGCACCTGTCTTCTGATATTATAAATATTAAAAATTATAATTATAAAATGCTTAACACTACATAGAAGGCAGATTATATGGAGATAGATAGACAGATAGATAAAGTGATGGTAGCTAACTATTATTCTCCCACCTTCTGAATATCTGCTTCCATCAATTCCTCATATTGATGAGAAAACTGTTGCTTGTATAGTTTTCTAAAGGTCACTCTGGAAGTGAATGACAGAATCAAGGTTCAAGCCCAGGTCTTCTGATATGTTACTTTCCAATAAATCATGAAGCCTCCATTGAAGAAAAAGAGACATTCAGAATTCCTGTTCTTTAAAGGAATATAGTCTAAATTCTTCTTCCTACCATTCAAGACCCTCAACAATCTGTTCCATCTTTTCTAACCAGATTTGTATTTTTCCCATTATTTTAGTGTGTGTGTGTGTTTTTTTGCTCTAATCAGTCAGTTTTCCTCAATCTTTATTAGGAAATGAAAAAACAATCTCCTTTATTGATAATATTCCCTCCTTCCCCAAGAATTTAAGCCTTCTCCAATTGGAATGTGGGTAAATGGAAAGATCTACGACATTGCAATCATAAGACTACCTTAAATCCCATTTTCTTATTTTGTCTACTTATTAGATATGTGACATTGGGCAAGTCACTAAATTTCCATTGGAAACAGTTTATTCATCTGTATTTTTTTTAACTTAGTCATCTTTTTCATTAACATCCCTGCTCTGAATTATGTTTTCATTTCATAGGAACATAAACTTAGAGTTGCAATGCACTTTGCAAGTTCAATCCAACCTCCTTGTTTTATAGATGAGGAAACTTGGACCAGATGCAGTTAAATAACTCGCCCAAGATTACAGATAAAGTAATTATATATGGCAATATTGGAACCCAGGTATCCCTGATGCCATGTTCATCAATCTGACCAGCATATAACTCTCATGTGCTTATTTGCATATAGCTCTTTTCCTCTTTCACCAAAATATATAGTTGGAAAGGAGTATAGTGCCAGAGTTGAAGATATTTCTCAACAAAGATCTCCTTTATGTAATCTCTAACAAGTGATCATCTAGTTTCATCCAAAAATCTGTCATTGAAAAGGCATCAAATCTTTTCAGAGACAACCCAGTCTACAGTTTATCAGAAGGTTTTCTATATATTGAAATGGAATCTTAGCTCTTATGTTGGTCCTAAGGGGTCAAGTAGATAAAAGTTAGCTCTTTTTTTTCCCACATGACAATTTATCTAATATCTGATACTTGTCTCCTTTAATATTTCAATCTCTCATCCTGAATGCCTCAGTTCCTTAACCTGAAAATAGGACTTAGAGAATTCTGTAGAATCATTGAAAATCATTTACAAATATTTGGAACTTAAAGAAACAAGTAGAATACCCCTAGGCCCAAAGATACCTTTTTGGGGAGTATGGAATGCCCTGAGTAGGCACACCCAAGAGGGAAAATACCTAGCAGTAGGGAAGACAAGAATGGCAGAAGCTGAATGAATATATAAAAACTGGATTCTAGAAGATCATGGGTAATTCAAATAAACAAGTTACCCCAAATCAGACCTTGACTTTTAGCCATGAGCCACTTTTTTTTTTAAATTTATGATTCCCTTTGATTCTACCCACAATATAATCTAAAATCCTATTTGGAAACCTGACATCTTCCTACCTTTTTGGTCATTTTGCTCTCTAATCCCTACCAGATATGATGCATTCCAGGTTTATTGACCTTATTGTTCCTTTCCTATCATTCTCTATTTCCTGATTTTTGCATTTCCACAGACTGCTTTCTGTGGTTATATTCTTTCCATGTTCTTCTCTGGTTCTTACTTACCTGGTGTTCCTTCAAAACTCAAGTCAAATTCTATATTTAGTAGAATGGTTTATCTCTCCAACCACCTCCAAAGACTTTATTCTGAGATTACCTTTCATTTTCAATTTATACCTCTTATATGCACAATATTTTGCATGTCATCTCACTTATTAGGATGTGAGCTCCTTCATAGCTATTTTTATGCTTGTCTATTCTTCTGTATTCCCCAAGGGTTAGCATGGCCTATAGTAAATACTTTATGAATTCTTGTTGACTGACTGACAGACTAACATTATTATCTCTCTGGAATAATGGATTAAGAAAGGAATTTACTGATTTCAGTTTTTCCTCCTTTCTCAGCCTCTGATGACTTCATGGTAAATAATTTTTCAGCTAGAGAAATTGTTACTTGTCAGGGCAAAAGGAGCAAGAAGAAATTCAGAGGGCTGTATAATAAAAAAAAAACCTACAGCATCATAAAGAGTTGGCAATTCCTTGTTAAGTTTAAATTTTATTTTTAATTAATTTAATAATTAATCAATTGATTTAATTTGATAATAATCAATTAGCTCAAATCCCATCCTTAACAAGCAATTTAAGACCACACTTAATTAGGTATTAATACATTACTTTATTATAAAAAGGATTTTGACCATTTGAATATAGATCTCTTTTTACTATATGGAAATGTCTATTTAAAATATACTTAGCTTAGAACTAAATATTAGGTTTGACTAAGCTAAGAAGAAAAAATAGCCACCTACCAAAAAATCTTCTTTCTATAATGCATTTCTAATAAATATTTATTAAAAGTTTTTTGTGTTCAATATAGTGATGCATATATTTCTAAGCTGAACATTTAAAAATTATCTGAAATTTTTAAAAAGCTTTCTCTTCCAGATCCCCCTTTTCCACCTTTAATAAGAGGAAGTACTCAGACTCTACTTTAGAAGATTTGATTAATCTATTCCCCATTTTTAACAATGAAGATCCTTAATCATGAATGTATTGAGGACTTTTAAAGTTACTCTACCCTACTCAGATAGTGCCTTAGGGGAAGATAAAGTTGTAAACTCCTTATTGAACAATTAAAAGTCCCCAACTCATATCTTTTAGTAAAGCTATAACCTTAAGCTAGGTCTGTTTTTAGATCTAATACAAAAAAAGGTGTTAAGTATTTATAAAGGTTAAATTAGTACCTAAAGGGTCAAGCAACTTACAAAAGGCAAGCTTAACAAAAGAGGTGTGAAGTACTCAGAGAATTTAATCTAACCAGACAAGGTGAGAACCAAAGAAGATGAGAACTAAGAATGGGCAGTCCTGGGAAAAAGTGTCTACTGTGATTGGTAGACGTGAAAATTTAGGGGAGGTGATATAAGAGAAAAGTTCTTTAAAAGGAAGGGGGTAAAAGGTAATTTGGTATTTGTGAGTTGGAGTTCTGAGTTGAAGTGAGGGACATTTGAATGGAGTTCGCAATTAAATTGAGTTAGAGGCTGAACTCAGTTCAGGTGTTTAAGTTTAGTAGAGAACTGGGACTCAGCTTGGAGGATTCCCCTTCAGACAGCTTCTTGGAGATGATCTTGTGGAGAGTAATAAAGACTGACTCGCTCTCCCTTAAGCCCTTTTCTACTGCTTGGCTTTTCTCTCTCTCTCTCTCTCTCTCTCTCTCTCTCTCTCTCTCTCTCTCTCTCTCTCTCTCTCTCTCTCTCTCTCTCTCTCTCTCTCTCTCTCTCTCTCTCTCTCTCTCTCTCTCTCTCTCTCTCTCTCTCTCTCTCTCTCTCTCTCTCTCTCTCTCTCTCTCTCTCTCTCTCTCTCTCTCTCTCTCTCTCTCTCTCTCTCTGTCTGTCTCTATTTCTCCTTCTCCCCATTCCCATGATGATGACCACTTATTTAGATTTTAAGTCAAAACACTAAAAATTATCTTTACAGTTTGGCCAAAACTTTTACAGTTTGACATTTACAATTTTTAACATTGACACTTGGCATTGCAGAGATATAATAGGCAATGAAAAGAATAGGAAGAGAGAAAAAGAGGAGAGAGAAGAGAAGAAAAAGAGAGAAAAATGTAGTGAGAGCCAGAAACAGAGATAGAAAGAAATTCAGAGACAGAAAGAGACAAGGATAGAGATAGAAACAGAAACAGAAATAAAGTATTTTAAGTGTGAATGTATGAGGAAGAGTGACTATATATGTGTCAAGTGACAGTATTCCCTTATGAAATTCTGTAACTTAAGAGGTCACAAAATTTCTGAGTTTTGTCTATGTTTTGAGGGTCATATGATATGGAATGAAATTAAATGTCATTTAATGACATCTATTCCCTCATATTTTATAAATGCAGTTGAAGAATTCTAGATATAGAGAGTCTAATATATTTCCTTTTTTCAGGTAGTAAGAGGCAGTGTTAGGATTTCAAACCAGATTTTTGGACTCTAATTTTAGTGAGCATTGAATAAGTAGACAGGAAGACAATGGGGTACTCTTCAAGCCCTAAGAGGATGTAAATTTGGGGCTTGGACACCTTTCAATGAAGCATAGCACTGAATAACATGTTCCAAGCAGATGTAAATTTATGTATAGCACTCCTCCTTCTCTTCATTCCAATTCTGTCCTTCTCCCTGGTACATATGGGACATATTTATATAGATGCATACAATATTTTTTCATTCATTCATTCATTTATTATTAGATTCTATTTATAGTGTTTTAATATTTGAAAAGTGCTTTACCTGATATATCAAATGTGATTCTCACAACACTTCTTGTGAGATAGGTGATTTCTAATTTCTCATTTCACAAATGAAACTTGGGATAACAGAAATGACTTGCCCAGGGCTACAGAGATAGTAACTGAGTGAGACAGATTTGGAACTCCAGCCCTCATGATTCCAAACTCAGCATGAGCCACTATATCATTTATCCACCTCAATAAAATGTGCACTCTTGGCTATTTTATTTTATTTTCTAAGCTGAACATTTATCAAATATTCAAAAATCAGATACATAAATTTCACTAATCAAAGAAATTAAAATGTTTTTAAAGTCTTTAAATGAGCAATATTATTTAAAATGCAGACTTAAGAAAGGAGACAAATTACAGTGTACTTGGGTATGCACCATTGGAAAGAGTCAGATCTGGTAAACAAGAGGAAGAGAGAAATGAAGGAGAAAACAAGCCAGCTTCAAAGAAATCTGAAGGCAGCCATAGCTTTGGCTAATGAGTAAATGTTTGTATAATGTCAAATGGGTCATATATGGCAAGACCATTGGGAAATGAAAGAACTACAAGGAGGAATATGGCTCAGCATAGGAAGTGTTAGTAATGGAAAGAATCTTTCTCTTTGTGACAGAGACTGCCCTAGAGTACGCTATATTTCTTTAACAATGATGAACTAGTTGAAGAATTATCTGGTTGTCATGCAGCTCAACCAATAAGCCAGCCTCACTGGGAGTCTGACAAAGGGCACAATTGGAGTCACCATCCAGAGACAGAAAAGCAGAGAGAGAGGAAAAGCAGCTGTAGGAAGAATCAGGGTCTGCTATCCAATCTTCCCTGTAATGCTTTGATATTGACCCTCTGGGAGGCTGTGTTTGCAATAGAACTGTAAAGTATAATTTTCATGATGATTCTGTGATTTCCATCCTTCATAAGCTCCACTTTGTGTAACACAGGAAATTTATGTAGTTAAAACCAGGTCATGGCTATAAAATTTTCACTCAGAAAAGAGGTTAGTCATATGGTTCAGGCATGAAATTAACTAGAATCTGGATGGTAGTAAGACATCAATCCCTAAAAAATAGGAAGACAAGTTTTACAAATGATGAAAAATAAACAAATTTGTCCAACAGGAGAGCTAAGCTCAGATGTACAGATGTACTAAAATTTGTTTACAAAATGATCCCAGATGGCAAGACATAGGGAGGGGATTTCCTCCTGGCACAATTGTTTCAATTCCTCTTTTTGCAGGAATCCTATCTTGGAGAGGAAAGGGAAAGAAATCTTTGCCTGACCTTTTCTCTTCACTCTATGGTCTGTTATGATACATGGTAAATTGGGGTAATTTAGCTTTTCTTCCATGTGATTGCTGGATATTTTCAGGGAGACTAGAGTATTACTAGTAGAAGTCCATTTAGATAATAGATTTAGCCTGGCATTATGCTTGTTCCCCTACATTTTTTTTTCATCTCAGGAAACAACTGGAATCTGGATTTTTTTTTCCTATTATGTACATTAGGATCCATTTTTGTTAACCCATTTCCTAGTTCATCCAAGTGCTCTCATTTACCTGCTTCTACTTACTTTTCTTAAGTTATTTACTCTAGAAGATTAAAACTTCCCAGATGACAGTTTCCTCAAAAATCAATATTTTTTAAGTTCTAGTACCTTATATTTGTTCCATTTGATGCGTCTTGACCTTTTGATTCCCCTAGCATCCCGGTCATTATTATCTACACAAAATACCCAACTTGAGATAACCTGTGATATCTGTATTGTACTAACTCTTCTTTATTTACTTGGTTTGTTGCTGACCTCATAGCCCAAATCTATCTGATTGTATCTATGGGGAGTGACTGAATAAGTTGTGATATGTGATTATAATGGAATACTGTTGCACGTTATGAAATGACAAGCAAAAGGATTTCAGAAAAAAATGATAGCACTTACACAAACTCATGAAGAGTGAAATGAGCAGAGGCAAGAAAATAGTGTACATACTAACAGCAATGTTGTACAATGAACAACTGTGAATGACTTAGCTATTCTCAGCAATGCATTAATACAAACCAATTCCAGGGATGCATGACAAAAAAGACCATCTGCTTCCAGAGGAAAAAAACTGATGAACTTTGAACCCAGACCAAATCATGTTTTTTTTTTCTTTCACTTTCACAATCTTGTGTGTTTGAATTTTCTTCCGCAAAAAGGATCAATATTGAAAATGTTTTACATGATTACACATGTAGAATCTATATTAGGTTGTTTGCCATCTTGGGGATGGGAACAGAGCAAGAAGGGAAAGATTTCAAGACTCAATTGTTTTAAAAGCAAATATTAGAAACTGTTTTTACATTTAATTGGGTAAAAGTGAAACATTATCACACAAAATTGTATCTAACTTAAGTACTTTTTACCTCCCTCCTGCTCAAGTAGTATTTCTCATCTTTGTCTTCTAACTTCTTATGAGCTTCTAATTACTAGCCTAGTTACGGACGTTTTCTGCTCTAGCCCTGTACCCTCTACACAGGATCACAGAAATTAAACAAAAGTTTTCCAACTATAATTTACCTGACAAGAATTTGTCCAATTGAAGATCTCCTGAAGGAGGAGCAATTCATCATTTCTCAAAGCATATGATTCTCTTCTGGGGAGTTTTAATTTTTAATTTTTTTTCCATACATCAGTGGACAGCTTAGCAATTTCTACCCATCTCTTCTTGTTCTTTCATCTGCAGCCAGACCAAAAAAATGAATTGCTTCCATTTGGTAATCTTTTAAACACTTGACATCAACTATATTATTACTTCTGAGTCTTCTCTGCTCCAATATAAATGCCCTCAGATCTTTCAACTGATATTCATCTATCATGAGTTTTAAGTCATTCCCCATCTTTGTGCCCCTCATTTGACCACTTTCAAATGTATATATGTATGAAAAATACATTAATATATATGTAAAGAAAGGTATATAGAGATATCTTATTCTCTTCTACTTAATGCTCTAATTTGCTGAAAATAAAGAAAAAGCTTTTTTATTCTGTTTGCATCATCCAATGTGTTAGCTATCTCTGCCAGCTTCATGGAATCTGAAAATCTGATGAACATATTTTTATACCTTTATCCAAGTCATTAATAAAATGTGTTAAATATTATACATCCTAAAGTTATCTATTTTGATCTGTGAGATCGTTTGCACAGTGGTACTGAACAATGAACAATGATTTCTTTTTCCATTCTGTCCATAAATTCAAATTGTTTGGATGAAAAGACGCCAACAAATCTATCTATCTATCTATCTATCTATCTATCTATCTATCCCTCCATCTATCCATCCATTCAATAACATTATGTAATTTTTTAACAAAAACTTTGCTAAAAACTAGGTAAAATATGTCTATAGCATTCTCCTTATGCACTTCTTTAATAATTCTGTCAAAAAAGTAAATGGGGAAAGTACTTAATAATTGTTTGTCGATGTGTGGATTTGTCCTTGATATATCTATGTTGGCACTTTGTAATTATCCTTTGAAATTATTCACCTAAACCTCTTTTTAATGCTTTAGAAAATATTCTCAGGAATCAAGCATTCATATAGTATTTGTAGAATATCTTCTCTTTCCATTTTTGATAATCAAGATACTGTCCTTCTCCAATTGTGTATTTTACCATTTTTCATAGTCTTTCAGGTGTCACCAACATTAGTTCTGCAGTTTATATTTTTGAGGACTCAAGAATGTAGTTCATCTTGGTCAAGTGGCAAATTTATCAAAGGCAACTGAGTTCACTCTTACTATTTTCTCACTTATCTTGATTTTTAATTAATTTCCTCTTAGTTTTTGCTCTATTAACAGAATGATTATGGCAGCTGTTGGTACAATGGGTAGAGTGCAGGGCCTGGAGTCAGAATAACCCAAGATCAGATCTGGCCTTGGATATTTCTTATTTGTGTGATCCTGGAAAAGTCACTTTTCCTATGGCTCAGTTTCCATATTTGCAAAATGAGCTAGAGAAGGAAATGGCAAACCATTCTAGTATCTTTTCCAAGAAAACTCCAAATTTATGTACTCACAAAAACTTGGATATGACTGAAATTATCGAACATTACCAAGGAATGATCACTTTCTTTGTAAAGAATAAACAACAACAAAAAAATTGAGTCACAGTGCCTTGTGTCTGTTACTCTTGACACTAAGCAAGATTTTATTTTGTTTTAACCTTCTTTTGCTTTCTCCCCCAAATAATTAAAATAAGATGCCTTAGGTAATAACTGGCATCATAGGACTTAGATCTCAGATAGAAGACACCTTAGACTCTTATTTTGGACTTTAGAGAATCTATTTCATATTCTAGATGAGAACACAAAGACACAGAGATGTGGAATGACTTGTCCAAAGTCAAATAGCTTAGTAAATGTTGGAGGCAGAATTAAAATCAGGTGTTACTGACTTTGAGTCCAGCACTTTATCCATTAAACCATCTATCTGGTTCATGTAATTCTAGAACTATGAAGGATGACAAAGATTATCTAATTCAACTCTTTTAATTTACAGATGAAAAAATTAATGTCGAGGCAAGCATATATTATGATGACCAAAGAATAAATGTTGTGAGTGATAGAAATCAAAAACAGATTCTAAATTCTAAATTCTAAATCTAGTTTTCTTGCTACCATGTCACATTTCTTAGTTCTTCTCATTTTTATCCCATGCTCACAGTTCAGTTTTCCATGGTCCCAGTGCTAAAATGTGTCTCCAGTAAATTTACTTTGGGGTTCAAAAATCAGAAGCTATTGTCAGCTTCAGTGATGCTTTAATCAAAGAGTCACAAAAGCCAGTAAAAGATTTGGTCCCTTCATTCTCTTATCCCCAAGAGCACTTTCTTTTAGGAGGAATATTGATTTCTGCAGACAGTTAACCCATATTTCAGTGATAGTCACAGACCACCAAGTAATAAACTGTCAATGATTTCCTTTATTCCATTACTCAGACTACAGTGTGTAAAAGGCACTATTTATTTTGAAATTGCTGAATATATGCCATCTTAGCACCATTAACAGAGGGGAAAGGAGAGTGAAACCACATGAAGATGAACCAAACAATGTGTTTTTTTCCTAATTCTAGAGGAATTGTAAAGGGAGGGTTTTGGGGGGGAATTTAAAATAATATAATTTCTCAGTAGAAGCTTTCTTTGGTTAAAAGATAAGACACATTCTGGCAAATTTGATATTTCGAAATTGTGATATTTGCATTGAATTTGGAGATAATTTTTCTACTAATAAAAGCTCCTCCATTGAAATAAAATTAAAATGAAGCTGAGTATTTTACATAAATCACTTATTTTAAAAAAGAAGATTGTATTTAATACTTTTAGCAATAACATTAAAAGTAAGATGTAAAATAATTGGCTCTATTAAAAATGAGCATAAAATAAAAACATTAGACACCAAAAAATAGTCAAATTAAAGGCCATAATGCGATAGATCAAGGTCTCATTCATCTATACAGCTAGCCTTTCCTAGTTTCAGGAATAATCATATTTTCACTAGCCTCAAATGGTCTTAAAATATGGACAGTTTTAGATCAAGATATCATTCTCTTCTACTCAACTTTCTTTGGATCTTTAATAATGTTTCACAGTGATTAAATTTTCAGCCATCTTCATACATTTTAAATAAATAACTGGGCAAATTTTATGTTATCCAAATATATATCTGGTCTCAAATATTTATTTGGTGATGCCTGGAGAATCTCTTAATTACAAAATGTGGATAATAATATAATTTACCTCATAACATTGTTATGAGAATCCAATGAGATAATGTTTATAAAAATACTTACCACAGGGTTCGGCACATATTAGGTACTATATAATTGCTTATTCTCTTCTATTCACATGAATGAAGCTCTATCTACTGGCTTGAATTGAACTATAAAAGGAAAAAGGAAAAAATAAAAGGTGACGCAAAAACATCATCTTTGCCCTGAATGACCTAACACTCTGAGTATAGACAACATATAAAGGATTATGAGCATATGGTGTATGCAGAGAAGGTGGAAGTTAATCTCAGAGGACAATGCATTAGGTACTGTGAAAACTTGGAAAGAACCACTACAGATTATTGAATTTGAGACAAGTGTAAAGGAACCTGGGGAAACTAGGAGGGTCAAGTTAGTAGAGTATTTAAGGCATAGTGCACATTAAGTCCAAAGATGAAATAGGAGAATGAATTTTTTCCATGGCCTTTTGATACATCTTTTCCATTTGGTCCATTCTACTTTTCATGAAACTTTTACATTGGATTTCTTTTGCTTTTTTTCCCCCAAGAGATCACTTTTGTTTTTCAATAAATACTTTTCTTCATTGGATTTTTGTGCCCCTTTTTCTAGTTGACCAATTTTACTTTTTAAGATATTTTATTTTTGCCTTATTTAATTTCTTGTTCCCATTTCCCCTCAACAGGTCTTATTTTATTTTTAAATCCATTTTTAGTTATTCCAGTGCCTTCCAGTGGGACCAATTCCTACTTTTCTTTGAAAATTTGCATGTCGTTGCTTAGATCTCACCATCCCCTACTGACTCTGTGCCTTGTTCTTTTTCACCATAGAGATTTTCTGTGGTTAGGTTTTTTTTGTTTTTGTTTTTGTTTTTTGCTGTTTCCTCATTTTCCCAGTCTTTTTTTGCCTGTGGACTGGAAGTTCTGAAAGCTGATGATTCTATCTCCTCTACTGATTGCTTGAAGGATTCAGAACTCATAGATATTTTGCCTTGGGGCTAAGGGATTCACTACAATGCAAGCTTGAAAGGACCAAGAGATATGGACTTCCAGGACTCACTACAGTTTTGGTGCTAGGGCCTGAGACTCTGAAGGGTATGCATGGAGTTTGGGATACTCTATTGTTGGGGTAGCCAGGGTTCCAGGAGCCCAAAGTTAGCCTATGCCCAGATTTAGGGCCTGGTGCAGTAGTTTGGGAGGTGGTTGGCCAGCACTCCTTTAGGTGTAGTTTTGTTTCTGTTTCCCCCTTATCCATGAACATCATCTCTCTGTCTACCTTTCAAGTTGTGTTTCGTAAGAGAGCCGCGTCATTCCATCTTGCTGTTGTTTTTTTACTTCTGCCATTTTGAGTTACTTTTTAAAGATTCATTTGGAGTATTGTCTGAGGGGTTTCAGTTTTTGCTGCTACTAAGCTGCCATCTTGGCTCTCCCTCCTTGTTCCCCTCATTAAGATGAATTTGAGATGAAGTATAATGTTTGAGAATTAGAAATCTGCCTACATAGCTGGATTGTAGAGTGTTTGGAGGGTAGAAAAGTTTGAGAAGGCCATACCTTGTAAACATACACACATATGCATATACATACACACACATATAAATAAATAAATACATATATGTGTTTGGTCAAAAAGGATGTGACTAAGCTTGGGGAACGTCTAGTTATACTACTCATTCTTTCTAATTCTCACTTTTACTAATAACTAATTATATTTTAATATATAGTCTCTAAGGTTATTCTTTATTTGTGATACATATATACATATATGTGTATATATGTATATATATGTGTTATATATATACACATATATCTTGATGGGACATATAGTTTATCTGACAGCTATTTAATGTCTGACAATGATTAACAAATCTATAGATTGTGCTTATATTGACCATTCCAATTATCTTGAAATCTTATAGTTTACCCATTTCATATATTAGCATTAGAAAAAGCAACTGATAATATTTGAAGTAAACAAACATTTATTAAATGTCTATTATATGCCATCTCTATGTATTGGAGATAAAAAGATAATAACAAAAATCTATTGATATATATTACATATCTACATATGTATGTGTATGTATATATGCATATACACATCTTTATATGTGTGTGTATATGTGGGTGGCCAAGAAAATTAATGCAGATTTGAGATGTATTAAGAAAGACAGCTGAGAGAACACAGTTCATATATATTCTGGTTTTGAGAAATAATTTCTCTACTATTATGTTCAATTATGGGAGATGTATCTTAAGAAAGTTGATAATATGCTAGAAAGCATACAGAGGAGGGCAAACAGGTTGGTGAAGAGTCATGAGCTTAGGCCATTTGGGAATTATTTATAGAAAGTGTTGATGCTTAGCCTGGGGAAAAGAAGACTCAGGAGAGATGTGATATCTGTCTTTAAGGATTTGAAGAGTTGTCAGGTAGAAGAGATATTAATCATATTCTGTTTGGCCCAAGAGGCAAGAAGTAGAAGCAATGGGCTTGAATTGCAAAGAGGCAATATGGCCTTGATGTGAAGCAAAAAATCTTCCTTATGATTTGGCCTATATGAAAGCAAAATGTGATGCATTGTCAGGTATTGAGTTCCTCCTTAGTCTTCAAGTAAAAGTTGGAGGAGTCCTTGGGTAAGTTTTAGAATCATTATTTTATTGTTTGTTTTTCTTTTTTTGAACAAATGATACTTTTTTGGCAACAAAATTTATACCTCTTTCACCCCTAGCTCTTCAGAAAATCTTTCTACTAACATAATTTTAAAAAATGGCAAAATTCATCCACATATTTACCAAGTACAACATTAAATGTTGTGTTGTTTTCCCTATATTTGCAAAAAAGAAATACAAAAACATTTTCATATCCCTTCTTTGGGAAGAAGATTGCCCTATATTTTATAGAATTCAATTTTTGTGTGGTTATTTAAATTTATATTTTATAATTATTGGTTAAATTATTTTCCTGCTTTTTGTTTACATTGATTTTAATCAGTTCATATCTATCCTTCTCTGTATTATTTATATTAATCATAATACAAAATTAATGATCCATTATATTTATGTATCACAATTTTTAGTCATTCATCTACCACTGAATAACTATTTTGTTTTTAATTCTTTGCCAACAGAAAAAAAATTCAGGTATGACTAATTTGGAGTATATAGGACTTCTGTTTTTATCATTGACTTTATTGGAGTACATGACTAGCAGTGAAAATTCTCTGTCTATCAACAGAGAAATTTTATTTACTTTTGTAATACAATTTCAAAATTCATTCCAGAATCATTGGATCAATTTGTATCTCTAATATTATATAAGTATACATGCTTTTCCATAACCCCTCTAGAATTTACTATTCCACTTTTCCCGTTTTTTCCTCAACCTTGTTAATTACTGCATGTGAAGTAATTCTAGAAATATTTTGGATTTATATCTCCTTACTTTTAGTGATTTGGAGCAATATTTCAAAGAATTATTAGTTTGTACTTCCTCTTCTGAAAATTTCTCATATTTTTCAACTGTTTATTGATCTAAAATAACATTTTGGCTTCATATATTTGTGTCCATTTCATTAGTATCTCTGATAACAGAAACTTTCTAGACATCTACAATGCAGATATGTGTAATGGAGAGATAATATGATTTAATTAATAAATGTTTATTAAGTGTCTACTATTTTCCAGACACTGTCAAGGGTTCTGAGGAGATAAAGACAAGGAAATTGAAGTCATTTAATTATGTGAAGGACACTAAAAGCCATATTAAATAAAAGTCTCATGTAGGAAATGGCATGTGACCTGAGCCTTGACCAGAGATATTACAAGACAAAAAGCTGGTGATGGAAAATTTTTCTGTGATGGGGTGTAGCCTCTTCAAAATCATCAAAGTAGGAGAAAAAATGCTGTTTATGGGTACTAGCAAGTAAGACCCTTTTTGAGTATAATCTAAAGTTGGGAGTAATGTATAATTAGTACACAAAAATACATTGTAGAGAAACTGTATAAACCTTCAAATACCAAATGGAAGTTTATATTATTTACTTTGGGAGAATAGTGATTCAGTGCAAAACTTTGAGTAAAGGAATAGCAAAGCTAGACTCTACTATTTAGACTGACTTTGTAGCTGCATGGAGCAAAGATTGCCAGAGAGAAAACAAAGGCAAAACAACAAGTTGGAAGGATAAGACAATAGTCTTGGTAAATGATGATTAAAGTCTAAACTTAGGTTTTGGCATTGGTCATAAAAAAAGGGGAGAAGCAATTTATTTTGTAGGAAGGTTCATTTTAGTGAGATATTTAATATTTAACTGGAGTGAAAGCTATAACAGAGATAATTTGATTAATCCAATTATATCTAAACAGGAAATGTTGTATTTTTGATCCTCTCAGGCCAATAAATAGAAATGAATTAGGTTGCTATAACAATTATTAGCTAAAGAATATATCTTACTCCATGCCAATAGAAGAATAGTATAGAGGCATCATATATGCCAGTTTTCAGGAAAGCTAAGGACTTCATACAGTTAACTAGCTAGTCAACTATAAAAGACATTTATTAGAGAACATGAAATGCATAAAAAGTAGAAGCAAGTTCCTCCCCTGACCCAACACCATGCAATAGGTAACATACATTGCCAATATCCTTCCAAATTAATAAGACAGAAGATACCCTTATCTCATGTCTAAATTTCCTTGGTAAGGAAAGAAGAGGCTGGTACAAAGAGATAGAAGAGAAGTTTGATATTTCCCTAAACTGAACAACTTTTTGATGTGCATGAAAATTATATGTGTCACTGTTGCCACAGAAATACACAGGTGTGTATGGGTTCATATTTAGACATAACCAAAGTTGGACACAGTAAAATATAATCTATCCTGCCAGATTGAAAAATCCACCAAAATTAGAATCACCAAGCCCATACATATCAATCATAGGAGAGATTCAGCTTTTTTAAAAAATTTAATTAATTAATTAATTCAGGATATATTTCCATGGTTACATGATTCATGTTCTTTCTCTCCCCTCCACCCATCCCCTCTTGTAGCCCAGGTTCAATTCCACTGGGTTTTACATGTATCATTGATCAAGATCTATTTCCATATTAATTATATTTGCACTAGGGTGATTGTTTAGGATCTATATCCCCAATCATATCCCCATCGACCCATGTAAACAAGCAGTTGTTTTTCTTCTGTGTTTCTACTCCCACAGTTCTTCCTCTGAATATGGATAGCATTCTTTCTCATAAGTCCCTCAGAATTGTCCTGGATCATTGCATTTCTGCTAATAGAGAAGTCCATTACATTCAATTGCGCCACAGTGTATACATCTCTGTGCATAAGGTTCTCCTGATTCTGCTCCTTTCACACTGCATCAATGCCTGGAGGTCTTTCCAGTTCACATGGAATTCCTCCAGTTCATTATTCCTTTGAGCACAATAGTATTCCATCACCAACAGATCCCATAATTTGTTGAGCCATTCCCCAACCAAAGGGAAGCCCCTCATTTTCAAACTTTTTGCCACCACAAAGAGTGTGGCTATACATATTTTTGAACAAATCATTTTCCTTATTATCTCTTTGGGATATATACCCAGTAGTGGTGTGGCTGGATCAAAGGGAAGACAGAGACACTTAGCTCTTGATACAGAGCCAACTCTTTTGCCAAGACCAATAAAATTTTTGCCTTCCAACTTTCAAGTCATAATCTGGAATTATTCATTCCTTTTTTCTTATAGAGATGTTTAGGAAAACATGCTTTGATTAGCCATTGGTCTACCTTAATGGTTTTAAAATATCTTAGGGACCATTTGGTACATGTAAAATTTTCTCTTCACACAAGGAAAAGAAATAGATGCATATCTTAATTAAACTAATTAGTGTTAGCCTTATATAAATGAAGGCCCTTATTTCCTATCCCTGCTAATGTCACGTTGAATTCTATTTTTCAAATGTATTGTTACAATAGCTCCCTGTGGGAAATTTTTTGAAGAATTTATTAGTAGTCATTTCATTTTTTAAAGCCTAGGAAAATTTTTCTTTGATTGCTTTCTTTCTCTTCATCCTACACCTGTTGAAAATGAATTTTTGAGAATCTCAAGCCATTAGTGTATTTACATGAGAAATGGTTATATTGATTTTGGAATCTGTAGATCTGTGGCTAGGAATCTGAGGACCTATGCATTGTTAAGTTTTCTTTTTCTTTAAAGGTTGTTCTTTTGTTTTAAAATGTACAAATTTTATTTTAAATATATGTTGTTATACTCATTTCTTCGTTTAGAAAGAAGTGTCTTGGCATATTTAAAAATTCCCCTCACCCTTGCAAAGAACTAAGATAATATACTGTAAACAGATTGGCACAGATCAAATATGGTCAATATCATCATAAAATGAAGTGAACATTTGGCAATTTTCCATGTAGTTTGCTTATGAAAGTTGCCACATAGCAAAGATCATATCTTATTTTTTAGTGTAAAGTACATTTTGTCTATTGAACAAATGAGTTGTTAAATTTTGTTTTGGTTGGACTTGATATTAAATTGGTGATCATCATGGATTTAATTTATAAATCCCAAAAATGAATCATTAAAGTAGAATGGAATTTATGGTAGTTTTATTTACAATAGAGGGAAGATATGAAGGAATGAGAGAGAGAGAGAGAGAAAACTCCAGCTTCCTCTGAGCCAGGTAGAAATTCTAAGGTCATAATCAGGGAAAGAAATCTCAAGAAGATGGGTCTTTCTCAGAGGTTCCCACCTCTAGAAAGGCAGGGAAATTAAGTCAGCCTTTCACTCACCATGGTGACTGACTAAAAGGAAAGCAGTCTGAGGTCTCCTGCACGAGCTGCTCCTGTTCAACAGCCAAGTCTGAATGTCTGTCTCCCAGTCCCTCCTCAAGTGTCTGATGATTCTTCCAGTCTCTCCCCTGAGTGACTCTTCTTCATTCCAAGCTTGAGAGACTGATGCTGCTACTCAGAGTCAGAGTCCTTCCATCTATCTCCAATTTCCAATCTCTTTGAATGACCCTTCTGGCCTTTGTGGTCCTCTTTTTAAAGATCTTTTTCTCTTTTGTCACCTCCCCTAAATTTTATATCTACCAATTGCAGCAGACACTCCTCTCCAGGACTGCCCACTCTTTAGTTCACACCTTCTTTGGTCAGATTATACTTTTTTTTTTGTTATAGCACACCTTTAAGTAGTTAGTTTACACCTTTAGTAGTTAGTTCCCACCTTTTTGTGGTTAAAATGGGTAGATCTACTTCAAATACTAATTTTACACTTTTTGTAGATTTAAATGGATAGATCTACTTCAAATACTGACTTACCACCTTTTGGAAATTGAAATCTAAAAATAGACTGGATTACAATTCAATCTTCCTAATAAAGGAAGAGGTAAGAACCTTCATTGTTACAATCAGGAGATAGCTAAATCCAATCTTCACAGAGTGAATGTCTTCATCAAATGATACTAAATTATTACATGAATAAACTGATCAATTTATGAAAGAATGTAGAAATGAAAGATAAAAATCCAGTTTGGGTAATGAATAATCTCTCTAAATTCTATTTTAAAATTTATATATATATGCACATATATGTATATGTTTTCATATCTGATTATCATTCACTTTGAATAGACATAAGAGATAGCTATAGAATAGCAAAGTAGGATGACACTATTACATCCATGTTTCCTTTTATATTATATTATATTATATTATATAAAATTATATTAACTGTGCTGGGTTCAAAAGATCAATTTCCCATTTCACAAATCAGAATGATTTTTAATGCAACTTTATACTGTGCGGATACATTAATAACATATTTACATCTAGAACATATTGTCTTGATCCCTCCTATACTATGAGGCATATAGATAAACCACATTTAATTGAATAGAATGAGTACTAAAATCCTGCCTGACTAAATTATAGTTATCAGGTTTTTATAGTCTCCTACATCATGGCACACTTCATAAGCTGCAAAAAAAAAAAAACATAAAAAATTAGATCAAGTTCAACCAGTCAAAACTGAAAATAACCTTTTAAGATTTATCATTATTTTAGCCACATTTTCCAGTGCTTAGACTTCTATATGGTCACAAGCAGCTAGATGATACAATAGAAAGAGTGCAGGCTTCAGAACCAAAAAGCCTGGATCCAAATATTGTTTCAGATACCTAATTAGAGACTAGTCCTAGGAATGGAAGTCACCCTCAATTTTCATTATTTGTAAAATGGGGGAAATCATAGCACTTACTCAACAGGGTTCTGTGAAGAACAGATGAAATTATATATGTAAAGCATTATGCACTGCTAGCTTTTATTAGCATCATGAATAAAAGGAAGATGCATAATAGTTAAAGTAGCAACAGTATTAATAATAATTAATATTAATTCTAATTATATATATGTGTTATATATTTTATATATGTGTGTATGACATGGTGGAGAGAGTGAAAGCTAAGAAATGCAAAAAGAGGATAGAGAAGATATTTAGCCTATCACACTAAATATTGCTCTGTTGCTCAACTCAACCTGGCACAACTTTTTAACCCTCATCCAGAATTAATCTCTCTTCAGAAATCAGCAAAGGAAAGCCAGCTATCCACTTACCCATGTTCCCTCCAAGAGGCAGTTCCAGCTGAAGACAATGAACAGTTGAGGAAAATTCCTGAAGTCCAGGACTAGTCCCAGAAATTCAGGGATTTGATAGTGACTTCTTGTCCCTTCCCCTCTTTCAAATTGTCTAGCATGGCCCAGTGGGATCCACTTCTCATCTATAAACTTTTATCAAAAGAACTCATAATTTCCTGATTGATTTAAGTGTTACCCACTTTATTTTTATTTTATTTTTTTTTCACTTTTAAACATTTTTATTTGGTCAACTTCAAACATTATTCATTGGATACAAAAATCATTTTCTTTTCCTCCCTTACCTCCCATGACCCCTCCCATAGCTGACGCATGATTCCACTGGGTATCACGTGTCCTTGATCTGAACCTATTTCCATGTTGTTGGTATTTACACTAGGATGTTCATTTAGAGTCTACATCTCCAATCATATCCACGCGGCTCCTGTCGTCAAGCAGTTGCCTTTCCTGGTGTTTTTACTCTCAGTTTGTCCTGTGCTTGTGGATAGTGTTTTTTCTCATAGATTCCTCCAAGTTGTTCAGGATCAATGCATTGACATTAATGGAGAAGTCCATTAAGTTCAATTGTACTACACTGTATCAGTCTCTGTGTACAATGTTCTCCTGGTTCTACTCCTTTCGCTCTGCATCACTTCCTGGAGGTTGTTCCATTTCCTCTGGAATTCCTCCACTTTATTATTCCTTTGAGCACAATAGTATTCTAACACCAACATATACCACAATTTGATCAGCCATTCCCCAATTGAAGGGCCTGCCCCAATTTTCCAGTTTTTTGCCACCACAAAGTACAACTATGGATATTCTTGTACAAGTCTTTTTCCTTATTATCTCTTTGGGGTACAAACCCAGCAGTGCTATTGCTGGGTCAAAGGGTAGTCAGTCTTTTATCACCCTTTGGGCATAGTTCCAAATTGCCCTCCAGAATGCTTGGATCAATTCACAATCCTACCAGCAATGCATTAGTGTCCCAATGTTGCCACATCCCCTCCAGCATTCATTACTTTCCTTCATTGTCATGTTAGCCAATCTGCTAGGTGTGAGGTGATACCTCATAGTTGTTTTGATTTGCATCTCTCTGATTATAAGAGATTTAGAACACTTTTTCGTGTGCTTATTAATGGTTTTGATTTCTTTAACTGATAACTGCCTATTCATGCCCCTTGCCCATTTATCAATTGGAGAATGGCAGGATTTTTTGTACAACAGATTTAGCTCTTTGTAAATTTGAGTAATTAAATCTTTGTCAGAGGTTTTTCTTATGAAGATTATTTCCCAATTTGTTGCTTCCCTTCTGATTTTAGTTACATTGGTTTTGTTTGTACAAAAACTTTTTTAATTTGATGCAGTCAAAATTATTTATTTTACATTTTGTGACTCTTTCTAATTCTTGCTTGGTTTTAAAATCTTTCCCTTCCCAAAGGTCTGATATGTATACTATTTCTGTGTTTATCTAATTTACTTATTGTTTTCTTCTTTATGTTCAAGTCGTTCACCCATTCTGAGTTTATCTTGGTGTAGGGTGTGAGGTTTTGATCCAAACCTAATCTCTCCCACACTGTCTTCCAATTTTCCCAACAGTTTTTATCAAATAGTGGATTTTTGTCCCAAAAGTTGGGGTCTTTGGGTTTGTCATAGACTGTCTTGCTGAGGTCACTTACCCCAAGTCTATTCCACTGATTCTCCTTTCTGTCTCTTAGCCAGTACCAAAATATTTTGATAATTGCCGCTTTACAATATAGTTTGAGACCTGGGACTGCAAGGCCCCTTTCCTTTGTATTTCCTTATTTCCCAGGACATCCTTGATCTTTTGTTCTTCCAAATGAACTGTTATGTTTTTGTTTTTTTTTTTATTCAGTAGAAAAGGTTTTTGGAAGTTCAATGGGTATGGCACTAAATAAATAGATAAGTTTGAGTAGGATGGTCATTTTTATTATATTAGCTCATCCTACCCATGAGCAGTTAATGTTTTTCCAATTGCGCAAATCTAGTTTTAGTTGTGTGGAAAGTGTTTTATAGTTCTGTTCATATAGTTCCTGTGTTTGTCTTGGGGGATAGATTCCTAAGTATTTTATATTGTCTAGGGGATTTTGAATGGAATTCCTCTTTCTAATTCCTGCTGCTGAGGGGTGTTGGATATATATGTATATATCAGCATATATATAAATATATATCAGCATTTATATATATGCTGATGACATATGTGGGTTTATTTTGTATCCTGCAACTTGCTAAAGTTGTTGATTATTTCCACTAGCTTTTTAGTTGATTCTCTGGGAATCTTTAAGCAGACCATCATGTCATCCACAAAGAGCAATAGCTTGGTCTCCTCATTGCCAATTTTAATACCCTCTTTTTCTTCTCTAATTGCTACTGCTAATGTTTCTAGTACAATGTTGAATAATAAAGGTGATAATGGGCACCCTTGTTTCACTCCGGATGTTATTGGGAATGCATCTAGTTTATCCGCATTGCAGATGATGTTGGCTGATGGTTTTAGATAGGTACTGTTTATTATTTTTAGGAATGACCCTTCTATTCCTATACTTTCTAATGTTTCCAATAGGAATGAGTGCTGTATTTTGTCAAAAGCTTTTTCTGTGTCTATTGAGATAATCATGTGATTTTTGTTGGTTTTCATGTCGATATGGTCAATTATGTGGATGGTTTTCCTGATATTGAACCATCCTTGCATTCCTGGTATAAATCCCCCTAATCATAGTGAATAACCCTCATGATGACTTGCTGGAGTCTCATTGCTAGTATCCTGTTTAAGATTTTTGCATCTATGTTCATTAATGAGATTTTTCTGTAGGTTTCTTTCTCCGTTTTTGGCCTGCCTGGCTTTGGGATCAGTACCGTATTTGTGTCATAAAATAAATTTGGTAGAACTCCCTCTTTGCTTATTATGTCAAATAGTTTGTATAGTATTGGGATTAGCTGTTATTTGAATGTTTGATAGAATTCTCTTGTGAATCCATCAGGCCCTGGGGATTTTTTCTTACGAAGTTCTTTGATGGCCTGTATAATTTCTTTTTTCTGATATGGGATTATTTAAGAATTCTATTTCTTCTTTTAATCTAGGCAATTTATATTTTTTGTAAATATTCATCCATATCACCTAGATTGCCATATAATTGTACAAAATAGTTGTTAATGATTGCCTTAATTTCCTCTTCATTGGAGATGAGTTCTCCCTTTCTATACCTGATACTGTTAATTTGATTTTCTTCTTTCCTTATTTTCATTAGATTGACCAATATTTTGGCTATTTTGTTTGTTTTTTTCAAAATTTCAGCTTCTAGTCTCATTATTTTAATAGTTCTATCACTTTCAATTTTATTAATTTCTCCTTTAATTTTTAGGATCTCTAATTTGGTTTTCTTCTGGGGGGGTTTTAATTTGTTTGCCTTCAAGTTTTTTGATTTGCGTATCCAATTCATTGATCCCTGCCCTCCCTAATTTGTTAATATATGAACTAAAGGATATAAATTTTCCCTGAGTACTGCTTTGGCTGCATCCAATAGATTTTGAAAGCTGTCTCATCATTGTCATTTTCTTCAAGGAAATTACTCATTGTTTCTATGATTTGTTTTCTAACTAACAAGTTTTGGAGAATCATACTATTTAATTTCCAATTAATTTTTGATTTGGTTCTCCATATACCCTTACTGATCATTATTTTATTGCCTTATGATCTGAAAAGTTTGCATTTATTATTTCTCCTTTTCTGCAGTTGTATGCCATGTTTTTATGACCTATTATATGTTCAATATTTCTGAATGTGTCATATGCTGCTGAAAAGGTATATTCCTTTTTGTCTTTATTTATTTTTCTCCATATATCTACTAACTCCAATTTTTCTAAGATTTCATTCACCACTTTTACCTCTTTCTCATTCATTTTTTTGATTTGATTCATCTAAATTTGGTAGTGGTCAGTTCAGGTCTCCCACTAGTATAGATTTACTTAAAATTTCCTCCAATTTCTCCATTAGAAATAACATACATGTTGATTAGTGATATTTCCTCATTGTCTATACTCCATTTTATCAGGATGTATTTACCTTCTCTATCCCTTTTAATCAGGTCTATTTTTACTTTGGCTTGTCAGATATCATGATTTCAACTCCTGCCTTCTTTCTGTCAGTTGAGGCCCAATAGGTTTTGCTCCACTCTTTAATTCTGACCTTGTGTGTATCTACTCACCTCATCTGTTTTTTTTTTTTTTTGTAGACAACATATGGTAGAATTCTGGATTCTAATCCACTCTTCTATTCAGCTAGGTTTCATGGGTGAGTTCATCCCATTCATGTTCAAAGTTATGATTGTCACTTTTGAGTTCCCTAGCTTTTGATATCCTCTCCTAGTTCTGACCTTTCTTCTTTTGCTATTTCCTTTTAAACCAGTGGTTTAACTTTAGTCAAGCCCCCTATTCCCCTCCCTTGATATGCTTCCCTTTCTGGCCCCTCCCTTTTTGTTCCCTTCTTGTTTTTTAGGGTCTATTAAGTTCCCTCCCCTCTCTCCTTCCCTCCCTTTTTTTGAACTTTCCTCACCCCCTTAATCTTCCCTTCTTCCTTACCCTGTAAGATAAGATAGACTTCAAGTTCCCAATGGATCTAGATGCTCTTCCCCCTCAGAATTGATTTCACTGAGAGTAATATTTGAGTATTACTTATTAGCACTCTCTTCCTCTCCCTCTTATAAGAGTATTCTTCCCCTCCCCTTCCCATTTGTATCTTGGAGTGACAAAGATTATTCTATTTATTTTATTTCTTCAAGTATCTCTTAGTACCATCATCTATTTCCCCCACCCTTTTTTACATATCATTTTATAGCCATTGATGCCCAAATCTTTTCCTATGAATGATTCTTCTATTTACTATAATAATGAAAACATTTTTGAGAGTTGCAAATAACATTTCCCCCATATATTAATATATATAATTTCATCTAATTGTAGCCCTTAAAGAAGACAGTTTGAATTAAAAAAAAAAAACATTTTTCTCCTTTTCCTTCTCTTTCATATTTACCTTTTCATGTTTCTTTTGATCTTTATGTTTGGATATCAAACTTTCCATTAATTTTGGTCTTTTCCTTACAAATACTTAAAAATCTTCTATTTTGTTGAATGCCCATACTTTCACCTGGAAATATACAGTCAGTTTTTATGGATATGTGATTCTTTGTTGAAGACCCAGTTCTTTTGTCTTGCTGAATATTGTGCTCCAGGCCTTGAGTTCCTTTAGTGTGGAAGCTGCCAGGTCTTGTGTGATTGGTTCTCATTTGTATCTGAATTGTTTCTTTTTGGCTTCTTGTAGGATTTTCTCCTTAGCATGAAAGCTCTGGAAATTTTACAATTAAATTTCTGGGAGTTGTTTTTTGGGGGTTTAGTGTAGAAGCTGTTCTATGAACTCTTTCAATGTCTATTTTGCCCTCTTGTTCAAGAACTTCAGGGCACTTTTCTTGGATGATCTCTTGTGGTATGATGTCAAGATTTCTGTTTATTTCTGGATTTTCAGGAAGACCAATGATTCTCATATTTTCTCTCCTTCCTCCGTTTTCCTGATCTGTCACCTTGTCAGTGAGATATTTTATATTTTCTTCTATTTAGTCAGTCTTTTGACTTTGTTTTATTAATTCTTTCTGTTTTGCAAGATCATTGGTTTCCAGTTGCTCAATTCTGGTCCTTAAGGCCTGGTTTTCTGTTATAATCTTTTGGTTTTCTGCTTTAACCTATTGACATTCAGCTATGATTTCTTCATTTTTTTGAACCATTTCCCACTTCTCCTTCCAGAAGGTTTCCATCTTTTTGATAAGCTCCAATTGAGATTCTTCCAGGGCTTGTGGACAATTTTTTTTTTTAGATTTTGCCTTTCTTTGAATTTCTTCCTGTATTTCCTCTGTAGCCTGTGTTTTTCCTCTGTTAAAAATTCTCAAAGGTCACAGCCTTCTTTTTTGTTTGTTTTTTTTTTTGGAATGATTTTGAGACTCCTGTGCACAATTAGCCATTTTCCTGGATGTTTTCCCTTCCCTCTTTTGTTCTAGGTTTCCCTCAGCTGGGCAGGTTCTCTGTGTATGGAGTTAAGGAACAAGGATTTTGCCTGAGGAAAACTTTTGAACCTCCAACAGTCCTTTGCAGCTCTTCTCGGTGCTATCTTCTCAGGGGTGCTAAAGGTCTGTGCTCTACTGCCCACCTGCGTTTCTGGTCTAGCTGCTTTCAGGGGTGGTTCTCTGGCTGTCCTTGTCAGCTCCCAAGGACCTAGAAGTGCCCCTTGCTTGCTCTAGAGGTACTCCTTGCTCACTCCTTGGTTCTGGCAGGCACTCTGGCTCTGGGCACATAAGGTATGCACTCCCTTTCATGCTGGGGTTTCCCACCTAGCTGCTTTCAAGGGTGGGTCCCCTGTGGTCCTAGTAAGCTCCCATGGACCCAGAGGTACCTCTTGCTCACTCCAGAGGTGCCCCATCCTCGCTTGTCTTGACATGCTCTGGCTCTGGCTCTGGCTCTATAGGTGGAGGTGGGGGAGGGTGGATGGGCTCGCATTTGGTGGAAGCCCTTTCACCCTCTTATAGTCTGGAAAAGCCCCAATCCCATGCACCTTCATTACTGCACACTATTGTACAACTCCTCCGCATCTCTGAAAATGATTCTTAAGGTCTTTTGGGTCAGTCCATGTTGGTGTGTGCTGGGTAGAGGAAGTGACCAATGTTTACACTGCTACTATGCTTGCCCGGAAGTCCTAAATCTTCTTACCCACTTTAGCAAATGACTTGTGAACATTCTTGCTTAGTGTCTAGTGAGGTACTAAATAGGGGTATTAACAGAAAGTCTGATTCACACTTTACAGTCTGGTGAGGTACTAAGTAGGGGAACTTAACTTAGTGTTAACCAAATGCTAACTAAAAATAGACAGAGAATAAAGAATGCCCGTGTGTGTGTGTGTGTGTGTGTGTGTGTGTGTGTGTGTGTGTACCTAAGTACAATTCAGTATTTTCTCATTGATTTTCAACTATTCACAGTGCCTATTGAGTCTAACTCTGGTTTCTCTGTCAGATTTGAATGGAGATTGTTTTTTTTTTTAACTCTTTAGCTCACCTTTGACATTGGAATTAGAGCTTCTAAATATTTCTTTGATATTCTGAAACATAGATTTAGCTATCTCTGCATATAGTTTTGGGCTAGAAAATGTTTTCTTCCTTATCATATTCATAATAACCATTAGTGATTTGTTCTGGCTGCTTTGGGCACTAGACAGCTAGAAGAATGGCATTGTTTAGGCTCCTTCACATTCTTAATTTACTATAAAAACCCTGTTGTTTTCCATCTTAACAATGGCTAGTTTGAATAAGTCTTTTATTACAAAGGAAAATATGAGGCAGCTAGATATATCTATAATGCTTGATGAATATCCATGAGTTTAATCATTGACTCCCAAAAGGATTCCATTTGCCCTTCTGTTTTGCCATACCAAATCTCTTTAACATTCTTGAAATTTTGAGTTCCCTTTGTTTCTTTTGTCTGCCTCATTATAAAATTATAGAGACTCTAACATTTAGGGGCCAACAAGTACTCAAGTTGTGAGCCATCTTATTGCAAGAGATCTGTTCAGATAGTATTCATCTTCTGTGATCAGTTCCATGTACATAATTAATTCTCTGAGCCATATAAAAGAGCTCACCATGAAGTGACATTCACAAGTTTCCCTACAATTTCCACCTGTACCTTTCTGGTGTGAGTATGTCCACTAAATTTTCCTGCTTTCTTCTCATAAAGCATTCAGTTACACCATCATAGTGTGCAAAGCTCTCTCTTGAAATTCTGAAATTTATTAAGATAGCCATGTAGGTGTTGAGTATTTTTTCTCAACTAGCAACAAAGCAAAACCAAAAACAATTACACAGTGACAATGTTATACAATGGCTATTTTGGGGTATTCTCCTCAAGTCATGTTTTTTTTTCCCTCCCTGACAGCTTTGCGCTAATCCTCCCATAAGAAATTTGTACACAATCCTCATGTTTTCTCATTAAACTATACTACTGAATCTTTTTGCAGCTTTTGCAACCTTAGTTTTTTAAAGGGAAGCAGTTTTTTTAAAGGGTATGCACCATTTTCCCCTATTCACACCCTACAATATAAAACCAATTATTAATCTTTGAACAGGAATTATAAATAAAATAGGAAAGGATCCCTGCACAATATCAAGCCCTTAATGACCTAACTTTTAAACAACAATAGTAACAACCATCAAGAAAATGGACTTTACCAAATGTTTCCACCCTGGAGAGTTTGGCTATTATTTAACTACAAGGATATCCTAGGGTGGATTTACAACTAGTGAGAATGAGAATTAAGGAGTTTTTGTGGTCAGTCAGTTCCATTTTCAGGCAGGATGATTTCAAAGTGAACAGAAATAAATCTTCTTAAAAATGAAAAGAAAACAGTATAACAGTTAAGTGGACCATAAACAATATTGCAAAATCAATCAATCATGTGAATATTTTTCCTGTGTGTATGTGTAAACACTGACTTAATTGATTGCATTCTGTAAAGGAAAGAGCTAAGCAGTAAACATTCAGATATCTATATTAGTACAAACAAAACAAAATAGTTTTTACCCAAAACTGAATTGCACCATAATTCTGAAAGGGGAGAAACATGTAAATTAATGCAATTGTAAGAGCTGATACTGTCCCGTTTTTTATATTAATGGTTCTTAATATCAACTGGTGCATAGTGGGTGCTTAATAAATGCTTGTTAACTTAATTTGACTTGTGGTATCTTGTAATTATGTCTTTGAATAAAGTCTTACTAATCACTGAGATTTTGGAAATCAAGTCTTGGTTTTTTCCTTCTAAGCTAAAAAGTCTCAAGCAGCTTCAAGCACTCCAATATGTAACACAAAGAAAATGTTCATATAGCAAGTGTATTCTCCTATTTTTCTCAGTAAAGACAGGTTTTGGTGCTAATTAAAGCAACAGGCTACAATTGGGAGACATTTATTAAAAAAATGCTACACCACCTAATCAACTCTCTTTTTGAGTACATCGGGATATCTCAAAGTTCTAATTTAGTGACCATGTTAGATTTTCAGAACTCCTTGTAACAGGGTTTGCAAAAACAGTTCCAATCTCAGCAATACTACTCGTTTATTTTGTAAAAAATAGCTAAGTCACTTTCTCAGGGTCTCAGTTTCAGTCTACTTCTCTGTAAAATGATGGGGTCTGACTAGATGACCTATAAGGACTCTTTCAACTCTTAAAAATCTATTCCTGACTTAATGATCAAATCAGTTGAGGTAGGCAGAATTGCAAGGAGGGGAAACAAAGACTAAATTGATTTCATGCTCTTGGCATAGCTTACCTCCACAGTATCTCTCCCATTGGTCCCCTCCTTTTTACTCATGTACCTAGCACTCTATTTCAAGCTTTCATTATTTCACCTAGTCTATTGTAAACTATATATGATATAGTGGGGAAAAACCACTAGACCAAAAGTTAAGAGAAACTGGCTAGTATAATTATTAAAAATCTTGACTTTGACTTAGAAAGGGTTCAGTTCAAATCCTGTGTCTTACACTTACTACTTTTATGACCATTGGGTAAATCATAAAACTTTAGGAAGCTTCTGTTTCCTTCTCCAAAAAAGAGGAGGCTTATCAGCCCTGTGTCTTCCAGAACTGTTGTGAAGAGGAAATAACTTACAACAGCTTACAAATCTTAAATTCTTAACTAAATTCCACCTGACTACCATTAAATGATCTCAGTCCACATACTATTTCTGTCATGTCCCACTTTTGTAGGAGCATTGCAAAAGTTACCTACTTTCATTTAGATTACTCTCTGGTCCTCCATTTCCTTTTTTGTGAAATGTGGAGTTTAAATTGATGAATTATAAGATCATTGCCAGTCCCATAGACAGTCTCCCTGATTCTAGGCTCTTTTATCACTAATTAATCTTTCACATAGCTGTGAAAATAATGTTTCTAATCCATAAGATCAACTTTGTCACTTTTCTGACAATTCTGAATCACTATTAATTAATTAAGAATTTTTTCTCTTTGGTTAACATTCAAGATTCTTCAAACTTGGTTTAATCTTATCTCATACAACTGTTATTATAGTCTTCATTCTAGGAAAAATAAAACCACTCTACTAAAATTTTCTGGTGCTCTACTGTCTCTACTCATTCATCTATAACAGGGATATGCCTCTAGGACTGTGGCAACATTGTTGAAAGTACCCATGACCTATTTTTCATTTCCTTTGTGACTCTGGTGTTCTTAATTTATTTTTTGGTTCATAGAAGAACATAGCAGTGTTCTGGTAATGGGAGAATAGAATGGAAGAAAAAGATGGAAGGGATATTTTATTCCCAGTCTCAAAAGATTCAAGTAGGACGTCCTGTTAAGATGCCTTCCCAAATGGAAGGCGGACCATCATGCCTCTATTTACCAGAGGCATCCAAGTATCTGAGTGGATATAGAATCAGGACTATAGAGGAGAGATTCTGGGTTCAAATATGACCTCAGACATTTCCCAGCTATGTGAACCTGGATAAGTCACTTAACCAAGATGCCTAGCCCTTACCAGTCTTCTGTCCTAAAGCCCATACTAAGTACCAAATCCAAGATGTAAGTTAAGGTGTTTTGTTTTTTAATTTTACATATCTACTTTTGCAACTCTGATGTTTATACCATGCTGAATTATGATCACGAAATCTAAAGAGATAGGGTAATAGTTTATGACTTCCTCCATCCTATAATTAGATAAAAATTTAGCTAGAACTACAAAGGTAATAAGAAAAAGAAGGACCTTCAGCAAAGCAAGCTCCAGAAAGAGCAGAAATAAGACAATATAACCTGCAATTTTTTTCTGTCCAGAGTCATCAAGACAATATATAATCCATGTAGAAGCCTTTGGATACTCAAAAAGTCATAGGGCAAGGAACCAAAAAGCTCTAGAAGGGGGAAGAATGGAGCACAAGTAGCCCTTAAGAAACAGAGTAGACTGTGACAGAGCGGGCATGGAACCACAGTGTTTAGCCCAGGACAGCCCAGACCTAGGATATTGGAGATTTTTTATATTCATTTTCAAGAAGCTAAAGAGGAGTGTAAAAATTTAGCAGCTTGAGCCTCAAAAATCCTGGAGGAAGGACCTTAAGAAGAAGAGATCAGAGCAAGAACTTAAGGTACTCAGGGTAAAACCAAGAAAGGCTAACCATTCCTTACAAAAGTGCAGCAAGGGTCAGAATCTGATCCTGGCATAAAGACCCAATTCAGAAACCAAAGTAGTAGTGATAAGTGGATCAAAGGAAGCAATGACCAGTACTGAAATTTTTTGCCAATATAATTCCATAATGACTTCAAGATGAATATAAAATTATTAGAATGTAAAAGAAGGTCCTTTGCTTTATTTTTAGATAATTGGGAAATGGTTAAACTACTGTATTTGCCTGTGGAATGGAATATTGCTTCATTATTAGGAATGATTTAAGATAATTTCAGAGCATCCTGAGTAATTTAAACTGGTTAAAAAGGAAGTGAATGCTAATAGAAGAACAACTTATAGAGAGACAGGAATATTATAGAGAAAAAAAAATTAATCTTGCAAGACTTAAGAAGTCTGTTCAAAATACACAATGAACTGTATATCCCAAGGTCCTATCATATAGCTTATTAACCACCCACTTTCTGACAAAGATGGTGGACACAAGGTCCAGAAAGAACAAAGTAATGAAAGGTCATGAAACCAGGCATCTCTGAGCTCCATCAGGACCAGTGCCTGCAGGATGCAATAGCAAAATAGCAATGATGTTAGAGCAACATAATTGCAAAGATGTAAGGAGAAGGTGATATAACAGAGAAAACTAGATTTCAAGAGAGGCTGCACCTGAACACAAATGAATGAATAAAAGGGGGAAAGAGCATTTATTAAGCCCTTTGTGCAAAAGATTATTTTGAAATGCTGGGGATACATAAAAAAGAAAATTAAGACTGTTTATTCTCAAAGAGCTCACATTCTTTTTTCTCCTTAAATTTTTTAATTAATTTAGAATATTTTCCATGGTTAAATGATTCATATTCTTTTTCTCCCCACTGATCTGCAATTCCACTCGGTTTCACATGTGTCATTGATCAAGACCAATTTCCATATTATTGATATTTGCACTAGGGTGGTTGTTTAGCATCTACATCCCCAATCATATCCCTATCAACCGATGTGATTGAGCAGTTGTTTTTCTTCTGTGTTTCTACTCCCACAATTCTTCCTGTGGATGTGGATAGCTTCTTTCTCATAAATCCCTCTGAATTGTCCTGGATCATTGCATTGCTGCTAGTAGAGAAGTCCATTACATTTGATTGTACCACAGTGTGTATTGGTCTCTGTGTATAATGTTCTCCTGGTTCTGCTCTTTCACTCTGCATCCTGGAGGTCTTTTCAGTTCACATGTAATTCCTCCAGTTCATCATTCCTTTGAGCACAATAGTCTTTCATCACCAACAGGTACCACAATTTGTTTAGCCATCCACCAATTGAAGGGCATCCCCCTGTTTTCCAGTTTTTTGCCACCACAATAAATATTTTTGTACGTGTCTTTTTCCTTATTATCAAAGAGCTCACATTCTAACAGAGGAATTACAATGGAAGAAAAAGGAGGTCCTGTGCCATGATATAGAGAGCTATCACAGAATTTGACTTTCACTGATATAGTCATATAATCAGATAGAAGAGCACATTTGGAAAAGGGAAAGATTCTTTTGCAACTCAAGATTTTGCTTTTGTTTTTTTTTTCCCTGTAGTTGGAGTGGTAGGCATGCAGCTCAGTCCTGGAAAGGATTATAGTCTAGAAGGATTTATTAAGAACTTACTAGGCACAATACTAAGTGCTAAGGATCCTAATGCAAGCCAGAAGAAAAACAGTCACTTCCTACAAGAAGCTTAAGTCCTTATTGGGGAAGACAACCCATGATAGGAAGCTAAAAACATTGTGGAATAAGGGAATAACCTCTTGTGAGCATTGTGGCAAAGCCAAGAGAGTTAAATGTAAATTAAAAAAAAAAAAGGAATTGTAACCCTTGGAGCCTAGTTTCCCTATTGAAGAGGCATGCAAGCAATGAGTCTAAGACAAACTTTAAGGGAATTCAAGGTCAGAGATTAGCAAATGACCACCAGCATGATGGTCTTAAAAGTGCTCAATTTGTCTATTTGTTGTTGTTCAGTTGTTTCAAGTCATGTTAGACTCTTCATGATTGCATTTGGTGTTTCCTTGGCAAATATACTGGAGTGGTTTAGTATTTCTGTAAAATGGAGATTTGAACCCCATATTTCAATTCCCAGAAGTCTTTTGTAGTTCCCAGAATGCCCTATAATCTCCCAGAGTCCTCACCTGAGTGTGAGATCACAATGGGTATTTAAACTGACTGTACCGCCTACCTGCTCTCTCGGCTTCCACTTCTAGGCACATGTGGCTCTCTACCTAGCAGGCAAGATGTAGGTTGCACGTGCTTTCTTATTTTTTATTTTCTTTATTTCTTAATTCTAATACTCTTTAATAAACTTCATAAAAATATAATACTTTTAGCAGAGAAACCAAATTTTAACTGTTACACTTCCTTCTCAAGTTCATTTTACAGATGAGGAATTAAGGCAAATAGGGCTAAATGACTTAAGCAGTCACAAAGCTAGTAAGTGTCTGAAGCCAGCTATGAATGCAGAGAGATGAGTCTTCCTGACTTTAGGCTGGTCACTCTATCCACTGTACCACCTAGTTTTTCTGTCATTCTAGTAGATGTATACTCAACTCCTCTTGGGCACTAGCCTTTCATAACCTGGGTTCCTTGAAAGGGAGCTGAAGACTCTTAGATGGAAAAGAACCAAATGAAGATGATTTCATGGCCAAAGCTCTGGATGGGAGGAAAATGAACCAAAGACAATTATGTTATATTATTGGATAATATAATATTACTTATAAATATGATTTCTGAGAAGTTTCTAAGACTTGACTTGACTGTGGCCTTTGAGTTTTGGTTCTTGGAATACAGTTTTCATGGATCTGTCATTCTTCATTCACTGAAAATATCTTCCTCCTGCTGAAATCTTGATGTTCTTCAAAGCCTATTTCAGGTGCTGTTTCTTCTATTGAGCTTTCCTTGATATTCCTCTTCCTACTTCCCCAAATGGGCCATCTAAAATTTTCTGATTCTGCCTCTGTTTCTGTCTCTGTCTGTCTTTGTCTCTCTTCCTGAATTCTTGGTCTGGTCATCTTCTATTTTCCTGCCACTAGCTACGTTATATTACACTGACATATCTATGGTGTGGTATGTATATCTACTAGTGTGAAGTTTCCTTAAGGGCATTTTACATTCTTATATTACTAGTTCCTTGGCATATTACTAATAGTATTATGTTCACAGTGCCTGTGGTAGCTTTAATAAAGATTTATTGAATCAAGTTAAATTAATGTTATCTATATCAAATGTCTAGATGACTGACAAAAACTGTTTGTTTTTTGTTCTGATGATTTGACATCTCATGTACAGGCAGACAGACTATGACATATTCCTGAATATTAGCAAAAATATTGGGCAAAAATGATGTAGCAGGTGGGAAAGCTCACAGAACAGTCACAAAATGTTCACTAAAGGTGATGCTCAGAACCAAAAAACAAAAAAAAAGAAAAAAGAAAACTACACACAGACACAAACAAGAACCATATAACATCTAAGTCATCCCTTTGGGACTGAATATTTGAGCTGAAATCACAATAGCCTGTCTTTGTAAAAGAGAATACATTTATGCAAAGAGCTCAAAGGGACCTTGAGTCCTGCAAAAACTTCCTTTCCTAAAATAGGGGCAAAGCTGCATGAGAAACCATGGAGAGAGGTGAGTTTATCTGGGGCAGCACATTGCGGCATGCTCAGGCAAACCATGTAATAAACCATGACCCCTAGTGCCCTGCTGTAGTGATTTGTCTTCCAAAACTTCCTCAGGAGGCATGCCCAGAATGCAGGCCCTGTTGCCGGAGGCCATTAAGGTCCTATCCAAGGAGCCTCCTGTTATGGAGAAAACGAGAGAAATATAAAGTTGTTCTAACATTGATCTCAAAGTTGTAAGTCTAAAGTTGGCAAGAAACAGTTTTTAAGAAATAAGGTGTGAGGGACTATTGCAATATGGTAGATGGCCACTCTGAGGCTTAATTTTAAAAGTTGGGAAACAGGCTTTATAGAATATGCTGTTCTGGTCTTTTCATCAAATCTAGTTCTCAAATTAAGCCTAATACTTAAAGCTCTGAACTCATTTTCCCCCCTGCATTTTGACTATTTGTTCCTTCTTTTCCACTTTTACTAATCCTCCTCAGGTTTCTGTGTTCTCATTATCTGTCTATATAATTGCTCGTCTCTATTTCCTAATCTTCCTCTCTTCCAGCCATCCTCCCTCTCCCCAAATCTCTCTAATGTCTATTTCAGACAACATTACTGCCATGCTTCTCGCATTTCAGTGATTCTTTACTGCTTATAGGAAAAAAAACAACCCTCTATATTTGACATGGAAGATTTTCAACCATTTTGTTCCAATCTATGTTCATAACCTGTTATTTCTTTATTTTCCCACATTTTTTCCTTTAACACACACAAGTTTACACACTGTCTTCTGAATGTCCCACATTCATGCTTGTTGTTCTATGTTTGCTCACCTCCATTCCTCTCACCCAACACATCTATTTCCCTTCTTTTTGTTCCAACCCTTTAAGCTATATTAAAGTTCCATCATCTCCATGTTTCTTTTCCTTTCTTCCTTATTCAGGCCACAATGATCTTTTTCTTCTCCATATGCCTAATACTTCTTGCTTGTAGCAATCTTTTCACTCCTAATCAGTCATCCTGATGATTGTCTCCTGGATTGTCATCTTATTATATATTTGCATCTCTGATTAGATCCACTCTTAGATTTCAAGGAACAGAAACAGCCTCATGCTACTCATATTTAACTAAAGAATTTTTGACAATACACAAAATATTGGCATTTTGTACATGCAAAAAGGAGCAAAGATACATATGCCTATTATCTTTATATGGACAACTAATGCTTCTTCCAATCTCTGGAAAGTGAAACAGCAAATAAGGTGACTAGGGGAATCTAGTCCTACACAAGAACTACACCATGTTGCCAATAGGTATCAGGAGGTGCACCAAACAATGTTTGTTGAAATAGATATAACATGAGGCCTGGAGTGATGTAAGAGAGAAATCAAATGCAGTTATGCAAGGAGAAGCTCATATGGGAGAGGTGCAAGAAGAGAAAAAACCCAAGATTCCAATGAGAGAACAGAAGCTGAGAGAACTCAAAACTGCCACCTCACTACTTCATCTGGGAGCCAGAGAAACAGATCTCCTAAGATGGGAGGAAGCTTGGGTCTCTCTGGAGATCAACTGCTTTCCCTTTGAACCCCTAGATATCTCTCACTCAGCTTAAGATATTGTAGACTTTGAAGAAAGCCATATACAGATAAATCTTTTCTCTAAAGATTATTCCCCATCTCTCTCCCTATCTTGTCCTGGACTCTAATACTCAAGCTAGTTAGCTCAGGAGCAGGGACCAGCCCAGCATCTGACCAGAAGAGGGGTCAAGACTGAGAGCCTGAACCTAGAAGGTTTGGAGGGTCAGTCTGGCAGTCAATAGGGCTTCCTGTTTATCCCCTTTCCTCACCTGATACCCCTACCTCTCTCTTTCCTGTGTGAACCCAAATAAAGTGTATACTACTTAGAGTCAAGTCTGGCTAGTTCCTGATACTGGGAAAGGGGGCTGAAAATTTGTGGAGAACCATACCCTCCCCAAAGACGAGGATTTAGCTCAGGATCCTAGGTATCCAAACAATCAGAAGGATTGAAGGAACAATCCTCTCTCATAGGCTGAGGAGTAACCCCTGGTCTTGGTGGGGGGGGAGTGACTGTTGATGTACTTGAAGGACCAAGAGGCAGAAGAATCCATCCTGCCTCTCAACAATACTGAGACCAAGAGGGGAAGGCAGTATGCCATCTTACCAAAGTTTATCCCTCTAGTTCCTAATCACCACCTCTCAGAACCATTATCTGAGGAGACATGCTCCTTCCGTCAGGGAAACAAGACTGGGTTACTTTCCCCTAAGGGAAAAGAGGGGAAGATCAATCTCTTCCCCCTCTCCATTCTTTCAACTCTCTGTCTCTCCATCTCTTTCTCTCTCTGTCTCTGTGTATCTGTCTGTCTGTCTGTCTGTCTCTCTCTCTATCTCTCCATTTCCTCTGTGTGTGTGTGTGTGTGTGTATGTGTGTGTGTGTGTGTATCCCCTTTCTGGTCATACATTACAGTAAGGAAGACTCATCTTTATGAGTTCAAATCTGACTTCAGATACTTACCAGCTGTGTGATCATGGTCAAGTTACTTAACCTCATTTGCTAGTTTCCTCATATATAAAATAAGCTGGATAAGGAAATAGGAAAACATTCTAGCATCTTTACCAAAGAAATCTCAAATGGGCTTATGAAAAGTTAGACATGACTGAAAAATACTGAATAAGAATACAAATGTGTGAATGCAATTGGGGTTTTCATCAAATGCACCAATATAGGTCAAGTACCTTTAAATGAACTAATTATGAATAATGTAAATAAAGACTCTGAAGAACTTTTTCTAATTCTTTTTATAACGATCGATCGCCTTGCGATTGTTATATAATATTTACCTGTGGGTGATAACTTGAGAAGGAGAAAGGAGACTGAAGGAAATGGGTGAATAAAAATGACTCAAAGATAAGTTAAAAGATATGGAGAGAGTCGCTATCTCCTTAATATTTTCCCTTGGATAATTAATTAAAGGAAAATATGAGAAATAAGTAAACACGTGGGAGTAAGAACTCCTTGATAGGAAGCATGGGGACTACAGTGTCACAAGGCAAGATAAGGATCAGCAGGAAAAGGTTAAGACAGAGACTATGAAGATCCAGGGAAGTAAGAGAGAGATTAACGCTTTTCCCCCAGGATTTATTGAAGGTTTTAGGAATGTGGATTGGGAGGTGATCAATGAATATGTAACATGACATAGTTTTTAACATTGGTTGAATTGACAATAATGAGATCAAAGAGGTGGAGATTAATGGAGCCTGCGCTTTGCAAATGAATGTACTCTGAGTCAAGGCAGCTTGGCCTCCAAGGCCCAGCTCATGAATTTGCCTGTCCTATGCTAGTGCCTAGGACTGAGACTTTCCATACAATGAACATCAAGAGGTCTGATCATGTGTCTGGTAATACAATATCAATATATCAATCATACTTCCCAGATGCTAAGATGCCTGGTATGCTACACTTTTCTTATTAGATGTAGATCCATCTGTCATTTCATTTGGTTATTTTCTACTTGTTCTCTTTCTTCCTTCTGGGAAAAGGGCAGTTTGGGCAGACCGCATGATCTTTTATGCTTTCCTTGGCATTCTATTTTAAGACTTCAGTGATTGCAAAGACCATGTATATGTCCTTGTATCTCCATCATCTCACTTTCTAATTTCCAGCTTAGTGTTTTTCATGAATTAGGGCTATCATGAATATAATTTGAATGAACATACCTAATTTGACCCAAGCATTACTTAGGGAGGAATACACACTAATGCAGACTATTTTGGAAACTTGCCTTTTGATCTCTTTAAATACAGATTTTTTTATGATCTATTTCCTTACATCTTGTTTTTCATTTTACTTGAAAATTCAAAGTGGTTAATAAACATGGGGTTTTGCATTTGGAACAAGGGTGGATGTTTTTTGCAGAAGTTTTTTTTTCACTTTATAAATGAGGAAATAAGAGACCTAGGGTGGTAAAGGGAATTGTCATAGGTTATAGAGATAGGTCAGTGTCATAGATGCAATAAGATAGAATTTAAACCCAGAACTTTTTAATATATTCCTTTCTACCACACTGACTTGCTTCTCCATGAATGAATAAATGAAAACAAACAAACAATACCTTAAACACTTTCCATATACTAAGTATTGGGGCATACAATTGAAAACGTAAGGTAGTCCTTGGTATTATGGAACTCACATTCTTATAGTGAGAGACAACATAGAAAAAAAGGATTCAATTACAAGAAAGTTGGTAAAGCCCATTTTATCCCAAAAATGCAATTGTAGGACAGATGGTAAAGTTCAATGGTCTGCATGGAAAGCAATCTAGGTTGTCTGGAATGGAGTGGGAAGAAAAAGATGTCAGGTAGTTAGTAAATGAACATGTATTAAGTGGGTACTCTCTACCAGACACTAAGTACTGGAGATATAAAGAGAGTAAAGATAATCCCTTTCCTCAAGCAGCTCACAGTATAATGGTAGAGATAACATGCAAACAAAGAAGCTATAAACAGGCTTAAATGAAAACAATTATCAGAGGTAGATGAATCCTAAAAGCACTAGAATTAAAGGAAGATCAGGTTTGGGAGAGATTTTCTGAGAGTGAGATTTTAACTGAGGTTTCAAGAAAAGCCAGGAGAATAAGAGGTACGGATCAGGAGGGAGAAGATTCTAGAAATTAGAACAGGGTGAAAATATCCAGACATAGGAGATAGAGGATCCTGTTAAGGAATGAGAAGGAGCCCAGTGTTGCTAGATCACAAGTTTTGTACTTACATCCTGTAAAAAGGTGTAAGAAGACTGGAAAGATGACTGGGATGGGGATATATCATGAAGCACACTGCACAGTAGATAATTTTGTCTTTGATGCTGGGGGTGACAGGGAGTCATTAGAATTTATTGAGTAGGGGAGTAATAAAGTCATTCCTGTGCCTTAACAACATCACTTTGACAGCTGAACTAATATTGCGATAATAATTGAATCCATGGGAACTGATGAGATTTCCAAGTGAAATAACACAGAGAGTGAAGATAAGAGGACCCAGGACAGAGTCCTGTAGTACAATCACTGTAAGTGGGCATGACTTGGTAACAGAATGAACAAAGGTGATTTAGAGATAGCTGAGAGATAGGTAGAAGAAAAATCTAGAAAGAAGAAAAGTAAATAACTTTGAAGGCTTCAGAGAGTTAAGGAATCATCAGGATGAAGAAATTATTATTAGAATTGGTAATTAAGAATTAGTAGCTTAAGAGAAAAATCACTGGTTAAATGATAGACTGAAAGCCAGATTTCAGAATTAAGGAATACAAGGAAAGGAAATAAAGGTATCTATTGCAAATAACCTTCTCAAGGAATTAGTCACAAAAAGTAGGAGAGCTATGACACAACAGCTAGTGAAAATACTCGAATAAAGATTTTTTTTTTTTTAGGATGGAGGAGACAGGAGCATGTCTGTGAGCAGTAGGAAATCAGCCAATAGACCAAATAAAATTAAAGTTAAATGGAAAACTCATTACATGTTATCTCATTTGATCTTCATGACAGTTGTCTTTGTTAGATTGAATAATTACCCTTATTTTACATGGAAGGAAACTTAGACTATGAGAAACTAAGTGATTTTGCCAAAGATCATAAATCTAATGTGACAGGATTCAAACCCAGACCTTCCTCATTCCAAATGTAATGCTCTAACTATTACTCCTCTTAGCTGCTTGCCATGTAAAACATATATTTTGCATATCTAGCTAGCTCAGAAGTTGATGCAATTTTCAATTTAGATTTGGAGCAATGATAGTGTGTCATTCAAAGATCAACCTAGTGTAATAGATAAGAAAACAAGGATTTCAGGAAGGCAAATGTTCTATGCATCTAGATGAAGGTGCATTTTATTGATGTTCCTAAGAGGCAGCATTTTTGCAGTCAAGTGAAGCCTACTGATTACTTCTCCAACAAAAAATAAAATGATTGCAAAAGAAGTCAAATAGGTTGAAATATAGTTATTGAAAAGCAGTAATTCCTATTAAAGAGGTCTTGATCAATGACACATGTAAAACTCAGTGGAATTGCTCATTGGCTACAGGAAGGGGTGTGGGAGGAGGGGAGGGAAAGAACATGAATCATGTAACCATGGAAAAAATATCCTAAATTAATTAATTAATTAAATAAACTACAAAAATGAATTCCTATAAAAAGGAGTAACAAAGGAGAGGAGAGGGACAGATTGAGTGTGGTTTGATCCATTTGACAGTCAACTGGCATGCTACATCCAAAAAGCAATGTGATTATTATCCCCAAATAAGAGATGGGAAAGGGTGGCAGTGGTACTACAGAGAAAAATTACAAGATGATGCAGTGATGGATGAGCAAATGGAATGTGAAACAGTTTGCTCTGGTCTTGGGTTGGCTAAATCCAGTGGGATAAGCAACTTTGCCTTGAAGAAATCTATATTCAGTCAAAATATCCTCACATTTATCCTTGTCTGATTTTGCTTGATGAAGTAGCTCTTGCCATATAAAGGTCTTTGTGTCTAATGATTGATAGCTTTGATCTTAAAAGAATCTAAAAAAAAAAACCTAAGGGCCATTGCACCTTGAGGCATTATTCTAATATGATTGAAACAGCATTGTTTCTGTTATTTCTTCAGTTTAAAACAAAGGCAAAAAATAATGAAGAGATAGCATGTCATAGGCAGAAAAACCAGGGTCTCTGCATGAGAAGACTGGATTTGAGTTCAAGCTTGGATGCTTCGAAGCTGTATGACTGAGAAAATGACAACCTCTGCGAGCCCCAGTTTCTGTGTTAATAAAATGAGAATAATGAAGTGTCTTATGAATCTGAAGCTTTGTAAACTTTAAATTCCTACATAAAGGTTGATTAGTCTTATTACACATATACCATGTCAGTGAAAGAGAAGTGCAAAACCTGTATATTTAAATCAATACACACAATGATAATTCCTAGATTGTATGTTTGTGGCCAGGTGTGAATCCTGCAAAAAGAGATGTTTGTTTTAAATTGTGCATTCAAGGGGCAGCTAGGTGGATTTGAAATCTGTGGATTTAGAAACTGTGGATGGGAGGTTCTTGGTTCAAATCTGACTTCAGACCTTTCCTGGTAGTGTGACCCTGGGCAAGTCACTTGACCCCCATTGCCTAGCCCTTATCACTCTTCTGCCTAGGAACCAATACACCAATAGAACTAATACAGGATTGATTCTAAGACTGAAGGTAAAGGTTTAAAAAAATAAGTTGTGGATTCATTAATTAGTCTGAGGTACTGAATAGTCAGCCGCAGAATCAGAAGATCTGGGTTTAAGCCCCAACTCTGGCAAGTTTTATTTGTATGACCCTAGATAAGTCATTTAATAACTATGCATTCTAAAATTTGGGGTGTATGGGATGCTCAGGGAGGGGTAATATCTCTGGTATGGAGGGCTTGTCGTGCCCTTCTAGGGCAGCTCTCCAGCCTCTGACCCTCACCTGACACCCAGCTCTCACTTGTGGCTCCCAGTAGCTGCTAGCATGCAACAGTGGCCACACCCTGGGCAACGGCTTCAACAGGCCGGCTAAACCTTGTGAGGGTAGCCATTGGGTCGTCGTCAACCCCTGGTGAACCAGGGCTTTGCTCACCCAGTATGTGACGACTGCTTCGGTGGAACAGGTGGAAGAAACCAACAAGAAGGTTCAACGGCTGAGATGGCGATGCAGCAAAGCACTGTGGAGTGCTTAGGGCGTGATGGAGCACAAAAGACAACAGGGCCATCCAATGCAGCTTAGGAAGTCTTCAGGTGTAACGACTTTTTGTGCCACTGGACCCAGGCTTCCAACGCCGAGAGAGTGGGACTGTCTCTGTGCAACGACTTTTCCACTTAAATCTTCATGCACAGGTGTCTTTATGCACAAAAACGCACAAAGACAATCGTCGTCCTTGGTTCGAAGACAACCAACTAATTCTAAAATTTTGTTATAAAACAGTTGCAAATTTAAATTAAGGAAAGTAGTTTCCTTATTTACTGATGAACTCCCTTCAGAAACAAAAAGCACAGATATTCTCATCTCCCAACCCAAATGCATCCTATGACTACTAGATGAACCTAAAATACTAATTTTTCCACTTATTTTTATGAAAATAATCAATTTTGGGTCTACTTTAAAGTCAGTATGACTGGTTTAGAAAGTAGGTTAAATATACAACACAAACTAATATAATAACAATTCTTTTAAAAATAGAGATTATTTTATCTGTATGTGAACTGTGGGTAGATTTCAGGGAGTCCAGGAACTTGGGATGAGAAAAAATGCATCTTTATTATCCTTAATCTCTAACTACCATTTCAAATTGTTTCCAAGTATGAATGTAGGTAACAAAACAATATTTTGAAGGGTTCATAGACTTCCTTGGTCTGAAAATGGGTTCCATATTTCAAAAAATGAAAAGAATCTCGGTAGTAGTGGATCTGATAACATATATCTTAGGGCTCACTTCTTTCTCTGTAAAATGAATGGGACTTTTTGACTTCCCAAATCTCTTTCAACGTGATTTATGGTCTCCTACGACAATGTCCTGATCCTTTCTCATCAGGGCATGGATAATGCTGATATATTGGCTCTTAGGAGCTATTTAGGAGCTAATTAGCAGGGCACAAGGAGAAGATCCCAGCTAGGTGGGAGAAGGCACGATCATGATTGAAATAATACAGATGTTGTCCTAGTTTGTCCAAAGAGATTTCACAGCTAAACAAGTCTAAGGAGCTAAGCAGGAAGCAGATCAGGTAGTTTAGAGCAGCATTATCAAACCTGTGATTTCAGCAAGGAACAAGTAAGGATGTGCTGTAAGTTAAAATAGCCTTGCATTGAGAAAGAGATGCTCAATATGGAATATCATCTCCTCTGAAAGTGTCTTTTGTTTGAATGTACTACTCAGATATCTGCCTTGCTTCAGTTAGTCAACATTTTCTTATTCGCAGGCATCAAGTACTTGAAAATACTTCCCAAACTCAAAAATCTGGGTTAGAAATGAACAACATCATCATTATTGTATTGTTCCTCATTTTTTATTACATATTAATGTTATTAGAAGAGAGATAATTTGGTGATAGCAGATGGACTCAGAAGCAGGAAAAATGAGTTTCAAATACACTATAGCTAAGAGCCAGACATTTATTTAGGTTTGTTAAATGTTTTACAAATATCTCATTTTATCCTCGCACTAAGTCTTGGAGGTTCTAAGATAGAAAGTCTAAGATAGAAATGTCTTTACTTTCACAGGGGAGGAAACTGACAAAGACAGGACTTAACATGGTGGCACAGCTATTATCTCCTTAATTAGTGGCACTCTATGGACCTCAGCCATTTTTCTAGGATGCATCCAACCCATCTTGAGGATGCTGAGATCTGCTGAGCAGAAGGTATTTCTTAGGTTCACTGAGGTCAATGTAATTTGATTCAATTCAGCACTTTTAATTGTCTAAGACCTGTAGGTAGGTAGGCAGTCTGACCTAGTTGGGAAAGGTCTGGATTCTTAACTGGGAAGATTGGGGTTCAATTCCTGCTGTTTACACATATGTACTGTGTGAGCCTGAGGAAATCATTTCATCTCTCACTGCTCTGGTCTAGGCAACTCTCTAAGCGTGTAAGTTGTAGAAAAGTTTTCAACCTGGTTGGGTAGATGCAGTTTTTTTAGTTTTTTTAGGTTCCATAAACCCAGAGAGGCTTCAGGTCGGCCACTATCACTATTGTGTGGTAAGCACTGTGATAAAGATTTTAAAATGAAACAGTCTTTAACTTCAAAATTCTTACATCTTACCATCACGAGTCCTTCCAGCATACTATTACTTCAACCTGATTTTGAAGAGAGTAAAATACGTTTTGAAGAGAATAACGTGTGGTGAAGGGGAATAATTATGGATTTTTGAGTACAAAGGACATCGATTTAAAACCTGATACTGCCATTCCCTTTCTCCTCTCCATCCAACTGTAAGTCTATAAGGTAACACTTTCTTCTTCTTCTTCTTCTTCTTCTTCTTCTTCTTCTTCTTCTTCTTCTTCTTCTTCTTCTTCTTCTTCTTCTTCTTCTTCTTCTTCTTCTTCTTCTTCTTCTTCTTCTTCTTCTTCTTCTTCTTCTTCTTCTTCTTCTTCTTCTTCTTCTTCTTCTTCTTCTTCTTCTTCTTCTTCTTCTTCTTCTTCTTCTTCTTCTTCTTCTTCTTCTTCTTCTTCTTCTTCTTCTTCTTCTTCTTCTTCTTCTTCTTCTTCTTCTTCTTCTTCTTCTTCTTCTTCTTCTTCTTCTTCTTCTTCTTCTTCTTCTTCTTCTTCTTCTTCTTCTTCTTCTTCTTCTTCTTCTTCTTCTTCTTCTTCTTCTTCTTCTTCTTCTTCTTCTTCTTCTTCTTCTTCTTCTTCTTCTTCTTCTTCTTCTTCTTCTTCTTCTTCTTCTTCTTCTTCTTCTTCTTCTTCTTCTTCTTCTTCTTCTTCTTCTTCTTCTTCTTCTTCTTCTTCTTCTTCTTCTTCTTCTTCTTCTTCTTCTTCTTCTTCTTCTTCTTCTTTGTTCTATCTATGGTTCAAAGCATTTATTTTCCTGTGAGGTATTTTCCTGTTAGTTTGAACTTTGACTGTCACTGACTTTAATGATCACCTTACATTTTATTTTACTTTATAATAGAAAACAACATGAACAGGAAACATTATTTGTAATATTTTACATTTGTGGAGTATTACAATATTTGAATTAATTCTCACATCATTAGTTCATCTGACCTTTATGAAAATTCTCTGCATTAAGGAAGGCAGGGATCATTATACCTTTTTAAATAAGCAAATTGGGGATCTGAGAAAAGAAGGCAGTTGCCCTAATTCTAGACAGATTTTAAAAAGTGAGAGTTATGACACATTCACCTTGGTTTTTTGACTCCAATAGCCTGGTCTGATCTAGAGATGTTTGTTCTTCTGTCTAATTTTTAAAATTGCTTTGGCCTAATACAACTTGGAAACATGTAAAAAGTTTACTAAGGAAAGAAATTGTTTTACACACTCACAAACATTTGTGTGTGTTTATTTTAATTTTTAAAAATTTTATTTCCCTGTTTCTTCTGGGTTGGAGGAACAATGGCAACTCCTCCACCCAATTCCAATGATGATGAGTAGAGAAGTTCTAATATCCTCTGTTGTTCTGATCTGAGTCAGTTTGACTGTTCTGAGGTAGCCCAATGGACCTATATTCGAAAGATTCATCATATTAGTGTAGGGCTTTGTACAGGTATTTAATTGGCTTTAACCCTTCTATAGCTTAAAACTCCTAAACTAAAGCAATCCACCATTTTCATCCTCTCCTATAGCAGAGATTAGATGCAGGCACCACTACACTGGGCACTTAAAAAAAAAAAAAGCAAAAATCCTTTCCTTCTGTGTTAAAATTGATTCTGAGAATCAGTTCCAAGGCAGAAGAGTGGCAAAGGTCAGGCAACTGGGTATAAGTGACTTGCACAGAACCACCCAGCAAGGAAGTATCTGAAGACAAATTTAAATCGAGGACCTCTTTTCTGTTGGTCTGGCACTCTGTCCACTGAATCACCTACCTGCCCCTAACACATATTTTAAAAATTAGAGATAACTTGTTTTTTTGAGATTCTATAAAAATTCATCTTTTGTTTTTGCCAGTATAGCAAGAACAGTTATCTTCATTTGTTAAATACTTACTGTGTTTCTTTATAAACATTAGGGTCTTTGGCTATGCTTTGATATTTTTGTGGATTAGAAATTTCATAGATATGGATGTTCTCAACCACATATTCAAATTCAACTACCATATCTATATAGATAAATAGATACATATAAGCATATGTTTATATTATATATACATATGCATTCTGTGTATTTGTACACATATGTACACAATGCACATGTTTGTAACATATACAACATATCCACATGTGCATATATTTATATACAAATATTTTTGTAGTTTATATGTATACATATGCATAAACATACATATATACATACACACACACATATATATATATAGTAATAACTAAAATTATGAGATTGCTAGTAGCTTTGTAACTTCATTAAATCAAAGTAGTAATAGTAAAGAGAAGGACAGGTAGGAAAGAGGTAGGGAGATACTTAGTTTACTAATCTATTGGCTGCCATGATGGATTGAAGTTAACCTCTGACAAAGGTTCCTTCAGCCTCCACGCACCAGCCAGAAGACCCCCAAAGACCACCTGGTCTCCGTTTATAAGCTCTTTTCTCCACCCACTAGCTCTCACACATCACATCTCAGGAACCAACCATAGCTTCTTAATTTGCATGGACTGCCCAGTGGGGCAGTGCCTATGGAATCAATTTCATGTTTCATTGATTTCTTGGTTCTTTAACTTCCTTTCTCTGAGGGCATATCTAAACCTGAATTTACTCACTGATCTTTGACCTCTAGGTCAGTGAGAGATTACATTAAACAAAATTTAACAAAAATGAAGAAAGAAATTCCCTTCCAACAATAAATACATACATACATACATACATATACATACCCACATACATACATACACACACACACACACAAATTATTGGGCAACTGCCAGGCCAGGAGTCAGGGAGACTTATCTTCTTGAGTCTAAATCTGCCCTCATATATTTTCCATATTTTCTAGTATGAGACCCTGGGTCAGTCACAACCGCATTTGTTTCAGTTTCCTCCTCTGTAAAATGAACTAGTTAAGGAATGGTGATCCACTCTAGTATCTTTTCCAAGAAAACGACAATAGCATAGACATATTGTTATAGATATAAATATATAGCTATAAAGTTATAGAGGAAGCTAGGTGGTATAGATATTCCTGATAACTAGACTTGGAGTTACCAGATGTGTGACTTCAAATCGTACTTCAGACACTTTTTAGTTTTTTAACCTTGGGTAAATCACTTAACCCTTGTCTACCTCAGTTTTTTCATCTTTAAAACTGGGATAATTATAGTTCCTACTAACTTCTGGAGTCATCATAAGGGGCAAATGAGATATTATTTGTGAAGTGCTTAGTATAGTGTCTTACCCATGACTGGTACCACACAAATGATAGCTTTAATTATTATTTCAATTATTCATAGGAATTAGAGTTATGAGGTAATTGATATAAAGAACTCCCAGGTGAGAAAACTCCATCTACCAATGCTTCTTTAAAACATCCAATCTTAGACAACTGCTAGAATCCTTGAAAGTTTTTTTAAGTCTTAGGGTCAAATGGCAAGTATGTGTTATCAGTGTTTGTGATTCTGAAGTCAGATTCTTACCTTTTATGCCACCTTTCCACTCTCTTCATTATGCTAATAGATACTAAATTAAATAAGTACATAGGAGAGGCACAAGCAATGTTATAAATTACCAACAGGGAAAAACTGAGACAACTTTAAAGAAAAGGTAATGTGAACTGAACCTTAAATTACAAGGAACTGAATGAGAATTTCAGAAGCTATGGATAGTGGGCAAGGAAGAAAAAGGATGATGGAAGTGAATAAATGAGCAAAGACCCACAGGAAGAAAAGAATACTATGAGAAGAAAAATCTTGAGTAAAAAAATGTGGTTTAAATCAGGGAAAGGAAGCAGCTTTAGTGTGAAAAAACACTATAAAGACAAGTAGAAACAAGATCATGTCAAAAGTAGTTTCAATTTTATTGAATGGTATGGGTTATTATTACCCAAAATTATAATACCGTGGGAATTGCTTGGCATCACATCTTTTCACTTTTTCAATTTACAATTCTACTAAAAGTTTTCAGTTCAGAATGGCCCTTTGCAGACATTGGCCCATCATTGTTGAGAAAAAACAAATTCACTTCCAGTCTTCCATTTTTAGATACCTGAGGCATAGTGAGAGCTGAGTATGACACATGCCCTGTCATGTCTCAGTATATAACTGACAAAGAGCTCATTGAATTTGGATAATGGCAATGTGCTTGTTGATAGAAAGGTTTTATCAAACCTTAGAAGAAATGTTCTCTCTCTAGCAGGGTAAAGAGTTCTTGTGAATTCAAAACAATTGTGTAAATCATTTATTCAACATTAATTCAAAAATAATTATTTTTGAAAATTTTTATGTTCAATGTTTCTTAATTAGGTCTTGGGACACATAAAAAAAAACCTAAAAACTAAAAACACTGTCTCTGCCCTCACAGAATGTATAAACTAGTAAGTATGTGATCATTTAATCTAATTTTTCAAGGTTTTTATTCTTTATTATAGTTTCTTTGACTTTCATATTTATATATAGATACATACTCATAGGTGTATGTATATATAGACATATATGAACACAACATATCAATAACTCACCTATTATTGTTTATTAATAGTAAATGGAGTAATAATTTAATTGATATAAGAAAATAGTAATTAATAATAATAATAATCTTACATGTATTCCCCTATGCATTCAAAATCTCTATGAAAGCCATTCATACAAAATCAGAGATATCTTTGATGATGGAATAAGTAGTAACAAACAGGTTTTTACAAATTATATTCAACAATGAATCACTTTACTTTATAACTGAAAATTGTATATTCACAATGGGTGAATGACAAATATAAAGAAAACTAGAAGTAAATTAGGTTAACATAGAATATACCAGTCAGATCTTTGGGGATGGAAAGATTTTAAGACCAAGAAAGAGATAGAGAATATTACAAAAAGTAAAATGAATAATTTTGATTACATTAAATTAAAAAGGTTTTGTACAAACAAAACCAAAGCAACTGAAATTAGAAGGGAAGCAACAAATTGGGGGAAAATATTTATAACAAAAACCACTGACAAAGTTCTAATTACTCAAATTTATAAGGTGCTAAATCAATTGTACAAAAAATCAAGCCATTCCCCAAATGATAAATGGGAAAGGGACATGAATAGGCAATTTTCAAATAAAGAAATCAAAACCATCAATAAGCACATGAAAAAGTGTTCTAAATCTATTATAAATAGAGAAATGAAAATCAAAACAACTTTGAGGTATCACTGCACACACAGCTAGGAGACTGACCAATATGACAGCAAAGGAAAGTAACAAATGCTGGAGGGGATGTGACAAAATTGGGATATTAATGCATTGCTGGTAGAACAGTTGTAAATTGATCCAACTATTCTGGTAGGCAATTTGGAACTATGCCCAAAGGGCTTTAAAAGACTGCCTGCCCTTTGATCCATTCATACCACTGTTGAGTTTATACCCCAAAGAGATCATAAAAAAAAGACTTGTACCAGAATATTGATCACTGCACTCTTTGTGGTGGCAAAACATTGGAAAATGAGGGGATACCCTTCAATCGGGGAATGGCTGAACAAATTGTGCTATCTGTTGGTGATGGAATATTATTGTGCTCAAAGGTATAATAAACTGGAGGAATTCCATGTGAATTGTAACAACCTCCAGGAAGTGATGCAGAGTAAAAGGAGCAGAACCAGGAGAACATTGTACACAGAGATGGATACACTGTGGCGCAATTGAATGTAATGGATTTCTCTATTAGCAGCAATACAATGATCTAGGACAATTCAGAGGGACTTATGCATAAGAATGCTATCCACATTCAGAGGAAGAACAGTGGGAGTAGAAACACAGAAGCAAAACAACTGCATGATCATATGGTTTGATGGGATATGATTGGGCATGTGGACTCTAAACGATCACTCAAGTGCAAATATTAATAATATGGGAATAGGTTTTGATCAATGACACATGTAAAACCCAGTGGAGTTCCTCATTGGCTATGAGAGGGGGTTGAGAGGAGGGGAGGGAAAGAACATGAATCATGTAACCATGGAAAAATATTATAAATAAATTAAATAAATAAACTTTAAAAAGAAAACTATAGTTGATGCAAAAATACAAGACATAACTTCACAGAATATGAAAAAATACTTTGCAGTTAGGTGATTCTGCAATGCGGCTTGCAATTGAAAAGATCTGACTTTCAATTCTGCCTTAAATATTTATTAGCTATGTGACCCTGATTATGTCATTTAAACTTCCTCAGCATTATATTCCTCATATATGAAATATGGATAATGATACAATGTAACTCATAGAATTGTTTTGAATATCAAATCACATTAAATATGTAGTTCAAAATCTTTGCATTTCTTTCTTTTATCTATTTTAACTAAATAAATGCTTTGGGCTTCATTACTATACAAAATCTAGCCTCATCCTACATATGCAAGTTTTTTTTTTCCCTTTACATTCCAACATGTAACTTCTCTTTGTGTCAGGGTAGTTTTTCTACACCAAAGGGTAGAAAAAAGGGGCCATGGTGATTCCTATCATTTAGTACTTCTCCATGGCATGACAGTCCCTCAAATAATTAAACACAACTATAAACAGGTCCTACCTAAGTTTTCTTAAGAGTCAACAATAAAATGACACAATTATATTAGTGCATCTTTGTGTGATATGCATTAACCAGTCTAGTTGCCCCATTTAGATGCTCTTCAGCTTTTCATTGACTCAAATGGAGTTCCTCAAACTGAAGACAATACACATACAGGTCTAATAGGTGGGAAATAAGGAAGACTATGGACCCTTTATTCCTGAAAGCTGTGCCTTTCGGTGCAACCCAAGATGACATTTGTTTTGGCCTCTGTGTCACAATATTTGCTTTTATTGATCTGATAATATTAAGTATTCATCTACTGAAAACCCAAGATCCTTTTCAAGCAAGCTTAGTTAACTATATGCCTTAATTTTGTACTTGGGAAGTTTATTTTTTAAATGTTGTATGACATTTTATAATTTTCTATTGAATTTCATGTCAGACCACTCCTTAAGACTAACAAGATTTATTTATTTATTTTGCATCCTTGGTCTCTTTCAGTGCATTAGCTATTTCTTCCAGTTTTATGTTATCTGCAATTCACTGAACTTTCAATTTATGCTTTTATCTAAACTCTCAAAATGTTAAAGAGCAAAGGGACAAATACAGATCTTAACAATCAATTAAGGAATGCCTACTAGTGTGGCATTAAACACTTAATAACTAGTCCTTGAGTCAAAACATTAAATCAGTTCCAAATCCAACTAATTTTATTATCATTTAGTCCATACATTTGTTCTTTTTCCATAAGAAAAGGATGAGATGTCTCATAAAATATTCTGTTAAAATCTGGATAAACTCAAACTGCATCTTCCCCCCCCCCCAATCTTCTGAACCTTTTAGTAACCTTCAAAAACCAAGCTATTTATATTCTGGAACACACTGTACTTGATGAAGTTGTCTTATATCTTTGTAATCATTTAATATTTTTAGATAACAACCAGGGGTTCCTAATTTATATTCTGTTAACTCCTTGGGAATATGTGGAAATATGTTGAGTGACTATGATCTTGGATGAGAAAAATGCATGTTTATTTAGACTGATATTTAAATGAAATGTAACATATCCTTCAATTATGAATGAAAGCAACATACCACAGCAGTATTAGCAGCACTTATTACTTTGTCACCAATACAAATGACTGGCATTCTCTTATTACAGTATATTTGCTAGAGAAATGTTGCACAAGAATTTGTATACATGGGGATGGAGATTGTGATCATATTCAATGTAGTTGTATGTCTGATAACTAAACTAATTTTAAGTAGTGAGAAAGACTACAAACAATATTTTGAGATATAACCAGTATTGAAATTGAATAGAAAAAAGAATATATCTTTATTTTCACTAACCAAGATAAGCACATGGGATATGAGCTAAGACCTGGAAAGATCAAATAAATCTGATAGTTGATATACCTGTTGAATGGTATTATTTAAAGTAACTATATTTATTATTTATGTTTATCTTCCTACTCCCTATTTTCACAATATCTAATTTATAAAATAAAAGTAATCACACATAGAATATTGAACAAAGTGGTGTTCATATATTTTTATTCTACAAAAATGCTGCAAATTTTAAAAATAACTTCAGGAGAAAACAGCAAACTATAAGAGAAATGACAATCTTGATTTTAGAATGCACAGAAAGCCATGGGAATTCATAAACAATAACAGATATATTCCAGGACTCTTGAACACCTATTATAATGTCAGTTTATTGCTAATTTAAAAATCATTATGTGTTGAAACTTTGGCTACATTTAGAAAATCTGCCTTATTTTACTTCTTGTAATAATAATTTTTGATTATTCTATACTAGCTAGATGAATTACTCACCTCTCTGAACATATAACAAACAGATCACTTTAAAACTATGCCAAAATATTGTTTCAGAAATAATCATTGAATCAAGTATTTTGTTTTAATTTTTTAAATCTTGTATTTTTACCAGATCAATTTAAGTTAAATATCAAATAAAAGAAAGTACACTGAAAACTCATTTCAATTGTATTCATGAATATTTTGGTGACACAAAAGCCACAGTGTTTTGGGTGTATATGCAGAAAATTCCTTGTGACCAGAAGTAACAAGACCACACAATTGAAAAAGCACCTCATCTACATAAAACCTGAAAATATACTTGAAGATGTTGGTTCATTTTTTATAAAGAAAGCTCAATTAGTAAAAGTTATGTTACTTCTAAAAAGTAGAATTTCCATATCACATACACACACACACACTTATTGATATATTATCTAGATTTGATTACTGTATTGCTTAACAGAAGAAGTCGTAGAGGATTGGAGAGACCATAGTCAATCATATACATTTGAAGTGGTTGAAATGCTTTGTGTATTAGAACTGAGGAAAAATACTAGAAGAGGTTCAATTGCCAAAAATTTTGTTGTGAAATATATTTGACATTTCTTTTGACATTCTGAAATAGATTATTGAGAATTCAGAAGGTTCATCAATCACCTTCAATATGTGACTGTATGAAATTATATTTTTTTACATTAGATAGTTCCTAGTTTTATGGTGCTAAACGCCTGCTAATGCTATAAAAATAATTAGTATTTTATAAATATTTTGGGAAACTATAGATACTGTAATGTATCCTGTTTTGCTACTGTATTGGTGAAGGAACACTTAAGTTGATTCAGTGAATAGAACTCTGGACTCAGAGTCAGGAAGACCTTAATTCAAATCCAACCTTGAACACTGACTAGTATGTGAAGCTGGGCAAGTCACTTTACTATTTGTCTCAGTTTCCTTATCTGTAAAATGGGAATAATAATAGTACCTACCACCCAGGTTTGTTGTGAGAATCAAAAGATGTAATCACTGTAAAGCACTTAGCACTGTGCTTGGCAAGAAATAAGCAGCATATAAATGTTAGCTATTATTATAATTTTTAGTAAAGTAAGCTCCGCACATCAACATCATTGTCACATTGTTTTTTTGACACAGGTTTTTAATGGTAACAAAATCATGATAAAGTCATAATACATAATAGAATCAGACCTCTGAATCTTCACATCTTTAAAAGATGTTGAAAGAAATGGGGGCAGGATACAAGGTGGTTATTTATGACACAGAATTTACCTGGTTTTCAAGGACATATCTTGAAGCTTGCTTTGTTTTTAACTAAAGACAGAATTACTTAAAAAAAAAAACCTCCTGATACATGTTAAAATGAATATTCTTTATCCATTATTTTGCTTCTCTGGAAGCAAATATATGAATTATGGAAATCTTTTATTTCCATGTCTCAAAGTCACCGTTTCTGAAAAATATAAAGGTGTTTTTTGGGAGGAAGAAGGGGAGCTTAAACTGCTAATATAAAAGAAAGTTTCCATTTTTCAGTTCATTCTCTGGAATGAACATTCACAAATTATTCTTCAAATATGAAATCTATAGCTGTATATAATGTTCTGTTTATTTTACTCATTTCACTCTTCATTATTTCATGTAGTTCCTTCCACTTTTTAATATAATAATTTGCTCATTACCTCTTATGTTACAGTAGTATTTCATCACAACCATACACCATAATTTCTTTAGCCATTCCCCAAATAATGGACATCCCCTTGATTTCCAGTTTTTTGACTCCAGAGGTAGCTACTATAAATATTTTGGGACATATAGATTCTTTTACTTTTTTCTGTAATTTTCAGAAATAGATCAGAAATACTATTACTGAACCTAAGGATACACACACACACACACACACACACACACACACACACACACACACAGAGTTTTATAGCTCTCTGGGTGTAAATCTTGATTGGTTTCCAAAACTATTGAATCAGTTCACAGTTTTACCAACAGAGTATTAGTTTCCCTACTTTTCTATATTTCCTACAACATTGGTCATTTTGCCCTTTTGCCATTTTAGGCAATCTGATGGATATGAGATGATATCTCAGAATTGTTTTGGTTCACACTTGCCTATTCCATAGTGATTTTAAGCATTTTTTCATGTATTTTTATTTGGTTTTCATTTCTTCATGGTAAAACCATCTGTCCATATGTTGGGCCCATTTATAAGTTGAAGGAATACCTCCATTTCAAATTCTGGGAGACCTTTGAAGAAGGCATTGAGATCCAACTTATCTGCCTAGTTTGAAAAGAGAAATCTTTCAGCTGAAAACACTTCTGAACTCTTATAAATGTTTTTCAATCATTATGGCATTGAGTTGATTCATGATAGATTCACATTACTTTTCTTTCATATAAAATGAATTGAAAATGATGATGTATGCAAATATTGATTCATTTTACTTGGAATAAAAAAATTCTTACTACTGTTGGAGCCTAATTTAAAATATTCTCAAATAATATTAGTATTCCTGAGAGAAGCCTATCTTCATGTAAAGCAAACTTAGTAAGCTTTAGCTGAATTTCAACAAATCTTTGTGAATAAGTATGTTGAGGGTTTAAAGATATTAAAACAATGAATTAAAATTGATTTGGTACCCAACATGGCATGTCTGTTGCCTTGTCAACCACTGTTCCACAGTTCAATGACTTATTCATGCTAAGCAAAAATAGACCATCTTTAAAAAAATAAAACAAAATTAAGTTGTCTGTATTTTAAATATATTGCACTATTTTAATACTTTTATAAAAATTGATATATTATTTACTGCAAAATAATTTGAAAATATTTTAATAACCATATTTTTATATAATTGATTACCTTTATATACTTTTTCTGAATGTGATCCATACCAGTCTTCCAAAGGGATCAATGACAGAAAAAAAAATAAGTTAAGAATTCCTTTTGTAGACATTCAATAACTGCATTTACAGTTTCTTTTTTTATTCCTAAAAGATAAACTACTACTCTATGCAGAACTGTACTTTTCCACCCCCATCCTTCTTTATATTACATTCTTCCTCCTTTCATACATCTGACAAGAATTGTTTCCTTAATCACGTTATATTCTTTTTGTCCCATTGAACTCCCCTTTTTCCCCTCTATCCTTTCCCTCTCTTTTTAAATTTTCTCTCATTCTTTATTCTTTTGTCCTTGGTAACCCAGGGCAGTGGTGGCAAATCTATTACACATATGTTGGCCATGCACCTGCACAGATTTCACCAGAATTCATTATGAGCAAGCCCAGTAAGATTGCTTCCTCCCTCTTCTGTCTGGCGTAAGGGGGTTGGGGGCTTACATGCCATGTGAGGGTTGCAGTTTGGACACTTGGTCTCTAAAAGTTTCGCCATCACTGACCTAGGGTATGGAAAAGTAATTTCCAACTCACTTCAACTTCTCAGTAATACTAGAAAGAAATAACATATTCAATACAAATCTTAACAAAGTTCCCCCCTACTTTTCATAAGAGTAGGAAGTCTCAATATTTATTTTTAAATCTACTTCTTCAACTATATAGCATTTTATTACCTCTTAACAACTTTATATACACACTAAGGCTTTACACCCTACATTCCCTTTTCTCATTACTTTTTTATTCCTTTCACCAATTTATTTTACTCACTAATGTACTTTGTTTACCTTCCTCTAGTTATCTTGCTTGCCAGTATCCTTCACTTTTTCTTTTAGTGTCCTTCAGTTCAGGTCCTTACTACTTAATTCTTTCCTTCATGCAAATAGTCTTCTTTCAGCTTGATCATTTCTCCTACTTAAGTTCAAATTCTTCTCATTTAGCTTATTATTAAGTTTTCTCCATTTGTTCCAAATTGTCCCTATCTTAAATTTAATTATTAATAAATTATTTATTACTATTCCTAGTATCCTGAATTTAACTTAGTTGCAATGGGTAGATTTCTTCCTCCAACAATTTTTCCCCTAAACTTAACTTGGGGTTATTTGGAGCAGAGGTGTCAAACATGTTGTCTGTTTCATTGGCTTGCCACACTAAATGTGGCCTGAATCATATTAAAACATAATTGGAATAGATTTAATAAAATTTATGAAAATACAATAGGATACAATCAATGTTAATATTTGGTTGTCTAAATCAATGTGTAACAGTAGAGAACTTTCTGTTTAGTGACCTCAAATGCTTATAAAATTCCCTAGTGAGTCCCAAGCCAAATTAAACTACAATTTGGAAATATTTCTATTTATCAGTTCTTTCTCAGGAAGTGGGAATACACAATTTATTTTTGAAGAAATATTTTTGGTGTTGCATGTAATGTTTATTTCATTCTCCATAAGTTCATGTAGATCTTTCCATGTTCTTTTTAAATTTACCTGATTGTCATTTCTTATAGCACAGTATTATTTCATTATAATCATATGCCACAACTTGTTTAGCCACTCTCTAATTAATGGACATCCCCTCAATTTTCAGTTCTTTTCCACCACAAGGAAATCTTCTTGAAATGTAGTAGATAGAACACATAGGTTCATTTCCTTTTCTCCTGAACATCTTTGGAAAAAGACCTAATAGTGGGTTTGCTGGGTCAAAGGGTACACAATTTTATAACTTTTGGGAGATAATTACAGATTGCTCTCCAAAATATTTGGATCATTTCACAATTACAATATCAGTGTATTAATGTGCCCATTTTTCCATATGCCCTCCAATAATTGTCATTTGTCCTTCTGTCATTTGAGCCAATCCAATAGGTGTGAGATGATAGTTCAGAATTGTTTTGATTTACATTTCTGTAATTATTATTTTGAGCATTTTTTCATATGAATCTACATAGCTTTTATTTCTTCATCCAAAATTATTTGTTGACATCTTTTCACTATCAACTTGGAAATGATTCATATTCTTCTGAATTTAACAAAGTCCTTATATATTTTAGATAAGAGATCTCAATTAAACAACAACAAAAAGAAATGTGATACAACCCATATTAGTTGGTCTAAGTAAACACGAGGCCTGTGGAGATCCCTTTGAGCTTGACACCAATGATGAACTTGGAGAATGGAGAACTTTAGGTTTTGCATCTCAGTTGCATAAACTTAGAGCAAAAGTACTTGAGAAGTCATCTAATAAAGTGCCTCACATCCCCCCAAAATGACATTTACACAAATGAAAAAACTGGGGACCCAAAGATAAAGTTATTTGTTATGGGCAGTCAGATGTCAAATAATAGAGGTAGGATTCAAACACAGTTTGTCTTTCTATTAGACTCAATCCCAACCATTTTCCTCATTATCATCATTATCTCTCCACAATAGGACTGCTGAATGAGATGGCTTTTAAGCCCCCTTGCAACTCTCAGTTCTGTGAGCCTATGGTTCTTCTGAGGAATACACATACGAGAGGGATATATGGCTCACTCACTACTGCATTGGCTTCATCTTTTTTCACCTTCATGTTAAGGGAGTTAGTTTAGCAGAGATAAGTGATGGAATATCAGATATATGTGTGATTGTGGAGAAGAGGGAGGAGAAAAGAGGGCGGTGTTCATTTCCCAGATGAATGATTTGCATCCTGCATATGATTCCCACTCCATAAAGATGGAACCCATAATTTCAGTTTCTTGAGGAGAATGACTGTTCAGTAATATCAAATGAATCATTCCAATGATACTGGAATAGATTGGTGAAAACCTTGTGGGTGGATAAAAATGTCTGTAGGCTGATCAGTTTCTTCTAACCTGTCTTCAATTCTGGGTTTGATGACACTTGCCTGTCATTTCTGTCAGTCATTTGGCAGAGTATGGAGGGTTCACCAAAGATTTTGTTCAGAAATAGAGTTATTTTTTCAGGAAAGATGTATTCCAGCAGCATTAAATCATAGAAGGATAAGAAAAAAGAACTGGTAATATGTGAAACTCACATATAGGCTGCATTATAGGGTTGCTGCTGCCATAAATACAAGATCATTGTTGTGGGTTTCTATGTCCATTAAGTATCACAATAAGCAATACAATCCATTCACCTTCAGGGATTATACCTGGAGCAAGAAATACTAGCAGAAACAGTCATTCTGTCTTTGTATAAAACCTGCTAAGAAAGAGATGAGGGATTTTGCTATGATGACAGGGGGAATATCCTTTTCCTTAGAGGATGTGATTTGGGGGGGAAAGTTTTATGGAAAAGGTTGAATTTGCATTTAATCTTGAGTGAAATCAAGGATTTTAAATCAGCTGAGGTGAGGAAAAAGTGCCTTCCAGGAATAGTGGACAGCTATGTTAAAGCCTTCGAATGAGGATGGGAGGAAGTAGAATATAAGAGGTGGATAGCAGAGAAAAACTTGCAGACAAAAGCTTATAATGTCACAAATACTTGTAAAAACCACCAATTATTGTTTATCTCTGTCTATCTTCTAGTGACTCTACTGATCAGATTCACCAATGTTACTTGGTCCTGTCTTACTCTGCTTTTCCCGGAATGGCTTGATAGTTAAGTTTCAATTCATTCCCAACATGCTTTACTTATATAAATTTTGTAGATAAGAACTATAAGTAAAAAGCATTTAAGGACAAAAATAAATTCCTTTATTATGGTTTGTTTATTTCATTTTAAATTTATATCTTCCTGTGACTCCTTCCAGAACCATTTATTATGCTTTTAATTTTGGTACCAGTTATAGTATTTAGATTCTTCAGTTGGTGACTGGGCTAATGAGCTGCATATGATTCCAGCAGATGTTTCTAGTTTGAAGTCCATTAGCAAATTTATGGACCTTTTCCTAACTTGAAGTCAATTTAATAGTCAATTAAAAACTGATTTTTAGAGATAATATAAGTAATATTAAATACTGAGGAGAAATAGTTCTCAAAATTTTTCAAAGAGAGGGGGCAATGTTATCAATTTCACCCCTCTATGTTTGATAGATGAAAGCATTATCACTTTCAAAGAAGTCACTTTGAGACATTATTCTCAAAGAGCTGAAATCATCATTTCTATTTATATATACACATAGGATAAATTTTTGGAAAGAGATAATCATCATTTTGAACAATCTAGATACTTAGCTCATTGTATCAACCATTGTATTATTTTGACTATAAATAGAAAGAAATGGTATAAGATTTCTTATTTGTGAAATGGCTCATACATGTGTCCCTAAGAAAATTTAACATTGTTCCCCAAATCGGTAATTTCTTATTGATCTCTCCATTCATCCACTCATCTGTTTCAAAATAGGTTATCTTTGATTCCCTTCCTCTTCTCTCCCCTCTCCCTTCCCTCTCTTCTCCTTCCATTTCCATTTCCTCCCCTCTCTCCTCCTCTCCCATCCCCTTATAATCCCTTCCCTCTTTGAAATAAAAGATATTACTGGCTTATAGGCAGTATAAGTTTTTCTCTAAATGTAGTTCTTAGCATTCAAAACTACCATGTCTAGTCTCATGCCCTGGTAAAGGACTCCATGACCATTTGTATGGACTACTGCAATAACTTCTTTTCCTTTTCCACCTTTTCTTCCCTTATATTTATCACACTATAAAAATGGAGATTTTAACCCCAGACTTCAATCCCCAGAAATCCTTGCTAGTTCCCAGAATGCCCTATAATCTCCCTGAGTCCTCACCTGAGTGAGAGAATGCAATGGATATTTAAACTGACTATACTGCCTACTTGCCCCTCGCTCTCTGCTTCTGCTTCTAGCACACAGGTCTCTCTACCTAGCAGGCAAGATGTAGAGTAAGTGGTTGTGAATGGGCTCTGTGCCTAGGCACGTGCTTTCTTATTTTGTATTTTTTTATTTCTTAATCTTTAATAAACCTCATAAAAATAAAATAATTTTAGCAGAGAAACTAATGTTAACTCTTATAACACCATGCATTCTGATCCTACTATTTCCTGTTATCTAAATCCTTCAATGATTTACCTTTTCTTTATCCTGGCTCATATGTTTATATATATATATATATATATATATATATATATATATATATATATGGCTTATATCTTCCATTCATCATGTCCCACTATTCTCTACTTTGTGTACACACCATTTAGACTTGATGATATGGTGAACTTCATGCATAAAGTACACTTCCCCATCTTTATTCTCTCTGACTTGCAGTTTTTCTGTCTCTTCCAAATGAAATGATGCCCAGCTTACCACATGCAACTCAAATACCACTTCATCTATAATTATTCATAATTATAGAATCCTATTACAAAAAGAATCCATAGCAATTTTGAGGTAATCAGTACCCTTTGGATATATTCATTTTACAGAGAAGACAATGGAGTTCTGAGAGGAAAAGTCAGAGCTGGTATTTGAACAAAGGTGTATAGTCAATATATCCATGAAGCTTCCCCTCCTATTCAATCAATATTTGTGTTTTCTTCAATTTATTTTACATAATACATTATATTTTACTTTATGCTTATCAGATTTTATTTTCTATTTTAATTAGTATTTTAGCATTAAACTAAATGATCCTGACCATAGGCTTTGTGATATGCCAGGCTGCACAAGCTCTGCCAAGTTATCTCATACTATAAAAAGAGTTTAAAGCTGAGCTTTTTAATGGGAAGTACAGTAATTTCATTTAGGGGACAATTGAACAAATGTCTACATTCATCAACTTCAAAACATAACACTGGTTATTAGATAACTATGCTATCTTATGCTATATCAAGAGAGGCATCATTTCTAGAAAAAAAAGATGAGTGATAGTTCCTTTGCACTCTTCTTTATCCAAATCACGACTATAGCTTGTTCATTTTTGGTAACATATTCTAATTAAGGTATAAATAAACTATCAAGTTTGCCAATATAGAGAGGATAGAGAGATAGAGAGGATGGTTGTCAATATGGCATCTTGTTCATATGTTAACAACATTGTATGAAAAACCAAAGTACATTTAAAAATTACAAAAAGGACATTACAATAATATGATGAGCATAATTCTTGTGAATTTTCATTTGGGGATCTCTTTTAGGTAGTAATTGGTGGAATCATTCAATTTTTTTCTACCCTCTTATTCTGAGGTATTGGGGGAATCATCCTTTATAATCTATTAAAATATTATTTCTATGCCTTGTTTATCATGACTTGCAGGTACTTCAATGAATTTTTAAATTTTTTATCATTTTATTTTCTAAATTATATATGAAAATAAATATTTTATAATTTTTATTTGCAAAAGATCTCTCACCTGCTTGAGAAAGTAAGTAATTTAGTATAAGTTATACATATGAGGTATTGCAAAACATATTTACATTTTAGCCATGATACAAAAGAAAACAAAAAAAAAACAATGAAAATAAATACACACATACATGCACACACACACACATATATATATATACATATATATTGATCTTCATTTAGACTCTGTCAGTTCTTTCTCTGAAGATGGATAGCATTTTTTTTTTTTGCAATAAGACCTTTGGAATTTTCTAGGATCATTGCATTATTGAGAATTACTGTCATTCACAACTGGTCATCATACAATATTGCTCTTTATACAATGTTCTTGTTCTGGTCACTTAATTTTTCATTACTTCATATGCCTTTCCTGTTTTTTTTTTGTTGTTGGGTTTTTTTTTTCCTGAAACCATGTTGCTCATTACTTTTATAGCTCAATAGTACTCCATCACAATGAAAAGGTTATACAATGATACTTCAATGTCCTTACTTCTATCTGTTTTCCAGGTTAATTATTTATCTGATGAGACATTTCACATTTTCTTCTTTTTTATCCTCTTGACTTTGTTTAATTGTTTCTTGATGTTTCACAGTCATTAATTTATTTTGTTCAATTCTAAATTTTCACAAAACTTTTTGATAAATTATTCCATCTGGTGAACTTTTGGGTCTCTTTTAAAAATTTGCCTATTCTGTTTTTTTAAGGAATATTTTTATTTAGAACTTTTTATTTCTTTGGCCAAATTGTAAATTCTCTTTTTTAAATTAAAAAATTAATAACAAATTTCCACATAAGTTTTCTGAAATTATATGTGAACCATTTTGTCTCCCTCTCCTTTTTCTTCCTCTCTCTGGAGCTGAGAAGAATTCAATCTGGGTTATACCTGCATTATCATACAAAACATATTCTATATTATTAATTTCTGTAAGTGAATAATCTTATAAAACCAAGACCGCAAAACATTCCCAAATAAACAAGTGACAAATCATATGATTTCTTCTGTATTTCAATTCCAACAGTTCTTTCTCTGTAGGTGCATAGCATTCTTTTACACAAGTCCCTCAGAATTTTACTGGATCATTGTATTGCTGTCAGTAGCAAAAACTATCACATTTGATCATTCCACAATATTGCAGTTACTGTGTATATCGTTGTCCTATTTCTGCATATTTCAATCTGCTTCATTTCATGTATACCTTTTGAGCTATATCTGAAGTCGTCCTGTTCATCGTTGTTTATAGCATGATAATATTCCATCACCATCATATACCACAATTTGTTCAAACATTCTCCAATTGAGGAATATCTCTTTAGTTTCCAATTCTTTGCCACCACAAAAGGGCTGCTATAAATATTTTTATACAAACAGTTCTTTTCACATTTTTTAAAATCTCCTTGGGTTACAGACCTAGTAGTAGTATTACTTGATCAAAAGGTATATATTATTTTATAGCCCTTTGGGCATAATTCCAAATTACCTTCCAGAATTGTTGGATCAATTCACAACTCCACCTGCATTACATTAGTGTCCCACTTTTGACACATTCCTTCTAATATTTATCATTTTCCATTACTCTCATATAGGCCAATTTGATAAGAGTAAATTGGTACTTCAAAGTTATTTTAATTTGCATTTCTCTATTCAAGAGGGAAATAAGAACATTTTTCATATGATTATTGATAGGTTTTATTTCATCATCTTAAAACTGCCTATTCAGATTATTTGACCATTTATCAACTGGAAAATAACTTGAATGACTATACATTTAATTTGGTTCTTTATATATTTGAGAAGTAAGACTTATCAGAAATTTTTTTATATTTTTTTCTGTTTGTTGTTTCCCTTCTACTCTTTGTTGAATTACTTTTTTTGCATAAATATTTTAACTTAATAAAATCAAAATTATTCATTACATAGTTTGTAGCATTTTCTATTTCATGTTTGGTAATAAGTTCTTCCCTTTTCCATAGATCTGACAGGAAACTATTCTATTTTTCCCCTTATTACTTCTAATGTAAATTCCCTCATCATAGTTTTCTTGTGCTGCTTGTTTTATTTTTTTCATTTTTTCCTATATCATTTGTATCTCTTTCTTTGAGTCTTCCAGGAATTCTTATCTATAGTGTTGCTTTTTTCCTTTGAACCTTTTCTAGTAGATGTTTTCATTGTGTTATTTCCTTCTGAGTTTTTTTCTTAATATTTCCTGCTGCCAGAGTAGTTTTTTATGCTCAGGTACTCATTTCTTATTAGAGTTGTTGTTGCTTACTCATTTTCCAAAACTAATTTTTGACTTTGAACTTTATGTCAAAGTTGGGTTCTGCTCAGCTTGGGTTGAGAAGCACTGTCTTAGGTTTCAGAAATTTTTTATGCTGCTCCTTTCAGACATTTTTGGGTGTCTGTAAGTTATCAATCCTTCCAAGGTGAATCCAGTGAGAGGTATAGTCATTGCACTCATGGTCTGTACTCTGGTATTTACTTAAGAATTGCTACTATCTTGAAATTTGAAGAACTAACACTCTTCCTTGCCCTGAAACTGCAAAAGAGACTCTATTGTCCTGTAACCACAGCCTCATCTATATTTTTCTAAATTGCTGTCATTATCTGATCATTTCTATTTACACTGGAATTTTGACTCAGAAATTGCTGGGGGCCATCAGTCCACAACGCCTTGACAGAGTCATGTCTGGTAGCTGGGGAGACCACAGAGTGGTCCTTAATGGTGTAGATGTGACTGCCCACTCTATCCCCCTTGCATGACTTTATTTATCAATGCCCCTTACCCATGAATTGACATGATTATTATTCCCCCTAGTCTCAAAATAAATAATGCAAGAGCAAAACACATGTACCCTTATTCCCCCAAACATCACCAAAAGGTCAGACCCTCAAACCCAATCCCAAGACTATCATGGGTTAACTTTTACTTAGGTACATAATTCCAAGCAAAATTGCAGTTACAAGCCCAAAACTTTCTCATGAAGCCAGCACACAAATCAATCATAGAGGCCCATACAATACATACAGGTACAGTGCAGGTACACTAAGCTTCAATATGCCTCAGTGACTCAATTACACAAATCAGTAACTCAAACTCCCTAGTAAGCCACCTGGGACAAAATCATTTATCTTGTATTCTGTCTGTAATCACAATACAAAAATATAGAATGTTAATCAAGTGATTTGTAAAAAGTTAATGTATCACTTTTCCAATTATCTCTCTTTGATTTTGTATACCTGCATGCCAAGAAAATGAGTATAAAAATAAATCCCAGGCCTGGGAATGTCGGAGCAGCTTGGAAATGCAAAGAAATTCCATGGCCGTTATGATTAAGCTGTCTTCCATTTGTTATTTATTTTATTTATTTATTTTGACTGATTGTTCGCCATCAGTCAGAAACCCTGGAGTTGCGAGTAGGACTGGACCCTGATCATGGCAAGAAATGTCTAGGGACAATAAAATTTCCAAACAACACATGTTTCTGCACCCAGTGCCAATACAAAGGGAATATTTTATAGTCTCTCTCTGACCAGTTGACCAATGCCTTTACCATGTCAGGACTAAAAGCTCCTGTAAGCTATTGCTGCTGCTTTTGTAGTCATCTCTAAGGCTCACAAATGTTCACCACTTTAGTGTCATAGACTTCTTCTGATTTAAGTTATCTTAGGCTAGAAGAGTGTCTCAACCTATTTTTATGCCAACTGTATTGTATTGTAAAATGTTTTGGAGAATATTGGAATACTTCAGGTTGGGTACTTCCTTTATTTTGCCATCTTGACTCTGTCTCTTCTTCTATATATTTTCTATTTTTTTCTATTTTTTTAAATTTAGAATAGTTTTTTATGGTTGCATGATTCATGGTTCCCCACTCTTGTCCCAATAAGCAGCAATAGATTATAGAAGGTAAGTGGGATCTTGTCCCAGAAACTGAGATCTCTTGATGAGGTCTTTTGCTACTCATCTATTCCACTGATCCTCCTTCTATCTCTTATCCAGTACTATATTATTTTGAGGAGCACTGCTTTATTGCAGAGTTTAAGATCTGGTACCGATAGGTCCCCATTCTTCACATTTTTTTATTAGTTCCCTTGATATTCTTGATCTTTTGTTCCTCCAAATGAACTTTGTTATAATTTGTTCTAATTCAATAAAAGAGTGTCTGGGTATTTTGTTAGGTATGGCACTGAATAAGTAAATTAATTTTGGTAGTATTTTCATTTTTATTATGTTAGATAATCCTACCCATGAGCAATTAATGTTTTTTTTAAATTATTTAGATCTAGTTTTAATTATGTGGAAAGTGTTTTGTAGTTGTGTTCATATATTTCCTGTGTTTTTATTGGCAAATAAATTCCTAATATTTTATATTGTCTAGGGTGATTTTAAATGGAATTTCCCTTTCTAATTCTTGCTGCAGAGATGTGTTGGAAATATCTAGAAATGCTGATGATTTATGTGGGTTTATTTTGTATCTTGCAACTTTGCTGAAGTCGTTGATTATTTCCACTAGCTTTTTGGTGGATTCTCTAGGATTCTTTAAGTAGACCATCATATCTGTAAAGAGTGATAGTTTGGTCTCCTCATTGCCTATCTTAATCCCTTCAATTTCTTTTTCTTCTCTAACTTCTACCATTAGCATTTCTAGAACAATGTTAAATAATAGAGCTAAAATTGGGCATCCTTGCTTCTCTCCTGATCTTATTGGGAAGACTTCTATTTTATCCCCACTGCAAATGATACTTGCTGATGCTTTTAAATATATATATACTGTTCATTATTTTGAGTAAAGGCACTTTTGTTCCTATACTATAGGGATGTGTGTTGTATTTTGTCAAAAGCTGTTTCTGTATCTATTGAGATAATCATGTGATTTCTGTTGGTTCGGTTGTTGATATGGTCAATTATATGAATGTTTATCCTAATATTAATCCATTCTTTCATTTCTGGTATAAATCCCACCTGATCATAGTGAATAATCCTTATCTTCACTTGCTGGGTTCTTTTTGCTAGTATTCTGTTTAAGATTTTTGCATCTATGTTCATTAAGGATATTGTTCTATAGTTTTCTTTCTCTGTTTTGGTCTGCCTGGATTTGTTATCTGTATCATATTTGTGTCATAAAAGGAATTTGGTAAAACTCCTTCTTTCTTTATTTTGTCAAATAGTTTGTATAGTATTGGGATTGGTTATTCTTTAAATGTTTGTTAGAATTCACTTGTGAATCTGTCTGGTCCTGGGGATTTTTTCTTAGGGAGTTCCTTGATGACTTATTCAATTTCTTTTTTTGAGATGGGATTGTTTAAGAATTCTATTTCCTCTTTTTTAATCTAGGCAATTTATATTTTTGTAGATATTCAACCACTTCACCTAAATTGTCATATTTATTGCCATATAATTGGGCAAAATAGCCCTTAATAATTACCTTAATTTCCTCTTCAGTAGAGATGAGTTGCCCTTTTCATCTTTGATACTGTTAATTTGATTTTCTTCTTTCTTTTTTTTATTAACCAGTATTTTATCAGTATTGTTTGTTTTTTTCAATGTACCAGCTCTTAGTCTTATTTATTAGTTCAATAGTTCTTTTACTTTGAATTTGATTAAGTTCTCCATTGATTATTATGATTTATAATTTAGTTTTTATCTGGGAATATTTAGTTTTGTGTGTGTGTGTGTGTGTGTGTGTGTGTGTGTTTAAGTTGCATGCCCAATTCACTGACCTATTCCTCTCTGATTTGTTGATATATGCACTAAGGAATATAAATTTTCCCCTGAGTACTGCTTTGGCTGCATCCCATTGATTTTGATAAGTTGTCCCTCATTTTCATTATCTTCAATGAAATCAGTAATTGTTTCTTTGATTTGTTTTTTTTTTACCCACCAGTTTCGAAGAATTATATTATTTAGTTTCCAATTAATTTTAAATTTGCCTTTCCATAAGTCCTTATTGATTATGATTTTTGTTGCATTATGATCTGAAAAAAATGCATCTAGTAGTTCTTCTTTCTTAAATTGTTTTGCAATGTTTTTATGCCTTTGTACATCATCCATGGTCAATCTCTGTATATGTGCTGCTGAAAAGGTTTATTCTATTTTATCAATATTCATTTTTTTCCAGTTATCTATTACCTCTAATGTGAATTTTAAAAATCTCCATCTTGGTCTAGCACCCAAAAAATTGTGCACACCCACACTACACGGGCATGTGCTAGTCAATGACAAATCAGAAATAACTAACTGCCCACCTGGGCTGTCCTAAGCCAAGCTAGAGCCAACCATTGGCACTTGTGAGACACAGGAAGTGAGGTAGGGAACAGCCTCTGGAATTCGCTCACTTCCTGTGGAGAGAGCGAGACGGGAGTTGGTGTTAGGAGCTTGGACAGGGAGGACGCCGGCAGACAGCTTTCCTTCAGATCACTCACATGAGTTAAGGACTGATTCTTTCCACCTTGGCCCTTTGGGCCTAAAACTCCCTCTGCCTTGGTCAGAGGTTGAGTAGCCCCTTTCCCTTTTCTCTTCTCTCCTTCTCTCCCTCTCCTTTCCCTACTCCCAGTGTGATTAAACCTCCATAAACTCCATTCTGACTTGAGTGTTTCATTTTAGGAATTTCATAAGTAAATTCCTTGGCGGCCATTGTTCAATATTACATAAATCCTGTAGCCACATTTTTAACCATTACAGTTGCTCATAACCTCTCCCAGAAGCCTAAAATTTCAACCATTACACTAATTTGTTTTAACATTTCATTCACTTCCTTTATTTTTTCTTATTTGCTTTTTCCTGTTCAATTTATATAGTTCTTTGTTTCTGCTAGAGGCAGGTTGAAGTCCCCCACTAGTATGGTTTTACTATCTATTTCCTATTTAAGCTTCTTTAGTTTCTCCTTTAGAAATCTGAATGCTGTACCATTTGGTGCATATATGTTGAGCACTGATATTTCTTTATTATTTCTACTGTGTAGAGGGAATTTCATTCCCTCCCCCTCCTGGATTGCTGACCTCATCTATTTCATCCCATTTTTCAAATCCCAGAGCTATGTCCATTAATGTAAGTAAAAAGGTGTGGGTGGAGCCCACCTGGGTCTTTTATTTCACACTCTACTTCCTTGAGCAGGCAGGAGAGAGATGGGGGATCCTGCAGTTACATGTGGTCAGATTTAGAGTAAGAAAGAGACTTTAAATCTATGCTTATCTACCTTTTCTACTTCAAGAAATTAATAAACTTTATGGAAAATAAGAACTTGAAGATATTAATTTAAATCTAATACTACTGCCTTTGATCAAGATGTAATTAACTTCCTTATCTCTTTTTATGAGATCTATTTTTGCTTAAGCTTTGTCTCAGTTAATAATTACTAATCCAGCCTTCTTTGTCTCAGTTGCAGCCCAGTAAATTGGTCCTTACCCTCTTACCTTTATCCTGTGTATATCTACCTGCCTTAACTGTGTTTTTTATAGGCAACATATGATATGATTCTGGTTTTGAATCCATTATCCTATCTGCTTCGTTTTTATGAGTGAGTTCATTCTATTCACATACACAGTTATGATTACTGTTTATGTATTTCCCCTCCATTTTGATTTCCTCCTTTGATTCTACCTTTTCTCTTATCCCTCTTATCCTCATCTCCAACTTTTCCCTTTTAATAAGTCTCCCTCCCTTTAGCTTCCATATTGTTACTCCCCTTCCCAGTACTTCCCCTCTTATTTATGCCCATCTTAACATAATGCCTTTTAAATGACCCTCCAACCTCTCTCTCCTTTGTATTTTTCCTCTCCCCCCAGTCCATTTATTACCCTTCTACTTCTCTATAAGATACTATATAATACTCTGCCCCAATAGATCTGATAGTTCTTCCCTGTCTGTATCAAATTCAATGCACATAAGATTTACATATTACCTATCTCCAACCTCTTCCATCCATCCATTATTTTGGTCTTCTCCCATTCCTAGATTTTTAATATATATTTTTGACATATCCTATATAGTTTGTCACTGTACCCTCCGTGATATAGGATGAAAAGGTTTGCAAATCTTATCATCCTTTATCACATCTCTAATTATATTTCTTTTAGTTACCCTGATGAATATAACAATTTTTAAGAGTTACTAATATCATCTTTTTTTATAGGAATAGAACTTATTGGGTCCCTTAAATTTGTTTTTCCCCTTTCTCAATGACTTGTGTTTGGGAATCAAATTTCCTTTTTAAGTCTGGTCTTTTTTTTAGGAATGCTTCAGATTCTTCTGTTTTATTAAAGGACCATACTTTCTCCTGCAAGAATATAGTCAGTTTTGTTGGGTAGTTTATTATTAGTTGTAGAACTAGTTGCCTTGATTTCCAGAATAGCATATTCCACTACTTCCAGTCCTTCACTGAGGATGTGGCCAGGTCCTATGTTATCCTAACTGTGACTCTATGATATCTGAATGTTTACTTTTTAGCCACTTGTAGTATCTTGTACGTAGTCTGGAAGTTCTTGATGTTGGTTATAGCATTTCTGAGCATTATCAATTGGGGATTAAAAGCATGAGGTGATCTATAGATTTTTTAAATCTCTACTTTACCCTCTTTATGAATGTCAGGGCAGTTTCTTGGATAATCCTGTAGAAGGGTACAGGGTTTTTCTTTGGTAATGATTTTCTAGTACTCCAATAATTCTTAAATTCTCTCTCCTAGATACAATTTCCAGGTCTGTTGTTTTAACAATGAGGTGTTCCATATTTTCTTGACACCCAGCTCTCACCTGTGGCTCCCAATAGCTGCTAGCATGCGACAGTGGCCACACCCCGGGCAACAGCTTTGACAGTCCGGCTAAACCTTGTGATAGTAGCCATCGGGTCTTAAACCACTGGTGAACCATGGCCTTGCTCATCCTGCATGTGAAGACTGCTTTGGCAGAACAGTTGGAAAAATCCAATAAGGTTCAATGGCTGAGATGGCGATGCAGCAAAGCACTGTGTAGTGCTCAGGGCGTGTTGGAGCACAAAAGACAACATGACCATCCAATGCAGCTGAGAAAGTCTCCAGGTGTAATGATTATTCATGCCACTGGACCCAGGCTTCGAATGCCTAGAGAGTGGGACTGTCTCTGTGCATCGACTTTTCCACTTAAATCTCCTTCATGCACAAATGTCTTTGTGCACACTCATCTACATCACAGATGAAAATGCACAAAGACAATCATCATCCTCGGTTACTGAGAGACTACTACTATAAGTTCCATATTTTCCTCAATTTTTTTATTCTTTTGATATTGTTTTATAGACTCTTGCTGCTTTGTGAAATCATTTACTTCTAATTGTTGGATTCTAATTTTTAAAGACTGAATTTCATCCCTGGATTTTTGATCATCCTTTTCCTTTTAGTCTGTTTTTCTTTCTATGTCATATTTCACTTTCTTTGCCTTTTTTTCAAGATGATCAGTACTGGCTTTTTTCTTGTTTTAGTTCATAAGCCCATGTTTCCAGATGACCTATTTTGCTTTTTAAGTTCTTTTCCTAGTTTTCTTCAGTCTCTTTTAATTGTTTATGAATTGTCTTTTGAGTTTTTCAAAAGCCTGTATCCAAGTTGCTAGAGTTCCTGAGTTTTTGCTTAGTGTTCCTTGGTCCTCTTCTGTTCCATTTGTTCTTTTTTCATTATCTTTATAGAAGCTTTCTTCTATAGAAATTTCTTTCTATAGAAATTTATTTTTTCTATTTTTGTGGTTTACTCATATATTTTTCTCCCCCCCATTCCAATTTGCTGCATTCTTGCTCCTCTGTTTATTTGCTAGATCTGTGGGTTTGGGCTATTCTGTCCTGAAGTAGTTTTTCTGTGCTCTGCTAATTAACTCTATTGGGCTGATAGAGATAACCTGTTGTATTAACAAGCCCTGAGGCTAGATCTTTCCCAACTGCCAGCAGAAGCTGAAGTAGAAGTTGAAGTTGTGGAGGCTGAAGATAGTTATGCTTGTTATCCTCTCTATTCCTTTCTGCCAACTGCCTCCTTACCGAATGACAGGTCAGAACCCTGAGCTTCCTGTGGTTGTATCAAGGTACTTTGTTGCAGTTGCAACCTTCTCCCTGGAATCCCAGTCAGCCAGATTCTTACCACAGGTATCAAAGCAGTAAGTGGGGGAAGAGTGTTAGAAGTTGAGTTTTCCTGCCCTCTAAAGGCTTCTTATCTGAACTCTTGATAGATGGGATCAACCCTGCTGAGCTGATCTTCAGAGCTAGATGTGCTCTGATGGCAAAACTTCTAGAGGCAGAGGCCCACAATGGAGAAGTACTGGCTGAGGTCTGCTTAAAAGCACTCCTCTCTGCCCCTCTCCTCTAACTGCCTCTCTGCCAGCTGTGGTCAGAGCCCTGAGCCTTGTGTAGCTGTGGTAGCAAGGCACTCCCACAGGCTCAAGCTCCCACCCCAAGATCCCAGCAACAGCCTGAATCTCAGCATAGTAAGAGGGAGAAATGTCCTGGGACCTTCCTTCTTTCTTTCAATTATACGTGAGAATTCAACCTTCTCTGTGTACCTTTTAAGTTGAATGGAGTAGCATGGTCCCTAGCTTTGACCTGTTGTTGGATTTGGTTTTGTATCTCCATGTAAACACTTTATTTTTGATTGGAGTGGAAGGGTTTTCACAGAGGACTTGACTTTCACTTTCTCACCTGCCATCCAGACTCCACTTCCTCAAAAAACCTTTTTAATAGAATTAGAAAAAAAAAACATAACAAAGTGTATCTGGGAGAAAAAATCAAGATTTTCAAGAGAATAAAAACAAGTTTAAAGATGGTGACCTAGCTCTGCTGAATCTTTAAATGTACTATAATGCAGTGATCATTGAAACAATATGATACTGGTTAAGTAATAAAAGAGTGGATGAATTGAATAGTCTTGGGGTAAATGACCTCAGCAAGCTATTTGATAAACCCAAATATCGTAACTTTTGGGACAAAATACCACTATTTGACAAAAACAATTGGGTAACTTGGAAAACAATATGGGAAAAAATTATATTTAGATCAACATCTCCCAGCTTATACCAAGATAAATTCTAAATGGCTAAGTGACTTAAATATAATGAGGGAAATTATAAGTAAGTTAGTGAAATATAGACTGTTTACCTCTTAGATCTATGGGGAAGGAAGGAGTTTAAGTTAAAGCAAGAGATAGAGAACATTATAAGATTTTAAAAGAGTAATTTCTATTATATTAAATTTAAAAGGGTCTGTACAAACCAAACCAATGCAACCAAAATTAGAAAGGAAGCAATCAACAAACTGTAAAACTGTGAAAAAATCCATACCAAAATTCTCAGACAAAGGTATAGTTTCTCAAAATTACAAGGAACTAAGTAAAATGTACAAGAAATCAAGCCATTCCACAATTGACACATGGTTAAAGGATATGAATTGAATAGGCAGTTTTCAGCTGAAGAAATCAAAGCAAATAATCACATTAAAAAACAGTGTTCTAAATCCTTCCTGATTAGAGAAATGCAAATCAGAACAACTAGGGATACCATCTCACACCTAGCAGATTGACCAATGTGAAAGTAAAGGAAAATAAAAATTGTTGGATAGAATGTGAGAAAATTGGAACACTAATGTATTGCTGTTGGAGTTGTGAATTGATCTAATCATTCTGGAAGGCAATTTGGAATTATTCCCAAAGGACTTTAAAAGAATGTGTACCATTTGACCCAGCAATACCACTACTAGATTTGAAGCCTCAAATATAAAAAAAAAATGTTTATCTAAAATATTTATAATTGCAGTCTTTTTGGTGGTGAAAAAATGGAAAATGAGGGGGTGTCCATTGATTGAGGAATGATTGAATAAATTGTGAAGAAAGAGTATTGTGATATAAGGAATGATGAACTGCTGGATTTCTATAAATACTGAAAGGCCTCCATGAACTGATGTGAAGCGAAATGAGCAGAACCAGATGAACAATGTACACAGTAACTGAAATATCATTGGACAATCAAATGTAATAGACTTTGCTACTACTAAAGATGTAATCATTCAGGGCAATCCTGAGGAACTTATGACAAAGAATGCTATCCACATTGAGAAAAAGAACTGTGAGAGTAGAAAGGCAAAAGAAAAACATGATTTATCACTTGTTTCTATTAGCATAAGATTTGGGGTTTTCATTTTAAAAGACTTATCTATTATAAAAATGAATAATATGGATATAGGTATTGAGTGATAATACCTGTATAAGCCAGCAGAATTGCTTGTCAGATCCAGGAGTGGGGAGGAAGAGGGTAAGGAGAAATCTTTTAACCTTGGAATCATTTAAACTTGGAAAAATACTTAAAAATAAATTAATTTTTAAAAAGTTCCTTGAATAATAAGAAATTATGAGATATACCAATTGATCAGTTCTGGACTATAAGGTAGGGTGTTTGTCTTCAATGACAATAGGTAAAAACTTTTTTACCTACCTCTTCTGTCTACAGGAGGAATAACTTGGGCTTTCTGTCTGCAACAAAATGTGTTAAGAACAGAGCTAGGGCGGGGTCAAGATGGTGGCCTAGGAGGAGCAGAAGTTCAGACCTCTGAATACCCTTCCTAACCAATCACAAACTGAATGCTCCTAGGGGACTGAAAAGCAAACTTAACAAGACAGAGCCAAGGAACCCACCTACTGGACTTAATTCAAAAAGTACACCCCCCAAAAAGCTGGAATCTGAGAACACTTGGGTTTAAGGGGAAGACAGAAGGAAGGTCCCAGGACACATCTGCATTCCCACCCAGAGTGCTGAGACTCCAGTGGCAGTGGGAACTTCTGGGCAAGCAAAGGTGCTGGTCTGGAGGGTGTACCTTGCGGGCAGGGCTGTGCCAAGTTCAGAGAATCCAACATAGATGGTGGGGAAGGAGCTAGAGAGGGAGCATAGACCTGGCAGCCTGGCCAGAGTTGTGGAGATACTCCATATTTGCTCCAGCCTTCCAGGAGGTTTTGGACTCAGAGCACACCCAGCCCAACTAAGCTGAACTTAATCCCATCAAAAGTCTCCAGAACTCAGGGAAGCCCAGGGACCACACCCATCCTCATTGGCTGCTGGACTTTAATCCAATCAAAAGCCTCCAGAGGACAGGGAAGCTCAAACCCCCAGCAACCCTCCCCAAGAGACTATACTGAGAGATCTTCTGTTAAAGTTCCAAGATGGGAGATTGACAGAAGCCCCCAAAACAAAAAAAAAATGAGAGGAGCAAGAACCCAGAACAAGGGGCGATAGTGAGATTGAAAAAATCCACAGATCACCTCCTGTATTTAATCCCCAACTGACAACACCCAGGAATGTTACAGCCAAATTCAAAAACTATCAGACCAAAGAAAAGATATTACAAGCTGCCAAGAAGAAGCCATTCAGATACCATGGAACCACAGTGAGGATAACGCAGAATCTGGCTGCATCCACACTGAAGGACCAAAAGGCATGGAATATGATATTCTGGTAAGCAAGGGAACTAGGTCTACAACCAAGAATCAACTACCCAGCAAAACTGACTATATTCTTGTAGGGGAAAGTATGGTCATTCAAGACAATAGAAGAATTCCAAGCATTTGTAGAGAAAAGACCATTTGATGTCCAAGCAAAGAACTCAAGAGAATCATCAAAAGGTAATTAAAAAGAGGGGAAAAGAAAAACCAAAAAAAAAAAAACAACAAAATTTTTAAGAGAATCAATAAGTTAAAATGATTTGTATCCCTATAAGAAAAGAGGTCATTGGTAACTCTTAATGACTGTTGCTATCACCCTGGCAGGTCGAGGGAACAGTGACAAATTATATAGTACGAAAGGACAAGACATAAATGGGTATATAGATATATGCATGAATAAATACATATATGTTTGTGTGTGTATATGTATATATATATACATATATAGAACTAGAGCTAAAAAAGAAGTTAATACTAAAATAAGTGGGAAAAAAACAAATGGGGGTAAATTTATATGTCACAAAGAAACTCATGGCAGGAGGGGCGAGAACATCGATACACTGGAAGGATAAAGAGATTGGAGATAGGAAATACTCAACTCTTACAAGCTTTGAAAGTGACCCTAAGAGGGAAGAACAATCCAATCCATTGGGGCAGAGAATAGATTTGCATCCTATAGGGGAGTAAAAGGGTAACAAATGGACTGGTGGGGAGGGAAGCAATACAAGGGAGGGAGAGAGTGGAGGGGCAATTTTAAAAAGACTTTAAGGAAAATGGGGGGAATAAGAAGAGAGGGGGGTAGAAAGGGAAGTAAAATAAGTGTGGAAACTAGAGGGATTGATTATAAACAAACATTGGTGTAGAAGGAAATAGTGAAAAAGAAAAGGCAGGAACAGTAGTAGAAATCAAAATGCTGGAAAATACACAGCTGGTAGTCATAACTCTGAATGTGAATGGAATGAACTCACCTATAAAACGCAAGTGAATAGCAGAGTGGATTAGAATCCAAAACCCTACCATATGCTGTTTACAAGAAACACACATGAGGGAGATAGATACGCATAGGGTGAATGTAAGAGGATGGAGCCAAATCTAATGTGCATCAACTGATAAAAAGAAGCCAGGAGTCACAATCATGATATCTGACAAAGCCAAAGTAAAAATAAATCTAGTTAAAAGAGATAGGGAAGGTAATTACATCCTGATAAAAGGCAGTAGAGACAATGAGAAAATATCTGTACTAAAACATATATGCACCAAATGGAATAGCATCCAAATTTCTAAAGGAGAAACTAGAGGAGCTCAAGGATGAAATAGAAAGAAAAACTATACTAGTAGGAGACCTGGACCTTACTCTATCAAAACTAGATAAATCAAACCAAAAAATAAATAAGAAAGAGGTAAGAGAAGTGACTGAAAGCTTAGAAAAATTAGAGTTAGTGGAAATGTGGAGAAAAATAAATAGGGACAAAAAGGAATATACCTTCTTTTCAGAAGCACATGGTACATTTACAAAAATTGACCATGTATTAGGGCATAAAAACATTGCAAATGAGTGCAAAAGGGCAGAAATTATAAATGCAATCTTCTCAGATCATAATGCAATAAAAATAATAATTAGTAAGGGTACATGGAGAGGTAAATAAAAAATTAATTGGAAATTAAACAATACAATTCTCCAAAACCAGTTAAAGAACAAATCATAGAAACAATTAATAACTATATTGAAGAAAATGACAATCATGAGACATCCTTTCAAAACCTATGGGATGCAGCCAAAGCAGTACTCAGGGGCACATTTATATCCTTGAGTTCATATATTAACAAATTAAGAAAGACAGAGGTCAATGAATTGGGCATGCAAATTAAAAAACTAGAAAGCAAACAAATTAAAAATCCTCAGATGAAGACTAAATTAGAGATCCTAAAAATTAAAGGAGAAATTAATAAAATTGAAAGTCAAAGAACTATTGATATAATAAATAAGACTAGAAGCTGATACTTTGAAAAAAAAACAAATAAAAAAGACAAAGTACTAGTCAGTCAAATTAAAATAAGGAAACAGAAAAACCAAATTGACAGTATCCAAGATGTAAAGGGAGACCTCACCTCTAATGAAGAGGAAATTAAGGCAATCATTAAAAACTACTATGCCAAATTACATGGCAACAAATATGGCAATCTAGGTGAAATGGATGAATACTTACTTACAAAAATATAAATTGCCTAGACTAACAGAGGAAGAAATAAATGACCTAAACAACCCCATATCAGAAAAAGAAATTGAACAAGCCATCAAAGAACTCCCTAAGAAAAAAATCCCCAGGACCAGATGTATTCACAAATGAATTCTATGAAACATTCAAAGAACAACTAATCCCAATATTATACAAAATATTTGACAGAATAAACCAAGAAGTAGTTCTAACAAACTCATTTTATGACACAAACATGATACTGATTCCAAAGCCAGGTAGGTCAAAAACAGAGAAAGAAAATGATAGACAAATCTCCCTAATGAATATAGATGCAAAAATCTTAAATAGGATACTAGAAAAAGACTCCAGCAAGTCATCACAAGGGTTATTCACTATGACCAAATAGGATTCATACCAGGAATGCATGGATGGTTCAACATTAGGAAAACTATCCACATAATTGACCATATTAACAAGCAAACAGACAAAAATCACATGATTATCTCAATAGATGCAGAAAAAGCCTTTTATAAAATACAACACCCATTCCTATTATAAACACTTGAAAGTATGGGAATAGAAATACCTTTCCTAAAAATAATAAACAGTATACATCTGAAACCATCAGCGAAGATCATCTGCAATGGGGATAAACTAGAAGCCTTCCCAGTAAGATCAGGAGTGAAACAAGGATGCCCATTATCACCCCTTTTATTGAACATTGTACTAGAAACACTAGCAATAGCAATTAGAGAAGAAAAAGAAATTGAAGGTATTATAATTGGCAATGAGGAGACCAAGCTATCGCTCTTTGCAGATGATATGATGGTATACTTAAAGAATCCTAGAGAATCAACTAAAAAGCTAGTCAAAATAATCAACACCTTTAGCAAAGTTGCAGGATACAAAATAATCCCGCATAAGGCATTAGCATTTCTATATATCTCCAGTCCATCTCTGCAGCAAGAATTAGAAAGGGAAATTCCATTTAAAATCACCCTAGACAATATAAAATACTTAGGAATCTATCTGCCAAGACAAACACAGGAACTATATGAACACAACTACAAAACACTCTCCACACAACTAAAATTAGATCTAAACAATTGGAAAAACATTGATTGCTCATGGGTGGGATGAGCTAACATAATAAAAATGACAATCCTACCCAAATTAATTAACTTATTTAGTGCCATACCCATTGAACTACCAAAAAACTTCTTTACGGAATTAGAAAAAAACAAAAACAAAAACAAAACAAAGTTCATTTGGAAGAACAAAAGATCAAGGATATTTAGGGAAATCATGGGAAAAATGCAAATTAAGGAAGACTTTCAGTTCCAGATTTCAAACTATACTATAAAGCAGTGGTTATCAAAACAATTTGGTACTGGCTAAAATACAGAAAGGGGGATCAGTGGAATAGACTTGGGGTAAGTGACCTCAGCAAGACAGTCTATGACAAACTCAAAGACCCCAGCTTTTGGGACCTATTGATAGTGGGTCTTGGCTATTGGAATGTGAACCCCATTGGCATGGGAGGTTCCTCCTCCTCCCTTCTTAAGATTACTTTAGGACAGAAACCTTTTGCTGAACAATGGAAAGGACTTTGACCTATGCTTAAGCATAGAACAGGAATTTCTTTGAGTCTTGATTGATTTTAGAATTGATACAATGGAGATACTTGGAATGACAGAACCAAGTCTTGGAAATTGCAATCTCCACCCTACTCAGTCCTAACAGGATTTAGGAAGGGCTACAGCATAGATCAAAATTTAATTATTCCAATCTCTACCCTACTCAGGGTAACAGGATTTAGGAAGGGCTGTAGCAAAAGATCAAGATTTAATTATTTGAAAATATGACCTCCAACAGACATGTGCAAAGCCACAGACCTCTGGGTGGTCCTGGGTTAAGCTAGAGCCACCATTGGCACAGGGAAATTGATGGACAGTGATTGGTAGATGTGAGAACTGAGGGGAGGGAACTTGGATGGTTTCCTTAAAGATAGAGGGATCTGAGGACTGAAGGTTGGTTGGAGAGTTTTGGCTCTGGGTGGTTGGAGAGGTGCTCTGAGAAGCTTGCTCTGAAGGAAGCTGGAGGTGGAGGCCCCTGAGACTGTTTCTCCATTTTGGTCACGTGAGTAATAGGGACTGATCTCCTTTCTTTGCCCCAGCTATCTAAGGGCTTGGGCCTTTTGGCCCAGCCTAAACAGAGGGGGTATTTAAGCCCTATTTCCTTCTCTCTCCTTTCTCTCTCTCTCTCTCTCTCTCTCTCTCTCTCTCTCTCTCTCTCTCTCTCTCTCTCTCTCTCTCATTCCTTTCTTCCTCCTGTTTGTAATTAAACTCTATAAAAGGCTGATGGCTGATTTGAGTTTTCATTTAGGAATTACATAGCTGAATTCCTTGGCGACCTTAAATTAATATATATCAGTCTTTTAAAGTGATTTCCTTGTCACACTGGTCAGTCTGTGATAAGCCCAAAGATCCCAGTTTTGGAGACCAACATCCACTTTTTGATTAAAACTGCTGGGTAAATTGGAAGACAATATGGAGGAGATTAGGTTTGGATCAACATCTCACACCCTACACTAAGATAAACTCAGAATGGGTGAATGACCTGAATATAAAGAAGGAAACTATAAGCAAATTAGGGGAACACAGAATAGTATACTTGTCAGATCTTTGGGAAAGGAAAGACTTTAAAAGCAAGCAAGAGCTAGAAAAAAATCACAAAATGTAAAATCAATAATTTTGGTTACATCAAATTAAAATTTTTTTGTACAAACAAAACTAATGCATCCAAAATTAGAAGGGAAGCAACAAATTGGGAAACAATCTTTATTACAAAAATGTCTGACAAAGGTCTAATTAATCAAATTTAAAGAGCTAAACCAGTTGTACAAAAAAATCAAGCTATTCTCCAATTGAACAATGGGCAAGGGACATTAATTCTGTTAAAGAAATCAAAACTATTAATAAGCACATGAAAAAGTGCTCTATATCTCTTATAATCAGAAAAATGGAAATCAAAAGAACTCTGAGGTATTACCTCACACCTAGCAGATTGGCTAACATGACAGCAAAGGAAAGTAATGAATATTGGAGGGGATGTGGCAAATTTGGGAAATTAATGCATTGCTGGTGTAGTTGTGAATTGATCCAACCATTCTGGAAGGCAATTTGTAACTATGCCCAAAGTGCACTAAAAGACTGTCTGACCTTTGATCCAGCCATAGCCCTGCTGGGTTTGTACCCCAAAGAGATAATAAGGAAAAAGACATGTACAAAAATATTCATAGCTGCGCTCTTTGTGGTGGCAAAGAATTGGAAAATGAGGGCATGCCCTTCAATTGGGGAATGGCTGAACAAATTGTGGTATATGTTGGTGATGGAATACTATTGTGCTCAAAGGAATAATAAAGTGGAGGAATTCCATTTGGACTGGAACAACCTTCAGGAATTGATGCAGGAGCAGAGCCAGGAGAACATTGTACACAGAAACACAGTGTATCAACACTGTGGTACAATCGAATGTAACGGACTTCTCCATTAGTGGCAATGTAATGACCCTGAACAACTCGGAGGAACCTATGAGAAAAACCACTATCCATATCCAGAGGAAACACTGTGGGAGTAAAAATACCAAAGAAAAAGAATTGCTTGAATACATGGGTTGAATGCATATTGTTGGGAATGTAGATGCTAAATGAACATCCTAGTGTAAACAACAACATGGAAATGGGTTCTGATCAAGGACACATGTAATACCCAATGAAATTGCATGTTGGCTGCAGGAAGAGTGGGTGAAGGGGAGGGAGGGGAATAATGTGATTATTGTAACCAAGGAATAATGTTCTAAATTGACTAAATAAACTCATTCAAATAGAAAAAAAAGAATAGGGCTAACAATCTATTGACCATGTAGAGAAATTTGAATTATGCCCAACAGCCACCATACTATGTATAACATATTTCATCTCTGAGCATCTCTCAACATATGAATTTCTACTAATTGGGACCACACTGTGACCACAATAATCTCATTGTGAGGTAGAGTAATTGCATTTCTCCCTGTATCCCACAGTGTTAGAAGCACCAAAACCTTGCAGATCTCTAGAACTATCTCTGAGAAGAGCAGAAAAAAAAAAAAAGCCTGAAGATTGGGGCATTGTCTCCCAACCTCCACATTAGCAGAGGACAGTTTTAATAAAAAAGTTCAAAGTCACAGATTTCAATTAAAACTAATATATGGATAGTGCATTATGAACTTTAAAATATTATCTCATTTGATTCTATTTGGGAGGTAGAATCTTACAAATGAAAAAAAACTGGGGAAGAGAGAATTTAGATGACTTACCCAAGATCATAATACTAGTAAGTGACAGAGGCCACATTTAATCTCCTGACTCCACATCTAACATTCTATCCATCATGTGATCTAGTTGCCTCAATTATTTTGTATTTGGAATTAGAAGGTATTCTTAACTTTACATCTAAAGAACAGAAAGAATACAGGAATTAGAAGACATACATTTAATTTTGCCTCCGATGCTTAATACTTGTGTAACATTGGATAAGTCCCTTAACCTCACTGGGCTTATAATATTTAGATGGTATCAGTCCTTTCTTTCATTTTATCATGAATTCCTTGTCAGCCTCTGTTAGCTAGAAGAATTAAATTAGATATTTTCAGCTAGTCAGGTGGTTGCTATTTATTTGCTGGTAAATGCCTCCTATTTGACTAGAACATAATCTGTTTTGAAAGCTTTTCAATTGTTTGTTTTGCCATTTTTTTCTCTCCTTAGCAGCAATCCCACTGAACTGAACTGGTTAGTTACAATCTATTCTCCAGGGATTGAATCTAAAAATGTAGGTAAACATGCCATCAGAACCTGTGATGGGGCTCCTTTTTTTCCCATCAGATTCCTCCTCCGACATTAATCATTTGTGACTTGTCTAATCAAGAGTTTGGTCCCAGTTAGTCCTTTCCAGGATCTTTACTCTTTTTTAAACCTTGTGCACCATTGCACAGCAGAAGGAGACAACTCAAATATACATTTTCCCAACATTGGACATGGAACCAGAGATGTTATTACTCGCCTAGCTTCAATTTTGGAGTTTTACTCAATTCCTATAGTCAGTTTTAGGAGTCCATAAGGAACCAACATGGCTTTTAAAATAAAAGTAAATGCAAAATATAGTGGTTGTAGAAAAAAAAAAGTTACCCTGCTGTAAACCTTTAGTTTCCAGCTCAAAAAGTCTCCTTTTTTGAAACTCATTTGATTTTACAGTCCTTTGAGTAGCCAATTGTAAGATCAATTTTGTGATTCTTCTACTTTATGTTAGACCTCAAAGTGGGGAAAGACATTGGTATTTAGTTAAAAAATCCATTTGTAACCTAGGCAGTGGTTCATAGAGGGCTACTGGTCTTTAGGGTCAGAGCATTCACCTAGCCATTTTCCTGCTCCTCTTCCACTCTATACCATTTGTTTCTGGAGAGCCAAGAACATGTATTTATTCCTAGAGGAGGGAGCAGTAGCCACATCAGGTGCTTCCATTGATCTGCTATTATCTAGCATGTTTTAGGTTTATACCAACTGTGTGCAGATGTCAGATAATATGTACTTAGCCTTGAAACCGAATACCAAAGCTATTAAATGAACCGTGAGCCAGATGTCAGTCACCTGTCCCAGTCTATTGTCCATTTTTCTGCTCAGATGTTGACGCAGTGTGTAGCTTGCATTCCATTATGTGACATTCATAAAAAGTTAAGGTCTAAAATGACTGGCTTTGCCATATGGTGTGTGGGTTTGTGTACATATGTATGTATGTGCTCTGCCCAGGAGTGGGCCAAACCAATAAACAGTATTTGAAAAAAGCTCCTACTCTTGGAATAAGTAAGTCTTGCTCCACTTCCCACAGACATTACACCTCCTGCTGAATTAAAGATCTTTCTCCAATAGAATGTGATAACCCACAAAGCCCTATCAGCTTATTACAATCTTGACCAGAGAGATGGCAGATCCAGTTATTTAGGGAGCTTCCTCTAAGACTGAGCTGGATGTGTATGTGTGCTTATGTATATTCAAACTCTTACTATTCTAAAAGCATTTTTTGTAGCAAAGGAAGCCCTATCTTTTTTGTTTTGAGAAATATATATATATACACATAATTAAACTACATATTATCATATATTATTATATATACTATATAATAATTATGTATAATATTACATACACATATTATATATATATATACATAAAAAATTCATGGGGAATTTGAAGTCATCTATATTTCTTCCAAGTTTTCATTTTATGAGTCCTTTGTATATTTGTATAATAATACTTACAATGAAGTAAGAACATAGAAGTTCTTAGAGTTTCCCCCCAAGTTAAGCTGTGTGAGTTTTAAAATATTGTGACAGGGGAAACAGCATCCCCCAGGGTGCCCCAGGGGCCTTCCACCTCCCCACCCCCAACCCCTCCTACTTCCTATTGTGGGATTGGTTTTGAATGAACCAATCCCATGCTAGGGAGGGACCATGTCTCCCTTCTTCTGGGCACAGGATTGGTCTATATAAGGACCAATCCCACACCATGAGGGGCTTTTTGAATCTGAGAAGATTCAGGGTTTAGCTGAGTTAGTTAATGAAACTCTGGTTTTCTTGTTTTATTAAAATTAGTCAGATAAAAGAAAGTTTTTTTTTTAATTCATTTCAGCTGGTTGGAGGATGTTATTTTTAAAAATGATAACATTTCATAAAAGCAAATTTTTAGAAGTGATATGATCTTATGAAATTAAGGTAGTATTTCAACATTGTGGATTTCAGGGAGAATAACATTTTTCTAAAGGTGATAAGATAAATCTAGTCAAAAAGATTAAAGAATTCCTTATGAACACTTCAGAATGCCCTGGCTAATAATACTACTGATGAAGAACATCATTCCTTATATATGCATAAAAACCAACAGCTTGTAGTTATTCATTTTAGTAGCCAATGTATTTACCGTAGTGACAGGAATACCTGGTTATAAACCTCAATTTTTACAATTAATGGCTAAATGATCAAGTTATTAATTATATGTGCCTCGGGTGACACCCAAAGTATTAACTAGGAAGTCATAAATGACATCTTGATGAATGAAAGTAATCTCCACGCTGGTAAAGAGTAAATTCTTTTATTTCTGTGCTTCTTTAAGATTTAAAAAATATTGTCACAATAATATGAAAATTAGAAGCCATCCTACTTTACAACTAAGGAACAGTGACAGAGAAGTCACCCAACTATTGTATCAAAACCATGCTTTAAATCTTGGTATCCTGCATTGTTTCCATTATATTTAGCGTGTGGTATTTTGAAAAATACATCCCTATTTATTATTTTATTTTTCTTACCCAAAACCCAGGGAGGTGGGAAGAAAAAGTAAGGAAATATTAAAAGACATCAAATGAATTGCTAAAAGCTAATTTGTTTCAATATGAAACAGTTACGAGGGAGTTGAAACCAATCTTTATAGTTCTAAATCTATTAATCAATTAAGATAGTATGAATTAAAGCATGAATGAATGTATAAAAGTTTATCATTTATTGCAATATGCCAAGCATTCTACTGCTTTAGAGATAATTATGAAATAGAAATTTTTCTCAAGGTGTTCACACTCTAATCATGGGAGACACTGCAAATAGTGGATTATGTGTGGGCATGTATACATACATATACAGTATACAGTATATCATATGACTATCATTCACTGTATTTTACATGTCAGAACTTGAACCCAGCTCTTCTCACTCTGACTACTGACTTTTTGCCACATCACACTGATGCCTTAGCAAATCAAGAACTCTGAACTGTTTCACTTGGTCTCCCAAATGTATTTGGCATTGAAAGTAAATGAGTTTTCCAGATTTAACAATTACTTAAAAATCACTTTCATGCAAAAGTTAAACAACTTTATCACCCCTTAAAACCAGAGAGCAACAAGATTTATTTGTCTTCAGCTTAGAATACTGGAATGTAGGAGTTCGGATGTTCTACTCATAAAATGACTAACAGGAAACAGCATTGGCGTTATCTTGGTCAACTTCAGAATGGCTCAATCCTACTCGGAACCATTCTTGGGAATTTGTAGAAATATTTGCAGAGCTACTTCCAGGGCATGTCATTGTTTTATCACATTGGTCCTGAACTTCTTCATCGAGATCTAGAAAATAAGGCAAATTTAAACCACCCAAAGCCATTAGAAAGAGGATCACCTTGACAAAGTCTATATTCTTGCTTTAAAAGTGACTCATTTATAAAACCAAAGGAATAGAGAATATGGTTGTGTAAACTCATCATCATTCAGTCTGGTTATAGAAAGTCTTGACATCTTGCATCATAACAACTGAATTTTTATTTTTCCCTCATAAGAATTGATTTTATGTAATCAAAGTTCTTAGATACATGAAGAATGGGGAGTTTAGGTTTCAGGTAAGGTATTTTTTGTACTCCATCCACAGTGACCATTCCATACTTCAGTACTTTGAGGGACAATGGGAGCAAGAGTCCAGCCCAGCAGATATTGTGGTATTCCTTTCCAAGATTCCCTTTGGAACCCTAGATTTTACATTTGAACTGCAAGGTCACAGAGTTCTTTAAGGCATTAAACTCAATAGAAAATGAAAAAAAAAAGTTATAAAAATGAAGTGCAATGAGATTTGTTTTCATTCTTTTAACATTTAATAAGTGGTTATTGTGTCCCAAATTCTGTGCTAAGTGATTAGGGAGATAATAGCTTGGATGAGATCTGATAATTTCCCTCACAGAATTTACAATCAAACTTGGATATGCAAGAAAGATGAATAAATTATACAATATACAAATACTTGGGAGAATACATAAAATGCTGTAGGAAGTAGAAAGAGAAATTTCAACTCAAAGAATTAGGACCTTCCTGGAAAATGTAGCATTTGAATTCAGCTATAAGAAAGTTAAGGAATTCAACAGGAAAGACAGAAAATGTGGAAACAAAAGTTCCGGACTTTCTGCCACTGAGTTAGAACAAACAGCAGTTGGAGTCTTAGAGAGAAGATATTGACAAGACTGACAGTTGGTGAGGGAAGGGGCAACTGGGAGTGGCAGTTGGTCTTATGACTAGAACTTCCTTCCTGGCCCTGGAACTGGAAGAAGCTCTCTCCCTGCCTCTGGATAGAAGTGCCTCTATTCCTCAATTTCCCAATGGTGTGCTCTACCTGGATCCCTGTGATCATGTTCATCAGACAAAAGGACTTAAGAAAGCAGTTTGGACTCTAAGGCCTGTCTTTAGGGGTGTCAGCCCAAAGAGACAGGCCCACCAATTCTGAAGGTCAGAACTTTCTTCCTATTGTTGTCTATTGCTAAGACATTAAACTTAAGAAAACTAGCACAGATTAGCATAGACAGGAATAACAGAAACCCTCCACCAGCCTGTGAGGCCTGGCTTCAACTCAAAAGCTGAGAGAGACTCAAACCTCATCTAGGGAAATCCCTTTTCCCTCTTCCCTGATACTTCCCTAATCCAAACTTGTTATTAAAATTTATCTTTATTTGAATATTGCAGTCAGATAAGAGGACTAACATTTCAGGGGACACAGAGGGAGTTGAATCTCAGGACAATCATTCAACTATAAACTGTCCTTATTGGACCCCTGCTAGGCGACCTTGGTCTGGGGAAGGGCTTTTCCCTCAGGAGGGTCTGTGTTTACCTGCCCTGGGGTATCTTCCACATCAATCCATAGAGAAGATGTCTCCTCAGGCCATCATAAGTGGCCCATTTCTCAGGAACCCCATTTTTCAAAAATAGCCTCTTGGAAGGGGACATCTCTTTCCTTTTACCTCACCGACAGCCATATTCCCTCTCCCATTCAACTCCTCCATTCCCTGTTATAAAACCTTCAATACTCCCTGTTCTTCAATCCCACCCATTTTCTAGAAATTTTACAAAAGGAAGGATAATATAGGCCATGTGGCATGGTTTTCTAAGGTATGGGGCAGTGGCACAGTGGATGCAATGCTGGGCTAGGAATCAAAAAGACTCATCTTTCTGAGTTCAAATCTGGTTTCAAATACTTACTAATTGTGTCAACCTGGACAACTCACTTAACCTTTCTATACGTTAGTTCCTCAACTATAAAATGAGGTGGAGAATTAAATGGCAAAACACTCCAGTCTATTTGCTATGAAAATCCCAAATGGAGTCACAAAGAATTGGGCTTGACTCAAATGACAGAACAATAATAAAAATTCTATGGTACATAGTATAATACAGTATATACTCTGTCCCCTGAATGAATGTGCCTAGGGCAAAAAAAAATACCAGATAAGCTAAGATTTAGGTTTTTTATGGGATAATATATGAAATAAGACCATAACGGTAAAGTAACAATCAATTGTGGAGGACCTTAAATGATAATACATTACTTTGAAATTCATAAAAATTACAATAGAGAATCTGAATTTTTTAATAAAATATGATATGATCTGCTTTATGCACAAAAGCCTTCTTATTCAGATCTAGACATATATATATATATATATATGTAAGCCAAGGAAAATATTCAATATATGCCAACATATTCAAAACAGCATGCTTTGTGGGAGAAAAGAGTGAGAAGCCAAATGACTCCCAATAACTAAGGAATGAATTTTAAAAATCTATCATATACGAATGTATGAACAAATGATGAATTCAAGGAACTCAGTAACTTGAGAAGAGTAATTTGAATTGATGTTAATTACATAAAAACAAAAGAAAATATGCACAATGCTAACAGTATAAATTAAAATGGTTAACATAATGAAGATTAAGTCCAAATATCTGAGGATCTAATAAAGAACTTGAAAAATAAATAGATGAATATAGCCTCCCCTTTATGTCAGAGACAATCACAGAGATTATGGTATACATTATCAGATAAGGCCACTTGAATGAATTATTTTTCTTTGTTAAAGGGGAAGATTCAATTTAGAAATGGATGGTTGAGATGACTGCAACATAAAGATCAAAAAGCTCATTGTCCCCTCCCCTTCTAGGTCAGATTCTGAGAGTCAAACAATTTATTATATGGAGCAGAAAGTGGAGTACAAAAAATTTCTCTTATAAGCCTATTACAGAAATATAAGAAGGTAGCAAAAAGGGAAATAACATTTCTATTTGGGTGGAACAGTAGAAATAGACACTGATGTTTGAGGAAAAATGTAGAAGTGAAGTTGACAGGACTTAATTACTAATTATATGTGAAAAGTAAAAGAGAAGGGACAATCAAGATGAAAAAGATCAAGAATACAGGAATTTCTAAGCACTATCTTGCTGCTCACAGAAGTAGTGGATTTAGAAGGAGACATTTTAAGGAGAAAGAACTCTTATGTGGAACCTTGGTGATGTCATGGAGGCAGTTGGAAATATGCACCTAGAAACAACAACAAAAAAAAGACACCAGGAAGAATCTCTGTTCTTCAGTGATGGCAAAGCTTTTAGAAGGATGAGTGATGTGAGAAATGCCCACAGGCACACATGGAGAGGAGGGAGCAGTCCACCCCAAGTCCCTCTGGTTTTCTAGTAATAAACTCTGGGGAATTCTATGCTGGAGTGACAGTAGGCATGCCCACAGAAAGGGCTCTGAATGCCCCCTCTGGCAGGTATGCCATAGGTTTACCACCATAGTTATAGAATCAAGATGAGAATCAAGGTCTCCTCACTATTAAACCTCTATCTTCTTTCCAATAATTCAAAACTGGTCAAATGGCTAGATTCTGTCTTCTTTTTAGTTAATTTGGCTAAAGTATCATCCATTTTTCTAGTCTTGCTAAAACAAAAACAGTTTATGTTGCTTTTGGGTATCGTAGTTAATGTTTTGTTTTCCATTTATCTAATTCTCTAATTTTCTATGCCTATTTTAATTTTTATTTTGATAGCTTTTTTTTTTTTTTGCTTTCTATTTTTTAAAGGCATATTTAGAATTTTAATTGTTTATTTTCCTGGTCTTTGGATCTGCATTTTTAGGAATTAGTCTTTTTTTTCCCCTGAGGATCTAGAAATTTAGGTCTGCTATTTAACAATCATCATTTTCTTTTACATAGATATTATTTTAAGAAACCACAGCACCCTTAAATTATAATAATATGGGATCTTTCAGAGAACATTTCATTATGCATTTATACAAACTGACAAGTTCTATACAATGAGAATTATTGATTACTCTTGAATGTAGGGTCTTCTTTTGATATTTATTTTTGTATGGTCCCCCTGGGTAATAGCACAAAATAAATTTATCATTTTCAGCCCACTTGGTGATGATTCTTAATCATAAAGGTATTTCTGGATGAGTTTAGTTTCTGCTAAATGTAAATACTATTACAACAACATCTATTTAAAAAAACTAATTATGTGCTCTTATTCAAATTAATAGTATTAATTAAGAGTTTAATTACTTCCTGCTTTAGTTCCTAAACATTAAGTTTAACAGAACTCAAGTCATGTCTTTTAGGTTTCCAGTAATTAAAGAAGTTAATCTGAGTTCTTGTTGCAAGAGAATAATTTTTTTTTTAGTGTTACAATCTATTATAGCTTTGAACAAATTACTTCCTTTAAAAGCTTTTTCTCATACTTGTTACTATTTGTTGATAATTTTCTAGGAAATATGACTACATATTGATTTATATGGGATTATGTGCCTGCCTTCTCATCTTCTTTCCTCTTTTTTGCATTTTGAACAATTTACAGTTTAATCTCATATATACTAGGGATTCAGTAAAGGAGTGGGAAAAAACCAAACTAGGGAAAGAAAACACCTTAAACTAATAACTACATTTACTACTCTATGACTTTATAACTTTGGATTGGGGGAAGGGTAGATAAAATACAGATGCATTTTTTTCTCAAAGATCTATTAGTATTATTTATTTCATTAACATATTTTACTACTAGCACAGATAACAGAGATGTTTGTGTTTCTTTTAAACATTCTGAAAAAAACTTTACATAAGCTAAAAATTAATAAATTAAAGATTAAGAGCATAAGATTTAAATCTTGAAAGTATCTAGAGTTATATCTAATTCTCTGAGGGTTTTTTTTTTTTTTTTGAGAAAAGCCAAGTGTTCAGTTTCAAATCCTTTGAGGAGACAATATTTTATATATGTGAAGATAGGATTAACTCTCCCCTTGCCTATTCTCAAATTAATCAATAGAAACTGAAAACACCTCCACTTAACATTAAGTAGGGGAGGTCCACAAGCCACTTGCTAAAAGTGGGTGACAACTCCAGAAGTAACTGACCACACTGTGGTTAATGCTAAACAAATTTAAAGACTGCAATTGGCTCCCATAAAGTGGAGGAAAGAACAGGAAGTGACATGGAAAAAGGACTATAAAAGTCCTAAACTTCCTGTCCAAGAGGTCTTTGGCCTGAATTTTTGGACTCGGAGGATGTTGGACTGGGACTGAGACTTGGAGCTAAGACTTGGGACTTCAACCTGGGACTTTGGTTCTTAGACTGCTTCTGTTAAGAATGCTTTTGGATCTTTTCCTTTGGAGAGACCTCAAAGTTGGTATAGCAGTATATAATCTACCTTGTTGAAGTGTTCTTAAGAAATTGATTTATAAAAATTTAATGCAGCTGAAAAGCTGACCCTCCTTTCCTGACTTCTGGAGAGATTAGTTCTGGAGAGGACTCTCCTTCTTGCTTAATTCACCACTGAGTTCTCTGACTGAGGGGTTAACAAGCCCTGCCTAGATTGAGTCAGGGAACCAGAGCAGCATTTAGGGTGATAGGCTATACTTCTTACTCTTCCCTCTTTTATATTTCTCTACTTTCTCTCCTTGCACTTTTTTTTTTTTGTAAATAAAACTACTAAAAGATAATCTGGCTTGAGCTATAATATATTTTTAAATTGGTGATCACAGCATTATCTTAAAATTCTCATATATTTAGTCAAACCCTTAAATTTAATTCCTTACATATGTAACATCTTTAAATTTATTTCTATTGATTTCAACTATGAATTCTACATGAAAATGATTCTACTCAGCCTGATTTTTTGTCTCTAATTCCTGTTAACCTCCAATTGAATATCTTACTAAACCTTAAACCCAAGAAATTAAAAACAGACTCTCCATTTTGGGACTTACCTATTTCTTTCAGTAGGGCTGCCATTCTTCCAGACTTCCTGTCTCAAGACTTTTTAAGTCTTCCCTTTAATAACTTTCATTCTGTCTTCTTCATTGCTATCACATTACTCCCGCTGTAATAGCAATTTTATTAAGCTTAAAAGTCTTCAAATTCAATGATAAAATCCCAACTTATTAGCCATCACTTCAATCACATTCACAATTTGCTGGTTTAAAGCTCTATCCAGTCTTAACTTCCACCATCCTCAAAATACACAATCCATTTTCCTATATCTGAACCTTCCCTTAGTCTAGTCTTCTCATCTACAATACATTCTGTTGTTTCTCTAATTATTCAAAGCCTACACATAATGCTGACATATTTGCATTAAATTTTTATAAATCAATTTCTTAAGAACACTTCAACAAGGTAGATTATATACTGCTATACCAAATTTGAAAATGAGTAAACTAGGTTGAAGAGAAAGTAAGCTACTTGGTTTCATAAAAAATAGCAAAGGGGATGATGGTTCATTTTTATATATTTTATTTTCCAAATTATAAGTAATCACAATTTTTAACACAAGTTTTCCCAGATTATGATTTAAGTTATTTCCCTCACTCCCCTCACTCTCTTCCTGACATGGTAACCAATCTCATCTAGATTTTAAATACACCATCATGCAAAATATTTCCATATTTATTACTATTGTGAGATAATACTCATATAAAGCCAAAAGAAAAATAAATAACAAGTAAAATAAAATGAAAATAGTATTCTTTGATCTGCATTCAGACTCTAAAAGTTGTTTCTCTGGAGTTGAATAGCATTCTTTGTCATAAAGTCCTTCAGAATTTTCCTGGATCATTATATTGCTGACAATAGCCAAGTCATTCACAATTGATCATCATACAATATTGCTGTCACCATGTATGATGTTCTCTGGTTTCTGCTTACTTTACTCTGAAGCAGCTTATTTAGGTCTTTCCAGTTGTTTTTTTTTTTTGGTTTGTTTTTTTCTAATCATCCTGCTCATCATTTCTTATACTGCAAGAGTATTCTATCACAATCATTAAACACAATTTCTCCAACCATTACTCAAGCATTCCTAGATATTATGTTACTTTCTAATTCTTTACAAAAACAAAATAGTACTTCTCCAAATATTTTGCACAAGTAATTCTTTTCCATTTTTTGATCACTTTAGGATATAAACCTATTAGTGGTATTACTGGATCAAAGTGTATGCACCATTTTAACCCCCTTTAGACATAGTTCCAAATTGCCCTCTAGAATGGTCAGATCAATTAATATCTCTAACAATGCATTAGTGGCCCAGTTTTGCCACATCCACTCCAATGTCCATAGTTTTCATATACTGTTATATTAGTCAATCTGCTGGATGTGCAGTGGTACCTCAGAGTTGTTTCAATGTGTATTTCTCCAATCAATAATGTTTTAGATCATTTTTCATGTGATTAGATAGCTCTGATTTCTTCATATGAAAATTTTCTCTTCATATCCTTTGACTATTTGTCAAATGATAAATGACTTGTAATCTTATAAATTTAACTATGTTCTCTATGTATTTGAGAAGTGAGACCTTTATTAAAGAAATTTGCTGTAATTTCCCCCAGTTTGTTGTTTCCTTTCTAATCTTGGTTGCATTGGCTTTATTTGTACAAAAACTTTAATTTTAATGTAATAAAATTATTCATTTAAACCTTGAAATATGCTCTATCTCTTGTTTGGTTATAACTTCTTCCCTTCTCCACAGATCTGATAGGCAAACTATTCTATGCTAACCTGATTTGTTTATAGTACCACCATTTGCCTATGGTACTATTCCTTGATGCTGTCTTGGTATAGGGTATGACATATTGCTCTAAACCTAGTTTCTGTCATACTGTTTTCCAGCTTTCTTGGTAATTTTTGCCAAACACTGAGTTCTTGTCCCAAAAATGAAACAACAAATCAAGAATCCAGCATGATTCCAGGAGACTTGTGCCTAGCTCCTTTGCTTTCCAGAATGGTATATACTCATTGTGGTGAACCTATGTCATACATGCCAGAGGGGTCACTCAGAGCCCTCTCTGTGGGCAACACATACCATTGCTCCAGCACAGTTTTCCAGAGTTCATTACTAGAATGTCAGAGGCATTTGGAGCCAGGCTGCTCCCCTCACCTTCTTCTTTATTCCTTCATTGCTAATGACCATTTAATAAACCTCCTAAACTATAATATGTTTATTATTAGAGATATAATTTTAAATTTTACGCCATCCCCAAGCCCCTCCCATAGCCAATGCACAATTCCACTGGGTTTTAAATGTGTCATTGGTCAAGACCTATTACCATATTATTGACATTTGCACTAGGGAGATCATTTAGGGTTTATAACTACAATCATATCCCCATCAATCCATGTGATCAAGCAGTTGTTTTTCTTTTGTATTTCTACTCCCAGAGATCTTCCTCTGAATGTGGATACTGTTTTTTCTCATAAGTCCTTCAGAATGGTCCGGTATCATTGCATTGCTACTCTTAGAGAAGTTCATTACATTTGATTGTACCACAATGTATAAGTCTCTATGTATATTGTTCTCCTCGTTCTGCTCCTTTCACTCTGCATCAATTCCTGGAGGTTGTTCCAGTTCACATGGAATTCCCCCATTTTATTATTCCTTTGAGCATAATAGTATTCCATCACAAAGAGATACCACAATTTGTTCAGTCATTCCCCAAACGAAGGGCATTCCCTCATTTTCCAATTTTTTGCCACCACAAACAGTGAGACTATGAATATGCTTGTAATAATCTTTTTCCTTATTAATCTCTTTGGAGTACAAACCCAGCAGAGTTTTGGCTGGACCAAAGGGTAGGCAGTCTTTTAGCACCCTTTGGACATAGTTCCAAATTGCCTTCCAGAATGGTTGGATCAATTTACAACTCTACTAGCAATGCATTAATGTCCCAATTTTGCCACATCAACTCCAATATTTATTACTTTCCTTTGCTGTCAGTTAGCCAATCTACTAGGTGTGAGATGGTACCTCAGAATTGTTCTGATTTGCATTTCTCTGATTATAAGAGATTTAGAATTTTTTTCATGTGTTTTTAATAGTTTTCATTTCTTTGGCTGAAAATTGCCTATTCATGTTCCTTGCCCATTTGTCAATTGGCGAATGGCTCGATTTTTTGTACAATTGATTTAGCTCTTTATAAATTTGAGCAATTAGACCTTTGTCAGAGGGTTTTTTTTGGTTAATATCTTCCCCAATTTGTTGCTTCCCTTCTAATTTTCATTTCATTGGTTTTGTTTGTACAAAAACTTTTTAATTTAATGTAATCAAAATTATTTATTTTAAATTTTGTAATTTTTTAAACTCTTGGTTGGTCTTAAAATCTTTCCTTTCCCAAAGATCTGACAAGTATATTATTCTGTGTTCACCTAATTTACTTATAGTTTCCTTCTTTATATTCAAGTCATTCACCCATTCTGAGTTTATCTTGATGTACGGTGTTAGATGTTGACCTAAACCCAATCTCTCCCATACTGGTTTCCAATTTTCCCAGCAGTTTTTGTCTAATAGTGGATTTTTCTCCCCAAAGCTAGGATCTTTGGGTTTATCATAAACCGTCTTGCGGAGGTCATTTACCCCAAGTCTATTACACTGATACTCCCTTTTGTTTCTAAGCCAGTACCATATTGTTTTAATGAACACTGCTTTATAGTATTGTTTGAGGTCTGGTACTGCTAGGACACCTTCCTTCATATTTTTTTCAATATTTTACTTGATATTCTTGTTTTGTTTTTTTTTTTGTTCTTCCAAATGAACTTTGTTATAGTTTTTTTTTTTTTTCTAATTCAGTAAAACAATTTTCTTGGTAGTTATATGGGTAAGGCAGTAAATAAGGAAATAAATTTGGGTAGGATTGTCATTTTTATTATGTTAGCTCTTCCTACCCATGAGCAATTAATGTATTTCCAATTATTTAGATCTAGTTTTAATTATGTGGATAGTGTTTTGTAGTTGTGTTCATGTAATTCTTGTGTTTGACTGGACAAATAGATTCCTAAGTATTTTATGTTGTCTACGGAGATTTTAAATGGAATTTCTCTTTCTAATTCTTGCTACTGAGATGTGTTGGAAATATATAGAAATGCTAATGATTTATGTGGGTTTATTTTGTAACCTGCAACTTTGCTAAAGTTGTTGATTGTTTCCACTAACTTTTTGGTGGATTCTCTAGGATTCTTTAAGTAGACCATCATATCATCTGCAAAGAGTGATAGCTTGGTCTCCTCATTACCTATTTTAATACCTTCAATTTCTTTTTCTTCTCTAATTGCTATCTCTAGTGTTTCTGGTACAATGTTAAATAATAGAGGTGATAATGGGCATACTTGTTTCACTCCTGATCTTATTGGGAAGGCTTATAGTTTATTTCCATTGCAGATGATCTTTGCTGATGGCTTTAGATATATACTGTTTATTATTCTTAGGAAAGGCCCTTCTATTCCTATACTTTCTAGTGTTTTCAATAGGAATGGGTGTTGTATTTTATCAAAGGCTTTTTCTGCATCTATTGAGATAATCATATGATTTTTGTTGGTTTTCTTGTTGATATGGTCAATTATGTGGATGGTTTCACCAATATTAAACCATCCTTGCATTCCTGGTATAAATCCCACCTGATCATAATGAATGAATCTCATGATCACTTGCTGAAGTCTTTTTGCTAGTATTCTATTTAAGATCTTTGTATCTAAGTTCATTAAGGAGATTGGTCTTTAGTTTTCTTTCTCTGTTTTTGACCTACCTGGCTTTGGAATCAGTACCATATTTGTGTTATAAAAGGAATTTGGTAGAATGCCTTTGCAAATTATGTCAAATAGTTTGTATTGTATTGTGATTAGTTGTTTTTTGAATGCTTGATAGAATTCTCTTGTGAATCCATCAGGTCCTGGTGATTTTTTCTTAGGAAGTTCTTTGATGGCTTGTTCAATTTCTTTTTCTGATACAGAATTATTTAAGTATTCAATTTTTTTTCTGTTAATCTAGACAATTCATATTTTAAATATTTATCCATATCACCTAGATTGGTATATTTATTGCCATATAATTGGGCAAAATTGTTTTTAATGATTGTCTTAATTTCCTCTTCATTAGAAATGAGGTCTACTTTTCCTCTTTGATATTGTTTAATTGATTTCCTTTCCTTTTTTATTAAATTGACCAGTACTTTGTCTTTTTTACTTGCTTTTTTTCAAAATACCAGCTTCTATTCTTATTTATTAATTCAATAGTTCTTTCACGTTTGATTTTATTAATTTCTACTTTAATTTTTATGATCTCTAAGTTTTCAAGTGTGGGGTTTTAATTTGTTCCCTTTCCAGTTTTTTGAATTGCATGCCCAATTCTTTGACCCCTGCCTTCCTTAATTTGTTAATATATGAACTCAAGGATATAGATTTCCCCCTTAGTACTGCTTTGGCTGCAACTCATAGATTTTGAAAGGATGTCTCATCATTGTCATTTTCTTCAATGAAATTATTAATTGTTCCTATGATTTGTTCTTTAACTAACAGGTTTTGGAGAATCATGTTTTTTAATTTTAATTTCCAATTAATTTTTGATTTGACTCTCTAATTACTTACTTACTAATTATTATTTTATTGCATTATGATCTAAAAAGGATGCATTTGTTATTTCTGCTTTTTTGCACTTGTTTGCCATGTTTTTATGCCCTAGTAGAGGGTTAATGGGGTGTATGGGGTGTTCAGGGAGGGGTAGTATCTCTGGTATGGAGGGCTTGTTGTGCCCTTCTAGGGCAACTCTCCAGCCTCTGACCCCCCCACCTGACACCCACCTCTCACTTGTGGCTCCTAGTAGTTGTTAGCATGTGGCAGCGGCCACACCCCTGGCAATAGCTTCGACAGGCCGGCCAAACCTTGTGAGGGTAGCCATCAGGTCATCGACCCCCTGGTGAACCAGGGCCTTGCTCACCCAGCATGTGAAGACTGCTTCGGCTGAACAGACGGAAGAAACCAATAAGAAGTTTCAACGGCTGAGATGGCGATGCAGCCAAGCACTGTGGGGTGCTTAGGGAGTGTTGGAGCACAAAAGACAACAAGGCCATCCAATGCAGCTTAGGTATTCTCTAGGTGTAACGACTTTTCATGCCATTGGACCCAGGCTTCCAATGCCGAGAGAGTAGGACTGTCTCTGTGCATCAACTTTTCCACTTTAATCTCCTTCACGCACAAGTGTCTTTGTGCACACTCATCTACATCACAGATGAAAACGTACAAAGACAATCGTCATCCTTGGTTACCAAGAGACTACTACTACTACATGGTTAATCTTTGTGAATGTACCAAGTGCTGCTGAAAAGAAGGTGCATTCCTTTTTGTCCCTATTTATTTTTCTCCACCTGTCTAATAACTCTAATTTTCCCAAGATTTCATTCATATCTCTTACCTCTTTCTTATTTATTTTTTGGTTTGATTTGTCTAGATCTAATAGAGGAAGGTTCAGGTTTCCCACTAGTATTGTTTTACTGTTTCCCCCTTTAACTCTACTAGTTTCCCCTTTAGAAATTGGACCCATCTTTTGAACTGACAATTTCTTTTATATTGAAGTGTAGTTTTGACTTATGGAATATTTAATAAATGCTTGATGAGTGACTAAATGGTTTATCTTTAGTTGCCTTGTTTATAGAATAAAAGGAATAAATGATCCCTAGCTCTTTTCTTATTCTAATATGTCTTTGATTCACATAATCATTTGTTCTTATTCATCTAATTTTAGAAAATAAGAAACCAATGTACAGATTCTTGCACAATATGGAGGATTTAGAATTTTAAAAAGACTTATTCATATTCAACCTCTGACATTTCTTAGCTATGAATCTGTTCATTCAATTCACTTCATGGACTCAGCTCCCTAAATTATAAAATGAGATGGTAGTTAAAACTTTAGTTGCAAACAAACTAAAAACAAAAAGCACACTCCAAGTCACCCTAGACTCTGGTTATTGTTATCTTGCCCAAATTTCTGTGAACTCCAAAAATTAGGCTGTTTCTTCCCCCCCTCTAAAGACACTTTTATTACACTCTCTGTATCTCATTGATGATCTCCAGTACCACAATGTATATACTGTGCTTAGGGGAAATACAGATTACAATATTTTCACTGGCATAGAAAATTCGTTATTATATCTTTGGTAGTATTATTTTTTTCAGATTGACAATAGTGTATGCCCCCAAACTATTGTAATTTTCAAATGAAATAAATAGATGTTAATATAGTAATATATAATTATATGATTATCTATCTGTATTGTTAGATCTATATTGATAGATATCAATATGGTTAGATATGTATGCATATACATATATGTACATATATTAATACAAACTTTGCAAATATTAACAATAAATCATTCTTATACAGATTTTCAAAAAACATTCTTTGAATAAATTAATAACTTAATGAAATCAATAGTTTATTAAGTGCTATGTGTCAATCACTCTTCTTGATTCCTGGAGTTAGTTATAAAGTTTAAAATGAAAGAATCTTTGAAAGAACTTACATTTGGATGGGGAAGATAACATGTACTGATATATATATATATATATATATATATATATATATAAATACAACATTCAATCATATTTATGGAATAGGATGATACTCTGAAAAAAGTCCATGTCCACTTTCTCATTTTATAGATGAGGAAACCGAAGCCCAAGGTCACAGAGTTAATGAGTGACAAAGCTGAGATTTGAACTCAGATGGACTTATTTCAAGCCTCTCTCACTTTCTATTACACTATTTTGCAGGGCAAAATTTTTGATGGATGTAAGAGTCGCTGGAGGACCAGGGAAGTTTTCAAATCAAAGATAACATTTAAGATGAATTTTAAATGAATTAAAATATAAACATGTAAACTAAGTTAAATACATTAACTAGAATCTAATTTCATAAACAATGGAAAGTCCTTAATAAAGTAGAAGCCCACTGTTATCTGCCTGCCCTAATTTCACATTTCCTACTTTTAATAACAGCTCCTTTCCTATCCTTTCTTCCAGGGTTTATCACATTCTCCCCCTATTTAAGTTTTCGAAGTCCCCAGAGTTGCTCCTTTCCTCATCCCATTAAAAAAATAAATGAAAACTATCAAACATCTCAGCTCCAAGGAAGACTCATGAAACCCATGGGAGCTTCAGTTTAAATTAACACCTTTTCTTCCATAGGATTGAATTTAACACATTTCAGTACCCATTAGGTGTCCTGTCAGCTTGATTTTTTTCTTTTACCTAAAAACCATTTACACTTAAAGTTCACCATGAGACCTAATTATTCCCTGGTTCCTTTTTATTATGTCTCCTGATGCTTTTTAATTAGGGTTGTTTTTTAAATAACATAAACACCATTTACCACAAGCACTATCACAAATTTTAGTAGGTACTACTACTTTTAAAACAAAAGAATTCATTAATTTGACCATCACGATTGTGATTAAGGTCAAGCCTACTTGAAACAAATATTCAAACCATACTGTGTTATTTGACCACAAACATTTACTTTTCTACTCATTTGCCTGCCTATACCATTGAATTTACAAAATAACTGCAAAATACTTTGGGAACAAGTAATTTGACTTCTCTTACAATTATTCTTTACCTAAGTCAAATGATTAGATTAAACCTAGATTCATTCCAGTTTTATCTATTTGTGGACTTTTCAAGTATTTGAATCTGAAAAGTTAATCAAAATTATGATATATGGAGACTAGTTAAAGACATTACTTGTCCCTATGATATAACTGAGAGACATTTCCAGAAAGGACTCTTAGAACTTATTATGTGTATAATCTCTGTGTGTGTGTGTATGCGCGTGTGTGTAATTTTGCAGACATGCAATTTTTGAAGAAAAGTCATTGTGGATCATGGATCACAATTTGGGAATAAAATAGTAGAGAGAAATTTCTTTGGGCCCAATGCCTAGAGCTAATATTTCTGAACATAAGCTAGAATTGTGAAATAAATTATATATAATACATCACCAGCTACAAACATTAGGTTATCTGACCTAAGACTTTATTAGTATATAGAAGGTTCAGGTATTATATATGAATAAATTAATTTGATCCAAAGATTGAATTGAAATAATACTGGTCTAATGATTATGTATTTAGAGAAGAAAATACCTTTAAAGTAAATGAGGTTTAGAAGTAATCTTGTCCAATTCTTTTATTTTTCATATTAGTAAGGTTCAGAGAATTTAAGTTACTCACCCAAGGTAACATAGTAAGTGGAAGAGTCAAGATTCAAATTAAGGTAGAATTAACTACAACTTATGGATTTTTCCAATACAGCCTCTTTTATTCTTAGTAAAAATGGTTTTCATAGCTGGAATTCCCTGTCTAAATTAGGTATAAGACTTTTATGAAGCACAGGAAGTATATCAAATTCAACATGTCAAAAATGGAAGTCATTTGCAGTTTATTCCCACCCTACCTCCAAACTAAACTTATTCTGTCAAAAATGTTATCATTACATTTTTGTGTCATCCTTGATTTTTCATTCTCCTTCACACCCCTCTCCAATCAGTTGACAAGTTACCAAGTGTTCATGATGTTTTGCCTTATCAACAGCTATCATTTTCATCCTTTCCTCTCCATTTATATGCTCAGAATTCTAGTTCAGGCCCCCATCAACAATCCCCTTGACCAGTGATGGCAAACCTTTTAGAGATGGAGTTCTAGGCCCTACCCCTACTAGCCCCCCCAGATTAAGTGCCTTGCCCAGTTCCCCTCCAGAGAGTGAGTGCTATACTGCCCCCACACCCTGCCCCCTGGCTTCCCCCTGTACCCCAGACAGGGAAGGAAGGAATTGCTCCCATTGGACTGCTGGAAGGATTGGTGGGTGAAGTGAGGAATATTCTCAGTGAGTATAGAGAGAGGGAGATGCTCTCCCTTTCCCTCTCTCCATTCCCCTCCAAGTCTACTTGTGAGCTGCTGACCTTACCCCTTGGGTGTTCCCATTGGGCTGCTGGGCAGAGGAATAGGCCATGTGAAAAAATGTCCTCAGTCACTATGGAGATGGGGAAGACAGCAGTTCTGCCTGAATCCCTCTGTCTTTCTAGTAATTAATTCTGGGGGTGGGGGTGGGGAGTGCCCACAGAGAGCACTCTGCATGCCATCTTTGGCATTTGTCCCATAGGTTCACCTTCACTGCCCTAGATTGTTCCCAATTGACCTCCCTACTTTCAGTCTCTCCAGTCTCTATACCACCTTGCACACAATTGTCAAAGGTCCTTCTTAAAGAACAATTTCAATCTCTTTTTCAAAAATATTCATTGCCTCTACTTTTAGTAGGCAAAAATAAAATTCCTCAGTATGGAACTTTTTCTTTCAAAATATTTTAAAAGAAAATTCAATTTGATTCTAAATATAAACACACATTTCGATATAGAGGTGAATAGGAAGTTGTGAATCAAATTTTATCTAGATTTAGAAAGAAATGTATATGTATTGATAAAGAATGTTACATTTAAAAAGGCAGTAGCAAAAATATTCTTTTTTATTTTTCTCATCTTTTAATTTGGGGCATTAAAATACATGTGGTATTTTAAATGCTTAATGTTTCTGCTCCTGCTTTCCTTCTCTGACCTGGTTCAAACCATTCACCTCAATGTACTCTACAACTAGATTAAGGTGAACTTTTTCCAGGTGCCAAAGTCAATTATTCCATAATCATCCTCCAACCTCCTAAATTGTGCAAAATGGAATGTATTATCTTCATCATTGTTTCTTGGAATCTCTTTGCTGCCTCTTTAAGGATCCAATCAGGCACCAACTTCTAAACAAAATCTTTCCTACTTTTGCTATTTTATGATGAGCTCTCTTTCCTCAAATATATCATATTAATTCATATGAATAAATGTTCTATCTTTTCCCATCTGATTTCCCAAAATGTAAGCTCTTTGAGGATTAGTACTATTATTTATTTGTCTCTTTATCCATAACACTTAGCCAATTGTGTTTCTCATAATACATACTTAATTGGTGGTTCTTTTTGCATGAATGGAAAAAATGAAAGAGATAACAAACCTGAGCTAGGTTCTGTGTTTGGTGACTCCAGATTCATTTGCTTCAGTGCCATGAGAAAGCAATGGCCCATTATTATATCATTGACAAATGGAGACTGAGTATGCAAACTCTATGTGTAGCTATGGTGACAGGCCAAAAAAGGCCATTGGGAATGGGCCAGGAACCATGTGTTACTATGGTAATGGATGGAGGAAGCAGTCTCGGAAGCTTTCATTGTTAAGGAATGGATAAAAAAAAAAAACACTTTTCTGAGACAGTATATGGGATGATTCCATATCTTCAGAATATAAATGGTGGGTCAGGCTGTTGGACCAGTGCCCCACTGCCTGAAACATATTCAAAATAAAGTGGAGATATGGAAATTATCAGAACAGATCAATTAAGGCTCATGAAAAATATCTTTTGGCTCAATTAACTGAATATTTTAGAGGGAAAAATTGGATGGCATCAGCAGATTGATAATTACCTCAATTCTCTACTAAGGCACACTCCAAAGAGCCTCAGATTTGCTTAAATGAAATCAAATTATATTTCTGTAAGCTTTAAAATGATAGATTAATGTAATTTGTAGGAAGAAGAACCCCAATGTATAGGTCAGATAGATTAAGGTGATGGTAGAGAAGACAATAGAAAATCATAGAATTTCAGAGATCTAGGGAATAATAATAGCAACTATCTTGTTTGAGCAATATACACCGAAGGTATCCCTTCTACAACATGACTAGGTTATCTTCCTACTTTTTATGAAGATATTTTTGAGAGAAAAATCTATTCTTTCCTAAGGCATAGGGTTCCACTAGATTATTCCCTCCTATGTGAAGCATAAATTTTAACACTTTACAACTTCTGCCTCTGCCCTCTGAGTCAATCAAGTCAATAAATATTTGTTAAAATCCTACTATTCACTAGGATCTGTTCTAATCATTGGACATACAGATATTTTAAAGAGTCTCTTCCTTTAAGGAGTTTATTTTTCTAAGTGAGGAGGTGAAAGAACACACAAAACGAAATTGAAAAGGTAAGATAGAGGGAGAGGTTTCTAATTAGTTCATGCCTGAGGGAGAAGTCAGTAAACAACAACAACAATTCCCAAAGTAATACCACTAGATGAGAAATGAGACATTTGAGTTAAGCACTTTCCTTGTATGGAAGTTTAGAGTGATGGTCATATTTTCCTATCAGGGAGGCAGAAGATAGTAATGAAGAGGAGTACCAAGACTGATGAGATCTTGCAGGATGATAAAGTAAATAATGAGATTTCTGGGCAGTGCAATTAGTGACAGAAACCCCAAAGTAGTTCTGAGAGTGATGGAAAATAAAATACAAAAATAAAGAGGAAGTCAAATCCCTTTTCCATATTCCTGCTCTTCAAATAATGGAATACAACTAGCATTTTCTTCTGAGTCTTCTATTCTCCCCACTAAAAGCCTACCAATTCCTTCAGTTGGTTTTCATATGACATGCAGACAAAGCCCTGTTCCTCTCTGGTTTCCATCCTCTAGAGATGAATTTTAATTCATTGATATCTTTCAATCAGATAGCAAAGTGGATAGAGTACTGGGCTTAGAGAGAGGAAGACTTGAATTCACCTGACTTTACCCCCCACCCCCCCAAATCACTTAATTTCTCTATGCCCCAGTTTCTGCATGTGTAAAATTAGGGTAATAATAGCACCTAAATCCTAAATGTGAGTATAAACTGAGATAATCCTAATGTATTTAGCATAGTGCCAAGCACATAGGTGCTAAGTAACATGTTTTTTTCCTTTCGTTATTTGCTTCCTAAGCTGTGGTGTTCAGAAATGAGCAAAATTCACATAGTTTTTGGGAAAATACTCTCTGTCTATCACATTTTTATTTCTGAAAATTATGCCTCTCTGAAAGTAAGTCAATATTAATTACTTCTGTGGGCTGCTATGTCATATTGTTGACTTGCATTGAACTTAAAATCTACATTTAATCAAATGTAAAAAAAATTAAGTTGTATGAATAAATTTAAGGTGAAAAAATAATGTTACAAGTACAAAAGAAGAGGCATTATTAGGTAGCATTTAGAAATAATGAGACTTTAAATCAGTTTTAAACCAATTGTAATATTTAAAGTTTACTAAGATTTTTGAACAAAATGTAAGATTTTTAATTTATCAATATTATATTTGAAAGCTAGGTGACTCAGTGGATTGAGTGCTGGTCCTAGAGACAGGAGGATGTGAGTTCATATTCAGCCTCAGTTATTTACTTGCTATATGACACTGGAAAAATCACTTTACCCTGTTTACCTTTTTCCTCCTCTTTAAAATAAACTGGAGAAGGAAATAACAGATCATTCCAACATATTTGCCAAGACAACCTCAAATGAGGTCCCTGAAAATGTGATATGATTGAAAAATGACTGAACAACAATGACAATATACTATACTTAATCTAGATAGATTAAATCTAGTGCTCTGGTGTGACAAAATCATTTTGGATTCTGATTCTATACATGTTAACTATCTGCCCAACTTTCTGTTATATATACTTTTCATATGAATGCCATATGATTTATGCTTTTCTCCAAGTCATTGATAAAATATTTTAAGGAGCACAGAACCAAACAAAGATGCCAGTAACTGCTATTTTTTGTAAAGTCTATGAGTGTACAGAGTCTTTTTTAAAACATATTCACATTTGGTTAAAGGGGGAAATTTTATTATTTCTACAGTTCTATCTTCAATAACATTTGACCATAGTTTCTACTTTTATATAAGGAAATAATACATCCAATGATGGCTATACTAGTAAAGTACAATATATGAAAAGGAATGAAGGTACTCAAAGAGAAAGGGAAGAAAGCCTTATCCAACTCAAATTCAGTAAGAAATTAGGCAACATTTAAAGATATCTAGGGCTTAATTAATCTATCTCCTTAGAAAATAGTATGACTGAAAGCTGAAATTAAGAAATTATTGTCAGAAATGGATAGTTGTTCAAAAATGGCACATAAAAATGGCAAAGACTCTTCATCAAGGATAATAACAATGGTATTGACTATTGAAAACAAAATACATTTAATTTTAAAATATATGGGATAAAGTTAATTTGTGTAAGATGATAACAATTGTTTGAATCTCTCATTTACTTTTCAAATATTCAAAACATTTTTCAAATTTGGAAAAATCCTCCAAAGTCTTCGAATATCAATCCAAATCAGGTCTGGGATCTCTGGATATTTCTCAATCTGAGTCTTAAATGATAGCATTTCTCTTTTAACTGGAGACTGGAGTTGAAGAGCAATAATCTTTGAAAAGGATGAGGAATGTACCTCTCAGTTTTATTCAATGAGACTAAATCCTAACTCTGCCACTCACTAATTCTGTGACTTTGCACAAATCACTTTGAGTTTCTGGGCCTTACCCTTAAATATATTCTAAATGAAACACAAAAGTGAGCAAAGAAGAAGTACCCGTTTGCTAGCTTGATCTTCTATGAAAGATCTCCAATAAAACTTAAATATGAACCTTACAGGATGAGAAGGCATGGGATAGGGGTTGATAATCTAAATTTGGAGGGAGTGCCCACAGAGATGAAACTATGGATCATTCAAAGATTCAAGTGTGGAGCAATCAGACTGTTAACTATAGGTCAGCAGGAAGCTCTGTATGACAGCGTTTTACAATTTGTTGGCATTAGTTTGCTATTTGACCCAAAATAACCCTAACACTGTCTAACTGGTTTCTGTAGTGAAGTGTGATGGAGTGTGAAAAATATAAAATGCAATTGGAAAATGCCTTGCTCATGTGGATATAATGCCAATAGAATCACTTCACTAAGGAACATTGCCTATCCCCTGACTCTTCAGACAGGGGGTTTGAATAGAAAACATAAAATAGTTGTTTACCTGCTGTGTACAAGAAGTTCAACCCTTTTGTGTCTTGAGATAACTGAACATTTAATTCAAATCAAGGGAAGTATATATGAAATAATGGTTGTTCTCTGAATAATCACAAGGAAGTTTGGAACAGAGGGATGGATTTGCAAAAAAAAGTTCATGAAATCTTTTTCAGTTGGATATTATTGTGATTTAGAATGGAATATTTCATAGGGATGTAGTGAGTCAGGACTATAGCTCAGGAAAGAGGCTTGAGCTATATAAACACAAACATGTGTATGTGGGTATGTATGTGTTTGTAGATGTGTCCATATGATCACTAAATCCAGGGGCGCTGATGGAGCCACCAAATATATATATATATATATTCCTAGAAAAGAAGCAAAATCAGAACAGATCCTTGAAATATTATCACAGGAGGAAGGTAGGATATTGTAAAGATTAAAATTTTGGGAAACTGAGGCAGGTAGAAATTAATTTCTCTCTGCAAGGAGTATTATATTTTTAGAGGTTTATTGAAGATTAAGGATTAAAGAAAAATACAGAATAAGAAAGCACATGTCTAGGCCCAAGGGCCTAGACAACCTCACCTACATTATGAAAAGAGCCGTGTTTGCTTGCAAGAGGAAATAGGAAAAGCCGTAAAAGCCTTTCCAATCAGGTTAAATACTCCTTCTCGATCTCGGCCCAGCTGAGAATTCAGTGATATTACAAAGCATTCTGGGGAAGTGGACCAAGTACTTCTGGGGATTGAAGTCCTGGATTCAAGTCCATTTTTACGTTCCTCTGTTTGATTCTTGTTGGGAAAGGTTTCCCCAAAAAGGATGATGAAAACATAATCAATTTAAAGATTACAATAATTTGAGGATGAGAAGCTGCTACTTCAAAAAAAATAGCAGTTTGACTTTATTTGGAAATCTCACTGGATGACTGGTTTAAATGAAATTCTCAGGAGTTATGAAATGGATATCACACTGGGTCCTGAAAGAGACAGTCTTCATCTTATTGTACCTGAACGTTTTGAGCAATTAAAGTATGAACTTGACCTACAAGACCAGCCTGACAAGGAAAAAACACTTGACTATCTTGTGACCGTGTTGGGGTCTGAGACCTTTACTGGTGGCAAACACTACTGGGAAGTAGATGTAGAAGGTCAGACAGAGTGGGTATTAGGAATCTGTGAAGTCAATCAGCAACAACGAGAATGTCTCCATATTATCCAAGGATGTAAGAGCCATGATAGGTTCAAAAGTTAATGATGAAATACTTTTTTGGGTTCCAGAAGATTGCTTTATTTCCATAGCTATACCTAAAGTGGGTGTTTTCCATAACTATGAGGAGGGTGAAGTTTCATTTTATGATATTGAAGAAAAATCTATACTCTTTAGATTCCCAAATTCAGCTTTTCGAGGGCCTGTTCATCCTTTCTTCTCTACTTTGCTTGTTAATAAAGTAAGTACCTCTTAATCACCCATTACCTACCCCATTGAGAATGGAGGAAGAAGGCTAGAAACAGGAATAAGAGTACCAAATAATTCAGAGAGGTTATTTCTTTTAAGGGAAGTACACACTTTTAATAAAGATGGAAATTTAGTGTCTGTAAGACATCATACAAATTTTTAGCCCTGAGAATTTGAATCAATTTAAGGAAGATCTTCCATCATTTGAGGAAGAAACAATATTAATTATTAAAAAATTAGAGAACATATTCAGAACTTTTGACCCCACTTGGATGGATGTTGAAAATTTGTTAGAGACATTTTTAACAAAAAGAGAAAAAAATAATATCATCTCTCTGGCTAATAAAAAATGAGGTAGAAGAGGGCATCATTGGCCAACTGAAGATCCACATTGGAACCCCAATGTTGAAATAGATCACACAGAACTAAACCAGGCTAGAGAAGCATTATTGACAGCCATGAGAGCATGCTCGGATAGACCTGAAAAATGGTCAAAATTTGAAAGAACCCGACAAGATATCGATGAAACACCCTCCCAGTTTATGGAAAGACTTTTGATGTAGGAAATATATATATGGACCTTGATTTATCCAGAGAAAGTGACATTAGACAAATACATAGGCAATTCGTTGAGAATTGTTGTTCAGTGGTAAAAGACTACTTTAAAACTAACTGTCCTAATTGGGACTCTATGGACCTTGAAGAATTGAGGAGAGTAGCAACCTATGTTTACAAGGGTCGTGTAAAAAGACATGAGGAAGGCAAGACGTTAGTGGAAGACTTAAAGAAAGAAATTGAAATGCTAAAGAGACAAAGTGTATATTAAGAATTTCAAGCTTACTGGAGTAACTCAGCCTTTGTGGGAAGGACCATTCCAAATATTGTTAACTACTCCAACATCTATAAAGGTTGGAGAAAAGGACTCTTGGATTCATTGCTCACATGTGAAGAAAGCATCTTCTGTTGAGACTGATTGACTGTATCCTATCATATGCATTGGAGATAATAATCCGTAGACAAATGGATGCTGTTTTTTGAGAACATATTGAGTTACTGATTACATATTGAATTACTGATTTTTCCCCTTATTTTTATTATTGCTTTTCTTTTATTTGATTAGAATATTTGATTTTTTTTCATTTCTTGTACTAAAGGTACATATTATTAATATTATTTTTCTGCAGTAATAAAAGTTTAAAAGTTTAAAGTTAGATCTAATACAAAGGGGTGCTAAGTACCTATAAAGGTCAGGCAACTTGTAAACTTATAAACTTGCAAGGGCAAAGAGGTGAGAACTTACTCAGAGGTTTTAGTCTACTCAGGTGTGAATTAAGAATGATCTGTCCTTTGGAAAACATCTACTGTGATTGGTAGATGTGAGAACTTAGGGGAGGTGACACAGGAGAAAATTCTCTTTAAAAGGAGAACTCTCTCTGAGAGAACAGACTCTGAAAGAACTCTCTCTGAAGAGATTCAGCTTGCCAAAGCTGAATTGGAGAGAGGCAGCTTGCCATAGCTGCTTTAAAGGGCTTGGTGGCTGAACTTAGTCCAGCTTGCTGAAGCTGAACTGGTGGGTCTCTCTGTACACTAGAATCTTGCTTGGGACAAATCTTGTGGTGAGTGGATTAAAGACTGACTGATCTCTCTCTTAAGGCTGGCCTAAGCGGGCCTAGCCCTTTTCTCATTATTTCCTCTTACTCTCTCTCTCTCCCTTTCATTAATGCCTTAACTTGTAGTAATTAAAATCTCCATAAAAACCCAGCTGACTTGGGTATATTTCATATTTGGGAATTTTCCTCTAACGACCACTTTATTTTTAATATAAAAAACATATCTTTGAGGTCACAGTTTAAGACCTCCACTCTTTTATCTGTAACAATTTAAGCCAACCACTCCTTTAAATGTTACAATATGGATAATGATCCAAGAAAAGAAAATATTAGGAAAATATTTTTCAATTGCTATTTCTAAAGTTTCATCTAATTGTAAATAATGAGTTAATATTTTAAAATTATTGATAAAAATTAGTTTTCATATATGCTATTATAAAAGAAAGAAGAAGAAACGAACAGAAAATATTTGAAATGACAATTGCAATGAATATTCCATTGAACTTTGGAATCTTTCACAATTTGGACTCATGTAGGTTTGAGGAAATCTAGCACCTACATTACCCATAGAATAAAACATAAACTGTAAATCCAGGTACAAAATATTTAATTGGAAAAATAATGTAAAAATATTTAAAAATCAATATGGTAGGCTGATTCCCTACACTAATAAGGGTCAGTGGTAATGCTAATCCCAAGAGGTTTTGGCCAACATAACTTTATTGATAGTTATATTCAAGCTCTAAGATCAACAAGGCTTTAGTGCCATTTGCCTTGAATCATGGCTTAGAAATACTTTTTGATAAAGTTTTCATGCATGTAATCTTTCAATAGGGAATTGTACCTTTGTACTGCCCATTTATCACTCTCACATAGACATTTGTTGAGGGTCCAGACCTCCTTTGCCACTTCTGTTCTCTTCCCACAGTTTAGATCCATTGAGGAGTAGCAGTCTTCCCCTTTTTCTGCCTTCTAAGTTCCTACTCATAGCTTCTTCATAATATTGATTATTTTTATCTACTAAAACTCCATTTTGCTTCTACTATTACTGATACTGTCACTATTACTAATTCTACTATCATTTCTGAGAAGAAACATCACTCAATCACAAATAAGACTTCTATTGTGTCTTGAAGCCAGATAACATATTCTCCATATTTCCCATTAAAAGTTACTCCTGATTCACAAACAAAGAACTCCAGACATCCATGAAATTTCTCAATTAAAAACTCATTAGAAAATAATCAGGACATAAAATCATAATCAAACCAATTATCAATGATCAATTAAACTATGTAGTTATCAAATCAATTTAATATATAATAACCAAATTGCATAGGAAAGTTACATAAATATATTAGAAAATGAATCATACTCCAATGAAAAAAGATATTTGGAGAGCAATGAGAAGATTCATAGAGAGTAACAAACAAATAAAGATTACTTCAAATAACCAATATTAAGAGAAAGGAAAATCAAAAGTGTAGAATTTTACCTTATCCTCCAAAAAGTTGCAAAATTGAAAACAAATGACACAAACGATTCAAAATAAAATACTATTGGAGATCTGAATTAATTAAAAAATCTGGGACTTAGAGAATTATCCTAGTAGTGATGCTAATACAGTGTCTATTCCTTTCAACTCACAGATTTCATTGCAAATATAATATACTCAAGGAGGTCAAAGTCAGAAAAATAATTCTAAAATAATCCTAATTATACCTTTTGTAGTAGCCAAAAATTGTAGATAATACAGATGCTCTTCAGTTTAGGGAACAGCTAAATGAATTGTGGTACATTAATGTAATAGAAAAATATTACTATTATTAAATAGTTTTAAAATTTTGAGGAATTGGAGTTCACCAACCTAACTAGATTCACAAAATCTGGAATTCTCAAAAATTGGGATCCTATCTTCCCTTTATTTCCACCTTCATAACTGTCCCAGAATAAAAATCTCCCCAGCACTGGTCTCTGGGCACACCAAGTCAAGAACTTTTAAAGTGTCATGTTATATTGATAATAAGAATAGATTGCCTCATGGAGACACTATTGGCTCAATCCAATGGTAAATGAAGTTCTACTGCTAATGCCTTATGCATTGGTAAATTTTATACTCAAGGGACAAATAGACCATAAGGCAAATAAACCAAAAATCAATCATTGTGATACTTAAGTAAGTTCTGTAAACCATTATTAACTACCTACTGTGTACCAGACTTTGTTAGGTACTGGGAATACAAAAATAAGTAACAAACAAAAAGCATCATGTCAAAGAACTTACAATCTTATGAGACTATTTTTAATATTAGAATAATTATGAAAAAAGAGAAAGGAGTATAAGTAAAAAATTGAAAAGGGAGAAAATACTTTCCCTTTGTACCTAAAGGGAAGAGAAGACTTTATAGAGAAGGTGGCATCATAAATGAATTTTCAGAGTATTTAGAGATTTCAATAAAATGGAGAGAATAGGATATTCTAAAATTAACTTATCTGATGAAAGGGAACATATTTGTGCAGTTTGATTATTGTTTTATTATCTTATAAATTCTGAGCACCTAGCAAAATGATTACAAGTTCAGAAAAGGAATTTCATAGATAACTTGAAATTGGGATTCCCTTTATATCAAAATATTGCACATCAGGCTAATGGTGCTGAAAATGAGGAATAGTATACTGTATATAATAGTATATTTGGAAATGACCTTGTAATGTATTTTCTATATTTTTCTATTAAAATGCTACATGGATACCAAGCCAATCTTATAGGTAGACATGTTCAAAATGAGAATTGATTAGGCCTTTCAAGTAAATTACTTTTTGTTGAGGTCCTTAAAATGGACCAATTCTTTCCTGACCTCAAAGCTGTAACTCCTTCAAGTGTGTCTGTTTGAAAGGAGCAAAATCCCATCTAGGAGGAAGAGTATAAAGAACATTTGCATTCCATTAATCAAATGGAAAGAGGAAATGACAATTTTCTCTCTTTAATTTATCTTGAGAGAAGGTATAAAAGGATTGTTTGATTTTCCTTGCAGGTGCATGCATTTTTCTCTACCTAGTAAAATTATGTTATCCATTTCTACAGTGATTTAAATGATGAAGACAATATCTATGTGGCTTTAATCAATCAATCAACAAATATATATTGCACATTCATAATGTATTTATGTGTTTGGGGCAGCTAAGTGGCACCGGGGATAGAGTACAAGGTCTGGAGTCAAGAAGACATCGTCCTGAGATCAAATCTTGCAGTATGACCCTCAGTAAGTCACTTAACTGGATTGCTTCAGTTTCTTCATCTGTCAAATGAGCTCGAGATGGGAATGGGAATGGCAAACCACTCCTCTATCTTTGGAAAAATTTGTACCAAAATCATGGAGCCATGAAAAGTCAGATAAAACTGGAATGACTGAATAACAATGCATGTGCTTATATATTATATGTATTTGTATGTTCAAATATATATACACATATAATTTGAATCAAATTAAATCTATACATAAGTATATATACTTAAATATATACATAAGTGAATCAAAGTAAATATATACATAAGCATATATGTATATATTTGTGGATGAAATAGAATGAAATCAGCATTTCTAGAACTCCCTATGAGAGCTGCTATGGTAAATTGAACATGGAAGAGATGTTTTTAAGTAAATATGTCAAGGAACAGGGCTGGATGGCATTGGAGGTGAAAACATAACAGAATGTGATAAAAGCTCATTCCCTTCTCACAATGTGAATTAATCCATCACAGTACTATATAAGGCAACACAACATAGTAGAAAAAAAATCTAAGATTATTTACTATTCTGTTTATCCTCTTAAATCCAGGGAAATTCCATCTATGCAAGAGCCAATTCGGGCCATCAAAAGAACAAATAATCTATGAAAATTTATATTTTTGCTTGTGTTATTTTAATAGTCTCATAGTCTAGTCAAATTAGCAAAAAATATTAATCACCTACTGTGTGCCAGGCACTGTACTAAGTACTGGGGATACAGAGAAATGTAAAAAAAAATACATGATTTTTTCCCAACAAGCTCATTTTGTGAATCATAGAATCCCATGCTGAGTGTTACACAAAGGACAAAGCAGAGAGAGTATATTTGGTAGACTTAATTAGATTATAACATATCATCAATAAAATAATTATAATGAAAAGGATACTATTGCATTGACGTAAGACTGTAGTTTATTTTTTCTTAAATAGAAAAAATATTTTAAATAAAATTGAAGATCCCTAGGTACATATTTTCTTTTAAAGTATATGTAAATTCAAGTGGTAGATTTCAAATGTGTCCTGCATAGCTATTTTTCCTAAACTTCTTTCTTACTTTTTCTCTGTATGTTTTGAAAAGATGTTTAAATGACCTTTTTCTCTGACTTTTTTTGCAACTTTATCCTTCTACCTTTCCCCTTAAAATATTCCATTCTCAGTTTCCCCCCTCAATTGTCCACCCTACTCACATTGTAAAAAAGAAATATTTGAACAGTGTTCATGAAAACCATCTGCAGAATCAAGTATAACAAAACTATTTATCAATTGTGTCCAAAATATATGTCTTCTTTGGCATCTTGGGTTCATAGCCTCTCTATCAAGATATAGGTAGAATGCCACATCATTAATCCTAAGGATTCATGATTGCTCATTGCACTGGAAAGCCATCTCAATTATTTTAAATTCATTGGTCATTATAAGGTGCATAAACTGTTCTCCTGGTCTTACTAATTTGATGCTACATTATTTTATTTAGGTTTTACCAAGTTTTAGGTAGGCAAGCACCACAATGGATGAAGCCGTGAAGCTGGAGACAGGAAGTTATGAGGTTACAATCATACCTCAGATACAATCATAATCAGATGATTACTAGGGACTACCTTGGGCAAATAATTCAGCAGTTTTGTGCCTCAGTTTTCTTATCTGTAAAGTGAGATTAATATTAACATCTAGCTCCCAAGAGCTCAGTGAGGATAAAAGAAGTTATTATATGGGGGCAGACGTTTGAGAGCCATGGCTAGAGGTAGGAGGTTTGGCCTCTGACACTTCCTAACTATGTGGCCCTGGACATGTCACTTAACCTCCATTGCCCAGCCCTTACCACTCTTCTGTCAATGAATACACCATATTGATTCCAAGACAGAAGCTAAAATTTTTTAAAAAATAAGTTAGTATCTGTAAAACGTTTTAAAAGTTTTATAAAATAATTGCTATTTCAAATCACTTTGGTTTAGTAATATCCCATTGACTTCAAATTCCATAATTTGACTATTTTCCAAAATTTGGGGTATCCCTTAACTTGTAGTTCTTTGCAATGACAAAAAGAATTGCTTTAAATATTTTGTGAATATCAGTCCATTTTCTTTTTTAAAATAGTTTCCACTGTCATTGTTTGCTCTGAGCTGTTGGCTTTTTCTTTCATTTCCTTTCCCAACTTTTCTTCTACATCTCATTATTTGTTTTTTGATCTTCTTTTAAAGTTTTCCCAGGAGTTCATTTTGGACATGACACCCTTTCATATATTTCTTTGAGCCTTCACACGTTTCCGTTTTGGCATTACTGTTTTCTTTTCATCTTGCATATTGATCTTCCTGTCACTGTACTAGTTTCCCAGGTCAGACTCCTTCTTTGTCTTTTGCTCATTTGAGGGACTCTTTTCATGGCCTTACCTCTATGTGGAAGGAAGTGCATTCCAAGGGTAACAGAACAACTGTCCCAAGTTTGTAGTGTGTTCTATTTCAGTGCCTGGGATCAGGTTGGCTGCCTCCTAGGTCCTGTTGTGAATATTTCATGGAGGTAGCCTCTCTGGCCAGCTCTAGGGAATCCTACAACTGTTTTGTCTAGATGCCACTTGCCTTGGAATTTGTTGGGTTATGCTCTCTCCCACTACTGCTAGATCAGGTTGCGATTCTCCCACTGCTGCCTTCTCTGGGTCTCTCAAGGCTTAAATATGTCTGAATTCCACTGATCTATGCTTCTTCCTTTTTCCTCTGCACTGTTATAATATTGGTTTCTGCCCTCCACTGCTGGGACTGGACTGCATCCCACTATGCCCTCCATGCATTGCTTGTGCTGAATCATACCTAAGTTCTGCCAGAAAGTGCTGAACCAAATTCTTCCCTCATACTCCAGCAAGAGGTGCTCTCCTTGCTGTCCTGGGTTAAAGCACTGCTTCACCCTGTGTTTGACTGGTTCTACCTCTCCAGGATTAATTTTCAGTCATTTTTAGAGTTTTTTCTGACTGTTTGGAGTTGGATTTGGCAAGCTTAAAGTGCTCCTTACTCTGCCATCTTAACTCAAGGAAGCAGAAATGAGCTCTCCAGCTTGGGAAAGACATGGATACCAAATTTCCACACTTGTTATGAGATTAAAATAAGGCAGGTCTTGTAAAATTATTTTAAAATCTTAAAACTATTTATTTATAGAAAATATTTAGAGAAGAACGAAGATAATGGTAAAAGCCCTTAAATACATACCCAAGAGGAATAACTTAAGAAACTAAAGGTATTTGGTGTGGAGATTAGTAGTCTCATGAGGAAGTGAAAAGTGAATAGTGACTATCTTCAAGTGTTTGACAGGTGGTTTTGTAGTCTTGTTATTTTTGGACCCAAAAGGCAGAACTTGGAATAATGTCTGGAAGCTGTGAAAAGGCAAATTTAACCTTGATGTAAGGAGAAACTTCTGAACAATTAATTTGAGATATGAAATAGAGGGATGTTGAAAGAAGAGTTCCTCTTACTGGAAGTCTTCAAGCAAAAGCTGCATGTCTTGAGACTCTTTGGGGGATATGGGTTTGAACAGATTTTTACTGAGATATCTTTGATTTGTATTGTCAGGAAATGCAGAGTGTAATCATGGCTCTGAATCAGAGATCTGGGTTGATATAGACCAAGTTCAGTCTTAACGGCTTTTTAATTAGTCACATTTCTCTTGATTCCTTTACTCACCCAATGTTTCTGTAGGACTATCAGAACTTGTTTCATATCTAAATCACCACTCAAAAAGGAAAAATAAAAAAGCTCTCAGTTTTCCCTTAGACTAATAAAACATCAAATGGGATACACTCTTTTCTTAACTGACCAAAAATGCAAAGTTTTACCCAAGCCCATAAAAAAGAAGATAATTCTCTTTCCTTCCCTGTCAGATCCCAACTCCCGAAGGAACTATACAATCATTCAAAATGAACAATGAGAAATCCTTTTAAAATAACTAGCTTCCTCTAAGCTGAGGAGCAATAAATTACCCCTCATATTCATGTGGTTTCTTCATCTACTTTTTCAAGGTTTTTTTCATATTAAACAAAAGTTAGTAATACAATAGCAAATACTCTAATCCCCAATTTGAAAAATTCCTAACATTTTTGGCAGAAGTTTGGCTCTCTGTCTTAATTTGTATTTATTTCTATCTGAACTCCAGCCTCTTTGTATTTGAAATAAAATTCAAGTTACTTAAACATTTGAATAAAATAATAACTGAGTATATTATTGTCTGTTAATAAATAGGTACTAGGAGGGGATACAGGAAAAAGAATAGGCTTTTCTGGAACCTTCCTTAGCCTTTGAAAAGGTGAGTGCAGCTGGTAGCATCCCTCTGGTTCTTCCCCTCAGAAATGACTGCAGAGTAAATGTTTGTCCTTACTCTTTCCCTTCTGTGCTGCAGTTAAAGTAAATTTCTCTGCTTCTTTGTTGCTGCTTATTTCACATTCAGCTGTTAATATCTCTGTTCCTTCTTTGCAGTTTTCAGACCCTCAAAATCTCTCTTTGGTTTTGAACTGACTCTTCTCTTTATTCAAGCTCCTCAGTGCATAATTAAAACCATCTCCCAATCCAAATAGATCTCTATTGCAATATACATTAAAATATTTGCTTGATTCCCAAAGGAGTAAAATATTTCTTCATAACTAGTTCAGATTCATTGATTTCCACATTAAATATCCTTATCTAACAAAGATAATTACTTTAAGTGGAGTTGGGTTATCAATGGGCATTCATTTCCCTTAAAAAAGTGCTAAACTGCTTGTATTTAATACTCTGACAAAAGAAAGCACTCAAATGTCAAATGTAATCAAACAAATCATTCCTCTGCTGAGTCTCACCAACAGTGACTATTTCTTCTTGCAGATTTATAGAACAGCGTTGGCTTTTCTACCTATCCCCACTAAGAGGAAAGACTTTAGTGTTTCTAGAGCAGGGGTCCCCAAACTTTTTACACAGGGGGCCAGTTCACTGTCCCTCAGACCGTTGGGGGGCCGGGCTATTAAAAAAAAAAACTATGAACAAATCCCTATGCACACTGCACATATCTTATTCTAAAGTAAAAAAAAAATGGGAACAAATACAATATTTAAAATAAAGAACATTAAATGTAAATCAACCAACTGACCAGTATTTCAAAGAGAACTATGGGCCTGCTTTTGTCTAATGAGATGGTCAATGTCCAGTTCCATATTTGTCACTGCAAGCCAGAACAAGTGATGCAAGTGTGTATCAGTCTAGATCTGGTTGGAGATTTCAGATGTTTCATTCTGGAAAAAAGTCTGTTCACAGACATAAGTGCTGCCAAAGATGGTTGCCATTTTGAGTGCATGGCTCCTGAGATTAGGATATGTCTCAAAGGGGAGAGATGCAGAGCTGGTTGACTTGAATGCATCTTTCAGAGAGTCAGTTCCATTTGGTCAATTGTATCCATATTTTTAATGTCAATAGAAAATGGGTTATGGAAAAGCTGTATGTCCTGTTCATATAGATGAAGCTCTTTCAATCTGAATTGGAACTCCTTTTGCAACTTTTCCAGTGAATTCACACATGTTTCTTTTGGGAATGCAATCAAGGGTTTTTCCACTAAAAGATTTTGAGTTAAGGGGAGATGGAAGAAATTTTCCTCCTTCACTTATTTGATAAGGAGGCCTAATTTTACTTCAAATGGTTTCACATGTGATTGCATATAACAGATGAGCTTCCCTTTTCCTTGATGTTGCACATTGAAACTGTTGAGTAGCTCTGTCTGTTACATCTGTCAGAAAGGCGAGGTGCCATTTCCATTTTGTATCATTGAGCTCTGATACTTCCTTGTTTTTTGAAAGCATAAAAGCTGTAATATGTGTAAGTAAGTTATGGAAGTCTCAAAACTCTCCCTCAACTCAGCCAATGGACTTCTGTATGTTACAGAACATCTTCATACGCAACATTTAGCTCAGACAGAAATTCCTGAAATTGTCTGTGGTTTAATGCATTAGCTCTAATGAAGTTAACACAAGATACAACAATTTTCATAACAGTCCAACTTCAGTGATTTACTTCATAGCAGTGCTTTTTGGTGGATGAGGCTGTGTATGGCTATTGGATGAGAATGATTACATTTGTCCATCTCTTGGTTAATGCGAGCAATTACCACTTTCTTAGATCCCACCATGCTAGGAGCACTATCAGTTGTCACACTGGCTAGTTTAGCCCAGTCCATCTCCAAATCTTTCACAGTTTGGGAAACCTTTTCATAGATATCCTCTCCTGTAGTTGTTCTTTGATGCTTTGCAGTGCAGCAAGGTCTTCTGTGACTCCAAAATTGTCATTCGTCATGCAAATAAAAATTAGAAGTTGTGCAGAATCACAAACGTCATTGCTCTTGTCGAGTGCTAAGGAAAAATAGGGAAGTTTCCTTGCTGAGTTTTTCAGATGCTGATAAAAATTGTTTCACATTTCTTCAATCCTTAGTGTAATTGTAGATCCTGAAAGACTAAATGTACTAAATAAGTCTGTCTTTTCTGGACACATCTCTTTGGCAACAGAAAGAAGTCACTTTTTAACAAATTCTCCCTCCATGAATGGTCTGCCAGTGCACATTATTAGCTTGGCAACTTGAAAACTTGCTTGCAGTGATGAAATATTTAGCTGCTTCTGCTTCACAAAGTATTTTGCTAAGTTGTCAATGTATTTTTCAGTTTTAATATTTTATCTCCGACTAAAAAATCATATATATCTTTATGTTGAGTTTGATAATGTCGATGCAAATTGTACTCTTTGATTATAGACACTATATTCTGGCATATCAAACACACAGCTCTTTCCTTGTACTGCATGAAAAAGTAATCATAAGTCCACTGTTCTTTGAATATTCTACACTCTGAGTCAATGTTTCTCTTCCTTAATGTCCTTGTTTCCTAGGGATTCCAAATTGCTATTAGTAAAATACATACATACATACATAAAAACTAAATACATACATAAAACAATATACAATATAACAATAAAAACAAAAACAATATACCGAAAATAATTTTGCCCACACAGAGGCATACAGACTGTACTGCCTATCAATGCAGTCTGATCAGTCTTCCCAGTCTACATCATTTCAGCCTCACCAGTGGCCATATTGGTGGAACTCCACTTTTACCTCAGGCTCACACTGGTGTGGTGCGGGAACCAGCAGGATTACAGAGCTGGTTCCTCCACCACCTTTTCAGTTCACACTATCCTGTGAGAACCACACTAAGATCTGTGAACTCACTCAGGAATCTCATTGTATGGGTAAGACCCATGAGATCAGATTCCATGGCAGGCAAAAAGAAGGCATGACACTGGTGTGTTTCCTCTTGTGGTCTGTATTTATGGATCTGTAATATATATATATATATATATATATATATATATATATGTATATAACTATAGATAGTAATACAAAAAACACATGCCTCACTTCTCCCACATAGTGCAATGGCCCTCAGACTCCTCTAGATACACAACATAATGGCCCCTATAACCTCCCTTTGCCCAAAAGTCTCTCCTAACATTATTACACAGTACATAGGCCCCTATAATAGGGGCCATCTAGGGGAGTATAAGGGCCAATGTGCTACCATATTTCCCTGAAAATAAGACACTGTCTTATATTAATTTGACCAAAAAAAAAAAAAAAACCAGAGGGTGTCTTATAAAATACCCAGTGGCAGTGGTGGGCTTCTCACAATAGAGACTCACCTATGATGTCACAGGCCAGATCACCGCTATCTGATGCCTGTATATAGTACTGGAGGTGGTGCTGATCAGGTGACACTGCATACTGCTGTCTGGGATAGTGGAGGCCACAGCGCTGGCTGTCATGTGACTGCCACACCTTGCATAGGCCCATCACTGCCACCACTATACTGGGCAGCAGTATACACAATGTGGAATCCCCTCCCCCAGCTCACCATGCTGATGTCTCCCATAATCCTTTGCGCGGAACTTCATTCTCATTTACTCTCAGATCAAAGTGCCACACAAAGGATTATGTCACCGGATTATGTCATTGACCACCAATGAAAGAGGTACCCCTTCTGGAAGTATGGTGGGGGCCCGATAAATGGCCTCAGGGGACCGCATGTGGTCTGTGAGTTGTAGTTTGGGGACCCCTAGAGTATCAAGCAATCAAACATCATACTTTTCAAACTCTTCTTACTGCCTTGCTTTTTGCAAATCATAAAAATGATATGTACTTATTTACTGAGTTCTTACCCAATAGTCTGGTTTCCCCAGGGCCTAGGACAGTGTCTTGTACATGTTAAGTGTTTATCAAATGTGTATTTCTGATAGTTAATAGCTATCTGTTGCATTGTTTTAGAAACAAAGATATGTCACTTGATTGGATTTATTTTGTTCATGTGTGTGTGTGTGAGTGTGTGTGTGTGTTTGTTTTCTGAAGCTGGCATTCAGTAAAGTAAATGGAATGATAAAGCAATATATATCTCCTATGATTATTTAACAAAGGCTGAAAATTGAATGGAACCTCAGAAGTCACAAAATTCGTCTCACATCTGAAAAATAATCATTTCTACAACATTCCTGAGAAGTCATCCAATTATGCCTTAAACACTATCAATGATGGGAATCTATTACAACTTGAAGCAGATTAGTCCACTATGAGACAGCTATGTTTTTTTTAGGTTTTCCTTATGTATACTTCAAATCATCTTCCTCATACTTTCAACATACAAGCCTAGTTCTACCTTCTAGAACCAAGTCAATATAAATAAATAAATTTAATATTTCTTTCTTGTCCCATCCATCCACAGCCTAGACTCAGTCTTTTCTTCTCCTGAATAAAACATGCCTAATTCTTTTAACTGATCTTAATGTTCTGATCACTATTGCCCTCCCTAACTTGCTCGGAATATATGGGAACATAGCTACAAAATAAAGATCATAGTATCAGCATCCTTTTAATTTCACAGCACTATTTAAAAGATTCATATACAACAGAGACTGATACACTGTGGCACAATTGAATGTAATGGATTTCTCTATTAGCAGCAATGCAATGACCCAGGACAATTCTGAGGGACTTATGAGAAAGACACTATCCACATTCAGAGGAAGAACTGTGGGAAAAGAAATATAGAAGAAAAACAACCGCTTGATCACATGGGTTGATGGGGATATGACTGGGAAAGTAGACTCTAACTGACCTTAGTACAAATATTAATAATATGGAAATAGGTCTTGATCAATGATACATGTAAAACCTAGCTGAATTGCTCTTTGACTACAGGAGGGGGGAGGAAGAAGGTGAGGAGAAAGAATATGAATCATGTAACCATGGAAAAATAAAGAATGGTTCATGCAAAAATAAATAAATATAACACAGGAACACATGTAAAATTATAAACAATTAAAAAATAAAAGACTCATATACAGAGTTCTTAAAAATACCAAAATCCTACAAGTGACTACTATTTCAATGTTCTAAAAAAAAAAGACATTTATATTGTATATTAGCACTTCCTCTGAAACCAAATAAAATGGAACAATTTTGTAGCATACTTGACATATTTTCATCCTACTTACTAACAGATGTGATTATAACATAATTAAAAGAAAACTATTCACTCTACAATATTCAAGTTGTGAATAATGGTATAAAAATTGTTGTAATTATTTCTCAATTTATTCTTGCAAAGCATTTACTTTTCCTTCTATTTTCTAGTACTAGAGAAAATTAAACACAAAATGTTTTCTCTATATAACACTTTAATGCAATACATTTTAAAATCAAGGTTCAATAAATAATTCCAAGATCCCTAAACAGCATGGTTTCCTAAGGGGGGAATGTGCTCATCTCTGCCTTTTACTTCCCTTTCAACTTCAAATCAAGAAATTTAACTCTTTCTTATTTCCTCTCCTGCAAGATTGAAGCTTGATGGAATGAACAATTATCTCACAGCTGCTTCTGACAACAAATATTTGCACAGTGATATCATTTTACTAGGACTTCTCCCAGGAAAAATTACAATCTACCAACCAGATTGACTTAACTGTATTCTTCAAAATCACAGAGGGCAACTTTCTCGGATCAGAAATGGTAAAACTAACACCTAGAGAGGAAAAGTTCTTTGCTTTATGCCAAATCTAGTAAATGGCATAATTTTTTCTAGAATTTTTTTGTCTTCATTATAGTTCTTGTGTTCAATAGCCTTTCACATATTTATATAACTTATTCGGTATCAAATCAGCTGACTACTAATCTTTCTTAACCACCCATGTGCTTGTGCCAAGTCTTGACTTTTAGGCCTCCCTAGGATAGGGACTCTGAAATATAAATGCTTTTTATCTACCACATTTGCCTCTTTTTCTAGGTATGTCTCTGCAGTAAAACATGCATCCTGTGTTTCAAAGTCCTGTCTTTTGGGGGAGGAAATTATGAATAGGTTTAGTTCCTTAAGGCTAATTAAAACAATTCACATTTATAAAGTACTTTCCTTATAAGAATTCTGTAAGATATCATTCTTTCCATTATACAGAATTAAAGCTAGACACTAATCAAGTGATAAAATATAACCAGTCCTTGCACTTTAGGGAATTTACTTAGGGTGGGAAGCAATATAGTAATACAGAAGAATTCCAAATTAGATACAATAGGAGGAAGCACTTTGCTCCCAATAGTTGTCCTTCACTGCCATGGGGATTGAATGAAAACTTGGGGACAAGGAAAACAATGTCCTGATAATAATCATGATAATAGGGCATTCGTAGGATAGAATCTTGAAATGGGACCTGAAAATGGTCTTTTTGTAACAATCCAGAGAAAGCAAGCTCCTGTGGGAAAGGGATTGTTAGTGCCCTGCCTATTGGAACTCTTGTTGGGAGTCTTATTTCCCTACCACCCATCCCTGTACTAATTATAGCTCTTCACAAGTATAGTGCTCTTTCTTCTATATCCTACTCTGTGCCAACTAAACCCTGATCATGTCATTGCCAATCAAATAGTTATTTTTACTTGAACATATTATTTCATTCACTTAGGAAACTCTTGGTGAAGGTCTTCTTTTACTAATGCAAAGTGGAATTTTCTGAACAATGTGTAGTCTTAGAGGTTTGTCCAGGTTGACTGAGAGTTTCAATGATTTCCCTAAGATCACTGAATAGCCAGTATGTTAAGCAGTATGTGCAAATTTGTCTTCTTAACTCCCAGGCACGATCTCTATTCACTATTCAACATTGTCTCTAATTTAACAATTACTCTTCCTGAATAGCCTGGTTAATTTCATGGTTTTTTAAAAACAATACATGTATTATTCATTTTAACATTAAAAAAAAGAATTTGGCTACCTCTTACTCTTGCCAATCCCTCACCTTTTGAGAAGACAAGCAATATGTTATCAATTATATCTGTGAAATAATGCAAAACCCATTTCCATATTCACCACTTAACAAAAAAGCCAAATAAAGTAAGAAAGCTATATTTCAATTTGTGCTCAGAGTTTATATGTACTTTATATGGCAATAAGTAGCATTTTCCATCATGAATCATTTGGAATTTTTTGGATCATTGCCTTGATTAGAATAGCCTAGTCTTTCACAGTTGCTCATCATTAAAATATTGTTGTTACTGTGTCCATTGATCTGATTGTATTCACTTCACATTGAATTAGTTCATATGCCTTCCCTTGTTATTTTGCAACCATCTTTCCTGTCATTTCTTATATCACAATAGAAGTTAATCACAATCATAAGCTACAACTTGTTCATTCATTCCCTGGTTGATGAGCAGCTAAAAATATTTTTTCACATATAAGTTCTTTGCCTTTCTCTCTGGTCTTTTGGGGGTACAAACTTAGTGTTATTACTTGGGTTAAGCAATATGTACAATTTTATAAACGTTTTTTCAAAATTATTCTCCAGAATGTTTGGACCAATTTATCACTCTAGTAACATTTCATTAGTGTACCTATTTTCTTTCATTCTCTCCATCATTTGTAATTTCTGTTAGGTATGAGGTGGCACCTCAGTTTAATTTGCATTTCTCTAATTAATAGTGATTTAGAACATTATTTTCATACAATTTTAAAAAACTTTGATTTCACCTGAAAATTTATGTTCATATTTATTAAAATTTACCAATTGGCAAGTTGGAGATCAATTGGAAATAAATTTCAAACTCAGTTACCTATCACTATTTGAGATATTTATTATAGAAATATTTTGGGGTATCATTTCATTGTCTCTGGTGTATTAATATCAAATTACCATTTTCTGATTATATCTTTTAATTAGGTCATTTTGTTTAGTTTTGTCTAGGAGATCACTTTGACTACTGTGTCATTTTGGAAGAATATTTTATTTTACCAATAAGATGAAATAACAATTTTCCACAAAAGTTTTATGAAATTCTATAATCCATATTGTTTCCTTCCCTCCCTTCCCTTTCCCTTTTTGGAAAGGGCAAACCATTTGATCTGGGTTATACATATATTATCATGCAAAACATTTCCATATTGTTGACATTTGTAAGAGAATAATCATATAAAACCAAAACCCCAAAATAAAAACCCAAATAAGCTAAAGTGAATAATAATATATTTTGATCTACATTATGACTCCAACAGTTCTTTCCCTAAACATAGATGGAATTCTTTGTCGTAATTCCTTCAGAATTGTCCAGAATCATTGTGTTGCTTAGAGTAAACAGTCTTTCACAATTGATAATTGTATAATATTTATATTATTAAGTACAATGTTCTTCTGCTTCTGATTTTCCTTCTCCATTATTTCATAGCTCCTTCTGAAATCATCCTGTTAATAATTTCTCATATCACAGTAGTATTCCATCACTATCACATACCACCATTTGTTCAGCCATTCCCCAACTGACAGACACCCTGTTAATTTCCAATTCATTGCCACCACAAAAAGGGCTGTAATATTTTTGTACAAGTACTCCCCATTTCTCTTATTTCTTTGGGATACAGAACTAACTTTGGTATTACTGGATCAAAGGGTATGAACTATTTAATAGTGCTTTGGGCATAATTCCAAATTGCCCTCTAGAATGGTTGGATCAGTTCATAATTCCACTAGCAATTCATTAGTGTCCTAATTTTGCCACCTCCTATCCAAAATGTGTAACTTCCCTTTACTGTCATATAAGCAAATCTCAGAGTTGTTTTAATTTGCATTTCTCTACTCCAGTGATTTAGAACATTTTTTTCATATGATGATTGATAGCTTTGACCATTTGACCATGTTCATATCCTTTGACCATTGGTAAACTGGGTATTAGTTGGTATTCTTATAAATTTGTCTTAGCCCTCTAAAGATGTAAGAAATTAGACCTTTATCAGAGGAATTTGTTATATATATTCCCCAGTTAATTTTTTCCCTTATAGTCTTAGTTACATCAATTTTCTTTGTACATAAACTTTTAGATTTTTCATTTAATATAATAATTACTCATTTTACATCTTGTGATGTTCTCCATCTCTTATTTGTTCATAAATTCTTCTCTTTTCCCTAGATTTTCCAGGCAAACTATTTTACGTCTCCTAATTTATTATGATATCATTCTTTATATCTAGATGATATACTTATTTTTACCTGATCTTGTTTATTATTTTTATTTTTATTTAGAATGTTTTCCATGGTTACATGATTCATGATTCCCCATCCCTTTTCCCAGAGCTGACAAGCAATTCCACTAGGTTATACATATATTATTGTTCAAAACATATCTCCATGCTTTGATATTTGCAGTAGATTGATCTTCTAACATCAAAAGTCCAAAATCACATTGAACCATATGACTGATCATATATTTTTCTTCTGTGTTTCTGCTCCCACAGTTCTTTCTCTCTGAATGTGGGTAGCATTCTTTCTCACAAATTCCTCTGGATTATCCTGGATTGTTGCCTTGCTTCTAGTATAAAAGTTTATTACTGATAAAAATAATATCTGTAGGATATATCTCATAAAGTAATTCCTAATAGTATGTGAGAAAATGAATTCAAAATGCTTTGCAAAAAAATCCAGTAAATATATGATGGTGACAATGAGGATGATGATATAAATATTAAATTAATTCAGAAAAAGTTCAAAGCAACTTTTAAATAGATGTTGACATATTTATGATATCAAAATTTTAAAAAATAAAAAAATAAAAAAATATATATATATAATGTTCTAGTATAGTGGAGTTTTCCAAAAGATTCTTTCAGTGACCTTTCAAAAAATGAAAGCTAAATCTAAATACATTTATTGAACTATTTTAAAAGAAGAGTTATCTTCTTGATATCCACAGTAGATTTTCCAATATTAATTAGGGATCAGGTCTAGGCCTTTGGTTTCATTGGCATTCAATGTACATGTTAAATATAAAACAATACCCATAAAACGATGATTTATTCAAGAATCATTTTCATCTGTACTTAAAAGAATCAGATTATTAGTATAAAACTGAGGTTTCATGTGAAAGACAAAGGAGTTTGAGTTGACTTCAAACTCATTAAAAATACCTTCATTAATTAGCCTCTGACATCCAATAAGTAACTTTTCAGTTTGTTTTACCATTGGACTTATCGCAAGCTATTTTTTTTTTAAAACAAATCAATGCCTTCATACCTTTAATGAAGACAAATTGATAAAATGTAGGTAAAGCATTTGCCTTTGAATTTTAAATTTAACCCCTTCCCAGCTGTTCTGTTCTTGGCTATCCATAATGCCTCATGGCCCTTTGAATTCTACAAGACCATTTCAGACAGAATTCTTGTTATAAACGCTTTAGGAAACTCTCTTTTACCTCTTTCCTGACCTCATATCAGCCACCTGACCAGTGAAAAATTCAGAGACTTCATGGCCAATTTGAAAGTTCTGATCTCTTCTAAAATTGGAGAATTCGTAGTGAAACTTGTCCTCGATTCCATTCCTGATAGCCTTCAAATTTCACCATGGTAAATCCTGTCCATGAATCTGTCTTAAAGGGGGGCCAGAGAAAATAATTCCCACAAAGTTGTATAGGAAAAAGAAACATGCATGAAACCTTTTTTGATTCTTATAACAGAACTCAATTCAGACCTTTATTCACAATACCCAGAAGAATCTGTGGATATATCCAAGGCCAAAATGAAATGTTTATTTTCTTAATATGTAAGAAATATACAATAAAATTAACCCAGAATCAGGGGATATCAGAGGTTCAAGAGATCATGGACATCAATTATTCTAACACTGTCACTTAAAATCAAGTATCATTTTATTAGTTTCTTGACCAGACAAAAAACACCTATGAAACATTAATCAATAAGGTTTCCATGAACGAAAACATGTTGATACCATAATACCCTGCAGTTCTCATCACAACACTGAAACAGAAAGCCAGGAAAATAATTCCCAGAGATCTAGCTCCCCTTTCATATACATTGAGATATCAAATAATGAGTCTAACATGCCAAAATTGTCATATGGGAATCTGTATAATTAACATGTTTTTCCCTGAAGGAATATATAGTCTTCAGTGTCTGCCTTTTGCTGAGATTTGTTAGGCAATATAAGATATCAGTCCATGTCTTTATAGAAACAACTCTCCACCTATAACAAAAGTCTTTATCACTTGTAATCAGATGTCTTGTGTATGTCTATCACTTCGGTATCAGACAAGTGTGAAATGGTTTACCTTAAGGACCTTGTTACTATATAACTATAAAAGTTTTAGCAATGGCAAATTGCCATACGGCAGAACACTTGCTATTTAACTCATTTTTCCAATAATTCCACTCCTTTTCTCTTATTTCTCTATTTCTTCTCTATTTAGACTCTCCACCTCTGTGTTCTTATCACTGATATTTCTAATGAGCTTTTACAGGGTTGTGTGGGCAGATCTTATGTACTTTATCATCTTCCCAATGAAAGATTTGGAATCCCTGAAAATTATATGGTTGGGGAAGGAGGAAAACTATGGTAACAGATATAGTTACAGGTAATCATCCCAACTGTGTAATATAGTGCCCAAGCAAGGCATTTATAGTAGAACTGCATGTGGTAAGTATTTTAAAAGATGGTACATCGTCAGTATTGTATAGAATAACATCGCTTATGTTCGATGGAGAATGTAGACCAGAAGACCATGTCAAGGCAATCATCATATAATGTCCCTAGTCCAAATGCCTTCCTAGGGATGCATGGGAAAAGCCCAAGTCCTACAAATAACATTAAAATAATGGCTTAAAGTTTGAAAAGTACTTTATATGCATTTGCTCATTTGATTTGAGCAAAACTCATTCTAGGGAACATACCTTTACAACAGAAGCATTCCCTCTCCTCTGTGGTCTATATGTTTACAGATGCTGATCATTTCACCAGTCATAGATCCATAACAGATTAATTAAATTTGCAATGTAAATTTATTACTCCTGAAGCATTGATACCACCTGGGTGGCAACATTAAAATACATGTCATTTGAAATTTGTCACTCATCCAAGTACAAATCCCTCAGCATTCACGATGCAGTGAAATCTCTCGGCTTATCTAATTGCAAGTCTAAACTCATTGCATTATTAAATTCTCTAAAAAGTGGCTTGGTTGGAAAGATTATATAATCATAACTTACCTTAAAGAGAATAACCATCCTGGTCCTTTGAAACTGATAAACAGCTTACCACATAATTGACAAAACATTTGCCCTATAGAAAATCAATATTGCATTTGCTCACATATTTTCCTTCATTTAGATTTTCTCCATTAGCCCTAATGCCAACATGAGATATTAATCAATAAAATGTTTCCATTGTGGACTTCTGCATATACACACCTTTAAAACGGTATTTATTTGAAATATCAGCCATAGCAATCAGTCAGTTACATATTTCAATTACACAACCAAAGACAACACTTTTATGATGGAAAAATTTATGTATAAAATCAAATGAACTTGGGCCTCCTCTGGTAAAATGCAGGATTTACTTAATGAGATGTTAATGAATATAAGTCAGTTTCAACACAAATTAGTCTGGGGAGAAAAACTCATGCCCTCCCTCTAGCCCTCAGTCAAGCCCTTCAGTAATCTCTCTTCTTATTTCCTCATCTGTGTCTCTCTGACTTTTCTAGGATGAAGGCCTGTGATATATTTACCTGTCAGAAAGCTCTGGTAACTGGGCCGTCTTAGTCAAGCTTTAAAGGTTTCTCCAGTTTTGCTAGGAAACATGGGAGCAGAGAACTGGGGCTGCAGTAGCTGTCCTGTTAGGAAAGGCAGAGAGTTGACAATTTTTTTTTGACTTAAAGAAATTCAGTTGGCATTTTGAAGCAGCACTATGGAGGAAAGCACCACTGCCAACATAGTTAGAATACAGTTAGATTGGGGGATAGCTTGTCCATTCACCATAGAATCTACATTCCCACCAGGAAAAATGAGGTCGGTCCACCTCGGATGCAGAAGCTCATAGAACTTAAAAGAAGAGGTGCATTGGGGGGACTCCATTCCTGAAGGGAGGAACCATGTCTCACTCCATGTCCAATCCTTTCCTCTCCCCATCCTTCTCTCTTTGTCTCTTTCTGTATATCTGTCTGTCTGTCTGTCTGTTTCTTTCTCTCTCTTTCCCCACAAGCACATGTAAAAACAATTACAAAGATCAATGCAAATTTTTTTTTAAATGTGACAATGGGAATTATATGAAGTGCTTACAGAATACACAAGCACACACACACACACACACATATTGTTGCTCTGGATTTTATACTCATCCTCAAATGTTGTATCCTTCCTTATATATGAAAAATATATGTAAAGAGATTTTCTCCAATAAAAGGGACATACATAGTATCTTAGTTCTGGGTGATTGTTTAATCCCTTCCTTGAGAGGCAATCTGTTTTAAAATCACTACACTGAACTCTATATAGTTCATATTTATAATTCTGTGTGATGTTTAGTTACCGCCCAAAGGCCTGGCATTCCAACAAGAGAGATTGAGATGCTATTATTAGAAAAACCATAACATGTGACCTTGTCTCCTACTTCATGAAGAAAATCAAAGGAGTCTTGAATGGGCTATTGCCCTTTAACTCATTCCCATATTACAACATTTTTGCCTTAATAATTATTTCCTTCTATTATCAGAAAAAGACATTTCCTTTTCCTCTTTAAGACATATTACTTTTCCTGCACCTTTGGTGCCTTCCTCAAATACTACATAGCCATGGTACTATTTCTAAACCACTCACTAGGAAAATACCCTTGGCTGAATTTCCTGAGTCCATGATTTCTCATGTCTCTTTTCAAAATTGCAGATAGCAAAAGTCAGACTAATTTTATTTAAACACTACTATTGGTATTTCTCTCCTCCACTTCAAAAGTGTCAGTTATTTTGAAAGGAAACTTAGTTGATCAATCAAACAGTGGGAATTTAAATACTTAATGGTTCTAGGTGCTATTTTAAGTGTATGATATTGGGAGCAGTTAGGTGGAAAAGGATCAGGATTGGAGTCAGGAAGACTTGAGTACAAATCCGGTCTCAGATAATTACTAGCTGTGTGACCCTGTCCAAATTAATCTCTGTCCCAGTTTCCCCATCTGCAAAATGGAGATAATAATAGCACCTACCTTTCATGAATATGGTTGTTCTGAGAATCAAATAAAATAATAATTGTAAAGCTCTTAGTACAGTGACTGGCACAAATTAAGTGATACATTACATATGTGGTAACTATTATAGAAAGAAAAGTTAAATATTCTCTTCTCTCAAAAAGTTTATAATCAAATTGGGGAAGCAATATGCAAATAAATATAGGCAAATAAAAGATATATACAAACTGAGCTAAAAAGTATGTACTGTCTACTAATGAAACATAAAATCAGGAATCAGATCCAAAAGGAATCTCAGATAATCTCCATTAGTAGATATAATTTTCTCATCAGAGAATTTCCTATAGGAATTAAATACCAGGAGATACTTACCTTATAACTATATATTTATAATTTCCTTCCTTCCTTGATTTATTATTTCCTTCCTTCCTTCCTTCCTTCCTTCCTTCCTTCCTTCCTTCCTTCCTTCCTTCCTTCCTTCCTTCCTTCCTTCCTTCCTTCCTTCCTTCCTGTCTCCCTCCCTTCTTTCCTCCCTCCCACCTTTTTTCCTTTTTCTCTTTATTTCCTTCGTCATTGCTTTCTCTTTTTTCTTTCTTTCATTCTCCTTCCTCCATTTCTCTTTCCCTCTCATACTCTTTTTCTATCTCTATACTCTTTTTCTTTTCTTTTCTCTTCTCTTTCTTTCTTTGTATCTTTCCATCTTCACATCTTTCTTTCTTTCTTTCTTTCTTTCTTTCTTTCTTTCTTTCTTTCTTTCTTTCTTTCTTTCTTTCTTTCTTTCTTTCTTTCTTTCTTTCTTTCTTTCTTTCTTTCTTTCTTTCCTTCTTTCTTTCTTTCTTTCTTTCTCTTTTTTCCCTTTTAATTATAATTAAAAGAGGAAAGACAGAGATCTGCCTACAGTTGAAAGGAAAAAGTAGTTGAGGGCTCTATAAAAATATCCCATCCAAATATTCTACCATAAAAATGCATGCATGACAATAAACTCCCCTTATTGAATACCACTATCTCTTCTTTGAGTTAGGTCTTTTAGTAATTGACACCTTAATGTTAAATATTATCATAAAAACAACAGCCACATAATCTCTGTGTATGACTAGGCAGTTATTTTGTGGACTAAAAAAAGGAGATTAGAAACAATATGAGAATCAACCTGTTTTTGGTTTCATTTTTTATTTTCATATTTGAGACACTACATTCATTTATTGTTAGAGCTGAGCCCCATAGGATTGCCAGGATTTCTGACACAGAAGTTGAAAATTCTCTTAAGTTTTTAGACACTGCTCAAATCCAGACATAGCAATAAGACACAAATACACTATGAAGCACTTTAGAGAAATATCTGTTTGTAAGAATGATTGGCGATCCTCCAAACAACTGGAAAAGTTCTTAATAAACAATAGTTTGGGGAAGATATAAGAATTGTAAAAATGCATTTGTCTATATTAAATTCATGGTTTACAAATCAGTTAATATCCTTTTGAAATGTAGTTTGAGGGGGGCAGACTTAAGATGGCAGCTTAGAAGATTCCTCTGTGAAAACCCTTCCACACCAATTAAAAAAAAAAAACACTTCAAGAGGGACAGAAAAGCAAATCAAACAACAAGTCAATGATGTGCGACCCTCCTCAATTCAACTTAAAAGGTACACAAAGAAGGTTGAATTCTCGGTTTAAGGAAAAAAAAAGAAGGAAGGTCCCAGTGCCTCTCTCCCACCTACTATGCTGAGACTTCAGTGGTTGGTGCCTTCTCAGGGAAAAGGCTCCAACTGGGACAGAGTGCCTTGCTACCACAGGACTCTGACCCCTGTTGGCAAGGAGCTAGCTAGGTGTAGAGAAGCAGAGAAGAGGGCAGGCTGGTCTCATTATTCTGCCACCACACCTCTATTTTAGGCTTTTGCCTCTGGAGGTTTTGGCCTTAGGGCACATTCAGTTCTGCAGATCAGTTCAACTGACTTAATCCAGTTTATAAACAGTACATAGAAAAATAATCCAGAGGGCAGAAAAGCTCAAACTCACAGAGGTAGCAAACAACCAGAAGAACAAGTGAACAAAAGAGACAAAAAGCCAAACTCATCAAGACAAAGTCATAGGTTACTCCTACTCTATTCAACTGAAAGCTCTGTAGATAAAGATGAATTCTCTGGTATAAGGGAAAGATCCAATAACCTCCCCCACCTACTATGCTGAGACCTGCAATAGGACTTGGGCTGACTGGGATTCCAGGGCAAAGGTTGCAACTACAAAGGAGTACCTTGGTGCCACTATGGGAAACTCAGGGCTCTGGCTGGGTGCCTGGCAGGGAGGCAGCTCACAGAGAAGAGTACAGAGGAGGAAAAAAGATAACTACTTTCACCTCCAGACCTTCATCTGTACCTTCAGCCTCTGGTGGTGACTGGGGACAATCTGAAGTCAGGGCACAGTAATACAACAGGTCAGCTTCATCAGCCTAATGCAATTAATCAGCAAAGCAGAGAATAAGCCTCTGCAGTGCAGAAAAGCCCAAACTCATACATGCAGCAAATATACACAGGAGCAAAAATACAGTCAACAAAGAAGGGGAAAGAAGGAAAAATATGAATAAACAACAGAAAAGGAAAAAAGACATTACAATCCACAGCCTCGATTTAGGTAATGAACAAAGAGCAAATAGAACAGATGAAGACCAAGGAATACCAAGAAAAATACTCAGAAATTCCACCAAATTGAACTCAGGCTCTCGAAGAAATAAAAACATAATAAAAAAAATTAAGAAAAGTTGAAGAAAATCAGAAAAAGAACTTAAAAATCAAAATAGTTCACATAAAAAAGAGGCACATGAACTAAAACAAGAAAATGGTGTCTAAAAACCAGAACTGACCGGCTTGAAAATGAATCAAAGAGAGTAAAACACAAAAATGTTGACCTATAAAGGAAAACAGCTCATAAGAAAAAGGAGAATCAAAAAGTCAGGGATAAATTCAGTCTTTAAAAATTAGAATTGAAAAAAATTAGAAGTGAATGACTTACTTTGAATGTGAGTGGGATGAACTCACCCATAAAATGTAAACGAATAGGAAAGTGGATTAGAATGAAAAATCATCCATATTTTGTCTACAAGAAACACACCTGAGGTGGGTAGATACTCACAAGGTTAGAATTAAAGGTTGGAGCAAGACCTATTGGGTCTCAACTGATAGAAAGAAGGTAGGAGTTGAAATCATGCTATCTGACAAAGCCAAAGTAAAAATAGATCTGGTTAAAAGGGATAGGTAAGGTAAATACATCCTGATAAAAGAGAGTATAGACAATGAGGAAATATCAGTAATCAACATGTATTAACCAAATGGTATAGCATCCATATTCCTAAAGGAGAAACTAGTGGAATTGAAGGAGGAAATAGTAAAACTATACTAGTGGGAGACCTGAACCTACCACTGTCAAATTTAGTTAAATCAATTCAAAAAATAAATTTAAAAAGAGGTAAGAGATGTGAATGAAATCTTAGAAAAATTAGAGTTTATATATATATATATATATACATATATATATATATATATGGACAAAAAGTAATACACCTTCTTTTCAGCAACACATGGTACATTAACAAAAATTGACCATGAGCTAGGTAATAAAACATAGCAAACAAATGCAGAAAAGAATAAATAATAAATGCAACCTTTCAAATCATAACACAATAAAAATAATGATCAGTAAGGTTACATGGACAGCCAAATCAAAAATTAATTGGTAATAAAATGATATGATTCTCCAAAATTGGTTAGTTACAGAAAAAAATCATAGAAATAATCAATCATTTCCTTGAAGAAAATGACAATGACGAGACATTCTTTCAAAATATATGGGATGCAGTCAATGCAGTACTCAGGGAAATTTTATATCCTTAAGTTCATACATTAACAAATTAGGGAGGGCAGAGGTCAATGAATTGGACATGCAAATCAAAAAAACTTGAAAGCCTACAAATTAAAAATCTCCAGAAGTACAAAACCAATATAACTAAAATCAGAAGGGAAATAACAAATTGGGAAAAAATCTTCATAGAAACCTCTGACAAAGGTTTAATTACTCATATTTATAATGAGCTAAATCAATTGTACAAAAAATCAAGCCATTCTCCAATTGATAAATGGGCAAGGGAAATGGATAGGCAGTTCTCAGATAAAGAAATCAAAACTATTAACAAGCACATGAAGAAGTGTTCTACATCTCTTATAATCAAAGAGATGCAAATCAAAACAACTCTGAGGTATCACCTCACACCTAGCAGATTGGCTAACATAACAGCAAAGGAAAGTAATGAATGCTGGAGGGGATGTGGCAAAGCAGGGACATTAATTCATTGCTGGTGGAGCTGTGAACTGATCCAACCATTCTGGAGGGCAATTTGGAACTATGCCCAAAGGGTGCTAAAAGAATATCTACCCTTTGACCCAGCCATAGCACCGCTGGGTCTGTACCCCAAAGAGATAATGGACACAAAGACTTGTACAAAAATATTCATAGCTGCGCTCTTTGTGGTGGCCCAAAACTGGAAAACGAGGGGATGCCCATCAATTGGGGAATGGCTGAACAAACTGTGGTATATGTTGGTGATGGAATACTATTGTGCTAAAAGGAATAATAAAGTGGAGAAGTTCCATGGAGACTGGAACAACCTCCAGGAAGTGATGCAGAGCGAGAGGAGCAGAACCAGGAGAACATTGTATACAGAGACTAATACACTGTGGTATAATCAAACGTAATGGACCTCTCCATTAGTGGCGGTGTAATGTCCCTGAACAACTTGCAGGGATCCAGGAGAAAAAAACACCATTCATAAGCAAAGGATAAACTATGGGAGTGGAAACACCGAGAAAAAGCAACTGCCTGAATACAGAGGTTGAGGGGACATGACAGAGGAGAGACTCTAAATGAACACTCTAATGCAAATACTATCAACAAAGCAATGGGTTCAAATCAAGAAAACATCTAATGCCCAGTGGACTTACGCGTCGGCTATGGGGGGTGGGGGGGGAGGAAAAGAAAATGATCTATGTCTTTAATGAATAATGCTTGGAAATGATCAAATAAAATATATTTAAAAAATATTTTGACATTCAATCAGATTACTCACTTACAAAAATGAACTATGTTTTACATGATAATACATGTATAACCCAGATCAAATTTCCTGCCAGCACTGGAAGAGGGAAGGGAAGGGAGGGAGGGGGATAAATTCAATCATCTAACTTGGGAAAACTTATGTGGAAATTTGTAATGAAATTACAATAGTATGTAATTGGTAATAAAGAAATAAAAATATTTTGACAAAAAAAAATCTCCAGAAGAAAACTAAATTAGAGAGCCTAAAATTTAAGAGAGAAATTAATAAAATTGAAAGTGCCATACCCATCAAACTACCAAAAAACTTTTTACTGAATTAGAAAAAACCATAACAAAGTTCATTTGGAAGAAAAACAAGATCAAGGATATCAAAGGAAATAATTTAAAAAAATGCAAAGGAAGGTGACTTTTTCTAAGTCTTGCTTGGTTTTAAAATCTTTCCTTTCTCAATGGTCTGACATGTATACTATCCTGTGTTCATATAATTTACTTAGAGTTTCCTTTGTGACAAGGAAATCACTTTAAAAGACTGATATATATTAATTTAAGGTCACCAAGGAATTCAGCTATGTAATTCCTAAATGAAAACTCAAGTCAGCCGTCAGCCTTTTATAGAGTTTAATTACAAACAGGAGGAAGAAAGGAATTAGAGAGAGAGAGAGAGAGAGAAAAAAAAAGGGGAGAGAAGGGAATAGGGCTTAAATACCCCCTCTGTTTAGGCTGGGCCAAAAGGCCCAAGCCCTTAGATAGCTAGGCAAAGAAAGGAGATCAGTCCCTATTACTCACGTGACCAAAATGGAGAAACAGTCTCAGAGGCCCCCACCTTCAGCTTCCTTCAGAGCAAGCTTCTCAGAGCACCTCTCCAACCACTCCGACCAACTCCTCAACCACCCCTCTATCTTTAAGGAAACCATCCATGTTCCCTCCCCTCAGTTCTCACATCTACCAATCACTGTCCATCAATTTCCCTGTGCCAATGGAGGCTCTAGCTTAACCCAGGACCACCCAGAGGTCTCTGGCTTTGCACATGTCTGTTGAAGGTCATATTCTCAAATAATTAAATCTTTGATCCTTTGCTACAGCCCTTCCTAAATCCTGTTAACCTGAGTAGGGTAGAGATTGGAATAATTAAATTTTGATCTATGCTGCAGCCCTTCCTCAATCCTGTTAGGACTGAGTTGGGTGGAGATTGATTCCAAGTATCTCCATTGTATCAATTCTAAAATCAATCATGACTCATAGAAATTCCTGTTCTATGCTTAAGCATAGGTCAAAGTCCTTTCCATTGTTCAGCAAAAGGTTTCTGTCCTAAAGTAATCTTAAGAAGGGAGGAAGAGGAACCTCCCATGCCAATGGGGTTCACATTCCAATAGACTATCAGTAAGAAATTTTCCAAGTATGAAATTTCCCAATGGTGAAATTTCCAACATTTATAAGTCTAAGAAATTTTAAGGTTTACACCTTCTTTATGTTCAAGTCATTCACCCATTGTGCATTTATCTTGGTATAGGGTGAGAGGTGTTGATCCAAACCTAATCTCTCACATACTGTCTTCCAATTTTCCCAGCAGATTTTATCAAATAGTGGGTTTTGGTCCCAAAAGCTGGAGTCTTTGGGCTTGTCATAGACTGTCTTGCTGAGGTCACTTATCCCATGTCTATTCCACTGATCCTCCTTTCTGTCTCTTAGCCAGTACCATATTGTTTTGATGACCACTGCATTATAGTATTATTTGAGATCTGGTACTGAAAAAGTCACAAAATGTAAAATAAATAATTTTATTACATCAAGTTGAAAAGTTTCTGTACAAACAAAAGTAATGTAACCAAAATTAGAAGGTAAGCAACAAATTGGGAAGCAATCTTCATTACAAAAATCTCTGACAAAGGTCTAATTACTAAAATTTGCAAAGAGCTAAATCAATTGTACCAAAAATCTTGCCATTCTCCAATTGATAAATGGGCAAGGGACATGAATAGGCAATTTTCAGTCAAAGAAATCAAAAGTATTAATAAACACATGAAAAAGTGTTCTAAATCTCTTATAATCAGAGAGTTTTGGCTAACATGACAGCAAAGGAAAGTAATGAATGCTGGAGGGGATGCGGCAAAGTCGGGACATTAATGCATTGCTAGTGGAGTTGTGAATTGATCCAACCATTATGGAGGGCAATTTGGAACAATGCCTATATGACTTTAAAAAACTCTCTGCCTTTCATCTAGCCATACCACTGCTATATTTATACCCTAAAGAGATTATAGGGGAAAAGGACTTGTACAAAAATATTTTTGGCCAGGTTATTTGTGGTGGCAAAAAATTAGAAAATGAAGGGATGGCCTTCAAATGAGGAATGGATAAAGAAATTGTGGTATCTGTTGGTGATGGAATTCTATTGTGCTAAAAGGAATAATAAAGTGAGGAATTCCATGAGAACTGGAAAAACCAGGAGGACATCGTACACAGAATCTGATACACTGTGTTACAATCGAATGTAATGGATTTCTTCTTTAGTGGCAATGCAGTAATCCTGAACAACCCGGAGGGATCTATTAGAAAGAACACTACCCACATTCAGAGGAAAAAGTCTGGGAGTAAAAACACTGAAGAAAAACAAATTCTTGATTACAGGGTTGAGGGGCATAATATAGGGGATATAGTCACTAAATGAACATCCTAGTGCAAACATTAACAGCATGGAAATAGGTTCTGCTCAAGGACACATGTAATACCCAGTGGAATTGACCATCAGCTACAGGAAGGGTGGGGGAGGGGAGGGAGGAATAGAATATGATTTTTGTAACCAAGGAATAATGTTTGAAAATGACCAAACAAAATAAAAAATAAAGAAGTGAATGACTTTACAATGGATAAAGAATCTATAAAACAAAATCAAAATAATTTTTAAAAATGAAGAAAATATAAAATAATTGATTTCCAAAACAATAGACCTTGAAAATAGATCCAGGAGAGACAATTTAAGAATTATTGGAATATAAGAAACTCATAACCAAAGAAAAAGCCTACATAATTCTATAGGAAATTAACCAAGAATCACTTCTTGCATTAAACCACCAATTGACAATTCCCAGAAATTTTATAGACAAATTCAAGAACTTCCAGAACAAGGAAAAGATACTACAAACTATTAAGAAGAAACCATTCAGATAACATGGAACCACAGTCAGGATTACATGGGACTTGGCTGCATTCAAACTGAAGAACCAGAAAGCATGGAATATGATATTCCCAAAAGCAAGAGAACTGGGTCTACAACCAAGAATCAACTAAACAACAAAACTGGCTATATTTTCCGGGGGAAACTAGGGTCACACATAAAAAGACCAGAATTAAACAGGAAATTTAATGTCTAAATTCAGAACTCAAATGAATCACAAAAGTATGATGAAGGAAAAAAAAGAAAATTAAGGAAATGAGTATGGTCAAATGATTGGTATTCCTATATAAAAAGATGATATTGATAACTCTTAAAATTGTTATTATCATCTGAGTAGCTAGGAGAATTACAGTGGGTACAGTGGTTTATTATATGGGACAAAATGAGAAAAATACATAAATTTATATTAAAAAACTAAGGGTTAAAAGAAAAAAAAGGTAGAAATAGGGAAAGAGATATAACAGAGTAAATATATACTTCATAATGAAGTGCAATGTCTATATTTTTATCAGTCTATGATTTATCTTTCATATCTGAAAAGGTCATTTCATGAAAATGGAATTGATTTCTATCTTGAGCAAGTCACTGAGTACTATTCATTTCATCTGTAAAATGGGAATAATATTTCCATTATCTACTCTATAGAATGAATGTAAAGGAAGTACTTTTGGAAGTATAATATACCATATAATAGGCCATTATTTTTTTTAATTTTTATTATGGTTCTTAAAAACTTCTATTTATTCCTTATTACAAAGCCTTTTGCTATCTCTAACCCTACATAAAATTAAGTTTTCTCTTATCAACTAAATTTCCCTTTTCCCAAACCTCCTACTGGTTTTCTGTGGTTCCTTCAAGGTTGTTAAATTCCTAATGCTTTGATGTTATTATGTAGTATTTAAAGTACCAACATTTTCCTTTCTAGGGTTGGCCATTATAGTCTACCTCCCAGGCCTCTCTAACTGTTCCTGATTTTTCAGAGACTCCTACTTCCAGCAGTATATACTTTTCCTTCATCTATTTCCTCAGATCTCTACTTGGAGGAGAAATGAATAATTAATTAATTATAATTAAATAATTAATATTGGCAATGAGGTAATTTGTTACCCCTGCTAAAAACACAGATTAAATATGGTAGATAGAATGATAAATTTATTTATAGAGAGTTTTGAAGATGCTGGGAACTCCTTTTCTTTATATAATTCACGAGAAATTAATGTCTATGGAAAATGCCTTTCCTATTGAGATAATCTTGGCAGATTATTTTCTGAAAATGAAAGAAAAAATTATCTTCTTTTCTACTTCACATCTCTTTATAAATGTGAGCTCGGCTACAGGTATAATCCCCAGCTGTAGTACCTTGAGGGGCTAGGGGCAAAGGAGTTTTTCTTTATACCTTCCACAAAGAAGTTTCAAAGTCTCTGCCAATGCAGAGATGCCTAAAGGTGCTGGTGATCAGACCGAGGAGACATGAAAAAAGTCACTGTTAGGAGCTCCTTCAGCATCTTGCTCAAGGCCATGCTTCTTTATTAGAGTTGAGTGCCTAGGGCTCTATGCAGGTGCTATGACTACCAGAAGTGCCACCAGACATTGTGGCAGTGACAGCATGTCTGGCTGTGTTCCACATGCTGACTCTTGGCTATATAAAGTTTCTTGTGCTATCCCAGAACACAGGGAAAAGATGTTTGAAAGAGGTTTTTCCATTTACAAAGGTAATGTAAGCTCAAGAGTTTTCTTTTCATCTTGTCTTTGTCATCTCTGGAGCTGATCATAGCATAGTACCCACAAAAACATTTGGTGAAATAAAGGCAAATTATAAAGTTCATCCAGATGCTTTAAAAAAATAGTATTTGCTTGAATAATCGATTCTCTTAAAGAGTATTGCAATTGTAGCCTGATTTATTTTTAAACCCTTTAATTCTTTATTTCACTTCTTAGAGAGAAGATTGTCCCTGTTCCTTTAATACTCTAATATTCAATTTTATCTTCTACCTTATTAATTTAGGTGTTCATTCCAGTATCCCAATTGCAAATTATTAATCTCTGCCTTATTTGAGCTATTTTCTCCAACTTTATCTCAGTTCAAATTAGAGGATAAACTAGTCAGGCTCTTTCCTCCAAATTAATTGACATTGAAAAAATACTAATGGATATCTATCCACTTTTTAATTCCTTGATTTTGTCATTTTCCCTCTTTGATCATATATTTTGTTTGTTTCTCTTTATCTTGTTTTGTTCTAAATAATATCTTTTACATTACTTCTCTTGATTACTTTCTCATTTGTAGAACCCCATGAAGCATAGAATCCTCCAGACTTCTAAAAATGTATGCTTAAGTAGTTGAATACATTTACCAAAAAGAGAGGAGGATGTATGACCTATGCTGTACATAAGTAAAGTTGATGTTAATAAGCCCCTTTTTTGAAACTCTATTTCAGCATTTTCTGAGAATTTGGTATTAAAAACTAGTGGTTAGGATCTAAGAACTGACAAGACATCTCCAGTCTCCTGAGACATTATTTTTCATATGATTATAGAATTTATAGTTGGAAGAGGCCACTGATATTTTCTAGTTTCCAGTTCAACCTAGTCATGTTAAACATAAGAATTCTGAAAACCAGAGTAATGAACTGACTTGACAAAGATCACACAAATCGTGAGTGGAAGAACCATAACTCAGACCAAGATCTTCTCCAAATCCAATGTTTCTTTCAATATTCACAGAGTGCCTTTCATAGGAAGACATGTTTAAAAAGAATCTTCAGGTGAGATTAATTCAAATACCAGTGTTGGACTTAAAGGTATCATTAGAAGAAGAAAGGTTTCCCTCAAAAACAAAAATAACAAAACAAAAAAAAAACAATCTCTACTCCTAATTCCTAGAAGTCAATGACTGCCATTCATTATTTTTATATCAAGTATTGTTATGGAAATTATTAAACATCATTGTGTTTTTTTAGAAGTAATATATAGTGAGATGAAGAGATTTGGTTTCTCAAAGAAAACCAAAATCAATAATGACCCTAGCCCTGACTCCTGTCAGATGAAACTTCTAGGAAATTTTAAATTGAATTAAAAAGATGATGTTTATCATCAAAGGTAGAAGAAAAGAAAAAAAAGGCTTATTTAATTTTGCATTTCCATATGGTAGGTGATTCATAATTTCTTCTTTTCTTTGCATAGGTTTTTTTAGAGAAAGAGGTAGGAGCCTGTCAATTTTTAATGAATTTCTTTCCACTTCTATGTATCTTTGATCATATTAACTTGCAGCCTCACTTGCAGACTCTATCACGTCTATATTTGTCTTACCTATGCTATCATTTCCCAAGTCCTGATTTCATAGTTTTAAAGAATATCTAATATACTGTTCAAAAGTAATCCTAATCTTTTACATTTTAGGTGTTAATGTTAATCAACTATATGAGGATCATTAACATGACCTGAATATTTTCCATTTACCTAGATAGTAACACTAGAGCTACAAGCTGGGGAAAAGGACATGATTAAGGTTATCTAGAAGTCAGTTTCCAAGAAAATAGACACTGATGCACAGTGACCATTTTTACATGTTAAAGAAGCCTGAACAAAATAAAAAAGAAGCATTTATTAAATGCTTTCTATATGCCAAGAACTGTACTAGCCACTATAGATAAGCACTATACATACAAACAAAAGATTTCAAACAGTTTCTTCTCTCAAAGAATTTTTTTTCTATTAAGGAAACGCAAAATTATCAAATATGTGATGAACCAAGAAAGGGGACAGTGCTGACAAATAGGAGGATTAGGAAAAGATTCCCATAGGAGGCAGCACATAAACTGAGCTTAGAAATGAGGAAAAAGATTCGAAGAGAAGGAAGAAAAAAGACAGAACATACCAGCCTTTGGGAATAATATGTAAAAAAAGCAAATGGGTAGAAGATAGGAATCGAAAATACTCCAGTTTGGCTAATGGCAAATGAATGCAGAGGAAAGTAATGTAAAATATACCTGGAAAGGAAAACTAGAGCCATATTGCTAAACTGAGAAATTTTTCTTTTATCCTTTGGGCTAATGGGAGTCATTGAAGCTACTTGAAGAGAGGAGTGAAATGACTCAACTTGTGCTAAACAAAGGTGATTTAATTTGCTGTTCAGTGGATAAATTGGAAAATTGAGACTATAAAAATTATTAGGGGATTGCAACAATTGTCTAAGAATGAGCTAATGAGGGCTTGAACTAGAGGTGGCAGCCATATTAATAGGGACAAGATCATGAATGTAAGATCTGTTTTCTATAAGCATGGAGACGGGCCTTATGATTTCAAAAGCATTGAGAACTCCCTGTAAGGAAAACTCCTTCCAACAATTCAGATTGTATTTTTTTTCTTGGACTTATAATTTAAAAATTTTCATAGAGCACTAAGAAGTAAGGTTCATGTTCACAATCCAGTATATGTTAGAGACAAGACATATATAAAGGTAAAGTCAATAAGACCTGACAACTAATTAGATTTATGGAAGACAAGAAGGGGAAGAGACTCCCAGAGTTTTTAAACTGGGTAACTGGAAGGGTAATAGTGCTTTCAAAAGAAATGGAAAAAAAAATTTGGGGAGAATGGATGGAAGTAAGGAAAAATGTGATGCTTCAACTCTGAACCATGTTGAATTTTGTCATATTTCCCAAATTTCTAATTGGTTTTAGGACAGGACAGTTAGTTGATCCTTCATTTCTTCCCTTTTCCCCTACCATTTCCCTTGGAACTTCAGGGTTCATACTGGTGACCTCTTTCACAATTTCTTAATGCCCTCAACTTCAACAATCAATACAGCCCACTACATTCCGTTTGAACCAAAAAAATATTCAGTCATAAATATCTTGTACCTACATATCTAATATCTACAACTTAGTTTCTCAGTCATGGAATGTTCTCTTTCTCGCTTTCACCTCTGAGATCTATTAGCTTTTTTCAAAGTTTATGATTGAGTGTCGCTTCCTACACAAGCCTATTACTACTCCCTATAGAGTTAGTGCCCCCATCCAGATTTTTATATATTATTTAAATATAATCTTTGTTCCAAATCCCATAGTGAAGGAACTCTCCCACTGGAAATGAGATGACTCAGCTCAATCAAGAGTCTCCTAGATAATCATCCAAGGGGAAACTCCCTGAAGTCCAGACTAACTAGTTGGGAGTAGGGACATGATAAAGATTTCCTGCTCCTCTCATGTCCTCCAAAATCTATCTATCTATCTATCTATCTATCTATCTATCTATCTATCTATCTATATTTCTGTCTGTCTGTCTGTCTGTCCGTCCATCCGTCCGTCTGTCCATTCATCCATCCATCCATCCATCTATCTATCTATCTATCTATCTATCTATCTATCTATCTATCTATCTATCTATCTATCCATCCATATTTTTTTCCTTCAACAACTTAAATGAAGTTGACTTCTATTTTCTCTCTCAAAGTTGGAAGCTGAAGAAAACTCTGGTTCACTAATTCTCAATGGGATGCTGACAAAAACTAGGGTCCTCTCTTCTCTCACAAACTCTACTTCACCTATAACAAAGGGAAGGGCATTCATCTCTAGCAATAAGAAGATTCCTATGCCAATGAACTCTGGGGCAAGGGCTATATGTACTTACCTGTTTAACTAGCTTCCAATAGAATATGATCTTTTTGAAGGCAATGTTTTTTTCTTAATTTTTGTTTTCATATCCCTAATGTGTAGTACAGTGCCTGATATATAGTAGTCATTCAATAAATGTTGAATAAAAAGATGACCTAATGCTTTCCTATTTAGTGTTTTACTAGCTACTGATAAACAGTAATTTATCCCATAGAACTACTGCCCTTGCCAACCTTTAATCTTCAATCAGTCAACAAATATTACTTCATATTAAGTACTCTGCTAGGTATTAGAGGATACAAATATAAAATTCAAATACAAATCCTTTTTTTTTCTGAACCAGCATTACCAGTTACAGTTTCTGATTTATGTCCACTGAATGACAATCAAGAAAACCTTAAAAATATCTGAATAAATGTTTATATTTCATGGATCTGTACTAATGGCAATTGGGTATTTTCCACAACAATTAAAGCACAAATCTAGATTCTAAAAATGAACAAAATCAACTAGGCTTTCAATGCTACTGGAAAATCTATTTACTCTGCTACCTTTGATCATTTTTAAAGTTTTAATAATTTTTTCCTCATTCCTTATATCACATGGTCTATTTCCTCCTGTTCAATTGCCACACACATTTATTGGAGTTGGGCTAGTAATTTACATGACTAATATATATATATGTATATATATATATGTTTTATCTGATATGACACTGTCCTCTAGTCATCAAAATTTCTCAGGGTTGTCATTTATTCTCTCCCCTTTCCTCCTGTAAGAGATTATCCTATTTTCTAAGTTAATTCCAATATTTGTGTCCTTATACCCATTCCTTCCTAATCCTCACATGATTATAATCCATCAGTTATCTCCCCCCATGGTTCATTCATTTACTTCCACTAACAAAGATTCTGTCTACCTTCCTGAATATATAATCAGATCTCTCCAATTTTGAATATAACAAGCATCCTATCTTTTCTCTTTCATTGCCAAAATTTTTTGGGAAAAAATTATATGTAATGCTAACAGTTCACCCATTTTCCCATTACCTACTGTTTCCTGCCTCCTTGTCATATGCCTTCATTGTCCACTTCTACTGAAAATTTTCTTTCAGTGTTTACAAATGATCTCCTGTCAAAACCAGTAGTTTATATTTTCCATCTTTTTTCCTGTAGTTAGAGACAAGTATCGTTCCTTATAGGGAAAATGATCCTCTCTTTGCAGGCATGTTTCTTTCACAGACACATGGGCATATACCAATACCATATACTAGCTGTGCCAGTGTCTTCTGGTTATACTTAGTCACCTTGAAGTCTCCCATGGGGAATAATTTGAAGTAACAGGTTTTACATAATGATGCAATGTAATCGGACTGTATATTTCCCATGTGTTCACAATATCTTCAATATAAATAAACAAATTAAGCAGTGAAAGTAAGGGCAAAATCATCTACTCTGTTAAAAATGTAGATTAGACAGAGAATATTCTAGAAAATTACTGTGAACCATAATATTTTACAATCCCTCAGAAACACCTGTTTTCTAATTAAATTTACAATTTAAAAAAAATTAAAATGTTTGCAGGGCATTTTCACTGAGAAATAAAATGTCTTCCAAATAAATGTCCCTCCACATTTTATGTATTTTCAATGTGATCATATCTACCCTAATTTCAAATTTACAAAAACCTATCTTCAAAAGTGAGTGAAAATATCATTAGAAAATGTAGAACATGCTAGAAGGCTGTTATAGGATAATCTATGTGAATTTAGGCTCTAATTTAGTAAATTTAGTAAAAACCTGATACTCTCCATTAATTTTTCTCTACTGTAAGCAATGTTTCTTGTTTCAAAACTTGACAAAGAAGGAAATATCCATTATATGGCAATATATGTATAGTCTATTTCCTTTTATCTGCATTTTGGGGAATGTTGGAGAGGAGGGAGAGAATATACATTGAAATATGTAATAAAACAATCATTAAATTATATAAACATGTAGTATTGAAAAAATGAAAATATAAATAATGCACAACCTCCTATATAGTAATATGCTAGAAATTAACTTAATTTGGATTAATTAATTATTTAATGGAAGAATGAATAACTAAATTCAGGAAATAGTTTAAAAATTAATTATTGAGCATGCTTACAAGATATTGAGTCCAAAATGTAAGGTTTATATAGATTATTATGCCTTATATTATATCCTGCTTAATAACACTTAATTCAGAGACTTAAATATATTTTATATGCAAATAATTTGAAAATCTTTAGTGCTATAGAAATGGTAGATACTTATACTTATTAATAATTGTATTATCATTGTTCTTACTGTTTTTACCAGCCAATAAGTTTCTATATTCTTCTCCAACTTGTGCTGATTCAGCTTTTACCTATGTTAAAATTTTCCCCAAATCAAAGTATTGCTAATATAATATCAGAATGAAATGGAAATACACATACCATACATACACAAAATGTGTGTTATAACTATGTTGTATTTATATAATTTGTGTATAAATATTTAGTTATTTTGATCAAGGGATTAACAAGGAATGGCATTTTGCTTCATATGCACCTCTCTCATCTTCTTTCCTGGGGAAGTATTATTTAGCATTATTATTATCAAATAGGGGAAATAGAAAAAAGAAATATCAATTCCCTACTGACCCACATAACTAATGTGTTCTTTTTTTAATTTAAATTATTAATTGATATAATGCATTGAGAGCATTTTTAATCCATTACCTTCTGTTTTTAAATCAGTACTGTGGGTAGCTAGGTGGCTCCATGGATTCAGAGCCAGGCCTAGAGATGGGAGGTCCTGGGTTCCAATCTGGATGCAGTCACTTCCTAGCTGTATGACCCTGGCCAAGTCACTTAGCTCCCATTTTCTATCCCTTACCACTCTTCTTGCCTTGGAACCAATATATACAATATTGATTCTAAGAAAGAAGGTAAGGGTTTAAAAAAAAAAGATAAACCAAAATCAATACTTTGTATTAGTTTCAAGGCAGAAGATTAGTAAGGACTAGACAATGGTGGTTAAGTGACTTGCCCAGGGTCACATAGCTAGCAAGTATCTGAATACATATTTGAACTCATGACCTCCCACATCTAGGCCTGGCTCTCAAACCACCAAGCTACCTAGCTTTCCCCTGAAATTATTTGTAATGATGAAGAGTAGACTTTAGCCATTGACGTGTTGAACACTCAAACCACTTTTTTTTTTTATGAATAGAGAATATCAAATTTCACTCTGGTTATTATTTAATTTCCTATTTTTTTAAGCCCTTACATTCTGTTTTGAAATTGATAGTGGGTATTGGTTCCAAGGCAGAAGAGTGGTAAGGGCTAGGCAATGGGGGTCAAGTGACTTGCCCAGGGTCACACAGCTGGGAAGTGTCTGAGGCCAGATTTGAACCTAGGACCTCCCATCTCTGAGTCTGGCTCTCAATCCACTGAGCCACCCAACTTCCCCCTATTTAATTGACTATTAAATAAAGCATTTTATTCAGAATAAAATACCATCTAAATGGAGCAGTGGATAGAGGAGGAAACCTAGAGTTAGGGAGAACTGAGTTCAAATCTGGCTTAGATACTTATTAGCTGTGTGACTCTGGGCAAGTTTACTTAACACTACTTACTTCAGAATCTTCATATATAAAAATGAGTTGAAGAAGGAAATGAAAAACCATTTTAGTATTGTTGCTAAGGAAATCCCAAAGAGGGTTGTCAGACCTGTCTGAAATGCCGGGACAACAAATAATAGCTAAAAGACAGATTTGTACTCGGATCCAACATATAACTTTAGGAAACTTACGTGTCTGTAACATAACTGGACCCACATTTTAGGAAAATTCCTTTATTGGCTGAATGGAGGATGTATTGGAATGGAGAGAGACTTGGGACACATAGATTCAATAGCAGATTATTGCAATAATCCAGGCATGAAATCACGAGGGTCTGTATTAGAGTAGTAGCTGTGTCAGGAGAAATAAGAGGAAAAAAATATACATATATATGAGGGATTTTGTGAAAGTGAAATCAACAAGCCTTGGGAATATACTTGGGGCAGGGTGAGACATGGGATAATTATCCAGGATAATTTAAGGTACAATCCTTTGAGACTGGGAGGATAATGTTTCTCTCTACAATATTAAGGAAGGGGTACTTCTGGGAGTAATTTTAGGGGAAAAGGTAATTCCATTTTGTATACATTGAATTTAAGGTGTCTACTGGAAATCTATTCTGAGATGTTTAAAAGGCAATTATAGATTTTCCAACACATAATTTGGGGCAGGAATGGGAAATTTGAGAATGATTAGTTTAAAGATGTTGATTAAATTTTTGGGAGCGGATGAGATCATCAAATGAAGTAATATATATTAAGAGAGAGAGAGGAGAGGAGATACTTAGAACAGAACCCCGAGGACAAAGATTCTAGCATTTTTTTCTTTTGTTTCATTAGCACCTGACACATCATGCATGTTTTTTGATTGATTTATATTCCAAATTCATGAAGTGGCTTAACAGTTTAGTAAATGTATATTCTTCTTCCTCCTCCTCCTTCTTCTTTTCTGTACACTCTGCCTCTCTGTCTTGCTTTGAAAATGTATGCTTGAAAAGATTGTTCTGCAAGAGAAGACCTTTCATACTTTAGATATTTCTTGGGAAAGTTAATGGAGAACATAAGATAACATAGGAAGAGAAAATGTGGAATAATTTTTCATCTTCAACAATGGATGAAACGCTCACACTGAGGAGATAACAGATCCAATGAGGTATATAGCCTAAGATGTAAATGAGATCTATTGTCATTCTTGAGTAATAGTCTTTCCAATAAGATTTTTTTAATTGTGAAATTATTTTGGATTTAGGAAACAAAAATGTCATCCTATATAATATATTTGTACAGCATTGAATCTAATTTTGGACCATTTATTCATTTACCCCCTCCCCCATTTTATACAGTAATTTTAGTATTTTTTATGATAGTATTAGTGATCACTACTTAACAATGTGAATCAGGCTTATTCAAATAAAGACTCAATATTCAAAATGCCTGCTTCTTATGAAACTACCAAATAGGGTAATTGATTGCTGAGGATCATGTTTTGAAATGCTTTCAAGTTTTATAACCATAAAAGAATGAAAGATAAATTAAAGAACATCAAAACACAGGTGGAATATTGACAAAAGAAAACTATAACTGAAATATTTTTCCAGGATCCTCTGAGAAGCAAAAATAAAAATTCTCATTCTAATTCCAGTATCATAGAATCCTTCCTCTTCTATGTGTTCCTAGGCACTAAATAGAAATTAATATTACATTACAACTCTACTATGGACTATATACATTTTGAATATGTCAATGGAATCCAGCCATCACATTTTACTTTATAGGGTAAAAACAAATTGTATTAGAACTGTCTATTTTAAATTCTACATAACTGCCAACTATAGAATAAGATTCTGAGACTTTTTTTAAACCTAGATCTTCAGAGAGAAGTCAACTCAGGATTGTTTATTCAATTTTAACCATTAATGATTTAAATATGGCCAAAAGTTTAGAATTATATTCAGATGAAATGAATACTATTCAACCCTCAAATGTGAAAAATACAGCTTGAAATTTAAGAAGAAAACCAATTTTATTTCCTGTCAGATCCAATTCTACCTGAGACTGAAAGTCTCAAGAAGAAGAAAAAAAATTCTGAAAATAGCTTTTCTGATAAAAAATGCATTGGTTTGCATTTCATCATTTAAAGAGCAAAACTATTCTTTTAAAAAGTGAGAAACCATTTTATCTTTTCAATAATTTGTTACAATTTTAAAAATAATTCACTTGATACTAAAATATATTACTAAGTCTTTTCTGTGGAGTAAAGACATGAAGGGGGAAAATGACTACTTTAGATTGGGCCAGTGTTGGATTATGTCATAGCTTACATCTTCAAGGCCCTAAGCTAAATAGGCAAGTGCTATGCTATTCTCTTACCTTAATAGATAGGAACCCTGAATATTTCTCAACAAAATGATGAACCTCTAAATTTTGATACTCTTCCGACTACTTTTTCTCTGATTCCCTCAAATCTTCTGTCTACATTAGTTTGCCTTGTATTTGTTCCTTGATTAATTCAATTCAATCTATTGGTCTTCACCATACTAATGTGGTAGCTGTCAGCTAACCAAGCCCCATAAAATCATTGAAAGCTAAAGAATTCTTATAATGTTACATCTGCTGTGATCTCTTTTAAAGTCTGAGCACCTACATGACATAATTGATGGAGTGCCAGACCTGAAATCAAGAAGACTCATCTTCCTGAGTTCAAATCTGTCCTCCAACACTTACTAACTGAGTGACTCTGGTAAAGATGCTTAACTCATCTGTTAAATGAAGTAAAGAAGGAAATGCCAAATCACTCCAATATATTTACCAAGAAAACCTCAAATGGAGGAACAAGAATTGAACATAACTGAAAGGAATAAACAAATACTTACATGGTTGAAAAGAATTTGAAGGATCGTTTCAAGAAATGTCATACTGGCCTTTCTCAATCAATATTATTTGGATACTACTTGAATTTGTGAATAGATTGTTAATAACTTAGTTACCTGTATGTTCCCCACTGAAAAACATTAAGGAGGTTTAGAAATATTCCTTTTTTAAAATCCTTGCTTTCTGTCCTAAAAACAAAGTAAGACAGAGGTTTGAAGGCTAGGCAACTAGAGTTAAATGACTTGCTTGGGGTCTTATAGGTGGGAAATATTTGAAGCCAAATTTGAACCCAGGTCCTCCTGACTTCAGAACTGGCACCTTATACACCATGACGCTTTGCTGCCCTTAGTTCAGCAATATTCTCAAGCCAAGAGAATAATGCTGATCAGGAAACTTTCATTTCCTTCTTGAGATCTTATTGACAGTGAAATCAGACAGAAATAAGAAAGCATTGCTTTGAAAGTGGCCTGAAAGCTTGCTTTAACTAGATATATAAAACTAAGTTTTAGCTGTGGCTTGAAACATATAATTTGCATTTTTTTCAATGATACATTGGGTGCTGCCTATCAGAGGCCAGTCCTAGCATGAACCAGCTATGTGTTCCACATTAATAAAGCCCAGGGATGATTAATGTGATTGCCTATGCTTGATGATGTTCATTATGCAAATGTTACATACATCGACTTCCAGGTTAAGATGGCTGCAGCATAGAAGCAGGACTCACTCTCCTCACCACTGACCAATATATGATGCCTCAAAAGGACAAAAAAGCCAAGTTCAGATGAATTAAGCAACTCCATAGTAGGGTGCAGCACTGAAGGCATGTGGGATTTGGGAATTTCCATGCTATGATGGGGTGAAATAATTCCCACCAAAACACAAGCTAATCAACCCTCCCCCACCCCACCTACAATGTCAGAGTCAGAGTCAGCCCCTCACAATCAGAGCCAGCGAGGGTAAATCTCTAGGTTTTTGGCAGCTGATTAAGAACACCAGAGACTTACCCCTGAGAGCAGCTAGAATTGAGACCCTAGGAGGTTGAAGAGTGTTAACCTTGGGTACTAAGATAAAGCAGAGAGGAGCAGCACACAGTAGAAGCTGCAGAGACTTGAAAAGTAAACTCAGGCAAAAACTGCTCCATAGCTCAATACACAGAGAACCTGCCCTTCTCACTCAGACTTCTGGCTGGGAAGGGAAGTAAAAACAAGCATAGCAATGGCTAACAAAAGCCCCCCAAATACAACCTTCAACCACCCAAAAGAATAAGAGAAATGCACTGACCCTGAATAATTTTATGGTGAAAAAATCCAGACTACAGAGGAAACAGGAGAGGACAACAAACAAGTAAACACATCCAAACATTCCCAAAACATGGAAATTTGTCACAAGCTCTTATAGAGTTCAAATCTGATATTATGAGTATGTGAATTGAATTAATATGTCTACCCAGATATATATTTTATAACAATTTATTAGAAAGGGTAGACAATCATAAATTTAAGTCTCATCATTCCTCTAATTAACCTGACAATGAGGTGCCTATCATGCAAGTCTCTTCCTCCTTCCCAATTATCTGCCGCTCTGTTCCCACTTCTTCCTTTCTTCATTCTCTTCTACTCCAAAAGCCCAAAAGCCTTGACTTTTATTCACATAAAGCACATACACTGATGCAAACCTGGTGTAAAACTGTGTTATGTGAGGATTGTTGACAGACAGGTCAAACTACTGGGGGGTGGGGGGGATGAACTTCCTTGACACATGAGAAAGATGGAAAAGATTTAGCAAGAAAAGTGGGAAATAGTTCAAGAAGAAAATACATTTAAAAGACAGAAACTCCCAATTGGAAAAAGAAGGCCAGAAAGCAAATTAAACGATAAGCAAATTGGAGACCAAAATTAAACAACTGGAAGCCATGAAAAACAAGATAGACCAAAATGAAAAGGAAAATCAAAAGATTATAGCAGAAAACCAGTCTTTAAAGACCGGAATTGGGCAAGTAGAAGCCAATGATCTCACAAGATAGCAAGAATTAAAAAGCAAAGTCAAAAGAGTGACAAAATAAAAGGAAACATGAAATATCTCGCTGAAAAAATTAATGACCTTGAAAACAGATCTAGAAGAGACAATTTGAGAAGTATTCATCTACCTGAAAACCCAGAAAAAAACAGAAACCCTGACATCATACTACAAGAAATTATCCAAGAAAACTGCCCTGATGTTCTTTAACAAGAGAGCAAAATAGACATTGAAAGAATCCATAGATCACCCTCTACATTAAATCCTCAAAAGACTAACCCCAAGAATATAATTGCCAAATTCAAGAGCTTCCACGCAAAGGAGACAATTTTAAAAGAAGTAAGAAAGAGACAATTCAGATATCAAGGAGCACAAATCAGGATTACACAGGTTCTGGCAGCCTCCACAATAAAGGACATCAGTGCTTAGAATATGATATGCAGAAAGGCAAGAGAATTGGGTATATGACCAAGGATCACCTACCCATCAAAACTGACTTCTATACATATATGGGCATTCAACAAAATAGAAGATTTCCAAATATTTGTAAAGAAAAGACCAGAACTAAGTGGAAAGTTTGCTATCCAAACACAAAAATCAAGAGAAACATGAAAAGGTAAATAAGAGAGGGGGAAAAAATTAATTTTCTTCTTGAAGGGTTTCAGTAAGAACAAATTGTTTATATTCCTATGTGGAAAAATGTTATTTGTAACTCTCAAAAATTGTATTCACTATTATAGTAATTAAAGGAATTATTGATAGGTAGAGATTGACCTAATTAGTGGTCTATGATGACATGCAAAAAGAAAAAAGAAAAGGAGGGGGAGAAGATAGCACCAAGAGAATCTTAAAGAAGAGAATTAGGATAATCTATAACACAAAGAGGCACATGGGAATTGGAGGGGAAGAATAATATTATAAGAAGAAGAGAAGGGGGTGTTAAACCTTACTCTCAGTGGAATAAGTTCTGAGAAGGAAGAGCAGTTAGATCAATTGTGGTATCAAATTCTATCTTACCTTACAGGGAAATGAGAAGGGAAAAGCCAAGCTGGTGAGTGGGGTAGGGAGGACAAAAATCAGGGAAAGAGAGGGGGAGGAGGGAATTTAATATATCCTAAAAATAAGAGGGGAACTAAGAAGGAGACAGTAGAAATGGAAGTAAAATAAGGGTGGGTATTAGGGGGACTGAATAAAAGCAAACCACTGGTTTAAAAGGAAATAGTGAAAGAAGAAAGGACAGAAATAGGAGAGGACATCAGAACGTTGGTGAATACACAGGTGGTAATTATAACTCTGAATGTGAATGTGATGAACTCACTCATAAAACAGAAGCAAAGCAGAGTGGATTAGAAACCTAAGTCCTACCATATGTTTTCTACAGGAAACACACATGAGGCATGTAGAAACACATTGGGAAAGGTAAAGGGTTGGAGCAAAATCTATTGGGCTTAAACTGAGAAAAACAAGACAAGAATTACAATCATGATTTTTTACAAAGCCAAAGTAAAAATAGATCTGATTAAAAGAGATAGGTAAGGTAACTATATCCTGGTAAAAGGCAGTATAGACAATGAGGAAATATCAGTATTCAACATGTATGCATCAAATGATATGCATATGCATCCAAATTTCTAAAAGAGAAACTAGTGGAGTTTAAGGAGGAAAATATAGTAAAACCATACTAGTGGGTGACCTGAACCTTCCTCTATCAGATCTTGATAAATCAAATGAAAAATAAACAAGAAAGAGTTAAGAGATGTGAATGAAATCTTATAAAAATTTGAGTTAATATATATGGAGAAAAAAATAAATAGGGACAAAAAGTAATGCATCTTTTTTTTCAGCAGCACATGATACATTCACAAAGATTGACCATTTAGTAGGGCATAGAAAAACATTGCAATCAAGTGCAAAAGAGCAGAAATAATAAATGCAAGCTTTTCAGATTTTAATGAAATAAAATAAAAATTAGTAAGGGTACAAGGTAAGGTAAATTAAAAAAATTTAATTAGAAATTAAATAATATGATTGCCAAAAATCAGTAAAAGAACAAATCATAGAAACAATGAATAATTTCATTGAAGAAAATTACAATGATGAGACATCCTTTCAAAATCTATGAGATGCAGCCAAAGCAGTACTCAGGGGGAAATTTATATCTTTGACTGCATATATTAACAAATTAGGGATAGCAAAGATCAATGAATTGGGAGTGCAAATTAAAAAAAAAAATAGAAAGCAAACAAATTAAAAATCAGCGGATGAAAACTAAATCAGAGATCCTAAAAATTAAAGGAGAAATTAATAAAATCAAAAGCAAAAGAACTATTGAATTAATACATAATACTAGAAGCTGGTACTTAAAAAAACAAATAAAATAGAGAAAGTACTGATCAGTCTAATAAAAAAAGGAAAAAAAGAAAACCAAATTAACAGTATCAAAGTTTAAAAGGGAGACCTCATCTCTAATGAAGAGGAAATTAAGGCAATCATTAAAAATTATCTTGCCCAATTATGTACCAATAAATATGACAATATATGTGATATGGATGAATATTTACAAAAATACAAATTTCCTAGATTAGCAAAAGAAGAAATAGAATACTTATATTATCCCATATCAGAAAAAGAATTTGAACAAGCCATTAAAGGACTCACTAAGAAAAAGTCTCCAGGGCCTGATGGATTCACATGTGAATTCTATCAAAATATTCAAATAAAAATTAATCCCAATACCATATTAACAATTTGACATAATAAGCAAAGAAGTTCAACCAAATTCCTTTTATGACACAAATATGATACTGATTCCAAAACCAGGTAGATCAAAAGCAGAAAGGAAAACTGCAGGCCAATCTCCTCAATGAATATAGATGCAAAAATCTTAAATAGAATACTAGGAAAAAGACTCCAGCTAGTCATCATGAGGGTTATTCATTATGATCAGGCAGGATTTATACCAGAAATGCAATGATGGTTCAATATATTTGGCAAAATATTGGAAAATGAAGGAATGACTTTCAATTGAGTAATGACTGAACAAATTGTGGTATCTGTTGGTCATGGAATACTATTGTGCTAAAAGGAATAATGAAGTGGAGGAATTCCATATGAAGTGGGATGACCTCCAGGAACTGATGCAGAGTGAAAGGAGCAGAAACCAGGGGAACATTATATACATTCACTGCGGTACAATTGAATGTAATAGAATTCTCTCCTAGCAGCAATACAATGATACAAGACAATCCTGAGGGACTTATGAGAAAGAATGCTATCCACATTGAGAGGAAGAACTGTGGGAATAGAATTACAGAAGAAAAATAACTGCTTGATCACATGGGTTGATGAGGCTATGATTGGGGACATAGAATCTAAACAATCTAGTGCAATTATCAATAATATGGAAATAGTTCTTGATCAATGATACATGTAATACCCAGTGGAATTACATATCAGCTATGGTGGCTTTTGGGGAGAGGAGGGAAGAGAAAGAACATGAATCATGTTACCATGGAAAAATATTCTAAATTAATTAAATATTTTTTTTCAATTCAAAAAAATGTTCCATGCATAAAAAAGTTAATAAAGGTGATCTGAGATATTTAGGAATCCTGATCTCTTCCACATGAATGTGTAGCCAACATTGAGTATTCTACCAGCCTCAATAATCATTATTTCCATTTCCTCACCTATTCTTTTCTCATTTATTTCCATTATTGTTTTTCATTCCACCACACAACTCAGATCACTCTTGTCAAGTTTACTGATAATCAAGTGAAAAAATTAACAAATACCAATGATATTAGAGACATCTATGTGGTTCAATAGATTGAGCACTGGACTTGGAGTCAGGATGATCTAAGTTCAAATACAGCCCCAGTCACATAACAGTTCTATAACCTTATCAAGTCACTTAATCCATGTTTGACTCAGATTCTTCAGATGTCAAATGAAGATAATAATAGCATCTACCTCCTGGTTTTGCTGTGGGTCAAATTACATAATATTTGTAAAGCACTTAGTACAATGATTGGCTAAAAGTAGATGTTATTACAAATGCCATGGTTTTTGTCATGCTATTAACAATGCCATTGTTGTTTATTATTTATTGAAGCAATTTATATTAATATAAATAATTAATATTACTATAATAATATTAAGCTCATATTACTTTCCTCAGAGAAATCCAAATCCATTCCAATGTACTTGAATTCAGGTAACACTACAGTTGTGGCAGCCCAAATGGATGGGAGGAATATGTAGAGCATGGGTTGGGTCATCCATAAACTCTGGAGTAGGGTATTAGGCCTGTGGATGTTGACTGGCATCATTGGCTACTCACAAGTAGGGGAAGGTTACAACAGAAGGACAGAGTCTGTTTCTCTTGAATATTTTATGACTTTTTAAGAGGAATGGGGGAATTACATAGGTAGCAAAATGGCACCGATGTTCTTGTGTCATTTGTATACAATGGCAGGAGATGTTATGGTGTCAAATTGTATTCTTCATGACTTTGATACGCAATATTTTCTGCTTCCTGTGTGATAATGATGTGTGCTATATGCCACTATTCCTGTATAATAACTATTTTGTGTATAGTCTGTTTCTCCACATTATATGTTTGTTCACTATTTTGCATTGTTATGCAATGATATATGTTATGTATCACATTGGATTTGTTATTAGTCTCATCAACATGGAATCTAGAGACCCCAGAACTTGCACTTCTTCCCTCTTCCCTGAATTGTTGTCATATTATTTGTTATGTGTAATTCTGATGTTAGTGATATATTTGAGGGAGGACTTGTAAATAGATTTTGCTAGGATCAAATGAGATAATATTCATAAAACACTTAGTCCAATACCTGAGATATAGAAAATGTTTAATAAATGCTCGTGCTACTAATAATATATCTAGCATTAGGAATTTTAAAATTTATCTCAGGCCTCACATTATGCCTATGATTTGGGTATTATTATCCTCAATTTTGGCAGTTATGTGATGCAGTATAAAGAATGATGGGTCTGGAGTCAGGAAGACTTTAATTCAAAGATAGTCTCAGGTATTTACAGGCTGTATGACCTTGGATAAATCTTTAAACCCAGTTGATGTCAGTTTTCTCATCTGTAAAATGAGCTGTAGAAAGAAATGGCAAACCACTTCAGTATCTTTGCCAATGAAACACCAAAGGAATCATGAAAAGTAAGACATGTCTGAACAACAATACTCCTTACTTTAAAAATATGGAAAGTGATTGTACATAGCCTTTTTAAAAATTAATTTAAGTTTTTTGCATGACCTTTTAAAATTGTGTAATTAATTATTTTTCACAAATTAATTTTTCCTTTGAAATCTTCAGTTTATATTTAGCAAAGAATCTGGAGTCTCATATCATAATTTAGCAATACACTGTTTATTCCCATGTCTCTTAGTTTTTAGAACTCAATAGACCAGCTGCCAATGGAGAAAGCAACTTCTCCTTTGCTCAGGAAGTATCCTATTACTTTGTGATCCAGAGGCTCAAGACTCAATTTCTTTTTGGAAATGGATTCCCTTAAATGCCTTTATATATCCTATGCTGTCTTCATCAGTCTGTATTTCATCGTTGGACCAGCAAAAAAACATTTACTTATTGTTACTTCCTATATTAAATAACTTAGGGGACATTTCTCATTAGAGGCCTTTATTTAAATGGCTTACCACATTCAAATTGACTTCAACTTGATTCCCCAGGGTGTAGGAAATGTAAGTGAGACTGTGGACTAGCATTTCACCATGCCAAAGAAAGCATAAAAGAGTGTAAGTCACCTCTACATGCTTTTTATGTACCCAGAGAGAATCAGAGGGAAGATGTTAAATGGAATGGAAGATGCTAAAAACCATCTGTCAACACCACTTGGATCATGGGGAGCACCACATGTAAGGAGAAATATTATTTCTTTGCCTTTTGAAGTTTCTGGAAATAAATTCTGGTTCTGATGGGGTGGGAGTATTTGCTAACTCTCAACAACCCAGTCTGATGCAAAGAAAAAAATAGCTTTCAGTACCCTAGAAGTCATGTGAAAATTCACTAGTAATTGGATGAATTATTCTTAAAAAGGCCAATTCTAAATTCTCTGATGAACCCTTTAAATATTTAAAATAATGTCATGACATTAAGTCAGAAAGATCTAGATTCTAGCCCTACTTCTGATGCTTAACAACTCTAAATCTTCTGGAAGTCATTTAGTCTCAATATTCCTTAGACATTTTCATAAGACACACACCAAGTCACAGACTGATGTGATATCTCTTTCAAAGGGGATGCTGAACTTCTGGTTTCCTGAATTAAAGAATTCATAGAGTTTTGGAATATAAAATTGCCTCAGAGGTGATCCATTCTAGTCTGGACTTTTTTTAGATCAGGAAACTGAGGCCTTAAAAAGTTAAATGATTTGCCAAAAGTGACATGTGACATCATCCCTCTGGCCCTGCAGCCAGTGTTCCCTCCTTCCACTGTATTTGTATCTTTTACATATTTGCAGAGCCTAACTATGTTATAGCCCAATTTTTAAAAAAGAATAATATGCATTCATCATAATTTTTGTATTTTGACAAGAAACAAAATAAGGAACATAACCCTAATTTTCTCCAATTGCTGTTGTTTTATGAAAATTTAACAATTGACTATAAAGCTAGCTAGAGCTGTCTCCAGCAGACTCCTGATTAAACATAGTAGTAATGTTTCAATTAAAGTTGGGCATAATAAATACACAGACTCCTCAAATAGTAAATTTAGATATGGAAGAAATCTTGGCACTCATTGAGTCTTCCCATTTAAAAAAGAATGTAGCAGATAAACTCATTAAATGACTTGATCATCTTATAGGTAATAAGTAGTACATTTGGGATTTCATCTTAGGTCCTCTGAATTCATTAAATTACACATGCAAAATATAGCTAGAAAAGTAATTTTAAAGTAGATTGTTGATGGTTTTGAAAGTTTGAGGAAGCAAGAACTTTTTATCCACTTTTTATCCTCTTCTAATGTATTTTTACTTTAAAGAAAAAACTCTCTCTTAAGAATTATCTTTGTTTTCTTTCCCAACCCGGCCCCTCTATGGTCTCACTAAAGATGAGTATTACGGAATGATAACTAGACGTTCCTGCTTAACCTAAATAAATGTAAAATTAAAAGAGAGAGAACAATCCATGAGTATAATTCCCTCTATCTTTGCAGAAAACAATTCATCTCTGACTATGTACAAGGGAGAACTTGAAATGTGTCTTTTACTAGAAGTCTTCCCCAAACACTCTTAATTCTAGTACCTTCCCTTTATTTATTATTCCCTATATATTCTCTGGTTCCTTTCATCAATATGTAATTTCTTTCCTTATCTCTTTCAATTAAGTCACTTTTTACTTTTTCTTTTTCTGAAATCATAATTGCTATCTTTGCTTTTTTAACTTTAGGTGAAGTAGAGTAGATTTTACTCCTGCCCTCCCTACTTTAAATAACTTTCTTCTAGAAAGCATTGTAAGATTCTGACTTTAATCCACTCTGCTATCCTCTTCTGTTTTACAGGTATCGACTAAATGGTTTAAAGTCCTTGGCTCAAAAATCAAAAATCTAAGGTTCAAGACATATAATTCTTAATATTAATTAGAATATGATGGTCATTTCATACCTTATAGTTATTGTTCTATCTTCCTATCTGGAATATAGCTGGTGGGTTACAGATTCTTATAGTTAAGATTTTGATGTGTCTTGATTTAAAGCAGGCCTTTACAGTCATGATCTGTACATCATCACACCATACCAACTTCCCACAACCTTTGTCTTGCTTTCCTTTTTTTATTTATTTATTTCCTTTATTTCTTGTCATCTGCTCTTAGAATGTAAGCTCTGGGCAAACAAAAACTCACTTGCTTGCTTATATATTTGTATCCCCAATATCCATCATATTTATTTAAAATATTCATATTTCTATGTTTCTACTCTTCTCTCTCCTTTTCTCTGTCTCTATTTCTTTCTCTGCCTCTCTCTCTCTTATAAAAGGAAAAACACTGTATAAGGAAATTTGAAAAGCAAGAGATTCCCTTATGTCCCAGAAGCAGTGAAAGAACCAAATATAGGAAAGGCTCTGGATAAACCAAGTGTCATTCAAATAGCCCTGTTCTTTAGGGTTTGCCTTACCTTGATTTTTTTTTTCTATTGGAATGGATAATAAAGCTTTTTTTCATTCTGCTTGCACATACTAGCTGTTTACTATTTGTGGGAGCTTGTTGCAAGAATTTGAATTTTACAAGGGGTGACTATGTCCCAAGTGAGGAAAGCAGTAGCTATTATTATTGTGGCTAAATTATTTTCTTATTTCAGAGTTAAAGAGATAATTACACTATTGAAATAATTAATGTGAATATTTTGATTTGAGGAAGGGCTTAAGGGTGAATTGATTCAATTTGGTTGATAGTGAAATTTAGATAAGTGAACAAATGAGCATTCCTTGTGAATTATTATTTAATAACTAGCTCATATAAACTGTATGACACAAGATTGCTCTACTCTTTGATCCTCAACTCTTCTCTTGTCAAGAAATAGAAAATTTTATTGAAAATGGGTTTATAATTATCAAATAAAGCATCATAAAAGTATTTGGTGAATTTAATTATGATAGATAGATAGACAGACAGATAGATAGATAGATAGATAGATAGATAGATAGATAGATAGATAGATAGATAGATAATTCAGGCAAACAACCTAGACATTTTCCCTCTTAAATCCTTGAAGTAGTAGCCGCATCATTTCTCAAAGTCCTTTTTTCTCTTTAGGAACTTCAAGCATTTTTGAGAAGGTGATCCATAATTACATACTTCAAAGCAGGTTGCTCATAAATCAGTCTGGACAGCCAATTTGGTGACCCTGGACAAGTATTTAACTGTTTTCCCTGATCCATTCACTCATTTCAAATTTGTCTCAGCTCAAGTCCCTCAGGACATTTTTTTCCATCTTTCCTTCAGAGACCCTCTAGAGTTGGAGAAGTCTAGACCTCTACAGTCTCCTTCTTTGATTCTTCTCCTCTGGAATTTCTAATTCTGAAAGTCCCTGTATCAATAATGCTCACTTGAAACATGGTCCATGCGTGATTCCTCGGTGACTTCTCTGCCTTTACAGAAGTGTCATGTTTAAACTGCTGATACTTTCCCACATCTTACCTTGTCTTTAGATTTATAATTTCCTCCCTAGAAGCATCATTTGAAGAAGGAATTATACTAGTGATCCTTATTTCAAAACTGGCCAATTCTATGATTTCCTAGACTAGTTCCCCACATTTCTGCTATTGACTCATTCTCCACACATATGTCAACTGCTTTTTAAGTATGTTTTCCCTCATTGGAATGGGATAGGTAGTGACTAAACTTAGTGTCTGGCATGTAATAAACTCTTCAAAAAAACAAAAAAACGAAAAAACGAAAAACAACACCTTACCTTCTGTTTTAGAATCAAGAGGAAGGGGGAAAAAAGTAAAAACAACAAAAAAAAATAAATTAATAAAGATAAATTTTAAAAGAATCAATACTAAATGTTGGTTTTTTTTTAATTTGGTCAATTTCAAACATTATTCCTTGGTTACAAAAAATAATTTTCTATTCCCCCCCTTCCCCCTCCCTTCCTGTAGCCAACGCACATTTCCATTAGGTATTACATGTGTCCTTGATCAGAACCTATTTCCATGCTGTTGATGTTTGCACTAGGATGTTCATTTAGAGTCTACATCCATAATCATATCACCATGGGCCCATGTAATCAAACAGATTTTTTTCTTCGGTGTTTTTACTTCTACAGTTTTTCCTCTGAATGTAGATAGTGATCTTTCTTGTAGATCCCTCTGAGTTGTTCAGGATCACTGCATTTCCACTAATGTAAAAGTCCATTAAATTTGATTGTACCATAGTATATCTGTCTCTGTGCACAATGTTCTCCTGGTTCTGCTCCTTTTGCTCTGCATCAGTTGCTGGAGGTCATTCAAGTTCATATGGAATTTCTCCGGTTTATTATTCCTTTGAGCAAAATAGTATTCTATCACCAACCCAATTTGTTCAGCCATTCTCCAATTGAAGGGCATCCCCTCATTTTCCAATTTTTTGCCACCACAAAGAGCACAGATATGAATATTTTTGTACAAGTCTTTTTCCTTATTATCTCTTTGGGGTACAAATCCAGCAGTGCAATGACTGGATCAAAGTGTAGAGAGTCTTTTAGCGCCCTTTGGGCATAGTTCCAAATTACCCTTGGGAATGGTTGGATAAATTTACAACTCCAACAGCAGTGAATTAATGTCCCAACTTTGCCACATTCCCCAGCATTCATTAATTTCCATTGATTTCATGTTAGCCAACCTACTAGGTGTGAGTTGATTCCTCAGAGTTGTTTTGATTTACGTCTCTCTTATTATAAGAGATTTAGAACACTTTTTCCTATGCTTATTAATAGTTTTGATTTCTTTGACCGAAAATTGCCTATTCATGTCCCTTGAACATTTATCAATTGGAAAATGGCTTGATTTTTTGTACAATTGATATAGCTCTTTGTAAATTTGTGTAATTAGACCTTTGTCACAGGTTTTTTGTTATGAAGATTGTTTCCCAATTCGTTACTTCCCTTCTAATTTTGGTTACATTGGTTTTGTTTGTACAAAAACTTTTCAATTTGATGTAATCAAAATTATATATTTTACATTTTTTGACTTTTTCTAAGTGTTGCTTGGTTTCAAAAATCTTTTTCTTTCCCAAAGGTCTGAAATGTATACTATTCTGTGTTCACCTAATTTACTTATAGTTTCCTTCTTTATATTAAGGTCATTCACCCATTCTGAGTTTATCTTGGTGTAGGGTGTGAGATAATGATCCAAAGCTAATCTCTCCCACTCTGTCTTCCAATTTTCCCAGCAGTTTTTATCAAATAGTGGATTTTGTCCCAAAAGCTGGGGTTTTTGTGTTTCTCATAGACTGTCTTGATGAGGTCACTTACCCCAAGTCTATTCCATTGATCCTCCTTTCTGTCTCTTAGCCAGTACCAAATTGTTTTGATGACCACTGTTTTATAATATAGTTTGAGATCTGGGACTGCAAGGCCACCTTCCTTTGTATTTTTTTTTTAATTATTTCTCTGGATATCCTTGATCCTTTGTTCTTCCAAATGAACTTTGTTATGCTGTTTTCTAATTCAGTAAAAAAAAAAAGTTTTTTGTTAGTTTGATTGGAATGACACTAAATAAGTAAATAAGTTTGGTAGGATGGTCATTTTATTATGTTAGCTTGTCCTATCCATGAGCAGTTAATGTTTTTCCATTTGTTTAGATCTATTTTTAATTATATGGATAGTGTGTTCATATAGTTCTTGTGTTTGTCTCAGAAGATAGATTCCCAAGTATTTTATATTGTCTAGGGTGATTTTAAATGGAATTTCTCTTTCTAATTCCTGCTGCTGAGATATGTTGGAGATATATAGAAATACTGATGACTTATATGCGTTTATTTTGTATCCTGAAACTTTGTTGCAGTTGCTGATTATTTCCACTAGCTTTTTAGTTGATTCTCTAGTATTCTTTAAGTAGACCATCATATCATCCACAAAGAGCGATAGCTTGGTCTCCTTATTGCCTATTTTAATACCTTCAATTTATTTTTCTCTCTAATTGCTACTGGTAGTGTTTCTAGTACAATCTTAAATAATAATGGTGATAATGAGTATCCTTGTTTCACTCCTGATGTTATTGGGAATGCATCTAGTTTATCCCCATTGAAGATGATTTTGGCTGATAGTTTTAGATAAATCCTATTTATTATTTTTTAAGAAAGACCTTTCTATTCATATTCTTTATTGTGTTTTCAATCGGAATGAGTGTTGTATTTTGTCAAAGGGTTTTTCTGTGTCTATTGAGATAATCATGTGATTTTTGTTGCTTTCCTTGTTGATATGGTCGATTATGTGGATGATTTTCTTAATATTGAACCATCCTTGCATTCCTGGTATAAATGCCACATGGTCATAATGAATAACCATTGTGATGACTTTCTGGATTCTTTTTGCTAGCATCCTATTTAAGATTTTTCCATCTATGTTAATTAAGGAGATTGGTCTATAGTTTTCTTTTTCTGTTTTTGACCTGCCTTGCTTTGGAATCAGTATCATATTTATTTCTTAAAAGGTATTTGATAGAACTCCCTCTTCCTTATTATGTCAAATAGTTTGTATAGTATTGGGATTAGCTGCTCCTTGAATGTTTGACAGAATTCACTTGTGAATTCATCAGGCCCTGGGAATTTATTCTTGGGGAGTTCTTTGATGGCTTGCTCAATTTCTTTTTCTGATATAGGATTATTTAAGAATTCAATTTCTTCTTTTGTTAATCTTGGCAATTAATATTTTTTGCAAATATTCATCAATATCACCTAGATGGGCATACTTGATGCTATATAATTGGGCAAACTAGTTTTTAATGATTGTTTTAATTTCCTCTTCCTTGGAGTTGAGGTCTCCCTTTTCTTCTATGATACTTTTAATTTGCTCTTCTTCTCTTTTTTATTAGATTGACCAGTACTTTGTCAATTTTGTTTGTTTTTTCAAAATACCAGCTTCTAAGTCTTGCTTATCAGTTCAATAGTTCTTTCACTTTCAATTTTATTAATTTCTCCCTTAATTCTTAGGATCTCTAATATAATTTTCTTCTGAGGATTTTTAATTTGTTTGCTTCCAAGTTTTTTGATTTGCATGTCTAAGTCATTGACCTCTGCCCTCCCTAACTTGTTAATATATGAACTCAAAGATATAAATTTCCCCTGAGTACTGCTTTGGCTGCATCCCTTAGACTTTGAATGGATATCTCATCATTGTCATTTTCCTCAAGGAAATTATTAATTGTTTCTAAGATTTATTCTCAAACTAATTGATTTTGGTGAATCATATTATTTAATTTCCAATTAATTTTTGATTTGGCTTTCCATGTACCCTTTCAGAACATTATTTTTATTGTGTTATGATCTGAAAAGTTTGCATTTATTATTTATATTTTTCTGCATTTTTTACCATGTTTTATGACCTAGTACATGGTCAATCTTTGTGAATTTATCATGTGCTGCTGAAAAGAAGGTGTATTCCTTCTTGTCCCTATTTATTTTTCTATATATGTCTATTAACTCTAATTTTTCTAGGATTTCATTCACATCTTTTACCTCTTTCTCATTTATTTTTTGATTTGATTTATCTAAATTTGATAATGGTAGGTTCAGGTCTCCCACTAGTATAGTTTTACTATCTATTTATTCCTTCAGTTCCACTAGTTTCTCCTTTAGAAATTTGGATGCTCTACCACTTGGTGCATACATGTTGATTGCTGATATTTCTTCATTGTCTATACTCCCTTTTATCAGGATATATTTATCTTCCCTATCCCTTTTAATCAGATCTATTTTTATGTTGGCTTTGTCAGATATCAGTATTGCAAAGCCTTCCTTCTTTCTATCAGATGAGGCCCAATAGGTTTTGCTCCAACATTTAATTCTAACCTTGTGAGTATCTATCCACCTCAGGTGTGTTTCTTGTAGACAACATATGGTAGGATTTTGGATTCTAATCTATTCTCCTAATCATATATGTTGTATGGGTGAGTTCATCCCATTCACAGTATCCCATTTATCCCATTCATCCCATTCAAAGTAATGATTTTCACTTGTGTATTTCCCAGCATTTTGATATCCTCTCCTAGTTCTGTCATTTCTTCTTTTGCTATATCCTTTAAACCAGTGGTTTACTTTTAATCAATCCCCCTAATACCCTGCCTTAATATGCTTCCCTTTTTTTTCCTTGTTTTCTTTTTTCCTTGTTTTTTTAGGGTCTTTTAAGTTCCCTCCTCCCTCTCTTTCTCTACCCTTTTGTACTCCCTCCCCCTGCCCCCTTAGTTTTCCCTTCTCACTCTCCCTGTATGATTAGATAGAATTCAAGACCCCAATGGATCTAGATGTTCTTCCCTCTCAGAATTTGTTTTCACTGAGAGTAAGGTTTAAGTATTACCCATTAGCACTTTATTCCTCTCCTTCTTATAAGAATATTATTCCCGTCCCCTTCCCATGTGCATCTTTGTGTGATGAAGATTATCCTTTTTATTTTCTTCAAGTATCTCTTGGTGACATCTTCAATCCCCCCTTTTTCTTTTTTTTTTGCATATCATCTTATAGCACTAATTACCATGAACATTTCCTGTGAATGATTATTCTAATTACTATAATAGTGAATATAATTTTGAGAGTTACAAATAACATTTCCCCCATATATTAATATATTTAACTTGATCTAATTGTAGTCCTTAAAGAAGAAAGTTTGAATGAAAAAACACTTTCCCCTTTACCCTCTCTTTCTTATTTACCTTTTCATGTTTCTCTTGATCTTTGTATTTGGATATCACATTTTCCACCTAGTTCTGATCTTTTTCTTAACAAATGCACGGAAATCTTCTATATTGTTGAATGTCCATACTTTCCCCTGGAAGTATAAAGTCAATTTTGATGGATAGATGATCATTGGTTGAAGACCCAATTCACTTGTTTTTCTGAATATCATGTTCCCAGCCTTGAAGTCCTTTAGTGTGGAAGCTGCCAGGTCTTGTGTGATCCTGATTGGTGCTCCTTGGTATCTGAATTGTCGCTTTTTGACTTCTTGTAGAATTTTCTCCTTAGCTTGAAAGCTCTTGAATTCGGCAATTACATTCCTGGGAGTTGTTTATTGGGGATTTAGTGTAGAGGGTGCTCTATGAACTCTTTCAATGTCAATTTTGACCCCTTGTTCAAAAACATCAGGGCAGTTTTCTTGAATGACTTCTTTTAGTATAATGTCAAGATTTCTGTTTATTTCTGGCTTTTCAAGTAGACCAATGATTCTCAAATTGTCTCTCCTTGTTCTGTTTTCCTGATCTGTCATCTTCTCAGTGAGATATTTTATGTTTTCTTCTATTTTGTCAATCTTTTGATTTTTCTTCATTAAGTCTTATTGGTTTGCAAGATCATTAGCTTCCAGTTGCCCAATTCTGGTCTTTATAGACTGGTTTTCCTTTTCAGTTTGGTCTATCCTGATTTTCGTGGCTTCCAGCTGTTTATCCAATTGGGAGTTCTTGTCCTTTAAACTGTTATTTTCTCTTTGGACTATTTTCCTCTTTTCTTGCCAGAAGGCTTCCATCTTTATGATGAGCTCCAATTAAATTCTTCAAAGTTTGTGGACAATTTCCATTTTTTTGGAAGGTTTTGGTGCATTTATTTGAATTTACTCCTCTATTTCCTCTGTAGCCTGGATTTTTCCTCTTTAAAACTTTTACAGTGTCAATGCCTTCTTTTTGTTTTTCTTGTAGGTTGGTTGTTGTTCCTGGGCACAATTTGCTGTCACTGTGGAGGTTTCTCTTTCCCTTTTTAGTCAGAATTCTCTGTGAGATGGGCAAGGTCTCTGTGTTTGGAGTTAAAGAGCAAGGATTTTGTCTGAGGCAAGCTCTTGAATCTCTGCATCTTCTGCTATTTGTTGCCCTTCTCCCTGCTATCTTCCTGTGAGTGCCCATGGTCTGTGCTCTTCATCCTGCTAGGGTTTCAGGTTTAGCTTCTCTTAGGGGTAGGTCTTTCGTGGTCTTAGTCAGCTCCCAAGGACTTAGAGTAGCCCCTTACTCACTCTAGAGGTGACTTTTGCTCACTTAGTGATTCTGGCATGCTTTGGCTCTGACTCTGGTTCTATAGGTGGGTTGGGGTAGGGTAGATGTAACCATGAAAGTGTGGGTTTCAAGACTGTGAATTGCCAAACTGTAAAGATATTTTTTTTGTGTCTTGATTTAAAATAAAAAATAAGTTGTCGCCATGGGAAAAATTCCCAAATATGGAAATACTCAAGTCAGCTGTGTTTTTATGGAGATTTTAATTAATACAAATGAAAGAATTAAGGAAAGGGAGAGAGAGTAGAGAGTAAGAGAAAGTAGTATGAAGGGCCTAGGCCAAATGGCCTAGGCCTGAGACTTAAGAAAGACTAGACACTCTTTAATCAATCACCAAAAGATCGTCCTAAAGCAAAACTCCAGTACTTCACTGAAATCCTCAACTCCTAAACTGAGTTTAGAGACCCAGACCCTCCAACTAACTCCAAACTCCAACCTTCACAGCAAACTCCCAAACTGAACTACAAACTCCAACTAGTCAGAACTCCAACTAAGTTCAGAGAGCCAGCTCCTCCAAACTAACTCCACAAGATTTTGAACTCCCCTTCCTTTTAAAGAAGTTTTCTCTTGTGTCACCTCCATTAAATGTTCACATCTACCAATCACAGTAGACATTTTCCCTAGGACTGACCATTCTTAGTTCATATCTTCTTTTGTTATCACCTTCTCTGATTAGATTATATCTTCAGAGTATTTCACATCTCTTTACTTAGCTTGCCCTTTGTAAGTTGCTTGACCTTTATAGTTACTTAGCACCCTTTTGTATTAGATCTAAAAATAAACCTAGCTTAAGGTTCTAGCTTTACTATAAGTATGAGTTAGGGACTTTTTCATTGTTCCATCATGAGTTTATAACTTTATCTTCTCCTAAGGCACTGTCTGAGCAGGGTGGATTAATTTTAAAATTCTCAATACATTCCTGACCAAGTACCTATATTGTTACAATAGGGGAATATCTTAACCAAATCTTCTAAGGTATAGTCTGAGCAATTTTAAGATTCACACAGATCAGCTCATGTTTTGGTGGGAGCTTTTTCAAACCCTTAATAGTGTGGAAATGCCCAGGTCCCACATACCTTCAATGCTGCACCCTACTATAGAGTCCCTTCATTGTTATGAATTTCTTTTTTTTTGGTCTTTTGAGGTAGTCTATATCAATGGGTGCTGAGGAGAGGAGGAGTCTTGCATCTAGATTGCTGCCATATTTACCCAGAAGTCCCTAAGTGTTGGTTTCAAGGCAGAGGAGTGGTAGTGGCTAAGTTATTAGGTTTAAGTGATTTGCTCAGGGTTACACAATTATGATGTATATGAGGTCAGATTTGAACCCAGTGCCTCCCATCTCTAGACTTGATTTAATCTACTGAAGCACCTAGTTGCCTCTCAAATGAACAACTTAAAACAAACCCTCTATTGCTTTTCAACAAGAAAGATGATCAATATTATCCTATAATCATGAAGCTTCTCCTCGTCTTTGATAACAAATGTAAATGCATGAAATAACCAGACCAAAATGTCCCCAAAGAATCTCTATTACAATACTAAATCATGTGGTATAAAATCAAGATGATATAAAGATCACAACACAAACTATGTTAGGAAGATAGTTTATGTCTTCAAATATTTGAAAAACTCTCATGTCAAGCCAAATCAACAAGCATTTATTAAGCATTTCCTATGTGATGGGCAGGTACTGTCCCAAGAACAGAACTAGGTATACAAATAAAAGTAGAAAGGGAATCATTCTCTTCCCATTTCAATTCTAATGGAAGAAGACGACAGATAAGAAGGAACAAGTGACAGGTAGCACACTGGAGATATCTAACAAGTTTGCTATTAAGATTATCCCTTAATGAGGAATCTAAACACATTTGAGATTGAGTTCTGCTGAATCTGAGAAAGAAGAGAAATAAGTCCCATGAATCAATTGGGTGGCATTACTTAAGAAGGACTAGGTTCATTTAACTGCAAATAAGTTGTCCTATTGAATTTATTTGTTAGCTAAAGAAAAGATTTCTGGAAGAATGGTAGTTTCCAATTTAATGATAGCCTGCTTTTAAATTGCCCAGGGGCAGTTATGTTTTGTTGTGTTCTGAATTGTTTATGGATAAGGTTTATTGAGGGTTTATGTTTTTTAAATGATGCTCTGCTTGGCAGTGAAGGTGACACAAAGATAAATGAGACCCTGTCCTCAAGAAGCTTATCATCTAGTGGAGGAAGCAGCTGGTTGTAATAAAACTAGTGGTAAACTTGGATTTATAGACCATAGAGTTCAGCTGCTCAACTCTATACAACATCACAATTTATTTTCCTGAAAAGGATATTAAGGGCAAATGAGATTAAACAATTTGTTTGAACTCACCCTGTTGGCAAGCATCAAGGATAATTTACGAACTCCAAGTCCTCACTTTATCCATTGCCTTCAAGGCAGAGAGAAATTGCCTAAGTGTGTCCCTTTGGCTGAGATTTTTTTATATATCTGTGAAAGTCAAATTTCTTTTTGGTAAAATGGAGATAGTAATGATTGCACTACTGACCACGCAGGGTTACATTCTTTGAAAATGGTTTAAGGTACATGAAAATTTCAGTAGTTATTATTATACCAAAATAAATGGAAGGTAAGTGGCATAATTATAGATAGAGTTCTAGGCTTGATATAAAGGAGACTTCATATTAAATCTTATCTTAATGACTGTGTAACAAGTCACGTAAATCCTTTCAGTTTCAGCTTCCTTATTTGTAAAAGAAGGATAATGATACAGGTATCATTCACACTATGATTTTTCCATCATGATTTTGATGTATTGTGGGTATACATTAGTAATTAAATAGGAATCTTGGAGGAGTTTTGTGGAAGTTGAAAATTGAATACAAAGGCCAGCAGATAATACAGAATAAAATTAGAAACTCAGAAATGCATAAAATATGTATATGGTACATATAACATCACCATATATTACCTTCTAATGTCCGAAATATACACAATTTATTTTTTGAAGTCAAAATATGTGAAAAGTAATTTACAAAAAGAAAGAGAAAGCTAGCAGACACCACACAAAGGCTAGAAATATAGATATTTCTTAAAAAGTTTAGTGACTCATAAGTGCATATAAGATACTATAAATACTGCATAAAAGAAAAAGAAGTAATTCAGACTTCTCTTATATGAAGGAGGGCCAGATATTTTTTGCAGATTTTCCAGATCATAGAGCACTATGCTCTTAATAACCCCCACCCTGTGCAATTTGGAAGGGATGTCTGTACCAGCTAATGAAGGCACTTTGGGGGAGCACCAAGTGAAATAACAGGTATGTTGCTTTGAAAAGCTTAAAGCATTATAAAATACCTGCTGTTTTTGTTATACAAAATAGAAAATGGTCATAGCAAAAGGAAGATAAAGGGTAGCATAAATATAGAATTCTCAACAATCTAGAAAGTATAGCATATTTTATGCTGGCAAAGTTTTGGAGGGAAAGCGTACAAGTTCAAGAAAGTGGTAAAAACAAATCATATAATAAAGACTAATGAGAATAACTTGAGAATAGCTCTTAAAACTGGGTAGTTAGAACTATTGTAAGTTAAAATGAAAACATAACCATGTCAAATGCACTACCTCTTCAAATTATATTAATGGGAAATAAGGTATGAAATGATGCACTTATTGAAAAACTTAACTCACCATCTCGGTTGTTTTTCTCTTAATTATTAAGCATTGTGTAGATGACTACTGTGTACGATGTCCTCTGTTGGTTTCCAGGGCCATAAAAACAAAAATGAAATACTCCTTGACTTCAAGGAGTGTACAATCTATGCAGCTATACACAAACTATATACAAGTTTTTGTTGCTGTTGTTGTTAAATGTAACCACTCGTACCTGGGAAAATTAAGAAGGGCCTCCTCTATAAAGTGGCATCTAGTCTGAGCTCTGAATAAAGGGAATGGTGCCAGAAAAAAATAAATAAAAAGGTCTATTTTTAAGGCATGGTGGAAAATCTATATAAATGTATAAAGATATTTGATTGAATGTCATAGGTGAGTGACAGCAAGAAGATCTGTTTAGGTGGACTATAGAGTAAGAAAGGGAATTTTTTTATTCCTTTGCCTATTTTAAGTTAATCAATCAGGAACTTGAAAAACCCCTATTTAACATGTAGTAAGTCACTAATGAGGAGAGTTAACACTTACTTATTCATTGACACTTAGTCCTGAAAGATCACAAGCACTGCCCCCTCCCTACCCCTGGGCAGTGCTAGGAGAATTGAGAGACTTTGATGGGTTCCTGAGATGTGATAGATGGTCCCTCAGTGAAAGGAAAGAGAAACCAGAGAGAGAGGAAGTGACTTGGAGAAAACTGCTTATAAAAACCAGCTGAGGGCATTCAGATTCACTTCTGCTGCCTTTGTGGCTCTTGCTGAGGGAGGGCTTCTGTGTTTGTGTCTCTGTGCTGGAAGTCAGGACCTGAGGGAGCCTTTGGCAGAGCTGAGCTGGATTTCTTTGGATCAAAAATTATGGGGTATTTAGATAGGTAATATTTTCTATCTCCTTGCATATTTCCCTCTTTACTATCTCTACCCTGCTGGGCTTATATCACAAAGAGATCATAGGAAAAAAGACTTGTACAAAAATATTAATAGCTGCACTCTTTGTGTTGTCAAAAATTGGAAAATGAGGGGATGAAATTTGATTGGGGAATGGCTGAACAAATTGTGGTCTATGTTGGTGATGGAATACTATTGTGCTCAAAAGAATAATAAAATGGAGGAGTTCTATGTGAACTGGAACAACCTCCAGGAATTGATGCAGAGTGAAAGGAGCAGAACCAGGAGAACATTATATACAGAGACAGACACACTATGGCATAATTAAATGTAATAGATTTCTCTACTAGCAGCAATGCAATGATCCAGGACAACCTTGAGGGATGTATGAGAAAGAACACTATCCACATCCAAAGAAAGAACTATGGGAGTAGAAACACGGAAGAAAAACTATTGATTGATCACATTGGTCAATGAGATATGACTAGGGATATAGACTCTAAGAGATCACGGTAATGCAAATATTAATAAAATGCAAATAGGTCTTGATCAATCACACATGTAAAATCCAGTGGAATTGATTATTGGCTATGGGAGGGGAATGGGGAGAGGGTAGAGAAATAATGTGTATCATATAAACATGTAAATTTTTTCTTAAATAAAATTTAGATAGATAGATAGATAGATGAAGTAGATATTGGAGAAACCCAGAAATAAAGCTAAGAGTACCATCAAGGAAGGATTGAAGTTTAAGAGGGTACTCTAACTTCCCAGAGAACAGAGCCTACCTATAAAAAGGTAGGAAAAATGAGAATACAACAAAAAAGCACCTAACTATAAAGAATTTTCAGGGAAAAAAAGAATAAGGTGCAGAGGCAGAAGGGGACAGTGAAAGCAAAGGGAACACATGCAAAGTCCAAAAGAAAAATATGGATTGGACGCAGATTCTGGAAGAGCTCAAAGAAGACTTTAAAAACTAATTAAGAGAGGTAGAGGAAAAGTGGGGAAGTGAAATGAAAGTGATGCAAGAAGAAAGGAAAGGAATGTAAGAAGAAATGAAAGTAATGCAAGAAGAATTGGACCAGTTGAAAAAGGAGAACCAAAAATTGGCAGAGGAAAACCAGGCCTAAAAAACTATGAGTATGTTATTAGCTTTAGTAGCTTTGTTACAGTAGGGTAGAGATTATTTAACATGGTACTAGAAACTAGCAGTAGCAATTAGAGAAGAAAAAGAAATTGAAGGTATTAAAATAGGCAATGAGAAGACCAAGCTATCACTCTTTGCAATGATATGATGATCTACTTAAAGAATCCTAGAGAATCAACTAAAAAGCTAGTGGAAATAATCAACAACTTTAGCAATGTTGCAGAATACAAAATAAACCTACATAAATTATCAGCATTTCTATATATTTCTATATATTTCAAACACATCCAGGCAGTAGGAGTTAGAAAGAGAAATTCCATTTAAAATCACCCTAGATAATATAAAATACTTAGGAATCTAATTGCCAAGACAAACACAGGAATTATATAAACACAACTACAAAACAATTTCCACACAATTAAAACTAGATCTATCCAATTGGAAAAAAGATTAATTGCTCATGGGTGGGATGAGCTAACATAATAAAAATGACAATCCTACCCTAATTAATTTACTTATTCAGTGTCACCTGTCAAACTACCAAGAAACATTTTTACTGAGTTAGGAAAAAAAAAAACTATAAGAAAGTTCATTCGGAAGAACAAAAGATCAAGAATATCAAAGGAAATAATGAAAAATAAATGTGAAGGATGGGGACCTAGCAGTACCAGATCTTAAACTGCACTATAAAGCAGTGGTCATCAAAACAATATGGTACTAGTTAAGAGACAGAAGGATCAGTTGAATAGACTTGGGGTAAATGACCTCAGTAAGATAGTCTATAATAAACCCAAAGATCCCATCTTTGAGGACAAAAAGCCACTCTTTAACAAAAACTTCTGGGAAAATTGGAAGACAGTATGGGAGAGATTAGGTTTAGATCAACATCTCATATCCTACACCAAGGTAAATTCAGAATGGGTGAATAACTTAAATATAAAGCAGGAAACTTTAAGTAAACCAGGTGAACACATAATAGTAAACCTGTCAGATCTTTGGGAAGTGAAAGTTTCAAGACCAAACAAGAGTTCGAAAAAATACAAAATGTAAAATAAATATTTTGATTTTATGAAGTTAAGAAGTTTTTGTACAAACAAAACCAATGCAATCAAAATTAGAAGGGAAGCAACAAATTGGGTGAAAATCTTCATAACAAAAACCTCTGACTAAGGTCTAATTACTCAAATATATTAGGTGATAAATCAATTGTACAAAAAATCAAGCTATCAATATTTATTTTTTAAATTTACATCCATAATCAGGGAAGTACTACTGAATGTTTAACAATTGACATGAATTTTTTTTTTAAAGTGGGATCAACTAATTAGTTCAATGGATAGAGAACCAGGTCTGTAATGAGGATCTAATTTCAGATGTAACCTCAGACCTTTCCTAGTTTTCTGACCCTCACACTCTGGGCAATTCACTTGACTCCCATTGCTAGAAGAAGAAAGAAGAAAGAAGAAAGAAGAAAGAAGAAGAAGAAGAAGAAGAAGAAGAAGAAGAAGAAGAAGAAGAAGAAGAAGAAGAAGAAGAAGAAGAAGAAGAAGAAGAAGAAGAAGAAGAAGAAGAAGAAGAAGAAGAAGAAGAAGAAGAAGAAGAAAGAAAAAGGAGGGGGAGGAGGAGGAGGAGGAGGAGAAGAAAGGAGGAGAAGAAACGAAGAGGAGGGGAAGAGGAGAAAGAGGGGGAAGAGGAAGGAGAGAAGGCCATTAATTCAGGAGGGGGTATAGGTGCACAGGACACTAATCCTTATCTTGAAAATTTAACAATTGGCTCTTTCAGGTCAGTAGAAGCTGCCTTCAGCACATTCTTGCAGGAAACTAAACACAGTAGTATTATAACTTCCTTATTTCTATAAAGTATTTCTTTCTTAATGTAACCTAAGATCACGTTAGTTTCTTTTTTTTTTCTGTCTACCATTGCAGAATCATATTAAATTTACTTTTCTTAGATCCTCTATTCTTTTATAGAAAAAAACTGTTTAATTTTATAGTGTGATTGTAAATTTGATTTTCATTTTGCACATAAGTTGTTAAAATTTGCCTTTTTTACTAGTGAATATCTTATTACTAGATACTGTCCAATGCTCTGACTTATCAAGATCTTTTTGGATCTTGTCTTTGTCACCTGTTATGTTAGCAGTCTCTCATACTTTTGGACAGGCACAGTGGCTGATTATCCAAGGTACATATTAGCCTTGTGAGTACACTTTGCTCTTAGTACCCTTCATGTTTATACAAAATAAGAAATCCTCCCCTGTCCAAATTGCATCTGCCCTTCTCAAAACTTACTTCATTCTCCCTGGACTCACATATAGACAGAAAATCTAATCACTGAGGGATTTTGGAGTTGTCAGTGTCACTAAAGTCACCTAATAATCATAAGATCCAGGTCTAGGAAGAAAATTGTTAAAAAGCAGCAAAGAAGAATTTTATTTCCCTTTATTTTCTGGAATTGATATGTTGTGAAGATAAAAGTTTTAATTTAAATGATAAAATCTCTTATAAATAAAATCATAAGATCAAAGCTGTTGGCTATTTTTAAATTTTTTGAGAGTAAAGATTTTTTTCTATCATATTTCTATTTTTTTCCTTTTAAAGTGAATGGAAATTATAAATCAGAAAGAAAACCCGCAACAATCTTTGTGTCTATGGGCTTGAAGGTCTTCTTTTGTGGCTAGTTAAAGCTAAGCAGCATAGATTTCATCTTTATAACAGTATTTTGTACAATGATCCAGGAGTATCAGTGCTTTTATTTTGCTACAGTATTTATAGAACATATCTATTAAATTTGTTCTGAAAGCTATATCTGAAATGATTAGGAGCAGTTCTTCCATTTTTCAGTATCATTTTAATGAGGAAGAATAAGTGAGTTACCACTGGTCTTAACTGATAATTTGCCCATGTTTATGGAGGTTAGCTCCTTCTAATTGAGAATGTATTTTGAGTACTCAACAGATATTTGTGAAATGGATTTGTTGAATACATTTCCTGAAACAAGAGTCACTCACTCAGTAAAAGTGACTTTTTAAATAGAGTTAGCCCTTGGCTGGCAAATGTGACTGTTTTCAGGCAGTCACCTGGAATATGTACCACATGAGATAACTCTGAGGAAGAGTGATTGCTAGGCCAAACAAAAATGAGAAGTGAAAAATATAATATACATAATGCTAAACGTTCAAACATTTGGAAATACCCATATGTAGAGACCTAACTTCTTTGTTTCACTGAGAACACCTTGATAGGGAAGGTCAGAGCTTTAAACTCTCATGTAAGTGGCAAAATAACCTAATGTGGAACCAATCCTCATCGTCGATATTCATTTTTTCCCTAAACATTCCAAAGAAAGGCAATAGATTTTTCTGTTTATTGATTTAAAAAAAAAAACAATTGGACCCTAATTCAGATTTTCTGCCTTCTTGGAGAAAACAAAGATAAATGAACCTGAAACACATAAATGAATGAATAGGTTTTAGAGGAATGGCATAGAATCAGATGAATAAAGAAGAGAGGAACAATTCACAAAATTGTGGGGACAGATGTCCCTGGCTCTCATGATTTTAGAAGTAAATGACTCAAACTGCCTATCATATTTCTCTTAATCTTAAACTATTTGTGAATCCAAGACTTCTTTGGAAGTCGGATGAAGTCAATGAATTTCTTGTCACTGTAACATTTTGAAGGCATGAGAACACATGAGAGCACAAGAGGAATCACTTTTATTGAAATGTAGCTGAAATAAATAAATAAATATATATGTATATATTTAAGTCCATTGATCTTAAGTAAAGACCTATCTAAATCACTTGCCAAGTTAGTTACACTAGTAATTAGAACAGATTTCCAGACCTGAGTCTTTTGTATATTTCAAAATGCCTTCTCAATTGGGAGAGAAATGACTTAGGAGAGAACCATTTTCAGTTGTCTGATTTTTATTAGTCTCCTTCCCATTCACTGTATCTCTATGTACATGTTTTCCTTTGGGTCCATTGATTTACATTAACCCTAATATATTTCCAATATAAAAGGGGGATTACACTCTGAGTTGACTTTGTTTTGTTTTGATAGATTCCTGTATTATTAATAATTGCCTCACAGATATAACCTTTCCCAAAAAGCCAGGGTTTGGGGAGAGAAAAAAATACCACCAGAATTGTATCACTAGTAATGGCAACTAAGTGTCAGTTGCTTTCTTTTTTTTATTGAAAAATAATTTTATTTAATTAATTAATTTAGAATATTTTTCCATGGTTACATGATTCATGTTTTTCCCCTCGCCTCCCCTCCTCCCCACAGCTTTGTGTCAGTTGCTTTCTGAGCTCTCAAATATCCCCCAAAGCTGAAAATAGTGTTAGAGAAGCACTCTTCAACCATTTCAAAAAAGGTTTTATCATCTCTGACTCTATCTAATACCAGATGATCATCTATAAATGACTCATCAAGTCAAGAATCCAGGACCAGGGACTCTGATGAAAAAAGAATATTCACCCCAATAGAAAGAACAGTCAGAATGTAGATTGAAACATACCACTCTTCACCTTATTTCTCATAGGATTTTTTCTCTAGTGTAAACAATATATATCATTTCACACACAAAAAAAGAAAATGCTCTGTAGCTTAGCTCCTTTAGCATTCCCATTCTCAGCAGGCACTCTTTTCAAAATTTACAATACATTTAGAAGACCTAAGAATACATTTAAACACGTGCCCAAAGCAATCTCTTTACCATATCATCCTCAGATTTTCACCATAGAAATAAGCTTAGACTTACAAGTTTAATGATACAGGAAATTCCCATTTGAGGATATTCTCTCCTTGCCAAATGCTACCTTCTCAATGACTTGGTCTAAAAGCAATTTATAGAATAATGAGAGACCTAATGACTTTGTCATGGTTACACAGTCAATTTATATTAAAAACAGACCTGAATCAAGGTCTTCCTGGGCCTGAGGTCAGTTGTTTAAGCACAACACCAGAATGGACATATATACAGATGGCCATGTATACAGGAAAATCAATGGTCTTTTCTCAGTCCTCATCCAACTTTGATGTCCCATTAAGTTTGATATGGCTGACTGTCTCTAAATTATAGATTTTCTCCCCTCTTCTGTTTCTTGGGACATTACTTTCTACTGGTTCTCCACCAATAAACTCTTTACTGTTTCTGTCTCTTTTAAAGGAATATCTCCCATGCTCTGGATTTTAAATCTAAGTCTTCCCTATGGCTCTGTTCTGGGTCTTTTTTCTCTGACTCTACATAAGTGATCTCATCTCTTACAAAAAAAATCATTTATTATCTCTACATAGAGGTTTTGCAAATCTATATTTCTGACTTTCATCTTCTTATTGAGCTCCAATCTGCACTGCCAACGCAAATGAGCTTCTCCAATATTCTTTCAATATTTCGAATTCAATGTCCCAAACAAAACACATTTTATTCCCTAAATTCACTTGCCTATCAATGTTCTTATTTCTGTCAAGAGGAAATGAATGTAGAGCAGGAAGTGTCCCTCAAGGCTATTTAGTGCAAATTCCTTATTTTACATATGAGGAAACTAAGGCCCAGAGTATCTTATGTTTATTTATCTGTGAATGTGTTTAATCTTACAATAGAATGAAAGTTTCTTAAGGAAAAAAAAAAGATTATATCAATTTTGATATTGTGTGAATTTTTTTTTAAACTTGGCACAGGGCTTTATACATAGTAAGTATTTAATAAATGTTGGTCAAATTGAATTAAAAATTAAACAAATCTAAAGTATATATATTTTTGCCTAGTCTAGACTTTTTTTCTTTGATTCTCTGAGTAACTAACTTTTAGATAGTCAATTAAATTACCATATAGTTTATTTAATTAGGTCATTAAGCTACCCTAGATTAATTGCATTTGGATCTTTGTTGTTCATCATGTAGAGAATGTTGTATAGACAAAATCATTATGAATAAAATGTGTAATAATTAGACAACTTTGACACCTCCCCTGCCCCCGCCCCCCAAAAAAAATACTGTTTCTATGACATATAGGTCAAGGAGTTCATGCACAGAAAAAAATTGTGAAATCAATGTTCTTCAAATGTCATGTTTTAGGGAGAAGTACTACAGCAAAGATATAGCCTTCTTCCCTTAAGAGTTCTTTTCAGGGCTGCATTGTGCTCTTTGAGCTAGAAAGAAAATATTGAAATAATCCTTTACTAATGATTTGGATTAAAAGAAAATGTATATATGTAATCAAGGAGAAAAATAACATGAAACATTAAAATGCTATTAGGTATTTTAAAGTACATTTACCTTAATTTACATTAATGGACATGGAAATTAGTTTTTAATTCATTACCAGAAAAATAGGAAAAATGAACCCACTGACAATTAGGGGATTTTTCTACATCTGTACAATGAATAAAAATTAGGTTGCTGCTTTTGTACAGGGAAAAGATGAATGACAATTTCTTTGAAGACACTATGTTAAAATTTATGGTCAGGATTTAAAAAAAATAAAATTACCCTCCAAATTTTCACCCATATTAGTCCTTTCAGTCTTGGTTATTGGCAAATTTTAGTGATGTATTATAATTTGTGAATATACATTTATTTTCCATAATAGTTCATATAAATTTATTATTTACACTTATGATATCCAGTAAAGGACACCAACTGAGCTATTTTTTAAAGAGAAAATGTGGAAAAGGAGATAGGAAGATGTCCTTAGAGCTGAGAAGATCTCAGTTCAATTCCTACTCTAACATGTAGTGACCATGAGTTTCAGAGCATTATGTACTCTAAGCAATTCCCTAAGACCAGAATGTTCTTACCTGCTTAGAGAGGAGTTTCTTCACCCAAGAGCAGTGATGGTAAATCCTTGAAAGAAGGAGTGCCAGGCTCTGCCCCCACCCCACCCCAGACCAAGTGCCATGCTTGCCCCAGAGAGACTGAGTTTCATGGCCCACCCCCATCTCACCCCTGGAACCTTATTTACCCTAGACAGGAGAGGAAGGAAGTTCTCTTTTTGGGCTGCTAGATAAAGGAGTGGGTGAAGTGAGGAATGTCCTCAGGCACATGGAAAGGGGAAGGGAAGAGCTCTACCTTGAGTCTCTCTGTATTTCTAGTAATGAACTTTGGCAGGCGACTACAGGTGTGTTCACAGAGAGGGCGCTACATGCCCTATTTGGCACATGTTCCATAGGTTATCCACCTCTGCCCTAGAGTTTTATATGCTAATGAAATAAAAGGTTCATCCCATCCCCTATACCTTTCTTAAAAAGATAATAAACACTTTACAGTAACATTTTAGCTATCCAGGGAATTCTGGAAGGAAGGAATGTGTCTGAATATATGAAGATTCAACTTTCAGGTTTGACTATATGGGTATGATTTATTTTTATGACAATTTTCTGAAATATACTCTGCAGTTTCCTGTCAGAAGTAAGAACTTGGAACAAATTGAGGAGTGATGCTATATACATAGAGTCGATTGCTTCTAATAAAAACCTGTACTCATTTCTATATTCTACCTACCAAAACCTAGTACTGTGCCTCTTCACTGACCTTAAATTTCTGGACAATAAAGTATTCCATGTAAGTGTATTTTCTTGATAACATCCTTCAAACAAGTAAATTGGGATATTTCTAGAATTCCTTATGCTTTGCTCTGCCTTGACATATTCTCCCTTTTGGTGCCTATCTCAAAAAATCAATGTTGGGATCAAACGAGATCTTGCAAGTAAAGTTCTTGATAAACCTTCAACTCGTAGAAAAAATTAATTAAAGAATTTACAAAGTCAGAAATAAGAATATTGACATAATTTCTACATCCATTATCTCATTTGATCTACACAACAAACCTTTAATATATATACTAATATAATTCCAATTTTGTAGATAAAGAAATTTAATTTAACATATAGTGAGCAGATTTATGAAATAGAATCTGAACCTTGTTTTTCTCCATGGGAATTCAAACAAGCTTTACACTATGATATGCTCTTCTTAATAACAAAGTAGATACAGTGATCATTAAGACTCATCTTGAAAATTTAGGCTTCATTATGAGAATTGGCTAAGTTCCTCAACATTTTCAGAGGAATGTCAAAGTATACATGATTGTGTGTGTGCACATATACACATGAATTTAAATAAACCCAACTTGAAAACTAAAAAAAAACAAAACATAAATTGCTTGGTAAGATTTTCTTTTAATGTATTGCAATGAATTCCTGAATTGATGGAAGAGAATCAGTGATAGATTGAAAAGAGGAATGGATTTACTGGTAGACCAGAATTATAATCTCAGCTCTACTATTTACTGTCTACACAGAAAATTAGAGTTGGCTGACTTAATGACCTAAGTGAATGTGAATAAGTTCTTTGCCCAAACTAGAGATTTTATAGTTTTTAATAATAAATGATTTTGAATTCATGGCCTATACTCTCCTTATATTCTATTTAAATCCCAGACAAAAAATACAAATGATATTTAAAAAATGAAACATAAAGTGTTGACTTACATTTTATTTTAAAAATATAATATGTATTAAAAGATAATATATTGAATACTCCTGTTAAGTCAGAGGACACAGAGAGGCACAATAAATGACATTTTCTAAAGGACAACAAAATGCCCTTTGCAGAAGGCTCTAACCTTTGAGTCTTTCATTTATTTTTAGGAAGGTATCTATAGGCAGGTCAGACATGTCTTTCACTACATTATATTCACTTCACTGAAATAGAAGAGACAGATGAACAAACTCAAAGGTGACAGGGGAAGTTAGCAAAAAATTATATTCAGTATTTCCTCCTTTTGGTAATATCATTTAGCCATATAACTCATATGTATGTCTCACTACAAGATGATATGAAGAAAGTGCTTTTTAAAAGTTCATTGTTGTTCACTCATTTTTCAGTCCTATCCAATTGGGTTTTTCTTGACAAAGATACTAGAATGATTTGTTCTTCTAGCTAGTTTTACAGCTGAGTAAATGGAAGCAAACAGGGTCAAGTTATTTACCCAGGATCTAACAGAGAATAAGTGTCTGAGACCAGATTTGAACCCCGGTAGATGGATGAATCTTTCTAGCTCTAGACCCAGCCCTTTATCTACTGAATCACCTAGCTGCCTTTTTTAAATCTTAAAGGTGAAAAAATTCAGTTTTTAATGGTCCATAATGATGCCATTTTTGTGATATTCATGGAACATGCATTTCTAAGATAATGATATTGAACTCCAATTATAGTAGAATGAAAAGGGTCTTGGTGGCCTGAGCAGACCACATTACAAACAATGAATTACAGTGAAGAACTGACATAAAAGATGTTGCTAAGGGAATATATAATTGAAAAAACAAATAAGTAGGATACATGAAGAGAATGAAAATAGTTGGAGTTTATTAGTTATTCTATGATTTAAAGTGAATTTGAGAAAGCTCTCCAAAAATCTAGGAAGACCCCCTTCTGCAAAATATATGGATTAAAAGGTGGAATAATGGTCAACGTAGATAGGAATGGATGAATTATAATCTAAAATAATGGAGTCACTACCCATTGTCATGAGATCATATAGTCCTTTCATTATTAGTGTGTTATAATTAATTATATAATTAGGTTCATCATGCAAGTCAGATTGGATTATTTCTCATGTCCCTCCTAAGTTCAAATCTTTTAACCTAAAACCTACAATGACAATGTAATTAAAATAATCGATGTTTAGGGAAAATCACACCCGATAAGTTATTAAATGAAGCAAAAAAAAATCTAGAAGCCCAAGTCCCTAAAGAGCCAAGGAAATAATCATTGCAAATGTTGATTTTGCCAAATCTGAACTTTAAGAAATTCACTTTGGTAACTACAAATTGGAATAGAGGGAGATGTGGAGGGAAAAGACATCAGTTAGAATATTATTATAATAGTCCTAGGGTGGTAATTATGTGAGTAGAAATTAATTGAGGAATACTTGAGATTCTGTAAAGATTAAAGTATAAAGATTTGACAATAGATTGAATACATGGGTGCATCAGAGTGAGTTGTCAAGTATGAGTTTCCTTGAGAGTCCAGGAGAATAGTGGTGCCCCCAAAAGTAAACAGAAGTTGGGGAAGTAGGAGGATTTAAAGTGAACTATACTAAATGCTACAGGAGAAATATAACAAAAACCCAGAGAAGATAAACTATGCAAAAAGACATAGTGATTAAGAGAGTAAGATGCTGAAGAGAGGTTAAGAATGAGGCATGAAAAAAAGACCATTAGATTTGGCAACTAATATATTAATGATAACTTTTGAGAAATTTGTTCAATTGAGTGATGTAGCTGGAAACAGATTGCCAAAGTTTTTAGAAGATAACAAGAGAAAAGAAAATAGCATCATCTACTGTTATTGTCTTTTAAGGAATGCAGCCAAAAAGAAGATAAATGATGTAGGATGATAACTGATGGAGATCTTTTGTGATATTTAAAAAAATATGGAAGACATATATGTTTGAAGGTATCATAAATTGAGATGAAGGATGGGGGGAACTAAGGACAAAGGATAGTGGATATGATCCTGGAGGCAAATAGCTGGGAAAAAAAGAAATATCAAAGATGCAATTAGAAGAGTTGGTCTTTGCAAGAAGGGGTGCTTCCTCTTTATCTGAGACCAGAGTGAAGAAAGAAATGCTATGGTGAAATATTTTTGTAGTTTGAGATGAAGAGAATGGGAGAAGAGGAAGCTCACAGAGAATATTGTCCTTTTTATGAAGAATGTATTTGAAGGAAATGGGTCTTTTGAAGTAAAGGGAAGATTAGAGGAGGAATGAAAAAATTTGAAATAGACATTGCACTAAGTGGAATAACAAATTCATTGTGGAATATATTAAAGAATTGCCTTGCTGCCTTGAGGGTCAATATAAGACTATATAAAATAAATTTTCAATGGATTCATTCAGCCTAATTTTGTGATTTTTCTTTAGCTTTGCTCATTAATACATGAATTAGAGGAAGACAGCAGACATTGTGAGTAACCCAAGGCTGAAGTTTGGAAAAGCAAGATAAGTACTAGTGGGGAAGGCAGGAACTCTAGAGAAGGGTACAGTGCATAATTCAACTGGTTCTCTGTTATGAATAATATTCTCTGGAGACTGTATCTTAATTTAATAATTATTTATTAAATAATAAAAAAGCATACCAGAGAAAGAAAAAAGCACAAACCACATGTTACTGGCTAGCTTTCTTAGCTACTTCCTACACTAGCAAGCTGCCTTCCTTTCCCCTGTGAAAATTTATGCTCTTTGTGACATCCATTTCTTGAGCTTCTCTAATTGGCAAACCCAGATCTTAGTCCAGATAAGAGGCAAGTCTTCTAGTTGTCACAGTAACCATGTGGTGTTTAGAATGACCACACAGTACATATGCATTGTCTGCTATACAAGAGATGGGAGGACTGTACCTGTGGCCTCAGAGAGAGATAGAGTTCAGAGGTCCAGACTTGATTTTTTTTTTTGCTTAAAATCAAAAAGTTGTTTTGGGGAGGCAAAAAGGGGGTCAGATTAATAATTATTTTTAAATCCCCCCTCTGATTAATTGGGAGAAATAGTAATCTCCCCAGTGAATTATTGCATATATGTTATTGATACATTTCAGGATTGTCTCACCAGGATACATAAAGGGGTGAAAGGCATTATACTTTCTAGAGGGTCAAACTATAATTTTGGTATTTCTTTACAAATTAAAAACAATTTATAGATGTATTGACAAGAAGCCATTAAGGGGAATTCCTCTTTTGGAACAAAGGTTTTATAATCAAAATTAAATCCAGGATATGGAGAGGACCAAAGGGGATAGATAGGTCACCCAACCCCACAGTTCAGTTCTTTAAAACCAAGGACTCACTCAAAGTCTCATGATGTATGGTTTTATTTCTGAGGGCACATTCTATTGCTATCATTTTTTAATTCATACAGAATCATGATTATAGCATTTTCTCCAAAATATCTAATGTCCTGGTTTAGGTCATTTTCAACATCTTTTCCTGAAACTGATTTAAAAAATCTGAATACACAGAATTTATGGACTTTTTGGATAGCTTCGCTTCTCTATAGGTTCAAAGTAGAGAATGGAGATGATTGTAGTTATTATAGGAATGCAGAATTAGTAGAGACCTGAAGAGTAGAAGGAATATAAATCATGGTAAAGACAAAGAAAAGAGTTAGAGTTTGGAAAATACAGGGGGAGAAGGGTGGATCAAATGACCAAAAAAATGCTGAGATAAAGGAATTTGTGTTTATGAATATGTAAGTGGAATATTTTTGGATAATCCAATAATAAGGGATGTGAGGTCAGGAGCATATTGCCTCACTTATCACAAACAATGAATTGGGGCACGAATTAAACTACACAGTTAGAGAGGGAGGCCAAGTTTGTAGGGTAACCAAGGATATAGAGCCATCAGAAGGAAACTTGATTTCAATAAATGAAAGAATACAAAAGAGGTGACAAAGGGAAAGGACCAAGTTGAAAAGACTGATTCTATTAATAGCTTCATAACATTGCAATGCTATTCATAAAGGACCACAATATTTGAGTAAAACTCATGCTATCAGTAGGATAGTCAAAGGGATAGAAGATCTGGAGTGGAACATTTGGATAGTGCTATTGAGAGGAATAGGATGAAGGAGGAGGTATTTGGGATTGAAGAAAGGGAATTACAATCTATAGACCCTATTGCTCTCTGTTTCAGAAGTTTCATTATGTCTAATGCTGAATGGGTACATTTTGGAGGCAAGTCCTCTGGCAGTGTTCTTGCTGGCTAGTAGAGTTAAGAGCAGGGATTCTTAACCTGGAAATCAAGAACCCAATAGATTCATGAATATATTTAATGGGGTCTTTGGAATTGTATGGAAAAAGCCATCTCACTAACATCTAACTAAAATTTAGCATTTATTTGTTATTTTCAAACATTATTCTGAGAAGTGTTTCAAGGTTTCACTAGGCTGCCAGAGGGATCCATTACCAAAATATATTTATTAGGAACTTCTGGTTTAGAATGATTTTGTGGGTGAACTTGTCTTTATAAATCCTTTATGTTTCTCCTCTAGAGTTGCAAGTAAATAAGTGTATAGAGATTTTTCTTAGAAGGAAGAACATGAAAGTCAGATTCAAAGAATTTGAAAAATGAGTGAAAGGAGAGGAAGTAGAGGAAAAATATGCAGCTTTTTTTTCTAGGAGGCTAACTGAAAAGGAGAGTGAAATGTTTGAAAGGGTGGTAACCTCAAATGAATATTTCCTTCAGAGAACTCAATCAGGCTATATTTGATGTGTGTTCTAATCCCAATGGGAAAGTTCTAGAGAAGATGAATAAAAAAACTGTTGTTTTTTTCAACAAAAGTCTAGAATTATCTTGAAGTTTAAACATTTTAATGAATTTTACTTTCTTTAACCTAAAAGTTTAGTGATCATAAAAAATACAAATTTCACTTTTAAGTGAACAAAAAGAGCCTAGTAGCCCTTTTAAGAGAAACTTCAGCAAATGTCATTCAGAAGGTAGGTTGTGCACACTCAATCATTCAAAGGTCAAGCAGAAATTAATAGGTAAGGGAATTGTCTAACCATAGGAAGGATTTTTGCTTCTTAGAGTTCAAACTTCCATTAAAGTGAATGGTAAATGTAGAGCAGAGGAAGAATCCTGAACATCTGAATGACAAGGTGCAATAACTTGAATGTCACAATGTCAGGAAATGCCAGGTTCTCCTCTCTCCATATCTGTCAGGAACTGATTGGTCTTTTCTTATTCTAGCCTTTGGAATGGAAGCTGATAGAGTTAATGGTCTGGGAATACACTAATCAAAACATAGTTCTCTCTTTTCAGAAAAAAAATAATGCTTCCAAAGCCATCTGCTTGATTTTGAATAGTGTAATGTCGGTATAAAGGAAGGGAAAATTAATTTCCTCTGTAGTTACTCCCCCAAATTCTAAAGCATACTTTTCCATTCCAGTTAAAAAGCTCCACTTTAAATGTTTAATAGACCAGATTATTTCAATCTTGAAAGATGAAGCTAAAGTCAGTTAGACATTCAGATATTATTTATTAAATGTTTAACATTTGACAAAACTGTGTTAAATGTTGGTACTAAAAATATGAATAGAAAGAATAGTCTTTGTCTTTGTCCTCAAGGAACTTACATTCTACTGAGTAGGGGAACACAGTACATTAAAGAGCTGAAAAGATGGTGATGGGTATTGAAAAGAAACAAAACAATGTGACATGGCTGTCCTAGATGTTGTCCTTAAATGGAGGTTATAGAAGGTCTCATCTAATCTGAGGGAGAGGTTCCAGGTGCAGAATAAACATCCAAAATATGGAATTACAGGGATTGTGTGAGGCTTCAGGGTAAAGAGTTGGGCATGGAGGAGGGAGATTAGAATGCAGCCAAGAGGTCAAAATTAGAACAAGGTTTTAGTCTCTGAAGATAAACATGGAATGAACAAACCATAAAACAATACATTAAATTATTTCAATCTTTCAGAGAGACAAAAAGGAAGCAGAACATAGGCAAAGTAGAAATTCTTTTGATCACCGGGGAAGTAAAATTCCCTCTTGTAGAATATTAGGAAACACTGCTCCCAAGCAGGTTTGCCAAGTAATCAGGGAAAGACAATCCAGGACCCTGATGATTTGGTTGAAAAATGGATAGAACATTGGACATGGATATAGGAAGAGTTGAGTTCAAATTTGGAATGAGATATGCATATGTTATCTGTGTCACACTGTACAATTCACTTAATTTCTGACTGGCTCAGACTAGGATGTCTCTGAGGAGGAAAGAAGACAATATTCAAAAATAAGAATGAAATTTGTAAAGGTCTTTGCAAACCATAAATTTCTATATAAGGCAGAGCTAAGACAGTGGAGCAGAATAAGGGGAGCTTGAAACTACCATAGGAATCCTTTGCAACCAATTTTAAAATAACACCACAAAATGAGCAAAGAGTGAAAGAACAAAGAAACAGAGTGAAGCAACCTATGAAGAGAACAATTTAAAAGGTAAGCAGAGAACAACTGGGGCACTGGGGTGAGATGGGAGCACAGTCAGCTGAAGGCTACATCAAGGAATAAGGAGCAAGCCAATAGCAAGCCCTTCCCACCCCATATTTACTATTCCAGGTTCTGAACCTGGGTCCAAGCCAACATCCAGACCCTTAGACCCTGCCTAGGCCAACAGTGTTCTAACACAACTCACAGCCCTAAAAGTTCCAAGCAAACTTGCAGTGAGGTCCAGAATTCCAGCCCCAGGCAATCTGTGCTTCGCAGTCTGATCTGTGTGGGCCCAGTGTGAGGACAGGAGTCCCAGTCAGGCTTTGTGGTAAGGACCAGAATTCCACTTTGGGACAGTTTGTAGACCTAGAGCTGGGCATTCTATTCTTGATAGGGGCAATCTGCAGGGCCTGGCTTTCTCTTTCTAAAGTTGAAGGCAGACCCCAAGTTCAGGGAAGTCTACTGTGTGCAGGTATGCCTGAACCAATCAAGCTCAGAGTAAAACCAAAAGCCTATTCCAAGCCTGAAGCTAGAATATGAGCCATCATTAGTCTCAGGGGGTGGCTGAATCCCAACCCACAGGTCATCAAACCATCTTAGAAGAACTGAAACTTTCAGAAACCCAGAAATAAGACTGAGTAGTATCAAGGAAAATTTGAATTTTAAGAATGTGGCCTATTTTCCTGGAGAACAGAGACTACCTTTAAAATAAAAGTGAAAATCAAGGGTAAAAAAGGTTAGGAAAATGAGCAACATCAAAAAAAAATCAAACCTAACAACAGAAAAAAAATTATGGAGGCAAAGAAGAAGGCACAGATAAAGAAGGGTATAGTGAAAACAAAGCAAACATATTCAAAGTCCTAAAGAAATCTATGAATTTATTCTCATTCTGGAAGAGCTCAAAAGGGATTTCAAAGAGCAGAGGAAAAATGGGGAAGAGAAATGAAAGCAAAGCAAGAAGTAATGTGCCAAATAAAAAAGGAGGTTCAAAGCAGATGGAAGAAAATCATCCCTTAAAAATGAGAATTAGGCAACGAAGCTAATAACTTCATGAAACATTAAGCAACAATAAAATTAAATTAAAAAAGAAAATGTGAAAAATATCAACATAATGCAATAAAAATCACAATCAAATAAGATCCATGGAAAGATAAATCAAATAATAATTGGACACTAAATAATCTAATGTTAAAACAGCCTGGGTCAATGAAAAAATTATAGAAACTATCAATAATTTTATTAATGAGAATGGCATTGAGGAGACAACATATCAAAATTTGTGGGATACAGCCAAAGCAGTGCTAAGGGCAACTTTGAAAAAGGTTTTCAAGTTCACTTGACCAAATTGCAACATCAATCTACCTGTGATTCCCCCAAATTACCCCACCAAGCAAAGGGAGGAAATACTTGCTTTGAGTGGCTAGATAGAGGGGTGAGGCATTTGTCCCCTCTTTTTGTCCCCAATATTTTATCAATGCTGACTTTTGGGAAAAGTTATATCTTTAAATGCTTATTTCAATAAATATAGAAAATGTTTATCAGTGAATTGGGCACACAAAGAAAAAGAACAAATTAAAAAATGCTCATATAAAGACTAAATTGGAAATCCAAAAATTAAAGGAGAAATGAACAAAATTGAAATTAAGAGAACCACTGAGCTAATAAATAAGACCAGAAGTTTGTTTTATAAACAACAACAACAACAACAAATAAAACAGAGTGTTGGTTAATTTGATTAAAAAAGGAAAGAAGAAAATCAAATAACCAATATCATATATGAAAAGGGTGAACACATCATCCAGGAAGAGGAAATAAAAAACAATAATTAGGTGCTATTTTCCCCTATTATATGCCAACAAATTTGACAGTCTAAGAGAAATGGATAAATAATTATGAAAATAAAATTTCACAAATTAGCAAAAGAGGAAATGGAATCCCTAAATAATCCTTTATCATAAAAAGTAATTGAACAAGCCGTAAATAAACTCAACTCCCTAAAAAAAATCCCTAGGGCCAGATGGATTCAAAAGTGAATTCTATCAAATATTTAAAAAAAACAATTAATCCTAATACTACTTATACTATTAGGGGAAATAGGCAGAGCAGGAATCTTGCCATGTTCTTTTCATGAAACAAATATGGTACCTAAGCCAGGAAAAACAAAAGCAGAGAACAAAAATTATAGGCCATTTTCATTAACACATATAGATACAAAATTTTAAATTAAGATATTATAAAGGAGACAACAGGAATATATCCCAAGACTCATTCACTATGGCCAGATGGAATTTACACCAACAATTCAGGGCTGGTTTAATATTAGGAAAACTATCAGCATAATAGACCATGTCAAAAACTGCACTAACAAAAATCCCATTAATATCTCAATAGAAGCCAAAAAAGCCTTTGACAACTACAACACACATTCCTATTGAAAGCACTAGAATGCATAGTAATAAATGGATCATTCCTTAAAATAATACGTACTATCTACCCAGAACCATCAGCAAGTATCATATGCAATGGGGATAAGTTGGAAGTCTTCCAAATTAGATCATAAATGAAACAAGGATTTCCATTATCCCCAGTATTATTTACTGCTGTATTAGAGAATGCTAGCTTTAGCAATAAGAAAAGAAAAAGACATTGAAGGAAGTAAGCAATTAGGAAATTATATCATCACTCTTTGAAGATGGCATGATAGTATACTTAGAGACCCCTAGAGTATCAACTAAAAAAGTAGTTGAAATAATTAATAACATAACTAAATTCACATGATAAAAAATAAATCCAGATAAATCATTAGAATCTCTATATATTACCAACAGATTTGAGGAACAAAATGTAGAAAGAAAAATTCCATTTAAAATTAATCAAAAATATAAAATATCTTGGAATCTACTTGCCAAGGCCATCACAGGAATTATATGAACACAATTACAAAACACTTTACACAAATAAAGTCAGATCTAAACAAATGGAAAAGAGAAAACTGCTCCTGGGTAGACTGGGTTAATATGATAAAAATGACAATTCTTTCTAAATTTATTTATTTATTCAGTGCCATATAAATCAAACAATCAAATGATTATTTTAGAGAAATAGAAAAAATAATAACAAAATTCATTTATAAGAACAAAACATTAAGAATTTCAAGGGAACTAATGAAAAAATGTGAAGGAATGAGGCATGTAATATTTATTGGGAAAGGAAATAGGAAGATTGGAAAACAGGGGATAATGGGAGGTTTGTCTGGGGTATGGAGTAGTTGAGGGGAGAAAGGGTATATTGCTTGGTGATGCAAGGGAGGGAGATGCCCCCTGCTGAGAGGAAACAGCAGGGGTCCAATAAGGTCTTTTATTGCCTTGATGACTGAACTGATTTTCAGCTCCCTCTATGACCAGAAAAGATAGTCCACTTATCTGACTGTGAATTCAAATAATATAAAGTTTAATAATCCAGTTGGAATTGGAGTTTTTCCTTAGCTTCAGAGTATAGGGCCAGGCCCTAGAAGCTGACAGAGGGTTTGTCCCACTCCTGTCTACTCTTGTTGTTCTAATTAAGAATCTTAGCAGTAGACAGAAAGCAAACAAGAACAATTCTAACCTTCAGAAGCCTGTGTCTTCGGGCTGAACCAAGAAGAGCATGCCACTCCAGACTGGGCTGAACAAGCTCCTCTCTCCTCCAATACACGGAAGCCAGTTCCCCCCAGCCGGAAGGAAGTGCTAGTCACAAGACCCAACTGCCACTCCCAGTTGGGCCCTTCCCCCACAAACTGTCAGTCTAAATTCCTTTCCATAGGCATAGTAGTACCAGATCTCAAACTTTAATAAAAACCAATAATCATCAAAATAATCTGGTACTAGTTAAGAAGTAGAATGTTAGATCAGTGGAGTAGGTTATATATAAAGGGGTACGTGACCTTAGCAATCTAGTGTTTGATAATTCCAAAGATCCCAGATTTGGGAATAAGAATTCATTATTTAAGAAAAACTGCTGGGAAAATTGGAAAACAATATGGCAGAAACTAGATATAGTCCAATATCTCACACCCTCTACCAAGAGAAGGTCAAAATGTATATATGATTTATATATAAAGAGTGATACCATAACTAAATTAGGAGTACAACAAATAGTTTACCTGGCAGATCTTTAGAGTATGGAAGAATTTATGACCAAACAAGAGATACTATTATAAGATGTAAAATGAATAATTTCAATTAAATTAAATCAAAAACCTTTTGTACATCCAAAAAAATGTAACCAAGAAACAACAAACTGGGAAAAATTTTAAAACAAATGTCTCTGATTAAGGTCTAATTTCTCAAATTTATAGAGAACTATGTCAAATTTATAAGAATACAAGTCATTCCCCAATTGACAACTGGTCAAAGTATATGAACAAACAATTTTCAGATGAAGAAATCAAAGCCATCAATAAACATATGAAAAATGTTCTAAATCACTCTTGATTAGAGAATTGAAAATTAAAACAATACTGACGTACCACCTTGTTAGTCTGGCCAATGTAGCAGTAAAGGAAAGTGCTAAATGTTGGAGGGGATGTGGCAAAATTGGGACACTAAAACATTGTTGGTATAGCTGTAAACTTATATAATCATTCTGAATGGCAATTTGAAAATATACCCAAAGGTCTTTAAAACTATGTGTATCCTTTGATCCAGTAATATCACTATTGGGTCTGTATCACAAAGATATGATAAAAAAGGGGAAAGGACCTAATTGTACAAAAATATTAATGGCAGCCCTTTTTGTGATAGCAAAGAACTGGAAACTGAGAGGATGTTCATTAATTGGGGAATGGATGAACAAATTGTGGTACATGTTGATGGAATACTATTGTGCTATAAGAAATGATAAACAAGATGATTTCAGAAATAGCTGAAATGATCTACAAGAACTGATGCAGAGCAAAACAAGGGGAACTGGGAGAACATTCTACACAATAACAACAATATTGAATGATGATTATCTGTGAAAACTTGGCTTCTCTCAGCAATGCAACGATCTGGGATAATCCTGAAAGTTTTATGATGGGGAATATTATCCACCACTGAGAAAGAACTGTTGGAGACATCTTTCACATAAGTGTATTTATGGTTTTATTTTGGGATTTTGGTTATGTATGACTTTGCTTTTACAATTGTGACCAACAAGAAACTATGTTTTTTATGACAATAAAAATAATATAAAAAATAACATGAAGTTTAAAAAAGTTCTATCTAAATACTAGTTACTATTAACCTGATTTTTAACAAGTTGTTTTGCTCATTTGGACATATCACCAAAGGAGACAGTTAATGACTCACTGGATGGAGTACTTTTCTTGGAGTCAGGAAGTCCTGAATTCCAATATGAGTTCAGATATTTATTGTTTGTGTGACCCTGGCCAAGTCACTTAACTTCTATTTGCTTTAATTTACTGGAGAAGGATATGGCAAACCACTCTAGGAGCTTTGCCAAGAAAAAATCCCATGAATAGTATTCAGGTCCTAAGGTCCATGGGGCCATGAAAAGTCAGAAATGACTAAATGAATAGCAAGTGCTTATCTGAGAAGACCTTTTCAAGCTTCTTTGAGAAGAATAGAGAAAACTAGCATGTGTAGATATGTTTGTTTTCATGTTGATAATGTGTAATGTAGGAGGAAGTTTGCAATAGAAATATCTCTTAATGTGTCTGCTTGGGACAACTATATTCAACCGTTCTCAGAAAAAATTCTAAGAACATGGAAAATTGTGATAATAACCTCTAGTCCTTAGCAAAATATCTGGACTAAAACTTCATGATTAAGAAAATGGGTAAAATAGATTGCTGTGCTAACAGAAATCTCTAAAAGATTGTGAGATTATCTGAAGGACTTTGGTTGTTATCCCATGTGGAAAATTCTCATTTTTTAGGTTGAACATTGTACTTGGAATCAGAAAGACCTCTGTCCAGATGCTACCTTTGGCATTTACAACCTGTGAGACTATGCAAGTCTTTTAAAAGTTCTGAGTCTATTTTACTGTCTTTAAAATGAGAGTAGAAAGAGTACCTGCTCCAGTGCTTGTCATGAGAATCAAATAAGATAACATATTTGAAACATTTTGCGAAGCTTAATGTATGAAATAAATTTTGATATCATTGCTTCTGTCGATTATTCTCCCTGGCACATCATTCTGTCACTTACTTCCTCCCTATCTTGTGATTATCTTTCTCCACTAGTGTTCATGTAAAGCTGATATAGAACTCCATGTGCATTTCAACTCTCATTATGCAATATATCATTCTGTCTTTCCCAGAAATCATTGATATCCTAGATGATACCAGTCATCTCCCTTTTACTTTCTCTCTCTGTTTCAGGAAGCAATTCAGAATAGCTTAGATACTCTTTGCAGGACTCCCTGTATTTCCTCAAGGGGAAGGAAGCTCTAAGGACTGAGAGACCAATGGAAGGAAGATGAAACAATCTCCTTGAGCCAGAGTTCTTAACCTAGGGTCAACAGACCTTGGAATTTGTGGGTGGATCTCAGGGGATCTATGAACTTGGACAGGAAAAGCAATGGCATTTTAAATTTCAGTAACCTCTAAATGAAATATAGTATTTCCTTCAAATACAAATACAGGCAATAAACATCCTAAAAGGGGATCCTTAGATTTCTCCAGACATCCAAAGTGGGCAATGATGCATAAAACTGTAAGAATCCTTTTATCCTAGGGTCACGAGATGAACTATTTGATCACAAAAATATGGAAGGCCCACTGCCCTAACTCTGGGAGAAAAAATTACAAAATATTCAATACAAAATTAAGGAAGATCTACTCATAACCTTCTGGGGGAGATGGGAAACTCTGACACGAGGGTTTTATATGAATTATACAAAAATCGTATTGAGGAAAGAGGAGGTAGGGCAGAGAGGCAGACCTAAGAAGTGCAAGTGATGAATGTGATATGGCCTCTACCTTATCATAAGGCTCTGAGGACGGTTCTGCTTCTTGAAGTACATAAATAACACTACATTTAATTGATCACTAATTTTGAGATAAAATGTGACTTAAGATACTTACAGCCAATGCTTCAATCCCATAAAGTCTGTAATTTGGCTTGAAGTCACATTAATGAGTAGAAATAAATGTTACTCTGTAGCTCATTTACATTCTCCTAATTTTGTGCTTTTCATTGTTCTGAGACAAAAAGCAAGTGCCTTTTACTTAGATCATTTATTACCTGAAGCAACCATCAAAATCATATTTTCAGTATATTCATTCAAACTCTGCTTTCTTTTGTCATTCTTACATTCTCACAAAGCTCCACGCAGATGCTTCTTTTTATATGAGACTATCTGCTCATATTATTCCTTACCTAGCATTTTTTTTGGTTAGCATATTGTATTCTGCTAAAATTCTATGCAAGTTTGAGAATAGGCAGTGCTTTATTTGGCTTTGCATTTCCAGGCCTAGCACACCCCCATGAACAAAGTGGCTGAATTGGACTATTTTATCCTAGTCTATTCACTATGGCATTGTTTATTAGCACATGTCCTTTTTTTTACATTTTTCATTTATTTTTTAATTTTCTCTTTTATTAATCAGAATTTGATGAGTGTTAACAAACAATAATATTTCCACATTCAAAGAACAGAAAAAGAGGACAACATAAAATTATGAATTACCATAATATACAGTTTTAAAACATATATATTTTAAATTTAACACGGTATTTCCAACACTGCTTTGTTTCTCTAGATCCCATTCTGCATTTTATTTTGCTCTTTTTTGTGTTTTTAAATGATTCATCAATGTTCTTTTCTTTCTTTCTTTTTTTGATATGACTATCATTTGCTTCTTTTCAAAAATTCTCCTATTCAACAAGAAACTAATAAACATTTAAAATCATTTTTTCCTCATGCAGGTAACATAATAGATATTGTACATATATTATCATAGAATATATTTTTCCTGTTTCTCATGTAAAACAAAAAACATTGCTCACACTAGGGAAAACTTAATGGACAAAATAAAATGAAGAATGGCATTTTTTAATCATCATTTGGACTCCATATACCCCTTCTATGGAGGTGGATATCTTTTTTTATTTTTCTAATTTTTGGCATGAGTACCTCGGAGTTTTCCTGGATCCTTACCTTGTTGATAATAGTTAAGTCATTCACAGTTGGACATCATACATTATTGTTGTTATTGTTTACAACATTCTTCCTCTTCTACTCACTTCATTTTGCTTCACTTTATATCAGTATTTCCAAGTTTTTTTGTGATGATCTCGTTTGTCATTTCTTATAGCACAATAGTATTCCATTACCATCAAATTCTGATGGTGATGGAATACTATTGTGCTAAAAGAAATAATGAACTGGAGGAATTCCATGTGACCTGGGATGACCTCCAAAAATGGATGCAGAGCAAAAAGAGCAGAACCAGGAGAAAAGAGATCGATACATTATGGCAAAATTGAATGTAATGAATGAACTTCTCTCCTAGCAGCAATGCAATAATCCAGGACAATCCAGAGGAATTTAAGAAAACAAACATTATCCACATGCAGAGAAATAATTGTGGGAACAGAAATGCAGAAGAAAAACATATGATTGATCACATGGTTTGATGGGGATCTGATTCGGGTTTTTGCAAATATGAATAATAAGAAAATTGGTTTTGAACAATGATGCATGCATAATCCAGTGGAATTGCTTATCAGTTCTGGGAGGAGGGAAGAAAGAGGGAAGGGAAAGAACATGAATCTTGTAACTATGGCAAAATATCTTAATAAATAAATAAATTTAAAATAAAAACAAAAAAAATCATATACCACAATTTGTAAAACCATTTCCCAATTAATGGACTTCTCTTTGGTTTCCAATTCCTTGTTTCCACAAAAAAAAAAAAAAGCTGCTATACATAATTTAGAACATATATGTCTATATATTTTTTTTCCTTTTTTCTTGATCACTTTAGGAAATAAACCTAATAGTGGTATTGCTGGGTCAAGAGATGTACATAGTTCTGTAACATTAGTATATTTCCAAATTGCTTTCCAAAATATTTGGATCAGCTCATAGTTCCTTCAACAATGTAATAGTGTCCCTATTTTTCAACAACCCTTCCAACATTTGTCATTTTACCCTTTTGTTATTCTTGTCAATTTGATAGTTGTAAAATGTAAAATGATATCTCAGACTTCTTTTGATTTTCATATCTCTAGTCAGGAACAATTAGCTTTGATTTCTTCATCTAATAACTGTTTGTTTATAACTGGAACATTTATCAATTGGGGAATGACAGAAATGTATTTATATGACAAAGTTCTCTATATTTTAGATATAGGACCACTATCTGAGAAAATGTTTATAAAATATTTTTACCAACTTATTGTTTTCCTTCTAATCTTGGCGGCATTATTCTTATTAGTACAAAACCTTTTAATTTGATATACTCAAAATTATTCATTTTATAATTCACAATTTTTTCTATCTCTTCTTCATTCAAAATTTCTCCTTCTGTTGTCCATAAATCTGATAGGTGATATGTTCTTGATTCTTCTAATTTGTTTATAATATTTTTCTTTGTTTGTAGGTCATGTATCCATCCTCTCATCTTCTCTTGGTAAATACTGTCAAATATTGATCTAGATCTAATTTCTGCCAACCTACTTTCATGTTTTCCCAATAATTTTTATAATTTTTTCCCAAAACTTGGATCTTTACATTTGTGAAGTAAAGGGTTATTATAATCTTTAAAAATTATTTATTTTACATCTGTTTTGTTCCACTGATATACTTTTTTATTTCTTAATCATTACCCGATAATTTTGAAAATACTACTTAATTATATAATTTGAAATCTGGTACTGCTATACATCTGTAGCATTTCCTCATTATTTCCATAGATATTCTTGACCTTTTATTTTTCCAATTGAATTTTGTTTTTATTTTTTATAATTCAATAAAATCATTTTTGGTGATTTCATCAGGCTAACATTGAATAAGCAGATGCTTTTTGGCAGGATTTCCATTTCTATTATATTTGCTCTGCTTAACCATGACGAAAGAATATTTCTCCAATTATTTAAATCTGACAAAAGTATTTTATCAATAAATTCATATAGTTTCTGTATTTGTTTTAGAAAACATACATCTAGGTATTTTATTCTTTCTGTGGTTAATTTAAGTGAGTTAGCTTTACTAACCCTTTAAAGCTACCACAAGATCCAATTCTGACTAGTTTGAGGCTGGTAGTTAATGTGCATAAATAGCCTATTTTTAGATAATATTTTTCTTTTGTTTTATTTTGAAGTGATGAGTAGTTGTATATAACTTTTAACCCACTGATTATACAGCAACCATCATAACAGCAAAAGGTATTGTAATGTTGTGGAAGAGAGGAAATGGAAAAGTCTGGACAGAGATGCAAAAGCTGAGACTGCTGAGCTGTCACTCGAGAACATTCTAATTGGAATGATGGCCAGAAAAAGACTTTTTAGAAAGGAGGAGACAAACTGAAATCTTGGTCTTTTTGCCTTGGAGACAGAAAGGAAGAAGGGTCTCTTGGCTTGGGGACAGAAGGAAAGAAGGACAAAAGTCCAGCTCTCTCTGATTTCTTTCCTGTGCTATAGTGACTGAATTTCCAGACTTGTTACCCAATTTTCTCAATCTGAACTATATTCCACAATCCTCCAACCTAGGAATTATTCTAGTGTTAGAGAAACCCCAAACTCTTTCCTTCCATTTCCTTATCTTTCCCTTCTTCCCCAATAATCCCCTTACTTAATCTTAAAGGAGAGAAAAAGTATTTATTTGAGACATCATAAAACTCAACATGGGTTGATTTAGAGAGATCAACAGAAGAATCAAATGGAAGGGAAAGGAAGAAGGGAGGGTGAAGGAAGGAAGGAAGGAGGAAGGGAGGAGATTAGCAGATCTGACCATTAGTTATCATTTATCACTCAAATAATCACTTATTACAGTGTTCTTATGTTGGAGAAAACAGTTAAAAGTTGAGTATGGGTCATTTCCTCTCACTACAAAATTCAAAAAATATGGATATAAGGGGGCAACGGATGTCATAACTAAAAACAGCTTAAACAACAATAGAAAAGTGATGGGTCATTTGATTTTTGGCAGTTGTGTCTATATTGCTCTATCTCTTCTCCAGCTACTGATGCCAACCAAATTAGCCACTAAAGACTTTTAGCTATATAGTATGTGTCTCTTAACTAGTTAGGATTGAAATCCCACAATATGCAAAGATAAAAGTTTCCTAAGGAGAAAAGCACAGGAGGTGAGAAAGTCAGATAAGTAAGAAAAGTTTGTCTCAAAACAGTGTTAACCCTAAGTTTACCTTCTTAGAAAGTTTGATTCATCTAAGATACAACAGAAAAGTTTTCATTCTGGCCAAAATAAAGAAGAAAAATCACAACTGATGGCTTACTGTGCCCCCTCCTCCATCATGAGAACACAGAAACTTCCTTGTATTCTTCTAAAAATATAATCACAAAACACCCCCAGATATAAGCACCTGAGAAGGAGAAGGCAAGGAATCCACTTTACTGTTTTATCTGAAAAGGTAAAGGATTAAATTCTCAGAAATGTAAGAGGTTAAATTATTTTTTTCTAGTCAAAGATGACATAGAATGATCCTTTTTTTAAATCTCTCCAAATTTTTGTTTGAGAATAAATAGATATCCAGTTACATAAGTGATCAAATAGGAATCCATACTGTCTGATATTGAGGGTGGGATGATAATCAAATAATAATATTGGTCAGAATATTCCCTGTAAGAGCTGACAATTTTTTTCATTTTGCAGAATCATATGGATGGTAGCCAAGCTAATACTAGAAATTTTGATTGAAGTTAATTAACATGACTAATCACCACCTACTCTTGTAAGAGATAATTTTTATATGGTCTGTTCTTCATATGTCCTAATACTTTGCCTTTTCTGTGTGAATGAATCCTAGAAAAATGCATACCTTATACCTAGAGCATGTGCTAGCGGGGGTAAAAAGCTAATTAGAATTTGGAAGCTAAGTTAAAAAAAAATAATGTGATGAGGGGGAAAACATTATGACTAAGGGAAGTGAGGGAAGTCTTGCTATAATTGAAGGTAGGAGCAAAGAAGAACCTTGAAGAAAACAGGATTCTCAGAAGGAATATTTCATAAATCTTTGGAGCAGCCTGTGTAAAGACATGTTATTAGAAGTTTAAAGTCAAAAGACAGGAAAGTAATCAAGTCAACTTAATTAGAACATATAGGGGGTGAAAGATATATGTCATGAATGTATGTCTGGAATAAGATTTTCTCCAGTTTTTTAAAAGTACCCAGATGAATAGTTTCTATTTTCTTCTAAAGGCAATAGGGTTTCATTGATGATTATTGAGAAGATTGGTATGATATGGACTTTTTTCAATTTAGCAAGATTATTTAATATCTGAGGATGATGTGCTGGTTAGGAAAGATATTGAAAAATGAAATAAGAGATGACTAATTTTCCAGGCAAGACTATATATGGGTCTACAGTAGGAGAAAAGCTTTTCAAGTAGATAAAAATGGTAAAATATGTGAGAATTGTAAGAATATTTTTTTCCTGACATTAAGTTGAAATTTATATCTCTTCAGCAAATTTCTACTATTTACTCCTAGTTCAGCTTTCTGGGGAAAAGTAAGCTCATTGTTTTTTGCTTTTCAAATTAAATTGAGTAAATGGTTTAGAGTGGTCTTATACCAATTGTTTAATGCTTATAATTTTAAGTGGAGAAGGTATTGGTTTATAATTAAAGGAGTTTATATTTTTACTGAGTTGATCAACTTGAATATAATAGACAAAGGAGAAAACCTTTAGACCCTGGACAACAACCTCTCTACCAATTCACAAGAATGAGTTGTGCTCAAGAAAGCCAATGTGATTTAAGAAACTCTTAAAATTTGAGCTCAATTTTTGCATGCTCTACAAAGATGAATGATAGCTGACTCATAATGTCTTCAATCCTAGTAGCTGCCTACACTTCTTTCCTCTGACTTTTTTGATTAAATAACAACATGCTTTAATAATTATATTCATCAATGATGATGCAACCAAGTTTTATATCTTTCTCTTTCCATCAACACCAGGGTCTCTGATTTCACCAATGTGAAAAACTACACAGATTATTCCCCCTGTAAGGACTTAGTAGATACTCTCCTAATATTGTTATGCCTTCCATTCAACCCCCACCCCCTCAAATCATCACTTTATAGCCAACCTGATGGCAGAACTTCTTTTTTTTCTTTTTAAATAATATTTTATTTGATCATTTCCAAGCATTATTCATTAAAGACAAAGATCATTTTCTTTTCCTTCCCCCCCCCCACTCCCCATAGCTGATGCGTGATTCCACTGGGTATCACATGTGTTCTTGATTTGAACCCATTGTCATGTTGTTAGTATTTGCATTAGAGTGTTCATTTAGAGTCTCTCCTCTGTCATGTCCCCTCAACCGCTGTAGTTGGGCAGTTGCTTTTCCTCGGTGTTTCTACTCCCTCAGTTTGTCCTCTGCTTATGATCCCTAGATCCCTGCAGATTGTTCAGGGACATTACACCACCACTAATGGAGAAGTCCATTACGTTTGATTATACCACAGTGTGTTAGTCTCTGTGTACAATGTTCTCCTCGTTCTGCTCCTCTTGCTCTGCATCACTTCCTGGAGGTCGTTCCAGTCTCCATGGAATTCCTCCACTTTATTATTCCTTTTTGCACAATAGCATTCCATCACCAAGATATACCACAATTTGTTCAGCCATTCCCCAATTGAAGGGCATCCCCTCGTTTTCCAATTTTTGGCCACCACAAAGAGCGCAGCTATGAATATTTTTGTACAAGCCTTTTTGTCCATTATCTCTTTGGGGTACAAACCCAGCAGTGCTATGGCTGGATCAAAGGGTAGATACTCTTTTATCGTCCTTTGGGCATAGTTCCAAATCGCCCTCCAGAATGGTTGGATCAGTTCACAACTCCACCAGCAATGAATTAATGTCCCTACTTTGCCACATCCCCTCCAGCATTCATTACTTTCCTTTGCTGTCATGTTAGCCAATCTGCTAGAGGTGAGGTGATACCTCAGAGTTGTTTTGATTTGCACCTCTCTGATTATAAGAGATGTAGAACACTTTTTCATGTGCTTCTTAATAGTTTTGATTTCTTTGGCTGAGAACTGCCTGTTCATGTCCCTTGCCTATTTATCAATTGGAGAATGGCTTGGATTTTTGTATAATAGATTTAGCTCTTTATAAATTTGAGTAATTAAACCTTTGTCAGAGGTTTTTATGAAGATTTTTTCCCAATTTGTTGTTCCCCTTCTGATTTTAGTTACATTGGTTTTGTTTGTACTGAAGCTTTTTAATTTGATGTAGTCAAAATTATTTATTTAACATTTTGTGACTCTTTCTATGTCTTGCTTGGTTTTGAGGTCTTTCCCCTCCCAAAGGTCTGACATATATATTATTCTGTGTTTACCCAATTTACTTATGGTTTCCTTCTTTATGTTTAAGTCATTCACCCATTTTGAATTTATCTTGGTGTAGGGTGTGAGGTGTTGATCTATTCCTAGTCTCTCCCACACTGTCTTCCAATTTTCCCAGCAGTTTTTATCGAATAGTGGATTTTTGTCCCAAAAGCTGGGATCTTTGGGTTTATCGTATACTGTCTTGCTGAGGTCGCTTTCCCCCAGTCTATTCCACTGATCTTCCTTTCTGTTTCTTAGCCAGTACCAAATTGTTTTGATGACTGCTACTTTGTAATATAGTTTGAGGTCTGGGACTGCAAGGCCCCCATCATATGTGTTTTTTTTTTTTCATTATTTCCCTGCATATCCTTGATCTTTTGTTATTCCAAATGAACTTTGTTATGTTTTTTTCTAAATCAGTAAAGAAATATTTTGGGAGTTTCATGGGTATGGCACTAAATAGATAAATAAGTTTGGGTAGGATGGTCATTTTTATTATATTGGCTCATCCTATCCATGAGCAGTTAATGTTTTTCCAACTGCTCAAGTCTAGTTTTAGTTGTGTGGAGAGTGTTTTGTAGTTGTGTTCCTGTGTTTGTCTTGGGAGATAGATTCCTAGGTATTTTATTTTATCTAAGGTGATTTTGAATGGGATTTCTCTTTCTAGTTTTTGCTGCTGAGCTGTGTTGGAGATATATAGAAATGCTGATGACTTATGTGGGTTTATTTTGTATCCTGCAACTTTCCTAAAGTTGTTGATTATTTCAATTAGCTTTTTGGTTGAATCTCTAGGATTCTTTAAGTAGACCATCATGTCATCTGCAAAGAGGGATAACCTGGTCTCCTCCTTGCCTATTTTGATGCCTTCAATTTCTTTTTCTTCTCTAATTGCTACTGCTAGTGTTTCTAGTACAATGTCAAATAGTAGAGGCTGATCTTATTGGGAATGCATCTAGTTTATCCCCATTGCAGATGATATTAGCTGTTGGTTTTAGATATATACTGTTTATTATTTTTAGGAATGACCCTTCTATTCCTATGCTTTCTAGTGTTTTTAATAGGAATGGGTGTTGTATTTTATCAAAGGCTTTTTCTGCATCTATTGAAATAATCATGTAATTCTTGTTGGTTTGCTTGTTGATGTGGTCAATTATGTGGATGGTTTTCCTAATATTGAACCAGCCCTGCATCCCTGGTATAAATCCTACTTTATCATGGTAGATGGCCCTTCTGATCACTTGCTGGAGTCTTTTTGCTAGTATTTAAGATTTTTACATCTATATTCATTAGGGAAATTGGCCTATAGTTTTCTTTCTCTGTTTTTGACCTGCCTGGTTTTGGAATCAGTACCATGTTTGTGTCATAAAAGGAGTTTGGTAGAACTCCCTCTTTGCTTATTATGTCAAATAGTTTGTTTAGTATTGGGATTAACTGTTCTCTGAATGTTTGATAGAATTCACTTGTGAATCCGTCTGCCCTAGGAATTTTTTCTTAGGAAGTTATTTGATGGCTTGTTGAATTTCATTTTCTGATATGGGATTATTTAAGAATTCTATTTCTCCTTCTGTTAGTCTTGGCAGTTTGTATTTTTGTATATATTCATCCATATCACCTAAATTGGTGTATTTATTGCCATATCATTGGGCAAAGTTTTCCTCTGACTTTTGATGCCTGTTCAGGTCTATTGACAACTTCAGGCTCACTGATTTTCTTCAACATATAGTTAATAATTCTTTATCCTGAAACAGAATGATTACTAGCATTTCCCTTTGATCTCCATTTCTGAGATATTTAGGTTTCATGATATTTTGACTGTTACTAATGTTTTTAGAACAAAAATTATATTATTATGTAAAATTCATGCTCTTTTTGGTTCTCATTTTAATATTTTCTTTGATGGTCCTAAGATTTTAGGAGTTTATGTACATTGATTTTTAATAGATGAGATGTTTGTCTTTGACTACTTAATTCTTTAAGGCTTAGGGCTATATTCTAAAAACATTTTCCTGTCCCTCAGTATCCTGCTACTCTATATTCCCAATGATATTTAGTCAGTATTTGTTTTGATTAAAATATTTAAGACTTTGTTTTTTTGGGTAAGGATGTCAATTTATTAATTAGGCTAGCATATGACCCATTAGATTGATAGGATAGTGGCCCCCTCAATGACCAAAAACCTTGAAAGTCCCTTAGGCAGATTTATGAATACAATTTTGAAACCTTATTATTCAGCCTCTCCCTTGAACATCTCAACATCTCTAATTGGTAAATAGCAAATTAGGAAGTTGTCCATCAGACTCTCCATCCTTCCTACCCTATAGGTGATAGGAGTCATGTAGGCAGGAAGACAATCTTTGTCTACTTTACCTATTAACCAGGACTTGTCAAATTCCTTGGAATTCCCAAATATAAAAGAGATGTAAAAGTCATGTGACTAGTTGGAGTCTTTCTAATCCAGGACTCTATCACTGAGAAATAACAGTATATAAAAATAAATTCTCACAACCCGTACAGACTCTCATGATGTAGCAGTCTGATTTCTGGGGTTATCTTCTATTGTTCTCATCTTCCTAAGCCATCTAGAGTCAAACTGGTCCTCAGAACAATTTCTCTGGTGGATCTGCTTTCTTCTGGTCCATGTCACTGGTTCACATCATTTGCTAAAATTGCTTAGAAAAATAAATCTTAATGTAATTTAATAATCACCAAAATTTACATTGCCAACACTTAGATCAGATGACAAGAAATAATTTTAAGATTCTAATTTTAGTTATATAAAAGATAACCTTTTACCTAAATCAGGTACCTGCTCTGTAAACTGCCAATAACAAACTGAAAGGAAATTTAAAAGAATGTATGGTGATCTAACTCTTAGAGTTAGGTTTTTTAGTTAAAAGTTTTGATATTTGCCTGATTTCTACATCTTAGTATTAGAATATATTCAATGACTTATGGACAATTATATTAGATATATTCATTTGATTTTAATACAATATTCAAAATGTTCCTTCAATTATTATCTCACTTTCATTATTTATTCTTTTTATAGACAATTATTATATCTCTGAAATTATTATTATTTTTCACTGTAATCTCAAAATTTACCTTTTCTCAATAGCTTCTCAGTTGGATGATTCTGTTAATGATCTTATCTAAGACAAGAGTCATAGATATGATTAATGTACCCAAAAGATGTTTCATCCTTATATAACAATAGATTTGGGATGGTATTCTTAGAATCCTGGGTAAATTTTTCCACAATGCATCAAATTAGTTATCTATATTAAAATATAATCAGATTCTAAACATTCTCAAATAAACTACATTACTCTCACATAGATTATTGCTCTCAAATTTTCTCTATATTCTTGTGTGATTTGTTTGCATTACAGATTGTATCTTATATACAAGTTTTAGTTTTACAACAAATAACAAGACTTTAAGTAGAATTAGATGTCATTTAGAGATGATAAAAATGATAGGCCCTAAAACATTTTTTATCTAAGATAAATAATTCCACAAAATTCTTCTAAACCAAAACAGGAAATATATCCTTATTAAGCAGTAGAATTATTTCCTTATTATACATATTTACAAATTATTATCTACTTTTCTAACTAGTCCTATGCTATTCTGAGACATGAAGAATTTTAAATAATCAATGACAGGTAACAAAATCTAATAATCATCTATTTAGTTGTGTCCAGGGGTATTAAAAGAATTACAATTTTAGATTAAAACCTTTTAATCTTACAAACTAACAACATAGACATTTTAAAGCCTTAGTGCTTTAGATAAATATTTAATATAGTGTTCATATATTTCACTGATGAACTGACATGATTAGTAGGAATTTGCTATGAGATGAAGGGGCATAATGAAAACAGCATCAAAACCAGTCCATCGTATCTAAATACAAGGGCACAGAATGTTAAAAGGCTTTAAATTTGTTTGACTTCAAGTAAGAGTCAAGTTAATTTCCATGCTAAATCAGATTTCCACTTCTAGGATGCCAATATGAGTCTCAGAATTTAACCAGGCAGAGACATTCCTGTTCAAAAGGAAGCATTATAATAGGGAAACTCAGTTAAGGGAATCCTATTTTGACACTTCACAAAGTCATTCTCTCAACTTTCCCAGAGATAGTCCTCTCTCTGCAGGAGCACTTAACATTTCTTTTCAAAGAAGGAGTAATTACAAACTCTTTTAATAAAATCAAAGCTTATTATGGCAGGAGATTAAAAGTGTCCAAAGCTTGCCTCAAAAGAAAATCTTCATCATTTATAACCTATGTGAAAATTATTGCTATTTTCCTCATGTCTTAATGAAAATTAGGATATGGGATATACTACTTATCTGTCACAAAAACAATTACAATCTAAGCTTAAACAATGAATAGTAGATTTTAAAAGGCAGCACCACTATATTCCATTTATAATTTTATTCTCTGAAATATAAATGTTCAAAGTCAATTTTAAAATATCTTCCTGAGAGGTGGAATATTTTTGTCCAGTTGGATTTCTATCAGGTGTGAGTATAATATAGTCTTTGTACTCTCCAATTAAAGGACTTTTTTTCTCTAACAGTCTTGGGAGATGAATGCAAATATTTCATCTAACTGTAAATAAGATCACATTGTATTTCAATCAAATCAATTCTTGATTAACAATTGTCAAACACCAGTCTTTAAACCTTAGGTTTCCCCAACATCAATTTTTTTTCAGTTAATTTATATGATGAAAAGTATGATGATGATTCTTCAAAGACAATGTAATCCCTTGACTATTCAATAGCTTAGCAATTGTTATGAATAAAAACTAATTAGATTTTATACTAAATTTATACTTCATACTAAATTGATAAGTATTTGTTAGGAAAGAATTCATACTAAATTCATGAGTATTTAATAGGGAAGAGAAAGAAAGAGAAAAAGAGGAAAATATTATCAGCCTAACTTCCCAGTGTCTTCAGATATGTGCTTCCTCAGGTCCTAGATTCCCCAAGGATCCTGGTCCATTTCACAAGGGAGGGCTGAGTGAACCCACCTAATAATGTGGTTAGGACAGACAAATTAAAGACAGCTAAGAAATGCTGTTTAGTTCAGGAAGGGCCTGGAGCTGAAGTGATGGAGTTCCTGTGGTCCCAATAATAGCAACTCTATGCAGCTTGCCAGAGATTGCTTATATAGATAACCACTTCTTTATAATTAGGAGATCTCCTTTCAAACTCCCACCACCACCACCCAAATGACAGAGTCAGCTCACTTCACAGACTCAAGTTAAATATTTCCCCTAATATTTTCCAATTGGCCAGGATTTCACTTCAATTCTAATACATCACATCCCTTTGCTACCACTGGTCAGGAATCTCACCTACCAAACTGGTAAATTAAGACACATGACTCTGTGACTCCTATATTTAATGACTTCCTAGATTGGACTGGGTTGGATATTTAATTAACACACAGTTTAATATATAAGATGCAAAACTCCCCTTAGTTAAATTAATCAACTTCAAAGTAACTTTATCAAAAGAGTTAAAAAATCAGGTCACAATTCTAATTAAATAAATCAAGAAATTGATTGCATTTTGGAATTCCAAATAAGGAAAATGTGATAGCTTTTCAAAAACTCTAGAGAAAACATTGAACAATCACTGTAAGCCCCAGGTAATATATAAATACATAATTCCAGATCATTATTGCACTGAAGATATGACTTAATAATTCACAATTAAACAATTCTATAAAATAAACAAATTCATAATTACACTCCCTTCTGACAATAACTTTCCCTTTAATAAAGGACTGCTTAGAATGGAGAATGGCATAAGAATTTTCAGTTGCTATTATTAATTTTAAGCAAACAAGGAGATTTTGTAAGAAAATACTCTTCTTGCATCAGGGGTGAAAGGGGGGAGAGGCATGGATGGGTACCTCAAGATTTGGGGTGCTTGAGGTTATAGAGAACCTTCTAAAATCCCTTACTCCCTGCAGGGTCCCCTCAACCTTACAAATATATCTGACTGTATTATTTAACTAAAGATGAATTTAATAACAATTTTGGATTGGGAAGGTGTCAGGGTAGAGGGAATAGGGATTTCCCTATACTTTTCCATAGATTGGGTTTGAGTCTATCTCAGCTTTTGAACTGAGGCCAGGCCTCACAGGCTGGTAGAGGGTTTCTTTTATTCCTCTCTATGCTAATCTATGCTAGCTTTCTTATGTTCAAAGTCTTTAGCAGTAGACAGAAAGAGGAAGAAAAGATTCTGACTTTCAGAGCTGGTTGGGCCTGTCTCTTCCGGCTAGCTCCCTTAAAGCCCGGCCTTAAGTTCAAGCTGTTCCTTTTAAATCCCTTTGTTTGATGACATGGTCCACAAGAATCCAGGTAGAGCACAGAGTTGGGAAAAATCCAGGAATAGAGGTTCTTCTATCCAGAGACAGGGAGAGAGCACTCCTTCCAGTCTGAGGACCAGGAAAGTCACCACCTGAGAGCAACTGTCACTCTCCCAGTCTCCCCTCTCCCCACCAACTGTCATCCTGTCCATCAATCTTTACTCTAGCATTCCAACTGCTATCTGCTCCACCTCAGTAGCAGAAATGCCAAAGCTTGATTCAGTTTTCCTTTCCACAATTTAAATAAATTTCTTCAATTTTCTATATAAAATATATCCAATTAAATACCCAATGAGTTTATAATTTTATCAGTTTTATTTAAATATCTTAACCAATTATTTTACCATGTTTATAAATAGCCAAATAACTTCAGAATAAAACAATGCTTCAAAATTAGAATTTGGAATTAGAATGCTGTAGAGTATTATAACACATGATCAAAAGGATTGATAACATAATATCATAATTTCCAAAGTTTATAACTCTTAAAAATTTAGGTAATAATTTAACAGCATTCAGAGTAAAAAGGAATAAATTTTAATAGTATATCTTTAAGATAATTCATCAAACTGTACTTTATCATTAACAATATTTAGGAATTTAAAATATGAAACCAAACTTATTACCAAATTTTCAAGTGATCTTATACAGAAGTATTTAAGCTTTTACCTTTTGCATTAGTATTTCTCACACTTAAAATATTTCCAAATTGCATTTAAAATTATTTTATTACATTTAAAAATCTAACATATAGTATTTAAATTCCATTAATGAAATAATACTTTAGTTTCTAATTCTAAAAAGTCTATGCTACCATTATTGCATTGGAGATCACAATAAAATATGACTGTGGCATCTCTAAGCATACACAAGAAAAGGTAGCTATTCTTACCCAAGAAAGATAACTTATTTCTTCACCTCCCAACATCAGACTGACTCAGGAAAAAGTAAATCACAATTCAAATGAAGAGCTCCATTATTAACATTATAATGTAGTATTAGATATCTGGTTATACCTACACAAACTTTTCAATCCATCCTTCAAACATTTCTCTATTTACCTATCTCAGAATCCTTAAAAAAAAAAAAAAGGAAGCAGCACAATATTATTCTACTACCTAAGCAAAATACATTGTGTGAGGTTTTTTTTAATTCAGATATTTTATTTTTCAAATTACATGTTATGATTTTCAACATACTTTTTCTAATCCTTCCCTCCCCCGCCCTTAGAGATGGTAAGCAATTTGATCTGTACTATACATATATTATCATGCAAAACTTACTTCCAAGTTGATCATTGTTGTAAGAGAATACTTGTATAAATCCCAAACTCCACAGTAAAGGCATAAACTAACATGAAAAATAGTATGCTTTGATCTGTATCCAACTCCTACAGTTCTTTGTCTGGAAGTGGATAGCATTCCTTATTAAAAGTCCTTCATTATTACCTTGGATCATCCTATATTAGGACTCAGGAAACCTAGAAATTCTAGGGAACACACAAAGGACACCTCAGTGTCTGACCTCAGGAAAGCAACATGGCCAAAGAACAACATCCCTGATAAATACTGATAAATGGACATAGATAGCATTCATGTTCCATATTTTTAATGATCTGCAAAACTCACTGATAAACAACATTCCAAACTTTAAGCACTAGCACCCTGTCTCCTGGCTGTTTTACTTTCTCTCCTAATAAATTTCTTTATTTTCTAAAGATTGAGTGGAGCCGGGTAATTCTTTAGGTGAACAATCCCCTTGAATTAGGAAATTGCTCCCCCCAAAAACTATATTGCTGTGAGTAGTTGTCTTTCACTTGAGCATTGTACTATTGTACAATGTTTTGTATTGTGCTGTTATTATATATCATGTTTTCCAAGTTTTGCTTATTTCACTTTCTTTCAGTTCTTATAGGTCTTTCCAGCTTTCTCTGAACTCTTGCTCATTTTGAAGAGTCAGTCTTCAAACTTCATAGAGTAAAGGACTTTTCAAGCAGAGCAGGAAGGATCTTTTACCTAGATTCCCCAAGGGGAGCTCAGTGTGGCCTTTTATGTGGTTCTGGGGTAATCTATATGGCCTTGAGATGGGGATTTCCACAAAAGGAGTACTGTCAAAAGGTAGGGATTGGGGCATTTGAATAATAGCAAATAGGGATTGGGTCTTTTGAACAAACTGGCAGGAAATAGAGAGCAGAAAAGGCTGTGGAGAATCCAAGTTCTGGAAATGGCTTTTTTCAGGGAGTTCCAGAAGCTACTATGCTGAGTAGCTTTGGGCATTGCTGGCAATTGGGGGCCTGAAATGGGGACTTTTCTGCCTCTGATATGGCCACCTCTGCTTCCCAAGTTTTTTGATCAGTCCTTAGGTAGAAAGGGAACTCAAAAAATTGAGGTAGAGAAAGCAATGTTCATTCCTTTTTCATAAGAGTAATTTTTCCATCATTTCAAATTTGTAGAGCATCCGGTCAAATGTCCTAATAAAACTTATTCACATTTAAATTTATCTCTCTTAATTCAAAATTTTAAATATCATCAACTCAAAAATCACTATGTAAAACATAGATAAAAAGACAGATTTTCCCTTCAAATCTTAGTTTTGTGCATGAAATTCTCTGAAAAGAATCTTAATACACATAGTTCAGACACAGAAACAGATTAACAGAAAGAAAATACAATAGTTTTTCAAGACTAGTCATTTATATATATATATATATATATATATATATATTTTAGGATTTTCACTAAAAGTATCAACCTTGAAAAACACAAAATCACCAAAGTAGTTAGAAAGAACAAGGCTTTAATCATGATAAAGGAGAAAATACTCTAAGGACCTCCACAGCAGAGTCTTGGGCAAAATATCACACAAAGATAAGCCTGGGGCTTTGGGAACACTGTCTCCAGGAAAATGTACCTTGAAGGGGATTTACCCATGAACTGAAGAACTTGGGGTCTTAACATACCTTTGGGGGAATAAAGAATAGGAAGGACAATTGATTGGCTTACATGGAGACAAAGGTAAAAGGATTCTAGTCACCCTGAGTGGACTACCAGGGAGAGGCCTGGATACAATGAAAGTTCTAAAACAAAAAAGTACTATTGATTGTATCTACTAATTATATTTAGGATGAGATCATTGGGTACTGTGCCATAGGCGGACCATCACTGGTCTAGGACTTCCCTGAAAGCAAGTTCCCAAAGGACAAAGGTACATTTGGGGGTTTCATAAAACAAAGTCGTCAAAAGTAAGTGCCAAACTAATAAATGATAATACACTTGCTAGCTTGGATGTCATCAATTGCAAAAATAATACAATTAGTACAGATTTTCAAGTGAAGTTATTTTAATATATGTCAGACTATCACAATATAATTGCATATTGTTTAATCCACTTACAAATTCTTGCTTCATCCAGAAAACCTAACAGATCCCCAGGCAGTGTACAGGTCTTAATAAAAATCATAATATGAATGTCAAACTTTCTACAGGAAAGATATTCTTTAGAGAGACCATTTGCCACAGGTGAGGGTTATAATTTTCTTAGTCTCAGAAACTTATATATTAAAAATTAGAAGGACTGGTAAAACAAAAGCTTTGGCTATAGTGATATACTAGCTCTGAGAAAGTTTTATCTTAGTTTTCTGAACTGAGAGCAAAATCTTTTCAATTCCAAAGGAAGCCTGTCATTCTGGCCAGAAGTTTTACCAGAAACTCTGTTTCAGGGGAAGATTAAAAAAAATTACTCCTCACCTAAATATACCAACACCTTTCCTCTAAGATTTTTCTTTATGAAATATGACTTTTTCTTCCTTCCTTTAACTGAAAAAAAATTGTTCTCTCAGAGACACATCTAAATTCTAATTTCTCTTAATTATGTTTTATTATTTCAACATTGGGGATGAGGGGGAGGTTCCAGGGCTATGCTTAAAAAAATGAAAGTCCATTCTTGAAGTCTATATTTAACCTTCCAGAAAAAATACATCTCATCTTTTCTCTGAGGAAGTCCTCACTTTTAAGACACACACTTAAAACATCACAGGACAGAAACTTGTTTTGTTTTGGGTACCTCTTTCTCAAAATACTTTGTTTCTTTCTGTCTCTGTGTCCCTCAACAATTTCTCACAATCTGAATCTCACAGAATTCTCTATTGTCCAATGTAATATTTATTGGGAAAGATGTTGGGATTGGAAAAATGGGGGATAAGGAAGGTTGTAGCAGGGAATGGAGGAGTTTAAGGGAGAGAGGGAATATTGCTGCTGGTGAGGCAAAGGTGAGAGCTGCCCACTGCTGAGAGGCAGCAGCTGGGGTCTGATAAGGACCAATTGTTTTTGAATGACTGAGCTGATATTCAGCTCCCTCTATGCCCAGAAAAGATAGTTCACTTATCTGACTGCAATATTCCAACAAAAGAAATTTTAATAACCATTTGGATTGGAGAAAAAGGGAAGAGGGAGGTCCCTAAATAATGTTGGAGTCTTTCTCAGCTTTGTGAGTTGAGGCCAGGCCTCACAGGCTAGTGGAGGGTTTCTCTCACTCCTGTCTACCGCTATATCTCTCCTAGTTTTGTCAATTTCAGAATCTTAGCAGTAGATAGAAAGCAAAAAGAACTGTTCTGACTTTCAGAGCTGATTAGGGCTGTGTCTTCGGGCTGAACTAAGTAGAGGTATTCCTTATCCAGACTGGGAAGCCAACATTCCTTCCACCTTCAACACCAGGAAGGAAGTCCCCCCTGGCAGGAAGGAACTGCTGGTCACAAGACCCAACTACCACTCCCAATTGCCCCTTCCCCCACCAACTGTCAGTCTTGTTTCCTTTCCACACCAACCACAAAATATTACACCACAGAATGGACAAACTTGTTTCATCATGGGAACTTGCCTTCAAGAAAACTCCCTAAATGACCCTAGTCTCAGACTAAACTATAGGCCATCAGGCATGCATTGAGGACCCCAAATAGGAGTGGAGATTTAGTCCTTTTAAATATATTTTTATTTTCTTTGTTTCTCCTTTTGTATTTAGGCTATTCCCAAGTATCTTGGACTTTGGCTAATGCATCTAGGCCTCTCAGTCACTTTAGACTGTGGCTAGTGCAGGATACCTGTGAGTGACAGGGCATGTCCTTCCTCTTCTCCAAAATCTATATAAGCACAATGCATTCTGTAGTTCAGTGAAAGTCCCAGGTCTGAGGTTCTATACCTCTTTTCCAATTTATATTTCTACCTCAATTAGATTAAATAACCTTATTATAACTATTTTTGTATATCTTATTTTTACAGGGTGACAGAACAATTTGTTTAACATGCTTCAAAGAGGATGTATAATTCTTACTCAATGATCTGGTCACCATAAATGGGAAGGACCTCCATTAAATATCAATTTTACCTATCAGAAAAGAAATCATTTTATGTGGAAGAAAATAATCATAAATGGGAAGGACTTCCATTAAATATCAATTTTACCTATCACAAAAGGAATCACCTTGTGTGGAAGAAAGTCTACACATTGGTCCAATCTTGGAGTGAAATTTTTGCTGGCAAGCAAAACAAGGAGTCAGTAATCCCATCCTGGCTTACTGTTATCACGAAAATATTCAAGAGATAGCTTTTTGGGTAAGAATATAAATTTATTGATTAGGTTAGCATATGACCAATAGATTGATAAGTCAATGGCTCCATCTATAACTAAAGACCCCAAAAGGTCCCTTAGGTAGATCTATGACTATAGTTATGAAAGCTTATTATTCAATCCCTACCTTGAACATCCTAAGACATTTCTAATTAGTAAATATTAAATTTGAAGGTCTTCTATCAAACTTTTATCCCCTTTCCACAACATAGGTAATTAGGGTCATGTAGGAAGGAAAGGAATCAAAGTCTCATTAATCTATTAACTAGGTTTTGTTAAAAGGGAAAACATTAACTTGAATTCCTAAGAACAAAGGAGATGCAAAACTCAGGAGACTGGTTGGAGCCTTTCAAATCCAGAGCTCTGGCAATGAGAAATAAGACAGTATATTGTATAGTTAGAAAATATTGAACCCCTAAAACTACATTACACAGAATGCTTTTCCCTTTGTGCACATTTGCATCTTCACATAATTATTTATAAGTCCTGTAGTTCTTCCCTATCACTCTCATCTCGAGACCAGGCTGGGTTTAGGTAGTTTGTTGTTTCTTCTTTTTTTACTTTAGTTATTATTCGCCATGGGCATGGATCCAGCCTCACTCTCAATTCCAGGATTTCCAACTGGTGGTGACCGATTGGTCAAAATAAATAACAAATGGAAGACAGCTTAATAATTACAGCCATGGGACTGCTTTACATCTGATAGCTGCTCCACCATCCCCGGCTTGGTTTTTATTTTTATACCCATTTTCTTGGCACTCAAATACACATAATAAAAAAGAGATACTTGGAAAGTGATTTATTAACTTTAACAAATCACTTGATTAACATTATATATTCTTGTATTGCGATTATAGACAGAACAAAAGGTTGCACACAAGATAAATGATTTCATCACAGGTGGCTTAATTTTCTCATTAATCTATGAGAAGTTTTGAGCTTACAAACAATCAAGGAAAATTACTTATTGCTTTTAATAAAATGGAATAATTAATCAACAGTTCTTAAAAGACAATTCAACAATCATACCATTGAGGTTGAGGGGTACTGGGAACACAATTCAAATTTAGATGGATCATTTTTCAGGGTTTTTACTAGGGAGTTCCCAAGTTACTGGTTTGTGAAATCAAGTCATTGAGGCCTATTGAAGCTTAATGTACTTGTACTTATTGTATGGGCCTTTTTGATTGATTTGTGTGCTGACTTCATGAGAATAGGTTTCTGTGAGTGGGAAAGTTCTGGGCTTGGCCTGTAGCTGTGGTTTTGCTGGGAATTTTGTACTTAAATAAAAGTTAACCCATGATAGTCTTTTTGGGATAGGGTGTGAGGGTCTGATCTTTTGGTGATGTTTTGGAGAATAAGGGTACATGTGTTTTCCTCTTACATTATTCCTTATGAGACTAGGGTGATTAATAATCATGTTAATTCCATAGGTAAGGGACATTGATGAGAGAGTTTATGCAAGGGGGATAAAGTGGGCAGTCACATCTTGCCAAGGAGCACTCTGTGGTCTCCTCAGCTACCACGCATAACTCTGTCAAGGTGTTGTGCCCTGATGGCTCCCAGCAATTATTAATAAAACTTTAAAAATATAATACTTAGTTATTGAATATTAATTTTAATCTTTACAATATAAAAAGTAAATCCTCACATGCTGACTGGTAAATTTGCTATGATGGTTTGGGCAACATAGTCCACCTAATTCAGGAGCAATTCTTGGTTAAGGATGATTTTATTATGCTCCTTGAAAATGAGGATGCCTATGTAACCACTACATGGCCAGATTTAGAGTTATTCTATTCTGGGAAGTATAGCTAGAAAAGGAATGAATGACTACTGCTGACATCCCAAGTTAGAGAGAGAGAACCATCTAACAATGGGCTAACAGAGGGGATACCTCCACTGTGTGTTTCCCAGAACTATCCCCTGGCATCATTTGCCACATAAAGCCTTTAACACAATAATATGTCAAGGAATAGCTGCTATTTGCAACCATTCTAAATAGGGTGAAGGAAGTGGGGAAAAACCAACAGTTCCAATATGTTTGTTTAGTTATTGGTTTTCCCTCAGTTCTCCAGAATCCTAAGCAAGTCTAGAAATAACTATTAATAGTAATATAAACAATGCTCAGTCTTAAATCTTGCCATTTTACTTTTGTAAAAGTAGTCATAGGTGATATTGTCAAAGTTGCTGCCATGATCATATTGCCTCTCCATGTATTCAAGTACTACATTTCTTCCCTTCTCTCAGTCTGTCCTTCTCTTCCTCTCAAGAAATTCATAAAACTTTTTTGGTAACAAGAAAATCTACCCTTTAATAAACAATGGTTCCTTCTCTTCCCTAGTAGGGAAGAAATACAAATTCCAAGGTCTTTAGTATCTCAGGAGCTCTTTTAAGGCAGTCAGTCTAAGACTTGTCAGAGAATTTGTTGTGCTTTTAGAGTACTGTTTATGCTCATTGTTTCTATTTGATTTGGCACTGTGTATTAAATTTTGCAAATTAAATAAAGTGGTGTGAAGGTTTTCTGTTTGTTTTATTGTTTATATTTTTTGCAACCAGGATTACTCAAGTTTTAAAGATTAGGTATAGGAAGGAAAGAGTTATAAGGGAAAAAAAAAGAAAGTATATAGGATTTTTATTTCCAGTGAATGTATGAAAGAGAGTATAAATAAAGAACAAAAATGTTAAACCACCTTTTTATATAATGTGCAAAAATTACTCTTCAATTCAAATGTAATCTTCTAGAAATATCTGTCATAGGAAGCTGGTAATTAACAATGTGTCTTTTCCCTTTCTTTCTTTGTGTTTACCAAGTCAGTAAAAATGAAATATACTTTAATTCCAAATCATTACCCTGTCCACCTGAGTTTATAGGCATCAGACTTAATTGATTTAAGATGACTTCACACAGTTGATTCAATTAAATTAGGATGTGGATCCAAAATTATATTCCTTAAATACCAAGCTACATTTTCATTGACATTTACTCTTCCCTCCACCTTGGATCTTATCCTATATTTTTTCATTTAAAATCTCTACTTTATTTTATCAGCAAGTATTTAGAATTCAAAAATAACACTTTAATTGGTATTCAGAATTTGAAAAAAAATGATAAAGGCTCAGAAAATACAAAGAATGAAGGGATTTGGGAAGATAGAAATACAAGTCAACTATGTCATTTTTGCTCTATATTTTAATAAGAACTCTAAATTATAAAATAAAATTCTTAGAATAGATGATATTAAAGCTGAATTCAAGTATATGAAGGCTATAAAATGAAAGAGATATTTGATTAGTTATTTTCAAGATCATAGGAGAGAACTAGGAGTAATTGTTGGTAGCCTCAAAGCTACAAATTTTGACTTGATGTCAAGAAAATTGATCCTAATAATTGGAACTTTCTATAAGTAGATTCACGCAAGTCTTCAAATAAAGACTGAAGTATTACTTGTCAAATATGTAGTAGCAGGAATATTTCATGTTTAGGTCGCATCTGGAAGAGATCTAATTTTAAAATCTTCTTTTTATATTGCTATTAGTTGATCAGGTGGATGAAATAAAACTGAGCTTCTCCAAGAGAAACTGAAAGAGGCTGTCTTAAGAATATTGGAGGATAGCCTGAGGTACCTCTGGAAAGTATCTTTTTGTGATTAAATTTTGTGCATTTCTAAAACACTTATAGATCTGAAACAACAAATGAGGGAAACTAATTGAAGAAAAAAAAAGTTTTGTTTGTTTGGAAGTCCTATAAGCAGAAATTGAGTTCCTTCTTTATCTCAGAGATTTTAAATTAAATATTTGTTTTATTTTAGCCCATGTCATAGCACTTTATGCCCATATGCATAGCCTAAAAACCTCTGCAACCAGCAGAGTAATATGGATACAGATGTATATAGATGTAATAACATCTATATAGGATTTAAAAAACAAAGTAAGTAATGACAATTATCTTTGCATTTTTCCTACAAAAATTTCTTTTATAGTAAGCTTCTTTGGTATATTAAAAACATGATACAAATTGCCAAAACTTAAAAACATTTTATTAAACTTCATACAGCGTTTCAGGCATGAACTTATTCTCTATGAGGCAAAGATTGATATAAATAGAAGAATATAAAAAATCATGTATAATTTAACTTGTGAAAAGGCATCTATCCCAGTACCTTGCACATGATAGATATTTAATAAATATTATAAGGGCTAAATTGGGGTTTCACAAAATAAGAGAGCAACTTTTAATAATTTAATTTTTAATGAGAACATTATCCCTTAAAGCCAGAGAAAAGAAAACTTCTAGCAGCTTTTAACAATTAAGTTTAATTAAAAGAGATAGCAAAATGAATATAATAAAGGAGAGAAATATAGGAAAGAGGGAGAGAAAGTTATGTAACTAGCTACCCTATGACTACCTATAACTGCCTATAACTCCCTCTAACTGCCATTAGAGAAAGTCCAGCTGATCACCCTTGAGCTGAGCTCACCAGGCAGAATATGTATATATATATATATATATATATATATAATTTTCCTAACCACAAATTAATCACCAACCCAAATGTAAGGGGGGGAAAGGGTTAATTATATAAGGAAGTTTGACTGGATTATATTTAAAATAGGATCTCCAGGAATTTATTTATTAATTCCAAAGAGATTTATTCATAAAATGTAGAACGAATGAAGTAAGGAAATCAGAGAGAGGATAAGGTAAGTTATCTAGCCTAAGCAAGAGAGAGAAAGAGGGAGAGAGAGAGAGAGAGAGAGAGAAGTTGAATCACAAAGTATCAGAAAATAATTATTAAAAATTGTATTAACAGGTGAAAAATAAATTGTTAAAAGAAACCCATATTTTGTCTTAAGCCTATGATTGATCAATGCTCCAGAAAAGTATTCTCATCTGATTAAAATACCAGGGTAGGAATTCATCACTAGAATTCTAAGGCTCACTTTAAATTATCACATTTAACTTTGACCAAAATCTCCTTGTTATATTTGGAGATATACAAAAATGTAGTACATCTATAAAATATTAAAGCATTTCTCTGAGTGATAATTGCTCTCTTAAGGGAAGTAGAATTACTAACTGTGCAATCATAGTAGAATAGCTCTAGAACTAGGAGGGAATAGTGTCCATACTTTAAGTAGAATCTATTTCTTATACGTAAAACACACTTTTTCTAATACTGGCAAAATTCACATTTATCTGTATGTGTCCTAATTAATAACTTCAACATTAAATTGTATTTGATTTTTGTCTTGTAGATATGTATATCCTATCATATGCTATTCTATTCACTAATTTTATTAAATTATTATAAATGAGTATAAAAGCATTTTCCCCTAATATTTTTACAGACAAAAGAGAGAAAAAAACAACTCAAACAAATGTGCAATTCAAATTTCTCTTCAAATATGTAAAATATATATCATGTGTCAGGAGAAACACAGTCTATAGAAACCAAACCTTACTGTTTTCATGTGTAAGGGGCAGATATATTAGTAAAAAGCAATTGTTATCACCACTGTATGTTTTTTAAGCAATGTTATAGTTTTAATCTCATCATATTTTTAAGACAGGATCTGAAGAGGAGGAAAAATATTCTGTTTCCATCTTTGTGATCCATTAATATTAAAAAAATAATATCCATCTCACTTATAAAAGATTCCTTTGATAAAAATACATTCACAAAACAAAATACTTCAAAGAGGCTTAGCTGAACCTTCATATTTTTTACATAGATGCTGCTTCTTTATTGTATCTATTCATCACATTTTTACCTTTCAGATGGTTTGTGAAACATAATTACACAGTTGTTAAAACTGGTAGAAATGAATACATTTTCCTTCCAAGAAAGGTCCCTTTCTGATCTCAATCTATGTAAGAAAATATTTCTATACGACAAATTGGATATCATGATGTAATAAATGTGATTAACACCATGAAAGTGGGCTGACTTCATTCTACAGCAGATGTAGAAACATTTCATATGTCAGGTGTAAATACTGTAGGATTTTCATATTGAATAATTTGAATGCCTAAGACATTTTATAGTGTATTCCAAATTATAGTCATTACAACTCTTGGAATAGCCTGCTTAGGATGAAACTGAGCATCTCTCATTACAAAACAAGCAAAATGATTACTTCTTCAGAGTTTTGCTTTCATTCATCTCATTCCAGCAGTTTTCCATTATATAGAAAGCTTTTTTCTTTCTTTCTTTCTTTCTTTTTTTTTTTTACAAAATGGATGCAGGAGATAGCAGATATCCTGCAAATGGAAAATCACATCAAAATCATTTTTCTCCTTAGAGAATTTACACTTAAATTATAAATTGTGGAAAAGTAAGGTCATATCAATATGTCATGCCAATCTAACTCCTTATATGGACAGTTTAAATAAAAGAGAGCACATTTTTCAAAACGAGGGAAAGGATTAAGAAATAAAGAGAGGAGAGAGAAAAGGACAAAGAAAGAAAAACTAGAAGTAGATTGAATCAGATGGATAGACAAACTGAGACAAGAGAAATCAGTAAGGAGAGAAAGAGAGAAGGTAGAAAAATGGAGAGAAGAGGGGAAACAGAGGCATATTACTAGCATAAATAATTATATAGGATATATACATTCATTTTTGTTTTTCCCTAATAGTGATGACAGTTTTATAGGTAACTATTTGTGTGGTATGTATCCCATTTTGAAATCAAATATTTATGGCCATGGAAAGTAACAGTAATGTTTACTTGGAAAGCACTCTGCCAAGTAGAACACTCTACTAAAACCAATTAAGTTAATTAGCATGAACCCTTTTTAACTGAAAGATATAATAATCTGAATGCCATTGTTTTATGGAAGGACACAAAAGTCCATCTTTGAACACTCTCCCACTAGAGTAATATTACTGAAAATCACAGAACACTACAGTTTCAAAAGAATCAAAATTACAGGTGTTCCACCTTGGCAATGAAAACATGAGGCAGATTTATATATCCTACATCACGTTTTTCAAGAATTTGTGTGAAACACATCATTCAGGAAATGTATGAATAGAATCAGAAATAGTCTGGTAATGCAGAGAGAAAAAAGCACATCTTAATAGAAAATCTGGGTACTGAAAAGATCCCAAAAGAATGTTAAAAATTCTAGTAAAAGACTTACAGTTCATTGGGTAGATTCCTTCCCTAGGATATTTCAGAGTTAATGGTGAAAAATTATTATATAGAATGAATAAGCTATGGAATTGTGTTGATCATTGATCTATAGGATTAGAATATATCAGAATAAATATCAGAATAAATATTATCACATCTAATGATATATTCTAATCATCTTAATTATAAAATTCAGTACATTTTTTTAACTTTTGGTGCTTTTTTGGTGCGGTTTTTATATAATCCAGTAGAAAAAAACAAATTGAATGACCCTAAAATATTCAAGTTATTATAAACCTGAAGGACTAGTATCAATAAAGTGTCTGGATTCCAATTTGAATCCAGGATCCCAATCCATTGAGCCACCTAGTTGCCCCTACAGGGATTATTGCAGAGGATGCCCATTGTACAACCCATTTCCCCCATGGCATGATGTTTGCCCAGTTCATTTTCTTTGCTGGGCTTACATTACAATGAGATGACACTTCTCTCCTGATACATACCCCATAAAAAATTATTCTCCTACTTTTTACCTACTTCTTTCCAGAGGACCTTTTCTCCTACCTTAAGAGATGAAGTCCATAGCTCAGGCAAGTATCTCTGGGAGATATACTCTGTATGTAAGTAATTCCATGTTCAGAAGACCTATCTTTTATAAGGAACACCCAAGGCATAATTTATTATGACACTCCTGGCAAGGTTTTCCCCTATTTAAATGTCTCTCTTTCCCTAATATTCCAAAATTAATTTGTCCTATCACTAGAATATCCTAGTTGTCTGACTCTGTCTAGCATTTTTCAAACCACATATTTCCTTTTCCCTTGGCTGTTAGTAAGCCACCAGGTCTCATAGTAACTCAACTGTTTAACCCCATAAGTAAAATCAGTCCATCTTTTCCTAGACCACGTACAAGGGACTAATAAGACATAAGATCAGGAGAGAAATATTTAAGGGAGAGAAAGTATAAAAAATGTCATATGTGACATGAAAAAGTATATGTTAAATGTTTTGTAAACTTTAATGATTCTATTAAAATATCTGTTGTTAGCATACTTATTCCAAACTTGTATTTTAACTATTGTATCTTAATAAATAAAACATTATATAGAGAGAAGACCCACTCAGTTGACAGAGACAATTCGGAGAAAAAGGTTAGTAAGTTGGCTTCAGATTTAAGTAAGCCTTGTTCTACCCTGAACTGAGATATCTTGCTCATCCATGGTGATCACATTCATACTTTTATCAAAATGCACTGGTATATTTATCTCTATAACTTTATAACAAACATTTCTACAAATCTCTTTGATTTGGTATCAGCTGAAGTAAAGAGGTATATCTGAACCATTAGACTGCCAATTCTTTCAGAACAGAGATTTTTTTTTACCTTTTTATATTTCCAGATTTTAGCATAGTAACTGGCACACAATGAGTGCTTAATAAAGATTTATGAATTTGTCTTGACTTAGCAAAGTTTACAAAGAACTATAACTTAAAGCTATTTCTTCTGATTTCATATTCAGCAATCCTTCCAATGCAACAAATGGCCTCTCTATTGACAATACTTGTTGCAACTGTGAGTTCCTTCCTTATTTAGGGGCTTCTGCTATTAAGTGAATTTGACAGAGGCACTGAGAACTGAGAGGGCAATGCTTAGTCTTGTGCAATCATCTATCTAGGCATGCTCCTAACTCAGAGGACACTTGTGGGGACAAATATAAACAAACAGTTTCTTCAAAGGAAAATGAAAAGACTGGACAAGATGATTTGCAAGGTTTCTACCTTTTCTAAATCATAAGTCTTTTGAGAACCTGCCCTCAAAGAAGTTATAGTTTAGGAAAGGAAACAAGACATATAAAGAAACATTTAAATAAGAATTGCAAGTTGTTAAATTGTCAAAATCCATAAGTACAAACAATAAGTTCTGGGGAAATTTCATACATATTTTGCCAGAATTTTATGTGTTAATGACAAGTTTATTGTGGATCAGTTTATGTCATCAAGTTGATTTCCCTCTGCAATATTTTGGTGCTGGGAGCCATCAAGTCACAATGATTGACATGGTCACTCATGGAAATCGCGGGTTGCAAAGTAGCCTGTAGGAAGGATGGAGACACCCACTCATTACCCCTCTGTGTGACTTTTCTCACTAACATCTCTTATTATTGGAATTGCTATGATTATTGTTCTCTCACTAGCTTCAGGAAAAATAACATGAGAGTAAAATACTTGCAGGATTAATAGATATGTTCCATTTCATTCTCCCAGAATATTATCAAAAGATCATACTTACAAAATCAAATCTAAAGACTCCAATGGGTTAAAACTTCTAATACAACTGCACTCAGAGTCCCCCACCCCCCTGTACAAGCCAGGAACAAGCTTTCCTGAGCAAGTATATTAATTTCCCATTAGGGAGAGGCTAGTACACTATGACTCAGTGACTTGTTTTACCAAATAAAAAGCTTAGGTAATCTGTCTTGAAAATCCCCAATGAAACATTAGAAAAATGATTAGCCTGATGTTATAGAATATCTAAAACCAGATTGTTTCTGTTACCCCATCCACAGATCTCTCAACTTAGCAACAGTGTTTGTTGATTGTCTTCTAAGAACTCCTGATTGATTATCTATTTTATTAAAAGTAACAAAAATGATTTTTCTTAGATTGTACACAAGTCCAAGCACCTCACAAGTTAATGAAAACTGACCTCTAGCTATCCTCCCTGTGATGAGAAAACATTTATCTTTTGCAAAAGCTTTGAGTTAGTTGTCAGAATAGCAACCTAGTATGTAGAAAAATCACAGTGTGTTAATCAAATGATTTGTTAAAAGTTAATGTATGACTTATCAAATTATCTGTAAAGGGCATCTGTTGAATAGTGAAGCTATTCAAGCTATTCAATAGTGAAGTGTGCCAAGGAAATATGTAAGTATTTGGGGGGGACATAAAAATAAAGCCCTGGACCTAGCAGAGCAGTTCTGTGCAAAGCCTGGCTGCAGGTTATTCTTAACTGTCTTCCTATCATTCATTCACACCTTCTCCCCCAAAACTAGTTGAGGAACCCCAAAACCTGGAAGGGTGGGCCCTGAAATCCATGACCTGTTGGTATATAAAATGCAGTAGATAATAAAATTTTATTTCTCACATTTTGTCAATCACCATGGGCCTATCAAGGTATAGTTTCTTTATACAATGGTAAAAGAAAAGAAAAAGGAAGCTATATATCAAGTTTGTAACAATTATTATAGAAATTATATTTCCTTCCCAGAATATATAAATTCCCTTTTATTTTAGTATTTAGTAAACATCCCAGGTGTATTTATGGTTCTAAGTAAATAATTCAACAGTTGATTTCTTTTGGATACTATGATTTATAAGTGTATGATCACTGAACACAGTTGTTCCTATTCAGTAAATAAGGTGACCAAAACAGCTGACCCAGATTCAGTCTTCTCCACCAAACCAAATTGGATCAACTAAGAAATGATCCCATTTCATTTTTGGCAATTGGATAATATTTTATTACTAATTATAATTATCATTTAGCTTGATTTAGATTATTCCAATTACAGGGTTAGTTTAGAAAGTTAATACATTTTTCATCTTTCTTAATACTGGAAAACACTAATTCCCTGATCTCAGAAGCCTTTTACTCTTATAAAATGACTGAGGACCACAAAGAGTTTTTATTTCTATTAATATTTATCATGTTTGAAATAAAAAAGCATCTTAGCATCATTATGAATGTAACTTTGAATACCCAGAACCCCATGAAATGTTTTTTCAGTAGTTCCCGGACCACTAACTTTTGTGTGATAACTTGGACTTTGGCCCAGAGCACCAACACTTAAGAGAGTGAAGAAGGTGATTCTATTATTTTAGTCTTCAGGAGCAACTGATCTTATTATCTGGATATTGGACATAGTTAAAATAGTAAGCTACCAGATAATGTGCTTATTTTCCTATTGGAAGCACTAAATGGGAATTTGCCTATGAAATTTCTCCACATTTCCTCTCTGTCCTAACGATATTTTGGGTCTTATTTAAGTAATTGCCTGCTTATCTATTTTATGAATAATAAGCAAGCAATTACTTAAAAATCATAAAATCACAATTTATGAATGAAAAGTGCTAGTTAAATGTCAACCAATTATGATACTGCATGAATTAGAGTCTGGAAATGGGCTGACACTTGTTAGAAATTAAGAAAATAAGGAAATAATATGATCTTTGTCCAAAAACTAAGCCAAAACCAAAAAAAATATATATTGTTGTTCCTGCTTCTCTGGGAAACCATCTTTAGGGCTCAGAGGATAAATCTAAGCACATTCCATTCCTGTTTCTTGCCCTTCTGAAGTCAAAGAAAAGCCTTTGCTTATGAATTCCTTTCTTTATATATCATCATAATTCATAAATTTTCTTGGTGGGTTTCAAATGTACCATGACTACAGATTTAACAGACATATGTACACACACACACACACATACACACACTACTCATTTAAAAAGCATGTACTATTAATGGATAAAATGGATTTTGGTGCTCTTGTAGAATCATGAAGATGCTTTAACTTGGTATGTCTATTTTGTCCTAGGTATATCTCTGTTCTCCCAATATGTGTGTTGCTGCCAGCTACTGCTGCTAATTACTAATGAAACAAAAGGTCCTTCCAGGTCTCTTTGGTCCTTTGAAACTTCGTAAATCCACAACTTGTTCAATTTCATATCTAGAAACTTTGGTTAATGTCTCTACCTCTAATGGAATGTAATGCATTTTACTAGATCAGCCTATCCTATAAAATGGTCAGTGGTAATAGACAATGGAGAAAAGAAGGTAGTTTATCCTCTTTCCAATAGATATTGCTTCTCAGTGGTCCAGCATTCTCAGCTCTGCGTTTAGAATCATCTCCTATTTAAAGAACTGACTCCAAACTAGCTTCTGTTTTCATAAATAACCTAAGTAGGATTCAGTCTTAGTCCCTCAGTTACAAGGTAGCATCTCTATGGCATTATTTGTCATTAAACAATGAATCAAAAGTCCTTTGATGCTTTCAAAACTGATTAAGAACTTCTTTAAATTAGTCTACTTTGGATTGCTTCATTCATTTGAGATGTCTAGGCCCTCTTTTATTCATTGGAATTAGGGAAGAACCCTACTCTCATTCATAAAACTTGCGTCTACTTCAGAGCAGGGGCAAACCTCACACTTCCAGATGATCAGGAATTTATGCTGAGTGGTCTGGCACAGGACAGTACTAGACCAAAGCTGCATCCAATCATTTGAAAGACCTCAGTAGAGTGGCTACATCCAACCCAAAGGCCTGTGTCAATATTTTAAACATTTGTCATAGTGTTGTCATTGCTCTGATACAAATCCTAACCCTAGGACTTAGAGAGTCATTAAGGCTAAAAAAATCATAACTCTGTGACCAGGTCACAGTAACAATCACCACCAGGCTCACTCAGCATCTTTCTCACTTAATAAATCAACCAGAGTTGATTTGTTACTGATACTAGCATGAAAAAGTTACTAAAGCACCAAAAATACTTTAGAAGTACCAAATAATACTTGTCATTTGTCCTACTATTTAGAGTGGGACAGGCATCTTTGGATTGGGGAGCCCATGAGAAGTAGAACAATAGGGATTATATGAGAAAAATTGTTCTCTTTAAAATGTGATCAGTATAGAGAGCCAGCCTAGCAATGGGAGGTCCTAGGTAACTCAGACACTTCCTAGCTGTGAGACCTTGGGCAAATCACTTTACTCTCATTGCCTAGCCCTTAACACTCTTCTGGCTTGGAACCAGTACATAGTATTGATTCTAAGACAGAAAGTATGTATTTTTAAAAATGTGTTCAAAATAGAAAGGAGGGTTTCTGTACCACTGAGAAAAAGGGAAAGTGAATAAACTTTTATATTGTAACTTCTATGGGCCAGAAACTGTGAAGTAATTTTCAAATATCTTGTTTTTTTTTCCTCATAACCTTGTGAGGTTATATAGCAACCTTGTGAGGTAGGTGCTGTTATTTATTCCCATTTTAAAGTTGAGGAAATGGAGGCAAACAGAGGTGAAGTGATTTACCCAGGGAAAACCAGTTAGTGAGTGTCTGAGGCTACATTTGAATTCAGGTCAGGTCTTCCTATTCTGCCTTAAAGCCACCTTGCAACCTTAAAGCAAAGAATTAAATAGAAAATCCTGCCTATGAGAAATATATAAATCTGCTTCTGGAGAGCAGGAGAAAAATAGCACTAAAATTGCTGATTGAGTCAAAGGAATAAAATTATAAGATTTAATGACATAAACTCTTTTTATATCAATTAGCCATTTAATACTAGGGTCCAGAACTCTAAGGCAAAGGAGAAAATACTGCAAGCAGCCAGAAAGAAACAATGTAAATACCACAAAAATAAAATCAGGATTACAAAGGAATTAGCATTTCCCACCCTAAAGAATAAGAAGGCTTGGAATATGATATTCTAGAAGGCAAAAGAACTATATTTACAACCCAGAATTGCCTACTGTGGTAGAGACATGAAGAGAGAAAGGTTTTGCAGGATAATCCAAGATGCAAGAACCAAACCTGGGGAACAGATATGCAAAATCAAGGAGAAGGTTCCAATTGGAATGTTCTCAGGAGGAAGAGGCAGTTGAAGCTTACCAGGGGAGAAACTGGAACTTTGGACTCTTGTCTCTGGCTCTGGAAGTTGAGCTGGCCAGGAGAAACTGAGAAACTTCTGTTTTCTGTCTGTCTCTCTCTCTGAGATTTTACTGACCAAGAGTGGGAGGAAAGTCATGCTGAAGGAGAGACGTTTCTTGGTGGCTGGCTGAAGGAGAGAAGCCCTAAACTAATACTGATAGTTTCTGTCCCAGACTGAAAGATCCTTGAGGGGGAGCTTCTGAAATTAGGCTGAGAGACCTTGATGTCTTTGTGAAGAAGAAAGAAGATTTTAAAAAGTTGTCCTCCATCTATCTCTTTAACAGTCCCTCTGTCGCAGTTGTGACAGGACTACTTCCCCAAACCCTCAAATTCCTATTATAGATTAGGGAAATTTTCATCCCTCTTTCCTCAATCCCCATTCTGTTTATTTCCAATAAACCCCTTACCTGAGAAAGGGAAAAAAAGTATCTTTATAGTCCACTCAGGGGGGAGGGAGGAAGCCAAAAGGCTTCCAGAAGTGGGTGGTTCAGGGAGGGAGTGAGGGAGGAAGAGGTTAGGAGAAGGTTAGGAAATAGATTGATCCACTAGCCATGAATAGAGAGAAGTAGACAGACCCCAGTGCATTCCCCTATGGCAACATCTCTCTATCTCTCTATAATAGCATCTCTCAGCATCTCACTGTATCTCTCAGTGTCTCTCAAAGTATTTCTATCTCCATAACTAGTAACAGTTCTCCAGTCACAGTCACAGCCAGAGTACATTTCAGTTAGTGCAACCATACACAGTTTACACAGATTTACATTTCTATTTCACTACCCAGCAAAACCAAGTATATTTTTTTTTTTACTGAGGAAAATATGGCCATTTAAAAAAATAGAAGATTTCCAAGCATTCCAGATGAAAAGACCAGATATTTCAATTAGCCATTCAGAAGACTTTCAGAATGAATATCATTTGACTAAAGGTCAAATTACATTACTGAAGGTAATGACTTATTTTTTTTTTTCGTTTTTGCCCTAGTACTTACTACCTTGGCTGGAACATAGTAGATGCTTAACAACATTATGTTGAATTTCCTATCTGATTTATGAACTCCTCAAATCATTACTTTGCTCATTTTTAGAAATGAGGATTAAGAATTTGAAGATCTATGATATTTCGTGTGACTTGAAATCACATATTTCTATAAGAATGTTTAGAGGACATATGTAAGTCTTTATTTAGAGGAAGGAATCATTAGGCATTTAGAGGATTCTTGTATGTTCTCTAAACCTGAAAGTTGAGGAAGAAAAAAAATTATTTTGTTAATTCATTTTATTTTAAATGGAAGCAGAGAAACACTAGTAGAGAAAGATACCTTCACAGGAGCAAACTCTAAAAGAAAACCCTAAAATAAATAGCAAATACATAGCAGTAGAACATAATTAATATAAATAGGAGTCATTTATGCTTGGATCTTCAAGGTTCTTGGCTCTATTACATTTTAAATACAAAGCAAAGTTGCAGGATATGTTGTTGTTAAAAGAAGGACAAATGTCGTTTTTGTTATCTAATGATATTCCTTTAGTGAAATAATTTAGAAGTTTCCAAAGTGGAGCAAAAGTGAATGAATTCAAAATAATGACGATGTTTTGTAACTTTTTTATCTATTTTATTTAGAACAGTCTAAGTCTTTCCTGCATGATGTAGAAAACATAATACTAAAAGTAAAAATATAAAGGTCACAAAAGACTGTAACTACTTAATAATGAATGGAAAGTAATGGTTTGACTAACTTGTGAAGACAAGAGTATTAAATGATTCTGAAAACAATTACAAGTTAATATTTCCAGATATTCCAAAAATATTTTAAATTAATTTAATTTTTATAAGTCTAATTGTGCAGGGCACATAACTATTGATAAGATTTTATTTCTCAAAGGTCACAAATGCTGAAATTGGAAAGAAATCATGATTTTATTGAATGATCTTTTGTCCAAAGTACTTATAATTAGTCAATACAGACTCTAGTAGAAAGATAATCTCCCTTTCTAGACTCTAAGTTCAGAGGGCAGAATTCTATTTTATACATCTTGATCTACATGTTTAACTTGATGACTACTGTGATTCTTTGCAGTTGTATACATAGTTATAAGTATCTATTGATGAAACACCTATAAGTAGAATTACAAAGAATTTGTAGACAAACAATTTATGTGGAGATTTTATTAGCCATTTAATAATATGATCCATTGTTTAGGGCAGAGTTACTATTTCTCTTGTCTCACAAATGTATGCAAAAAATAATCTCCATTTGTTACCATATTGTGGTTTGGAGATGACCCCAAAATCTTGAAGTATAAGCCCCTAAAAGTGGATCTCTTCAAGTTCATGACAAGCTTTCTCAGGGACAGTCCTTGTGTCTATTGTCTAAATAGGTTAGATGCATGTTAATACAATTTTAGCCACAATTATTATCAGAGTCCCTCTATGAAAGACTTCCAATCTAAGGCATTAGAGGAATATTGTCTCCCCTTCAACAGAATTAGAGATCCTTGAAATAGTTAAGTATTATAGAGTATACAATATATTCATATAGTACATAAATATTTTATATATGTAATATAAATTATAATATATTCATATAGTACATAAAATATTACATAGTAAATAGCCTTTGAGGCAAGGAAAATTAGGCAATATGGCCTCCATAATTTCAGAAGTGAAGAAAAAGGATGAGCTGAGTTTATTATTATCTCATTATATTCCTCATTAAATAGAGTGAATAAAATAGTCTCATCATTTTTTCTTGTTCAGATGGCAAACTCAAGCACCAAAGGTAGAAAATATGAATAGTTACCATTATAACCATCTTCCAAATCAGAATAATTTTTAACTTCTCCCTCTCTCTTGGTCCCATATTGATTTACCAACTAATTGATTTTATTTTAAGTATTTCTAATATGTAACTTTTTGTTCAAATTATAATATCCAAGTTTAGGCCAAATTTGCCTCTAACCCAGACTATCATAATGTTTTATTTGATCTCTTGTTTCTCCAGTGCATTCAATTTGCTATTCATTATGCATTTCTGCCAGAGTAATGATAAAAAATTCACTACTCGTGCTTTTACTTCCCTGATCAAAATATCTCTAAGTCTCCACAATGCCTATAGTATAATATACATATTAATTAACCTGATATTCAAAATCCTTCATGATCTGATCTGACCTCAAAGGTCCTTTAGAAACATTTCCTACTTCTTCCATCCATTTACCCTAGTTTTAAAAAAAATTAGAAGTAGTAAAACAAAATTATCCATATTGTTTCTAACTATGTTGTGAAACATTTTTATTTCTTTTTATATGTGTTTCCAAGGCAGACATTGTTGGGTGTACAAATAAGGAATTTGTCTTATTAGAGATGAAGATTTTATCAGAGCAGGAATTTCTGTCACCTTACAGATCCCAGTGCATAGATACAGTAGGATTTTATTATGTAGTTGTTGTTGTTTAAGCATTTTAGAAGTACTTGACTTTGTGACCTCATTTGAGGTTTTCTTGGCAAAGATATGAATGGTTTTCCATTTCCTTCTCTAACTCATGTTGTAGATGAGGAAACTGAGGCAGAATTAAATGACTTGTCCAAGATTCCATAGCCTCAGATCATACAGTGTCTGAGACCCAATTTTAATCCCAGAAGATGATTCTTTTTGATTCTAGGTTCTACTCTCTATCTACTTTAGTAGATAACTGATTGAATTAAAATATAAATAAGAACAATGATATACAAATTTGAGGAATTGATTGAGATAGATATAAACAAGTTTTAGGTAATAATTAACCCCCCAAAAGAAATAAACCAATATAATAGCATTAAAGAAGGGGAAAATGAATTTTTAAAAAGTTGGGGGAGTTCAATGAACAATAGATGTTGTTCAATGAACAACAAAAGCTTAGGATGGGAATTCACTGAGAAGGGGATCATGTTTTTCTTTGGTAAACAATTTTCAGTCAGTCAACCATTGATATGAAAAGATAAAATATTTGCCCCTTGGGATTTTAAAACAGAAGTACCTAAATATTCTTAATTTTTATAACCATTAACAAAAAAAATTCCATTCATGGAGAGAAAATAAACATGCTATTAAATCAACAAGTATTTATTAAATACCTATTTTGTGAACAAAGATAAACTTGTCAACTCTTTTTTTCCCCCCTCACAAAGCCTAAAATCTAATCTGGAAGAGAGTGTGGAATATCCACAAATAGCTATAACTTAAAGATCAATGAGGTAAGTAAAAGGAGAGTTAGTGAGGACCAGGAACTTCAAAATTTGAATAAGAAAGCACTATTTCCTCTTAAGACAGAATTAAGTGAGTCATTGAGCTATGGATGGTAATGTAGGCCCAGGATGGAAGATTCCAGGTTTTGGGGAAGGCATGTACAGAGAGAAAGACAGAGGAAAGGGCATAAAGAAAACAAGAAATAGAAAGTGTATAAATTTGACTAGAGCAATGGATCAACGGACAGAAGAAGGGAAGAATTTTGGCAGATAAAATGCAAATATTTTCATGATACCCTTTGAACAATGCTTATCCAAATCCCTTAATCCCTCTCTACCATCTATAGGAAGCAGTTGATATACTCATGGTATGTGGTTATAGAAAGCAAAACTATTAATGTATTTTAATGGTGTTAATACGTTGGGATCATTTTTAAAGGTTTGAACAATTTTTTTGATGAGTCAGAAGAGAACAAACTCACTGCACTAGCAAAAATCGGTCACAGGTTTACAGAGTTTTAAATAGCTAACCACAGGAGGATTTCAAGAGATTTGTTTGCTTTTCCCTTTTAGAAGACTGTAAACATTATATAGTCATCATGAAAGAGAAGAGTAAGTCTCCTCTTCAGATTGTTTTTATTATTTTTTATTTTGTGTGATGTAAATCATTGATATTGAGCATTTTAAAAATGTGTTTTCAATGAACCAAAAATGAAATGCTAATTTTGTAAAAATATATACATACAAAAATGTGGTTGTCATTTGAATTCTATGGGGGAAAAATCCAAATAGTGCTTCTAGAAATTCAAGTTTTCATTTTAATTATAATTATTCATTTGATTATTAACTGTGTAAGTTACACATTAAAATTTAAGTAACCATTTGTTTTTAGACACCCTTATTTATAAATGTTAATGTGCTTTCAGTAAATAGATTGCTCAAAGAATGAGTATTTTCCCTTCCACCTTCTAATGAAGCGACAGTAGATTAGTTTAAATTTTATTATTAGAATTGGACTTGATAGGACCTTTATTCTATGACCCTCTTCTCCAATTTCCCCTGCCCCATTTTGTAAATGAGTTGATTAAATCTACATTGGCAAAATTTTTTAACAGTCAGCAACAAGATGAACTAGGCTTAGGCTTTTGGTGAAAATTGACTGTCTGTTTGAATAAAATGATCTGACCTATCCTCAGTAGCAAGAATTCTTCTAATAGCTTATTCAAATGTTGCTGCAACATTTGTGGCATCTTTTGCACTTGTTTCAAAGTAAGGATAGTTGCCGTTGTCCCTGCACCAGGCCTGTAGAAACTTGTCTTTCATTTATATCAATCTTGTTACCCAAAATCACAAAAGGAAAGCTTTCGGACTCTTTGACATCTGCATAATAAATGACTTCTTTCTTCCAGTTGCCCAAGTTCTGGAATCTCTGAGAGTCATCTACACTAAAAGTAAGAAGACAACAATCAGAACCTCTGTAAAATGGTGTTCGTAGGCTTCTAAAACGCTCTTGACCTGCTGTGTCCCAAATCCACATGGTCACAAAGTGCCCATCCACTTCCAAGTCTTTATTTAAAAATTTCACACCTATTGTATGGAACATCTGGCTTTCAAATTTGTTAGTGACCTATCTATTCATAAGAGAACTCTTCCCAATGCCACCATCTCCAAGGAGAATTACTTTAAAAAGTGATGATTTTCCTGCCATTGTTGAATGAAAAGATCTTTTTACTTCAAAATCCCAGCAAAACAAAGTATAATTCTACAGGGAGGAAATGCACCAATAATAAAATAGATGATTTCCAACCATTTCTGATGAAAAGACTAGAGTTACACATAAACTATTAATTTTTCAGTTTAAGTACATTGTCTGCATTACCAACATTGTTCTGGTCCAGGCCCAAGACAGCTAAAGGCCACTCAGGGAGGAACTGGGCTCCCGCGGAATGGGTGCATAGGAAAGGAGAGAGGAGAAGACTGAGGCTGACACACCGCGGGTGATGGCCGGCTCCAGCCACAGCCGCTTCCATCTAAAGTGGAGGGAACAACATGGCAGCCCAGATTTTTTTAAAAGGCTTAATTCTCTTTTCTTCCTTATTTGTCTATGGAACAGATCTGTGATGGTGAACCTATGACACATATGTCAAAAAGGACACACAGAGTCCTCTCTGGGCAACTCAGTTTCTGGGGTGGACAGGCACAGCACTCAGTCTGGGAGATGGGGTTGGGGCAGGGTTCGCATTCCATCTCTAAAATGTTCACCATCATTGGAATATATTGTGAATATTGGATTTAGTTCTCCCTTGATTATAAAAATGAAGGTACTTAGCTCTTCCTTTATTGTGAAGATTAAAGTGTAAGCCTCTATTTTTAGCTTTTAATCCCCAAAGTATAAACCCAGTACATAAAGTAGATCTTCCCATCTTAACCACAAAAAAATATGAACTAACTACAAAAAGGTGGGAACTAACCACAAAAAGGTATGAACACCCATTTCATACATTGAGTGAGAGGTCTATGACCCACATGTGAAAGAGTGGGCAGTCCTGGAGAGGAGCATCTGCTGTGATTGGTAGATGTAAAATTTAGGGGAGGTGACACAAGAGAAAAAGGTCTTTAAATAGTGGAAACAGAGACACTCAGAGATGAATCAGTGACTTGGACTTGTAGTGATCATCATTAGTCACTCGGATTTGGACTGGAAGAGAATTACTCAGAGTTGGAGTGAAGACAGTCACTGGGACCTGGAGGGAAGACAGACACTTGAGGAGAGACTGGAAGACAGACACTCAGACTTGGGATGAAGACACTTGGCTGTGGAACTCTGGAGGAGCTCGTGCAGGAGACCTAAGACTGTTTTCCTTTTAGATGGTCACCATGGTGAGTGTAAAGGCTGTCTTAGTTCCTTGCCCTTTCTGGAGGTGTGAACCTCCAAGAGAGGCCCATCATCTTGAGACTCCTTTCCCCTGACTGGTGCCTTAGAATTTCTACCTGGCTCAGAGGAAGCTAGAGCTCCCCCCCCACTCTCTCTCTCCTTTTCTCTCTTCCTTAATATCTTCCTCTATTGTAACAATAAACTACCATTAATTCCTTTACTTGAGTAATTCATTTTGGATTTATGAGTAAAATCCCTGGTGACCACTAATTAAATATTCAGACCCAAACAATAAAACTAACAATATCATTAGGATAGCCATCAAAAAAATAAGCCATCCATCAGTTCTCAGTCTAATCAGGAAAGCTCATGGCACAGATACGGGAGTAAAGACACATGAACACATGGATACAGAGATGTAGTTGCCTGAGTCTGGTATCTGCTTCAAGGTGTATGACTTGAAACACCAAAAAATGAGAGCCAAAGTTGAACTAAACATAATGCTTGTCCTGGCAATCAAGAGTCTACCTACTATGTAATTGGAAATCTGTTACCCTAAAAACTGCATTTCTCAGGAGCCCACTGACTTACTGTCATTACATGGTGATGTAGATAGAGAGATATATTTGGGTGAGGTTCCTGATCTTTTGCTCTCTTTGTTTCCTGTGTTAAGACTGTGGTGGGGCATGGGGTTTTTGACCAGGTAGATTACCCGTGGGCATGTGGTTTTATTTTGTTACTTTTTTATTCCTTTACTTCTAATGATCATTAATAAATCTCTTAAAATATAATAATTTAAATTATTGCATATTCATTTTAATTTTTATACTGCAGACAGAACTATATGGAGACAGGACTTTGAGTCTGCAGTATTGAAGTAATGGTCACATATATTAATTAAAAGTCTGTCTAGGGACTGACCTGGTAAATGTTCAACAAGAAGCTCATCAGAAATGAATATTAACATTTCTCTATTTCTTTTCTAAAGTTTAAGCCTCATACAATAAGTTCTATAAAGCCCCACTTAATAGTATTTGCCAATTTCTGAAATATAAATGTTCACACTGAATATTTCACAACTTATTCTTATAGGCCAATATGGATTGACTATGGATTACAACACTGCAAATGTGCTTCATATTTGTGTCCATTCTTTCCATTAGCACAATATGTGAAAGGAAATCGCAACCTAATGGAGAGAATATTTAACTATACAATTTAATTTGCTAAGATTACTAGCCAATCTCATGAAATACTTTTGTACATATCTACTGGCTGATCATTAATGTGAAGAATGATTTGGGTGCTAATAAACTAATTCTTTAGAACTGTATACTCATTGAGAACTGTCTTGAACTTATGATGAAAACCAACTTCTGGGGATCTAACTTGTGATTGTGAGTGACTTTTGGGCTAAAATAATAGCCCTAGGAGGTATGATACTAAAATAAAAGGTAGCCTATTGTTTCATGTTTCTTCCCCAGAAAAAATCAGCAAGCTATTCTCCATCATCCAAAATCCTTTCAAATTCCTTGCATCATCTAGTTTCTTTTGAACTGAGAATACAAAATATGCCATAATTTATCTCAAATCAGTGATTATTATACATAGATTTTATCTATAGAGTGTTGAGACCTAAGTTAGTATTTGTAGGCATTTTAAAACTGTAATTTTTAGAACTAAAATATTAGGAAACAAAATGCAAATTGAATGTAAAAATCATTGAAATTTAATGAATTTAACCAAGGATTGGCAAACTATAGCTTCTAAGCTAAATTCAGTTCACCGCCTACTTTTGATCAGCCCATGAGCTAAAAAAGCAACAACTTTTAGCTTTTTAAATACTTTTTACAATAATACAGTCAATTTGATTCATTCATATATTATACATGACTGCTTTTGATCTATAACTGAATAGTTGTGAAAGAGAAACTAGTTAGTGCTCTTATCATTTTTGTACTGTTATTTCTCCAGAAAATTCCATTCTTCTCAGTTGATATGCATTACAAAAATGTATCTAATTCTTACTTTATACTCTGAATTTCATCAATAAAATTTTATGTAAATTTGTTTTCTTTTTTGTTAAAAACAATACCCACATAATACTTTCAAGTTTACCTCTTGTCTTGCAAAGCTATCTGTCTCTTTATAGAACAAAAAATGTTTCCAGACCATTGGGTTGTTCCAAAACTTAGAAAATCCTGGGAAAATATATGTAAAAGGACGAAAGTCAGAAAACTCAAAATAGGGTGATTTTATAAGAATTTTAAGGGCAAAGCCAAAACATGAATATGCAAAAGAATTATAGTATCATAATTACAAAACTCACTTTCTATTAATATCATCCAAACTTACCTTTGACTCTGTAGGTAAATGATAGTTAATTATCTGATGCAAAAAGAAATGATTTGGTCAGTATCAGACAGGTCAAAAATATGTCAAAGTATGATTTGAATTTGCCATTTTGTATCTAATTCAAACACTCTGCTTACCATGCTAACTCTATTGAACAACAAAAACAAAACAACAAATCTGAAAACCTTGGGAGATCTCTAGAATGAAAAAAATTTTCTAGAAGAAAAGACTTAGAGAAATATAATAATCACTGGCTTCTACCAAAAGTATGGTAAAGAAAAAGCTTGAATTAAATTTATTTACAAAATCATAAAAAAATCAAAAAGTAAAAATTAATGGAATCTATTATAAAATGAAAAGTGCAAAATATAAACTGACAGAATTCATGTCTTCTGCAGATATAAATCCCAGGTCTAACCTTCCCAGAAATTTCCATTAACAATATTCCAAACTTCCAGTTGAATAGAAGGCACTGTTAAGAGACTTTAAGAGACAGAGGATTAACTAAGAAAGTCCAGTCAGAATTATCCAATCATCCAATGACCCACAGTGAAATTAAAAAGGAAATGCTGAGATAAGATATCCTAAAGATCATAGGGAAATCACTTATACGTGATATTGAGCACAGTCCTACTAAAAAGGTAAGAAAGCATTTGTCTTTTAATTGAATTTATGACTTATGATCCTAATGTTTTTTGAAAAAATACTGGATTGAGAAGAGTTTATGAAATGCATATGCAATTGATGCAACAACCTACAAAAGGGCAAAAAATATAAATAGGTAAAAAGGACCTGGGATGATGTAGTGCTTAGATAATGAAAAAGGAATACAAGAAGGCATCCTATAATGCAATATGTGTTAGTATGTATATGTACACACAGACACAAATACACATACACACATGAAAAAAACTAGATTCTAATCCTCGTTCTGTTATTGTTTCATAAAGAAACTTTAGACAAGGTATTTAACTTCATATGGTCTCATTTTCTTCATTTGTTTAATGAAGTTTGATATATCAGTTCTTATTTGTAACTATTATTTTTCATCACTTTTCTATGGTAAAATAACCTAAAATAATCCTCCTTTGATTAAAAAACACATACAATAGGGAAACTATGAGTCTAGTAGGCCCTTTTAGATATAAATGTATTCTTTTTGGCCCCAGACAGCTGTAATTACATTGATTGTCTTATCCTTGCTTCGGAAGTCCCATCTATAATGCCAAAGACTGATGAGAATAAAGATCTGCTTTTTGCTTCTTGCCTCAAGGTTGTTTGAAAGAAAACTCCAAAAACAGTTTGAGAGGGAAAAAAAAGTTTTATGACTTTGATCCATGATGGGGAAGAGAGGAAAGAGGAAGAAAGGGAAGGAGAGAAGAAGAGACAGATAGTAACATCTAGTTATTAAATTGGAAAACATTTTACATGATTCAATCAATCAATCAATCAATAAACATTTATTAAGTATTGTTTCCAGGAACTGTATGTAATAAAGATGAAGAAACCCAATCCTAACAAGGCAGAATGACTCGTCTACTTAATTAATTAAGTACTAAGGCAAGGAAATGATAATTTGGCACATTGGAGACAATATTGATCTTGGAGGGATAAGCCTTTGGTACCAATCAAACATCAGATACTTGTTCAAAGAGGAACAATTACGTAATGGGATGATGTCTTGATTTGCACATTAATTGGATTTAAGTAAGGCAGAGTTCCACAAAGTCATAGCCCTCACTCTCTCTTCCAGTCATCCATCTGCTAAAACGCAAGTCAGAATGGCTGGAGATGCAGTGGATGATCTTGATATCTTTAATGTCTGGCCAAGCTCTAAGTGATCCACAGTGCTTGCTTCAGCCAACTTCATAGCTATCGGAAGAAATTGTTCTCACCCACCTCTTTGGCTGGCAGTCCCCTTTCCCCAGGATAGACATCATCTGGTTTGAGGTCTTTGGGTTACCCTCAACCTGTTTTAACTTGTCTGCAGAGAACGTTTTACTGGGATAATACTGCTGCATTTCTACAACTTATTGGAGCTACAGGCAGGCGCTGGGTGAAGGGTAGACACCAAAGGAGAATGAGAAAAGGTCTCAGCAAGTCCACAACCAGAAGGGCTACTTCTCCATAAGCCCCCATACATCCCAAGAGACATGTCAGATACTAGCACTATGAAGATGAAGTATGTCAGGGTCTCAACAACTTCTCTTCCTTTCAGGAACTAATGAGATAATATATGTAAAGTTCTTTGTACAAATTAAAGTGTGGTCTACAGGATAACTATTATTAAAATTGGGGAAATTGAATTATCTAGATCAAAACCTATAAAGACTTGTATGAAGTGATGCAAGGTAAAGAGAGTAGAACCCAAAGAACGCTGTACACAATATAAACAATAATGTACAATAATTGGGGCAGCTGGGTAGCTCAGGGGATTGAGAGTCAGGCCTAGATATGGGAGGTCCTAGGTTCAAATCTGGATTCAGACACTTCCTAGATGTGACCCTGGGCAAGTCTCTTGACCCCCATTGCCTAGCCCTTACTGCTCTTCTGCCTTGGAGCCAATACACAGTATTGACTCCAAGACAGAAGGTAAGAGTTAAAAAAAAATAAAAATAAATAATGTACAATGATTGTCTGTGAATGATTTAACTATTCTCAGCAATGCAAGGATCCAGGAAAACTCCAAGACACTCATAACAAAGAGCCTCTTCACCACCATAGAAGGAACAGATAAAGTCTGAATGCAGCTTGAAGCATACCATTCGTCACTTTATTTCCTCCATTAATTTTTCTCTAGTATCTTCTTTCACAACATTATGCATTGCATCAGAGCACTTGTACAACCTATATTATATTACCTACTTTATCCAGGAGGAGGGAAGTGTTGGAGGAAAGGAGAAAACACGGATTGCAAAATGTCAGAAAACAATAATTAAAATTGTATCTACATGGGATTGTTAACAGTAAAATGAGTAGAACTAAGAGAACATGATACACAGCTACAGAATGAATACTGGAAGAATAAAATGCTAATGTTACCTACAATCAGTGTACTGAAAGGTGAAAACATGAAAGTTTAATTTGCATGAACATGTTGGTCTCCCAGATGATACCTTCTGTGATGTGGGAGGGTGGGAAGAGACTGGGGCACTTGTGGATGAGATTTATAATATAGTTATGCAGAAGAGTAAGTTAAACACATAAGATTGATTTGCATTTCAGTTATGTACAGTCTTTTTCTTTGTATATGGAAATGCTTGATTTATTTGGTTTTTCAAAATTGGGAACTTTTTATTTCTAAAAATGTATCTATGTGCAATCTTGAAAAATGAAAAAATAAAACATTAATAAAGAAATTATATTATTTGCCCTATAGAGTTTTCATGAAGAAAACTTTTTTTATATAATTTAAATGACTATAGTTTTTTTTTTATTTCCTGAGGTCTAATTTACAATATACTTATTGTAGTCCCAGTACTATATAGCCATTTGTAACTATTGCATGTTAGCATCTGTGGCTAAATATTGTTTAAATAGAAATGTATGTGATATGTGCTGTCTAGATAACAAGAAGGTTGTTAAAAATCCAAATTCTTACCCAAAGACACCTGAAAAAGAAATTTGGACAGTAATAGAAATGCTGCTAGAATTGTACTACATGCATAGGGTTGTTTTTTCTTTTTTTTAATATATTGTTGTCATGGCAACTTGATGAGAGAAAACAAATGTGATTACTGGACAGGCTTGAGCCTTTACCCTGTATTATATATGACCATCAATAATGAAGCCCTCCACACATCTTTCTCATATCTTTGTGAAGAACACAGAGAACATGGTACCCTCATTAACTCTAATTAATTTTCCAAATGAATAAAAAAGTCTCAAATTCATCAAATAATAGATTGGTAAACCTGATGTAGAAGCATAGTCTCCAATTGCATGTTTTATCTGTATTTCAAAGTTCAAACTCAGATATGATCTTCACTCAAATGAGAGTATCTATTATTCCTGGCTGGTGGGTATAATGATGCAGTGAGGATTTTAATTTGATGTGTAGGAGCCAAGAGAAGAATGGAAAGAAAACAGATTAGTGTTAGCAGGATGATTTTTCATGCCTGGCATATGTATTTTGGTAATTTTGGGGATTTTGACATATTTTTTTCTTTTTTGTTTCTGCTTCCAAGTTGAAAATCAACCACTCCACAGCCATCTGCTGCATCATTAGCAGCCACTCTTGCCCTATGGGTCATCACTCTATTCTTTGAAATGTGTTGAGTTCTTAGCATTTGGATGTCCTCTCTTGGCAACTAACAACATATGATGGCATAAAGCTCCCTGATAATATTTGAGAAAATCATATCTGGAGTTTATCAAGTGATGAATGCATTCTGGGTAATAGAGAGGTAGAAAACCATAAAGCAAGAGTCCATGCAATACTTTCCAAAAAATCATCAAATTTTCTAAGCAAACAATGTGACAAAATATTACACTTATTTATTTGTTTTGGTAATTGAATTGATGAAATCAAATTTTTGTTTTAGTGTTACATTAGGAGTAAATAAAATATACTTGGGATTTGGTTGGAATTAAAACATACATGAAATTTGGCTGTCTATTTTTCATGTCAAGTTAATTGTGGATATTCTTGGGAGGATGTCTTTTGAAAACTTAGTGAATGTAAATATTTTCCCCAGGAAAATATTACATTGTCTGACCACTGTTATCTTAGTTTACATTAAATAAAACATTGCTAAATATGTCCTATGTGACAGGCACTCTGTCAAGCAAAGGAATACAAAACACAAGCAATGAAAAAGACAGATCCTGTCCTCAAGCAATCTACAGGAAGGACTCCCTCCATTTGAGTGGGAAGCCACTCATTCCTGTCTTCTTAGGCTCTAGCAGATGCTGAAGCTCCTTCAGAGGCATCAGAGGCAGCAGCCAAGAAGTGAGTCCTCAATCCATCCAGACCTCCTCATCCCAGGATCACTGGGGTCCAAGCTGGGGGTGACTGTGTGCCTCTGAGAACCAGAGAAAGTTGATAGCCTGTAACCCATATTATCTTTGCATGTATTACATCAGTCTATAATTTAATGGAATTAAACCCCAATATATACTGTATTGCTAATGAGAGAGAGACAGACAGACAGAGAGAGACAGAGACAGAGACAGAGACAGAGACAGAGACAGAGACAGAGACAGAGACAGAGAGAGGGGATGAGAAAGGACCTACAAAGGAAGAGAAAAATTGATGCATGCAATTAGTTCCAGGCTGAGTTAGTTCAAATCTTTAGATTCTCATATTTAGTCTAAATCAATAGAATACTAAATGACTTGTATCAACCTCAATTTCCTCATCTGTAAAATAGTATCTCCATCTCAGTGTTTTAAGGATCAAATTAGTCAACATCTGTAAAGTTCCTTACAAATCTTAAAGCTCTGTTTAAATCCTCATTCTCATCATTTTTATGATTCATTAGTATATGGCCAGTACCAAGCTCTCTCTTAATAATACTCTAATTCTATTTCTTAGTGAGTGGCTGTTTTCCCCAGTGTTGCTGCCTAGCAGATCCCCTTGGATTTACCTTCCATATTGTTCTGTTGAAGAAAACTCTCCCTACTACTGCCCACCAATTCTGTTGTGTATCTTTACTAAAAGGAGACTCAAGGCTTTCATTAAAAAAGAATATTATTTTTCTGCTCATAGAAAAAAAATGAATACAAATACAAAGCTTTAGATTCCTAAATGACAATTCTAAAACTAACATATTTACCAATTTAAAAATATATATTTATCTAAGATGGGAACTACCATTTGGGTCTGACTCCCTTCTACTAATGCAGATCAGGACCTCAGAGTTGGAGGATTTCCTAGGGGTACTGGAAGTGCAAAAGACTTATCCTTATACAGCCATTGTGTGTCAGAGAAAAGACTTAAACCTGAGTCTTCTTGACTCTGCAAACAGACATACTATAAATGCTTATTAGGAGGATCATTTCCTAAACTATATATCACTGCCCTTGGGCTAAGAGCAATGTTTCTTTCTTGTCAGTTTTGATCCATTCTCTACATAATTCATTCCATTCCAGTTACCTATTGATCCACTTTGGTGTTCAGAAAACTTCATCGACTAGCTACCCTCTACATTTCCGATATTACATCTTATCCTTTCCTATGTATTCCATAAGCCAGTGACACAACATCTTGCTGTTCCTGACACAAGATACTTCAACTATCAACTCTGCATTTTTACTACATCTCTCCCATGCCTCGAATTCTTTCCTTTTTCATCTTTGCTTCCAGGCTTCCTTCTAGTCCCAGCTAAGATTCTACTTTTGATAAATGTTTTCAAATCCCTCTTAATGTCAGGGAATTGTTTCTGTTTAATATGACCAATATATCCTTTATATACCATATTGTATGTGATCATTTGCATGCTTACTATCAACCCCCTGAAAGCCAGGACTTGACTTGTGCTTTATTTTTTAACTTATGAATGGAATATGCCCCTTCCACACTCTTACTTCATTTTCTCTAATTTATGTTTGCAATTGACATGAATAAATTATTTTATTTGATATATGTGGTCTTTATATAATTATCATTTGGTTTGAATGGAGTTGAATCTTGAATATATAATCTGAAGGAATCTTTTGCTGTAAAAGAATTGACAACAAGAATTCAAGTTGAATGTGAAAAATTCCCCATATAGCAATATTTTGTGGGGCAAATAGACATAATTCTAGTCCAGAATGCTTCCTTTGGGGAGAACATAGTACCAGTCGCTTGCACCAATCTTTCTGTCTGGGATGAAAGACTTCCTTTCAGAAGACTGGGGGAAAGTGTTTTACATCTCCATATGAACCACATGTAGAAAAACCAGGTAGAAATATATAATTTATTTAGGCTGCACACATATCTCTTTCATATATTCTTATATCCCTCTATTAGAATATATAAATTTAAATTAGCAATTGTTTTATTTTCTTCCTTTGTATCTATATCCCCAGCACTCAGCATAGTGTTTCACACATAGGAAATGTTTAATAAATGTTTGTTGATTAGTTAATTCCAGTGTCTTTAAGAAAATCTCTGTTATACCCTGATGGGTTGATTGACTTGGCTTGTGCATAAGCAATTACTATTTCTCCATTTGCTTAGCTCTGTCTTTCTGTTAAAATTATTTTGTAATTGGACTCATTTAATCCCTGAGTTGGTCTTGGTAGGTAGATCCCAAATGTTTAATATTGTCTAGTTATTTTAAATGGAATTTCTCTTTCTATTCCCTAGTTGCTGGGTTTTGTAGATAATACATAGAAATACTATGAATAGGAATAGAAAAATGAAGATTTACATTTTTACATTTATATTCATTTTATATTTTGCAACTTTGTTAAATGTGTTGGTTGAACTAGTTTTATTATTAATTCTCTAGGTTTCTTTAATTATGCCATTATGTCATCTGCAAAGAGTAATTATTTTGTTTATTCTTTGACTCTTTTTTACTTTTCCTTATCATCACTATAGCTAGTATCTCTAGTAGTATATTGAACAATGAGGATAATAATGGACATCCTTCCTTCATTCCTGATTTTATTTGCAAAGTTTTAATTTTCCCCATGATGGATGAGATATCATCTTAATAAATACCCCATAGATTTCAATGATTTATGATAGTTTTAGTAGGAAGGATGTTATATTTTGTCAATTACTTTTTTACACATTTATTGATATAATAGTATGATTTTGCTGTTATTGCTATTGACATGTCAGTTTATAATCATGATTTTCCTAATATTGAATCAAATCTGTGTTCTGATTAATCCCAACTGGTCATAGAATATGATTTTTTAAATATATTGGAGAAATTTCCTTTCCAGGATCTTATATAAATTTTTTACATTGGTATTCATTAAGAAAATTGGTTTATAATTTTCTTTCTCTGGTTTTGATATCCATGTTTTAGATATAAGAACTGTATTTGTATTATAAAAGGAATATGGTTGGACTCTTTCTTTTTTCAAATATTTTATATATATTGGGATAAATTCTTCCTTAAATGTTTAGTCAAATTCAATTTTAAAACCATTTAGTCCTGAGTTGTTGGGGTTTTATTCTTCCCTTTGGGAAAGTACTAATGGCTTGCTCAATTTCTTTTTCTAAGATGATTTTATTTAAGCATTCCATGTTCTCTTCTTTTAATAGGTGCAATTTATGGGATTTTTTGTAAATAAGCACCCATTTCTCTAATGTTGTCAGTTTTATAGTCACATAATTATGTAAAATAGCTCATGGTAATTGCTTTGATTTTTTCCTCAATGGTGATGCATTTATACCTTTCAATTTTGATCTTAGGTACTTGGCTTTCTTTCTTTTGCTATTATCTTTTTATATTTAATATTCTATGGACTATTACAGTAAAAATAGTAAAAATAACTTGATTCAAAGTATTAGAACAATAGTTGAACTATAGTCTCAGTAATAATACTTTCTGGAAAATAATTTTTATTTTGTTATTATAAATCTTATCATTTTATTATTATTATCCTCATTATAATTATTATTATAATTCTTATCTCTTACAATGGAGTTTAGGGGGAAATTTTCTGCAATATGCTGTTAGTCTGGCATTATTCTTTTATACTTAATATTCTGCCTAGTATTGTGTGAGTGAATTAGAATAACTGTTTTTGGAACTGGGGAAAGGAATTGGGATAGTAGAGCATCTGGTAAAAAACTAACTAAAAACTTTAACATCATCATTGGTAATGAGGATTTGACAGTAATCAAGATGTTTACTATATTTCAAAGATGAATTTAACTATTGCAGAACACTCATCACAATAAAGAGACCAAAAGATCTCAGAAACAGCCTCAGGCAAGAAAAGTTGAATTCCTTGACAAATGGTAGTAAAGAAGAAAACTAATTTTTGTGTACAAGATCTTTTAAGAAAACTGTATGGATATTGATGATAGAAAATATTGAATATTATTACCTCACTAAACAGCAAAAATCATGTGAAAGGAAAACAAAATTTCCAAGATGTTGGCATAAGCCCCAGCTGAATCAGATCATCCAAAAAAACATTTTCAGCTGAAACTGGAAAGAGGACAAAACATATGAAATGCAATAGATTTCTTGGTGTTTCCATGACAACTCATTCTAATTATTGATGGCTATGAACCACCAAATGTGGAGTCTACATACTCAGTACACTTTGAGCTAAATGAAAAAGTGTAAATAACACTAAAAAAGGTAAAGTTAGAAATATTGCCTGGAACTGACCAATCACATACAGAAAAAGAAGTCCATGCTGGAGTTGATGCAATTTTAAATTATCCAAACCTCTTTACTGCCATAGAAACACACTTTATATAAAAATACTACTATCCCTTTTGTGAACTATATGACTACAATTTATTAGACAGCACTATTTCAGGAGAATAAAAATTAAATGGAAATTCAAAGACTCAGTCATTTATCATTCCTTAATTAACCAATGAATAAATTAGATAAACTTTTGTATGGCACTTACATATTAGGAACTGTGCTAAGCCCCAAGTAAATACCTAATTGAATAAACAACATCAAAATAAAAATATACAAAAATATAAATTTATAATCACATGATTATAATATATGAAAATTTGATAATCATAGATGAGTGTATGATAAAGCAAATATGACAACCTCACACTGAAGATATTAAAATTAGTGGCTGGGAAAAGTTTATTTATGAAGGCAGGTCTTCAGCTGAGAAGTGGAGGAAAGGAATCTGAATGTGGAAATGTGGGAGAATAATTTATAGGATAGACAGTGAAAACACTAGTGTCCAGATATCAGAGAGTCTTGAAGGGGAAATAGCAAAGAAGCCAGCATTCCTGAATCATGGAGTAAAAGATAAGAACTAAAATGTAAGAAGACTAGAAAAATTAAAGAAAAGATACATAGAAAATATAAACAACTCGTACTATGTTTTAAGGAATGAATTGTCATTGCATTAAACAATACATTACGATAGCATGTGTGATAAAAAGGAAGATAAAGCAGTTATAAAGCAAAATGAAGGATAGACTGCATAAGGTCTAGAATTCCCCAGTTATTTAAAAAAAATAAGAAAAGCCCAAACTCATTGTTTAAATTATCTAGCAATGATTTGGGGGCTGCCCGGGTAAAGAGAAAGAGGCTGCATTAAGAGCAAGGACCAATCTCCACTCATATACATTGTCCAGACCCTGCCAAAGCTACTGGTATGATAGACAATTTGGAAGATCAGATCTGGTGTATCAGGTGAAACTGGCACAGGGATACCATGAAATGGTGGAAATCAATGATGAAAGTAGAATTGGATGTGGAATTAAAATTTGTTGAAATAATCTACTGTTACTTGAATAAAAGAATGTGATTAGAGCTAGAAAAACATCCTTGTGGATAATCAGTAGTACTGAACAGAAAAAAAAAACAATGAAGAAGATGAACTAAAAACAATTGGGGCATGTCAGCAACTGGTTGAAGTTGAATTAAATTTAATCTCTATTTTTCTCATTGAAACACAACATGAAATTTAAAAAATTTTAAATGACCCCCAAAATCATATATGGTATCAGGTGATAATTAATGACAAATTACTTGTGGGTCAATAAACCCAGATAAGAAAAATGATTCTGGGATTACAGAAGGGCCAAAAACGAAGACTGACAGAAAGACAAGCAGACAATCTTCTTATTGAACAGAGACAAAGTTTAATGAGTTGGGGTACACACTTTATAGGGGAAAATGCCATAAGATTATTTAAGTTGAAAAGGCATTAACAGGGTCTAATTTGTACCAGTTTTAAGACATGATGAGATTAGAAGGTAATTGAAAGAAACACTGCAGAAATTTATCATGGATAGGCAGAGTGGTGGAATGTATTCAAGTTTGAATCTCAGTTCTGATAATTGTCATATTTTTAAAAAACTATACATTTTATTGTTCTTTATTCTGTAGATTCAAACTTGATATTTCTCCAACTTAAAGTCAAGGATTTCTCTAGGGTACTGAAAAATCAAATTACTCTCCAGGGAACATATAGTCAATATGTATTAAGACTTATACTTGAACCCAGATCTTTCTGGATTTCCAACCTTGTAGCCACTATACCATACTGCCCCTCTAGGCTAAATAGGTCAAGATAAATAGTTAAAATTTATAAGAAAAGGAATAAATGAAAAAAAAAATAAAGATTAAAGAGCAGAACAGAAAAGACAATAGGGAAGCAATATAATAGAATGTATTGTATGATATACTTTAGGCAGCATAAAAAAATGGAAATCTAAATGCCAAGGTTCCATAGAAATCTAAGGTAACCAAAAGTAAAATGGAAAGGTAAATATGGAAGTATGGAATAAAGCTTCCCCCCTGGTTATGCTATTAATAAAACAAAACAAAACAAAAAACAATCCTATTATATAGAGGATAGAAGATGTTTATATAACAATGAAAGGAAATAGGAGATGGAGTGAGGAGACCAAACCTTGGTCATAGAGAAAAATTATAAATAATGTGCTAAAGTGTTTCTTCAAAATATTCCAGACAGGGGTCAGCTGGGTAGCTCAGTGGATTGAGAGCCAGGCCTAGAGGCCCAGGCTGTGTGACCCTGGGCAAGTCACTTGACCCCCATTGCCTAGCCTTTAACACTCTTCTGCCTTGGAGCCAATACGCAGTATTGACTCCAAGATGGAAGGTGAGGGTTTAAAAAAAAATATTCTGGACAAAGTGAAAATCATAAGAAATAGTTAAAGGTTCTAATCTTTTAAAATCTAATATAGTCTTCAATGATAATAAATTCCATAATTATGTACTAAAATACCTATGCAAGTGATTATAAAAAGGGCCATTTTTGGACTAGAGAATGTTTCTAGAACTGATTCACTTACTCCCGAATTTTATAATGCATTCCCTAAGTTCACTCTGTGGTTTTTACAACGGCTATAGAATAAAGGATTGCTGACTATAAGTACAAAAATGGCCTCTGAGGATGTGCAGTTGAGATTCAGTTAAAGACTTGAAGATTTTTAAGAATTCTAGTGGAGACTTCCGGTTAAGATGGCGGCTTAGAGAAAGCTAAAGCTCAGATCTCCGGAAAACCCTTCCCGACCAATCTCAAACGATAAGCTCCTAAGGCGCCGAAATTCAAAACGATCAACAGCACAGACCCTGGGAACCCTCCTCCTGGACCTGGACCCGGTTCAAAAGGTACGGCTCCCCTTAAAAGCCAGAACCTGAGATCACTCGGACCTCAGGGGTAGGAGCGCAGAGTCCAAGGCTCCCGGAAGCCGCAGCCCGGCCGGCTCAGAGAGCAGGGTCCTCGGAAACAACAACCCTCAGGGCCTTCTACAGTCCTGGTGAAAGTTACTGCCTGGGGCTTCCGCTGCAGAGAGCTGGTCAAAACAACAGCAACCCTCAGGGCGGGCAAGACAGCCTCACGGGCTGGATCCTGCTATCCAAGTCTCAGTGAAAGTCTGTGCTCTCGGAGCTTGGGGAAGCGGCAGCCCATCCCCCCGCAGGCCTGCGAAACAGCCTCACGGCCAGCGATTCTGAAGGCAACTTCCGGAAAGCGAGCCGGGGGGAGAGTGTGGCCTCGTGGTCCGACCCTTCCATTCCAGTTCCAGTGAGGCATATTCAGTTTAACCCAGGGAAAGCCCATAGAACTATCTGCCCAGGACTGCCTCTGAACACCAGAAAGAGACAAGAAAAACTAATCCTCCACATTCAGAGATGACAAACTCCACAGAACCACAGAAGCTCCAAAATACCAAGAAAAATAAGAAGAAAGGGGCGACTTTGGACACATTCTATGGAGCCAAAATACAAAATACAGAGCAGACAGAAGATAATATAAAAGAAAATGCTCCAAAACCTTCCAAAGGAAATGGAAACTCTCCACAAACCTATGAAGAATTTGAATCAGAAATGACCAAAAAGATGGAAGCCTTCTGGGAGGAAAAGTTGGAAATAATGCAAAAGAAATTCACGCATCTACAAAACCAGTTTGACCAAACTGTAAAAGAAAACCAGGCTTTAAAGGCCAGAATCAGGCAGCTGGAAGACAACGATCGTGTAAAAGAGCAAGAATCAATAAAGCAAAGCCAAAATACCAAGAAATTAGAAGAGAACATAAAATATCTCACCGACAAGGTGATAGATCTGGAAAATAGGGGGAGAAGGGATAATTTAAGAATAATTGGACTCCCAGATAAGCCAGAAATAAACACCAAACTGGACATGGTGATACAAGATATAATCAAAGAAAATTGCCCAGAGATTCTAGAACAAGGGGGCAATACAGCCACTGACAGAGCTCACAGAACACCTTCTACACTAAACCCCCAAAAGACAACTCCCAGGAATGTAATTGCCAAATTCCAAAGCTATCAAACAAAAGAAAAAATCCTACAGGAAGCCAGAAAAAGACAATTTAGATATAAAGGAATGCCAATCAGGGTCACCCAAGACCTTGCAAGTTCTACTCTGAATGATCGTAAGGCATGGAACATGATCTTCAGAAAGGCAAGAGAGCTGGGTCTCCAACCAAGAATCAGCTACCCAGCAAAACTGACTATATACTTCCAAGGGAAAGTATGGGCATTCAACAAAATAGAAGACTTCCAACTTTTTGCAAAGAAAAGACCAGAGCTCTGTGGAAAGTTTGATACCGAAAATCAAAGAGCAAGGAATACCTGAAAAGGTAAATATTAAGGAAAGGGGAAAATGTTTTCTTCTTTTACTCAAACTCTCTTCTATAAGGACTACATTTGTATCAACCTATGTATACTAACATGTGGGGAAAATGTAATGTATAAATAGGGGGTAAAGAAAGACCAAATAGAATAATCATTCTCACACAAAGATTCACATGGGAAGGGGAGGGGAAGAAAACTCCTATAAGAAGGAGAGGAAGAGGGGGGGGGGTTACTTAAACCTCAATCTCAGGGAAATCAGCTCTGAGAGGGAAAAACCTCCAGATCCATTGGGATCTTGAATTCTATCTTACCCAACAAGGGTAAGGAGAAGGGAAAACCAAGGGGGGGAGGGGGAGAGGGAGAACAAAAAGGGAGGGTAAGAGAGGGGGGAGGGGGAGGGAACAAAAAGGGAGGGACTAAAAAGGGAAACATCAAGGGAGGGGACAAGGGGGACTGTTTCAAAATAAATCACTGGACTAAAAGGTAGAGCCGAAGAAGAAAAGGTTAGAATTAGGGAAGGCAATCAAAATGCCAGGGAGTCCACAAATGACAATCATAACTTTGAACGTGAATGGGATGAACTCACCCATAAAACGTAGACGAATAGCAGAATGGATTAGAATCCAAAACCCTACCATATGTTGTCTTCAAGAAACACACATGAGGCGGGTTGACACCCACAAGGTCAGAATTAAAGGATGGAGTAAGACCTTCTGGGCTTCAACTGATAGAAAGAAGGCAGGAGTGGTAATCATGATATCTGATAAAGCCAATGCAAAAATAGACCTGATCAAAAGGGATAGGGAAGGTAATTATATTTTGTTAAAAGGGACTATAGACAATGAGGAAATATCATTAATCAATATGTATGCACCAAATAATATAGCACCCAAATTTCTAATGGAGAAACTAGGAGAATTGAAGGAAGAAATAGACAATAAAACCATACTAGTGGGAGACTTAAACCAACCATTATCAAATTTAGATAAATCAAATCAAAAAATAAATAAGAAAGAGGTAAAAGAAGTGAATGAAATCTTAGAAAAATTAGAATTAATAGACATATGGAGAAAAATAAATAGGGATAAAAAGGAATACACCTTCTTCTCAGCACCACATGGCACATTCACAAAAATTGACCATACATTAGGTCACAGAAACATAGCACACAAATGCAGAAAAGCAGAAATAATGAATGCAGCCTTCTCAGATCACAAGGCAATAAAAATAATGATTAGTAATGGTACATGGAAAACCAAATCTAAAACCAATTGGAAATTAAACAATATGATACTCCAAAACCGTTTAGTTAAAGAAGAAATCATAGAAACAATTAATAATTTCATCGAGGAAAATGACAATGGCGAAACATCCTTCCAAACCTTTTGGGATGCAGCCAAAGCGGTAATCAGAGGTAAATTCATATCCCTGAATGCTTATATTAACAAACAAGGGAGAGCAGAGATCAATCAATTGGAAATGCAAATGAAAAAACTGGAAAGCGATCAAATTAAAAACCCCCAGCAGAAAACCAAATTAGAAATCCTAAAAATTAAGGGAGAAATTAATAAAATCGAAAGTGATAGAACTATTGATTTAATAAATGAGACAAGAAGCTGGTACTTTGAAAAAACAAACAAAATAGACAAGGTACTGGTCAATCTAGTTAAAAAAAGGAAGGAAGAAAAGCAAATTCACAGCATTAAAGATGAAAAGGGGGACAGCACCTCCAATGAGGAGGAAATTAAGGCAATCATTAGAAATTACTTTGCCCAATTATATGGCAATAAATACACCAATTTAGGAGAAATGGATGAATATATACAAAAATACAAACTGCCTAGACTAACAGAAGAGGAAATAGAATTCCTAAATAATCCCATATCAGAAATTGAAATCCAACAAGCCATCAAAGAACTTCCTAAGAAAAAGTCCCCAGGGCCTGATGGATTCACCTGTGAATTCTATCAAACATTCAGAGAACAGTTAATCCCAATACTATACAAACTATTTGACATAATAAGCAAAGAGGGAGTTCTACCAAACTCCTTTTATGACACAAACATGGTACTGATTCCAAAACCAGGCAGGTCAAAAACAGAGAAAGAAAACTATAGGCCAATCTCCCTAATGAATATAGATGCAAAAATCTTAAATAGGATACTAGCAAAAAGACTCCAGCAAGTGATCAGAAGGATCATTCACCATGATCAAGTAGGATTCATACCAGGGATGCAGGGCTGGTTCAACATTAGGAAAACCATCCACATAATTGACCACATCAACAAGCAAACTAGCAAGAATCACATGATTATTTCAATAGATGCAGAAAAAGCCTTTGATAAAATACAACACCCATTCCTATTAAAAACACTAGAAAGCATAGGAATAGAAGGGTCATTCCTAAAAATAATAAACAGTATATATCTAAAACCAACAGCTAATATCATCTGCAATGGGGATAAACTAGATGCATTCCCAATAAGATCAGGAGTGAAACAAGGATGCCCATTATCACCTCTACTATTTGACATTGTACTAGAAACACTAGCAGTAGCAATTAGAGAAGATAAAGGAATTGAAGGCATCAAAATAGGCAAGGAGGAGACCAAGTTATCACTCTTTGCGGATGACATGATGGTCTACTTAAAGAATCCTCGAGATTCAACCAAAAAGCTAATTGAAATAATCAACAACTTTAGCAAAGTTGCAGGATACAAAATAAACCCACATAAATCATCAGCTTTTCTATATATCTCCAACACAGCTCAGCAGCAAGAACTAGAAAGAGAAATCCCATTCAAAATCACCTTAGACAAAATAAAATACCTAGGAATCTACCTCCCAAGACAAACACAGGAACTATATGAACACAACTACAAAACACTCGCCACACAACTAAAACTAGACTTGAACAAATGGAAAAACATTAACTGCTCATGGATAGGACGAGCCAATATAATAAAAATGACCATCCTACCCAAACTTATTTATCTATTTAGTGCCATACCCATTGAACTACCAAAACACTTCTTCACTGATTTAGAAAAAACCATAACAAAGTTCATTTGGAAGAACAAAAGATCAAGGATATCCAGGGAAATAATGAAAAAAAACACATATGATGGGGGCCTTGCAGTCCCTGACCTAAAACTATATTACAAAGCAGCAGTCATCAAAACAATTTGGTACTGGCTAAGAAATAGAAAGGAAGATCAGTGGAATAGACTGGGGGAAAGCGACCTCAGCAAGACAGTATACGATAAACCCAAAGATCCCAGCTTTTGGGACAAAAATCCACTATTCCATAAAAACTGCTGGGAAAATTGGAAGACAGTGTGGGAGAGACTAGGAATAGATCAACACCTCACACCCTACACCAAGATAAATTCAAAATGGGTGAGTGACTTAAACATAAAGAAGGAAACCATAAGTAAATTGGGTAAACACAGAATAGTATACATGTCAGACCTTTGGGAGGGGAAAGGCTTTAAAACCAAGCAAGATATAGAAAGAATCACAAAATGTAAAATAAATAATTTTGACTACATCAAACTAAAAAGCTTTTGTACAAACAAAACCAATATAACTAAAATCAGAAGGGAAACAACAAATTGGGAAAAAATCTTCATAGAAACCTCTGACAAAGGTTTAATTACTCATATTTATAAAGAGCTAAATCAATTGTACACAAAATCAAGCCATTCTCCAATTGATAAATGGGCAAGGGAAATGGATAGGCAGTTCTCAGATAAAGAAATCAAAACTATTAACAAGCACATGAAGAAGTGTTCTACATCTCTTATAATCAGAGAGATGCAAATCAAAACAACTCTGAGGTATCACCTCACACCTAGCAGATTGGCTAACATAACAGCAAAGGAAAGTAATGAATGCTGGAGGGGATGTGGCAAAGTAGGGACATTAATTCATTGCTGGTGGAGCTGTGAACTGATCCAACCATTCTGGAGGGCAATTTGGAACTATGCCCAAAGGGTGACAAAAGAATATCTACCCTTTGACCCAGCCATAGCACTGCTGGGTCTGTACCCCAAAGAGATAATGGACACAAAGACTTGTACAAGAATATTCATAGCTGCACTCCTTGTGGTGGCCCAAAACTAGAAAATGAGGGGATGCCCATCAATTGGGGAATGGCTGAACAAACTGTGGTATATGTTGGTGATGGAGTACTATTGTGCTAAAAGGAATAATAAAGTGGAGAAGTTCCATGGAGACTGGAACAACCTCCAGGAAGTGATGCAGAGCGAGAGGAGCAGAACCAGGAGAACATTGTACACAGAGACAAACACACTGTGGTATAATCGAACGTAATGGACTTCTCCATTAGTGGTGGTGTAATGTCCCTGAACAACTTGCAGGGACCCAGGAGAAAAAAACACCATTCATAAGCAAAGGATAAACTATGGGAGTGGAAACACCGAGAAAAAGCAACTGCCTGAATACAAAGATTGAGGGGACATGACAGAGGATAGACTCTAAATGAACACTCTAATGCAAATACTATCAACAAAGCAATGGGTTCAAATCAAGAAAACATCTAATGCCCAGTGGACTTACGCGTCGGCTATGGGGGGTTGGGGGGGGGAGGAAAAGAAAATGATCTATGTCTTTAACGAATAATGCTTGGAAATGACCAAATAAAATTTATTTAAAAAAAAAAAAAAAGAATTCTAGTGGAAACACTAGAGTAGCAGCTAACAAATAATGCATGACTTTCCAAAATATACAATAAAGGTAAAGAGCAGCACAGATTATTGATTTGCTTTGAATGAACTGATGGGAACATTTAGACAGAAAAGTTTCCTATGAAAACTCATTTTGCCTGAGAGGCTTTAAAGAAACTTTGGGGAACCTGTCCACTACTTGTTGTCCTTTTGCATCCTGTATGCCCATATCTGGCCAATTATTATGATTGTCTAGTATAAGGTGGGACTGAGAAAGGTCCAAAATTTTTTTTCTGGTGGTACTGAAGAAAACCAAAAAGTCATTTTTTTTACTCAAAGATATTTTATTTTTACAATTAATTGCAAAATCAATTTGCAACACATGTTTTTTTTGGAAATTATAAGATCCAAATTTCTCTCCCTTTCTACCTTCTCTCTCTCCTCTCAGAGATGGTAAGTAATTTAATCTGTATTTTTCATGTATTATCATGTAAAATATGATTCCATATTGGTTATTTTTATGAGAATATTAATATAAAACCAAAATCCCCCAAAATAGTATGCTTTTATCTACATTCTGACTCCAACAATTCTTTATCTTGACATGGGCAGTTATCTTTTGTCACGTCATTCAGAATTGTCCTAGATCATCATATTGCTGAAATTTGCTAAATTTTCCAGAGTTTATCATTATATGATATTGCTCTTACTGTGTACAATGCTTTCCTCATTCTGCTTACTTCACTATGAATCAGTTTGTTTAGACCTTTCCAGATCTGCTTATCATTTCTTAAAACACAATGGTATTCCATCAGCAACATATAATACAATTTGTTCATCCAATCTCCAATTATGGACATTCACTATATTTTCCATTCTTTGCCACTACAAAAAGAGTGGTTATAAATATTTTTGTACAAGTAGGCCCTTTCTCCTTTTTTATGATCTCTTAGGTTCACAGAACCATTACTGGTATTACTGTGTCAAAGGGTATATATATATATTTTTTTTTCTAGTCCTTTTGGTATAGTTCCAAATTGCCCTCCAAAATGGTTGTATCAATTCACAACTGCACTAACAATGCATTAATATCCCAATTTTGCTACATCCCCTAAAACATCTATGACTTTCCTTTACAATAATATTAGTCAATCTGATAGTTGAACAGTGGTACCCCAGAGTTGTTGTAATGTGCATTTCTCTAATCAAGTGAAATAGAACTTTTTTTTTCAAATGATTATTGCTAACTTTGATTTCTTCATCAGAAAAATGTTGATTTATATCCTTGAATCATTTCTCAGGGAAATTATTTTATTCTTATAAATTTGACTTAGTTCTATATAAATTTGGGTAATTAGACCTTTATCACATTTCCCACCACTTTGTTTTTTTTCTTTTCTAATCTTGGTTATATTAATTTTATTTGAATAAAACTTGATATAATTAATTATATAATTGATAATTATTAAAATTATTTGTATTACATTATATAATTCTCTCTAGCTATTATTTAGTCATAAATTCTGTCCTTCTCCATATATCTGCCAGGAAAACTTCCATGTCTCCTAATTTACTTGTGTTATCACTCTTTATATCTGTATCATACACCCATTTTGATCTTATCTTTGTATAAGTTGTGAAATATTGATCTATACCTAGTTTCTGCTTTACTGTTTTCCAGTTTTTCCAACAATTTTTTAAAAGAGTAGTTCTTATCCTCAATTCTGAGGTCTTTGAATTTATCAAACAATAGGTGGCCAAGGTTACTTATCCCTATATATTGTGTATCTAATCTATACCTTTGATCCACCATTCTATTTCCTAGCCAGCAAAAGACTCTTGATTATTACTGCTTTATAGTACAGTTCAAGAATTGGTACTCATAGGCCACCTTTCTTCATATTGTTTTATTAATTGCTTTGATATTCATAAACATTTGTTCTTCCAAATGAATTTTGTTATCTTTTTATTCAAGTTCTGTTTGGTAGTTTCATTGGTATGACATTGAATATGTAAATTAATTTAGATAGAATTGTAATTTTTATTATTTTAGGGCAGGTTGTCCAACCACAATTATTATTTTTCAATTGTTTAAATCTTACTTAATTTGTGTAAAAATGTTTTGTAATTTTGTTCATATAATCCCTGTGTTTGTCACAGAAAATAGTTTGGCAGTTATCTTATATTTTCTTGGTTTATATTAAATGGAATTTCTCTTTCTATCTCTTACAGCTTAACTTTGTTGATAATATGTATAAATGCTGATTATTTACGTGACTAAATTTATATCATGCAACTGTGCTAAAATTATTACTTTAACCAGCTCTTTAGTTGATTCTCTAGGATTCTTTAAGTATATCATCATATCATCTGCAAAGAATAATAGTTTAGTTTCCTTGTTACCTAATTTTTTCCTTCAATTTCTTTTTCATCTCTTATTAATAAATCTGACATTTCGAGTATAATGTTAAATAATAGTGGTGATTATGGGCACCCTTATTTCACCCTTGATCTTATTGCAAAGACTTCTAATGTATCCCCATTGCAGATGATACTTGTTGATGGTTTTAAGTAGATAGTATTTATTTTAAGGAATGGGCCCTTTATTCTTATGCTTTCTAGTGTTTTTAACAAATTGTTGTGTTTTATTTTGTCAAAGGTTTTTTCTCCATCTCTTGAGATATCATTTTTTTCCTTTAGTTTGATTATTGATATGGTCAATTATACTGATAACTTTCCTAGTATTACTGGTATAAATCACACCTGGTCATCATCCTTGTGATAATATTGCTTTAGTGTTTTTGCTAGTACTTTTTGTGTCTTTATTCATTAAGGAAATTGACATAGAATTTTCTCAGTTTTTGTCCTTCTTAGCTTATGCATCAGCACATTTGTGTCATAAAAATAGTTTGGTAGGATTCCTTCTCTGTCTATTTTCCCAAATGTTTTATATGGCATTGGTATTAATTGTTCTTTAAATGTTTTATAGAATTCACTTGCAAATATATCTTGCTCTGAGAAAATTATTTTATTGAGTCCTTTTTATGATGTGTTCAATTTCTTTTTCTGAGATGGGATTATCTAAGTTATAGTTCACTCTTTTGTTAAACTGGGTAAATTATATTTTTGTAAATATTCATACTGTTTGCTTAGATTGTAAGATTTATTGCCATATGATTGTTCAAAATAACTTCAAATTATTGCTTTAATTTCTTCTTCAATGATGGTGAATTTAACCTTTTCATTTTTGATACTGGTAATTGAATTTTTTTCTTTCATTTTTTAAAAAATCAAACCAAATGCTCCTTTTTTATTTTTTTTAAATAAAGCCCACTGCTAGCCTTATTTATTAATTCAATGGTTATCTTATTTTCAATTTTACTAATTTATCCTATTGTCTTTACGATGTCTAATTCCATTGTTAATTAGAGATATTTTCTTGTTTTTTAGTTGCATGCCCATTAATTTTCTGCTTCTTCTTTTATTAATGTAAGTTTTTAGAAGTAAGAGATAAAAATTTTACCCTAATTACTGCTTTGACTGTATCTCATAAGTTTTGATACTTTGTGTCCTCATTGTCATTTTTCTTAATGAAATTATTGATTTTTTAAATTTTTTTTCTTTCACCCAGCACTTTTTTAGAATTAAAATATTTAGTTCTCAATTATTTTTAAGGTTTTTTTTTCTTTCCATGGGCTGCTATTGATTATAATATTTATTATGTTGTGATCTGAAAAGGACATATTTATTATTTCTGCTTTTCTGTATTTAGTTGTAAAGTTTTTTATGCCCTATTACATTGTCAATTTCTGTGTAGGTGCCATGCGTTTCTGAAAGGAAAGCATATTCCTTTCTATTCCCATTCAGTTTCTCCAGATAGATATCTATTACTTCTAAGGTTTCTAAAATGTCTCACTACTTGTACTTCTTTTTAGTTTATTTTTTGCTTTGATTTATCTATATCTGAAAGAGAGAAGAGGTGGTTCTGTCTCTTTCCTATTGAAGATCATTTAATTTGTCCTTTAAAAATTTGGCATCTATATTTTTGGTGCCTATCTATTTATTATTGATATTACTTCATTGTCTGTGGTAGCTTTTAGCAAGAGATAATTTCCTCCTTTTTTCTTTTAATTACATATATTTTTGCTTTACCTTGGTATGAGATCATGATTGCTACTACTGTTTTGGTTGTTTGTTTGTTTGTTTTAAAACTTCAGCTAATGTTTAATAAATTCTGCTCTAGGCTCTTACTTTTACTATCTATGTGATGTCCCTGCCTCAAATTTTCTCCTTGTAAAGAATATGTTTTAAGATTCTGTTTTTTTTTAAATTCACACTTAATATCTGCTTTTTTTTTATGGGTAAGTTCATCCTTTACACATTCCATTATGATTAACAACTATGCTTTCTCATATATCTTATTTTCCCCTCTTGATTCTCATCTTTCTATCTCCTTTTACTCTGCCCCTCAAGACAAGTCCTCCCAAATCACTACTCTCTACTTCTCTCTTTTCTTTTCCTGCTCTAGTCCCTCCTTTTCTATAAGATAAGATAAGATTATATAAAGAAATGAGTATGATTGTTATTTCCTCTCTGAGCCAATTGTGATGAGAGTTAGGTTTCAGTTTACATCCTCTGTCAGCACCCTCATCCTACCCTACACTCTAATAGTTTTTCATGCCTCTTTAGGTGAGATAATTTACCACCATTCCACCTCTCTTTTTCCTTTTCTCTCAGTAAATCCTCTTTTTCACCCCTTGACAATTTTTTCTTATCATATCATCCTAACAGCTTACTTCCATATAATCTGTATATGTATATTGCTTCAAACTGCTCTTATACTAATAAAATATTAAGAATTATAGATATCATCTTTCTAACTAGTAATACTCTTTGAACTTATTGAATCCTTTCCATTTTCCCTTTCTTATTTTCATTTTTTATGTTCCTCTTGAAGCTTATATTTGTACGTAAAACTTTCTGTTCAGATCTGGTCTTTTCATCAGGAATGCTTTAAAATCATCTAGTTTATTAAATGGAAACCCCCCCCCCCCATCAAGTTGTGGTCTGTGGATTCTTTCAATTTTAATTTTACTCTCTGGTTGAAAAGTATTGGAACACTTTTCTTTGATAATTTCTTTTAATATGATTTCTATGCTTTTTTTCTTTCTCATATCTTTTGGTTCAATAGTTTTTAAATTGTGTCTCCTAGTTCTATTTCAATGTCATTTTTAATAATAAATTTTATTTTTCTGTTTTTTTATTATTTTGATTTTATTTTATTGTTTCTTAATGTATAATAAAGTCATTAGCTTCCAGTTGCCCAATTCTAATTAAAAAAAAATATTTTCTTCTGTGAGCTTCTGAACCCATTTTTCCATTTGTCCAATTATTATGCTTTTTAAGCTGTTACTTTCTTTTTTGCATTACTTTTCTTTTTCTTCCCCATTTTCCCTCTGACTCTTGATTTTTTAAATCCTTTTTGAGCTCTTCCATACCCTAAGAACAACTTATTTTTTTATTTGAAGTTTTTTTGTATAGCTAATTTGCTTTCACTGCCCTGTTTTGAGTTTATACCTTGCTCTTCTTTTTCTCCATAAATATTTTCTATGCTTGTATGTTTTTTTAGATGTTTTCTCATATTCCCCAGCCTTTTTTTTTACTTTTACTTTCACCCTAAAGGTCGGCTCTATTCTTACTCTCAAATATCATTTTTTTCCTTACTACAACCTCAATTTTTGTTTCCTGGTTTCTTTAAGTTTCAGTTCTCCAAGATGGTATTATTGCTTATGATCCATCCTAAAGATGATCTCTTCACTTCTTGTGATTTCTGAACGCTTGAAGAATTAAGAGCACTGTGAGCTATTCTTTCCCAGGGTTCAGGGCCTAGACTAGGTTTCAGTCAGGGCTTTGGGTATCATTCTGCACTTTATTAGGTCAGGTGTACTATGTACTGCCTTGCCCTAGAGATTTTCCTCCATCTTTATTTATTTTTTAATTAAATTAATTTATTTAGGATATTTTTTCATGGTTACATGATTCATGTATTTTTCTGCCCATCTTCCCTCCCCTCCTCCCAGAGCTGACAAGCAATTCCACTAGGTTATTCATATATTATTGTTCAAAACCTTTTTTCCATATTATTGACATTTATAGTAGAATGATCTTTAAACACCAAAATCCCACTCATATTTCCATCAAGCCACATGATCGATCATATGATTTTCTTCTGTGTTTCTGCTCCCACAGTTCTTTCTCTGGATGTGGAGAGTGTTATTTCTCATAAGGTACTCTGGATTGTCCTAGGTCATTGCATTGCTCCTAGTAAAAAAGTCTATTACATTCGAGTGTGCCATAATGTACCAGTCTCTGTGTACAATGTTTTGCTGTTTCTGCTCCTTTCACTCTGAATCAATTCCTTGAGGTCTTTCTAGTTCACGTGGAATTCCTCCATTTCATTATTCCTTTCAGCACAACAGTATTCCATAACCATCAGATACCACAATTTGTTTAGTCATTCCCCAATTGATGGATATAACCCTCATTTTCCAATTTTTTGTCACCACAAAAACACAGCTATAAATATTTTTGTGCTAGTATTTTTCCTTATTACCTCTTTGGGTTACAAACCTAGAAGTAGTATGACTGGATAAAAGGGCAGGGATTCTTTTAAAGCTATTTGGGCATAGTTCCAAATTGTCCTCCAAAATGTTTGGATTAATTCCCAACTCTACCAGCAGGGTATCATTGTCCCAATTTTTCCATATCCACTATAACATTTATCGCTTTCCTTTGGTGCCATACTGGCCATTTTGCTAGATATAATGTGGTACCTCAGAGTTGTTTCTCTTTGCATTTCTCTAATGAAGAGGGATTTAGAATACTTTTTCATGTGATTATTGATAGTTTTTATTTCTTCATGTGAAAACTACCTTTTCATATACCCCGACCATTTGTCAATTAGGGAATTGCTTGATTTTTTAAATTAATTTTACTTAGTTCCTTATATATTAGAGAGATTAAACCTTTGTCAGGTAGTTTTGTTGTAAATTTTTTCCTAGTTTGTTCCTTCCCTTCTATTTTTTTTACATTGGTTTTGTTGATACAACAAATGATATAATCAAAATCATTCATTTTACATTTTGTAATGTTATCTTTCTCTTGCTTGGACTTAAATTCCTTATTTTCCTCTCCCCACTTTTAGCTTGGGTAAGAGCCCTGGGCCTTGCCCATACATTTAATGGGTCAGCAGCTATGGATTGCCCTGTGTTTGGGTTCAAGGCCTCACAGTAGGCTTTAGCAGAGGTTCCTTGTCTTCTTGTGGGCTTACTTAGGTCAGGTGATGTGAACTGCCTTTTGCTGGGTCTCTAGGCCTCACTCTAGCCTTACTAGTCCATGAGTCCTGAATAAATTGCCTTGCATTAAAGTTAAGGACCTCACTGAAGGTCTTTGGGCTCCCCTTGGTCTCACACGTGCTAGGCACTTAGCTTACTGCCTTTCACTGGAGTTGAGATCTACATTTGGGCTTGAGCAAGGGCTCAGAATGTCCTTCTGGGCCTACATTATCCAGGCACATAATAGACTGTCCTACACCAAGGTTTGAGTCCACACTTCAGGCTTGGTGTGGGACTCTGAACTTTTTGGGGTGGCCACAGGTTTGCCCTGCTATTGTTTTAGGCAACATCTCAGGGTATTAATGTTGGTTTGGGGCAAGGTTCAGAACCTAGAATCATAGATATGTTGTGTGGAGTTGCTTGCTGTTGGTTTATGTTGGTACTCCTTGGTAAGCCTTGCACTCCCCTGCCCCACACCAGTGAACCAAAGCCTCTTTCCTATATTTCAAGTTATTTCAAGGAAGTTGATTCATTCTGTCTCTTTGTTGGCTCTTTCATTCCAGTATTAATTTTGAAGCATTATTTTAAGGTTACCTGAAGAGGATTTGAGTGGTTCCAACTTTCCTTGCTTCTACTCTGCTTTCTTGACTCCAAGATAACTAGAAAAGTCATTTAAAGAGAAAATATAGGACATTTTAGGAAACAAGGAAAGTCTGAATTCCTTCCTTCCCATGCTTGCTGAAAATATAATAATCTTTTTTCATTAGAGCATTTAGTGTTAGTCAGTTCATACCATCATGAGATTCAGAGCCCAAAGAGAAGTTAGATGACACCTAGTTCAACTCTCAATATGGAGAATAGGGAACTGAGACTGAGCAGTTTTCATGTTTAAAGCTACACAACGAGGTAAATAATATGAATTGAAGAGCTCCACATTCAATTCTATGTCTAATATAGCATGATAATTCTTCTCGATACCCAACTTCTAACATTTATGAGCTCATTATTTGTTTTTAATACTCTTTTTATGACTCTTCTACCACCTTGGAGTTTATTCTGCACCTTGATTTCAAGCCAGTATTCTCATGGTGTACTAGATGGGTAAAGTAATTTGTTCAAAGTCGTGTGACTATTTGACTGCCCAAATGTGTCCTTCCACCTTACAATGGAAATCAATTTGATTAATGAATGTAGAAAGGGAACTAATGACATAATGACTTGAACAGTCACTCTTATAAACCAAAGTTAATGTTTACTTTTATGGAACTACAATCTCATTAATTATCTTTCTTTTCTTTATCCAGGATTTTGATTCTTTAGAGGTTATAATGATCACAAAGTGCAAGGAAATATAAATTTTGTCATCTCGAAACAGAATTGAATCATTGAAAGTGCTTAAGAGTTCCCAAATTCCATCGAATCTGTTTTCTTATTCCTACTCAAATCTGTAAACATTTCATTGTCCATTTTTCTCCTTTCAGTTTCATTTAACATATATTTGTCACAATTCTGGTGGCTGTTATTTTCAAATATTCAAGACATTTTTCTTCCTTCCTAAATGAATTAAGTGTCTGAGATATAATCTTATTCTTTTCCTTAATTTCTGACCTTATACCCAGGGATTTACCTGTTGATATTCTTTTTAGCACTCAAATTTCCTAATTCCCCAATCTATTCATTTCCTATGACCTTCTATTCAAAGCCAATGAAGTTACACATACAAATAGTCATCTATCTTTCTATCACTTACAAGTGTTCTATGTTCATTCACTCTGAAATCCAGTTATCTGATTAGAGTATTTTGCCATTTCATTTCTCCCTCTGCCTCACAACCTCTAATCCTCACTATTACCTACAATCCTTTCACCTCCCAGTTCTTTCTCAGGTCATCTCCTCTGCACTAACTATACTTTCTCTTCTATACCATCTTAACTCCTCAGTGAGACAATTAAACTCTACTCTGTTTATAGTTTTAGAGATTTGCTTAGTGGCACTGAGAAATTGTGACTTGCCCAGAGTCAGAGAACCATTATATTTGTGAGGTGAGACCTGAATCCAGTTCTCAACAATTTTCTGTTGCTATAGTAGTAGTCTCTAAGTAACCGAGGATGACGATTGTCTGTGCAGTTTCATCTCTGGTGTATAGATGAATGTGCACAAAGACACTTGTGCATGAAAGAGATTTAAGTGGAAGAGTTGATGCACGGAGACAGTCCCACTCTCTCGGCGTTGGAAGCCTGGGTCCAGTGGCACGAAAAGTCATTACACCTGGAGACTTCCTCAGCTGCATTGGATGGCCCTGTTGTCTTTTGTGTTCCAACACGCCCTGAGCACTCCACAGTGCCTTGCTGCATCGCCATCTCAGCCATTGACCTTCTTGTTGGTTTCTTCCACCTGTTCTGCCGAAGCAGTCTTCACATGCTGGGTGAGCAAAGCCCTGGTTCACCAGGGGTCGACGACCCGATGGCTACCCTCACAAGGGTTAGCCGGCCTGTTGAAGCAATTGCCTGGGGTGTGGCCACTGCTGCATGCTAGCAGCTACTAGAAGCCACAAGTGAGAGTGGATATATAATACCAAAAAAGTGCATAGTTATATAGTTTATCCTCTTCACCTCTCAGATAATGACTTTTTTCTCTTTTCACCCAAAATAACACATTTTTATTATTTGTGGAATACAATTAACAATATTCATTTTCAAAGCCTGACCAACTCTGTCCCAACAATGCTAAAAATGGAAAAGAAAGGATTGAAATCTTGAGTATACAAGAAATCATAAATCTTTTGAATATCTTCTTGTTCCTTAGAATAAAAGAGGGTGATGACAGCATGATGTTTTGAAAAGATCACAAGGTGGAGAGTCTAGAGACTTAGGATTCAATAATTTTTTTACCCTGAGTTTACCCTGAGTTAGGCATATACTCTTGGACTAATCCCTTCATCTCTCTCACTCTTAATTTCGTGATAAAATGAATTGCGTACTAAAGTTGTCCTCCAAATTTTCTTCCATTCATTTCATCATTGAATAGATATAAATACTCTAAGAGTTCAAGAATGTCTTCTGAAAAATATCTAATATTTGTCATTTAAAGACCCTGTTGGTTGAATTCCAACAGACATTACCAGGTTGATCACATAATGATGAAATTCTTAGTTATAATAACACATGCAGACTATTTACTTATTCAGGAATAAGTCTGTATAGTCTCTTTGGTGAATGATGTGACCATACCAACTAAATAAACGATAAAAAATAATGAAGTAACCACTGTACATTTTGGAATGGTTCTAAACCCTGGGAAACTACATCTCCCAGGACCCTCTACCTCAACTTCCTCAGACACATCCCATTTCCTTTGTGTGAGGTGTCTAGGAAAGTTTAAAAGAAGAGAGAAGCTCAGGTTTGGGGGCTTTTTCCAAGAACCAGTGCCCTTTCTCCAGAAAGAGTGAAATCCTTTACTCCAAAGCTCCTTTACTTTCTCTGGAGATCTAACCCTTAGCTTTTTCCTAAACTTTAAGTAAACCCAGACAAATATCCCTGAAACTTAGCTTTATCTTGTTCAGCACCCTAGCCTACCTCTAAAAGGCTCATCTCGGGTTTATTTCCCTACCAGGGCTAAGGTGACCCTGCTACCTTCCTTTCCCTTCCCTTCCCATTCCTTTCCCTCCCTTTCCCATCCTCCTACTTTTGTCACCACAACATTTCCAGCACAACACCACTTAATGGAGGAAGTTCAGATATTTGCAAGATTTGGGATTTTTTCCATTATAAAAACTCAAATAATTTGAATTTTAATTACATTAAATCACAAAATATAAGGAAGTTGTTTTGTATGTATCTTATCTAACCCTCTCACTTTGCAAGTAAGGAATATGATGCCCAAATAAATATTTTGCCAACATGATAAAAAAGTATAATTATAGAATTGACATTAAAATCCAAGTGTCCTAATACACAGTTGAGGTATTTTTCATTCAGTTTTCTTTAAAAATAAAAGAGAAAGAAAAATTCATAGAATTCTATTATGGCTAGATATTAGATGATTGACTTAGATACCATATCTATATTGTACCAAAAATGTAGAAGACAGAAAGAATTCATTATTTAATTGGTCATTGGAAATCTTAAGGACAAAGCTGAAGCCCACTGTATCATTTCAGCTTTAGCTTAGTTGACCAAATTGAATGATTTTTTTTATGTCTCACTCTGAATACTTTGTTCTAACCTACAAAGACATTTGCATTCATTTAACTGGTTTTGCTTTGATAAACATCTATTTAATGGCTCATTCTTAGTTAATTGATGGGTGGTCTATAGCTGAAGGATATTTTCTTTAAACCATTCACATAAAGGCAATAGCAAAGGTTAGCTTGTCTTTGATTATTTTGTGCCATTTTCAAGACAAAGCCACCCTTTTGAAAACCACACAGAGGACTCATGGCCAATGAAGGAAAAGGTTAAGGATTCCTAACTGTCCAATACATGGGAAAATTCAGGTTGAGATCCTAATTGGTGCTAAAGCAGTTATCAGCCAAATGAAAGCATTGACATCACAGGGGGAAGATAAGGAACTAGAAATCTACTCATTCTGAACTCATAGTGTCTGGAGATTTGCTATAGTGAATTTATGCATTGATATATTCAAATAATCTCTTGAACAAGTCCCAGTGATAGCTACTGTTATTCCTGATTGGAAAATTGTAACATTAAAAAATAACTTAAATAAAAATTGTCAGGACTCTTGAGTAAGTATTAATATTTTATATTAACTTTGAACTCTCTTCCTAAAAAAACAATATGTTCTAATATCAACATGTAAAAATTACATAAAAAGATACAAAATAATAAAACAAAACAGATCCTACAAAAGGATGTCTAGATAAGTTTGTTTAATTTTTAAGTCATCAATTCAACAGTTTCAACAAACTAAAGAAATTTTGAAGTTATGAGTGAACTGAATTACAAACATTAGAGTTCATTATCCCTACTATTACTCCCACAAATGAGGCACTTCCCCAAGCTTGGTTAGCTACATCTTTTCCTTAGGTTTCAAAAGGTACATATAACTGTGGTCTTAATTTTTCTTATTCATTTAGCAGAAGCTGACTTGGCCTATGTGTCATCTCAAGGATTATAAGCTTAAAATTCACTCTAGGAATTTCTAGAAACTGTGGGAACATAGTGTCATCATTTCAACATATTGGAAATTGTGAGCTCTCCAAGTTATCAGGACTAAAAGATGTGTGAGCTTTGAAATAACAAAGCAATTCTATCATCTCAGATATTTTATAAACAATTTTCACTATATTTACTTGTTGGATTCTTGTAAATTGGAATATTTGTGAGGAAAAATGGGTGGGATATGAAGAACAGGGGATACAGAAGGTTTTGTAGCAGGGAATGGAGGAGTTGAAGGGAGAGAGGGAATATGGCTGCCGGTGAGATAAAAGGAGATAGATGCCCCCTGCCAAGAGGTTATTTTTTAAAAATGGGGTTCCTGAGAAATGGGCCACTTATTATAGACTGATGGGACATCTTCTCTATAGATTGATATTGCAGATAGCCCCGAGCAGGTAAGCACAGACCCTCCTGAGGGACAAGCCTCCCCCCAGACCAAGGTTACCCAGCAGGGGTCCAAAAAGGACCATTTATAGTTGAATGGCTGTCCTGAGGTTCAGCTACCTCTATGTCCCCTGAAATGTTAGTTCTCTTATGTGACTGTGATATTCAAATAAAGATAAAATTTTAATAACAAGTTTGGATTGGAGAGGTATCAGGGAAGAGGGAAGATGGATTTCCCTAGATGAAGTTTTTGAGTCTCTCTCAACTTTTGAGCTGAGGCCAGGCCTCACAGACTGGTAGACAGTTTCTTTTATTCCTATCTATGCTATATCTGTGCTAGCTTTAGTAATTTCAGAGTCTTAGCAGTAGACAGCCAGAGGAAGAAAGGTTCTGACTTTCAGAGCTGGTTGGGCCTGTCTCTTCGGGCTGACACACCTAAATACTGGCCTTGTAATCCAAACTGCTTCCCTTAAGTCCTTTTGTCCAATGAACATGATCACAGGGATCCAGGTAGAGCACACAGTTGGGAAATTCAGGCATGGAGACACTTCTATCCAGATAAAGGGAGAGAGACCTCCTTCCAGTTCCAGGGCCAGGAAGAAAGTGCTGGTCACAATACCAACTGCCACTCCCAAATGCCACTTCCCCCGCCAACTGTCAGTCTTGCCAATATCTTCTCTCTAATATTCCAACTGTTGTTGGTTCCAACTCAGTGGCAGAAAGTCCAGAACTTGTTTTAGTTTTCCTTTCCACAAAAGTAAGAATAAAAAGAAACATTATTTGTTTTAGAATGAAAAAGGGCATCAAAAATAAGATAATTTTGTAATCTAGCCATTGGAGCCCTTTCCATAGAGTATTAGTGATAAGTTCTTTCAATTGCCTAACTATAGGGAGGAGTTTGGGGAACAAGGTGCTAGAAAAGCATGGTTTTGTACAGTAAACAAGTTCTACTCCCCAATTCAAAACATTCACAATATTCTTTAATTTTTAATTGTTACTCAACTAGAACTGAAGGTCTTGTTAAAACACATTACTCAAAATTAACCTCTTTCTCTTTCCCTCAGGCAACATGAAATTAAGAGAAATAATCTAAGCAGTAAATGAAGGGAAACTTTGGGTCTTCTCCACCCCAAGTCTCCATGTGGCTTGGGAACATATGTTTCTGCTTTTTGCCTCTTTTAATGTGTTCTTTCCTCTTTTTAAGTAAAGGATTATTTGGACGGGGCAAATCAATGGTCATGCATGTTTCAAAAAGCAAGAGTCTATCCACATTCAGAGGAAAAAACTGTTGAAGTAGAAACACAGAAGAAAAACAACTGCTTAAATACGTGGGTTGAGGGGATATGGCTGGGTATGTAGACTCTAAATGAATCCTGATGCAAATACCAACTACATGGAAATAGGTTCTGATCAAGGACACAAGTAATACCCAATGAAATTGCACATTGGCTGCGGGAAGGGTGGGTGGAGGGGAGAGAGGGAAATAATGTGATTATTGTAACCAAAGAGTAATGTTCTAAATTGACTAAATAAATTAATTTAAAAATAAAAAAATAAAGCAAAAGTCTATGAACAACTGAGATTGAGAATCAAACTCTATCTAATGAGTTGACCCAGACCATAGAAGCCTGTCCAGTGGGAGCAACAATGACTCATCTACCCATCAACTCTGTTGCATTTAGCAGTAAAATTGTAGAATGAAAGTTCATAGCTGCCTCATTAATTTTATAATCACTTTTTTCAGAAGGTGAGATGGTTGAGTGTGGAGTGAGTGAGATAGTGTGTAATATTGTGGGAAAATTTTTGTACTTCTTTGCTTGCTATAACTTCTCAGTAAATATACCTTAAAAAACTAATTAATATAAACTGTTCAAAATAATTAGACTGATTAACACTGGTGATTAATCCTAGGATAGCAAATTGAAATGAAGATTTCAGCCAAACTATAGAGAATATTATTCGCAACTTCTTTATGTGTATCCTTTGAAATCAGAGAGGGAGATGTAGCTAACCAAACTGGTTTAGGGAAGTCCCTCATTTGTGATGGTAGTGGTAGGGATGAGGAACCCTAGTGTTTATAAATCAGTTCACTTCAGAATTCCTTTATTTTTTTGAAACTGTTTTGTGAATTATTTTCAAGATAAAAAATAAATTAATCCATATATCCTTTTGTGGGAATCTTTGTAGTTTATTATTTTGTTTTAAGTTTTTTAAAAGTTTATCTTTAATTTATAATATAATAATAAAATATAACATAACTCCAAATTTATGGATATTATACTTTGAGACATGTCATTGTTTCTGTTGTTTTTATGATACAAAATATTCAAGATCTCTATCATTTTTCATCTTGGAAAATAAAATTAATGGGATTTTGTTTAAAATTCTTACATGTGATGTGTTTCTCTTTTGCTACATACAAAATCAATTCTGTCAGAATAATTATGAGTTTGATGACAAAATATCTAAATGAGTTGATTATATTATGCATATTATTGGCATTCAGTTGATTCTATTTAAAAATAGTGCTTTTATGTTATTTATATTAAATTTTCTTAATTCTCATGAGCTGATTATTTAAGGGGAAAGAGAAATTATCCTAACATCTCTAAATTTATATAGTTCTGTGAAATTTATTTTGAATAGGGTGTGAAAACGATTGAATTTAAATTGTTCACATTTTAATTGCTTTCTCTACATTTTTTTATTTTTTTTGGAAGCAATAACTGATTTATTAGTATAGGGCCAGTTTTCAGATAAAACAAATATATGGTTTACTTGAGACATGCAGTTATGAGAAAAATCCTTACGTCAATCTTAGAATCTGACTGCATTTCTTTTTTTTTTAAATATATTTTATTTGATCATTTCCAAGCATTATTCGTTAAAGACATAGATCATTTTCTTTTCCTCCCCCCCACCCTTCATAGCCGACGCGTAAGTCCACTGGGCATTAGATGTTTTCTTAATTTGAACCCATTGCTTTATTGATAGTATTTGCATTAGAGTGTTCATTTAGAGTCTATCCTCTGTCATGTCCCCTCAACCTCTGTATTCAGGCAGTTGCTTTTTCTCGGTGTTTCCACTCCCATAGTTTATCCTTTGCTTATGAATGGTGTTTTTTTTCTCCTGGATACCTGCAAGTTGTTCAGGGACATTACACCGCCACTAATGTAGAAGTCCATTACGTTCGATTATACCACAGTGTATTAGTCTCTGTGTACAATGTTCTCCTGGTTCTGCTCCTCTCGCTCTGCATCACTTCCTGGAGGTTGTTCCAGTCTCCATGGAACTTCTCCACTTTATTATTCCTTTTAGCACAATAGTACTCCATCACCAACATATACCACAGTTTGTTCAGCCATTCCCCAATTGATGGGCATCCCCTCGTTTTCCAGTTTTGGGCCACCACAAAGAGCGCAGCTATGAATATTTTTGTACAAGTCTTTGTGTCCATTATCTCTTTGGGGTACAGACCCAGCAGTGCTATGGCTGGGTCAAAGGGTAGATATTCTTTTGTCGCCCTTTGGGCATAGTTCCAAATTGCCCTCCAGAATGGTTGGATCAATTCACAACTCCACCAGCAATGAATTAATGTCCCTACTTTGCCACATCCCCTCCAGCATTCATTACTTTCCTTTGCTGTAATGTTAGCCAATCTGCTAGGTGTGAGGTGATACCTCAGAGTTGTTTTGATTTGCATCTCTCTGATTATAAGAGATGTAGAGCACTTCTTCATGTGCTTGTTAATAGTTTTGATTTCTTTATCTGAGAACTGCCTATCCATTTCCCTTGCCCATTTATCAATTGGAGAATGGCTTGATTTTTTGTACAATTGATTTAGCTCATTATAAATATGAGTAATTAAACCTTTGTCAGAGGTTTCTATGAAGATTTTTTCCCAATTTGTTGTTTCCCTTCTGATTTTAGTTATATTGGTTTTGTTTGTACAAAAGCTTTTTAGTTTGATGTAGTCAAAATTATTTATTTTACATTTTGTGATTCTTTCTATATCTTGTTTGGTTTTAAAGCCTTTCCCCTCCCAAAGGTCTGACATGTATACTATTCTGTGTTTACCCAATTTACTTATGGTTTCCTTCTTTATGTTTAATTCACTCACCCATTTTGAATTTATCTTGGTGTAGGGTGTGAGGGGTTTATCTATTCCTAGTCTCTCCCACACTGTCTTCCAATTTTCCCAGCAGTTTTTATCGAATAGTGGATTTTTGTCCCAAAAGCTGGGATCTTTGGGTTTATCGTATACTGTCTTGCTGAGGTCGCTTTCCCCCAGTCTATTCCACTGATCTTCCTTTCTGTTTCTTAGCCAGTACCAAATTGTTTTGATGACTGCTGCTTTGTAATATAGTTTTAGGTCAGGGACTACAAGGCCCCCATCGTATGTGTTTTTTTTTTCATTATTTCCCTGGATATCCTTGATCTTTTGTTCTTCCAAATGAACTTTGTTATGATTTTTTCTAAATCAGTGAAGAAGTATTTTGGTAGTTCAATGGGTATGGCACTAAATAGATAAATAAGTTTGGGTAGGATGGTCATTTTTATTATATTGGCTCGTCCTATCCATGAGCAGTTAATGTTTTTCCATTTGTTCACGTCTAGTTTTAGTTGTGTGGCAAGTGTTTTGTAGTTGTGTTCATATAGTTCCTGTGTTTGTCTTGGGAGATAGATTCCTAGGTATTTTATTTTGTCTAAGGTGATTTTGAATGGGATTTCTCTTTCTAGTTCTTGCTGCTGAGCTGTGTTGGAGATATATAGAAAAGCTGATGATTTATGTGGGTTTATTTTGTATCCTGCAACTTTGCTAAAGTTGTTGATTATTTCAATTAGCTTTTTGGTTGAATCTCTAGGATTCTTTAAGTAGACCATCATGTCATCCGCAAAGAGTGATAACTTGGTCTCCTCCTTGCCTATTTTGATGCCTTCAATTCCTTTATCTTCTCTAATTGCTACTGCTAGTGTTTCTAGTACAATGTCAAATAGTAGAGGTGAAAATGGGCATCCTTGTTTCACTCCTGATCTTATTGGGAATGCATCTAGTTTATCCCCATTGCAGATGATATTAGCTGTTGCTTTTAGATATATACTGTTTATTATTTTTAGCAATGACCCTTCTATTCCTATGCTTTCTAGTGTTTTTAATAGGAATGGGTGTTGTATTTTATCAAAGGCTTTTTCTGCATCTATTGAGATAATCATGTGGTTCTTGCTAGTTTGCTTGTTGATGTGGTCAATTATGTGGATGGTTTTCCTAATGTTGAACAAGCCCTGCATCCCTGGTATGAATCCTACTTGATCATGGTGAATGATCCTTCTGATCACTTGCTGGAGTCTTTTTGCTAGTATCCTATTTAAGATTTTTGCATCTATATTCATTAGGGAGATTGGCCTATAGTTTTCTTTCTCTGTTTTTGACCTGCCTGGTTTTGGAATCAGTACCATGTTTGTGTCGTAAAAGGAGTTTGGTAGATCTCCCTCTTTGCTTATTATGTCAAATAGTTTGTATAGTATTGGGATTAACTGTTCTCTGAATGTTTGATAGAATTCACAGGTGAATCCATCAGGCCCTGGGGATTTTTTCTTAGGAAGTTCTTTGATGGCTTGATGGATTTCAATTTCTGATATGGGATTATTTAAGAATTCTATTTCCTCTTCTGTTAGTCTAGGCAGTTTGTATTTTTGTATATATTCATCCATTTCTCCTAAATTGGTGTATTTATTGCCATATAATTGGGCAAAGTAATTTCTAATGATTGCCTTAATTTCCTCCTCATTGGAGGTGCTGTCCCCCTTTTCATCTTTAATGCTGTGAATTTGCTTTTCTTCCTTCCTTTTTTTAATTAGATTGACCAGTACTTTGTCTATTTTGTTTGTTTTCTCAAAGTACCAGCTTCTTGTCTTATTTATTAAATCAATAGTTCTATCACTTTGATTTTATTAATTTCTCCCTTAATTTTTAGGATTTCTAATTTGGTTTTCTGCTGGGGGTTTTTAATTTGATCGCTTTCGAGTTTTTTCAATTGCATTTCCAATTGATTGATCTCTGCTCTCCCTTGTTTGTTAATATAAGCTTTCAGGGATATGAATTTGCCTCTGATTACCGCTTTGGCTGCATCCCAAAAGGTTTGAAAGGATGTTTCGCCATTGTCATTTTCCTTGATGAAATTATTAATTGTTTCTATGATTTCTTCTTTAACTAAACGGTTTTGGAGTATCATATTGTTTAATTTCCAATTGGTTTTAGATTTGGTTTTCCATGTACCATTACTAATCATTATTTTTATTGCCTTGTGATCTGAGAAGGCTGCATTCATTATTTCTGCTTTTTTGCATTTGTGTGCTATGTTTCTGTGACCTAATGTATGGTCAATTTTTGTGAATGTGCCATGTGGTGCAGAGAAGAAGGTGTATTCCTTTTTATCCCTATTTATTTTTCTCCATATGTCTATTAATTCTAATTTTTCTAAGATTTCATTCACTTCTTTTACCTCTTTCTTATTTATTTTTTGATTTGATTTATCTAAATTTGATAATGGTTGGTTTAAGTCTCCCACTAGTATGGTTTTATTGTCTATTTCTTCCTTCAATTCGCCTAGTTTCTCCATTAGAAATTTGGGTGCTATATTATTTGGTGCATACATGTTGATTAGTGATATTTCCTCGTTGTCTAGAGTCCCTTTTAACAAAATATAATTACCTCCCCTATCCCTTTTGATCAGGTCTATTTTTGCATTGGCTTTATCAGATATCATGATTACCACTCCTGCCTTCTTTCTATCAGTTGAGGCCCAGAAGGTCTTACTCCATCCTTTAATTCTGACCTTGTGGGTGTCAACCTGCCTCATATGTGTTTCTTGAAGACAACATATGGTAGGGTTTTGGATTCTAATCCATTCTGCTATTCATCTACGTTTTATGGGTGAGTTCATCCCATTCACGTTCAAAGTTATGATTGTCATTTGTGGACTCCCTGGCATTTTGATTGCCTTCCCTAATTCTAACCTTTTCTTCTTCGGCTCTACCTTTTAGTCCAGTGATTTACTTTGAATCAGTGCCCCTTGTCCCCTCCCTTGATGTTTCCCTTTTTAGTCCCTCCCTTTTTCTTCCCTCCCCCTCCCCCCTCTCTTTCCCTCCCTTTTTGTTCTCCCTCTCCCCCTCCCCCCCCTTGGTTTTCCCTTCTCCTTACCCTTGTTGGGTAAGATAGAATTCAAGATCCCAATGGATCTGGATGTTTTTCCCTCTCAGAGTTGATTTCCCTGAGATTGAGGTTTAAGTAAACCCCCCCCTCTCTTCCTCTCCTTCTTATAGGAGTTTTCTTCCCTTCCCCTTCCCATGTGAATCTTTGTGTGAGAACCATTATTCTATTTGGTCTTTCTTTACCCCCTATTTATACATTACATTTTCCCCACATGTTAGTATACATAGATTGATATAAATGTAGTCCTTATAGAAGAGAGTTTGAGTAAAAGAAGAAGATAACATTTTTCCCCTTTCCTTAATATTTACCTTTTCAGGTATTCCTTGCTCTTTGATTTTCGGTATCAAACTTTCCACAGAGCTCTGGTCTTTTCTTTGCAAAAAGTTGGAAGTCTTCTATTTTGTTGAATGCCCATACTTTCCCCTGGAAGTATATAGTCAGTTTTGCTGGGTAGCTGATTCTTGGTTGGAGACCCAGCTCTCTTGCCTTTCTGAAGATCATGTTCCATGCCTTACGATCATTCAGAGTAGAACTTGCAAGGTCTTGTGTGACCCTGATTGGTATTCCTTTATATCTAAATTGTCTTTTTCTGGCCTCCTGTAGGATTTTTTCTTTTGTTTGATAGCTTTGGAATTTGGCAATTACATTCCTGGGAGTTGTCTTTTGGGGGTTTAGTGTAGAAGGTGTTCTGTGAGCTCTGTCAGTGGCTGTATTGCCCCCTTGTTCTAGAATCTCTGGGCAATTTTCTTTGATTATATCTTGTATCACCATGTCCAGTTTGGTGTTTATTTCTGGCTTTTCTGGGAGTCCAATTATTCTTAAATTTTCTCTTCTCCCCCTGTTTTCCAGATCTATCACCTTGTCGGTGAGATATTTTATGTTCTTTTCTAATTTCTTGGTGTTTTGGCTTTGCTTTATTAGTTCCTCCTTTAAAGCCTGGTTTTCTTTTACAGTTTGGTCAAACTGGTTTTGTAGATGCATGAATTTCTTTTGCATTATTTCCCACTTTTCCTCCCAGAGGGCTTCCATCTTTTTGGTCATTTCTGATTCAAATTCTTCATGGGTTTGTGGAGAGTTTCTATTTCCTTTGGAAGATTTTGGAGAATTTTCTTGTATATCTTCTTCTATCTGCTCTGTATTTTGTATTTTGGCTCCATAGAATGTGTCCAAAGTCGCCCCTTTCTTCTTATTTTTCTTGGTATTTTGGGGCTTCTGTGCTTCTGTGGAGTTTGTCATCTCTGAATGTGGAGGTTTAGCTTTTCTTATCTCTGTCTGGTGATCAGAGGCTTTAGTCCTGGGCAGATGTTGGTTCTATGAGCTTTCCCTGGGTTAAACTGAATATGCCTCACTGGAACTGGAATGGAAGGGTCGGACCACGAGGCCACACTCTCCCCCCGGCTCCCTTTCTGGAAGTTGCCTTCAGAATAGCTGGCCGTGAGGCTGTTTCGTTGGCCTTCGGGGGGATGGGCTGCAGCTTTCCCAAGCTCCGAGGGCAAGGACTTTCACTGAGACTTAGATAGCAGGATCCAGCCCGTGAGGCTGTCTTGCCTGCCCTGAGGGTTGCTGTTGTTTCGACCAGCTCTCTGCAGCGGAAGCCCCAGGCAGTAACTTTCACTGGGACTCGGGTAGAAGGCCCTGAGGGTTGTTGTTCCGAGGACCCTGCTCTCTGAGCCCGGCCAGGCTGCAGCTTCCGGGAGCCTTGGACTCTGCACTCCTACCTCTGAGGTCCGAGTGATCTCGGTTTCTGGCTTTTAAGGGGAGCCGTACCTTTTGAACCGGGTCCAGGTCCAGGAGGAGGGTTCCCAGGGTCTGTGCTGTTGATCGTTTTGAATTTCGGCGCCTTAGGAGCTTATAGTTTGAGATCGGTAGGGAAGGGTTTTCCGGAGATCTGAACTTTAGCTTTCTCTAAGCCGCCATCTTAACCGGAAGTCTTCTCTACATTTTTAAATCTAGTATTAGCTACTGAACTTTTGCAGGTATAATTTTCAAATATTCTCCTTGGCAAGATTAAGTCTAATTTTATTTTATTTATTTTTCCGATTTCTGAATGTTTTCTCCAAAAGAATAATTCTACATCTTGGTGGATAATCTATCATTTTTATTTCCACTCTCTATTAATTCATTTGAATTGAGTTTTGATGTTGAATTTATAAACTTAACTCTATTTTCCTTTTCTTTATGGTTTCTTATTTATTTATTTCAATTGAATTTTACTTTATTCCTTTTCTGAGGGTCATATACACATAGAAATGTCCTACTCATTTGTACAATATGTATTGAAGCTATTTTCATTATGTTTTCTTTGTAGTATCTCCTTTTCAGTTTCTTTTATGCCATAACATTTAATCATCATGTTGGATCCCATTTTTATTAATTATTTGTTTCTTAAACTTTCTTTTTCAGAAAGTTGATTTATTTGTGATTATTCCATTGTTATACCTGTGCCTTATTTGACATATTTTGCTGAGGTAATAAATAAGAAGTTAGCATCATTATCGTCCTGGGCTTCTCTGGCTTTTGGTGATCACTTATTCCTTTATACAGAGATGACAAATCACGTGTGCTTTAACATTTGGCCAAAAGCAAAAGTAAAATCTATAAGACTGAAGTTGGTTTTTTTTTTTAGATTCTATCATTTTAACATTTTTGAAAATAATGATATTTGCTCCTTTCTAATCCTGTGGTACATTCCTCATTATTTAGTATTATTGATGATTGTTGATCAATTATTTTTGAAAGCTATTTCATGATGTAAATGAGAATAGTTATATAATTTTGTTGAAAGATGCATATTAAATTATGGCCATCTTAAAATTTTGGAATTCCCATGTGAGTATTGAAATAGTCTCTCTCTCTACATCCACCCATCTTGTAACCCCAAGTTGATTTTCCTAAATCATATTGTCTGACCATGTCACCTTTCTACACAGTAAATTCCAATGTTTCCATATTCCATTCAGGATAAAAAGCATCCTCTGGGATTCACTCCTCTTAACCAAGCTCACATCCATCTTATAGTCTTCTTACACATTACTCTCTGCTCCACATTCTTTGATCCACTGACACTGGCCTTCTGGCTATTCCATGAACAAGACATCCTATTTTTCCAGTCTGGTCATGTCCTTTGGCTAGCCACCATATCTGGAATATCTCTTCTCCTCATATGTAACTACTGATTTCCCTTATATTCTTAAAGTTCTAAACAAAAGCATATCTTTGGTAGGAAGCCTTGCCCCATTTTAGTGGCTTTCCTCTTTCACTTATTTTCTATTTATCATGTATGTAGCTTCTCTGTACATTTGTTTACTTATACCTTCTCCCATTAGATTGTGAGCTTGTTGAAGGCAAAAAGCAGTAAATGTCTATTGACTGTCAACAATTGACATATCCTCATAGTTAATGTCCATATATCGCCTCACCCAATTAGATTTTAAGAAATCTGAGGGCCAGAACTTTTATTATTTATCTCTGAGAGTTCACATCCCCACTCCCAATCATGTGTAGTAATCTATCGTAAGTTATTATTGAAGAAATTTAAAGAATATTCATTGAATGAATGAAAGAACTTTGCCATGTGTTCTTGCTTTCTTATTCAAAGTATTATTAGCTCTTTTCTAAAAGAGCACATTTCTTCATAGCCAAAATGTAAATTCCCAACACTGCCCTACAGGCTATTGTGAGCAATGTCTGCCAACCTCCCAGATGGAGGGAAAATAAAGATGTCCCATGAAACATACTTAGAAGTAAAAGTAATGAAAATGAGCATAGTTCTTCCATTGCTAACCTAGGGCAGATGAGCCCCAGCTATTGGCTACTAACTTCATATGTGAAGGTTTGCTTATACAGTTATTATTAAGACAGTTGGAGCAGTCTACGGAAACTGTCATCTGGTCATTTTTCCAGTGCCATGTGTTTTGACAGGGCACAGAATTATGTCAGATTGCCTTGGCCTCCCAAATTGGCAATTTCCTCCAACCCTATGCCCTGTTACTGGCCATGAAATCTTGACTTAGTAGAACTGAAGAGTTACTCAGGCTCAATGCCTAAACATCCCTTATGCTGAGAACTTGAGGCCTTCTGGATAACCCCACTGTTTCACAAAATGAATACATTTAGCTCTGAAAAAAAGTAACTCTTTAATATCTCCTTCATAACTATTGTGGATATGTGGGGGGGGGAGGGGAAATATTTAAGAGCCTGAAAGGGAAAGATGCACCTAAGAAATTAGGACTTACCAATTTTTTTTTGTTTTATTGATTCATTTATATCAATGTAATATCCAAATATACCACTGATGCCCCACATGAACATTTCCTTGTTGCCAAAGAAGTAAATAACAAACTTAAATATTTCTAAAGCATAGACTTAACTGTTACTCCTTAGATGAAAAAACTCTTGATTTTTATTACCTCTTGAATCAAATATAACCTTCCTTGATTATTATTTAAACCCCTTCACAACCTGGTTCCAATATACTTTCTAGGAATATTATATATCATTTCCCTTAATATACTATTGTAAGAGTTAAAATGATTCGACTAAATTTATGAGTTAAAAAGAATTATTGTGGTCATTGTTTATAGAAATTAAAAATTAAACTGAGTATGTTAGTAGCTTTTGTAGCTTTATTACAGCAGAGTAGAGATATTAAAGGGGGAAATGAAGGAAGGAGGTATAAAATATTGCCTACCTTAATGCCCTATAATTGCTGATCCAAAGAAATCCAGCTCAACCCTGACAAAAGTTACCTCAGGTCCCAATCTCCAACTAGGAGTCACAGTAGTCTCTTCCACAAGAGTCTTACCAGCACAGGATCAATCTACAACACAGAAGTCCAAGGCAGAAGAATCCCTCCAGTGCAGAAGATCCTCCAATGCAGAAACACCAACACAGAAGTCCTCCCTCAGCTAGAGCCACCAAGGCAGCAGAAGTGAATCTAAATGCCCTCAGCTGGCTTTTATAATCAGTTTTCCACATTGTTTCCTCTCTCTCTGGTTTCTCCTTCCTTTCACTGTGGGCTGGCCTATCACACCTCAGGAACCAATCAAAATCTCTCAATTTGCCTAGCATTACCCAGGGGGTGGGAACAGTGCTTATGGTCTTTTAGGACTAAATGTTAATGATTAAGTGTGAACTATCTTTGTTAGTGCCTTACTAAGTTTTAAGTAGGGGTACTTCAAGTTCCTGATTAATTAACTTAAAATAGACAAAGGGAATAAAAATTACCTTTCATGATGCACCCTGTGATTCTTTTGGGAGATGAACATGTTGAAATCTCCCATAGTTACTTGCCTAGTCTCCTCAATTAATCATTTCAAATATCCAGCTTAAACCTCTAAAGATCTTCTAGCTAAAAGTGTTTACAATACTGTACTTTCTAAGGGGAAAATACAATAATTGGAAATAAAAGGGAAATAAAAAAGGAAGAGACCAAAACCAATGATTAGTAGGCTCATTGACAAAAACAAATTAGGGTGCAATCCCCTTTGGCATAAGAATTTACATTCAAAATAAACATGTTCAACCCCCTTCACTTTGATTCACTTCATCCCAGAGTTTACTCTGGATCTTCTGATGCAGTGCATGGTTTCAGCAGGCTTCTTTATGGCACCTTTTCCAAAGAGTTCACTTTCTTGAGTGGGGGAATTAGCAAGCTTCTTTTCCTGAAATTTTCTTTAAATATTTTTAAAACTTGGATTTTACAAAAAGTATACAATTCCCCCTGAGGAGGGTGTTGACCAACACCCAGATCAACCCAAGATATATTCCTTTTATGGGGTATATGAATCAATTCTCAGAAGAAAAACCAAAAACATAAAAACAAAAGCCAAAAGAATAGAAAAAAATTGAATTTTGGGGGAAATCCTATATATAAATCTTATGTACATAAACTTATGAATAAACAAGAATAAACTCATAACAGGTACTTGAATCAATAACAAGGCTCAGTTAAAGTGATTTATGTCCCACAAGTCTGTAGGATATTTGTAGTAGCATTGCAATTATTCATCAGCATCAGGACTATAGAAAATTGCCATATTATTGAAGGGGGGAAAATGGACTATTTTTTGAAGTAAAAGGGAAAATGTGTGATGGGGTCTGATTTTCCCTTTACTCTCAGGGATAGGGGAGCCAAAATGGCAGCCAAACTAAGGAACTTGTAGGAAATCTAACACAGGGGAATCCAGAGTCTGATGTCAGAGTCACTTCCTCAAACCTCAAAACAAGTCCTCTGTCTTGGTACAAATTCTCATCAATCCCTTAGTGATTAGATTGATTAGATTTGATCATGAGCTCCTTGGTACTAAACAGTGACTTTTTTGTGAGCCCTATTTCTGAAATCAGACATAATTATTATTTAAATTCCCAAAATACTTAATAATCAATGACATGTTTCTAAAATCTAAAGCTTTTGGGTATGCATAGGTATTAGGGCTAATAAAATTAAATATCCTATTAAAAAGAAAAAAAGAAAAATGATAATAAAATTTAAAAAATAAAAATGTATAGTTCATCTTCCATGACAATGTGTCATGGAAAAAGAAATACAAGGAAATTTAGGACTTACACATCTACTCATGAAACAAACCAATGGCTGCAGCTAGTGGCCAATCTGCCCTTCTATCTATTTTAAACTGCTTTACTAACTTAGAGATGAGTAAGAATTTTGAATTCCAGAATTAGCTACTAATTACTGACTTAAAGAGAGTAAAAATTGAAGAAGATTGAGGGTAATCATCAAACCTTTATGATCTGGTAGAATATAAGGATTAAAAATGGTTTGACTAAATTTATGAGTTCAAAAGTATTATTGTGGTCTCTGTTTATAAAAAAGAATTGACAATCTAGAAACTAATAATTTCACAAGATACAAAGAAAACATAAAGCAGAATCAAAGGAATGAAAAAATAGAGGAAAATATGAAATATCATTGAAAAAAAACAACTGACCTAGAAAAAAAAACTAGGAGAGACAACCTGAGAATTATTGGACTACCCAAAATCCATGATGAATAAGAAAAAAATCTTGGACATCATATTACAAGAAATTATCAAAGATAACTGCCCAGAGATCCTTGAATAAGAAAAGCAAAATGGAAATTGAAAGAATCCACAGATCACCATGGAAAGAAATCCTCAAATGATAACTTCTATGAATATAATAGCAAAATTCAAAGGCCACCAAATCAAGGAGAAAATACTGAAAGCAGCCAGAAAGAAACAATTCAAATACCATGGAGCTACAATCAGAATCACACAAGACTTAGCAGTTTTTACATCATAAGATCAGAAGGAAAGGAATATGATATGCAGTAAGGCAAAAAAATCTAGGTTTACAATCCAGAATCACCTATGTAGCAAAACTAATTACATTCTTTCATGGGAATAAATGGACATTCAATAAGGTAGAAGATTTCCAAGCATTCCTGAGGAATAAGTCATACCTAAACAAAAAAAAAATGAAGTGCAAACATGAGTCCCAAGAGAAGCTTTAAAGGGTTTTTAAAAAAGAATGAAATTTAATGGGCTCATTAACATCAACATTTTTGTATTTCCACTTAAAAAGAGGATATCTGTAAATCTCAAATGTTATTCTTAGTAGTAGAGCAGATAGAAGGGATATGCTTACAAAGAAGTTGGGGAATAAAGCTGATTATGATGATATAATATATAAAAAAATCAAAGGGTGAAAAAGATTATTGCACAGAGAGGTAATAGGGAAGGGAGAGACAAAATGGGGTGAATTATATATCATAAAGAGATGTGAACAATTATTATGGGGAAGGGAGGATAAAGGTGGTGACAGGCAATGCTTAAAATTTGTTCTCAATTGTAACTGGCTCAGAGAGAGAAAAACAAATATATTCCTTGGGGTATAGAATTCTATTTTATCCTATATTCTCCCTAGAAAGAAAATAAAACAAGGGGAGGGGGAAGAAAATGTAGGGAGGGAAAAGTGTTAGGGTGGAGTGATAAAAAGCAAAACACTCATGAGGAGGGAAAGAGTTAAAGGGAATAGAGGAGGATAAAAAGGGGAAAATAAGATGGAGGACAATAAACAGTTAGTAATCATAACTGTGAATATGAATGGGATGAAGTTACCCCTAAAATATAAGAGGATAACAGAGTGGATTAAAAATGATAATCATACTATATGTTGTTTACAAGAAAAAGATTTGAGGCAGGGTGACACAGATTTAGGTAAAGGTCTTGGGAAGAATTTATTATGCATCATTTAAAGTAAAAAGAAAACAGGAGTAGCATTCATCATATCAGAAAAGATAAAATAAAAACTAATTAATTAAAAGAGATAAAGAAGATAATTGCACCTTGTTAAAAGGTACTATAAATAATGAAGTAATATCAATACTAAACATCTATGCACCAAATGGTATAACATCCAGATATTTAAAGCAGAAACTAAAGGAGGAAATATATAGTAAAATACACTGGTGGAGAACCTAAATCTTCCTCTATCAGAACTAGATGAATCAAAATAAAACATAATTAATAAAGAAGAAAGTGAACTGAATGAATTGTTTTAAAAATTAGAGTTAATAGATATCTGGAGAAAATCGAATAGGTATAAAATGAATATACCTTCTCATCAGCACATGGTACATATACAAAGATCAATCATGTACTTGGGCATAAAAATGCCTTAAACAAATGCAGGGAATTAGAAATAATAAATGCATCTTTTTCAGATCATAATGCTGTAAAATTATAATTCATAAGGGTTCATGGAAAGATTAGTTTAAAATTAATTGGAAACTTTAAAAGATCTAATTTTTCAAAATTGGTGTGTCAAAAAACATCATAGAAACAATTACTGATTTGATTGAAGAGAATGAAATTATAGGAGATGATGTATCAAAACCTTTTGGGATATAGCTAAAGCAATATTCAGTGGAAATGTTCTATTCATGAATGCCTATATCAACAAAATAGAGAGGGAAGAGATCAGTGAATTGGGCTTGCAACTTAAAAATTAGAAAGAATCTCTCCTCTGTTATGTCCCCTCAACCGCTGGAGTCAGGCTGTTGCTTTTCCTCGGTGTTTCTACTCCCACAGTTTATCCTCTGCTTATGAATGGTGTTTTTTCTCCTAGATCCCTGCAGATTGTTCAGGGACATTACACCGCCACTAATGGAGAAGTCCATTATGTTTGATTATACCACAGTGTATTAGTTTCTGTGGAGAGACTCTAAACGAAACTCTAATGCAAATATTAACAACATGGCTATGGGTTCGAATCAAGAACACATGTGACACCCAGTGGAATCACACGTCGGCTATGGGGGTTGGGGGGGAGGAAAAGAAAATTATCTTTCTCTTTAATGAATAATGCTTGGAAATGATCAAATAAAATATTATTAAAAAAAGAAAAAGGAAAAAAAATTAGAAAGAAAACAAATTAAAATTCCTCAGATAAAAATTCAATTGGAAATCCTAAAACGTAAAGGAGAAATTAATAAAATTTAAGTAAAAGAACTTTTGAATTAATAAATAAGAGTGGGAGCTGGTACTTTGAAAAGACAAAAGAAAAATAGATAAAATACTGGTAAATCTAATTAAAAAAAAGAAGAAAATCAAAATAACAGTATTAAAAATAAAAAAGGATATCTTACCTCTAATGAAGAGGACATTAAGGCAAAAATTAAGAGCTATTTTTTGCAGTTATATGGCAGTAATTATGAAAATCTAGATGAAATAGTTGAATATTATAAAAATATAAATTTCCTAGATTAACAAAAGAGGAAATAGAATATTAATCTCATTTCAGAAAAAAATAAATTAAAGAAGCTATCAAGGAACTACCTAAGAAAATCTTCCATGGCCAGATGGATTCTCAAGTTAATTCTCTCAAACATTCAAAGAGCTAATCCCAATACTACATAATCTATTTCACAAAATAAGCAAAAAAATCTTACCAAATCCTTTTCATGACACAAATATGGTACTGATTCCCAAGCCAGGAAGACCAAAAACAGAGAAGGAATGTTGCAGACCAATCTCTTTAATGAACATGAATGAAAATATTTTAAATTAAATACTAACGAAAAGACTACAGCAAATGATCATGGGGATTTTTCATTATGACCAGGTGAGATTCATACCAGGAATGCAAGGCTGGTTTAACATTAGGAAATCCATCCATATAATTGACCATATGAATAACGAAAATAACAGAAATTACATGATTACCTCAATAGACATGGAAAAAGTCTTTGATGAAATACAACACACACTCCTATTGAAAATACTAGAAAGTATAGGAATAGAAAGGTCTTTCCTCAAAATAATAAACCATATTTATTTAAAACCATCAACAAATATCTACTGCAATGGGTATAAGGTAAAAGTCTTCCCAAATATATCAGGAATGAAGCAAGGATGCCCATTATCACCACTAGTATTTAATATTGTACTAGAAATGCTAGTAGTAGCCATTAGAGAAGACAAAGAAATTAAAGGGATTAAAGTAGGTAATGAGGAAACTAAACTTTTAGTCTTTTCTGATGATATAATGGTATACTTAAATAATCCTGGAAAATCAACTAAAAAACCAGTGGAAATAATTAACACTATAGCAAAGATACATGGTACAAAATATACCCACATAAATCATAAGCATTTCTATATATTTCCAACAAAAATCAATAGCAAGAGGTAAAAGGAGAAACTCCATTTAAAATCACTAGAGAAAATATAAAATATTTGGGACAGAAGGGTGGATCCATGGAATAAATATTGGGCTAATGACCTCAGCAAGCTATGATTAGATAAACCCAAAGATTCCAGCTTTTGTAACAAGAACTCACTACTTGACAAAATTTGCAGGGAAATTGGAAAACCATATGGGGTAAATTGGGTTTAGATCAACATATCACACCCCCTATACCAAGGTAAATTCAGAATGGTAAGTGACTTAAATTTTAATAGGGAAATCATAAATAAATTCATTGAACATAGAATAGTATACCTTTAAGATCTATGGGAAAGGAAACAATTTAAGACCAAGCAAGAGATAGAGAACATTACAATATATAAAATTAATAATTTTGATTATATTAAATTTAAAAATTTTGTAAAAACAAAACTAATGAAACCAAAATTAGAAGGGAAGCAAGAAACTGGGGAGAATATAACAAAATTCTCTGTCAAGGGTCTAATTTCCAAATTATATAATGAACTAAGTCAAATGTGGAAGAAATCAAACCACTCCCCAATTGAGAAATGGTCAAGGGTTATGAATAGGCCATTTTCAGCTGAAAAAAATCAAACCAATCAACAATCACATGAAAAAGTGTTCTAAATTGCTCCTGATTAGAGAAATGCAAATCAAAATAACTATGAGGTACCACCTCACATTTAGCAGATTAGCCTGTGTGACATTAAAGGAAATTAATAAAAGTTGGAGGGAATGTGGCAAAATTTTGACATTAATGCATTGCTGGTGAAGTTGTGAATTGATTGAACCATTCTGAAAGGCAATTTAGAATTATACCTAAAGGGATTTAAAAGATTGCATGCCCTTTGATCCAACTATACGTCTACCGGTTTTGTACTTCAAAGAGATACAAAAATTGTACAAAATTATTCATGACTGTGCTTTTTGTGGTGGTAGAAAATGGTAAAACAAAGGGGTGCCAATTGAGAAATGGCTGAACAAATTGTGTTATATGTTGGTGATGGAATACTATTGTGCTGAAAGGAATGATGAACTGCTTGATTTCTATATGAACTGGAAAGACCTCTATGAACTGATGCAGAGTAAAATGAGCAGAACCAGGACAACATGGTACACAGTAACTGAAACACTGTGGGACAATCAAATGTAATAGACTGCTACTAATAGCAATGCAATGATCAAGAACAATCCTGTGGAAATAATGGAAAAGAATGCTGCCTACATCTAGAGCAAGAACTATGGAAGGAGAAATGCAGAAGAAAAAAGCATATGATTCATCAATTGGTTGTATAGGCATATTGTTTTGGGTTGTGGTCTTTTAAAGATTAATATATTATAAATATGAATAGTATAGAAACAGGTTTTGAGTAGTAAAGATGTGTATAAACCTGTGGAATTGCTTGTCATTTCAAGGAGGGGGAAGGAAAAGGGGAAGGAGAGAAATGGAACCATGGAAAAATATTCTAAAACTTTTTTAAATGTAAAAATTAAAAATTAAATTAAATGCTATTAAAATAAAATAAATAAAGTGGATATTGTTCAAAGGAAAGCACCCAAAATGGTAAAGGGATTTGAGTTGGTGTAATATTAGGATCATTTGAAAAAAATTACAAAAACTGAGAAGAGTAGGGAAGACTTGGAGGCACATGACTTCTGTTTTCAAGTATTTGAAGCAGTGTTGTCATGTGGAGAAGGGTTTAGACCTGTGCTCTTTAGCCACAGAGAGTAGAAGTAGGAGAAATGGGTAGTAAAATTGCAAAATAAGTCATAGTGTCAGGAAAATCTTTTTAGGAATTTCAGCTTTTTATAGGTGGATAGAATGACCTCAAGAGGTGATGGATTCTTCCTTCTTAGGTACCTTTAAGGAGAAGTTGGACTCCACTTGTTAGGTGTATTATACTGGTGACTACTTCCATGTATTTGTTCAACTTAATGGCAATTGAGGTATCTGTCTATCAACTCTCAGATTCTGCCATTCGTTAATACTTCCTGGGCCTCTTTTGAGAAAGATTCTGTTCTAAGTAGCACTTAACTGAATAAACTAATTCCTGTCCTGGAAATTTCACCAGACCTTCATGTTCATTGCAAAGTCACAGAAATCTCAATTGTATATGTCATTAAAAGAAATAACTGGATACCTTGGGTTGGGGAAGAAAATATTTTTGTCTTGCAGATTGTTTAATGTCATTAACCATATGTACTTGATTTTTATATGATGCCTCAAACTCTTCACTGGGGAATTACTTTTTTTTGCAATTCAAGTGTTGTTCTCTATATTAAGTGAGTGGAAAATGTATAATACCTCAAATAATATCTCAAGGGCATCCAAAACAATAGCTTTTGGAAAACTATTCAAAATTACTTGGCCTTGGAAAAAAGTTATGTCAATTCATAGTCCTGATAAAGTTCAAATGCATTGCAATACATTTTAACTTACCTTCAATCATTTTCTATCATTCACCCTCATAGATCTTTGTTGAAATAAAATGCCCTGCCCAATGCCAATTGTGGTGAAATTCTGCATTTGACAGAAGTCCATAAATCCTCAGGTTTAAGACCAGTTTGAAGCCTTCCTCTAGAATGTTTAACAATAAACAAGTTAGGGTAAAATACTTGACCTCATCTCACATCCCTTTGTCTTTCTATATGAATGACACATCTCCTTTACCAACTGTTTCACATCTCAGAATAACTTTCATGCCACTTTTTGTGGACAGTTGGTAATTATTAATATCCTGAAATGTATCTATATCCAATATATCTTTTCATTGATTTTTTTGGTGATATATATTTTTAAGGACTACCCTATTCAAGGATTCACAGTCATATAGCTATTATCATTTGAAGAATATTGGTAATCAATTTATTTAATACATGTTGAGTTTAAGGCATCTACCAAATATTCCACTGGATACTGTTAATGTGGCTCAGGAGAAAAACTAGAGCTGGATACATATATATATTCCAATTATGTGTATAGAAATATTAAGGAATCTGTAAGAGCTTATGAGATCACCGGGTACACAGGGTAGAATTTTTTTGAGGGAATTCATAGTAGGCATGACAAGGATAAAGATTCAGCAGATAAAGTGTGAGAAGGAATAGTCTAATCCGTGAGAGACAGAATCAGAAAAGCAATGTCATGAAAAACTAGAGGGAAAGGAGAATAACATAATAATGTGATCAACAGTGTTTAATGCTACAGAGTTCAAGGAGGAGGATTAACAAAGGTGATTAAACATGTAGCTTAAAAGATAATTGATTCTGTTGAACAATAAAATTGAAAACCAGATTTCATAGAGTTTAGAGAGTGAGGGAAGAAAAGAAATGGAGGAATATATAGGTATATATATATATATATATATATATATATATATATATATATATATATATATATATATAATTTATCTATCTATTTATCTATACATATATATGTACATATATATATATATATATCAGTCATATAAGATGAAAAGATGAGGAAAATGGGGAGTTCCAAGAAAAAAAGGCTTTAGTTTCATCAGTAAAACTCAGGGAAGAATTTCTAGTCACTGTCAATTTTTAAAAAATTAAGTTCTATCTGCTCTCCTTCAGCTTTAATAATGTCTACTTTACTATCTATCTGCAGCATTTATCCTAAATATATGTACTGAACAATTAATACAACTGAATGTCATATCACAGAATTACATAATTTTACAGTGGGGAGGAACCCTATCAGTAATCTATTCTACCCCATGGCCAAAATCGACTGTCCATTGAAAGAAGACATCATTAGTCCTCTGACTAATGACTTTCAGTGAGGGAAAAATCTCTAAATTTTGAAAAAAAAACTGATTCCACATTGAATTTTCAAGTTTTTCCACCAGAAAACAAGTCAAATATGCCTATTTTTTCTTATTTCCATCCAGTAGATAATAAAGGGATAGGAACTGGACCTATAATTTCATTCCTATAAGAAACTCTTAGAGAAGGAATTTTCCTATATCAATGCAATTTGATGTGGTCTATCAAATCAAACTTTTTTCTAATCAACTAAATAGAATAGCCAGAACATTGATCATTTGCCTTTAAATACATTATGATATATTTTTTTAATTCTGTAGAGCTTCATTTGCAAAATTCTCTTATTTTTTGAAGGGATATTGACTCTATATTTTCTCTGCTTTTTTGTATTTGTTGAAATCTACTGTCTAGTAGAAAGCTGCTATATGAAGCTTTCAAGCTATGGCATATGCCTGATCAGATCTTGAGTATGATAGATATATATGACAGATCTTGAGTAAGTCTGAAGTATATAAGGGAAGATATTTAATAAGAACTTCAAGCCAAAACCCAAATATTCTCCCTCTAATTTTCTTGTTTTTATCATAACTTCTATTTTAAAAATCAGGGAACTGAGGCTGAGAGGTTAAATAATTTATCTAGGAATTGCTTTATTCTTATCTTTGTACCTGTAGATACATATATATCTAATATTGCTGTAGATGGACATATCAAAAGACCTTGCACAAAGAGGTCAATTGAAAAAAAATGTATTGACTAAAACCTTTGGTCTCAGTATATCATTATGGTGACAAAGATGAAACACGGAAATGGACTGGTTTTCAAAGTTCCCATTAATATTGAGAAAATTTCCTTAGGGTTGTAGATAAGATCTCTGGGTTTTGAGCCATGAATACTTGGGTTCAAATCCTACCTGTGATTTTTTTTTAAAGCTTTGTAACCATGGGTTTCATCCTCTGGATAATAAGTATAGACAGTCCTTATCTATGAACGGGCATAGTCTCCCACAAATTTTTGTAGGGGTTTGTAGAGAAGAAAAATCCTATTATTGTTGGAACCCATAGGAGACTGAATACTCATGGCTCCTTCTCCTTATATCTGTATATGTCTGATCATTCTTTGGCTGGGTTTCTATAAGCTCCCTTGCTGTGTTCTCACAGTTCCCATTCCCCAGCTGTTCCACTTTGTCTCATTAACTGTCATCTGCTGAAACTATTATACCTTCTTCTTCTGCCTCTGAAAAGGCTGCTTGATGCTTCTTCACCAAGTTGCTGCTGCCATCCAATAAAATTATAATCTGCTACCCCTGCTGCTTCTTTGATGTGGGGTGAGGTAGAGTAGAAGTTATCAGGAGAAAATTCAAATTTATCACCAGACATTAGGCTGAACTCTTCCAAAGGAAAATTCACACACACACATAATCTCTTATATAGCATTGTGTACTATATAATGTGCTTATATATGTATATATATATATATATATATATCTCACATCATCATTAACAAGAATAAAGGAAATTGAATAGAATTTTTTAAAGAATTGTATTTTTGAACAGAATGAAGATTCTCTGAGAGGAGTCTTACTAAAGGAACAGCCAGCCACATATGGCTAGAAGCCTTTTCTTTCTCTGACCTACTTTTTCTTATTTAATAAATGTTTATGATTTAAGATATGATCATCAGAGATAATAATCTTAACTTATATAAGTAATACATAAATTATTAATAAATATCTGTATATATAAATATAATTGGCCTCTGATAATGGGGGCCAAGGTAATTGATGTTATGCATGTACTTAATATATGTAAAGATTAAAATTAATATACAATATCTTAATATTATATTTTATAAAGATTTAGTCAAAGGTTGAAAAATCTCCATTTATACATATATATATGTTTGAATCTAGGTGGCACACTGGATAGAGTATCAGACCTGAAGTCATAAAGACTCAACTTCCTGAATTCAAATCTGGATTCAGATACTCTCTGCATGAATCTGGACAAGTTATCCCTGTTTACCTCAATTCCTTATCTGTAAAATGAGCTGAAGAAAGAAAAAGCAAATCACTTTAGTATCTTTGCTGAGAAAATTCCAAATGAGGTCATGAAAATTTGAACATGACTGAAATGATTGCACAGTAACAACACATGCATATCTTCATAAAGGTCTGTATATACATATATACTTATTTGTAAAACATTTTTAGTTGGACATAGTCCAATGAAAAATGAACCTTTAATCATTTGACACTTGTCAAATACTATAATAACCTTGTGCTGTTAAAAATTCCAAAAAAAAACTGGATTCTGGCTATGAAAATTAATTGATTAATCAGACTAGCAATAACCAATAAATGAATTGTCCAGCAATATCTCTAAGTGATCCAAGGCAGACCTTCAGCATCTTGAGTCATTAAATGCAGTTTTGGAAGCTCATTATTCATCCCTTCCTTTGACACCTCTAATTGTTGAACACTTTAGGGAAGAGGTAGGCTTAATAATTTATAATCTCTCCCTAATTCTTTGATGATGATAGAAAATCACATACCCAATCCTAGGATTCCAATGTCTAAATGAAGAAATCTGATCATGCCTAGTTAACAGTGACATTGTTTGTGTGACTTCCCAGCAATGTGATGTTTCCCTGAGACATATGTGACTTAAACCAGTTCTTGAGTCCTTTGCAAGGTGTAGTTCACACCCTCTATTTCATACATCCTTATTGAGAAGATGTTCTAGGACAGGAAATGTATAGAGGTTTGTCCAGAGGCTGCTCTGAGGATCCAAGGTCTCTCTGCCCAGATATGATGCCATGGTCAGAATAAGGGAGTGAGACATATTGTGCATTCAACCCACGTATGTGCATCACACACAGTGTTCTGCCATACTACCATGGTTCGTTTATTATATAGGTTTTTTGGTGCATGCTTCTTTGACACACAATCAATCTTCTACGTATGTGACATTCTACAATTTGATTGGATATTATCAAATCACCTAAACAACATTCTTGTGATGTTACTACAACAAAGAATTCTGTGATCATTTACTCAGCTTCTACAACACTCTGTGATAGATATGATTAATGTGAATAAAGGTTAGTGCCCCTTGACCTGCTGAGAGGATCATTACACTTTTGGTCAGCTTTCACTATCAACCATAATTGCTTGGGAGATGAAAAACAAAACATCTTCTATCTATGTGTGAGGACTTAAATCAGGCCAATTTGGGAGTTTTCCTCAATTTACAAGTTCTGTTTTTCTTGTGTTGCTTTGAAGTCCCTAGCAATGCTACTTGGCTTCTGTTTCAAGAAATTCATTGGAGTATGGTAACTGTAGGAAAAGATTCATTATAGTATCCAAGCTTTTGGCCAGCATTTATTGTAGGGCCTTGGAACATATCTTGTGCTGGAGAAAGGAGGGGTGATGAGCAGTAATATTTGGGCTTTAATTCTATAATTGCAATATTTTGGGGGTAATAACTTAAAGGGCTTAAAGTAGGGTATATATATATATATATATGCATATATATATTGATCCTATAAGTATTTGCTCTCATATTATTTCTCCTGTATTGGGGAGAGAATAATAATCATAATAAGTTCATTAGTGGGGAAATTTTGGGGAGAGAAGTCACAGAGGGAGATCATCAGGGGGGACCTCATTCTGGGGTCTGCATTGCAGACCTCCTTTCCTCAAACTATGACCTTGTCAGCCTGTTGAGGTATGATGGCCCCTGGAAGAAATGTAAGAAAATGTCAGGACTCAAGCTTGTATAAGAGAAGAGGTTTGAAATGTAGACTGAGTCTTAATTCAAGATTATACAAGGTATTACTTAGAAATAGAAATGATACATCTTTATGAATAAATCTTCTCATGCTGAGCTTAGAGAGCTCAGATGGTCAGCAAGGGAAAAGTGATTCTTTCTCTCTGTCATAGAAGAGAAAACAAAAGATGAATGGAGGCAGTAGAAGTGTGTGTACACATATATAATCATGTGTTTATTGCACCTCGCCATCCAAAACGTGCCCAGACAGTTCACGCATTTTACAATGTGAGTCGTCTTAGAGATCCATCTTATTTGCAAACATTCCAGTCCTGCCTGGACAACAAGCTATCTGCCAAGAGACCACTCACTGGAAGCTCAACCGAGAAATGGAACCAGTTCAGAGACTCAATGAAGGAAACATCAAAGGCAGTTCTAGGCCCAAAACAACGCAACCACCAGGACTGGTTCGACGAGAACAACACTGCTATTGAAGACCTATTGAGAAAGAAGAACAAAGCCTTTATGGAGTGGCAAAATAACCCAAACTCTGCTCCTAAAAAGGACAGATTCAAGTCTCTCCAAGCCACGGTGCAGCATGAGATCAGGAAGATGCAAGACCGATGGTGGGAAAAAAAAGGCAGAAGAAATCCAGCTGTTTGCTGATATGAAAAACAACAAACAATTTTTCAGTGCCCTCAAGACTGTCTATGGGCCATCAAAACCCACCACCGCTCCCTTGCTATCCTCTGACGGTGACACTCTCCTAAAAGATAAAAAAGGCATCAGCAACAGGTGGAAAGAACACTTCAGTCAGCTTCTCAACCGATCCTCTTCAGTCGACCAAAGCGCCCTTGACCAGATCCCCCAAAACCGCTCCATTGAATAATTTGGCATCCCTCCTTCAATAGAGGAAGTCCAAAAAGCCATTAAACACATGAGTGCAGGCAAGGCACCCGGTAAAGACGGGATCCCAACCGAGGTATACAAGGCCTTAAATGGAAAGGCACTCCAGGCATTCCACATAGTGCTGACCAGCATATGGGAAGAGGAAGACATGCCCCCAGAACTCAGAGATGCCTCCATTGTAGCCCTATACAAGAACAAAGGCTCACGAACAGCCTGTGACAACTACAGAGGCATCTCACTACTCTCTACTGCTGGAAAGATCCTCGCCTGTGTTATACTCAACAGACTCCTGTCATCTGTTTCAGAGCAGAGCCTGCCTGAATCACAATGTGGCTTCTGACCAGATCGCAGCACCATCGACATGGTCTTCACGGTGAGGCAAATGCAGGAAAAATGCCTTGAGCAGAACCTGAGTCTCTACATTGTCTTCATAGACCTGACAAAGGCGTTCGACACAATGAACAGGGACGCATTGTGGGTGATCTTCAGCAAGCTCGGTTGCCCAGCAAAATTCGTCAAACTGATCCAGCTCTTTCATGTCGACATGACAGGGGAAGTCCTATCTGATGGAGAGACTTCCGATCACTTCAACATCTCCAATGGCATGAAACAAGGCTGTGTCCTCGCTCCAGTACTATTCAACCTATTTTTCACCCAGGTATTACGACATGCTGTGATCAAATACCACCTGGATAGCTCACTATTCGACCTTCGCCACCTGACTGCAAAAACAAAGACAACAGAGACTCATCCTGGAAGCTCTCTTTGCAGATGACTGTGCTCTCATGGCCCACCAAGAAAATCATCTCCAAACCATTGTGGATAAGTTCTCCACAGCAACAAACTGTTTGGCCTGACTATCAGCCTCAGCAAAACAGAGGTGCTGTTCCAACCTGCACCAGGGAGGTCAACGAACTAGCCGTGCATTACAATCGACGGCACGCAGCTTTCTAATGTCAACACTTTCAAGTACCTGGGCAGCACCATCGCCAACAACGAGTCCCTAGACCATGAGATTAATGCCAGGATCCAAAAGGCCAGCCAGGCACTTGGGCGGCTGCACTGCAAAGTCCTCCAACACAGAGGTGTAAGCACTGCAATGAAGCTCAAAGGGTACAATGCAGAGGTCCTCAGCTCACTCCTGTATGGCTACGAGACATGGACACTGTATTGGAAGCACATGAAACAGCTGGAGCAATTCCACCCACGCTCCCTCCGGTCAATCATGAGGATCCGATGGCAGGACCGAATCACCAATCAGGAAGTCCTCGACACAGCCAACTCCACCAGCATCAAAGTCATGGTCCTCAAAACCCAGCTACGATGGTCTGGACACGTCATCCACATGGACCCACAGCGAATACCAAGACAGGTATTCTATGGCGAACTGTCAGCTGGACTCAGGAAACAAGGCTGACCAAAGAAAAGATTCAAGGATCAGCTAAAGTCCAACTTGAAGTGGGCTGGTATTACACCAAAGCAACTAGAACTTGCTGCCTCTGTCAGAAGCAGCTGGCAAACCCACATTAACCATGCTGCCACCACCTTTGAAGATGAGCGATGTCGACATCTTGCCACTGCGCATGAACGCCAATACCAGGCCACAACCGCACCTCCCATAACAACTGGAGTCCCATGTCCCTTGTGCCACAAAATTTGCGCCTCAGCCTTTGGACTCCAAAGCCACATGAGGGTACACCGTAGATGAAACTGAACAAAGACAATAGTCATTCTCGATCACCGAGAGACTACCACTATACTATATATACATATATATATATATATATGTATATATATATATATGTGCATATATATTCTTGTATAAAAGATTTTTTTCTTAGTCACAGTCTAATAAAAAAAATTATTTTTTTACTATGTTTAGGACACCATAATAGGCTGAGTTTAGAGTTCAGATCGTCAACAAGTAAGTCATGTTTTTGTCCTTATGTCATAGGTAAAACAAACAAAAGGATATAGACAGGTGTTAAATGTATTTGTGGTTGAACTCTGAATATATAATAGGTGATCCCCAGGGATTTAAATTTCTAAATCCCAAATGAATTACTAAAGTAACATTAATTTATGGTAGTTTATTTACAATAGATGGAAGATATTAAGGAATGAGAGAGAGAGAGAGAAAACTCTGGATTTCTCTGAGCCAGTTAGAAATTTCTAAGCCCCAGACAGGGGAAGAAAGTCTCAAGAAGATGGGCCTTTCCTGGAGGCTTCATGCCTCCAGAAAGGCAGGGATCACTAAGTCAGCCTTTCACTCACCAATGATGACTGTCTAAATGAAAAGAAGTCTGGATATCTGTCTTCTGGTCACTCTTCAAGAGTCTGTATCCAGTTTCTCCTCCAAGTCCAACTCTGAGTCAGAGATCCTTCATCCAATTTGAAACTCAAATCAAATATATACCCTCTTCTGGCCTTTCATCCTCTTTTTAAAGAATCTTTTTCTCTTGTGTCACCTTCCCTAAACTTCATATCTACCAATCACCGATGCTTTTCTCAAGCACGCCCCACTCTTTATTTCTCACCTTCTTTGGTTAGATTATATCTTTTTGGGTTTCTTAACACCTTTTTTTGGTAAGTTCGCCTTTTGTAGTTACTTAACACATTTTGTGGTTAAAATGGGTAGATGTACTTAAAATACTGAGTTATCACCTTTCTGAAGATTAAAGTCTAAAAATAGATAGTGGATTACAATTTTAGCTTCACTATGAAGGAAGAGCTAAGTACCTTCATTGTTACAATCAGGAGATTACAATTCCATCCTTAAAATAAAGGAAGAGCTAAGTATCTTCATTGTTACAATCAGGAGATAGCTAAATCCAATCTTCACACAGGAAAAGTAGAAGTGTATGGATACATACACATGCATTCCTCAACATAGGATGGATTTCTGAAGATTATAATGATCAAGGATCAATCTTGGAAGATTCTACTATGCAATAAACAATTCAAATATTGTCCCAGGAAAAGAATGAGTCTACTTTCCACTGGCTAGCTTTTTTTACATGCAGAGACTTTCATAAACAGAAGACTGAAGGCTGATTGAAAACATTTTTCATTATGAAAACCCATGGAAAAAAAGATATATATATATATATATATATATATATATATATATGGATGCCTTCTTCCATAACCAGGTGACCAGAATTGATATGTCTAACAATATATTTTAGAATTTCACTAAAAATAAAACCCAACTTATTGATTTATAGACTTTACCCTTTTGTAAGGAATATTTGCTCTACTCCAGTCCTCTGGCATTTCTCTCATTCTCTCAGTTCTTTTAAAGATAACTGACAAGGACTGCATAATTACACTCTCCATTTTTTGTCAATACCTTGGGTTGTAATTCATCTGTGCTGTATACTTAAATTTTCTAAGAACAATTAGTTTCTCTTTTAATCTCCCTTATATATCTTTCATGTCAGTTCCTTATTGCTCATTTTGTCTTGGCTTTTGCTCTTCAAATTTCCTACTTTAATTGGATGGGGGGAGGAAGAAACAATAAAATCTGAGAGGTTCATCCTTTCTATTGTCAGTTATTATCATCTTATCAACCCTAAGCATTGATATTTTCTCTTTGATTTTTAACTTATTCTCAAAATTGGTCATTTTAAACCCTTTTTAGTGACTTTAAAATTCAAATTGTCAGCCTCAACTATTTCTGAGTTCCTGTCTTCCAAACTGCCTTCTTACCAGAAGGAAAGACATATAAAGGGTTTAACTATAAAAATTTTCAGTAGCAGAAGATGATGAAATATTTAATCAAACCTACATATCACAAAAGGCAAGAGGTAAAATAGTATTGTGATTATTACTGCTATTGTTGTTGATAATAATGTTATTAGAACAGGATACAGGATACATTAGAACAGGATTTTTTTTCTTCTTTTTTTATTGGCAAGTAGACAACTCAATTAATGTAAATTAATTTTTTATTGGCAAGTAGACAAGTAATTAATGAGTTAATTTAGAGAGTATGTGTGTGTAAAGTAAGTTTCTAAACCTCTTAAGATACAAAATTACAATTACAGAAGAAGGGGAAATAAGCAAAAGATGAGAACAATCAGATTGAAGAGAAGAACTGATAGGTAGGGTACAGTATTGCAGAAAACAAAGGAGATCAGCCTCTTGGATGAGCATGAACAGGGTCACATACTACAGAGTAATTAGTTGAGGACTAAGAAAAGACTATTGGATTTATATTGAAGCAAGTTATTGATAAGGACAGACAACAGCTCCAATGAGACAAATGCAGATCTTCACACAAGGAATGAGAGATAAGGAAATGGAGGGGTGACTATGGATCACCTTTAAGTGATATTTGATTGCTAATCCAAGGAAAAAAAATGAGGTAGTAGTTAAAAAAGGCAGTAGAATCAAGAAAATACATTTTCAAGATAGATTATTAGTTCTGGAACTGAATAGATCTCTTTCATTTGTGTATACTTGAATCTAGTTCTGTGTCTTATACTGAATCATGACTACTAAATTTTTGGAATTTTTTTGAATAAAGAAAATATGAGAACAATTTCCATCAGAAGTATAGAAGGGGTGGAGATTCAGAGGAGAGATGGAGGGATCATTATCAGAGGAAAGATGGTTTCCCTCTTTCTCTGAGAATATGGAAAAAGTAAAAAGACAAGAAAATGTAAAAATGCATATCCATGAGACAGAGATAGGGACAGACACACAGAGACATAGAAAAATGGAGCCAGAGACAGAGCCCAAGATAGATTCATACTAGATAGTCTCTGTTATTCTTGCAATAAAATGAAAAAAAAAACTCAACAAACTAATATTAGAATATTTCAAATGCTATGTAGTAAATATACCGGGATCAGAGCAAGGAGAGAAGATGAGAAGAAGGGAATAACTATTGCTTTCTTGTAGTTTTCTTGAATCTTTTTCATGCCTGATTAGAAGGGAAAGAAAATATATGATCTCAGTTTCAATAGCAAAAAAGCACTTCTCTAGGAGAAACAGGAGACATGTATTTCTATGTAACACCTATTAATCATTTCTTTTTTTTTTTTGCATGTGCCGAATAAATGTTTTAGGGTTGATTACAGCTCACAAGCTTTACTTGCTACAGACAGGGTTACTTTAGACTGATAATACTGCCTTTCTTCCCCTGACAAGATGAATTATGTTTCTTCAATATAATCATGGTGTGAATCTTTTTCATGGATACTGAGAACCAGCTATTCTATAGCCTAGTAGCAATAGAGCATATGCACTGAATCATAAGTATATTAAATACTGTCATGGGCTGAAAAAGCTTGGAGGATTTGGCATTTCTTCATACTTTCCAGTACTGAATTTTAAGCATGTATTTAGAATAAATATTTTTAAAGATGAATATTTTCTCAATAATTTGTCTCAACAAACAATGCTATAATAATGAATAAAATAAAAGAAATTGGTGATCACAGGTGGTATTGATGAACAAGTCAGTCAAATCTTCATGTATAACCCAAGTTTGGCAATTGTTGAAAACCCATCTCATTAATCAGTGTCAACTGGGTTTTCTGCATGTTTGGGGTATAAAAGACCCCCAAGTACTGTCACTCTTTGGAGAATCACCTAGCATTGTGCATTCTCCCAGGGATACCATCCCCAGAGCCCGAGGGTGTGGACTCTGTAGTTTTTGGTACTTCACTCTGTGATAGCAGCCAATTACTATACCTTTCCTGATTAAAGACTTGGTTTTTTTTAGTAGTTGTGCGTTTTTCCCAGGTAAACACGAGTATGGTAGAATTATTCTTGTTACACTTTCTTAAAGAAGTACCCTTTTCAAACTTTTGATTTATTGCCTGATGTTCATTCCAAGAAAAACATTATAAGAGATGATTAAAGAAGTGGTCTCAAAATAATCTGAAAGTGAAACAGTGATATTTAGGATCCAGAATAGATTTATTAAGAATAATGTTCATTACCTCTACTTTTGACAGAACTATTTAGATAGGTTGATTATGGGAATGCCATAGATAGCTTACTAGGTGGATTTAATTAAGGCATTTGATAAAATCTCTCATCATAGCCCACATTAATTTAAAATTATTGTATTTTCCCATCATATATAAAATATTTAATATTAGTGTTTTTTTTTTAATTTTGAGTCCTGAATTCTCTGCCTCTCTTTTTTCTCCCTCTTCATTAGGAAGCAAGCAATCTGATATAGCTTATATGTGTTTATATATAAAATCATATTTTCTTAAGTCAGGGTGTAAAAAAAAGAGTGAAATTAGTAAAATAGAGAAATGAAAAGAAAAAGTATGTTTTGGTATGCATTTAACATCCATAAGATCAAATCATAAATCATAAGATCACCAAAGGGTGGTTGATAGCATTTTTCCCTCATAATATCTTCATAATTGTCTTAGATAGCTAACTCATTCATTAGCTGAACATCATAAAATATTGCTGTTTCTATGTATAAATCTGGTTCTTCTCACTTTGCTTTGTATCAGTTTATATAAGTCTTTCCAGTTTTTTCTGAAATCATCCTACTTTTAATGTTATGTGTGGTAGTCTCTCGGGGATTGAGAATGACATTGTCTTTGTGCATTATTATCTATTGATGTACCCTCATGTGGCTTTGGAGTCCAAAGGCTGAGGCGCACAGTTTGTGGCACATGGGGCATGGGACGCCAGTTGTTACGGGAGGTGTGGTTGTGGCCTGGTGTCGGCGTTCACACGCAGTGGCAAGACGTTGACGTCGTTCATCTTCTAAGGTGGTGGCGGCATGGTTAATGTGGGTTCACCAGCTGCTTCATGCAGAGGCAGCAAGTTCTAGTTGCTTTGGTGTAATGCCAGCCCACTTTAAGTTGGACTTTAGCTGATGTTATATCACACCAGTTCTTTACCGATTAGAGCTGTTTTTCTCTCAGGTCTTGGGGTATTTTTATTCTCTCTATCAAGTAATGTCCTGATGTTCCATGCTCCTAGTAGGAGTTTCTTTGTATTTTTTCTTTTATTTCTTTTGATAATTGACACATACACCCCCATAACTGAACATTGCATTCTGAGCTAAACTTGATACTTTTTAATACTTACTTCAGGGGGGGGATTGTATTTTAATTTAAAATCTAAGCATTTTTGAATTTTTTTGTTTAAGATTGTATTTTTATAAAAATCCAAGAATTTTGATTTTTGTTTAAGATTTTACTGTTATAAAAATTCAAGATTTTGATTCTGTTCGAGAAAAGATCTTCAAGAAAGAAGCTTGAAACTTTTATATCCAGAGAATGAACTGTTGCAGAAGGATGCCGAAAACCTACACTTCATCAAGAAGATCAAGAATGAACTTTGGATATGATTGATTAGACTGAACTTTTGATTGAACATTTATTGTAATTCTACACATTTATGCCAAAAGGGACTGCCCCTAATTTGGCTTTCTGTCAATGCGCCTAGCAAAACATTCGTTTTGCTTTCTTTTCTTTTCTATTTCTTCTCTCACTATTCTAATTCTCTTAGAAAATTGAATATTGTGTATATTTATAGTTAGAATTGAATTCAGAATTACAAAATTGATTATGTTGTTTGATCAATGGGGAGACTGGTCTCCCATGATCATCAGGGGGGATTGTAAACCTTAAAATTTCTTAGACTTATGAATGTTGGAAATTTCCCCATTGGGAAATTTCATACTTGAAAAAATTTCCTACTGATAGCAAGAACTCTGTTGGAATATGAAACTCCTTGGCATGGGAGGATCCTTCTCTTCCCTACTTAAGACTACTTTAGGACAGAAACCTTTTGCTAAACAATGGAAAGGGCTTGGACTTTCGTTTGGGGCAGATGTGGCTTTTTTTCATAATGTAGGTGAGGTTGTGTCTAAGCCACTCTATGGCCTGGACACGTGTTTCTTATCCTGTATTTTCTTTAATCCTTAATCTTCAATAAACCTCTAAAAAAATATAATACTCCTTGCAGAGAGAAACTAATTTCTACCTGCCTCAGATGCCTCAGTCTCCCCAGTCTCCCCTAAATTTTGATCTTTACACCACTCCCCCATTGCCACAGGTATTGAAGAGGGTGGACAGGATCAGGATAGATGAGTGTGCACAAAGATACTTGTGAGTGAAAAAGATTTAAGTGGAAAAGCCGATGAACAGAGACAGTCCCACTCTCTCGGCATTGGAAGCCTGGGTCCAGTGGCATGAAAAATTGTTACGTCTGGAGACTTCCTCAGCTGCATTGGATGGCCGTGTCATCCTTTGTGCTCCAACACGCCCTAAGCACTCCACAGTGGTTTGTTGCGTCGCCCTCTCAGCCATTGAACCTTTTTATTGGTTTCTTCCATCTGTTCAGCTGAAGCAGTCTTCACATGCTGGGTGAGCAAAGCCCTGGTTCACCAGGGGTCGACAACCCGATGGCTACCCTCACAAGGTTTAGCCAGCCTGTAGAAGCCGTTGCCCGGGGTGTGGCCGCTGCCACATGCTAGCAGCTACTGGGAGCCACAAGTGAGAGCTGGGTGTCAGGTGGGGGTCAGAGGCTGGAGAGCTGCCTTAGGAGGGCACGGCAAGCCCTCCATACCAGAGATACTACTCCTCCCTGAGCACTCCATATACCCCATGTTATGACATAAGAGTATTACATAAGAATCATATACAAGAACTTGTTCAACCATTCCCTAATTTATGAACATTTCTTCTATTTCCAATTCTTTGCCACTAGGAAAAAAGAGCTACTTTAAGTATGTTTTTGATCTTTCTATCACTATCTATCTATCTATCTATCTATCTATCTATCTATCTATCTATCCATCCATCTCCTTTTCCTTAAAAAAAAAAAAAAACTCTTTGGAAAACAGATATAATAGTAGTATTATAGGGCAAAGGATATGCAATGATTTGTAGCCCAAAATGATTATATCATTTAACAAGCCCATCAAAAATCTTTAAGAGTCCCAATTTTTCACATCCTCCCCATTATTTAGTACTTTCATTTTCTCTCATATTAGCCTAATCAAGATTTGAGTGGGTACCTCAGAGTTGTTTTAATTTTAATTTCTCTAATAAACAGAAATTTAGATTTTTCCACATGAGTATAGATAGCTTCAATTTCTTCATCTGAAAATTACCTCTTTATATCATTTTTAGCATTTATCAATTTGGGAATGACATTTTTATAAATTTGATTCAGTTCCCTATATATCAGAAAAAATTGTTCTCTATCAGAGAGCAACTTGATGAAATAATTCCCACTTTTCTGCATTCCTTCTAATCATATCTACAATGGCTTAGTTTGTGGAAAACATTTTTAATTTAATGAGCTAAAAATAATTATACATTTTACATCCTCTAATATTTTCTAACTTTTCATTGTTCATGATTTAGCACCTTTTATGTCTAAACAAGTACCCATTTTGATCTTATTTTAATATACAATGAAGATATTGTTTTATATTTAGTTTCTTCCAAAGTTTCTACCAGCTTTCCCAGGATTTTTTTTTATAAAATAGGGCATTCTTCCCCCAAAAGTTTGATTTTTGCATTTATCAAACACTACATTACTATGATTAAATATGTTTCCATGTTTTTTACCTGTTTCCCTCCTCATTTTACATAATATTGAAATGAATTTTCCTTTAAATGTTTGGTAGAATTCATTTATTAATCTATCTGGTCCTGAGGATTTGTTCTGGGACCTAATTGATGAATTATTTAATTACCTTTTATAAGTGAGGGGAATTTAAAAATTCTATTTCCCTCATCATTCTGAGCAATTCATACATTTTAAAAAGTAAATATTAATGGATTTCACTTAGACTGTTAGATTTATTGACATATAATTTGGAAAATAGCTCCTAATAATTGCTTTCATCCCATCTTCTTTAGTGGTATATTCACCCATTTCATCTTTGGTATGGGTAATTTCATTCTTCTCTTTCTTTTTCTAAATCAAAATAATATGTATTTTATTTATTATATTTTTTCAGAAAAAGTCCTGAATATATTTATTAGTTCAATGCTGTTATTTCCATCTTATTAATCTCTCCTATGATTTTCAATATTTACATTTTAATATTTAATTAGAAAGTTTTAATATTTCTTTTGCTGGATTTTTGTTGTTGTTCATACATGCCCAATTCATTTCTCTGTTTTATTGATGTAACCATATAGAGATATTCATTTCCCTCCAAATTCTGCTTTGGTCTCATCTCATAAATGTTGATCGATTATCTCATTGTTGTCATTCACTTTAATGAAATTATTATTTCTTTGATTTGTTCTTTGACCCATTCATTATTTAGGATTAGATTATTTGGTTTCCAATTAAATACTAAGCCATGCTTTCATGATCCATTATTAAATATACTTCTTTTTTTTTTAAACCCTTACCTTCTTCCTTAGAATAAATACTGTGCATTGGCTCTGTTGTAAGGTGTTCTTACCCTTATTGATTATTGTTATTGGTATGGGTATTACCAATAGTTGATGCTGGACAAACTCTTGAGGTTGACCAATGATGAAAATGACTTCTCTAGCAGCTAAAAGAAAACTCCTTAGGACAGTTATATAAAATTCCAGTTATATAAAATTATTTATTATAACTATAAATAATTGTATAAAAGAGGAAAGTAAAAGGAAAGTAGATATTGATAAAGGATTCCCTATTAACTAAAAAATCTACATAAATTTCCCACCAACCTTTCCCTCAGGGGAATACTTCTTGTTCACTAACAGTGATCCTGCTTATTCTACTCTCTCTTTCTAAATCTCCAAATATCTATCTTTCTATCCAATACTAAATATAACCTTGTAATCAGAGAGGAATCCATCAGATTTCTTTTCCTGCTGCTCAGATGAAAAAAGAAGCTTTCAGAATCTTCACAAACTTTCTCCACTCAGACAGCTCTCTCTTTTCTGCCACGTGCTAGGCTCAGCACAAGTACTGCACCCAATACAATCCTTCTTAGTGTCTTGTAGGCTAGATGATTTCAAAAGATAAATTCACCAGAAATTTCTCCCAACTTGCAGAGCAGCCTCCTTGAACAACCTTCCTTATTCAGAATCATTCAGAGTCCCTCCCTTGCTCCAACTGTCTTACCCAAAGCTCCTTGAGAAAATTCTCTTCCCATGAGTCATTTTGAGATTCTATTTTGGCTTAAAGAAATCCAACCCACTCAAATCTCTTTATCAACAACAATATCCCACTTCCTAATCATCTGACTACACTCTATACTTAACTAAGCAAATTACACCATCATTATTACACTACATCATTATAGCTCCAAGACAGAAGAGTGGTAATGGCTAGGCAATGGGAGTTACCCAGAGTCACACAGTTAGAAAGCGTCTGAGGCCAGATTTGAACCTAGGACCTCTTGTCTCTAGACTTGAATCTCAAACTACTGAGCAACTGTGAATTTTAAAACTACTCCACCCTACTCAGACTGTACTTTAGAAGATCTAATTTAGCTACTTCCTGATTAGTAACAATGGAGATACTTGGTCTAACAGAATCAAATCTTGGGAACTTTACATTTTTTCACCCTACTTAGCTTAACAAGATCAGAAATGTCTGCACAATACTTAAAAATTTAATTACCTGAGGAGATGGCCTTCAACAGACATGTGCAGAAACAGCAGACGGGCCCCTGGGATGTCCTAAGTCAAGGTAAGCTAACATTGGTTCAGATGAGATGCAGGATAGTGATGTAAAAGCATCTATATAGAGCACATCACATCCTGCTTCGACCTCTTTTTCTGGAGAGGGGTCTCTGCCTGGCAGCATGCTATGCGTTCCAACACCATGGCATGGTGGTAGCTATTTGTCTGGGTTTTGATGGTGAGTTTGCCCTTGAGCTAATTCAAGTTCAGGCATCTTGGCTGAGCCCTCTTAGAGTTCAGGCTGTTTCCTTCCTCCTTTATTCTCCAAAACCTTACATTTTAGAGCCTCTAATCTTCCCACCCTGCACAAGCCAGGCGGGAAAAATCCTATACCCTTTCCTTCTCCCTTCTTCTTAAATTTCTTTCCACTACATTAATTAAATCACCATAAATTTCCAGACTGACTAGGGTAAAATTTTTTGTTGTTGTTGTTTGGGATATTCATGGTGAACAATAATTATATAACGTATAATTATTATATTTTATAATTATATGTATATATTATAATTATACAAAAATTATGTATAGTTTGAGTCACAATGTTAAAATTATCCTTTACACAACCCATCTGCCCCCTTGAATATATTTCTTATTGCATTATGATATGAAAATGATGCATTTAATATATCTGCTTTTCTGCATTTGGTTTGACATTTTTATACCTTAATATATGGTAAATTTTTGCATTAGTACCATATATTCCTGAGAAAAAGGTATATTCTTTTCTAATGTCATTTATTTTCTCCAGAACTCTATTATATCTAAATTTTTGAAAATTAGATTTTTCTATTAGAAAATTAGGGAAAAAACATCTCAATTTCTTTTTGTTCTTTTTTATTTGATTTATCTAGTTTTGAGATTGGGAAAGTTGGGTCTTCCTTTATAAAACTTTTGACTTTTTTCCCTAAAGTTTTCTTGCACTATCCTTATATTTTCCCCAATTTCCTCTACCTTTTTAATTTGATTTTCAAAATCCTTTTCATGACCTTCCAGGATTTTTTTTTAATCATGAGAAAAATTTATATTTTCCTTTGGTTCTTTTTTATTGTGAATGAGAGAGATACAGTCTGCATTGCAAGGACTTGATTTACAAGGAAACCTTATGCAGGAAGAGAATGGAACTTTGCTGGCAATGGGGGATGGGGCTAGAACATCTAGCCAAGAAAAGAAGGACAGTTAGAAAGGAGTTCTTTTCTTTTTCTCTTCTGAACTGAAAGGGAGAAGAGCAATTTGCTGAGCTTAACCTGCTGTGATCCCTCATCGATCTGAAAAAAATCATATTAATCATCTTTCTTCAATAGTGGTGAATAGAGACATTTTACATTTGGGGAAGATAAGAGACTATCCACCAAAGAAGATTTTCCATTGATATATGTTTTTAAAAAATATAAGAGCAAGGGAGGTTTGTACTCCCAAGAAAGACTTGGACTTTCAGTATGAAGAGGGGGAAAGAGAGGAGAACCTCCTTCCACAATGTGGGGTACAGGGGAGACAGTAGATTAATGGGTTGGCTCAAAGAGAGGAGAGGGAGTTTGAAGATTTGCCCCCCTTATGCCTTCCCTCCTTAGCTAAAGCTGCCCTCCCCAATTTGCTCTTGTCTCTCTTTTCCCCCCTCCATTACTCGAGTTCAAAAGGTCTCCCTTTGATCCATTCACTCATACTCAGTTTGGGTAACAGATAACTTTTAATGTCAACTCAATCAGGTAATACAAAAGGAATAATGGGCAGGGAAGAATGGGAAAAGGAAAAGTGGGGAAAGGGGGTCCTTGTCTCTATCTAAACCCTTTCTCCTCCCTCCTCGAGGTTGGGGGGAACTCAGGCCTTGGCTGCCGGAGCCCCCTGAGAGAAAGTCAGGTTGACTCACCCCTGGGCAACAGGAGCTGAGGTAAAGTCTGATCAGGCTTCCCTTCAGAAAGTCCCTTCAGCTTGTTCCAGTCAAGATGGAGGCTTAGAGAGAGCTAAAGTTCAGATCTCCGGAAACCCCTTCCTTACCGATCACAAACTGTATGCTCCTAGGACACTGAAATTCAAAACAAACAACAGGATAGATTCAGAGAACCCTCCTTCTGGACCTGGACCTGGATCAAAAGGTACAGCCCCCCAAAAGCCAGAACCCGAGATCACTCGAATCTAAGGGATAGGCAGAAGGAAGGTCCCAGGACCCATTCCCCTCAACCCAGAGCCCTGAGTCCTAGGTAGCAGCGGGAACCTAAGAGCCAGCAAAAGGACCCCCGGGCTGGCTATTCTGAAGGCCTCACCCTGAAAACAACTTGAGCCAGTCACTGGGTCACACAGACAGCAGGGAAACAGAGAGAGACAGAGGGGAGCCTGTAACCCATTGGCTGGATCTACTGTCCAAGTCTCAGGGAAGGTCCCTGCTTTAAGACACACTCAATCCAACCCAGGGGAAATTAATCCTATCAGGAGCCCTCAGAGATCCAGGAAGCCACGGACTCTCCCTCCTCAGAGGGCAGGGTCTTCTGAGACAACAGTAACCCTCAGGGCCGGCTATTCAGAAGGCCACATCCTAAAAACAACATGAGCCAGTCATGGGGGCACTCAGACAGCCGGGAAACAGAGAGAGACAGAGGGGAGCCTGTAGCCCCCTGGCTGGATGCTTCCATCTGAGTTTCAGGGAAGGTCCCTGCTTTAAGACACACTCAATCCAACCCAAATGAAGTTAATCCTATCAGGAGCCCTCAGAGTTCCAGGAAGCCTCGGCCCCTGTCCCCTCAGAGTGCAGGCCTCTCTGACCCACAAAGGCTTTGAGATACCTCTGGGACAGTGCAAAGCCAGGCTCAGAGCCTGGGAGTAAGGAAACGAAGAAGCATTGGGAGGGAACTGAGAGCAGTAACAACCAAGAACGGACAATTTACCTGGGGCTAAAGCCACTGAACACCAGACAGAGATAAGAAAAGCTAGACCTCCCCACTCAGATAGAGATGGCAAACAGCAAAGAAAATCCTCAACACTCCAAGAAAAACAAGAAGAAGGGGGAGACTTTGGACACATTTTATGTGTCCTCTGTATAGAGGAGATAGAAGAGGAAACACAAGCAAATGATCCGAAACCTTCCAAAGGAAAGGGAAACTCTCCACAAACCCATGAAGAATTTGAATCAGAAATGATCAAAAAGATGGAAGCCTTCTGGAAGGAAAAGTGGGAAATAATGCAAAAGAAATTCATGCTTCTACAAAACCAGTTTGACCAAACTAAAAAGGAAAACCAGGCTTTAAAAGTCAGAATCAGCCAACTGGAAGAAAATGAGCAAGAATTAATAAAGCAAAGCCAAAAGACAAAGAAATTAGAAGAGAACATAAAATATCTCACTGACAAGGCCATAGACATGGAAAGTAGAGGGAGAAGAGACAATTCAAGAATAATTGGACTACCAGAAAAGCCAGAAATAAAAAGCAAATTCAACATCGTAATACAAGAGATAATCAAAGAAAATTGCCCAGAGATTCTAGAACAAGGGGGCAATACAGCCACTGAAAGAGCTCACAGAACACCCTCTACACTAAATCACCAAAAGACAACTCCCAGGAATGTAATTGCCAAATTCCAAATCTTTCAAGCAAAAGAAAAATCTTACAAGAAGCCAGAAAAAGATAATTAAGATATAAAGAAATGCCAATCAGGGTCACACAAGACCTTGCAAGTTCCACTCTGAATGATCGTAAGGCATGGAACATGATTTTCAGAAAGGCAAGAGAGCTGGGTCTTCAACCAAGAATCAGCTATCCAGGATATATCCAATATCCATACAGTTTGTATATACTTCCAAGGGAAAGTATGGGCATTCAACAAAATAGAAGATATCCAAGTTTTTGCAAAGAAAAGACCAGAGCTCTGTGGAAAGTTTGATATCGAAAAATAGAGACCATGGAATACCTGAAAAGGCAAATATGAAGGAAAGGGAAAAGGAGAAAAATGTTATCTTTTTCTTTTACTCAAACTCTCTTCTATAAGGACTACATTTTTATCAATCTATATATATATATATATTAATTTGTGGGAACAATGTAATGTGTAAATTGGGGGAAAAGAAAGACCAAATAGAATAATCTTTCTCACACAAAGATTCACAAGAAAAGGGGAGGGGAAGAAAACTCCTATAAGAAGGAGAGGAAGAGAGTTTTTACTTAAACCTTACTCTCAGGGAAATCAACTCTGAGAGGAAAGAACATCCAGATCCATTGGGATCTTGAATTTTATCTTACCCAAGGGTAGGGAGAAGGGAAAACCAAGGGGGTGGGGAAGGAGGGAACATAAAAAAGAGAGGGAAAAAGAGGGAGGAGGGGGAGGGAACAAAAAGGGAGGGGCTAGAAAGGGAAATATATCAAGGGAGGAGACAGGGGGGACTGATTTAAAATAAATCACTGGATTAAAAAGTTAGAGCTGAAGAAGAAAGGTTAGAATTAGGGAAGGATATAAAAATGCCAGGGAGTTCACAAGTGACAATCATAACTTTGAACATGAATGTGATGAACTCACCCATAAAACGTAGATGAATAGCAGAATCGATTAGAATCCAAAACCCTACCATATGTTGTCTCCAAGAAACACACATGAGGCGGGTAGACACCCAAAAGGTCAGAATTAAAGGATGGAGTAAGACCTTCTAGGCCTCAACTGACAGAAAGAAGGCAGGAGTTGCAATCATGGTATCTGATAAAGCCAAAGCAAAAATAGACCTGATTAAAAAGGATAGGGAAGGTAATTATATTTTGTTAAAAGGGACTTTAGATAATGAGGAAATATCACTAATCAACATATATGCACCAAATAACATAGCACCCAAATTTCTAATGGAGAAACTAGGAGAATTGAAAGTAGAAATAGACAGTAAAACCATATTAGTGGGAGACTTGAACCAACCATTATCAAATTTAGATAAATCAAATCAAAAAATAAATAAGAAAGAGGTAAAAGAAGTGAATGAAATCTTAGAAAAATTAGAATTAATAGACATATGGAGAAAAATAAATAGGGACAAAAAAGAATACACCTTCTTCTCAGCACCACATGGCACATTCACAAAGATTGACCATTCACTAGGTCACAGAAACATGGCATACAAATGCAGAAAAGCAGAAATAATAAATGCAGCCTTTTCAGATCACAAGGCAATAAAAATAATGATCAATAATGGTACTTGGAAAAACAAATAAAAAACTAATTGGAAATTAAACAATATGATACTCCAAAATCATTTAGTTAGTGAAGAAATCATAGAAACAATAATTTCATCGAGGTAAATGACAATGGCGAGACATCCTTTCAAACCTTTTGGGATGCAGCCAAAGCAGTAATCAGAGGTAAATTCCTATCCCTGAGTGCATATATTAACAAACTATGGAGAGAAGAGATCAATCAATTGGAAATGCAAATAAAATACTAGAAAGCGATCAAATTAAAACCCCCCAGCAGAAAACCAAACTAGAAATCCTAAAAAAATAAGGGAGAAATCAATAAAACCAAAAGTGATAGAACCATTGATTTAATAAATAAGACAAGAAGCTGGTACTTTGAAAAAACAAACAAAATAGACAAAGTACTGGTCAATCAAATTTAAAAAATGAAAGAAGTAAAGCAAATTAACAGCATCAAAGATGAAAAGGGGGGCATCACCTCCAATGAAGAGGAAATTAAGGCAATCATTAAAAATTACTATGCCCAATTATATGGCAATAAATACACCAATTTAGGTGATATGGATGAATATATACAAAAATACAAACTGCCTAGACTAACAGAAGAAGAAATAGAATTCTTAAATAATCCCATATCAGAAAATGAAATCCAATAGGCCATCAAAGAACTCCCTAAGAAAAAATCCCCAGGGCCGAACGGATTCACAAGTGAATTCTATCAAACATTCAGAGAACAGTTAATCCCATTACTATACAAACTATTTGACATAATAAGCAAAGAGGGAATTCTACCAAACTCCTTTTATGACACAAACATGGTACTGATTCCAAAACCATGCAGGTCAAAAACAGAAAAAGAAAATTATAGCCAATCTCCCTAATGAATATAGATGCAAAAATCTTAAATAGGATACTAGCAAAAAGACTCCAGCAAGTGATCACCGATGAAAAGCAACTGCTTGACAACAGGGGTTGAGGGGACATGACAGAGGAGAGACTCTAAACGAACACTCTAATTCAAATACTAACAACATGACAATGGGTTCGAATCAAGAACACAAGTGATATCCAGTGGAATCACGGGTCAGCTATGGGGGGTCAGGGGGGGAGGAAAAGAAAGTGATCTTTGTCTTTAATGAATAATGCTTGGAAATGATCAAATAAAATATTATTTTAAAAAAAGTTCCTTCAATTGGGAAATATAGGCGGGAAGGATTTCCAGTCACCAGCATGAAAAATGGGTAACCCTCAGGAGAAAGTCTGTATCCACCTCTCCAGACTGAGGGCCTCACTCCTCTCCCAGCCAGAGTCTTCTCTCCTCAGGATTCCACTCCTGGGGCCCCTCCCTCATCGAGGTGATCAATTTCACATACTCTTCAGCTTGGCACTTTTTCTCTACTTCCAGCCTCTGTCATAAATATTCAATAGCTGTATCTCTCTATATTAGGAAATTACACCAGCCTGACTCCACATCATCCTCAAGGACTCAGGTCCCCAGATCTGTGCTCTCAACCCCTGAAGGAAATTTAGATTGAATTAGAATTATAGACTTCTTATTTTTTCCCTCTTCCCCAAACCTGCCATTCCTGAAGATCAAAACAATAAATAGATCTTATTAATTCAGAAGAACTGGACATCTCATTCTTCTAATGTACTAAGGAGATCAAGATAATTTCCATCCAGGGAAGAAAACAGAAACCAGAGATTGAAGGGGATTTTCTCTTTACCTTTCAGCTCTGGACGTAGATCCAATCTTTCATCTTCCCTTGTGTAGCTCTGCCTGGGAGAGGAAGTGGTGCTTCTATTTATCTGTTACCTCTCTCTCTTGGGCCTCTCAAGCTTTGGTTCCTGTTCCCCTACAGTATGTAGCTGTTTTCACACCAGTATATTTTTTTCCTGAGTATTTGTTTTGATTTTCTGTTACAACAAAAACTTTTTGTGGTCAGGTTCTTTTTATTATTCTCTCATTTTCCAATCATATTTCTTCACTTAGAACTTTATATTAAAGTTTCACTCTTCTGGTAGAGGAGGTCATTATCCTGGGCTTCAGTTTTTGCGGGTATTTTGTGCTGCTGTTTTCAGAGCAAGGTCTGGAGACATTTAACTTTCTAATTCTTCCAAGGGGGTCTGATCTAAGGACTCTGCCCTCCTGGCCTGTATTCTGGTTTCTGAATGACCACAATCACTCTTCCATCTTGGAACTATGACAAGGATCTCTGTTCCTGCTATTTCTGTTCCTTCCCTGGGACTGCAACCTGAAACTGCAGATATGTAATGATACAGAACCCTGATCCCAGTACCAACAAAGGTTCTTTGCAATCTTCTTCAAAGCGGTTGTCTATCCCATTTACCATCTCTGGGCTTAGAACTCTCAAAACCACTGCAGAAGATTCGGTTGCCCTTAGGCTTGTTACTAGCTTGCCAGGGCTCAGTCTGTGTTGGACTATATTCTACCCTCATCCCAGACCTCCCTTTGCTGCCAAGCTTGTAATATGTCTTGGCTTGGAAATTCTTTTCCACCTTGCCCTTTTGTTGGTTATTGTGCTCTAAAATTAATTTGGGTATATTATTTCAACATGGTTTGGAGGGGAATTTGGGAGAACTCAGCTGTGTCTCTACCTTTACTCTACCATCTTGACCCTGCCTCCCTGCCCCTATATTTAATTTTGAAAATCTTTGGAAAATGTCCCTGTATCAATTCATTTTATTACCTTCTTGGGAATGAATCGCCAACTCATTAAGTAATACTTTGAAGAATCCAATGAGGAAATAATTATAGGAGCAGTTCAGCTACCAGCTAAATACTCCTAAGTCTCTAGCACATACTTTCAAGGAAGCATCCCTCATTGCTGTGACCCCCAAAGGTTGTGCAATTAAAGGAATTTATAAAAGGTGAGCATATGATATGATGTCAAAGTACATTTAAAGTAGGAAAACTATTAATTCCCCATTTTCCCTTCTCTTCAACAGGCTATAAGAATCTTCATTTTCAGTCAATGATATCCACATCCACAAAATATATGCATTCTGCATACATTCTTTTTCTCTCCCGGTAGAAAAAATAAAAGTAAAATTAAATCAGACCTATTTTTTTCAACCATCTCCTGAAACTCCTCTGAAAAAAAAGAAGAAACTATATAAAAAAAGAGAAGTGAATGCCTAAGAAGTCAATGCCTGAAAAAGACAAGAAAACATAAGAGGAAGAAAATCATGATAAAAATTTCAATTATTGAAACTCTGCCAAACCAAACCTGCCTTTCATCCTCTGACCTATTCTTTCATCGTATCTGTTTAGTGTGAATTGTGTTCCTGTGTTCTTAGATTTAGTTCTCATGGCAACAGAAGCCTAATTCTTGGGGTTTAGGAGTACCATGAACACATGAAATTCATGCTGCCAAAGCCAGTATATCCATCTCAAAAAATATTAGCCCAGTCTGAGCCTTCTCTTCAGATGCCATTTAAAGTCCACAGGAAGTCTGTTGTGGGGTTAAAGGAAGAAGAAATATGAAATCTTGAGACTTCCCTGAGAGCATACAAATCTTTTCAATCTTAACTGAGTACATCTCAGTTGATCTTAGTCTCAATAAATCTCATTTTCTCTTTGGGATGATATACTCTTCTAAGAACACGAAATGTGGGGGTGAACAGCAGGAGTGGACAGTAAATAAAATTTACTACTTGCTTTCTTTTAAATCAACATTTATTAAATTTGTGATTTAAGTTCATAGTATGTACACAACCATGAGGTTGTGGAGATAAGTTTAAATATGAACATATTATATTGAATTTGAATTGGAGGAAGAATAATATTATTCATTAGTAATATTTCTACATGAACCAATTTTTCCCTTAGCTTCCCAAGGTAAGACTGAAACAGTCTGCTAACAAGCTCTCCCAGTTCCTTATCCCCAACATATCAAACTGGGCTTCAAACTTTAAGACCTTAATAGAATTAAAAGCAATCAACCATGTTGAACTTTGACCCATCTGAACGTATAGTACACCAACCATATGGCTGAGGAAAAAGTGTACTTGTGTTTTCTTTCCTTAGGTAAAGACTCACTTTCCTTGCAATAAAATCATTAATGAGGAGTTGAGGTCTCTAATTCTACCTCCTCTTTTGAATTATGGACCAATGGAGACTTCCAGGAGAGGTCCAAGTTATGAACTATTAGGTCAATTAGAAAGATCACACATTTCCCTTTAAAGGAGAGGGTCAAGGCTCCCTCAGGGTCTTTTCCTTGGAAGGCTAGTGAAAGATCCATTTTTAATAGGCTCATGGATCTGTTAATAAACAATATTATGTAAGACACAACATATAAACAAAATTCATATAAAACAACATATAATTAAAAATTCAAAAAATCAAAAAACAACATATAAACATATTCTTTATTGATTAAAATCCAGGTATTACAATCTTCCCTAGAGTTGATTATAGCCATCTTGTAGTAAAGTCTTAACAAATGATCATTGACCTGATTTATCCCCTTACTACATTATAAATTCCATAACATGTATTATATTTCAACTCTACTTTGTGATTCATTTAGACATATGGTTGAAGATATATGCAAATATCTTATAAGTTAGAAGAGTTTCCTTGCTTAAAGATCTATGTAAGCGGAGTCCTGAATCAGTCCTGAAACACATAGCTTAATTCTAAGTATTTAGGCCACGTAATTCCCTTTATTTTAAGTCAGGATTTCACTGGGTCAGGTTCTCCTCATACGATTGGTGTCTAGGAATTGGAATGAGACAAATATGTGAACTTTTCCCTACCTATTTTCTCTAGAATTAGAGTTAAGTTTTACAGTAGCATTTCTCTTCCCATACTCTGCAGTTCAGATAATACAGCTTCTCTATTCCATATTTTCCTCCATTTATATTTATGACCATCTCTTATATGTGTAATACTTACTCTTTTATGTCTCTCTCAAGGAATCACATTCTTCATTCTGGACATGACCTAAAGATTTTCTTGCATAGGAAGCCTTTCCTTATTCCCTCTCACCAATTTCTGTTTCCTCTCTTTCCTATCTTGAATTTTTCTATCTTATACATTTTTTCCTTGCTGTCTCTCCTGATCAAATGGAAGCTCATTCAAATAAGAGGTTACTTCATTTTTTGTATCGTCAGAACCTCATTTGATGCCTAGTGCCTTGTAAGTGCTTAATAACTGCTTTTTGATTTATTAAGGAAGATGACTTAACTCTTACCCATACCCAATCACATTTAATCACACCACATTGTTGATTACCTATTCTCCTATACACAGATATGATGAACAAAGCTCTTAGAGACATCATTCTAGGTATTATAATCACTTCATTAATTAGGAGAGAGGAATTGTGGGAAGATGGTGGAATAGGGTATGATATTGTTGCACTGTCTAAACTCCCCCAGAATCAGAAAAAACTCCACAGAATCAATTCTAAAAATGGCAAAAATGGGAGTCAAGTGTAAAAAAAAAATAACAAGCTGGGATACCTTAGAGGAAGGGTCTTTGAAATCTCTGGCTTTGGGCATTACCACATAGTATGAACATAGAGGAATTGACAAGCTGTAAGCCCTGGTGGAAGAGTGGTTAATCTCATTTTGTCTGGTGACTTGGGACATCTGTATCCCAATGGCTGAAACTAGTGGAACTATGGTCACACACAGGAGGGTCCCTGATTGTCATCTTAAGGGGGTGGTGAGATGTTTGCTTACAGTGGCACAATGACCTGGGTCCCTAGATGCTCCAGTACCTCAGGTCAATTACAGACTGGGATTTGAATGGGGTGGGGGAATCTGCTACTACATATCTGCCATTGGATTATAGAAACTGGAAGAACTAAGTAGAGCCCAGGAAATGATGAACATAAAACATCCTGAAAGATGAAGCAGCACCCCCTACACCCTAGAAATAAAATCTGACTCAAGCATAGCACTAACAGTTAAACCTATTGGTTTGATTGCTAAAATTGGGGAAATTATTAACTAGGCTAGCCATAATCAATACATTAATGGTCAACAATATCTCTGAATAACAAATGACCCAGGTGCAGGGTCCTGGATCATTTTTTTTTCATTTCTTCATTATTCATTTAATTAATTGATTTAGAATATTTTGCCATGGTTATATGATTTATTTTCTTTCCCTCCCTTCCTCCCTCGCTGCTCCCAAAACTGATGAACAATTCCACTGGATGTTACTTATATCATTAATCAAGACCTATTTCCATATTATTAACATTTGCAATAGAGTGATATTTAGAGTCCTACATCCTCAATCATATCCCCATCGACTCATGTGATCAAGCATTTGTTCTTCTGCATTTCTGCTCCCACAGTTCGTTCTCTGGATGTGGCTAGCACTTTTTCTCATAAGTCCCTCAGAATTGTCCTGGATCATTGCATTGCTGCTAGTAGAGAAGTCCATTACATTCAATTGTGCCACTCCTGGGTCATTTTAAATTCTCCTGTTGTCTTTGTGACAGCTTGATATTGGGTCCTACCTTGAGCAAGAAAAAGACACCTCTAATTGGTGGGCACTTAATGAGAAGGTGGGATAAGAGCTCTCAACCCCTCAAAGATTACTTCATCATTGATGGTGGTGCAAAAGATTTTTGGGTTCCTTCCCAGAGATGGAACAAAGGCAAGAACAAAATTGAAAATAATTGAAGGAGTTAAAAGAGACAATTTATAAAAGAGAAGACATATTGTGGAGTGAAATTAGAGATAGATGCCAGTTTAATCCCAAGCCCATGAGTTATGTGCATCATTGACAACCACTCATGGTTGAGTGTAATAAAAGGAATTCTAATAGAGCCCTGTTTTCTGAATTCTTGAATTGGAAGATTTAAGCATCAGACCTGTTTTCAACCATCTAAGTTGATCTTGTATAAAATTCGCACTAATATTCTCCAGCTCTAAACCCATTTATCACGCCTTGTTTTGTAAATAAAGTGGTCGTCATAAAGAATTACACAGTCAGAACTTTCATATTTCAACAAAGATATTCAATTTAAAAATATGGTAGCCAAATTGACAAAATATTTTTTCTTCATAAACCTAGACCTCATTTTCTGAAAAATACATTTATCTTCACTAAGGAGAGTAGGTCTGTGTAAATATCCCACAAACATCATACATACATGGTGATCCTCTGTGCTTAGAATATTCACAAGGAGGACTGCTTTAAGTCTAATACTGCAGAGCTGCCAATGTCTTCTAGGGATGTTATCATGTCTCTGCTATAGCTGGTTTTGAGATATATTGGGGGTCACACTGTTTAGTCCATTATTCAATAGTGATGAGGTAGTTAATAAGCTTCTTTCTCACACCAGAAGGCTCTTTCAATGATCTCCACTACTGGGGAGAGGGAGGGAAGGGGAATAGGAATTAGATCCTCAGGAAAGGACAGAAGTTGTTTTTGCTATTATTCAGTTTCTCACTGATCCTCAGCAAAACCTTTAGCAAAAAAAAATGTAATAATTTGGGAGGGACACATCCCTTCTATGTCGGTTTTCCTAATTAATCCACAGCAGTAAATTATTGTCAGGTTAAGAATTTTGGGCAGTCTTAGAAACTCTCCTCCTGTAGCTCAGATATTTAGATTAAGTTTATATCTTCTCTTTGAATTCTCTCTCCTCTTCTGGATCTCTCAGTTCAATAACATCAAGTTAATGACAAAAAACACATTATAAGGTCTAGTTCCTATCATAATCCCCTAGCTAAGGCAAATTATCCTAATATAAGTATTTCTAGAAATGGAAAATAGTTGAGTGAAAATGTGGTGGGGAAACTAGTCTTAACACACAACATTAGAATCTTCTTTTATTTGTACAATATAAACTGGATTGATTGGAGAAAGCTAAAAAGGCCAATGACATATATCCTGTTCTTACCTTGCCAACAACAATTCTCAGGCAGCTCTCTCTACATATTCTCTCAAGAAACAATTTACAGTGCTAGAAAATTACATAGAGTATATAATCTTTTTAACATGGCTCATTAATAATCTGATGAACATCAGTAATTAGTATAAATTTAATTGCAGATAATTATTTCAACTCTATTGCAGTCACATTATCATGTCCTGTAGTAATACATGAGCACTGGCAATAAAAAGAATACTTAGCATATAATTATAAATATGAATGTTAACAGAATACACATTGAGACCCAACTTAGCTCTCATGTATTGCCATAGTTTGTGTGTATGTGCATTTACACACCCATATATTTTTATTAGCAGGCTGAAAAAAATTTCTCCCTCTGCATTACCTCTTAAAATTCAGTATTTTTCTTAAGGATTACCTTTGCTATCACCTCCTCTTTGAAAAATTACTTGAATTCTGCTGCACCACAGCACATCCCATTTCCTTGGTTTCATTCCTATAATTACCATTTATCATACTTGTGATTTTTTTAATCTTTCAAATAATATATATATATATATGCCCATTAAAAGCAGGAGTAATTTTGTTTTCCTTATTAGATAGAGAGAGAAAGAGAGAGAGAGAGAGAGAGATGGATAGATAGATGCAGAGAGATAGATGGATGCATAGATGGAGAGATAGATAGATAGATAGATAGATAGAAATATACACATCTAAATATAACTATAGATCTATATGTAATCTCAATATCTACATAAAATCCATATAATATATAAAATATATAGATTCTTATCTATCTATATATAGTTATATATAATAGGAATATCTATAAGTTTAGTTCTGGCTATAGACAGAGATAGATACTTATACATGGACATGAATATTTGACAGGGGCAAGGTTGTTAGAAATGGACATAGACATAGATATACAAAAGAACATGAGACAATGAATAACTTCCTAAATCAAAAGTGGATAGATATAGATGACCAGATGATGACTCAGTGCTCTTCTGGATCCAAGTTAATGGTCTATTCCACAAAAATTTGTTAAGCCCATGATATGTACCAGGCATCACTATGTTACTTGGGAAAAATAAGAAAAACACAAGCTTCTCTGCTTTTAAATGTCCTATAGAAACTACCCTAATATTAAAACATGGTCAGCAGTAAGTATGAAACAGGATAGTTTGAGGAGTCATAGGAAGTGTGGAGTTCAAGGTGCAGTTTCAAGTAAAATTTCAATGAGGAGACGAAAGTGTATCTAAGACTTTAAGAAAAACAATTATTATTGGAGTTAGAAGTGGAAAGGGGAAGGAAATAAGCATTTATATATGCCTACTATATGCCAGACACTGTGCTAAGCTCTTTAAAAATCTCTCATTTGATCTTTACAATAATACCATGAGGTAGATGCCCATTGGGTAATACCCATTTTATATTTGAGCAAACTGAGAGTGAAAGAAATTAATTGACTTGCACACCATCAAACAGCTAGTATGTGTCTGGAACTAGATTTGAACTCAGATATTCCTGATTCTAGGCTTAGCAATCATCTACTGTGTGAACAACCTCCAAGAAGTGATGCAGAGTGAAAGGAGCAGAACCAGGAAATCATTATACACACAGAGACTCATATACTGTGGTGTAATCGAAGGTAATGGACTTCTCCATTAGGGACAATGCAATGTCCCTGAACAATCTGCAGGGATCTAAAAAACACTAACCACAAGCAGAGGATAAACTGTGAGAATAAAAACACCAAAGAAAAGCAACTGCTTGACTTACAGGGATGGAGGGGATATGACTGAGGAGAGACTCTAAATGAACACTCTAGAACAAATACCAACAACACGGAAATGGGTTTGAGTCAAGAACACATGTGATACCCAGTAGAATCATGCGATGGCGATGGGAGAGGTGGGGGGGGGGAAGGAAAAGAAAATGATTTTTGTTTCCAATGAATAATGTTTGGAAATGACCAAATAAAATAATGTTTAAAAAAAAAAACATTAACCAGTGTTCTATCTTTTTAATATTTTTGTAAAACAAATATCTAGTCTTATTAATTTAATGGTTCTCTTACTTTCAATTTTATTAATTTCTCCTTCGATTTTTAGGATTTTTCATTTAATCTTTAATTGGGGATTTTTAAATTGTTCTTTTTCTAATTAATTAGTTGTTTGTCCAACTAATTGATCTGTTTTTTCCCTATTTTATTGATATAAGCATTTAGAGATATACATTTCCCCCTAAATGTTGCTTTGGTTGTATCCCATAAATTTTCATATATTGTCACCTCATTCTCATTCTCATTAGTGAAATATTGTTTCTGCAATTTGTTTTTTGACCCACCTCCTTTTTCTGTTTCAGATTATTTAGTATCCAATTAATTTTTGCTTTGTCTTTCCAGGGGTCCTTTCTGAATATAATTGTATTGCATTGTGTTATGAAAAGGATGCATTTTTATTTCTCTTTTACTATATTTGATTGTAAAGTTTTTCTGCCCTAACATATGGCCAGTTTTTGGTGATATACCATGTGGTGCTGAAAAGAAGGTATATTGCTTTCTTTTCCCATTCAATTTTCTCCAGAGATCTATTAGTTCCAATTTTTCTAAAATTTTATTTACTTCCTTTACTCTTTTCATGTTTATTTTTGGGTTTGATTTATCTAGATATTAAAGAGGGAGTTTAAGTCCTCCACTAGTATAATTTTAATGTCTATTTTCTCTTGAAACATTAAATTTTCCTTTGAAATTTTGGAGCCTATATCATTTGGTGTATGTATGTAAATACTGATATTACTTCATTGTCTATTGAACCTTTTAACAAGATCCAGTTTCCCTTCTTATATTAGGGATAAAATTGGATTAGGTTTTACCAACATCAATCACTAATCACCTGGCCCTTATCAACACCTAGGAAGAAATTATATATAAATAAAGATACAGTTTCGAGATTATCCTTACAGTCATCCCTTTTAATCATATCTATTTTGCACTAACTTTGTCTGAGATGATGGTTGCTACTCTTGCATTTTTTACTTTGGATGATGCACAATAAATTCTTCTATGGCCTTTTACCTTTGCTCTGTGTGTATCTCCCTTCCTTAAATGTATTTCTTGTAAACAACATAGTAGGCTTCTGGTCTCAAACCACTCTGCTATCAGCTTCCATTTTACATGTGAATTCATCCCATTCACATTCACAATTATGATCATCAACTGTGTATCCCTCTTCCCTCTTCTTATTTTCCCCTTTGATCCTACTCTTTCTCCTTTCTCTCTGTCCTTTCTCACAGATTCTTCACTTGTATTCACCACCTTCTACATCTTCCTCTCTATCACTCCCCACCCCCATCTTGTTCTATTTCCCTGCATGGATGAGTATGGTTATTTCCTCTCTATGATGAGAATAAGGTTTAAGCATTGCCCATTACTACCCTTATCCTCTCCTCTAGTAATAGATTTTTCACAGCTCTTTAGGTGTGATGATTTACCCTATTCCTGCTTTCCCTTTCATTTTCTCTCAATACAATTCTCTTTTTCACCCCTTGATTATTTTTTACAAATCATATCATCCTAATCAGGTTACTCCCAAACCCTTTGTCTTGGTACTCTCCTTCAAACTGCTCTAATACTGACAATTTTTTTAAAGAATTACAAATATCATCTTTCCACATAGTAATAAATCCAGTTTGACTTCATTGAATCCCTTACAAGTTCTACTTTTATTTTTTTACATCAGATTTTCTGTTTAAGACTAGTCTTTTCATCAGGAATGCTTGGAAATCTTCTATTTTACTAAGTGATCATTTTCCCACTGGAAGAATATACTCAGTTTTTCTGCATAGATGATTGTGGGTTGTGAACATAGATCATTTGCCTTTTGAAATACCATATTCCAAGTCTTCCAATATTTTAATGTGGAAGCTTCTGAGTCCTGTTTAATCAGGACTGTAGCTCCATTGTAATTGAATTTTTTCTGGCCTTTTGCTGTATTTTCTCTTCAGCTTGGGGTCTTTTGAATTTAGCTATAATATCCCTGGGAGTTGTCATTTTGGTATTTATTTCTGGAAGTTATTGGTGGATTCCTTCAATTTCTATTTCACCCTCATGTTCAAGAATATTGGTGCAATTTTCTTTGATAATTTCTCTTATTATGATGCCCATGCTTCTTTTTCTTTTTTAATCAGTGTCTTCACACAGTTCAATAATTCTTTAATTGTATCTTCTGGATCTATCATACAGATGAGTTGTTTTGTCAATGGGATTAATTCTCATTTTCTTCTGCTGTTCCATTCTTTTGATTTAGTGTTGTTGTTTCTTGATGTCTCATGAAATCATTAGTTTCTAGTTATTAAATTCTAATTTTAAGGAATGTTTTCTTCTGTGCGCTTTTTCATTTGGCCAATTCTCTTGTTATTTTTCTTCTCACATTGTTTCCATATCTCTTCCCCATTTTTAATGCCTTTCTTAATTGATTTTTTAAAGCCTTTTTGAGCTCTTCTAGAACTTGAGACCAGTTTATATTTTTCTTAGAATCTTTGCAATTGTTTGCTTTATTTTCATTGTTCCCGTCTGTGTCTGTATCTTGTTCTTCTTTGTCTACATAAAACTTTTCTATAGTTATTTAAAGAAAATTAATACTCACTCCTTTTACCAAACCTTTTCTTGAGCTTTGCTTTCATCTTAAAGGTGAGATCTGTTCTCAGGGTAGAGAGTACATTCTCTTAATCTTTGGTCCTTCCCTGATGGTACCTTTAAAGCTATTTCTCGGTTTCTACAAGTTTCATTTCTTCCAAAGTGAAATGATGACCTATGGGTTAGGAATTCTGAAAACCCCCTCCCACTGCTGATTCACCCTGTGTGTTTTGTAGAACTCAGAGAAACATAAGCTACCATGTGCTCAAAGTCTAGTCTCATGATTGGCTGAGGGCTTTTGTTCTCACTCTGGGCTTGATCCTGTCAGGAACACTGTGGACTTCCTTTCCTTGAGGCTTATAACATAGCCTTGAGCTTTGGTAAGAGTTACTCAGTCTGGGCTCATATAGGCCAGCAAGCTGCGGATATCTTGAACTGGGACTCAAGGGCCTTGCTCTAGGCTTACACAGACCAGGTATGCTGAAAAGGCTGCCTAATACTGGGGTTCAAGTTCTCACTACAAGCTTCGGCTGGGACTCCTAACTTCACTCTCTGGCTTACATAGATCAGGTATTCCATAAAGACTTCCCTGTAGTGGGATTCTTGACTTTCCAGTAGAGTTGGACTTGGCTTGGAATTCACGGGGATGTATATGGGGTCACATTGCTGTTGGCTTACGCAGAGTCTCAGGATCTAGATATTGACTTGAGCTCAGGTTCAGAACCTGAACCATGTGGGGTGATGTGGGGTGAACTTGTTGTTGGCTTGTTGGTACTCCTTATTGTGGCCTCCTGTGAGCTGTGCTCTCTTAGCCTAGTGAACCAGACCCTCTCTGTTTACCTTTCAAGTTGTTTTCTACATGAAAGTTGCTTCACATTTTCTTTTTATTGATTCTTTCACTCCAGTATTCATTTTGAGGCATTATTTTAAGGTTTTCTGGGGAGGATTCTTCTGGTGGTTCAAACATTCCCTGCTTCTACTCTACCATTTTGGCTCTCAATTGAAGCATTATATCTCAAAGGACTAATTGGGAACAGACCTGGCAAAAAATATCAGATTAAGAACCTCTGATCTAAAATCACCACTTTAATCTACTAGTTGCTCTATGTATGTTTGGGCCCTTCTGGAAGAATACATATAAGGAGAATTTATAAGCTAAAACCTGTCCTTTCATACTTGACATTTTCATATGTACTTTAGTTTGTGTCTCATCACATTTCATACTGAATGATTGTTAATTAGTTTTAAATTTTTTCCTTTATTAAGTCTGACTTTCACAGTAATTCCCTAAAGTTGGAGACATTATATTCTGGCTTAGCTAAAAGCATAGTATTTTCTAATCATTCTTTCACTTTGGAAGTTCACTATCTCTAATCTGATTACATTATATTCAAAGGTACTCTCTTTAAATCCCATGAAGGAAGCCTTTTCTCCAAACATGTTACCAGACAACTGATAAAGAAAAGCCCTGTCTAAAGATGTCAGTGTGAAAGAACAGGGAATTCACTGGCCAAGTTAGATTTTTGTAAACAAAAAGAAATACAGAGTAGAATTTCCAGACTCTAATCTTGCTTTTATTTTCTCTACAAAGGAAAATTATATATACCTTGAGAAAACAAACTAAATGTGGTTGATTGGGAGCTAAAACCCACAAAACTGGAATATATTTCTAAAGAGTTCCTAGATTAAAATGGTTATCTTTTCTGAATAAATGACATCTCCAAAAAATTAAAAGAAACTGTACTTTTATTTTTGAATTGGGGCTGTTAATCTCTGAAAAATATATAAGAATAGGAAAATTTCAGGCCTAAGGGAGAGCCAGTGAAATGCAGTGGAGTGATGAGATGGACAATCACATTTAAAAAAAAAAAAGGAAAATATGTCACCAGATAGCAGTAAATTAGAGTATAGAAGTTAGGGGGAAATAAAGTACAAGAAAACTAGAAAAGTAAAAAGAGTTAAGGTTTTTACAGACTTTAAAAAACAAATGGAAGAATTAATGATTGATCAAATAAAATGCTAATAAATATAGATAATGTTAATTTGTGATTTTACAAGTCAATATTATAGTCTATAGATTTGATATTGTACCAGGGTGATGGCAATTTCATAAGAGTAAAGGGAAAATATTCCAGAGATGTTGAGCAGTGGATCAATGGAATAGATTAGATAATGTTAAAACTGAATTAAATTCCAATCTTTAGCTTCCATAAAGTTTATTAATACTTACTTGAATAAGAGAAGGCAGGCAGATATAGAGAAAAGCCAGTTTTAACTAGTCATATGAGTGCTTCTCCACATGGCTCTTTCAGCCACCTTTCTTTCACTACATGCCTGAGCCAATAGAGAGAATAGAGAGCCACCACTATCTGGAACTTCCTCTTTTCTTCCTTCCCTTTATCAATAATCTGAACCTTTCTGTGTCAATATGCCAGCGGTCACCATTCCTTGACCCATGCTGGAGCTCACTGACATGACATAGCACAAGCAGTACACAGGTAAAACCCTAGTGTGTGTTCCTGGGTTGGGGGGTTCCTATCACACAATCCCCTCTCTGTTTTTTTGGGAGATCAACATGCTAAATCTACTCATTTGTTTTTTTAGGAGATTAACACTCAGGTCTCCCCAATGAATCATTCCACATATGTAGCTTATACCTCTAAAGCTTCTCTAAGTAGAGGTGAATAAAATATTGTACATTACATGGAGGGAATTATAACAATTTCGGGATAAGAGGGAAAGAAAAGAAAGGAGAAAGAAAAAAAAGATTGACAAAAAAACAATTAATGGCACTCCCCTTTGGCATAAGAGTTTACATTCAGAATAAATGATATATTCAACCCCTTTCAGTTCGGTTTATTATATTCCAATGTTCATTCTGGATATTGTAAAAATGGAAATTTGAACCACCGACTTCAATCCCCAGAAGTCCTTGGCACTTCCCAGAATGCCCTATAATCTCACCTGAGATCCCCACCTGGGCTGAGAACAAAATTTGTATTTAAACTGACTGTACGATCTACTTGGTCTCTCTGCTTCCACTTCTAAGCACAGGTGTCTCTCAAGATGTAGAGTAAGTGAAATTGAATGGGCTTATCAACCCTAGAAACATGGATTATTGATTTGTATCTTTGATTTCTAATAATCTTTAATAAACCTCTTAAAATATAATACTTTTAGTAGGTAAACTAATTTAACTGTTACACTATTTTGATATAATGTGTGGTTTCTATGGGCATCCTTATAACATCTTCTCCAAAAGATCCACTTTCTTGATTTGGGGGTGTTGGTGATTTTCTCTTCCTAAAATTTCTTAAAAGAATTTAAACTTTGGAATTTATTATAATTATACAATCTCCCTTTAGGAGAATGTTGACTAAAACTGGAATCACTCCAGGATACATGGCTAATTATGAGGTATATGAATCAATTCTCAAAAGAAAACCAAAAGTCATCCAGAAGTTAATGACCATAGTAACCTACCTAGTGTTTGATAAATAGAAATATCCAGGCTATTGGGGGGGGGACTCATTATTTGACAAAAATGTCTTGGAAAACTAGAAAACAATATGGAAGAACCTCAGAATAGAACAATATCTCACACCACACACCAAGATAAAGTCAAATAAATAGTTGATCTATATAACAAAGGGTGATATCACAAAGAAATTAGAGGAACAAGGAAAAAAGTTTGCCTTTCAGACATATGGATAAGGGAAGAATTATGATCAAACATGATATAAAGAACATAAAAGTCAAATAGAAGTTTTAATTACTTTTTAATGTATATTTTAATATTGTACAAACAAAAACAATGCAACCAAGATTAGAAGGGAAACAACAAATTTGGATAGAGTTTTTATAGTAGGTGTCTCTGACAAAGGATTAATCTCTCAAATATAGAGAAACATGACTAAAATTCATGAGAATCCAAAACATTCTCCGAATTTGTAAGGGGTCAAAGGGTATGAATAGGCAGTTCTCAGATAGTAATGAAAAAATACTCTAAATAATTACTGATTAGAGAACTGCAAAAATTAAAGCAACTCTAAGATACCACTTCACACCTATCTATTAGAATGGTTTTGGGAAAATATGGACACTAATAAACTGTGGTGGAATTATGAAGTGATATCACCATTCTTGAGATCAATCTGGAACCATCCCCCAAAGAGTATAAAACTATCCATACCCTTTGACCCAGCAATACCACCACTGTGTCTGTGTCCCAAAGGAATCAGAGATAGGGGAAATAGACCTATTTGTGCAAAAATAGTTTTAGCAGGACTTCTTGTAGTGGCATAGAATTATAAACTAAGGGGGTGTCAGTCTGTTGGGGAATGGTTGGAGTTGTGGCATACATACAGTTATATTGTACAATAAAAATGATGAATAGGATGAGTTATGAGTTCAGAAAAACTTTGAAAGACATGTGAACTGATTTAAAGTGAAGTCAGCAGAACCAGGAGAGGGACTTGTTTACTTCCAAGCTTGAATTCACTGACTCCCTGGACTGGGTTAATGCTTGGCAAGTAACAGCATGACATGGACTGTTCTGGGATGAAACCTGGGAGCAGATTGTACCTTAAATTAGTAAGACTGAAATTTACCTCTCTGTCTGTCTGTCTGTCTGTCTTTCTCTCTCTCTCATATTTTATTAATACATGCTTAAAACTCTGGTCAGACCCTTTTTTATTTGTTATAGTGGAAAGCTTAAAAGCTTGTTCAGACTTTCAAGATACGAAGATCATCCACTGCATCCTGGGTCAACAGTCATGACTTTTGTCTTGCCACTGGACTTCAATTACTGTGGAAGAAAGAGTGAGGGTGACAACTTTATGTAACCCTGCCTCACTTAAATCCAATTCACTAGCAAGGCAAAACATCACCTTGTCATATCATTTGTTCTCTTTGAAAATGAAGAACAAGAAACAAAAGGGAGTAAAGGAACGAAGTTAAGTCTTAAAAGCAATATGAAAAAAGGTTGGAGAAGTAGTTGTGGTGAATGGAATAATGAATCAATTAGATGGATAAAAATGGATTTCCTTGTAGTAGTTAGGGTCCAGTTAAGATTGGTCAAAATAAACTTATAGTATACCTAATAATAATGGTTTCATATATTTTTCAATCTTCTTTGGGGCAAAGCAGAAAATGGTAGGAAAATACACTGTTGAATCTTGGCAATGCAAGATTTGTGCTAGAGTCAAAGGATAAGAGATTTGAGAGAATGGAGAGTTGAACTGGTTTACCAAGGCTCAAGATGGAGAAAAGAGGAGAGTATTAGTACAGCAGTGATAATCTGGGAAAAACCTGAGAAATAGAGGGATCAGGGGTCATGATGAGAATGAATACATTTGGGAATTGCAAGGCAGAAGAACTGGTTTGCAAAAAGACTGTGATTAAATGAAGATATTTCAGAGTTCTTGGACTTAGAAGTGATGCATCCATGAATATATAAATGTATTCCACTTGGCTGTTCAAATTATTTATCCTAAAGTCAGTAAATTTCTATTGGTGGGTAAGATTCTATATAAACTCCCTGGGTACTCAGGTACTCAGGATGAGAAATGTTCCCAAAGAAATAATGGGGAGAAGAAACTTTCTTACTTCTTTTCTGAATTTAATGGAAAAGTTTCTAGGATTTCCCAATAGCACACAATGAAAATGTGAAGACTGATAGATAGATAGATAGATAGATAGATAGATAGATAGATAGGCAGATAGATGAATGTCTGGGTGTATATAATAGCTTTTGTTTTTGAGGATGTTTAGCCTGATTTTCCTGTTCTATATAATGAGATTTTTCTGACTATAGATATAGTTAGATGTTTTGTGATATTTTATTTCATATATTATTTATATTTTTATATATTTCATATATTATGATTTATTTGAATTTCTTTTCATAGGACATATGAACATAGAACATATACTGTTCATAAATAATGCTATAAATAAATAAATAAATAATTGAAGGATAATTCCTTCAATCTCTGGAGCAAATCCAACTTGGCCATTGTTCAAAGCAGTACTGTATAAAGAAAGAAGCATCGTCTCTTGAATCAGATAACCAGCATTAAAATCCTTTATCTGATGTTTCATAGCTTTAAAATTTGGGCATTCCCTGGACCTAAGATTCATAATCTGATAAATAAGAGAGTTAAAGTAGCTGTCTTCTAAGGATACTTACATCTCCAGATATAAAGTCATATGATTTCCTTTTTATTTAGCTTTAAACAGGGATCTAACAAATACATAATTCTCTTTCTCTACCCCCTGACTTCCCAGATAAAATTCTAACTGCTTCGAGATACCTTTCCCTATTATGCTTGGTTGATTTAGCTTCTTGTATTCATGAGAATAATAATGATGTGGAATTATTAGTATGGTAGTGAATCTTCAAGATATCCCCACCCTGACAAACTATGGCATACTTTTAAGTTTAACCTGCAATATTAATATTTTATCCAGCATTGCCTTACATCTGGACAGTCAATATAAGAATATTGACTGATTTATAGCATTTCTTAATTGTCAAAGTGTAAATTCTCAGATTCAACATTTATTAATTGGCTCTTCTAAGATAGTTTTGGCCAAGTTCAGCCTACCAGAAAGTAGAATGGAAGAACCTTGGAATAACTGTAGAGAATGAGAGGACATTATATAACAAATTCTGGTCTGCTAAAGATATGGTTAAATGAAGCCTTTTTATTGAACAGCTAGCAAGAACTAGAGTTGTTTTTTACAAAAGGGCTTGTGCCTGCTCAGTCTCGATTCTTCACCTCATTTTTCTAGCTGTTCTTTATGTTTGATAATTTTGCTGATGAAATCCAGTGAAAAATAATGCAATAAGGAAAGAGGACTTGAGGTCTTTTTTCACATCAAATCTATGTGGTATATTTTCTTCTTTTCACTTCTAAGTGAAGGCATTAGGGACTCCAATTTTGTGTTTCAAAAGTCAGGAGAGTGAGTTTTCAGGCTTTCAAGTACCTTGGGATGAAAGTGTAACCTTTGGGAGTTAACTTCAAGACCCAGCTCAATGTTAGCTGAGAAAAAAAGATATATTTGGTAGTCATCATTCACCAGAATATATAACTTGGTTGGACCAATATTATATAAAAATTGAATTTGATTTGAGACAACCATACTCAGATGGCTAAATATTAAAGGGGAAAGAGTTTGTCCTTCAGGTAGAGAGAAAAATATTTTTTTCCTTCTGAAATTTCCATATATTTAAAGTAAATATTATTTTCTATGAGTCAACTGATTTTAAATGGGAATGGAGAACTAGTCAATGCCAACTAACACTAGTGGGAATGCAGCCTAAAAAGATTTAAATCAATGGTATTAGAGAAAATAAACTTTTAAACCTTCAGAATATACCAAAATCCTGAGAGGAAGATATAACTAGCCTTATCTGTGAGAATGAGGCCAGAGAGCACAATTGCTACAAATACAAAGATGGGGAGGGAGATAGAGAGAGAAAAAAAGAGAGAGAGAGAAAGGAGTTGTAGGCATATATGTTTATTTGATTGATGGAGATGTATGGATTAGATACAGATGAGATAGAAATAAAGATAGAAAAGGCAGGTAGATATGTATTGCATACACATTATATATGTTTATATATTAATATATACACATAATACACTCATGTCAGTTTCATTTACACATATATTAGATTACATATATATTTACCATATGTTAGGCACACATAAAAATGACATATTTAGACAAATAACATATTTTCTAAACATATATTTATAAATATATTACATGTATATATGAATATATTTTCTGTATATCACTGTGTTTTTTCTCTATATATGTATCAAAATACACATACAATACATACAATACAATATTCTCTCTAAAAATGTACTCTCTATAAATATAATCAATAGATTTTTCATGTTCATTCTCTTTCTCTCTTTATATATTCATATAATACATATTCTACTATGTATTTTTCTTCCCAGGTTATTATTATAAATTGTGTACCACAGGCATCATTTACTTCTTATATTTGTGATTGCACATGTTATTTTTTGTAAAATTTCCATATAATACTGAGAGGTATGTTTACTCCATAGTATTCTCATGGAGAAGATTTAATGAACCATTGAGATCTAAATTCTCCAGTTGTTTGTTCCATTCTATAATTTCCCTTTTATCTTTCTGTTGCAATTACCCATCTCTATAAGAGTAATAGTAAAGTCTTAACCATGGTGTTACTCTCAATGTCTTATTCCAACTCAGTTTACTTTTATAAATCTAGAGTCTAAGCCATTTGGTCATATGTATTTAATATTCATACATTGTATGAGGTGTCTCTGACAATAATGGAATTTCTCTATTGTTCCTTCTTGACATAAAAAAATTTCTCTTTTTTTATTTTTCTAAATAGCATGGTCACCCTCCTGGATTTTAAAAAATCACTAAATGCATATTATACTTCATTTTCATGCCCTATAATCATCATGTATGTTATTATTTTTACATTCATTTCATGTTTGCATGTTTATCTTTGTTTTCTTATTCATCTTTCTATTAACTTTTCTATTTCATTTATGTGCATGTTAAACATATATATTTCCTCAATTATTAATTTTATTGATTTAATCTTCTATTTTACATTTCCCCTTGTTAAATTTTGGTATTAGATATATACTATTATATTAAAATAACTCTTATGTACCTCTGCTAGTTGAGATTTTTAGCATAAATGAATGTTATACTTTCTAAGATAAATTTTCTGTTTCTGTTAATATACTTGGGAGTTTTATTCATCAAAATGCTTGGTGGTATGTAGACATAGTACATTTATTTGAGACAGTTTTTACCAAGAACAGAATAGTGTGGGCAACTAGGTGGTTCAGTAAACAAATAGTCAGACTTGGAGACAGGAGTTCATAGGTTCAAATTGGACCTCCGGTACTTTCTAGCTGTGTGACCCTGGACAATTAATCTAGTCCCAGTTGGCTAGTCCTTACCCCTCTTCTGCCCTGGAACTGACATTTATTATTCTTTCTAAGAGAGGATAAGGGTTTAAAAAAAGAATGGGATAGCTGGGTTTTGTACTGTGTCAATAGTTGTGAAGTTACGAAGTCTTCTGTTCTGTAGCAATTTCTTTCCACATTCTTCTTCTTTTGTTTGTCTACTAGCCCTGATGCCATGAAAGTGTAACCTCACCAAACCAGCCTCCAGGGTCACTTTGATATGTCATCCACCTCTTGAAATCTACTTTATGAATCCAATTCAGCAGTCTTTTATACTGCTGATATACCCTCTTCCTGAAATAAGTTTATCCTGAATATTATAATTCCTAGTTATAGCTCTGACTTGAATCTAATATATAAATTAATTTTTCATCAGGAAATATATAAACATATATATATATATATATATATATATATATATATGTAAACTTTTTCATTGGATGCAAAATGAAAATGTTCCAGGGTTGGGGATGCCACTCAAAATTGAACAACTTTCTTTTATCTGTGATGCAACTCAACTTCACTTGGTCATATTTTCTCAAATTATTATAATATTTTTACATTTCCATTAAGCTTCCTTTAAAATTATATTTGCAACTTCATTCCATCATCAACCTTGAGCATATAGTTGAAGACTCTTATTACTGCTTTCAATTTCTTTGCTATTTACTTAATAGCAGGTTTCAGTTGATGTGACCTTTTACTTGATAAAAAAGAAAATAGAGCATCAATAGATTGCTATCATCAATAGGATACAATTAACTAGGTGATGATTTAATGAAAGAATAATGTCAGAAGAACTGTGGCGGGAAAGCTATTTTAAGAACCAGAGACAATTTTATGCAAAAAAGTGCAAGCAGAAGGTAGTGATTTCATTAGCATGCGCTTAGCAGTTGACAGTGTCTTTGATTTCCTCCTCTTTTCTCTAATTTTATGCTCAAATGATCATTGAAGCAAGTGATGTGGAAGAGAAAAGCATTTCCTTTGTTTCTGGAATTGCAAGTCAAGGCTAGAATGGTTGTAGCAATCCTCAGTCAACTCCTTAACTTCTACAGACACTATGCTCTTCAAATAATGAGAGTTGTGACCCCTATTAAAATCCAGTTCCATCTTCCACCTAACACACCTTCTGCCTCATTCTATGTAACCTGAAAAAGCAACTGACAAGCTTAATATTGCATTGCCTATAACGGCCTTATTGTTTGGATTTGCATATTTAAAACAACACTTTTGATAGTACAGGGTGGAAAATATTACCTTATTATTATGAATGGAACCAGAGTGAGCTGTCTATGTCATTTCATTTCTTTGAGTTCTTAAGTTTGCCATTTTTAATTTGTGGAATTCTGTGGTTGAAGGAAGCCATATCTTTGCACAATTTATTCTGAAATCTTTATTGTTCCAACATTGCTTGAGAGGACAACAGACTAGAGTGAAGTGGTAAAGCTTGAAGTCATCTTTTGGGCTCTAAGACAAGTTGTTGAATCCATGAAACAAAGCTCAGAGAGTTGACTTTTTATTCAAGAGCTTTTGCTACAAAAATTTTACTCAGTTCATTATTTTCTTACTAATTTAACTGTGGTTACTTGGTAGACTTTTTTATGTAATGAACATAATCCACTTTATCATTCATGGTTATTTATTATCAATTGATGGAGAATGGTCATCAATACCAAATAGATATGGAACAGGGTGGTGGTATGAGTGCAGATGATGAATGCAGATAAGTGACAAGATATCAGAAATAATGAGTTAAGAAAAATCTAAAGATAGCTGTAAATATCAATGAGCAGTTTGTTTTTTTCTTGAAACATTGCCTATTAGTCTCACCATAAGCCTTACATATTTCATGACACAAACAAATGATAGTATTCATCCCTCCTACCAGAGTAACCAATAAATCACATTTGGTTCTCAGTCACCCACTTTTATGTTGTATTGGTTATATTAGAAACTCTATTAGACTGGTTAATTTTTGTCTCTGAATACTTGTCACATGGCACCATGGGGACTCCAAAGATATTCTTTTTATGTTAGAAAGGAGAGAGAAAATCCTCGAGCATGTTGGCAAACTTTAAGGAGGATAAGGACAAGAGCCCAACAGTATGAAAGTCACAAATGGGTCTGCAGAGTGGAAGAGGTTACCTCAATCATTGAGATTATGAATGTTTCTTGGATATTCCCAGTACCAGTCAGACAGGATTCAATTTATATATATATATATATATATATATATATATATATATATATTTACCAGGTTGTGATTATTTAGTTGTACTAACAATGAGTAGGAAGCTAGGAGTCAGATGATCTATATTGCTAGCTCTGTGACCTTGGATAAATCATTTTATTCTCACCTCAGACATATACATCTCATGGAAATATGATTGCTTACAATTTCTATAATGCTAAGAAAACTTTCCTCCTCATCCCGAACTCCTTTTATTTACTTGATCCCTTATAGAGTATTTTAAGCAAAACATCAGAATATTAAAAATCAACTGCAATAAGTTAACAACAGTGAACCCAGATGACTTATACTTCCTCTGGATATTTCCCAGATATCAGATATCAATCCCTGGGGATAAGATCATCAAAATTCTGGATTGCAGTCCTTTTGCAATTGCTCTAAGCAATTTATGTTATGATCTTTGCCCACAGGTTGGTTGGTTTGTTGTTTTTTCTCTTGCAAAAAGTACATTTAGTTTGTTGTCCTTTTCCATTCTAATTAAGTAATCTTTGGGGGGAATGCTGGAATTAATTTCATTTGTTTATTTAATTTGACATTCCATTTTTGTCACCAAAAGGGTTTTAGGAATACCAATATGGTACAAGTTTGGTTATATGCTACAGCTACTCTTATCAGCATAGGTCACAATACATATGTCTGCTGTGGGTTTTGAAAAGAAAGACTTCATGATGGAACTACATCCCCTAAGCATGCCCCAGGGTTCCTTCCCCCCCTTACTTCCTGGCATGGGATTGGTCTAAGAATGGATCAATCCCATGCTAGGGAAGGACCACTCCCCCCCTACTTCTTGGCATGGGGACCAATCCGGCACAGAGGGGAGACCTTTGAATTGCACTGGGAGCCTGTTCAGAGGAGTGGAGCAGAGGAGAGAGCTTGCAGGGGAAGAGATTTTTTTTCCTTAATAAAGGCTTCTCCCCCACCCCCCCTTGATCTGCTTCCTCTGTTTTCATCATTTTTTTTCCTTATTCAAGACTCATCTTATATTATTGTTGTCCTTGTTCTCCCATGGATTTTTCCCAGAACATTCACCCAACATACTAAAGACCTTCCTTTTTATCTTGTTACATTATTTGAGCACTAGTATAAGATTAGATTGCCTGTTGTCCATCTTTCATTACCAATATATAATTGATGCATCTTTTGTATTAATCTTGTTTTATCCAGAGTCTATATCCATATAAGAGAAGCATGAGCTTCTTAAACATGTCACCTCCACTAGCAGATCTATGCCTCTCTAGGTACACAACTTTAATGTTTTTGTCTTTTTAATTAGAAGACCTGTTTAGGGGGATTCTTCTTGACATTCACAAGACATGGGCAATTTGGTTATCTCCATTACTTGTGTCTCTAGTTAGAGGCAATAAGACAATTTCAATGGGCAAAATGTTAATATTTCTCTTCTTTTACCCTCAAAAGTCCTACTATTGCCTGAAATCTAGTCACTGCCCTTCTGTCTGCCTCCACTTCCTCAAAATTACTCTTTGCATGGAAACTAAAAATACAGAGCTAGGACAGAATATATTGACAGAGGTGTATGCTTGCTGGTTACTTGCAGATAAGACAACAGCATCAGAGCAGGGAAGAGACGTGCTTGGGATCATTCCTGTAGTTATAATGGATAAACATGCTAGGTCTGGGTTTAGAACCTAAGCCAGCTAAGTTAATTTTTTTTTATGCTTTACTCTTCTAGGTCATACTGCCATGAAGAATAAGGCACATTGTAATGAGACTTACTAGTCCTAGGTCTTGTAAAGATTAAAATTTAGGGGACACTGAGGCATCTGAGGGAGGTAGAAATTAGTTTCTCTCTGCAAGGAGTATTATATTTTTAGAGGTTTATTGAAGATTAAGGATTAAAGAAAATACAGGATAAGAAACACATGTCCAGGCCATAGAGTGGCCTAGACACAACCTCACCTACATTATGAAAAAAAAGCCACATCTGTCCCAAAATGGAAGTCCAAGTGTGAGAGAGCTTTTGAATCAGCTTAAATATCATCTTGATCTCGGCCCAGGTGGGATTACAAGGCATTCTGGGGAAGTGGAGCAAAGGCTCGTGGGGATTGTAGTCCTGTATTTGAGTCTATTTTTTACATTTCCCTGTTTGATCGTTTGAAAAAAATTAATTTTTTTCCAAAGGATCATGAAAACAATCAATTTAAAGATTACAATAATTTGAGGATGAGAGAAAGAAAAGAATAAAACCAATAATTGCCGAACACATTGACAGAAAGCCAGTTAGGGGGCAGTCCCCTTTGGCATGAAAGTATGCATACAAATAAATGTTCATTAACCACACCCAAAGTTCATTTTTGTACACTTGTGGTCTGGAGGATTCTTCATGGTGGCTTCTCCAATAGTTCAGTTTCTGGATTCAGAGAGGTAGCATCTTCTTTACCTAAAATTCTTCTCAAAAGGAATTTAAACTTTGCAATTTAAATAATGATATTTTTTTACATTCCCCCCCTCCCCTGTTAAGAGGGTGATTTTAAAAAAAAAGGATCACTTAGGGATGCATGGCTGAGGTATGAGGTATATGAATCAATTGGCAAAAGATATTAAAAAGACATCAGAAAAATCAAAAAGATAAAATACAAGGCTCTCTCACAAAAAATGAGATCCATTTCCTCTTAATATCTGGCCATGCTCCACTGTGAGTAGAAGGCAAATGAATTGAACAAGGTTAACAATTTTTCATTTTTTTTAAAATACAGTAGTACAAATATGTAGTTATCAAAATCCCCAAAATTCTCAATAGCCCAATTAATTACAATAGCAAACAAACATGCTTTCATATTTCACATAAGTTGCTGTATGACATTTTTAAAGCCTATGAATTGATGGATATTTGTCACAATTTTTACAAACATAGCAATCTTTCAACCTTGGTATTTAAACATATTTTTTAAAACAAAGTAAAACTCATCTTGGGTTTAGAACATAATCAAGAAATCTAGATATCATTCTGGTGCAAGTAAAATAGTGAGCTGAAGAGTATAAATAAAGGGGTGCTCCTTTTTCTTGGAGGCTTATAGGGATACAAATGCCCTGAGAATAATTGCCCAACTTCCATTCACATGTGGGAAGGTTGGGGTTTATAAAATGAATTTTACTTCAGCTACAATTGGCCTTACTCATGGTAGAGGCAGGCAAAAATAACCAGATTGTTAAAAAAAATTCCAAAAATCACATTTAAAAAACCCTTAAAATCAAATCATTTGAGGTATTTAGCACATTAAATTTCCAAAGGTTGTTAATACAATTATAACCAGTTCTGAAGTCCATCTATCCTCGGCAAAATAGAAAAAGGCTGTTTTTTCATATATGGGCTTATTCACAATAATATTTGTTCAATAGTTACAGGGGAAAAACAACAGAATTTCAAAACTCAGTACATTCAAAATAAATTCAATCAACCTTCAGTTCAAGCAGAATAATATTGAATCCAGTAATATATGAACTTAAAATCACAAAGTTAAACCATAACAAAAAATGCAATAGAATACAGAGATTTTTATAAACCATTGGAGTATGAAATGCCTTAGAATATAGCCTTTAGTCTTTAAAGTTCCTTAGGTGTGTTTATCCATTTAAATGTCTATTGTCTGAAGGCAGAGTAGTAAGAGCTAGGCAATGGGGTTCACGGGACCCATCCAGGGCCCCATAGCTGGGAAGCATCCCCTCTCTGGGCCTGGCTCCCAGTTCGCTGGGCCACCCATTTTCTCCTTCAAAGTTAGTTGAATCTTCTCCCTGACACGCAGGTGAAGTTAATGCTATTACCAGAACAGTCAAAAAGTATCCTTTTAAACCCATTGCTTTTTAGGTTTCTGTTTGAAAAGATCTGTTTCTTCTCTCTAGTCTCTCTTTCCCCTGCTCTGATACCCCTGTGGCTAATACCCCCATCCACGTGGAGGCTTAGCCTAAGGGAAAATTTCCCGGTCTCCTTTCCCTCTCTTCTCTCCCCTCCACCCACATGGCCAATACTGTTACCAGCTGGTCAAAATGAGTCCTGATCTATCTGCTCCAAGGATCTGGGTGATGAGCCGGCTGGGGTCACGCTCCTGAGTCTGGGGCGCAGAAATAGGCAGGCAGCGGGCGGGTGAGAGGCCAGGAGCAGGAGCTGGAGCGGCTGCTGGGGTGGGCAAGGCCAGGACCAGGTACCAGGTGAGGACGATCGAGGCTGCAGGCTGCAGGCAGGAAGCGAAGGGGCCGAGTCAGGTGGGGTGGGCAGCAAACATAACAGGGCCAGAGCCTGTAGCAGCTTTGCAAGGGTAGAAAACCTTGGCCAGAGAAATATGGCTCAAAAAAAATAATTTCTAGGTACTAGATATTAAAGATTAAATCAGAAGATTGAGAGTTTTTTCTCCTGAAGTGGTTATGCCAACTGTAAAGATTAAAATTTATGGGAGATGGGAGACTGAGGCAGGTAGAAATTAGTTTCTCTCTGCAAGGAGTATTATATTTTTTAGAGGTTTATTGAAGATTAAGGATTAAAGAAAATACAGGATAAGAAACACATGTCCAGGCCATAGAGTGGCCTAGACAAGACCTCACCTACATTATGAAAAAAAGCCACATCTGCCCCAAAAAGGAAGTCCAAGCGCGAAGGAGCCTTTGAATCAGCTTAAATACCTTCTCGATCTCAGCCCAGGTGAGATTACAAGGCATTCTGGGGAAGTGGAGCAAAGGCTCGTGGGGATTGTAGTCCTGTATTCGAGTCTATTTTTTACAGTCTCCTATTTGCTTCTTATACCTTGTATTCCTTTAGAAAACTGAGATCCTGAAGATTGCAATGGTCAATTTTAAGATCTACAGAAAACCTCAGAACAGCTTAGCTGCTAAATGTTAAAATATGAAAGAAATCAAGATGCTTTCCTTACTCTCCACATGACCATTATAGTAACAGTGTTTTCCTATTAATCTCTACCCCATTTTCAATCCTTACCCGATGGGAATTGTTGCATCTCTTTACCGTGTTTATATTATTATGAAATCATAGAAGAATGAGAATAATAGAACACAGCCCTTCAGTTGAATAACATAATTTTCATCAAGTATTTTGTTAAGACCTCTGATTCAGAGACACTGAAATTCTTGTTCCTCACACAAGGCATTTCATATCCTGGCTCTGTGCAATTTTCAGTGGATATCTCCCATGCCTGTAATTTTCTATCTCAACCTCCTAGCTTCCCATATAAAATCCCATCTCTTGGGGGCAGCTGGGTAGCTCAGTGGATTGAGAGCCAAGCCTAGAGACAGGAGGCCCTACGTTCAAATCTGGTCTCAGTCACTTCCCAGCTGTGTGACCCTGGGCAAGTCACTTGACCCCCATTGCCTAGCCCTTACCACTCTTCTTCCTTGGAACCAATACACAGTATTGGTTCCAAGATGGAAGGTAAGGGTTTGAAAAATAAAATAAAATAAAATAAAATCCTATCTCCTTCAATATCCCTTATCTGATGTCCTTCAGTAATGGCCCCTTTCTTCTATTTATTGTACTCCATTTGTCCTTAGTATATGTTGTGTGTACATGAATATCGACATGTTGTCTCTTCCTTTAGACTGAATTTCTTAAGAATATAGATATCTTTAAATTTCCTTTGTGTTACCTAGTAAGCATTTAGTAAATGCTTATGGAATGAAAAACATAAACATGTATATATATATATATATGCATATATATAACTTTTTAATGTTTTGATCAGTATTATATATGTGCTTTAATATCAAGACTAAAGTCCTTCAGGTCTAGGATTTAAAGTTTGGAAAAAAAATGTGCCAATTCAAAATTTTAAACTACCTTTCTTAATTTTAAGGCACCCTATAAATATTAGTAGTTCTCATTGTTTTACTCCATTGAATAGGACTTATCACAGTACAGAAAATTCTTAATGCATGTTTTTGAATAACTGACTATTAAATGTCTTTATCATATGTTCTATAGAGACAAGTAGTGCAGAAGAATTTACTACTTGGTAGATGTCACAGAAGTCATTCAGAGCTTCAGCTGATCTGTCCATGGACCTAATTTTGAACTTTTTTTCCTGAGAGATGGATGTTTATAAAACCTTTCCAACCTATTAAGATGCTCTCATTTGCTTGGTTTCCCTACTAATTCAGACCTTTTTTGTGGTACCACTATTCTTCTTGATTTTCTTTGCTCAAACAAGGACTGCTTCTGAAAATCTTCCTTGGGGCCAATTTACTTTCCTCTCTACCATCCTACAAAGTAATTCCCTACTCCTTAAATTGTCATAGGGCTTTCCTTGCATCTCTCTTTTTAATGTAATTTATCTTCCTTATAATCACTGTTATAGCCATATATACCACTCCCTTCTCCTTAGCTCTATTAGGGTATATATCATATCTATCTTTGTATTCTCTGCTTGAGTATGAGGTCTGATTCAAGGTTTTTTAGATTCTTCCATTCTCACTAATATTGTATATATCCCTTATCCTTTGCTCCTCAAAAAGATCATATGCAATAGATCCTTTCACTTTCTTTCCTCTCACTCTCTTCTTAAGCCCTAACAATCTGGTTTCCAATCTTACTATTTCAACACTCTTTCTCTCTACCCTTTGTTGTATCTTCTCCAAGATTGTACCCTCTAAGAACAGGTGTCCCACAGGGTAAGGTCCTGGGCCCTCTTCCCTTCTCCCACTACCCTGCATTTCTTGTTGATATCATTAACCATCATAGATTTAATTACATTCACTATGATAGTGATTCTCAAATCTACCTAGCCTGCTCTCAGGCTCTTCTGATTCTCAAACATGTATCATCAACTGTCTTTTTACCAATCTTGAATCGATTTTCAGTAGACATCATATAAGCTTATTCCTGTCCCCTTAGACTCTTTCCCTTTCTACTTTCTTCATTGCTGTAGAGGGCATCACCAACCTCCCATTCTGTCAGTCTAACATCCTAGGAGTTATCCTGGATTCCTTCTTACTTACATCTCCATACATCTAATCTGCTGCCAAGACATGTCAATTTTACCATTGCAACATCTTCAAATAGATCCCCTTCTCTCCTCTGATTCTGCCACCACTCTAGTTCATGTCCTCATCACCTCCCACCTTGATCGTAGAGCCTACTAATGGGACTGCCAGATTCAAATCTCTCACCACTCAAATTCATCTTCCACTCAGTCACTCAAGTGATTTTCGTAAAGAGCAGATCTAATTATACCACACAGCCTTACTCAATAAACTCAAGTAACTTCCTTGGCTCCAGGTTCATATAATACTTTGTTTGGCATTCAGATCTTTTCCTATTCTACCATATTACCTTTCCAGTGTTGTTATTTCTTATTCCAGGCATTCTCTGATTCGTAACATTGTTCTCCTGGATATAGCAGGGGAACGACACTCCGTCTCTAAGCTCCCAGATTTTTCTCTGGTTGTTTCTCATGCCTAGAATGTCTACCTTTCTTTATTCCCACCTTCAGTAAGATACTTCCTTCAGTCCTACTTAATACTGATGCTTTCCATCTATAAATTATTTCCTATTGATCCTGCACGTAGTTTGCTTCAATATACTTATTTTCATGTTATCACTCACATTAATTGTAAGGCAGATATTACTATTGCCTCATTTGAATTTCCACTACTTAGCATATACTTGACACATAGTAGGCATTTAATAAATGTTTATTGATTAAGATATATTGATTATACTTTCTGAAGCAAATCTATTTATAGCTGAAAGAGAGGATAAAGTAATACAAAAGAAACAAAGATAATGAAGGATATCTGACTTATACTTTTTTACTTTGAAGAACTATCTATTCTCAATTCCACAGTACTACTCTGGGGTAATAAATGGGATAGTAGAAAGTAAAATGAGAGGTATCTATTTTCCTCCTTAAGTACCACATCCACTACAAATACCTATTCCTTCCTTCCCATGATGCCCATTTGCCAATCAATAGCCTGAATTCTTGAGTCATCCAATGATAGTGCCTCATCCTGCCTCAGAGTTCATCTGTGTAAAGAAATGTGGCAGGAAACAATTCTGTTTTAGTCAGCTGTGCCCAGAAGCTACAGCCTAATGCATCCTGTACTTAGTAACTAATGTGCTTGGAAGCATTCAGAATATTGTTTTGAGCAATTATATAAGATATAATATGGTTGAATGGCTAAAGCACTAGAAGGAAGATAATAATTTTTGAGAAAGCAAATGAATGCAATCTTCATTAACAAAACTTATAAATAAGAGAGTAAGCTAAGCATGGCCAATTTAACTTAAACAACATTTACCAATGCAAACATCCCCCAAAAAATGGTAAAGAAAAGAGGAAAGAAATAGAATTAAATTATTTTGAATACCCTGAAAAGACCTGAACATTTTCTACATTCTTTTATAGAATGCCTTTTTTTCTCCACTGGGGGAAAAATCTAGTAAAAGGGACCTTTGAGATGATCCACTCCAATCCCTTTACTTTAGATGTGAGTAAAATGAGGTCCAAGGTGGTGAAGAGATTTGCTGAAGGTCATAGTGATAGTAAATAAAAAATCCAGGATCACAGCCCAGGTCTCTCAATTCTAAATAGGATTATAGGATCTTAGATATGGAGTGAGAAAGGACTTTAGAGATCATCTGGTTCAATGCCTTCATTTTATAGTTGAGGAATAGAGGCCCAGAAAGGTGATGTGATTTGCTCATTGTTACTTATTGAATGCCCTTATAAATTCTTGCTCTAACAAAGTTACTTTTTCTCTTCAATAATGCACTTGGTTTCCAATTTGCATGATTTGGATTTGTTATGTGAAAAGGAAGTTTTAGTGATGAGGGTTATAACAACAGCTACATTGTTTTTATGATATAATTTTAAACTTCAATTTTACTACCATTTATTAAAGATTTACTGTATACAGGGCCCGGGATAATACTTCAATGTCCAAGGTTACCAGTGAGTCAAGAATGTGCACATTAAGAAGAAAATTTTATTTTTTTATACATTATTTTATTTGGTCATTTTCAAGCATTATTCATTAGAAACAAAGATCATTTTCATTTTCTCCCCCATCTCCCACCACCCCTCCCAATGGCAATGTGTTTTTCCTCTGGGTATCACATCTGTCCTCAGTCCAAACTCTTTTTCATGTTGTTGGTATTTACATTAAGGTGTTCTTTTAGAGTCTCTCCCTAATCATATTCCCTCCACTCCTGTAATCAAGCTATAGCCTTTACTCAGTGTTTTTACTCCCCCCATTTGTCCCCTGCTTGAGGGTTGTGTTGTTTTTTGTTTTGTTTTGTTTTCTCCTAGATCCCTGCGGATTTTTCAGGGACATTGCATTGCCGCTAATGGAGAAGTCCATTACGTTAGATTGTACCACAGTGTATCAGTCTCTGTGTACAGTGTTTTCCTGGTTCTGCTCCTCTCACTCTGCATCACTTCCTCGAGGTTGTTCCAGTCTTCATGGAATTCCTCCACTTTATTATTCCTTTTAGCACAATAGTATTCCATCACCAACATATACCACAATTTGTTCAGTCATTCCCCCATCAAAGGGCATCCCCTCATTTTCCAATTTTTTTTGCCACCACAAAGAGCAAAGCTATAAATATTCTTGTGAGAAAATAAATAGGGACAAAAAGGAATACACCTTCTTCTCAGCACCACATAGTACATTCACAAAGATTGACCATACACTAGGTCACAGAAACATGGCACTCAAATGCAGAAAAGGAGAAATAATAAATGCAACATTTTCATATCATAAAGCAATAAAAATATTGATCAGTACGGGTACATGGAGAGCCAAATCAAAAACTAATTGGAAATTAAATAATATGATACTCGAAAATTGGTTAGTAGAGAAGAAATCATAGAAACAATTAATAATTTCATTGAGGAAAATGACAATGGTGAGACATCCTTTCAAACCTTATGAGATGCAGCCAAGGCAGTAATCAGAGGTAAATTCATATCCCTGAGTGCATATATCAACAAATTAGGGAGGGCAGAGATCAATGAATTAGAAATGCAAATCAAAAAACTTGAAAACAAACAAATTAAACCCCCACCAAAAGAAAACCAAACTAGAGATCCTAAAAATTAAGGGAGAAATTAATAAAATTGAAAGTGATAGAACTATTGCACTAATAAACAAGACTAGAAGCTGGTACTTTGAAAAAACAGATAAAATAGAAAAAGTACTGGTCAATCTAATTAAAAAAAGGAAAGAAGAAAGGCAAATTAACAGCATCAAGAATGAGAAGGGGGACCTCACCTCCAATGAAGAGGAAATTAAGGCAATCATTAAAAATTTATTTCTCAAATTATATGGCAATAAATATGCCAATCTAGGTGATGTGGATGAATATTTACAAAAATATAAATTGCCTAGACTAACAGAAGAAGAAATAGATTTCTTAAATAATCCCATATCAGAAAAAGAAATGCAACAGGCCATCAAAGAACTTCCTAAGAAAAAATCCTCAGGGCCTGATGGATTCACCAGTGAATTATATCAAAAAACATTCAAAGAACAGCTAACTCCAATACTATACAAACAATTTCACATAATAAGCAAAGAGGGAGTTCTTCCAAATTCCTTTTATGACACACACCTGGTTCTGATCCCAAAGCCAGGCAGGCCAAAAACAGAGAAAGAAAATTATAGACCAATCTCCCTAATGAAGATAGATCCAAAAATCTTAAATAGGATACTAGCAAAAAGACTCCAGCAAGTGATCAGAAGAGTCATTCACCATGATCAAATAGGATTTATACCAGGGATGCAGGGCTGGTTCAATATTAGGAAAACCACATAATTGACCACATCAACAAACAAACCAACAAAAATCACATGATTATTTCAATAGATGCAGAAAAGGCCTTTGATAAAATACAATAACCTATTAAAAACACCAGAAAGCATAGGAATAGAAGGGTCAGTCCTAAAAATAATAAACAGTATATATCTAAAACAATCAACTAATATTATCTGTAATGGGGATAAACTAGATGCATTCCCAATAAGATCAGGAGTGAAACAAGGATGCCCATTATCACCTCTACTATTTGACATTGTACTAGAAACCCTATCAGTAGCAATTAGAGAAGAAAAAGAAATTGAAGGCATCAAAATAGGCAAGGAGGAGACCAAGTTATCACTCTTTGCAGATGATATGATGGTCTACTTAAAAAATCCTAGAGATTCAACCAAAAAGCTAATTGAAATAATCAACAACTTTAGCAAAGTTGCAGGATACAAAATAAACCTGCATAAATCATCAGCATTTCTTTATATCTCCAACTCAGCTCAGCAGCAAAAACTAGAAAGAGAAATCCCATTCAAAATCACCTTAGACAAAATAAAATACTTAGAAATCTATCTCCTGAGACAAACACAGGAACTATATGAACACAACTACAAAACACTCTCCACACAACAAAAACTTGACTTGAACAATTGGAAGAACATTAAATGCTAATGGGTAGGATGAGCTAATATAATAAAAATGACCATCCTACCCAAACTCATCTATCTATTTAGTGCCATACCCATGGAACTTCCAAATTTTTTTTACTGATTTAGAAAAAACCAGAACAAAGTTCAATTGGAAGAACAAAAGATCAAGGATATCCAGGGAAATAATGAAAAAAAGTACAAAGGAAGGTGGCCTTGCAGTCCCATATCTCAGATTATATTATAATGCAGTGGTCATCAAAACAATTTGGTACTGGCTAAGAGACAGAAAGGAGGATAAGTGGAATAGACTCTGGGTAAGTGACCTCAGCAGGACAGTATACGAGAAACCGAAAGATCCCAGCTTTTGGGACAAAAATACACTATTTCATAAAAACTGCTGGGAAAATTGGAGGACAGTGTGGGAAAGATTAGGTTTAAATCAATACCTCACACCCTACACCAAGATAAATTCAAAATGGGTGATTGACTTGAACATAAAGAAGGAAACTATAAGAAAATTAGGCGAACACAGAATAGTATGCATGTCAGATCTTTGGGAAGGGAAAGATTTTAAAACCAAGCAAGACTTAGAGTCACAAAATGCAAAATAAATTTTTTAGAATACGTCAAATTTAAAAGTTTTTGTACAAATAAAACCAATGTAACTAAAATCAGAAGGAAAGCAACAAATTGGGAAGCAATCTTCATAAAACTTCTGACAAAGGTTTAATTACTCAAATTTACAAAGAGCTAAATCAATTGTACAAAAAAAGTCAAGCCATTCTCCAATTGATAAATGAGTAAGGGACATGAACAGGCAGTTCTCAGCCAAAGAAATCAAAACTATTAATAAGCACTTGAAAAAGTGCTCTACATCTCTTATAATCAGAGAGATGCAAATCAAAGCAACTCTGAGGTATCACCTCACACCTAGCAGATTGGCTAACGTGACAGCTATGGAAAGTAATGAATGCAGGAGGGGATGTGGCAAAGTAGGGACATTAATTCATTGCTGGTAGAGGTGTGAATTGATCTAACCATTCTGGAGGGCAATTTGGAACTATGCCCATAGGGCGATAAAAGACTGTCTGCCCTTTGATCCAGCCATAGCACTGCTGGGTCTGTACCCCAAAGAGATAATAAGGGGAAAAAAAACTTGTACAAGAATATTCATAGCTGCACTCTTTGTGGTGGCCAAAAATTGGAAAACGAGGGGATGCCCTTCAATTGGGGAGTGGCTGAACAAATTATGGTATATGTTGGTGATGGAATACTATTGTGCTAAAAGGAATAATAAAGTGGAGGAATTCCATGGAGTCTGGAACAACCTCCAGGAAGTAATGCAGAGTGAAAGGAGCAGAACCAGGAAATTTTTATACACAGAGACTGATACACTGTGGTACAATTGAACGTAATGGACTTCTCCATTAGGGACAATGCAATGTCCCTGAAAAATTTGCAGGGATCTAAATAACACTATCCACAAACAGAGGATAATCTGTGAGAGTAAAAACACCGAAGAAAAGCAACTGCTTAACTACAGGGGTGGAGGGGTTATGACTGAGGAGAGACTCTAAATGAACACTCTAGTGCAAATACCAACAACATGGAAACGGGTTTGAGTCAAGAACACATGTGATACCCAGTGGCATCATGCACCGGCTATGGGAGAGGTGGGGGGGGGGGGGGAAGGAGGAAAAGAAAATGATTTTTGTTTCCAGTGAATAATGTTTGGAAATGAAGAAATAAAATAATGTTAAAAAAAAACACCAAGGAAAAGCAACTGCTTGACTACAGGGTTTGAGGAGACATGATTGAGGAGAGACTCTAAATGAACACCCTAATGCAAATACCAACAACATGGAAATGGGTTCTAATCAAGGAAACATGTGATACTGGAATCGCATGTTGGCTATGGGAGGATTGGGGGAGGGGGGAGGAAAAGAAAATGATCTTTGATTTGAAGGAATAAAGTTTGAAAATGACCAAAAAAATAATGTTTAAAAGGAAATAAATAAATAAATAAAAATAAATATTCTTGTACATTTCTTTTTCCTTATTATCTCTTTGGTGTACAAACCCAGCAGTGCTATGGCTGGATCATAGGGCAGACAGTCTTTTATCTCCCTTTGGGCATAGTTCCAAATTGCCCTCCATAATTCTTGGATCAATTCACAACTACACCAGCAATGAATTAATGTCCCTATTTTGCCACATCCCCTCCAGCATTCATTAATTCCTGTTGCTGTCATGTTAGCCATTCTGCTAGGGGTAAGGTGATACCTCAGAGGTGTTTTGATTTGCATCTCTCTGATTATCATTGATTTAGAGCACTTTTTCATGTGCTTATTAATAGTTTTGATTTCTTTGGCTGAGAACTGCCTGTTCATGTCCCTTACCCATTTATCAATTGGAGAATGACTTGATTTTTTGTACAATAGATTTAGCTCTTTGACAAAGGTTTAATTACTTAAATTTATAGAGTTTTTTGTTATGAAGAATATTTCCCAATTTGTTGCTTCACTTCTAATTTTGGTTACACTCATTTTCTTTGTACAAAACCTTTTTAATTTAATGTATTCAAAATTGTTTATTTTACATTTTGAGACTGTTTCTATGTCTTGCTTGGTTTTAAAGTCTTTCCCTTCCCAAAGGTCTGACATGTATACTATTCTGTGTTCACCTAGTTTACTTATAGTTTCCTTCTTTATGTTCAGGTCATTCACCCATTCTGAGTTTATCTTGGTGTACTGTGTGAGGTATTGATCCAAAGCTAATCTCTCCCACACTGTCTTCCAGCTTTCCCAGCATTTTTTATCAAATAGTGGATTTTGTCCCAAAAGCTGGGGTTTTTGGGTTTCTCATAGACTGTCTTGATGAGGTCGCTTACCCCAAATCAATTCCATTGATCCTCCTTTCTGTCTCTTAGCCAGTACCAAATTGTTTTGATGACCGCTGCTTTATAATATAGTTTGAGATCTGGGACTGCACGGCCACCTTCCTTTGTATTTTTTTTTTTAAATTATTTCCCTGGGTATCCTTGATCCTTTGTTCTTCCAAATGAACTTTGTTATGTTTTTTTTTTTTATAATTCAGTGAAAAAATTATTTGAAAGTTTAATGAGTATAGCATTAAATTTATAGATAAATTTGGGCAGGATGGTAATTTTTATTATATTAGCTCATCCTACCCATGAACATTTAATGTTTTTCCAATTGCCCAGGTCTAGTTTTAGTTGTGTGGAGAGTGTTTTGTAGTTGTGTTCTTATAGTTCCTGTTTTTATCTCTGGAGATAAATTCCTAAGTATTGTGTTTTGTCTAAGGTCATTTTGCATGGAATTTCTCTTTCTAATTCTTGCTGCTGAGCTGTGTTGGAAATATATAGTAATGCTGATGACTTATGCGGGTTTATTTTGTATCTTGCAACTTTGCTAAAGTTGTTGAGTATTTCGATTAGCTTTTTGGTTGATTCTCTAGGATTTTTTAAGTAGACCATCATATCATCTGCAAAGAGTGATAACTTGGTCTCCTCCTTGCCTATTTTGATGCCTTCAATTTCTTTTTCTTCTCTAATTGCTACTGCTAGCGTTTCTAGTAGAATGTTAAAAATAGAGTTGATAATGGGCATCCTTGTTTCACTCCTGATCTTATTAGGAATGCATCTAGTTTAACCCTATTGTAGATGATGTTAGCTGATGGCTTTAGATACATACTGTCTATTGTTTTTCGGAAAGACCTTTCTATTCCCATGCTTTCTAGTGTTTTTAATAGGAATGGGTGTTGTATTTTATTAAAGGCTTTTTCTGTGTCTATTGAGATAATCATGTGATTTTTGTTAGTTTGCTTGTTGATATGGTCAATTATGTGGATGGTTTTCCTAATATTGAAGTAGCCCTGCATTCCTGGTATAAATCCTACTTGATCATAGTGAAGTCTTTTTGCTAGTATCCTGTTTAAGATTTTTGTGTCTATGTTCATTAGGGAGATTGGTCTATAGCTTTCTTTCTCTGTTTTTGACCTGCCTGCCTTTGGAATCAGTATCACGTTTGTGTCATCAAAGGAATTTGGTAGAACTCCCTCTTTGCTTATTATGTCAAATAGTTTGTATAGTATTGGGATTAGCTGCTTTTTGAATGTTTGATAGAATTCACTAGTGAATCCATCAGGCCCTGGGGATTTTTCTTAGCGAGTTCTTTGATGGCCTGTTGGATTTCTTTTTCTGATATGGTGTTATTTAATAATTCTATTCCTTCTTCTGTTAGTCTAGTCAATTTGTATTTTTGTAAGTATTCATCCATATCAACTAGATTGGTATATTTATTGCCATATAATTTGGGAAATAAATTTTTAATGATTGCCTTAGTTTCCTCTTCATTAGAGGTAAGATCCCCCCTTTTCATCTATGATACTGTTAATTTGCCTTTCTTCTTTCCTTTTTTTTAATTAGATTGAGCAGTACTTTGTCTGTTTTCTTTTTTTTCAAAGTGCCAGCTTCTTGTCTTATTTATTAGTTCAATAGTTCAATTTTATTAATTTCTCCCTTTATTTTTAGGATTTCTAATTTTGTTGGGTTTTAATTTGTTTTCTTTCAAGTTTTTTGATTTGCATGTCCCAATTAATTGATCTCTGTCCTCCCAAATTGGTTAATATATTCACTCAAGGATATGAGTTTTCTTCTGAATACTGCTTTGGCTGCATCTCATAAGATTGGAAAGGATGTCTACACATTGTCATTTTCTTCAATGAAATTATTAAGAAGAAAACTTTATTATGCAAATGATTTTTATATTAAACACATAATTTTCAGTTTTTCATTTTTTATTTTTTTAATTAGAAAAAATATTTTCCTCCTCTTCCACTGCATATTAATCGAAAACAAAAACAAAACCCTTTAAACAAATATACATTGTCAAAAAAATCCCCATTGTCCTTGTCCCTCCAAAATAACATCATAACATACACTTAAATTGCTCTGTCAGTCAAGCAAAAATATGATGTTGTTATAATTTCTAAATATTTTCTCATCAATGAGTTCACTGACATGCATGTTTTGAGGAAAGATATTAGTAATATGGAACACCTTTAGTTAATGTCCTTAGAGAGTTCACTGAAAATGCCAAAGTTGTTTAATTTTGAATAGAAAGGACTCTGAAGAAATTCTGTCTCCAGAATATCTGGAGATACACTAGTTGGCCATCATGCAGAAAAGGAATTAGACTTGTTCTATTTAATCCTGAAAGTGAGGACTAGGAGCAATTAAAGGAAATTACAAAGAATCTAATTTAGGATTCACATCAAGAAAAACCTGCTAAAAATTAGAGATATCACAAAGTGGAATGTTATCTCGAGCTGTAGCCATTTCTCTCCCACTGGATCTCTTCTATGAAAGGATGAACACTGATCAAGAATGTAAGAGAAGATGCTTCTATGGATATGGCTTGGACTAGATGATGACTGAGATATTTTCCAGCTCCAAAATTTTGTAATTCTCTGAATAATGATAGTATTTTCAATTATACAACAAAGCAATCTAGGTTATCTACAGTTCTAATTCCTGCTGAGTCTGTCCACGAGTTCCTGCAGCTTTGTCATTCACTCAAAGGCCATGACTGCTACAAAGTACAGTTTGCATTTAACTTTATGTCCAATTAACTTGGGGTTATGATTCTGGTCTGGAGGAGGCCATTGCATTAGCATATGAAAGCCTCAAATCACATTGGACAAGCTGTGAGCTGGTGGGGGACCAGACCAATGAGTCTAGGTCAGCTTGCTACAACATTAACTGCCCACAAGCATTTTTGGAGCAATGTTTTTCAAAATGACCCACAAAATAATCAGTGATATGATCACTTGAAATTTATTAATATATTTTATATGAAAGATCTATGATTTTATCAGTGTTTGGGGACCATATATTGTATGTACAAGTGCCAGTGTAGAAGCAATGTTCAGCAACATAGACTTAAGCCCTTCTTTTGGGTAGAAATAGGATTCAAATAGGAAGGAACGTTAGGCACCATCTAGTTTAATCTGCTCACATTACAGATAAGGAAATTGAGTCCAGAAAGATTAAAGAACTTGCACAAAATCATATAAATAGCAGGAGAGTCAGGATTAGAATTAAAAATCTCTGGATTTAGAACAAGGGTACTTTCCCCAGAATTCTACTCTCTTGTTTAATACAGCCCTCCTAGGAAGCTGTCTAAGGAATGGAGATTAGGGAATTCATTCCTGATCACACAGTTTTTAATGTCAGAGACAAGATAAGATTTTGATGCAGATTTCTTGACTATATTCTCCATTGACTACATTAAGCCACCTTTTTTCAGTGTTTATAATGACATTTGAAATATTTTCATTTGTTAAGAATTGATAATTTCTTTATTTAAAAAATAAATATTTTATCATGAAAATATAACACTGTCTTCTCCTATTAATTTTGGTGGAGTTTTCTTATGAGATATAGTAGACATCAGTAGTTCATGGCAATATCTTAAATGAGTCCATGAACCAATTTATTCAATACAATAGACACATAAAGGTAATGAGATGAAACTGGAAAACTAAATTAGAATTCATGGATTTGCCTCTAAGTTCTGCCATTTATGTCTTTTGTTTACTTGTCAAATTCCTTTAACCTCTATGTTCTCGGTGTATTCATCTGTAAAATGACAGTGTGATATTAGATTGTTGGTGAGTTTTCTTCTAGTTTTCATGATCATTCAGACCTCCAGAATTTGGCTTGAAGATTTTAATAATTGAATCAACTCTTTATGATTTAGAAATATGTTTCTTCCTTTTATTCCTTTGTAGTAAATCATCCTGTAATATGGGCAGTTAAGTGGATCAGTAGAGAGTCCTCTGTCCCCTGAATTGAAATCTGGGTTCATATACTTAACACTTTGTGAACCTGGGCAAGTTACTCAACTCTATTCATGTCACTTTCCCCATATGTAAAATGAGCTGGAGAAGGAAATGATAAAATATTTAATTATCTTTGCCAAGAAGAACCCAAATGGACTTCTACTTCCAGGAGCTAGGGTGTCAGGGGAAGGCTCCAAATTCAGCCAAATCATTCATAAAAATATGTGGGGAAAAAATAAAAAAAAACTTCTTAAGAAAGGAAAATAGGAGGGACCCAAATTCCTGTGATGAGACAGGAGAGTAACCTAGGAAATATGACATTCAGGTAGAGCAAACACCTTTCTAGCAGTATGACTTGTGGTCAGAGAGAATGAAGTAGCATCACAAGGGCCAGACCAGCCCACAAGAGGAAAGGAGAACCAGCAGCAGGGAAAGTGTAATCCAATTGTAATCCAAACCAGCTACAAGTATCCCCACAGCAAGTCAGCCAGGCTACCCTGTCAAAGTACACACTTTGGGACTAAAAGGCAACTAGGCCTACCAGAAACATCAGAGCACACTACATTAAAAGCTCACTACATTATAAACATTGCTCTAACTGGGGAGCAGAACAGAACTTCAATCTAAAGATATGGTAACAAAACAAACTCAAAACAAAGAAAAGATAAGAAAAACAAATCCTATTTAAAAAATGGGCAAAAGAAAAAAAAAAGAAAAAACTGACATTAGAATATCAGAAAATCATGTTAGTGACAGGGAAAATAAAAAAAAAAAACAAACTCAGAAGAGGACAACAATGCCAAAACAGAAATATGTGAAACCTCATAGGAAAGTATTAAAAGTTGTCAGACCTTAAAAAAAAAAAAAAACACCTTTGGGAGAACTTGAAAAGAAGTTTAAAAATCAAATAAGAGAAATGTTAGAAAGAGGCAATAGCTTGGGCAAAAGTCAATGAAGAAAACAACTTCTTAAAATCTAGAATGGGCCAAATGGAAATGGAAGCACAAAAATACACTGAAAGAAAATATTTTCCTCAAGAGAAAAACTGTCCAAATGGAAATAGAAATATAAATGATGAGACCTGCTTGACAAATTACTATAAATGAGAAAGCAGGGAGACATAGAAATATATATCAAGGAAACAAATCCTATGACATTATAGATCTATCAAAATACTGAAATTTACTTTAATTTAGGTTCAATATTTATAATTGAAAATCTGTTACCATAAAAAAGTACATTTCCCAGAAGTCCACTGACTTCCTGTCATTACTTACTTCCTGTAGACAGGGGATATTGAACAGTGACGTGGAGGGCCCTGACCCCTTTTACTTCCTGGTTCAAGCATGGTGGTGGTAAGCATGGGGATTTTGAATAGGAGATTATCCATGGGAATGTGTTTTTTTTTATTTTTGTATCCCTTTTATTCCTTTATTTCTATTGATCATTAATAAATCTCCTAAAATATATTTTATTATTGAGATTTAATTTTATTTTTTACATTTAATGATGTTAATTTTACATTTGTTAAGACTTTATGATGTTCAAAGAAATTTAATACCTTAATCTTCTTATCTTTGCATTATTCGTCTCCTAGCTGGTACTCTTTGCAGTACAACCCCTAAGAAAGACCATATATTGAAGTCCATGTTATCCTCTTATTTATGTCAAAATTTAGAGATTTCCATTATGTTAACTGTTCAATAAGAGAGCAATCTGTTAAAATAATTACAAGAGTTCTGATGACTAATAAAGGCTTCTTGAACTAACAGTTCAGAGGCATTTATATTTTATTTTTGAAATATATGAAACTTTATCCCTTTTTTTCTTGTAATAAGATGCATTACAAGTTGTTACCCTTCTTTCCTTTTTCCAAAATGAGCACTAAATTTGAACATCATCTGAATGAAACAATTCATCAAGTCTTCACTGGAATCCTCGGGTTGGCAAGTACCATTTATAAGTAACATTGTGTTACCTATAACCACTTAAAATAATAGCTGAGAACACAGTTCTTCCATACATGACAATTTTTCTTGAAATGTCTGCTCTAACACATCTTTGCATAAAACAAGAAATGTTCCATCATCTCCATTCACTTTCCTTTCAATTAATTTGCATTTTTCCTCCTGAAGTGTCTGTCACTTTCTTAATAACTTCTTTTACACAACTCTCCCATTATTCCTCTCACACTTGTTTCTCTTCTTGAACCTAGCAAAATATGGCTTGCCTTGAAGAACAAAGAGGAAGGACGAATTAGGAATTAGTACTAAAGATGGGACCTAACTCAGTAACTTTCAAATCCCCTGGGAACATCATTTTATGGTCTTTAATAGAATGATATTGCAAAGGCATATGATTCCAGCTGAATGTGCCAGCAGAGAGAGGCCAAAAGGCAGAATGCCCATTAAAGGGAAACAAAAGGGCATCTTGAGGATGTGATATCTTCTAGATAGGCTACCACAAAGGTAGAGGAGAGAATAAAGTAGTACTAGTGCAAGAAGGAATTCACTTAATAGGCACTCAAGGGATAGAATAAGGGAAGATTCCAAGTTATATTAACAATAAGATGGAGAATTCAACACATTATTTATTCACATTTTTTAATAAAAAACTGTTATTTTTAATAAATAGAACAATTAATACTCTTTTATTAAAGTAAAAAAGGCAAGAAGCCCAACAAAGTAAGAACCTTATGAATTATCTTCAGAGTTCACTAGTCAATATCCAACTTGACATAGAGTCAGCCACTGAGGACAGTTGATGGAGCACTGAACATGGTTTTTAAAAAGACCCGAGTTCAAATCTGTCCTCAGACACATTGCAGGCAACTGTGTGACCCTGGAAAAAGTAATTTGACTTCTGCCTGTCTAATTTTTATCTATAAAATTGGGATAATAAGAGCACCTCTTCCTACTCTGTAAAGATAAAATGATATCATATCCCTAGTATTTTGGAAACACTAAAGTTCTATGTAAATGCTAGTTTATTATTATTTTAATATCTCTTCTATACAACCAGCCTTCCACATTTCATCACAGTACCTAATATAACCCAACAGCTTGTGCTTTGGGATACACTTAGTGATTTCCCTCATGCCACCATCTCCTGGAACACACTACTTTTATGCTTCAAAAACTACCCTGTTGCAACAGGCAATAGATCTCAACTTTTCTCAGGACATCACTGAAGAAGGAATGGAATATACTTTGCCAGATGATCCCCTATATTAGGGATCCCAAGGTAACAGAAAGTCTCCTCCAAAAAACCCATGCTGTCCCTACCCCAAAATTATCAAACATGGTAGATACTGATTTAGCTTGGCCCTTAGAGTAAAATAAATGAAGGAACTGGAGTGAGTCCAGAAAATAGGATTGAATCATAGAACTGCATCTGGCTGAAACCATTACTGCCATCATAGAAGATACTTGGGCTAAGAATGGTTGTTGTTAAAATAGTGAATTTTTCAATTCATTTGGAGGCTGACAGCTTTTAACTCACTGTAAAATTTAGCAAAGTTAGAAAGTGATAGGTTAAATATAACCAAAAAAAAAAGAAACTAAAAGAAACTAAAAACTAAAACTACCTAAGACATGGGAGGAAGAAAATTCAGTTAAAAACAGAATGAGGGCAGTACACTATTAATTGCTTTTCTATTGTTATTAATTATTCTTGTTCATTAGTCTCTAACTAGATGGCAAATAGTCTCTAGGGATTTAAAGGCAATGACTCTGGAAGATAAAGTGAAGGTAACACCTTTATCCAATTCTGCCTCACTTAAAGCCAATTCAGGTATAACTCAAGACATCATCCTGCGAGGTCACTGGTCTCCTTTGAAAATGAAAATAACCACAACAAATAGTTTCTAAGAAAAATGTTCAAGTGCCGTAAATGTCTTCTCACTGTTGTTGCTCTGGGTTAAAACTGTGATCCTAGTTGTAGCTTCTTTAGAGAATGTATTGTTACTAAAGAAAACCAGACCATACTGATTACATTTATACTATTTGAGAGAAATGAAAAAAAAATATCTTATTAAGCTGTTGCTTTCAGGAGAAAGATTCCAGTTAATTTCCTTTCACCAAGGATACAAATAATAAAGTGAAAGACATTGGTTTAGAAATAGCCTTTGAAATAACATTTTCTGAGTAAAGGCATTTGTTCCATTAAACAAAAATATATTCAGGCATCAAGGTCACAACAAAGGAAAAATAATAACTTCACAAGGAAAAACTCGAATAAAGCATGGGAATCAATGTTGTACAAATTATCTTAAATATGAAATCTCACATCTTAACATTCATGGCCATGATTGTTTTTGTATTGTGATTGATGGAATTTTTGGCTCTAGTTTTATTCTATTAATATACTCTCTAACACAGAAACTATAAGTTGAAGACATTTACTGACCTTGGAGAATTTTTGATGACCACATATTAAACTTAACTCAAATATCCCCTTCAGAATTTGTAGTAAGTAAACAAGGAGAACAGTTCAAATCATCATCATCTGTAAAGAAGCCACCTGTGAGGGTCCATTGAAAATAATTCTAGAAGAGAAACTCTTGCCTTCAATTTTTTTCCCCCTCAAGCAGGATGTAGTTTAATAAAACTCTAGTTCCAAATCACATTGATTAGTAAAATAAAGTGTGGCTAGGGAGAAAGATTGACAAACTTGGGATCACACAATGTTGAATCCTGATTATGACTAATAATAATCTTCATACCATGAGTACTTCATGTAATCTCCTAATTTTTCAGGCAATTGAGTCTCTAAATGCCCAACCCCTTCAAAAATGCCAGAGGCTGTCCCACATTTTTAAAGCCACAGATGGGAGGAAAACAAAACAAAAAATCCAGAAAAATAGTTTATGGAGATACATGAATAATAGTAACAACATTCTTTTTTTCACATTTCCTTTAACTTTCATTACAATCTTATAACATTAATAGATCAAATATTAGTTGTCCATTTTATAGAAAGAGACTCAGATGAATAACACAGAAATAGGTTTTGAACAATGATGCATGTATAATCCAGTGGAACTACTTGTAGGATTCAGGAGGGGGAAGGAAAAAAGGGGGTTCATGAATCATATAACCATAGAAAAATATGGTTCAATAAAATAAAAAAGGGAAAAATGAGACTCAGAAGATAATGTGATTTAAGCAACATTATTTCGATCTGAGGACTAAGGTTCAGCTTTTTATTCTTTTTTAATTTCCTCCTATGAGCTCACTCTCTTCACCTCACTATGATGTAGTAGATCAGATCACAAATATGATGAATTATATTATTTCATTTTACCATCAAAACATCTATACAATTCCACTGCCATATTTGATTCTGAATGTAGGCAATCTCTGAAATAAGAACTTCTAAATATATGCAAAATACATTTCTGTGTGTGAATAATTGAAAAAATGAGAAATCACAATTCAATGAAATTCAGAAATTTCAGGAAAACATAAATAGTATAATATAGGATTTGTATCTATAAAGAACCATAAAGGTCACTCAATATTATTTTCTCATTTCATGGAAGAGAAAACTTAGGTTAAAAGTGGTGTAAGGACTTTCCAGGGGTCATTGATTTTTGTGGAATATTTCTTTTAAAATATATTATTTTTTAGTCATAACACTTCTCAAATAAAATATTCTATCTCTGATTAATTTTTATTTTCCATGTCACCAATTAGTTTAGGTAAGAGCACCATATACTCAATGACAGACAACATAATTCAGTGGTTATTAAGTAGTCACCACATCAGACTTTATATCTATCCCTTACCTCTGTATTTTATTCTATACAAAATTCTGATGGCATCATATCCAAACTCAAATTATTTTTATTATTAATAATAACAATAATTATGAGCTTAGCATTTAACTAGCGCTTGAATTTTTCGAAAAACATTACAAATAATATCTCATTTTATTCTCACAACAATTTTAGGAGTTAGGGGTATTATTATCCCCATTTTACAAATGAAGGAACTGAGGAGATAAAGGCTAAGTCACCAGTCCAGGGTGACAACTAGTAAGCATCCAAGGCTGAAATTAAATTTAGGTCTTACTGACTCCAAGTACAAACATTCATTCCTTTTTCCATCTAGCTTATCTTGTTAGGAAGGGTAGACAGAAAAGATCTTGAAAATATTCTCACTAAATAAGGGAAATTTAGGTTTAATTGTTTAAAAAATAAAATGTGATCTAGAAAATTCCTTAATTCAGACCTTATAAAACAGTAACTACTTTTTTTCTTTCACCTCCTTTTTTCAGTTCTTCCTTCCCCATTTCTTTCCTTCTTCTCCTGGCTCCTTTCTACGTTCTATCTCCCTTCCTCTTTCCCTTTCTTCCTTTTCTAATTCCTTCATTCCCACACACTTCTTTTCCTCCCTTCCTTTTTCCTTACTTCACTTCCCCCTCTCTCCTTCCCTCTCTTCCTCTTTCATTGCCCCTCTCCCTCTTTCATTCCTCCCTTCCTTCCTCCCTTCCTTCCTCCCTTCCTTCCTCCCTTCCTTCCTTCCTTCCTTCCTTCCTTCCTTCCTTCCTTCCTTCCTTCCTTCCTTCCTTCCTTCTTTCTTTCTTCCCCTTTCCTTCCTTTCTTACTTCCTTCTTTCTTACTTCCTTTATTCTTTCCTTCCTTCCCTTTAAATTATAGGCTACAAATTAAGGATTAAAGAAAACATATTTAGCTAGATATTATTTTATTTTGTCCATCATTTATATGTGTAGATCACTGACCTGAAAGGTACTTGATAAATCAAAGTTGATAAACTTAAGTGTTATGAAATAGAGGTAGCTGACTATGGTCTTATTTTAGTTGTTGTTTAGTTGAAACAATTATGTCCAACTCTTTATGACCCCAAGGACCACACTATTCATTTCATTTTCTTGGCAAAGATACTTAAGTGGTTCACCATTTTTTTCTCCAGTGGATCAGAGCAAATGGAGTTTAAATGACTTGCCCAGGATTATACAATTAGTAAGTAAGTGACTGAGGCTGGATTTCAGCTTAGGTTTTCCTGACTTTGGGTCCACTGTTCTAGCCATTGAGTCATTTATCTGTCTCTTGCATTATGAGCTAATTATTAGGTATAGAAATGGGATTTTTTGCTTCTATCCTTTTTTAAATTTAACCAAACAATTTATCTCTTTCTTCTACATATTTTGCCATTCTATATAATTAGTTATTCATCCTAGCAATGTAACATGCTCCAGAGTAGAGTAAACATATTGTGGAAAGGAAATTAGACTGACAGTTTGTGGGGGAAGGGGCCAACTGGGAGTGGCAGTTGGGTCTTGTGACTAGCACTTCCTTCCTGCCGGGGAGTGGCATACCCCATACAAACCTCCCATTATCCCCCTGTTTTCCAATTCCCATTTCCTTTCCCAATAAATATTACAATATCCAGTAAATCTCTTATGGTCGATAGTTGTTAATTTTGGGTTTTCTACTTCTTATAAATGTATTTGTATTTTTTGGAAATACTTTCAGCCAAAATTATATTCAGTTCTAAACTATGATCATCTCCACATATCATACCATAGGTTTCCAACTTTTGGGCAATTGACAATGTAGCCTGTAAAATTTACAAATACAAGTTGAAGCAGACTAAAACATAATTGGCTAATGTTAAACAAAATATACAGTTCAATAAAGATAATTTTATTTTGTGGAGTTCTAAGCTAATATTTCATCTTCAGAGATCTGTTTCTATTCTATTATGTAACTAGTAGCTTACACTTCAAGAGACAAATTAACATGTAGACACCCCTTTGCCCATTGTATGCATGTTGTTTGCATGAACAATAAATAATATATTGTTGTTCTTATTGCTTAATTTGGAATGATCAGAATCCCTTGTAGATGCTACAGGAAGTTCAAAGATGTTAAAAACTAAGAAAAGGGTAAAATATTTGGCTCAAATGAAAAATGCATATTTTAATACCCAGTAAGAAGAGAACAACATCCTTAAGAATCTCATGTAGAACAGTTTTATAGCAGAGCAGTAGAGAAAAGAACAAGTTTATAAAGGGTAGAAAAGCGAGTAGATAGTAAGGAATTGAAGGCAACAAATACAGAATACTATTTCTAAAATGAAAAAAGTCAGGGTTAAGAGAGAAACAGAATGGCAGCTTGCAGGTTCTGAGGACAGGGGGAACATGAGAAATGTGTGTGTGCATGTGTATATATGTGCTTGCATGTGTTTTTTATTCTCAATGATAGGTGAGACTAGAGTATGCTTGTAAGCCCAGGGGATCAAGCATATCAAAAAAGAGGAACCGAAGATAAAATAATTGAAATGATTGATGGAATAAGGTCACAGAATAGATGGAATGTTAGTTGAGTGTCTAAAGTAGAGAGGTTAGACATCAAATTTCTCTAAGATCAGAGGGAAAGGTGCTCTAATAAAAGAGGAAATAGAAATATTTATTGGGAGATGAGGACAGGATACACAAAGGAGAGTAGAAAAAATGAATTTGTCATGATACAAAACCTCAGTCTTCTCAGTAAACTAGATGGTAAATTTATCTGGGGGCAGTGAGGAATGGAGTAGAAATGAGGGACAGAAGCCTTAAGGAAGCAAGAGAACATTAAAAATAACTGCCCTGGGAAAAACAATAGAGAAGTCAAGGACTTTCAGGAAGCAGCCTTCTTCTGCTAAGATAACAGAGATTTGCTGTGTATTTCATCAATAATAGTTTTTAACTTTCCTTTAATAAACACTATTCTTCAGATTAGTAGCAGGATAAATGAATTCCAAAGTTGAGTTTCATAGGAAAAAAGAGTAAGAGGACAGAATCAAGAAGATCAAATAAAAGCCATCCATTTTTAAGTGTCTAACTAAAGGGTTAGTAATGGCTAACAAAAGATACTAGTTTCTGGAGGGAGAGAAGTGAAGCTAAATTAGTGGTGATGGTTTGAGAGAATAATATTTAATTGAGGGACTAGAGGGTGAAGAACAAATTTCAAAAGAGCAAGATGAACTTGAAAAATAGGGGTAAAAACATGAAATTATAATTAGGGAAGGGGATTTCATGTGATATTGAGGTCCAAGATGTGGTCATTTCTGTTAACAGAGTGAAGCTAAAGATGTTGATTTCACAAGAGTCGTGTCAAATATATGGGTCATTCACTCTAATGTTGATATTACCAAATATGATACCAGTGATTTGGTGATAGAAGAAAAATGTGACTCATTTTTAAGATCATTGAGGAAAAAAAGTATACTATAAGTCAATAGATGACACAAACAATATTTTATTAGGTTGACAAAATCTAATATTGCCCTGCAAGATTGTTTTTTTTTTTCAGCCTGAAACTCTAATTATTAGTGTTAATAGTCCCTAATATAGAAATCAGGTACTAATGTGTGTATGTTTTTGTGTGTATATTTCCTCTCAGTAAAAGGTGAAACTAGAGCATGTTTGTTAGTAAAGAGAAAGAAGCCTATGGAGAAGGAAGAATTGAAGGTGAAGGGAAGTTAAAATGATGGAAGAAGGTCATGGTATAGACAGAAGAGTTAGTTGAGTGAGAAAGATCATTAATTCATCATTAACTGAGACTAAGCTAATTTTCCAAGTCACTGAGATGTTAAGTGATCTATCCATGGCCATGTAAGTAGTACATATCAGAGGCCAGACTTAGAACTAGATCATTCTTCTTCCATGGTCAATGGGTCACTACTGTACCAGGATGTCTTTTACCTTAAAAATTATAGAATAAAAAAGCAAGAGGGAAAGTTATGTAACTCTAGTGAAAAAATATTCAGACATCAGAATTTTGTTTCTGCTAAATAAAAAAGAATACCTGTCAATTATATTTAAATTTCTCTTAGAATGCTGAAGAAATAATAAAGTAAACATAATTAATTTAAATCTTCCCAAAGTATATCTCATAGTTTAAAATTATGTAACACTTTCATATTTATTTACAAAAAAATTCTTAATGTAGTTTAAACTTATTATTATCCATATTTAACTGATAGATTTAGGATTTTTAAAAATTTTGTTTTATAACTAGCAACATGAAGCCAATCCTGTCTATCTTTACTGAACAAGTCTTAATGGAGACTCCAGGTTGTCATTGGGATTGCATTAAAGAAAAAATTGTTTAGCCATTTAGAACCCTGGACTTAGAGTCAGAAAGACTTTGGTTCATATCTGGCCTCAGACACTTTCCTACTTCTGTGACCCTGGATAATCAATCACTTAACTTTTGCTTGCCTGACAAAACACTCCATTGGATCAACTGGAGAAGGAGATAGCAAACCATTCCACTATCTTTGCAAAGAAAACACCGTGGCTAGCTATGGTACATGGTGTCATGAAGACATGACTAAAATGACTAACCAAAAATAACTTCTTTACCAGAATCATCTTTTTCTTGCAAGTCAATTGACTATTCTATGGACTTCATCACTTTTTTTCTCTAGAGACAGATGACGTTTCTTTTCTTTTCTTTTTTTTTTTTTGTTATGAGTCCCTGGGATTGTCTTGAATGATTCAATTGCTGAAAATAACTGGGTCATTCACTCATTCATTATGGGTTCATAAAATATGGCAGCTACCATGTACAAAATTCTCTGGTTCTGCTCATTTCACCTTGTATTGGTTCATTTAAATCTTTCAAAGTTTTTTTTTTTTCTGAAATCATCTTCCTTGTCATATCTTATTCATATTCACAACCATTTTCAATTACAATCTTGTCCCACATATCCCAATGATGGATATCTCCTTAATCTCCAATTCTTTGTCACCATGAAAAGACCCAACTAAATATAAAGGAAAAAATGGTTATTTTAGGTGTGTGTAGGGAGGTATTGAGAGCTGGTTCATCCACCATGAATTCATTGTGAGTAAAGTGTGATTCCACTGATTAGTCTATTGTGATCTGAGTTCAATAATCTAAACATTCACAATTTTAATGATGTAAGTCTTTTATTACAGTTGTAACCAATTTTTTGTCAATAAACATCTCAAATCATAGGTAGACTGGTCATTTAATGGCATGGTATGACAGCTTTAGAACAAGAAGAGATTTTAGAAGTCATGTAGTTTAATCTCATAATTTTCCTGCAAATTTCATGCAAATGTCTTCTGTATTCTTTGATTTTTATGATAGCCATTTGCATGAAATGTGATATCACTAATTTTTCTTCAACAAATTTACTATGATTAAAACAGAAATCACATATAAAATGGTCTGTCTATGATAATAATAGGCAATATACTGTGGGATAATATTTGTTTTCAAAGATATTATTTTTATTATTATTATAATTTTTCATGGTGTCCCAAGTGCAATTAAGAAAGATGAGGAGTCAAGTAATAATCAACTAGGTACATTTCTGTAAATAAGAGATAGCTGAGATTTTGTGAAATCTCACCAAGGTGTCCAACTAGCATTGAGCAGGATTCATTTAGAATTTTTATTGGAACAGAAAGTACACATTATAAGTTATATTATCAAGCTTAAAAAGGATTGTATTCATTCTCTGAATCCTCATCTTCATCATTTGGTATCTCTTGTTTCATTTAAAACTTACCTCAGGCACTACTTTCTACATGACGTTTTTCTTTTTCTTTTTTTGTGACCTACCAGCTGCTTGGGTTCTTCCTCCTCATACTACCATATGTTCTTTTAGTTTATATTCTCTATGTATTCATATAAGCACAAAGCAATTCATCTGTAAACTATTTGAGGGCAATAATTGTTTAAAATTTGCATTTTGTCCCCAGTAGTTAGCACAGCACTTGGCACCTGCTAAGTATTCAAGAATTCTTTTTGATGAATGAATTGTTAAATTAGAAGATTAAGAGATCAGTGTCTTTTTGTAGACCAAAGGCATTACATAGTGATCATCATTCCTTGTGACATAAAATCTTCTGGACATCAGTTAATTTAAATTCTTAACACTCCAGTAAACTGATAGAGTCAAGGAGATGAGTTCATCTTAAATGTACAGTGAGTATACAGTGAGAAATAGGTCATCTGCCTAGCCATAGAAAAAATGAAAAGAGAAACGCAATGGAAGTCTGATATTGTTAACATGTAATTTTTGTACCAATTTCACCATTTCAAAGATTGTTATCTAAGTGCCCAAGATTACCTGTAAAATTTAAATACATTCATTGAAATACATAAGGGGACTTTTGAAAGAATATATCTTAGAATCCTTATATCTAAACATATTCTAAATAAGAAAAGGATCATACAATTTCAAAGTGGGGATATTAAATTTATACAAATGGCATGATGAAGTAATATGTAATTAATGGCAAAGAACTATCATAAACATCTATAAAAAAGCTTGATGAGAGAAATGTAATTTTCAACACTGAGTATTAGGGATGGACTTAAGGAAGTGACACCACGTTAGTCTTTGAGGGAAAATAAAGGTATCAAGAGGTATATATAAGAGAGGTTACATTCAAGACATGGTGTACATTATATTTAAATGTATGGAGCTGAGAGAAGACAGGATGAGATCAGGAAAGAGATGACAATCCAATTTGGTTGAATGGTTGAGCTCATGTCTGCCAGTCAACAAGTATTTATTAAGCTTATTTATTATTTATGAAGGAGTGGATTCCCATTGAGATGATGTGTCAGTGTCAGATTGTTGTTAAATAAGGATATTGACTAAAGCAGTCTTGCCTGTATTTCATACAATATGTTAATTACTAAATTATTTGAAAACATGGAAAATACTTTTCCATGCTTTTGTCACTCTTTTTTTCTTCCTCCTCACTTCAATGAGGATACACATTATCAACTGTTATCCTCTCTCTATTTCAAATAAATTTTTTTCTTCTGAATGTATTTGACTGACATTTTACTAAGCACTTACTATGTGCCAATCATTCTGTAAACTGCAGGAAATATACAGAAAGACAAAAAATTTTTAAAAATGAAAACATTCCTTTCAAAGGCTGGATATTTTAATGAATGAAAGAATATATACAAAGCCATGTAGGAACAAAATATATTGCATATCTTTTATAAACAAAACAATTTGGATGTTGTTGCAAAGCAGAAGCACTACATTTAAGAAGGACTAGGAAGACCTTCTTAAGAAGTTCAAACTTTAACAGAAGTTTGATGGAAACAATGGAAACTAGGAGATAGAGATGAGGAGGGGGCATCTTTAGGCCTTTGTAAACTTGATGAAAATATTTCAAATCAGAAGTATGACTTTCCATTGTTCCATTTCTCTATTCTAGTCATCACTGTCATCCCACCAAAACTTGAAAATAATACTGGTCATATTTATTTCTTTGCATTATAATTCAAGTTTATATTATTCACTATATGATTATAGTTAAAACATATAATGATGCAGAGAGACATCCAGTTTATTTTAAAAATATATCAAAGAAGATGATAATCTCTACTTACTCTACTGGAATCATACCATGTCTGGCATATTGTAGTGAGTCTATGGCACTGTATTTTAGTAATGACAATAATGATCTAGATTGTCTTCATTGGAAGCTAACTATGATTTTGAAGTAATGAAGATCAAGATATTTAAGGAATGCTTAAAGAAATGAGATTTTGACTAAAATATGTTTAAGAGAGGTCTTGATATCTCTCTTCAAGTATTTGGACTGTGATTTAAAATAGGTACTCAAATTTTCTGGTTAATGAAGAAAACAAAATTAGTAGTAATAGGTCAAAATTGCATAGGCAGAAAGTTTGAAGTGAATAAAAAATTCCCAACAATTAGAGCTACCCATAAGAGGAATTGGCTATTATGTGAAGCAATATCAGGATACATAAATACATGACTACTTGTCAAAAATGGTGTACTATAAAGAATATTTCTCTAAAAAGGTCCAATTTCTCAAATTTATAAAGAACTAAGACAAATTTATAAGAATGCAAGTCATTCCTTAATTTGCAATGATTAAAATACATGAACAAGCAGTTTTCATATGAAGAAGTCAAAGCTATCAATAACTGTATGAAAGCATGTTTTAAATGATTCTGGGTTAGAGAGATGCAAATTAAAATTATTCTGAGGCACCACCTCACTCTTATCAGCTGGACCAATGTGACAGAAAAAAGTAATAGATATTGGAGGAGATGTGGCAAAATCAGGGTACTTATACATTGTTGCTAGAGTTGTAAACTAATCCAACCATTCTGGAGAATGATTAGAAATTATGCCCAAATGGGCTATAAAACTATACATACATTTTGATGCCATAATACCACTACCAGGACTGTATACTAAGGAGAGCAATAACAAAGAGGGGAAGTATTCATGAAAATATTTTATAGCACCTCTTTTTGTAGTGGTAAAAAAATGGAAAATAAGGGGATGACTATCAACTGGGGAATAACTGAGCAAATTTTGATATGATGATATATATGGAACATATGATAGTGATGGAATACTATAGTGCTATAAGAAATGATGAATAGGATGATTTCAGAAAGAGCTGGGGAGACCTACATGAACTGATTGTGAATCTTAAAAATTCTCAGACCCTACTTCAGAACACTTGGTTAAGACCATTCCCCATTTTAAACAATGAAGGGACTTAGTCAGGAATGTGAGAACTCTAACATTACTCCACCCACACTTAAGCATACTTTAGGGGAAGATAAAGTTGTAAACTCTTTACTGAACAATGAAAAAGTACTTAACCCATACATATAGTGAAGCAAAAGCCTTAAGATAAGTCTATTTTTAGAAAGGTGCTAAGTACCTATGAAGGTCAGGCAACTTGCTAACTAGGAAGGGACAAGCTCAACAAAAGAGGTGTGAGGTTTTATTCTATTCAGGTGTGAATTAAGATTGGTCAGTCCCGCAAAAACGTCTACTGTAATTGGTACATGTGAGAACTTAGGGGAGGTGACATAGGAGAAAATTCTCTTTAAAAGGAGGTCAGAAGCTGAGAGTAAGGAACTCTCTCTGGGACTCTCTAGGAGACCTCTCTCTGAAGAGGAGCAGCTTGCCAAAGCTGAATTGAAGGATTCGATGGCTGAACTTAGTTGAGCTTCCTATGCTATACTGGAGGGTCTCTCTGAACACTAGAATCTTGCTTGGGACAAATCTTGTGGTGAGTGGATTGAAGACTGACTGAACTCTTTCTTAGGGCATTAAGCCTAGGCTGGCCTAGGCTGGTCTACCCCTTTCTCATTATTTCCTCTTACTCTCTCTCTCCCTTTCATTTATTCCTTAATTTGTATTAATTAAAATCTCTATAAAACCCAGCTGACTTGGGTATATTTAATATTTGGGAAATTTCCCTGGTGACCACTTTTTATTTGATTAAACTCAAGATGCTGTCTTGAAACCATATTTCTGTGGTCACAATTTAAGTCAACCACTCTTTTATCTGTCACAGTTTATGCCAAACACTATTTTAATTGTAACATGATTCAGAGTGAAATAAGCAGAACCAGGAGAACATACAGTAACACCAATATTGTATGATTATTAATGGTGAAAAACTTAACTATTCTCAGCAATAGCGTGATCTGGGACAATGATAAAGAAGCCTACCCACCTCAGGGGAAATAACTATGAGAGTTCAAATGCATATCAAAATATATTCTTTTTCACATTAGTTTATTTATGTTTTTATTTTGGGGTTTGGGGTTTTATATGAATATCTTCTGATAACAATAACTAATATGGAAGGATGTTTTTGCATCATAATGCATGCAAATTGGTTAGCATCTCTGAGAAGGGAGGAGGTTAGGAAGGAAAGAAGACAACTTGGATTTTATAAGGTCAGAAATGATTGTTGAAAATTAATATTACATGTAATGGGTAAAACAAAATATATTGTAAAATTAATTTTTTTGGTTTTCTTCCGTGTTTCTATTCCCACAGGTTTTCCTCTGAATGTGGATAGTGTTTTTTTCTGAGTTGTTCAGGATCACTGCATTGCCACTAATGGCAATTTTACATTTCATTGTTCCACAGTGTATCTATCATCATTCTTTGTGTACAATGTTGTTTTTTTTTTTCTTGCCTGGCTTTGGAATCAGTACCATATTTGTGTCATGAAAGGAATTTGGTAGAAATCCTTCTTTGCTTATTCTGTCAAATAGATTGTATAATATTGGGATTGGTTGTTCTTTGAATGTTTGATAGAATTCATTTGTGAATCCATTTCGTCCTGAGGATATTTTTTAGGAAGTCCTTTGATAATTTCTTCAAATTCTTTTCCTGATGCAGGATTATTTAAATATTCTATTTCTTCCTCCGTTGATCTAGGCAACTTATATTTTTGTAAATAGTCATCTATATCACCTAGATTGCTATATTTATTGCCAAATAATTAGGCATAATCATTTTTAATGATATTGCCTTAACTTCCTCTTCATTAGAGGTGAGGTCTCCCTTTTCATCTTGGATACTGTCAATTTGGTTTTTTCTTCTCTTTTTTAAATTAGACTTACCAGTACTTTGTCTATTTTATTTGTTTATTCAAAGTACCAGCTTCTAGTCTTGTTCATTAAGTCAATAGTTCTTTGAATTTCAATTTTATTAATTTCTCCTTTGATTTTTAGGATCTCTAATTTAGTCTTCATCTGAAGATTTTTTTTCACTTTCTAGGATTTTAATTTGCATGCTGTGAACCTTAAAAATTCTCAGACCCTACTTCATAAGGTTAGGATTGTGAACCTTAAAAATTCCAAGACCCTACTTCATAAGATTTGGTTAAGACCATTCCCCATTTGGTCAGTGAAGGTACTTGATCAGGAATGTGAGAACTCTACTTCACCATACTTAAGCATGCCTTAGGGGAAGATAAAGTTGTAAACTCTTTGCTGAACAATGAAAGTACTTAAACCCATACTTATAATAAGGCAAACAGTTCTTAAACTGTGCCTGTTTTTAGGACTAATACAAAAAGGTGCTAAGTACCTATAAAGGTCAGGCAACTTGTGAACTTGCAAGGAGCAAAGAGGTGAGAACTTACTCAGAGATTCTAGTCTACTCAGGTGTGAATTACTCAAAAGATGAGTCTTCTTAGGTGTGAACTAAGAATGGTCTGTCCTTTGAAAAACTTCTACTGTGATTGGTAGATGGGAGAACTTAGGGGAGGTGACAGGAAAAAAATTCCCTTTATAAGATGAAAATCTGACAGTCTCTTGAGGACAGTCTTTTAGGACAGTCTCTTAAAGACAGTCTGAGGGAGGCTAACTCTGGCTGGAACTCCGTCTGAAGAGAATCTGTCCCTCTGAATCCTTGCTTGGACAAATCTTGTGGTGAGTTATTAAGGACTGGCTGATCTTTCTCTTAAGGCTTAGGCCTGGGTTGGCCAGGGCTGCCCTGGGCTGGCCTGTGCTTTTCTCATTATTTCCTTTTTTCTCTCTCTCTCTCTTTTTCTTTAATTCCTCATTGTATTAAAATCTCTATAAAACCCAGTTGACTTGGGTATATTTCATAATTGGGAATATTTCCCATAATTGGGAATATTACCTTATATATTGATTTAAAAACAAGACACTGTAGTGAAAACATATTTTCTGCAGTCACAATTTACTCATCCACTCTTTTATCGGCCACAGTTTATGACAACCAACTATTTTAATTATTACAATGCCCAATTCATTGACCTCTGCCCTCCCTAGTTTGTTAATATATGAATTCAAGGATATAAATTTTCCCCTGAGTATTACTTTGGCTACATACCATAGCTTTTGAAAGGATGTCTCATCATTGTCATTTTCTTCAATGAAATTAGTAATTGTTTCTATGATTTGTTATTTAACTGATTTTGGAAAATCATATTGATTAATTTCTAATTAATATTTTATTTGCCTCTCCATGTATCCTCACTAATTACTATTTTCATTGCACTGTGGTCTGAGAAGGTTGCATTTATTATTTCTGCTCTTTTGCACTTGTTTGCAATGTTTTTATGCCCTTGTACATGGTCAATCTTTGTGAATGTACCATGTGCTACTGAAAAGAATATGTATGCCTTTTTGTCCTTATTTATTTTTCTCCACATATCTATTAACTAATTTTTCTAAGATTTCATTCACTTCTTTTACCTTTTTCTTATTTATTTTTGGTTTGATTTATCTAGTTCTGATAGAGGAAGGTTCAGGTCTTCCATTACAATAGTTTTTCCTGTCTATTGCATCCTTGAGCTCCACTAGTTTCTCCTTTAGAAATTTGGATGCTATGCCATTTGGTGCAATGTTGAGTACTAATATTTCCTCACTGTCTAAACTGCCATTTATCAGGATATAATTACCTTCCCTATCTCTTTTGACTAGGTCTCTTTTTACTTTGGCTTTGTTAGATATCATGATTGTGACTCCTGCCTTCTTTTTCTCAGTTGATGCCCAATAGATTTGGCTCCATCCACTTATTCTTACCCTATGTGTGTTTCTTGTAGACAGTCTATGGTAGGGTTTTGGTGTCTAATCCACTTGCTATTTGCTTGCATTTTACGGGTGAGTTTATTCCATTCACATTCAGAGTTATGATTACCAGCTGTGTATTTCCCAGCATTTTGATTTCCACTCCTAATCATGCTCTTTCTTCTTTCACTATTTTGTTCTACACCAGTGTTTTGTTTTTAATTACTCCCCCTAATTCCCACCCTTATTTTACTTACATTTCTACTCCCCCTCCTTTCTTATTCTATTCCTATTTTCTTTACAGTATTTCTAAACTACCCCCACCCACTCCCTCCCTTATTTTGCTTCCCTCCCCACCAGTCCATTTGTTACTCTTCTATTTCCCTATAGGGCTCAAATCAATTCTCTGCCCAAATGTATTTGATTGTTCTTTCTTCTTTGAGTCAATTTCAATGCATCTAAAAACTGAGTATTTCCTATCTCCAACCTCTTTACTCTTCCAGTATATTGATGTTCTCCCCACTCCTGCCATGAGCTTCTTTGTGAAATATAAATTTACCTCATTTCCCATTGTGCTTAGTATTGCCTTCTTTTTCCTCTAGTTATATGTATGTATCTGTCATATATAGAGATATAGAGATATATAGATATATATCTATATTTATGCATACGTAAATCTATAAACATATTTTGTCTTGGCATTTCATCCTATACTGTTTGTCCCTGTTCTCTCTAAATATAATTATTCTAGCTACCCAGATGATAATAACAATTTTTAAGAGTTACCAATATACTCTTTTCTAACAGGGATGCATACCATTTTAACTTATTGGGTCCATTAAAAAAGTGTGTGTGTGTGTGTGTGTGTGTGTGTGTGTGTGTGTGTTTCTTCTTTTTGTTTTACCCCCCTTTCTTAATTACCATTTGATGACTCCCTTGAGTTCTGTGTTAGGGTGTCAGATTTTCTGTTTAAGTCTGGTCTTTTCTTCACAAATGCTTGGAATTCTTCTATTTTATTAAATGACCACACTTTCCCCTGTAAGAATATAGTCAGTTTTACTGGGTAGTTGATTCTTGGTTGTAGACCTAGTACCCTTGCTTTCTGGAATATCATATTCCATGCCTTTTGGTCCTTCAGTATAGGTGCAGACAGATCCTATGTTATTCTCATTGTAGTTCCATGGTATCTGAATGACTTCTTAGCAGCTTGTAATATTTTTTCCTTGGTCTGGTAGTTCATGAATTTGGCTATAACATTCCGATCTGTGAATTCTTTAAATCTTCACTTTTCCCACTTGTTCTAGAATGTCAGGGCAGCTTTCTTGGATAATTTCCTGTAGGGTGATATCCAGGCATTTTCTTTTGTCATGGTCTTCTGGTAGACCAATGATTCTTAAATTGTCTCTCCTAGCCCGATTTTCTATATCTTCTGTTTTGTGAATGAGGTGTTTCATATTTTCCTCAATTTTTTCTTTCTTTTGATTTTGTTATGTAGTTTCCTCCTGCCTAGTGAAGTCACTTGCTTCTAATTGTTGTATTCTGGTTTTTAATGACTGAATTTTATCCCTGGATTTTTGGTCATCCTTCTCCTTTTGGTCTGATTTTCTTTGGAGGTCATCATTCATATTCTTTGCCTCATCTTTCATCTCCTTTGCCTCATTTTCAAACTGATTAATTTTGGCTTTCAAGACACTATTTTCTTGTTTTAGTTCAAGTTGCTCTGTTTTCAGTTGACTTATCTTGCTTTTTAAGTTCTTTTCACAGTTGTCTTCAGTCTCTCTTAATTGTGTTTTTAATTGTATTTTGAGTTCTTCCAAAGCCTGTGTCCAATTTGCTGAAGTTTCTGTGCTTTTTTCTTGGTGTTACTTGATCCTCCTCTGTTACATTTGCTCTTTGTTCATTGCCTGGATATAAGCTGTTGATTGTCATTTCTTTTTTTCTTTTTCTGTTGTTTGATCATATATGCCCCTTATTTCCCCCCTGTATTTGCCTATAGTCTTGTTCCTCTCATTGCTGGATCTGTGAATTTGGGCTTTTCTGTCAACCTTCATCCTGGGAGTTTAGCAAGGCTCTCAGAGCCGTCTGTGGGGGAGGGGTGTTGGAGCTTGAGCTTCCCTGCCTTCTGAAGGCTTGATAAGCTTAAGGAGTTGACCTTGCAGAATTGGATGTGCCCTGAGGCCAAAACCTTGGGAAGGGGGGTGGAGATGTAAAGATTAAAATTTAGGAATATGGGGAGACTGAGGCAGGTAGAAATTAGTTTCTCTCTGCAAGGAGTATTATATTTTTAGAGGTTTATTAAAGGTTAAAGATTAAAGAATATACAAGTAAGAAACATGTGCCTAGGCCAGAGGCCTAGACAAAATAACCTCACATCATGCGAGAGACGCGTCTGCTCCAAAATGGAAGTCCAAAAGAGAAGACCAAAAACCTTTGCCACCAGCTTAAATCCTTCCTCAATCTCGGCCCACCTCAGAATTCCCGTGAGATTACAAAGCATTTTGGGGAACTGGAGCAAAGGTTTGTGGGGATTGTAGTCCTGTATTCGAGTCTATTTTTTACAGAGAATATGTAGTGTTTCTGTTGCAATTGGGTTGCCTTCTCCCCCAGCTGCCTCCCTGCTGCCTGTGTTCAAAGCCCTGGTTCTGGCACAGCTTTGCCCACAAGATACTCCCTGTAGACTAGCACCCTTGCCTGCTCAGAGATTCCAGCCACTGCTGAAGCCTCAGTACTGTGGGTGAGGGAGGGGTACTGGTACCATCCTTCTTCCTTCCCCTTAAACCTGAGTGTGCTCAAATTCTGGCTTTTTGGGGTGATACCTTCTATGTTGAGCCCAACTCAAGGGTTCCTTAGCTCTGTCTTGTTGTTAGATTTGGTTTTCAGTCCTCTAGGAGCATTTTGTTTTTAATTGGTGAGGAAGGGTTTTCAGAGGTCTGAACTTTCGCTGCCTCTACACCTCCATTTTGAATCTTCCTCCTTCTGACTCTATCTTTTGATTCAGTTCTAAAACTTGTTTAGTGCCATTCCTATGCCATTATAGACCAAGTCCAAATTCTAGCTTGTGAGAAAAGTTTGCTTAATTATGGGAATTGTGACAAAATTTTATTTTTGTCTTTGAATCTAGTCCTATGTTCTTGGGAAAATTGGTCACCTATGCTTACTTTTTAGAGACACTTAACCAAAGACCTAGATTGTGTTGACAAGAAATGTAGTGAGATCCAAAGATTAATGTAAGGAATCTTCTCATAATTGTATCTCTCAAGCAACCCATGGATGTTATCAGAAACTGACTCTAAAAATGATCTATCAGTTATTGTTTCCATATTCTTTTGGTTGTTTAAACATACTTGGAGAGGAGCAAAAAGCCTGTTTTCCTGAATTCAGTTAATTGTACTTGCTCACTCTCCCTCTACCAACTTGGAAAATTCCCAATCTTTAGCCAATTATAATGTTCTATTGTTTTATTTTAATTGGTCTTGATGCGGGGTGAAATGTCCCACAAGCTCAACCACTAGATGTAAAAAATCAAAAGAACATGGAAACAATAACTCCTTGATTAGTGTGGGACTACTGTTCAGATAATTCATATGGATTGTCTAGGTTTATAATTGAAAATCCCTTCCATCACATAACATAAATCCTTCATTAAGCGTGTTCTGATTCCCAGTCACATTTGACTAGGTTAAACAATGCTCATTTTTCACACTCATTGCCTTCCTTAGAATCTGCAAAAAAAAGTGAAAAATCTGATTGAAAGTTGTTCTGAGATTGTAAACACATTAGCATTTTATCCACATTGTCGTTTATTCACCCCAAATGGGCAACGAGAATGAACCATGGCTAAGGCCACACAGACCAAAGTGGAGCTTGAGTAAAGTGACACCAATACATTAGAAATGACAGGGCAATAACCACCCAAACAAATGATTCCTTCCATAGTAACTAATCAATATTAAAAAAAAAATTCTTTGTGACCTTTAACTCATCTCTCCTTACCTTACCTCGTCTTACCACTTTCCTTACTTTACCTACCTTAACACCCTCCTTACCTTACCTTACTTAACCCTTCTCTTACTAGCTATTCTATTACTATATTCTCTCAAAATAAAAGCTTAAATCCTCAGCATGGAGTCAGTCTATGCTATCAGTTCTTTGAACAAGACCCTACTTCCACCTTGCCTATATAAGACTTATTTGATTTATTGTTTTTAAAATATAAAAGTCTATTTCCTCCAGTATTTAAGAAATAGCATGAAACTGAGAAAGGGAATTGGTCCTAATTTTTTAGACATCTGGCATACATTGCTAATTAAATCAATATTCTTAGAAAGTTTAACCTTTATTTCCTTAGTCAGTTCATCTTTTGCTTGTTATACATCATATGTAATGTTTTATCAAAACACATTTTCTTTAATACAATTTATTTAATCATTTGAATCTGCTTTTCTTTTTCTTTTCCACAATCATAATGTGAAACTATAAGATAAGATGAAACAAATATTTATTTCCAGTGTTTTAGAATCCTTCGCTAGAGATACCAAAATTAAAACTCCCAGTCATATTATAGAGAATTTTCAAAGGTCTCAGGTCAAATAGAAAATATTGCAAACAATCAAAAAGGAATAATCCAAATATAGTGGAGCCCACAATCAATTCCACAAAAGTTTTAGGAGCTAAAGGAGTGATGAGAATGAAATAGAATATTCTGGAAGTTAGACATGCTAGCATTAAAATGAAGAATAAATTATGCAGCAAAACTGAATACATTCCTATAGTGAAAATGGATATTTAAGAATAAGGGGACTTTAAAGCATTCCTAATTTTTTTAAAAAGTAGGAAAATATGAAAATATGAAGGGAAAATGCAAAGGAAAGGATGGGTAGGGTTTTAAGAGGGAGGATAGAATAAGGAGAGGATGATCAGAATCAAAACGGACTTTTAAGGAAGGGGAAGGGTAAAATAATAGAGAATGATAAACATCAAAAAGAAGATGGAGAAAAGTATATAACTAATGATTATAACAGGAATGCAAATAGGATGAATTCACTCATAAAATGTAAAAAGATAATAGACTACATCAGATTTAAGAAATCTAATTGTTTGCAAGAGACATGCTTAAATCAGAAAGACACACAGAGTTAAAATAAAATACTGGAGAAGCATCTAGTATGCTTTATCCAAGGCAAAGAAGGCAGGGATTACAATTATGATCTCAGAAAAAGGAAAACAGAAATAAATTTACTTAAAAGAGATATTTAGGGAAACAAACTATTGGTACAATGTATGAAAAACAATAAATTTACAACATTTAGTCTGTATACACCAAATAGCAAAAATCAAAAACATCTGAATTCTTGGAGGGAATGTTAAATAAATCATAGGGGGAAAAGACAATAAAGCTAATCTAGTATAGGACCTAAATTTACACTCTCAGACTTTGAAAAAGCTAATAAAATACAAAAAAAGAAGTTGAGATAAATAGAATCATACAAAAAATTAGATATGACAGATCTTAGGAGACTACTGAATGCTAATAGAAAAAAGCATGCGTTTTCTTAGTTGTCCATTGAACTTTAACAAAAATTGACTTTAATGAAATGAAAACTCACAAAAAAAGAAAAACATGAATATCAAATTAAATATTTTATATAGTTATGCAATAAGTTGATTTCAATAATGTAATTTTGAAGAAAAGATTAAAAATAAATTGGGATTAAATAATATAATCCCAAAGAATGAATGGGTCAAAAAAAGTCATACCAACCATAATTTCATTAAAAATAATGTAAATTGGAAAATATGTCAAAATATGTGAGATGCAGACAAAGCAGGGTTAAAAATAAAATGTATATTTCTAACACTTTAAATAGATAAAAAGTAAAATAGCAGATGTATGTATTTAATGAGCAATTAATAAATTGAAAGTAAAAAAAAATACCTGAATTATCGATAGACATGTGAAGGAATGGGGCATAATAATACCATATATTTTAAACTATATTACCTAATATTAACCATCAAAACAATTTGGCACTGGATAAGGAATAGAGTAATTGATGAATGGACTAGATGGAGTATACAACATAAGAAACAATGGGCACAGTAGCCTATTTGATAAATTTGATAAATTCAAAAACCTTGACTCCTGTAGAAGGAATTTACTATTTACAAAAACTGTTCAGAAAATTTCAAAATAAACAAGCTTATATTAGGTACAGACCAATGTTTGACACTGTATTGTATGCTAAAATAATTTCAAAACAGTTTTCTCTCTCTTTCTCCCTCCATATATATGTATAGTCTGTACATATATTTCCTAAATATGTGTATATATGCATATGTATGGATAGGGGGAAAATTCATGATCAAAAAACATGAAAAATCAAGAAACAACAAAGTTAAAATAATGGAAAAATGAGAAGAAAAAGTGTAATATCTCATCACATGAACAATTATTGATCTAGAAAAGAGATGAAAGATAAATTATCCAATAATCATTGTACTACTTGGAAACCATGATTTTAAAAAAGCCTAGATTTAACATTTTAAATAATGATAAAAGGAAAGCAATCCCAGTCTTAGATCTAGAAGGATAAATAGAACTTGAAAGAATTCATCACTCGTCTCTTGAAAGATATACCATAATAAAAATTTCCAATAATATTATAGCCCAATTCCAAAAGTCCTGGGCCAAAAAGACAATAATGCAAGCAACCAGTAAAAATCCATTCAAATACTGTGAAGCCCCCTTGAGGATCATACAATATTTAGCCACTTCTATTTTAAAGAAGCAGAGAATTTGAAGTATGATATTCAAGAAGTTGCAGGAACTAGGATTACAATCAAGAATAAGCTACCCAGCAAAACTGAGATGACTATTTCTGGGATAATATTTAATGAAATAGAGTACTTGTAAACATTTCTGTTGAAAAGCCTAGAATAGAACTGAATAGAAAACTACACATTCAAGCAAAAGAATAAAGAGTAGTATAAAAAGGTCAACATGACAGAAATGAAGAGAACTAAATAAGGTTAAACACTTTAAATTTCTATCTGGGAAGATGATATAAGATATAAGAAGATGATATAAAACTCTTTAATTTTGTCACCATTAGAGTAAGGTTGAAGGAGTCTATATAAACAGATATATGGAAGTAAACCAAATTTATAAATAGAACTTCCCAAATTAATACATTGTCAAAGAATTTGAACTGGCAGTTTTCAAATGAAGAAATCAATACTATATAAAGTCATATAAAAATATTCCAAATTACTACTGATTAGAAAAGTAAAAAGTAAAAGAACTTCAAGGTACCATATCTCACTTATCAGAAGTGACAAATGCTGGAGGAGATATGAGTAAATAGATAAAATAACAAAATTTTGTTTGGAGTTGTGAATGGATCCACCTATTCTGGAGAATAATTTGAAGCTATTACCCAAAGGACAATAAAGCTACCCATAGGTTTTACCCAGTAATAACATTACTAGGTCTGTATCACAAAGAAATCAAAGAAAGGAAAAGAAATGGGCATATTTGAACAAAACCATTCATAACAACTATTTTTTTTTACCATGGCAAGGAACTAAAAATTGAGGGGATGCCCATTAATTAGGGAATTGTTGAATAATATGTGGTAGATGATTTTGATAGGGTACTATTTTGATATGAGAAATGATAAGTGGTTTGTTTAAGGGTAAAAAAATGGCAAGACCTATAGGAACTGATGAAGAGTACAGTGAGAAGAAATGATAGATCACTGTGCACAGTAACAACAATGTTATGATGATCTACTGTGAAAGATGTAACCACATTTTTAAATATAATCCAGGATAATTACAAATATTCATAACAACAACAACAAAAAAAACTTTTTCTACCTTCAAACAGTGATAATTTTAGATCCTTGAAAATTGAAGTATACTATGCCTTAACAGTAACCTAAAGATAATATCATAAAAATTTAATAAATCTGATCATCACAGTGATCCACAACTCCATAGACTCTCGTAAAATGTTATCCACCATGAAATAGAGAGATGATAGACAAAGAAGTAAATAATGATGAATATTTTTTTCTTTTATTTTTCTTACTTTTTCATATCATGGCTAACCTAGAAATATGTTTTACACAACTTCATACATATAAGGGGCAACATATTTCTTGCTTCTCAATTGACCTGATAGAGACTGGGGGAGAAAGAGATTTGGGAACTGAAAACAACAACAATAAAAATCTAAAAAAGAGGGAACTGAAAAATTACAGAAATCACTTGCTCCTTTTTGAAATGTACCTATGTAATTACAAAATGTACTGCCTTAATTAATTTACAAATGTAGTGTCACAGCAAACTCCTGAAAACTTACAATACAGAGGTAGAACTATAATATAAAGAAAAATAAACAAAGAATCACAAAAGAAATAGCAAAAATGTATAAAGGAAATGAGGTTTTTAATACACAATTTCAAAGTATACTGCTAAGGAATAATCATCAAAACTGTTACTAGTTAAAGAAAATGGAATCTGATCCAAAAAATATAAGCATACAATCACAGCAGTAAATGAGTATAAAAGCATATTTTTAAATAATTCTAAATACTATAACTATTGGGACAATGTGTAACCCTAAAACAAAACCTGCTTTGAAAAAGAGAATCTGTGACAAATTAAGTTTAGATAAATATATCACAACATATATGAACTTGTTGTAGGAACTATGTTGTAGGAAGAGATCCCATTTAGGTTCAACCTCAACCTGAGCTAGATGTTGGCTAAGATCCTTTCCAGCTCAGAAGATTTGGTTCTGTGGAAGACGACATATGTAGAGTGAATTCATATTAAAAAAAAAAACACTGAAATTCAGGCTCAAGGTTGGATAACTGAGCAAAGCCTATAACCTCTCTCTCACAAATCTCTTCCCCTAAAGAAAGTACAGGCTATAACAAGAGGCAGCGTGAACAGTAGCTTATTGAACCTGGCACAAGGATGACTTTCCTGAGTCCAAGGAAGTCAAGTACTTTAATACAAGAAATGCTAATGTCTTGTGACCAACAGCTCAGAGAGTGAAGCAAATCATAATGAACATGCAGGAGAGTAGATATTTATCAACTTAGGCATATAAGATGGAGCATTACCTAATAAACAATAATAGACAGTTAATAAGAAGTAAAAAATCAATAGGCTGTCAACTAGGATGCCAGTGCAATTCAACTAAGATGAAAAAATATGAGCTCTTTTTTTTTTTTTTAAATGTCCTGGTAAGTACTTAAACAGCTGCATTCCAAATGAGTTAAAATTTATAGTTGGCGTTCCAAGGGACTCCTATAAATATAGAACCGCAGTAATCCAGGCTGGGCAACATAATCCATAGATCATAGCAATATTGTGGGAACATAATTTAAATTAGTCTATTCTAGATTTCACGTATGTGTATTTTTGTTAAAATAGTATTTGAAGGAAAATAGTTTGCTTCACAGTATTAGTATTTCCTATGTTAGAGCTTCCAAATCTCAATTTCCCTTTTCATCAATCTGTTATCATGAGATCAATATTCCCAGGAGCGACTAAGAGATTTGTCATAATGTCCAAATTCTATATCAGTGACCCTTCAGGATACTCTTTTATTATGGGAGCAAGAGCCTTGCCTCTATTCCCAAACCAACATTACCTCGCACTCTTTGCCTTTAGACTTGCACTGTTCATACGCATCTTTGACAATTGTTATCTTTTCTCTCTCTGAGATATTTGATTTTTCCATTGCACCTTCGCACTTACTCTTAACTCAGCATCCCAGAAGTGAGAAGAAGAATGCCTGCATCTCTGGTCATGGAGGCAAGAGCATTGCTATCTGAGACTGAACAGTCCTTGAGGTGGGAGGAGGTGGTATCCGAAGCTCAATTCCTCTCTGTCACATTTTCTAATTTTCTAACCCCTTGTCATATATGGCTTCTTTTATGCCCCTTTGCAATGCTTAATTCTTTTTTCAGGGAACACTTCACATATTTTCCTCTGATAATCAAGAGACTAAGCTTGGACTCCTCTCCAACTTTTGACTTCTCCTCAAGGATGGAGCCACAGACCCTTTAAGGACAATTGAAAGCTTCCTTGGTGTTTTACAAATATGTCTGAATCTGAACTAAATTGTTTTGTTTTCTGGATCACATTCTATCTATAGTGCACTATTCATAAATGTCTTAATTAAATACTTCTTCCATTCTGGATCCACTTGTGCATTTTTCCTCCCTTTCTGCCTAATGATACATGTTTTTTAGCTTCATTTCTAAACCAGTCAGCAACTCTTCAGAAACATTAAATTTTTTTCATATTGAACTTTATTGCATATTTTATATTTCAGTGATGAGCTATTTTGATTAATCTAGAAGTTTCAGAATATATGTAACATGACAGTGTATAAAGATAGATTTTGAGCCTTTGAACTTCATCCCCCAGAAGTCCCTTAGCATTTCCCAAAATTCCCTTTTCCTGAATCCCCACGTTTTATGTGATTGTATTTAAGTGGCTGTAACTCCTCCCTCTTCCTCTCTTGGACCTGCTATGGGGCTGAAGTCAGGCAGTTCTTTTGCTTTAGTTATTATTAATAAAACTTTAAAAATATAATATTTAGTTATTTAATATTAATTTTAAATCCCACAACAGTACCAACAAGGTAGTTATAGATACGTTTGGGAAGAATGAACATATCCCATCTTTTTTTGATGTGAAGATGGTTGATGTAATTTACTTCCAATTATTTACCTGATTTTTATCCACTCAGAATCCACCTCTTCAAATTTTCTCCCTTGAAGCCTAATCATCTGATTGGTAAGCACTTACCATTTCTAGTCCATATTCAGATGCAACATTTTAACTTTTAACCATCTTTATGCCATTCCACTGAAGACCCTTCTTCCTCCTTTCATTTCCTATTCTAGGTCTGATGTGGTAAAGATTGACCCCTCCATATGAGGCAAAGAGGTATCATTTTGTAACTAATGGGGACATAGAATATCTCTTCCCACCTTTCACCAAGTGAGAATGTAATTCCTACAAGGAGGGGAAGAGATTAGTCACTCTGCTCTCCTCAAAGAGTGGAGGTACAGGGCTAGAATTATATCTTTCTGCTCCCTATATATTACTAGAATAGGGGAAGTGATTTGTAAATTCAAGTCAAACAATGATGGTTGGATCTTAATGGGGGAGGGTAAGTTATAGCATAAGCTTTATATCCAAGGCTGAACTCTCTTCCCATCAAACAAATGCCATTTTCATAATAAATCCACTTTTCCAAGTGAGTGATGAAATGAAAATTATAGAAAGCAAATGTAGGAGAATAAATCAGAAAAATATATAATGAAGGATATTTCTCATTGGGAGCAAAGTAATTTCATTCAGCCAAGAGAGACCAAGAAGTTTGATCTCACCCAAAGGGAAGTTCCATTAAGCTTATAGTATTGCAATTTGTGTATTTACTTACCTGGCATTTAAATACCTATCTAGGTACATATTGAAAACTTCTAGTTCCTCTCATTTCAGTTTTCCCAATAATTACTTTTAATGATTTTAAATGGTATTGACATTGTCCATCTTCTCACTCATAATTGGAATCCAGATGCACCAGAAACAACTGTAGAACCCAAAGAGACTTGAGTTTCTTGAGCTGAGAGTAATTCTTCCCTCTCACTATTTATGCTTCTTGCCTTTTGCAAGTACAATGCCTTTATTTTCACCAATGATTAAAGTCCCATACAATTAGCTTTTGGTCCTGGGTTATAACAGAGAATGATAAACTACAGAACACTATCCTCCCTGGATATTAGTCCATTCTTAGTGTTGTCTTTTTCTGTTAGTACATAAGTACACTGGACAATGGGGCACTGTGAAGAAATGAGGAGGTATAGTGGAAAGAGTACTGTGCTTGGGAAGATCTGCATTCAAATCTACCCTCATTAACTTAGTAGATGTGTAACCCTGGGCATGCCTCTAAACTCTGTTTTGCCTTAGTTCCTAATCTGTAAAATGAGCTAGAGAAGGAAATGACACATCATTCCAGTAGGTTTGGCAAGAAATCCCATGGACAAAATAGTCCACAGGGTCATATAGAATAAGATATGAATGAGCAATAAAACTACAACAATAATAGCACTATGGGCAAAGACTATTTTCTTGTATGTTGTGCCCCAGAATTTAGTACATAATGCACTTAATAAATTCTTATTCATTAATTCATTGAAAATAAAGTAGGCATTAATATTGTTCCTACTGTGCAATGTATTTAATGCTGTGTTCCTTTGTGCAAAGGTAGACACATTTTTAGAATTCCCAAACTCATAGTTTGTGAGTTCTCAATAATCTTTGTATTTTGTCTTATTACTGTTTATTTGTATTAATCTCAAAAGCAGCTAGGTGATGCAATGGGTAGAAGACCAGGGCTTCAGTCAGGAAGACTCATTTTCTTGAGTTCAAAACAGGCTTAAGATACTTACCTGCTTCATGACCCTTTGCAAATCACTTAACCTTGTTTAACTAAGTTTCCTCATTTGTAAAAGGAGCCGAAGAATGAGATAGCAAAATACTATAGTATCTCTGCCAAGAAAACTCCAGTTGTAGTCATGAAGAATTGAAGATGACTGAAAAATCACTGAACAGGAAGAAAAATTATCATTAAGTCATATTGCTCATGACTAGTGGTATTAACTAGGTCCTTAACACTGAAAGAGAGGAGGGCACTTCATTTTCTTTATGCTTAAAATTTTGGAAATTGTTTTTCAAACAGTATATGTTTTCTTCATTTCCAGAATCCAAAACCCAGCGTTGGTTCATCAGGACAACTAGGTTTGCTATTTAATAAATGTTGCAGTCACAGAAAAACAATCTTAAATATGTAGAAGATAGAAAAATAGAAAGTCTGTGTGTTGTAAAGTTATTAAGAAAATGCTAACCCTTCCTAGGAAAGTTTACAGTAGGTCAGTAAGAATATGGTTGAGCAGCTTTGTCCCCTAGGCTGTATCCATTGTGAAACATAATGTATTAGTTTAATTCTTCTCTGTCTTGAGGCTCAGCAATTAAAATAAATGTCTTCTAGGACTGAAAAATATCAAAGTAAAAGATCTTTAATAAGGTCCATATATCATTTGGTCTTAAGTAAAATGTGCCTGAGTACTTTTAATATGTGTCACATTTAATGGAAATATCAACACTGGATGTTAAATTTGGTTTACCATAATGGAAAACAGACAAAGGTCAGAAATGAATCCTTAATATTTGATGATGAATTTTAAATATTGAGTTAAATATAGTTCTATAATATTCAATGATTTGAAAAAAAAGAAATTATCTCTCCCATTTTCCATAGTCTTTTCTTGACATCTAGGGTTGATCCAAATTATTATTAACTGTAAAACAACTACAACTCTATTTCCTCATTAATTTAAAAGAAAGATAATTTTGTGGCTGCATATTTGGAATCAGAGATCAGCTGGAGTGACTGACTTCAATACAAGTTCATTTTAAAATTCAGAAACTCCCACAAAGCAAACTGGAGGGATGAGATTAATGGATCGACCTGATAATTAGTGGGCTATCTTTAGCAAGTTAGGGAAGGGGGATGTCTTCATTTATCAACTTGTCCTGTGCACTTCTTGGTAGTAAGGGGCTACTTATCAAACTCAGAGCTAGGATATAAGTATGAATTTATAGACATATACATATACATGCATTCATATATTTGAATACATCTATATGTATATACATATATACAAATCTCTATTTCTCTAAGCCATTAGATTTATTTGAACTTTCTACTAGCTACTTTGAAGGGGAGGGAAAGAGAAAGTTATAACTTATTAAGCATCTACCATGTACCAGGCACTCCACTAAATTCTTTTCAAATATTACCTCACTTAAGACGGTGCTTTCTCCCAGGTACTTGACATCTCCCTAAAATAATTATTTCCTTTTGTGTGATTAGGTACTTGTTTACCTATGAATCCAATATCTTCATTGACATGTTTTTCACTGACTTTCTATATTTTCTTTCTTAAACAGTTCACCTTATTTCTATTTTCTATCCTTATTGGAACCAATTCTTTACTGAAGTTTCAACTTTTATGTATCATCATAGTATGAAGGTGATTATGTTTCTGAGGGCTATACTAATTGAATAGAGGTACTGACAAGACTTAACCCAGCAGCTTGATTGACTGTTGTTCTGTCTTTTTAATAAGACACAGCCTGCCCTAATGGCATTTGAAACACCATTGATCCCTAGGAGTACATTCATAGCAACCATTAAAAATTCCCAAGTTGATATAGGTCATCTTAGTTGAAGCTTAAAAATTCCAGCAAAGTTACATTTTGATAAGCTCTTTTTGCACCTTTGAAAAATAAGTGATGGCTCTCTTGGGATATTATCTAATGTGGAATAGTCTCATGTGCATGAAAATACATTAAAATATATTCAATTTCAGTAGTTCCATCATTGGGCATATTACTGGCATTGGGTTCTTCTATTTATCTATTCCTCACACAGCAGTGTCAGTAAGTCATAGTAATTTCATAAAACCCTAATGCTATAGATCCAAACTTTATAACTTTTATTGAAATTATATTGAAGCAACAAAGTTTATTATGTTGATATTTTAAAATAATACTTCTTTTTGTGTCTAAATGTTTTCAAAAACTCTCACATACATTTAAGATAGCTCTTATTTTTCATTTTCCATTTTTATAACAATAAAGAAATTGCAATTCAGGTAATAGAATACTTTGCAGCATAAATTTAAAGACATTTTATTATTTATGCCTGATTTAGTGCTAAATCACTTCCATGTACGATTACAAATATAAGCAGCTCAGATTACATTTCTATTGCCCCTTTAATATTTCAATCCTTCTACCACATTTCATTTTTCTTAGTTAACTTTTTATTGAATTGTCTTGTAAGACTATAACAAACAATAAACTTTGAATTATACATGATTTAATACACTGCAAAGTTCATTACTCAGTGAAAAATGTAACTTGAATATGTCCAATAAAAATTTTTCTCTTCCCCTGGGACCATAAACAGTATCGTTATTTTAGAAAGCCATAGGCATATTAAGATTGTTGATCAATCAAAACCCTAGATACTCAAGGGGTTGTACCCATAAATCAAATCTAACCTGAAATTAAGAGATATATGCAATTACCCATTTTACTGTGTGAGAGTAGATTTTATTTCTTCATTTGTATTGCCAAGGATGCTAAATAAATCTACAGAATCAATCAAGTTTACTTTTTCACATCCAATCAACCAAATCTGAATATCACAGAGTATCAAAATACAAAGACAAAAAGCTAAGCACATCCATCTTGACCCAACAACGTTTCATCAATGTATAGCAAAGTAAAAAATTGTTGGTCTCAGATAACTACATATATTCATGTGGAGACCTGACTCTGTTCCTTAATAATGGTAAATAGATGTGGTAAATTTATAAATGAGTCAAAATAGAGAATTGGTAGTCCTAGTTAACCTGAATGGAAAAAAAAATTAAAATTCTATAAATTTCCTCTAACATAGGAATTTTGTTTAACAAAAGGGAGGTTTCATGGATAGAAATGTTATGAATGAAATAACCAATGAATAAAGAGAATGAGTATGCATTAAGCAGTAATTATGTAGCCAACACTCTGATATCAGGGACAATAATATAAAATAAGAAAATGCCCATTTTTAAGAAGCTTACATTCTTATAGAGTTAATGGATCAAGACAACTTTTGCCTTGGAAAATATTTGGTACAGAAAGGGAAGTCGATCATTAGGAAGTAGACTAATATTCTCTTTCTTTTTGTTTTAACTCTTACTTTCCATCTTAGAATTAATATTATGCATTCGTTCTAAGGCAGAAGAGTGGTAAGGGTTATGGAGTAGGAATTGAGTGACATACACAGGGTCACACAGCTAGGAAGTGTCTGAGGTCAGATTTGAACCTAGAACCTCCTTTCTCTAGACCTGCCTCCCAATCCACTGAGTTACCCAGCTGCCCCCTTGATCAGTAAACACACAAAATAAACTGTTCATCTCTACTACATGTCAGGGACTGTAATCAGCAAAACTATCTCTACTTTCAAGTAATGGACATCATAATGGAAGAATCAATGTGTTAATAGCTAAGGATAAAGAAGACAAAAATGGGGGAATTAATTAACACTAAAAACAAAGATGGAAGATAATTTGAAAGGGTAGCTTTTTTGTCACAAGATAGTATGCAATATTGGGAAATAACCTCTTTCAGAAGGTGGACTTTGGGTTGAAGAAAACCTAAAAGAGTGTGGTGAGAGGACAGAACATTGTAGGCATGAAATAAAATCATTGCAAAGGCATATAGATGGGAAATGAATGGTCATTATCAAGGAACTGTAAGTAGGCTGGCATAAGCATATTTTATAGTGGGTGGAAGTAAATAGCTCTGAGGCAGATAAAGAGTAGGTCAGGTTATAAAGAAATATAAATGCTGATTGGAGGAGTTCATATGTGATCCTAGAAATAATAGTGAGTCACTGGAGATCATTGAGTAGTAAGATGGTATAGCCAGACCTATGCTTCAGGAAAATCAATGTCAGCTAAATGGTCAAAATGGAAGTAGAGGGATCCTGGAGTCACAGAGAACAAAGAGCATTGTGAGGTAAAAATGGGAAGCACCCTAGCCACCAGACTTTGACATGCACCCTAAGGGGGTACAGCCAATGTGGAAGCTGACCAATCACCATTACCCATTTTGCTAAACCCATATAAGCTGGCCCCAGCTTCCACACAGCAAACCTACTCCTTTCAAGGAGAGGGCTCCACAGGTTGCACTACCAAAGATTCCTCCTTGGACAATAAAGTTAAAGTTTGCTGGATTCACCATGGAGAAAGTCTGAGACTGAATTCTTTTGCAACACCACCAACTAGCATTTTGATGACTTCAAATTTAGTTCTTACAAATGTGGGCCAACTCAGTATTCAAACCCTAGTTCCCAGATTCTGCATCTAATGTTCTTTCTTCTGTACCAAATTGCCTGTCCACATTTGACAAATAATCCACTGTTAGCCCAAGCTAGATAGACTGTCCATTTGTCTTCTAGTATTTCCATCTTTGTCAGATATTGTAGACAAATGCTCAACTGAAACCATTTTTCTTAATTCTCCCCCTTAAGGACCAACCTGTATAGATGTAAATGATTTTTCTTTGACCTCTCTTCAATAGAGCACAACTAAAGCTTAGGCATTTCATTACTTAATTAGTGGGACGACCACCAATTCAAATAAATCTTATGACACCCTCACAGTGTGGTAGAAGCTCTTTGAGGAACCAGCTCTATTATTTCATTCTCCTGAGAATGAGCTCTCAGAAGTCACTGTGTTATGGGTGTTACAATCAGTGAAAGTGAAATATGTGGGCTCAAAGCCTTTCTTTTATCTTGGTCCCTGAGGAAAGATGGTCCATCTCCTCTTTCACCACAGACTGGTTACAATCTCCATATGAAAATGTAGACTAGCAATTCCTAATTATTCTAAATATCAATTTGGTCCCAGCCAATCAGAGTAGAATACATTTTCAAGCCTAATTGTCTGTGTAATGTTTTTCTTCAACTGATCAGAGGAGATTATTAAATACTGCTCTTAAGTTCCAATATCTACACATCATTTCTTATTTGTCACGTCTTATCTCTTCAGTCAGATGTACTTCCCTGAGAGGCATCCAGGTTATCTACCTTCCCCACATTTATGACTTTCGTTGCTCACCAGAAATGACCATGGTCCCTACAAATTGCTGCTGGCTTTCCTCCTTCATTATCTTCTTTCTTCATTTCTAACCCCTACTCAAAATGAAAGATTCCTCATATATTTGATAATTCATAGTTTGTTTGACTTTACTCGTGCTAGTATATTTTTTCCTGATTCTTCTGCTTTAAAAGCCTGTTGGTGAGGAGATCAGATAAGGTTGCTCAGTGGTTTGAGATCCAGGTCTAGAAATAGGAGGTTCTGAGTTCAAATATGCACTCAAACACTTCCTAGCTATGTGACCCTGGGCAAGCAAATTAACGGCCATTTTCTGGCCCTTATTGCTCTTCTGCCTCATAAACAATATACAATATTGATTCTTAGATGAAAGTGTTTTTTTTTTTATTTTAAACATTATATTATTTGGTCATTTCCAAACATTATTCACTGGAAACAAAGATCATTTTCTTTTCCTCCCCACCCCCTGCCCCACCACCTTTCCCTCTCCCATAGCTGACACATGATTCCACTGGGTATCACATGTGTTCTTGACTCGAACCCATTTCCCTGTTGTTGGTATTTGCGTTAGAGTGTTCATTTAGAGTCTCTCCTCAGTCATATCCCCTCCACCCCTGTAGTCAAGCAGTTGCTTTTCATCGGTGTTTTTACTCCCACAGTTTATCCTCTGCTTGTGGATAGTATTTTTTAGATCCCTGCAGATTGTTCAGGGACATTGCATTGACACTAATGGAGAAGTCCATTACTTTCGATTATACCACAGTGTATTAGTCTCTGTGTACAATGTTTTCCTGGTTCTGCTCCTTTCGCTCTGCATCACTTCCTGGAGGTTGTTCCAGTCTCCATGGAATTCCTCTACTTTATTATTCCTTTTAGCACAATAGTATTCCATCACCAACATATACCACAATTTCTTCATCCATTCCCCAATTGATGGGCATCCCCTCGTTTTCTAATTTTTGGCCACCACAAAGTGTGCAGCTATGAATATTTTTGTACAAGTCTTTTTCCTTATTATCACTTTGGGGTACAAACCCAGCAGTGCTATGGCTGGATCAAAGGGCAGATATTCTTTTATCACCCTTTGAGCATAGTTCCAAATTGCCATCCAGAATGGCTGGATCAATTCACAACTCCACCAGCAATGAATTAGTGTCCCAACTTTGCCACATCCCCTCCAGCATTCATTACTTTCCATAACTGTCATGTTAGCCAATCTGCTAGGTGTGAGGTGATACCTCAGAGTTGTTTTGATTTGCATCTCTCTGATTATAAGAGATGTAGAGCACTTTTTCATGTGCTTATTAATAGTTTTGATTTCTTTGGCTGAGAACTGCCTGTTCATGTCCCTTTCCCATTTATCAATTGGAAAATGGCTTGATTTTTTGTACAATTGATTTAGTCCTTTGTAAATTTGAGTAATTAAACCTTTGTCAGAGATTTTTATGAAGATTGTTTCCCAATTTGTTGCCAACCTTCTGATTTTGGTTACATTGGTTTTGTTTGTACAAAAACTTTTTAATTTAATGTATTGCAGATTATTTATTTTGCATTTTGTAACTCTTTCTAATTCTTGCTTGGTTTTGAAGTCTTTCCCTTCCCAAAGGTCTGACATGTATGCTATTCTGTTTTCGCCTAATTTTCTTATAGTTTCCTTCTTTATGTTCAAGTCACTCACCCATTTTGAATTTATCTTGGTGTAGGGTGTGAGGTGTTGATCTAAAACTAATCTTTGCCACACTGTCCTCCAATTTTCCCAGCAGTTTTTATGAAATAGTGGATTTTTGTCCCAAAAGCTGTGATCTTTGGGATTGTCATATACTGTCTTGCTGAGGTCACATGCCCCCAGTCTATTCCACTGATCCTCCTTTCTGTCTCTTAGCTAGTAACAACTTGTTTTGATGACCACTGCTTTATAATATAGTCTGAGATCTGGGACTGCAAGGCCCCCTTCCTTTGTATTTTTTTTTCATTATTTCCCTGGATATCCCTGATCTTTTGTTCTTCCAAATGAACTTTGTTATGGTTTTTTTTTCTAAATCAGTAAAAAAATTTTTTGGAACTTCCATGGGTATGGCACTAAATAGATAGATGGGTTTGGGTAAGATGGTCATTTTTATTATATTGGCTCATCTTACCCATGAGCAGTTAATGTTCTTCCAATTGTTCAAGTCTAGTTTTATTTGTGTGGAAAGTGTTTTGTAGTTGTGTTCATATAGTTCCTGTGTTTGTCTCAGGAAATAGATTCCTAAGTATTTTATTTTGTCTAAGGTAATTTTGAATGGGATTTCTCTTTCTAGTTCTTGCTGCTGAGCTCTGTTGGAATTATATAGAAATACTGATGATTTATGTGGGTTTATTTTGTAGCCTGCAACTTTGCTAAACTTGATTATTTCGATTAGCTTTTTGGTTGAATCTCTAAGATTCTTTAAGTAGACCATCATGTCATCTGCAAAGAGCGATAACTTGGTCTCCTTGCCTATTTTGATGCCTTCAATTTCTTTTTCTTCTCTAATTACTACTGCTAGTGTTTCTAATACAATGTCAAATAATAGAGGTGATAATGGGCATCCTTGTTTCACTCCTGATTTTAATGGGAATGGATTTAGTTTATCCCCATTGCAGATGATATTAGTTGATGGTTTTAGATATATACTGTTTATTATTTTTAGGAATGACCCTTCTATTCCTATGCTTTCTAGTGTTTTTAGTAGGAATGGGTGTTGTATTTTATCAAAGGCTTTTTATGCTTCTATTGAGATAATCATGTGGTTCTTGTGGTTTGCTTGTTGATGTGGTCAATTATCTGTATAGTTTTCCTAATATGAACCAGCCCTGCATCCCGGGTATAAATCCTATTTGATCATAATGGATGACCCTTCTGATCACTTGCTGGAGTCTTTTTGCTAGTATCCTACTTAAGATTTTTGCATCTATATTCATTAGGGAGATTGGTCTATAATTTTCTTTCTCTGTTTTTGGCCTGCCTGGTTTTGGAATCAGTACCATGTTTGTGTCATAAAAGGAGTTTGGTAGATCTCCCTCTTTGCTTATTATGTCAAATAGTTTGTATAGTATTGGAGTTAGCTGTTCTTTGAATGTTTGATAGAATTCACTGGTGAATCTGTCAGGCCCTGGGGATTTTTTCTTAGGAAGTTCTTTGATGGCCTGTTGGATTTCTTTTTCTGATATGGGATTATTTAAGAAAACTATTTCTTCTTCTGTTAGTCTAGGCAATTTATATTTTTGTAAATATTCATCCATATCACCTAGGTTGGTATATTTATTGCCCTATATTTGGGCAAAGTAGTTTTTAATGACTGCCTTAATTTCCTCTTCATTGGAGGTGAGGTTCCCCTTTTCATCCTTGATGCTGTTAATTTGCCTTTCTTCTTTCCTTTTTTTAATTAGATTGACCAGTACTTTGTCTATTTTGTCAGTTTTTTCAAAGTACCCGCTTCTAGTCTTGTTCATTAGCTTAATAGTTCTGTCACTTTCGATTTTATTAATTTCTCCCTTAATTTTTAGGATCTCTAGTTTGGTTTTCTTCTGGGGGTTTTTAATTTGTTTGTTCTCAAGTTTTTTGATTTGCATTTCCAATTCCTTGATCTCTGTCCTCCCTAATTTGTTAATATATGCACTCAGGGATATGAATTTTCCTCTAAGTACTGCCTTGGCTGCATCCTATAAGGTTTGAAAGGATGTCTCGCTGTTGTCATTTACTTCAATGAAATTATTAATTGTTTCTATGATTTCTTCTCTAACTAAATGATTTTGGAGTATCATATTGTTTAATTTCCAGTTAGTTTTTGATTTGGCTCTCCATGTACCCTTACCAATCAATATTTTTATTGACTTGTGATCTGAAAAGGCTGCATTTATCATTTCTGCTTTTCTGCATTTGAGTGCCATGTTTCTGTGACCTAGTGTATGATCTATTTTTGTGAATGTGCCATGTGATGCTGAAAAGAAGGTGTATTCCTTTTTGTCCCTATTTATTTTTCTCCATATGTCTATTAACTCTAATTTTTCTAAGATTTCATTAACCTCTTTTACCTCTTTCTTGTTTATTTTTTGGTTTGATTTATTTAAATTTGATAGTGGTTGGTTCAAGTCTCCCACTAATATGGTTTTACTGTCTATTTATTTCCTCCTTCAATTCTTCTAGTTTCTCTATTAAAAATTTGGATGCTATACTATTTGGTGTATGTTGATTGGTGATATTTCCTCATTGTCTATACTCCCTTTTAACAGAATATATTTACCTTCCCTATCCCTTTTGATCAGGTCTATTTGTGCTTTGGCTTTGTCAGATATCATCATTGCAACTCCTGCCTTCTTTCTATCAGTTGAGGCCCAAAAGGTCTTACTACAACCTTTAATTCTAACCTTGTGCGTGTCACCCTGCCTCATATGTGTTTCTTGAAGACAACAAATGGTAGGGTTTTGGGTTCTAATCTAATCTGCTATTTGTCTGCGTTTTATGGGCAAGTTCATCCCATTCACATTCAAAGTTATGATTGTATTTGTGGATTCGCTGGCATTTTGATATCTTCCCCTAGTTCTCACCTTTCTTCTTTAGCTATCTCCTTTTGAACCAGTGATTTACTTTAGGTCAGTCCCCCTAGTCCCCTCCCTTGATATGCTTCCCTCTCTAGCCCCTCCCTTTTTATACTCCCTCCCCCCACCCTTAATTTTCCTTTATTTCTTGCCCTAATGGATAAGATAGAATTCAGGATCCCACTGGATCTAGATGTTCTTCCCTCTCAGATTTGATTTCACTGAGAGTAAGGTTTAAGTAATTCCACTTCACGCTATCTTCCTTTCCTTCTCATATGAGAGTTCTTCCCCTCCCCTCCCCATATGTATCTTTATATGGGAAAGATTATTCTATTAAGCCCCCCCCCCTATTTCTTGAAGTAAATCTTAGTATTATCGACGTTCCCCCTTCCCTTTTCCTTTCTTTGCCCCAACTTTCCCCAAATCTTAATGCCCCAATCTTTCCCTATGCATGTTTCTTCTAACTACTCTTATGATGCATACAATTTTTGAGAGTTACACAAAACATTTTCCCTGCATATTAATATATATAATTTGATGTAAATGCCTTATAGAAGAGAGTTTGACTTAAAGAAAAAGATAAAATTTATCTCCTTTTCCCTTTCTTTCATATTTACCTTTTCATGTTTCTCTTGATTTCTGTGCTTGGATATCGAACTTTCCACAGAGCACTGGTCTTTTCTTAGCAAATGCTTGGAAATCTTCTATTTTGTTGAATGCCCATACTTTCCCCTGGAAGTATATAGTCAGTTTTGCTGGGTAGTTGATTCTTGGTTGGAGACCCAGTTCTCTTGCCTTTCTACATATCGTGTTCCATGCTTTGCGGTCTCTTAGTGTGTTAGCCGCTAAGTCGTGTGTGATCCTTATGGGAGCCCCCTTATATCTGAAGCTCCTCTTCTTGGCTTCTTGTAGGATTTTCTCCTTTTCTTGGAAGCTCTTGAATTTGGCAATTACATTCCTAGGGGTTGTCTTTTGGGGATTTAGTATAGAGGGTGTTCTGTGAACCCTTTCTATTTCTATTTTGCCCCCTTACTCCAGAATGTAGGGGCAATTTTCTTTTATAATGGTAGAATTCTCTGTGAGATATTTTATGTTTTCTTCTAATTCTTTAATTTTTTGGGTTTGCTTTATTGATTCTTGCTGTTTAATGATTTCACTTCCTTTGAGTTGCTTAATTCTGGTTCTTAGGGACTGGTTTTGCTTTTCAGGTTTGTCTGCCCTTCTATTGGATGTTTCAAGCTCTTTTTCCAATTGAGTAGTCTTATCTGTCAGACTGCTGATCTCTTTTTCCCATTTTTCTTTCCAGGTATCCATCTTTTGGATAAGTTCCAGTTTGGGATCTTCCAGAGCTTGTTGATAGTTTCCATTTTGGGAGGCATGTTCTGATTTTTTTTTTTTTTGGATTTCCTCCTCATTCTCCTCTTTTCCTTGGGTACTTCCACCATAAAAGTTTTCAATAGTCACCTTTTTCCCATTCTTCCTGGAGGCTTGATTTTGGGCCATGTGAACCATCCCTTTGGTGGTTTTATTTCCCTTTCCTTTTTAGTCTGGGGTCTGGGTAATATGGGCAGGTTTTCTGTGGATTTAGGTTGCCTCAGACTAGTTCTTCCCAGCCTCCGAGTTTTCTTAGAGCTCTGGGCCCCTGATCACAGCCAAACTTCCCAGGTGTTCAGCTCTGCCCACATAATCAGTGAGTGGTCAGCCCCTGGTGTTTATCTCCAGCCAGATGCTCAGCGCAGCCACCCCGAGTACAGCCCGGTGACCCCCATGCTCAGTGCCAGGTTCTTCTGTGAAACCACCCTGAGATGTTTTTTTTTCCTGGCAGTCCCCAGACCCCAAGGACTCTGGAGTGCCCCCCCCCCAGACAGAAACATTCCCAACTCACTCACTGTCCCAGTGAGTGCTCTGGTAGCTCACTCTGTTTTGGTGGAGGAGGTGGGTGGGGGGGAAGAGCTGCTCAATTCACGTTTCTGTGCAAGCTTTACCTCCTTATTATTATAGTGTGGAAATGTTCAAACCCCACGTACCTTTGCCTCTGTGGGGTACTGGGGAGTACTGGGGAGTCCTTCTGTTCCTCCAAAGGTGATTTTTATGCTCCTTTGATGTAGTCTATTTTGTTCGGTGCCGGGGAGAGGAAGCGTGTGGTGTCTAGATTGCAGCTGTGATTACCCGGAAGTCAAAAGTGTTTTTTTTTTTTTTTTTAAGTACATTGGTGCCCAGTTCTACAATCATTTCCCTCTTTTTTTAAATTTTCATTATTACCACAACTTCATGCTGAAAGTATCTAGAGGTCGTTCATAAGTAGGATAGAAGAGATTTTGTAAAGAACTAACAGAACAAGAAGTTTGTGTGAATTTTAAATTTACTCCACCCTGCTTAATCTTTAGAATTTTAGTAACCAGGAATGTATACACCCCCACTTAAGGATTAAGTATGGGGGGAGGGTTGTCTGTGACCTGCATGTGCTAGCAAGTGAGAAATCAGAGACAACTGACTGACCCCCTGGGCTGTCCTAAGCCAAGTTTAAGCCACCATTGGTACATGTGATACAGAGGAAGTGATGTAAAGAACTGCTTTTATATTTCATGTCACTTCCTGTGATAGGGGATTTTGCGGCTTTTGCGGACTTGAGTGGTAAAACGTGACTTGGAAGAGCTCTTAAGAGTGGGTCCTGAGACTGCTTCCCTTAGAGGACCACGTGGTAAGTATTAAGGCTGACTTCCCTTTCCCTTAACCCTTCTAAAGGTTCTAGCCTGCCAGGAGTCCTCTTATCTTAGAGGAGGCCTCCTAGCTAGAAGCCAAGCTAGATTTAATCTTCTGGGAAGGCCCCTTGGCTGAGTGGCCTCTGAACTCCCCCTGGCTCAGGCCATTCTGGGGTAGATCTTTACCCATTTCCCTCTTTCTCCTTCTTCTTAATTTCTTCCTTCTATTGTAGCATATAGGCAGAAATCTAGGCAATATAAAAACAAAGAAATCAATCAAAATTCTTTTCCAAATATCTTTATAATAATCTGCAGATTTTCAAGAACATTCTAGATGAAAATTGAGAACATATGGATTTCACAAATGATTCTAACTGCCAAATCTTTATATTTATATAATTTTAATGAAAAACTTCAAGTATACAAAAACTCCCATGCATTTTCTTAGAGAAAAAAGAATTAACTGAATTATATGATTTAGCTTTAAAGATACTTTGCTCAAAAAGAATTTCTCACAAATGTCTTAAGATCATGTAAAATTCATTAGCAGATGCAATAAGAGCAATAGTTTGATGATCCTCTTAGTAGTAATTTAAAAGTGAGATATAGAATTGGTAGTTGCATATTCAGAAAAGTATGAGAGTAGTTTCAAATCTCTATAGTCTTTAATATGATCCAAATATTTATAAAGAAAACTTCCTTCTATAGATGGTAATAGAATTTATCAAAATGAATTATGTGTTTTTAGTTACTTAGCCCAAATCCATGGCCATTATAATTCTCTGTGAACCCAAAAGGGAAACCCCGACACATAGACATATTTTCATCTACCCTAAGAATACATTTTCTATTCAAAGCAAGAATGGAAAGCAATAATTACAACAAATAGCACCTTCAAGACAAGCTCATCTCTTTCCTCCTGTACCAGAGGTCTTGGTCTTCTATAGGTCGAGAAATATGTCAAGTCTAAAAAATGCCAACCACACTCTTCTTTTCAATGGTCCTGAGGGTTCACACTTATTTGAACCTTAATAAGAAAAGAAGGAAATGGGGAAATTGATTTATGAATTTCATTTTAGAATGTTGATATTTAACTCAGTAATTTCTTCCTCCTTATTCTCAAGACAGTCCCAACTACCCAGAATTACTTCTTCATGAATTTCTTTCTTCTTGTTACCCAGATAGACATCATTCTCCTTTTGCCTTTCACCCTTGAATTCTACCATTTTATTTCTTATATATATATATATATATATATATGTATGTATATATATATATATATTTCATCCAATATTACCTTGATTTTTCCCATTAACTTCCTTCATAGATGTCGTAGAATTATAGAGCTGGAAAGGATTTCAGAGACCTCTAATTTAACATCCTTATTTTACAGATGATGAAACCAAGACTTGGTGAAATAAAATAACATTGTCTAGTACACAAAGATAATAGAGATGGAGAGAGAGAACAGGAAATTGAATTCAGATTTTCTGACTTCAGGTTCAATATTCTTTCCACTCCAATATTCCAATTAGAGAATGTAGGTTTAAAAATAATAAAAGTAATAATCTATAGTGTTTAATGTTTAAAAGTGACTTTACATGTAATTTAATCCTCACAACAATCTTGTGAAGTAGGTGATGTTATCCCCATTTAATAGACAAAGAGACTGAGTTTCAGAGTTTATAAGTGAATTGTCCAGGGTCACATAGCTAATAAATATCTGAAATAGCAGTCAATCCTAGGTCAATCCCATTCCATATTCCAAACTCTTGATTATACTACATAAATGCCTAATGCATTGTAAAAGTCCATGTACTATCTTCTCAAGGAAAATACATATTCAGTCAGTCTACTTGAAAATAAAAGGACATAGAACAATTCATCCTGATAAATATAATCTGACTATATTTCATTGTCAATCAAGGGGATCATTTGGGAATGCAAATAAGGTAGGAATATCCATTAAGTCAATTTGGGGAATTCTTCCCAAATATTGTGCATATATAATAATTCAGAGAAAATTTTACTTAAATCATCTCTATCAATCAATAAATATTTTTAAGCACCATTTTGTGACAATCACTACACCAAGTGCCTGGTTATATGAAAAAAGGCTGAGTCTTTGTTCTTAACAATCTTTCAAGGGGAAGACAACAAGCAGTGTACAAATAAGCTACATTTAGGATAAATTGGAGATTTAAACTGAGTGAACATTAGAATTATCAGGGGCCAAGTCAGAAAAGTCTCTATGAGCAAGATTCTCATCAATTAGTACATTAGGGAAGACTATCTCCAACACTGAGAGGGAAAAAGTTTGTCTCAAATTCAACCTCTAAGATTAACTTGTATTGTCTACTACCAAAATAAGAATAGATCTAACTATTATAGCATTAGGCAAAGGGTCATCATATTCCATTAATTTAAACAAATCCATTTCAGTTATGAAAGTTTAAGTTGTTTTTGTTTTGGTCTCAAGGCCAAAGTGTCTTTTTTTCATTCTGGGCTGGTTTTTTAATGTTTTTTTCAACACTTTTATGTGAGTATAAGATATAATTTGCTTTTAACTTGGCTTTTGTTAACTTTAGCCTGAAAATTTCTGAATTCTGTTCTTTAGAACACTAATTTTTATTTCAAAAGCTATTTCTATTACAATTGAAGAAAATAATTTTAGAATGAAGGACATTTTATGAATGCAATTGCTTTCCTTTAGGTTACAGCTTTATTGCAGTTTCAAAAAACCTAATGATGCCCTAACTCTTGAATCCAGCCTTTGTATTATTGTCTCTCAGAAACCAGTAAGCATAGCCTCATGAATTTTAGCATCCAAAATAGAGAATCTTTCAGAAGATAAAATCCTTACTAGTTACTTTAATTAATTATAATTAAAATAACTTGAATCCTGGAATCAAGAAACTAGAGTTCAACTCTCAAGGCTAACAATGATTGGATATGTGACTTTGGGCAAGTCATTTAATCTTATATGAGTATTTTAAAAATTCTAGAATTTACTAAAACAAATGTTTATTAATTAATCCAATGAAAAAAAGAAGAAAAAAGCCATGATTTTGATGAATAATAATTGATTTATTGATCAATACATGATATAGTCAGTTTTTCATGATCTATCTCTAGTTTATTTCCAATCACTATTGGAATCTTATCCAGTTTAGTGTGGTTATATAAATTAATGTTTAATATACCTATATTTATCATGTGGAGATCAGAATTTGGGGAAGCTGGGGGCTGAGCCAGACTTCACCAGAGCAGCACTCAGAGCTAGTAGGCTATGCCAGATTGTCTCCTTCCTATATTTCCCACTTTCACTATCTCTAACTTATTGTAAATAAAAGCTGCTAACAGTCATTTTGACTTAGGTGCTAATATTTTATAAATAGCAACCACACTATTATTTTTTATCTCTCATACTGAGTCAAGCCCAATTTTGAATCTTACACCAGAGTTATTGAATCAGTTAACAACTCTCTCAGCAATGCATTAATGTCTTAGTTTCCCACATCACATCACAATTTTATCATTTTCCTTTTCTGTCATCATAGTCAATCTGATAGGAGTAAGGTGATTCCTCAGAGTTGTTTTAATTTTCATTTCTCTAAATGACAGTGACAGAGAATTTTTGCATGACTGTAGAGAGCTTTAATAACTTTAATATATCCTTTGACTGTTTATCAATTGGGGAATGACTTCTATACCTATACATTTACTGATTTATCTATGAATTTCAGAAATGAACCCTTTTTTAGCAATAGTTGTAAAAAAAAAGTGCACCATTCTGATTACTGTGTATTATTTTCCAACCTATTTACCCTTGTGAAATTTCTGACACCATCCTCTCCTAATTTTTTCCCATTTTCATTAATCATACTCCCTCCCCCACAATCCCCTTCTCTTCCTACTTTCCTGTTGGGTAAGATAGATTTCTTTACTTAACTGATTATATATTTTCTTCCCTCATTGAGCCAATTTTTAGCAGAGTAAGATTCATATGTTCCCCTCTCCACCAACCCTATCTTTCCCTTCATGTCAAAAGCCTTTTTGTGCCTCTTTTTTGTGCAATAATTTATCGCATTCTCATTTTCCTTTCCTCTCCTCCAGATGCATTCCTCTTTCTCATGCCTTCATTAATTTTTTAATATTATCTCATATTCAACTCATACCCTTGCCTTCTATGTATGTATACAACTTGTAACTGTCCTAATAATGATAATTTTTTTAGGAATTACAAGAATTATCTTCCTATTTAGTTGAATAAAGTTATATAAACCTTATTGAATGTCTTGTGATACCTGTTTACCTTTTATGCTTCTCTTGAGTCTTGGATTTGAAGTCAAATTTTCTATGCAGTTCTGGTCTTTTCATTAGGAATATTTGAAGATCCTCTATTTCATTGACTACCCATTTTTCCTCCTGAAGAATTATACTCAGTTTTACTGGGTAAATGATTCTTGGTTGAAATCCTAGCTCTTTTGCCCTCTGGAATATCATATTTCAAGTGTTCTAATCCTTTAATGTAGAAGCTGCTAAATCTTTTGTTATCCTAAATGTGGTTCTGTGATATTTCCATTGTTTCTTTTTGGTTGTTTGCAACATTTTCTCTTTGACCTGACAATCCTGGACTTTGGCTATAATATACCAGAGGGTTATCCTTCTCACATCCCTTTCAAGAGTTTATGATAGATTCTTTTGGTTTCTTTTTTAACGTCTCGTTCTAGAATATTAGGAAACTTTTCCTTGAAAAGTTCTTAAAAGATGATATATAAGGTCTTTTTTTAAATCATGTCTTTAATGTAGCCTAATAATTTTTAGGTTAGCTCTCCTTGATTTATTTTCCAGGTCAATTGTTTTTCCAAGAAATATTTTACATTTTCTTCTTTTTTAATCCTTTAGATTTTATTTGACAGTTTTTTGTTGACTCATGGAGTCAATACCAAATTCTAATTTTTAAGGCACAGTTTTCTTGACTGAGCTTTTGTAACTCCTTTTACATTTGACCAACTCTACTTTTTAGACTTCTTTTCCTCACTGAATTATTGCATCTCTTTTTCTATAAGGCCACTTCTGCCTTTTAAGAAGTCCTCTTCAGTGCATTTTTGTATATCTTCTGTTGGACCAATTTGGGTTTTATGAAGTTTTTCTCTTTAGGATTTTTAATCTTCTTTTACCAATTGACCTATTCTGTTTTTTTAATATCAATTTTTTTTTCAAAATTTTACATGCTTCCTTTACCAAACTATTAACTCTTTGTCATGATTTTCTTCTATCACTATCATTCATTAATCAATTTTTTTCTTTCTCCCCACTGTTTTGATTTTGAAAATATTTTAGCTTCCTTCATTAATATTTTGGGTGTTCTTATGAACAATTTGGATTTTTTCTTGAGGTTTTTAGATGCAGGAACATTGACTTTATTTTCTTCTTCTGAATTTGTATTTTAGTCTTCTCTGTCATCAAAATAATTTTCTATGTTGATTTTCTTTTTTGTGGTTTGCTCATTTTCTGAACATTTTATTTTCTTTTAATTAAAAAAATACTGCTCAAGTTGATTTCTGTAACCCTGGTGAAGGGATCATTTTTGTCCAGCTGCCTTCAGAGATAACTAGGGCATTTTTCTTGCTTTCACTTCTTCCAAAGTGGTGATGTAAGGAAAGATTTGTTTAATACTTTTCTAGCCTGTTCTCTAACCACAAATATTTTTTCCCCTTGTGACCAGTGTCTCCCTCTCCCCTGGGCCTCCAGGAACTGGTGTATTCCTCCTTACTTGAGACCATGCCCCACAACTGTAACATGGATCTTAGTGTAGGCAATGCAGTATGAGTCTTGAATCTAGAGCTATCAAAGGGATGCCTATAACTTTCAGAGCAATTAGCTGACCCCACTTATCATTTGTGGCTAAAAACTCTGGAAGCCTTTGGTACTTATTCAGCTGCCTCCAAGGCCTATTGCTGAGGTAGGGCCTGCCTTGGATTACTGCTTTGTGGTCCCCTTCTACCCAAATGCACTAGATAGATCTTTTATGCCAGCTTTCTAATTTTGTTGGGCAAAATTATTTAATTTCATGTTTTTGTCAGTTATGCTATTGCAGAATTTATTTTGAAACATTATATTATATTGTTTTAGAACATAATTTAGTGAAGATAATATGGGTCTATATGCCTTCTTCATCATGGCTATACTCCATGGATAAGTATTTATTGATGGATTGATTCATCAGCCTTTTTGGTGAACATTTATTTCTATTAGGTAAATCTCTTTTGTAGATAAATATAGGGACACCCTAAAACAGGAAGACTAAATAGAATATTATCACATTTACCCAACTGAGAGGTGATGCAGAACTATGCAGGGCATGGGGTATATGAATCGAGAGAGTATATTGATAAGAGAAGTGTTATAAAAACAGCTAGGAGACATAGTGAATGTATTGTGTAGCCTGGAGTTAGAAAGATCTTTTTTTTCTAAGTTTAAATGTAACTCCACACATTACTAGCTGTAGGACCCTGGGCAAGTCTTTTAACTCTGTTTATGTCAGTTTCCTCATCTACAAAATGATCTGGAGGAAGGAATTTGCAAATTACTCTACTGTCTTTACCAAGACAACCTCAAATGGAGCTATGAAGAATCAAACATTCCTGAAAAACAACAATATAAAGGCAGGAGAAATAAATAAAAATTGATTGCAGATTGGACATGCAGGGTGAGTTCAAATAAGAAGTCAAAAATAACAGCAAGTTTCCAAGCCTAAGTGACTCCAATGAAGGTGGTAGCCTCAAATCTAATAGGGAAGTTTTGAATAGAAATTTGAAGGGAAAGGTACTTATCCCTCTTTGATATGCTTATGTGACATTCAACTCTAGATGTCTAAAACATTTTGTGGGATTGGAAAGCATAGGAAAGAGATTAGGGTTAGATAAAGAGACCTGAAAATCATTTGCATAGAAATGCTGAATGAGAACATTGAAGATGATAAATCCCTAAGAGACAGTCATCAGAGAGAAGAAGACTCAGGACAGGGCCTCAGGAGGCACCTGTGGTTAGTGAGCATGACCTGGATGGAGGCATAATGAAGGAAACTGAACACTCAGTCTTACAGAGAAGAAGATAAGTGGGAGAAATCAGTGTCAAAAAATCTAGAAAGGACATAATGTTCAAGATGAGAGTGTCATTTGTGGCATAAAATCAGTTGAGGTCAAGAAAGATGAGGAATAAGAATACAAAACTACTATAATTAAATTAAAAGATCATTCATTGGTAACTATGGAAGACCAAGTTTAAATAAAATATTGTGTTAGATACTATGAAGGATTTTAAAAGTGGGTAGAATTTAGTTCTTGCATTTATACATTTTATGGTATACTTGTTTTATCATTTAGATTCTGCCATTTGGAAAGTGAATTTTGATGCATATTTGTGTTCTGGTGGGGGAAACAAACCTCTGTTTTCCTGCCTTTTTTCTATGTTAAACAGTGTATTAATTTTCTAGCTATAGACCTTTCTCTTGCTTTTTTCCTCATATATCCCTGTCTTGTATTTTTTTCCTAGAATTTTCCTATATTGGGATATTCTTTGTCTGTAAATATCCATGTTAGCTATTTCTAATTACTTAGCTGATTGTTATCTCTTTTACTTGCGACCTAAGGAGTGGTACATTCCTTGAGCCTATAAAATATAAATATATATCCCTATAAAATACCTGAGCGTTCATCCCAATGATTAAAATACTGTAGATAAGAATGTTTTTCCCTGAACCTGGAATAGCTTGGACTTCCCTGAATCATGGCTCTAGGAGTCCTGAGAAAAAATTCTATTCCCTTGTCTTGACATAACCTAAAGATCATTTTGTCCAAGATTCATTATTGATACTACTGGCTCTATCCTTCTCTTTTCTAAATTTTGCTTTGGATATGTTAGTCCTGAGAAAAAGGTAGGGTTTGGGGAGGGGGTTGACTGAAGGGAACTTGTTGTTCTTAGCCTCTGTGTTTGGTCAATGTGAAAGCCACTGATTTCTCCAATGTAGACTAATAATTCCCAACAACTAGGGGGTCTTCCCTTCTTGAATTATCTGTAGAGGTATCTGAATTCAATTCATATTGATCATCTATACCTGGAACAAAGAATACTGTTCTATTTTTCTCTGTCTAGAAGCCAAGATGAACATTACTTGTCATTTGAGGTGCCTCAGGTGTTGGAATAATAGGGAATAGAGAATAATAAGTCCTAGACAACACATTGAGCCTACAATATCCTTGAGTGGAAAGATATGAGAAAGATTGCTAGTCTCCTTGGGCAGATTTCCATTGCTGTTCTGGAATGAATCATTCCAATCCTACAAAACAATAGAACTGAATTCACCTTTAACTCCATTTGAAAATATTAATTGTTTTTTACTTTGACATGAATGAAATAATGTTATTCACTGCTCCAGGTGCTATCTGACTGGTGTTTCTGATCCATCATTACTATGAGTAGGAGATTGTGAAAACCAGTTATTTCTAAGTTGGCATAAATGACTTAAGCTGTGAATTCAAGAAAACTTTGGGATGGCACAGCATTACTACTGTGGACATGAAGCGAAATAGCTAGTGTGGAGTAGAGTTAAGGATATTTGAATCAGGATGAACAAAACTTAGATATTTTTAATTTGTGAGGCAAAAACTTGATGGTTTTCAAATTTTCTCTTCAACTCTTTGATTTCTTTTTTTTTCATTTTATCTGTTATATCTTTCCTCTCTTTCATCTTTCTTGTAATTCTTCTACTGTTTTCTCTACTCCATTATCTTCTCTCTTTTTCCTTGCTCTCCCCAGGCCTAACTTCTGAGGGCACTCAACTTCTTTTTACGTTTTTTTTTCTAAGAAGACAATGAAATAACTGAGCTTCTAGAAGGAGAGATGATGCAATTCAGCAGAAGATGATAGAGCAATTTGAGCATGCCTTCTAAATAAAAACTGTAAGGAACTAAAAGGATATGGTACAGTTATAAATCATGAAGAGCTTGAATTATTGAGAGCTGTAAGACTGATTAAAATAGAAGGAAACCTATGGGAATCAGGACTTGTGGCTGTGTTTTTTTTCCCCTTTTTTCTTGTATCCTCACCTAAAATATAAGAAATATATTGAAGGAAATTTGATTTTTTTTCAGCATAGTGAATTTCCAGTATGCTGAATCTCTCCATGAATACTGATGGGAACCAATATCAAACCTAGTATATATGTTTACTTTTTAAAAAAAACACATACCATCTGTCTTAGAATTAATACTATATATTGGTTCTAAGGCAAAATAAATCAATGGTAATATGGTTAAATGGCTTGACAAAGGTCAGAATGCTACAAAGTGTCTCAGGCCAGATGTGAATGTAGAACCTCTTATCTAGGCTCACAATCATCTGAATAACCTAGCTGCTCAGGCAGAAAACTTTTAGAGTTTTTAAAGCACTCAGAAGAAACTTACCCAGAATCACACATCTGGGAAAGGGTGAAAAGTGGAATTTTAATCAAATTCTTTTTGACTTGCAATCTAGTGTTTTTCTTGAACCAGAATGCCTAGTTTCTCTACTGAACATTATAAAAGAATGGAATAACTAGCATTTAGCATTTATCATTTACAAAGTGTCTTAAAATATTTCTTTTGATCATCACAACAACTCTGGGTGATGCAATGCTTTTCTCTCTCTCTCTCTCTCTCTCTCTCTCTCTCTCCTCTTTCTCTCTCATCGTCATCATCATCATCATCATCATCATCTCTCTCTCTCTCTCTCTCTCTCTCTCTCTCTCTCTCGCTCTCGCTCTCTCTTTCTCTCTCTCTCTCTCCCTCCCTCCCCACCTCTCTCTCTCTTTAGAAATAACCGATTCTTATGCAAAGTTACATAGCACATGAGTATCTGATGTAAACTTTGAAATTAGTGCCTTCTGATTATATGTTTAGCTTGCCATCTAGTTATTATTTTTGTTTAACAAATTCTGTCATGTCATTGGTGTTGGGAATTCCTAAAGCTCCTATGAATTTACTCTTCAGTTTATACCTTACAGAGTTGCCTGAGGCTCTGAAATGTTAAACTATTTACCTGGAGTGACACAGTCAGTATCAGAAGTGAAACTTGAACCCATATCTTTCTGCTTTTTTTCCAAGTTCTCTGAACATTATATTCTACTTACTATCAGTTATCATCCATAAATAGAAATCTTCAGGAAGGAGGATGTCAGATTAAAATCTGGAGTTACAGTCCAGGAAGGAAGAAAATAAGAATGGGAAAGGCTAAAATGAAAAAAAAAATAAAGAAAGGTTGCAAAATGACTTTGTTAGAAGAAGTAGGTAGTTTCTCTATGGGGAGGAAGTGCTATTCAAGAAGAAAAAAGATATCGGTAAAGAGTCTACTTCATAATGGATGAGAACAGATGTGCAGAAAGAAATTACATATGTATATGAACTCTAAGGATGAATTCTATTTTAATGAACATTAAAGAAATAGTCATAGAATTTCAGATCTTGAAGGGACTTTGGAACTTGTCTAGTCTAGGTCCCAATTTTATAGATTGGCATGGAGCAGGGTGAACAAATAATAGAAATGGAAAAAAAAGAAACAGCGAAAATACACACATACCAAAAAAAAAAAAAAAACTAATGGGCTGAAAGTCACAAGGCAAAAGTATTTGTCCTCACTCTCTGTCAGAGGAGGTATATATAGAAAGAATGTTGATTCAGATCATTTCCTGAACAACCTGATGAGCTTATATGATCTTCATTAGTTTTTATTTGGGTCTTTGAAATGCATCTCCTTATAGAGGTCATTGATGTCTTCCTTCCCACTTCCAGGAATATGGGTATAACTGATAGGGTATAGCCATGATATAAACTGTTTCACTTCCATAGATCCATTTAGGGAAGAGCATCCCTTTGTACTGGCTTAGGAAAGGGAGCAAAAAGACTTGATTGATTTTTTTTTTCCATTTTATTCTTCTCTGTTTAACTATAAATTTTCTTTTTTTGGATTTTAGTCTTAAAGATCATTAAACATGAAAATATTTCTATACATAAAATAGACAATTCTATAAAAACAAAATTAAAGCATTTCTGTGTTTTAAGATTATATTACATTTAACACACAGTTATTTTTTATCTCCCACAAGTCATAGCTTTTATCTTTTCTATCATTTTTCCAAAAGGATCCCAAAAGGACAGCTGCTCAGGGGGCAGCTTAGGTGAATACCTCCCCCACCTCATAAAAAGGCATTAGTATCTTTATTGGTTTGCATTTTGGCTTGAGGGGGTTGGAAATTCCTGAGTGATATCAGGTGTTTTGACCTTAGATTTCCAGAATAGATTCTTGAAGTGTCTGTATTTTTTTTCTACCAAACCAAATTGAGTAGTTGAGGAATTCAATCAAATTCTGCATGGAGAACTTCCAGAGTAGCAGGATTCTTTTTTGTTTGTTTTAAACCCTTACCTTGTGTCTTAGAGTCAACACTGTGAAGTAGAAGAGTGGTAACAGCCAGACAATGGGGGTTAGGTGACTTGTCCAGGGTCACACAGCTAGGAAGTTTCTGAGGCCAAATTAGAAACTAGGACCCCCTGTCCCTAGGTCTGGCTCTCAATTGACTGAGCCACCCAGCTGCTCCAGAATAGAACAGCATGATTCCTAAGGAGAGAAGAGAATCATGAGTGTAGTTGCTGATAGGAGGCATTTTACTAGAGTACTAAAACAATTATATGGAAGAAATCTGCTTGTTTTTTTTTTACTACTTCTTATAGCACTGTATATTTACATTAAGTCAAAAATTTCTAAAAGTTAAGACTGTTATTAAACTTTGATAATGTCATGATTAAATTTTTTGGAAACTATTTTAATTTGTAATTATTTATCAAATAATAAAAAGCAGGTTAGAGAAAGAAAAGACCCAACCACTTGTGGCCTGCTGCCTTCCCTTCCAAGAGCCCTCCCCTAACATAACCCTATGGTCACTCCAGTGCCCAGGAAAAAAGGCCCCTTACTTGCTCCAGTTACTCCAATTTATGGCTTCCAGGAAGTCCTCCTCCCAAGTCTCTCCAATTGGAGGACTCTGACCTCACTCTGGAAAAGAGGCAGGTCCTTTGGTCCCCAGGAGTCACACAAGATGAAACAAAAATCTTCTGGATTCCAGAATTCACGAGACCTTTAGAATGTCTTTACAGTATGTGTGTCCACTTTTCTCTATCTTAAAAGTTTATTAAAAGAATTTTGTCTCCTCTCTTACTTAACAAGAGGGTAGGAGAAGAAACAAGTTGTAGGCTCAATCTCAAGATTAAACATTTTTTTTCCATTTAATATCCCAAGTCTGACCAGGTGTGCCCAAGAAAAAGGTAGAAGTTAGAGTTAAATTTCCACAATCAGCAGTGTAATGATTAGAATTTAGGAATATGTGGAGACTGAGGCAGGTAGAAATTAGTTTCTCTCTGCAAGGAGTATTATATTTTTAGAGGTTTATTAAAGGTTAAAGATTAAAGAATATACAAGTAAGAAACATGTGCCTAGGCCAGAGGCCTAGACAAAATAACCTCACATCACGCAAGAGACCACCTGCTCCAAAAAGGAAGTCCAAAAAGAGCCAAGAGCTGGCGAGAGCCATTGAATCAGCTTAAATACCTTCTCGATCTCGGCCCAGGTGAGATTACCAGGCATTCTGGGGAAGTGGAGCAAAGGCTCATGGGGATTGTAGTCCTGTATTCGACTCTATTTTTTACATACCTCCGTATGATCATTTTTGGAAAAATTAATTTTCCCCAAAAGGATCATAAAAACATAATGAACTTAAAAGATTACAATAGTGTGAGGATAAGAGAAAAAAGAATAAAACCAATAATTGCTGGACACATTGATAAAAAGCCGTTAGGGGGCAGTCCCCTTTGGCATAAAAGTATACATACAAATCAATGTTCAATCAACCACACCCAAAGTTCAATTTTGTGCAACTTGTGGTCTGGAGGCTTCTTCATGGTGGCTTCTCAAACAGTTGAGTTCTGGATTCAGAGAGGTAGCATCCTCTTTACCTAAAATTCTTCTCAAAAGGAATTTAAACTTTGTAATTTAAATAATGATTTTTTTTTTACATTCCCCCGTGTTGTGGGAGATTGAAAGATTCAGAATCAGTTAGGGATGCATGGCTGAGGTATGAGGTATATGAATCAATTGGCAAGAGATATTAAAAAGACATCAGAAAATCCAAAAGAAAAGAAAAATTTCTAGATGAAAATATAGACTATCAAAGTCTTATGTGTAAAAATTCCAAGTAGAAGAAACATAAATCTATAACAGGTCCTTCAATCAGGGCCCAATCAAAATGATCTCAGTAATGATGCATTTACCCAATCAGTGCCAGGACTACAGAAAGGTACCACACTATGAGAGGCAGAAAAAGGGACCAGATTATAGGAGCCAAGGTTTCAGGGATACTCGTCTGTGAGTATCTTCAGGGTGAGTGTGGATACAAGGAAAGCCTATGTCTTAACACATGTTAAACATAGTAACCTCGAGTCTTCACACTAGGTTCAAGACCTTTGTATTGGCCTAGAAGTGCATCAATCCATCCTAGATTGGCCTTTCTTTGGCCCTATGAAATGGCTCTTGTGTGTATCTCTTGTCAGAATCAGACAGAATCATTAAGCAAAGTCCCATAATTTATTTAAATAATTAGTGGCATCATTTTTAGAGTCACAAGCCTTTTAGGGCACGTATTAGCAAATGTATCTTAAACTTAAAAATCAAAAGATTAAAGAAAATCTTAATACTGGTGACATGTGCTTCAAATATAAAAAGGAGAGAAAAAATAATAAAAAAACTGGAAAAGTATATTGCACATGCAAGAAAAATATAATAATAAAAGAGCTTTAAAAAAATTCAAAAATATAGCTTACAATCATTGACACTCTGTGTCAGTTAAGAAAATATAAAATGCAAGGCTTTCTCACCAAAAATGAGATCCATTTCCTCTTTGTATCTGGCCATGATCACTATGAGTAGAAGGCAATTGAACAAGGTTAACAATTTTTTCATCTTTAAAAATACAGTAGTACAAATATGTAGATATCAAAATCCCCAAAATTCTCAATAGCCCAATTAATTACAATAGCAAACAAACACACTTTCATATTTCACATAAGTTGCTGTATGACATTTTTAAAACCTATGAATTTATGGACATTTGTCACAATTTTTACAAACATAGCAATCCTTCAACCTTGGTATTTAAACATATTTTTTAAAACAAAGTAAAACTCATCTTGGGTTTCGAACATAATCAAGAAATCTATATATCATTCTGGTAGAAGTAAAGTAGTGAGCTGAAGAGTATAAATAAAGGGATGCTCCTTTTGGAGGCTTTTTAAGGGTGCAAATGCCCTGAGATTAACTGCCCAACTTCCATTCACATGTGCGAAGGTTGGGGGTTTATAAAATACATTTCAGTTCAGCTAATGGGCCTTACCTCGTGGAAGAGGCAGGCAAAAATAACCATATTGTTAAAAAAAATTCCAAAAATCATATTTAAAAAACCCTTAAAATCAAATCATTTGAGATATTTAGCACATTAAAATTCCAAAGGTTATTAATACAATTATAACCAATTCTGAAGTCCATCTATCCTCGGCAAAATAGAAAAAAGCTGTTTTTTTTCATATATGGGCTTATTCACAATAATATTTGTTCAACACAGTTATAGGGGAAAAACAACAGAATTTTAAAACTCAGTACATCTAAAATAAATTCAATCAACCTTCAGTTCACAGAATAATATTCAATCTAGTAATATATGAACTTAAAATCACAAAGTTATATCTTAAACAAAACAATGCAATAGAATACAGAAATTTTTTATAAACCATTGGAGTCTGAAATGCCTTAGAATATAGCCTTTAGTCTCTTCAAAGATCCTTGGTTTTTTTGTTGTTTTGTTTTTAATTATCCATTTAAATGTCTATTGTCTGAAGGTAGAGTAGTAAAGGCTAGGCTATGGGGTTCAAGGGATCCGTCCAGGGCCCCATAGCTACGAAGCATCGGAGGCCAGATTTTAACTAGAGACCTCCTGTCTCTGGGCCTGGCTTCCAGTTCGCTGGGCCACCCATTTTCCTCCCCAAAGTTAAAGTTGAATCTTTGGGCTGAGTCTGCTCCCTGACAGGCAGGTAAAATCAATGAAATTGCCAGAAGAGTCAAAAATCCTTTTAAACCCATTGCTTTTTAGGTTTCTGTTTGAAAAGTCTGTTTCTTCTCTCTAGTCTTTTCTCTCTTTCCCCTCTCTGAACCCTCTGTGGCCAATACCCCCATCCACATGGAGGCTTAGCCTAAGGGAAAATTACCCATTCTCCTTTCCCTCTCCTCTCTCCCCTCCACCCACAAGGCCAATACTGTTACCAGCTGGTAGAAATGAGTCCTGAGTGATCTGCTCCAAGGATCTGGGTGATGAGCCAACTGGGGTTATGCTCGAGGGTCTGGGGCTCAGAAATAGGCAGGCAGCAGGCTGGTGAGAGGCCAGGAGCAGGAGCGGCTGCGGGGTTGGGCAAGGCTGGGACCAGGTACCAGGTGAGGACGATCAGGGCTGCAGGCTGCAGGCAGAAAGTGGTGGGGCCGAGCCAGGTGGGGTGGGCAGCAGGTCCAGAGCCTGTAGCAGCTTTGCGAGGGTAGAAAACCATGGCCAGAGACCAGAGACCATGGCTCAAAAAAAATTTTTTTTTCTAGGTACAAGATATTAAAAGTTGAACTAAAGATCAGAAAAGAATTCAGAAGATTGAGTTTTTTTTATCTCTTCGTGGTCGCCAACTGTAATGATTAGAATTTAGGAATATTTGGAGACTGAAGCAGGTAGAAATTAGTTTCTCTCTGCAAGGAGTATTATATTTTTGAGAGGTTTATTAAAGGTTAAAGGTTAAAGATTAAAGAATATACAAGTAAGAAACATGTGCCTAGGCCAAAGGCCTAGACAAAATAAACTCACATCACGCAAGAGACCACCTGCTCCAAAACGGAAGTCCAAAAAGAGCCAAGAGCCGGCGAGAGCCTTTGAATCAGCTTAAATACCTTCTCGATCTCAGCCCAGGTAAGATTACCAGGCATTCTGGGGAAGTGGAACAAAGGCTCGTGGGGATTGTAGTCCTGTATTCGAGTCTATTTTTTACAGCATATTACTTGGATTTATTTTGGAATATATATCTGGATACAATGGAACAGTGTTCAAACTATATGATAGTGCAGCCACAGAAGCCAAACATGGATGGGCAAGAAACTGGTGGTCATCCTTTTTTTTTTTTGCATTTACATTTTATTTTATTGTTTTTTTTATTTTTATTTAGTCATTTCCAAACATTATTCAATGGAAAAGAAGATCATTTTATTTTCTTCCCTCACCCCGCCCCATCCCACCACCTCTCCCATAGCACACGCGCGATTCCAGTGGGTATCACGTGTGTTCTTGATTCAAACCCATTTCCATGTTGTTGGTATTTGCATTAGAGTGTTCATTTAGAGTCTCTCCTCAGTCATATCCCCTCTACCCCTGTAGTCAAGCAGTTGCTTTTCATCAGTGTTTTTACTCCCACAGTATCTTCTGCTAGTGTTTTTTAGATCCCTGCAGATTGTTCAGGGACATTGCATTGAGACTAATGGAGAAGTCCATTACCTTCGATTGCACCACAATGTATCAGTCTCTGTGTACAATGTTTTCTTGGTTCTGCTCCTTTTGCTCTGCATCACTTCCAGGAGGTTGTTCCAGTCTCCATGGAATTCCTCCACTTTATTATACCTTTGAGCACAATAGTATTCCATCACCAACATATACCACAGTTTGTTCAGCCATTCCCCAATTCATGGGCATCCCCTCATTTTCCAATTTTTGGCCACCACAAAGAGCGCAGCTATGAATATTCTTGTACAAGTCTTTTTCCTTATTATCTCTTTGGGGTACAAGCCCAGCAGTGCTATGGCTGGATCATAGGGCAGACATTATTTTATCGCCCTTTGGGCATAGTTCCAAATTGCCATCCAGAATGGTTGGATCAATTCACGACTCCACCAGCAATGAATTAGTGTCCCTACTTTGCCACATCCCCTCCAGCATTCATTACTTTCCATAGCTGTTATGTTAGACAATCTGCTAGGTGTGAGGTGATACCTCGGAGTAGTTTTGATTTGCATCTCTCTGATTATAAGAGATGTAGAACACTTTTTCATGTGCTTATTAATAGTTTAGGTTTCTTTGTCTGAGAACTGCCTGTTCATGTCCCTTACCCATTTATCGATTGGAGAATGGCTTGATTTTTTGTACAATTGATTTAGCTCCTTGTAAATTTGAGTAATTAAACCTTTGTCAGAGGTTTTTATGAAGATTATTTCCCAATTTGTTGCCACCCTTCTGATTTTAGTTACATTGGTTTTGTTTGTACAAAAACTTTTTTATTTGACGTAGTCAAACTTATTTTACATTTTGTGACTCTTTCTAAGTCTTGCTTGGTTTTAAAATCTTTTCCCTCCCAAAGGTCCGACATGTATACTATTCTGTGTTCACCTAATTTACTTATAGTTTCCTTCTTTATGTTCAAGTCATTCACCCATTCTGAATTCATCTAGGTGTGGGTTGTGAGGTGTTGATCCAAACCTAATCTCTCCCACACTGTCTTCCAATTTTCCCAGCAGTTTTTATCAAATAGTGGGTTTTGGTCCCCCAAATTGGGATCTTTGGGCTTATCATAGACTGACTTGCTGAGGTCATTTATCCCAAGTCTATTCCACTGATCCTCCTTTCTGTCTCTTAGCCAGTACCAAATTGTTTGGATAACCACTGCTTTATCGTATAGTTTGAGATCTGGGACTGCAAGTCCTTCTTCCTTTGCATTTTTTCCCATGATTTCCCTGGATATCCTTGATCTTTTGTTGTTCCAAATGAACTTAGTTATGTTTTTTTTTTCTAATTCAGTAAAGAAGTTTGTTGGTAGTTCAATGGGTATGGCACTAAATGAGTAAATTAATTTGGGTAGGATTGTCATTTTTTTTGTTAGCTCATCCCACCCATGAGCAATCAATATTTTTCCAATTGTTTAGATCTAGTTTTAGCTGTGTGGAAAGTGTTTTGTAGTTGTGTTCATATAGTTCCTGTATTTGTCTCGGCAGATAGATTCCTAAGTATTTTATATTGTCTAGGGTGATTTTAAATTGTTTTTCGCTTTCTAATTCTTGCTGCTGAAATGGGTTAGAGATATATAGAAATGCTGATGACTTATGCGGGTTTATTTTGTATCCTGCGACTTTGCTAAAGTTGTTGATTATTTCGAGTAACTTTTTGGTTAATTCTCTAGGATTCCTTAAGTAAACCATCATATCATCTGCAAAGAGTGATAGCTTGGTCTCCTCATTGCCAATTTTAATACCTTCACTTTCCTTTTCCTCTCTAATTGCTACTGCTAGTGTTTCCAGTACAATGTTAAATAATAGAGGTGATAATGGGCATCCTTGTTTTACTCCTGATCTTATTGGAAATGCTTCTAGTTCATCTCCATTGCAGATGATTTTTGCTGATGGTTTTAGATATATACTGTTTATTATTTTTAGGAAAGGCCCTTCTGTTCCTATACTTTCTAGTTTCTTCAAAAGGAATGGGTGTTGTATTTTATCAAAGGCTTTTTCTGCATCTATTGATATAATCATGTGATTTTTGTCAGTTTGCTTGTTAATATGTTCAATTATGTGAATGGTTTTCCTAATATTGAACCATCATTGCATTCCTGGTATGAATCCTGCCTGGTCATAGTGGATGACCCTTGTGATGACTTGCTGGAGTCTTTTTGCTAGTATCCTATTTAAGATTTTTGCATCGATATTCATTAGGGAGATTGGTCTATAGTTTTCTTTCTCTGTTTTTGACCTGCCTGGCTTTGGGATCAGTACCATGTTTGTGTTGTAGAATGAATTTGGTAGAACTCCTTCTTGTCCTATTCTGTCAAATACTTTGTTTAATATTGGGATTAGTTGTTCTTTGAATGTTTGATAGAATTCATTTGTGAATCCATCTGGACCTGGGGATTTTTTCTTAGGGAGTTCTTTGATGGCTTGTTCAATTTCTTTTTCTGAAATGGGGTTGTTAAGGTAATTTATTTCTTCCTCTTTTAGTCTAGGCAATTTATATTTTTGTAAGTATTCATCCATATCACCTAGATTGCCATATTTGTTGCCATATAATTGGGCATAGTAGTTTTTAATGATTGCCTTAATTTCCTCTTCATTGGAGATGAGGTCTCCTTTTTCATCTTGGATACTATCAATTTGGTTTATTTCTTTCCTTTTTTTAATTAGACTGACTAATACTTTGTCTATTTTATTTTTTTCAATGTACCAGCTTCTAGTCTTATTTATTAAATCAATAGTTCTTTGACTTTCAATTTTATTAATTTCTCCTTTGAGTTTTAGGATCTCTAATTGAGTCTTCATCTGAGGATTTTTAATTTGTTCACTTTCTAATTTTTTAATTTGCCTGCCCAACTCATTGACCTCTGCCCTTCTTAATTTGTTAATATATGAACTCAAGGATATAAATTTCCCCCTGAGTACTGCTTTGGCTGCATTCCATAGGTTTTGAAAGGATGTCTCATCATTACCATTTTCTTCAATGAAGTTATTAATTGTTTCTATGATTTGTTCTTTAACTAACTAGTTTTAGAGAATTGTATTGTTTAATTTCCAATTAATTTTCGATTTACCTCTCCATGTTCCCTTACTAATTATTATTTTCATTGCATTGTGATCTGAGAAGGTTGCATTTATTATTTCTGCTCTTTTGCACTTGTTTGCAATGTTTTTTTGCCCTAATACGTGGTCAATTTTTGTGAATGTACTATGTGCTGCAGAAAAGAAGGTATATTCCTTTTTGTCCCTATTTATTTTTCTCCACATGTCTACTAACTAATTTTTCTAAGATTTCATTCACTTCTCTTACCACTTTCTTATTTCTTTTTTTAATTTGATTTATCTAGTTCGGATAGAGGAAGGTTCAGGTCTCCCACTAGTATAGTTTTTCTATCTATTTCATCCTTCAGTTCCTCTAGTTTCTCCTTTAGAAAATTGGATGCTATGCCATTTGGTGCATACATGTTGAGTACAGATATTTCCTCACTATCTATACTGCCTTTTATCAGGATGAAATTACCTTCCCTATCTCTTTTAACTAGATTTATTTTTACTTTGGCTTTGTTGGATATCATGATTGTGACTCCTGCCTTCTTTCTGTCAGTTGATGCCCAATAGATTTGGCCCCACCCTCTTACTTTCACCCTATGTGTATCTACCTTTCTCATATGTGTTTCTTGTAGACAGCATATGGTAGGGTTTTGGACTATAATCCATTCTGCTATTCACTTGCATTTTATGGGTGAGTTCATTCCATTCACATTCAGAGTTATGATTACTAGCTGTGTATTTCCTAGCATTTTGATTTCTGCTCCTTTTCCTGCCTTTTCTTCTTTCACTATTTCCTTCTACCCTCATGTTTGCTTGTGAATCGTCCCCCTTGTTCCCACCCTTATTTTACTTCCCTTTCTACCCCCCTCTCTATTTATCCCCCCTTATTTTCCCTGTCGTCTTTCTAAAATTAACCCCCTGCTCACTCCCTTTCTTGTTCTGCTTCCTTCCCCACCAGACTGTTTGTTACCCTTCTACTCCCCTATAGGGTGCAAATCTATTCTCTGCCCCCAATGGATTGGATTTTTCCCCCTCTTTGAGTCTCTTTCAAAGCATGTCAAAGTTGAGTATTTTCTGCCTCCGACCTCTTTACTCTTCCAGTGTATTGATGTTCTCCCCCCTCTCACCATGAGCTTCTTTATGACATATAAATTTACCCCTATTTGTTTCTTTTCCCATTTCTTTTAATATTAACCTCTTTTAAGCTCTAGTTATATATATATATATATATATATATATATATATACACATATATATGCATACTCATGCGTATGTATTTTTGCATGCATATATCTATATACCTATTTATGTCTTGCCCTTTCATCCTATATAGTTTGTTGTTGTTCCCTCTAAGTACACTTCGTTTTGCTGCCTAGGTAATAACAACAATTTTTAAGACTTACCAATGACCTCTTTTCTTATAAGGATACATATCATTTTAACTTATTGAGTCTCTTAAAATTTTTTTTGTTTTTCTTTTTTCCCCTCTTTTTTAATTACCTTTTGATGATTCTCTTGAGTTCTGTGCTTGGACATCAAATTTTCTGTTCAGGTCTGGTCTTTTCTTTACGAATTCTTGAAATTCTTCTATTTTGTTGAATGGCCATACTTTCCCCTGTAAGAATATAGTCAGTTTTGCTGGGTAGTTTATTCTTGGTTGTAGACCTAGTTCCCTTGCTTTCTGGAATATCATATTCCATGCCTTTCTTTTTTCAGTATGGATGCAGCCAGATCCTGCGTTATCCTCACTGTGGTTCCTTGGTATCTGAATGACTTCTTCTTGCCAGCTTAAAATATATTTTCTTTGGTCTGATAGTTCTTGAATTTGGCTATAACATTCCTGGGTGTTGTCAGTTGGGGATTAAGTAAAGGAAGTGATCTGTGGATTCTATCAATCACAACTTTTCCCTCTTGTTCAAGGATTTCAGGGCAGTTTTCTTTAATAATTTCCTGTAATATAATGTCCAGGCTTTTTCTTTTGTAATGGTTTTCTGGTAGGCCAATAATTCTTAAATTGTCTCTCCTTGAACGATTTTCTAAATCCTCTGTTTTGTGAATGAGATGCTTCATATTTTCCTCAATTTTTTCATTCTTTTGGTTTTGTTTTATAGTGTCCTGCTGCCTTGTGAGGTCACTTGATTCTAGTTGTTGTATTCTGGTTCCTAAAGACTGGATTTCATCCTTAGTTTTTTGGTCGTCCTTTTCCTTTTGGTCGGATTTTCTTTGGAGGTCATCTTTCATCTTCTTCACCTCATCTTTCATCTGCTTTGCCTCATCTTTCATCTCCTTTGCCTCATTTTCCAGCTGGTTGATTTTGACTTTCAAGACACTATTTTCTGTTTCCAGATGACTTATCTTAGTTTTTAAGTTCTTTTCCCAATTGTCTTCAGCCTCTCTTAATTGTGTTTTGAATTGCATTTTGAGATCTTCCAAAGCCTGTATCCAATTCGCTGGGATTTCTGATTTTTTCTTTGCTGGGTCCTCCTTCTCTATTTCATTTGCTCTTTGCTCATTACCTGTGCAGAAGCTGTGTATTGTAATTTCTTTCTTCTTTTTCTGTTGTTTGCTCGAGTTTACCCCTTCTTTGCTCCCCGTATTTGGCTGTGCTCTTGCTCCTCTCATTTTGTTTTGGTTTTGGGGCTGTCAATCTCCCCTCTTGGAGCTTTGTCAGATCTCTTGGTACAGTCTCTAGGGGAGGAATGTTAGCTTCCCTTTCCTCTGGAGGCTTTTGATTGGATTGAGTTCAACTGGGCTGGGCTGTATGTGGTATGAAGCTCTGAGGCTCTGAAGACTCCTGGAAGGCTGGGCCACCCAGGCTCTCTCCAGTTCTCTCCAGCTGCCTCTCAGCTGTCCGCAAGTGCCTTTGCCCACCTCCCTAAACTCTGAGGAGTTCTGATGGGATTAGTTCAACTGGATTGGTCTGGATGTGCCCCGTGGCAATGGTGAGACTGGAGCCTGATGTAGGGACCCAGCCACGGCCCCATCTCTCCCTGGCTTCCTCCCCGCTGTCCAAGCTGGATGCTCCGAGCCCAGCACCCAGCTGCTCACAAGGTAGACCCTCCAAACCAGCACCTTTGCCTGTTCAGAGGTTCCCGCTGCTGCTGGGGGCTCAGCCCTCCGGGTTGTGGGGGAGGGGTCCTGGGACCTTCCCTTTGCCTTCCCCTTAGCCCTGAGTGTTCTCAGATTCTGGCTTTTGGGGGGCATACCTTTTGATTTGAGGCCAGAAGGAGGGTTCCCCACTTCTGTCCTGTTGTTCAGCTTGAATTTCGGTGCCCTAGGAGCATTCAATCTGTATCGGTTAAGGAAAGGTCTTCCACGAGGTCTGAACTTTTGCTGCTTGCTAAGCCGCCATCTTGACTCTGCCCCCACTGGTGGTGATCCTTACTTCATTATCCAAACATCACTTCCAAAATAAATAAACCGTATTAATCATCTACCATCTGAAACTCATTCTTTCTTTGAAGTCCTTTATTTCTATTGTACTTCTGAATGAACACAACTTGAACCTTTGAAATTGTGTTTGACTATTTCCTTCCTCTCATCTCATTCTCTCACTTTCTCTGATTGCAGTCTCACCTCCATGAATGGATAGTCCAATGTTATTTGAATGATTGCAGGTCAAGGATAATGACATCCCCACATTTGGACCCTAAAATCTTCATTTTCAAAGTACTTATAGAGCTATTATAAGTGAGAACAAAGGTAAGAAAAATAGGAAAAAAGCCACTTTAGACCAAAAAAAAAAAATATATATATATATATATAAAGGAGATTGATGCCTTAGGGGACATAATTGTAAGGGAATTGAGGTGTTTTAATACAAGATATCTGATGGAGAGAAATATACCAAAGATATGGGGTGGTGGGGAGCCCTGAGACTTGATTAAAACCAGAAAAATACTGAAAACAAATCAATAACTTATAATGCATTTGCCTTTCCTCTTATCTATATAAAACCTTTATTAGAGCCACAAATTGAAAGCATCTATAATGAAAGCATTAGAAAGTATCAAGTAGGTTTTCATAAGCAATATTAGCAAAGAAATTACATGCTTATCACCTCAAAATTAACTGAACATTGTAGTTAATATAAGATCACATTTATCTTACTGTTTGTTCATTATAAAAACACTTTAGATTCAATATAACAAAATATTTTCTCATAGGTTCTTCTTTCCTCCCTATCTTGTGTGTGTATGTGTGTGTGTGTCTTATCAAAGAGTCAAAGTGAATACACAATTCAGAAACTGAGGGAAGGGAATTCATTCAAAATTATTTTCAAAAATTGAACTAATTCACATCATTATAAAGTATATTATTCTTATTCTCTGACAACCTTTCCACTGATTTTTATTGTAGCCATTTGTCACCTTTTCTGATTTGATGGTTTCAAGGAGGAACCTGAGTTTTCTTAAGTTTTAATTTGTAGTCAATTGTACCATGGTAGGCAGTTTTAAAGCTTTCTATTAAGTTATTTTAAAACTAATTATTCATATCTTTTGATTTTGAATCTATTTGAAAATGATTGTTTATATATTGTTCACTTTTCTATAAATATCAGAAGAAATCATCCTTTCCCCTTCTTTCTCTTTTCTTCTCAATTTCTTTTAACATAGATTCCTTTAGTCATGATCTCCTCCTTAATCTGTATCTCCTATGAAGTGGTCTCGTTTCTTAATATGGCTAGCCCCTCTGCTTCTTCATATGATCATTTTCTACACCATCTCCTCCAAATGATTGCCCTCCCTGGCATCCATAATATCACATATTTTCATTCTTTCCCTGCCTACTGACGTTCTCAGTGGCCTACAAACATGCCAATGCCAGAAAACAAATAAGCCTCACATAATCTTCCCTTTTCCCAATATCATCCCATGTTTCTTCTGGTGTTTGTAGCAAAACTCCCTGAAAAGGCATCATTCCAGCCTCCTTCTTTTCTCTTCTTAAGTCCTTAAAAAAACAAAGAAAAAAACAACTCTTTGAAAACCTAATCATTCCTCAGAAAATTATCTTTCCCATTGTACCAATGGTATCTTAGTTGTAAATCCAATGGCATTTTGTCACTATTACTTCTCTTTGGTTTCTTTGTAGTTTTTGCTAATTCTGATCATTTTTATTTTTCCTAATACTATTTTTTTCTTTTATGATTTCTTGATATCTAATAAGCAGGTTTTTATGGAAGTCCATGGCATATTAACTTATCTATCTTCATCATATTTTCTAAGTAACTTGTATTATTATAATATAATTTTCACATTTTTTTTTCAGATTCTTAACTTTGTCCTAATATTTCTCATTGGTCCATTGGATCATTGGATCCTATTACCTTTATTCTGTTGTTGTTTGATTGTTTGTTTGTTTGTTTTAAGGAAGTCCAGTACCTGAATAGTATTTGTATTTTTGTTTTTCTACGTTCTATTCAAAAATTTATGTTCTCCCAAAATTGTTCTTTTCATTCATCTTTTGTTTCCCTTCTACCGTCATCTCTTCAGTCTCACCATAAAAGTTCTTATGGCCAATCTATTATTTTAATTGAGTTTTTCAGAAAAAATCTACATTGTTTCTTATTCTTTGGTTTTACTTTGGAATTCTTTTAGTCTGGAATATTATTCCTCATATTGGAAGGTTTTGTTTTTTTTTTTTTTAATCACGTCAATATCCAGAAATAGGTTTTGTTTCAAGTCCAGGTTTTGGCCTCTTTCATTTTTCTTAGCCATTTCCACAACTTAGAAAAGAATTCTTGATATTTCTGGTTTTGAAATAATTTTCTTTCTTCAAGACCAATATTGGGTTTTACCTTCTGCATTTTCCCCTGATATGCTCCCTCCACTTTAATTATAAACCCTTACTTTGAGTAGATACTGTGGTTTTTTTTTTGACTGCCTAATATAGTACCTTGACAAGTCCAATATGTCTTCAACACATAAATGTTGAACTATGTAAAATGAAAATTAATTAAAAAATCTAAGAGTTATCCAATTTTATGCCGTTTTAGAATAGACTCATTGTTCTTCAATCTAAACTTCCTCGAAATTTCATGGATTTTGTTGTTCAACCTCTCATGATCTCTAAATAGTCCACTTGGTTTTCTCTTTCAACAGTCAAAATTAATTTATTTTCCTTTGTGTTAGAACACACTTTTCAGTGGTAATCTTTTTTATGTTATTTTCCTTAATTTTAAGAATTATTTCTGTTTGTTTATCTGCAGATATACCAGTAATACAATTTAAAATCTAGCAATTCTTACATTAATTTTTGACTTTCTTAATCATCTAAATGAATTTTATTTTTTCTAACTCAACAAAATAATGTTTGATAATTTAAAGGTGGATAGCATTGAATAAGTATTCATTAAGGTAGGGTTTTCATTTTAAATATAGTGTCTCTTCCCATCTATAAACAATTAATATTTCTCCAATTATTTAGATCTGACTTTATTTGTGTAAAAAAGTGTGTTATAATTATATTCATTTAGTTCTTGGGTTTGTTTTAGCAGTTATACTTCAAGGTATTTTATTCTAACTGTAATTAATTTAAATCGACTATTTCTTTTTCATCTTTCCTTGTAGAACTTTGTTCATAAAAATATAAAAATATTCAGGTTTCATGTGGGTTTATTTTATATCCTGCTATTTTGCTAATGTTGTTGATAATTTCAACAAACTTTTAGTTGAATCTCTAGGATTTTTGACATATACTGTAATGTTGACTGCAAATAGAGATAGTTTTATTACTTTTCTGCCCATTCTGATTTATTTAACTTTTTTCTCCTCTTACCACTTATGCTAGCATTTCTAATAATATTTAATATTATTGTTAATAATTGGCATTCTTCTTTCACTCATAATCTTTTTGGGAAGGTTTCTAACTTCTGTACATTATAAATAATTCTTGCTAAAGATTTTATGTAGATGCTTCATTACATTTTAGGAAAAAAAGTCCATGTATACCTATGCTTTACTTTTTTTAAATGTTTTAATAAGAAAGAATATTACATATTTTTCAGATTTTTCTGTATTTATTGATATAATAATATTTAATTAATTTTGGTTTTCATATTATCAATTATTTTTATGGTTTTCTTTATATTAAACCATCTTTGCATTCCTTATATAAATCCTATTTTGTCTCAATCTTAGTGACATACTGTTGTAGTCTCCTAGCTAATGTTTTAAGATTTTTTTTGCAACCATATTCATTAATTTCATTAGTTCATTATTTTCTTTTTCTGTTTTTCTCCTCTAGGTTTAGACATTAACATGATAGTTGTTTCATAAGAGTAGTTTGGCAAAACTCCTTTATCTGTCATTTAAATAATTTATTTAATATTATAATTAGTTGATCCTTAAATGTTTGAAAGAATACACTTTTAAATTCATCTGTTCCTGATGCTTTTTCTTAGGAAATTCATTTATGGCTTGTCCAATGTCTTTTCCCAAAATAGGTTTATTCTTTCTGTAGCAGTCCAGCCCATAGGTATTATGGAGAGACAAGGATTGTGAGTGAGCACATGGCCACCCTGCGCATGGCAATGAGCTCTATTCCCAGCGTGGCTGAAGTTTAGGTGCGAAACCTTGCTTCCCTTTGTCTCACTCGCCAGAGGATAATAACCCCACCTTCACCTTGTCATAAGTTGCAATTATTCAATGGTAACACCAGGTAACTCATCTATATGTATTGAGGTATCATGTAACTGATCAATATGTATTGAGCTCATTTGTATATCAAAGAGAATAAATGGGCGAGACACAGCCAGCCCGCCCACTAGGGGGACACCAACAGGTTTGCAATGGAGCAACTTCTCCCCTTTCTCTCTCCTCTCTATTTTTCTCCCTGAGGCCTAGCCTTTCCCTGTTTCTCTCTCTCTTCTAATGCTAATACCTAGCATTATCTACAGCCTTTAGTTTCTGATCTCCTTTCCTTCTGAGCTAGCATTATCCTCTGACCAGTGCAGTGTTAAATTGAGATCATTGGATGGGAATAGCCTGAATTAGTTACCACCAGTGGTCGGAGCAGGCCGTGGCTCCCGAAAATCAATAACTGATTACTGACTCGATTATTTACATCTCTAAAACCGGCTCATTCACGCCCTTCGCAGAATCCAAAACTTCTATCCTGTTTCTATCTTCTCTCCTTGAAACCTCTCGTGGGCTGGGAGGTTGTATTTTCTATGATAGCCAATTTATTTTTATAAATAGTCTTCTATCTCTCTTTCATTGTTAGTTTTTTTTTTCATATAATTAATAAAAATAATTCCCAATACTTGATTTGCATTGGTGGTATTTTTACCCTTTTCATTTTTAATGCTAGTGATTTGGTTTTATCCTCTCTTTTTTATTAGATCACTCAATGTTTTATCAATTTTGTAATTTTTTCCATTAAACCCACTCCAATCCAATAGTTTTCTTATGTGTGATTTTATTGATCTCACCTTTAATTTTGGCAATTTTTTGATTTAGTGTTTAGCTGGGGGATTTTTAATTGATTTTTAATTACATTCCCAATTCATTGATATTTTCTTTCTATTTAGACATAAATATTTTTCTCTAATTACTATTTTTGTTGTATCCCATGGCGTGATGTCTCATTTTAATCATTCTTTTTAATGAAATTATTTATTGTTTCTATAACTTGTTCTTTAACCCACTCATTCTTTAGGGTGAATTTAATTAGGCAATTAGTTTTTACTTTTGTTTTTATGGTCCTTTCTCCTATCCAATTTTTGTTGCCTTATTTTTTAAAATGATTTTTCATTTTTAAATTGTTGATGTTTAAAATATTTTTGTTCTACGTTTATTTTGGTAATATATTTGTTCTTATACTTTTAACTATAATATTTTTATGCCATAATATATGATCAGTTGTTGTAAAGGAGTCATGTAACCCTGAGAAGATATTTCCTTTTCTGCTACGATTCAATTCCCTCCCGAGATCTATCATGTATAATTTACTTAATATTTTTTCTGAGACTAAGATGCTAAGTAGCTAGAGATTTCTTACGTTAGAGGACACAAGGAATCTCCTAGACTGAGTCCCAGAATGGAATAAACTCTGAGGGGTTGGGAAGAAGGAGAAAGTTCTCTTTTGAAGGAATTCCTATTCCCTTTTATTTTTTCTGTGAGACACAAAGTCTTTTGGAAGTTTAGCTAGGCTAGAAACTCGGAATGGAATGCATGGCATCTTTTTTTTATATTTGCCCAATTCTTCTTTGTCCTCTCATCCTTTTCTTCATATGTGTATAGTCAAAGTTAATATCTGCTTTTTCTTGCAGAAGTTAGAAGGGATAACATGGTGAAAATTGTATAGCTGGGCCTTCATTCATAAGTCTTCAAGATAAGTCATGCTTTTATGTTCATTCAGTAGAGATGCTGACTGAGTTTTCTTAGGATGAATATTCTCTAGACTTTTTTTTAAAACATCATTTTTAAACTTTCTGGTGGGTTTGTATTTTTATTTTATGGAATCATTTATAACATTTCCACAAGAAGCATACTATGTCTTTTTTCTAAAGTTTAGAGTTGAAGAGAACTCCAAAATTCCAAGTATATCTTGCTATTCTCTTGTTTAATCAATCCCATTGGATGATATTCAGTGATTTAATTGGAATTTTGATATTTACTTTCCTGTTTCTTGTAAATGATCCTCAGATTGTCAGAGACTTTGTTTTTTGACATTTTTTGACATTTCCCTTGGGGTTTTCATTACATTATTGTTGTATTGTATTGGTAAAATATCTTGAAGCCTGGGATGCTTAAAATGTGACTGATTTAATCCTTGAGGATATATTGCTAAATACTTTTAAACTGTGGCAGACTTTGGCAGAAAAGGCTTAAAACTTTATAGGATTCCACTTATCAAGCTCAATCTAAAGACTCCATCCATTCTCTTTAAAAAATGAAATGGTAAATAGAGGAGATATTGTGACTTGGATAAAGAAAGACTGTGATGTATTAACAGCTCTAGTGAAAGTGGCAGCCTGTTTGAGGTTTGAACTGGGGAATATAAGTGTGAAATGGAAGCAAGACCAGTCATGGATCCTGCAAAGGATTTCATAGCAAAACAAATAAAATAAGGGAAGCCATCATTAAAATGTATGTAAAGCACTAAAAAACTGGAAGGTGAATAAAGAAAGCAAGACAAAAATCATAAATGTGGTAGAAAAACAAATATATAGTATTGCTATTATATACTAACATTTATATTTTTCCCTAAGTGTAAGAATTCTTGGTTAACACTTTGGATGGGAAATATGCATGAATATACACATGTATATGCACATATGCATACATAAATATATGCAACATATAAAATTTATTAGATGATATTCTGTCATTATATATGTTCTCTTTGTATATACATATATATGCATAGGTATAAAGGTATCAATGTATATGATTTAGATTTACTCAAGATTTTGGAACAGCATAAAATAGAAGGTATAAATATGACTATATGCATTAATGGAAGTATATGTGTATTTATATTAAATATATAATTTTATGTATATACATAAACATATATACATTTACATGAGTACAGTTAGCTGCATTTATTTCATCATCTTAAGCTTCATGGCAATGCTATTTTTAGAGATCTTGCATGAGATTATTTTAGTAAAATTTCTCTTTGCATTATGAAAACAATACTCTCTCTCAGATGGTTTTGCCTTATAATCCAACCCATTTAAACAAGCATTTACTAAGCTCTTTACAAGGCAGTAAGAATACAAAATACAAATGAAAAACTCAATTTCAAAAGGCTAATAATTGATTTGGATAATACAACATGTAAAGAGGAATGTATTTTCATCGTATAGAGAGGATGAGGAGTTTTTGGTAAAGGCAAGGATTCTAAGAGTAAGAAATATACCTTCCTGTGCCTTCCAGTACTGGAACAAGAGTTACATCAAACAAGCCAGAAATGGTGAGCTGAAATCATATTATGAAGGGCTTTGAATGCCAAAGTGAAACTTTTGCACTTGATGTGAAACAAAAAAAGAGATACAGATTTCCATTTAATTTTTAATGGTGTTATGGCTAAATACATGCTTTATGAAAACTTATTTTTGATAGCTGCATGACAGATACATTAGAGAAGGGAAAGACAAGTAAAGTGAATGAATTTGTCTCATACTAAAAATTGTTCTTCACTATGAAATTTATAGAGTGTTGCCGAAATTTAATATATATTAAATATGGAGGCAATGGAGAGACAGGATGGGTGTAGTCATATTTTGAGAAAATCAGCAAAATGGACTGTGAACCACTAAATCTAGTCCACCTCTTCATTGTGCTAAACCTTCATGACTAATATACATTCTTGTAGAGGTATTCCTATGGTATTTTTACAAACCTATTGCTGAGTAATTCAGTAATGATTAATGTCTGTTTTCAATGCTTTGGTGATGGATAAACTTTTACTCTTCTGTGGAATTATTCCCTCTTAAGGGGTGATTTTTAACCTTGGGTCCAGGAACTCCTAATAAGATTTTAGATTTCAAAGATTCCCTCAATTTTCAGAAAAAAATACATATGCATTGATTTTAAGGTGCCTATCATTTTTTGAGTGGCTTGTATGTGTGTGTTTTCATGTACATATATTTATATGTAAATATGTCTTTATACTCAATAATCTTTTGCTTCTTCATAATACTATTTTTGTATTTAAAAATATTACTTTGATTGATATTATAAGTAAATTAGAGAATATATAATAATTTGCCCATCAGATCTATGGAGAAGGGAAGAATTTATGATGAAGTAAGAATCAGAGAGCATTACAAAATGTAAAATGACTAATTTTGATTATATTAAATTAAAAAGGGTTTGAAAAATGAAACCAATACAATGAAGATTAGAAGGGGAAAAACAAACTAGGGAAATAATCTTTTTGTACATAGTTATCAGTTAAAAGTCGCATTTCTCAAATATATAATGAACTGAGTCAAATTTATAAGAATCCAAGTCATTCCCCAATTGATAAACAGTCAAAGAATAGGCCAGGCAATTAGATATCCACTAGGAAAATTCTTTCAGGTACAAAAAGTACATTACAAAGATCTAGCAATTTCCATTTTCACAGGAAAGGTAGTTTGTCTTTCCTAGAAATGTAGATCTCTTTAGCATTTATCTGGAGGGACCCACAACTACTACTCTGATTCAGACTTTCCCAGGTGCATTGGGAAATGGTCAGGGTGAAAAGAGCCAGCCAAGGATTGAGATTCTTCCTAAGATATCATAACATGTATCTAAACAGTCCCATTACTATAAGAGTCAGCCAGCCACTGTGGCCAATGGAGTATAGCTTCCTTTTAGATATGTGCCCATTTATGTTTCACATTCAGCGCAGCACAAAGGCATAAGTCCTAGAGAAAGAGTTCTGAACTTAGGGTTACACATACATATCTGTAGTATATGTATTATAAAGCTGTATTTTAAATGACTGATTCACTTATTTTATTTAATGTCTTTAAATATTTATTCTAAGAAAGGGTCTTTAGACATTGTCCAACTGCTGTCATGGTCTATCACTGAGAAAACATTAAGGATTAAGCATTAAAGATGCTCAAGACAACGGAAAGGACTTAAAGTTCTCTCAAGAACACAAATTTAGAATAGGAAAAATTAAAGAGCATTTAGGCTAGCTCCTTCATTTTAAAGGGAAAGAAATAGAGGTTCAAAGAGGTAAAGTGAATTTTTTCCCCAAGGTCACCCATGTAGCAAGTGGAGAAGGTGGACTCAGAGCCCATCTATATCCAGCTTGTATTCTAAAATAACATGTCTCCTCCTTGACATTTGATTCTTTGCATTTGAACACTTACTATTCTAGGTAGTAATAACTATCAAGAAGAAATACTAATAATAACCACTTGAAGTGTACATGGCACTTTCCAGTATCAGTGGCAAGGGCAAAATAAGAAATGAAAGAATTATAGAGTTGGGTTTAGTGTGTATGAAAATAAACCATTTCCCTTTCTTAGTCATAAATAATCACTCTGTCATAACATCACCAGAAGAGATGAAGGTCAAATCCAGATGAATCACAGTTCTAAGAGCCATGTAACTAAACATTATATTTTTGTGCTGAAATGAAAAATAACTTTTGTACAATCCAGTGGCATGTTTTTAATACTTTGGGGGCAAAGGGGCTGGAGTTTTGAAAACTGTTTTTAAATGGTTCTTAGGACACCAGTGCCCTCACTGACATCATCAGAGGGCTGGAATGGGGAAAGTTTCAGCATGTTTGGAGATATCCCAAAATTGAACACTGTCAAATGTATTATTATTCAAGATAAAATTTAGCCAAAGGAAACGAGCTATACTATGGAACAGTACATTTTGGGTTACTGGTAGCCCTGTTTCATTGATTGAATTCATATGAAGTCAGCTTTTGTGTTCTCTTGACAATATAGATGCTTTTTTGGATTGCTGAATGCTTTAAAACATTCTTTTTTTTTAATTACTTTGGCTAATACAAGATTTTCAGCCTATGTGCCAATTTCCTGCCAAGATGGCAGGGGATCTGATAATCAGAGTTTGATGATCTAAATTCTATTTTTTCAGTACTTAAAAAATTATTGCAAACTAAGTACATATTTGGGAGAAGGGATGTAATTTCTATGAAATTTTTTATAGTCATTCAACAACCATTTATGTGCAATGTGCAAAGCACTATATATAAATACAAAGGAAGGGAAAGATTGCAAACCCTGTCCTCAAAGAGCACACATTCTAATGGGGAAGAAGGTTTACAAATAATTAGACAAATCATAGATACACACAAAGGAGATACAAAGTAATCTGAAAGAGGACTGCATTATCAACTGTTGAGACCAGGGAAGGTCCACTTGGAGAAGGTGGAATTTTAGCTAAGGTTCAAAGGAAGCAGTGTATTCAAAAAGTCAACTTGAGGAGAAAACATTCCATGTATAAGACATGATTACAAAGGCATAAAAATGGGAGACAGTGTCCTTTTTGGATATCGACAAATAGATCACTATGATGGTTTGTAAAGTGTGGGGAGGTGTAAGTACAAGAAAGCTGGAAATATAGCAAGGAGCTAGGTCAGGAAGAACATTAAATTCTAAAGAAAAGAAAATTATATTTAGTCCTAGGGCACCAGGGAGCCCTAGGGCAACATTGAGGTGAGAGGTAAGAGTGAGGATATAATATTATCTGATTTATGCTTTAGAAAAATCACTTTGACAGATAATTGGAGGATGGGTTGGTGTAGGGATAGAGTAAGAAAGTTATTGCAATTGTCTGAGAAAAAAAATGAAGATTTATACTAAAGTGAAGCTTGTGTGTGGAAAAATACATATACTAAGAGGAGAGTGGTTTGAGAAGAATTTTCTCTAAGCTTTATGAAATCAGTTTCTGCTCCCTTGATTTTTTCTTCTCTTTACCTAGATTACATTAGGAGGTTCTTACTTTTTCTTTTGTTTTTCCCTTTTAGGTTCCTCTCCATATCTTCCATCTCAATTTGTTTTATTTTTTTTCATGGCTTTCCCTCTTTGAATTTGCCCTCCCTTTTATTCTTTCTTCTTTCACTTCTAATTTTAAAACTATAAATCAAAAAGAGAAAAGGGCTCATGACAGAACCTTGGGAAACAACTAGGCATAGTAATCATCAAGTAGATGAAGAAATAGTGAAGAAGATTTTGAAGGGATGGTCAGATGGGTAGAAGGAGAATCACAAAAAGCACTGTCATGAATCTCTAAAGAGGAGATAGTATTGAGGGAAGGCTGATCAATGGTGTTAAATTCACTATCAATATTAATATAAAAATGAATATTGAGAAAAGGACATTGAATAATTTTGGATGTAGGACTATCAGGGGAACTGTGTAATTAGAAGTCAAATTTAGAAAGAATAAAATAGAGAACATGGAAAGGAATTAGAGGCATATAGTATAAAAGACTTTTTCAAGGAGTTTAGGGTCAAAAATAAGAAAAGTTATAGGATAATAGCCAGGGGAAATGTAGTATCAAATTTTTAAGGTTGGAGAGACACAGCATATTTGTTAGCAGCAGAGAATGAACCAATAGATCACGATTTATTTAAGACTTAAGAGTATTAGTGGAGAAGATTTCCTGGAGAATTCAGGAGGGAGTGAGATCAAAGGAATATATAGAATGGTTAACCTTGGAAAAGAAAAGAGACACCTCTCCATCTAAGTTAACCAGTGTCAGGTTAAAGAATACATGGTCTGTTTTCAAAGAAATCTGACTTGTTAGAAACAAATTCCTCTACATTTTCCTGAGAACAGAGAATATTTTTGCTTTCAAAATGAGCTACTTGAAAAGCTAGCAGTTTAGATTCAGAAAAGATAGAAAAGTGAAAGGAGACAGAAGTAATTTGTTCTAGCAAAGAACATTTAATATAGAAAAGTGCACCATGGTCATATATGAGAAAAGCAAAATAAGAAGAAACATTGATATAGAAAAGCAAATAAAAATAATACTAAATATAGATAACTGGATCATGGATAAATACAGATGTATACATATATGGAAAAACCCTGGCACTAATTGTCTTAAATGATTAAATCAATATATGAATAAAGTAAACGTTTTATAACAGATCAAAATTTTTAAATCTTAAAAAAATAGGAGATACCTCAGTATTTTCATAATCCAACCACTCTCTGCATGGGTGAGCAAGTGTGAATGCAAGTGTATTATGGAGTCCTGTGTGAAAAAAAGAGAGGGGGAGAGGATAGAAATTTGATATATAAAGTAGAAAACAGTAAAAATACATTGAGAAAACATGTATAAAATAAAATGGAGAGAGTAAAAATTAGGTAGTTAATTTTTAGCAAAATTTCCCAGCAGAGGGTAAACTTAAGAAAAAAGAAATTAAGTAACTTAATTGAAGGGGGAGTGATATTAAGAATGATTTTAAGGCAAGGAAATAGGGTACCTAGGACAGAGAAAGTCTAGGTAGATAACAACAATGTGATCCTATCTTTGCTATCTTCAAGGAAGACTGCATCCACTTGTATGACATCAATCACACCTATTCCAAATGACTTTCTAATCTATTTTCCATCATTTAAAATATTTTAAGTACCTATTTAATGAAAAACATTAAAGATACAAATATCTAATCTGATTCTTGCTTGACACCTTAGACTTCACATTCTAGTTGTGAAGACAAGAGAAATATAAAAATCCTAGATCTCTCTAAGTGGAAGATAGTCCAGAAGTAGAAATTATATTGTCAGAGGTGATTCAATCAGGAGAATATAGGATGAGTTAGATAGACAAGCACACAGGAAGTGAGGAATGATTGATTGTAGCCAAAGCTTATTGCTTGAATAGATGTTTCTGGGTCCTAGATCCACTAATCATTGGCACAGAGAAGTTGACTAGGATTGAAAGAGGAAGGTAGGGAGGCATAGGATTAAAGACCCTCAAGAAGTAGTACAGTGTAGGTAATGTCAAGATTATAATGGAGAAGATTTGTAGGTGATAAAAGAAAAAGGATCTAGGAGAGACAACTGATGTTTAGGTTGGCTCAGAGAAAGAAGAAGGAATTTGATTAGTTTTCCTCTTCTGCCTTCCCTCCTCAGCTATGGCTGCTCTCACAGATTGACTTTTGACCCTCTTGTCCTCCTCCACTACTAAAGCCAAAATATTTCCCTCCCTCTTTAAACTGTTCCACTCACACTTGATTCAAGTTTGGGAAAGGATAACCACTTTATGTTAATTAATTCAATCAGGGTAAACCAAAGAAAGGGCTGGCAGGGAAAGAATGGGAAGGAAAGTGGGGAAAAAGGGGTCCCTTCTCTAACTAACCCCTTTTCCCTTCCTCCTCTAGTTTCAGGGGAATTCATGCTTTGGCAACCCCCTGAGAGATAGTCAGGTTGACTGACTCTAGGTTTGGCCCCTTGGCCACAGCTCAGACCCAGGGCAACAGGAGTTGAGGTAAAGTCTTACAGAAACTCCAAATATCTTTCTCAGGTTCCTCTTCAGTAGTCTTTTCAATTGGGAAATGGTGGGAGAAGGATTTCTAGTCACAAGTAGGAAAAATGTGGGTAACCTTGAGGATAAAGTTTTAACCAGCTCTCTCTCTTCAGCTTCTCCAAACTGAGAGACCAACTGCTCTTCAGAAGAAACCTGCTTCTCCTCAAGATTCCAACCTCCTGGGGCACCTCCCCAAATGAGGAGAGAGATTCTTCCTTTAGTACCAGCCTCTGTCACAAGACCCAAAAAGGATTATAGCCCCCTGAATCCTGATTCACTTGGGCTCCATATAATTCACCTTTCAGGATCTGAGGTGGCATTACAGGAAGTCATATTCCAAGAGCCAAGTCAGTGCCACAGTCAGGTACCACTCCATTAGAAAGAGGGGCTCTTTGGAGTATATGGAGCTTGCTTGTAAAGCATCATAAGGTTGAAATTTAGGATGGATCTAGATATCATCCCATCTAATCCTCCCATTTTACAAATTACAAAAGTAAAGATAAAGTGAATTTTATAAGCTTATATAAGATCAAGCAGCACAAGCCAGATTCACATCCATGTCTCCTGACAAAAGAATCCATTTTTTTCTATTATGCTTTATTTCCTTTTGTGCCAAGACCATGAATAAAACTCAGAAAAGAATAGAAAGAAAAGAAAGTCCAGCTGGGTAAACATTATTCAAAAATGAACAGAAGCAGGGATACTTATGTTATTTTGAAGAGAATAATGAAATGACCAGCTTGACTGAAGCAGAGATTTCACGAATACACAGAAGAAACAAAGGAAAATGGAAAGGACCAGAATTTGAAGGACCTTAAATTACCTAAAGAGTTTGTTTGGGTTTTGTCTTTTTTTTTCCTTATATGGACTTTCAAGAAGGGTCTATAAGGTAAACTTTCTGTTATTTTCATTAACTTTAGTTCTCAGAGGACTTATCACAAAATAACTCTTTGCAGTTATTTGTTTGTGTGATCATCCCAGTTTTACAGAAATGGAAATAAATCATTTCATGTGACTCTTTCAAAATTACAATGCTAATGAGTAGGGATTGTGGGACTTTAGGGTTGAATCCAAGACAAATGCTACCAAGAAAAGCAGGAAGGTGAAGGTGAGCTTTGGAAATTGCCCATTATCCTTTATTTGGTGGCCTTGCATTTGACATCTTGATGGATTTGTACAATGGATTTATGTGGGGATTTAAGTTTGCTAGGAAACACAAGTCATTGAAAGCAGAAGCATAGAGTTATTATTTCTCCCTTTTGTCTGATGATTCAATAAAGTCTCTCTTGGTGACTGAAAAAGAAATCTAGATTTTGTGACTCACTGTGTTGCATATTATGTTGCATACCAATTAAATCTTAGAATTCATTGCTGAAGTAGAGTTTGGAGAGGGAGGGAACAGAGCCAAAATAGCTGCTTAGTAGCAATGAAAACTGAAACTGCTCTGATAATCCTTTCAAACCAATATTTAAAAAGCACCTGAAAAAGACAGGAGTAAAAAAAAAAATACAGCAAAAACTACAGCAAGATGGAGTGAAGGGGCTCTCCTGCTTAACATAATTTGAAAGGTAGACAGAGAGAGTTGAATTTCACAGGATTAGGAGAACCAGAAGCAAAACTGCACAAAAAGGACTATTAGCCCACCCCAAACTCCCACCAACTGCACCGGATTCTGAACCTGGGCAGAAGCCAACTTTGAGATCCAAGGACCCAGGCTACACCAACAAAAGTCACCTCAGACCGATCCCTTAAAGTACCAGATACTGGAACCAGCCTTCAGTGAGATCCAGGAGTCCATAGCACTGGACCCTTGTAAATCTGCTTTGCTGCAGTGAAGACCTACTCCTAGGGCAAAATAGCTCACAGTCCTGAACCCTTCAAGTCAGCCACAGAGGAGACAGAATCATTATCCCAAAAGCAAAAACAGGAGCAAATAGTAAAAGAAATTCCTAACTCTTGAAAATTTCTGTGGTGAAAAAGTAAAAAGCACACAATCAAGAGGGGGTGATGAGATCCAAGCAACCATATGTAAAACTTCAAAGAAAAATAGAAATTCATTTCAAGTGCTAGAACTCAGGAATCAATGCAAAAATAAAATAAGATAGGTTAAAGAAAATATGAAGAAATATGGAAAAAGAAATGAAAGTAATGTGGAAAAAAATAGCTTAAAAAGCAAAATTAGTCAACTGGAAAAAAAGAGGCTCTAAAATCCAATGAAGAAAAGAATGTATTGAAAAGTAGAATGGACCAAATGGAAATGAAGGATCAAATGAAAATTAAAAAGTTTAAAATGGCTAAAACAGTGGCCACATTTGATCATGTATGTGATATTCTCCCCCTGTTGTTCACTCATCTCTTACAAAATTATATTACGTTCATAATACGTAGTTTTTATTCATTTCCCCATTACTCATTTAGAATTCTAGAGCTAGAATGTAATTTAAATGTTGCTTATTCAACACTAGTCTTACAAGCAGTAGAAGTAGGATTGAGATACACATGAAGGACCCTGGAAAAGAAGGACAGAAGGAAAACATATGACCAGGCAAATCATATCTCCAAAATTCAGGGTCTCATGTCCACTTTCTTCTGATAGTATCCTCATATTTCTCTCCCAGACAGATTCTTCAACTGGGATCACTGTGCCTGCTTCTCTCTGCACCTCTATTCTCAACTACAAGGACTAATTCTCTTGAATATAAAATATGCAATTTTTCTCCCACTAGAGGTCAAAGGTAACCACAAATTTTTCTTGATTGCCCTGCTTTGTGCTAAGCATACTGTTTCCTACTTGACTAGTACTACTGCTGCAAAAAACAATATCCCATTAAAGACACTGAAAAGAAAAAATCCATCTTCTCCCTGATCAATTGTCCTTTGGTAGATGACCTTATTTGGTGTACAATATCAGCTATGGACTATGGATAGTTTTCCCAAACTTCTTTCTGATTTTCCCATCAATTTTGTGAAACTTGTATCTTTGGGTTTATCAGACACTAGAAGGTATTGTCATTTACTACCATTCTATTTCTTAGCCAGTACAAAATTCTTTTCTTGATTTTAGCTTTACAGTTTAATTTGAATCTGGTACTGCTAGGCCACCTTGCTTTACATTTTTTTTCATTGATTCCCTTGCTATTCTAGACATTTTTTTTCCTTCTGAAAGAATTTTGTTATTTTTAATAGCTCCATAAAATAAAAGTTTTGTAGTTTCATATGGCTTGGCTGAGAGTGTCTTAGCAATTACTATTTCTCCAATTGTTTAGATCTGTCTTTATTTGTGTGAAAAATATTTTATAATTGTATTCATATAGTCCCTGGGTTTATCTTGCTATATAGACTCTGAAGTATTTTATATTGTCTACAGTGATTTTAAATTTAGTTTTTCTATCTCATAATACTATTTTATGTAATATATAAAAATACTTATGAATTATGTTTGTTTTGCAACTTGCATATTTTCTAAAAGTAACTATTTAAAAGAGGTTTTTAGTTGAACATCTAGGGTTCATTAAGTATACCAACCTATTTTCTGTAAAGAGTAATATTTTTGTTTTCTTGATGTCTATTATATATATATATATATATATATATATATATATATATATATATCCCTGCTTTAACTAATTCAGATCAGATGAAAGTTCAAGCATTGCCTCTCTCTTCTCCATTATAAAAGCTCTTCCTTGTGTGCCTCTTTTATGTGACATACTTTTACCTAATCTTCCTCTGCCTTCTATTGTCTCACAGTACATCCCTCTTCCTTTCCCATCAATCATTTTCCAGATGCTACCATCATAATCAACTCCCACCCTCTCTAAGTGAAATCCTCTAAGTACCCTAACAATGGTAAAATTATAAGTTGCATGCATCATCTTTCCATATAGAAATATAAACCTTATAATATTAATGAGTCTCTTGATTTATGTTTCCTGTTTACTTTTTCAGCCTTCTCTGGAAACTTCCATTTCTATTTAGCTCTGGTGTTTTCATCAGGAATGTTTGAAGTATTTTATTTCATTAAATATGAATGAGTATTGTCAATTTTCTTGTGTTAGTTATTCTTAGTTATAATTCTAGCTCTTTTGTCATCTGGAATATTATGTCCCAAGCTTTTTGCTCCTTTAATATGGTAGCTACTAAATCTTATGTGATATTGACTGCATCATCTCTATCATATTTGAGTAATTACCTTCTGGCCATTTGAAATATTTTCATCTTGACCTCAGAGATTGTACTTTCAGCTCTAATACTCCTGAGATTTTTTTTTTCATTTTGAGATCTCTTTCAGTTGGTGTGTAGTTGATTCTTTCAATTTCTATTTTACCTTTTTGTTCTAGGATATTGGGGAAGTTTTCCTTATAATTTATTGAGTTATACCTAATCTCTATTTTTGATCATGACTTTTTGATAGTCCAATAATTTTTAAATTATATCGCCTCCATCTATTTTTGAGGTCATTTGTTTTTCTGATGAGATATTTCACATTTTTTCAATCTTTTAACTTTGTTTTATTATTTCTAGAAGTCTTGTGGAGTCATTAGTTTACCCTTGTTCAATTCTAACTTTTAAAAAATTATTTTCTTCAATTAGTCTATTAAGAAGTTATTTTTATCAATTAGGATTCATAATTTTAACACTAGAGCGATTTTTAAGCTGTTATTTTCTCCAGTGTTTTTATGCCTTTTTGTTTTGTTCCCATGCTGCTAATTGTCTTTTTGACAATTAACCATTAGACAATTAATTTGACAATGAGACAACTCATTTTCTCTCTCACTCTTCTTTATTCAAGTTAATAAGATATAGCCATTGGATTATACGTACCAACATTTTTTCTATGTTAAATTGATATAAATAAAAAAGTGACATCAATTATGACCTAAAGAACTCATTATGATGGGAGAAAACAGTGTGTATTAACAAACTATGAACAAAGAAAGGTTTGCAGAAGATACAGGGCTGGACTTGGAGTCTAGAATACTGGAGTCCAAATTTGGCTTTGGATACTATGACCTCACTGGGCAAGTCAGTTACCCTTTCTGCTCAGCATCTTCATCTATAAAAGGGAGATACTAATGACATCTATGTGCTAGAGTTGTTTTGAGGGGTATAATCCGGTAATATAAATAATATTCAATGTGTTTCTCCACTTGGGGACCTACTTATCTAAGGCCAAACACTGTGTCCTTTCACTTTGCCAATAGTTGCTACTTTGGGAAATGTAAAGTCATTATTTTTCCTTTTCAAATTTATTTAATGACTCTTAAAAGCTAAAAACATATGGTATACTTTTGCATTTGATAAATTACTTTTCCAAAATCCTGAAAGGTTGGATAGGTTGGACAATTTAATCAGGAAAAAAAAGGATTCTAAAGAGCTTTTTCAGAGCTAGGTGTTTTAATAGTATCTCAATTACACCTTTCAGTGTAAGACTAATTTGTTGAAGAGTATAAAGAAAACCCCAGATTCTCTTTAGAGAATGTTATCAGGATTATAGCTTCTTTTATAATAAAGTGAAATCAGAGCAATAAAAACAAAATTGATATGTAATAAACTGTTTGTATCAAGGACAGTTTTTTTTTGTTTTGCTTGTTTTTCTTTAATCCAGTGGGCTATTTTATACATAATTATAAAATACCAGGATTATGAATGGAAAAGTTAGTCCATTATCCATATGCTTTTTTAGTATGATTCCTAGAAAAGTCATTTAGAAAATATTTTGTATATAGATAAGCTACAGTGTATTTTTTTTAAACCCTTACCTGTATATTGGCTCCAAAGCAGAAGAGATGGAAGGGCTAGGCAATGGGGGTCAAGTGACTTGCCCAGGGTCACACAGCTAGGAAGTGTCTGAGGCCAGATTTGAACCTAGGACCTCCCGTCTCTAGATACAGTGTATTTTTAAAAAAAGAACCACTAAATTTCTTTATCCTATCACTTTTTTCCTTCTTTCCTTGCTTGCTTCCTTCCCTACTCACCACTGCAATTATTATTCTTCCAGAAGTAAAAAGTTTTTCCACATGATACATTGTTTTTTCCTTTAATTGTCAGCATGCTATTCAAAAAATAATTTAGATAACTTCTTATAAATACAACATTTAGTAGACATTTCTAAAATCATTTTAAATCAATATCAAAATGCATAATTTCTAAAATGGCTTATTACTTGGCATCCTTTTAATCCTCTGCAATGAATCTCCATATTTGTGTATCTATTTTTTCATATTTTGAAGTCTAGTAATTCAAAATAGAATTAAAGAAAAATTTTTACCCTCTTGGGTCACTCAGAGTACATATCGAAACATGATATTATGGAAGTCTGATGTTTAAAGGAAGGAAATAAATGACCTATTTACATGTAGCAGCATTATTTAGAAAGCCTCCATAAACAAATTCTCTATTATGAGAATCATCTCATCAAAATTCTGATAGGATTATCAATATTATAAGTTTATCTGCCAGCTGGTGATATTTGGGGCATAATATGTAGTAATGGAATCATATTTTGAGTGAGGGAAAGATTATAATTTGCATCATTGCATACTCACACTAATGAAATTCTTCTTCTTCTGCAGTTTATTAACAACATTTTTAATTGTAAAACCTTTCAGACTATTCCAGTGTCCAAAATTAAAGGAATGACTGAATAAAATATAAGATCTCATTGCCATACGTAATATAAAGACAGTCTCATGAGAGAATCAAGCAACATTTTTTCTATTTCCATTCCTCAGTGTTCCATATTTCATGTCTATATGATTCAAAATATATACTGTGCACTGATATGTTCTCTTCAAGTCATTATGGTCATTGTGTATTCAGCACTTGTTTTTTTTCTATCCCTTTCTGGTTACTATTAGTATTTGATATCCCCTTATCTTCTCCCTTCCATCTCTTACATACTTGCTTTAATCTATGTTGAAAATCAAATAGATATCTGACGACTTTTTCTTTCATTCTGCTGCCCCCCCATCACCACAGTTGAACATCTACTATACATATGCATTATTAGTTACATTGTGGTTCTTCTCTGTTCTAAATTGAGAGTTTTTCTTTTTTTAATTGAGAAGAACTATTATACCCATTTTACTTATGTAGTCATTCAAAACATTTCTGTATTAGGCATATTATGACAAAAACAAGAAAAATAAAGTGAAAATGCTTCGGTCTACAACTCTGAGTCCATTAGTTCTCTACCTTCTTGTTTATAGTGTCTGACATTTGAATGGTTTGGAGTTATAGCAAATCACTGTACTAATCAGAGTTACTAAGTTTTCACAGTTGATTAGCTTAACAATATTGTCATTATTTATCTTCTTCTTCTTCCACTCATTTTACTTTGCCTGAGATCATAGAAGCCTTTTTAGATTACTTTTAAGCCACCCCTGCATCATTTCTTACAGAATAATAATAATATATAGCATTCATATATCATAATATTTTCTTCCATTCCCCAATTGATGGGCATCCCTTCAGCTTCTAATATTTTGTCACTACAAAAGGAGCTGTTAAAACTATTTTTGTACATATGGGTCCATTTACTTTTTCATTGACATGCTTTGAGTATAGATCTAGTAGCAGTAAAGCTAGATCAAAAGATATGTATTTTATAACTCTTTAGGCATATTTTCTAGTTGTTCTCCAGAATTGTTTTTTCTAGATTTCATAGCTTTACCAACTATGCATTTTTGTACTTTTTTTTCTTAAACCCCTTCCAAGGTTTATCATTTTCCTTTTCTATCATGTTAGCTAATCTAAGGGGTGTGAAGTGTTACTTCAGAGTTGTTAAAATGTTCATTTCTCTGCTTATTAGTAACTTAGATAATTTTTCATATGACTATTTATAGCTTTGATTTTTTCTCTCTGAAAATTGCCTTTTCCTATCTTTTGATTATTTCCCTTTTGGGGATGACTCTTTTTTGGGGAAGTGTTATTCATTTGTTTGTTAGCTACATTAAAATTCCCACATACCTCCCTCCTTCCCTCCATTTACCACACAATAGAAAAGGCATCATTTTACATATATATTTCTAATTATCAGTTCTTTCTCTTAAATGGGACATTCAAAATTTATTCTTCAAAGATTAATTCTATAGCTGTATGAAATGTTCTCTTTGTTCTACATATTTCCTATCCTATATTTTCATATGTATCTTTCTATACTTTTTAAAAATTAACCAGCTTATCATTTTTTATAGTGAAGTAATTTTCCATTACAATTATATGCCTGAACTTGGTCAGTCTTTGTCCAGTTGATGGGCATACCCTCAATTTCCAATTCTCTACCAACATAGAGAGAGCTATAAATATTTCTTTTCATTTTTCCTTAATAACCCTTGGAAAAGAACCAACAGTGTTATTGCTCGGTCTAAGTTTCATACCTCTCTGGGTATAATTCTAGATTGCTCTCCAAAATGGTTCAATCAGTTCACAGTTCCATCAATGATGTATTAGTGTTTCTATTATTCCACATCACCTGCAGCATTTTTATTTTGGTCAATCTGATAGATGTGAGAAATGCCATTTTTAAAATAAATTTGACCAAGTTCTCTAAGTATTTGAGAAATGAGATCTTTATCCAAAAAAAAAATATTACTGCAAGAATATTTTCCCAGTGTCTTATTTTCCTTCTAATTCTGTTTGCACTGGCATTGTTCAGAGTTTCTTAATATAGGGTAATGTAGTTAGGAGAATTCAAATTTCCCTCATATTTCATTAACTCATTTCCCCCTTAATTTCTTCTATGCACTCACATTATTTTACAGAAAACCTTACATCTCTTTATTCCTCACAAAGCAAAAATAAAAATAAATGCTAATTAAGTATTATATCCTTACAAAGCATTATGTACTGAAAATACAAATAAAAACAGCATATTCCCAATCATTGATTAGCTTGTAGTCTATTGGACAGGAAGAGAAAACAACTAATAAATAAGTCATTTTGCTTAACAAGTACAAAACATAATGAGACAAACCAGGCAAAGTAGACTATGATACAATAGATTTCTTTTGCTTTAGTTTCAATGATTTGATAGTATATTAAATATGGAGGATATTAAATCCTTTACTTATATTCTAACTACTTAAAAGATCTTGTTATTCATTCCATTTTTTATCTGAACCATATAATTTGGCCTTTGAATTTTTTTGGTGGATCTATGATCTCATCCAAATGACTATCTTGTTCAACATTGCAGATAACTTATTCATGTGATCTTATCTTGTTTCAGTCTTCTCCTTGGATTACAATAAATATTAAACCATTTGGGAAGTATCCTATACTTTGGGAGGAGATTTTTTTTAATCTTTTACCATTTTGAATTCATACCAGTGTAGAAGATTACTACCTTAGTTTCCCCTCATTTTTGCCATTTGACCAACCCACCTTTTTTCCGGATCATATTTCAGATGTTGTATTACCTATGTAGATCTTTATTTATTTATTTTTACATTTTAATTTTACTTTATTTATTCTTTTTACTTTTCAACATTATTTTGTTTGGTCATTTTCAAACATTATTCATTGGAAACAAAGATCATTTTCTTTTCCTCTCCCTCCCTCCGGCCACCCCTCCCATAGCCAACGCGTGATTCCACTGGGCATCACATGTGTCCTTGATCTGAACTCATTTCCATGTTGTTGGTATTTGCATTAGGGTGTTCATTTAGAGTCTCTCCTCAATCATATCCCCTTGACCCCTGTAGTCAAGTAGTTGCCTTTTCTTGGTGTTTTTACTCCCACAGTTTGTCTTCTGCTTGTGGATAGTGTTTTTTCTCCTAGATCCCTGCAGATTGTTCAGGGACATTGCATTGACACTAATGGAGAGGTCCATTACGTTTGATTTTACCACAGTGTATCAGTCTCTGTGTACAGTGTTTTCCTGGTTCTGCTCTTCTCACTCTGCATCACTTCCTGGAGGTTGTTCCAGTCTCCATGGAATTTCTCCACTTTATTATTCCTTTGAGCACAATAGTATTCCATCACCAACATATACCACAATTTGTTCAGCCATTCTCCAATTGAAGGGCAGCCCCTCATTTTCCAATTTTTGGACACCACAAAGAGCACAGCTATGAATATACTTGTACAAGTCTTTTTCCTTATTATCTCTTTGGGGTACAAACCCAGCCGTGCTATGGCTGGATCAAAGGTCAGACAGTCTTTTATCGCCCTTTGGGCATAGTTCCAAATTGCCCTCCATAATTCTTGGATCAGTTCACAACTCCACCAGCAATGCATTAATGTCCTGACTTTGCCACATCCCCTCCAGCATTCATTACTTTCCATAGCTGTCATGTTAGCCAATCTGCTAGGTGTGAGGTGATACCTCAGAGTTGTTTTGATTTGCATCTCTCTTATTTAAGAGATGTAGCACACTTTTTCATGTGCTTATTAATAGTTTTGATTTCTTTGGCTGAGAACTGCCTGTTCATGTCCCTTAACCATTTATCAATTGGAGAATGGCTTGATTTTTGTATAACTGATTTATCTCTTTTTAAATTTGAGTAATTAAACCTTTATCAGAGGTTTTTGTTATAAAGGTTGTTTTCCAATTTGTTGCTACCCTTCTGATTTTAGTTATATTGGTTTTGTTTGTACAAAAACTTGTTAATTTGATGTAATCAAAAGTATTTATTTTACATTTTGTGCCTCTTTCTATGTCTTGCTTGGTTTTAAAATCTTTCCCTTCCCAAAGGTCTGACATGTATACTACTCTGTGTTCACCTAATTTACTTATAGTTTCTTTCTTTATGTTTACCCATTATGAGTTTATCTTGGTGTAGGGTGTGAGGTGTTGATCCAAACCTAATCTCTCCCACACTGTCTTCCAGTTTTCCCAGCAGTTTTTGTCAAATAGTGGATTTTTGTCCCAAAAGTTGGGGTCTTTGGGTTTGTCATAGACTGTCATGCTGAGGTCATTTACCTCAAGTCTATTCCACTGATCCTCCTTTCTGTCTCTTAGCCAGTACCAAATTGTTTAGATAACCACTGCTTTATAGTATAGTTTGAGATCTGGGACTGCAAGTCCTCCTTCCTTTGCATTTTTTTTTATGATTTCCCTGAATATCTGCTAGATAATCTTTAGAAAATTGTATAGAACTTAAAATTAATTTTTTCACAGTCATTATGATTTTATTATATATAATGGATTGTGCATATATATGTAAGAATATATAGTTTCACAGGTATATATTTTATTACTTTCAACACATTACACCTTTCGATACTCTGACAATTTTCTTTTAACAATCCTCACTGCTGAACACACAATTTATGTAAAAATCACTCATTCTTTTAACTAGATCTCAACTGGATTGTATGAAATAGAATCTCCATAAAGGCTATAAGAATATAACATATAATCAATACTATATGATACAAATTTCCTTGAAACAATAAGCAACTATTCTCCATTCTGAGATGGACTTTTGTAGAAATAACCAGCAATTGTTTTCTATTCCAAAATCTTACAACCAGTTCATATATATTATCTCATTAGAGCTTCACTCCAACAAAACTTTGAGGTCAGTAGGTAGATTATATAAATTTTATTTTACATATGGACATGGTCAAACACAATAAATGAAAATACTTGACTAAAGTTATAAGACCAGTACCTGGGAATTTGCCTGGTAAATTGTAGAAATTCAAATATATTTCTTGTCCTTTACAATATTCTGATTCCCTAGTTCTATATTTGGTATGGAACAGTTCAGACTCCTGAGACTTATGCTCAGGTATGCCTTTGAAAATGATGGGATTTTCTTTCACCTTTCATGAGCCTTTAGTGAGATAGGAATGAATACAGTATTTGCAGTACAGCTTCCAGATCCCAGAACCCAGTTTCATACAAGTATTCTAAGTCTCTTTGAATGAAAATCAAAATGTAAATTTCTACTATTCCATCAAGGACTAGCATAGTCATGAAAATAATCAGCAGACCTGGTGCACAGAGTGTGAAAGCAATAGAGGCAAGTCTAATGGAAATCAGGCAGGATGACTATGTGAATAGAAATTCAGAATATCTCTCCTAGGCTTGCTAACAATAGTTCTTAAACATGACTAGGATTCAACAATTCTTTCAGTCCTGCTATTGGCTTTTACCACATTGACCCAGGCTGGCTAGATTTTCTTTCACCATGACCATATTTACATCAGTGCGCTTAAACTAATGTAGATTACAAATTTAGAAGTCTTAATTTAAGTTTTTCTCCCATTGTATTAATTAATTTTATTCAATTTAAATTATTTAAATATAATATAATTTAACTTCTTTCAGGAGAAAAGGCCTTTGTTATCTGCCCCTCTTTTATATGATTTATATATTGACCTCTTAATATCTTCACAATTATTTTCTCTCCAGTATGGATCTTCTCTATAAACCTGGGGCCCAAACCAGCGACTTTTTCTGTTTTCATTCTGTTTAGTAATTTTCTATCCTCCTTATAGGTATATTAGGAACTTTTTGATGTTAGGATCTAAGTGTAGTAATAAATAATACCTATGCAGAAAAGTTCTATTATTTTTTCATTTTTCTTTTGTTTTTATCTTTTCATTTTTATCTTTTAAACCCCTTGGGAATATTTGTTAAGTGGGATGTCTTGCTAAACTGTACTTAAACTTTTTTTCATTCCAACACTTCTCTCAGATTCATAAGATACTTCTCATGATTCATCATTGTTCTTTAGAAGAATTTTAACATGAGTTTATAGTCTGCTATTTGTACTACACTGTTTATATTGTAATATTTGTATATTATATTGTCTTTGGTGGATTGTTCTGCAAGTCAGTTATTTACTGACCAAGATGATTTCTGCATTCCTTTGTTTTTTCTTACTGTGACAATTGGATTATTTTTATTTTAATTTTTTAAACTCTTAATTTCTTTTGATCAGTTCTAGATAGAAGAGTAGAAAGAATTAAGTCATCAGGGTTAAGTTACTTACCTTGGGCCACATAAATAGGAAGTGTCTGAGACCAGATTTTAAAACATGCCCTCCTGACATCATGTCTTATACTCAATCCATTGTGCTACCCAACTTCTCTGAAAATTAACTTGGGTTGCTTAAACTTCAGGATAAAATTACTGTAATATGTGATGAGAAATTTCTATGACCTTTTCCCAATTTTTGATTGAAAAGAATATCACAGAATCATATCATTTTATATCTGGAAAGCACTTTCAAGATCAGCCCCCATCAGTTGGGAAAGGAATTGATAGAGAAAATTAATGCTTACTAATTGAAAAAAAAATGAAAGTGTTAAAATACTTTTAGCTGAGCATCCAATGTAGTCTTACCCCATAATTTATCTACCCAAGAGTAGATGACTATCTCTGTCAGCTGGAGGCCAGATGAACTGCAAGAAACAGCAAAGTAGAGCTTGTAAAAATTAAATTATATCTCTAATAACTGGGATCATTAGAAATCAAGGAATAAAGAAGATACAAAATATAAACCATGTGCCCATGGCTGATTAGCCCATTTAAAATCCCCCCTACTTCGCTTACCACCATACTTGATGCATCATGCAAGAGGAGAGTACATTGGAGGTGTTACTGCCAGTTAAGTACAAATAATGTGATCTTGCCATCTTGGAGACACAGGAATGATTATAGAGAATTCTGGGAAATACCAAGGACTTCTGGGGAATGAAGTCTAAGGTTCAAAATCTCCATTTTTACAAGCTGAGGAATAACAGTGGAGAACTGAAGTCTCTGGCAATTGTGACCTTGAGAACTTTTGGCAAAAGAATAACAGTATAGAGTAGAGGGTCTTGGGTGGAGTAATCTTATTACTAAGATACCACCTAAGAAAATACTATAAATGGCTGGGATTTAATCTATAGGTAGGAGACAGAGCAGTTCACTGAAAAGAAGGTAATGAAATTTTATGAGATCAGATTTTAGTCTCTTATGTCTTTCATTGTATAAATAAAATGTTTCATTTAAAAACAGCAATGACAAAAAATACCAGTCCCCCAAATGGTCACATTTAATAATAATAATAATAATAATAATAATAATAATAATACCTAATATTTATATAAAGATTTAATTTTTACAAAGCTCTTTAAAAATTAATAATGCATGCTTATCCCAACAATAAACGTTGGAAATAGGTGATATGATTATCTCATTTTATAGTTCAGAAAACTGAAGCAGACATAAATTATTTGAATTCACCCTAGAATTTCATAGCTAATAAGTCTTTGAAGTTGGATTTCAACTGACATCTTCTTGATTCTTGGTCTGTTAGTTGTAACTGAAAAAAAGTTCAATTCTTAGCTTTGTGCATATCTCACAGAGTGTGGGTATCAGGATAATGTAAAACCTAATTTACTTTTGGAAACTTAGGACACCCTGATGTAGAATTGGAAATTATGGGGCAGACAGAAATTGTTTTTTAAAAGTTAAATAAACATTTGCTTAAAAAGTTTTTAGATGATTTTTAAAGCAATAATTTCTGGCTACTATGATTAAAAATCACAATAATCTATATAATTCTATTTTAGTATTTTATTTAATTGTTTTTCTGAGGCAATCTATTTAGAATGGATTTCTAACTTTGGCCCCAATGAAGAAGATAGAACATAGGAATAAATAATGAGATTAACTAATGAAATAATAGATATAACAATCACATGTGAAAAGAAACATAGCAACTTATATGTGCATCTTTTTTTTAGCTTTAATCTGATGAACTGAAATTAGTCCATTTGAAAAATGCTAATCTACTTTTTTTTAATTCCTCAGGATAAAGTAGCTTAACCCTCATGTTCACAACAGAGTTGTCCAGCTTTTGTTTAGAGAGCACATGTGTTCTGGTCTATTTTGAATCAAGATAAAAACGAACAGATTGTTAAGTCAATAACTGACAAGTGTCCTCCATAGATCCATTGCTTTATTATGAGTAATTTATGATTGAATATTTCCTTTAACCTTGTTATTCCATGACTTTTTCAGTTGTGCCCAATTCTTCATGATCTCATTTGAGATTTTTGGTGAAGATATTGGACTCTTCAGCTCATTTTACAGATAAGAAAACTGAGGCAGAGTTAAGTGACTTGCCCAGGTTCACATAGCTAATGAGTGTCTGGGATAAATTTGAACTCAGATCTTACTGACTCCAGGTACACCAATATATTCATTGTCCTGCCTTGCTGCCCCCTGAGCCACATAGCTACCTGATGGAGGAGATACAATAAGAGTTGAAAAGGATCCTAAATGGCATTCTAGTCCCAACATCCACATGTAAAGGAATCTTTTCTATAGATTTCATAAATGCTATTCAATATCAACCTGTGTGTGAGGAAACACCCTTTGTTCCTATTGTGATTTGTAAAATCCAGATAACCCTTCATAAAATTGCCAAAATAATATTTCTATAGTAAAATTTAAATGTCATTCTTTGTCTCCAACCTTCAGTTCTTCTTGAACAATACATAGCCTGGCATTTAAGGCCTTTCACAATCTAACGAATTAAATTGCCTTTGAATCATATGAAGAGGAAGCAATATGGCATAACTGAAAGAGCTTTGGATATGTTATTGATAAACCAGAGTTAAAATCTCATGTCTGCTACCTAGTACCTCTTTGTGATCTTGAATCAAAATCAAAGTCTTGGGGACTTAGTTTCATTTTTTGTAATATTAAGGGGTTAATTAGATAATTCCTTAAGTCATTCCAACTCTAAATTCTGTGATTCCACATTTTTACTCTCATTTCACTAATCTTCCTTCAAGAATTCCCTATTCTAACTAATCTGAACAATTAGCTTGTTTCCTGATATTATTTTATTTATGCCTTTTGTAGCTGTTATCTTCTTTCAAGATTCTACTCAGGTTTGACCTATTGTATGAAATCTCCTTTTATCTTCTCCAGGAAAGTGATCTCTCTCTCTCTCTCTCTCTCTCTCTCTCTCTCTCTCTCTCTCTCTCTCTCTCTCTCTCTCTCTCTCTCTCTCTCTCTCTCTCTCTCTCTCTCTCTCTCTCTCTCAACTTTCCTTGTACATAAGTACTTTGTATGATACTAATTAGATTTTATAGCTTCTATAGGGAATGAGATTCTTTTTCATTATTTTATTGCTAGCTCTAAGGACCTTATCTTGTTCAAAGTAGACACTTCATAAACAGTGGTCACATTGAACTGAAAAACAATTGAAACCCTAATTTGGCAATGAGGGAAGATAAAAGGTAGAAGCATTCAATTTCTATTTTACTTCTGTTTCTTTTATCTAATAAAGTGACTTTTGATCCATAAAGAATAAAATCCAAATGATTTACAGGGAGTTAAAATCAAAGATCAATAAGAAAAGAAGCAATGTGATATGATATATAAAACTAGCCTTCAAATTTAGAAGATATGAATTCAATTCCAATAGACTATTTCCATGACCAGGGACAAATCACTTAACATTTCTTTTGGTTCTAGGATACTTTCAAAAAATAATAAATTACAAATGATTAAGTGAGATTTATACACCAGGAATTTTCTGCAATCATGAATAAACTCCCATGGTTTTCTGTTGCTTCTAAAAGATAATATAAAATGCTCTAGCATTCAAGACCTTCATAACCTAGCCTCTTCTTGTCATTACTGTATTCTTATAACTTGCTCCCTAGCATGGATTCTACCCTCCAGTGACAGCCTCCTGGCTGTACAACAAACAAGACATTCTATCTCTCACCTGACAATATTTTCCTTGGCTATCATGTTTGGCAAGAATGCTGTCCCTCCTCTGCTGACTACTGACCTTCCTGGTTTCCTTTACGTCCTGAGTAAATTGCTACAGGAAGCATTCCCCAAACTCTTTTAATTGTAGTACTTTCTCACTTTTAATTATTTCTTTTTTATTCTTTATGTAGTTTGGTATATATATATATATATATATATATATATATATATATATATATATATATTATGTGTGTGTAAATTATCCTCATTAAATTATAAGCTCCTTGAAGGCAAGAACTTTCTTTTGCCACTTTTTGTACTGAGCACTTAGCATAGTGCATGACACTTAAACTTGTTTGTTTTTGTTCTTTGTTCTATCTTTTTCAAGTATAGCACTGATTTTTAAGGGGTGACATCTTGGTTTATGCATAAATTGGATTTAAGTGAGGCAGAAAGGAACAAGCTGTCAGACTCACTATCTCTTCCAGAGTCACACATTCCCAGTGGCAAGACAAAAGTCTCAAAGACTCGTGATGACCTGAGTGTCTTCAGTGTCTGCCCAAGCTCTAAGCAGTCCCCAGTACTGCTTTAGGTACCTTCATGGTGGTTGGAACAAATTGTACTCATGTGTGAAATTGCTGTGAGAAGTCTTCACATTCTTGGGGTAGAAACACCCTTAACTCTTTGATTTGGAGCCAAACTATTGCTGTCAACTTGGTATAACCTATCTGCCAACACAGTTTACCAGGTTGTTGTACTGGTCATGCTGCAGTTTTTTTAGAGCCACATTAAAGAGCTGAATGCCAAGGGGACACCAAATGAGGACAAATAAACCTGAGAAAGGTTTGGTAAGTCCTTACACCAGAGGAGCTAGCCCTCCTTGAACACCCATACATCCTGTAATATCCCATAATAAGATATAATATGTGCTCAATAAATATTTATTGATTGGTTGATGAAATTAAAGGTCTTTATTAAGCTAGAGTAAAAGATATTGGTAGTAGATATATAGATTTTTTTAAACGGGTTCAAGTCACCTAGTCTCAATAAACTATCTTCCAAAATAATGAAATAATTTGAAAGTATGATTACTCAACTATGGTCAGTTTTATTTGAAAAATAGAATACAGATGTGGTTTAATGAAAATATAGTTCATTGGTTGATGGACTTCGATGAGAGAGACAGAGAGACAGACAGAGAAAGAGAGAGAGAGATATTAAACTCTCACTCTGTGTTAGGCACTAAGTCCTGGAAATACAAACACAAACAAACAAACAAAACATATAGAAATATAATCTCTGCCCTCAAGAAACTGTCTTTTAACTTACTTTTAAATCAAGGATGACTACACATAAAAGAGAAATGAAATGAGTAAAGGGGAGTCTGAGGCTGAACCAAGTGAAAATTGAGAAGGGTTGATATGGTTACCTCTTCAAATGGAGATTCTGGGGAGGAGCTCAAATAGAACCTTAACTAAAGCCAAGGAGGTATTGTCAGTAGAAGTAGGCTGCTGGAAGTTGGAGAAATAGACCAAGGATTTATATGCTATTAATGGTAAAATTCTATAATCCACTATTAAGATGGTTTATGAACACTTAGAAAGGAATACAGTATTTTCACTAAGTGCCAAATGAACTTATTGTCATATTGATATAACTTCAATTCTTTCTCTGAATGTTTTATTATACTAGCCACACAGCTATGGACACAATATTCTTGATTAACCCATACATCATTAGTAAAAATATTGTGGATTAAGTATAGAGTTGTGCCCAAGATTACAGGGCAATAGATGAGATGACATTTATTCTGTGTGGCAAAAGAGGAGAGAACAACACCAAAGGTATTATACATTATATGTAAACAGTAGATGTTGCTATGGACAGTGAAATCCATTTGCTATGCATGCTTCTTTCTCTCTCTCCTTTCAGGAGCAGAAAAAACAATCTTTCTGATACTTACTATCCCTTTCTCTGGGTCCTGCAACCTACTCAGATTAGGGATTTATCTCTATTTCTCTGATCTTCTCTATTGTTCTTTTCTCTTCTTCTCTTCTGCCTCTCCTCTCTTGACCTCTCCATCTTCTTTCCTCTTTATTTTTGACCTTCTTTGTCTCTCTAACCCTATCTCTGTTTCTCTGTGTCTCTGTCATTGTCTCTATCTCTGTGACTCTATCTTTCTAACACTCTCTCTCTCTCTCTCTCTGTGTCTCTCTCCTTCCTTCTCCCTCAGAAGGACCTCAAATTCAAGAGGAATATTTTCCCTGACTTTCTGCAAGAATAAATAGGATTATTATAAAATACAATAATATCAGCTCTACAACATTGCTATGCCTTTAATCCAGAAAGGTAACCTTCCAAGCAGATATACACCACTAAGCATAATAACCTAAGCATCCCCTTCAGCAGCATCTGATCCCAATTAAAGAAATGTACACAGGATAATTGAGATCACTCTCATTTTTTATCTAGAGAAAGAAGGGTTTAAAATATCAATAAATAAATAAAGAACAGCTTAAAAGGGAAATAGGAGAGTTTGGATTTAAATCTCTTTCTGAAAGAACCTTAAGAGAGAAGGGAGGGGGAACAGTGGAGAGCAGAACAGCATCTTCATTTGTCCCTATTTGTGGTCACTGGAATCACACTAACAATTAGAGTTAGAGCGGACTAACAATTGGAGTTATTTTCCATATTGCTTATTGCTCTCTCTGGACAAATGTATTGGCAGTTTTGGCAGATATGTGTAAGACTGAAAGCACCATATTTCCATCATCCACTTCTTTTCTGCTCTATTCCAATTCCATATAATGAACTTCTACAAGTCTAGCTTGCAAATTCTTACCTAGCTTTTGAAACTATGAAATAGTTTATTTAAGACCCTAAACTAAAAATAAAAGAATCCTTAGCTAGCCTCAGTATATCTACTCTTCTATAAAGCAAATAATTGGTCCCCTTCAGTGATGGGCTTCCAAATAGGAGTAGTGAAGTGTCAGTAAAGTATGAACAAATTCTGTTATATTTTTAATGGTTCAGAATTGTCAAAGCTAGTCTACAGTATATGAGCTAACTTCATGTCAGATCCTGTCTCATTCTTCTGGCTAAAAAAGGAAATCGTATAAAACCTTAAAATTTCCTCTTATAAATTAGATGAAATGATTTTAATAATGTCCTGTGCAATTTCCCTTTGAACATAGTTTTATTCCCAGGACATAAGATATATGCTTGGGACGGTAGCTTAGCATTTAACATTCAAATGATATCTTAGCTGAATTTAACTCTTCTCAATGAGTAAGTTTGGTTGAAGTTATTCTCTCTTTTCCCAGAGGGAAAGCAATCAAGGTCACCTTTTACCATATAGTGGACTCTTGATCATAGGAATTCACTGAAAATCTTTTCCTTAGTGTACTGAATATCTCTGCTTTGAGAATTAAGGGAGATTTTCAATAGCCTTTGAGGAACACACACTAAAAACACTAAGTCCTATGCTAAATTTCAATGGATCTTTATTAATTTTTATTTATACACTGGCATAATTTATCTCTAGGAATTTAAAAAGAAAATAACTCCTTTCTTGAACATTTAGCACTTCAATACTTTCTAAAAAACATGAGATTGATGAAATTAGCATATAAGCAGTCAACAATAAGTTGTTTTAAATTTAATAATACATTCCTAGTAGGATCAAATATTGCTTTGGATATGCATATGAGATGATACTTTATTCTATTAATGAGGAACATTGTGAACCTACTTCTAAAAAGAAGGAAAATAATGACCATTCATTTGTGCTACACACTAAACTGGCTTTGGTACCATTGTTTACTCCTATTCAGACTAGTTTTGAGAAATAAAATTTTCATGATGTAATTTTTTTGTTCAAAGGGGAGAAAAAGGGAGGATACTATTAGGACAACACTAGATTCTGCAGAGTAAATTACTGAATTCCTTTATGAATGAAAAAAAAAAAAACTATTGGAAATGAACTGAATTCTTGCATTCTAAGTGATAGAAGTTACTTCAGATGCTGCTGTCGGCTTTCTCTTCCCTTTTCTATGGGATGTGAAACTGCCAATTATAAAGAGCACATGGTTCTGATGTTGTAACTTTCTCAAATCAGAAATTTACATCTGTACTTTCTTTGATCCTCTCTGGAGCACAATTGCTCAATCATTATTATTGAGGCACTGAGCCTTGGCCAAAAAGATGAAGAATGCAGATATTTTTATTAAAGGCTTTCTGTCAGCAGACTGAGATTCAGCATATTCCTTTTAATGAAAAGGCTAAGAGCAGATTTAATAGCCTAAAGACTTTTCCATTAGTGGCTCCTGCAATTGCTACTCCCCGAAGCCCTTGGGTCTGAAAGTCATTTTATATTCTTACCGTCTACTGCTGTCATATATGCTCATTTTTACTTGAGCACTCTAGAAGGCAGCTTTAAAATTTGTTATATATTCCTATTCTTTTTGTTTGAAGAAAAAGTTACTGAGTGAAACTGTTACCTTTGGGGAAAAGCAACTGGGTGAATTTAAGTAGTTTCAAATCTGAGACCTCATCTTATCTAAGGAGTGATTTAAAATTTGGGGAGGGGGATATTAAGATAAAGGTTATCAACTTCAGGAACCCCAAACTACCTACTTGATTGCTAGTCTTTACCTATACCAGAAACTTGATGGTGCTTGAATGAAAATTTTTAAATTGAGTTCCTTTAGAATTACATGTGGAGACTCTAGATAGCAACCAGAAATATAGTCAAAGTTAAAAGGATTCTCTCAGTGAAAAAGACTCAAGAGTTCAGCCTGAGAGAGACTGAGCAGTGATTCAAAATACACTTTGCTACTTTAACTGGTAAGTAAGTGGACTGAATGTGGCTGATGAGTCTGGAATGGTATTTGAAGACTAATAGAGAAAGCAAAAGAATATTGGAGGAAGTTACCCTAAGAATTGAAAACCGTATTATGTTAGAGTTCAGTAAAATGCCCGTTAGAGTACAAAACAGCAGAAGGAACAAATGAGCAAAAGATCATGACTCACCATAAATTTTATACATGCTGAAGACTATGTAGCATCATTAGAGGCAGAGGAGTCCAGAAGGAATACCGCTTCAGAAGTATGATGTGTTGTTGGCTGTGTGTACTCAGAATCTATGCATATCCCTGGAAAATCATGAGACCTTTGTGAGGGAAGAAATTTGAGCAAAGACAAAAGTTGGATCTGCAAAGCAATGAGGGCTCAGAACATTTGGAACACACAAATCATCAGAGAAGGGGAGAGACTGTTCCAATGGAAGATTGAGGGAGAGGCATTTAGGGGTTACAGCTGCCTGGGAATTCATTTGGCTATTTCTGCCTGAAGGTGGACAACAGATCACCTTCATCTCCTCTCTGGCCATTACCTTCTAGTTATACTGTGAGCTGAAGAGATAGTTGGTCTTGTCCAGAAGAGACTTGTTACCAGTGCTGTTATTATCTACCCTTATGTGGAGATTTCTTGTTTTTGTTTTTCTGAAGAGACTATTTCAAAAGTCTTCAATCAACAAGATAACTTAGAATTAGGGAGACCCTGATTTTCCCCTTTTCCCAGCCTTAGCCCCTTCTCCCCAAAGAATAAAAGATCCTTTAGCTAAAGTACTAGTTTATAGGATTGGTACCATGTGTGAGAAAATCTCCAACAAGACAGTTGGGAAGGAAGAAACAGGAGGTAATATAGGGGTGGGGCTCAAGATTCAGCCTCTTTCTTTTGTTTACTTCCTGGTGCAACATCTCTAAACTTCCCCCCACTATAATTTACCAAATTTCCCTCTCTAGTACACCCTCTAGGAGTATTCCCTAGAGATTCATATGCATATGTACATCTATATGTGCATATATATATATATAGTATACATACATACAAAGACACACACCACTGAGGATTGTTGTGTGGATAAAATGAGATAATATCTGTAATTTGTTTTGTAATCTGTAGGTGCCAAAATAGCAGTTATTTTCATTAAGTCTGAAGTCATTATTGTAGTTATTTTATTATCAAAACCAGAAAACTTGCTATTTTTAAAAAATATATGAAATAAAAAAGATGTAATATATTTTATAATATATGTATATATAATTATAAGAAAATAAAAAGATAAAAAGACAAAATAAAAGGATATAAAATTAAGTAGCATAGAAAAAAAGTTTATATGTACATATATGTGCTTACACATATGTATATACATGTGCATGTATATATTTATACACATGTATACATTATTATACACATCAATTCACATTTATTAAAAGTCTAATAATGTGCTGACATGTCCTTTTCTCACTGCTATTATATGTCTCCTTGCCTACTTCAGATAACTCTGTAAGAGTATAATATCCCATTTATTTACTTGTGAAGAGATACTTCTTATCACAATTTGATGATACTTTTTAATACTATATCTTGTTGCAACTAATATGTATTAAAGTTGTGTTATTACAAAAATTAAAATGATGAGGGTTTGTGAGCTAATGCTTTATTATTTATGTAACATTTAAAGTCATCAAATTGCACCACAAATATTATTTAATTGTTTGTCACAAGTAATTCTTAGTGCTATATACTATTTTCCCCCATGAGGAAACTAAACCGGAGATTAAGAGAATTACATAGCTCTTAAGTGTCTAAGGCTAGATGGAAATTGAGATATTCCTAAATCTGGTCTCAGACACTTCTTAGCTATGTAAAACATGAATTAAATCACATAATCTCATTTATCTCAGTTTACTTATTTGTAAAATGAGCTGGAGAAGAAAACGGTAAAATACTCCAATGTTTGCCAAGAAATCCCCAATATGGGGACACAAATAGACATAACTGAAACAACTGAACAAAACCAACTTCTTAATATCATATTTATATCATCTCAATCCATTTTGTCACCTCGTTGTTTCAAGTTTGAAGTTGTTGTTGAGCCACAGTACAACATGAATGTTGACTAATTTGCAAGGAATCCACATAAGAGGTTCTCAATGTCTAAATTAATTGTAGCAAATATCCACACTCTGAGAGTCAATATAGTTTTATGAAATGAATGAGAGACCTTCAGAGAAAAGTGTGGTAAATTTGTTCTGTGAATAAACTAGCTAGTTTTGGAAGTAAAAACAGACAAAAAGCAAAAGTGAAAATGCATTCCTCATAAAAACACTAGAAGACAATGGAGTTTTCCTTAAAGTGATAAATAACATCTATCTAAAACCACAAGAAAGCATTATCTATAATGAACATAAACTAGAAATCTCCCCAATGAGATCAGGGATAAAGCAGAGAAATCCATTATCACCAATACTATTTAATATCATACTAGAAATGCAAGTTTTAGTTATAAGAAAAGAAAAAGAAATTGAAGGAATTAGAAAAGGCAATTGGGAAACAAAGTTATCCCTCTTTGCAGATATGATGATATACATAAAGAATGCCATAGAACCAAATGAAAATTAATAGAAATAATTTAAAATGTTATCAAAATTGCAGGATACATTATAAACCTCCATAAATAATCAGCATTTCTATTTACCACTGACAAAATCCAAAAGAAAAATTGAAAAGGAAATTCCAGTCAAAATAACTGTCAATGATATAAAGTTCCTGGAGCTATATCTACCAGATAAACCCAGGAAATATGTAAACACAATTACAAAACACTTTGTGCACAAATAAAATTAGACTTAAACAATTGAAAAATATGTTAATTTTCATAAATAGGCTGAGAGAATATAATAAAAATGACAATCATCCCCAAGATAATTTACCAATTCAGTACCATACCAATTAAACTTCCCCAAAATTATTTGCTATAAGTAAAAAACTATTTAAAAATGCACTTGGAAGAAAAGACCAAATGTATTAATGAAAAAACTATGAAGGAAAAAGGCCTCCCCATACCAGATCTCAAACTATACTATAAAGTGGTGATCATTAAAAACAATCTGGTAAGGATCACAAAATAAAATAGTGGATTAGTTGAATATGTTAGGTAATTAATAGGCAGAAGTTAATGACCATAGTAATTTAGCATTTCTTGAACTCAAAGATCCAAGATTTGGGGGGAAAGAACTTGTCATTTGAAAAAATCTGTTGGGAAAACTGTAAAACAGTATGACGGAACAAGGCATAGACCAACATTTTACAAGAAGATGAAGTCAAAATGAGTCCTTGATCTAGAAACAAAGGGTTAAACCATAAGAAAAAGTAGGGGACCAAGGAAATGTATACCTGTTACAATCACAGACAAAGGAAAAATTATGAACAAATAAGACATAGAGAACATTAAAACAATGAAATGGATAAATTTTATTCCACCCTCCATCTTGGGCTTCTACTTCTGTAGGAGGTGTTGGCCTCAGGACACATCTAGCCTTGCAAATATGCTCCACCCAGCTCAATACAATCTATCAATACTGCAGATAAGAACCCTTCAGTGGTCATGAAAGCCTCCAACACCCTTCCCCCACTGATGGTGCTGAGAGTGCAGCCCAGCTGAGAGACCTGACTAAGATCCCAGGTAGAAGACTACAACTGCAACAGAGTGCCTTGCTGCCAGACAATCCTCTGGAAGCTGGGAAAGATCCTATATCAGGGCTCATTAATACTCCACCAGCCTAATCTTGTCAATCAGTAGAGCATAGAAGAAGCCCCTTTAGTATAGAATAGCCAATCAAAGGAGCAAGATTACAGGAAATTACAAGGGAGAAAGAAGGGAAAAATAAGAATAAACAACAGAAAAAGAAAAAACTTACAATTGACAGTTTCTATCCTGGGAATGAATAAAGAATAACTGAAACAGAGGAGGACCAAGGAACACCAAGGCAAAACACAGGAACTCCAGAGAATTGGACACAGGCTTTGTAATAACTCAAAAGACAATTCAAAAAGAAATTAAGAGAGACTGAAGACAATTGGGAAAATAACTTAAAAAGCAAAACAAGTCATCTGGGAAGGGAGGCATGTGAACTAAAACAAGAAAATAGTGTCCTGAAAGCCAGAATTGACCAGCCTGAAAACAAGGCAAAGAAAATGAAAGATGACCTACAAAGAAAAACAGACCAGAAGAAGAAGCATGACCAAAAAGCCCAGGATGAAATTCAGTCTTTAAAAATTAGAATCCAACAACTAGAAAAAATGACAGGCAGCAAGAGTCTATTAAACAAAATTGAAAGAATGAAAAAATTGAAGATGATAACAACAAATTGGGTTGGGGATATAACAAGTATCTCTGTCAAAGCCTTAATCTCTCAAATATATAGAGAACTGAGTCAAATTATGAGAATGCAAAGCATTCCCCAATTGATTAAATAAATGCCAAAAAATATGAATAGGTAGTTCTCAGAGGAAGAAACTAAAACTACCTATACTAATGAGAAAAATTTTCCAAATCTCTATTAATTGGAGACATGAAAATTAAAATAACTCTGATGTACAAACTAATGCCTATCAGATTGGTCAATAAGATCAAAAAGTAAAATGATAAATGCTAGGGGGATGTGGAAAATTTGGAACACTAATATACTGTTGATGGAACTGTGAACTTACACAATTATTTTGGAGAGCAATGTGGAACCATGTTCAAAGGGCCATAAAACTATGTATAGCCTTTAACATAGCAATACCACTATAGGATCAGATTCCCAGAGAGATCAAAGGAAAGGGGAAAGGATGTACCTGTACCAAAATATTATAATTCTTTTGATAGTGGCAAAGAATTGAAAACTGAGGGAATAACTATCGATTGGAGAATGGCTGAACAAGTTGTGGTATGTGGTTGTAATAGAATACTATTTTGCCAGGAAAAGGTATAAACAGACAATTTTCAGATGAAAAATCAAAGCTATATATACATATGTAGGTAGGATAAAAATAAATTCTAATTCACTATTGATTAGAGAAATGTAAACCAAAACAATTCTGGGATATCACCTCATGCCCATCAGATTGGTTAAAATGACAAAATGATAAATGACAAATGTTGAAGGTGATATAGAAAAATGGGGGCACTAATACATTGTTGCTGTAATTGAAAACTAATCTGACAATTTTGTTGAGTAATTTGAAATTAAACCCAGAGAGTTATAAAATTGTTTATCACTTTACACCCAGCTTACTTATGGGTCTATTTCCCAAGATCAGGGAAAAAGGAAAAAGACCTCTATGTTCCAAAATATTTGTTGCATGTCTCTGTGGTGACAAAGAATTAGAAATTGAGGAGATGTACATCATTTTGGGAATGGCTAAACAAATTGTGGCATATAATTATGGTGGAACACTACTGCTTCATAAGAAGTAATAAACAGGCTAATTTTAAAAACTTGGGAAGAATTACATGGAAAAATGAATAATGAAATTAATAGAACCAAGAAAATATTGCATACAATTTTGCATTTAGTAGAATAATTTGTTAATACAAACAGTGATAGGTCATAGCTTTTTAAGAACAGCACTTTGAGACAACTCACATTTTATACTGAAACTCTAGTATCATGGTCAATATTCCTTCCCAGTAACATTTTTACCATCCATAAAATGAAGAACTAGAACTAAATCAATATTTCTTAATGTACAGTTTAATTTGAAAAAAAATGAATCTACATTCTTTATGCAGGCTTAGTTACACTTCCCCTTTTCTCACAATTTTATCTCAGATTCTAAGCTGGTATTAATCAGGATATTGAGAGAAGTAAAGGGTAGCTGAGGACAGAGGCAAAGCAAAAAAGATAATATTATTACTTACCTATTTTTAGATATTAGATGAAAGAAATAAGGATCTTTAGTGGTATAGTTTTGCCACCTACAAAACTATTTACACTATTATTTGGGAAAATATTGAGGTGATCTCTAAAATTTGTAAGAAGTAATTGCATTACTTAACAATAAGACCGTGTATGACTGTAGGAGTGTAATGATGGCTGACTAACAGTTTTGGCTTTGATGCAAGTTGACATAATTTACTGCTTATGGCAATGGGTATTTACCAAATTTACTACTCTATTTTAAGCAGTATATTCAAAATATCTGTTGTCATTATACCTACATATTATCTGACCAAAAAAATCAGTAAAATCGGTCTTTATAAGATAGTAGATTGAAGGCAGGCTCCTATTCAGGATGGCAAGTGTTCAAGTCCTACCTTTGACACACATTAGCTTGGTAACTTTGGAAAGGCAGTATTCTAGTAAACTATTAGAAAACTAAAAGTTGCAGATATGATGCTAATCAGCATTGGTAGAGGATATTTCTATACTTAAGAGTTCTTGAAAGAAAGAAAGCAGAAGTCCAATTCTTTTCTTATCCCAATTAAGTGATACACTAATGGGCATAGGTATATTTCCTTAAATAATACATCAAATAAGAGGTACATTTGGCTTTATCCAAATAAAATGAGAAAAAATAGCATACATGTGTGCACATTTTTTCTTTAATATTGACACTTATTTTACCATGTTCATCTGAGACTGTATACTTCTAGGCTTGTGGAAATAGCTGATTAGATAGTCTAATTTTTCCTAACTCTAGTTCCCAGGAGGGAACCTGTCACAACTTTTCTTGCACAACAGGAAATCCTTAAATATAGGTTTACTCCCATGAAGATTTCTTATTTTTTCCTGTGATTTGACTTTCATTTAGTTTCACCCTATATTTTTAGGATTAAATGTTAAAACTCATGGATTTGTATATCTGATTTAAGGAACTATTGAGCTGAGTATCAATATACGGGGGAAAGAGTGTGTTTGCTACATACAGGGTGGGTAAGAAATGAAAAGGAATTCAACACAATTTTTTGCTGAATCTTTTGTTTGCAATAATTTTGAAGTATTTATCATGAAATCATGGAAATGAACAGATTTGGAAACCCAAAAGCAGTCAACGATGAATAGACATACTCATCATTGAAATACTGACATTAAACAAATCATAGTAATTACTGAAATATATAATATCCATATAGTCATTACTACTAATAGTTGAATCAATGATTTATGAAATGGTCTTGTGGTATACAGGATAGCGTTTTATGGTGACCACTGAGAATATAGCTTTTGTTACAACAGAATAAACCTTTATTTTATTTGAGACTCAAATAAATCCACAGAATTTAATCTGAAACAATCAAAAATCAGCAAAAAAACTTCCTCTATGGGTGATGCTTATAACTATTCTGCCAATAACAAAGCACATTTAGAAGTGATTTTTTTCCTTCTTTACAATGATGTCACAAAAGCCTATTTATACCCTGAATATTTTCCCCACATTATTTTATTTATTTTTAAAAAATATTTATCTATGGTTACACGATTTATATTCTCTCCCTCCCCTTGTCCTGGAGCAGATAAGCAATTTCACTAGCTTATTCATATCTTATTATTCAAAACCTATTTCCATATTATTCATATTTATAATAGAGTAATATTTTAAAACCCGAACCCCAAGTCATATACCCATAAAACCAAGTGATATATCATATGTTTTTCTTCTATGTTTCTACTCCCATAGTTCTTTCCCTTGATGTGGATAGCACTGCTATTAGTAGCAGAGTCTATTACATTTGATTGTCCCACAATGTTTTACTTTTCATGTACAATGCTCTGCTGATTCAGCTCATTTCACTCTGCTTCAGTTCATGGAGGTTCTTCCAGTTCATACATTCCTTATAACACAATAGTATTCCATCACCATCACATACCACAATTTGTTCAGCTATTCCCCAATTGAAGGCACCCCAAAATTTTAGATGTTCTTTGAGACAGGCCATTTGATAGTCACAGTGATAGGGCACATCTATATGCTCCGTATTTACTGAAAAGGAATAATAATATTTTTTAATAGAGTAGGTAGCTCCATAGTGCAATGGATAGAATGTCAGGTATGGAGTCAGGTAAAACTCTTCTTAGTGAGTTCAAATTGGGCCTCAGACATTTACTAGCTGTAGGTACATCACTTAACACTGTTTTCCTCATTTTGGTCATCTGTAAAATAAGCTGCAGAAGAAAATGTCATATCACTTCAGTATTTTTGCCAAGAAAACCCAAACTGGGCTCAGGCACAAGTAGAAATGATTGAATGAGAACAAAAAATAGACAACTATAAATAAAGAAAGAGTCATTTGCAGATGAGCATGAATGAAGAGGGTTGAAGTAAATATCCTAATATGACAAGATGAATAAGTCATTAATACTGACTCCTGCTTTGGGGCTCCTTGTAGGAAAATCCTGAAACTACCTTTCCTTGGGGTGTCTAATTTGTCTCTGTGGGCTGAAGCAGACATAACCACTAATGAATACTGTACTAGGAAAATTCCTGGGTTACCAATAAGTCAATTCACTGGCCTTCTAATGTTCACAAATCCTTTATCTAGTAAAATTGTGTGTGAAATGAGATTACAACCAAGTCTGCAGCAAATGATATTTTCTTCCTTCTACTCCAGAGAATTTTCTCATAAGGATAGTCAGGAGAGCTTCCAACAATAAAACAACCATGGCTCAAATCCCTAGGATCCAAACTATTCTATTTTACCCAAATTCACAATGCATGACTAAGCCTCCAAGATCATGTTACATCTACTTTAAATATATTTGATTGACTAGTTAATTAATGCAAAGGGATGCCCAAACCTTATTCACCTCAGTTATTTCAGTTAAAATGTTCTTAAATAAAAGTATCTGGATTACATATTGTGGCAGTTATTTTAAGTGGAATAGAGTATAATTATTGACTGATTATCTCATTTGAACCCCATCATTAGTCAAAATGAAATTCTTTGAGGCTTGTCTTATACACTAGACCACAATTCACAGAGCTAGTATTTATTAGAGGAAAAGGAATGAATAAAGTTTTTTAACACAATAAGTCTTATTCATTAAATAGATAGACAGACAGACAGACAGATAGATACATAGATACAAAGATAGATACATAGATAGATTGATAGATGGATAGATGGATGGATGGATGGATAGATGGATGAATGGATAGATAGACAGACAGACAGATAGATAGATAGATAGATAGATAGATAGATAGATAGATAGATAGATGATAAATAGACACATACAAAAATACATATTTTATTTTGTATATATATATATATATATATATATACCAATTTTATTACATATTCAGTTTACTTTATATAGACACATTGCTATCATAGGGCTATATGGGATGTTCCAGTAGGCCTGGCATCTCCAGCATGAGGGATCATCTCCTTTTGGTGTCCAGTTATCATCCAACTCCCACTTGTGGCTCCAAGAAGCTATGGTAGTGATACTCCAGCAAAACCATTTAAATAGATGGGCTAAGTCAGAACGAAAGTGACTAGCCTCAAACATATCAGTGAGGTAGGAGGATGTCTAATGCAAGTATGTGAAGCCAGAAAGGGCAAATGAGAACAATTTGTTCTACTGGCCATGAAGGCAGTTGCAGTAGGTGTTGTGGAGCCCTTAGAGGTTCTATAGATATAGAAGACACCAAAGTCATCCACTGTATTCTGGATTATCATCAGTTATCCTTTCTTGCCACTGGACTTCAGTGAATCTAGAAGAAAAGAGAGTAAAACTGATTACTTAGTTGAACTCTGCCTCACTTAAATCAAGTTCAACCCAATCATTCCACTATGGTGACATTGGCCCTCTTCATTGAATGAAGAATGAACAACATTAAATCATTATGTACAATTGTGTGTGTATGTGTGTGAATTGTCTATATATCTTAGATACCAAATACTTCTCAGATAAGTTAGGTGCAAAAAAAAAAACCCATTGAATTGTGCATCTCATCCTACATTTATTAATTCTCTCTGCCAAATCCTTTTTGAGCTTAATATAATCAGTCATCCATTTTATCTTCTTATAATCATCTCTATCTCGTTTGATTAAGAATAGATCTCTTGCCTATACCTATAAAAGTCATATATTCTGATGTTTTTCTATTTTTAATGGCAGGTTCTTTGATATTACAATCTGAATCCACTTTGAATTCATTGTATAATATGAAAGAAATGTTATTCTAAGATGAATCTTTTCCGGAATATTGCCCAGTTTTTCAAGAAGTTCATATCAAATAGAAGGTTTGTTCCTAAGCAATGGTCAGTTTTGTTCTCCTTTGTTTCATTTATTTATTTCTCTATTTTAAGTGAATTCCTCTTTTATGTATAACAAACTCATTTAAAGAAATAAATGCCACATTTTTTCAAAATATGAAGTCTCTTCACTTGCTTTCATTTCTCATGTTTTTCTTCTATTGAAATGGAAGAGACTGAAATGTAAATCATTTCTTAAAATGAGCGACTCACTTTGGATCTAGAATATCCTAAAGATGCATAAAAAAATAGATCGATTCACAATGAGTTCATGCCTCTCAGAAAATAATTAGCTTTTACTGTGAAGGGATTCAGTGATGATTCTTGTGAGGAATTAAATGGGACTTAATTCTCAAGCAGTGTGAGTTCTATTTAATTCAATAAGAATCATTAAAATCTAAGACAGGAATAAAATTGATCCAAGCTTCAGGTGTTATATAATCTCAATATAATTAAGAAGTATTAGCACTATAAGCTAACACTCCAATCAGAAAGAAGAGAATAAAATCTTTGTAGCAAAATGTTACTATAAAAAGTTCAAGAATATACAAGACTCCTTTCAAAAAATGAGTTTCAAAGATTGGTCAGGTCCTGGAATAAGGTGGTAAGATGCTCTGTTCCCTCTTCAGACTACATCTGGAGCTTCCAGTGCAACTTTGGACAATACATTTCAGAAGGACACTGATGAGCTGTTTACTATCCAGCATGGTGAAAGACCTTGAAATCAGGCCAAATAAATCTTTACTGAAAGAACTTGGGATGTTTAAGTTAGATAACAAGACTTGAGGAGAATATAATAACTACTTTGAGACTTTGAAAAGCTGTCCTATGGAAGAGATATTAGACCTTTTGGGAAATAAGTTATCCCCACTCATTGCAAAGATGCTAGCAATCAATCAAGTGTTTTAAGTAGTTTCTTTCATTAGTAAGAGTTATAATTTACATTCACTGAGGCCACTCCAAGTAGGAAATTTTGTTTCTTAATTCTATGACTTGTTCTCATTGGTCAACTGTAAAATATTGGGTGAAATTGCAAAAGAACAAATTTTAGGGGGAAAAAATCCCATTGGAGCTATTCAAAGGTAGAATAGCCTGCCTTTGGAGATAAATATTACTTATCCACACAAAAAGGAGGAAGGGAGTTTGTCAAGTATATTATTGATTAGATTCATGACAAGATGGTCAAGGATTTTTGAGGCTATTAAGTGATGGAGTTGATAGAACTGAAACGAAAGTCAGAAAGAAGTGAATTTGAATCATGCCCAGGTTTTATAACTATTTCACCTTGAGTAATTTACTCTCTCAGTTTCAGATTCTTCATCAGTAAAATGGAAATAATAATAGCACCAATTGCACACAGTTTTTGGAAGTGTGAAAATAAACAGGATAATAAATTTTGCAAACTTAAAAATATATTTATTTAAGCTGATACTTGTGATGGAAGAATACCTATTCATGAGCAAGAAAAACCCGAGTTTAATATATGCATATATATTTATAAATGTTAACTGCTACTGCTATGACCTCTAGCATGCCTTCTACTATGAGATACTATGATTCTGATAAATTTAGATTATATTAATTATATAAATTCATGTAACTAAAATGGAATCTAGACAAAATCAAGTCCAACTGCTCTATTCAAGAACAAAGAACAAGAAATTATAAAGATGTCCAGTCTTTAAGTGGAAGTATTAGGATGAAGACTCAAACTTTTGAATATCAGAGCAGTATTAGTTCAAATAAAATCAAACATTTTTAACACTGGATTGTTATGACTTTTTAAAAAATTACCTTTTACTTATAGTCCAATTATGTACTTACCTTTACTGATAGTTCAATCAATTCTTGAACAGACTAATACTGAGATTTTTTCTTTTTCCTTGTTATTCCTTCCTATTTATTTTTGGATTTTTTTATTCAAAATTATATCATATATATATATATATATACATATATAGTAATCACTTAAGAAATGTTTGTTGTTATATTGTTCAGGTCAAAAAATTGATGGAAAAGCAATGAAATAAAGTGGAAATTTCATCATAGAAAATGATGATTGTAAATAGAAATAACATCGACAGACTATTTGATATAACATGTTGACTTCTTGCAAGTAAATCATCTAAAATGTAGAAGGATAGATACTACCTTCCCCTTTTCACTCAAACACTCCAAATCTAATATCTAGCATTTCTCTAATCTAATTTCTAATTATTTCCTATAATACACATTTCTTAGATCACTCAAATGTGATACTATTTTCAGTACAAAAGAGATTAGTTCTTTCCTATATATGTCACTCTGCCTTTTTCTCACACAAAATCCTATTTAAATTACACCCTCTCCATGCTTTGTTGTTCATTTTTGTCCAACTTTTTATGATATCATTTAAGATATTTCTTGGCTAAGATATTGGGATGATTGGCCATTTCCTTCTCCAATTCATTTTATAGATGAGGAAACTGAGGCAAACAGGGTTATGTGAGTGTTCAAGAGTCACACAACTGGTGTCTGAAGTCAGATTTGAACTCAGGAAGATTCATCTTCCTGACTCTAAGCCCAGTATTTTATGCACTATGCCACTAAGCTGCCCAACTCTTCCATGCACCTGTCATTCTATAATGCAATCCTATCCTTACTACTCTAATTTTAGAGTTATGCTGAAATGAGCAATGAACTTAGATAGCTTAACAGTGCATCAAAATAAATATGGTTCAAATAAACATTCATATAATTCTCCCAAATCTTTACCTCTCTACACTTCAAAATGCTTGCCAATGCAATGCCATTCACTCTGGTCACCATCAAGTTTGAAACTCTCCAGCTATTTTTCATTCTTTTCTTTATTTACCTCTCTCATATTATATAGGTATGCTTTCTGTCATACAAGCAGAGTATAAGCTCCTTTAGGGTAAAGATTATTCCATTAAGAATAATAACAAGCATCATTATAGAACTTTAATGTTTTTAAAGTACTTTCCATTTACTATTTCATTTGATCCTCTTAGCAAACTCATGAATTATGTGCTATTATTATTCTCATTTTACAAATAAGATGATTATTTCCTTATATGAGGTGGAAAAAAGTACTTCATTTGCTAAGGGTCATGCAGTTAGAATCTGAAGCAGGATTTAAATTCTGTTCTTTCTGATCTTAAAACCTACATTTTATCCACTGGGCCACCTACCTGCCTTAATGTAATAAACATTCTAACAAAGTATTATGCTAATCTGAGAGGGGTAAAAAAAATCCAATCAAAGAGTTCATCAGATAAGGCACCTGGGTGTTGTGGGAATTAGTCATTAGTAGTTCTTTATAAGATCTAGTGAAAGATAAACACATATCTAGGATTATAGAACTTCATGGCTAGAACACAGCCCCTTTGGGATACACATAATGAAATTTAAAAGAAGAAAATAGTTTCAAGCTCTGTAATTTCACGTTAGTTCTCAAATAATGAAGCTCATGCAGACATTGGCCTGGGTACTGAGCCTAACTCTTTCTTTTGAACAAAGAAAATAATGGAATCGAACTATTTAAAGCTTATTTCTAGGACAAAATATATTGTGTTCAATACAATAGTTTATTAACAGAATTTGGATTTTATTTAATATCTAAGGATTTCTCATTCTTTCCTACTTGTAGTATTATTAAATATGGAAAAAGAGACATATAATAAGATATATAAACAATTTAAACTTGGGAGTCATATTTTATGCCAGGATCCTTCTTCCTCTTTAAATTGTTGTCACACTAAAATTTAATTAACATATGTGGAATATTCATAAAAACTTGTTGCATGAAAATCTTTTTATTATTCTATGAAAATATTTCTTATCTGTTAAGTAGAGATATATCTGTACTACTTACTTCTTGGGAAGCTCATATATATACATATATATGTATGCATGAATAAATACAAAAACAATTATTTGTAAATGTAACTCATAGAAGGATATGCTTTACAAATATTTCATTTGATAATATGGAGAAAATGGTTGCATAGATATAGTTCTTCTTTTTATGAGAGAAATAATTCTCATGGAGACTGTGATATATCCATAGAAATACAGCTCATATGTGGCAGAATTTGGATTTGAATCTATAACATCTACCTAAGAATTTATTGTTCTTTTGATTTCACTATAACCTGTAGAAATAAAGCTATGTCCTATTTAGTATTTTTATCAATGGTCAGGATACTTTAGATATTGTAAAGATTAAATTTAACTCTACCCTGATTGTGAAGATTAAATTAATTCCCCTGACCATTTTTAGTTTTAATCACCAAAAGTGTAAATATCCCACTTAATCATTAAGTGGGGGAAGTCTGTGACCCACATGAGCAATAGTAGGTGACAAATCAGAATCAAACTGACTGCCCACTGGGCAGTCCTAAGCAAAGCTTCAACTATCATTGGTAGATGTGAAAGTAGAGGAAGTCACAGGAAGTGACACAAAACAAAGGGTCTTTAAAAGGGAGTTACAACTTCTTATGAGGACTTCTTTTGGAGTTCTTTGTGCTTGGAATTTCTGAGTACTCTCATTCTTCGGAGTTCTGAGTTAGAGTTGGAGGCTGATGAAGAATCTGATGACTAGACCTAAGACCTTAAACTTGGTGACACTATTCTTGAATCTCTCCCCTTTGGACTGACAAGTGGTGAGTGAAAAGAGTTGACTCCATTCCTGGATTTCTGAAGAGACTAGCCTCAGAAGAGGAGGCTCCCTGCATCCCCAGGTCCTTGGCTACAAGGGCCAAGGCCTCTCTGGCTAAGGTCTAAACTCCCCTGCCTGTTTTTGAGACAGAGGTAGGAGCAAAATACTTAGTACTTACGCTAGATATCTTACCTTATCCCCTCTCTCATTTTCTTCCTTTTGTTCTTTCTATATTTTATAAATAAATTGTTAAATAAATATCTGGGAATTCAAATTCCTGGCAACCCTATTCTTAAATGATCCAGCCCAATCTTTTATAAAAACCCCTCACAAATTCTACCCCTTACAATATCATATTTATCAAAAATTCAATTGAAACAACTAGAATGTATTGCTAATATGATTAATGATAAATTCTAAATTCTAAATACGTAAGTTGTCTGCAACATTATTCTTGAGCTAAAATTGATTTTAATGGATAAATTTAAGATTCAAACAACTGTGTTTATTAAATACTTAATATGTGCCCATTGGCAAAGCTATTAAATAGTACATTGGTAGGAAGAGAACTATGGCATATTCTTAGAGGTTTGAAGCTCATATCAAGTCTTAAACCACATTTTATGACTGACTATTTAGACAGATGCTGCAAATGTAACCACTGATGAACCATTACCCATCTTTTGGTTGGTACACTTTTCAATAGTTTATTCACAATATCATCCAGAAAAATGCTTTGCTAAAATCAAAATGTGCTATGTTTATGGCAAGATTTTGAAGTGAGATACCTTAGAGAACACATAGTAGAAACTCGATTGGCTCATAAAGAAATTAAAATTGATATGAAGTGACTTATCTAGAGAAGATAAGTGAGCTAGGTATAGATCCATGCTTTCTTAATTCTTAATAAAATTTTCTTTCTATTACATACACAAAACTGATTTCTCACCTTGATATAAATTCTGGAGGGAAAATTATTTAATGTCATTAATGAAATTTCCATGAATTTCTGAGGTTCCACTAAATTTGACTCACTTTCAGTTACATTCCAAGAAGATGCACATTTCTTGAGAGCAGAGACTCTTAAATTTTATCTTTTCATCTTCAGTTTCCTACTTAATAAGTGCTCATTGCATTTATTGGGAAAGTATTTTTCATTTTTTTCTGAGATATTTAAAATCAATTCAGTGTGTGTGTGCACTTGTGTGTGTGTGTGTGCGCACGTGTGTGTGTGTTGCTTTTTAGGCTGTTTTCACCTCTTAACAAATTCAAATTATTCCAAAATATGGTAAAGAGTATATATATTTCTATTTAGTTCAATGTAAAATGTTTTCGTTGCATTTCCCATATCAGTCCAAGGTAATAGTCTCAATTAAAGATATATACAAATACATGATATGACATTTCCATTGAATCAGTTAGAATACATTTATGACTTGCCAGACAACTATACTCACAATGGGAGATATAAATACATGTGCACACAAGTGAAACAATCCCTACTTTCAAATATCTTAAAACTCTATTATGGGAGCCAATATATAGAAATATAAACGTGTAAAAAGTAAATATATGAGGAATGAAATACAAAATAGAAGACGTAGTTAGATTTAACATAGTTAAGCAGGACTCTAGGCTCTGTTGTGGAGAAACAGGAAACTCTTTGTGTGGAGTTGAGTATTGGAAAAAATGAGAGATTTTATGTGGTGAAGGTATGGAGGAAATAAATGCATTATGAAATGGAAAATAGCCAGTACCAAGGTAAGGAAATAAGCGATAGAATTCTATGTTTGAGGAACCAAAAACTAGTTGTTTTGGACCCTGCTGTGTAGGGAGAGGAGTTGCTTACAAAGATGTTGAAAAGAATTCACTAGGGAAAAGTTATTGTATCCTTGAGGCACTAGGGAACCCTTGGATATTATTGAGTAAATAAATGACAGACATGGTCAGAAAGAAGCTTAAAAATAAAGTTTCTTCTGGATTCAGGATAGATTATTGTTAGGGAAAGGGTTGACACAGGGTTATTGGAAGTCCATTGTCATGGTTTAAATAAAATGTGATTAATAACTTGCTATGATGTTGACTTCATAAAAGTTATTTTTTTTTCTGGATGAGTGCATGTTAACTCTAAAATGTTTTGTTTCAATCCCTTTTCATGGAAATACTTCTAATACACATTTCTACCTTTTCTAACTTCAAAAAACATATTGTTTTATAGTTTGTGTGTGACATTTATAAAAAAATTATGGAAAGTCCAGAATATTAAGTAAGTCCAATCTTGACATTTTAAAAATAAACCTTTTTAATATAATCTTTATTTTCCCTTATTACTTGTTTTTTATAAAAGTGTAAGGTATCATATATCTGCTTCATCTCGAGTTCAAAGTTGGTATTTCAGCAAGAAGCAATTATAACTATTTTTTTCCAATTAAATGTAGAAACAATTTTTGAAAAGTGCTTTTTCCAATATTTTGCAATTCAGATTCTCCCTAAGGAGGTAAATAGTCTCAAATACAATATACTGGTGCTTTCATGTTTCATATTCCCCATGTGGTGACTGAAGATTCTAATAACATATAGAATAAAAACCTCAGGAAGGAAAAAAAGTGAAAAATGGTGTTCTTTGGCCTACATTTATATTCCAACATTTACTTCCTTGGCTGTGGATAGCATTTTTTTTATCATGACTCCCTTGTGGTTATTTCAGAACTGTATTTCTAATAATAATAATAATTTATGATAATAATAATAATATAATGATAATGGTTTATATCTTAAGAGTTAGTTATCATACAATCATTTTTATTTTATACACTGTACTTCTATCTTTGCTCACTATGCTTGGCAACAGTTCATTTAAATTTGTCCAGGTTTTTCTGAACCCATTCTGTTCATTATTTCTTATGGAGCAATAGTTTGTTTGTTTTTTTTTTTTTCATAACAAGCATATAACACAGCTAGTTCAATCATTCCCCAATTGAAGGAAAACATTCAGTTTCCAATTCTTTGGCAATATAAAATGATCTGCTAAAAATATTTTTGTACAAATAGGTCCTTTTCTCCTATCTCTGATCTTCTCTTTTCCCCTCATTATTCTTCTCTTTCTCTCCTTTCAGCATTTACCTCTTCACAAATAATTTTGTTGCCATTTACCCACTTCCCCATTTTTTGCTCTTTTCTGACTGCCTCTCTTCATTTTTGTTCCCCTTCCTCTTTTTATTTTTCTACTGTGTAAGATTATGTTTGTACCTAACTGACTGAGGATGTTATTACCACTTTGTGTTCTTCTGATGAAAGTAAAGTTCAAGTAGTGTCTGCCCCTTTCATTTTCCCTTCCACTATATTGATTCTTTCATGCCTCTTCATGTAAGATAATTTGCCCTCAAATTTCTCTTTTTTCTTTTCACAGTGTGTCATTCTTTCTTATATTCCTAAATAAAAAAAAATATCCCATTATATTCGATTTGCTTGCTGATCTCTGTTTTTATTGCCCTCATTAATTTCCCTAATAGGGTTAATGTTCTCAAATATCTTCAGTGCCTTAAGTATCCTAAGTACCTTAGGTATCTTCAGTTTCCAAGTATCATAGCTATCTTAATCATCTTAGTTATCACATTCGTTCTAGTAATGATATCAATTTAACCCATTTGTTGCCTTTGATTACCTTAAAGTATCTTAAGTATCTTAAATATCTCTTGTACTCTATGCATCTTATGTATCCTTAGTTACTACTTTCCTATGCAGGCATACAGTTAGTTTAACCCCACTGATCCCCTTGAGTTTCTTTCTTTTTTTTTTTTGGTTTTGTTTTGTTTGTTTGTTTGCTTATTTTCTGTTAACCTTTTTATCTTCTTTCTAGTGTTGAATTTTCTTTCTTAGAACTGGACCAGGAAGGCTTGGAACTGATCTATTTCATTAAATTTCATTTTCTTCTTGGGAAGTATTATGTTCAGTTTTGCTGGATAGATGATTTTTGGTTGTAGGTCTAGATCCTTTGCCTTGTGGAATACCCCATGCCTTCTGATCCTTAATGTAGAAGCTGCTAGGTCCTGTACAATCCTGATTGTGGTTTCACATATTTGAATTGTGGTTTGTTTGGGCTTTTTTGTTGTTGTTCCTCTTATTTACTTGTTTTCTGGCTGCTTGTAGAATTTTTCCTTGATTTGGGATTTCTGGAATTTGACTATAATAATATTGGGATTTTTAATTGGTATGTCTTTCAATTTTTATGTTCTCTTTTTAAGAACATCAGAGCAGGTTCCCCTGATAATACCTTTCATTAGGGTATCTATGTTCTTTGATCATAGCTTTCATTGACCTTAGATTATCTCTCTATCCCTTTTAGGGATCAGTTTTTTGGTGTGTTTATTTTTTTTCAGTGAGAGATTTCAAATTTTCTTCTTCTTTTTTCTTTATTTATTTGAATATGGTTTATTGTTTCCTGCTATCTTATGAAGCCATTAACTTCCCTTTTTCCCATTCTAATTTTTGAGAAGCCATTTTCTTCCTTGTGGCTTTGTATTTCCTTTCTCAGGGAGTTATTATTCTGTTTGTAGTTTTATATTTCCTTTTATAGTGTCTTTTGCTCATTTGGGGGTTGATTGAAAGCATTCTTTTTATTCAGTACCTTTTTATTATTATTAACAAAGTCAACATATTCTTATTCATTTCCATATTCTCATTTGTTTTTCAATAGTTGAAATATCACTTTCTAACTTGGGTCACTATATTCTAGGACAATAGGGAGTATGGAGGCAGTAACCTCCATCTGATAGACTGGGGATATTGTTAAAAACCTTGACTTTTTTTGCAAAGATAGAAATAAATGGGATTTCATTTCTTTGTATTTTTAACACTTTTATATTGAATACAAGAGTAGAGAAAGCAGCAATTTCATTGCTGGCAGGAAATCAGAGCAAAGGTAGCCAACTTCACTGATTTCCATGGTTCCAAATTAGTGACCAGGAGCATGATGAAAGTTGAAAGAGAATTTTTTTTTCCTTTTCTTAAGTCAAGGAGTAGACTGAATTCAAAGAGTAGCAGCTGAAGCAGGGGAAAAGGATTTTGAAAGACCATATTAATGCCCAAAGACTTTTCTGGTTGGCTACCTGGATACATCTTTGATTATGAATAAAAAAATACCTGAAATATACCTCAAGGGACTACAGCTTAGAGAGTCGAGAACTCTTACTTCCCAGCAACAGAAACACTAATAGATAGGTGATAGAGAAAATAGAGACTAGACCAGCAGAGCCCTCTAGGAAGCAACAGGTTAAAAACTGAACAAAAACAAAAATCAGGTTACAGCTTAATAGTATTATCAGATCAATATGATAGCATAACAACTTTCAAATGAATCAAGCCGCAGGAGAAACTGAGGGGTTCTAGCAAGGAAATAGCCCTAAGATCATGCATTTTGTACTTAAATATATTCCCTGACTAAATGTTCATCCACCACTCTTGTGGTAACTTGTGTGTACATAGGATGGATTTCTTCTCTAATTATTTTTGTTACACTATTAACTATTGATTACTGATTTGTACTGCCGTTTTCTGTTTGTAAAAAGATCTATCTCTGGGAGCATGTGAGCTATGATTTGAAGCACATATTGACCCCAAATTGGACTTAAATCTCAGGTACTTACCAGTGGGTATATATGTAAGAATCTCTCTATGTCTAATACTTGAACCAACCAGATTTTAATGTACTAGAAATAAAAGCCACTCTTTCTCTGTGGCTGGGTCTTTCTGCCTCTGTCTCTCTGTCTGTATGTCTATCTGTCTATCTATCTATCTATCAATCAAACATTTATATAATACAAATACTATAAGCTAGGATGAGTCCAAAATTGGTAAAGAAAATCTCCGTGTATTCAATTAAACCTAAGTCTGGTCTCCTCTAGCACTTTGTTCTCTCATATAACTTCCTTTGTCTCTTCTTTATTCTCTTTCTTGCCTATGGCTTCCTTTGCTTTGACTTAAAGTGTGCTTAACACTTCCATGTCATAAAACAACAGCAATAGTTGGAGAGGGTAAGAAGATTAAGGACAAACATCTCATGTCTTCTTTTCTCTGAACTGCTTAAACTCATATCATATTCCAACAACAAAGTATTCAAGTGGCACAGTAGAGTACCAAGCATATGGTCAAGAAGATTCATCATCTTGGGTTTAAAACTGGCTTTAGATACTTACTAGCTATGTAGTCCTGGGCAAGTCACTTAACTTTGCCTCAATTTCTTTATCTGTAAAATGAGTTGGGTAAGAGTTAAAATAAAAAGGTTGGTTGGACTAGGCAAAGGGGGTCCAGAGGTAACATAGACACAGGTTCTAACAATAAGGCCTCCTCCAAGATGAGGGGCCCCTTCAGAGGCTAGTACCTCCATAAAAGTCAGGAAAAGGAGTCAGCCTTTTTACTTATCTATGTGGTAGTTCCAAGGGAAAATCCAAGAGCAGTTGGAGGTCCCAAGCTAGAGCTCTTTCAAGATCATGTTAGAAGACAAAAGAGTTAGTCATAGGACATTTCTCCCACTTTTAGAGACCCTTCCTTTCCTCATTTCCTGTGCCTTCCTTCCACTTTACATAGACCAATTGCAGCTCTTAATTTGCTTAGGATTGCCCAGGGGGTAATCAGTCAATTTTGATTCATCACCTACTATATTACATGTGAGTCAAAGACCTCCCCATTCTTAAGGATAAGTGGGGTGTATATGCTTCTGGTGATTAAATCTAAAAGTGATGAGGGGAGAGTTAATCCCATCGTCACAGTTGGAGAAGGAAATGGCAAGCCACTCCAATATTTTTACCAAGAAATCTCCAAATGGGGTCATGAAGAGTTATATAGGACTGAAAATAATTGAAGAACAATATTCCAATTATCTTATGTGTAGATGAATTACAAAACTATGACTTTGAACTCTAGTTCTTTATGTTTAAGTGATTCTTAAATATTTCCACTTGAATGTCTTTAACAGTATTTGCAAATTAATATGTCCAAAACTAAATTCAGAATCTTCTGTCCTAAATATCTTCCTCTTGATTTCCCAATTTTTGATTGATTATATTTTCCTCAATCCCCTAATTCAAATCATATTCTCTGACTCATTCCTTCTATAATTTCAATTTTCATAACATAGTGAATTTAAATATACTATGGGAATAATCATGTGAGGACTTCCTTATGATCTCTCTAGGATTTCTATGAGAGTACTTCACTCTCTCATATAAGCAAACTCCTGAGAGAAGAAAAGTGATTTAAAAAATGAGTCTTTAAGGAACAATACATCATAACCTCATAACATGATGGTTCAAACCACCTTACATATATATGCATACATATATATGTATGCGTGTGTATATGTCATAAAAATAAAGAGAAACCTAGAGAAAAAAGGAAATGTGTGCAAGAGACCCAAAGGCAAAGAAGATAGGATAATAAATAAATATATCAAAATTTGGAAACCCAGCTTAGTTATTTCCACATAATTCTTCAAGAAAATATACATTATAGGATAAAGTCATCACAGACACATGCAAAAATGTTCCCAGGAACTCCCACTGCAATGTACTACAAGGAAGAGATTTCATTTGGCTTTCATCTGTCTCCTGCATCTATAGCTTAAGGAAAATTTTATAAATATGAACACAGAAGTCTGGTTTGTCCCTGTTTTTCTATTCTAAAGGCAACTTCAGCATAAGAGTAAAGCTAATGCTTTGTCAGGATGTTTTAGAAGACCTCTTTCCTATTGTTTCTTTTTAATTTTTTACAAATCTTCTATCCATGATTGTGGTAACAAGACATTCATATGGCTTTCACTCCTGTTTAGGCTCACATTATATTTTCTAATGATCTCTTTACAAGCCTCCCAGTTCTCCTTTTCAAAGATTTTCTGTGGCTCCCTATTGGGAATGGAATAAATTATAAACTTCATAACGTGATGTTTGTTTCTACATAATCTAGATTCTCTGGATTTACTTAAATAGATTAGACTTCACATATTTTCTACTCAGAACATATTGTACAACTTATTCACCCCCCAAATATTTTTGCTTTGTTTCAGCCTTTGTGCTTAGGGTATTCCTTAATTCTATAACTTGCTTATTCTGCCATTCATTCTGAATATATTTATCAACATAAAGACTTACCAATGGTGCCAATGAGAAAATATGGCCACTGCACTTAATAAACCAGAATTTTAAAAGGACATATGTGTGTGACTGGTTAAAGGCAGGACTGGTATCAAGAATCTGTTTTCAAACTGAATGAGCACAGTTTGTATTACATTCTCACACCATCTTCTCCATGGAAGTACACAATGAAGGATACAAAGACAGCTGGACCTACCCAAAGCAGCAGAGAAGGGGAGACTGCAAGTGTGGAATAGTGTTCCCATAACCCAAGGAGAAGAGCAAAACCACAAAAGACAAAAAAGGTAATGAGGGAGAAAAATAATAACTAGAAAAAATGAACAAAAGACAAATAAAAAAACTTAACCTTATTAGTGAAAGACATGCTCAAATTATGAACTTAGAAGAAGATAAAAATGACAAAAATAAAACATGTAAAGCCTCAAAAGAAAGAGAGAAAGGATGTCAGGCTCTAAAAATATTCTGGAAGAACTAGAAAAGAAATTTTAAAAACAAATAATAAAATTAATTACTGAAAAATTTGGATGAATAGACTGGCCCAAATGGAGGCAAAAATAAAACCTTCCTAAAATAGTAACATGGGTCACAAAGAACAATAAATGCAAAAGCTAAAGGAAGATAACTGCATATGCATTAGAATTGAATAAATGGAAGCTATTGACTTCATAGGGATTTGGGAACATAAGTCAAAATCAAAAGATCAAAAAAAATACAAGAAAATCTGAAATACTTCAATGGGGGAAAAAAACCTGACATTTGAAATAAATACAAGAGAGAGAATTTAAGAGTCATTGCAATTGTTGAAAGTCACAATAAAGAGAAGATCAAGGACACCATGTTTCAAGAAATCATCATGGAAAACCTCCCAGACTAAGGAAAAAAAACATTGTAAGATGCCAGAAATAAAAAATTCAAATATCACTTAAACACAGTCAAGATTAAACAATACCCAGTAGTTTCTACATTCAAAGATTAGAAAGAATGAAATACAATATTCTGAATGTCAAAGGACCTAGGTCTGCAACCAAAAATCACAAATCCAGTGAACCTGAGCATAATCTACCAGGGTGAAAAAAGTGACATTTCATGAAATAGAAGACATCCAGCTCTTCCTGATGAAAAAAAAAAAACAGAAAAGATAAGCTGAAAAGAAAATTTGATGATAAAATTCAACACTCTAGAAAAGAATAAAAAAGGTAAACAGAAAAGTGAAATGGTAAATGTCTTAACAGAGTTGAACTGAGTTCATTCATACCTGGGAAGGTGATAATTAAGATACTTAAGATATGTGATATTTGAGTCACAAGATATTTAATATATTCACAGTACTTAAAGTACTTAAGATACTTGAGAACTTTATGACTGAGGTGAGTAAAAAGGAATATATGGAGAAAATATGAAAGGAGTAAGTAGAATAGTATGGGTTGATATAAAAATAATCAATCAAATTATAGGAAAGAGGAACATATGAGAAGAAGAGAAAAGATAGAAGGGGGTAAATTATCTCACTTGAAGAAGTCCCTAAGGGTCAATATGTTGAAGAATAAGATAGAGGTGTGATAGACAATGCTTGAACTTTGCTCAGTGTGGGAATAATACCCACATTCAGCCAGCTATAGAAATCTACTTTTCCATATAAAGAAGTTAGAGGGAAAAGTCAATAAGAGAAGGGAAAGGAGGCAGTGGTTGGAAGCAAAACATTTAGGAACAGGGAATGGCTGAAAGGAGACAGAGAAAAGGGTAAAGCAGGAGTAAATCATATGGAGGAAAACACAATTAGTCATCAAAACTATGATTGTGAATGAGTTGAACTCACACATAAAACTGAAATGGATAGCAAATTGAGTTAAATATTTCATCAAAAACAAACATTTAAAACAGATAGGCACAAAAAGAGGAAAGGAACTGGAACAGAATCAATTATGCTTTAGCAAAAAATAAAAATAAAAAATAAAAAAGCTGGGATAGCAACCCTGACTGGGAGGGAGTATAAAATTTTACCTAGTCAAAAGAGATGAGAAATGAAATTACATTTTAGTAAAAGTAATCATAGACAATGAAAATATCAGTACTAAATATATATGAACCAAAACCATATTCCTAAAGGAGAAATTCCACGAGAAGGAGATAGACAATAAAACTTTACTCCTGGAACCTCAACATTCTCCTCTCATGAGCACACAAATTCAACCAAAAAGAAAGGAAGGAAAGGAAAGAAGTTAAGGAAATATAAATTGCATTCAACAAAGGAAAAAAGAAACACTAAAAATTAATTAGAAACTAAATAATCACATTCTAAAGAATGAATATGTCAAAGAACAAATCATAAGAACAATCAACAATTTCACTAAGGAGAATGACAATGAGGAGACAACATAAAAACATTTTTGGAATAAAGCCAAAGTTATACTTAAGGGGAAATTTATATCTCTAAATGATAACGTAAATAAAGTAGAGGAAGAACAGATCAATGAACTGAGCATAAAAGAAAAAAAAAGTAGAACATTTTTAATTAAAAAATTTTTAATTTATTTTATTAAATGATATTGTTACACATATTTATTATAATATAAAAATAATTTTAAATTAATCCCAATTAAATATCAAATTGGAAATTGTAAAAATTGAGGGAGAAACTAATAAAAATGTAAGAAAACTAATTAAATAGGAAAGTGAGTTTCTTTTGTGAACAAATAAAAGAGATAAATCTTTTACTAAATTAATTTAAAGGAAAGAAGAAAACCAAATTGTCTGAATCAAAATTGAAAAAGGTGAAGAATATTGGTTGCTGGGGGTGCAAGTCCGACGAGGTGACATGATCTCTTGAGAGCCTCTTCCTGTATGGTAGAGTCCCACTGCCCCCACCACCTCAGCTGCTGCCTGTGCTGCCACCTCCCTGCAGTGAACACAGCCTCCCCCTGTGCTGCAGTAGCTGCCACCACTGCCTGTGGGGCAGCTTCTGCCTCAGAACTGGCTGTCTGATTAAGCCATAGTCTTCAATGAGTAAACATGTTCCTCAGTTCTGTGGTGTTCTTGGTCACACATTTATGGAGTTTATGAAGGGCAGTGTAGACTATTGCTAGGCACAGCACTACCAAGTGAACTGTAGAAATTCATGACTGCTCCACCAAGAAGTCCCCTTTAGGGCGATTATCCTGGACCCAAAGTGTTGATTTGACATTGGCAGAACATTTTACAGGAGTTTTGATCTGGATGGGGGAAGCCTCAGTGTACTGCCTTTCTTTTGCCTCAGTATTACTGGATTGAAGAATTGCTGCTTCTTATTAGGAGGGTCACTTCATTTCCCATTGCTCTCAACTTCATACTTAAAACACTGAGAATTTCACGTAGAGTATAGTGAAGGAGACTCGCTTCTGCATTCAAATTTTTAATCCTTTCGTAATCTTATTTAGTGACATAGCTTGAATGAACCGCCAGCTCCTGTGGAAATCATCCTACAAGAACGCATTTATTACACACAATCCAACCAATGTAACCTTAAACAAATGTAGTTCCTCTAGAACTAAAGAAGAATGGAGTTACCACAGTTGTAAGAGTATGTGAAGCTACTTATCACACTATCACACAGCCCTTGTGGAAAAAGAAGGAATCCGAGTTCTGGGCTGACCTTTTGATGAGGGAGCACCAGATTGTTGATGACTGGCTAAACCTGCTGAAAACTGAATATTGAGAAAAGCCTGGTGGTGGTGTTGCTGTTCACTGCGTTGCGGGATTTGGGAGAGCTTCAGTGCTTGTTGCCCTGGTACTGATCAAAGGAGGAATGACATAGGAAGATGCAATGCAGTAAATAAGACAAAAACGTCGTGGAGCTTTTAAAAGCAAGCAACTTCCTTACTTAGAGCAATATCGTCCTAAAATGCAGCTGTGCTTCAGAGACTCCAATGGTCACAGAAACACCTGTAGCATTCAGTAAAGCTGAGTTGCCTATATTATTGCCTTGGAAGCACAAATCGGAGACAGAACCTGGGGCAAATTACATAGGTACTAGCCATCAAATGCTTGATGAATAAGTCTTAACGAAGCTTCTTTAGGAATATTTTAAAAGCAGTTTTATAGGTTACAAGCTTGGCAGAAATGCAGCTTCTCTCTTTGCGTTACTAACAACCTGTTGGGGAATTTAGTAAATGATTCTTGCTCTTCAGCCTTTGGAACTTCTAATTTATCATTTGTAGCAATCAAACTTTCCTGAAATCATGCAGTATTGATGCTTATTCAAAATTTATCAGTCTTATCAGCAAATATAAAATTTAGAGAGATTAGGTGCCAAAACACCCAGCACAATGCTTACATATTTTCAGTATCATACAGAGTTAACATCCTGGGAACTACTGACGGTAACCTGAACCCTATATGATTCTTATGCCTTCAATCATTTCAATATTGAACATAGAGCCTCTATGAATTGCCTGCTCACTTTATGTTTACATCTCCCACAGTCGCACTAGAATATCAGGATTTGCACAACCATTCATTTTGTTGAATTTTACTAAGTCTTCTGGTGATCTTTCTTTAAACCTTTGTTTCATATTGTGATATTATCAAGACCTGCATTTTGAAGGAAAGATCATAATCCTCTGGTTGAAAATCCATGTAAAAATCTACACATTGTACATAAGTACACAAAGTTCCAGACAATAAGCCTTAGAGTTAATTTAACATTCACACTAATGAGGTGCAACTTGACAGGGAAGAACGGAAAAAGATCCAAGGGGGGCTATTGCATATTCTAGTAAAATGTTGCCTTTGCCTTGTTTAGGAAGTACAGAATATGCCCTTTACTTTGGGAAATACTTTTTTTAAAAGGTATAGATATTGTTATTGTAGCTGAAGCAATTTTTAATTATAAAATTTCTGAAAATCTTGTAAATGTTTTTACTTGTATCTATTAAAAATTGTTTACCAACTATTGCTTTTGTTGAAAATGATTTTTTTCTCTTTCCAGATTCTTCTCTTTCCACCCTCCTCTGAGGGAAAAAAAAAATTGGGTTTCTGCTATGAATTAAGCAGACATCTATTATTTTGTATGCTTTTTGAGCTATGATACTCAATAATTTGTTTTATTATGTAATTGATAAAATGGTGATGTGTATTAATGTTAGTTCAACCATATATTTATGTCTTGGGAATGTGTGGTTATAGTTCTGTAGGAGAAATATTTTTGCCAATGTTTACCAGTTTGTAAAATCTAGTGCAAGAGCTTAAGCACCTAAATAAATATAAGTAGTGAAATATAAAAAAGAAGTAAATTAAATCAATTGAGAGCTATTTTCCCCAACTATATGTCAATAAATCCGACCATCTAATTGAAATAGATGGATATTTACAAAAACATAGACTGCCAGATCAACAAAAGAGGAAATAGAACACTTGACCCCATCATAGAAAAACAAATTGAACAAACCTTCAAAGAATTCATAAGAAAAAGACCCCAGTGCCAGTTGGATTCAAAAGGGAATTCTACCAAATATTCAAAGAAAAATAAATTCTAATACTATAAAACTTATTTGGAAAAATAGAGAATGAAAGAATTCTTCCAAATTGATTTTATGACACAAATATTGTACTGACATCTAAAGCAGGAACAATTAAAACAAAGTAAGCTATAGACCAATCTCTTTAATGAATATTTGTGTAAAAAAATAACTAAAGTACTAAAAGGAAATTTCAGCCTCTTATCACAAGGCTCACGCATCATTACCAGGTGGGTTTTATACCAGAAATGGTGGGATAGTTGAACATTGGGGAAAGTATTAGCATAATTGACCATATCAATTAAAAAAAAAAACAGAAACCATATGATTATTTCAATAGATACAGAAAAAAAACTTTTGAAAAAATACAACATCCACTCCTTATAAAATGTATTTTTTATAACTCTGACCTTCTGTCTTGGAATCAATACTGTATATTGGTCCCAAAGCAGAAGAGTGGTAAGGACTAAGCAAAGGCGGTTGAGTTTCCCAGAGTCACACAGGATGTATTTGAGCTTAAATTTGGAGCCAGGACTTCCCATCTTTGGGTCTGCCCTTCAATCCACTGAGCCAACTAGCTTCCACCTCCTTACAAAGATATTAAAAGAAATAAAGTGATAAAAGTTTTCATTAAAGTGATAAAGGGCATTCAGCTAAAACCATCAGAAAGAATTACTTTAATGGTGATGAGCTAGAATCCTTCCCAATAAGATCAAGGGTGAATCAAGATTACCCATATAACCACTATTATTTAATATGATAATAGAAATGCTAGCTATAGCAATACAAGCAGAATAGGAAATAAAGAAAGAAAACTATCTCCATACCATAAGTCCAAGCTTCCCCTAGGGGTACAAAAACTTCCCTTTTTTAATTTTTTTTTATTAATATATTTTATTTGGTCATTTCCAAGCATTATTCGTTAAAGACATAGGTCATTTTCTTTTCCTCCCCACCCCCACCCCCCATAGCCGACGCATAAGTCCACTGGGCATTAGATGTTTTCTTGATTTGAACCCATTGCTTTGTTGATAGTATTTGCATTAGAGTGTTCATTTAGAGTCTATCCTCTGTCATGTCCCCTCAACCTCTGTATTCAGGCAGTTGCTTTTTCTCGGTGTTTCCACTCCCATAGTTTATCCTTTGCTTATGAATGGTGTTTTTTTCTCCTGGGTCCCTGCAAGTTGTTCAGGGACATTACACCACCACTAATGGAGAAGTCCATTACGTTCGATGATACCACAGTGTGTTTGTCTCTGTGTACAATGTTCTCCTGGTTCTGCTCCTCTCGCTCTGCATCACTTCCTGGAGGTTGTTCCAGTCTCCATGGAACTTCTCCACTTTATTATTCCTTTTAGCACAATAGTACTCCATCACCAACATATACCACAGTTTGTTCAGCCATTCCCCAATTGATGGGCATCCCCTCGTTTTCCAGTTTTGGGCCACCACAAAGAGCGCAGCTATGAATATTTTTGTACAAGTCTTTGTGTCCATTATCTCTTTGGGGTACAGACCCAGCAGTGCTATGGCTGGGTCAAAGGGTAGATATTCTTTTAGCACCCTTTGGGCATAGTTCCAAATTGCCCTCCAGAATGGTTGGATCAGTTCACAGCTCCACCAGCAATGAATTAATGTCCCTATTTTGCCACATCCCCTTCAGCATTCATTACTTTCCTTTGCTGTTATGTTAGCCAATCTGCTAGGTGTGAGGTGATACCTCAGAGTTGTTTTGATTTGCATCTCTCTGATTATAAGAGATGTAGAACACTTCTTCATGTGCTTGTTAATAGTTTTGATTTCTTTATCTGAGAACTGCCTATCCATTTCCCTTGCCCATTTATCAATTGGAGAATGGCTTGATTTTGTGTACAATTGATTTAGCTCTTTATAAATATGAGTAATTAAACCTTTGTCAGAGGTTTCTATGAAGATTTTTTCCCAATTTGTTGTTTCCCTTCTGATTTTAGTTATATTGGTTTTGTTTGTACAAAAGCTTTTTAGTTTGATGTAGTCAAAATTATTTATTTTACATTTTGTGATTCTTTCTATATCTTGCTTGGTTTTAAAGCCTTTCCCCTCCCAAAGGTCTGACATGTATACTATTCTGTGTTTACCCAATTTACTTATGGTTTCCTTCTTTATGTTTAAGTCACTCACCCATTTTGAATTTATCTTGGTGTAGGGTGTGAGGTGTTGATCTATTCCTAGTCTCTCCCACACTGTCTTCCAATTTTCCCAGCAGTTTTTATCGAATAGTGGGTTTTTGTCCCAAAAGCTGGGATCTTTGGGTTTATCGTATACTGTCTTGCTGAGGTCGCTTTCCCCCAGTCTATTCCACTGATCTTCCTTTCTGTTTCTTAGCCAGTAACAATTTGTTTTGATGACTGCTGCTTTGTAATATAGTTTTAGGTCAGGGACTGCAAGGCCCCCATCATATGTGTTTTTTTTCATTATTTCCCTGGATATCCTTGATCTTTTGTTCTTCCAAATGAACTTTGTTATGGTTTTTTCTAAATCAGTGAAGAAGTATTTTGGTAGTTCAATGGGTATGGCACTAAATAGATAAATAAGTTTGGGTAGGATGGTCATTTTTATTATATTGGCTCGTCCTATCCATGAGCAGTTAATGTTTTTCCATTTGTTCAAGTCTAGTTTTAGTTGTGTGGCGAGTGTTTTGTAGTTGTGTTCATATAGTTCCTGTGTTTGTCTCGGGAGGTAGATTCCTAGGTATTTTATTTTGTCTAAGGTGATTTTGAATGGGATTTCTCTTTCTAGTTCTTGCTGCTTAGCTGTGTTGGAGATATATAGAAAAGCTGATGATTTATGTGGGTTTATTTTGTATCCTGCAACTTTGCTAAAGTTGTTGATTATTTCAATTAGCTTTTTGGTTGAATCTCTAGGATTCTTTAAGTAGACCATCATGTCATCCGCAAAGAGTGATAACTTGGTCTCCTCCTTGCCTATTTTGATGCCTTCAATTCCTTTATCTTCTCTAATTGCTACTGCTAGTGTTTCTAGTACAATGTCAAATAGTAGAGGTGATAATGGGCATCCTTGTTTCACTCCTGATCTTATTGGGAATGCATCTAGTTTATCCCCATTGCAGATGATATTAGCTGTTGGTTTTAGATATATACTGTTTATTATTTTTAGGAATGACCCTTCTATTCCTATGCTTTCTAGTGTTTTTAATAGGAATGGGTGTTGTATTTTATCAAAGGCTTTTTCTGCATCTATTGAAATAATCATGTGATTCTTGCTAGTTTGCTTGTTGATGTGGTCAATTATGTGGATGGTTTTCCTAATGTTGAACCAGCCCTGCATCCCTGGTATGAATCCTACTTGATCATGGTGAATGATCATTCTGATCACTTGCTGGAGTCTTTTTGCTAGTATCCTATTTAAGATTTTTGCATCTATATTCATTAGGGAGATTGGCCTATAGTTTTCTTTCTCTGTTTTTGACCTGCCTGGTTTTGGAATCAGTACCATGTTTGTGTCGTAAAAGGAGTTTGGTAGAACTCCCTCTTTGCTTATTATGTCAAATAGTTTGTATAGTATTGGGATTAACTGTTCTCTGAATGTTTGATAGAATTCACAGGTGAATCCATCAGGCCCTGGGGACTTTTTCTTAGGAAGTTCTTTGATGGCTTGTTGGATTTCAATTTCTGATATGGGATTATTTAGGAATTCTATTTCCTCTTCTGTTAGTCTAGGCAGTTTGTATTTTTGTATATATTCATCCATTTCTCCTAAATTGGTGTATTTATTGCCATATAATTGGGCAAAGTAATTTCTAATGATTGCCTTAATTTCCTCCTCATTGGAGGTGCTGTCCCCCTTTTCATCTTTAATGCTGTGAATTTGCTTTTCTTCCTTCCTTTTTTTAACTAGATTGACCAGTACCTTGTCTATTTTGTTTGTTTTTTCAAAGTACCAGCTTCTTGTCTCATTTATTAAATCAATAGTTCTATCACTTTCGATTTTATTAATTTCTCCCTTAATTTTTAGGATTTCTAATTTGGTTTTCTGCTGGGGGTTTTTAATTTGATCGCTTTCCAGTTTTTTCATTTGCATTTCCAATTGATTGATCTCTGCTCTCCCTTGTTTGTTAATATAAGCATTCAGGGATATGAATTTACCTCTGATTACCGCTTTGGCTGCATCCCAAAGGGTTTGAAAGGATGTTTCGCCATTGTCATTTTCCTCGATGAAATTATTAATTGTTTCTATGATTTCTTCTTTAACTAAACGGTTTTGGAGTATCATATTGTTTAATTTCCAATTGGTTTTAGATTTGGTTTTCCATGTACCATTACTAATCATTATTTTTATTGCCTTGTGATTTGAGAAGGCTGCATTCATTATTTCTGCTTTTCTGCATTTGTGTGCTATGTTTCTGTGACCTAATGTATGGTCAATTTTTGTGAATGTGCCATGTGGTGCTGAGAAGAAGGTGTATTCCTTTTTATCCCTATTTATTTTTCTCCATATGTCTATTAATTCTAATTTTTCTAAGATTTCATTCACTTCTTTTACCTCTTTCTTATTTATTTTTTGATTTGATTTATCTAAATTTGATAATGGTTGGTTTAAGTCTCCCACTAGTATGGTTTTATTGTCTATTTCTTCCTTCAATTCTCCTAGTTTCTCCATTAGAAATTTGGGTGCTATATTATTTGGTGCATACATATTGATTAATGATATTTCCTCATTGTCTATAGTCCCTTTTAACAAAATATAATTACCTTCCCTATCCCTTTTGATCAGGTCTATTTTTGCATTGGCTTTATCAGATATCATGATTACCACTCCTGCCTTCTTTCTATCAGTTGAAGCCCAGAAGGTCTTACTCCATCCTTTAATTCTGACCTTGTGGGTGTCAACCCGCCTCATGTGTGTTTCTTGAAGACAACATATGGTAGGGTTTTGGATTCTAATCCATTCTGCTATTCGTCTACGTTTTATGGGAGAGTTCATCCCATTCACGTTCAAAGTTATGATTGTCATTTGTGGACTCCCTGGCATTTTGATTGCCTTCCCTAATTCTAACCTTTTCTTCTTCGGCTCTACCTTTTAGTCCAGTGATTTACTTTGAAACAGTCCCCCTTGTCCCCTCCCTTGATGTTTCCCTTTTTAGTCCCTCCCTTTTTGTTCCCTCCCCCTCCCCCCTCTTTCCCTCCCTTTTTGTTCTCCCTCTCCCCCTCCCCCCCTTGGTTTTCCCTTCTCCTTACCCTTGTTGGGTAAGATAGAATTCAAGATCCCAATGGATCTGGATGTTTTTCCCTCTCAGAGCTGATTTCCCTGAGATTGAGGTTTAAGTAACCCCCCCCCCTCTTCCTCTCCTTCTTATAGGAGTTTTCTTCCCCTCCCCTTCCCATGTGAATCTTTGTGTGAGAATGATTATTCTATTTGGTCTTTCTTTACCCCCTATTTATACATTACATTTTCCCCACATGTTAGTATACATAGGTTGATATAAATGTAGTCCTTATAGAAGGGAGTTTGAGTAAAAGAAGAAGATAACATTTTCCCCTTTCCTTAATATTTACCTTTTCAGGTATTCCTTGCTCTTTGATTTTCGGTATCAAACTTTCCACAGAGCTCTGGTCTTTTCTTTGCAAAAAGTTGGAAGTCTTCTATTTTGTTGAATGCCCATACTTTCCCTTGGAAGTATATAGTCAGTTTTGCTGGGTAGCTGATTCTTGGTTGGAGACCCAGCTCTCTTGCCTTTCTGAAGATCATGTTCCATGCCTTACGATCATTCAGAGTAGAACTTGCAAGGTCTTGTGTGACCCTGATTGGCATTCCTTTATATCTAAATTGTCTTTTTCTGGCTTCCTGTAGGATTTTTTCTTTTGTTTGATAGCTTTGGAATTTGGCAATTACATTCCTGGGAGTTGTCTTTTGGGGGTTTAGTGTAGAAGGTGTTTTGTGAGCTCTGTCAGTGGCTGTATTGCCCCCTTGTTCTAGAATCTCTGGTCAATTTTCTTTGATTATATCTTGTATCACCATGTCCAGTTTGGTGTTTATTTCTGGCTTATCTGGGAGTCCAATTATTCTTAAATTATCCCTTCTCCCCCTATTTTCCAGATCTATCACCTTGTCGGTGAGATATTTTATGTTCTCTTCTAATTTCTTGGTATTTTGGCTTTGCTTTATTGATTCTTGCTCTTTTACACGATCGTTGTCTTCCAGCTGCCTGATTCTGGCCTTTAAAGCCTGGTTTTCTTTTACAGTTTGGTCAAACTGGTTTTGTAGATGCGTGAATTTCTTTTGCATTATTTCCAACTTTTCCTCCCAGAAGGCTTCCATCTTTTTGGTCATTTCTGATTCAAATTCTTCATAGGTTTGTGGAGAGTTTCCATTTCCTTTGGAAGGTTTTGGAGCATTTTCTTTTATATTATCTTCTGTCTGCTCTGTATTTTGTATTTTGGCTCCATAGAATGTGTCCAGAGTCTCCCCTTTCTTCTTATTTTTCTTGGTATTTTGGGGCTTCTGTGCTTCTGTGGAGTTTGTCATCTCTGAACGTGGAGGATTGGCTTTTCTTGTCTTTGTCTGGTGATCAGAGGCTTTAGTCCTGGGCAGATGTTGGTTCTATGAGCGTTCCCTGGGTTAAACTGAATATGCCTCACTGGAACTGGAATGGAAGGGTCGGACCACGAGGCCACACTCTCCCCCAGGCTTGCTTTCCGGAAGTTGCCTTCAGAATCGCTGGCCATGAGGCTGTTTCCTCGGCCTGCGGGGGGATGGGCTGCAGCTTTCCCAAGCTCCGGGCAAGGACTTTCACTGAGACTTGGATAGCAGGATCCAGCCCGTGAGGCTGTCTTGCCCGCCCTGAGGGTTGCTGTTGTTTCGACCAGCTCTCTGCAGCGGAAGCCCCAGGCAGTAACTTTCACCGGGACTGTAGAAGGCCCTGAGGGTTCTGCTCTCTGAGCCCGGCCGGGCTGCGGCTTCCGGGAGCCTTGGACTCTGCGCTCCTACCCCTGAGGTCCGAGTGATCTCGGGTTCTGGCTTTTAAGGGGAGCCGTACCTTTTGAACCGGGTCCAGGTCCAGGAGGAGGGTTCCCAGGGTCTGTGCTGTTGATTGTTTTGAATTTCGGCGCCTTAGGAGCTTATCGTTTGAGATCGGTCGGGAAGGGTTTTCAGGAGATCTGAGCTTTAGCTTTCTCTAAGCCGCCATCTTAACCGGAAGTCCTTAATTTTTTTTAAACAGTTCACAGATGATATGATGGTAAAGATGGAAAATCCAAGGGAATCAACTAAAAAAAAAACCCTAGTAGAAATGATTCACAACTTTAGCATAGCTGAAGAATAGAAAATAAATCCACACAAATCATCAGCATTTCTATTTACCATCAACAAAGTTTAACAACAAGAGATAGAAAAGGAAATTCCACTTAAATAACTGTAACCATTATAATAAACCTGGTAGTTCCATAGAAACCTAGCAATTATATGAACAGAGTTACAAAACACTTCATACAAATTAAGTCAAACCTAAACAGCTGGAAAATATGAATTGTTTATGGTTATAACTGAGCCAACATATTAACATTATAATCTCACCTAAATTAGTTCATCAATGTGATGCCATACAAATGAGACTACCCAAAATATTAAATTGAGCTAAGAAAAAAATAATAAAATTAATATGGAAGAACAAAAATTCAAGAATAACAAGGGAATTATTAAAAAATGAAGGAAGGAGGCCTAGCTCTGTGTGTTTAAGAGAATATATACATATATATAATTTTTTTGTTTCAAACTAAAGAGGTAATCTTCAATAAAAACTGGATCAAAGTAACAACTTAGGTAATCAATACTAGTAGTTAAAGACTATAGTAACCTAATGTTTGATAAATCCAATGATTCACCCTATGGGGAAAGAACTCACTATTTAGAGGAAAAAACTGCTTGGAAAACTGTAAACCAGAAACTAAGAATAGAGAAATACCTCACCCCAAATAGGAAGCCAAAGTCAAAATGGATACCTGATTTAGAAATAAAGGGAGACACCAGAAACAATTTAGGGTATTATTGAAAAGTTCACCTATCAGATTTATGAATAAGAGAATAATTTGTTCCATAAAACATAGAGACCATTATGAAAATGGATATTTTTGGTTATAGTAAATTATTTTTTTTCTGCACAAACAAAACCTAATCATATAAGATTAGAAGCTAAATGACAAAATGGAAAAATTATAGAAAATGTCTCTGACAAAAATCTGTTTTCTCAAATCCATAGAAAAGTGAGCAAATTTAAAAGAATACAGAGCATCTCCCATTAGAAAAATGGTCAAATGATCTGAACAGGGAGTTCTCAGATGAAGATGTTAAACCTATCTATATTTACTGAAAAAATGCTCCAAATCACTATTGACTAGAGACTGCAAACTAAAACATCTCTGAGATACCATCTCACACCTATTAAAGTGACTAATATGACCAAAAAGGAAACTAATAAATTTTGGAGGGAAAATGGGAAATTTAGGAGACTAATACACTGTTGGTGGAACTGTGAACTTAAAAAAACCATTCTGGAGAGGAATATGGAACTCTGTCCTAAGATCCATAAAACTCTACATATCCTTTGAGATATTAGGATTAGAGGAAAAGGACTACAGGGAAAAATATTTCAAGAAGCATTTTTTTTGTAATGTCAAACAATTGGAAAATGAGGTGGTGTTCATCAATTGGTTGTAATGGAAAACTGTTGTTCCATAAGACATGATTAACAGGATGAGTTCAGAAAAACTGAATAGACTTATATGATGATAAACTGTGAAGAACCAAACTATTAATAAGATGAGATTCTAAATATCTCCAAGGGACTCATGATGAAAAACATGGTATCTACAACCTAAGTAGGAACAGCCCGAATCTGATTACATATTGAAACTCAGCTTTCTTCATTTTATTACCTTCTTACATTTTTTTTAAATTCTATATGTAATATGTCTTCAGTCACAACATAGATAAAAAGGAAATATTCATTGCTTGAAAACACTGGTTAAAACTATCAGACTACTTAACTTCTTAAGAAGGTGTCCAAGGGAGCAAGGGACAGAATTTGTATTGCAAAATATCACAAAACATTTGATTTAAAATATTATATGGGAGATAAATAGGGCTATGTAATTTAAAATAATATAATATTAAGACCATTGATCATGTCACATCTGCTCAAAGAGATGATTCTTCTTTAATGACTGTGTAGTAAAAGTCAAAATCTTCTGTCTGGCATTTAGTCTCCCCCATATTTTGCTATGATACTACCCTAGCATTCTAGTATTCTTTTCTTTTAATACTTCCATCCTTATACTCTAGTCCAATTAAATTAATCTATTCATCAGTCTCCTTCCATTTAACAATCTCTATGCCTAAATGCATGATTTCACTAGTGATTAGAATAACTCTCACAATCTTCTTTGTCTCTTGAATACTTATTCATTCTCTTAGACTACACCTCCTAGGAGTTTTCATCTACTTTGCTTTGATTAAGGACCTTACAATAGAATAGAATAGAAAGCTTTATTTTCTGCATCTTAATTGTAATATGTATTATAGTATTTCATGTTTATGTTTTATCCTTTTATGAGATTATATTAAGAGTGTAGGAACTAGGTGTCAGGTAAACCTCCAATCTCCCCAGTACTAGTTCCATTTTTTACATTCAGTAGGCATCTCATAACATTTAATTTAAATACCAAGGGTTGAATTGAATTGCTAGGATGAGCTATTATTCCATTATACCATACGGTATTTTTCAGATAATATATTTCAGGACATGTAATTAAAATCATTGTTTTGAGAAAACCAATGAATAATAAAGTACTATTATAATTCATTTGCCCTCTTTAAACTAAAATATGTCATACAACATAAATTATAATATAAAATAGCATGTGATATAATTTTAAAATAATTTAAAATTATAATACAGCATTACCTAACATAAAAATTGCCTTTCAGTCATTCTTTTTATTTAAAAAAAGTCTAAAGGTATAATTACCAGGATGAATTTCTTTCTAAAATCAGACTACCATCCTAGTTAATAAAAAACATTTGTCTTTTAGATTTTCAAAAAGCATTTAGTTCAAGGAAACCTGAGATTACTTCTGACGATGATGTCAGAGAACAAACCAAGATAAGGAAAATATATGACATTAATTCCTTTCCTGTTGTCCAATTCAATAGAATATATTTTGTGTTAAAATTTAACCTAACTACATGTTACCTAAGAAAAGGACGAAACTGTAAATACAAAACTATATTCTCATTTAACATTGGGAAAAAATACCTTTGAGTTTTCTTTCCTTTTTCTTTTCTACATGACATATTATATTATGATAGAGTAGTTTCTGAATCTTTCTAATATATGTTTATATAATAATAAATATTATTTCATGGCATTTTAGAATAACAAAATGAAAAACTTATTTTTATTCAAGTGACTATCTTGCTATTTTTATTACTATTATTTTATATTATATATTTGGAGAATGAGATGATATGAAATTATATCACTAGTAAATGATGGTATTAAATAATCTAGTAATCTAAATTTCCTAGTTCTCCCCCAAAAAATACTGAGATAAAAATTATTATTTTCTGATATTTATCTTAATAAAGGCCCACATGATAAAAATAATTGAATGAATGACATCTTCAGATTTCTATCTTGGAATTGGCCTCAGGAGTTTTTTCACCCAACTCATGCACTGATGTATATCTCTTGCAAAATATTAAACCTCTGTGCAAAGACTGACATTGATAATAATGTTATCCATCCCTCTCAAGGTATTGTTTTCCATATATTAAAAAAAACAAGTTGTAATTGTTAACTAGTGTTTTCTGCCATCAAACTGTAATCTACAGTAATAGTATTAATATACAATGATCAACCATAATTGATTTGATTATTATAAGCAAGACAAGTATCCAGGTCAACTCCAAGGGATTCATTTTTTTTAATGTTTAAATTTTATTTTTTAAATTTAAATTTATTTAGTCAATTTATAACATTCTTCCTTGGTTACAAGAATCATATTATTTCCCTCCCTCCCCTATTCCCATCCTTCCCATAGCCCATGCACAATTCCACTGGGCATTACATGTGTCCTTGATCAGAACCTATTTCCATGTTATTGGTGTTTACATTAGGATGTTCATTTAGAGTCTACATCCCCAACCGTATCCCCTCGACCCATGTATTCAAGCAGTTGTTTTTCTTCTGTGTTTCTGCTCCCACAGTATTTCCCCTGAATGTGGATAGTATTTTTTCTCATAGATCCCTCCAAGTTGTTCAGGATCACTGCGTTACCACTAATGGAGAGGTCCATTACATTTGATTATACCACAGTGTGTCAGTCTCTGTGTACAATGTTCTCCTGGTTCTGCACCTTTCACTCTGCATCACTTCCTGGAGGCCCTTCCAGTTCTCATGGAATTCCTCCAGTTTATTATTCCTTTGATCAAAATAATATTCTATCACCAACATATGTTCAGCCATTCCCCAATTGAAGGGCATCCCCTCATCTTCCAATTTTTTTGCCACCACAAAGAGTGCAGCTATGAATATTCTTGTACATGCATTTTTCCTTATTATCTCTTTGGAGTACAAACCCAGCAGTTCTATGGCTGGATCAAAGAGCAGACAGTCTTTTATCGCCCTTTGGGCATAGTTCCAAATTGCCCTCCAGAATGGTTGGATCAATTCACAACTCCACCACCAATGCATTAATGTCCTGACTTTGCCACATCCCCTCCAGCATTCATTACTTACCTTTGCTATCATGTTAACCAATCTGCTAGGTGTGAGGTGATACTTCAGAGTTGTTTTGATTTGCATCTCTCTGATTATCAGAGATTTAGAACACTTTTTCATGTGCTTATTAATATTTTTTATTTCTTCAATTGAAAATTTCCTATTCATGTCCCTTTCCCAATTATCAATTGGAGAATGGCTTGATTTTTTTGAACAATTGGTTAAGCTCTTTATAAATTTGAGTAATTAGACTTTATGTCAGAGGATTTTATAATGAAGATTGCTTCCCAATTTGTTACTTCCCTTCTAATTTTGGTTACATTGGCTTTGTTTATACAAAAACTTTTTAATTTAATGTAAACAAAATTATTAATTTTACATTCTGTGATTTTTTTCTAACTTTCTTCATTTTAAAGTCTTTCTTTCCCAAAGATCTGACAAGTACACTATTCTGTGTTCACCTAATTTGCTCATAGTATCCTTCTTTATATTCAGGTCATTCACCCTTTCTGAGTTTATCTTGGTGTAGGGTGTGAGATGTTGATCAAGACCTAATCTCTCTCATACTGTCTTCCAATTTTCTCAGCAGTTTTTATCAAATAGTGGATATTGGTCCCCAAAGCTGGGATCTTTGGGCTTATCATAGACTTTCTTGCTGAAGACACTTACCCGAGTCTATTCCCTTGATCCTCCTTTCTGTCTCATAGCCAGGACCAAGATCACTGCTTTATAGTATAGTTTGAGATCTGGGACTGCAAGTCCTCCTTCCTTTACATTTTTTTTAATTATTTCCCTGGATATCCTTGAACTTTTGTTCTTCCAAATGAACTTTGTTATGGATTTTTCTAATTCAGTAAAAAAGTTTTTTGGTAGTTCAATGAGTATGGCAAGAAATAAGTAATTTAATTTGGGTAGGATTGTCATTTTTATTACGTTAATTTGACCTACCCATGAGCAATCAATGTTTTTTTTTCAAATTGTTTGGATCTAGTTTTAATTGTTTGGAGAATGTTTTGTAGTTGTGTTCATATAGTTACTGTGTTTGTCTCGGCAGAAAAATTCCTAAGTATTTTATATTGTCTAGGGAGATTTTAAATGGAATTTCTCTTTCTAATTCTTGCTGCTGAGATGTATTGGAAATTTATAGAAATGCTGATGACTTATGTGGGTTTATTTTGTATCCTGCAACTATGCTAAAGTTTGTAACAGTTAAAATTAGGTTTCTTTTCTAAAAGTATTATATTTTATGGTATTTATTAAAGATTAAGAATTAAAGAAAATACAAAATAAGAAAGCACATGGCTAGGATGGCTGAAAATCCCATTCAACTTCACTCACTACATCTTGGGAGGTGCGTGTCCGTAGAAGTGGAAGCCAAGTGGTTATGATGAAATATCTTCAATCTTCTGATTCTTTTCTCTACTGTTACCTAGTTCAGCTTTTAATAGCTACTAGATTTTTTTTAAGTCACATTTCTCTGGCCAAGGTTTTTTACCCTTGCAAAAGCTGTTTCTGATTCAGCTCATTCCAGCCATCAGATAGCTCACCTGGTCCCAGCCCTGCCCTCCCCGGCTCTGGCTCCTGCTCCTGGCTATTGTTGCCCCACCCTCCCAGTTGCTGCCTGCCTGTTTCTGGAACCCAAACCCAGGCAGCTCCTGTTCCTGGTCTCTCTCTAGCTCTCTTGGCCCAACCCTGGCATGGCCTCCAACCCAGATGGCTCATTGCCTCAGGCCCAGCCCCAGGACCCAGGCTGCTGGTAGCAGACCCAATTTCTTTAGGATCAAACACCAGCTGGTAAAAAATGGGGATGGATGTTTCCTTAGGCTACAATTAGCCTCCACATGGACTGGGGGAAGGGGATCACAGGGAAGGAGAAAGAAAGAAAAGAAGAAAGAGGCTTTTCCAAACAGTAACTTAAAGCATGGCTACTTTAAGGATCTCTTTTGACTACAATGATTCTTTCATTTATTTCACCTGCGTGCCAGAGGAAAAATTCAGCTCCTTGCAACTCTTTAGCCAAATTTGAGATTCCTCACTAAGAGGAAGCAGGTCAGTGGCTTAGTGAATTGAGAGCTAGGACTAGAACCAGGAAGTCTTTGGTTGAAATCTGGCCTCAGATACTTCCTGGCATTGTGGCTCTGGACAGGTCATTTAACCCCCATTTCCTAACCATTACCAATCTTCTGCCTTCTGATAATAGGCATCTAAATGGATAATTAAAAAAAAAGCCAAGGAAGTTTAAAGAGACTGGAGGTTATATTTTTAAGGCATTTCAGAATCCTTATTTTATAAAAATTTCTGTATTCTATTGCATTTTACTGATTGTTTTGTTTAAGGTTTAACTGTGATTTTAAGTTAATATATTACTGCATTCAATATTATTCTGTTTCACTGAATCAGTTTAATGCACTGGGTTTTAACTACTGTTAAATTCTGTTGTTTATCCCCTATAACTATTCTGAACAAATATTATTGAGTAAGCCCATATAAAAACCAGCTTTTCTATTTTTGACTTTGTAAATTGTCACATAGAGGATAGATGGACTCCATTAGAAAATTGCTATAACAACCTTTGGAAAATTTAATGAGCTAAATATCTCAAATTGATGTTAAGGGTTCTGTGGACATGATTTTTAAAATTCTTTTCTTAACAATCTCTGGTCATTTTGCCTGGCCCTACCATGAGGTAAGGCCCATTTTAGTAGCCGAAGTGAAATACAATTATAAAACCCAATTCCTGCATTTATAAGAATGTGAATGGAAGTTTGGAAGTTAATCCCAGGGCATATAGTACCCCTAAAAAGCTTCCCAAAGGAAAAAAGGGAGCATCTCTCATTTATACTCTTTAGCTCATTTTACTTCCACCAGAATGATATCTAGATTTCTTGATGATGTTGAAAATCCAAAATAAGTTTTACTTTGTTTAAAAATATGTTTACCAAGGTTGAAAGATTTGCTACATTTGTAAAATTTGTGACAAATATTCAACAGTTCATAGGCTTTAAAAATGCCATACAGCAAATTATGTGAAATATGATGGTGTATTTGTTTGCTATTGTAATTAATTGGACTATTGAGAATTTTAGGGATACTGATTCCTACATATTTATACTACTGCTCTTTATAAAACAAAATGTTACCTTGTAAAGTTCATTTGCTTGAACTCACAGTGGATCATGGCCAGATATGAAGAGGAAATGGATCTCATTTTTAGTGAGAAAGCTGTCATAGTGTGTCAATAATTATAAGCTACATTTTTGAATTTTTAAAACTCTTTAATTATATTTTTCTTGCATGTCCAATATACTATTTCAGTCTTTTATTTATTTTTTCTCTCCTTTTTTATATTTGAAGCACATGTCACCAGCATTAAGATTTTCTTTAACTTTTTGATTTTGTAGTAAAATTAGTTTAAAATAAATTTACTATAATGTCAGTGCATGCCCCCAAAACTTGAGAATATAAAAATGATGCCACTAATTATTTTAAAAAAATTTATGGGACTTTGCTTAATGATTCTGTCTGATTCAAGGACAAGATATACAAAGAGCCATTGTATAGGGCCAAAGATAAACCAATCCAGGATGGATTGATGTACTTCTAAGCCAATACAAAGGACTTGAATCTAGTGTGAAGACTCGAGATTGCTATGCTTAATATACATTAAGACATAGGCCTTCCTTGTGTCCACACTCACTCTGAAAATACTTACAGATGAGTATCCCCAAACTTGGCTCCCACTTGAGTAAACCTTAAAATTTTCCAGACCCTACTTTATAAGATTGGATTAAAACCATTCCCCATTTGGGCAGTGAACTCTACTTAAAGCAGGAATGTGAGAATTCTACTTTACCTACTTGGGTCTGCCCTAGGTGAAGATAAAGTTGTAAACTCTTTTCTGAACAATTAAAAGTACTTAAACCCATACTTTTCTTAAGCTAAGTACCTATAAAGGTCAAGCAACTTGTGAATTTACAAGGAACAAAGAACTGGAAAACTTACGCAGAGCTTTCCTGGTGTGAATTACTCAAAAATCCACACCTTCTTAGGTGTGGACTAAGAATGGATGGTCCTTTAGAAACATCTACAGTGATTGGTAGATGTAAAGACTTAGGGGAGGTGACATAGGAGAGTTTGCCCTTAAAAATAAGAGGTCAGGGAACAGCTAAGAAGTCATTCTGAAACATTCAGATTGGAGAGACTCATTCTGAGGAGACTGATTCTGAAACATTCAGATGGAGGAGGGAGCTGGTGAAAGCAGCTGAGATGATGCTGGCCTGGTGTCATTAGAAATCCTTACTTAGATAGATCTTATGGTGAGTTATAAAAAACTGACTGATTTCTCTTTTAAGACTCAGATTTAGGCCATATTGGCTTGAGGCCCTTCATACTTATTCCTTTCTTACTCTTTCTCTCTTTCTTTGATTACTCATTGTATTGTTAATTAAAATCTCTATAAAACCCAATTGACTTGGGTATTTGAATAATTGGGAATATTTCCCTGGTGACCACCTTATATTTGATTTTAAAACCCAAGACACTATAGTGAAACATATTTCTGAGGTCAAATTTACTCACCCTCTCTCATATCTATCACAATTTATATCTTCCACTATTTTAATCACTATAGTTTAAGACATCAACCATTTAGACATCAACCATTTAAAATCTCACACTTGGATCCTATAATCTGGTCCCTTTTCTGTCATTCATAGTGTGGAAAACTTTCTGTAGTTATGTAGTAAAACTTTCTGTAGTTATGTAGGCTAATGACTGGGTAAATGCATCATTGCTTAGATCATTTGAATTGGGCCCTGATTCAAGGACCTGTTATAGATTTATTTTTCTTTTACTTAGAATTTTTTCATATATGACTTTGATAGTCTATATTTTCATCCAGTAATTTTCTATTTTATTTGGACTTTTCTAACGTCTTTTTAATTTCTCTTACCAATTGATTCATATACATATACCTCATAACTCAGCCATGCATCCCTAAGTGATCCTTTGTTTTTTAATCACCCTCTTCATGGGGAAATGTAAAAAATATTATTATTTTAAACTGCAAAGTTTAAATTCCTTTTAAGAAGAATTTTACCTTAAGAAAGATGCTAGCTCTCTGAATCCAGAAACTGAACTGTTTGGAGTAGACATGAAGATGCCTCCAGACCACAAGCTGCACAAGAAGATCAAGAATGAATTTTGGATGTGATTTATTGAACATTTATTTGTATGTATACTTTCATTCTAAAGGGGACTGCCCCATAACTGGCTTTTTGTCAATGTGTCTAGCAATTATTGACTTTGTTCTTTTTTCCTTTTAAACCTCAAATTATTGTAATCTTTAAGTTTATTATGTTTTCATGATCCTTTTGGGGAAAATCTTTCCCAACAAGAATCATACGGGGAATGTAAAAATGGAGATTTGAACCCCAGACTTCAATCACCACAAGTCCTTGGTACTTCCCAGAATGCTTTGTAACCTCACCTGAACTCCCACCTAGCCAAGAAACTAAATTTTAATCTTAACAAGTTGTTGATTATTTCCACTCATTTTTTTATAGATTCTCTGGGATTCTTTAAGTAGAACATCATATCATCAGCAAATAGTGATAGCTTGCTCTCCTTTTTGTCTATTTTAATACCTTCAATTTCTTTTTCTTCTCTAATTGCTACTGCTAGTGTTTCTAGTATAATGTTAAATAATAGAGGTGATAATGAGTATCTTTGTTTCACTCCTGATCTTACTGGGAAGGCTTCTAGTTTATCCCCACTGCAGATGTTGTTTGCTGATGGTTTTAGATACATATTATTTATTATTTTTAGGAAAGACAATTCTATTCCTATGCTTTTTTGTGTTTTCAATAGGAATGAGTGTTGTATTTTGTGAAAGGCTTTTTTCTGCATGTATTGAGATAATCATCTAAATTTTGTCAGTTTGCTTGTTAATATGGTCAATTATGAAGATGGTTTTCCAAACATTGAACCATCCTTGCATTCCTGGTATGAATCCTACCTTGTCATAGTGAATAACCCTCGGGTTCACTTGCTGCAGTCTTTTTGCTACTATCCTATTTAAGATTGTTGCATGTATACTCATTAAGGAGATTGGTCTATAGTTTTCTTTCTCGGTTTTTGACCTACCTGGCTTTGGAATCAGCTGGAAAAGGAATTTGGTAGAACTCCTTCGTTGCTTATTCTGTCAAATAGCTTGAATAATATTGAGATTAGTTGTTCTTTGAAAGTTTGAAAGTTTGATAGAATTCATTTGTGAATCCATTTGGTCCTGGGGATATTTTCTTATAGAGTTCTTTGATGGCTTCTTCAATTTATTTTTCTGATATGGGGTTGTATAGGTAGTCTATTTCTTCCTCTGTTAGGCAATTTATATTTTTGTAATATTCATCCATATCGCATAGATTGGCATATTTATTACTATATAATTGGGCATCATAGTTTTTTTATGATTACCATAATTTCCTCTTTATTAAAGGTGGGGTCTCCCTTTTATTCTTGGATACTGTCAATTTGGTTTTCATCTTTTCTCTTTTTAATTACATTGACCAGTATTTTGTCTATTTTATTTGTTTTTTCAATGTACCAGCGTCTAGTCGTTCTTTGACTTTCAATTTTATTAATTTCTCCTTTGACTTTTAGGATCTCTAATTTAGTCTTCATCTGAGGATTTTTAATTTGTTCACTTTCTAGTTTGTTTTTTTAAAATTTGCATGCCCAATTCACTGCCCTCTGCCCTCACTAATTTCTTATTATATTAACTCAAGGATATTTATTTTCCCCTGAGTAATGCTTTGTTTGCATCTCATAGCTTTTGAAAACATGTCTCATCTTTGTAATTTTCTTCAATGAAATGTTTGTTTCTATGATTTGTTATTTAACTGATTTTGGAGAATCATATTATTTAATTTACAATTCATTTTTATTTGCCTCTCCATGTACAGTTACTTATTATTATTTTCATTGCATTGTAATTTGAGGTGGTTGCATTTATTATTTCTGCTCTTTTGTACTCGTTTGAAATGTTTGTATTCCCTAGTACATGGTTAATCTTTGTGAATGTACCTTGTGCTGCTGAAAAGACGGTGTATTCCTTTTTGTTCCTATTTATTTTTCTCCACTTATGTACTAACTCTAATTTTTCTAAGATTTCATTCATTTCTTTTAAATCTTTCTGATATATTTTTTGATTTGATTTATCTAGTTCTTATAAAGGAAGGTTCAGGTCCCCTACTAGTATAGTTTTTCTATCTATTGCATCCTTGAGCTCCACTAGTTTCTCCATTAGAAATCTGGATGCTATGCAATTTGGTGCATAGATGTTGAGAACTGATATTTCCTCATTGTCTATACTGCCTTTTATCAGGATATAATTATCTTCCCTATCTCTTTTAACTAGATCTATTTTTATTTTGACGATGTCAGATATCATGATTGAGACTCCTACCTTCTTTTTCTCAGTTGATGCCCAATAGATTTGGCTCCATCCTCTCACTTTTACCCTATGCATGTCTACCTTCCTCATGTGTATTTCTTGTAGACAGCTTATGTTATGGTTTTGGGTTCTAATCCAATCTACTATTTAGCTTGTGTTTTATGGGTGAGTTCATTCCATTCACAATCAGAGTTATGATTACCAGCTGTGTATTTACCAGCATTTTGCATTCCTCTCCTAGTGCTGCCTTTTCTTCTTTCACTATTTCCTTATACACCAATGTTTTGTTTTTAATCAGTTCCCCTAATTCCCACCCTTATTTTAATTCCCTTTCTACCCCCTCCCTTCTTATCCCCCCTTACTTTCTTTACAGTATTTTTATACTACCCTGTACCCTCTCCCTCCCTTGTACTGCTTTGCTACCCACCAGTCAGTTTGTTACCTTTCCACTTCCCTATAGGGCACAAATCAATTCTCTGCCCGAATGTATTTGAATGTTCTTCCCTCTTTGGGTCAATTTCAATGCACATAAGATTTGAGTATTTCCTATCTCCAAACTCTTTACCCTTCCAGTGTATTGATGTTCTTCCCTCTCCCACCATGAGTTTCTTTGTGACATATAAACATACACCTTTTTGTTTCTTTTCCCATTTCTTTTAGTATTAACATCTTTTTTTTAGATCTAGTTGTGTGTATATATATATACATATATGTATTTATGCATACATATATCTACATACATATTTATGTCTTGGAATTTCTTCCTATACAGTTTGTCACTTTTCCCTCTAAGTGTAATTCTTCTACCTGCCCAGGTGATAATAACATATTTTAGAGTTACGAATGACCTCTTTTCTTATGGGGATACACATCATTTTAACTTATTCGGTCTCTTAAAAAAGTTTTTTTTTGTTTTGTTTTTCCCTCTTTCTTAATTACCTTTTGATGATTCTTTTGAGTTCTGTGCTTAGGCATCAAATTTTCTGTTCAGGTCTGGTCTTTTCTTTACAAATGCTTGGAATTCTTCTATTTTGTTAAATGTCCATACTTTCGCCTATAAGAATATAGTCAGTTTTGCTGGGTAGTAGATTCTTGATTGTAGACCTAGTTCCCTTGCTTTCTGGAATATCATATCCCATGCCTTTCTTTTTTTCAGTGTGGATGCAGCCAGATCCTGAGTTATCCTCACTGTGGTTCCTTGGTATCTGAATGACTTCTTCTTGGCAGCTTGTAATATCTTTTCTTTGTTCTGATAGTTCTTGAATTTGGCTATAACATTCCTGGGTGTTGTCAGTTGGGGATTAAGTACAGGAGGTGATCTGTGGATTCTATCAATCTCCACTTTTCCCTCTTGTTCAAGGATTTCAGGGCAGTTTTCTTGGATAATTTCCTGTAGTATGATGCCCAGGCTTTTTCTTTTGTCATGGTCTTCTGGTAGACCAATGATTTTTAAATTGACTCTCCTGGAATGATTTTCTAAATCTTCTGTTTTGTGAATGAGGTGTTTCATATTTTCCTTGATTTTTTCATTCTTTTGATTTTGTTTTATAGCATTGTGCTGCCTTGTGAAATCGCTTGCTTCTAGTTGTTGTATTCTGGATTTTAAAGACTGCCTCTATGCTGCCATCTTGACTCTGCCTCCAACTCCAAGGGATTCAGGATGAAAAAGGCCCTGGAATAACACATAAGGAACTGATAGAGTCTGAATTCAAATTGAAACATCTCTTTCTTCAATTTATTTCTTCCAATACTTTTTCTCTGTGTAAATAATATGTCTTATTTCACATTATAAACATGGAAATATATATTGTATGATAACACATGTATTGCATATATATATATATATATATATATATATATATATATATATATATATATATATATATAATATTACCTGCTGTCTTGGGGAGGTGGGAATGATGCGAGGGGGTAGAGAACACGAATCAGAAAATGTAAGAAAATATTATTAATAGTTGTGCCAAATATAAAAATGGGGGAGAAATAGTAACATGCTTCCTATTAATTTTGATCAATTATTCCTAGTTTTATCCTCTTGAGATAAGCATAATAAACTTATTCTCTCTTCTGTATGATTGTCCTTCAAACAATAAAATAAACTTTGCTTATAATTCCCTTGAACTTGAATATTATTTCCATGAACAATCCTTGTTTCCTCAATTTTTTTTCTTCTCTGCATTAATGACCCATATTTCTTAAATACTAATGTCATCATACTAATTAGACTTTTCCTGATAAACTCCAAATTATAAATGGATTTCCTAAAAAGCATAACTAAGGATAGAATACAGTACTAATATGGTCTAAGTCAAAAAACACTATAATTACTGCCTTATAAGAGGACTTGAAGATAAAAGTACAAAGAATGTAAATACAAAGAAACTGTTCAAAATCATAATTAATGTTTTTTATCATTTCACATTTTTAAGAACAATTAACAAATATTCATTATTAATATTTACTCTTTCAGAAACTTTTATAAACACTAAGGATAAAAGATGAAAAGTTGAACAGTACAGCTATCTGTACAAAGAATTTGATTTTATTTAAAATGCTACAATGTTTCTGAGAGTGGTATTCCAGATTTTGTGATGAAATGAAATGTAATTGTCCCCACTAGAAGAAGTTCTTTGCTAAATGAAATCATTATGAATACCATTAAAAATGAGCATAATTAATAATTTGTAAAAACTACATTTATTAACTTAAAATAATTTTAATCAACTACATCACTGCACCAAGATTTAGAAAGGAAGTAGTCAATTTAGGAGAATATTCCCTGAATCAAATATTTATGATTAGGATTTTATACTTAAAATATTTAGGGAATAATAAAAAATATATCCAAAAAAATCACTATTCCCTAAGGCCATGGTGGAGAACCTATGGCACACATGCCAGAGGAGGCATACAGAGTCCACTCTGTGAGCACAATAGATATAGCCCACCAGAGTCCATAACTAGAAAATGAGAGGGACTCTAGTGAAGCTGCTCCCCTCCCCCTCTCCACACACCCAATAGTCCAACAAGAAAGCTTCCTCTCTCCCCTATAGGGGGTTGGTCAGGGCACAGCACTTGGTCTCTGGAGTATGGGGCAAAGCATGGCACTCAGTCTCTAAAAGGTTTACTATCACTGCCCTAGGGACAGGAAATTGAATGATTTGGACAAATAGTTATCAAAGAAAGAATTTCAGACTATTAATTTTCAAAACATTTTAAATCACAAGTAAGAGAAATGCAAGTCAAAATAATTTTTTTTATCTTCTTAACCAGAATTAAAGAAATGATGGAGAAAAACCAATGTTGGTGTTTGAAGAATAACAGACCATTAATATATTGTTGAATGAACTGTGGGTTAGGTAAAAACACAATGAAAACAATTCAGCATTATTTTTAAATCATAAAAATATCCCTATCTTTTAATTTAGATATCTCACCCATGGTCATATGTTCCATCAATGGCAATGTTCAAAGGGTTCATTTGTGTTAAAATTTATATGATACTTTTTGATTTAAAAAAGAATTAAAAGAAAAGAGGATGCCAAAAAGGCAGGGAACATTGTGCTAAATTAATATAATAATATATTATTTCATCTTAATAAGTGAATTTTGTGAAAAATTTATTCTAACATGGAAAGATCTACATAAACTGAATACTGCATGAAGGGCACAACAATGTAAAAAGAAAAAATGACTTGAAAAGAGTCAATTCCATATAATTATAGTAATCATATTTGACCCAAAGCATATAGGAGAAAATGAACTTCTTTTTTATTTTTTAGAGGTAAAGAAACTATGGGAATGGAATATTGCATAAATTGAAAAAACTTGACTGATGCATTAGTTGCCTCCCTTTTATTTTTCATGCCAATAAGCATTCTGACTTTTTAAATTATTACTTATAAATGATAGTTGTCTGGGGAAAGGAGGAAGAAACAATATCTTTGAAAAGAAGGCACTATGAAACATACTAATGAAAATTTAACTTACATGAATAAAGATATTTAAACATCAGTCTCTTTTCTATTATTTAATATGCTTTTAGTAAATTTGTTCTTTTCATAGAGCTTTGCAAACTCAATGGTTGTACAAAGATGGAAAGCCTTTTTAAGGCCATCAACTAATTTATGAAGTATTCAGGGAAATTTATGTGAGTAAAATGAGTCACAGAAAATAATAACAGAGATTAGCTACTAATACCAAACATATTCTGTTTGAGTAAAGGGTCTTAATGGTTACACTGATAATAAGATTAGTTAAATTGTTAGTTAGATTAGTTAAATTGTATCCAAAATATTAGGAGTGTGCATAGAGATTTATATTCATGTTGACTAAGATTTCATGTCTAAAAAAATAATTTAACTGAAGAAGGTATTTTCTTAAAAGTTTGGAAATCATAGATATTAAAGTGAGAAGGATTCTGAAAGTATGACATAAAGAATGTAGTTGAATTTAGGAACAAAAATATTTGTGCTCCAATCCTATCTCAGAGAATTAATTTCCTGGGTTACCATGGATATATCATTGAATCTCTTTCAATCCAGGAAAAATTAGAATATTATTAACATATAAAACACAGGGCTATTTTAAGGCTCAAATAAAATCAAATATGAAAAGAACTTTATATCCTTATAGTACTGTATTAATATTAGTTATTATTATTATTTCTTGCTTTCATTTTATTAATGTTTTAACTGGATCCTTAGGAGATAACCAAATTGCCTAAAATCATTAGAAAGTGGGAACAGAGGGTCCAGAAGCTGTTTTTTGTTTGTTTCCTGATATAGCTTCAACATGTAGTTTTTGTTTGTGTTTTTATAGAATAAGTGTAATTTTGAATCCTTAAAAACAGAAGATTAAGCTGCTTTTTATGTGTACAAATTAATAGTAAATTCATTTACATATTTAGACATAGCTGTCAGGTTCAGACTGCATCTACATAACTATGACAGAATCAGAAAGTTTTCATGATTTGGTGAATCAGTTCTAGTCAGTTTCTAAAGTTCAGAAAAAGAGATTGACCATTTGTGCTCCCTGTCACTGAAGAACTATGTAGATTTGACCCAATTAGAACAAAATCATCAAATGTTGCAGGCAAACCAATTTGTCTCAATAAAAATAAATCCAGTCCATCCTCCTAGGGGTAAAGCTAGACCCTTAACAAGGCAATGAAACAGCATAATTTTTCAAGTAATTACTTTCAGGACAAGAATTATAGTACCATTATGCTTCTGGATTGCATTTGGGTTAAAATGCAATATTTTTCACTCATTTTTCAGCTATATCTGACTCTTATTGACCACATTTGGAATTTTCTTGGAAAAGATACTGGAGTACTTAGCCATTTCCTTTTTAGCTCATTTTACAGCTGAGAAAATTAAGGCCAATAGTGTTAAATGACTTGCCCAGGGTCACATAGCTAAGGAGTGTTTGAAACCAGATATAAGCTAAGAAAGATAATTTTTCTTGACTCCAGGCCTGTTGCTCTATCTATCCATTGTGTCACCCAGCTGCCTATTAGAATGTATATGGAATTTCAATTCCTTTAATGGTCTTTTTTTAATCCTGGATTATGTTTTGGCCTCATTTTTCAAAAGAATTAATATATTTTATCTTCTTTCTATTTATGACACAGAATAGTTTTCCCCTATTGGTTTATTAAAAGAATATGTTATTTTGAAGTGAACCTAAAGAGATGGAACCAAGAGGCAAGGAAAGCTCAAACCGCTTTGAAGTAATACTTCAAAATTAATAAAAGTTCCCTGAGACGAGAGGGGCATCCAGCCCACAGCAGGGTCATGCAGCCCTCACAAAGCCAACAGTAGGCTCCTCCCAGCCCATATCTATGGTTCCATTTTCTGAAATTGGGCTGCAACTTTCAGATGATAAGATCCTGCCTAAGCCAACATCAAAGTACCCCATGCCCATCCCTTGTGTAGTGAGTCCCCAAGCCCAAGCAAAAGACAGTTTTCAGTGCTCCTAGTCCATGTAAGCCTAAGGGGAGACCCAGAACCCCTAAGCTCCAAGTGACTTTCAGAGCACCCAGCTAACAGGGCATCATCATATCAATTTGGAAGCACTGAAAACTACACAAACACAAACCCAGAACTAGAGTTAAGGGTGACAAGGAAAAATTGATATTTAAGAGAATGTTGTCTCTTCTATAAGAATAGAGCCCAGCTTTAAGATAAAGTAAAAGTTAAGGAAAAGGCTAGGAAAGTGATTAAATAACAGTAACAAACAGCTAATCATACAGAATTCTTATGGAGACAAAGAAGAGCAAGGTACAAGATCAAAAGTGGACAGTGAGATTAAAGTGAAACTTTATAGAAAATGTGATTTAATTTCAGAGTCTTGAAGAACTCAAAAAAGATTTTAAAATTTAATTAAGAGAGAGAGGGAGAAAATGGGGAAGAGAAACAAAATAAATGCAAAGCAGAATTGGCCAAATAGGGGGAAAAAAGACATAAAATGCAATGAAGAAAAGAGTCCCTTTAAAAGTAGAATTGACAAATGCAAAAAGATGTTCAAAAGCTCAAAGAAGAAAATAATCCTTAAAAATTAGAATTAGACAACTAGAAGCTAATAACTTCATGAAACATGAAGAAACATTAAAACAAAAATCAAAAGAAGGAAAATAGAAGAAAAACATGAAATATCTCCTTTAAAAAACTGACCTGGAACACAGAACAAAGACAAACAATTTAAGAATTATTGTACAACTTGAAAACCATGGTTAATAAAAAATTTTTTTGATTCCAAAATAAAGAGAAATTATCAAAGAAAATTGTCCTGATATTATTGAAGAATATTGAAAAAGCAAGTAAAGAATCCACCAATTGCTTCCTTAAAAAATTATCAAAACGGCAACTTCAAAAATATTATAGCCAAATTCAAGAGCCCTCAAGCCAAGGAGAAAATAGTACAAGCAGCCAGGAATAAAAAATTCAAATATAATAGAGCCAAGGCTTGGAATGAAATTATGGAAGGCAAAGGAACTATTGTGAATCTTAAAAATTGCTCAGACTATACCTTAGAAGATTTGGTTAAGCTATTCCCCATTTTAAACAATGTAGATACTTGGTCAGGAATGTATTGAGAACTTTTAAAATTACTCCACCCTGTGCAGACAGTGCCTTAGTGTAAAGATTAAAATTAAGGGGAGACTGAGGCAGGTAGAAATTAGTTTCTCTCTGCAAGGAGTATTATATTTTTAGAGGATTATTAAAAGTTAAGGATTAAAGAAAATACAGGATAAGAAAAACGTGCCTAGGCCAGAGAGGCCTACACAAGATAATCTCACATCATGGAAGAGCTGCATCTGCTCCAAAACAGAAGTCCAAAAAGAGAGCCCCAAAAGCTTTTTCAATCAGGTTAAATACCTTCTCGATCTCAGCCCATGTGAAAATTCAGTGAGATTACAAAGCATTTTGGGGAAGTGGACCAAGGAATTGTGGGGATTGAAATCCAGAGTTCAAATCCATTTTTTACATTCTCTCCATTTGATCGTTTGAAAAAAATAATTTTTTTCCAAAGGATCATGAAAACATAATCAATTTAAAGATTACAATAATTTGAGGATAAGAGAAAAAAAAAACAAAACCAATAATTGCTGGACACATTGCCAAAAAGCCAGTTAGGGGGCAGTCCCCTTTGGCATGAAAGTATAGATACAAATAAATGTTCAATCAATCATACCCAAATTTTAATTTTTGTGCAGCTTGTGGTCTGGAGGCTTCTTCATGGTATCTTCTCCAACAGTTCAGTTCTGGATTCAGAGAGGTAGCATCTTCTTTAATTAAAATTCTTCTCAAAAGGAATTTAAACTTTATAATTTAAATAATGATATTTTTACATTCCCCTGTTAAGTGGGTGATTGAAAAATACATGATCACTTAGGGATGCATGGCTGAGGTATGAGGTATATGAATCAATTGGCAAGAGATATTAAAAAGACATCAGAAAAATCAAAAAGATAAGAAAAATTTCTGGATGAAACTATAGACTATCAAAGTCTTATGTGTAAAAATTCCAAGTAAAAAGAAAAATAAAGCTATAACAGGTCCTTCAGTCAGGGCCCAATCAAAATGATCTAAGCAATGATGCATTTACCTAGTCAGTAACCAGGAGTACACAAAGGTACCACACTATGAGAGGCAGAAAAGGGGACCAGATTATAGGTGCCAAGGTTTTGGGGGATATTCGTCTGTGAGTAACTTCAGCGTGAGTGTGGACATAAGGAAGGCCTACATCTTAACATAAGTCAAGTGTCGCAACCCCAAGTCTCACACTAGGTTCAAAACCTTTGTATTGGCCTAGAAGTGCATCAATCCATCCTGGATTGGGTTTTCTTTGGCCCTGTGCAATGGCTCTTGTGTGTATATCTTGTCCTGGAATCAGACAGAATCATTAAGCAAAGTTCCATAATTTTTTAAATAATTAGTGGCATCATTTTTATTCTCACAAGCTTTTTGGGGGTATGCATTGGAAAATGTATCTAAAACTTATAGTACTGAAAAGTCAAAAAGTAAAAGAAAATCTTAATGCTGGTGACATGTGCTTCAAATATAAAAGATATGTTGCACATGCAAGAAAAAATATAATAAAAGTCTTTAAAAAATTCAAAAATGTAGCTTATTATCATTGACATTCTGTGTCAGCTAAGAAAATAAAGATTACAAGGTTTTCTCACCAAAAATGAGATCCATTTCCTCTTCCTGTCTGGCCATGCTCTACTGTGAGTAGAAGGCAAATGAATTGAACAAGGTTACAACTTTTCATTTTTAAAGAATAGTATTACAAATATATAGTTATCAATATCCCCAAAATTCTCAATAGCCCAATTAATTACAATAGCAAGGAAACACACTATCATATTTCAAATAAGTTGCTGTATGGCATTTTTTAAAACCTATGAATTGATGGATATTTGTCACAAGTTTTACAAACGTAGCAAATCTTTCAACCTTGGTTAATAAACATATTTTTTAAACAAAGTAAAACTCATCTTGGGTTAAGAACATAATCAAGAAATCTATATATTCTGTTAGAAGTTAAGTAGTGAGCTGAAGGTATAAATGAGAGATGCTCCTTTTTGGAGGCTTTTTAGGGGTACAAATGCCCTGAGATTAACTGCCCCAACTTCTATTCACATATTTAGAAATGCGGGAAGGTTGTGGATTATAAAATGTATTTCACCACTGCAGCTAGAATTGGCCTTACACCTTGTGTTAGGGGCAGGCAAAAGTAACCAGATATTGTTAAAAAAAATTACAAAAATCATGTTTAAAAAACCCTTAAAATCAGTTTGAGATATTTATCACATAAAATTTTCCAAAGGTTGTTATACAATTATAACCAGTCCTGAAGTCTATCTATCTTCTATGTGACAATTTACAAAGTCAAAATAGAAAGGCTGTTTTTTTTTTTTTATATGGGCTTAATTACAATAACATTTGTTCAGCACAGTTATAGGGGGAAAACAACAGAATTTAAAACTTGGTACATTCAAAATAAATTCAATCAACCTTCAGTGTAAAAGAAATAATATTGAATCTAGTAATATATGAACTTAAAATCACAAAGTTATATCTTTATAACCATTGGAGTCTGAAATGCCTTAAAATATATAACCTCCAGTTTTTAAAGTTCCGTGGGGTTTTTTGTTTGTTTGTTTGTTTGTTTTTAATTATCCATTTAAATGTCTATTGTCTGAAGGCAGAGTGGTAAGGGCTAAGCAATGGGGGTTAAGGGATCTGCTCAGGGCCCCACAGCTGGGGAGTATCTGAGGCCAGATTTTAACCCAGGACCACATGTCTTTAAGTATGGCTCTCTGTTCGCTGAGCCACCCATTTGCCTCCCCAAAGTTGAAACTTTGGGCTGAATCTTTCTTCTGGCACACAGGTGAAATCAATGAAATTACCAGAACAGTCAAAAGGTATTCTTTTAAACAGCACATTGCTATTAAGTTCCTGCTTGAAAAGGTCTGTTTATTCTCCTCCCTTTTCTCTCTCCCCTGCTACCATCCATCCACGTGCCAATAATTACCAGCTGAGTGAATCTGCTCCAAGGCTAGAGTTTGTTGGGCAGGCAGGTCACCAGGTGATTGAAATCTTGGTTGAATCAGGTGGGCCAGGTGAGGGAGAGAAAGACCGCTGGGGTGGGCAGGGCTGGAGCCTGAGGGCAGACAAGAGGGCCAGGAGCAGAGCAGGCAGTCGAGGTGGACAGGTGAGCCGCAAATTGCAAACAGGTCTGCAGGCAGGGAGAAGCAGCTGTCCAAAGCAGATGGCGGCGGCAGGCAGGCAGGGCTGGGAGCTAATGGCTGGAATGAGCAGCAGCTTTGCAGGGGTAAAAAAAACCTTGACCAGAGAAACATGGCTTAAAAAATTTCTAGGTACTAGCTATTAAAGCTGAACTAAAGATCAGAAAAGAATCTGAAGATTGAGAGTTTTTTCTCTGATTAGGTCACCAACTGTAAAGATTAAAATTTAGGGGAGACTGAGGTAGGTAGAAATTAGTTTCTCTCTGCAAGGAGTATTATATTTTTACCTGCCAGTATAGACTACCTCAAAAAGCCAAAAAAAAAAAAAACCCCAAATTCATATGAATGAAGGGACTCTACAGTAGGGTGCACCATTGAAGGTATGTGGGATTTGGGCATTTCCACACCATAAGGGGGTGAAAAAGCTTCCATAAAAATGTGAGCTGATCCACCCTCCCCCACCCCACCTATGAAGCCAGAGTCAGAGCCAGGGTGAGCTAGAATCAGTGAGTGAATGAAGGGACATGTCTGGAGCAAGTGAGGGGCACCTCTGGGTCCTTGACAGCTGACTGAGACCACCAAGGACCTGCCCCTGAGAGCAGCTATACCTAAGGCCCCAGTAGGCTGAGAAGCTCAGACTGTGGGTGCCCATGTGGGGAGATAGCACAGAGAGGGCAGCAAACAGCTGAAGCTGCAGAGACTCGAGAGCTGGCCTCAGCCAAAATCCTTGCTTCTTACCCCCATACACAGAGAGCCTGCCAATCTCACTCAGATTTCTAACTGGAAAGGGAAGGAAAAACTACCACAGTAATGGCAAACAGTGCCCAGAAACTATAACTTCCCAATATCAAGAAAAACAAGCAGAAGGGTTTGACCCTGGATAATTTTCACAGAGGAAAAACCCAGGCTACAGAGAAAATAGAAGAGGAAATACAAATAAATGCACCAAAACCTTCAGAAAAAGTGGAAATTGTCCACAAGCTCTTGAAGAATTTAAATTGGGGCTTATCAAAAAGATGGAAGCCTTCTGGAAAGAAAAGTGGGAAATAGTTCAAAAAGAAAATAACAGTTTAAAAGACAAGAACTCCCAATTGGAGAAACACCTGGAAGCCACAAAAAGCAGGATAGACCAAAACCGAAAGGGAAAACCAGTCCTTAAAGACCAGAATTAGGCAATTGGAAGCTAATGATCTTGCAAAACAGCAAGAATTAATAAACCAAAATCAAATGACTGACAAAATAGAAGAAAACATAAAATAACTCACTGAAAAGATGATGGCTCAGGAAAACAGAGCATGAAGAGACAATTTGAGAACTATTGGTCTACCTGTAAACCCAGAAATAAACACAAATCTTGACATCATACTACAAGAAATTATCCAAGAAAACTGCCCTGCAGTTCTTGAACAAGGGAGAAAAAATTGACATTGAAAGAATTCATAGAACACCCTCTACACTAAATCCCCAAAAGACAACTCCCAGGGATGTAATTGCCAAATTCAAGAGCTCCCGGGATAAGGAGAAAAGTTTACAAGAAGACAAAAAGAGACAATTCAGATATCAAGGAGCACCAATCAGGATTACACAAGATCTGGCAGCTTCCACACTAAAGGACTACAAGGCTTGGAATATGATATTCAGAAAGCCAAGAGAATTGTGTCTTCAACCAAGGATCACCTATCCATCAAAACTGACTATATACTTCCAGGGGAAAGTATGGGCATTCAAAGAAAATAGAAGATTTCCAAGTATTTGTAAAGAATACACCAGAACTAAGTGGAAAGTTTGATATCCAAATACAAAGATCAAGAGAAACATGAAAAGGTAAATAAGAAAGAGAGGGGAAGGGGGGGAAATGTTTTTTTTTTATTCAAATTTTTCTTCTTTAAGGGCTTCAATAAGATCAAATTATTTATATTAGTATATTGGGAAAATGTTTGTAACTCTCAAAAATTATATTCACTATAATAGTAATTAGAGGAATCATTCACAGGAAGATATTGGGGTAATAAGTGATATAAGATGATATGCCAAAAACAAAGAGAAAAAGGGAGAGTGGGATCGAAGATGGCACCAAGACATACTAGGAGAAGTAAAATAAATAGGATAATCTTTATCACACAAAGATACACATGGGAAAGAGACAGGGAAGAATATCCTTAGAAGAAGGAGAGAAAGAGAGTACTAATAGATAATACTTAAACCTTACTCTCAGTGAAATCAATTCTGAGAGGGGAGAGCATTTAGATCCATTGGGGTATTAAATTCTATCTTACCCTTCAGGAAATGTAAGAAGGGAAATCTAAGAGGGTTAGGGGGCAGGGAGTAAAAAGAGGGAAGGAAAGAGAAGGAGGAGGGAACTTAATAGACCCTGAAAAAATAAGAAGGGAACAAAAAGGGAGGGGGCAGAAAGGGAAGCTTATTAATAGCAGGGATTAGAGGGATTGATTAAAAGCAAACCACTGGTTTAAAAGGATATAGCAAAAGAAAAAAGGGCAGAACTTGGAGAGGATATCAAAATGTTGGGGAATGCACAAGTGACAATCATAACTTTGAACGTGAATGGGATGAACTCACCCATAAAATGAAAACAAAAAGAGAGTGGATTAAAAATAAAAATCCTACCATATGTTATCTGCAAGAAACACACTTGAGGCAGGTAGACACTCACAAGGTTAGAATTAAAGGTTGGAGTAAAACCTTTTTGGGCTCAACTGATAGAAAGAAGGCCGGAGTTGCAATCATGATATCTGACAAAGCCAAAGTAAAAACAGATCTGATTAAAAGGGATAGGGAAGGTAACTACATCCTGATAAAAGGAAGTATAAACAATGAGGAAATATCAGTAATAAACACGTATGGACCAAATGGTATAGCATCCAGATTTCTAAAGGAGAAACTAGTGGGATTGAAGAAGGAAATGGATAGTAAAAGTATACTAGTGGGAGATCTGGACCTACCACTATCAACTGGAATGACCTCCAAGAATTGATGCAGAATGAAAGGAGCAGAACCAGGACAACAATGTACACAGAGACTGATGCACTGTAGTACAATCACATGTAATGGACTTCTCCATTAGTGGCAATGCAGTGATCCTGAACAACCTGGAGTGATCTATAAGAAAGAACACTATCCACATTCAGAGGAAAACCTGTGGGAATAGAAACACCAAAGAAAAACAACTGCTTGACTACATGGGTTGAGGGGAATATGATTGGGGACATAGCCTCTAAATGAACATCCTAATGCAAACATCAACAACATGGAAAAAGATTCTGATCAAAGACATATGTAATACCCAGTGGCATTGTGTGTGGGCTACTGGAAGGGTGGGGTTAGGGGAGGGAGGGATAGAATATGATTCTTGTAACCAAGGAATAATATTCTAAATTTTTAAAAAATTCAAAAATGTTTATAATTCTACATAGAAACATGATATTTATAACTTAAACTTTTTAGCAAAATTAGAGCAGTTAGAATGAGTATATATAGATAATGGTTTGGGAGAAAATTGATTAGGATAACATGGTATACAAAAGTAAATCAATTTGTAAGAAAAGAGAATACAACTGTGGGGAAAGGTAAGGGAGAGGTAAAATGTGATAAATTATCCCACATAAAGAAGCACAAAATATCTACTATATTGTAGGGGAGGATTGAGGGTGGTGAAGGGTAGTGTTTAAACCTTACTCTGATTGGAATTACCTCAGAGAGGCAATAACAACCATAATTATTTGAGTAATGAATCCTCTCTTACCCTATAGAGAATTAAGAGGACATATGATAAGGTAGGTAAAAGAACAGGGGGGGAAGCAAGGAGTGGTGATTAGAAGCAAATACTTTTGGGAGGGTCATAATGAAAGGAGATAAAAAGAAGAGGATCAGAAGAGGAAATTAGATGGATGGGGATACACAGTTCGTAATTATAATTGTGAATGTGAATAGAATGAACTCACCCATAAAATGCAAAAATTTGCAGAGTGAATTGAAAACATATAATATGTTGTTTACAACAATGAAGGAGATATCCATCAATTGGAGAATGGCTGAAAAAATTGTGGTATAAGATAGTGATGGAATACTATTGTGCTGTAAGAAATGATCAACAGGATGATTTCAGAAAGAGCTGGAAAAATCTACATGAAATGATGCAGAGTGAAATAAGCAAAACCAGGAAAACATTTTATAAAGTAGCATCAATATTGTGGAATAATCAACTGTGAAAGACTTAAGCTACTCTCAGCAATACAATTATTCAAAATAGTTCTGAGGGATTTAGGACAAAGAATGCTATTTATCTTCAGAGAAGGAACTGTTAATCAGAATTAAGATCAAAGCATACTATTTTTCACTTTAGTTAATTTGGGTTTTTATTTTGTGGTTTCCTTTTATGTGATTATTCTCTTACCAAAAGAACAATATGGAAATATATTTTGCATGATAATACATATATATCCCAGATCAAATTACTTACCATCTCTGGGAGAGAGGAGGAAAGGAAACGAGGGAGATAATTGGAATCTTTTAACTTTATAAAACTTAATGTGGAAAATTGGTATTATATGTATTTTATAAAATAAAATACCTTTGCAAAAGATTAAATAAACTGAAAGTGAAATAGAGATATATTCCACCTCTCTCCTCCCTACACAGGCAAATTTTCATCACCAGAGATGTTACAAAGGAAGAATTTATCCAGAAGTACTTAGAGGTAGTCATAAATTGAAAGGAAGTTGTTTATCATTAAGTTGTTGGAAATTAGTGTAAGTGTTGATTATAGATCTCACATGAGTATACAGAATATGAGAGTGTACAGTACATGAGAACTCTTAGAATTGTAGCAATATATGAGACTCGAAAAAAAGATTTGTGAATAATTGTGGGCGTAGTTAAGTTTGTCTGCATTTCTGTTTCTGAAGGACAATATCTAATTGGGAAAGGTTACTCAGCACCATAACCCTTGAAGATTATCTAGTCAAGAAATTTTATTGTATAGATGTGTTAAAAGATGAAGTCTAAAGTTGTAAGTGAACTTTTAAAAGGTCACACAGGTAATTATAATACTAGATACTACCAATAAGTAAGAAGGAACTTCTCTTTTGCACTTAGAATTTTTCTAATCTTAAATAACTAGTGATTTTCTTATCCTTTTTTACTATGTCATCCTAATATAATTATGTTCTATATGGATAATATTTTTGCACAGATATTAAATATTGCACAAAGCAAAAATTATTATTGCATTTCCTTACATTTTTAGCAATAAAAATCATTTTCAGGCAATATTCAAATTAAATAGGAATTTCAAATGGTGCTTTTGAGGTTATATGTTATTTTGCTGATGTGAGAATATAGTATAAAATACCCCCACACATTTAAAGATATATAGGTCATTCAAAGAAAAATTATTTTAAAATGTGTGGTTTTTGAATTAATTATGATGTTAAGTATATGCTACATATGCACATAATTACCACAATATGTATTATATATTACTATACAAAATACACATACTACATATATTACCACTATAAATGTTCTATTTATTGTATGTATGTAATTTTTTTCTTCTTTTTTTTTTGCCTGGTAAAGGAAGTGTCAGTCAGAATGAAAGAATGGATGGAAGCCTAAACTGCACATTGGTATTCCCAAAGTATTTAGGTAAAAAAAAAAATCTAAGAAAACAATCTCATCGATCAATTAAAATGTGTTATTCAAATGCCCTCTGCGTATAAGGTATCGTTTTAGCCTTTGAAGCTGTTGATAGTCATAACCATCAACGAGATTATATTCTACTGGAGGAGGAAACATTTGAACAGATAAATAACTTTCAGATATATGTAAACTAAATATATAACATCTTACTAGAATGTCAGAACCCCATCAGTAAAATTAGAAAATGTTGAATAGTTCCTTTACGTAGATTTTAGGGGTAATATGAGAAATAATTTCACAGGTTTAAAAAGATTTCAATTTATATCACAGGAGAGAGGACTCATCCTCTGATAATGAAAATATGTTAACTTTATGTTGCATCAATTGGCAATATTTCTCTTTTCCTGTCTATAAAGCCATTTGACCCTGGCAAAATGTTGCAGTAGATAAGTGCATATGATTTGGAGTTAGTCCACCTAGATCCATGTCAAGGAGTTACTATTTTACTATTGTAACATTAAGCAAACCATTTATCATCTGAACTTTTGTTTCCTAATCTGAAATAAAATAAAAGGATTTTACTCAGTGATTGTATAGTGCCCTTCTACCTCTTATTTTGTAGTTTGTGACATTTCCCCTTCTCTTCTCACTTCCCTTTCTATTCTCCAATAGCAATGTAAATAGAACCATAAAGAAGGAAAAAATAATCAAGAATTCATTACTCTTGCAATGAAGTGGAGCTAATTTGCTCTATACCAACCCAAAAGGGAGTTGCCTCTCATAGTTTATGGGAATCTACCTTCCAACATATAGGTAGGAGAACTAAATTTAAGTTGTGTTATCGGTCACCAAAATTTTTAATCCCAAATATTTTTTGAAGCATATCTAGAAAGATAAAAATGTTTCAAAGTTTTTGAAATTAAAGGTATTGTGTGTATAGGAATAATGTGAGTATTAGATTTAGAATCAAGAGAACTGGTTTCAAAATCCAGTTTACTCTATTTATTGTCTGTTGCCAAAAAATTTCAACCTTCTGGATTTCAGCTTTCTTACCTCTATGAGGATATTATCAGCTTTCTTTTTCAATATTTAAATCTCACTCATTTTGAAAATAGATCCAGGAATATTTATTAAGCATCCACTATCTGTGAAATGCCATACAAAATAATAGGGACCCAAAGAGAAAACTGAAATAGTATCTGATATAACCAATTTATATTATAATTAGGGAAAATAGCAGAAACAGAAGAATGGTGCTCAGGAGCTGTAGTCTGCTTGGCAAGACAAGAAGGAAGTGAGAGCTCCTAGATTACAAGATTATGGCCAAGAATGAATAGGAAGTAACTCTGTAGACTGATAGATGAAAAAGCCAATGTAAATCAGTGCTTAAACTTGCTAATCAAGGCAAAACAGGCCCTATGCAGTAAGTTCCAAAGTTGAGTTCATTAAAGTGGAGATATCTAGCATAAATTTGGAGATACAAAAATAGGTCTCAGGAGAACTGTACACCTGAGAGTCATTTGCTAGCAACAAATTTTGAATTACACCAAAAGGAACATGTGGTATATGAAATATCACTGCTATAATTACAGGTAAACAATATTTGCTTTCTCAAGATTTCATTAATTAGAGGAGAAAACAAAACAAAAAAAATTAAGGAAGATGTGACTTTTCATTCATCTCCCAATCTTCAGTCCATGCTAGCTAGAAAGGAATTATTAGGTGAACATTAAACAAATAGAGATGGCTTCCATTTTTCTGTCAACTTGACTGGGTACTTTTTATTTCATCCATTTCAGGGTTCATTGTTTTTGCCATTAACAAGAACATGTGCCATAAGAAATTTGAATCTATTTATGTTTGCATTATACTGCACCTGTTATAAGTTTTTTTATGCATTCAGCATTTCTATGATTCATCAGTTAATTCATTTACTCATATAAAAACATCTGTTCCAAAGGGTCTATTCTTGAAATGCAATGAATATGATAACTCCAGGTGTTTTTCATCCACCTACTATGGTAACATCAATTACCTGATAAAATACCAAGGACAATAAAGTCATTTCCACAGACTTTATAATTTAGCAGATGGCAGCCTGAGGTCATATGAAGAAGAAATTGGTGAAAGTAGATGTATGAATTATGATTCTCCAGACCATATCATCCACATACAGCTAATTCAAGGACTAATAAATTATTTTCCTGTCATATCACATATATAACACTTTAGGATCTAATTCACTTTGTAATTTAATTAGGTATACAAAGAACAATTCTCATCATCATTAGCATTATTACTACTACTATTAATATTAATAAACTTCAGCAAATGATATAAATCTGTGTTGCATTTCTTTTTGTCACATAGGTATAGATATTGTCACACCTCAGACATTTTTGTATTCTGCAATAGTAGAGCGTTACATCTTTGCTTTCTTGTCTTTGTCCCAATATCTATTGAATAAATAATAAATCAGTAATTTCATTGGTATAGGGGATTCTTAGGAGACAAAAGTCTCTCTACAAATGCCTACAATCTTGACACCTTCTCTGAAACTTTAAAAATTAAAAATTTAACTTGAAGCCCAGAGATCTACACATAGCATATGACAGAGTCCTGACTTGAACCAAGGTCTATCTGACTTCAAGGTTAGTTTTCTATACAATAAGTTAAATGGCCTCTCCATCTAGTCTAGTCATTCATACATTAGAGAATATTTCCTATTAGTGACAGAGCCTTGGTTGTGTATGCATTGAGACTGCTTCTTCAAAAAGTTAAGAAGTCAAGAACATTCATGAGAAAATTTCTGATGTATCCTTTTTCTCTCTCTTTCCTGTGTCTTTCCCATTTACTTCTATTCCATGTCTCATGTCTCATTTAACATGGAAATATGAAATGCTTTCTCGTGGGTCCGAGGAGGGGAAGTCAAGATGGTTAAAAAAATGAAGAATAATGAATTCCCCCTAAAGAATCAAAAAAGCAAACTTACTCCAAAAATATCTAGAGTATATACTCAAATGAATACTCATCAGGAAATCCAAGGGGAAAAAGAAAATCATGGTATGTCACTCTTCTGGATTAAGTTATCAGATTGAGATGGAGAGGTCTGTGGATGGTAAAGATGCATTCTGGCCAGGAGCACACCTCAAGGAACACTCTAGTTCCTTAAAGAGTCTGACCATCAGGTCAAGAAAATGTTCTAGGCTGTATAAGGTGTAATATTTATAGGTAAAAATGGGTGAGACTGAAGAACATGGGATACTAAAGGTTTATAACAGGGAATGGAGGAGTTGAAGGGAGAGATGGAATATAGTTGCCAGTGAGGTAAAAGGAGAGAGAGATGTCCCCTGCCAAGAGGCTATTCTTGAAAAATGGGGTTCCCAAGAAATGGGCCACATATGATAGCTTGTGGGGATGTCTTCTCTATGGATTGATGTGGAAGATACCGCAGAGCAGGTAAACACAGATCTTCCTGAGAGACAAGCCTCTCCTCAGACCAAAGTCGCCCAGCAAGGGTCCAATCAGTACAGTATATAATTGAATGAGGTTCAGCTCCCTCTATGTCCCCTGAAATATTAGTCCTCTTATCTGACTGCAATATTCAAATAAAGATAAATTTAAATAACAAGTTTGGATTGGGGAAGTATCAGGGAAGAAGAAAGAGGGATTTCCCTAGATGAGGTTTGCGTCTCTCTCAGTTTTGGAGCTGAGGCCAGGCCTCACAAGCTGGTGGAGGGTTTCTGTTATTCCTGTCTATGCTAATCTGTACAAGTTTTAAGTTCAAAGTCTTAGCAGTAGACAGCAAGATGGAGAAAAGTTCTGGCCTTCAGAGCTGGTTGGGCCAATCTTTGTGTCCAGTTCTGCTCTTTTTTGTTGCTGACGCCCTAAACACTGGCCTTACAGTCCAAACTGCTTCCCTTAAGTCCTTTTTTCCTTACATGGTATGTCAATACCATGTACATACCATACATGATCACAGGGATCCAGATAGAGCATACAGTTGGGAAATTCAGGAATAGAGCCACTTCTATCCAGTTACAGGGAAAAAGGCTCCTTCCAGTTCCATCTCCTCTCTAACACTCCAACTGCTGTTTATTCCAATTCAATGGCAGAAAGTCCAGAACTTACTTTACTTTTCCTTTCCACAAAAAGCATGAGCTCCTATAAAGTAAAGGAACAAAGCGGCTTTGTCATTCACTATCTAGTTCTCACTTAAAGATTCTGTGCACCAAGAAAGAAGGAAATATGGAAGCAATAAGTAAAAGTGTGGCATACACTAGAAGTGGATGAGTCTTCAGTTCCAGCCTCTAGACCAGTCTAATGACTGCAGAGAAATAATAACCACTGCAAGAATCTAACACCAAAGTGAAATATAGAATTCTGTCACATTGAAGCCAGAAATTTTTATTAACCCTGATCATAGTTGGGTTCAGCAATAGTTTACAGTTGTCCAGGACTAAATTCAGATCAGGGGCATGTAGAGGTCATATCAGAGGGACAATAAACTGACTATGTCCTGGTTTGGGCCACTTTAGAAGCATTGAAAACTTGCAAGTCCTCATCCTGAGCTAATCCCTGAGAACATGAGGATAAAACAATATCCAGTACAACCAAAAAAGCAATAGTAACAGGGAAAGGAGATAAGGAAGAATTAGGAGATTTGCATTTACTAGGGATTTACCTATGAATATGTATTCCTTGCAACAAAAGCTATTTTTCAAAAATATTAAATTTTTCAAAAATATGAAAACTGTTACTTTAAATTTTTTAGTCACAAATGAACATTTACCAAACTATTTTAGTTTTTTGAATCATTAAAAAAAACTTTTCATAGAATTATATTAAACTTCCATTCCATTCTAACCCATCAAGAGAGCCAATGAAAAGTCTCAAAATGTCTTTAAGTTAATTTCCTTAAACTTAAGGAGAAATGAATATCCAAAAAGCTTTTCAGAGTTCCCTCAGGTAATAATTATTTATTGTTCCATAAACACTAATATTTTTTGAAAAAATTATTTTGTCATAAGAAATGACAAACAAGATCATCACAAAAAGACCTAGAAAGACTTACATGAAGTGATGCAAAGTGAACAGAGCAGAACCAGGAGAATATTGTGCAGAGTAACAATAATGTATGATGATGGACTATGAATAATAACTATTATGAACAAGGCAAGGAACTGGAATAACTTCAAGAGACTCATGCAAAAAAGAATCCATCACTACAGAAAGAATAGAGGTCAAATTCAAATTGAAACATTCCTTTCTTTACTTTATTTCCTGAAAGAACTTTTCTCTAATATAAACAATACATATCTTCTTTCACAACATGATGAACTTGAAAATATGTAATATGTAATAACATATAAACAATATATATCATATTACTTGTTTTCTCAGGGAAGGGGAGAGATAATATAAGCTAGGAAATATAAGAAAATTAATATTAATAACTTTTATTGATATGTAATCTTGAAAAAATGTATAATAAAGGAAAATATATTTCTATTTCAGACATTACAGAATATTACAAATAATTTCATATAGTAACATTCAGTGATATTCCCCATTTATGTTAAAATAAATACATAAAGCAAACTATTTTGTGTTAAAAGAAAATTTAAATTATTATTCAGAAAATTCTGTCCCAGATGTAAACGTAATTTATATTAACAATAGCCTTGATAATTTTCTGAGTTCTCGAGAAATTCATGGAATCTTGATATGTCGATAATAACATTATAATTATAATATATCTGACATTATTAAAAGCAGATTTCCATTTTATGTGTTAAAGGCAAAATATTTTTTCCCTTCATAATATGTGGTACACTTTTGTACATTTGCCCTTCTCCTCCAATAATGAAATAAATAATTTGTTCCAAATATAGACTGCTCTCCCTCCCAGAAAGAAAGATAAAATGTCTCTTTACTATGGAGGAAACATATTATAATGGGGGAAAAAACTAGTTCTGGAGTCAGAGAAAATGGATTTGGACACATTTTTAACATTTACATTTTTCTAACCTTATGCAATTCACTTAACTTTCCTGTATCACAGTTCTTTTATCTGTTAAATAAGGTGTTGCACTATATAGACTCTAAGATCCTTGCTGGTTCTATGATCTTTGAGTTGCTCAGATTTAATGACATATTCCTAAAACCAACCAACAAACAGAATCAGAGATTCTTCAACTTGACAAAGGAACAATTGTCCTTGAGGGGTGTTGTGCATTAAAACTGAAAGCAATCAAAGATAGAACATTTAACATCATCGGAACAACAATAATATTGTCTTCATTTTTCAAAAGGAAGAGAAACTAAAGATGGATGTTTTTATTTTGCATTTGATTCTTACCAATGAAGATGAATGAGTTTCTAGGATGGAAATTTTAGGAAGCTGATAAGGTCTAGAAAGACTCATATTAATGAAAAAAAAAAGAACAGTAAAGAAGAATGAATCCAAAGCTTGGAACTGTCCTGTAAGAATAAAAAGAGGAACGTTAAAGCTCAGTAAAAGAGAACTTAAATAGGAAAATTAAGGACAACAGAACTATTTTGTTTTATTTTATTTTCAACTATATTAAAGGAAAGTGAATGATTCAATTTCATTCATTTCAATAAGTATTTATTAAATACTCTGTCTCAGACACTGTGTTAAATAAAGAGGCTGTTGCTTAGGGAAAATGGGCTGGTGATGTTTAGAATCAGAGGGAAAGAAAAGGCTCCCATCCCCTAATTCCAACCCCTCCACACACACACATTTCTTACAGTGAAGGATCTTTGGCCTTGGAAAGCTACGAGCAAGAAGCAATCTAGTGAGGAGTGGGTACTTTAGATAAGTACGGTAAAAATAAAGGACTGTCTTATTTGTTAATGATGAATTCATGGCCAAGAATTACATTCCTGGAAAATGGATTCTTACCCAAATTTTTATCTTTGAAAGATTGTGGGGGAGGAATAGCTAGTTGCCTCGATGGATAAGAAAGCCAGGTCTAGAGTTGAGAGAATCTAGATTCAAATATGATCTCAGATACTTCCTAGACTCTGGGCAAGTTACTTAATCCTCATGCTCTTCTGGCTTTGAACTAATACTTAGTATGGAATCTAGGATAGAAGGTAAAGGTTAAAAAATAAAGAAAAGAAAAGAGAAAAATGAAAAACTGTGAAAAATGGGAGACACTTTCAGCTAATTTTTTTTTTAAAAGAAAGACTTTGGTGCCTGAAAATAAACAACCACATACAAAAAACAATGAGCCTGATTTCAGCTTCTGGCAAAAATTTAAAATACAACTGAGGTACATTTTAGCCTAGCTCTCCCTTGCAGAACATTCATTTGCAGGTTGAATAACTATTTCAGTTTCACTATGGGTTCATACTCCAAAATCTATGAAACTATTACATTTGTCATTTATCTTTTAATAGTGAACCAAAGGACACATAACTCTAAATTAATACATTTAGTTAAATCACACAAAAAGAGTAAGCACCATGTTATCTTCCCCATAAATCTGATGTTCTGTTTCATACAATTATATCCAAAATCATCAGAAAGAGTTCATACATTCAGAGGCAATGAATAGAGAATAACATTTATTAAAAAAAAAAAAAACAAGTCCACCTTTACTCCCATGGAGGGGAAATTTCTACTACATTCATGATGCTCCTGTTGACCATAGTCTCACAATCAGTTTCGGAAAGACCTTCATAGAAAGTGTTAGATGAATGTCCTGAGATTTGCTATCTTCTCTGGTCCCTCCTGTCTTTAGATTATAGTTCATTTGAAGTCTTTGGCTTAGAGAAAGCTTTGCTCTATTAGTCAGTAGTTTTAGAAAAGCAAATTCTGACACTGGATTCATTAGTAATATATCCTGTTTGGTTTCCTCACACTCCTAATCTGTGATTTCCCATTTCCCCCAAGCAGAAAATGTTGAGCTCTAGGCACAGACTATTTAGAAGAAAAAAGTAATTCTACAGAATCCTTATCTCCATCCTCTTTAATTCTCACATTTTTTCTCTGAATTTCTGTTTGTTATTATGATTATGGCAAAATAAAGCAGGCAAGAATTTGTCCACATAATTATTAAGCAGTCACATTTAATTATATAAAACTTATTTCTAAGGACAAACATCAAATTTGACCCAGTAGTGTCAACAGTGCTCTCTATCGCTGACCCCTTCTGTATTTCCTTTGGCTGTCTTTTATGTATATTTTAAAATGTTTTTCAATCTCGTTTTCCTTCCTTTCAATCATTAATACTTACTTTTTTCATCATTGTGCCAGACAAATAAAATCTGTCATAACAGATAAAGAAGAATCAAGAGAACTATCTCCAAAATCTATATTAAAAAAGCACAATAAAGCAAAAAATTTTTGAGTTGCATTGCCATATATTTAAAACAAAATAAAACACACTAATTGTTTTTTCTGCACTCAATCCAAAGAGAAGTAGATGAGTTATCAACAAAGTTCTCTAATCATAATTGATCATTGCATTGATAAGAATTTTTTAATCTTTCAGTTACTTTAATTTGCAGTAGTGTTTTTAAGTATAATTAATTTATGTAATTTATCATTTAATCGTTCTTATTACTACAATTTGTCTCCAATCATGATTGTTGTCCCTCTTTTAAAAACATTCCAGAATCATAATAAAATTTGCAGTAGGCCCTCACATTTAGTCAAAAATTATTTAGTAAATATTTCACTATTTGCCAACAATGTTCATCTTATTTTGGATACAAGAAGGGCAAAAAATGTTTTAGCAAATAGAAGAAAATTGCATATGTAAAGACATTAGCAATTGATAGTTCCAAGAAAATGAATGATCTAAAAAATGATATTTAAGTTTTGTGTAGAATTTATGTCAGGTTTCTGGTAATTTCATTGTCATTTTGTCTTTTGTCTAAAATACATTAAATTTTAACAATTTTGTTTTATAATTTCTGGAAATGCCTTGTTTTTTTTCTATTTTCTTTTTCTGTTTTATTTTTCTCCAGCCTAATTTTTCTAGCATCCTCATGGAATTACTGAATTCAGTTTGCTCCATTACACTTTTCAGGGATTCCTATACTTGAATGTTTTCTACATGTCCTTTAAATAATTTGTTTTTCTTACATTTTCCCCCTACAACATCTTTAATTCAATTAGTGTTGTTGATGTTATTTGTAATTTTAATTTCTTCTTTTTTTGAAGCTGAGAAATTCTCCCTTCCCTATTCCTTTCTCCTGTTTTATTTTTGTAGCTTATCCTAATTCATAGTATTTTATTTCATTAGAGTTTTTATGTTTTCTCATCTGTCTCTTCAGTTTCTGAATTAGAAGATTATTTGGGGTCATGAATTTCCACTGCTTGTTTCTTGGATTCACTGAGTATTTTGTTTTCTTTAGAAATTATTCTGCTACTGACTTTTCTGATTGGACAGCTGATACTAGACAATCCCTAGCTTCTTATTTCTCCTAGTCACTAAATGTGGTTGATATCCTCAGGTTTCCTTTTGTCTTCTTAGCCTTGTTTAGTACCCACTCAAATATTGGCTTTGTCTTTCATCCATTGAGAAAGGCAATGGGAATTTTTGAATAGAGGGTGTAATAATGAGAGATGACTTATAAAATTCAATTTGGTAGCAGAAAATATAAATATCCTTTCACTTCCTACAAGACTAAAGGTCAATGTATTTGTAGTACACTATTTTTTAATTGATATGACAAATATTCAGCTACAAATACTCAGAGACCATGTATACTATCTAAAATTTACATATCTATTTTTGCATGGTAGATTATGGACTCAAATATTTAATTATAGGTCATTTGAAAGTATGCATTATAAATATTTTTGTCATACTACAATCTAGGACAATGAAAATGCTGTATTTTTAGCTTTTAATGAATTTTCTCTATTGGGGTTAGTGGGTGAAAAGCTATAAAACACCTGGAGGGGCAGCATGTATTGCAATTCCAAGAACAAAACCTCAGAGCAGATGTGATGTGAATGGATATAGGGCTGATTGAATGAAACAGTTAATCTCAAAAACTATTGACTATATTAAGAGATTCCAAACAGTGCAGGTTGAGAAAAATAATAAATTCTAATCTCTATCATTTGGGCTGAAATGATGTAAATTGCAGATATCATTTTATTCCTTTATTAAAAATAGTTATGGGAGAAGCCTATCTTGTGATGGTCTTGTTCATCACCCAGCTAATAGTTGTGGCTACTAATCAATATCACTGATATTATTGGATTTTATCAATTAAATCCTTTGGTAAATGATTAAATTAGCACAGAATAATTTTATAAGTTATACAAATTTAGTGGTGAAATTATCATAAGATTTAGAGCAAAAAAAGACCCAGTAAATGTCAGGTCTAAACTCCTACTTTTACAGAGAAGTAAAGTGAGACACATAGAGGTGAGGAAAATTTTCCAAGGTCATCCTGGTTGTAAAATTTCAGAACTAGGATTTAAACAAAGAAAATCTCATTCTAACCTTAGTTTTGTTTCTTTAAAAACCTGACTATATTATTAAAAATATGCTGACTTTTCAGTGTCATTCAGGAGCCAACTAGCACCATTTTAGTTTTCACCTCATTTTTCATATTTTCACCTCAGAAATCACCAAATATTATAAATTAGAATTTGCTTATTTTTTGTTCATCTATATAAAAATATTATAAACATTTTATTTTGCAGCATGACATGGAATGAATGACCTTACAATATAAGGAGAAATTATTAATAAAACAAATAAAAATGCAATAGGGCAGAGATAATAATAATTTGTCATTTTTGAAGTCCAGTGGTTCTATTTGAGTTTGTCACCTCTAGTCTAAATTTTAAAAGTGGGAAAGTGTCAGTAATGCAGATTAAATTTAAAATATATATCTTATAATACATTTTGTTTTCTGAGAAACAATTGGTAATCATCTATCAGCAACTCTTGACTTTTTTCCCATAGCAGTGATAGATATTGTTGACTACATCACATTATCAACAATGACTTGTGGGAGAGAAGTAACGGAATACATACATCCTAAACATGAGGTTTGGTATGTAGTAAACAGTGCTTCTTTCCCCAAAGACATCAAAGATTTTAAAATAACAGTGAAGAGAGATGGATCAGTAATGTAAGGAGGGCGAGGGAAGAGAGATGGCTAGCCTATATATTACAGCAGAATTCATGCAATATTGAATAACTTAAAGAATATCTCTAGGATATAATTTGGAACATTTTAACATAGATGTGGCCATAGACAATTATTTATTCCCAGGACATGCATACAAATTAGAGTATTGGTTTTCAGTTTGATCATATGAATGAGGTATGATATTTCTTTCAAAGGATTTTCATAAGCCTTATAAAATTGTCTTAAGATTGTTGAATTTTCTTGAAAACTTTTGTAGTTGTTCTTCAAAATAGTTTCTTCCAAGACATTTCAAGTAAAGCTACATGATTGCTTTCCTCATCCCCCTTAATGGCTAGTTTCCTCCCTTCCAACATTTTCTTAAGAAATCATTTATTTTCTCTTTTTTCACTGTTTCTCTTATGCATATTTCTATTATAAGCAGTGCAATAATTTGCACAAATTTCTTATTTCAAAGCAAAGAAAATTTTGATTCAAGTTCTGCCTCTGAGGTACTCTTTGTATGAACCTGGGCAAGTCCACTAATTTATCAGTGCTCCAGGTAATTCTCTAATACTATAGTTTGCAAATGTAGTTCTCAGTCTAATAGGAAACATGCCAACAACTATGTACAAAGAAGATATATACAGGATAGAGTGTGCCTAAGAAAGAAAAAAAAAGGAAAGCACTAAGATTAAAAGCGCTCAGGAAAGACTTCTTATAGAAATGGATTTTAGCTGGTGGCACATGAAAGAAGCCTTGGAATTTAGGAGGCAGATATGAAGAGGGATAGCATTACTTGCATATGGGAAAGCCTGTGAAAATGCCCATAGCCAAAATATGAAGTTTATTTTTGAAGAAAAAGCAATGAGTCCAGTATTACAGGATAGTAGAACATATAGAAGAGGTTGGAGTAAAGGATGGGATACAAGTTTAAATAAATCACTAAAGTTGAGAGGTCAGAGGATGCAAAAATTATAAAGAACCTTTTTGTTTGGTGTATATATTTTGTATATATATATATATTTTTTTTGGAGATGGGGAGACACTGTCAGAGATGAATTTTAGAATTTTAGAATTTTTTTCTAAATTCTAAATTCTAAAATTCTAAAATCTCAAATAAATTCTAAATTTAGAATTTTAGAAATTTCATTAGACAACACAATGGGTAGAGAGAATTTTGGTGGGGATATTGAACAGAAAGCTATTTCACATAGTATGGTTGTAAGGTGATGAGCAACTCAATTCAAGTCATGTCAGTGGCAAAGGAGAAACAAAGCTTACAATTAAGAAATATTATGAAGGTAAAACCATTAGACCTCATCAATATATTGACTCTAAGTTGGGGGAAGCTTCAAAAAGAGTGAAGAGTAAAAGATGACACATAAGTTTTGCTCCTGGATGACTTAAATAATGGTAGTATACTCAACAGTGTTAGAGAGGTTTGGAAAGGAAGAGTTTGGGAAAGTGATGAGTCTTTATACCCTGAGAGGAGATATTATTTCATGTTATTTTTTGCTGATTAAATAATTCCCAACTTACATGTAAACTTCTACTGCCTTAACTCACTATTCTTCTTTTTCTTTTACTTTTTACATTTTAATGTATTATTATTTATTATTTCTTTGTAAATTTTGGGTTCCAAATTCTCTCTCACTCCCTCCCACCTCCTTCCACAACCACTGAGAGAGCAAGAATTACGATATCAGTGTGAAATAATGGAAAACATTTTCAAATTAGTCATAATTTATAGCAAGAAAAATAAGGTGAGAAAATTATAATTCATTTCACACTCAAAAGTTCATCAGATCTCTGGAGGTAGATAGTATGTTTTTGGTCATGAGTCATTCAGAATTGCCTTGCATCAGAGTAGCCAAGTCCTTCAAAGCTGATCATCATTAAAACATTGCTATTATTGTACACTATGATTTCCCATTTCTTTTCATTTCACTCTATATCAGTTCATATGGTTCTTACCATGTTTTATTCTGAAACCATCCCCCTTGTCATTTTGTATAATACAATATTATCATCACAAGCACTGTTGTTGTTTTTTAGTCATTTTCAGTTGTGACTGCCTCTTTGCCACACCATTTTGGAGTTTTTTTGGCAAAGATACTGTAGTGTTTTGTCATCTCATTCTCTAGCTCATTTTACAGATGAGGAAAATGAGAAACAGGGTTAAATGACTTGTCCATCATTACTTAAATTTAAATAAGTGTCAGAGTCCAGAAGATGTCTTCCCTTCACTTGCAGACCAACATTTTACTGTCTTATCTAGCTTCCCATCACAATCATATGCCATAAAAAGTAGTTTGTTCAACTACTACCCAATTGACAAGTATAACCTCAGTTTCAAATACTTTAAGACCACCAAAAACCATTATAAATATATTTTTCCATATAGCTCCTTTACTTAAGCTGGTAGTACTAGTTAAGTACTCCATCAGAAATTCATTAGTATAACTATTTTTCACTCGTCCCCTCTAGCAGTTGTTATTTCTGATAGGCAAGATGTGGTACCACAGAATTTTTAAATTTAAATTTCTTTATTCAATAATGATTTATAATAATTTATTTTTCATATGATTATGAATAGTTTTGATTTCTTCTGCTGAAAACTTCCTGTTGATATGCTTTGACCATTTATGAATTGGGGAATGTATCTTAGTTTTATGATTCTGACTCAGTTTATTTCAAATTTTCTTCTATTTTGTAATTCATTTGAATTTGTTTTATTGTCTCTTTATGCCTCATGGATTTATTAACTTTCAGTTGCCCAATTCTAATTATTTTTAAAAATGACTTATGGTTTAACAAAACCTTATGGAAAAATTCAAAAAGAGTATGACAGAAACTAGGTATAGACCTATATCTTATACTGTATACCAAGAGTTCTAGAAATTATTTATTTATTTATTTAGAATATTTTTCCATGATTACATGATTTATAATTTTTCTTACCCCTCTTGCCTCCACCTCCCAGATCTGATAAGCAATTCCACCGTGTTACACATGCATCATTTTTCAAAACCTATTTACATATTATTCATATTTACAATAGAGTGATCTTTTAATGCCAATACACCAATCATATCCCCATCAAACCAGGTGACCAATCATATGTTTTTCTTCTGTGTTTCTGTTCCCAGAGTTCTTTCTCTGGATGTGGATAGTTTTCTTTCCCATGAATTCCTCTGGATTATCCTGGATCTTTGCATTGCTGCTAGTAGAAATATCTGTTACATTCAATTGTGCCATAATATATCAGTCTCTGTGTTCTGCTCCTTTTGCTCTGCATCAATTCCTGGAGGTCTTTCCAATTCACATGGAATTCCTCCAGTTCATCATTCCTTTCAGCACAAGAGTATTCCATCACCATCAGATACCACAATTTGTTCATCTATTCCTCAATCGATGGACACCCCCTCATTTTCCAATTATTTTCCACCACAAAAAGCATGGTTATAAATATTTTTGTATAAATATTATTCCTTATTATCACTTTCGGATACAAACCTAGCAGTGGTATGGCTGGATCAAAGGGTAGGCATTCTTTTAAAGTCATAATTTTGGCCATAATTCCAAATTTCCCTCCAGAATAGTTGGATAGACTCACAACTCCACCAACAGTGTATTAATTTCCCAGTTTTGTCACATCCCCTCCAACATTTATGATTTTCCTTTGCTACCTTATTGGCTAATCTGCTATGTATAAGGTGGTGCCTTGGAGTTGTTCTTATTTGCATTTCTCTAAAACGGTGGAAAAATTCAAATGTCCATGTTTTCATCCTATTTCTCAGTGAAATAATTTCTACTTTCTCAAGATTTCTCCATTCATTCTGACTGGACCTCCTCTGCTTGTGAATGTCTCTCATTTATAGTTATTCCACTCTATCTTTAATCAGGTTGCTTGGCCTATATGTGCTTCTTCCTTACCAAGTTGTAAACTTATTGGAATCTCTATAGTATCCCTCTTTATTTTCTTTTCTTAGGGTATTGCACTTAGGACATAATGTAATAAGTCCTTAATTCCTTCACTTTCCAGACAGCATAAAATCAATATATAAAAATCTTGTAACTAATAATGCCAATTAGAAAATAATAAGGCTGAGTCAAGCCTGTTTTGCATAAGATGGGTTATGCCCTAAAGTAGGTTTTCAACCTGTGGTTCATAAAGTTAAATCTAAATGTATTTAAATATAATTTGATTCCTTTTTAATCCCATGTTTTTCAAATTGTGTATTTATAAGTATTATTTTAAGAAAGAGATCGTAGTTTTTGTCATGCTGATAGGCATGAATGCTATTTTTTTTAAAAAAGGATCAAAATTTCCCTCTTTAAAGGGAAAGACATGTACCTATAATGAGAGCCAAAGAATGCTCTTATGTTGGCCTCCTGTGTCCCAAATTATATAACTATTACTCTATTTCAGCTACAGTTGTGGTATAGAAACTGAGGAAGCTCCTTTATTTCTTTTTTTTATTAATAGAATTTGGCATGAAAAGAATATATAAGAATTAACTAAAGTATAAGATTTTTTCCTGCAGAAATCAGGAGAAATGGAAAAAGTGCCAAGAAATTCGTGACCTTTCAGATAGTGATTTGACTGGATATCTTCCTTTTTCTCAAGGCTACTTTCACTCATAAAGTTTTTTTCTTAGAATCCAGACTGTAAACTGGTTCCAAGGCAGAAGAGCAGTAAAGACTAGGCAATAGGGTGTTAAGTGACTGGCACAGGCTCATATAGCTACGGAGTGTCTGAGACCAGATATGTACCTAGGAGCTCTCATCTCTGGGCTTTGTTCTCAATCCGTTTTACAAAATCCATATATATATATATATATGAAATCAAGATTAGTATGGGTAATTCCAAGTGAGTGAACTCTCTTTCCTACTAAAAGTAGAACTAGCTTTACAATTGGCAATCTTAGAGAGCTTGTCAGGGACATGGAGACAATCAATGAATTTCAATTTATCAGCAATAAAACTTTAACCCAGAATTAAAGACTCCAAGATGGCAGTTTCTTGTTTTATATATATATAACCCAAACATGAATACACCCACACACACACATAAGAATATTTTAAACATATATATATATACATATTGGGAATACAAATTATATAGACATGCAAACATATGTGTGTATGACTATTATATATTAATACATATTTTATATAACATACATAGATATATGCTCACACATATGCACTCATTGTAATTAACCCTGAATTATCAGGGCTACCTGTGTGACTTCAGGTAATTTGTTTGACCCAGTTGGGGCTCAATTTTCTCATCTGTATAATAAAAGATTAGGATGCTGTCAAAGGTCCTTTTAGCTTTCAAACTTCAGGATTCCCTGACTGTGTGTGTGATTATATATATATATGATTGTCATTTTATAAGATAATGAATCTAGAAGTAGTTTTCACAGTGGTTTGATGATTGTGTTCTGTCCTTTCAAAATCATCAAAAGAGAACTGTGAGAAAAGCTTTTTGTTCTCTTTCCTAGTTCAGCCAGAGCCAGCATCTTAGTTTTCTTTAGAAGAGCCATGCCATACCTGAATGCTATATTTTAGTGCACCTTTCCTGTGTGATCCATTAATTCTTACCATTCTCTCACCAAGAGCTTGGTGAAAAGGTCTCAAATGAGGATGCTAGTGTGCTTCTATGCCAAGGTTTTAGCCTTCTGGCTTAAAGGGTTTTACTTTATTCTGTTCATTTAATTAGATTGAAAACTTAATAAGGACAGGAAAAACAACAGAATCTTTGGGCTCCTTTCTGGGAATCTAATTTAAATTCAGTTGGTTAATATTGACTAATGTATACTATGTGCCAGACTCTGCGTGAGACAAAGTGGATACAAAGACAAAATTAAGAACAGTTCCTGTCCTCAAGTAGCTTAGTCCTCACCTCGGGAGGGACAAAATTTAAACAGAGAAGGAAATACAAAATAAACATGAATTAAAACAAAATGATTTTGTCAGAAACACTAATGAGGGATGATTCAAGACATATCTCATAAAAGATCTAACTTTTTAGATGAGACTTGGAAGGGTGCGGGTGTTCCAAGGAGTTGAGTTAAGTAAGAAAATCCTTAAAGATACAAAAAGCAGAGATATGGAAACTAGAAACAAAACATCCCATATATAAACTGCAAGTTTACCAGCAGAGTTGGTATGTAGTGTGTGTGTGTGTGTGTGTGTGTGTGTGTGTGTGAGGGGAATATGCAATGCCTTGAAAGATAGGTTGGCCCTGATTGTGAAAGTCATTACATGCTTCTCTTAACTTTATCTCAGTGTGCCATTTCTCTTCCCCATCCATCCATCTTCCTTTTTGATTTTCCTTACCTATACTTTTCTCTAGGAAAATCTCTAAATGTAACAGAAATATGACTTTGAAACTTTATTTCCATGAATGTGAACAGCAGGGGACTCAAGCTCTTGTATAAGCATTCAAACTAACACATCATTAGAGGTAGACGATAGCCTTTTTTCATGACACAAAATACAAAAGATGAAAAGCACTCTCAGGAGTCCATAAACAGATACCAACAACTCTAAGATGAAAATAAAACAAATAAACAAACCAATCTCAGTATATCACAAATGTTCCCTTCAGAATATAATTGAAATCAGTTTACCATCCAGGCAAACCCTTCCCATTCTAATTAAATTTCTCTTTTTTCAAACACACACACACACACACACCAATAAATTCATTCATAGAATGTTAAGGGAACTAAATTCCATGTCATATTACATCTACTAAAGGAAAGGGAGAGACTTAGAAATAATCTACTTACAATACAAATACTAACCATTTTTCTAAATCCCTTTGAGGAATATTTTCAGATTAAAATGAGAAAGAAAGTGAAAGGAAATCTCTGTCTCATTTGTCTCTTAAACACCTGTCAGTGGGGACTGACATAAATGAATACAATTAAAAAACTCTCTTCACAAAAACAAAGTTGGATCTAAAAAACTGGGGTGAAAAACACATTAATTGTTCATGGTAAGGTTGACTCAATATAGTGAAAATGACAACTCTACAAAAATTAATTTACCTATCCAGTGTCACACCAATCAAACTAACCAAAAAAAAATGTTTCATTGAACTAGAAAAGTAAAAACAAGGATCATCTGAAAAAACAAAGATCAAGAATATCAAGGGAATTAATGAAAAAAAATGAAGGAAGAGAGCCTGCCTATCCTTGATACCAAGCTATAGTAAAAAACAAAAATCATCCATGTAAAGTAATTCTTTAGGGAGCTTGAATCTTACACATGGTTGATAGGACATAGGAATGTGTGAGTTTCAAAATGTTGTGTGTGGGGGGACTACATCCCCCAGCGTGCCTCAGGGGTCCCGCCTACTTCCTGGAACAATCCCATGCTAGAGAGAAATCACACCCCCTACTATTAGACGCAGGATTGGTCTATATAAGGACCAATCTTGTGCTAAGAGCTTTCTCACTCTTTATGAATGAGGGTGGTAAATGGGGGTAGTAGAAGTGAAAGTGTGAGTTAATTTCAGCCCAGAGAACTTCTGGTTCCTTTTTGGTTTTCAATTAAGCTTTAGAAAGATCTGAGTGAGATAGGAGTTTTCTTTTTAGGTTTTTCCCTCAAATCTCAATGTCAGGTGGCATGTCAGAAGACTCATCTCCTGGGTGTCCTTTCAGGGTGGGTCTCCTGACTGACAACACAGAGCAGCAGAATTGAACAGGAAGATGTTTCTAATAGGACTCTTGATTTTTATACCTATCAGGCTAGTGTTTTCTCTCTGTGCTGATGCTTATCTCATCAGGTCATCACTGACAAACTAAGGAAGGTTTGAGTCAGCTAAATGGAGAGTCAGATCTAGAAAGATCTCTCTCTCTCTCTCTCTCTCTCTCTCTCTCTCTCTCTCTCTCTCTCTCTCTTTCTCTCTCTGTCTGTCTGTCTCTGTCTGCCTGTCTGTCTGTCTCTCAATATCTCTCCCTTTAAATGCCTATAAATCTGGTAATAAGCCTCCAGATCAAAAAGGGAAATGATAAATGTAAGAGAGGATGTGGGAAAAATTGGGACATGAGCACACTGTTGGTAGAACTTTGAAACAATATAGCCACTCTGGAGAGCAATATGGAACCAGGTTCAAAGGACTACAAAGCTATGAATACCCTCTGACACAGCACTACTACTACTAGGTCTGGATCCAAAGAGATCATAGATAAGAATCTGCCTGGAGCTCTTTCTGTACTGGCAAAGAATTGGGAAATGCAAGATTGTCCATCCCAGGGGGAATGGATGAACAATTTGTGGTATATAGTTGTAATAGAATACTACTGTAACATAAGGAATAATGAAAATTAGTTCAACGACACTTGGAAAGACTTACATGAACTGAGTTCAAAGTGAAGAGAGCAGAACCAGGAAAAAAATACACAGAGTAATAGAAATATTATACAATGATCAACTGTGAAGTACTAAGCAGATATCAGCAAAGCAAGTCTCCAGGATAACCACAAAGGTCTTGTCATGGAAATGCTATTCATTGCCAAAGAATGAACTTTTGAAATCTGAGTGGTCAAATCTTGCCATCTTTCACTATATTTCCTTTATGAAATTTATATTTTATATAAATATATTTTATCATCACACAAACAAAATGGAAATATGTATTGTATTACCTTATGTCAGATTATTCTCTGCCTCAGGGAAGAAGTAGAAAGAGAGAAAATCTGAATTTTAAAATATCAAAACATTTGTCAAAAATTTATTTTTACATGTCACTTAAAAAGTAAAACAAATTGAAGTGATTTGGCAACATAAATAATTAATAATACCAACTAACATCATTTAATCACAAATACAGGGCAGTTGGTGGCATAATGGATGAAGTGCTGGACCTGAAGTCAAGAAGACTCATCTTCCTGAGTTTACATTTGGTTTCAGATACTTACTGGTTATATGATTCCAGGCAAGTCACTCAACCCTGTTTGTCTTTGTTCATCTATAAAATTAACCCTAGACAGAAATGGCAAACCACTCCAAGAAAATCTCAAATGGAATCACAAAGAGTTGTAAATGACTGAAATAACTGAAAAACAAATCACACTTACACATATATAATCACATTCATATCTATATACAACCTATCTTTCTCAAGTTATTACATATTGTTCTTCCTCATATTATATATTCTAAATAAGGTGGTCTACTTGCAATTTGCTTATATGAAGTTCTGCCTCAGGCCTGCTACATGCATTTGAATAATTTGTTCTCCATGCAGGTAAGGATTTCCTTCCTCACCTCAACTTCTTAGAATCTCTATATCTTTTCAAGGCTCATCTAAAGTATGAACTCCTACATGAACCATTTCTTGAACCTCTCCCCAATTATTAATGTTTTTTCCTAAAATTATTTTGAAACAATTTCTGCTTATTTTATATTTCCTTTTCTGTTCATATGTTTCCCTCCTGGGATGAGCTCCTTGATGCCACTATTTTTTTTTAAATTTTACTTTTTGTCTTTATATCCATATATCCATTGTGTCTCATACAGTGTGGTAACTAACAGGCATTTAAACAATGCTAATCATACAACCATTATTATTTCAGATAGAAATTTGGCTTTGCTAGAAGTAAGAATTCATGTTATAACATTGTGTTATAACATAACAAGAGTTCATTATGTTATAACAATTCTTCTCTATTTTATTCATCCCTCCTTTCTGCTTATCTATGTAAGGAAGGAGGTGGAGTTCTTATATGAATGGAAGCAGTACCCTCATTATCAGAAAGCTCAGTTACTGTGCTAATAGAATTTGCCAAGGCCTGGGGCTTCGTGACCATTGCAGAAGAAAGAAAAGTTGCCTATATCCCTGTCATTCTTTCTAATGTGTTAATAAATTCAGATTATTTTCTCATCAAATAGTAAGAAAAAAGAGTATCCAGATAATTATCTTTCCCTGTGTATTACCCTCCTATGATTCACTAGAGGTGATCAATGAGGATCATTTTTTAATGAACTTCTCCCTACATAGATAAAAATTTATCAATAATTTCTTTTCCTCTTCTTTATATTAAACCCCTTTGTCAGAATGGATTGCTTAGTAGTCTATTTTGCTCATTTTATGATGCAAGATAAACTATTGCTATGTATAATGCTAAAATCATTAATTTAGAGTCAGGAGTTCTAAATCCAAACTTTTTTTTGTTTTAATGAATTGGTGGGACAAATCACTTTTGTGTAGAGAGGGTTATAAGCCACCGAATTCCCAATACTATGTCCAGTCTAGGACTATTGTGGGGTGGAGTGATTGGGAACAGAAATGGCTTCAGATTTATTCACCATGCAAATTAGAGTCCCTAAAGTGTTTGTTTCTCCCTTGTTAATCCCACTTTCCATCCCTTCACTACCTCCCCTGCTTTTCTCTTTGCACATAAATATTTTGGTTTCCAATGTATGGGTTTTTAATGGGTTTCTTAACCAAAGACTAGAGGAAGTCTACAATCTCATTTGAGAAAATTGGTAGCATGTCCCAGAATGATACATTTTGATCTGGAAGATATCTGAAAGATAATAGCTGCACACATTTCAAGTTGGTCAGAGCCTTTCCAGTTGGTTAATGCAAACACTTCTTTCTTACATATGAGTAAATTGAATCCCAGAAATTAGTGTGATCCAATTGAAGTTTAGAAAAATGTCTTATGAACAATCAGAAGTTGAACCTAGATTCCATCATTCCAATTCCAAGGCTCCTTTCACAATCCCAGACTGCCTCAAGCTTCTCATCTGTGTCAGGTTTGCTAAGGTGTATATTGGACACACTATTCCTATCATTGTGATTTCCTTTTTTGTGTGTGAGAGAGGGAATTGATTTTGTGTAAACCTTTCAGAGTCAGTGCATTTTCTTTATAGAATCTAGAGTGGTAAGAGAGCCTATGCCTTTCACCCATTTTACAGATGAGGAACCCAGAGGTCCAAAATGTGAAATAACTATTTCAAAATCACCCAGTAGTAAGGGGCAGAATCCAGGTCTGAGCCCCAATGGAATAATTTCTGCTACTACACTATGCTCCAAGTTTCTCCTCTGAGTAAAAGTTTGCCAATGTGGGTGAGGCTGTCATTGTTAAGATGACTTTTTATTTCTTTCTGTGACTGAATTATGTACAAGACTTTCAAGACAGTCTGGATGAAGTAACACCAGCTGTTTTCATTGCCTCTAAATATGGACCACCCTACTTTGATCTATTCCCCCTTGCCACAAGTCAGTTAGATTTTCAATTTATCCATATTCTTTCTTGTGCTGTGATCTAAGAGGGAACTCCATGTGGTATAAATCAGATTACTCATGTGTCAAAATGCTAAATGCCTTAATCTTTGAAAAGGCCCCCTGAATTATTAGCCTCCAGGGTTTCATACAATAAAATAGCTTCACACATGTTCTTAAGGCAAGGGAATATTTTTTCTTTGTGCTGGCATAATTTGCAAGTTGTCTACTATGTAAATTGATGTGGTTATGAGTGTGGGCAGGGTTATGTCATTATTTAAAAAGATAAGTGTCTGTTAAGTTCCTAAAAATGCAGTGATGGCAATCATCAAATAGATAGCCCTCCTGGGAGACAGGAAGACAAAGGTTCAAATCTTACTTCTGTCTCATAATGGCTGTGTGACCCTGGGGAAATCTCATAATCTCTCAACAACCTCAGATTCTAAGAACTGCAGAAAACCTGCCAGCTGCTTAAGTAGAGGGAGTTTCCACAGTGAGAGATCATTAAATCAATTTTAATCATAGTTCCAGAACCAATGATACCCCTGCCAAAAATAAATAAATAAAATGTGGGGGATATTCCAAGTAGATAAAGAAAATTAACAAATGGAAATGTCTGACTATATTTGTGATGTGTTTATGCACTCCAGCTAATCTCTAGGTTAGTTTGTTTAAGTGTTACTGTAAAGTGAATTGCCTATGTAGGCAAAGAATAAACAGGCAAATCCAACTAAAGGGCAAGGCTTGAGTTTATGACTTTTCAGGAATGACCCTGGAAAATTTCATGTGGAAATTATAAAGTCAATTGAACAAAAATTAAATTAGAAAAATGTCTGCATATGAGGAGGTACCACTATATATTTTAAAAAAAACAGTGCTTTTTTTTTCCTTTTTTTGGCTGGATGTCACAAATTGAGAAGTCACAAAGTGATGAATTGCATAAAATCGACAAATGTTAGGAATTACACCTCACTTTAATGAACTTTCGGATATACAGACATGGCTTCATGTTCCTCCTGGGCCATTTATCTTCTCTCCTATGCCATTTGAATTCTACTAAATAATGTACCTCTGTCTGAATCTGAAGTAGAGTGCAGGTGGAGGAAATAAATGGTCCTCAGAGAAAAGCAAAAGCACTCACAATATTTAGAAAGAAATGTTTTGAACTGATTTCTAAATACTTAAAGTTTTTTGAGGGATTATAGACCACATTACCCCATATTAAAGATGTTTTACTGGCCAAGTGGTATGTCTGCAAGAATATCAAAGTCTATTTAACACATACATTTTAGATTTAGGAGATTATGAAATACACTAATGACCAAGATACATTTTTAGTCAAATAGCCAGCCACTATGGCAGGAAGAAATAATTCATTTTAAAGGTGTGGTAATGAGAATTAGTAGGGATATTTTTGCTGAATGCATGCCAATGAAATAAGTAACTAGGAATGAGGAACTGGTAGATTTTGCTGGCCTTGGAGCAAGAAAGATCTGAATTTGAGTCTTTTGCATATACTAGTAGTGTAATATTTATTGGAAAAGGAAAGAGGACTGGAAAAATGGGGGATAATGGGAGGTTTGTAGCAGGGTATGGAGGAGTTGTGGGGAGAGAGGGAATATTGCTCAGTGAAGCAAAGGAGAGAGATGCCCCCTGCTGAGAGGAAGCAGCAGGGGTCTGATAATGACTATTTGTCCTAGAATAACTGAACTGAAGTTCAACTCCCTCCATGACCAGAAAAGATAGTCCACTTATCTGACTGCGAATTCAAATAATATAAAGTTTCATAACCAGTTGGGATTGGAGTTTTTTTCCTAAGCTTCAGAGTTGAAGCCAGCCCCAGAGGCTGGCGGAGGGTTCTCCCACTCCCGTCTACTCTATATCAGTCCTGCTTTGTCTAATTCAGAATCTTAGCAGTTGACAGAAAGCAAACAAGAACAGTTCAACTTTCAGAAGCCTGTATCTTCAGGTTGAACCAAGAAGAGCATACCACACTCCAGACTGGGCTGAACAAGCTCCTCTCCCTTCCAACACCAGGAAGCAAGTCCAACTCCTGTCAGGAAGGAAGTGCTAGTCACAAGACCCAACTGCCACTCCCAGATGCCCCTTCCCCAACAAACTGTCAGTCTTGTTTCCTTTCCACAGTAGGGTGATTTTTGGAAAATTCTTTAACTTCTTTGTAATTGTCTTTATTTCTTGTGAAGTAAGGAAAACACAAAGCTAAAAAACTCAGCAAATATATATATATGTGTGTGTGTGTGTGTGTGTGTGTGTGTGTGTGTGTGTGTGTGTATGTATATATATATAATACATATATATATATTTTATTATATATATTATATATATATATATATATATAATATATATAATATATTAACCATTTCGCTCCCTACCCCATTCCTCTTACTGGATTGAGATGATTAGAATTAAGTTCCCTATGTCTCTGCCCTCATTCTGACTTTTTTATTAAGTAATTTAAGAAAGTCTCATTTTACTGTTCCCAATTATAGTCCGATATGTATGACGAGGCAGGTTCTTATTGGAATGGCCTGACTCTGTCTAAAATTACTCTGAAATTTGAACCCATAAGGGCTCTGACCTATGACCAGAATCTGAAAGTCATTGATTCGAATGTTATCACATTGCCCACTGACTTTAAAAAGTGAATGTGGGAAATGGGAACCACACAATGAGACGTTTACTAATTGGCATGTTTTTCTCATCTGCTTATGAGTAACAATAAAAGTTGACTTTATTTCTTTTAATCCGTGTGACTATTGTTCTTTATCTGGACTCTTCTATTTGACATTTCCATAAAGGTCCACTTATTATTATAATTCCTTTTTGTGTACCTTTTTTATGAACACTTATATTTATGTTACATATTCTGTAATTATTGCAAATTATTTCCTCCCCTGTAGTCGAGGAATACCTCCTCTTTTCTTTATTTGTATTTGCCTAAGATAAAGTTGTGGACTTACTTATCTTTGCTTCAGACAAAGATAAGGATTGACACCTTCGCCCATCTTGGGACCAAGGATGGAATGTAAACAAGAAGGCTGCGGGATAAAATTTATGAAGGGCTAATTGCGATTAGGTGGGCACCTATCCCCTCGTCTGTCCCCTTCCCCTTTGTTTGTATTTGCATTAACGGAAGAATGTAGGCTGACCTTCGAACACCTGACTATCCCTTGATCAAGATTAGAGTTTCTGGGATGTAGAGTTGTAAATTCCTGTAGGTTTTTTGTCTAAGTAGTCTTTACCTATAAAAGTTCTGTGTGAAGCAAATAAAATTGGCACTATTTCTCTCTTTTCATATAGTGTCCATCTCTTCTTTTGTTACTCTTCATTTTTCGTTACCCCAAACAGGATGTCACAGGACTGGCCGACCCTGTGGATGAGTCTTGTAAGCCATAGAGTCTTACACTCCCCCCTTTATTTTTCTTCCTGTTGGGCTTTGTTTGCAATATGCAAAAATGCTGATGATTTCTGTGGATTTATTTTGTATGTCATAACTTTGCTAAAGTTATTAAAATTTTCATTTAATTTTAGCTGACTAGAGAAATCATTAGATACTGTTTTGCCAGATCATATTCCTTTGAAACTGACAACTTAAGTGAAAAGAATGAACATTTACAAATACATAAAATACCCAACTCATCAGAATTAAAGAGGAAATTTAAATTATTCAAAGTCTGGAAGAGCAATTGAACAATCCCTATATGAAATAGAATAGATAATAATAATATTATCTATATTATTATCTACTAATCTATAATATTATCCAATAAAAATAATAATAAAATAAAATAGAATTCAAAAAAGACAAGAGCAAATAGATTTTTAAGTGAATACTATCAATATTCAAAGAACTACAAATTTCAAAATTACATAGACATTTTACAAATAGGAATCCTACCGAGTCCTTCCTAATATGGTTTTGATATCGAAACTAAGGAGAATAAAAGAGAGAAAGCAAAATATACTCAAATATTCCTAATGCATATTAACACAAAAATTGTAATGAAATAATATGAAAAAATCTAGGAAAATATCAGAAAGGTACTATATACTATGACCAAGTTGGATTCATACTCTTAATGCAGTGTTGACTCAGCTTAAGAATACTATACAATGGTATGTGACAGTGACCTTGAATCAGATCTTGAGAATGTATTGTTAAATTTCCAGATTGGATATCTATTTAAAACTTGAAATTTTATAAATGTTGTAAATCAGGACTTGATTTATAAATCCATGGAGAAAATTTCAGTAATACAAATTCAAACAAAAAAATGTTATGCATTGATCATTTTTTTCCTGGATATCAGGTTATTAAATATTTATTAGGACATCTCCCACTTATAAATGGAATTAATATAATTAATAAGAACAACAATCATGTGATTATATAGAGAAATATTTTGATTAGATATAATGCCAATTTCTATTTTTAAAAATACACAAGTAGGATAATAGAATTAAAAGAACTTTCCTTTAATTATTTATACAAAACCAGAAGCCAGCACTATATGTAATAGATCATAAATTAGAGAGCATTTTAATAAGGTTAGGAATATCCAACATATTTGGATAGAGAATTGCACCTGGACTTAGAAAGATTTGAGTTTGAATTCAGCTTCAGGTACTTTACTAGCTCTGTGATCTTGGAAAAGTTACTTAACCTCTATTTTACTTGGTTTCCTCAAACTTAAGATAACAATAATATTCTTAATTCCCAATGTTGTTGTGAGGGTAAAATGAGATAATATGTTTGTAAAGAATCTGACAGATACTGAGTGTCATGTAAATGATATTATTACTATTATCATCATGGGATTTATTTTTATTATTATAATTATAGAACAGATTTCTATTATCAGCCCTATTACTTGATCTTGTACCAGAATTTCTATTCATGAGCAATAAGACCAGAGAAATAAATTGAAGAAGTGTGGAGGCACAAAAATATATTTTTTTCATAAAGACGAAGAGATAATTTATTTAGAAAATCCTAGAGTATAAATACTTCTTACTGTGAATGGCACCTTTAAAAATTGATCTCATATTAGGACATAAAAATACACAGACATGAAGAATATTGTAAGTATTAAGCACATCTTTAATTGAGACTTTCTGTTTTGTCATGCTCTGTACACTTCTGGAGATATGTTCAGAGATATTTTCTTCCTGATTTGTATTCACTGCAGTCTTGCTGCTACTTTCTCAGGATAGTAAATGCTGTATTCTTCCATGCTCTCAGGGGTGCCTCATACACCCTAAGCAATCTGATCTAGTGTGAAATGTAATCAATGACTTCCTTTTGTGACTTTAAGATTTACATGACACAAATATAGGCTTGCCCTTAGCTGTAGTTCTGGTAGATTGCTATTGGCTGCAGCTTCTCCCACCTAGCTGAAAGGCTCTATAGGTATAGAGTGACAGAATTTCCCATTCCTCCTTGGTCTTGTTTTCCTGCCCTGGTTACTAAGCTTCAGGCTTTAGCCTGAATCTATGCGTTGAATTCATGATTCAGTACCAGGAGCACAGTCACACGGCTGCTATTAGCTTCTGTTCCTAATGCTCCTATAATTTTTTTAAAATTTAAAAAGTGCATTTCCTCCTTCATGTGCTTCTTTTCCAGGTTTCTATAAGTCAGGCATGTCTACAGTAGACACCCCCGATTTCAAAGATGGATTTGATGCTGGTCAGTTACCCTTTTAATTTGATTTAGCCCACCAGCCAAGTGGGTTTACCAGTGTGAGTTTTAATATATTGTGGCCAGGGAACTGCAACCCACTAAGTGTCCCAGGGCTCCCTCCCCCCTACTTCCTGGGGTGGGGTTGGTCTCAAATTAGACCAATCCCGTGCTAGGGAGGGATCACGCCTCTCTACTTCCGGGCCCATGATTGGTCTAGACCAGTCCCACGCCAAGAAAGGAACTTTGAATCTGAGAAGATTCAGGAGTTAGAAGGGTTAGGCTAGAGCTCTGGTTTTTGTTTTTCTTTTTCTTTTAAATAAAGGTTTAGTTAGATCAGGAAAGAGTTTGTTTTCCTTTATTCACCAGGCTACAGAAACTGTAATGGTATATCTTATTGAAGACATAGGAGAAATTTGGGTGACTGGTGGATAGCAAAAGATGACCAGACCTAAAAAAGGCTCAACAAGCCCTTGAATAAGAGATACTAATTTTCCTTTAACACCGGAACAGAAGGGTGAAAAAAGTTTGAGCCAATGGGCATGAATGTGGCCGAATGGAGCACTTAGATCTTCCTAGATATCAAAGCAGTCAAGGTAACTTACTGAGTCCTGAACCATCACGAGTTGTCTTAACTTGTCTTGCTATTGATTTTCTGTGATTCTCAGAGAGAAAACGAAGTCAAAAATGTGTGTTAACTCTGCTTCACTTAAGTCAAATTTATGCATGAATCAAAAGACTTTTTCAATGATGTCATTTTGGTCCTCTTCAAGTACAAATGAAAAACCCTTAACCAGTGTATACTCATATTCTGTTATTGTGTGCATTGGTGACAGAATGGGATCCAGGTTTCTATGCGAGTATGATGTATTGCATCATCTATGCATTTGCTTTATTACATAAATGCCTATAGGAGTATTACTTCTTGTGCTTTGTTGTTAAATAAATGGTCATGTTTTAGGCCTAAAAATTTCTTTGTTACCTATGTCTGGTTTGTGTAAATAAAAATCCCCAGGTTGGAACTGAAAAACTAGAGCTATGAGCAGACAGAGTTCATTCCCCCTCAATGGAGTTACCTCTATTACACAGAGAATTTGCGTTTAACTATGTGTTTGTGTTCTGTCTCTGGGAATATAAATACAGTAATAATATAACAAACTGGAATAAGATTACACGCAGAGTAAATAGATGTCTAAATGCTCAGGTGGGAAGTAGAAGGTGCTACAATATGGATAATCTATTCTGTGTGCCAGTATTACAGCTAGCAAAGTGACTAGTCTATTATAAGAACTTAATAAATGCCTATTTTTGATCATTCTCTTCATAATGCATTCATAAACATTCTGTAAGTGGCACCCACTGTCTATCAGACATGCAAACACTATGGAAAGTCCCAACTATTTGCATTTTAAAATTATTTAAAAATGGATCAAGTTCCATTTTCTTTCTTTTTTCCTGTCATAGTTTCTGAATCCTGGCATTTTTTAAAAATTCATTTTATTGTTGCTCTTCAAGTGAATTTTATTATGTACACATCACTCTTCCAAATATAATATCAAGCCTTTTCCCACTGAAACAATGTGTTGAAATGTAAGAGTCTGTTCTAGCCTGTCTCTGAGGAGCCATATATGGAATCCTTTGCTGGTTCATGAAAATTCACTTTATAATAAGCCTGTTCAGAGAATATAATGGAAGGATGACATGCAGGAAGATTTTCATATTCCAGATAATTTTCTGTATCTTCTGTTTTAAGATTTGTTTTTTTCTAGGTAATAACACCAGAAGTAGCGACCCAGACAATGAGTAGTTCTAAGTTGTGTCTTTAGGTTATATATTATGTGCCTATCTTTCTGCTTAAGGGTATAATTGCTGATATACCATAACACAGAAGTTCCTTGCTTCCTCAGGAACATACTTTATCTTCCATTCTTTCAAACTTTGGCCTTTTATATATCTGAAGGACTGAAAGTCTACTCCAAACCAACATTTCCCTGAAAGGATGGCACCGATTATCTCATAGCTGAGAAAAAAAAAAGAAAGATATTTCTTTGATGAGTTCTCAAGGAAGCCATTTACTGATAATTGGATAAAGTAGTTGAAAATAAAGTGTTTTTGGTTCTTTGACTTTAGTCCATTAAGAAGCATAATTGTTAGTGAAGACCTTAGATTAAATTGGTAAAAGGATTCATAGGGGAAAGTGAACATGTTGTGTGAGAGTGATTTTTGTTGTGGGAGAGTGAATGCCCAAAGAATTGCAATTCAGACTCCTTCATCTAAAGACATGAAGGTGTTAATTCAAGGAAGTTACAAATAATGTAGCCAGTGTGATGGAAAAGCCAAAAGATTTTAAATTACTAGTTTTAGTATGGGTCTAGAGTATTACTCTCTTCCCATTCTGGGAATTCTCTGCCCTCCCTCACATTATTCTTTCCATAGGAGTTTCAGGGGGGCATTCTAAGAAAGGGGCAGGAAAGGAGAACAAAAAGAACCCCAGTACACCGGGGTGATGCTCCCTCCTATGTCCTCTTTGTTGGATTTTCAAAGTCACTTCCGTTCCTTTGGTATCCTTTCTCATCTTTGCAAACCTTTATCAAAGGGAATAAAGTCATATCATAGCTCTAGTTCTCCTCATTCTCTTTGAGCTTGACCTTTCAAGCTCTTATCAACTGGGAGTAGGTGGGGATACCCAAGGTAACATATCATTTTCTGCTAACTAGCGAAAATCATAAGCACCATTAAAGAAAAAAGGATTTCAAAGCATTTCTAAGACTTTTAAAGCACCATTTACCACTCCCAGCCCACATCAAGCATATGTATGACTGATGGTAAGGTTAGGAAATGGGATAATTTTTACTGACCCCTCATCAAGTTTAAAAAAAAAAAAGTTTTTCTCACGAAGTCATTCATCAAGTATCAATGGGTCCAGACAAGAATTGGTCCTAAGAAAAATATTATTTAATTTAATTTAATTCATTTTCTGCTTCTGTTATAGCTTTAAGGATAAAATAAATCAATTTAATCTGGCATATTTTTTCCCAAAAGTCTCTGTATTCCTTAACCACACCCTCTTCTCCCACTTGATATACTGTCCTTTTATGTCTTATTATCTCTCTCAATCCATTTTCTCTTGCCCTTCATAATCATCAGTTCCAGGATAACAAAATTCTCTTTTGAAACTGAGATTTATTAGTGGTCAAAAAGATGGGAAAACAATATTACAAACCTAAGAAATATAATTTTCCTTTCTCAAAAACATTTGAACTATTCTGATCCTGAAGCATCAGTTGACTCCAGAAAATCATGTTTAAAAAAACGACCTAAAAGAACAATCCAATCCTGGATTCTTTCACCATTTCACAGCCTAAAGACCATTGTATCCTTAGGTATTTTATTGTGTCATCATTTATGTGCCATCAAGAATTTTTTATGGTAGCACTATATTGACATGAAACATTCTCCAGACTTTACCTAAATCCCTACTCCTATTAATTCTGACCTTCCCAGAATTCTGTCATCTAGAGGTACCGCTCTCTAAGTGATGGCTTAATGAAAGAAAAATAAATAACTCATTTGTGATGTTTTTGTGTTTATATTCCCAAGTAAAGTGGGTACATTTTAACAGTAACAAATAATTGAATTGGCAATATCTGTCACCAAGAAAAGGCAAGTTTTGGCACTGGCAGATCAGTGAAAGGCAGCATAGGATAGTGAAGATATATTTAATTTGTCTTTAGGGTATCAGAATTCAAACCCTAGTTCTGTTAGTAATTATAATTCATTATTTTTCTCACCTTTAATTAAAAAAGGAGGGTTTTCCTAGATTATCTCCAAGATCCCTTCTGGTTTAAAAATATATAATACTTGGGGATAGGCAGAGAACTTGAGAGACCCTTCAGATCATAACCTACAGGTATTTATGTAAGAAAAAGTTGAAGACTGAGAATGGGTTATTACTAATTTATACAAATTCCAAACACACTTGGCTAGAATCTATAGTGTTTGCTATACCTCAATACATAAACCAACTAATAACACAAAAAACATTTATTCACCAGCTGTTCTATTGGAAGATTTGTGCTAAGCACTTTGAAAATTAGTCTAAATAATGAAATCATCCTTGCTCACAGTAAGGTACTTCTAAGCAATTACTATAAACATTAAAAAAGACACATTGAAGAAAATATTGAAACACAGAACCTAGGAATTGTGACAGTATATACATTTTTAGAACTGACCAGAATCTTTTTATTATCCATTCCAAGCCCACCATTCTATAAATTGAAAAATAAGATCTTTAGAAGGGAAGAGACTTGCCCAAGGTCACACAGAGATTTCATGGCAAAGGTAATTGAAACAATATTTTGTTTTATTCCATTCCATTTTATTTTCAATTCTAGATTCTCTCCTTCCTTTACTCCATCTGTCATCCATTAGGAAAGCTGGAAATACAAAACTCATTACAAAAATGAAGACATGCAAAAAATTTATATTAGCCATGTTCCAAATTATAAGAAAAAAAATATATATATACATATATCCACACATACATTTCAAGTTTGGACTCTGAGTTCATTAGTTCTCTATCGAAAAGTGGATGTAAATTTTTATTCAATATTCTTGATATGGTCATTAATTTCATTACATATATTTTCTATAATAACATTACTTCATAGCAATATAAATATCAATATGGAAATCTATATAATCGGTTGAAACATAATAGATGCTATCCTCAGCCCCAATTTTAATTATTATAAATAAAAATTATTACATTCTGGTTTCTGCTTTTTTATTTGTTTTATAGGTGAATTAATTCTATTTATCTTTGCTGTTATGACAATTACCTATATGTTCCCTCTATTTTCTTCAATTTATCCTTCTCTCTTTTTATCTTGTCTCTCCCCAAAAACCCGTTTTTCTTATGACTATTGCCTTCCTTAATATGCCCTTCCTTGTATAATTCTATTCTTCTTTTGTCTCCTTTCCTTCCTACATATTTGTTGGATAAGAAATATTTCTATATCCATTTGAGTGTGTGTTTTCTTCCTTCTTTAATACAACTGAGATAAGAATGAGATTCAAGTAGATTCAATTCTAGTTTTCAAAAAGTTCTTTTCTCCATTGAATTTTTTTCCTCTTTTACTACTTGACCATTTTTTTTGTTTTCTTATTTTGTTTTTATTTTTATGATGTTGTTTCCTTTTGTATATTTTTGTGCTTTTACCAATTTGTGGTTTTCTTTTAGCTAATGCTGTTGCCACCTCCAAAGCTCACAACTGTGTTTGTTGTCAGATAAACTCCAAATCACCTTCTACCTTCTTGTCACAGACCTCTCATTCAAACCTTCTTGATTAAAAAAAAAGTCTCATCCTGATTTTTGTTAGCTCTGCCACTCCAGAATTTTATTTGAGTCATTGTTTTATAGTTGTTTAGAGGGGGATTTTGAAAAACCTAAATTTCATCACTCTCCTTTCTTTATTAAAATTTCCACTACCATTCTTATTTGCTATTGAAAATGAATATAGCTCTTCTACGAATTCTTGTCCCACAAACATCTTTGTACCTGTTTGAGCATCATTGTCTACTTCTGAATCTGCGCCTCGATCTCACCTGTCACCATAATAGCTTTTAAGAATCAGTTTCTTTTTTGGTGTTGTTTGCTTATTTTTACTATTCTATTTCTTGACTTTGAATTTTATATTAAAAAGACTATCTTCCTATGCTGAGGATGGGATGTGGAAGAGGACGTTGTTCTGATCTTCAGCCTTTTTAGTGTTGTTACTTGTAGAAATAGTTCTGGTAGTTTGAAAGGTTTTTGCATCTCCAAGGAGGTGTTTTCTGGTGAGAGGTGTAGTCATTGCTTTCCTGGTCTTTGATCTGGTTCTAACTAGAAAAGAATCCCCTTCCAATGGCCCTGAAAGTGATACTGTTCCTCAGGGACTATAATCCTTCATGACTGTGAATTTTAAAACTACTCCACCCTACTCAGACCATACTTTAGAAGATCTGATTTAGCTATTTCCTGATTAGTAACAATGGAGATACTTGGTTTAACAGAATCAAGTTTTGGGAACTCTACATTTCTCCATCCTACTTAGTTTAACAAGGTCAGGAATGTCTGCACCATACTCAAGGATTAAGTATCTGAGAAAATGGCCTTCAACAGACATGTGCAGAGACAGTGGACAGACCCCAAGGCTGTCCTAAGTCAAGCTAAGCTAACATTGGCATAGATGAAACACAGGAAAGTGACATAAAACCGTCTATATAAGACATGTCACTTCTTCTCTTCGCCCTCTTTTCCCAGAGATGTATCTCTGTCTGGCAGCTTGCTAAGCCTTTTGACATCTTGAAGTGGTGGCAGCTATTTGTCTGGGTTTTGACGGTGAGTTTGCCCTTGACCTAATTCAGGTTCAGGTATCTTGTCTGAGCCCTCTTGGAGTTTAGGCTGATTCCTTCCTCTTTTACTCTCCAAAACCTTACCTACTAGAGCCTCTAATTTTCCCACCTGGCACAAGCTAGTCGGGAGAAATCCTACACCCTTTTCCTTCTCCCTTCTTCTTAAATTTCTTTCCACTATATTAATTAAATCACCATAAATTTCCAGACTGACTTGAGTAATTTTTTTTTTGTTATTTGAGATATCCATGGAGGTCAAGAATTAATATAGTTTAGGTCACAACACTAAATTATCCTTTACATGACTGAAAGTACTGTCCACCATGGGACTTTGACCTGAAGTGGATCTAGGAAATAGAGTTGTCAGTGACTTGTACATTTTTTTAGCTTTGAAATTTATTATTTACTTTTAAAAAATCAACAGTATGAAATGGAGATTCCTGGATCCTAAGAGAATATTAGGGTTTATTTTTTGCAATGTATGTTTAAAATTTTTTATCTGGTTGAGATTAAGAATGAAGAAATTAAAATATTGAAATTAAAAACATCATGAATTCTGAAATCTTTAAATCTATAGCCACTTAATAATTAGTTATTTATGATAACTACCATGGAACAAATGCTACATGTTAATAAAAATGTTAAATTTTTCTTTTTAGAATCACTTACTGTTAAAACATTTCTTTAGGATCCTGAGAAAGCAGATTATACTATTGTACTCAGTGCTTGCACAGGAATCCCCTGTAAACTCATTATCATTTGTCAAATCCTCTATTTAACCTGGGGTTTAAGAGATCCTGAAACTATTGCTAGTGATGTTGCCACCTCCAAGGTGGCACAGCTAAAGTTGCTGCCAAGTAGATACAAATCATCCTTTACCCCATTGTTGTACACCTCTTATTTCAACTTCCTAAATGGTCCTTGACTGAAAAAAATGTGTCATCCTTACTTTTGTTGGCTCTGCCTATCCAGAAGTTGATTTGAGACATTATTTTATAGTTGTTTGAAGGGTAATTTTGGGAGTGCTTGATTGCTTACTCTATTCCACAATCTTGGCTCTTTCCCCAGAAGTCTAAATCTATGACAGAGACATCTTTATTCCCATCTATTCCATCTCTATGGCATTATCATTTAGTAGCTAAAGAGTTAAATTCACTACACATTGAGATAAGAAAAGGAACCTTAGGAAATAAATGATTCAGATCTGATTGCTTTAAAAACTATTAGATTTCCTTTCCAAATATTTCTTGGTAAGGAAGGTGAAAAAATTCTGAAAAGAGTTTACTCATTACCAATGAACTAGATTATAAAAAGAGATTAAGAAAGAAAGGAGAATATAATAACAGGTAGAAAATATAAGTATTACTAAAACATAACAGAATATTTGTATCTAGAGATATGTGGATTGACCAAAAATATTTTAGAGAACTGAAGTTTAATGTGTATGTCTAGTTTATGAAATGCTTTGAGAGAGAATGAAGAAATGGTACTATTATGAGGCAAGAGGACATAATGCCTACATGCATTTTTTTAGATTTTTGAGGATAATTTGACTTTTTCCTCATAAATATTCAATTAGATATTTATTAAAGTACTGTGACCAATATAAAATATAATTATCTTAGTAAAATATTTTATAACTTTAAGTATGGAATGTTTTATTATAGCTATGTGTATGTATTATCAGAAGAATTTCTGCATTGCTATGATTTTGTTATGAATTTAGGCTACATTTTTGCTAAGAGAGAATAATTTCAATTTTATAAAGGAAATCCACGGGGAGAAAAGTAATCAATGTACAAAGTATTGTCTTACAAGCACATTTTAAATAATATGAAATCCATCTTTTGATTTCAATTATTTATAAGTTGTTTTCCCTTGACCTGGGGCCATGCACAGCATTTTTATTCAAATATATTAGGAAGTACACTTTCAAACTTGTTCCCACTTTGCAATGGATGATAGTTATTTTGATGTAGAAAAGAATTAAATCTGTTTATTTTTTAAAGTGATCTAGATTCACCATTAAAACAAAACATAACTGGTGTAAATGTATCATAGTGTCAAAACACAAGGAACTTTGACCTTTTGCCAAGTCAGAATAGAGTAATGGAAACTTTTGATTCTCTAGCATCAACTAAAGTAAAGTTATCTAAATGAGTAAAGTCAAACTCAAACACAAAGAAGGACCTCTAAATAATACATAAGGAACTGTTTATACCCATATTAACCTAGAAAATCAGAAATTATCATCATTTAGGTTTTATTGTACTTTGTTAAGTATTTTACATTTGACAAAAATGTTAAATGTAAACATAAAATACATTTAATTTCATTCTAGCATCACTCAGGAGTTTGGGGGAAGATATGTGCTCTGTCTTGTCTGAAGCATTTATTAGTAAGCCCAAAGATGACACAGGGTCAGTAACTTCAGTCTACTACTTTTTCACCAGAAAATTAAGGAGCTATTTACTAGATACATATTTTGTTAACTAAACTATTTGGAAAACTGGTAAATTTTCTGTGAAGGATCATCCAGTCTTCTAGAACATCCAGATGGTTGTCAGTCACTTAGCAGAGAATGGAAAGAAGAGTTTTTATACTAGAGGTGCAAAAGAAAAGGCAAGAACTCAGGCTTCTAGAATTAAACATTTTAGTACATCTGTTAGGAGACAGATAAGTGGTGTAAAAATCTTAAAGGATGTGACCATAGTTCTAATTCCATCTGTGTGAATTATTAATACTATGATTCTGGACAAGTAATTTGGGATGCTCCATACCTCAATATTTTCTTCTATAAAATTATGACCTCTAATTTCCCTTCCACTTCTCAAATGATAATACTAAGCTCCCTGGAACTATAACATTCCCCGTATTTTATTGCCAATTCATAGATTGATAGTTGGAGGACTTGGTCTTCACCATCATCATCATCTTCACCACTCACTTTTATGTAGTATTTTAAGGTACCCTAACATTTTAAAGATCTGATTAAATTACTTTTCCTTATTCTCCTCTTTGTCAAACTTAATTTCAAGGGAAAAAATCTAAACTAATTCACACTAAAAAAGCAATTCTTTCATTCATGCAACCAACAAAAGCCATCTATTCATTATTCTAATTTATTCTCTTGACAAAGAGAGTCTCTCATGGTAGACTTTCTTATTCTATATGAACTTATTTAGGCTAGCATTAGAAGGTTATACACAGAGATCATTGCCTATCTCTCTCTTGAAACAAAGGTCTTTCAAAGGCTTTCCAGAAGTTTTACTCCATTGGCATGGTCTTCTTGAACCCAGCATCACTTCTACAGTACAATAATGTATTGAACTAGGACTTTAGTGGATAGGAAGTGTGTTCACAGGATACAGAAAGACAATATCCAATTCAATTAAATAATCTTTTGTTTAGCTCCATCTAATTACTAGATATTCTAGTAAGCATTGAGGACACAAAACCAAAAAGATATATAAGTCCTCTGACTCTAAGGCTTGACTCTCACCCATACTTTCTGAACAACCTAAAGATACTATTTTAGCTCTTAACCCCACAGACAACTTATTATGGTTATAAAGGGCAATAATTGCTGATCTATTTACCTCTATTTGAGTGTCTCAGTGAGGATAGAATTTCTAAAGTTCTCTACTTTGAAGATATTTGAAACTTGCTTCCAGAAAGGTATGATGTATAATAGAAGCTCTTTTGGCATTGGAGAATATGTGTCGATTCTGTATCTGGTTCAGGTCTAGGTACATCCACATGCATATATGTGTATTATATATACATATACATGCACTTATGCATACACATATATGGACATGCATATTTTACTTTTTTCCTCCATTCCTAGTCTTCATGAAGTTTAAAGCCATCATTATCAAGGTTGACTCTTTTCTAACACATGCATGCTATGTGAATGAACACATCACTTAAACTTTCAAGGTGTAGGCAATTATCTCAAAGTATAAATTTTAGATAATATCCCTTTCCATGTAGATTTAAGCAATTTTCCAAATAGCAGTTCCTTTAATTAATAAATGGCAAGTGCAGTCCATATCATTTTTTCCAGAACTGCTAAGTCTTATTTATCTGTAATCTCATTAATATATTGGTTTCCTACATTGATGCCCATCGCAACCCATCAATCTATGAGTGCCTTATAGCAGCTCTTGTCCAAACTTCTGTTAAATTCATACAAGAGATTCACCCTAAGTGTTATAATGCTTACTAATTCTCTGAAAAATACTTTTAAGAGGATAACAGATTCAAATACAGAGGGCAACTTAATAGGAAATCAAGTCAAAGTGCCTCATTCTATAGATAAGTAATCTAAGTTCTGGCAAGCTGAAATAAATATGTAGAGCTACATCAGTAGAAATTACCAGAGGCTACCTTGGAATTCAGTAGTGTTTCCAGAGTATCAGGTTGTACCTATTAGGAGCTGTGAGTTAGTAGACCCTTTGAATTTGGCAAAGTGTTGCCCACATATCTTCTGGTTCAATATTTATGACAACCCTCTTAAGTAAGAACTTGTAATATCATTATCCATATCTATAAATGAAGAGCCTGTTGCACAGATAGTCAATTACCTGAGATTCAATATCTAGAGACACAGATCATACTCAAAAGGAAGTCTCTCATTACAAGATCAATACCCTTTGCCCACTAATTCTATACATAATATAATGCCTTCAAAACCAAAGCACTAACGTTAATGTGAGCTGAAAGTAAATAAAATAAACAACCACTTCCTCTATCCATCATCTTCATCCAAACTCCGTTCCAAGAGTCTGGCAAAGCTCTATCGGTGAAATATTCATCCCTAAAAATGACTCTGGAAATCATCAAAGGTTTTACATCTGTCCCTGTAATTTAACACCTCAATGATTATACTTGAGTAGGCAGGGAACTACTTTTCCAAGTTGTGCCACAACCACTGTACTCCTTGTCAGATAACTGGAAGGCATAAAATAAAGCACCCAGGCTTTCCATTGACATGGAGAGGACAGCTGCAGTTTTACCTCTGCTGCGAATCCATCTGTTGTTGCAAAAGAGATGCTCTGACTGTATGTCTTACTGCCTGCTGGAATAAGATCTGCAGTAATTTTCCATATTCTCTCAGTTCAGCTTGTCTAGTAGCTCAGACCAAGTAAGTGTTCCTGTGGCACCAATTACTTTGTTTTCTGCAAAGTTTGATTGTGAGTTTCTAAAAACTGTGAGATGAACTCACTTTAGGTTGTTTTTTTTTTCCTTTCTCCACTCTTCGGAACAAGAACTGTTGCTATGTTGGCATAGAATGTGGGATGCTACCCGAAGCCAGATGCTTTGCAGTGTCACTGCAGACTTTATCATCATATCAGTAACTAATAAGTACAGGATATCTCATGCTCTGAGAGTTAAAAATGTTTTAAGTCAAATGCTTACTGATTTATCAGTCATAAAGCCCATACTTTTATTCAGCTTAATAAAGTAAAATTCAATGTATACTTTTATTTTAGAAAGAAACACTTTATTTAAAGATTCTACCTTTAAAATTAATTTTTTTCTAGTGATGACCAGACATTTATAAAGATGACAGCAATTTTATGAACATTATTGTTATAATGGGATAACGGAGATCAACTAAATAAGATTAAGACTTCTTTATCTTTCTATCTTTGGGAATAAGGCATTACTCAAAGATATTGATCTAAACTGCCACATCATCATAGTAATTAATTGAAGGTACTAATTCTTATTTAATCTGTAACACAATGAATGAAGTTCTGTACTTCTTTTATTTTACATTTGCTACTTTCTCAAAGTCTCTGTCACATAAAAGTCTTATAAAAAATAAAACTGAAGAGGACTGAACAAATTTTAAGTGACCTGAAGAAAAAAATTAGTTTTTTTAGCCAATAAAACCATTCTTTCAGATTATTTATAATTCTGCTTTTATGAAAAAAAAATTTGAAACTTGAAAACAATCTAACTCTAACATCCAGTTTGTCAAAATACACTTTAAATTTGTCCAGTATGTATGACTTTCATATCATCCTTGATAATTTCTAAGCTCAGTAGTCTTTCCACTGCAGCCACAAATTTTACAAGAATCTAATTCAAATAATAGGTTAATTCTGCCAATTATTCACTCCCTGAGGAGGTAAAATTAAGTTATTGTCTTCTGCTCTTCCTTTGTAACAATGTATTCTAGGACTAAAACAGATCAACACCTATGGTTATTTTTTTAATTCTAACAGAAAAATACTTTTTTTTTTTGCACAAATCTTTACACTGTCCATGAAAATAAATTGAAAATATTCTGGGCCTCTTCTCATCACAGCCAAAGGATTAGTCAAGCATTCCATTCTTGACACTGCAGAAAGAAATTAATGTCTCGAACTTGGAGAGCCTTACTCATTGTTATAGCTATGTGGAAAAGTTGTATATAGCATGTAAATTATAAAAATAAAATTAAATGAATTTATTTCCTAGATAAGGACTCTAACATTTATTTTAGGATGATGAAAGTGAAAGACTATTAATTTCTTTAAAGCTTGAGGTATCATGAAGCTGTTTTAAAAAAATTATATATATATATATATATATATAGCTACATATGCTACCATTTTCTATTCTAATACAAAATAACTCTGAAGTTGTCAACTGAAATTATACTTAAGAAATTCTCTCCATCACTAACTGCTATACAAGAATGCTATCAATAAAGGCATAAAGAAATTAAATTGAAGCAAAAATAGTAATAATCAAAGATGGTCCCATTTTCTTTACTTGAAGTGCATACATTGATATGTGCAAGATTTAACTTGTATACAAGACTATATATGTATATATATATATGTATGCATATGTATATTACTATTCTTTGCTTTACATTTCATTAGAACTCAAGCAGTACAAACAAAAACAGTAGATACACAATCACAGAGAGATAGCTGGGTGGATAAGGGGACAGAGTGGTGGATCTGGACTCAAGAAGATTTGAGTTTGAATCCCAGGATTTTTGTCAAGATAAAATTAGAAATTTACAGAACACTTTGCAAAACTTAAGGCACTAAACAAATGCTAATAATCATAGTAGGAAAAGAGCCCTAATCAAAGACAAATGCTAGGCCAGCATTTATATGGCAAAAGTAATTTATAATCTCAATTGTTAAATATTATCTGATTAAAATATAAATGGTTAATTGGGCTGTGATTTTGTTTGTCAAAAAACTACAAACCTTAATGGAATCTCTATCTTGTTTCATGAGTAGTGTCATCAACAATTATTGAGATATTCTTTTTTGTATTTAGTGAAAATAAAACTTCTGATTCTACAATGTTGTATAAGACTAGAAATAAATCATTGTACTTATAGTTTGTTATCATTTCAAGGAGGCTTGAAAATACTTAAGCATTACTGGAATTAAAATTGTGGAGTGAAAACTGTCAACATTTTTCTTTGCTTTTTATACATTTAAGTTTATTTATTTATTTGTTACATTAAAACACTCAGGTAACACCCTCTCTCCCTCTCTCTCCCATTAGAGGAGCCACTATTTGACAAAAAGATTCATGCATAGATAAAACTGTCTTGTTTTTTCTATTTATTAGAGATTTTTTTTCCCTTTGAAGGTGAACACACACTTTATTCTTAAAAAAATATTTCTTTTGCTATAGGTAATTTCTCTTGATTCTGCTCATTTCCCTATTCATAATTTCATAGAGGTATTTATATTTTTTAAACCCTTACCTTCCATCTTGGAATCAATACTTTGTATTGACTCCAAATCAGAAGAGTGGTAAGGGCTAGGCAATGGGGGTCAATGACTTGCCCAGGGTCACACAGCTGGGAAGTGTCTGAGGTCAGATTTGAACCTAGGACCTCCCATCTCTAGAGCTGACTCTCAATCCACTGAGCTACCTAGCTGCCCCCAGTATTTCTGTTTTTTAAATTTACTTTTGGCCATTTCTTATGAAGTAGTATTATTCCATTGCAATCATATGCCACAACTTATTTAGTCATTCTTCAATTGATGGACAATCCTTCAATTTCTAGTTTTTTCCCACCACAAAGAACTGCTATAAATATTGTAGAACATATAAATTATTTTTTCCTGATCACTTTAGGAAGTAAACCTAAAGTGGTATTACTGGGTCAAAAGTGTTATACAGTTTTTTTTCACTCTTTGGCATAATTCCAGATGATTCTCTAAAATAGTTGGATCATTTCTTATTCCATTAATAGTATATTAATGATGCCATTCTGACTCCTGAAAAAATATCTCTTCTTTTGCTGAGAAAATGAAAAAATAATCAGGCACTTCCTTAGAATTCAGTTATGGTACCATTTTTGTTATTTAGGCAGATAAATCTATTTGTCCTCAACAATTATATTAGTAGCTTAATATACATGCATATACACTTATAGATATATAGATATAGATATAGATATAGATATAGATATAGATCCTATCTTTAAAAAAGCCAAATAGTAAGCAAATGTATTTTCCATAAAAACGTTAGGTCAAGGTATAGAGCATAAAAGGGAAAGAAATAGGCTACATTCTCTACCTTAGAGAACAATGAATCACCTTATGAAATTAAAGTGCTTGAAGGAGGATCTAGTAGTAAATTAATAATAGAGAGCCTAATTGAAATAGACAATAGGGCAAGCACACACAGCCTGTCACCCTCCTCAGTATAATCTACTAAAATTACTAATATCACTATCAAATAAAAGAGGAGAAAAATTGTAACATGATATTGGAAAGTGCACTTGGAATGTCAAAATATGGCTTAACTTTAAAGCATTTATCTTACATCTAAAATATTTCAGTGAATTTTGACCATTTTGAGCTAACAGTAACCTTAACAAACACTCAACTATTTTTAAATCAACCCAAACTATTAAAACTACCCTAGTATATATAATAGAACAGATATTATAGGCACAATAGCAATAGTACCACAAGGGAAAAATTAAAAATCAGTTACCAGCATATAAAGGAAATCTATATATGTAATTATATTTGTGTGTGTTAGCTTTCCCCGAGAAAAACTTTATCATCAAAAATAAAGAAAAGATAATTTCAAAGTTTGCATTTAAAAAAAAAACATTTATTAATTCTATGCCAGTTTCTAAAGGCATATAAGCCAAGTGACACTCACCAAAATCCTTACACAGAAAGCTGGCTAATTATATGCCTGCCAGGTAGGTCAAGAGGCACACATGGGAGGCAATATTGGTAAGACTTAGAGCCACCAAACTCTTTTAATGGAGTCCACAATCCCCTGATTATGGTAGAAGCTTCCAGGCAATAAAGGTTTTCCTTCTGAAGACACCCAAGCCCATTAAGATGCCTTAGTTTAAAACCTGCTTCTTCTTCTTCACTTCATGTTCATTATGAGAGAGAGAGAGAGAGAGAGAGAGAGAGAGAGAGAGAGAGAGAGAGAGAGAGAGAGAGAGAGAGAGAGAGAGATTTGATTTATAATTATATGTCAAAGTCAAAATTAGCTGCGGTTCTTTTAAAGTCACAGACAGCTTCATTGGTCACTCCCTTCTTTATGGGTAGAACTAGGAACAATAATCAAGGCTGATACTCCAGCCTTCACTGCATCCAGCTGTGAAGAATAGTGGTCTTCTGGGTGGTATGTGGGTCCTTAGGCTTGAGTTAAGACCCCAGATGCTATCCCCCTCTGTTCATGTGTATACAACATGAATGACTTTTTGTTGTCTGGAATTTCTAAAGTAAGGGTGGATACAATGACCTGTAAAAGCTTATAGGTGTTGGGGATCTAATTGAAGGAGTTAAGGTATAGAATTTTTTGGCAGAGCTAGTAATTTCCCTATAATGGGGTCTTTATCTATAGAATCCTGTAGCCCCCAAAATTGCTCTTAGCTGCCTCTTAGAAGCATGAGCAGGTTGTTGCTGAATAGCTTCAATGCACTTAGGAGAAATAGAGTGACTTCTAGTAGCTAAAATTAAACAGAAATATTCCACTTTTAGAAGCACCACTGTACTACTGACCTAGAAACCTTATAACCTCTCAAGCAGAGCTCTAAGAGGAGATGCGTAACATCTTCCTTGCATGTAGCTGTACCTGATGGTTCTAGAAGCAAATCATCAACATATTTAACTAAAGCAGAACCCTTAAAAATGAAAGTAGCTAAAGTCCTGCTTTAAAACTTGAGAGAAAGTTGACCTTTCGGCATACCCCTCAGGCAACTGAGTCCATGCTTATTGAGTGAGCCTTTTCACCTTTTCCAGGTGAAAACTGATATCTTCCTAGAGTTTATAAGGGTAGGAATGGGGTAGGGGGGAGAGAAGAACAGAGATCTACCCCTTGTAAATTATGTTGCGTCCTTACGGATTGAGGAGATGATAGTTTTTTGCACTACTAGATGCCTAGGTATAATATGTGAATTAACTGAACCCAAATACTGCAAAAAATGGTTAAACAGGCTTCCAATCAGTGCCCGACTTAAGCTTTTTTATTGGAAGAATTGGTGAATTATATTCATATTTACATGAAATTATTATCCCTTGCTCAATCAATGAACCAGTTTGGGGGTACCTCCCTTCAGTAGCTTACTTGGTTAAAGGGAACTGAGGAATAGAAGGGGGGCACCTTTTGTCTTAATCTGAACAGGAAAGGCTGACTTGGCCAGGCCTGCATCAGAAGAGGATGAAGCCCAGAGAGATTCAGAGATGTATACTAGAATTTCAAAGGAAGTGGCTACTATCTCCTGAGAACTGGAAATAAGGTCAGAAAATCCTCAAACAACTACAGGGATGAAGTTGTCTAAAAAACATAATATCATTGTTCTGAATTTTCATAAGATATCTCTCCCTAAGAGATTCACAGGGGAGTCAGGCATCAAAAGGAATGAGTGTTCTATTGACAACAACCTTACTAATATTTTGAGGGTTCTATGACACTCCAACCACATTTATTTTATTTATTTTTTTATTTTTATTTCTCTTCAGATCATATAACTCCAACCACATTTAAAGAACCATGGAACAAACAATCTGAAGTGGGTTTGCTCACTAAGACTGACCTGGAAGACCCATTGTCCAAGAGACAATCATAATAAATGTCCTTAATCTTTAGGTTTATCTGAGGATCTTTACTATGGAGAGGGGAACATACTGGGATAAGTAGGAGTAAAAAATTAGGGTCTGGAAAGAAAAGGTAACAACCACTCTCAGGCTCCAAGGCCTCTTTCACACCATCATAAAACATGAATCCTCTGACATATCACACAATTATTATAGTTCCTTTGAGAGGTACCATGGTCGGCAAATCATGAGAAGCAGGAGCCTTGCTAAAGTCTCTAGTGTTGTTCCAATTACAGTTTCTAAATTCCTGATTCTTCCTTGTCCAACCTATTGCTACATGACTTGGCCTAACACAGAAAAACAATGTATTGACCCTCTAGGTTTGGGTTCATTATCAGTTGCCTAAGTCATAGTCTTAAGGGTTTCTCATAAGGGAGCTATGAGTTCCCTCAACTGAAGATGTTAATATAAGAGCAAGCATAGATGTCTCTCTTTCCCTGACTTGTTTATTTTTTTTTCAATTTCTCCTTTTTAACTTTTTCCTTTTCCTGTCATGCTTTAAAAATATATGCAGTTATCCATTTCAATTGTTCTATATTTGTAATAGCCCAGTCTGGACAATGTTTGTGAAAGTATTCTTTTATTTTGGGGGAAGAGTGGTTCACAAAATGGTGCCATATGGTGAACATCAGTGTGTGTAATGGGATCCAAACCTGCATAGGTTATAGCTGCCATGCATACTCAATCATAAAACTGGTTGTGATGCTCATTTTCTTCTTGAGTAACGTTCACATTTTTGTCAGTTTTCTGAGTGAGTAGGTCAGCCCTTCATTCCTTTTAGATTTACCTCCCTGACGTCACATAACCTCACACAGTCCTCAGCATTATTGGAGTCCCATTGTGGGTCCTGTAATAGCCCCAGTTGCCCATTTTCATGTTGAGAGCTTTCTCCCTCAGTGAGTAAGGCATGCATTAGATCCATTACACCAACCCAGCTTAGATAAAAGCTTCCCAAAATGGCCTCAAATCTTCTGAGAACAATGAGGGACTCACAATGAAAACTGGGCATGTCTTTTACCCACATGCTGAGAGCAGTGAAGAGAATGAAACTTAATTCCTTAATGTCACCTTGTTGCATCTACAGTCATGTTCCCTCAGAGGAAACATGCTGTTAAGGGAGTCATTATTTTCCACTATTAGGTCTAAAGTCTGTGTGGAGACTGAGCAGAGAAGACAAGGAGAAAATGAATCCCCTTCATTTTTGAGGATTTTCTCTTGGTGCACAGAGTGGGTGAGGAGACTAAGGCAATAGCAAAGTGAAGGCATATGGTCAGAGAATTCTGGTCACCTCTAGATGGGGAGGGAGAAATATAAATAGCTAGGATTTGAGGAGGTAAGATAGAGTGGGAAGGTCTAGACATGTGGAGAGCTTCAGGGACCAGGGTAGTGCAAGGAGGCCCAGGACAGCAAAAAGAAATAGAGAGTGGGTCTAGGCATAGCCAAGAAAAATGTGTAGGAGAGGGAGAGGCAAAGAAAACTGAGGAAGGGGAAAAGACTGAGGGCAATGGGAGAGAAGCCAGAGAGGATGGAGCAAGGAGGGTCCACAAAAAGATAAGAGAGAGGACAGGCTAAGGAAATGAGGAAGAAGCCAGAGAAGAAAGAATAGATGCAAGAGAAGAAGGCTATAAAAAAGCAGTGGAAAACTGGTTTGAAATTTGTCTATTTGATTGAACTATTATAGATTCATCAAGTAGCATGGCCCCAATTTACCATTAATATAATTATTTGTAATTTTGTTATAAATTAGTATACAGTACCTAGAGAATTTGAAACTTAACACTGAGTTTCTTCTCCGTTCCAAGGATAAAGGGAACACTATCCCAAGCTTGGAGAATACTTTTCTCTGGTACTTGGGATAGGCCTAGTTACCTTTGTTTCCCATGGTATATCTGTTGACTTGATCTGAGGAAGCTTCCAGCTATTTGTCCAGCTAGATTCATCACCCTTTGTTACCAGTTATCCTGTGGCACCAATGGCTACTCTGTTCCCTGCTGTGCTGCTTATCTGTCCCTGACAAATGGAGTAAGCCTCCTGCTCTAGACTCTGATTCCTTAGGCACTCTGCTGTCATGTGGAAATGAGTAGTTTCCTGTATTTTGTTGGTCCCATATTCTTTTCTCTTGACGTCTCTGTTGCCCTATGAGATGGAGTACATTCCTTCAGTTCTCTGGTCTCCCACTCCGTTTCCTTGTTGTCTCCTGCACTCTTGTGAGGGTTTGTTGGTTTCCTGCCCTCTCTGTCATCACTGCCTGTATTATATGGCTTAGGCAAGTTCAATTCCGTACTCTTCCCTGTAACCGTGAAAATATGGTTTGCCAAGACTATGAATTGCCAAAACTGTAAAGGTTTTGGGCAAACTGTGAAGATAATTTTTAGTGTCTTGATTTATATTGTAAACTTTAAAATTTCTTAGACTCATGAATGTCGGAAATTTCCCCATTTCCAACATTAGGTAGGGAGGGTCCTTCTCCTCCCTACCTAAGATTACTTTAGGACAGAAACCTTTTGCTGAACAATGGAAAGGGCTTTGACCTATGCTTAAGCATAGAACAGGAAGTTCTTTGAGTCATGATTGATTTTAGAATTGATACAATAGAGATACTTGGAATGACAGAACCAGGTCTTGGAAAATACAATTTCTACCCTACTTAGAGTAACAGGGAAGGGCTGCAGCAAAGGATCAAGATTTAATTATTTGAGAATATGACCTTCAACAGACATGTGCAAAGCCACAGACCTCTGGGTGGTCCTGGGTTAAGCTAGAGCCACCATTGGCACAGGGAAGACATGGACAGTGATTGGTAGATGTGAGAACTGAGGGGAGGGAACTTGGATGGTTTCCTTAAAGATAGCGGGGTCTGAGGACTGAGGGGGTTGGAGAGTTTTTGCTCTGAGAGGTTGTGTTCTGAGAAGCTTACTCTGAAGGAAGCTGGAGGTGGAGGCCCCTGAGACTGTTTCTCCATTTTGGTCACATGAGTGATAGGGACTGATCTCTTTCCTTTGCCTCAGCTATCTAAGGGCTTGGGCCTTTTGGCCCAGCCTAAACAGAGGGGGTATTTAAGCCCTATTCCCTTCTCTCTCTCTCTCTCTCTCTCTCTCTCTCTCTCTCTCTCTCTCTCTCTCTCTCTCTCTCTCTCATACTTTTCTTCCTCCTGTTTGTAATTAAATTCCATAAAAGGTTGACTGCTGACTTGAGTTTTCATTAAGGAATTACATAGCTGAATTCCTTGGCGATCTTAAATTAATATATATCAGTCTTTTAAAGTGATTTCCTTGTCACAATATTAAAAATAAGTGGTTGCCATGGGAAAATTCCCAAATATGAAAATACCCCAGTCAGCTATGGTTTTATGGTATTATTTTAATTAATACAAATGAAGGAATTAAGAAGAGAGAGAGAGAGAGAGAGAGAGAGAGAGAGAGAGAGAGAGAGAGAGAGAGAGAGAGAGAGAAGAGAAAGAGAGAGAGACAGAGAGAGAGAGAGAAAAAGAGAGAGAGAGAGAGAGAGAGAGAGAGAGAGAGAGAGAGAATAGTAGTCTTAAGGGAGAGAGAGAGCCAATCTTTATCACTCACCACAAGATCGTCCCATGCAAGCTCCAGTCCTTCATTGAAATACTCAACTCCTTAACTGAGTTCAGAGACCTTCCTCTAAACTCCTGAACCCTGAATTGAGTTCATAGAGCTCCTTTTAAAGATAATTTCCTCTTATATCACCTCCCCTACATTTTCACATCTACCAATCATAGTAGATGCTTTTTCCCAGGACTGCCCATTCTTAGTTCTCATCACTCTTTAGTTCTCACCTTCTCTAGGTATATTATATCTTCTCAGTATTTCACATATCTTTTGCTAAGCTTGCCTTTTGTAAGTTGCTTCACCTTTTAGTGATTAATTTAACCTTTATAGGTACTTAGCACACTTTTGTATTAGATCTAAAAATAGACCACCTAGCTTAAGGGTTTGGCTTCACTATAAGGTATGAGTTAGGAACTTTTCATTCTTCAATCAGGAGTTTGCAACTTTATCTTCCCCTAAGGCACTGTGTTATTAGGGTGGAGTAACCCTAAAAGTTCTTAATACATTCCTGACCAAGTACCTCCATTGTTAAAAATAGGGAATAGTTTAATCAAATCTTCTGAAGTAGAGTCTGAGCAGTTTTAAGATTCACAACCCTCTCTGCATTTTATACCTGTATCAGGTGGCTCAAGATAGGCTTATTCCTGTTCTGCAGTTTTGTTACTTCACGAGCTGGTGCAGCATGTTCAGCTGTTCAACTTTCTGCTGTCACCCAGATTAGATGCTGCCTTGGTTTCTCTCTTTTCTTCACCCAGGGAGATGTTTTCCTCTACATTTCCTTTGTTTTGGGGTGATTTATTTTCTTTTTATGTGTGAGTTGAGGATTTGGGGGAGTGGAGATTCCATTACTCCACCATCTTAGCTCCTGGCATGCCTACATGTAGTTTTCAAAATGCTAACTTGACAATGCAAATGCACACATACTAGGGATGCCAGTGAAATTTGCCTATGCTTGTGAAAAGTAGAGACTACTCATTGCTACTCTAAGAAAGAAGAAGGGGATAAAATAATAAACATATAGAATAAAATGTGAAATATCTCACTGGAAAATGAACTAACAGGAAAATGAATCAATGAAAAGTCATTTAAAACTTATTGGTCTAGCTGAATTTCATTATTTAAAAAAGCCTAGACAACATATTTCAAGAAATTATCAAGGAAAACTACATCAATATTCTAGAAACAGTGGATAAAATAGAAATTGAAAGAATAGATAAAGATAGCCTCTAGAAAGAGTTCCCAAAAGAAAACTCCCAGGAATATAAGGTAAAGGAGAAAAAAAATTGCAAGCATTTAAGAAGAGACAATTCAAATATTGTGTTTTCACAATCAGATTAACATAAGATTAACAGTTTCTAAGTTAAAGGATTATAGGGCTTGGAATATGATATTTAAGAGGGCAAGAATTTAAGATATCAATCAAGAATCACCTACCCAGAAAAAATACTATAATAGTTTGGGGTAGAAATGGATATTTAATTAAATACAGCATTTTTTTAGCATTATTGATGCTAAATAGAGCCAAATAGAGCCAAAAATGATAACTTTTTTAAATTCCTAAATGGGAAGAGGATACTGGCAATTGCTAAGGACTTTATTATTATATATTTTTAAATTTATTTATTTGTTTAATTAATTAATAAAGACTATTTTTTCATGATTGCATTATTCATATTCTTTCTCTTGTCTACTCCAACTGCCCTCCAAAGGATTTTGCATGTGTCATTGATCAAGACCTATTTCCACATTATTACTATTTGCAATAGAGTAATCATTTAAAGTCTAAATCCCCATAAAACCATGTGATCAATCATATGTTTTTCTTCTGTGTTTCAAATCCCACAGTTATTTCTCTGGATGTGGATAATGTTCTTTCTTATAAGTTCCTCAGAATTAGGACTTTATCATTATTAAGGTAGTTATGTATCTTTATAGAGGATACTGAAGAGAATTAACTATGACAGTACCATATCAAAAATTAATGTGTGAGAGAAATAGTTGATTAGGATGGCATGATATGTACAAAAACAAAATTAACAGATGAGAAAGTGTGAGGCACTGGGAGAGGAGTGAAGAAAGAACTATAATTAGGTAATTATTTCATATAAAAGAGGCCAAAAGAAGTTTGATAGTAGAGTAGAAAATGGGGGGGGGGCAAAGTTTGAATCTTACTCTTATTTGAATTGGCTCTAAGAGCGAATAACATGCACATTGATTTGCTCTTCAAATTCTATCTTATACAGGGGAGTATGAGGATAAGGGGCCAACAGGTAGGGGGAGCAGGGTATCATAGGAAGATGTGTAGAAAGGGGAATGTGGTGATTAGAAACAAAACACTTAATGAGAGAAAGGGTGAAAGGAGAGAAAAGAATAAATGGGGAGGATTGAGGATGGAGGTAAATATAACATAATCATAACTGTGAAAAAATTTATAGCAGTTGCTCTCATAAACATCGTATTTCTCAAATATATTGAGAACTGAGTCAAATTTATTAGAATAAAAGACATTCCTCAATTGATAACTGATAAAAAGATATGAAGAGACAATTCAGAAAATAAATGTAAGCTATCTATAATAACATAAATTGCTCTTAACATCTATTGATTAGAGAAATGCAAACACTCAAAGATAACATTTCATGCATATTAGATTGGCTAAAATGATAAAAGGGAAAAATGACAAATGTCTGTGGGGATGTAGGAAAATTGGAACATTATGTTACACTAGATGAAGGTGTGAAGTGATTCATCCTTTCTGGAGAGCAATTTGGAACTATGCCCAAAGGGCTATCAAACTGTATATATCCTCTGAACTACCAATACAGCTACCACTATTGTATCCTAAATAGATATTTTTAAATGGGAAAAAGATATCTATATCTATATGTATATATATATTTAAATATATTAATCATAGATATATCAGATCTTTTTGTTGTGGCAAAGAATTGAAAGGAATGCACATCAACTAGGAATGTCTGACCAAGTTGGGGCATATGATAATAAGGGAATATTAATACACTAAAAGATATAATGAGCATTATTGGATGGTTATTGGAAAAAAATAACCTGAAACAACATGCATAAATTGATGCAAAACAAAATAAGTAAAATCAAAGGAACAGTGTATGCAGAGACAATAATGGTATATGATGATCAGCTGTGAATGGCAGCTATTTTTAGAAACACAATGATCCAAGACCATTCTGAAGAAATTATGACGGAAAAAGCTAGAGAAAGAAGTGATAAGGGGTTAGAGTGGAGATTGAAGAATACCTTTTTTTTTAACATTATTTTTCTTGCCTTTTTACTAGCACAACAAACCTAATATTGAAATTTTTATGACTCTACATGTAAAACTATATCATACTGCTTGCCTTTTCAAAAAAGCAGGGAAGAGTAAGCTATAGAGAGAATTTGTAACTAAATTTTTTTTAAAAAGAAAAGAAAATATTAAAATTGTTTCTATACAAAATTGGGAAATATTTTAATTAAAGAATGTTAAAGAATGATCATGGGAGGAGATACTCATATACTCTCTTCCTTTAATCACCAATCTAGAACTAAAAGGAACTTAAGAGGTTTTCTAATTCTAGAAAAGTTAAATCACTTGTCAGAGGTCATATAAGTAGTAAAACACAATAATATAATTTGCACTCAAAATTGAACATTCCAAATTCATCACTGTAGTCATTCCTCATTTTTTACATAACTTATATATTGAGTATGATACTTTCCTAAAATCTGTTCAGAAATTAATTATTTTCTTAAAAACCCTGTCAACATTTACTTGTTTAGCTTTTCAAAAAATATACTTGAAGAAGGAATTCCTATTATAATTTTTCTCGATTTTCTTCTTTAAAAATTGAGTTCTACAATTCTCTGATCTCAAGATAATGAGGCATTACTTCAGAATAGACTACTATCACTTCACCAAAGATAATATCAAAAGTGTTTGTAGACAGAACTAGAAAGTCTACCAGGTTGTATTAAATAGGTTCTGTCACATCTGAGATAATCTCAGGAATAGTGTCCCTCAGGGATGTGATATGTATCTATATCTGTATCTTCTAGCTTTTTAGATATTTATATGCCTAAATATATATATGGAATATGTCATATGATATATATACATACATATATCTGTATATATAAATGCACAAATCACATATTTCATTGTATGTATATACATCTTACATAGATACATATATGTACACACACATAGTAAAACAAGGCATATGGAGATGTTTTATATATCCTTCTGATACATCAAATATAAAATTCCTGATAGGCATACACATGCACACAATTATGCATTTGCACAAATAAGCTGTGTGGGCAAAGTTGTGTATTTAGTAAAATGCCTACCTCAAATTTGAGTGATTAATTATGCATTTTGATAATGGAATAAGAAATCTTATAAATATACAGATATATTTGTGAGTATATTTACACTCATTACGAAAGCTATGAGTGTATTTAGGAGATTTCTTGTTTCAGACATTACCCATTATGTATCATACATTAGAAAAATACATCATTTATTGTTACATTTTTATGCTTTGTTTCTTTTTATCCATCCATCTATGTCATCATGGTTACAAATGACCGAGTTTAGAATAATAACCTACCTATTGTGTCAGCTCTAGAAATGTGTTTCATATCAACTTGAAGGACTTAAAATGAGTTTCCAAAGGTTCAGGTTGTGGGATAGTTATTAATATACTTAAATAATATGAGTCTCTGATCAAAAGGTTTGATGGGAAACTTTAAAATATATTATCATATTTAATTTATTTCTATATAGATTGATTAGAACTAATGATGCAATTAGTAGTTTTCAGACATCCATTTTTTTTGCAAAACAAGAATCATTCAGCAAACTTTCTGAAGAATTCCAGTGGGAGGCATATTACTTATAAACAAAGTGTTCTGGAGCCAGAGTCTAATTTGCATAAGTTGCAGTGAGTCTCAAAGAAGCCGAACAAGCCATTTCTGAACCTCTGAAGAAGGAATAAATTTATTGCTCTTAAGTAAATCTCTTGTATAATAAATACCTTTCTTCTGCCAAAGATGAAATATGAATAGTTTCAGAATGCAGGATGTGGAAAAGAAAAACACCAGATTTATTGTTGGTGTTACAGTTCTGTGATGGTTAGAAATTACAACTCTGGTTGTAAATAGGTAATTAGTTACTGAAAGGGACTAGACTAGTGCACTGACATGCCTGGTTGATTTACTAAAACAATTTTTGGATCATAAAGGGAGAGAGGTAGATGTCATGAAATAGTTCCAAATGATGTACTTAGCAGATTGATGTGAGGAGAGACTGGGGAGTGACTGCATTGTAGGAAACAAGAGAGAAAGAAGCCTGACCCTAAGAGGAGCCAGAACTGGAATGATGCAAACTGCATAATGAAATGAATGTAAGAATGAATGAATAAAAGAAGCAAAAAAATGAATGATTAACATCATATATTATGCAATAGGTTCGAAGTATTCCATATGTATAAAAACATCACATCCTAAGCAGGGAAGAGGGGTACAGAGTGGGTGTGAGTGGATGACAACATTCCTGGAACACTCTCCATCCTCTGCTAGAACTATTTATTTCTCTGCCTTGCTTTAAGTCCTCCAATTAAATTCAATCATTTCCTAGAAGTCTTCTCCAACCACTTTAAAAATTCTAATTCTTCCCTTTGTTAATTAGTTTCTATTTTTCTTGCATATAGCTTGCTTTGGATATATTTGTTTGCATTTTGTATTTTGCATTAGATTATAATCTCTTCTGGGTAGGGTCAATCTTTTGCCTCTTTTTGTACTTTAGACATTTAGCACAGGGTCTGACATATTTACTTATTAAACTTTATTGTCATTTATTAATACATTTTATTTTTATTCATTAAGTAAGTAATTAATAAATGTTGATTGATTGATGACAATCCTCAAGATGTCCCAATAGTTTTAGGGCATTTCAAATATCAATAGCTTTAACAGCTTAAAACTACCCTAAGACTTTGGGAATGTTTTGGGTAACTATTGAAGAACACTTGAAAACAAGAATAGAAAATGTCATCAACGGATTATATGTTAGGAAGAGGAGGTAGACTAATGTGATGAGAGTGAAGGATGATAACTAGGAGGCCAAAATGTTCCATTATGACCTTGAGAAAAAGCAAAGCAAGGACGTTCCCTACCACTTCAGGTGAATGTTGATGAGATTCTCAAAGGGGAGGCATAGAAGAGTTGAAATAATTATGCTTGGAGTACCTCCCTTAGAGAATTTTTGTAAGGAAAATACTTTATTCAGTGTCATATAGTGTGATTCAAGGCCATATCATCTAGAAGCATAATATTCTGGCACTTTACAACTGAATAAGTTGAGACCCAGAAAATTGAAGTCACATTTTAAGGAGTAGTTGTGATGGTGATGTGATGATGAAGATATTGATTAAATGGAGGAAAGGAAGCAGAAAAACAAGGGGGTGAAGTAGAAAGAAAAGGAGAAAGAAAATTATTATATCCACAATGATATTCTTTCAGTAAAGATATTTTTAGGGTCTTGAACCTGAATCATTTCCTTTCTCTTCAAACTAGCATATGTGAAATTTGGATTATACACAAATTATATTTCTGTGATAACATCTTCTATGTTATATATATATTATATTCATAAAGTTATGAATAGCAAAATGAGAAGAACCAAGAGAACATTATATACAGCAAAAGAAATAATATTTAAAGAATAACTTGTGTATATCCAACTCCAGAGGAAAAGAAAGACAAATAAAATTAAGCAAGACAATTTATTTTAAACATGCATCTTTTTGTCAAATAATACCTTCTGTAATGGGAGGACTAGAGGGAGGAAATGAGTTATTTGGATATTTCAATATAATAAGTAATTAATTTTTTAAAACCACTATGTGCAGTCCCTCATTGGAACCCCATTTAATAGGAATTGATAACTCTTAAGCTTCTTTCATATAACCTTTAAGCAATTAGGATCATCTTTTTTATCATCATGAGGCATCCACAAAAGTTTTTAGTAGGAGTCAGATTGATTTTTAGAAAAGTTTCATAATGTACACAGAGTTAGTAATGATTGTATGAAGATAACAAAGAAAGCATCTCAAAGTTAAAAAAATACTAATCCCTGGATGAATTATCTCAACTAAATACTACTATAAGCAGAATGTGGAGGTATATTTTCCCCCATTAGCTCAAGTTATAGTTGACACTCATCCTTGCTTTTTGGAGAATATGTATCTTAAATAATGCTGGACTTCATGGAGGAGGAAGAGTTGGACTGAGATGTCTTAGCTCTTTCTTATGTTCCATAGAGGTCTCCTGGATATAGGAAGCATATCTACCTTGAGAAAAAAACCTTCTTCCTCTTCTCTTATTTGTTTTAAAAAACATTTCATTGAACATTTAAAATTTTTAAATACTCATAGCTTTCCATAATATCCCTTCCTTTTATTTTTATTCCTGCCAGAGTGCTTTATTGAAATATGTTTAAGACTAAAAAGAAAAATAAAAGATGAAAAATTGCCAAGTAATTTGTTGATATATTGGAGTACACTCTTGGTTTTTGTCTTTAAGCCTTCAGATATTTGAATTCTCCCTAGAAAAATACCGTATGTACCAATGGAACTTCAAAAGTATGACATTATCCTAATTATACTATGAGTAAATAAATGGACTGCACCTTTCTCTTAATATATCCTTCCTCGGAAACTATCCAGGAGTGGAATAAGGGAAAGAAGGTATGATTTATTAAGTAACTACTATGTTCTAGACACTTCTGTGCTAAACACTTTGATCCTAACAACAAGCCTAGGAGGACTGTGCTATCATTATCCCTATTTAACAGTTGAGGAAACTGAGACTATATAGTGGTTACGTGATCTGACTAAGGTGACACAGCTAGGAAATATATGAGGTCAAATTTCAACTAATGTCTTCCTGATTCCCAGCTCCACCTGGTAGGATATGCCTGAACTCCCAAGTCATAATGTCATGATGTCTTCAATAATATCTTTGAACCATCTGCAGTTTCCAAAAAATATATTTGTATTATGAGATTGTTTGCATATATTTATGAAAACATTTGGAAAAGAAATAGTAATTCTTCTCAAATGCCTGGCAAATTTATGTGTTTCTTGGGTTTAGACAAAGAAAGAACATTTGAGAATTTGATTAAAAGACATATACCTCTTTCTATGAACTAGTTTCTTTTAATCCCTGTCCTTAATATTCTTTTGTAAATAATTGTTTAGTCTTTTGTGGTCTTTGATTAAGATATGTATGTCATGCATTATGTTATAATTTTTTTATACTTGAATTACACTATCTTGATGAATTATATATACATATATGAATTTTGTATTCTATAAATAATAAAAACATGAAACAGAGACCTTTCAAGAGTGTTACAATACACTGATGATATATCTGACCAAAAATGAAATGATAATTCACTAGGGTTGAGAGGTTATCTGAAACTTAGAAAGAGCATAAGGAACAACTGGAGAATTTTGATAAAATCACAGTTATTCTGGCTAAAATTCCAAACCTGGAAAATGACATTTGCAGGTTAATATTAAAACTATGTAGGGGAAATGTGCAATGAATATCATTAAAATCAAGAACTAGAAGTAATTCCAGAGTCCTTTATAAACTTCAGCAACATTAATGGTGATTTTCTTTGTTTGAAATTATTAAAAAAAACAAAAACTTGAACTTAAACTATAACATGTTTTTGTATAAATTAAATATGGTAATCTATGCTAATCTATTCTATTTTACACAGCAAATATTTATCATTTGCCTACTATGTCTAAGGAACTGTTTTGGTTACTAGGGATACAAAGACCAGATGAAAAACAATCCCAAACAAAAGGAGTAAAAACTGTCATTCGACTATAATGTACTTTTAGATCAAATTGCTCTCCATCTTTTAATTGAACTTCAAATAATTCAGATATTACATTGAAAGGTTTGACCTTAAAATGAACAGGACTAAATCACCAGGATAGAATGTGACTTCCTTAGTTTTAATAGGGACATAATTGGCTGGAAGGATGGAATGCATGTAGATATTAGAGTGGCATAATATTAAAGGCAAAAGGAAGTGATGGGTCCATTTATTTTTACAAATCTGGAAAATGAATCTCAAAGAAGTTAAATTGATTTTAAAAGTTCACACATGTAGTGACTGACAAAAATGGAATAGCTAAAAGCCTAAGTACAGGGCTTTCCTCAATATTTCTTAACTGTTTTAATACATTTCTATAATAATTAAGAATAAAAATATTATGGACCCCCAAAAGATGCTGAGATTCCAAAGAGGACAAATAGGAGCAAAAACTCCAATATTCAATCAGCAGAAAGAGAAGGAACAAGAGGTTCCTTCTACTTAAGAACTCCTCCCAAATAATTAAAGTTACCTTCAGTTTTCATTGCAAATCCGATAGTTATCTGCTACCAAAATTAAAGTTAGACCAACCTCAATTCCTTTTTGTGATAGAATTACTAAACTATTACAACAGAAGAATGTTGTATAGGGTATATCCCAAATACACAATAGCATTTGATAAAGGGCTTTTTGTTTGTTCATTTGTTTCATGGTATCCTCATGGGCAGGTTAAAAAAACAATGATGAATAGATGCGGCATGTACTTAAAACTGGCTATATAACTTAAACCAAACACTAGTAATTAAGAAAAAGCTCATTATTTGAGTTTCCTGAGATTCTCTCCTTAGGTAAGATTTTAAGAATGACTATCAGGAATTCTTAACTTTTTATGCACCATGGACACCACTGACATTTAGGTGAAACCTATGGTGCCTTGCTCTGAATAATGCATTTAAATACATTCAGTAAATTACCCAAAATTGGAAAGAAAAAAAAATTTAAATAAAGATGCATTGTTGCTATCCAATTTCATGGCTCTCTATAAATCTATTCCAGTTTAGGTCCTGGGTTAAGTACTCCTGACTTAGATGAAGGTATAAATCACATGCTTAGTGAATTCATAGATTACACAAAATTTGTTGGGATAGCTAACACAGTGGATCATGGAGGGGATCCAATAATCCAATAAAATCCAATTCAATAAAACTTAGAATTAATAATATAAACTTTAAAAAGAATAGGGAGATAGTCTTGTACAAATTTAAAAATCAACTTCATAAGTAAAATTAACTAACCTTAATAGATAATTGGAAAGTTTATGAAGTATTCTGTCCACCCCTCAGAACTCTCTGGAGAAGTCATTAAGCAAAATTATTATTGCTATTTAATAGATATTAAAATTGAGGCTTATTGTTTAATCCATAGCCACAAAAAATAGTAGCAATCTGAGCTAAGACTAGCAATCATCTTCTGGCAATAAGTCTAGAGATTTTCTTTTTTGCAAAATCACTTTGCCTCCAGAGAAAAGAAAGGAATTGCTAGACAAAAATGATTAGAAAAATAATTTCTTCATATCTTCTTTTTTTTCCTTTTAAACACTATTTTATTTAGTCATTTTCAAACATTATTCATTAGAAACAAAGATCATTTTCTTTTTCTCCCAACTCCCAACACCCATTGGTGATGTGTGATTCCTCTGGGTATCACATGTGTCCTAGATCCAAACTCATTTCCATATTATTGGTTTTTGCATTAGGGTATTCATTTAGAGTCTTTCCTCAATCATATCCCCTTCACCCCTGTAGTCAAGCTGTTGCCTTACCTCGGTGTTTTTACTCCCACCGTTTGTCCTCTGCTTATGGGTAGTGTTTTTTTCTCCTTGATCCCTGCAGGTTGTTCAGGGACATTGCATTGACACTAATGGAAAAGTCCATTATGTTCAATTGTACCATAGTCTATCAGTCTCTGTGTACAATGTTTTCCTGGTTCTGCTCCTTTCGCTCTGCATCACTTCCTGGACGTTGTTCCAGTCTCCATGGAATTCCTCCACTTTATTATTCCTTTGAGCACAAGAGTATTCCATCACCAACATATATCACAATTTGTATTCCCCAATTGAAGGGCATCCCCTCATTTTCAAGTTTTTTGCCACCACAAAAAGCGCAGCTATGAATATTCTTGTACAAGTCTTTTTCCTTATTATCTCTTTGGGGTATAAGCCCAGCAGTGCTATGGCTGGATCAAAGGGCAGACAGTCTTTTGTTGCCCTTTGGGAATAGCTCCAAAATGCCCTCCAGAATGTTTGGATCAATTCACAACTCCACCACCAATGAATTAATGTCAAAACATTGCTACATTCCCTCCAAGATTCATTACTTTCCTTTGCTGTAATGTTAGCCAATCTGCTAGGTGTGAGGTGATACCTCAGATTAGTTTAGATTTGCGTCTCTCTGATTATCAGAGATTTAGAACACTTTTTCATGTGTTTATTAATAGTTTTGATTTCTTTAGCTGAAAACTGCCTTTTCATGTCTCTTGCCCATTTATCAATTGGAAATGGCTTGATTTTTTGTACAATTGATATAGCTGTTTGGAAATTTGAGTAATTAAACCATTGTGAGAGGTTTTTATGAAAATTGTTTCCCAATGTGTTGCTTCCCTGCTCAATTTGATTACATTGGTTTTGTTTGTACAGAAAATTTTAATTTGATGTAATCAAAATTATTTATTTTACATTTTGGGATTCTTTCTAAGTCTTGCTTGGTTTTAAAATCTTTCCCTTCCCAAAGGTCTGACATGTATACTATTCTGTGTTCACCTAATTTGCTTATAGTTTCCTTCTTTATGTACAAGTCATTCATCCATTCTGAGTTTATCTTGGTGTAGGGTGTGAGGTGTTAGAGCGTGTTGGAGCACAAAGGACAACAAGGCCACCCAATGCAGCTGAGGAAGTCTCCAGGTGTAATGATTTTTCATGCCACTGGACCCAGGCTTCCAAAGCCGAGAGACTGGGACTGTCTCTGTGCATCAACGTTTCCACTTAAATCTCTTTCATGCACAAGTGTCTTTGTGCACACTCATCTATCCTACCATAGATGAAAACACACAAAAACAATCGTCATCCTCGGTTACCAAGAGACTACTACAATTTCTTCTGTTAATCTAGGCAATTTATATTTTTGTAAATATGTGTCCATATCGCCAAGATTGGCATATTTATTGCCATAAAATTGAGCAAAGAAGTTTTTATTGATTGCCTTAATTTCCTCTTCATTGAAGGTAAGGTCCCCCTTCTCATCTATGATAATGTTAATTTGCTTTTCTTCTCTCCTTTTAAATATTAGATTGACCAGTACTTTGTCTATTTTGTTTATTTTTTCAAAGTACCAGCTTCTAGTGTTATTTAGTAGTACAATAGTTCTATCACTTTAGATTTTATTAATTTCTCCCTTAATTTTTAGTATTTCTAATTTGGTTTTCTCCTGGGGGGTTTTAATTTGTTAGCTTTTAAGTTTTTTGATTTGAATGTCCAATTCATTGATATCTGCCCTCCATAATTTGTTAATATATGCACTCAAGGATATGAATTTTCCTCTGAGTACTGCTTTGGCTGCATCCCATAAGGTTTGAAAGGATATCACACCATTGTCATTTTCTTCAATGAGATTATTAATTGTTTCTATGATTTGTTCTCTAACCGATTTTGGAGCATCATATTATTTAATTTCCAATTAATTTTTGATTTTGCTCTCCATGTACCCTTACTGATCATTATTTTTATTGCCTTATGATCTGAAAACAGTACATTTATTATTTCTGCTTTTCTACATTTGTATGCCATATTTCTATGACGTAGTGTATGGTCAATCTTTGTGAATGCGTCATGTGCTGCTGAGAAGAAGGTGTATTCCTTTTTGTCCCTATTTATTTTTCTCCATATGTCTATTAACTCTAATTTTTCTAAGATTTCATTCAAATATTTTACCTCTTTCTTATTTATTTATTTTTATTTTATTTATCTAAATTTGATAGTGATTGGTTCAAGTCTCCCACTAATATAGTTTTGCTGTATATTTCCTCCTTCAATTCTCCTAGTTTCTATATTAGAAATTTGGCTGCTGTACCATTTGGTGCATACATGTTGATTAGTGATATTTCCTCATAATCTATGATGTATCTACATTCCCTATCAGTTTTAATCAGTTCTATTTTTGCTTTGACTTTGTCAGATATCATGATTGCACCTCCTGCCTTCTTTCTATCAGTTGAGGCCCAAAAGGTGTTACTCCAACCTTTGATTCTGACCTTGTGAGTATTTACCTGCCTCATGTGTGAAGACAACATATGGTAGGGTTTTGGATTCTAATCCACTCTGCCATTTGTCTACATTTTATGGGTGAGTTCATCCCATTCATGTTCAAAGTTATGATTGTCACTTGTGAATTTCCTGGCATTTTAATATCCTCCCCTAATTCTGACCTTTCTTCTTTTGCTATAACCTTTTAAACCAGTGGTTTATTTTGAATCAGTCCCCCTAGTCCCCTCCCTTTTTATGTTTCCCTTTCTGGCCCCTCCCTTTTTGTTCACTTTGCCTCTCCCCTCTCCTTCCCTCCCTTTTTGTCATCCTTTTCCCCCCAGCCCCTTTTAGTTTTCCCTTCTCCCTTACTCTGTTGGATAATATAGAATTTAAGATCCCAATGGATCTAGATGCTCTTCCCTCTAAGAGTTGATTTCACTGAGAATAAGGATTAAGCAATACCAATTAGCACTCTTTTCCTCTCCTTCTTATAAGAGAATTCTTCCCCCCTTCTTGTGTGTATCTTTGTGTGACAAAGATTATTCTATTTAATTTATTTCTATTTCTTCAAGTATATCTTAGTATCATCATTGATCCCCCCTTCCTTTTTTTTGTTTTTGTTTTTTCCTCCAAATCATGTTAATGCCCCAATCTTTCCATATGAGTGATTCTTCTGATTACTCTATTAATGTATACAATTTTTGAGAGTTACACATAACATTTCCCTCATATGTTAATATATATATAATTTGAACTAATTGTAGCCCTTATAGAAGAGAGTTTGAATAAAATTAAAAAAAAAAACATTTTTCTCCTTTTCCCTTTCTTTCATATTTACCTTTTCATGTTTCTCTTGTTCTTTGTGTTTGGATGTCAAACTTTCCACTGAGTTCTGGTCTTTTCCTTACAAATGCTTGGAAGTTGTTTTGTTGAATGCCCATACTTTCCCCTGGAAGAATATAGTCAGTTTTGATGGGTAGCTGATTCTTGGTTGAAGATCCAGTTCTCTTGCCTTTCTGAATATCATGTTCCAGGCTTTGTGTTCTTTGAGGGTGGCTCCTACTAGGTCTTGTGTAATCCTTATTGGTGCTCCTTTGAATATGAATTTTCTCTTTTTTAGCTTCTTGTAAGATTTTCTCCTTAGCTTGGAAGCTCTTGAATTTAGCGATTACATTCCTGGGGATTGTCTTTTGGGGATTTAGTATAGAGGGTGTTCTATAAACCCTTTCAGTTTCTATTTTGCCCCCTTGTTTGCAAACATCAGGGCAATACTCTTCGATTATTTCTTGTTGTATGGCATCAAAATTTTTGTTTATCTCTGGTTTTTCAGGTAGACTAATGATTCTCAAATTTTCTCTCCTTCCTCTGTTTTCCTGGTCTGTCACCTTGTCAGTGAGATATTTTATGTTTTCTTCTAATTCATTAATTTTTTGGCTTTGCTTTATTAATTCTTGCTGTTGTGCAAGATCATTGTCTTCTAGTTGCTTAATTCTGGTCTTTAAGGACTGGTTTTGCTTTTCAATTTGGTCTGCACTGTTGTTTGAGGCTTCCAGCTGTTTCTCCAATTGGGAGTTCTTGCCTATCAGACTGTTGACCTCTCTCTGAAATTTTTCCCATTTTTCTTGCCAGAAGGTTTCATCTTTTGAATAAGCTCCATTTTGAGTTCTTCCAGAGCTTGTGGACAATTTCCATTTTTTTGGGAAAGTTTTGATTTTGTTAGAATTTCTTCCTCTTTTTCCTCTGTAGCCTGGGTTTTCCCTCCATAAAAGTTTTCAATAGTCACTTTTTTTCCCTTTCTTCTTGGAGGGTTGATCTTGGGCACTATGAGCAATCCCTTTGGTGGTTTTCCCTTTCCTTTTTAGTCAGAGGTCTGAATGAGATGTGAGGGTTTTCTGTGGATTTAAGTGGCGGTGCTTTTGCCTCAGGCTGGTTCTTCCACATCAGCCTCCACAGTTTGTTAGCACACCCACGTGGTCTGTGGTCTCTTCTCTCCCGTGTGCAGGAGTCTCCTTTGAAACTGCTCTGAGGGGTAGTTCCCTGGTAGACCTTGTCAGTTCCCAAGGACCCTGGCAGGCCCCCCCTCCCTACAGCGAGGAGTGGAGGTTTTGCCTCAGGCAGTCTCTAGAGTCTTCGCAGCATTTGCAGTTTGCAAGAGCCCCCATGTTCTGTGTGCTCTCCAGTGCACACTCTAAGGGGTAATTCTCTGGCAGTCCTAGTTAGATCCCAAGGACCCTTGTGTGCCCGCCCCCCCAGTCACTACAGAGACTTTCCTCACTCACTCGCTATCTCTGGTGAGCTCGCTGGTCTCTACTCTGGTTCCATAGGTGAGGTGGGGGAGGGTAGTCCAGATCATGTTTGGGTGTGAGATTTTTCTCCTTCTTATAGTGTGGAAAGCTCAAACCCCATGTACCTTCATTTCTGTGACCTACTTTGAAGTCCCTCCATTCTTCCAAAGAAGATTTTTATGTTCTTTTGAGGTAGTCTATTTCATTGGGTGCTGGGAAGAGGAAGCAATTCACATCTAGATTGCAGCCATGTTTAACCATAAATCTCTTTATATCTTCTTAAAGTGTAAAGGAACTTAATATGAGTAGATTACCATATCACCCCCAGAGATAAGCATATATTCATCTGCATTGAGAATGCACTGATAAGAAAAAATGGAGATATTAGTTTTATTGTACTCCACCCTGGCCTGAATCCCAACTGGAATACCTTGTGTGGTGTAATAATGGAAAGATTTTATTTTGGTAGAAAGACTTTCCCAAAGTTGAGAGCTATTCAAAATCAAAAAGATTGTGAATCATGAAACCATGGGAAAATATTCTAAATTAATTAATTAAATACAATTTTCAAAAAATAAAGTAAAATCACACACACACATAAAAAAAATCAAAATGATTTTCCTTGGGAGGAGATGGCTTTCCTCTATGAACAGTTTTCAAGTTGCAACTGGATGATCCCATGTAAGTTAAGCCATGAAGCAGGTTCCTATTCAGGTAAAAGCTAGAACTCTAAGGCCTTCTGACTTAACAGATACTGTACTTTTATTATATCATAATAAAATTATAACTCAAACACAATTTGACTTTTTTCTATATTAAATTACTTATATTTGATACTGCAACATCAAATAGTAGATGGCTATGGAATGATGAAGATGACTAAATTTTCATCTGACAATTGATTAAATTATATTTGTATCATGTTCTTCATATGGCTGTTGTGAGGAAAGCCTTTGTTAAATTCACAATATATCCCAAACTAGATATGCTCATCCATTTTGTGAGGTTCCAACCTTTGGAACACACAAGAACTATAACAATAAGGGCATATAATTTTTTTAAAAACCCTCCCCTGAGACAGGTTGTTGTCCTTTCTATGAATTATGTGAGATTTTTTAAGAAAGTTGTAGAAATGTAGAACCATATAAGTAAGGTTACCTGTAGATGAGAGCTGATATAGAGCTTGGGTCAACTAGTCCAATCCCTGTGTTTTGCAGCAGAGGAAACTAAAACAAGAAAGATTTTGTGATTTACTCAGTCTGAGAATTGACCCCAGAGTCTCTAGAACAAATTGCCATGTTGCTGTTGTTTCCCCTTGTACCATGCTGTCTTCTCTTTTTATATATGATAAAACTGGAGGTTATGTGACTTACCCATCATCACAGGAAGTCACAGTGACAGTATGTGACTATCTTCAGACTTCCCAACTTCTCTGCAATGTTTGACAAACACTATTGTCCACATCTCTACCTAGATTTTTTTCTCCTCTCTGTGTTTCCATGATTACTTTCTCTACGTCAATTTATACCAGTTTCTGTCAAACTCCAATTCTGTATGTTCACTGCATATTGGAAATTTATAAGTGGATGTCCGTGTAGGCATCTTAAACTCAAATTCATAATCTTTCCTCCAAAGGGTTTCCTTTTTTTCTTAACTTCCTGGTTTCTGATGAGGAAACAACTCTTCTTATAGTCACCAAATTTGTAACCTTGGTGTCATCCTTGAGTCCTCATTCTTATTCAATCCATATATCCAATCTATTGCTAAACCTCATAATTTCTTCATCCGTAAAGTCTTTCACCTATGTTCACTTCTCCTCATTCACATAGTTGCTATCATAGTTCAAACTATTATCATATCACACTTGGACTATTTTAATAGTCTTTTAATCATAGTCTTTGTTTCAAGTCTCTCTAGAAATTCACAGCTGCCAAAGTGATTTTTCTAAAGTGTGGTTATGATTATATCACCTCCTTACACTCAAGAAATTCCACTATCTCTTAATTTTCTATTATCAATACAAACTTCTACTTTGCATATTAAACTCTTTACATTCGAATTAGTTCCTTTCTGATTTACTTACCCATTATAATTTTTCCCTTCGTGTACTACTTGCTGTTTCATCTACAAAATGCTCCAATTTCCTGTCTTAGTGTCTTTGTACTAGCTATTCTTCTTCCTGTAACATTTTTTTTCTCTTCATCTTCACCTCTTATAATCTATGGTTTCCTTCAAGACTCAGAACAGGCACCAAACAGTCCCCTAAGTTTAAGGTGCTTTTGTTTCTGAGGTTACCGTTGACACATTTTGTATTTATTTACTTTGGATATACCTTTTCATCTATTTCTTTCTCTTATTAGAATATGAGCCCCTATAGGACAGGGCCTGCTTTTGCCTTTCTTTCTGGGCAGCGCTAAATAAATTGCCTAAATCTACCCTTCTCTTAGCTGCCAAAATGAGATACCTAAACTACACATGTCATTGTGTACTCAACCCCCAATAACTTTCGGGGTTCTATATTATCTTCACTAGGAAATATAAAATCCTTTTGGGCTTTTAAAGTCCTTTAACTTGATTACTTCCTATATTTCCAGTCTTTTTATTCTTTCCTCCACATACTCTATCATAAGACTAAATTTCCTCTCTTACTCTAAGCACAAAACAGTGCATGTCCTGTCTTTTTACTTAGTGTCTCTTCTGCGTGGAATACTTTCCCTATGCACCTCCTCCTCTTCCTCCTTTCCTGATCTTGCCATCTTCCTCCAAGATTGAGTTCAAATCTAAACTTCTGCAAGACACATTTCCTAATCTCCCTCTGAGACTATATCTTACTTAAATTCTGTAAATCTTTTATATTAGTAGTTTGCATGTTGCCTGCAATATTAGAATATTATTCCATGGAGGCAGGGAAGATTTTTTCCTTTCTATGTATCTTCAGCACTTATCACAGTGCCTGGGATAAAATCTGTGTTTCATAAAGAAGTGCTTTTGATTATGATGAGAAATGTTTAATTCCTGTCTGTTGATTTATTGGTCAAAGTCTCATGTCTCCCATTCTAATATGTCATAGTTACATGAATTCTTTACTAAGCAAAATTAAATTTTCTATAAATAAGGTCTTAAAATTCACAAGAATTAAGATCAACACCTTGGACATTATGGAGAAACAGTACATGGTATTTTCTGGATGATATGCTTCTTGAGTCTTTAAGCACTGGATTCCTTACTAAGTGATAACTTAGGGGTCATTTTCAGGGGAAATCACCTTTGGATTTAACCATTAGTGATTAAGTAAATCACTATTTGATGGGAATATTTCTGTAAAATTGGGCACATTAAGGTTGTATTTTTAGGACATTGTTGTGAATTTCCAGGAAAAAAGGCTGCCACCTACCAATAAACCACTTAGTGCATCTGTCTTTAGCATCTCCAAAGCTATTCCTTAATTTAAAAGGTGACATTTCATTCCTTGGCTACATTGTCCCTAAAAACCTAACGAATAAATTTTGTTCAGTTTACATACATTGTTTTATGCCTTTTTAAAATATATTTTCTGCATGCAATCCTATTAGACACCCAGTTGTGTAATGATAATTTGAATTGTAACTATAAATTTAATAGTAAATAAAAATCCTAATTGTTGATTGAATACATGAGAATCAGTAATCATTAGCTATCTTATGAGCAATATGACAAGGAAAATGTCTTTAAGTGCCTTGCAAAATACTTCTGCAAAGGCAAGTTGTGTACATGCCTCCAGCATCTTGGAATATGTCCAGATTTATGACATCTAAGTTGGCTTTAAAACTACAAAGTGACCTTGACTTTTACCATAGATGTTATAGAGATGATATAATTGGCCTCAAGTTGAGAAAATTTTACTTTCTTGAAATAGGAAAACTTCTAGAGGACAAAGCTCTGGTTGTCACCCCTGCCACTCCCAACACTACCACCCACCCACCTCCGGCTTCTGAGAAGAAACATTGAGCTGACCCCTCCTTTCTGAGAGTAATTTGTGTAATATGACTCTTTTACTCACTTTATAAAAGCTGTGGTGGTTCATAGCTCAGTTTCTTAGTACATTGTATGTGTATCTTTGATCTTGATGTATTATGATTTACAATTCCTACAATAAATGTCAGTTTGAGCTCAGAGATTATTTCTCAATATTTTTTTTTTCTTTTACAGTTTAGCAATGAAAAGGACTGAGACTTTCAGACTCTGGTTTCCCAGAGACCCAACCAGGTGAACTATCCAAGAGCTCCAATGTGGGTACTTCCTCCCAGGGAATCCATGAAGCCTGGACTCCCACCTCATCAACAATCTCACCACTTATGAATTCAAGTTAAAAACAAAATAAAACAACAGCAACAACAAAAAGCCATCTCTTTTCTGGTGTGAAGATTGGATTTAGCTATTTCTTGATTGTAACAATGAAGGTACTTAGTTAGCTCTTCCTTTATAGTGAAGCTAGAATTATAAGCTAAAATCTATTTTTAGATTTTAACTACAAAAAGGTGTTAAGTAACTACAAAAGGTGAATTAACCACAAAAAGGTGTTAAGTAAGTACAAAAGGTGAACTTAACAAAAGAAGTGTTAAGTGACCCAAAAAGATATAATCTAACCAGAGAAGGTGAGAACTAAAAAGTGGGCAGTCCTGGAGGAAAGTGTATGCTGTATTAGGTAGATGTGAAATTTAGGGGAGGTACACAAGAGAAAAAGATCTTTAAAAAGACCAAAAGGCAGAAGGAGAAGATTCTGATCATTCATTTGAATTCAAACATTTGAACAGTCGACTCAGAGGAACAACTGGAAGACAGACCCTTGAGGAGGAACTGGAATGCAGACACCCAAACTTCTTTTAGACTGTCACCATTGGTAAGTGAAAATCTGACTTAGTGACCCTGCCTTTCTGGAGGTGTGAAGCCTCCAGGAAAGGTCGATCATCTTGAGACTCTCTTCCCCTGGCTGGGACATAGAGATTCTAACTGGTATCAGAAGAAGCCAGAGTTCATTAATTCTCTCTGTCTGTCTGTCTGTCTGTCTCTCTCTCTCTCTCTCTCTCTCTCTCTCTCTCTCTCTCTCTCTCTCTCTCTCTCTCTCTTTCTCTCTCTCTCTCTCTCTCCTTAATATCTTCCTTCTATTGTAAATACTGTAAATAAACTACCATAAATTCCACTTACTTTTGTAATTCATTTTGGGATTTAGAAAATAAATCCCTGGCAACCACCTAATTAATAATATATATTATCAGTCCAACCACAATAAAATTTAACAAAATACTGGAGACTCTTCTTTTTCTTTTCTTCTGGGACCTTTTCCCATTATGCATTATTTGTATTTCCTCAGTGCTGCATTTGTGTTTTATAATTTATATTTACTGAATTGGAATTTACTTTATGAAGATATGTCTTAGACTTGTCACAATTGGTAACTCTTATTAGGAGAAATCCAACAGCATAGTTAGTCATTGGAGGTAGAAGCTTCTAAAATAAGAAACACATGAATAGTCATTTTAGAGGAAGTCAGATAATGTTGGAGGAATACCCTCATGATCAGCTAGAAAAGGTTCCCAAGCAGAATGACAATGTCTGAGAGCAAAAATTGTAAAAATTGCTCCCCCTTTCTGTCCTCAAGTAAAAGGTTTAAAACTATTTGGCTACAAATATTCTCTAGCAGGGACATGAACAATAGGGAGGAATAACTTCACTTGTGTTGCTTTGTCTATGTATATGAATTTATGTCTCTTGTCTGTTTATTGTCAACTATATATAAACTCTATTATTAATGGGAATTTTAAAAGAAGTTTTTGAAAACATGTACCATGTTTTTAACAGTAAACTAGCTAGTTAGTTATAGAATTAGATAAAGCCAAAAAATAGAACCTATAGGTACTACACTTAAGAGTATTATACCCAACCAAAAGTACTTTGTTTTTTCTTTAAGAATTAACTTCTCTTGGGGGTAGCTGCATAGCTCAGTGGAATGAGAGTCAGGCCTAGAGATGGGAGATCCTGGGTTCAAAGCTGGCCTCAGACACTTTCCAGCTGTGTGACCCTGGGCAAGTCACTTAACCTCCATTGCCTAGCCCTTACCATTGATTCCAAGATGGAAGGTATGGGTTTAAAAAAAAAAAGAATTAATCTCTCTTAAGGAAGAAATGAGTTAGGGTTTTAGAATTTAGAATTTAAATTCAGCAATTCAGGCAATATATTGAACAAATAAAAATATATTGTGTGTAAACTTATTGTTCCACAGCCTTAAGTATCTCTATTATATTCTCCATAAGTTTATATACAGCATATTTATAATAGTTTTAAATAAGGCATGGTGAAGTTGAATTTATCTTTTAAATTTTTAATTTTGAAAACATCTTCATAAAAGACAAATCTATGTTTCTCTCTGTGTTCCTAATACTATAAAGTTTGGAAATTAAAGGTGAAAAATAGATATACAACTAATTAGAGAATTTTTTAATAAAAAGGAATAATTTCTCTGCTTTAAAATCTAAATTATGATTCCATATTCGATGACTTTTGGGAGCATTGATGACCTTATAAAGTTTCAACACTTTTATTTATCACTGGACATTTATAAATTGTGATTATTCATAAATAATGGGTATATATACTGAAGATTAATAATTCTAAGTTGGGAGATTTAAACTACTTTTGAGAGTTATAAATATTAATTATAAGATTCAGTAAGTATCAGGCTTATAGGGTGTTTTCTGGTGTAATTTAGAAGTAAATTTTTCTGTTAATTATCTTTTGTCTGAGGAACTTCTAATTTATATTTTATACTGCACCATTATATGTTCACCTAAATTATTGCAAAATTATCTGCCTATAAATCTGAGCATAGCTCCATCATGCTACTACTCTTTTTTAAATTTAAACATACTTTATGCTTATAAATGAATAAAACTTTGAGGGAAGTATGTGTCGATCCTTTTCCTTAAAAAGGATTGAATCAAAATGTTACGATGGAGGCATAGTTTTTCATGTAATATAAATTGGCAAATCTAGTAGATAAGAGCTCATATCTATGTTTGTAGGTTTAATTAAACAAATTAAGAAAAATTGATAAATAACAGAAAAATAATTAAAATGAAAAGTCTGTAAAATCTATCATGTTAATAATTGTTAGGATTAATATTCTATGGAGACCACATATTAATTTGTAATTATTTATTAGATAATTTGTAATTATTATAATTATTCATAAGTCAGTTGGAGAGAAAAAAATCACATAATCTTATGGTCTATCACCCAGCTAATCTGGGTGGCTACTCATCTTGTGTTACAGTTTGCTAGCAAAGAATATTACTAGTATTACTCCACCAGGAAAGTAAAAAAAAAAGACCCTGCTTCTTCCTCAACCCCTAATTTATAATCCTGTTGACATCACTATAGCATTTAAAGAGTTTTAAACTGTTGACTATATCATGAATTATTTCCATCAGGGTAAAAATAAAATGAAATTTGACCTGTTCTTTACTTTGAACACAGGTTTTTATTATTTTTATTTTTGAAATTTTGTTTTATTTTATTTTTCCAATTACATGTAATAACAAATTTGCCCATAAGTTTTCCTATGTTATATGATTGAACTTGCCTCCCTTTCTCCCTTCTCTTTCCCCTCCTAGTGCTAGCTGTTGTTCATTTTTTTTCATTTCTAACGTTTATTATTTGACAAAATAGAAACATGTGACTAAATGTTCTACCTGCTCAAAAAACCCTGCTTCACCAGAAATGCCAACAGGAAGGAAAGAGAACTCCACCCAATTTATCTCCTGTCTATGTCAGCACATAACAACAGGAAGTGAGTGGGCTCCTGAGAATCGTAGTTTTGCTGGGAATCATAGTTTTTAGGGTAACAGATACCAAATTCACAGTAGCATATATCAATAATATTGTTAAAAGTAAAATCAGTAACTTAAAATTGTATTTAAGTAGGAGGACAACATCTTTCTTTGGATTTTTAATGTCACCTGATCATTAGTTCCTATCTTCTCACCATCAACTTTGCCATTATAGAGGATTTGAAAAAGAATATTCTTACATAATAAAATACACTGAATTAAAAATATGCTTGATGTATGCTTTTAATTTAGCAACATATGCTGGAGATATAATTAGCCTTTAAGCTATGAATAACTGCCTCCAATCTGACCTCTGACTCAAATTGTCTGTGATACCCTGGAAAAGTCATTTAAACTCTCAATGTTCTAAGCAAGACTCTAGCATCACAGAGATGGTGCCAATGTACATTGCTAGAAATTTTCCTCACCTGAAAGTTGTCTATACCAATGAAAGTACAAGTAAAATTGATATCTTAATCCCTTCTGTTTTCTCCATTCTTTATTACCATGGTAAATAAATCTGAGATAATTTTTCAAAATAATTCCTTTCACTATTCCTTCTATACCAGTGTTTTGTTTTTTAATCAGTCCCCCTAATTCCCACCCTCATTTTACTTCCTTTTCTACCCCATTCCATCTCCCCCCCTTATATTTCTTTACAGTCTTTTTAAACTACTCCCCAACCCTCCCTTGTATTGCTTCCCTCCCATCAGTCCATTTGTTACCCTGGTACTTCCCTATAGGGCTCAAATCAATTCTCTGCCACAATGTATTTGATTGTTCTTCCCTCGTTGAGTCAATTTCAATGCAAGTAAGAGTTGAATATTTCCTATCTCCAACCTCTTTACCCTTCCAGTGTATTGATGTTCTCTCCCCTCTCCATGCACTTCTTTGTGACGTATATATTTACTCCATTTTGTTTCTTTTCCCATTTCTCTTAAGATTAACCTCTTTTTAAACTCTAGTTATATATATATATTCATGCATACATATATCTATATACATATTTATGTCTTAGCATGTCATCCTATACAGTTTGTCACTGTTCCTTCTAAGTATAATTCTTCTAGCTATCCAGGTGATAATAATACTTTTTTAAGAGTTACCAATATCCTCTTTTCTTGTAAGGATACATATCATTTTAACTTATAGGATCCCTTAAGGAAAGTTTGGTTTTTGTTTTATTTTGTGTTTGTTTTTTTTCCCCCTTTCTTAATTACCTTTTGATGATTCTCTTGAGTTCTGTGTTTAGGCATCAAATTTTGTGTTCAGTTCTGGTCTTTTCTTTATAAATGCTTGGAATTCTTCTATTTTATTACATGACAATACTTTCCCCTATAAGAATATAGTCAGTTTTCCTGGGAAGTTGATTCTTGGTTGTAGACCTAGTTCCCTTGCTTTCCAGAATATCATATTCCATGCCTCTCAGTCCTTCTGTGTAGATGCAGTCAGCAGATCCTGTGTTATCCTCACTGTGGTTCCATGGTGTCTGTCTGAATGAGTTCTTCTTAGCAGCTTGTAATATTTTTCCTTGGTCTGGTAGTTCTTGAATTTGGCTATAACATTCCTGGGTGTTGTCAGTTGGGGATTGCGTATAGGAGGTGATCTGTGGATTCTTTCAATCTCCACTTTTCCCTCTTGTTCTAGAATGTCAGGGTAGTTTTCTTAGATAATTTCCTGTACTATGATATTCAGGCTTTTTCTTTTGTCATGGTCTTCTGGTAGACCAATGATTATTAAGTTGTCTCTCCTAGAATGATTTTCTAAATTTTCTGTTTTGTGAATGAGATACTTCATATTTTCCTCAATTTTTTTCATTCTTTTGATTTTGTTTCATAGTATCCTGCTGCCTTGTGAAGTCACTTGCTTCTAATTGTTGTATTCTCATTTTTAAAGACTGAATTTCATCCCTGGCTTTTTGGTCATCTTTTTCCTTCTCGTCTGATTTTTTTTGGCGGTCATCTTTCATCTTCTTTGCCTCATCTTTCATCTCTTTTGCCTCAATTCCAAGCTGATTAATTTTGGCTTTCAAGACACTATTTGATCATTTTAGTTAAAGTGCCTCAGTTTCCAGATGACTTATCTTGCATTTTAAGTTCATTGCCTAGTTGTATTCAGCCTCTCTTAATTGTGTTTTGAATTGTTTTTTGAGTTCTTCCAAAGCCTATGTCCATTTTGCTGGGGTTTCTGTGTTTTTGTTTGGTCTTCCCTCATCTTCCTCTGCTACATTTGCTCTTTGTTCATTGCCTGGATAAAAGCTGTTGATTATAATTTCTTTTTTTTTTCTTTTTCTGTTGTTTGCTCATATTTGCCCCTTCTTTTATCCTTGTAATAGCCTGCACTCTTGCTCCTCTCATTGTGTGCTGGATCTATGGGTTTGGACTTTTCTGTCAGCTTTCACCCTTGGAGTTTAGCAAGGCACTCAGAGCAGTCTGTGGGGGAGGGGTATTGGAGCTTGAGCTCCCTTGCCTTCTTAAGGCTTGATGAGATTAACTCCACCTGAGTTGAACTTGCAGAGCTGGATGAGGCCTGAGGCCAAAACCTCAGGAAGGGGGTGGCAGTATGGAGTGCCTCTGCTGCTATGACTAGGCTGCATCCTCTGTGCTTCTCCTAGAGTTGCCTCCCAGCAGCCTGTGTTTGGAGCCCTGAGCCTGGAATAGCTTTGCCCACAAGGTACTCCCTCTAGACTAGCACCCTTGCCTGCCCAGAGATTCCAGCCAGCCACTGCTGGAGGCTCAGTGCTGTAGTTGGTGGAAGGGGTTCTAGAACGTTCATTCTTCCTTCCCCTTAAACCTGAGTGTTCTTGAATTCAGGATTTTGGGGGGCATACCTTTTAAGTTGAGTCCAGCAGGAGGGTTCCTTAGCTTTGTCCTGTTGTTAGATTTGGTTTTCAGTCCCCTAGGAACATTTTGTTTTTAATTTGTGACGAAGGGTTTTCAGAGGTCTGAACTTTTGCTGCCTCTATGCCGCCATCTTGACTCTGCTTCCCCTGAGATATTAATTTATTATCAAGCTAAATATATTTTCATATTATTTATTTTTTGTAAGTGAGTAATCATATAAAATTCAAACCCTAAAGCATAAACCCAAATAAACAATTGAAAAATCATGTTTTCATCTTCATTCCAACTTGTAAATCTTGAAATTTCTCAGACTTGTGAATGTTAAAAAATTTCCACATTGAGGAATCCTCCATTGGAACAAATTCCCTACTGGGAAACATTCCCCATTTTGATGTGAGAACTCTCCAGGATTAGAAATGGGAGGACCTCTACTCCACCTGTACTTAAGACTGCTTTAGGGGAGAAAAATCCTTGCTATGGGAGGACCTCTACTCCACCCATACTTAAGACTGCTTTAGGGGAGAAAAATCCTTGCTAAACAATGAAAGTACTTGGACCCATGCCTATAATAAGGCAAGGAGTCCTTTGAGCCATGCCTGTTTTTTAGAATTGATACAATGAGATGCTAGGTACCTAAAAGGGTTGGGCAAGTTTTCTCTTAATGAGATTAGTTGACTCAGCTGTGTTTTCACTGGTTCAGACTTACTGAGGAGATTAGTCGACACAGCAGCATTTTTTCTGGTTCAGACTTACTGAGGAGATTAGTCGACTTAGCAGGAATTCAGATGGGCAGTCCTTTGGAAAATGTCTACAGTGCTTGGTAGATATAAGGACATAGGGGAGGTGACATAGGAGAAAAAACCCTATATAAGAAAAAGCAGAATCTCTTGAGTAAAAGAAGTCCTTTTGGAGGATCTCTGATGAGGATCTCTTGGGAAGAATCTCTTGAGAGAGGCTCTGGAGAAGGGAAGCTCTTGGAGGACAATCTCTAAGGAGGTCTCGCTGGAGCTCCTCTGAAGGGACTCTGTCCCTCTGGAGGCTCTGGAGAGAGGCCCTTTGGAACAGTCTCTGGCTGGAAGGCTCTTTAAGGAGGACTCTGGCTGGAACTCTCTCTGATGAAGTCAGCTGAGATGGAGCTGGCCTGGTGTCACTAGAATCCTTGCTTAGACAGACCTTGTGGTGAGTGTTAAAAGACTGACTAACTGATCTCTCTCTCTTAAGACTCAGGTCTAGGCCATGTTGGCTTAAGGCCCTTCATACTTATTTCCTTTTTCTCTCTTTCTCTCTTTTCTTTAATTCCACATTTGTATTAATTAAAATCTCTATAAAACCCAGTTGATTTGGGTATTTGAATAAATGGGAATATTTCCCTGGAAACCACCTTATATTTGATTTAAAAAACCAAGACACTGTAGTGAAACATATTTTCTGCGGTCAAATTTACTCACCCTCTCTTATATCAATCACAATTTATATCTTCCACCATTTTAACTCACTACAGTTTACAACATCACTCTTTTAACTTTTACAGTTTAACGCCTTCAACTATTTTAAATCTAACAGTGTAAAAGAGCTTGGTTTAGTCATGGAACTTTTAAACAATGAAATTAGATTTCTGAGAACTTAAAAGTTTGTCGATAATATAAGAATGATTTCTAATAATTGATCTTAATGCAAAGATAAATTATAACTTAAAAAGGAAATCAAGAGAAAGATGTTAAATGAAATCTCTGTGCATGTGAATCTTGGCATTTTTAAAAACGGAATCTACCTGAGAGTAAAATTAATTGTATTCAGCTCTAAGCTGTGGTGAGATTTGCTGTTTAAGATAAAATTTTTGGAACTGCAATTGTTTTTATTTTAAGTTTTGGACTCAGGCATATTTGTCTGATACATGATGTATCATTAAGTCAATAAACTACCTTCGAAGAGAAAAATGACAAGTTACTCAGAAGAAGTGTGATTCTAGAAGGTAGAGGTCTTAGATGGGAAAAACAAGGACAATCTGAATATAGCTGAAGGTAGGAACCTTTTGACTCAGTTTTCCCACTTTACTATTTAATTGTGAATAAGACTGTTTTCTACCTGATTTTGGCTATGAGGTTGAATTGTCACTACATAATTGCCAACTACGGCTCTTACCTGAAGTAAAAAAGATATATACATATATATATATGTGTGTATATATATATATTTATAATAACTTTTTGCCCTTGAGTCTTATACCTAAAAAGACCATTTTTATGCTTTCCCTGCTATTTCTTTTCATGGAAAATTTCTATAATCATAGCAAATGCTTAACATAAGATAAGATGTAAGTGTAGTCTTGGCATATCCTAAACAACCAAGGGAATTGAAACTTGAATTTGTATCTGCCTGTTAATGCTTATATAGTCATAAATAAGCCGGGAAATTTCTTATTCTTTCAGAATGTAAATCAGTTTTTATTTTTATTGCATATGGTAAACAATTGAATGTGTTTTATTACAGGTGCCCTTATTTGATATATACTATTCTTTGTGTACAATTGGAAATTAGTTATTTAAGTATACCTGCACACCCCACTCCAAATATTTGTTTCAGCAGGAATTAAGTCTGCCTCTTGAAGGTAAATTCACATAAAAGTGGAGAAACTCTGTCTTCAAAGGTGTTGTTATTTATTTTTTTTAACATAGGATTTGATCCTTAAAAGCATTTTGGTTCTTCTAAATCAAACAGTACTAATTAATTAGAGTGGAAAATGTTGAAAAAACCCCACATTAGATTATCCTTTATGTCTAATGTAAATGATTTTAGCAGGGCATGTAAAAATCTACAATTTTTAAAATTCAAGTGCACTATGAGTTCCTAAGTAGTTCTGTTGTTGATAAGATTATGACCACAAGATTTTAGGTAATTTTTGCTATTTCATCTAGTTATTAGAGAAATGATATTTGAAATGCTATACTAATTTTATATTGGGATCTGCTTTGTAAAATATTTTATCAGGAACCTTCTTTAACTCAAGCTTTTCCAGATTCAAAGTCAGCTTTCTATTCATTGTGTCATGGTGATTCTAAATATTATAGACCTATAGTTGAAAGGGTTCATATGAACAGAATTGCTAATTGTTTAGTGTCAATATAGTAGAAATTCTTTATTGGAATACTACACTCGGTCTTATTCTTTAAAAAAAATTTATTAATGATTTAAGAAGAAGGAAATATGAAATTTGCAGATGACACAGACCTGGAAGGGATAATTCCCACCTTGGATATTAGAAATAAAAATAATTTTGACAACTTCGATAATTTGGCTGAATCAAATGAGATGAAATATATTAATAACTATAGAATATTACCCTGAGTTATAAAAAATCACACTTAAAAATGTAATGTGGGTGTGGCATGAATACACAAGAACTCTTTTGATATGCACTTGGGATTTTTAGTAGATGGCAAACTTAATATGAATATATAGTATAATGTAGCATTGAGTTTCACTAGAAGATGTTTAAATTCCAGAAACTAGGAAGGATTATGCAATTGTATTTAATAATTTTCAGAACTTATTTGGAATAGTGTGTTCAATTTTTGTCATGATGATTTAAAAGGTTAATTGATTATCTGGAAAATCCATACTACCTATAAATACACCCATGCCTGTCCTACCCTAGAAAAAAAATGCATTTAATTCTTCCAGGCAATTGTCATTCTTTATCATTATCTCTTCTGCACTTTCTGACTAAACTCTTTATATAATTTGAATATATCCTCCATAGCTCAATCCAAATAATTTAATTAATTTGATAATTAATGGGGATAGATAGAGAGAGATAAATAGATAGATAGATAGATAGATAGATAGATAGATAGATAGATAGATAGATAGATATACAGACAGACAGGTAGGCAGACAAATAGGCAGTCAGACACACAGATAGACAGGCAGACAGAAAGTTAGGTAGGTAGGTAGGTAGGTATGTAGATTGACAGAACATTTAAACACTAGCAATACAACTATAAGCAAACAAAATAGTCTCTGTAATCGATGAGTTTATATTCTAGTGGGGAAGTTAATTTATAAAAGGGAACTGGAATTGTTTTATAGGAGGAGTTGAAAAATAAATCTCTAGGGGCAGACATCCTGGCAAGTCAAGAGAGAATTATAGAAAGTTTATTTGATGGATAAATGGGGTGAAATGTTTGGATCCCTCCTTGAAGAAGCATCCCAGTTACGGAGTTCCATCAGGAGAATGAAGCCTAAAGTCAAGGATTTCATAATGGCAGGTGAGTCTTATTGATTTTTAAGTGTTTTGTTAACAAAAGTATTATTTTGTTAAGTAATCTGTTAAAATATATATTTGTTATATCTAAAGACCTCTTTCCTCCCTCTCACTGCATTTCTTACTTACCTTCCATGACCTATCACTATAGTCAGTATGCCATGTAAGGAATGGATGTTTAATTATTTTTTTGATATTCTATTTTTGACAGTCACACTAGACTTTAGTACTGATTACTTCAATTTATAAATCTATAAATCATTGGCTTAATATTGTTTTCTTTTGATTTTGGGGGTCCAAAAAGTTCTTTATTTGAATATCCCACATTAGTCAGACAACTACGCATTTAATGATATTCTCTAGAATTTTGTTAGCAATAGAAAATCACATGAGCTATATATAGTTTTTGAAACTCTAAATAACACTTTCCCTTGTCTAATTTTGTACCACTTTCCACATAATTCAATATGTTTTAAAGAATGTTTCAGTAATGTAATTTGTTCATCCAGTGTTCTAGGATGTAGTCTGCTAAGCCCTTATGACTTGAATTAATTGAGTGCAGCTAGGTGATCTTTTATTTCCTTATTTATCTTTAAATTTAAATCTGTTAACAGTGTTTCTTTTTTTTCCCTTCCTAAAGAACTCTTTGTAAGAAAAAACTGAAAAAATAGCAATAATAAAATCATTTTAGTCTTTTCATTCTCATATATAATCATCATCATCACCATCATTCTATCCACCTTGCTTTTCTCTCACTTACTTTGTGGTATCCCTCTAATCTTTGTATCTCCATTTTATTGGACCTAGAAGGCATTTAGTAAATATTTATTGATTAAATAAAGCACTCAATTCAAGCTTCTTTAATCTACTTCTTGTTTCAACTTGTATAAAAAATATTCTTGCTTCTCTTAGAATTGAAGACCAACCTCAAATCTTTGTTTATATTGTTGTTTTCTCATGTTCCTAAGAACGGTACTACTTCCTTATATTCTTGATTTATTTCCATTACCTTTCATCTTTCATTTATTATGTCCTCCTTTTTAAAACATCTGAATTAGTCAATTTTCTCATGTTGCCACATCTTTCACTTTAGGAAGCAGCCCTTTTTCTGTTTACTCAAATAATGTCTGCTTATATCTTCAAAATTTCAGTCTTACTGTTTTTCATATTACACTTATTTACTCTGAGAACACAAGACCATTCCATACTACTTCCTTTCCCTTCCCAGAAAGCCTTTGATAACTACTTTCTCAAAATCTGAAGTGCATACAACATTTATGAATTTTACTAACACAACACTTGTATTTTTCTTGATCATAATCAGATCCCAAAATAACATCACCCCAATCTCTGCTACCATTTTTCCTCCACTGCCTTCCCCCATCTCTTAAACAATGAAAATATAATGAAAATAAGACATCCATTTATCAGTTCTTTCATTTTTGGTACAGAAGGGAATATAACAGATTCACGCATAGTTTAACTACCTTTCACTGCAAATCTGTTCTTCCATACTAGGCTTGTATTTTCCCAAACTCTTGATTGAATTCCTTTTGCTTTTGAGGTGTCCAGTAGTATATTCTGATTATGACATTACTTCACACTGATGTAAATATTTCCCTCCATTTCCAGGCTCCTATATTTATTCATATGAATATATCTCATTATATACAAAGATAATTCATGAGCATTGCTTTAAAAACAATTCTATTCCTTTTGAATAAATAGCACTTCTATATTAATAATTTAATCATGTCTCACCCTAAAGTTTTAGAGATACCTGTAAAGTTAAACTTATCCCCTTGTATTTACATCTTTAGTTCTTTCATTTATGATCATACTTCAATTATTTATTTATAGGCACATGAGGCCATGAACTCAATTTCTGGCCCTTTTATTAAATATTTTCTTCTTTTATTTATCAGGGCTATATTCAGTTTTCTATGTTGTCCCATATTGTATATCATCATTCGTCTTTTAAGTTTAAAATAAACATAATCAAATGGATAAAAATTCTCATGTACTTTTTCATCAGACCTTGCTATGTTGATGAGAGTCTGTCATTCATATATTTTAAACTATATTCCAGTACACCAAATTTAATTCATAGTCTTCATTTTCTTAACCAGGTGTTCATATCCCTAATATTTAGTTATTTATCTTTATATTCTGGGTTACCTTCTTTCAGTTAATATTCATGAAAAAAACAACCTCTTTTTTTGCAAGGTCTTTGTGTGGAGAGGTAGGGTGTAAATTATATACTTGAGCAATAATTTCAAAGTGGAATCATTTGATAACATGAATCATCAGAATCAGCAGTTGATATTAGTTCAACAAATTTCAAAAAGTTCTCCATCATGCCATGGATATAAACACTAGGAAGATAGTGAATATTTCTATGTTATATGTCACATTGAAAAATAGCTACTTCAAAACCCCTCAGCAATGAGTCATCAAGAACCATCGCTCATCTTTCCTTCCTTTGAAAATTACTGGATGTCCTCTCACAGTGACTTTTTTCCATACTACCCTTAGTTGAGGACATGGTGCTGAGTCCTTTGGAAATGGGTCCTCTAACTCTTATATTAGAAAACCCTAATATTTAATATTTAGGCCCAACACTTCAGGTATCATACTTTTTCCCATTCCAAGATGTTTTATATACTCAACATATTCAAATATACTGAAATTGATAGGGATCCTTCATTGCTTTTTCACATCATTACCCTTCATTATTTCCTTCTTATAATATTTATTCCATACTTTTAAGAAATAGTAATCCCCCCCCACACGTTTTAAGGAAAAGATGCATCCTCTCAGCCTTTTCACTTTCTCCTCTAGAATGGATACCAACCTAAATTGTCCATATAATCTTTGATACTTGGCATTAGGAAAAACACAAACAGCATAGCCTTTGCAGATAACTGCAGAATTTCTTCACTCTTTGTTGTTGTTTTTGTTGTTGTTGTTGTTGTTGTTGTTGTTACTGTTTTCAATTCAGATTCCCAGCATACTAACTGAAATCAGATGGTCAGTCTTTAATCTACTTCATCATTGAGATCAATATTTTAGACACGTTTTGTCTCTCTTGTCTTCCATGAGGCTAACTGCAGTGGAAAATTTCCCCAGCCATATTTGATGAGGTAAAGGTTTCATTCTTGCAGCTCCTAAGGAAGGTTTAATAATTTAGTATGAATTCACATCATTTTATTGTAGGGTGACAATCCATTGAACTACTTCTAAATAGTAGTTTCCACATTCCTGTAACAAATCAAATTCAATTCACGACCCAAATCTATTTGTTTTAATTAGATCTTCCAATTTATTTCTTTTTGTTAATCTCCATCTTCAAATATTTCCCTGATCAATGATTATTTCTGATTTTTTAAATTGTATTTAGAGAATGAATCAACAGAGGAATCCTATTTTTAGTAAAGGCTTAAATCAAAACAAAAAAAAATAAGAAAGGAGACTGGCTACAGTAGGAAAGAATGAGAATACCAGCCCAATGATCTTAAAAGTTAAAAAACATGAACAACAAGTCCAGGCATTCTGACTAGCTATATAATCATAGGAAGTTATTTCATGTATTTCAGCCTCTATTTTCTCATTTTGCTAAATTGAGATAACATATCTGAGACATTAAATTTTTTGTCCTTGGCTTTAATTTTTAAAATTTATTCTTTCTGCTACTTATAGCAATATTTTGACAAAAGTTTGTTATAAATAAAAATTTATCTGCAGACATTACTAGATTTAAAAGCATTTACTAGTAAAGAGAGATGATTATAGTAAGAAAAGAGGTTTATAGCCTTTCTAACTTTTGGCCTCCAAACCACAGCCTTTTCAGAGACCAAAAAATAAGATAAGAGATAGAGCAAGGTGCCAGGGAGTGAGATAGTTTCAGAGTAAAAGTATAAAATGCTTCCAGAATAATTTTATTAATAACAAATTTTTTAAATTTTAGAATTCAGATTTTCTCCCTCTCTTACCTCCCCACATGATGCTAAATAGTTTAATATATTATACCTATAGTTTAATGAAAAACATATTTCATATTTCAATATTGTTCATGCTTGGATAGAAGGCACATCACATATACATTAGACATTTCATGAAGGAAATGAAGTGGAAAATATTATGCTTTAATCTGTACTCAGACTAGAACAGTTCCTTTGACTGTGGATAGCTTTTTCATCTTGAATCCCTTGGAAAATATTTTTGCTGATGATTGTTTAGTCCTACACAAATCATTGTGCATAACATTTCTGTTACTGTATACATAGTTCTCCTGCCCTCTCTCTGCTCACTTCCCTTTGTATCAGTTCTATTTAAGTCTTTCCAGTTTTTTGTGTTTTTTTTTCTCCTGAACTCATCCTGTTTGCCACTTGTTATGGCACAATAGTGTTCATTACCACCATATATCACAACTTGTTTATCCTTTCCTTAAGTAATAGACAACCCTACAATTTTCAATCAATTGCCATTAAAAAAGAGGTACTAAAATATTTTGATATGTAGGTCCATTTCTGTCATCTCTGATCTCTTTGGGATACAGATACCAGCAATTCCATTGCTGCTGGGTCATTATGTGGGTAATTTTGTATCCTGTGACTTTGCTGAAGTTATTAATTTTTTCTATTCACTTTTTGGTAGATACTCTGGGGTTCTTTATGGATGCCATCATATCATCTGCAAAGAGTGATAACTTTGTTTCTTGCCTATTCTAATTTCTTCAGTTTTTTTCCTACTTTTATTGCTATAGCTAGCATGTCTAGTATAATTTTAAATGAAAGAAGAGATAATAAGGATACTTGCTTTATATCTGATATTACTAGGAATGGTTTTAGTTTTTACTCATCATGTTGATAATTTTAGATAAATGTCATTTTTCACTTTAAGCAAAGCTTTTATTCCAATATTTTCTAATGTTTTTATAAAGAATGATTGTTGTATTTTGTCAAATACTTTTTTTTGCATCTGTTGAAATAATTGTGGTTTTTGTTGGTTTTGTTATTGATATTGTCAGTTATAGAGCTGATTTTCCTATTAGTGAAGCATTCCTGTCTTCTTTTATAAAATCTATATGATCACAGTGTATGATTCTCATATGATATCCTGCTGTGATCTTGCTATTATTTGACTTAAACTTTTTGCATTAGTATTCATTACGGAGATTAGTTTATAGTTTTCTTTCTGTTTTAGCTTTACCTGTGTAGGTTTCAATGAGATATTTGTGGGACAAAATGAGTTCTTAAGGATTCCTTCTTTCCCTATTTTTCAAGTAGTTTATGTAATGTTGGAATTAGTTGGTCTTTGAATGTTTGGTAGAATTCACTTATGAATCCATCTGGTATCAGGCCTTTTTTCTTTGAAAGTTCTTTGATTTGTTTTTTCAAATTCTTTTATTATGATGTCTTTATTTTGTATCTTCTTTTGTGAATCTGGGGAGTTTATGTTTTCATAAGCATTCATCTATTTCACTTAGATTGACATATTTATTGGCAAAGTATTATGCAAAATAATTTCCAATAAATGCTTTAATTACATCTTCATTGGTTATGATTTCATATGTGATATTGGGGATTTAATTTTCATGTACAAACAAATTAACCAATGGCTTATCAACTTTATTCATAAAATAACTCTTTTTCATATGTATTTCTTAAATGTTTTTCTTACTATTGATTTTATTCATTTCTCTCCTGCTCTTCAGGAATTATAATTTCCTATTTAATTGGGGATTTTTAATTTGTTCTATTTCTAGTTTTTTTGTTGCATCCTCAAGTATTTCTTGTAAACATTTAGAGATATAAAAATTCCCCCTAAATAATGCTTTGACTATATTTCAAAAATTTTTACATGTTGCTTCCTCATAATCACTTTCTATAACAAAATTGTTGATTGTTTCTATGATTTGTTCTCATGACCCATTGATTCTTTAAGATAAAATTATTTGGTTAACAATTAATTTTGGGGTTTCATTCTTTTGCTCTTTGTTGAGTGTTATTTCTATTGCATTATGGTCTGAAAATTATGCATTTAATATTTCTGCTTTTCTATGTTTCCTATTAAGTCTTCATCCCTACTATATAGTCAGTTTTTAAGATGGCCCCATGTACTCCTGGATTTAGAGGTTGGATTTATCTACTTCTGAAAGGGGAAATTTGAGATCCTTTTGTAGTAATGTTTTACTATTTCCTCCTATAATTCATGTAACATTTCCCTTAGGAATTTGGGTGCTATACTATTTGATGCATATGTATTTAGTATTGATGTTCTTTCATTGTCTATGGTTAATTTTATAGTGATGTAATTTCCTTCCTTATCTCTTTTGACTACTTTTGCTTTTTTTCTAATGTCATGATTCCCTTACTGTTCTTTTGTTGTTGTTGTCATTGATGTTTTTACTTCAGCTAAATCATAGTAGATTCTGCTTCAGTCTCTTACTTTTATTCTGTCTCTCTCCCTGCTTTAAATGTGTTTCTTATAGATGGTACATTATAGAATTCTGGTTTGTTATCTCACTCTACTATCCTTTTCCATGTTATGGTTGAGTTCAGCCCATTCCTACTCATAGTTATGTTTACATATTGTGTGTTTACCTGCATCATATTTGTCCCATTTATACCTTCTCTCTCTCCTTTTAACCCTTCCTTTTTCACAGAAGTTTGCTTTTTGATGAATAACTTCCTCAAACCATTCTCCTTTTTGTCCATCCCCCTATCCTATTTCCTCTTCCCACCTACTTTCATAGAATGTTAAGGAGGTTTCTAAAGCTGAATGAGTTTGGGTGCTATTTCCACATTAAGCTAATTCCAGTTACAGTAATTTTCTAGCACTGACCCACCCCCATCTTCTTCTCCATTATATTTCCCTCTGATGCATTTTAAAAAGATTTCGTAATATTTTTCAAAGGTTACATGATTCATGATTCTCTCCTCTTTCCCTCCTCCCCTTCTAGGGGTGACAAGTAATCCACTGGCTCATACATGTATCATTGTTCTAATCCTATTTCCATGTTATTCATATTTGCAGTAGAGTGATCTTTTAACATTCAAACTCTAATTATTTCTGTAGAAAAAGCTAAAAGAAAAACTCCTCTCCCTTCAATCTTTTAAATGCTTTATATAAACAAAAGGCAACCAGAGTTTTCCCCAGCTGAAATTAACTAATTACTTTCACTATTCCTCTCCATATTCACTAACCTCATTCCTAGAAAGAGCAAGAGCCAGCCCCCTACGTGCAGGATTGGTCCTTATATAGACCAATCCCGAGCCCAGAAGTAGGGGGCAGTGGTTTCTCCCTAGCATGGGATTAGTCCATTCAGGACCAATCCCACGTCAGGAAGTAGGAGGGAAGGACCCCTTGGGCATGCTGGGAAATGCAGTTCCCAGCCAGGATGCAGTTTAAAACTCACAAAATCCCAATCAAACAAATGATCGATCATAAATTTTTCTCCTGTGTTTCTCTTCTGACAGTTTTTTCACTGGATGTGGATAGTGTTCTTTCTCATAAATTCTACTGGATTGTCCTGGGTCATTGCATTGCTGCTAGTAGAAAAGTCTGTTACATTTAATTGTGCCAAAATGTATTAGTCCTTGTGTATAATGTTCTCCTGGTTCTGCTCCATTCGCTCAGGAATCAATTCCTAGAGGTTGTTCCAGTTCACATGAAATTCCTCCAGTTGAATATCCCTTTCAGCATAATAGTGTTTCATCACTATCAGATAACACAATTTGTTCAGCCATTCTCTAATCTATGGACACCCCCTCATTTTCCAGTATTTTGCCACCACAGATAGTGCAGCAATAAATATTTTTGTGCAAGTATTTTCCTTATTTCTTTGGGGTACAAACTCAGCAGTGGTATAGCTAGGTCAAAAGGTAGGCATTCTTTTAAAGCCTTTTGGGCATAATTCCAAATTGCCCTCCAGAATGTTTGGACCAATTCACAACTCCACCAAAAGTGTATTAATGTCCCAATTTTGCCACGTCCCCATCCAACACCTCCAATATTTATTGCTTTCCTTTGCTTCCATATTGGCCAGTCTGCTAGGTGATACCTCAGAATGGTTTTAATTTACATTCACCTAATCAGGAGGGATTTATAACACCTTTTCATGTGTTTATTGATAGTTTTTCATCATGTGAAAACTGTCTATTCATGTCCATTGACCATTTGTTGATTGGAGGATGTCTTGATGTTTTAAAATAAATTTGACTTAGTTCCTTATATACTTGGGAAATTAAATATTTCTCAGAGAGTTTTGTTATAAAAATGGTCTCCCAGTTTGTTGCTTTGCTTCTAATTTTAGTTTCATTTGCTTTGTTTGTACAAAAGCATTTTTAATTTGATATAATCAAAATCATTCATTTTACATTTTGTACTATTCTCTCTCTTGCTTGGTCTTAAATCCCTTTCTTTCCAATAGATCTGAAAGGTATACTATTCTATGCGCATTTGATTTATTTATTATTTCGCTCTTTATATTTAAGTAATTTACCCTTTTTGAATTTACCTTTGAATAGAGTGTAAGATGTTTATCTGTACATAATTTTTTCAATACTGTTTTCCAATTTTTCTAGCAGTTTTTGTCAAATACTGAATTCTTGTCCCAAAAGTTGGGGTCATTGCTTTTATCAAACACTGTTTTACTGAGGTCATTTGTCCCTAGTTTATTCCATTGTTTCACCCTTCTGTCTCTTAGTCATTATCGTATTGTTTTGATGACCACTGCTTTATAGATCAGTTTAAGATCTGGTACTGCTAGACTATCCTGCACATTTTTTTTGTTTGTCTTACCCATGAGCTATTAATGTGTTATCCAAATATTTAGATCTAGTTTTAATTGTGTGACAAGTGTTTTGTAGTTGTGTTCATATAATTCCTATATCTTTCCTGGCAGATAGATTCCTAAATATTTTATATTGTATAGAGTGATTCTAAATAAAATTTCTCTTTCTAAACCCTGATACAGAATTGTTTTGGAAATATATAGAAATGCTGATGATTTATGTGGGTTTATCTTGTACCTCACAAATTTACTAAAGTTGTTAATTATTTCCATTAGCCTTTTAGTTGATTTTTCTAAGATTCTTTAAGTATACTATCATATCATCTGTAAAGAAAACCATCCACATTATTGATCACATATTTTTATATTCTTTCAAAATTTTTTATTTGTTTTTATTAATTTTTTAAAGTTCACTGACCATCACAAAAAACCAATAAATGCAATTAAAAATAAAACAAAATGTTCAACTCAGATCTAAGAACCCAAAGATAAGGGGAGATGTGACACTGATGCATGATGTGTACATAGGGAAGTTACACATGTGCAGCAGATAGAGGTTGACAGAAATAAGAGGAAGAAGAGAGTGTTTAGGGGAAGGGGGGAGAGGGCATATGTTATATTAACTGCTGGACAATCACAGTGTTGAGTAGGTTGGCCTCCTTCAAGGTCTGGCTCTCATCAGCCAGCTCTTTGTTTGAAAAGGTGGTCATAAGGACAAAGCTCATGGCTGCCATTGCTGACTGAGCTTCAACAATGAAAAGCCAGACATTGTTGATACTGTGATGATGGTTAACCTCTCCAGAAGTTGAGAACTGGTTCCCACAAATACTGTCCCATGAGCAGTGCTAGACCATTTGAAGTTGTGATTGGCCCTTGTGAATAGGAGAAAGGTCAAGAGTCACCATAAAATCCAGAAATCCTTTGGCTTGAGTAAGTATTGTGGAGATAGTCTCCCGGGGCTGTCTACTTGGGTGAGTTGACTTGAGGTCAGCTTCAGAAGAAGGTTGACTTCAGAGATGAGCCAACTTGAGGAATTGTCCTCCATAGATCATCTCCTTCAGCCTCAGTCATCGTCTTGAACTACTTCTTTGAGGGAACTTCGGTGAGCTGGCTTTCTTTTACTGACCTCTGGATAGAGTTTAATTCCTGTTGAGGATAAACAAGTCCTGGCTGAGTCAAGCACCAGAGCAATGTTTATTTAGATAGGCTAAATATCTTCTCTCCCGTTTGTATTTCTCTACTTTCACTCTTTCCTTTCCTTTGTAAATAAAAGCTATTAAATGTCATTTCAACTTTGAGCAATAATACTTTAAAATGATGACCACCATTATTATTATTTATAGTTTTCATATATTTTCCAAACCATTCATTTTAATCGCTACAATATAGTACCTATGATGGTCATCTATTATTGAGGGTGATATATGGGGTTCTCAGGGAGGACTAGAACCTCTAGTGTGAGATCTTGCTAAGCCCTTTTCACAGTTGATCATCCATGTTTGATGCCTATCTACCACCCAACACTCACCTATAGTTCCAAGAAGCATATGCAATGGCCATGTAATCTGGGCAGGTATCTAAACTGAGATAAGGGAACTGATGAACCTCAAACATTTCAATGAGTTAAGGGGGTATCTCTCCCAGGAATGTGCAGGCTTCCTTGGTGGAATGAATGGATGAGAACAATTTGTTCCAAAGACCATGAAACTGGCATGAATAGGTTTTAAGGAGTACTTCAAGATTATTCAGGCTTTAAAGATATCAAGATTATCCACTTCATCTTGGGCTATCCCTATTTATTTTGACTTTCATCTTGCCATTGAATTTTATGGCCAAAGGCTGCTAAAAGACTATCTGCCCTTTGATCCAGCCATAGCACTGCTGGGTTTGTACCCCAAAGAGATAATAAGGAAAAAGACTTGTACCAAAATATTCATAGCTGCACTCTCTGTGGTGGCAAATTGGAAAATGAGGTGATGCCCTTCAATTGGGGAGTGGCTGAACAAATTTTGGTATATGTTGGTGATGGAATACTACTGTGCTCAAAGGGATAATAAAGTGGAGGAATTCCATGGAGACTGAAACAACCTCCAGGAACTGATGCAGAGTAAAAGGAGCAGAACCAAGAGAACATTATACCCAGAGACTGATACACTGTGATATAATTGAATATAATGGACTTCTCCAATAGTGGCAGTGCAGTGATCCTGAACAACCCTGAGGGATCTATGAGAAAGAACACTATCCACATTCAGAGGAAAAACTGTGGGAGCAGAAATATTGAAGAAAAACAATTGCTTGACTACAGGGGTGGAGGGGAAATTATTAGGGATGTAGACCCTAGATGAACATCCTAGTGCAAACACCAACAACATGGAAATGAGATCTGATCAAGGTCACATATAATACCCAGTGGAATTGTGTGTCAGCTACAGGAAGGGCAGGGGGAGGGGAGGGAGGAATAGAAGAATATGATTTTTGAAACCAAGGAATAATGTTTGAAATTGACCAAATTTTAAAAAATTAACTAAAAAAAAAGAGGGGTGCCAGAAAGTGGTCTCTTTCTATTTTTCTTGGAGAGTGACATAGAAGGACTCTGTCTGGGAATCATGAGACAGAATGCCACATGGCAAGATTAGAATAAGATTAGAAACAAATTTTAATCTCTATCTGCTTTCTTTATTCAAGTAATATTAATAAGCTCTATGGAAACTAACAACCAGCCATTTTCAATTTAACTTTAATAGTCATTATAATTAGTAGGAAAGTAAAATTGTTAAGAGCCATCAATTCCTGCTACAGCAACATTGCTATCTCATATATGAATCAATAAGTACTTTTAAGCCAGGTGCAGGAATGGCATAGGACTAGCTGTGAATAAAATGGATTAGTGATCCACTTTTATATGGTTGATTCTACTCAGTCATTATGTGTAGATTATTATATCAGCAGACTTCTAAGGAGTATTTGAGACTTTCCATCATATCTTCTTTTTCTATTTCTTTCTCATTTCTACCCAGCATGGTCACTCCTCTCAAAGGGAGAGTAATCATTTTTTTTCCATGTATGGCCCATGTCTTAGTTTTTCCTTCCTCTGTGTTTCTAGTCATTAGGATCCACAGAAAATAAGTTATGAAAAGTTCAGTCAGATTATTTTAAATACTAAATAAGTAAATTCAGGGCATTGAAGGTTAATCAGAAAAAATGAATATATACATATAGATAGATACTGTATTTATAATTTTGGGGACATTCTATCTTCAATTTCTAATGCAAACTACAAGGCAATTTTTCTCCACTTATGATGTGTGAATAATCCTTCTGGATGGATGTATTAAATTTTGCATTTGATTGATGAGGAAATTGAAAAAGAAAATGATTAAGTGTCTTGCAAAAGCCCACCCAGCAAGTCTGTGGCAGAGTCAAGATTAGGACTTAGAGGCTTCAGTTAGACAACTGCTCTTCCATTATAGGCATATTGACACTACTAAGTACATAATTACCAGGGTAATTCAATCACTTCCAAAGAAGGATGTAAATTTAATCTCTCTAAAAGGACATGAGGAGCTTTGGGCCTTAATCCTTTTATTGTCAGTGATCTGTTATGACTGCTGGATAAAGAATCACTGGCATCCCAATTTCATCTGATGCTCAATTGATTCTAGCAAAGAGAATCATGACAAAATAGCAGCTGTGACTTGATAGAAGCCAAGGTCAGGGAGCTGTTCCTAGGGTTTTAAGGGGATCTTCTTTTACTCAGTTCCATCATCGCCAAATATTTGATAGATTATAAACTCCTTGAGGATAGCGACTGTTCAGTTTTTGCCTTAGAAACTCCAAATCCTTGTACAATTACTGGTAAATCATATTTAGAATAACTTGAATGACCAAAGACCTTTTTTACAATTGATGAGCCTTTTCGTTCTAATGTATGTTGATTGGTTTCCAAAATTTATAAAAAAACACATGCTTCAAATGAATTGGTAGTTCTTTATTTGAGATTGCAATATTTTTTTTCACATAAAAGAATATTTCTTGTAGATAAAAGCACTATAACTGTAGGTACTATATGAAGCAGTCAAATAGGAGTTTACTGAAGTGACTGCCTAGACTTTGTTATAATTTATTTCCTTACCTGCCTTGGGAGAAACCTAACAAACATATTATTATTATCTATTGGCAAAGAGCAGATGTTTTCCGGAAACCACTTTTGCTTGTTAATATGATTGTAAATGACAGTTAATAGTGTCAAGGAAATGGTATAGAAATAGTTATGTAACAGACCAAATTTGTCATTACTGTTCTTTCATTCCTTCCCAAGTCTGTTGCTTCTCTCTCATTGCTCTCATCTTTTTTATTACCTTTTTCATGTAATCTTTGGATACCCTAAAATCGGATGGGTAATATTCTACTCAGACCTGCCTTTTTAGCTACAAGCAACAATTAACTCTAAGTGGCATAAGGTGAAATGGGAGAACAACTTATAAATCACACAAATATTTTAACCCCATTTTATTGAAGACAAAACAGAATAAAAATTGTTGCATGAGTTTCCAGGGTCACATGCCTAATTGCCAATGAAGTATTTCTATATTCCAAATTCCAGGGGTTATCTTGATGTAGAAGAGTTTAAAATAACAGATAAATATAATGAAGGGGAAGGAGAAAGGGAATCAACTTTAAAGTTTAGATAATGTTTTTAAATTCAGTAATATGTATTTTTTCAGAAGGCAACTGAAGGCAAGATCATTATTTTGAAACATTAAAAGTTTATTATATAGAAAAGAAGTTATTTTTTTCCTGTTTCTACTTAGAGGTTCTTAATATGGACTCCATGAACTGTTGATTGTTTTGAGTTTGATAACTATATTTCAATATGATGGGTTTCCTTTATAATTCTTAGGAGTTTATTTTATGGATAATTAAATGCTCATGAGGTAGAGAATAGAACCTCACCTATTATAATACAAGGACATATTTCTGGAAAACCAGATCCTATTCATGTAACCTAAAGTCAAACTGATTTTTAGTAAATATTGATTTATTTGATATTATTAATTCACATTGATCTTAAAACAAAATGGGAAATTTTCACATGATATTTCCCAAGTTCTGTACAATATTCTTGCAATTCTACAATGGTATGATTATATTTATAGAGATCAAATGACAGAGTAACTAAGGAGCCACCATCAAAATCACTAAGGCTGGGTTTCAGTTCTCTCTCTGTATGTCTGTCTAGTCTCTGTGTCTCTATCTCTTATCTATCTCTCAGAGTTTTTGTAGGTAACATTCATCTCAAGAGACATTTATAGATGCCATCCAACCAATAGAGCTTCAAGAACTTTACATGCAAAGGGTTTCTCAAAAGTCTTAGCATAATTTTAAGCTAAACCTAATATTTTTGGCCCATTTTGTATATATTTGATACAGTAAATATTAGGATCATAACATGCCTCTGAATATTACTATTTCTATGCCTTTAGAAAAGTCACTTCAACTCTCTGGATCTCAGTGGATTTTGTTTTAATGAGAAGTCTACAAGAGATCCCTCCTAAGATTCCTCCCTCCTCTAGCTCTCTGATCTTATGAGAGTATGAGTTCATTTGAAACCTGCAACAAATTTGGGAATAAGGTACTGCAGCTACTGTTATACCAATTTTAGAGATGGAGAAGCTGAGGTAAAAAAATTGAGACATTTTCATGATGATACAACTAGGAAATTAAGAAGTGAGATTTGGTTAAATCTGAGTCTTCTTTATTCCAAAACCAATATGACAGATTTAGAGATAGGAGAGAATTTGGGGTTTTTGAGTCCAGTACTAGCATTTTACAGATGAAGAAAGCAAGGTCTAGATAGGAAAAATTACTTTGCTAACTCAATACTATGCCATATTACACTTCCTTGTGAAATATGAGTGGATTATACTTTATTAATAGGTTAGCATATAAATAAATATTATAATATAAATATATATAAATAAAATATAGAATACAGAACAAAATATATATTACATATACCTATTGTATTCCTTTGATCCATTCAATAATTATAAAATAGTGCAGCCAGTATATATTAGGTACCTGTTTTTATGATTTCAACCTCATAAATGTTTGTATAATTGCTTAGAATGTTGATTGTTCATTTTATTAGCAACTATATATTTGAAGAACAAATGTAAAGTAGTGTTTACAGATTTCAGTTTTATTTCAGTTTGATAATATTATCCCAGACTGTGTATTAAATAGCTAATTATTTCCTCTTCTAGGATATTATAATACTTCAGACCTGTTGAGAATGGGGAAACTGACACAAAGAAAAAGAATGAAACCTTTATGGAGTGACATTAATATGGAGAGTTTCTAAGAGGGTTGCAATCTTTGTTCAAGATCACCTCAAATCGACACTGTTGGACAATCTTCTCCTTCCAGTTGCAAAGGGCCCAAAATGTGAGAAAGTACTTGCATCCCCCATAGGCAGCCAAGAAACAATCATCCTTGAGGCACAAAGGGGAAAATCTGGGAGAGGATTGAGATGATGGAAATCTCTTCTACCTTATGAAACCCAGAGAGATTTTTGTTAACAATATTTACAGGATAAAAGAAATGGGAGCCCCAATTTTCAATTCTCAACTTTCTTATGGTAAAAAAGACTATTTCTCATTTTCTCATTTCTCATCTTAATTATTCTAATAAGCATTAAGTGAGAAGCATTACAAATCAATATTTAAAACTATGTGGTCCTGGTGTAAAATTGAAAGTTTATTCCAGACTCATTTTTTTCTGTGAAGTCTTTTCCAACTCCTAAATTTCTGATTCTCTGATTCCCTAAATTTCATTATAATTTGTATCTACCATTTTCATTTATTCCACTAATTATCTTTGTAATATTATTCCTAGAAATATTTGATTTCCAATTTGTATCCATTGGCATAGAAAGCATATGGAAACCAGTCAGGCAAGTTTTCATTATTGGGCCAGAAAGATTGGCACCTGCAATTAATTTACTAAATTGGACCTTCTTTCATTTGTAATAATAGCAAAAAGTTAACAATTATCATTTATGTGCCACTTAAAGGTTTGTACAATACTTTATATATGATACCCATTTGATCCTCACCATGATTCTGGAAGGTAGGTGCTGTGAATATTCCCATTTCACTGATTAGGAAACTGAAATGATAAGAGGTTAAGTATTTATCTAGGATCACACAATTATGTAAATATCTGAAACAAGATTTGAACCCATTTTTCAAACATTCATATATTCTTATTTGTTAAATGCTTTCTAAAATGTCTTCTCTTAAGATAACAACCATTATTCTTATGTTCTGCTGTAATTTATAAATGAATATAGGCAATATGAGAACACTATGCTGGAATGTTTCTAAGGACTTTTTAGTTCTTTCATTTTATGAATCCATGCATAGGAAAAGGAAAAGAAAAGAAAAAAACTTTTTAAAAGGTAACTTTATGCAAGAACTCTCTGGCCTCTAGATGACACTGTGTACTCAATCCATGAGTTAGAATAAAAATGCAGATCTATGGCTATGATGTGAAGGCTTCAACCTTCAGTATGGAGATGTCATTAATCTGCTGTTAGACCAAATTGTTTCAAAGCCCCAATTTTTGAGAGACAATGTGACCTGGACCCCAAAACACTCTGCTTCTGCTTCTTCTCAGATGCCCTTCCATTAGCATTGCTTTTTCTCTTGTCTATAAATGAATCTGATTCCTGTGACAGCCTTGGTAAAATTATGCAGTGGAATTATGTCATTAGTGAACTCTCAGTTGGCCTACAGCACTCAAGCCAAATTCTTCTTTGAAATATAGGCCTTATATTGCACCTGGAAGAATTCAACTGTCAGACCATTAGGAGAATAGAATTTAAAGTGTGAACACTTGTAAAGAAAAAACAACAACAACAAAATCCATTTATTTTTTTCCTTTCATTCCTCTTACAATAAAATCAAAGAGCTATTAACTGTTTTGTTGCTTGGGGCTCACAAAGGGAGCAGCAACCTCTCAATTTCAGACCACAGGACTTTTGTAGATGAACACTGATGCCGGTACACCTTGAATATTTCCATGCTGTGTTTGACATTTTCCCATAATGTCTGGGGAATAAGGTGAAATGGCCAACACTTCCATTTTCAGCCCTTTAACAACTGATTGTAAAAATGAATTCAGAGGAGAAATACGACCTGCCAGATTCCAGACTGTGTCAAGATTTAAGCACTATCCCCCTCAGCCCAATAAATCAACCATTTATTGTTCATTTCATCATGGAATGTTGGGACTGGAAGGGACTTGGGAACATCAACTCAAAAATTCTCTTCTATAGATAAGAAAACTTGAACCTCATAGAGGAGATATGACCTATCAGGTTGTAAATCTAGTTAATGGACAAGGCTGACCCTTTGATTATCATCTTAGTTCTTGAGCTACTAAGTTTGCAGTGTGGAAAAGGAAGCTTTTTCAAGGTTGTAAATCTAAAAGGAAGTGTTTTCAAGGTGGCAAATCTAAATAAATAATGCAGGAAGGTGATCCAGAAGAATATAACAACCATAGCTGGGCAGCTTCTGCCTTGTCAGCCTGGGGTCAGAGAAGGAGAAAGCTATATTCTTTTTTTCAGGGATCTTTCTTGCACTCTCAAGAAAGAGTAATGTCATTTTCTGAATGGTAGGATCATCACATGTATGCAGGAGATATTTCAGTCCTTGCATGCTCACAACAGCCCCATGCCAAGAATAGGAAAAGAGTTAAGGGAATGTGAAAGAATTAAGCTAGAGTATAGTCTGAACCCTTTTCCTGAGCCATGGCTTTTCAATAAATAGGAAGGAAAGCTGACAGATAAAACTGCTGCCTGGGATAAACAGATAATAGGCTTTCGAATAGACAACAGGCTTAACAAGTAAATAGAAGAAATGTACTCTCCTTCAATAGTATCTGTCAAAGGGGGAAAGAGAATACTTTGTACAGTTATAGAAGGACAGAGTTATTTAGTGACACCCACCTGGGTTGTGGATTTGGAGTCAGCAAACCTGAGTTTAAATTTTATCTCTCTGTTTACTAAGTAACCATGGCAAAATCACTTACCAACTCTTGCATCTGTGATTCCTCATAATGCAGGAGCTAAGATTTCTCTACTGATTCCAGACATGAAAGCACAAATGTTATATTTTAGGAATATTCCTGGTTCTATTATTTTTTCCTGATATTAAAAAAAAGCCTGAGTGTTCCCTCTAAAACTGATCATTCTATTACTCGGGTAAATATCTATGACTAGACTCTTTAAATGAATCTATAACTGGAACTTTTGTCATGGTAGCTTGTGACTCAGACCTGCAGACCTGCAGACCTGCACTTTTGGGCCCTGTCACAGCAGACCCAGTACCATAGAATGACCAAATTTTAAACCATAAAAGAAGTGTTTCATCAGTAAAAGGGAGAATTTATAGAGGGCCTCAAAGTCATTTTAATATAAGGGAATATGTTCAAAATGGAAAAGAGGCATTTTCTATTGACAAAAGAAAAGGAAAAAATAGGAAAAAAAACCCTTCAGATTATACCAAGGAGACAGGATATATGCAAAGATAAGTTCAAGAATGTCAAGGATGAATGTTTTGGAAGGGCCATTCAAAGTTGGTGGATAATGGCATAACTGGATACTCTTTGAATGTATTTGAGTGAATAAGTAATTAAAAATAAAACAAAAATACCACACAGTTTTCCAAGTTAAGTACTAAATCCAGAGAATATAAATACCAAAACAAGAAAAGTACCTGGACTAACAGATATCATATTGAAGCAAATGAAAAAAAAACACACATAAGGGATTAGTTATATAGACAAAAAATGGAAAAGGCCAAGATAACAGGAATTCCCTCTCATGAAGAAGTTCTGACACTTTAGACCTTATAATGGCTCCCCATGTGATCTCCTCCCCAAAAAAGAACAAAGTCTGAATTCACTTGTTCAGATATGATAGATGAAACAGAATTTGATCTTAAATACTTTTCCATATTGCTTGAACCTCATTGGCATATATTGTGAGAAGGAAACTAGCAACCATCATAGCCTCTGACCATACACAATTTCCTCATTTACTATGGAATCCAATCCTTCATTCACTCATTCACTCACTCATCTAAAACCATTCAAGCTATCCTCATATCATCTCATTGTTCAAATACTTGACTCATCATTATTCTTTTTTCTCCCTCTTTTCTTACAATTTTGCAAAAACAAATAAAGCAAGCATTTCCATAAACAATGAAAAAGAAGGCTGTACATAAAGGAAATCACAAATCTCATATGTTTAGCTTACCTTTCTTCCAATCTATATGACAAATCCTAATCCACAGGAGTCCCAGCTGCTCCCAACCTTCACTGTATCACAGAAGGAATCATCCAAGAGACCATCTTCCTCTAAATTCATGTTTTACCTTACAGTTAACTTTCTGCAGGCACCATTTACAGTTTATTCTTCCAGTATTAAATCTGTAACTGTGTATAATATTCTCCTGGTTTTATTAATTTCACTGTTCATTGCCTCATATAGTTTTTTTTTCAGTTTTTTAAAACAACTTGCTCATTGCTTCTTAGGGTACAATAAGTATTTTTTTCATAACCCTATATCACAATTTGTTTAGCAATTCAATTGATGGGCATCCACTCAAGTTCAAATTCTTTGCCACTACAAAGAGAACTGCCATAAATGTTTTGGAACATGTGGGTTCCTTTATTTTTTTCCTTTATGTCCCTGGAAAACAGACCCAGCAAAAGTCATTATTGGGTCTAAGGATATACAGAGTTCTATAACTCTCTGAATATAATTTCAAATTGTTCTCCAAAATGTTTGGATCAGTACACAGGTCTAACAATAGTATATTAGTGTTTCTATTTTTCCAAATTACTTCCAATATTTGTTTCTTTTTCCTAATGTCATTTTAGCCAATCTGAGGGAAAGAGGTGATATCTTATAGTGGTTTTGGTTAGCATTTATTCAATCAGTTGTAAATTAAAGCATTATTTTCATATATATATATATGTGTGTGTGTGTGTGTGTGTGTGTGTGTGTGTGTGTGTGTGTGCCCCTTTGATTTTTTATCTGAAAATAGTTTTTTCTTTTGCCCATTTAACAATTGGAGGATGGTTCTTATTTCTATAAAATTGACAAGGTTCTCTTTATTTTAGATATACTCACAATATTATAGATATAAGACCTCTATTTGAGAGACTATATAACTTTCCTCAACTGTCAGCTTTTCTTCTAATAATGAAAAACATTTGTTTTATTTATCTAGGATTTTCTACACATACCATTATGCCAGCTTAAAACATTCTCTTTGCCCATTCTGATTCCTTCAAATTCTTTTTCTTCCCTTATTGTTATTGCTAGCATTTCTAATATCATGTGAAAGATTATTGGTGATGAGGGGCATCCTTGTCTTATTCCTGATCTTATTGGGAAGGTTTCTAGCATCTCTCCATTATAGATAGCACTTGCTGATGGTTTTAGGTAAATGCTTCATATCATATTGAGAAAAAAATCCATTTTTCTATGCTTTCCAGTGATTTTAATTGGAATGTGTTGTATTTTGCTGAAAATTATTTTTCTGCATCTATTGATACAATCATATGGTTTTTATTATATTACTTATATTACTGATGTTATCAATAATGTGGATAATTTTTTTCTTAAATGAAATTATCCCTGCATTGCTTGTATAAATCCTCTCTACTCAAAATGGAATTATCTTTGTAATATATTGTTGCCATCTGCTTGCTCTTTTATGTTTAGGATTTTTGCATCTATATTCATTAGTGAGATTGGTCTATAATTTTCTTCCTCCCTTTTTGCTTTTCTTGGTATAGGTATCAGTATCCTATTTGTTTATAAAAGGAATTTGATTAAACTCCTTATTTACTCATTATTTAAAATAATTTATTAAATATTGAATAAGTTGATTCTTAAATGATTTTTGGAATTCATTCTTAAATCCATTTGATCCTGATCCTTTTTTTCCCTTGGGAAGTTCATTTTTGGCATATTCAATTTCCTTATATAAAATTAAGTTTACTTAGGCATTCTATTTCATGCTCTATTAGTCTATGCTGTTAATTTTATAAGTATTCTTCTATTTCTTTTTCATTATTAAATTTATTTTCATGTAATTTAGCAAAATAACTCCTAATTATGGTTTAATTTAATCTTCACTGGTGGTATATCAACCACTTTCATCTTTATTTAGCTCCATTATGATTATGGCAAGAGGAGAGATTAGAGAAAACATTACTTTAATATTTCTGAAGTGTGAATGTGTGTGTGTATGTGTGTGTGTGTGTGCGTGCATGTATGCACAGGATAGAAATTAACCCAGAAAGTATAAGGAGAAAGAGAGGAAAATATGAGCCTTGTTGCTCTGAAGAGAAATTTCATCTATTTTAAAATTTTGTATGGGATAAAGTCCTGTAAAGATTTTCCTACATTTAGAGAGTCACTGGCTTATTTTTAAATAAATATCATGCAGAACTGCATTGCTATTACCTAACATTTTGCAGAGAAATTCAAGTTTATCAAGTACTTAACAGTTTGTTTCTAGATATAATTTAGACTTTACTTTTGTTTTGATTTTGAAAATAAGCAACTAAATAATAATTATAAAATATAAAGTACTACAAGAAAAAGGGAAGATTAATTCTTTCAAAGTAATTTTAAAAATTAGAGATTATGATGAGAAAGAGAGCCAAAAAGAAAGAGAGGAATTGATGGCGAGATCCAATTTGATGTATTTCTTTCTACTAGCATCTACTACATACTCTGCAAGGAACCTCAATGTTAGAACTTGGGTTTGCAGTGGTCAAATGTTAAACAATTTTCTCCTAAGGAGAAAACCTGTCCTCCTCATCAGGTTTTGCAGAATACTCTAAATAGTTGTTATTTTTGCTCAAATCACCTTACCACTTGCTCATGTAATTCCTAAGCAATAAAGAGTTCAATATTTTGCTTGTGTCCAAATTGCTGACTTTGAAATAACAACATAAAACCCCAAGTTTCTCCTGTAATAAGATTTCATGAAATCAAGTCTATTTTACAAGAGGTTCTTCAAGTTTAATAATGAGGGAAATACAAAAAATTCATCATGAAGTTATAGGTAAAAATAGTCAATGACTACAACCTATCCAGTGTAAACTGTAATAGGGAAAATTAGTAGGAGCAAGAGCAATATTGCAAGGCAGAAGCAGGAAGGTTCCAGAACTCTGGAGAAATGACAGGGAAGTTTCTCCCTGTTGAGCAGCCAGGAGTTGAGTTGCAGTCTAGTCTCCTGGGGTGGAACTAGAGAGCTAGATATTCTCTCTCCTGTGGTTTTCCTTGAGATCCAGACTGTCCCTGTGGATCCTGTTGATGCTGAGAGTGATTTCCAACAAAACTCTACCAGACTCCAGAGGACAACTGTCAGTGAGACCTTTTATTTGAGCCCTGTTCCTGCCACCTTCAATTCCTTACCTCTTTTGTATATTAACTTAGGGGGGTTAATTGAGCTAATTGTAGAAATTAAAATATTAGGTAGGAAAGTATTAAATAGTGTAGGTTATCAACTTGATTTGGGGGAGAGGTTATTTATAGTTTTAAGATAGATCATCCCAATTCCCTTCCCTTCCTCCCTTATCTAAATAAATAATTATATGCATATATAAAATATAAATATATACAGATATACATATATTCAAAACAGGGTAACCCCCAAGTTCACAAAATAAATCTAGTCCCCTTAGCCTCTTCAACTCTTACACAATATGGGCATATGCTTATACAACATGGGAAACACACTTTAGAGAAGTAAGAATATGGATTAAGAGAGGGCCAAGAAGCAAATGGGAGTTGGAAAGTAATTTGGATTATATAATACATAGGAGAAAGTATGACATAAAATTTAAATATAAGAGAAATATGTTATGTAGTTGAAATGTAAGAGAAGTATAACCTAAATTTAGAAAGGTAGATTATGGCATTTTGACTGATAGGTTCTGGAATTTCTACTTTATTTAAAAGATATGGGGAAGTCACTGAAGGCATTTGATTATGGAAAATGACAAGGCTGACATGGTTCACAAGTTACAGAGGCTATCTACAGAGACATAATATTTCCTACATTTATAATTAAAAGAAATCTTAAATTTCAATTAAAGCTTAGTAAAAATGAAAAATCTATTTTTTACCATTCACCTTCAAGGATGTCATTAAATCTTTGTATTGACCAATTAGGAAACACTGGTCTTGATGAAATAGATGAGTGACTGAATAATGGCAGCTTTAGTGGACTTAGAAAGGAGAGAACAGATGTCTGAGCTAGTATGAACATGACACAACAAATAAAGTGAATGGGTGTGAGGGAGAAAGATTGAAATTACTATGGGTAATAAATATGGTAACTGAGAGATTAAACTATAATCTGCAAAAATAGAGAACATTAGGGGTAAAATTCTTTCCCCAAACTGACATTTCATCCCCTACTTCTGAAACTTTGCATAGTATATTTCCTAGGTCTGGAATACACTTCTTTTCCTTACCTTTTTAGAATCCTTAGCATCATTCAAAGACCACTGTGTCATCTTCCAGAAGGAACCTTTCCCCATCTCTTGGATTTCTAGTGCTCTCCTTTGTCTTTTCAGATCATCATGTATAAATTTATCCACTTCAGAGGCAGAGTGCCATCAATGAGAGAGAATTTCAAATTGGAAAGACTGACTCAAAGACATATTGACTGAGTGATTATGAATAAATTTCTTAAGCTCTTGGGGCTCCAAGCAAATCTTTAAGGCTATAAATTATGGACTAGTTTCTGACTTTCATTAATAGAAAGGGTTTCAATGTCAAAAACTCTTAACTCTAAAAGACTTACAGGTACAGACCAAAACCCATTTATTTTTTTTAAAGTTATCATTTAACATGCTACATCAATTAAAGAGAATATAATCCCATTTGGATTATCAGTTATTTTTCATCTTGAGATTGTATTCCTAGTATCTAGTCAAGTACCTGTCACATAATAGGTGATTAATTATGCTTAATATATGCTTGCTATTTTGAATTGGTTTGGAAGAGATTTGGGGAAATGGAGTTGCAGAAGTTTAGGAGTTCGGAACAAAATAAATCAAGGTACTATTGAAATATCTAGGGTGAGATACCCAATAAGCTCTTCAGCACTATTAACATCTTACTGAGAGGCCTTTTCCAGATAGGAAATGATATTGCTTAAAGCATTCACAACTTATTTTCTTTGTGGAGAAAAAAAAGTTTTTTTATGAAAAAACATTCTTCCCTAAATGAGGTTCTCTATAATTGCCACATTACTGAATATTATTATTGCAAAATTAGAGATGGGCTGCTCTCCTATGGATTTTATTTGCATTTCTAACAGCATGAACAGTGTCTTTCTGCAGTTGTTTGTTACTTAGTCTAATGCAGGTTTTCCTTGATGAAAATCTATGTATATGGCTTTAAATTTTCAGGAAGATAACAGCATTTTAGTACATTATACTATGAGAGAAGAATTAGATAAGCAGTGAATTTGACTAAATAAAACTCAAAAATACTACTCAAGAAAGTATGTCATGTTATACACACATATTCATTGATTGCATGCTAAAAGATATATGAAATGTAGAAAAATAATTGCATAGGGTATCTGAAAAAGCTAGATAAATATGTGACAATACATTCTATCCACAAATCTAGAAATTTGTGCTCCGTATTTTACTGCTTCTTTAGTTGTTGAAATAGATTATTGATTTCCAAAAGACTGAAGGAAATCATAGCATCTCAGATTTCATGACTTCTCTAATTTCACTCTCCCTTTTTTAGATGAGGAACACAAGTTCCTGAAAGGTGGTTAGTCACCCAAGATCACACATGACTAGAGGTAGAATTTGTGTTCTATTACTCCTAGTAGTTTCTTGGAATCTATAAAACATTAAGTGTTAGGCTTAAAGTAAAAAGTACTATGTTTGAATCTAAAATCTGCTACTTGTTGAAGCTGTTGTATCATGTTACAGTCTCTGTCTTCTAACATGTAAAATGAGGGTAACAGATTAAGTCACAAAGGATTGTTATGAGGTTCCTATATGCTATTCTATATAAAGTCTTTCATCAACTTTAAACATTTAATATCAGGTCTCTAACTCCACTATAAATACCAATTCTCATCAGTGAAGTTAATGCATTTTTGCATTGCACATATTTAGTCATGTGGGCAAACTATTTTCTTTTCTTTTTTGGTCATACATTTCTTTGATGACATAATTTACTTAACCTTTATAATTCCAGTTTGTAATTTGTTGCAGCCTATTCACACCCTCTAAATACTTCTTCACTGTCCTCTGGGTAATATTTAATAAGCTCCCTAAAATGATTTGCTAAATGATATTACACCTACTTCCAGTAGACTCTTCCAATCTCACACAACAGACAAAGGTGAAAGGTGCTCCATTATAGTCTTTTAGAAAAGTCTTAGGAATATAGAAATTTAGAACTTTAGTAGTCATCTAGCCTAATCTCACTTCTCAGATAAAGAAATAAAGGATGAGAAAAGTGAAATAATGTTTCCTTATTTAAGTAGGAAAATGGCAGAATTGGATTCAAATATGATCCCCTGAATTTATTTTAATACTTATTCTTCTATACTCATTAGTTTTCATAAGATTTTCAGTCAACTTGTATCTGGAAAATTAAGTTTTAACTCCTAATATTTCAAGCCAGATGCATATGCCCTGTGTTTATAGTTAACTAAGTCTTGATTTGAGTCCATACTGTAAATTCTTTGCAAGTAGAGAGAATTATATTTCTCCAAAACTAAACTAAATTGGCATTCTATCAAATAAAGACTCAATATTCAATGTGATAGTGTTGAATACCTATTGATTGATTGCCTTCATGTGTTAAGGTCTTTAAACCGCAGGTGCATGTCAACTGACCTTGTTGACAAATTAGCAATGCTAGGTATGGAAAAGAGAATATTTTTTTCCAGAAATAGTAGGAATCAAATTAATAGAAGTTTCTAAAGAAAAATCAGTGCTATTTCAAAATTTTAAAGGACCTTTATTCAATTCAAGGCAGGATTTTGCTACTTAATAAGTAAATAATTCTAACACTGTAACAACACATTTTAGATCTATCTTGATTGTCAGTAGCAAAACTAATATTGGAAATTAATAACTTTAAAAAATATAACCATGGAGACCCTTCAAAGCAGCATGCATTCTTTTCCAATAACAATGCCCAGTACCCAACTTGAGTATGTTTGTGTGCAAAAAAATTGAGTTGGAAATGTGATTCAATTAGTCCAGACAGAGATTAACATGATTTAAAGAAGTCCATTCTGCCTTCAACAAATTCACACCGTTCCCATTAGGGATAATATACATGGACAAAAGAATAGATTCTTTGGAATGGCAAGTTTGTCAAGCCTCATTTTAATATAAATTAGTATAAGCCTTTGTGTCTGAGGATGCTGAGAGGGGGAAAAAAGAATTGATTGAAGAAATGGATGAGATAAATATAATCCCAAGGCAGCAGATATGGAAAAGAGAAAATCTTAAATATAATCAACATTGGAAAGCTGAGTTGATATTCCTTTACTCTCAAGAAACTCTAAACAAATCATCACTTGCATTATATTCCCTTTTCTCCTCTAAAAATACTATTCTGTTGTGCTTAGAAGAATCAGGATCAGGGTTTGTTATGACCTGTGAGTAAGTCTAATTGCCTTGTTAGCTGAATGGTTTTTGCAGAGCTGCCCTGAGAGACTGTCCTTCTAGTGAGAGCTAAAAAATACAAAGTAAAACAAGTGAAAACAAAAGTCCTTAAGCTAGCACATCTTGCTGTCATGCAACATCTACCAACCACATGAACATAAATATTATGAAAAGTCTGCCATTTAAGACTCCAAATGGAATGTGGAACAAATTGTATTTCCCAAACTGAGACCATGGATCTATATGAGCTCTTTCCTCAGTTCAGAGCATAACTTATTTAGAGGTAGCAGCCACTAATGAGTTTTTCTTAGCTAGAGGAATACAGACCTAGAAAGTTGTGTTTTGGTTGCTGTTGTTAAGTGTGCATACAAAATTTAGTAGATATAATATTTATTGAGGTACAAAATTAAAATGATTTTTTCAAGAACTTGTGCTACTGTATTACTTTTTAAAAGATCCAGTAAAACATGAATTTAAAACTGGCATTCTATCATTTCACATTTATTCTTAATCTAAAGTTGACCTAATGATCAAGCATGTTCCTCCATGGTCTCCACCCTTGTGGCATGAGTTATTGGAAGAAAATATGTTGGTATGATTTAGGCAATAATATCTTGGCTATAGATGAAGTAGATGCAGAAGTCAGGAACAGAAGGGCCTATTTGCTAATGTTCCCTTTTTATTCTGGGGAAATAATTTGTGAAAAGTACAAATATGTAAGGTATACCCTATCCAAAGGCAGTTAGATTTCATTTGCCCTTCCATCGATATAGAATAAAAAACATTTTCTCTTTCGTTTTGATTTTCTTACTTTTCTGCATTTGAACCAGGCTTATGCTAGTTTAATGGAAAGTATTCTTCCATCCTGTCAAGTAGTCGCCAGAGATGGCAGAATGGGCACTATTTGAAATGCAGGCAGATGACCATAGTAATTTAGTGTTTGATAAAGCAAAAAAAAAATCCAAGCTTTGGGAGCAAGATCTCACAAATAACAAAAAATATCTGAGAAATTGGAAATAGGCAGAAACTAAGCACAGGCAAACATCTCACACCACAGAAAGATAAGATTAAAAATATATGTTATATAGAAATAAAAGGTGATGGTGATATAAAAAGTGAACTAGGGAGCCTGGAAAACCTTACCTATCAGATCTACTATGAATAAAGGAAGAATTTATGATGAAATGAGAGGATAAGAAGTAAAATGGATCATTTTTATTATATGAAATTAATTTTTCTTACAAAAGAAAATCAAGGCAGTTAAAATTACAAGAGAAGTAGAAAAACTGGTAAAAATACAGCTAATTTATTAAATAAAGTCATCATTTCTGAAATATATATGGGACTGAGTCAAAATGATGAAAAATGCTATTTCTCAATTAATAAATACCCAAAATATATGAGCAAGCAGTTTTGAGGGCAAGAAATCAATGCTATCAAGATTCACAAGGAAAATATTCTAAATAACTATTGATTAGTGATAAGACAGTTTTGAAATACTACCTCACACTTACCCTATTCACTAACATGATAGAAAATAAATATGACAAAATCTGTTGGAGAAGTTGTAAACTGGTCCAACAATTCTGAAGAACAATTTGAAATTATGTCCAAAGAATTGTAAATTGTAAATTCTAAATCAATATAATAACTAGATCTGTATCCAAGAAAGATCAGAGAGAAAGAAAAAAAAAAGAACTTAATGTACTAATATATTTAGAGCTGTTCTTTTTGTGATAGCAAACATTTTGAAATTGAAGGGATGTCTATCATTTGGGAAATGGCTGAACAAAGTGTGGTGTAGGATCATAATAAAATTCTATTGTGCTAAAAATAATGAAGAGTATGATTGCTTTCAGAAAAGGCTGCAAGATTAATATGAACTGGTATAAAGAGAAGTGAGCAGAACCAGAACATTGTATTCAGTTAGAGCAATATTGTAGCAATGATGATCCAAGGCAATTCCAAAGGATACAGGATGAAAAAATGCTACCTATCTCCATAGAGAGTTAGTCAACTTTGAGCACAGACTGAAACATACTTTTTTCACTTCTTAATCTTTTCTTGTTTTTCTTGTTTTTAATTTTGCATATGATTAATGTGAAAATATATTTCATATGACTTCAAAGGAAGAGTTGCTGCCATACTACTTATCTTCTTAATGAATAAGAGATGGGCTGGAGGAAAGGAATGTGTTGATTTCTTACTCTGTAACACCAATGCCTAGAATTTGGCAAGTGTTATATATTATTAGAGCTCCTAGAGGCATCATTTTTGCTCACATTAGCAATTCCCAAGTAGGTTTTCATCTGCCCCTTCTAAATGTTTTTAGGAGGTTCTGAAAACCTGATGCTATGGCATCATTAGATAAAATTAAAGAGCACCAATCCTTTTTCTTCTCCAATTGATAGTTCATATAAATTCTCAGAGAATTTATTACCTTTATAAAAAGATATTTATTAAGATTGTATGGTAAGAATAGTTGATCCAACCCTCACTTGACTTAAATCACTCAAATACTGTCCAACAAGAACACACAACATGCAAAGAATACTGATCCTGGGGGCAGCTGGATAGCTGATTGGATTGAGAACCAGACCTAAAGACAGGAGGTCCTAGGTTCAAATCTGACCTCAGACACTTCCCAGCTGTGTGACCCTGGGCAAGTCACTTGACCCCCATTGCCTAGCCCTTACCACTCTTCTGCCTTGGGGCCAATACACAGTATTGACTCCAAGATGGAAGGTAAGGGTTTAAAAAAAAAGAATAGTGATCCTGAACTTAGAGGACATTATATAGTGAAGGGAGTAATTCTCAGTTCCTGGAATCCCTTTTTTTGGAAATCCTTTCCTTGCTTTTATGAATTTTATTTGTATAGATTTCTACTACCTGAAGTTTAGAGTATAGCTTTTTGTTGAGGTCTTTAGAGTCCTAAAGATGCCTTTCCTCACTGTGCTTAGATTGTCCTCAGATTCAGATGCAGACTTACTGCTGTTTCAATGACACTGCTAGAATTTTGGTAAGTTCAAATTCTTTGACTCTACAAAGTTTATAAGGTCCTCTTCTTGTCAATTCATTCACAGAGGTTCCTCAGCTGGAACTGTTTTCTCCTGGCTTGCCCCAGAAATGAAAGAATTTCAAATGACTTTTAATTTTGTCAAAGACCCACTATGAGTGACAGACTATACATTCATTTAATAACTGGTGGATGGAATAGATATTTTCTCACTTGATAGAGGTATCAAGGCTAATGTATCTTGTTAGCTACTTTAAGGGGGTGTAGTGACTAATTGATTCTGTATATACCAACCCTTGAGGAGAGGACTAAATTAATGGTTATTTAATTGAATCATATATATATATATATATATATATATATATGGAGATAGAGAGAGAGAGAGGGAGAGAGAGAGAGAGAGTACAGTTCCTACAACCTGGTTATTTGGAAAGAGCATAATAATAATAATAATAATAATAATAATAATTAATAATAATAACAATAGTTATTTTTATTTATGTGATACCTGAATGAAACTCTGATTTCTTTAGAATGTGTATTGTCTCACCTCAGGTAAATTATTACCTTTCCTTGCCTTCCCCAAACTGTATGATTCTTGTCCTCAAATGCTATTGTTGGGCAAACTCCAGGTGCAGAAGAGGCTCCCCTGTTTACTTACCTTTGGGATTTGTAATGTGGTAACCATAGCTACTAGTGCTCACAGTTCTGTACACTATTGCTCACATGGGAGCAGGCCAAGGCAAGACAACAGGGGTCCTGTCTCAATACTAATTAAATTACCGGTCACAGTCAAAAACACTATGGTAATAATTGCTAGTTAATTATCAGCTTCCTATCTCAATGGTTACCAAACAGTATTAATAACAACTGACATTTAGCTACTATGTAATTGCAAGTTTCCAAAATTTCAAAATAATGTGGTTTTTGCTATACTTTGGGGGACTCTCAAATTAGGAATAAAGATAATTCATTATAAATATAATTATTCTTTAAGCTAAAGGCAAGTATTTTCCACTGTTCAAAACATAGCAAGGGCTGCTGAATGGCTCAGTGCATAGAAAGTCAGGCCTGGAGAGAAGAGTATTGGATTCAAATATGACCCCAGATACCTCTTAACTGCGTGACACCGGACAAGTCACTTAACTCCAACTGCCTAGCCCTTACTACTTTTCTGTTTTGGAACCAATACTTAATAGTGATTTTATGATGGAAAGTAAGGGTTTCTTTTTGGTTTTTTTTTAATTATATAGCAAAATAGGTAGTTTTCTCATTTCTTAATTTGTTTTAGATGTTGCAGAAATGGAACTCTGTCCTGTCAAAGTTAGAAACAAAAAACAGTAGTGTCTAAAGCCATCTGAGATAAATAATACATCATAGTGTTTGTTTCCTTTTTATCGTTGCTAAACTTAAAATAAGCTTATTTCTATAAAGATACAAATGCATGACTAGAAGTTCCTAAATTCTATTAAGGAAAGATTTGATAAAATGTAATTCCTATGTCCCAATGACACAGTTTTTGTAAACTACTCAGATCAAGATATGGTCAAAAATACTCTAAATGATAACACTGATGCAAATATTAATAATATGGAAATAGGTCTTGATCAATGACACATCTAAAATCCAGTGGAATTGCTTGTTGGCTAAAGGAAGGAGGTGGGAAAAGGGGAAGGAAAGAACATGAATCATGTAACCATGGAAAATATTCTTAATTAAGTACATAAATTTAATTTTAAAAAGATGTGGTCAAAATAAAAGAAAAAGGTTATTATCTATAACTATCTTTCCCCCAAGACCTCTATGATGAATAAAAATAGACAGTGCTATTAAGAGATTTTATAGAAGGAAAAAATAAACCAATCATAAGAAAAAATAGCTGCTTCCAAATCTCATGATTTCCTAGAAAATTATTTTTCTTCATTATGCCAGTTGCTGAGAAGAATGCTGAAGTGTCAGGTGTGTTAATGTCCAGAAATGTTTCCTAGGCTAGTTGTAGAGAGAACTGAAGGCAACAATTCACTCAGATAATAAGAAAGGTAGAAAGAAAAAGAACTTTAAAGATATTCTGAAGGGTGACTTTGAATATCAGCTAGAGTAACATTAATCTGGGGGAAAGTAGTAAAATGTTTACTATTTAACTGAAAAGTAATCATGACAGATGCTGTGTAAAGCATCTTTTTTCCCCATTTGTAAACTATATCAAAGGAATATTCTTATTCTTCCAGCATGTCAAAAAGTTATGCAGTCAGGAGATTGTGGTTGAAGTGTATCTGAGATGGGGCTATATGAAACCCTATCTAATCTCAAGTACCTTCTTGTACCGTCAATGCTAAGAAAAAGAAGCCCAAGGCCAGAGATGCAGCTTCTCTCAGAGGATCACAGAAACCTTAATATATGTCAGATGAATGGCGCTGGAGTCAGGAACCCCTGTGATGAATTACTCCTCCCAGCTCTCTGACACTGGGCAATCCTGATTTCTTTGTATCTCTGATCTACATAGGTGATCTCAATGTCAGGCCCTTTATCTATAAAATGACTATAGTCACATCTGCTTTCCAGGATCATTGTGAGATATAAATAAAAAAAAATTTGAAAACATTAATGAGCTAATTAGATGAAAGCTTTATTATTATCTTTAAATAATACTGAGATTTGTGAGATAATAGTAGAATTTGGAGCTATTTGAATTGTCATATTTCAGATAAAACAAAAATATTTTGTTGAATTCTACAAAATAACATAGATTGAACATTGGATAGAAAGGAATAATCACAAGATAATGATTTGTCCTGGATCTATTTGTATCTGAACCCCACTAAAAAAGGTTAAGTAATGGTAAAAGGGTATGAAGAACTTTTCACTTTAAAAATGTCTTCAATATGACCGAAATGAATGTGATGACCCCCAATAAAGTCACTGATAGCTCCACTTTGTGGAATGTTCCCAATTTCTCCTCTATATATTTTGTTTGTAACCATAGGTGTTTGCATCTTGTCTCCTCCCATTAAATAGTGAGTTCCTTAAGATCACAGATCATCTTTTCCCTCTCTTTTTCGCCTCAGGACTTAGCACAGTTCCTGGCATGTGTTGAATAAATTTTTATTGACTGACTACAAACATTAAATTATTAAATACAAGTAAGAATACAGATTGATTAGGGCATTTCGTTGCTATAAGAGTGACCTAAAATTTCATTGAAAGGAAATCAATATATTATTTGTAAATGGGAACACAAGCTTTCCTCCATTTCTATTATAGTCCATTCCCTCACCTTCCTTAAGGCAATATCTTTTTAAATTCTGCACTCATATTCCAGGCCTCTTAATCACCACTTGAAATTCTTCTTTAACTTATTCTCTCAGGTCTCCTACACAGCTGACCTGAGCTTTGAGGACTATTGACTTCAAAAGGAATTTATTCTCAGATCATCTCCACAGGATGCATGCCAAGATGATAGAATGATCCTTAAATGTTCACCTACTTAAATATCTCAATTAGAATGATTAATGAAATGAAATATGTTGTAAGTTACTCAATCAGATTTCAAAGAAGAAGAAATGAAATGGAGGTATATGAGAAGCTGCTCTTTAGATTGGAAGAGTTGCCAGGTGCCAATGGAAGTCTAGATTTTATGGTAGTTAAAAAATCAGGACTAATTTTTTTTTCCAATTTCAAACTCTCTGCTTCTAATTCTATAGAACTTTTTACTACATCATTTCATGAATCCTTACAATGTGCCCAAAGTCCTTGAAGAGGCCCCCTCTTTCTTTTAATATCTTGGAGGTATCAGTACATCCCTCAGGTTATTGGGACATCCGTCTGGTTCATTCAGTCATTCTTTGATGTTGTCTTATGCATCTCTCTTAGCAAATACAATAATCATTAAGGGACTCTACCCTCCTAACAGCTGACATGTTTCTTTCCATTGGCCTTGGGGTTATTTACTATTTTGATTCTACTAAGATGAGAGGATTTTTCGATTTACAACTGCACAGAATCACTGAGAGGTATCCTTGTCAAAGAGATAGACTTTTGTGGCAGTCAGCAGTTTGGGATAATTGCAAATACTATGTAATTTTCCCAAATATTATCTAACCAGATGTTCTTCCCTGATTCAGTTGTTTGTCCAGCTCCTCAGCTCATTGCCTATCTATAGCACATGAGGTACCCGAATGCATGTGTTGCATGTGCACATATATATACCCAAACATACATACACATGTAGAGAGACACATACTACATACTTTAGGCTTTCTTCCTTTGTTCCTCCGCCTTGGGTAGAGTCTAGTGATAATTTTCATATGGTTATGAATTTCACTAATCTTACATCGTTTGAGAATTGCTCCTTATGAGCAGAGATTATGTTTTTTAAACTTCGTATCCTCAAAATCATCCACAATTCCCTCATATACGTGTATAACAAATATTTGTTAATTGATTATAGAATTTCTATAGAATTATAGAAAATGTGTCCAGATATCTGCTCATTCATGCAGGGATTCCAGAGTCCCTATTTCTCAAAGACCTCAGCTATGCTCTTCATTTTGCACACAACTCATCTCACTCTCTGAACTGCTAGACTAATCCAGACCTGCATCCCCCAGTTTGTAGTTCCCATCTATGTTTTATTTTTCCCTATTTTTTGAATCTGTTATTATTAAGGGTTTTGTTTTGTTTTAGCTTGTATCCATATCTTAGGTACTTAGCAATGACTACCAGAACAGAGTAATTGCTTAACCAATATTTTATACAAGTTCCATCTATAAATAAGAGAATTTGAAAACATGTAGCATCAGTAGGCAGCTCTTTTTTGGCCTATATTTTTCAAAGGATAGTATTCATGACAATTGTAATTGAACTGATGGTAGATTATGGTTTAAATTTTTGGTCTAAGTATAATTTCTTTAAGAATCTTCAACTTGTCCAAGTTTTTTAACATGTTGAATTTAGTTATTACTTAACTAATCTGTTTTTGTGTATGCTGAGCTCTATTGTAAATTAACGATAAGGATTGGAACTTAAAAGTTGTTGACTGCCATTAGCTTCCTTCAACTTCTCTCAAATCTTTTCAGTTCAGAGGCAGATGATCATTTTGGAGTGTCCTTATTCAGATGGTAAATTTTTGTTGTAAATGAACTTCATTTAAACTTGTGAAAGAGTAAAGCAGAGTGTTGAAAAGTTAGAAAACAAAGGTTATCAAAAGATTTAGGAACTTTCTCAGGTTTAGCATAATAAAAATTCTATTTCACTGGACTTAGAATTAAACAAATAGGAAAAATCATGAGTTTGAGTGCTGACTTCACTAAGTTTATGAGCTTTGCCAAGTCTGTTAAAGTCAAAGAACTTCATTTTTCTGATTGATTAAACAGGTAAAAAAAATAAGTCTTTCCTACTCCATATTATTATGAGATTAAGATGTGATAATCAATTTGTATGAAAAATAATATTAAAAACTACACAAGAAAGCAGATTATAATTATAATGCACTATATGTTGTTTTAATGAAAATTATGGAAAGATTCCTCTTTTTCCTTAAATGATTTCTATTGAGATATGTTATATATACCATTTTTTTGAGTGCTTGGAAGCACAGAGCACGACAGAAGGAATTCTGGCAACAATTCTATCCCCAAATTCAGATGAATTATTGTTTCCATTACATAAGACTCTCATCCCTCCTTTCTAATACTTACAAATTCCTTCAACCATATCCCACCCCCTAGTGCTAATATGGGCAGTGAAGTGGATGTTGGCTAAAAAGTGTTCCTACCTTCTGCCCTGCTGGGAACCTGATTTCCTGTTGTTCCTTAATGACTTTACAGAACGAGCTTTTCTGGAAGGCCCTTATTTGTTTGTTCTGTTTGCTTTTTAATTTCCTCTGGTTGCTAAAACACCTCACATTCTCATTGCACCTAAACAAGGTGAAATCATTCCAGAAGACCTAATGACTCTTTGCAAAAAACAATTTCCCGAAAGATTTTCATTCATAGAAAGAAAAGTCACATGAATCAGGAACACGCACAGAGCATCCGTAGGTGAAACATGTGCAGGTAATTATAGATATTTATATTCTGGTTAGCAGATTTGTGGTCCTGGTATAATTTAGAATCTCTCCTTCAAAATAGTCAAGTATAAGTGCCCAAATTATATGGTGGGTCTTGTAGGAATTGAAGGCTGCTTGGCAAACATCCAACTTTGCCCACACATTGTGAATACAACACATTTCAATTGAAGAGAGCATACCACTTGTTTCTTTAAATGCCACCCCATTCACATGCTAATTTCTAAAGAGAGGCGCAGATTTTTGCAGTGCATTAATATCTTTTCTTACATATCCCAAGGAGCTGTCCTTATTCTTTAGGAATTTATATTCATATACATATTCATATTTACATGTATTCAGATATACACACATATGGAAATACATAAAATGTATGCAAACATATATGTATATGTGTGTATTTTCCTTTTTTTTCTAAAAGCCTTTTCCCCCCAAACATATGGATCTGTCAGTAGCACTGGAGACTTTCACAGCTACAAAGTTTTTGAAGTAATATGCCTAACATCCTTTGAATGAAGTCATTTGGTCTTTATTAAAGAAAGCTCTTCATTTCCCCTCCAGGTCCTCATTTCCCCCTACGGTTCTTCATTTCCTCCTCCCATGATTACCTGCAGTCATCTTCCCCCTTAACAAAAAGGTGGGAGACTTGAGAGAAGGAAAAATGATAGCCTTCTTTGTGGTAGAAAGTTTTCATTTCTATAAAATAGTCAGAACGTCTTGATTTTGCAATTTCTTCCTGCCTGCTATGCCAGCAATTACACAGATTTTCTTGGTTAAATGGGTTATTGTACCAGTATTGCTTACCTCACACTGTTGTGAGATTTAAATGAAAAAAATCAATATGTATGAAAACAACCTAAAAATTGCATATGAAAGCAGATTATTATTTTATATGCACAGTAAAATGTTGTTACTGAAAATTAATTCAAAGGATTTCCCCTTTTATCCCCCCCCAAAAGGGCAAGAAATATATACATATTCCATAGATGACCACAGGATTACATTCTAGTACTTGCATTTCAACAATATGTGGGTTCTCCTCCTTCAGCAGAGATTCCAAATCTTCTAATGCAGATGATCTTTTAAGGGTTGTTGAAAAATGATCCATTACATTGCAACTGACCTAGTGATTAATTTACTCAAATGTGGCGGGGTAGATTTTGAGATACCAGATAGTGTCGCACAGGACAGTTTGGTGGGAACCTGCTGAAATAGTACCCATTTATAAAGTATATGGAAGCATTACTTGCCTCCGTGCCATAATATGATATTCAAGTTAGAATGAGATTCATATTGAGATTTTATAAACAAAAATAAGCACATATACTAAGCCTATCCATACACAGCTCAAATAAACCCGGCATAATTTGCATCCAACATCTATGGAAAGAAATTGTGGTGAAATATATCAAGAAATTGTCTAGATGTTAAAAAGACTTGATGCCAAGTTCTCCCTCTGGCATATACAGACTAGGTGACTCTAGGCAAGGAATGAACCTCTCTGTTCCAGGAAACTATCAATGAGCACCTGTTGAAGAATAGTTTGATCTTCATGGTTAGAATAAGTTAACTTATCAAGAGTTCCTTAAACAAGAAAAATCACATGTACGATTTAAATGCACATACACCTCAAATCTTCAAAAATTCAGTCAAATATTCAGAAATTTTGATGGTCAGAATGCTTCAGGGACTAAATCCCTGAATGTGATTCAAGTACATAGGCATACCTTGGTTCCTTGCTGTCCTAGGATTCTCAGCCTCAATCCATCCTTTACTGCTGCTTAGTAACTAAATCAAAGGGTCAGCAGAGGAAGAGCAAAGGAGGAGAACAGGTCTATTTTCCTATATTTTAAGAGGATATAATGAAATGCTTATTGGAGGAATGGATTAAATGATGGATTTAGATAAGGTTTCCAGAATATCTGGGGTATATTTCAACTACTAATCTTCTTTTTTCTTTCTTTTCCCTTCTCCATTAACATAAATACACCTAAATGCATTTGTAAAAATCTCATTTTAATAATTTTAAAAGAAAACAAAAATTTCTGTATTCACTCTTAAACCAATCATAATTAGAAGCTTATTATTATCATGTTTTGGAGTATTTAATATAATTTGACATTTCTGTGTTTGTTTATTTGTTTGTTTTCTACAGTATGCAAATGATCATGTTTTCCTTTGTCCTGGAGTGTTGAACAACTGGAACGGAGTGCTTCAAGAGGAACAGTGCTGGATCTGATGTCTCAGAGACTGAGTTCAGATCTGATCTCTGTCACTTAATATTTCAGTATGCTTGAGCCAATGAGTTAACTTCCCTAGGACTTATTTTCTCAACTATTAAATGAAGGAATTGGATCAGGTGGGACTTGGGTCCTTTTTAATCCTAAATCTCTGGTCCTGTGACTATCATCATAATGTGTCTTGATTTTGAACATATTTCTCCTAAGTAGTTTCCTTCCTTTGTAAATTTATCTTAAATAAAATTAGGGGAATTAGAGGCTAGGCAGATCTGTATTCATAATGACCCAGATACCCAAATCTATATTCCATATGCAGTATATATAGTAATAGACATCCCAAAACCCAACAGATTCCAACCAATTAAATAGTCAAGTAAATCGAGGAGACAGGAAAAAAGGCAAACATTTTTCCCATATTAAAATCATAGCATATATAAATTTAAAATTATTTCAGAGGATATCTTGTATACTTTTCCAAAATGTAAGTCCTATTTACTCAGAAATATGGTCATTCTGCCTCTGTTGGAACATTCTTAGTGAATGAGTACTCACAAATGTACTTAGCATTCAAATGAAACATCATCCTTTAATTTCAGAATTGTAAGGAATATCCAAGTCTTTTTACTTTGACCTGTACCCAAACTAATCAATAACTTGTGTCTCACATCTGAAAAGTGTTTTGTACTTATCTTAAAAAACTATGAGTGGGAATTTATCTCCTCAGTCTGCCCATCCATTCTAATTCTAATTTACCCTATCTATTAGGGAGAATTCTTAACATGGTGATCTGGGATGAACATTATACTCCAATTATGGGCAGACAAAGAAAGAATGCAGAGAAGCAATCACCTCCTTCATTCTACTTACTTTGCCTTACTTAATATGGGACAAGATACCATTCATTTGTTTGGTAACCATTTATGCTCTTAATTCATATTGAACTTGAAATTCACTGGTATCCCACAGATTTTCCCAGAAGAAATGCCCTCTGTTCATGCCTCTTTCATTTTATACAGTTTTAGTTTGTTATTTTTTAAAAACCCCAAGTGTAAATTTTCACATATTTCCATATTAAATTATATCTAATTAGATCCAGGTCAACTGTTTAGCTTTTTGAGATCATTTCCAAGTTAGATCCTATATCTATCTTGTTAATTGTACTTAGATTTCTATTTTGGATACCTCTGACTTTAAGGATAATTTTCTTATATTTAGATGAAATGAATCACCCTTTAAATTCCACCATTTTGGACCAAGTTTTTCCCTTTATACCCAACTTGAATAAATCTAAGACATGAAGCTTCTAAATATTTGAAAGCTATAATCATGGTCCAAAATTTTTTTCTCTTTTCTAGGCTAAAATACTCAGACTACATGGTTCAAGTACTTGTGTTTTCATAGGTTCCATTTCCTTGATGTGCTCTTATTAGTGAACATCCTTTTTAGGCTCTATAATTGATTAAATAAAAGGTGAAATTTATTTTATTTTAGTACATTGATGGTAATTTTTTACTTTATTGACTTTAGAAAGTTTTGTTTTTATTTAAAATAGAAGTTGTAGAATGCTTAGAAAAATGTAAAATAAACATTGCATTAGAACAGAATTCACTATTAATGTTTTCAGATGGCATACTTCAATCTGCAATCAGACTACAACAGTTCATTCTTTAGCTATAGAAGCATCTCCTTCATGAGTCCTTTTGATATTTGGTATTAGTAGAAACAAAAACTTTAGACCCTATGCACATAACTATAGAATTTCTTCACCCTTTTAAAAATAAGATATCCAACATGCTTATTAAAATCAGATGGTCAATCATTAGTTTGCTTTTTCATTGTGGTGTGGTGGGTCTCTTGGATATTTTTTGTCTCTTGGCTATCCATGAAGCTAAATACTGTGGGAATTTTCCCCATGCATATTATATGGATAAAGGTTCCATTGCTGGAGCTCCTGAATGAAGGTTAATTAATTTAGAATGCACTCTCACAATTTTCATAATAGGGTGACACAATCTACTGAACTACTTCTAAAGGGCAGTTAGCACTTTCCTGTAACAAGCTAAAATCAGCTTATAACCCAAATCTACATGTTTTAATTAGAATGTCCTATTTGTTTCTCTTTTTTATATCAGTCTTCTAATATTTCCTTGAACAATGATCATGAATAAATTTTTATTGAATTTAGAGCATCAATCAACAGAAAAATTTTTTTTAGCAAAAACTTAAATAAAACAAAAATAAATAAGGTGACTGACTAGGGTAGGAAAGGGTAAAAATACCTGTACATTGATCTTCTTAAAGTTAAAATACATGAATATTAAGCATTAGCATTCTTATCAGCTATATAATCCTGAAAGTTATTTCATATTTGGGCCTCTATTTCCTTATCTTTTAATTGAGATGGCATACTTTAGAAATATTGAGAGTTTTATTTATTAATTTTCCCCTTGGTTTTAATTTTATTTTTAGTTATAGAAAAAATTGGCAATTTTGTAACATTTAGTATTCAGATTTTTCTACTCTCTCCCCTCCCCAAGATCCCCAAGATGATAGTCTGAATATAGATAATACTCAGACTTTCATGCAATACACACTTCATTTTTCTATATTATTCATGCTATGGCTGAAGACATATCACATGCAGAGTAAAAAATTCATGAAGGAAATAAAGTGATTTACTAAATTCATTGTTCCCCTGGTTCTCGTCACTTTGTTTTGCATCAGTTTATGTAAGTTTTTCAATGTTTCTCCAAACTCAACAAGTTTATCATTCTTTATGGCACAATAGTATTCAATACAAAAATATGCCACAAATTGTTTATCCATTCCTGAACTGATAAAAACCCTTCAGTTTTCAATTCTTTATACAAAAAGAGCTGCTAATAGTTTTTTATTCAGGTAGGTCATTTTCCTTTATCTCTGATCCCTTTGGGATACAGACTCAGTAGTGATATTTCTGGATCAAAGTGTATGCATTATTTGTGGCCCTTTGAGTCTGGTTCCATATTGCTTTCTAGAATGGCTGTATCCATTCACAGTTCTAACAACTGTGTTAATACAATATTTCAATATTTCCACATCCCCTAGAACTTTAATATTTTTCCTTTTTGATCATGTTAGGAAATCTGGTAGGTATGAGGGTGTATCTGTATTTCTATAATTAATAGTAATTTGAAACATCTTAATATTAATATTGATAGTTTTAATATATTCCTCTGAGAACTACCTCTTCCTATTCTTTTTTGGTTGGAAAATGCTTTGTATTCTTACAAACTTCAATCAGTTCTCTATATATTTTAGAAATAAGGCTTTTAGCAGAGACACTGCTATAAAAGTCTTTTTTTCCCCAAATTCATTGATTCTTTTCTAATTTTGGTTTCATTGATTTTATTTGTACATTTTTTAAATTTAATGTAATCAAGATTATCCATTTCATTTTTCATAATGTTTTCTGTATTTGTTTGGTCATAAATTATTCCCTTATCCATGAGAGGTAAACTTTTCCATGTTCCCCTAATTTTTTTTGTGGTGTCACTCTTTATTTCTAGATCCATTTCGATTTTATCCATGTGTGGTGGGAAATGTTGGTCCATGCCTAATTTCTGTTGTACTGCTTGCTGTCCAGTTTTCTAAGCAGTTTTGTCAAATAGTGAGTTCTTTCCTCAAAAGCTTGGATCTTTGGATTTATTGAACTAAGTTGGTATGGATATTAACTGTCATATGTTAATTACCTCATCTATTTCTTTATTCCACTCTTCTATTTCACAGTCAGTATCAGATTGTTTTGATCATTATTGCTTTATAGTAGAGGTTGATATCTGGTATAGCCAAGCCTTCTTCCTTCATATGCTTTTTCGTTGATTCCCTTGATACTTGGTCTTTGGCTCTTCCAGATTAATTTTGTTAGTTTTTCTGGTACTATGGAATAAATTTGGGGTAGGTTTATTGGTATGCCACTGAATACATAAATTAATTTAGATAGTATTTTAATTTTCATTATATTGGCACGGCCTATCTATGAACATTTATTTCTTTTCCAATTGTTTAGGTCTGAAAATTTGAGTGAACATTATTTTGTAATTGTCTTCATATAGTTGCTGGTTTTGTTTTGGTAGGCATATCCCCTGGTGTTAACAGTAAATTAAAACAATTCTAAACACCAACACACCTCTATTAGAGTAGCTAATATAACCAAAAAGGAAACACATTTTGGATGGAATAAGGGAACTTTGGCACACTAATGCCTTGGTATTCAAACTGTGAACTGATCCAACCATTCTGGAGAGCAATATGGAGCCATGTGCAAAGGGTCAAAAATCTATGCATACCCTTTGACCGAGCAATGCCACTACTATGTCTGTACCCCAAAGAGATAAGAGAGGGAGGAAAAGGATCACTTGTACAAAAATATCTTAGAATTTCTTTGTAGTGGAAAAGAATTAGAAACCGACAGTGTGCTATTATCTGGGGAATGGCTGAACAAACTGTAGTATATCACGCTGGAAAAATATCTCAGCGAAAGAAAAAAATAAATATGATGAGTTCAGAATTACCTGGAAAGGTATGTATGAACTAATACAAAGTAAAGTGAACATAATCAAGAGAACAGTTTATACAATAACAAAAATAATGTATGATGATCAACCGTGAAGGATTATATTATTACCAGCAAAGCAAAGTTCCAAGATAACCGTTCATGATAAAAAAACAATCAAGCAAAAGTGCTTTCCTCAGGCAAAGAAGGAATGGTTGAAATCTGAAAGCAGATTAAATCATACCATCATTAACAAGTTGTTTTTATTTTTAATTGCATAAGTAATGTGTGTCTTCAGTCATTTAATGAAGAATATGGAAATACATATTTTATGATAGCACTGGTATAACCTATATCAAACTATTTACCATCTTGGGGAGGGAAAAAGGAGAAAGGGAGAGAATCTCAGTCACAAAATATCGGAAAACAATTGTCAAAGTTTCTACAAAAAAATTTGAAAAACATAAAATTTAATAAAAAATAAATTTTTTAAAAAGAGTTAAAATAATCTCCCAAAGTCACATAGACAGTTAGATTCATATTGGGAGTTCCAATTTTATGTTTGAAGCTTCTATACTTTCATTGTCCAAGATTCTCACTAAACAAAAATGCAATCTTGAAAACTCTATAACTTAGTATTGTCTTCAGGACAATCTTTCAAAAATCAAGAGAGAAAAAAAATTCATTGGCAACCTGGTAAAGAAGAATTAAAATTTAGTCAGTCTATTCCTTTGATTAGATCTAATGTCTAACTTAATCTGTATTTGAAGCATAACAGCTTAAGTGGAAAATGCCAGAGTTTAAATATTTTTTAAATATAGACTTAAAGAATCAATAGACTATGATAAATGATTGGCATAATATGTTAGCGTTTTGAAAATTTCTATTTAGTATATCCTCACTTCAAATAAAATTTCATCTAATCTTGATGCTATAGTGAGGAATAGTAAGTACATTGTATCATTTCCATTTAACTGTTTGCTCCCCTCACAAAACTGACCGGTAGTCAAAATTATTTCAATTGATAAAGAAAGTTGATCTCCAAACAATTGAAGAATATAAGATGGTTTCCACATATGTGAATATAAAATATCATAGTGAAGCAATAATTTTCAATATGGATTATCTGATACTTCAAGCAGGCATAATTGGAATATTCCCAAAGTCCTGAAGTAACTCAAAAGTTAGGAAACAAGGAACAATGAACAAAAACATTAAGTGTGCAGAATGGCATGCTTGTTTTCGTTTCCTTCAAAAACTATTGATGCAATTATCAGAGAGATGGTTCTCAAGAGAATTTTATATTGATTTTTCGATTTGTTCAACAGTAGACTAACCACAGACAAATATATGTAAATGGAGAGGAATATTAAGTTTTCTGTGCCATTAAGGTAACATTCTGTTATCTTCATATCACCTAAAGGAGTTAACAAACTTCCTAAAACATCTTTTTATTAATCAGGAAAAATCTGGCTTTCATGAATTTTTGGGTTTTTTAAAATTATGTTCTTTAGAGAATTCCTGCTTATATTTTTTAATATTGTAATTTTATTTAATTGATTAATTTAGAGTATTTTTTCAGGACTACAAAAAAGCGTGTACTTTCCTCCTCTCCCCCCAAACCCCTTCCATAGCTGATACACAATTCCACTGGGTTTTACATGTGACATTGGTCAAGATTTATTTCCATATTATTGATATTTGCACTAGGGTGATCATTTAGAATTTATAACCCCAATCATATCCTCAATAACCCAAGTGATCCAGCAGTTGTTTTTCTTCTGTGTTTCTGCTCCCACAGTTCTTTCTATGGATGTGGATAGTGTTCTTTCTCATAAGTCCCTCAGAATTGTCCTATATCACTGCATTGCTGATAGTAGAGAAGTCCACTATGTTTGAATGTGACAGAGGGTATCCGTCTTTGCGTACAATGTTCTCCTGGTTCTGCTCCTCTCACATGGAATTCCTCCAGTTCATTGTTTCTTGGAGCACAATAGTATTCCATCATGAACAGATACCACAATTTGTTCAGCCATTCCCCAATTGAAGGACATTCCCTTATTTTCCAATGTTTTGCCACCACAAAGAGCTCAGCTATGAATATTCTTGTACAAGTCTTTTTCCTTATTATCTCTTTGGGGTACAAACCCAGCAGTGCTATGGCTGGATCAAAGGGCAGGCAGTCTTTTATCTCCCTTTGGGCATAGTTCCAAATTGTCCTCCAGAACGGCTGGATCAATTCACAACTCCACCAGCAATACATTAATGTCACCATTTTGCCACATCCCCTCCCAACATTTATCACTTTCCTTTGCTGTCATGTTAACCAATCTCCTGGGTGTGAGGTGGTATCTAAGAGTTGTTTTGATTTTCATTTCTCTAATTATAAGCGATTTGGAACATTTTTTCATGTTTTTTTGATAGTTTTTATTTCTTTCACTAAAAATTGCCTATTCATGTCCCTTACCCATTTATCAATTGCGTGATTTTTTTGTACAACTGATTTGGCTTTTTATTAATTTGAGTAATTATATCTTTGTCAGAGTTTTTTGTTGTGAAGATTTTTCCCAATTTGTTGCTTCCTTTCTAATTTAGTTGCATTTGTTTTGTTTGTACAAAACCTTTTTAATTTGATGTAGTCAAAATAATTTATTTTGCATTTTGTAATTTTTTTCTAACTATTACTTGGTCTTAAAAATCTTTCTTTTTCCAAAGATCTGCCAAGTATACTATTCTGTGTTCACCTAATTTACTTATAGTATCCTTCTTTATATTCAAGTCATTCACCCAATTTGAGTTTATCTTGGTGTAGTATATTAGATGTTGATCTAAATCTAATCTCTCCCATTCTGTTTTCCAATTTTCCCAGAAGTTTTTGTAAAAGAGTGGATTTTTGTCCCCAATGCTGGGATCTTTGTGTTTATCATAGACTATTTTGCAGAGGTCACTTATCACAAGTCTATTCCACTGATCCTCCCTTCTGTCTCTTAGCCTATACCATATTGTTTTGATGACCACTGCTTTATAGTATAGGTTGTGGTCTGGTACTGCTAGGCCACCTTCCTTCACATTTTTTTCAATATTTCTCTTGATATTCTTGATTTTTTGTTCTTCCAATTGAACTTTGTTATAGTTTTTTTTTCCTAATTCAGTAAAAAAAGTTTTTTGGTAGTTTAATGGGTATGGCACTAAATAAGTAAATAAGTTTGGGTAGGATTGTCATTTTTATTATGTTAGCTCATCCTACCAATGAAAAATTAATGTTTTTAAAATTATTTACATCTAGTTTTAATTGTATGGAGAGTGTTTGGTAGTTCTGTTCAAATAGTTCCTGGGTTTGTCATGGTAGATAGATTCCCAAGTATTTTTTGTTGTCCAGAGTGATTTTTAAATGGAATTTCTCTTTCTTACTCTTGCTGCTGAGATTTGTTGGAAATATGTAAAAATCCTTATGATTTGTGTGGGTTTATTTTGTAACCTGCAACTTTGCTAATGTTGGTTATTTTCACTTTTTGGTGGATTCTCTAGGATTCTTTAAGTAGACCATCATATCATCTGCAAAGAGTGATAGCTTGGTCTACTCATTACCCATTTTAATATCTTCAATTTCTTTTTCTTCTCTAATTGCTACTGCTAGTGTTTCTAGTACAATGTCAAGTAATAGCGGTGATAGTAGGCATCCTTATTGATTTTATTGGGAATGCTTCTAATTTATCCAGAATGCAGATAATAATTGCTAATGGTTTTAGATATATACTGTTTATTATCCTTAGGAAAGGTCCTTCTCTTCCTATACTTTCTAGTGTTTTCAATAGGAACTAGTGTTTTATTTCATCAAAGACTTTTTTTTTGCATCTCTTGAGATAATCATGTGATTTTTGTTGGTTTTCTTGTTGATATGGTCAATTATGTGGATGGCTTTCCTAATATTGAATGATCCTTGCATTCCTGGTATAAATCCCACCTGATCGTAATGAATGACTTGCATGATCACTTGCTGAAGTAATTTTGTTAATATTCTATTTAAATTTTTTGCATCTATGTTTATTAAGGAGATTAGTCTATAGGTTTCTTTCTCTGTTTTTGACCTGCCTGGCTTTGGAATCAGTAACATATTTCTGTCATAATAGGAATTTGTTAGAACTCCTTCTTTGCTTATTATGTCAAATAGTTTGTATGGTATTAGGATTAGTTGTTTGAATGTTTGATAGAATTCCCTTGTGAATCCACCAGGCCCTGGGGATTTTTTCTTATGCAGTTCTTTGATGGCTTGTTCAATTTCTTTTTCTGATACAGGGTTATTTAAGCATTCTATTTCTTCTTCTGTTAATCTAGGCAATGTATATTTTTGTAAATATTCATCCATATCACCTAGATTGGCATATTTATTGGAATATAATTGGACAAAATAGTTTTAATAATTTCCTTAATTTCCTCTTTTTTAGAGGTGAGGCCTCCCTTTTTATCTTTGATGCTGTTAATTTGGTTTTCTTCTTTCCTTTTTTTTTAAATTAAATTAACCAGTACTTTGTCTAATTTATTTGTTTTTTCAAAGTACCAGCTTCTATTTTTATTTATTAATTCAATATTTCTTTCACTTTTGATTTTATTAATTTCTCCTTAAATTTTTAGGATCTCTAATTAAGTTGTCAACTGGGGATTTTTAATTAGTTCCCATTCAAGTTTTTTGATTTGCATGCCCAATTCATTGACCTCTGCCCTCCTTAATATGTTAATATATGAACGGAAGAATATAAATTTCCCCCTGAGTACGACTTTGGCTCCATCCCATAGATTTTGAAAGGATATCTCATCATTGTCATTTTCTTCTATGAAATTATTAATTATTTCTATGATTTGTTCCTTAACTAATTGGTTTTGTAGAATCATAATATTTAATTTCCATTTAATTTTTGATTTGCTTCTCCATGTACACCTTATTAATTATTATTTTCATTGCATTGTGGTCTGAGAAGTTTGCATTTATTATTTCAGCTTTTTTTTTCCATTTGTTTGCCATGTTTTTATGCCTTACTACCTGGTCAATCATTGCAAATGTATCATTTGCTGCTGAAAAGAAGGTGTATTCCTTTTTCTCCCTATTTATTTTCCTCCACATATCTATTAACTCTAATTTTTCTAAGATTTCATTCACATCTCTTACCCTTTTTTAATTTATTTTTTGGTTTGATTTATCTCAGTGTGAAAGAGGAAGTTTCATATCTCCCACTAGTATAATTTTACTATCTGTTTTCTCCTTCAACTCCACTAGTTTCTCCTTTAGGAATTTGGATGTTATATCTTTTGGTGCATACATGTTGATTACTGATATTTCCTCATTGTCTATACTGCCTTTTATCAGGATGCAGTTACCTTCCCTATCCCTTTCAATCAGATCTATTTTTACTTTGGCTTTGTCAGATAATATGATTGCAACCCCTGCCTTCTTTTTCTCAGTTGAGGCCCAATAGTTTTTCCTCCAAAGTTTGATCCTTATTCTCTGAGTGTCTATCTGCCTCATGTGTATTTCTTATAGACACCATATGATAGGATTTTGGTTTCTAATCAACTGTTCTATTTGCTTTTGTTTTATGGATGAGCTAATTCCATTCACATTCAGAGTTTTGATAACTACCTCTGTATTCCCCAATATTTTGATATCCTCTCTTAGTTCTGCCCTTTCTTCGTTTGCTATATCTTTTTAAACCAGTGGTTTGTGTTTAGTCAGTCCCCTTTCCCCACCCTTATTTAGGTTCTCTTTCTGCCCCCACCCTTTTTGTCCCCTTCTTCTTATTTTTTAGTGTCTATTAAGTTCCCTCCCCCCCATTCCCTCCTTTTTTGTACTCCCCACTCCACTCCCCTCCTTAGTTTTTTCCTTCTCACTTTCCCTTGTGGTAAGATAGAATTCAGTACCCCAATGGATATAGATGCTCTTCCCTCTCAGAATTGATTTCACTGAGAGTAAAGTTTGATTATTTCCTATTAGCACTCTTTCCTTTCCTTCTTCCCCTATTCTTCCCCTCCCCTTCTGATGCAACTCTTTGTGTGATATTGATTATCCTATTTATGTTATTACTTCATGTTTCTCTTGGTGCCAATTTCGTCTTGACCTCAGATAAATTAGTATTTAGCTTAACATTCTTAACCTTTTTAGATTTCATTGACTCTTTTTGCAATCTGGTGAAGTTTATGGACAGCTTCTGAAGTGATGCACTTCATAAAGTGAGTCCTGACACCCAGAAGTTCAAATTAATGGAACCAATATTTATTTATTACTGGCCAGGGCAAACCTTCATAATAAAAGCTGCCCGAGACTGAAGTTACCATGCAGTTTTTATAGGGTGAAAGATGCAAAGCCAACAATGGTGATTATAAGACGTAACCTTGATGGAGCAAGCAGTCTTATCCTCTAGAAACTATATTGGTCAGTTGCATGGGGGACTGGCCCTTCCATTGTTTATCTTCTCTAAACTGGAAGAACTAAGGGAGTTGCCTTCCCAAGTAGCCCCACTTTTATGTTGTGATTCTGAGCTGACTGATGTTCAGAGGAAAGCTCAGTTCTGATTTCTCCTTTCCCCAGGGAAAAACAGGTTTTCTGGTCAATGACTTAGTTTACCTCACTTCACTTCTTAGAATATTTTTAAGTATACAAAAGTTAATAAGTAGGAGTGCTTAAAAACCACACAGAGACAAGGCTCTGGGACTCGGAACAGTGACTCTAAAAGAACGCACCCCCTAAGGTCATTCTCCAAAGAGTGACAGAACTTGAGGTCTTATATATCTTTTTGGGCACAAAGGAAGGGAAGTAAGATTTATTAGTTCTAATTATCAAAAGAAAATGATGAGCTCAGGGCTTGATTAACAGGAAGGAACTAATGTTTTGCAATGGACACAAAAAAACATTTTTTTTTCTAGCCAGGTGCTACAGGGGAGAGGTCGCTGTTACAATGGGAGAAACTTTTTAGTACAAAAAGGATACAGAAGAGTTGATTGTATACTAATATTATCTGAACTGGCATCATTGAGTACTTTAAGGTCTATTGTTCAATTTAGAGATGAGATCAGGCTGGGACTTCCCCTAAAGAAAAGTTCCTACTGGCAAACTTACAGATTTCAAAAAAAATATAGTTTGACACTTGGTTTAATGCTGTTTTAGTTAGTTTCTAGGCCCAAATCTGTGATCTGTCACATGGGTTTTTGGGAAACCCCAAGTTTGTCCCTTTCCCCTGAGAACTTCTATATCTGTAAAGATCAGTTTAAAAGTTCTGTGTTTTTTGTTGGTTTGTTTGTTTTTGTTTTTGCAGTGGGCACTCCTTCCATTGGTGAAGATGTAAATAATTTTAGTTCTGAATCTGTTCTCATACTTAGATATATCTAAAAATCTAGTCAAGCAGGAAATTATTTTTTAATTTTGATGAAAAAAGTAACGTGTATGACAATTTACTTATTCACAGCAGAAAACATGTTAGTAAAATTATCATAATTAATATAGGAACCCATTAAAAGAAATTAGTTTCCAAATAATGTTAAAACTGTTCCCTTTCCTGAAAATATCTTACAGATTATTTGTTTTAAAATTTTAGCTTTCAGCCAATGTCATTTGGTCTCCAATTCTCTGACCTGAAGTATCCTTGCCCATTTCTAGACAAGACTTTAAAAGTTTCTAGGTTTTGTGGTTGCCCTAATAATTATATTTTATCTCCTTTTTCCTTTTTCTTGGAGGTTGGGAAGATCTTGATCTGTGATTTTACCATTTTGCTTTATTTTTTAATTTATTGTAACTTTGATGCATTTTATTTCACCAATTACATATAATAATTTTCATCATACATTTTGTGAAGTTAAAAGATCCAAATTGTCTTTCTCTTTCCCTTTTCCTCTCTCTTCCCAGAGACAGTAATCAATATGATTTGGGTTGTACATGAATTATGGTGCAGAAGATACTTCCATTTGTCATTATTATAAGAGAATATTCATATAAACCAAAACTCCAAAATAAAAAACACAAGTAAACTAAAGTGAAAAATAATATGCTTTAGACCTGCATTCTAACTCCAACAGTTCTCTCTGAAGCTGAAGAGCATTCTTTTTCATAAGTCTTCAGAATTATTATTTTTTATTATGTTATTATGTTGCTGAGAGTAGCTAAATCCATCATAGCTGATCAATATTGCTCTTACTGAGTACAGCGTGCTCCTGGTTCTGCTTATTTTATTCTGCATCATTTCATGTAGGTCTTTCCAGTTTTTTCTGAAATTATTTTGCTCATTATTTCTATTACCATCATATGCCACAGTTTGTTCAGTCATTCCCCAACTGATGAACATCCATCAGTTTCCAATTGTCTGCCACAGACAATTATTTTTCCTTAGACTCTTGATTAAGCTCATTTTATTCTTCATTATTTCATTTACATTTTTCAGTTTTATTTTTGAATTTAACCAGTTTCTAATTTCTTACTGCACAGTAGTATCCCATCAAAATTATGTGTCAAAATTGCACAGATAGTACCCAAGTGATAATCATTCTTTTCCTGTCCAGTTTATTGTCACTACATAGAGAGCTGCTATAAATAGTTGAGAACACATAAGCTCTTTGGTGGAATAACCAGTGGTATATGCTTGTAATGAAATACTATTGTGCTATGAGAAATGATGAGCAAGATGATTTCAGAAAAAGGCTGGAAAAACTTATAAATTGATTCAAGGTGAGATGAGAAGCATTAGAAGAAAATTGTACATAATAACATCAAAATTTTATAAGGAATAACCTAACTATTCTTAGCAATACAGTGATCTAAGATAATCCAAGAGTCATGATGATGATACCATCTGCCTCCAGAGAAAACTGATGGAATCTGAATGCAGAACAATACATATTATATTTCATTTTCTATCTTGCTTCTTTGTTTAAGATCTTTTCACAAAAATGGTTGATATAGAAAAAATAAAAAAATAATTATACTTGTAATATCTATAACTAATTGCTTAACATACAATAATTATTGCATTATAATACACCTTAAAATCTACTATAGCTAGACCTTCTTTCTTCATATGTTTATAATTAATTCCTTTGGTATATAGTTACCTTTTGTTCTTCCAAATGAATTTTATTTTTTCTAGTTCAATAAATAAATTTTAGCTCATTTAATTGAGAGAGCACTTAATAAGTAGATTCTTTTAGGTAGGATTGTCATTATTATATTGACTCTGCTCATATAAGAACAATTAATTTATTTTAATTATTTAAGCCTTATTTTATTTATATGTAAAACATTTTTATAATTATCTTTATATATTCTGGGGGTTTGTTTTGCCAAATATTGTACTTTGTTAAGAGCTTTTCCTATTGGTCATAATGTATAACTTTTATGATATATTATTGTAGTATTCTGTGTAGTATTTATTTAGATTTCTTATATATGTGACTCCTTTATTGTTTCATATTGGAATTAGTTGATCTTTAAATATTTGATAGAATCCATTTGTAAATCCATGTAAACTAATACTTACTTTTTTTAGGAAGTTTACCTGTTCAATTTCTATTTCTAAAACAGGTATGTCTAAATATTCTACCTCCTCCTCTCTTAGTGTAGAAAGTTTCCATTTTGTAAGTATTCTTCCATTTCATTTTAACTGTTAAATTTAATAATATAATTTTATAAAACAAACATTTATTTGGCATTTATTATACATCAAGGTAAGTGTTAGACAAAGTGACCTAGTACTTTCCTTCAATGGACTTAGCCCCCCAACCATTTCTCATATTTTTCTGAGACTTTTCTCCCTTTAAGATCCATATTAAATTAAATAATAGATATAAAGGACTTTGCAAACCTTAAAGAACTATATTAACACTATTATTATTTATCATCCTTGGAAGGATTTTTTCTCATTGTTTCCATTTCCTTATATTCTTTTTACTTCTAGATACTTTTGTTGCACTTGATTAACTTCATCTTTTAAAAGTTAACAATGATTTCCTAACTATTAATATTAATGATATTCCCTTTATTATCACCCTTCCTGTTATCTTTGAGATTTTTGATACTGTCATTCTATTCTATGCTTCCTTCTGGATATTTATACCTTTTCTTGACATTATTAATCAATTTTTCTCCTACTACCTGCCTAACTACTCCTTGTTCTCTTTTTTTTTTTTTATTAGAGTCAATGAGTCATACAACATATTTATTAAGTACCTACTATATGTTGAGTACTGCATGCTAAGGATATAAATATGAACAATTAAATATTTTTTACTCTAATATAGATACATTAATCTTCCTCCTGTTCACTTATATGTGGTAATCTCCCCAGCTCTAGCCAATGTCTTTCCCCATTCTCTTTCTAGATACCTTGGGTTCTCATGAACTTCCATTAGTTCAATTATCATTTTCATGAAGATGACTTCTCTAACACAGCCATCAAAATGGTATTCCTAAAACTTCTGTCTAGCCAAGTTACCCATGTTTTACTCAATTTTCAGTGTCTCTTTCGACTTTGATCTATTATAAAATTCTCTCAGTCTTTATTTACAGTTTTTTGTAATATGATTCTCATTTAATTTTCTATTCTTATTTCATATGCCTCTCCCTTTATAATATCACTTCTAGTAAAACTAGCTTTCAAGCTTCCTCTTTCACCTATGTTTCCTTCTTTCCCAGGACCTGGTGTAGTCAGCTCAGACTGGAGAGGAAAGCCAACTGTTATATTTTTCATGTATTTGCACCTTGGAATTTTGGGGGAAAACATTAATATTTCTTGATTTGCAATGTTATTGATTGGGTTGAAGAAAAAGATGACACAAATTAAGCCCCAAAATTTGTTTTATGGTTTTTTTTTACTTGTTTGTTTTTAGAGAGTTAGTTGTTAAATATTTGCTAGCATATCCTTATATCATCAGTCTTTCTTTCTTTATACATTTTGCCCAATGTGTCTGGAAAACAATATCTCCCCATATCATCTCATAGAATACTTACCTATATTCAAAGCATTGTTCAAATTCTATCTTCCCTGTGAGGCTTTCCTTAGTTATCCTTTCTAATTTTTAGCAATCTCTTCTCTGAAATTTTTTGTTTGGAATATTGCTATTTTGTATGTACCATGTCCTTCCAAAATAGTTTAAATTTCATGACAGCAAGACATTATGTTTGTTGTTTGTTTTATGACTATGTTTTGTTTTTGTATTTGTGTACATAAATCCTAGCAAAGTTCCTTGAACATTTTATAAATTTTATTTTGTTGAATTGAATCTTAGTTTTTTGCATATATGTAGATAGACTTTATGAAATGTTGCTACTCAGAATACAGTTTTTTTAGAAACTAGTTTCACATCCATGTGATATAAGAAAAGATACTTTCAATTTTGCTTACTTCAATTATTTAAACATTTTTATGAATAAAGCTTAAATGATGGGGATGAGGATAGAGCTAGGCAATATATTTATAATTCCAATATACTGCGAGTAAACTTTTTCTTAGTATAGATTAGCATGGTACCAATGACTTAAAAACTTGAAATTGCCTGAAGTACTGAAATGTGATTTGGCCAGAATTATATAGCAGGTAAAAGTCCAAATAAGAACAAGAGTCTGTTTTCATGGTTTCAAAGTTGCATCTTTAATCTTTATGGCAAAATGTCTATCATAGGTGAGGATAATAGACAAAAATTAAAATGATTCCCTGTTTTCAAGAACTTTCTTTGGGGGTCATAATTAGAATTGATTGATAATCTTGTGGGGGAAAAATGACTTGCTGAGTCACTGATTTGTTATTCTTCTCAGTTTTCTACTTTTCAACTGATTATTTGATCACTTTGGCCTCCTTCCCTTTTTAGGCTTTGGGGATTCCTAGTTTTCCCAGTTTTAAGTATATCATCTCCCACATCTTTTAGAGAATATTTGTTGACCCCCCCTCTCAAACTTCTCTGTATTCTGATTTTTTTTCTGAGTCACTATTTTATAGTAATTAAGCTATAAATGCATACCAAGTAAATAACATACCAGCTCAGAAATGGTTAAGAGATTAATCCAAGTGAAAGGGAAAAATCAAAGCCATTGTTTAGACAAATGACAAAGAATGAATTTCAAGTTGAGTTCCTAGAATAATTGCTTTGATTCTTCCCTTTGCTTTGGTGGTAAAGATCTCATCAGAAATTACTCCTAGAAAATGCTTTAATCAGTGTCAACCAAAAATCAACCCATTGTCATCCTTCAAATGCTGAAAAGAAAACATTGTGGAAAAAAAAGACCCATGAATGCAGGGAAAATAGGAGGATAATATGTACCTCAGGCTCCTTATATTGTTATAAGAATAACAACTTTAATGAATATTCATATTACATTTTTTATTCCAAATGTTTTCATGAATCATGATGGCAATGTTGATTATTTAGTTACTGGTGCCATCATACCTTTCTGAAAACATGAGATTTGTGGGCTGTTTATTTTTTTTAATACAAACAAAAATGCAAACAAGAATAAACATGTCTGTAAATTGCAATGATTTTACCTACCACTTAGTTTCAGTTCAGATTCTGTGACTTCTTTATTCCATAGCATCTATGTCATTAGTAAATGAGTTAAGGAGAGGATTGAGCTTTTAGGCCATTTAGGCTTTTTTTAACAGATTATTGCTGCATAACATGGAAGGAGGACTATCTTCAGCACTAGTAGCAAAGTGAGTCCTTGTAGATACTGAGTTAAAAATAAACAGCAAAGAGAAATGTGCAAATAGATAGTGTTTCTTTAGCATCTGAAGTAGGTATGGTCTAAGTTTGCTTTTCTTAGTATTTCAGAACCTTTTCTGTTAAGAAGTAAACAGAATATACAAATCAGCTTTATTTAGTAGAAATTAATGCATCTGGTGCAGTTTATAGAAAGCTATATTCAGAGGATATAGATTTGAATTCTGGCTCTGCCATGTTATTATCTTTGAGACTCTCTATTTCTCAGTTTCCTCATCTGGAAAACAAGGTGGACTACATGGCCTTTAGGTTCCCTTTGAAATTTAAATTGGAAGTCATAGAAATTCAGAATTGGAAAGAACTCTAGAATACAAACTAGAATTTGAATAACAGTTCCCTTTGCAATATGTCTAAAACATGCTCATACAGCCTTTATTGGAAGACTTTCTATGATGGGGAACCTACTACTTTCTGATATGTCCCATTCCATTTCCAGACTTTATTGAAGAGTGGCAGAAAATCAATCAAGTCATGACACCCCACATAAAGTAAATGATATCTAAATATCCTATTAAGATGAGGAAAATCCTCAATCAATTAATAGCAATCAGAGACATTAAACCAGGTATTAAGGTTGTTGGACCTGGCTTGAAAATGTGCAGTGCTCCTGTTTATGTATGCTGAAGAAAGGTGGTCATAATCTAAGGCTAATCTATTAAATATCAAGCTGGTGGATAACCAGAATTATTAACAGGTGGCATCGAGATGGGAATGGATGCAGGAGCTGAAGTGATGATGTCATTGCAGTGGGATCACAGGAATCATTACAGTCATTAGATGTACAGGTTTGGAGGTCATGCCTCTCCCATGACTTTCAATGTCCCATGGATAATATATGAAGCATCTGGAAATGCAGTATACCTCCATCTTGAAAGAGCCATAGGTATTGGTTTTGAGGGCAAGGTTTGGGTTTTCCATTACTGTGGAGAACATTTGAGTTCAGCAGTAAGCTCACCAACCAGATTAGCAAGAGGAACAAAGAACAAGTTTGAGGAACAAAGCATGGTGATGTGTTTCGAGAGAAAGCCTGTATGGTTAAGAGCATGTTTAGGAATGGTTACCATATGATTTTGTGTGATAAGCCTTGAAATCTTTGCACAGGTTATTCTACCATGTCCCAGGATGGCTGAGTGGATGACTCAACAATATAGGGTCAGTCATATTCATATGTGATAGTCCAGTCAACCGTTATCAGTGATGAATTCCAACAAACAGTGAATGAGGGAAGAGAGTTGCAGTCATACCTCCTGAAGAGTAATGTGGGAGATAGGGGAACACTTCAACATTGGTTATGGTGTTCTTTTCACCCTCTTTGGCCAGAAAAGAACCTCGACAGCTTCTAAGGATCTGGAGGAGTTTGGGTTTTTATATTTTCCCATCAGTGCCTATCAACATTTTTCTGTCAAACGACACAGTATCTATCTGGAGATCCAAGAAAAACTCCATTCTCCACAGGAAGATAAGCAAAACACCTCCAACATGAATAAGGGGAGTATATCTCATAAAGAGGATGAAAAAGGGTTTAAAGAAGCCAGAATACGACTTACTCTTTTACTACATTTCTTTTTTTTATTATTCTACTCTGTTTTGTTTTATTCCAAATGTTTTTATTTTACAGAAGAATATGTCACAATATTTTTGAGAAATATATCAATTATTCTTTCTATACCAATTTAGTATATATCTTTCCAAATTATATTTAAGAATTGATGGTTAAACTATTCTCAACTGATAATCACAGACAAGCATGATAATAGAGGAGTGGGACTTTGTCCACTATATCACTAAAAAGTTATTTTCCATTCTGACAGGACTATCCTTAGAAACCTGAAGGGACTTAATATTTGAGTTTGGGGAGTCAATTTATTAGGAAGACAAGTATGAACTGAATGCATTTCTTGAACATATTTTCTACTTCCAATTTCTTCATGGGGCATTAATTTATTCATTCATCTATAACATGAAGTACTTTAAGTGATTTCTAAAGAACTTTTTCAGACAATATATTGTATTTTCGTGTGACTTTATGATTACTTCTTCAACTCATTAAATAGTTTATTAAAAACATTTGTATACTATAGATAGGCATCAAAAATTGATATTTTGAAAATTGTAACCAGCATCATTATATGGGTCAAATCAAATTAAACAAGAATTTTTACTATTTTTTTAAAAAGCAAATTCAGTCAACATTCAAAAAGATATATCATATTTCTTATTTGCATAAAATTGTATAGGTGGAAAGAATCTCGGATTCAATCTAATATTCTAAACTAATTTTACCTGGCAAGAAATTGAAAAAAATAATTTTAAGTCTCCAGGGTGATAAAGATAGCAAGAAACAGAGGCTGGATTTACACCCAAGTTTTGTGACTCCAGACCCAGTGGGATATTTCCATGTGTGATACTGACTCAGAACATTTTAGTTTTAAAGATTCTGATCACTTGGGATATTGTAGAAGGGACTGCCGATTAAGTATGAGTCAGAAGAGTAAGTCTTAAGGCCATTTTCAATACTTATATTCTATGAATCCAAAGAGTTTCTTGATTATACACAATACCTCACACAAATTTAATATTCTGAGGGTAACTATATTTTCCAAATATGTGCTTCTTTTGTCAACTTGATTTAATCTAATCTTTGGTCAATACTGGCACAGATTCTATAATGTTACCTGAGTAAAATAATTCTGACATTTTCATCTAAATATGACCTCCGAGTCATAAGTTGATTCTCTGAAAGACAAAATAAAAACAGTCACAATATTTTCTTAGTTAAATATCTCAAAACCATTTATTGTTATAGAGTATCTTGAAACAATTTTCAAATATTTTGAAGTTAGCTTCACCCGTTTGTGTGTACATATACATATATAATACACACAGAGATACATGTGTAAATGTATATTAAAAACTGAGTCCAAAATAATGTAAACAATGGTATTTGTAATAATTAATTGATTGCAGCCTCTTTGCATTAAAAGTAAGAGTAATGGGAACCATGTAATACACCGGAGTCAAAGGCTATCTAACCTGGTACTAAGTTCCAATTTTTTTCTGATTTCTATCATGAGATTTCTGGCCTCCAATCAAAATAGCCTATTATAGCTCAATGTTACAGAAATATAAAGCTCCAATAAAGTTTGAAATATACTTGAAAATCCCTTTTATTCCATTTAACAAGGTGGCAATGTATTTGAGTAATGGAAACAAAAGCCCTGAAGATGAAAGACTTGTAACACCAAGAAGAATGCATTAATGATTGAGAGGGACATTTGTTTGACACATATCCTTAGTGAAATAAAAGTCTTCTGAAGAGGCTTGTTATGTATTTATCAGTGTAGCAATTGATCCTATTGCTATTTCTTATGTTCCTGCATAGATTTGGAACTAGAAGGACCCTTAAAGGTCATCTGATCCATTTTTCATTATTTTATACATGAGAAAATAGAGACCCAGAGAAGCTAAATAATTCGCCCAAAGTCACAAATGCAGGAAGGGCAGATCTGGGATTCATACTCTGGTCTCCTGACTCCATGTTGAGTGATCTTTCTGCCAGGCTGCTTCTATTTCATCAAAAATATATATTTTGTCAAAAACCTATACAGATATTTCTTAACACAGGAGAAAAATAATTGATGTGCAGAATGTATTTGGTCTATAGAATGGTGAATGATTCTTTGTCTATATAGTTTTCTCTAACCATTCAACTTTTAAGAATTCATATTATATGAAGAAATGCATGTTAGAGGAATCAGAGCATCTGAAGCTGGTTCTTTTCACATCCTTTATGTTTGGATCAGCAAATTACAATGTAGTTAATTTGAACAGTCCTCACCAATTGCCAGGGGAAAATCAGTTAAACATTTATGAAGCATATACCATGTGCCAGGTATTATGGTCTATTTAGAGGACCTGGGTCCAAATCTTGGCTTTACCCTTTGCTACCTATGTAACTTTGACAACCTAGGTCACTAATTAATCTAAGCCTTGGTATTTTCTTCTGTAAAATGAATGGCTTGCATGCAGATGGACTCAAATGCCCACTCAATCACTTAATATTTTTTTCTTTTCTAATAAATTTCCCCTGGAAACATTGTGAATTGCATATCTCTTTTAAATAAATAAATATATATATATATATATTGCTAAATATTCCACAATTAAATTTTAAATTATTTTTTAAATTGAACTACACATTACCTCCCTTCCTCCTTGAGAAGAGAAGAAATTTAATATTAATCATACAGGTGAAGTCAAGCAAAACATATTTTATATAAACTATGTTGCAAAATAAAACAAATGCAAAAATTAAAACATGAAAAATCAAGTAAAATGTATGCTTCAATATTCATTCAGACTTCTTCAGTTCACCTGGAGTTAGATAATACTTTTCAACATGGAGCCTTTAGAATTGTCTTGGATCATTGTCCTGATCAGAGTAACTATGTCTTTCCCAGTTGATCATCCTTAAAATATTGCTGGTACTGTGTATAATATTCTCTTAATTCTCAGCACTTCCAGTTTTTTTTTCTCTGAAAGCTTCCTGCTTGTCATTTCTTATAGTAAAATGGCATCCTATTATAATCATATACCAGAACTTGTTCAGTCATTCATCATTTGATGGGCATGCCTCCAATTGCCTGTTCTTTGCCACAACAAAAATAATTTTTGCAAATAAATTTGTACAAATATGTCCTCGTCCTTTTTCTCGGATATCTTTGGAATATAGACTCACTACTGATATTGCTATGTGAAACAGTTTTCAGTTTTATAATTGTCTGAACAGAGTTCAAAATTGTTCTTTAAAATGATTGGATTAATTTACATCTTCATTGCTAAGCTTGTGTTTGTCTTCCTTCCTACCACATTCCCTCAAACATTTGTCATTTTCCCTTTTTGTTATACTATATAATCTAATATGTGTGAGGAAGCATCTTAGAGCTGTTTGAATTTGTATTTCCCTAATTAGTAATGTTTAAGAACATTTTTTCACATGACTATGACTTTGATTATATCTTGTATTACAATGTCGAGTTTGCTGTTTATTTCTGGCTTTTCTGGAAGTCCAATTATTCTTAAATTATCTCTTCTTCCTCTATTTTCCAAGTCTGTCACCTTGTCAGTGAGATATTTTATGTTCTCTTCTAATTTCTTGATCTTTTGGCTTTGCTTTATTGATTCTTGCTCTTTTACCTGCTCGTTGTCTTCAAGTTGCCTAATTCTGACCTTTAAAGCCTGGTTTTCCTTTTCAGTTTGGTCAAACTGGTTTTGTAGATGCGTGAATTTCTTTTGCATTATTTCCCACTTTTCCTCCCAGAAGGCTGCCATCTTTTTGATCCTTTCCGATTCCAATTCTTCATGGGTTTGTGGAGATTTTCCATTTCCTTTGGAAGGTTTCGGGGCATTTGCTTGTGTTTCCTCTTCTATCTCCTCCATATTTTGTATTTTTGCTCCATAAAATGTGTCCAAAGTCGCCCCCTTCTTCTTGTTTTTCTTGGAATTTGGGGGCTTTTGTGCTTCTGTGGAGTTTGCCATCTCTATCTGAGTGGAGAGGACTAGCTTTTCTTATCTCTGTCTGGTGTTCAGAGGTTTTAGCCCTAGGCAGATTGTCCATTCTATGCAGTTGTTGTTCTGTCTTCCTGGGGAATCCAGGAATTGTTGGTGTTTCCATGTGACTGCCCTCCTCAGTTCGCCTCCGTTGCTTCTCTCTTGCCTTACTTCCATGCTCTGAGCCTGGCTTGGCCCTTTTCTCGGGGTATTTGTTTCTGTGCTTTAGCTGGCCAGGACAGCCAGCACTCTGAGGGGGGAGGGGCCGTGGCAGGAACTCCGAGGGCTCCTGATAAGATTAACTTTCTCTGGGTTGAACTGAGTATGCTTTGAGGCAGGGACCTTGAGACTCAGATGGAAGGATCCAGCCAGGGGGCTGCAGGCTCCCCCATCTCTTTCTGTTTCCATGCTGTCTGGGTGCCCCCGCAACTGGGTCAGTTTGTTTTCAGGATGTGGCCTTCAGAATAGCCCCCCAAGGCCCTTTTGCCAGCCTTGAGGGTTACTGTTTTTTCAGAGGACCCTGCTCTCTGAGGGGGAGGGGCATGGCTTCCTGGAGCTCTGAGGGCTCCTGATAGGATTAACCTTGGACTGAGTATGCCCTGAGGCAGGGACCTTCAGTGAGAGGTGAGACTCAGATGGAAGGATCTGGTTAGGGGGTTACAGGCTCCCCCCCTCTCTCTCTGTTTCCCTGCTGTCTGGGTACCCCCTTGACTGGGTCAGGTTGTTTTCAGGAAGTTTAAAACTGCAATTTAAACATGCATTACAAATATTTCACAATTGGAGTCCCAGAAATTGATGAAATCAGATTCAGAAAAATAAATACATGCATACATTTATGTAGACCTTTATTTATATGTAGAGAAAATGGATGACAAAATATTTTATTTTTTCTATTTTTTCTATTTAATTTCTTAACTGCATGTAATAATAATACTTGTCATGTGTTTTCCAAAATAATAAGATCGAAATTATGTCTCTCCCTTCCTCCCCTCATTTCTCTTGGAGAAGGTATACAATTTGATCTAAATAATATATGTATGATCATAGAAAACATGCCTCCATATGTATGTAGAGAAATATTCATTAATTAATTGAGTTAATTAATAAATACAGTTAAGCAGAATAAATTATTGATAGATACATAATAGAGATGAATAAATTGGGTTTCTTTAACTCTGAATGGAATCTCAGGGATGATTGATGGGAGAGAATTTTCTCAGGGAGCATTGAGAAAGGAGGTTGATATAATGGTTCTCTGTGGACTGACTTGGTTCAAGAAAGGCTGTCCAAGAGAGGCTCTGCAAGTTTGGAAAATCTTGGTGAATTCACATTCTAAAAAACTCATTAGGCCAAAAAAGCAAGGAAACTGTTGGGTGCAGTACCTGCGCTTGACCTATAGGTGGAAGAAAAGTCTGAGCTATTGAGTGGAGAAGGCAGTGGAATCTGACCAGCTGAAAATCACATCTGAGCAGTAGGAAAGAGAAACCTGACTCATTCTTCTTATTTATAAGTTTATGTTTAGATTAGGATAGATAAATAAGGATTTGGGGGTTTTAGATAGAATAGGAAGAGAGGATAGCTTGGACTCTGTCGAAGGAGAAGAAAGTCCTCGCGGACCAGATTGGTTGGGTGGTTATAGTTATGATTTATTAGCAGAGGGACCTACATAATATAATAAATACCTTTTCTACAGTTTTCCTTTTATTATCCCTTCTAAAATTTTTATACCTACAATAATATATTTTTATATAACTGTCCTGAGCAGAATTCTTTAGGTACTGTGTAGAGAAGCCATCTTTCTCAACAGTCAAAACAACAGACTGTCCATTCAGGACACAGGTATTAGAAATACCTATACCAATACCAATAATTTATAAGGATCAGCAACCCTTTTTACATATAAAACATAAAACCAAAAGTAAAAGCCTAAATAAACTAAAGGTAAAATATTATGTTCTGATCTGTATTCTGGCTCCAATAGTACTTTCTCTAGAGGTGTTTAGCATTCTTTGTCAGGAGTCTCTCAGAATTATATTGGGTCATTATATTGCTGATAATAGCCAAGTCTTTCACAGATAATCAATGTATAATATTGCTTTACTGTATACATTGTTCATCTGGTTCTGCTTACTTCACTCTGCATCAGTACATGTAAGTATTTCTAGCTTTTTTCCAGAAATCATGCAGTTTATAATTTCTTATAGTCAATTATATTCCATCATATGCCACAATTTGATCAGCCATTTCCCAATTTATGGAAATCTCTTCAATTTCTAATTCTTTTTATAGCCCCAAAATCCTGCTATAAAGATTTTTTTTTAAAAACAAGTCTTTTCCTCTTTTTAAAAATATCTTTGGGATATAGTCCTAGTAATGGCATTACTGGATTAAAGAGTATACACAGATTTGTATTCCCTTGGTCATAGTTTCAAGTTGATTGCATCAGTTCACAACTCCATCAACAATCCGTTATTGTCTCAATTTTGATACACCCTGTAGCATTAATCAGTTTCCTTTATTGTCATGTTGGAGATGTGGAGTGTTGCCTCAGAGTTGTTTTTATCTGGATTTCTCTAATCAATAGTGATTTAATTTTTTTATATCATTATTTATAGCTTTGATTTCTACATCTACAAACTGCTTGTTAATGTCTTTTGACTAGTTATCAACTGGGGAATGATTTGTGTTCTTCTAAATCTGATTCCATTCACTACATTTTTAGAAATGAGACATTTATGAGATAAATTTGCTATAAGTTTTTTTAGTCTTCTATATCCTTTTTAGCTGGATTATATTGGTTTTCTTTGTACAAAAACTTTTAAATTTAATATAATAAAATTTATTTGTTTTATGTCTCAAAATGTTAAGTATCTCTTGTTTGGTCATAAATTCTTTCCTCCCTCAAAGACCTGATAATTAAAGAATCCATTCTCTCCTAATTTGTTTATATTATCCTTTATGTCTAAATCATATACTCATTTTGATGTTACTGAGGTATATAGTTTGAGATACTGCTCTAAACCTAATTTCTGCCATACTATTTTTTAGTTTTCCCAACTCTTTTCTCAAATACAGAGCTCTTATCCCAAAAGCTTATATATTTGGATTTGCCAAACATTAGATTGCTGTGTTCATTTACCACTCCATATAGAGAATATATTAAATTCCACTGATCAAACATTTGATTTCTTAGCCAGCACTAGATTTTATTCATGACTATTGCTATATAATACAGTTTGACTTCTGATATTGATCACCTTCTTTCATATATATTTTTCATAATTCCCTAGATTTTCTTTTGTTGTTCCAGATGAATTTATTATTTTTATAGTTCTTTATAATTTTTTTAGTTTGATTGATTTTTATTTTGATTTTATTGAATAAATGAATATATTTAGTTAGAATTGTCATCTTTATGATATTATCTCAAATTTTCTTTTCTTGAAAGTTTTTTCTTTCTGTTTCCTTTTTGGTTCTTTTACTCCTATGTTCATTTTTTGTGATATTTTAGTCTTGGTTGAGGATGATTCTTATGGTGGCACAGAGCTGCTGAGGATTATTCTGCCATCTTGGCTCCACCTCTGGAAAATGTCAAGTTGAAATTTCTGTAGCAGCCATAGATCAGAATGGAGGGAGAACTGGGATCAGATTCTATAATAGGCACTTCCATAGTGTACTTGAGTTGGAGATTAGAGGAAATAATGGGAAGAAATGAAACATGCAACTAGGTCATCAAGGTGATTGGTAGAGCAAAGTTTTATACATAATGCAAGGAGATCAATAGAGAAAGGAGATTATCTCAGACTTCCCAGGTGTAATTTATATTTATTTCCAGTTGTTTAGATCAGACTTTATTTGTCCAAGAACTGTTTTATAATTGTGTTCATATAATTATTATGTTTTTCTTGGCAAATGGACTCCCAGGTATTTTAAATTGTCTAGAGTTTTATATATATTTAAAAGAAATGAAAGTATTTTTCCATGGTTACATGATTCATGTTCTTTCACTTTGCTTTTTCCCTTCCCCTCCCAGAGCTGACAAGCAATTCCACTGATACATATATATATATATATATATATATATATGTATGTACACACATATATATATACACCCAAAACTATTTCATATAATTGATTTTTGTAATAATCTCTTAAAAACCACCCCCCGTCCAATAACCATAGAAAAAAAGGGAAAAATCAAATGTTTTCCTTCTGCATTTCTACTCCCACAGTTCTCTCTCAATGTGGATAGCATTGTTTCTCATAAGTCTCTCAGGATTGTCCTGTATCATTGCATTGTTATCAATAGCAAAGTCAATTACAGATGATCTGTCCTACAACATTTCTGTCTCTGTGAACAATATTCTGGTTCTGCTCATTTCACTCCACATCAGTTCTTGGAGGTCTTCCCAGTTCATACAGAAATCAAGCAGATTATCATTCCGTATTACAGAGTAATATTCCATCACCATCTTATACCACAATTTGTTCAACCATTCACCAATTGAAGGACACTACTTCATTTTCCAGTTTTTTGCCACCACAAAAAGCCTAGTTATGAATATTTTTGTAGAAACATTTATCTCTTTGGGGGTACAAACCTAGTAGTGATATTGCATAATTCCAAATTGACTTCCAGAATGATTGGAACAATTCACAACTGCCCCAGCAGTGCATTAATGTCCCAATTTTGCCATATTTCCTGCAACATTAATCATTTTCCTTTACTGTAATATTGGCCAATCTGCTAGGCATGAGGTGGTACCTCAGAGTTGTTTTGATTTGCATTTCTCTAATTAGGAGGGATTTAGAACACATTTTCATGTGGTTATTGATAGTTTTTATTTCTTCATCTCAAAATTGCCTATTCATATCCTTTAACCATTTGTCAAATGGGGAATGGCTTGGTTTCTTGTACAATTGACTTAGTTCCTTATATATTTGGGAAATCAGACCTTTCTCAGATTATTTTGTTATAATTTTTCCCATTTTATTGCTTCCCTTCTAATTTTGGTTGCATTGGCTTTGTTTATGCAAAAACTTTTAAATTTAATAAAATAAAAAGTATTCATTTTACATTTTGTAATGTTCTCTATCTATTTTTTCTAACTCTTGCTTGGTCTTAAATACCTTCCTTTCCCATAGATTTTACAGGTATGTTATTCTATGTTCAAGTAATTTTTTTATGATTTGACTCTTTAATTTATACATTTGAATTTATCTTGGAATAGTATTTAAGGTGTTGATTCAAACCTAATTCTTTCCATACTGTTTTGCAATTTTTCCAGCAGTTTTTGTAAATAGTAAGTACGTTCTTGTTCCAAAAGCTGTGATATTTGGGTTTATCAAAAACCACTAGGTTGCTGAATTCTAGGGTTATGTTAAGTAGAAATTCTCTTTCTATCTCTTACTCCTTTACTTTGTTGGTAATATATAAAATGATAAAAAGTCATGTGTGTTTATTTTGTATCTCGCTATTTTGCTAGCATTATTAAGTAATTCAAATAGTCTTTTAGTTGGTTTTCTAGTATTTTATAAGTCTACTGTCATATCATATGCAAAAACTGATGTAGTAGTTTATTCATGGATTCCTTTAATTCCTTCCATTTCTTTTCCTTTTTTTATTTCTAAAGTTAACATTTCTAAAACTAGTAAATAATAGTTGCAACAATAAGCATCCTTGCTTCACCCATAATCTTACTGGGAAGACATCTAACTTACCTTTATTATGGATAATTCTAGTTGATATTTTTAGATACACAATACTTGTCATTTTAAGGAAAGGCCCACTTATTTCTATTTTCTGGAGATTTTAATAGAATTACTTATAGTTTTTTCACAAGGGATTTTTCTACATATATTCAGATAATACTATGATTTCTGTTAGTTTGGTTGGATCAGCTATGCTGATAATTTTCGTAATATTAGATTAGCCTGGATTCTTGGTCAAAGTGAAAGATTTTTGGTATAATACTGTAGTCTCCTTGCTAGAATTTTATTGTATACTTTTTCATATACATTCTTTCAGAAAATTGATCTAAAATTTCCTTTTTTCTTTTCAATTTTTGTTCTTCTGGCTTATGTATTAGCCTACCTTTGTGTCACAAAAGCCATTTGGTGGGATTCCCAGCCAATTTCCCAATATAGTTTATTTAGAATTAGGATGCATTTTCCTTTAAATATTTGATAAAATATACTTTTTAATCTATTTGAAATTTATTGATGGCTTGTTTAATTTCTTTTTCCTAAGAAGAGATTATTTAAGCATTTTATTTCCTCTTTTGTTAATCTGAGCAATTTATATTTTTGTAAACATCCATTTCACTTAGATTGTCAGATTTATTGACATATATTTAGGCAAATAGCTCCTCATTAGTGCTTTAATTTCTTCTTCACTGATGATGATTTCATCCTTTTTTATTTTTTAGAGTGGTAATTTGATTTTCTTCTTTTTTTAAAAGAAATTAATGAATAATTTTTTGCAAGAAACCAATGCCTAGTTATGCTTATTAGTTCAATTGATTACATACTGTAAATTTTTCCTTTTTATTCTCAATATTTCTAATTTGTTATTTAAAAGTGGATTTCTAATTTGCTCTTTTTTTCTAGTTTTTTAGTAATATGTCCACTTTATTGATCTACTTTTTCTCTATTTTATTTAGATATAAAAATTTCCCCTCAGAACTTCTTTGAGCGCAACCCATAAATGTTGGTATGTTATCTCCTCATTTTCTTTCTCATTAATGAAATTATTATTTCAACAATGTGATCTTTGATCCACCCCCTTTTTTATAATTAGCTTAGTTTACAATTAAATTTTAATTTCCCTTTCCATGGATTCTTGTTGATTATATTTTTATTTCATTATGATCTGAAGTGGTTGCGTTTATTATTTCTGCTTTTCTGCATTTGGTTGTGAGGTTTTTAGGCCCTAATACATGGTCAATTTTTGTGTTGGTTCAATGTCCTGCCAACAACAAGATTTTTCCTTCCTATTCCCATTACATTTTCTCCAGAGATCTATTAAATCTAACTTTTCTAAAATTCTAGTCACCTCCTTAACTTCTTTCTTATTTATTTATTTATTTGGGAGTTATATTTATCCATTTCTGGAAGAGGAAAGTTGAGGTTCCCAACCAGTATAGTTTTATTGTCTATTTGCTCATGAAGTTCATTTAAATTCTTCTTTAAAAAGTTGGAGGCTATTACATTTGGAACATATATGTTTAGTACTGATCTTACTCCATTGTCTGTGGAACCTTTTATTAAGATGTAAGTTCCTTAACTCTTTTCATCACATCTATTTTTGCTTTAGCTTTAACTGAATCCCTGATTGCTTTCTTTTTCACTTAAGCTGAATCATAATAAATTCTGCCCCAGCCACTTACCTTTACTCTATGTGTGTCTCTATTTTTTTGCCATCTATGTTAAAATAGTATGAAAAGATGCTAGGAAGTGAAAAAGCAAAGTAAAAAGAGGGGAGTTACTCACTATCTTGGAATTTGTTTAAAAGTTTTATAAGATTCTAGCTATATTTAGAGAGATATAAAATTGTACCCTTCCCATATCTGCCGATCTCAATTTGTATAACTTTTGACTTGGTGATATTTTTACTTACTGTAGTGGCAGTCCAGCTAAATTGGATGTGATCATCATCTGGTTGGCAACTGTTAAGGGTAAATTTTTAGGGTTGAGACTGAATCAAATTTTAGTGTTCACCAGGGATTTAAATTCTAAATCCCAATGAAATACTCAAGTCAGAATGGAATATTATGGTGATTTATTTACAATAGAAGGAAGAAATTAAGAATGAGGGAAAGAGATAAAAGGGAAATTCTGTTCTGGCCTGGCCTGAGCCAGGGGAGTTCAGAGGCCGCAGCTAAGGGGCCTTCCCTGAAGAATAAACCTAGCTCAGCTTCCACCCATGAGGCCTCCTCCAAGATGAGGGGCCTCCTAGAAGGCTGGTGCCTTCAGAAATCCAGGGAAAGGGGATTCAGTCTTAACACTCACCACATGGTCACCTAAGGGAAGCAGCCTGAGGTCCCACACTGGAGCTTATCCAAGTCTAGTACCACCTCCAAGGCCACAAAAGTCCCTCTCACAGGTAGAGATGCAAAATATAAAGGCAGTTCTTTATATCACTTCCTGTGTCTCACTTGTACCAATGGTGGCTTAAACTTTGCTTAGGACAGGCCAGAGGGTCAATCAGTTGTTTCTGATTTGTCACTTGCTAGCACACATGGGTCATAGACCATCCTTCCCCACAGTTAATCCTTAAATGAGGGTGTATACATTCTTGGTTGATAAAATTCTAAAGACTAAGCAGGGTGGAGTAAATCTAAAATTCACAATCCCCCCAATGATGATTGGGAGACTAGTCTCCCCAATTGATTACTAAACATAATCATCTTGTACCTCTAAATCTTCTAACTATAGGTTTATACACAATTTTACCTTCTAAGAGGTGTGGTAAGGAAAATTGAAGCAAGTTTTGGACTTTCTGCCAATCAGGTGGAACAAGCAGCAGGTGGAATGTTAGAGGGAAGAAACTGACAAGAATGACATGGTGGGGGGAGGGGCCAATTGGAGAGACAGTTGGTCTCAGAAAGCTCTCTCCTGGCCCTCTGGCTGGAAGGAGTCTCTTCCTGTCTCAGGGTAGAAGTACCTCCATTCCTGGATTTCCCCAACTATGTGCTCTACCTGGTTTCCTGTGATCATGTCATCGAACAAAAGGATTTAAGGGGAGCCATTTAATGTAAGGCTGCCCTTTAGGGGCATCAGCCCAAAGAGACAAGCTCAAAGAGCTCTGTAAGTCAGAACCTTTTCTTCCTCTTGCTGTCTACTGCTAAAGACTTTAAACTTAAGGAAGTGTGTCAAGGAAGCTTATCCCCTCCCTCTCCTGAGTAACTTTACCTGTCTGTCAAACATTCCTGAGATAACACAGTTGTGCCAGTTTTGCGTACATACTGTATGTAGATAAAAGTAAAGGGTTGGAGAGAATCGGGAGAACAAAGAAGAGATGGAAGAAGGAAGAAGTCAGGATGCAGAACAGGCAGTTGGAAGGAAGGAGGAAAGAGACTGGCAGAGGAACCACGTGATCAGGTTACTTATAGGAATGATTGTCTACCCTTCCAATAAACTTTATAAAATACATACATACATACATATATATGGGTAGAAATATTATTTTCAATTCTTACAGATGGAGACCATGAAGAGATTTTTTTAGGACCTTAATTTTCTTCTGTGAGAAGTTTTGAGTAAGTATAGCTTAGGTAAACAAACAAACAAAAAACCCACTTCAGTTTGCTGTCCTGCCTTTATATGAGAAAGGAACCTTGGCAGAGAGAGGGAATAGGCTGCTGTTTTTCCTGGAATGCATCACTTTGGATTGGTGAGAAAACTTCCTCCCCTGTGTTTTCCTACCCCTGTTCTTTTACCATAGCCCAGGGTGGGTCAGTCCCAGCCTAGCCCCTGACTTTCCCAGGCTCATGAAATAGTTGGCTGTATTGTTGCTTTGCTCAGCCAGGCACTGTGCTGAGAGAGGAAGACACCCCTCACATTAATTCTGGATTAGAGTTAGGGGCTCCCTGGGGCATTAGAGAAGGGAAGGGACACTTTTTGCCCCAAGCATAACCCGGGACCCATGGAGGAAAGCAGCTTCATTTTTCCCCCTGATTGTTAGGGACTCCTATGTGCCCCCCCCCCACCAGCTGACCCCACCTGACCCATTTTGGATGAGAGTTAAGGAGCTCCCTAGGGCAGTAGAGACCAGGGAAGAATCCTTTGGCAGTACCTGTCCCTGTTTTCCCAAGCGTGAAAAACTCAGACTCCCCCACAAGCCCCGAGACAGTTTGACTTTCCTGGGCATGAAAAAAGCAGAATTCTGTTTCTTACCAGCCTCTATACTCTCCCCGGGAGACACCCATTAAATTGATCCTTGGCATCCTTCCAGTCTGAGGACTAGGGTTAGGAGCTCCCTGCCCCCCCCCTCAACTGCCTAACACCTGGGGGAGGGGAAACTGCATTTTTACATGGGAATTCTCTTTGGATTTTTTTCTTTGCACTCCCCAACCCTCAAACATTCCTTGCAGGCTGTCTAACTTCTTTTGCATATTAAAAGCCATTTTTTATTTCCTTTATCTGACTGCTTGCTTAGATAGGTCTACCCACAGGTGCCTCCCACTCCATGCATTTATAATGCTACCTACTGTCGAGAATTAAAACTGCAGGAAAATAAAAAGAGTTCCTTTGCTACTGCTACTAGTGTTCTAAAATAATGCTATTAAATTAAATACATTTATATAAAATGATTATTTATAGGAAATATTAATAATATTGAATTTAAATTAAAGCCAAATTTCTAAAATTGAACAAAATCAACATTAAATCAAATAAATTACATGAAATATTAAGGAATAATTTCAGAATATTATAGTATTAATAATACTATCAATAACAATAATTATTAATTTTCAATAACTATTATTAGCTATTAAAATTAATTATTAATGGTTATTATTGAGGATTGATACTTGTTGCTTATGGCTAACTGTTGTTAATTATTGACAATAATTATAATGAATGCATATTATTAATCACTAATAACATTATAAATACTTATAAATGTATGTTATTAATTATTAATAGTAACATTAATAATTATAATGACTCCATATTATTATAAATAATTAATAGCAACCATTATTACACTAAATACACATTCATTATTGATACTATTGCTGTGCAACAATGCCTATTTCCTTACATTAACCTTTTTGTTTTAAACCTCCTCTTATTGCCTTCCACAATAATATTGACGATCTTAGTGTCTCCACTTTTTTTATGTTTTAGGACTTTTCTTTGTTTCAGCTGTTCATTTAGCAATACTAAAACGAGCTTAAATAGGACATAAAGAATAGAAAATATGGGAAATAATGCAACACATCATGGGAAATCAGGAACTATTCCTTCTGATTCACCCCTGCATATATTTCTAAATTCCTGGAATCATCCTAATTTGCCTAAGCAGAATTTGATGACAAAGAAAGAAGCTAGAAAGCTTTGTAAGATATGGATGGACATATCTTTTACCTGGCCAAAATATAGCTCTTTTGATTTCAAGACCTTAAAAGATTTGAAGTTAGCCATTAAAAACAAAGATTCCAAAGATTATAAATATTGGTACTTCTGGGCATATCATGTTGATAAATCGACATTCCCATCAGTGAGGAAACCTTTCTTTCTTTGCAACTGAAACATTCTAGCTTAACTCTTTCAGTGAAATCTAGCAAGGAACACACTCTATAATGCCACCTGGTCTATGAGGAGGTTTCTTCTAATTCTGACCCAAACCAGGACTTGAACCCCTCAGCTTAACTCCCTGACAGACCTCACTCATCCCCTACTCTTCCCATCCCCTTTCCCCCCAATCTACCTTTCTACCCTAAATACCCAGTGCCCACCCATCTCTCATATTCTCACCCGTAGCATCCCTACTTCAATCCTTTTCTGTACCCTCCTTCCTACCTACCTTACTGTGATCCCTCTAGACCTCACCTATCCGACTCCTCTCCACCCCATACCTGGTCTCACCACCCCACCCCCAACCCCTCCCCCATTCCTCTCCACCTTATAATTTACTGATCAGAAAATGCCTGTGTTCTATGTCTTAGCAACAATGCTACAACCTCATGTGGGCACATAAGTATTAATGGGCATCCCAATACTAGATCAAGAGTTTTTGTCACTAGTAAGGCTAAGTGTAGCAGATACACCTCTAAGAAATGGTGGTGCTCCTGAAGCTACTGGGTCCAGTTGGGCCAAATAATAAGCAATTGGACACTGAGATGGTCTTCGCTCATGTACATACAAACTAATTGGCTTGTTGCAATCTGGGATGCCAAGAGTGGGAGCAGACAGGATAACCTGTTTTAGATCTGACAGAGCTGACAGGTGTTCTGACTCTAATTTGAGGGGTTCAGGGATCAAATCCCTTGTTAGTGCAATAAGGGGTTTAGTAATTTCCCCATAGCAAGGAATCCACTGTCAACAAAACCCTGTTGCTCCTAAAATCTCTCTTAACTGTTTCTTTGTGGTAGGAGCCCTTAATTTTTTTATATTTTCAATTCATTTGGGAGAAATAGAACAGGAACCAACAGTCGGGATGAACCCCAAATATTCTACTTTGGGGAGACACTACTGAACTTTATTATTTGAAATCTTATGTCCCCTTTATGTAGTTCCAAAAGAAGGTGTTTTATATCTTCTTGATATACTTCTGCATCTGTTGAAGCCAAGAGTAGATCATCTAAGTATTTGATTAATTTGTTGCTTTTAAATGTCATATTATCTGTGTCTTGGCTCAAAATTTGTGTAAATAAACTCAGGCTTTCCATGAAACCCTGGGGCAGATGACTCCATGCAAATTTACAGCCCTTCCAGGTAAAAGCAAAGATATGCCTGGAATCCTCATGAATGGGTATGGAAAAGAAGACTGAGCACAAGTCCACTATTGTAAAGTATATAGCTATGCTAGGAATAGAATAAATGATCAAATTTATGTTGGAAACTACAAAGTGTCTCTTTATAATGTGATTTTTCACAGCCCACAAATCCTGTATGAATCTATAGAGGTGTTTGCCGTCAGGCCCTATTTTTTATTTTTTAAGAGGCAGGATGGCTGTATTGTATTCAGATTTACAGGAAATTATGATGCCCTGATTGATTAATGAGGTTATTACTGGGGTGTTGCCCTCTATTGTTTCCTTTGAGAGAGGGTACTAAGGAATGGAAGGAGGTGAGCTAGATTTAGTTTTTATCTGCACGGGAACAACTGACTTAAATAAGCCTATCTTGGAAGAAGATGTGGTCCAAAGAGACTCTGGTATATCTGCAGGCATTGCAAAGGTGGGATGCTCTTTCCCCTCCTAGCTCTCTGAGAGTAGGAAAGGGAATAAATATAAATAACTCTCAGGTACTTCCAATGATAAGGAAACATCTGGGGAGCAAGTTATTGTGGCTCTGAGTTTCCATAGAAGGTCCCTCCCTAGCAAATTTAAAGGGAAGTCGAGCATGAAGAAGAAAGAATGTTGTACTTCTAGGGGTCCTACAGACACCATCCTAGCATTTTAACTCTTTGGGGTATCCCTGACACTCCCATTACATACTCTGAGCCAATGGAATAGCAACGTAAATCAGGTGTACTCTTTAATACAGACCTGGAAGCTCCAGTGTCCAAAAGACAATCATAATACGTGTTACACACCTTTAAGGTAACATGGAGCTCATCAGTACATGGGGGGGCAGTGGATAAGGAAAACTGGTAGTAAGACATTAGGGTCTAGAAAATCAAAGTTTGTATCCTCTGATTTCTGTGTCCCAGCCCCTCCCCCTGATACCTTCATAATATTTGGGAAATTCCTTGGGCACCCCCTGAAGGGCACCCCTGAGGGACATTAGCACCCCGAGTATTTTTTGATGAGCACCACTTAAGTTATATTGTGGAGTCATTTTGTTTGAGTTATGATTTTCCCAATATCTATTCCTATAGTTATCATTCCTAAAGTTGTGGTTTCTATTATCATTATTATAATTATTTCTATAATTATTATTTCTGTAGTTGTTCTTAAACTGCATATTATTTCTGATTGCCTTGAATAAAGTTCTACACTCTATCATTCTGTGGCCCTTCTCATAGATTTGGCAAGTAATGAATTGATACTTAGATTCTTGGAGAGGGGCAAGTGCCATTGGTTGAGTATTATGCCCTTTTTCAAATTTATCAATCTTATCTATTAAATATTTCAATCTTTTCTCCATTTTATCTATGAGATCATTAGTCTCTTCCTCTTTTTCTTTGTTTCCCTTTGAAACATATAGAGCATTTTTTAATTAATTCTTCAAGATCCATTTCAGACCACCTTGGGCAATGAGTTCTAAAATAATCCCTGATCACATTGCAAGAGTTATTGACAAAGTGCCTTCTAATTTGTCTTATGCAATTTTCTTTAGAAAGGTCAAAATCTAGGTATAAACCCCCAAATTCAATTATTAATTTTCATGAATCTGGAGGGTTTCCCTTCCTCATATTGCTTAATTCTTTCAAATTCTTTCCCCTTTTCCGTGCTGTCAGTGCACTCTCTCATAGCAGTTAGAATAGCTTCCCTACAATGATATAGTTGTAAATAATCTTCAGAGTTGTTATAGTCCCATTTGGGATCTTGAGATGACCAGTGTGCTGCATTGAGCCCCCGAGCTTTATTGACATAAGAAATTATTTTATTTTTCTCACATTCCATTAAGAAAGCCTGGAACAAGTTCTCAAAATCATTGTAAGGATTATACTGAAAAAATATGCCTGTCATTTTTCATTACCATAAAGAGATTTGGTTCATGTGTCAGAACATTTCCTGTGAATTAATTTATTTCTTGGGGAGTAAACAGTATACTGTGCCTTAGAGTCACCACATTCCTCTTTCATCCGATTTTAGGTACTTCTCTTAGAGGAAAAAGTCCCCTAGTTGAATTTGGTACTTATGAGTCTGTTTAACTAGAAAGAGTTTCTTTAGAAGTATGAGATTTCCTTGGGGCTTGAATTGGTTTTGGGATAGGAAAAGGAACAGGGAAAAATGGGATTTCAGAAGTTGGGATTTCAGGAGAAGGGTCTTGGGAAGTAAGTTCAGCCAAGATTTGCAGACCACAAGAGAAACAGTCCAGTAGCTGAGCTATAGGAGATGTGTCTTCCATCTCTATTTTGGGGGAAGGAATTTCCTCATTTAGAGATTCAGAAGCAGGTTTCTAAGGGTCAGATATATATTTGGGTGGGGTCAGTATTTGCCATTTGATCCTGTAAGAAGTATTTAAAATTATCCCATTGGTGTTTTGTGTTTTCCTGAATTTTAGCTTCAATTTTTTTCAAGGTAGCTTTTCTCATCACCATATTTAGGAGTATAAAAATAAAATGACCTAAGAAGATAAGAAATGGGAGGTATTCTGAAATCTTTAATGTCCCTAATTTTTCAAACTTCATATAAATTTTGTAGACTGTAGTATTCATTTATATATATATATATATATATATATATATATATATATATATATATATATATATATATTATAATTTTGATTTTAGTCAGCAGAAGTTGATAATAGCTAGGGGTTAAAGCCAGGGTGTGAAAACAAAAGATCTGGGTGTAATGACCTTTTTAAGAGCCTTTTAATCCAATCAAGTCCTCTAGGCCAAAAGGAGACAGAAAACAAAGCCTTTTATCTGAGACTAAGGATGATTTTCTTTTTGGTTTAATTTGGGAGGGGTCACACATCTCCTCTCCTTCCCCTTCAAGGTAAAACCATTTCTCTCTTTGAGCAAAGCCTCTGCTTTTCCTAGCCAGCCTCACCAGGTTTTTTTTTTTTTACTTCTCACTTAATTTTCAAACTAGAGACATGTGGGGGCTTGGGAAAAGAAAGGAAAAAAAAAAGGAGAAAGTCCTCCAGGAGCAGGACTTTCTTCAGGTCTTTCTCACTGCTATTTAAGAGTAATCCAGCTAGTATGGTCAGTCTAGGTTGGGTAATTGTGTTATTTGTTCCCTAAGATAAGATAAATTCTGAAACAGCTTCCCTGGCTAAGTCAGCTTAAGGTCCTGCTGCTCTAGATTAAAAAAAAAAAGCAAACAACCAAAAAAAACCCAGCTGTTTTCAATTCAAATTAAGTAGAAAAGAGAAAAAATGTTTTATACTCACCTGATCTTGCAGCTGTGTTTTGAACTGCTGAGTTAGATACTGAAAAGTTTGACTTGAGGAGGTAATAAAGAGAGAAAGGAAAGAAAGATTTCACAGAAATTTGAGCTTCCTGGTCACAACCTTCGTGAATTGGCCAAAATTAGGTAAAATTAGGGGTTATTGATTGAATATATTATACTAGTGGTCACCAGGGATTAACTCAATCCCAATAAAATGTTCAAGTCAGTTTTGGCTTTTTATAGTGGTTTAATTACAATAGAGGGAAGGAATTAAGAAGAAGAGAGAAAGAAAAGGGTATATGTTTTCTCTGTCCTAGACTAAGCCAAGGGAAATTCAGAGAACTCAGCCATGAGGCCTCCTCCAAGATAAGGGGTCTCCTAGGAGGATAGTGTTTTAGGAGGTAAAGGAAAAAGGAATCAGCCAAAACCACTCATCAAGCACGCTAAGAACTTCTCCCTGTCACCTCGCCCAGGTTGCTCAGGGAAGATACCTCACCTAAACCATGCTATAGAACTTCTCCCAGTTACCTAACCAGCAAGCCACAAATGCCAACCCCCAAGATTCCCAGCAGGCTGCTGCCACCAGCCATACAAGCCAGGGAGAGCCACATCTCCTCAAGAGAGCCCAGCAAGAGGAAGTGGCGTGAAATATATAGAGACCATTCTTTACATCACTTCCTGTGTCTCATATGTACCAATGGTAGCTTAAGCTTGACTTAGGACAGCCCAGGAGGTCTGTCAGTTATTTCTTATTTGTCACTTGCTAGCACATGTCTGTCATAGGCCATCCTCCTCAACACTTAATCCTTAAGTAGGGGTGTATACATTCCTGGTTGCTAGACTAAGCAGGGTGGAGTAAATCTAAAATTCACACCCCTCTTACTGGACTGGTAATAATACCATTATAAAAGTTCATAGACAAGTTGTAAAAACTCTTTTCCAGGTGAATGCCATTGGTCCTCATGGGTGCTGGGTATGTTACCAGATCCATTGGAGCTTTGTTTTGTTATGGGCAACAATTGCAGTCCACAATGATGAGACATTACCACATTTTGCAATACAAGGAGGTAAAATGTTGCTTAAAAATGTTGTCTAAATGGCTGTTTGCTCCTTTTCCTTTTGTTAATTGTCACATTAATGAGGCTGAGTGGACACCATTGAAATGGTTATGACCTGTGTCAGTGACTTTTGAAACACTTGATGAGCTAAAAATAACAGTTTATTTTAGTGGGTCTTCATAAGTAATTTTAAGTAATCTAGGAGTACCACTACCTGTGACTGATCATACATTCACCTTTGACTTGTGTGTAAGAAGAGGTAAGGGTCCATTGAGTAGCAATAAGTACATGGGAGATAAGGCACAGTGCAAACATACTATTGTATTCCCTACCTCCACATTTATCTGTGCTAGAATACAGCTTAAAAATAAAATGGATGGAATGTTTAAGTACATGCTTTTTACATTATTACAATCTTATCCCAGAGGAGGGTGGATTTCCCAAGGGGTTTGGTCACTCCTGGACAGTTCTATATTTGTAATTCCTCAGCTTACTCTACCCTTCCACTAGGATGATATGGTACTTGTGGTTTAGCCTATGTTATTTCACCTGTATCTATGCATGATCACAATTCTGGAGTGATAGACAAATCAACAGCCAAAGTTCTAGGTTCAGGGTGGCATTAATATTGATTTCATGTACTTCAAGTATCACCAATGTTAGGAAAAAAGAAAAAAAAAACAAATATCCTATTACAAACATAAAGAGAAAAAATAATTTAAAAAATAATAAATTCACAGTTCATATTCCATGTGACAATGTGATAGCCAAGCAGAGGCACAACACAAAAGGTGCTCACTCAAAACTGAAATTTATATCACTTAATTTGGCCAGAATTCACAGTGTGATTGTACATAATTTTTTTTTCACCAGTTAAAAACCTTTTAACAACAGTAGTACAACAACTAATACAGATTCTAAAAAATGCCAAAATCTCCAAAACTACAAGAGCCCATTTAAGGATAACTGTAAACAAATCCATTCCTTGCAGCCATGAGAGGTTCCACCAGCTATCATTAGTATTGAAAATAGACCATATTTAAATAATTTTTTTCAGTGCACCAAACATCAAAAGATACAGGGTTTCAATTCTGATCTACATGTGGTTAAAGTTATATTTTAAAAATAGAATGAAACCCCCAAATATATTTGTCCATGTACATAATTAATAAGCCAAATTAATTTACAGATTACAAATGTTGATACCCATGCTAACTGATCGATGGAAGGATTTTCCGTTTAAAAAGAGTATAATTTTATGTATTTATGATTTAATTCTAATAACTAAATGTTAAAAAAATCTTTTTATTATGATGTTAAGATCAGAGCACTCACAGAGAGAGTGAATCTAATTCAAATCCTTCATGTTACATAAATAAAAACCCAGACCCTCAAAGATGGATTGATTTGACCAAGGCTTCATGGTAGAGAATTTTGGAATCAAGATTTGTAACTGGGTTTTTTGCCTCCAAATTCAAGGTGTTTTCCATGACACCACAATACATCTCTTTTTATTTCCAAATATATTACTTACAGAAGCATTGTGGTATAAGAAAAGAAATCGTCTTCTAGAATCATATTGTCAGAGGTGGAAAAGTCCCACCTGCCTCTGATTTTATGCAAACTATAAATTTGGCCATGAAAACCCAGAAAGTTACAAAAAATCTCATTGGATCAAAAAATAGCAGAAAGCTACCAGACATCAAACAGTTATATATTTACCTCATTAGATAGAGGAAGTTTCATCACAGAAAATACCAATAAAGTCATAAGTTCAGATAAAAGAAAAATAAAATCTTAAATGTACTTTTAGAATTGCAATTTCTATATCTAACTTTTATATGGTCAACTAGGTGTCTCAGTAAAATGCCTGGGCTTGAGTAAGGAAGATTCATCTTTCTGAGTTCAAATCTCAGACACTTACTAACTGTGTGATTCTGACTGTCACTTAACCCTGTTTGCCTCAGTTTCCCTATTTGTTAAACAAGCTAGAGAAAGAAAGAGCAAAAGTACTGCAATATTTCTGCTTTGAAAACTCCAAATGTTAGACATGACTGAAATGAATGATCAAGAGCAAAAAAAAATAGTGGATCCTCAACAGTTCATTCATCTGTGGTATAAGTCTACATCTAAGGAAACATTCTGAAATGAGTTTTATTTGACAATTTTCTTATCTGGAGCACAAGTCCGCTAAGAGTTTTTTGAGTATCTGATGTAAGTCTCATTAAGAATTCCAAAGAAGGAATTGATCATTAAATGTAATAAGCTGTAGAATAGTGAGAAAAAAAGTATTTTCAGTGATCATTGATTAAAGAATTAAAGAATATTTTTGGTTAATAGATTGTGTAATTCAGGCACCAGAGGTATTCTATAATTATGAGATTAAGAAAATTTTCCTGATTATGGTCAGAAAATGAGCATTTGTTTAATGGCCATGAAATAAACTGGTATTTTTTTGAAGAAAGGACAGCCAGTCTAAAACAAAATAAATAAGAGAAAGGTGGTAGGGCAGGTTTCAGAAAGATGGGAAAAAGAGTCAAAAACATTGCTTGGCCAAGGAAAGTCTTGATTTTTTTTTCTTTTTGCTTTTTGCTGATGGAAGGAAAAGAGTAAGGAAAAGATAATGAGGAAAAGGAAAAGTAGAATAGTTTGTGCAGAACAGAAATTATGACTTTCTGCTTAGAAAAAATAGAAGCAGTATATGTTTCATTATTATCATCTGTTGTTCTTGAAGGGTGAAAGAGAAAAAAAAAATTGCGAAGAAGTCAAGTTGGAGAAATCTCCAACTTGAAAAGTGCCAAACATCAGATAAAATGTGTTGATTTTCTGGGGTAAAATAACAACATTAATTTAACTGAAGTCCTTAGCTAATACTGCAGCTGGAATTGTAGTTGCTGTAGAGAAGTAAAGCCAGCTAAGTGGTAGGTAAGAGTGATGGCAGAAAATCAGAAAAGTCATTAGCCAAAATTACTAGTTTGCCTGAGATATTATGACCAGTGGGGTATTCTTAAAGAAAAATGTGTATCAACATGTAAGTGATGTTCTTTAAGAAACTTTTGGGTAGAGTGGAGAGAGAGAGAGAGAGAGAGAGAGAGAGAGAGAGAGAGAGAGAGAGAGAGAGAGAGAGAGAGAGAGAGAGAGAGATGACCCAAAAAATTTGCAGTTCCTGAATGATGTTAATTCATATATTATTTCTTCTCACTCTTCTTTGTCCCTAGTTTTCAATGTTATTATACTTCAGTAAGTTAATGAAACAACTGCTAACTAAGTAGAAGAAAGGAAAAATAAGAGGGATCTACTATTTAAAAGTAGAAACCATAAGGAAGGCTTCTTGTGAAATATGTTTAAATACATAAAATTGTTTATTTAAATTCAAAGTCAATAAAAGTTCTAGAAATTATTAATAAACATGACTATTTTTCCATTGTATATTATTAATGATTTGAAATCTTTAACCTTGAATAAAATAAGATATTTGAGTTATTAAGTTTCTTCCACATATCATCCAGCATGATATTCAGAAACTCTGAAATCTATTAATAGAACACATAATGAAGTACTTTTTATGAAATCCATGTGCAGGCTGATTAATATATTTAACATGTTTATTGAGAGAAGACGAAAGGAAGGGAAGATAATAACTGCTTGATGAAAATGCTCAGCTGCAACAATCAGCATGATTATTCCAACTTCATTAGATTATTGTTTTTCCTTTTATGCTTAGTACTCAAATAATTTAAGTGCAAATTCAGTGTCTGATTAATAAAGGAAGAATTTTAAATTGTTTAAATTATATTCTTTAGTTAGCTTCCAAAAATGTTTTCTAGAATCAGTACACTATTCTCTTAACCTATAAGTAGCTTTTGTATGATGCTAGATTAAATGTACAGTCTTTAACTTTCTTCTGAACAAGAGCTACATCAGTACAGGTGTAGGAAACAGAAAATTTCTGAGTCTCGTGCTCTCAATCTTTTGTGGAAACAACTAATTTTGTGTCCTTGATTCAGAACTGATGAATGACTGATCAGAAGATAAATCTTCCCTTACACAAATATGGATAAAAAGTTTTCCAGCTTTATCATTTTAATTATGAATAAGAAAAGTATCAAAAATATGAAATTTCCACATGCAAAGGATGCAGAAAATTATAAATTATAAATGAAGGTGAGAATTACATACAAGATTTTTAAAATTTAAATTCATCTGCATGTATATTATCCTTTTCATCTGTTTCCTTCTGAATTCTCATCTTTTCTTTTCATGTGTATTTTGAAATATTTCAATGATACTTTTCTCTCTTTTTCATCACTATTCTTATCTTCTCAACTCTCACATCCTCCAAACTAAACACCTGAACAAAAACCAAACAGCTTTTGCACCAGACTTCCCTAATATCCTCACCTTTCCATTCAGAAGTAGAATGTATGATTCCTCATCAAATTAATCATTGCATTGACCAGAGTTCTAATTTGTTTCTTTCCCAATATTGTGGTTATTTTACATTTTATTCTACTTATTCTTCTCACCTTATTCCATATTAGTTCATGAAAATGTTTCTAAGTGTCTGTTTCTTTTCCTTCATTTTTAAAATGTAAACATATTACATTACATACATATGCCATCACTTATTCCCAAGGCAGTGGATATTCTTTTATTCCTAGTTATTAAATACAAGAGAAGTGCAGTACTTATGTATTTGTTTGATTGTATATTTATTGTAATTATAGGCTCTTTGCCCTTGCTTTGATTGCCTTGGGTTATATAATTAGTAGTGAAATCTCTATGTCAAATAATATACATCATTTAATGAAATTTAGGGTATAGTTACAAGATTTTATCTAGACTGGTCACAGCTATTGCAATACTGCATTAGTGTCCATGTCCTCCCATAGTCTTTTCCCATACCTATCATTTTTCTTTATTTTCATTTTGCCAGTCTCATAGGTAGGAAGTAGAAATTCCTTTATCCTTTAATTTATACTAATCTGGTTATTAATGACTTAGAATATTTTCTTTTATACAATTCCTGCTAGTTTGTCTCTATCTCTTGCTTAGTCTTAAATGCTTTCCTTTCCCATAGTTCTGACAAGTATACTGTTCTATATTCACCTAATTTACTTTTAGTTTCCCTCTTTGTATTTACCTATTTTGAATTTATCTCGATATCTGGTGTGAGATGTTGATCTAAACCTAATTTCTTCTCTACTGTTTTCCAATTTTCCCAGCAGTTTTTTCAAATATTGGTTAATTGTCCCAAAATCTGTGATTTTGGGGTTTATTGAACACTAGCTTGCCAAAGTCATATACACCAAGTATATTGCATTGATCCACCCTTCTATCTCTAAGCAAGTACCATATTGTTTTGATGATCATTGCTTTATAGTACAGTTTAATATACAATACTGCTAGGCCTCCATCCTTCACATTTTTTTTTCATTAATTCCCTTGATACTCTTGATCTTTTGTTCTTCCAAATGAACTTTATTGATTTTTTTTCTAATTCTATAAAAGAGTTTCTTGGTAGTTTGGTAGATATGGGTAGGATTGTCATTTTTATTATATTAGCTCATCCTACCCATAAGTAATTAATGTTTTTTTCAATTATTTAGATCCAGTTTTAATTGTGTGACAGGTGTTTTATAGTTAGGATCATATAATTCCTGTGTCTTGGTAAATAGATTCCTAAATATTGTGTATTGTCTAGAGTGATTTTAAATGTAATTTCTCTTTCTAACTCCTGCTGCCAAGTTTTGTTGGAAATATACAAAAATGTTGATGATTTATATGTGTTTTTCTTGTACCCTGAAACTTTGCTAAAGTAAATTATTTCCTCTATTCTTTTAGTTAATTATCTAGAATTTGTTAAGTAGACTATCATATTGTGGAAAGAACTAAAAGAAAAACTCCTATCTCACTCAGATCTTTCTAACGCTTTATTCAAACAAAAACAACCCGAGTTTCCCCCAGCTAAAATTAACTCACCACTTTTTCTTCTACTACCCCATTCACCACTCTCATTCATAAGTAACAAGAGTTCCTAAGCATGGGATTGGTCCTTATATAGAGAAGTCCCACTCCCAGAAGTAGGGGGGTGACCCCTCCCTAGCAAGGGATTGGTCCGGAGGAAGGGACACCTTGGGCATGCTGGGAAATGCAGTCACTGGCCAGGATACATTTTGAAACTCATAATATCATCTGCTAAGAGAGATAGTTTAGTTTCCTCATTGTCTACATTAATCCTTTCAATTTATTTTTTTCTATAATTGCTACTGCTAGCATTCCTAGTACAATATTAAATAATAGAGGCTACAGTGGGCATCCTTGCTTCACTCCTGATTATATTTGGAAGGATTAATAATGTTTTAAAATGAATACTATTTATTATTTTGAAGAAGGGCCCTGTTATTCCTATACTTTCTAGTGTTTTCAATAGGAATGGGTTTGTATTTCATAAAAGACTTTTTCTACTTCTATTAAGATAATCATGTTAATTCTGTTAGTTTTGTTATTGACATGGTCAATTATGTAGATGGATTTCCTGATATTAAAAAAATCTTGAATTCCTGATAGAAATCCTACCTGTTCATATTAGATAATTCTTGTGATAATTTACTGTAGTGCCTTTGTTAATATTTTATTTAAGATTTTTGTATCTATGTTCATTAATGAGATTGGTGTGTAAAATTCATTTTCTGTTTTTGGTCTGCCTGGTTTGGGAATCAGTACCATATTTGTGTCTTTAAATAAATTCATTAAGACTCCTTCTTTGCTTATTTCGTCAAATAGTTTGTTTAGTATTGGGATTAGTCATTCCATAAATTTTTGCTAGAATATACTTGTGAATCCATCAGGACCTGTGGAATTTTTCTTGGTGAGTTCCTTGGTGGTATGTTCAATTTCTTTTTCTGAGATGGAATAATTTAAGTATCCTATTTCTTCTTTTGCTAATGTAAGCATTTTATGTTTTTGTAAATATTTGTCCATTTCACCTAGATTGTCATATTTATTGCCATATAATGGGGCAGAGTAGCTCTTAATAATTGTCTTAGCTTCCTCTTCATTTAGAGGCAAAATCACCCTTATAATTTTTGATGCTATTAATTTGATTCTCTTCTATATTTTTTTAATTAGAGTTACCTGTACTTTATCTATTTTATTAGTTTTTTCAAAATCCTAACTCATGGACTTATTAATTAGTTCAATAGTTCTTTTAATTTTATTAATTTCTCCTTTAATTTTTAAGATTTTCAATTTAGTTTTTATTTGGGGATTTTTAATTTGTTCTATTTTTTTAAATTGTAAGTCCAATTCATTAATCTCCTCCTCTATTTTGTTGATATAGACACACTCAGAGATAAATTTTTTTTTCCTCTGAGTACTGCTTTTGCTGTATGCCATAGATTTTGATATATTGTTTCCGTATTGTCATTCTCTCCACTGAAGTCAGTAATTGTTTCTATGATTTGTTTTTTGACCCACCAGTTTTTTAGAATTAGATTATTTACTTAACAGTTAATTTAAATATGCCTTCCCATGGGCACTTATTAATTATAATTTTATTGCATTATTATCTGAAAAAGTGCATTCATTATTTCTGATTTTCTGCATTTGTTTGCAGTGTTTCAATGCCCTGGCACATGGTCAATATTTGTATGTATACCATGCACTGCTGTGAAGAGGTATATTCTATTTCCTCCTTAGGATCCTTTAGTTTTTCTTTCAGAAATCTTGATGCTATACCATTTAGTGCATCAATGTTTAATAATGATATTTCTTCATTGTTTATGGTACCTTTCAGCAAAATGTAACGTTCTCATTTATCTCCTTCAATCACATCAGTTTCTACTTTGGCTTTCTCTGGTATCACAATTTCTACTCTTGCTATTTTTTACTTTAGATGATGTATAATAAGTTCTGCTCTAGCCTTTTACCTTGAATCTGTTTGTGTCACCCTGCCTCAAATGCTTTTATTGCAAAGACAATATATAGTAGGATTCTGTTATGTAATCCACTCTGCTATCCACTTCTGTTTTATAGGCATGTCCATCCCATTCATATTCAGAATTATGACTACTAACAGTGTATTGCCCTCAATCTTATTTTCCCCTTTAGATCCTACTCTATTCTCTTTCACTCTGTTCCTCCTCACTATTTTTTTGCTTTTTGTCACACCTCCTTCCTCCTCCCTTTAATTACAGCGCTCTTCCTTTGTCTTATTTCCCTTCTACTTCTCTGGAGGATAAGATGGAATTCTGTATCCCACTGAGTATATTTGTTTTTTTCCTTTCCAAGCTAGTTACATTGAGGACTTTCTGTTTCTTTTTAAGATTAATGCTTTCTTTTTCATCCTTAATATCTCTCATTTTATTTATAATTTTGGTTCTTTTCTAATTTTTCTTCATTTTTTCTTTTCACTTGGAGTACTTTTAGTCAATATTTTCTTTTCTGTAGTTCTTGTGTGGTTTCTCTATTTTCCTCTACTATATAGATTTTTCATTTAAAAGTATGTCTTTATAGTATTGGGTGCTTTTTTGAGTTTACTTATATTTTAAGCCTCAGTATCTGGTTTGAGGCTTTGTGTTAATATTAGATGTCATTTACTATGGCACACTTGGATGGAGTGATAAGGTCCTTTTGGTCTCATTCCCCCTGTAATCTGTATGCCATTAAAACTGATGTTTGCAAACATATTTCCTTCTCTGCCTTCTTCCAGAATCCCTGTGTATCTTCTAATGGCCCCATTTGAGTTTTGTAATAAGACATTTTTAACACAACAATGAATATGATTTGTTTGTTTTGTAATTCTAAGTATTTTATTTTAAGCATTCAGAAATATTTCTCTGAGAAAACATGTACAAGCTTCATTCAATGGGACCAGGTTATAAAAGAAAAAAAAAGATTAAGAAATTCTATTTTAGAGGATCATCAACTAAGTTATTTATAAATGATCCAAAAACTGTGATTCTTAGTACCCATTGTCACTTTTTCTTTTCACATCACTGATGTTCAGAATGGGGTCACATTTATTTCTATAAGACTTTTCTATCTCTTTTTGTTTTGTTTCATGCTAATAAGGAGGAACTGAGAATAGGATGGTAACAAAAAAGAAAACATTTCTTACCAAGAAGTAAAAACAATTGAGTACAGAAAAAGAAGGGTTTTACTATTCTATATAGATGAAATTAGAGATCCCTGAGCCCACTCCATCTTACAATGACCTAAACCAACTGACCAATGAAGAGTCTCTTCAAAGTCTGTGTCAAAAAACAATTATGTGGAATGTATCAGTATTAAAGTGAGGTCTGCATTATTTTTATCTTTATGATCATAGCTTGGTTTACTTTATCATTTGATGGTGCTGCTATAATTTCATGACTCTAGGGAAGCTTCAAAAAGGAAACGTTGAATGACAAATGTCATAGCAATCAACTTAAAGTCTTAGAGAGTTGCTTAAAACATTGAGAGGTTAATTGACTTGTCCATAATCACATAACCAGAATGTGGCAGAAATAGGATTTGAACTGTGGCCTTCTTCACTGTGAAACCAGTCCTTGGTCTATTAGATCATGCTATTTTTTAATTGTAGGATTATGTATAATCAGTAAATCCCTTTAAGGCAGGTAGTCATGCCTGAGATTCTAAATCTATAGTTCATTTCCCTGTTCTTGTAAAAATATTTAATAATTAATAATAAATAACCGTGGGCAATATCACCTTTGTTTCAGTTTCCTCATTTGTAAAATGAAAATAATAACACCTACCTCCCCAGGTTGTTATGAGCATCAAATAATATTTGTAAGATATTTAGCACAGTGCATAGTACAATATAAATGCTATAATTCATAGTATTAGTATTATTACTACTACTAAAAACCACTATCCTAAGTAGTCAATTCTATCCTTTTGTGTAAAGGGAACCCCTTCCTCCAAGGATCATGAACTTTCTTCTCATCAGACTCATTCCATTAGTGTGGCTGGAATGCTTCAAACAGAGGTTATAGGGTTGAGTCCTAAGAACATGACCCAGTCCTAAGGGTTACAGGTCCTGGGCAGAGACTTTGATTGCTTCCTGAGATGTGATAGACCAGCTCAGGGAGACAGGAAGTGATGTGGGGAAACGGGCTATAAAAGATGAGACCATAGAGGAGATCAAGGACTTGATTCTTCTTCTCTATTTGGCATTGGTGGCTTGGGCAGAAGACACCCTCATGGACTGGTAAGATTCTTGCTCTGAAGAGACTACCAGACTTCCATGTGGAGATCAGAACCTTGTTAGGGAGCAAGCTGAAATTCTATAGACTTTAGAATGGTAGACTAGAAAATAATTTTATACTTCCTTCTTTCCTTATTTCTTTCTTATACTATATTTATATTTAAATTATTAAAATCTACTATCATCCTTGTGACTTAAGAGTTATTTTATAAATGGTGACCACAACACTTTTTTTTACTAGTATCATTTAACAAAACAAATTTCTAAATATTACATGTAGCATTTTAATCATTATATATCACATTTATTTTCATTATTTCCCTTTACTGAGGTTAAGTATGTCATGATAAACAACTATGTTTTCTCTTTGAAAAAGAGAATAGACTTCTTTTCCTCCTGAGAAACTCAGTAGCTATATCACCATGCTTCTCTCACTTTTTAAAACCCAAAATCTTGAACACTTTTTTAAAAAAAATTTTTCCTGAAGTACTGTCATAATCATTCTGCACTATTGTTCTGGCAGCTGACATTTAATGGTCATGGCATTTCCCAAGAATCAAAATTCTACAGTGTCAAAGCAATGGGGGATGTCACATATACTTGGAAGTACAAGGAATTCATATTAATTCCTTAATGTTGGCTGGTTTGACAGAACAGACCCCCAAATTTGAAAAGTTGTGTGGTTCTTTTTTCTCTTGACCCAAATAAAAACATTTTTAATTCAATTCATTTAATATTTCTCCTTTTCTTTTTCTGAAAATGCAAGAATTAGGAAGACAAAACCTTTTAAATCCCATCACCAAAATCCCATCCATACATACAGTTTAGACAATTTTACCTGCTTGGCTAATGTCTAAAACATTTCTACAAGTACAGAAAAAAATAGTTTATGTAAATACTTCATTTAGTTGTTCACTTTTCTGATTCAGAATTTGTACAAAAACAATTCTAAGGTGAGGCGTGGGGGCAAGGGCAGTGGGGGGACTTTTAAATCTTCATAAGGATATTGGCAGGATTCCTTAAGATAACTCCTGCATTTACTGAAAAAGAGGAGGAAATATTTATATTCCAGTACCCTTTGAAATCTTTCTTGATGGTCTAGCCATTCTTTGTTTTCACATTCTTTGACGATCTTTCTCCCTTGATATTCTTAACCCTTACTAAGGATTTTTCTATATTAGGAGTATAATTTTATTTACAGATATGAATAGTAAAACTGTACATTCACCTACAAAAGCAAAGAGTCAGTAAGAACCAAAAAAAATGATACCCAGTTATTCTAGGACCTTGGTCAAGTCCCTCAACACCTCACATTTTAGATATTTTCTAAGACTGTAATTTATCAGAAACTACCAATATGAATTAGTAAAAGAGATTTCCTTATTAGACATGCTATACAAAAATTCAACAGCAGGTAGGTGGCTCAGTGGATATATTGCTGGGCTTGAATTCAATAAGACTTGGATTCATAACCAGTTTCAAAAATTTACCAACTACATGACTCTGGCCAAGTCATTTAACCTTGTTTGCTTCAGTTTCCTTATCTGTAAAAAGATCTGGAAAATGGCATGGATAGCCACTTTAGGATAATTGCAAGTAAACAAATAGGGTCACAAAAAGTCAGATAGAGCTGAAACAACTGAACAGCAAACAAAAACAAACAAAAATAATGACAGAAATATGTATATACACACATATATATGATAGAATGCATATATAAATATGTAATAAAATAAATAACAGTATAATTTCATATTAAGAGATTGTGTTTAATCATATAAGTAATAAAATAGTAAAAATATAGATTAATTTAATAATTAAAAATGTGCTGCTGACAAGTCAAGGAAAAACTGAGTTGCTTACTTCAGTATCTTTTGATTTGGAGCACAAAAAGTGATGATAATCAGCAAAGTCCCTGGTGTATTTGTTCTTTTCGAAAAAAAGACTTCTTTCATGTTAATAAGTCTCCTACATTTATCTTTGTTTCTCTGCTAGAAAAGGCCTTAGCAATTCCCCAGTCATTACTGAGACCAGACAACTCAAAGCCTGGGAGTTTTGTTGATGTCCACATTAGCATAGGGAATATTTTCAGGGAAGCTGAGATTTTGCTGTAGCTCCAATTAAACTCTTTTTACTCCTGCCTTCTCTGACCCATTGATTACCTTTAATGCTATTTGAAGCTCAGTTCAGGATTATGCCTTAGATCCAGAAAGACTCTAAAAGACCCCTGAAATATCTCTAAGTGGAATGCTGGTTCACAATCAAGAATTTACTAAGAGTTCATGGGACTTTCTAACTATAGGTCAGATGCAACAATGGGAAAGGGTCTTTGATCTTATTTAGAGGAGGTTAGAATTCTAAAAGATTGATTGAAAGCCTTTCAGCTCTCATTAGCATGTTGACAAATTTGTACTCTTAAAGAGTTTAGCCTTTGAGCAAATAAATCTTCCTCTCAAAACAAAATATATTTTGCTCATTATTACCTCAAGGTAAGTGAAGGCTGGCTTTCTAATCAGACCATTTAGAATAAGGATTTAAGGGATATCCCAATATAAATATATATAAATATAAATACCCTTCTGTATTTAGGGGGGAAAATTAGCTAATTTGACTAAATAATTGCTTTAGAGCTAGAATGGAGGAAGATTTAGAGTCCATTACTCCAACTTTTTATTTCAGAAATGAGAAAACTAAGGCCTCTATAGACTGAATAAGTTATCCACAATAATGAGTTATCCAAATAATGAGTGAAAGAGTTAAAATTTGAACACAGATCATTTGATTTGAAATTTCTATGCTTTATACTATCTTAAACAGTTTAAAACAGGAAAATATGAAGAAAGCAATAGGAACAATGGGAGCAAGGTCTCTTCCAAGAGATTAGTTTCAGGAAGATGAACTGAAATACAAGGTGTTATTGATCAATTTATATTATTGTTTACTTTTTCACAAGTTCCTTGAAGGCAGGGAGTGTCTTTTGCCTCTTTTTGCATACCCTGGACTAGAAGAGTGCCTATTCACACTTGTTGCTTCATAAAAGTTTATTTATAATTATTTGCAAAAGAATATTGCAATTTCAAAAAAATATGTCTTCATATATTTTTTTTACTCTCTTCTTTACTTCCTTTCATTCCTTCACAGAATCAGAATCACAGAATTTCAGAAGTGAAAAGGATCTCAAAGAATATCTAGTACAAGCTGTATCCCTCCACCTCATCATTATCAAATAACTTTCAAGCTTCTGTTTGTAGACCTCTAGGAAAGAGATTCTATTACTTCCTGAGGCAGCTCACACTACTTTTGGATTGTTGTAAGAGTAAAGAGTTTTTATTGTATGTATGTGTGTGGGATTTTGCTTTTTTCCTCCCTTGCATCATATATAAATCTGTTCCCTTATATTTTTGACCCTCTGCACCTTTGGAATCAGTAAGAAAAAAGGCTACTCTTACCTATATATAAGACCACTTCAAATATTTGAAGTCAACTCTCATGTTCCTCCCAGTCTCCATATTGATCAATGTTATCTAACTCAATAGTGAGGACATTCAGCATTAATTAAGAATCTCTGTGGGTGACATGTTGACTTAGAAAATCACACATTGCCATTAACTATTTTATTTATTTTTTTTATTTTTGTTAAATATTTCTTAATTATATTTTAGTCTGATTTGGGCCATACTCATTCTATGCTTTGCACTCAACACTTCTGACAAAAATAGTATTATTAAAATATAGATTTCTAAAAATCTCTTTGGCACATAGACATATAACTCAAAAAAATTTTAATATCTCCCTTCTACTTCCCCTGTAAAATGCATCCTAACATCTTTAGCCTCACTTTAAGACCTCTGCATTTTATACACCAGTTATCTTATTAAGTAATGGCATACTACTCCCCATCACAAACCCTTTATTCCAATAAAACTGACCCTCTAGTTTCCCTTTCATGAAACTCTGTTTCTTATTTCCATACATTTACTTGTGTGAAGAATCATATTTGAGACAGACTTTATACTCAGGTTTGCGTCTTGCAGTTTCTACTTTCCTTCAATACGCAGTTCAATTATGACAATTTAAATAAGGATTTTCCTGAATTTGCTAAGTGTTAGTCATTTCCTTTTGTAATTATTTTGGCAAAAGGTTGTCTAACTTTTATGTTTGCTTATATTGGTGTATATGTTGCACACCATCTCAATCCTCTTAGTCAAGTGTAAATTAATTAAAAGCAGGGTTGTTTTCATTTTTATTTTTGTTTCTATAGTACCTGGCACAGTGCTTTGCATATTATAGAAATCAATGAATTTTTTGGAGGGTTGCATTGAATTCCCCAATGCTGACCAAAGCTCTCCTATTCTGAGCCCATCTTACCCCTATACAAGATTCTAATCTTCTGTAAGCTCAGATTCTAGTTAAGACTTTGCATGAGTTTCCATGCCTAGTGGACAGTAAATTGTTTCATTCCTCACCAAAATGCATGCTTTCTGCCTCATTCTTTACAGCCATAATTCAGAAGTAAACAGGATTTGCAAGTATAAGCATTAGCTACCCATCCATGTTTTCTAATAAGATTGAGAGAGGCATACATAATCTTGGTGCTTTAAATTTTATATTCTGAGAAAAAATACAGCTTAAGTTTAGCTTTGGGTATTATTTTTCACCATGAATCTGTATAAAAGCTAAGGAAAACAAACCTCCAAAGACATTTGATTAGCAAGATTAAGTAATGGGTCAAAAATGAAGTGGGCAATTTTTAAAGTAGTAGGCAAATGGCACATAGCAAATAGAATCAACACTGGTATATTTTTTTGCCTTTATTTCCATACCCTATAATCACTTTTAAGTGCAAAAAGTGAATCATGTTCCCATGACAATGCAAAAAAATATAAAAATAAGCAAGGAAAAAAATTAACTGGATTTCTGAAGGGTTGTAATTCTCTTTCTAGACTGCTAGTACATGACATGATATCCATTTAATATAACTTAATATAGTAAACCTATAAATCTATACAGAAGCCTTCAGAAATTCTATTTACATTATAGCAAATTGTAGTGAATAATGCACAAGATTTGAATTTCATTACTAATATTCCAAAAGCCCCTTTAGGAGTACTTTAAAATATTTTTATTCCTTATGTTTGTATTAGTATCTACTTTTGCTTCCTTTAAGTGGTTGACAATTTTTCTTCATCTGTATATGCTCTTGTCCATTATATTCAATGAATGATTAATAGATTCATTTAGTATATTTTTGAGAGTAATTTATTTGTTGATAAATTTATAGGCATTTCTTGAAAATTTCTAGGAAAAAAACAAGAGTTTTTTTTTTCCTACTCATAACATGCTATTTCTGACAAAGACTTTATAATTAAAACAATACTTATTTTTTAATAGAACATTAATTAACAAGAAAGGTGATAAAGATAATTTAATTCAGATGTTCCACTCTTGACCACTCAAGTGTATCTTGAATTAGATTAAACTATAATTAGGAAATGTCAAACAAAATGACTCCAAATACAAATACAATATAGATCATGTCAATTTGTGTTTTTCTAAATCATCAATATGTGTCTTTAGGATTCCCTTTGTGTTTGATTTTGACAACACCGACAAAACTCCTCCTTTTAATTGTACCAATAAAGAAAATGACCCCCAGAAGGATAACAGTTTAAATAGTTCATATTATCTTAATTTGTACTGACAGTCACAGTAATCAAGTATAGAGTAGTGATTATTACAATGTACTCTTCCCAAGTCAGATCACATCTAGAATATCATTTTCTGTTGTGAGCATCATTATTTTAGGCTTTACTTAGAAAGCATACACCAGAAGATAGTCAGGATGGTGTAGAGCCTCAGAAGCATGTGAAATAAGGGAATCCTTTAAGTAAGTAGTGATGGTTAGACTGGAGAAGACAAGACTTGTAAGGAGGAATAAGATCTATTTTCAAGTGTTGAATAGTTGCCATGTAAAAGAAAGATGGTATTAATTCTACTTGGAATCATAGAGAAGATAATGAAATGGATGACTCACAAACTATCAAATTTTGGCTTAGTCTAAGAAAAAGATTCCAAATAAAGCCTCCAAAAATCATTAACTCCTTTGGGAGATGGTAATACCTTCTGACTCATCAAACAAGGGTTACATGGACATTTGCTATGTAGTTGGTAGAGGATTTACTTGTTTGTATATTGCATTAAATACTTTCCATGGTATTTTCCAAGGATGAGGTTCTCATATTCGCTCCAGCTTTAGTTTTATCTTACCCTTTTATAGATCTCACTCACTCAATAATTCTACTACTTGCTGTTCTCTGAATTTGGCTGCCTGATTGAAAATCCTCAATGCTCCAGATTGGCGTCTTCTAGGATTTTTGAAGAAAAGATTGCTTTTCTTTCTTTGAGGTTTAGGTGACTGATCACCTTCCCTAATTCCTTTGTCATGTAAATTCTAATTTTTGGAGTCTTAAAAATTTTGCATTATCTTTCATATCATGTCTTTAGTATCCTTTGGGGTTTAGTTGTTCATTAGATTCCTTTGTCCCCCCAAAACAGAATATTATCCACTTGACATCAGTGGACATTTCATTTTGTTTCTTTGTTTACTTCTTCAAACTTTGATTCCCCTAGAGAGCAAAGACTATTGCTGTTATTGTTTTTCTACTCTCAGTACTTAATACAATGTCTGGCACATAGGAGGCATTTAATAAATTGTATTGATTACATTCTCACTAGTGTTTTTTAATTAGATTTTTAAATTTTTAATAAATCATTTTTAAAATTTCATTCAATTCCTATGAATCAGATATAGTCAAAATAGAAAAGAACCAATAGATTTCTGTAGATTTCCAAGTTTATTTTTTCAGTCTCCAATATAACTTTGCTTCTGACCTCCTTGCCTACTGAACTCTTTACTCAATCAGAATACCACACAAAAGGCAAAGTTCAAGGTTAATATAATAATGGTTTTTATATAGTGTAAAGACAAGAGTTTTTAATTCTAAAATTCATAATCTTCAATTCTCAAGGAAAGTTCTATAATTCAAAGAACATTATTTAGTCTATCTTCTATCCACCATGTCTGAATTTTAGAACTCTCAAATGGCTCAAATGTTTGAACTATGTTTTAACAAAACAAAGAGTCCATTTAAAAAAATTGCAGCAATGCTTCTCCCTCAAAAAGAAAATGGCACATGGCAGTGGAAATAAGGGAACAATATTTTTATTCACGTGAGATATGTGGGGGAAACATGAGCTTGAATGAAAATCATTTTCCTTCATTAAGAACACAATGATAGATCTTGGCTTCCCAGCAGAGAAAAATATAACAAAAAGGATTTGAAGTACCACTTTGAGAATAAGAGAAGGGGGAGAGGGAAAACTAAGTAGAATATCTGGTCATTAGTATAAGTGAAAAACTTTGGTACAAATCTTCACAAATATTCCCTAATATTGAACCTTGATTATAAACATTTGAGGAATGTCAGAGTAAGATCAGATTTGGACATTCAGTGGATTAATGTACTAACCACTGTTTTAGGCAAAGGAATTACATTATAATATGACAGTGACTGGACAAAGGCATAGTTCCAAGTAAAATCCTTTAAAGGTAGTGATTCTTTTTCTGTTTGTAAGTTAAAACTCTTTGTAATTTCTTAAAGAGTAGGAAAATGAATTACTCTTCTCTGGTTGGATAATGGTAAATAGGATCAATAGGGTGATACTCTCTTCTATTTGAAATTTCCTACATTATAAGTATGATAGAAGTTGAGATTTCACCTTTTGGCCTTCTAAGGGACTACAGAGATCTTAGCAATCAGAGACAGTCATCCTAGGATAGCAATTTGTCCCTAGGCTCTTTTAGCCAGCAAGTTCTAGGTTCATATGAAATTGAGGTTTTCCTGGATATCACCACAAAGAATACCACTTAATTTTGGGAAGAAGAAAATCAATAATGGTAAACATTGTAAGGAGAATGTGAGGAGAAGAATTAAATGCACCACAATATAACAGTAGTATAAATTCAAAATTTAGGATATAAACCTTAAACTTTGGGAAGAATTATTCCTCTATGATTCATAAACACTATTGATCTCAATAGCCCCTAACCAGAAAATATTCTAATCTGCATGATTGACAAATATTATTCTCTCCCTATGGTAGCTGTATAACACCACAAGTCCACAATGACACCAAGTTTCATTTGTATCTTGGAAGAAGACCTGGAGACAAAATTCAACAAATGTCCCTCCTCCATCATAAAACAAGATATTTCAGGAATAAATGAAACAATTAGAAAAAAATTGATTTAAGAATGTCTTGGCTTATCACTTCCTTGAATTCTCTGAATACATCTTTCTGTAATTAACTATTACAATAAAAGACAAATATTTCTGGGAAAAAATGTTCTCTGCATTGCTAAATGTATCTCTGTGTAATGATTTACTACTTACATGTTTAATATGGAATATAAAATTATAATTACAAATGTAGTATTCCACTAAAGACTTAATATGAATTTACTTCAAGACAGGAGTAACCTTAATTCTTGAGAACTTTGACAGCAGAGTACATTATGACTGGTTCTATCAATTGCAACATAAATGTATCTATAATCTGAGGACTAACTTACCTAGTTTCAAAAGAAATCATCATAAGAAACTTAAATATCAAAAAAACTAATTGGTTATTTTGATGACAAAAATTCATGTAAGGTTTAACAGGACAATAGCTCTAGAGGAAAATGGGAAGTCCAACTTCACATTGTATAGATGAAGTAACTGAGGTTAAGGAAGTTTATTTTTTTTCTTTGTTTTTACTTAGATTATTTTTCAATTGTTACATGATTCATGATTTTGCCCCCCTCTTGCCTTCTGCTCCCAGAGCTAACAAGCACTTTCATTGGGTTATACATGTACCATTGTTCAAAACCCACTTCCATATTATTCATATTTGCAGTAGAGTGATCTTTTAACATTAAATCCCTAATCATGTCTCTATCAAACCATGTGATCAATCATATTGTAAAAAAAAATTATTTAATTTCTTTAATTTAATTGGGTACCCGGAGTTCCTCTTACCATAGAGATGTGTAGGGATTAACCAGCCCACAGTGACAGGAAGTAGGAACCAGGGAGCCCCATGCTGGGCAAGCATCAGTTACAGGTGGTCAGTTGATGAGTTAGGTGAGTTCATTCTTGACAGTTAGTCAGTCAGCTGCTGAAAGTTAAAGCTGGGAATTGCAGAGAAATTAGCTGCTGGACATGAGTTGGTCGTTGGGGATTGGTTGCTATTAGTGGGGGGTGGCATTTAGTTGCTGGCATATAAAGGTGGGCCTGAGCTTACTGAGAGGACTTTTGGTTTTAGCCTTTAAAGGGCTTTTTGACTCTGGGATCTCTAGAGAGCAGGTGGTCTGTCTCATAGGCAAGAATCTGTTGTGAGTTGGCTACTGACAGTTTAAACTGCTATAGAAAATTGATTAAAGGAGTGAGTGGTAACTGTCTATTATTTTAAGGAGTTAGGTAGTTAGTGAAACATTTAGAGATATTGTAGGTTAGATAGGTCTGGTGTTTGCCAGGCAAGAAGAAGCTGTCCTCAGAAGGCAGTTAGAGGTAGTTATTAGGAATTTTAGGTATATTTATAGGGTATAAGATTAGTAATCTCTCTTTCCCTTTTTCTATCTTTACCTCCTTTACTATATTCTTTTACTATCTCTGTTTAAATTAAACTAAATGGTTAAATTTTAATAGCTTCTAGATATTTTCCTTTCTCTGGCTTAAAGGGATATTAATTTACAACTCTACTATATTCTCATTAAAACTTAAATGATTAAAAGCTGCTCTCTTATTTTGTCAACCCCCCTATTTTAACCCTTACAATAATTTTTCTTCTATGTTTCTACTCCCACAGTTATTTCTCTGGATGTGGATAGCATTCTTTCTCATAAGTTCCTCAGAATTGTCCTGGATCATTGCATTGCTGCTAGTAGAGAAGTCTATTACAATCGATTGTATCATAGTATATCAGTCTGTGTAAAATGTTCTCCTGGTTCTGCTCCTTTCACTCTGCCTCAATTCCTGAAGGCCATCCTAGTTCACATGGAATTCTTTGAGTTCATTATTACTTTCAGCACAGAAGTATTCCATCACCATCAGATACCACAATTTATTCAGTCATTCCCCAATTGATGGATACCCACTCATTTTCCATTTTTTTGCCACTGCAGAGAGCATGGCTATAAATATTTTTGTACAAGGTTTTTTCCTTATTATCTCTTTGGGATGAAAATCTAGCAGTGATATGACTTGATCAAAGGGCAGACATTCTTTTAAAGTCCTTTTGGTATAGTTCCAAATTGCCCTCCAAAATGAGGAAGTTTAATTAAAAGACCAAAGTTTCATATTTCTGTCCTTTTTCTCTTGCTTCCTTCATTCCCCTCTATCCCCTCTCTTTCTTAGTTCTTTCCTTTCTCTTCTCATTTTTTCTAAATCTAAAAAGGATTTAAATTAAGGGTTTGACTAAATATATGAGAATTCTAAGATAATACTGTGGCCTGATTTAAAACTATTATAGCACAGGTCAAATTGACTTTCACTAGCTTTATTTACAAAGAGGTGGAAAGAGTGAAAGTAGAGAAATATAAAAGAGGGAGAGAAGAAGTCTAGCCTATCATCCTAAATATTGCTCCATCCCCAGTTCAACCCATGTAGGGCTCATTAACCCCTCAGCCAGAGGACTTGGTAGTGAATTAAACAAGGATTCAACCTATGTGACCTCCTCCAAGAAGGGGAGGTCTCTCAGGAACTAATCTCTCCAGAAGTCAGGGCTGGAGGGTCAGCTTCTCACTCACCCAAGTAAAGTTCCAAAGGAGAAGATCCAGGAGCAGTCTTACCAAAAGCAATCCAAGATCCAGAGTCCCAGGTCTAGGTCCCAAATCATAGCTCCAAGCCATAGTCCTAATCCAAGATCCCCCAAACCCTAGATTCAGGCCAAAGACTTCATGGACAGGAAGTTCAGGACTTTTATAGTCCTTTTTCCACATCACTTCCTGTCCATTCCTCCACTTTATGGGAGCCAATTGCAGTATTTCTATTTATTTATCACTGTCCAGGGGGTGGTCAGTCACTTCTGGAGTTGTCACCCACATTTATCAAGTGGCTTGTGGATCCCCCCATTTAGTGTTAGGGGTGTTTTCAGTTTTTGTTGATTGATTTAAAAATAAGCAAGGGGAGAGTTAAACCTATCTTCACATTTCCATTCTTGTCTTCTCTCTCTCTCTCTCTCTCTCTCTCTCTCTCTCTCTCTCTCTCTCTCTCTCTCTCTTTCTCTCTCTCTTTCTCTCTCTCTCTCTTGTCCTTTCATCCTTCTGTTCTTCCTTCCTTTCTTCCTTTTTCCTTACTTTCCCCCTTCCTTCTTTCCTAAGTTTCCTCCCTAATTTTCTTTTTTTTTAATTATAGAGGAGTTTAGGAGAAAAAAAAATAAGTACTTTTTTATCACAAACATTTATTGGTGACATCCTTGTATAAAATTTACTCCCAAAGTTGAATTATTGTGAAGATTATCCTCAGAAACACTTATTTTTCCATATAGGTATTTTTATTAGTGACATTTTTATTTCTTTAGATAATCAAAATATTGTGTTTTATGTGCTTTTTACCAAGATGTGTACTAAAGAAAATATAATTTAACAAGAAAAAATTCAGCTTCATAATTTATACATACTGCTCACAGTTTGACTATTCTTGATTTTCCTCACCAACATAAATGTGGGGAATTTCCAATAATGAATTCAAAATAGGAAATTTGGAATAATTTGAAAATTTGGAATAATTTGCTTTATGTAAACATGAATAATTTGTATCCATCCAAAGTTTATATTAATAATAATTGTTTCAAAAGAGCTGTTATAAAATTAAAGTAAGCATTATTAAAACAAATATCCTATTTTCCATTTTGAAAGGAACAATTTCCTAGTTATGAAACATCTTACTTAAAACATTGAAAGATGTGTAAAAATTAAAATATCTCAATAGTAAAAATATCATATTTAAGAGGTTTATTAAATAATCATTCAAAATCAAGGAATAAAGGAGATACAAAAAAAAAAGACCACATGCCCATGGCTGAGTAGCCATTTTCAAACTCCCCACTCACCATCACCATGCTGGCTGCACACCAAAAAGGGTGAGAGCCTCAATGCCCACTGACTTCATCCTCTGTCTCCAGGAAGTATGTAACAACAAGAAGTCAGTGGGATCCCAGGAAATATAGTTCTTTTTTAGGGTAACAGATTTTCAATTACAGATGAAAATTCTAAATGATATTGGAGGGGCAATCAAAGCTGTGCATACATTTTAATGCCTCTGATGAATTATAAAAGCACACTTAATATTAAATTTGGTACATATTCTGACATGTTATATATCCCTAAATTATTTTATATATTGTGCTATAAGTCAGTAAAGCTCAAAATTATTCAGTAATATTTTAATTAAAAATAGGTTAATGTAATATTTTTAAAAAGGAAAGTGAACAAAAATAATTCAGGAAATTCCATTAAAATAAAGGTTAATTAGGAGATGGCCTGTCTCAAAATAAAGGCAAACTTTTGGTCAAGACCAAAAGACCCAGAGTCTTGTGAGAGGACTTCTTTTATGCCCAAAGAATCATGGGTAGAAGAAATCACTTAAAAGTCACTTGATAGATAAGGGAGGAGTGGAGGAGTCTGAACTCTACTTTCTAAGTCTGATAATGTCAAGGATGATATCAATGTAGTGAGGAGGTGTCAGGCCCCAAAGCAGGAAAAACAGTCTGATTTTATATACTAATGTATATACAAAGGTGAAAAGGTGTCACCAGGTTTCTAATTGAGGCAAAAGGCTATGTTAATGAAAACCCAGTTCCAAGTTCAAGTCCATAATTTCTGAGGGTGCATGATAGAGGAATTTTAAGATTAAAGCCCCACACTAAGGCCTATAATAACATTGATTACCTATGCTAAAGCAGTTATTTACTTAATATTTATACTAAAATAATCACAAAAGGCCTACTAAAATCATCACTTATGCCAACATTATTTAACTATCTTAGAATTACAATTATGTTTAACACAATACAGCTGCTAACATTAAAATCTAATCCTCATATGAGGGGTAGGAAATTTTTCACTCAGGTGTTTTCATCTAAAAAATGCATGGACCTATATGAATTGATGCAAAGTGAAGTGAGAAGAACCATAAATCATTGTACACAGTAATATCAATGTTATGACAATCATGAAAAACTTAGAATTATAGAACATTCTTGAGGGACAATTAAATGAATAAAGGTCAAAACACAACTCAATGGGGAGTGTCATGGCCATGCATGGGAGTCATGGCGATGAGTGATTGGATCTGTGGGCCACTGTAGCTGTGAAAAGAATGAGTTAGTCTGCTAGGGAGAGTAGTGGCTAGAGAGAAAAAGTGAAATAAGAAGGAGGAAGGGCAGGAAAGGTTTGGGCCAGCCTGCCTGAGAAGGATGGAGAGGAAGAATCACAGCACCATGACTTGGGGCTATGTTCTTCCTTTATTATGACAAAGGGATATATAGAGGGTAAAACATTAAGCTTTACAACATTCTTGAGGGGGTGCTACTTTCCCACAGGATGTCTATGAAAATGACTTCATTCAAGAACATTGCCAGGGTTGCTATTACAGACATAAACAAGTTGAGAAATAGCGATTACTAATCTGTTCTTGGAGAAAGGCAGGTTTGGTATTTTCAGTCATGATAATACAAGGACTTCTTTGCTCTTTAGAGTGAGGGGGGGACGCAGGATTTAATGATAACCTTTGGCCTAGAGCAGCAGTGTCTTTGTATGAGAGATTGGGGGCTTGTCAGTAATCTTGGGCAAGTATGGCTGCTTTCCTCAGTAGGTTTATAAGGGGAGGAATTAAAGGTCTGTCTTAAGCAGTTTATTTGGATTCCCAGATAACAAACCAATCATCTCCAATTTTTAAAAGACAAATATGGAAGAAGAATCAAAAATAAATAAACCAGGATGAAAATAACAGCATGGCAGAATCCTATAAGAAGAGAAGTGCTAAATCTCAGAAGGAATCTAGGCTACTGATTATGGAACAAGAAAAATGATTTGTTTTGAGGGGGCAGGGAGTGATTACCTATATGAGGGGGAAAAGGAAGATCAAAGAAAGGATAACTGCTTAGGATAGATCAAACAATAACATAACATGGGGAAGGAAAAATATTCAATTCTTGACTTCCATTTTGTTTGCTGAGGAAATTGATCTCTGGAATAAACAAAATAAAACCTAACAAACAAACAAACAAACAAACAATCTTAAAAGTATAATAGGCTTTGAATTAAACTTTATAACAAATAGGTTAGTAGAGAGTGATAAATACATGGCTGACCCAGAAAGTTCAATTTAAAGTAACCAAAATGAATTATATTCTCAGAGAGTGAAAGAACTTGCAGTTGTAATTGTTCAACCACTGTCAAAGATCATGCATGTTTATGGAAAACAGAAAAGGGGATCCTTGATTGAAGGACAAATTCCCCAGTTTTTGAAAATGAAAAGAGAGAAACATCAACTAAAGTTTTTGACTTTGCTAAAAAAAATAATAGAACATTACATTAAATCTTTGGTTAGTAAATATGTAGAAAAGTAAATAATTCTCACAAAGAGTTGGTAGAAATTCACAAATAGACCTGAAGCAGATGAAAAATGAAGTGAATAAGAAAACAAAGATTTGAGCTTCTAGGAATTTCTGTTTATTAAGCAATACATCAATTGCCTAATAAACCTGGATCATTCCCCTTACTCAATATAGGGCTGCACCCTGAATATAAGAGGTGACATACCTTCATATATTAAAAGTTTAGTTGTTCAGTCTTATCCAACTATTTGTAACCCTATTTTTGTAACCCTAACCACAGATTGTGGTTATCCATGGAATTTCCTTGGCAAGGATATTATAGTGATTTGTTATTCCATTCTCCAGTGGATTGTATTGATTTAGGATCTTGAACCCTAGAGATTACATTCCCCACAACTCACTTTTCCTTTTCCTGTTTGTGTGTCATTTAACATTGAGTTTTATTTTACTTTCCGCAGCCCACATTCCCTCGCTCCTGGAAACTCTCTCTCTCTCTCTGGTTTTTGACCAGTGTGGAGGAGAGAGCACCTAGGCTTTCTGCGGAATTACTTTCCCTCTACTCTAAGTTGATTTTAATAATTGTTATTAAAATAATACACGGAGTTTCAAATATTAATTTTAATCTTTACAGGATTCAGTAGACCATTTTTGCCAGGCAATCAGAGAAAAAGTGACTTGCTACAGATCTTAGAGGTAGGAAGTGACTGAGGCAGGATTTCAAGTTAGGTCTTTCTGACTCCAAGCCTAGGACTATATCCCCTCAGCCACTTAGCTGCCTCCTATACATAAAGGTTAAGTGACTTGTCAAAGGTTACAAAGCTAGTAAGTATTTGTAAAAAATTAAAATTAAATCTCAATAATAAAATATTATATTTTAAAGATGTATTAATGATGATTAGGAAGAAAGGAATAAAGAAATACAAAAATAAAAACCACCTGCCCATTTTTGATCTGCCTATCCAAAATCCCTACCTTACCACTTCCATCTTTGCCAGCAAGGCAAAGATGCCCAGAAACTTCCATGTCACTACCTAATATCCCATCTACAGGAAGTACGTAATGTCAGGAAGTGAGTGGGCTCCCAGGAAATGTAGATTTTTTTTTAGGATAATAAATTTTCAATTATACATATTTAAAGTTGTACTTGAACTTGAGTCTTCCTGAATCAAGGTCCAATGCTTTTATACTTGCCACTGCCTCTACACTTGCCTCATCAAAAAAGATCAATTAATTAATAGGAAACAATATAAAATTGGTAATCTGGTTTCTAATTGGAGAAAAGCTTAAGGGTTTTTCAAGTTGGGAAGTAAAGGCTAAATAGGTACAATTTCCTGAAATCAGAAAGAGATGTTCCCTTCCCACCACAGAAAGTATCTATCTGTCTATCTATATCTCTCTATATATCTACCTATTTATATATATATATATATATATATATATAAAGGAATATATGATAGCTTATTGATCAGAATGATATCAGATTTCAGATAAGACAGGAAGAGGGAGTTTAATTTTTTAGCCATTCAGGGCTAGGTTCAAACAATTTAATAAAGTTTTTGACCAATTTCCACAGTTAAATGAAGTTTTCTCACAAGACATAAATTAGACTAGACCCATAAGTGTATAAATGCTAAGCTAGCTGTAGAATTGAGTTGTAAGATGGAATTGGTGTGGTTCAGTGAATTCCAACAATTAAGTTCTTTCTGTCCTAATCTTCTCAATTCCCCTACACCATGCAATTTTGCTTCTGGAAGTCTGATGGCGAAATAATTCTTCATACTCTTCAGCCAGAAATAGGATGTGCAGATTGCTACATATTACCGAATCATTATATTACTATTTCAAGGGAATGTTATAGAAATTATTTTACTATATTTTATTAAAGCATTTGACATAGTCTTATTATTTATTCTTCCCTTTATTTTTTAAAGTTACCATTAGAAACAATTTTTACAATCATTTTCTGATATTTTCTGATTCAGATATTCTCCCTCCCTTTTATCCCACCTGCTGAGGTGGTAAAAGTCTGATAAAGGTTATACCCATACTTTCATGCAATTCATATGTCTACATTGCTGTATCATGATAGAATGTATCATACATACATCATGAAGGAAATAAATTTGGGTAGCCAAGATGGCAGCTTAGTAGCAGCAAAAGCTGAAATTTTTCTGACAATCATTCTAAACCAATCTTTAAAATGTGCCTCAAAATCACAGTAGTGAAAAACAACAGCAAGAAAGAGTGAGGGATCTCTCCCACTCAATACAACTTGAAAGGTAGGCAGAGAGGGTCATTTTCATGGGATAATGAGAAACCGTAAGGAAAACTTATAACAAAGAAATGCTAGCTAATCATCCCCTCACCTACTGTGGCAGATCCCATGACAGGCTATAGACCAACATTGAGATCCAAGGGCTACCCAAATAAAAGAGCTCCTCAGAATCACCCCAAAATTCCATAGGTCCTGGAACAAGCCTACACTAAGGCCCAGAAGTCCATAGCTCTGGGCCTTGTCAAGTCTGGTCTACTTTGGTGAAGACATAGCCCCAGGGAAAGATAGTTCAATAGTACTGAGGCCTTCCCAGATCACAGAAGAAAAAAAAAAGACAAGGAAAATTAGCAACAGCAAAAGAAACTCCAAACACTAAAATATTTCTATGGCAACAGAGAACAAAGCAAAGAATCAACAGATGACACTAAGATCCAAGAAATCATATGCAAAACTTCAAAGAAAAAATGGAAATTGGTCTTAAACCATAGAAAATCCCCAGAAGGAATTAAAAAGTCAAATAAGAGACATTGAAGTAAAATGGGGAAAAGAAATGAAAATAATGAAAAAAGGAAATAACTTAAAAAGAAAAATTGTTCAACTGGGAAAAGTGGTACCAAAATCCAATGAAGAAAAATAATTTCTAAAAAACAGAAATGACCAATTGGGAAATGAGGCAAAAAGAAAATTCAGTAAAAAGTTCTGTGAAAAGTAGAATAGACCAAATAGAAAATAGTATCAAAAGATTATGAAAGAAATTCAGTCTTTAAAAATTAGAATTGGGTAATAGTAGTTAATGACTTCAATAGATATCAAGAAACAAAAAAACAAAATCAAAAGAATGAAAAAAAGTAGAAGAAAATATATAATGTATTAAAAAGTGACCTGGAAAATAGATCCAGGAAAAAAGAATTTAAAAACTAATGGTCTAACTGAAAGTAATGATGGAAAAACAAAACACAAAACAAATAAACAAACAAAATCTTAAGACATCATATTATTAAAAAAATTATCAAGGAAACTGCCCTGACATTCATGAAGAAGAGGATCAAATAGGAATTGAAACAAACCACAGATCACCCCCTGCGATAAATCTCCAAAAGACAATTTTGGTTTGAGACCAGAATATTATTTCAAGAGCTCCAAGGTTAAGGAAAAAATATTGCAAGTAGCCAGAAACAAACAATCCAAATGTCATGAAACCCCAGGCAGGATTACAAAGGATTTTGCAGCTTCCACATTGAAGGAGAAGAAGGCTTGGAATATGATATTCTGGAAGGCAAGGGAATTGGGTTTACATCCAAAAATCACCTACACATCAAAACTGACTATATTCTTTCAGGGTAAAATATGGTCATTCAATAAAATAAAAGATTTCCATGCATTCTTAAAGAAAAGATCAAACTTACACAGAAAATGTGTAAGTTTTTTCTTTCACGTGCAAATACAATGTGCAAATACAAAATTAAAGAGAAGCATAAAAAGGTAAATAAAAAGAAAATATGAAATGGTTTCATTAATGGGAAATTGTTTATATTGCTATATGGAAAGATGACATCTATAACTCTTAAAATTGCTATCATTATCATAATAGTTAGAAGCAGTATACATAGAGAGAGACTATGTTAGTAAACTATTTGGTATTATATATACAAATTGAATATGGAATATATATACATATAAACATATTTCAATACATATATACACATATAGAAAAAATCTTAGAGTGATAAAGATGATTGTACTAAGATAAAGGGAAAGAAAGGTGTAAAATGTGTTAAATTATAACACATGAAGAGTCACAGGGTAAAAATACCATTACAGTGGAGGGCAGAATAAGGATAGTGATGGTTAATATCTTATTCTTATTGCAATTTGCTCAGAGAGGGAAGAACAGGAAGATTTATTGGTTTATAAAACCTTATCTTACCCTAGAGAGAAGTAAAAAGGGAATAAGAAAAAGATTTTTGGGGAAAGGAATTGGGGGTAATGATTACAGCTAATTATTTTGAGAGGGAAGGATATGAAAAAAATACCTTTGAATTGGAAGAAAATTTAAACTTAAAAATAAAAACAAGAGATGGGACCATTTATAGAGTACTTTAATGTTAACGAATATTATCTTATTTGATCTCCATGAGAGAGGTAGTTAATTACCTCTATTTTATAGATGAGGGAACTGATGTTAAGTGCCAGGCCCAGCACTCTATCCACTGGGTAATAAAGGAACTATTGGACATGATTGCTGAATGATTGTTAGTGATACCTGGTAGGAAAGAAGTAGACATTTATTAAGTACCTTTTATGCTAAACCTTATGAATATTATTTTATTTAACTTTCACTACAACTTTTGTAGTTAGATGTTATGATTATCTCAATATACTACTGAAAGGAAACAGTCATACAATTACTTGCCCAAGATAACATCACTTAATGACTGCATAAGCCTGGATTTGAATTCAGATCTTCCTAGCTCCAGGACCAGAACATCATCCATTGACCCACCTAGCTGCATTCAAGAGGTACAGAATGAAAAAAGAAAGAAGTACAGGATGTCAGATGAAAGGGAAATGCCTCTATTTTCAAAAAAGGGAAGAGAATTAGAGCCGCACACAATGGCCCAGTGAATTTGATTTCTGGCAAAAAAAACAAAAAACAAAAAAACTATAAGCTAAACGATTAAAAATAAAGAATAACCAAAAAATAAAGCTGTGATTTCCAATAGCTAGCATGACTTCATTAAAAATGAAGTTATTTCAGATTAACCCTATCTCCTATCATGAAAGCACTGCCAGAGTGGCAAATCAGGGGAATGCTATATAACTGACAAATGTTGGTGCAATAGATAACCTCCAGCAGCTCTTTGAGAAAAGACAATAAGCGTGTAGGTTAGACAAGAGTACAATCCAGTGGACTGGAATTGTTTGTATGTTTGGCATTAGTCATTAATGCTTCGATGTCTGCTTGAAAGGAATGATCCAGTAGAATGAACATGGATCATTTATCTCTAGAATTGAGGAAGGCATGGAATATTCTTCATCAAATCTGCAGATGACCCAAAGCTAGGAAGAAGAGGTAACACTGGCTAACAGAGGACAAAAAGACCTTGAGGGGCTGGAATATAGGGCTGACTATTTTTTCATTTACCTTTAACTGATGTTTAATTTTTTGTTGAGAGTGGATTTTGGAGAGAACTTGATATATTCCTTTTATTCTACATTTGATTTTACTATTTTCTTTTTTTTCCCTTCCTGATGACACTTTGATAAGTACTACACGTCTTTCAATAATCACTAGAAAAAAATTTTCATTTTTGATTAAAGAAATGCAAATTAAAACAATTCTGAAGTACCACCTCATACCTATCTGATTGACCAATATGACAGAAAAGGAAAATGATAAATGTTGGAGGAGATCTGGGAAAACTGGAACACTAATGCATTGTTGGTGGAGTTGTAAGCTGGTCCAACCATTCTGGAGGGCATTTTGGAACTAGGCCCAAAAGGCTATAAAATTATGTATTATGTATGTACCTTCATTGTTACAATCAGTAGATAGCCAAATCCAATCTTTACACATCCTAAAGTTTCACAGTGTTCCCAGAAAGAGTATACATTCAATAATTATTCATCAACCATCTTCCATAGATCATCTATAGGTGCCAAGGAATTGTCTACCATGTGTTTATGTCCTAGTGTGAGTAAATAACCCAAGAATAAACAGTGACTGACATTTATTGCAAAATAGCTGGCTATTCTGGAATTATCTTTGGTGATAAATGAATCATCATAAGATGAAAATGCAATTAATATTCAGTATTCAAGCTTTGCATCTGCATTTGGAATCTGGTCACTTCTGGGGATTAGAGGATGAACGACCTGGTTTGTAGGAATCACTCAAGCACAGCCTTGACTTGCTAAAAGCAGGGGTGAGGATGAGATATTTCTTCTGACATAAAGCCTGTTAGATCATTTTCATACCCAAAAGATATTTGGCTTCTGGGGGGGTGACCACCATCAATCAATAATGATATATTTATTAATGTACTCCATATGCCTGTCACTGTGCTGTTCTTAAGAATAACATTAACTATGTTGAATAGCCCAGGGGACCTACAAATGATATTTTCTTCTGCTAGTTTAGGTAATTGAATTGATAATGATTCTGTTTGTGCATACACAGTGCGCATTACCTTTCGTTTTCATGGATGATATAGATCACTGGTGATATCCAGATAACCATAATGTCAATGATCAGGTTATAATACACATAGTAAGGGGCAATAAATAAATGAATATTAATATATAAGGATATAGAAAGATAGATAGATATAGATGTAGACTATACACAAATATAGATTTTATATATAGCCTCACCTTCTATCTTAGCCTTGAAATGATCAATTCTAAGGCAGAAGAGTGGTAATGGCTAGGAATTGGTTTTAAATGACTTGCCTAAGGTCATACAGCCAGAAGTATGAGTTAGATTTGAACTTAGATCCTCCAGACTCTAGGCCTACCACTCTATTCACTGTACTACCTTGCTGCTACTTGATGGATACATTTTTTTAAATTTTATTTAATTTATTAAATAAGATAATTTTTCCAAGGTTGCATTAATCATGTTCTTTCCCCCCCTTTTCCTACCATCATCCCATAGCCAACACTCAATTCCACTGGGTTTTGCATGTGTCATTGATCAAGACCTAATTCCTTAATATTGATATGGCATCTACTCCCATAGTTCTTTCTCTGGATGTGGATAGTGTTCTTTCTCCTAAGTCCCTCAGAGTTGTCCTGGATCATTGCATTGCTGCTAGTAGAGAAGCCCATCACAATCAATTGTACCACAGTGTATCAGTTTCTGTGTATAATGTTCTCCTGGTTCTGCTCCTTTGACTCTGTATCAATTCCTGGAGGTCATTCCAGTTCACATGGAATTTAGATGGATACATTTTAAAGAATGAAAATCCTATCTCCCAGTGCCTGGGTATGTCAGGAAACAAATACAAAAGATTTGGAGAATAACCAGATTATATCATTAAATAATAATTAATCACTTGTCCCTATGGTCTCATCAGGAAAAAAATCAGTTCATTTTGAATTTAGAAAAGGAACCAAAAGAATACCAAGAGGGAAAAAAAAAATCTTTCAATAGACATATAATCATAAGACTGACAGTATGAAAGCTATAGTTAACTCTGTGATGAGACACAACTATTCATATTTTCCCTATTTCTAACCTGTGTTTTCATGTGCTCTCAGTGGTGTCATTGGAGAAAGGCTAAGAGGTTTTATGATGCTTAAAAACTGATTCCTTAGAGAAAGGGGTTCTCTCCCAAGAAGTATTAAAATAAACTTCCTAACCAGCTTCTTTGTGGTATCATATTAATATCTTATTAAGCTACATAAGCCCTCCCTAACAAGCCTTGACCTCCTTTCTCTTATAATAATCAAAATAACTTAATATATGTTTGAGGATTTATTGATTAACAGTGTTTTGAGATACTTTATCATTGAGAAAAAGATTAGCACAGAGGAAAAAATAATAGATCTGTAGTCAAAAAAGGAATGAGTATAAATATCTCCTCTGTGACTTATGTAACAATGGTTAGTAATATCATCTAGTAGTACCACAACTTCCTCATTCTAAATAGCAGAAATCATATCCATCTCATATTTGTTGTGAGATACAAATGGGAAATTCGTAAAAGTGTTTCATACAATTTGAATTACTAATAAATGATATTTATTATTATTATTGTCATATCTAATCATCAAATTGAGATAAAATGATTTCCCAAAATCCACTTGGTGAAACCAAAACTCCAATCTAGCTGATTACAATGAGAAGGGAGAGGAGCATTTGAGAGAGAGGGTAGAATCAAGAAGAGAACAGTTAAAAACAGAACACATTTCAACTTTGGGAAGAAACACATAAAGTATGAATTTAAAGGAAAGAAAGTGTAAGAAGTGGTTAACATGATCTGTGAAAAGTGAAAAGAGGGGTAGTAAAGTGGAAGCAAAGTTAATATTATCACATCTCTTTGCTTCATCACCATCCTCTTTGTAAAGAAGGATCCATGAGGAAAGAAAGGAGGAAAATGTGTAGCTTGATATGCTGGAGGGAAGTACAGTTACTAATCTTAACTGTGTACATGAATAAAAGAAAATTCAACCATAAAACAGGAGAGAGCATAATTGATTTGTAAAGACTCCAATAACATGATGTTTGTAGTAAATAATGTTGAAACCTAATGACACAGAAAGATTAAAAATCTGGGTCTAGAACATATTTCATTATGTGTTAGATGAACTGAGAAAAATCTGAAATAACATGGAAGAAATCAGTAAAGAATTAAGTAAATCTTTATTGGAATACATAATGGATCTATGACTTCTTTGTTATAGGGAGTGTCTCCTAAGGAATTTATTTTAATAAATGCAAGTTGATACCTTTTCTGCAACTTAATTCCTGAAAGAATTTCCTAAAGCATTGAAAGGTCAAGTGACTTGCCTAGGGTTATTTACATAGTACCTGTGTTTGGTTATTTACAATTTACATTATCATTGAGAAAAAGATCATCCCAGTGGAAAAATTAATAGATCTTGATTCAAGAGGGAACTAGGTATAAATATAACCTCTAAGAATTATACTATAAAAATGATTAGTAACACCTCATAGTACCTTAATTTCCTCATTCTAAAAAAAAAAAACAGAAACAGTAGAGGTGAGGCTTGAAATTAAAACTTCCTGGTTTTTAAGCTATCTCTATGTCTTCTGCACTATGTTGTCTCTCATAGCAATAAAAATAGATGTGATTGAAAGAGATGAATAAGTAAATATGTTATATTTAAAGATACCACAGAAAATAATATAATATCCATCTGGTTTCGGTGAAAATGATACAGTCTTATCTGAATTTATCAAGGAAGAATTTATTTGAAAATTTGTATTTTTACCCAAATGCACCACTAGAAAGGAAGTAGATTAAGTAAAATGAGAATCTAAATCTATATTTCCTAATTGTCTTTGGTATTATTTCAGAGTGAATAGGGCATAATTCTAAGACAATGATTGCAAAACTTTTAGAGACTGTGTGCCATGCCAACCCCCCTACAAGTACTGGGTGTGCACTAAGCTCCCCTCCCCCATCCCAGACAAGGAAGGGAGGAAGCTCTCCCATTAGACGACTTGGCATGGGAATGTGTAAAGTGAAAAAGAAATGTCATCAGGCATGGTCGAGAGGGTGAATGGAGCCTTTCTAGTCCCAAACTCTGACCAGGGGAGAAGTGTGTCAGGTGCCCACAGAGAGTGCTTTGCATGCCATATTTGGTATGTGTGCCATAGGTTTGTCATCATGATTTTAGGAGCTCTGAGATTTGGATGAGATATCCAAGAAATAACTTCAGATGCATTTTCAATACAATGCTTAATTTCAGATTGTGCCCAATCATAATTATAGTGCATTTTGAGAGCACAGAAAATAGCTGTCTAAGGTCAGGCTGCAGGGCTTTTTACGTAGATATCAACAAGGTTCAGCATTTCAAAAAGTATATGTTCAATTGAATACATTTGGCTATTTTTGGACCCAGGGGTGTTTTTATGCCAAAGCAAATGAGATAACATAATGATGATTCAACCCACCAGACCTACTTAAATTTGTTGTTAGACACATTTTGCTTTTACTGCTTGCACTAATTTCTTCTTTTTTATTCTTTTTTTTTTTAGATTTTTAAACATTATTTTATTTGGTCAATTTCAAACAGTATTCCTTGGATACAAAAATCATTTTATTTTCCTCCCTCCCTTCCCACCACCCCTCAGATAGCCAATGCTCAATTTCACTGGGTATTGTATGTGTCCTTGATCTGAACCCATTTCCATGTTGGTATTTGTACTAGGATGTTCATTTAGAGTCTACATCCTGAATCATATCCCCTTGACCCCTGTAGTCAAGCAGTTGCTTTTTATTGGGGTTTTTATGCCCATTGTGTTTCCTCTGGATGTGGATAGTGTTTTTTTTTCCTCATAGATCCCTCCAATTTATTCAGGGACATTGCATTGCCACTAATGGAGAAGTCCATTTCCCAATTGAAGGGCATGCCCTTATTTTCCAATTTTTTTTGCCACCACAAAGAGTGCAGCTATGAATATTATTGTACAAGTCTTTTTTTTTTCCTTATTATCTCTTTGCGGTACAAACCCAGCATTGCTATGGCTGCATTAAAGGGTAGACAGTTTTTTAGTGCCCTTTGGGCATAGTTCCAGATTGCCCTCCAGAATGGTTGGATCAATTCACAACTCTACCAGCAATGAATTCATGTCCCCACTTTGCCACATCCCCTCCAGCATTCATTACTTTCCTTTGCTGTCATGTTAGCCAATCTGCTAGGTGTGAGGTGATACCTCAGAGTTGTTTTGATTTGCATTTCTATGATTATAAGAGATGTAGAGCACTTTTTCGTGTGCTTATTAATAGTTTTGATTTCTTTAACTGAAAATTGCCTATTCATATTCCTTGCCCATTTTTCAATTGGAGAATGGCTTGATTTTTTGTACAACTGGTTTAGCTCTTTATAAATGTGAGTAATTAGACCTTTGTCAGACATTTTTGTAATGAAGATTATTTCCCAATGTGTTGCTTCCCTTCTAATTTTGGATGTATTCATTTTGTTTATAGAAAAACTTTTTAATTTGATGTAATCAAAATTATTGATTTTAATTTTGTGATTTTTTTTCTAGCTCTTGCTTTCCCAAAGATCGGACAAATATACTATTCTGTGTTTGCCTAATTTGCTTATAGTTTTCTTCTTTATATTCAGTTCATTCACTTATTCTGAGCTTAACTTGCTGTAGGGTGTGAGATGTTGATCCAAACCTAATCTCTCTTATACTATCTTCCAATTTTCCCAGCAGTTTTTGTCAAAAAGTGGGTTTTGGTCCCTAAAACTGGGATCTTTCGGTTTATCATAGACTGTCCTGCTGAAGTCATTTACCTCAAGTCTATTAAACTGATCTTCCTTTCTGTCTTTTAGCCAGTACCAAATTGTTTTGATAACCTCTGCTTTATAATAGAGTTTGAGATCTGGGACTGCAAGGCCCCCTTTCTTTGTATTTTTTTTTCATGATTTCCCTAGATATCCTTGATCTCTTGTTCTTCCAAATGAACTTTGTTATATTTTTTTCTAATTCAAAGAAATTTTTTGGTAGTTCAATGGGTATGGCACTAAATAAGTAAATAATTTGGGTAAGATGGTCATTTTTATTATGTTAGCTCATCCTACCCATGAGGAATCAATGTTTTTCCAATTCGTTACATCTTGTTTTAATTGTGAGGAGAATGTTTTGTAGTTGTGTTCATATAGTAGCTGTGTTTGTCTCGGTAGATAGATTCCTAAGTATTTTATTTTGTCTAGGGTGAATTTAAATGGAATTTCTCTTTCTAATTCTTGCTGCTGAGATGGATTGGAGATATATAGAAATGATGATGACTTATGCGGGTTTATTTTGTATACTGCAACTTTGCTAAAGTTGTTGATTATTTTGATTAGTTTTTTGGTTGATTTTCTAGGATTCTTTAAGTATACCATCATATCATCCACAAAGAGTGGTAGCTTGGCCTCCTCATTGCCAATTTTAATACCTTCAATTTCTTTTCCTTCTCTAATTGCTACTGATAGTGTTTCTAGTACAATGTTAAATAATAGGGGTGATAATGGGCATCCTTGTTTCACTCCTGATCTTATTGGGAAGGCTTCTAGTTTATCCCCATTGCAGATGATGTTTGCTGATGGTTTCAGATATATATTGTTTGTTGTTTCTGGAAAGGTCCTTCTATTACAATCCTTTCTAGTGTTTTCAATAGGAATGGGTGTTGTATTTTATCAAAGGCTTTTTCTGCATCTATTGAGATAATCATGTGATTTTTGTCACTTTGCTTATTAATATGTTCAATTATGTGAATAGTTTTCCTAATGTTGAACCATCCTTGCATACCTGGTATGAGTCCTACCTGATCATAGTGAATTACCCTTGTGATGACTTATTGGAGTCTTTTTGCTAGTATCCTATTTAAGATTTTTGCATCTATATTCATTAGGGAGATTGGTCTATAGTTTTATTTCTTTTTTTTGACCTGCCTGGCTTTGGGATCAGTACCATGTTTGTGTTGTAAAATGAATTTTATAGAATTCCTTCTTGGTCTATTGTGTCAAATAGTTTGTATAATATTGGGATTAGTTGTTCTTTGAATGTCTGATAGAATTCATTTGTGAATCCATCTGGACCTGTGGATTTTTTCTAATGGAGTTCTTTGATGGCTTATTCAATTTCTTTTTATGATATGGGTTCTTTAGGTAATTTATTTCTTCCTCTGTTAGTCTAGGCAACTTATATTTTTGTAAGTATTCATCCTTTCACCTAGATTGCAATATTTGTTGTCATATAATTGGGTGTAGTAGTTTTTAATGATTGTCTTTATTTCCTCTTCATTAGAGGTGAGGTCTCCCTTTTCATCTATGATACTGTCAATTTGTTTTTGTTTTTTTCTTTCCTTTTTCTAATTAGATGGACTAGTACTTTGTCTTTTTGTTTTTTTTCAAAGTATCAGCTTCTAGTCTTATTTATTAAATCAATAGTACTTTGACTTTCAATTTTATTAATTTCTCCTTTGATTTTTAGGATCTCTAATTTAGTCTTCATCTGAGGCTTTTTAATTTGTTCACTTTGTAGTTTTTTAATTTGCATGCCCAATTTATTGACCTCTGCCCTTCTTAATTTGTTAAGATATGAACTCACGGATATACATTTCCCCCTGAGTACTGCTTTCACTGTATCCCATAGGTTTTGAAAGGATGTCTCATCATTGTCATTTTCTTCAATGAAGTTATTAATTGTTTCTGAGATTTGTTCTTTAACTAACGGTTTTGGAGAATTGTATTGTTTAATTTCCAATTAATTTTTGATTTACCTCTCCATGTACCCTTACTAATTATTATTTCCATTGCATTATGATCTGAGAAGGTTGCATTTATTATTTCTTCCCTTTTGCATTCATTTGCAATGTTTTTATGCCCTAATACATGGTCAAATTTTGTGAATGTACCATGTGCTGCTGAAAGGAAGATATATTCCTTTTTCTCCCTATTTATCTTTCTCCACATGTCTACTAACTATTTTTTCTAAGCTTTTATTCACTTCTCTTACATCTTTCTCATTTATTTTTTGTTTGCTTTATCTAATTCAGATAGAGGAAGGTTCAGGTCTCCCACTAGTATAGTTTTTCTGTCTATTTCATCCTTGAGCTCCACTAGTTTCTCCTTTAAAAATTTGGATGCTATGCCATTTGGTGCATACTTGTTGAATACAGATATTTCCTCATTGTCTATAATGCCTATTATCAGGATGTAATTACCTTCCCTATCTCTTTTAACTAGATTTATGTTTATTTAGGCTTTTTCAGATATCATGATTGAGACTCCTGCCTTCTTTTTATCAGTTGACGCCCAGTAGATTTGGCTCCATCCTCTTACTTTAAGCCTATGTGTATCTATCTTCCTCATGTGTGTTTCTTGTAAACAGGATATGGTAGGGTTTTGGATTCTTATCCACTCTGCTGTTTGCTTGCATTTTATGGGTGAGTTCATTCCATTCACATTCAGAGTTATGATTATTAGCTGTGTATTTCCCAGCATTTTGATTTCTACTCCTGGTCCTGCCTTTTCTTCTTTCACTATTTCTTTCTACACTAATGTTTGCTTATAATCAGTCCCTCTAGTTCCCACCCTTATTTTTCTTCCCTTTCTATGCCCTCCTTTCTTATCCCCCCCCATTTTCCCTGTAGTCTTTCTAAAATTAACCCCTGCCCCCTCCCTCTCTTGTACTGCTTCCCTCCTCAGCAGCCTGTTTGTTACCCTTCTACTCCCCTATAGGGTGCAAATCTATTCTCTGCCCCAATGGATTGGATTGTTTTTCTCTCTTTGGGTCAGTTTCAAAGCACCTAAGAGTTGAGTATTTCCTATCTCCAACCTCTTTACCCTTCCGATGTATTGATATTCTCCCCCATCCCGCCATGAGCTTCTTTGTGACATATAAATTTACCCCCATTTTTTCTTTTCCCATTTCTTTTAGTATTAACTTCTTTTTTTAGCACTAGTTGTGTGTGTGTATATATATATGTATATACATTCATTTATATGTATTTATGCATGCATATATCTATATACCTATTTATGTCTTTTCCTGTCATCCTATACAGTTAGACACTGTTCCCTCTAAGTATAATTCTTCTAGATGCACAGGTGATAGCAACAATTTTTATGAGTTACCAATGACCTCTTTTCTTAATGGGATACATATCATTTTAACTTACTGAGTCTCTTAAAAATTTTTTTTGTTGTTTTGTTTTGTTTTATTTTCCCCCTCTTTTTCAATTACCTTTTGATGATTCTCTTTAGTTCTGTGATTGGACATCAAACTTTCTGTTTAGGTCTGGTCTTTTCTTTATGAATGCTTGGAATTCTTTTATTGTGCTGAATGACTATACTTTCCCCTGTAAGAATATAGTCAGATTTGCTGGGTAGTTGATTCTTGGTTGTAGACCTAGTTTCCTTGCTTTCCAGAATATCATATTCCATGCCTTTCAGTCCTTCAGTGTGGATTGTAAAGATTAAAATTTAGGGGAGACGGGGAGACTGAGGCAGGTAGAAATTAGTTTCTCTCTGCAAGGAGTATTATAAATTTTTTAGAGGTTTATTGAAGATTAAGGATTAAAGAAAATACAGGATAAGAAACACGTGTCCAGGCCATAGAGTGGCCTAGACATAACCTCACCTACATTAAAGGCCACATCTGCTCCAAAATGGAAGTCCAAAAAAGCCAGCACCCTCAAAAGCCTTTGAATCAGCTTAAATACCTTCTCCATTTCAGCCCAGGTGAGATTACAAGGCATTTTGGGGAAGTGGAGCAAAGGCTCATGGGGATTGTAGTCCTGTATTCGAGTCTATTTTTTACAGGATGCAGCCAGATCCTGCATTATTCTCACTGTGGTTCCGTCATATCTGAATGGATTCTTCGTGGCAGCTTATAATATCTTTTCTTTGGTCTGATAGTTTTTGAATTTGACTATAACAGTCCTGGGTGTTGTCAGTTGGGGATTAAATACAGGAGGTGATCTGTGGATTCTTTCAATCTCCACTTTCCCCTCTTGTTCTAGGATATCAGGACAGTTTTCCTGAATTTTTTCCTCTAGTATTATGTCCAGGCTTTTTCTTTTGTCATGGTCTTCTGGTAGACCAATGATTCTTTAATTGTCTCTTCTCAAACGATTTTCTAAATCTTCTGTTTTGTGAATGAGATGCTTCACATTTTCCTCAATTTTTTCATTCTTTTCATTTTGATTTAGAGTGTCCTGCTGCCTTGTGAGGTCACTTAATTCCAGTTGTTGTATTCTGGTTCTTAAAGCCTGGATTTCATCCCTGGCTTTTTGGTCATCCTTTTACTTTTGGTCTGATTTTCTTTGAAGGCTGTCTTTCATGGATAAGGCATCTTAGCTCTCATAGTAATTGAAGGTAAGTCATAATGGCCAAGTACTAAATACCTATTTCCTAAGTAGCAATTTTAGGGTAAATGCAAAGAATCTTCTTCCCTCTTTAAGAAAAGACTTAATAACTTTTTTTGTAAAAAAGTGACTGCTGAGATCCCTTCTGAGATTTTTAAAATTGTGTCATTAATTTTAGATTTTAATATTTCTAGGTATGTTGTTATTGTTCAGTTATTTCAATCATGTCTGACTCTGAGACTACATTTCTACATATAATTTAGACAAAAAGAAATACAGTGACTATGAAACAAATTGGAAAAGGAAACCCTGGAATAAAACCTTGACTTTGATCCATCCTTGTTTCATGAACCTTAGCCAGTCACTTAACTAATGTTTTGAGGCTCTAGACAATTCCTTATATCTAAGTAGCAGAGAAGATGCCAACCAAAATCATTTTAAAACAAAACAAAACAAACTTTCATTATACCTCTGAAATTCAGGTCTAGTCGCCACCATTCAAGTATGGCTATGGATAGAATGTATGAAATTATACAAATAGATTTTTATATACTTCCTTGCTTTCTTTAAAGAAATTGAAGATTAAAGGTATGTAGTGTTTCATGTGCCATCTGATGAAAATTGTTGGTTTCAATTATTTTTTAAAATAACTTGTTAGAAAGTATTATATATTAAGGCATCAGGGAAGGAAAGTATATATTCTGAATTGACAATTATGCAAAATCAAAAGACATCAATAAAAATTGTTTTTCAATTTCAAATGGTTATGTAAATTTGGGCTGCCTACTGTCTAGTCAATTTAACCCTAACCCAATCCTTTTATGGGTAATGCAGGTAATGTGATAAATTCAGTTCAGTGCTTCTAAAATATGTCATTTTAAAAGGAAGACTGAGCCAGAGCTTAGAGATTTGCTGACAATCAATCTTATCTGTATACATTTTTAAGTTTGAATATGCAAAATATAAGATATAAGCTTAAAATGTTAAACGTTAATCAATCTATATTTAAAGGTACCTGTCTTCTGCCTGTGAATTTTAAAACTATTCCACTCTAATCAGACCATTCTTTAGAAGATCTGATTTAGCTATTTCCTGATCAATCACAATGGAGATACTTGGAATAACAGAATCAGGTCTTGAAAACTACATTTTCTACCCTCCTTAGTTTAACAAGATTAGGAAGGTCTGCATTAAACTCAAGATTTAATTATCTGAGGAAATAGCCTTCAATAGACATGTGCAAAAAAAAAAAAAAAGGACAGACCTCTGGGCTGTCCTAAGTCAAGCTAAGTCATCTTTGGTCCAGATGAGACACAGGAAAGCGATGTAACACTGTCTATATATGGCATGTTACTTCCTGTCTCTTCCTCTTTCCCTGGAGAGATGACTCTGTCTGGCAGTGTGCTAGGTGTTCCGGCATCCTGATGTGGTGGTGGCTATTGTCTGAGTTTGGTGGTGAGTTTTGACCTGGAGCTGATTTCAGGTTTGGGCATCTTGGCTGAGTCCCTTTGGAGGTCAGGCTGATTCTTTCCTCCTTTATACTCCCAAACCTTATTTCCTAAACTCCCTGCTTGGTACCAGACAGGTGGGGGGGGGGGAAGGGGAGAGAAAACCTACTCCTTTCCTTCTTCCTTCTTCTTAATCTCCTCTACTATCAATTAAAACAACATAAAATTTCCAGCTGACTTGGTTTTTTCATTAGGATTTTAGAAATTAAATCCTTGGCAAAAAATTAATTATTATATTCAGTCCCAGCCATAATTTTACCCTTCACATGCCAAAATCCCCAAACTTTTCTATTGTACCTAAGAAAAAAAATGAAAGGGTCTGAAGTTTTGTCAAATGTAAAGAATGAAATGCTCTAGGGGTTAGATTTTAAGTTTTAAAATATTAATTTACTAAATCAGCCACTTAAGATTTCTAACTAGCCAGAGGACTTCTGCCACAATCTGAACAGATTAAAAAAAAAAAAAACATGAGTTGGGTTCAAAAGATGAGATGTGATCACAAGAAGCCAGGCAGCAAGGCTAGGCCAGAGGAAGCAGAGGCTTAAACAGGAGCAACAAAGCAATGAGGTTTGGCAAAGAGAGAGAGTCAGTGTGGCCAGAAGAGAAGGGTCAAAGAGTTAGCAACTTTGCAGCTGGTTAGGAGAGGTGGAATAGTCAAAAAGCCTGACTTCTTGGTGATCAAGTCAATGTATGTCCCTTCTGAAGTCTTTACTTAGTCATTACCAAGATAATCTGATTGAAGAAGTCACACCAGAAATGAACTAAAATCTCAATCACAGGAATCACAGGGTCTTCAGGACATCAACTGGACTTCTTTCATCTTGATATGTGGTGGTCACTGTAGTCCAAAAATGACAGCTGCCTGGCACACTGATTTAACAATCTAAAAGAGTTCTTGTTTATAGATAAACAAGCCACTCTCCCCCTGCCTAAAATAAAAGCCAGTTCAGTGATATACTTCTAACTCTTTTAAACCCAATTCAGTCTTACAGTCTAGAAGAGGAGGTGCTTTATAGTTTTAAAATCAAACTTTTCTTGGGGCCAAAGGGAGATCCCTTTCTCAAAAAATATCACAAACTAATATTAATATTTCACCCAAGAATTAAGTTGTCTCTGGTGTAACAAAGCAGTGTCATGTCCCATGTTACTATTTAGTATAAATTCTGTGCCTTTTAACCTTGAACAACTTCCAGCAAATGGTAATTCAGGAAACATTTCCCAGAGATATATACAACACAGCAGAACAAAATTACCCCAATTATTTTGGAGAAATGAATTAGCTAGCCAGCCTTCTATAATATTTGACCATAAAGACATATTTCCTGTGGCTCATAAACATAGTCAACTCTGTAGGAGATGGTTCAGTTTAGGAATACCACCCAGAAACTAGAGAATATCTCCTCTTTAATTAATAGTTTGAATATACTCTCAGATGAGGAGGGGAAGTATGGGTAAGTCTAGAGAACAAAGAAGGAGACTATTCCAGACATGGAGGGTGTGGGGGGTGGGGGGAGATAATGAAAAGGCAGTAGAAAAAGAGATGGATGTTTATGTGGCAGGACCAGTAAGGAATCTAGCATCACTAGAAAATAATGTAGTAGGGAGGATCAACTATAAAGAAAGTGGAAAGGTAGGAAGGGAACAAAGTGGAAAGCATTTTAAAAGTAAAATAGCATGCATTTCCCTATTTCTAGTATACATTAAGATGGGGGCAGAGTCAAGGTGGCAGAGCAACAGCACTGAAAGCTAGAACCACTCTGAGAATCTTCTCAAAACAACCTTAAAATAGTGCCTTAAAACAAATACTGGCGTAACAGAACCAATGAGAGGATGAAATGAAGCCATCTCCAGCAGAAAACAACTTGGAAAGTAGACAGAGAGGGTCTATTTCACTGGGTTGAAGGTGGATCACAGCTATAAGCAAAACCACTCATTGAGGAATATAAGCCACCCAATGCCCACCTACTATTCCAGTTCCTGAACATGGGTCCAAGCCATCTTCAAGACCCTGCCTAAGCCAAAAGCATATCACTCATGCCCACTGTTTGAAGTCTTAGCTCTTAGTCTTAGCTCAAGCATATATTGAGGCTTCAAGACCAAGGGAAAGGTAGTCTGCAGTATACCTTAATGTGAATCAAGGGTAAGGCACCAAGCCCCTGCCAAGTCCATAGTGTGGCACAAAAGCTCAGTGCAAGGTGGTCTGCAGAACATTTGGCCTGTCATTCATTAAAAATTAGAATTGGGCAAATAGAAGCTCATGACATAATGAAACATCAGGAAACAATAAAACAAAAACAAAAGAAAGAAAAGATTGAAGAAAATATAAATATCTCATTGAAATTACAATTGACCTGGAAAATAGATCCTGGAAAATCCAAGAATTATTGGACTACCTGAAAATTATGATAAAAAAAAGACTAGACAATTTATAACACGAAATTATCAAAGAAACTCCCCCAATATTCTTGAACTAGAAGTTGAACTAGAAAATGAAAGAATCCACAAATCACCTTCTGAAATCAATCTCCAAATGTCAAATCCTAGGAATATTATAGTTAAATACAAGAGCTCCCAACCCAAGAAGAAAATACTGCAAATATCCAAATAGAAACAATTCAGATATCATGGAGCCACAATCAGGATTACATAGGATTTAGCAGTTTGTACATTAAGGGATTGTAAAGTTTAGAATATGATCTTCTAGAAGGTAAAGGAATTAGGTTTACAACCATGAATCACCTACCTAGAAAAAACTGAAAGCTATCAGAAATAATTAGTAAAATGATTTTTGAAATAACTGGAATGACTTCCATGAAATGATGAAGAATTAAATAAGCAGAACCAGGAGAATGTTGTACAGAGTTAACAAATATTATGGGATGATCAACTATGGTAGACATAGCTACTATCAGCAATACAATGATCCAGTACAATTCTGATGAACTTATGAAAAAGAATTCTATCCAACTCCAGAGGAAAAATTGTTGAAGTCAGAGATGGAAGCATATGATATATAATTTTAGTTTATTTGGGTTTTTATTTTGGTGTTTTGGTTTTATAAGTATTTGCTTACAAAATGAAAAATATCAAAATTTTTCAAATGAAAGCTAATTAAAGCTGAAAAAAGAAAATAGATTAGGATAAAAATACTGACAAATCATTTATTTTTCACTTTAATTACTGTCTAACATGCTATACAAATTCTTTAATGATTATGTTGGCTAATCTCTCCTAGATTTCTGTAGAATTAACCCTATCTCCTTTTTCCTTTATATTCTTTCTTGGACAATACTGTAGTTTGAGAATGTAGAACTACATTCTCAGTTTCTCTGAATGTCAAACAATATTTCCTGGATAAGTCATTTTCATAATCCTTCTAGCTCTCTCATTTACTGACATCTTTGTTTAATCTTTGGCAATCTCTGAAAATAAAGGAATATCTTCCCCTTTATTTATCATTTTTCAAACTGATCAAGTTCAGATCATCAACCTGACAAAATGAGTTTAAGTTATTATAATTATAAGCAGTATCTTCCCATAGTTATGTTTCCTTCTCAATGGAAAAATTATTCTCACTTTTAATCAACTTTTTGATTGTCTTACAGGACAAACTATGGTTGGCTTACTTGATTGTCTTATAGTACACATATCAGGTGATTCTGATATGAGACAAATCAAGAATTGGTCATTTTGTATCAATTGAGATGTGTAGTAATCAATTTAATTTTTCAATATTATTCATGCCTTATGTTCAATATTTTGGAAGATGCTTTTTTGAATACAACTATTAATAATGTAAAGTAATGAATAAAATATTTTAATTGTCTGGAAACCTTTATAGTCTTTCACTTCTTTAGCTTAAGCTATGTTTTGTTATAAATTGGTTGCTATCTTACCCCATACTCACTTTCTTATTAAAATTAATGAGCATGAAAACATATGTTGACTTGATTTGCAGGATACTACATGCCAAATTTTTCATAGAATTTCTGTTTATTTTACCTGCACAACATATGTTCGTACATATGTTGTAATGATCATTATAACATTTTTTTTACTTTTTTCATAAAAAGCATTATAAGGAAAGATGATTGTGTCCAATGAGATTATTTAATGTAAGTCTTAGGACTTATAATGAAATAAATTCCATAAACTTCTTTATTTTTCTAAGAAGAATATGTTTGATATCCTTCATTTGGGTAAAATTTCCTTATCCCACTGATTTTATTACAGGAGTGTCACTAGACATAGTTCTGCTATTCCACTAATATTAGCAAATAAATCACTGATTGAACAATTATTTATTTATAGTACCAACAGTTAAATTGATATTATCAATTATCTTAATGCCAAGTAATTATAATATAGTATACTATTTGTAAACTACTTATGCCTAATACTAAATTAATGCTAATCACTTTTTACTCACCCTTTTTCTGTTACTCAATCAGATAATGAGCATAGAATGGAGTTAGAAAGGACAAGAGAGAAATTAAATATCAATCGATAAAACAATAAACATTTACTGTCTACTACATGCTGGGCATTGGGATATGCACTAGGGATACAAAAAGAGACAAATATAATTTCTGCCTTGTTAGAGCTCACAATTAAATCCTCCTTAGCCTAAGACACTCAGACTCCTAGCTTTTGTAAACCACATCTGACCTTAGGAATAATTCACATCATTATTTCTTTGGCTTATTTAAATTTGCTTCTGGAAATTGTCACATTATGGTTAAATGTCTACAAGTATGGGTAACATGACTTCTTGATACTATTTAAGCATTAAGGATAACAGATGCAATTATCAGGCATGGGACAGCTTTATTTCACTATTTTAATATTATAGAATGAATGCATGCATGGATGAATTAAAAACATTAATAAACACTAATGTATTGGCAAATCACTATGCAAAGAAATACAAAGTGTACAGAAGCCAATAAATAAAATAGAAAAACAAAAAATCACAATAATTTTGAAACTAAATATTATCATGCCATTTTAATAGTGGGCTCTATCTCTTTACAAGATCTTAAGGATATCTAAATTCAATACTTTCCTTGGTTTTGAACTACTTTGGAAAATAAATTCTTTGTAGATGTTCAATATGCAGCAGGTATACTTTGGATAATAATTTATCCATGCATGTCTATCTATTTTTTACTTGTATATGACTTCCTGTACATCTAACATGAGGTTGACTCTGTGATCAAGGAAAATCCCTCCAGATTTTTTGATGTTATCTGGCTACTAATGGAGCACATATGCTTTTCATTTTACAGTCTTCATCCTCAATATATATTTAGTGTATTAAAAAAAGTCATATCCTCATGGTAACATCTACTTTCTTTCCAACCACTCTCAGTTACATGAAAATGACCCTGACTTTTATTTTTATGTATTTCATTTTGTATCAAGGTATAAAGTACATGAGAAAAAGGAAAATTAATTTGCAAATAAAATGTAAAGATATAAGATGTGGGTGTCTAAAGAATCTGGAAAACTCATTAGAATATCTTCTTCACTATAAGTTGTTCAGATTTGATAGTAAGTCTAAATGAAAGAGTTCATATTTCCAAGTAATACATTGGAAAATTAACTCATTTGTTTATTTCATTTCATTCTACATGTAGGTGTACAAAATGGAATTTGGTTATTTATAGATTTTATTTCATTATCATTTTCTTCCCTGTACTTTTCTCCCCACATATTTGAAATTTTCATGGACATTATAATACTGAGTTTCACATTTAAAAAACAACTATAAGTTCTGAGGTATTATAAATAAGTGATCCAGTCTTTAAGGTAAACTAGTATATACATAAGATATTCATAACAATATAATTTATTACTTTTCCTTTTCCTATGTCAATATATAAAGGAACTATATGTTGCTTTACTGATCTTGCAATATATGAATATTAAAAAAAGAATAGTGATTTGATCAGTAAGAGGAACTTCCTCCAAAAATACAGATATAGTTTCAGATCAATAATGGCAATAAATAAGTTGTGGAGGGTTACTCAGGGCATGTAGAGATTTTAGATTTATACTAGTCATGTAAATAGGGGCAGTTCATAGCTTTTTGTTCTAAAAGAATCTTTCTTCTTTCATCGAGTCTTTATCAAGTTTCTTTCAGGATTGTTTGAAGATTCCTGATGTTCCTTTTATAAAGTAAACCTTGTTTTCCTGTAAGTAATAATAAAAATACTACCATATGTGCTTATTGCTATGAAGATGATCAGAAGTTCTACTAATATGGGAAAGGAAACAGACTATTCACTCTTCTCTTTCACTCTCCTAAATGATCCTCAAATTTTTGACTGAAAATGCTCATTCTTTTAAACTTATATTTATTTTGGCCTTAAGTTCTAAACTGACCTAAAAGACTCATAGCATGTAATATCCCCTTTATTGAAACTGATTTATTTTCATTTAAGAATTTTATAACCAGATAAAATATCAGAATTGGAATATTTGGTAATATATAGGGTAGAGTTTGGAATGTGTGACTCAATTAACACCTATCTTTGCAATATTGTTTGGGTGTTGTGTAAAGGAAGCATTATGTAATCAATTGAGGGGTGCTTTTGATGCCTTTAAGATCTTGCTTCAAATCTTGTCTGTTACTTATTGCCTGTATGAACTTGGACTTGATGCTTAACCCTTTCAGTATCCCCAGACAACTCTATAAAATTATAGCTTGGTGATCAAAGGAGGTTTGCTTTTTGGACCCCAACCAACACTGAGAGTCTCCTATATCAACAAAATCACAGATAAGATTGTTGCAAGTTATATATTCTTTACATGAAGAGGAAATATATAATAAGTCTACTCAGTTTCACAGGGATGATATAATCATCATAGTTGTGCTTGTGGGATTTCATAGGACTCTGTATTCTATCCTGCATTTCTGTACTCTCCCTCTCATTCAATAACATGATTTAGTGATAATTGTACTTTTAATTGTTGAAATAATAGAGACCTAAAATTGGAATCAATGCTAGAAATCAGTTTGTTTAACATTTGTACAAAACATAGACTTTCAAAATTTACGTCTCCCAAAAGTGGTCCTGTTGACCATCCCATATTCTTTATTGATGACAGCTTATGTCATTTTTATCCTATTTCCTAATTGCATGTACATATAATTTTCAACAATCATTTAATGGTATTTAATGATCCATACAATATGCTATAGATTATTAAATGGGCTTTTATGCAATACATATTTACATGTTTAAAATGTTGTAAAAGAAGACATGTATCACTTATATAAGAAAAAAGTTTATGAAGGGAATAAAGTGAAGAATATGTTTCACACTGCAATCATACTTCATCTCTCCCTTTTATTCTATAGTGATGGGATAGACTTTTTCATCATTAATCCCTTGGAGATGTCTTAGATCCTTGCATTGCTGATAAGAGTTAAGTCAAACTCTGGAGACTCTCATAATAATTATGGAGTAATAAAAGAAAATGAAAATTTAAATTAAATAGAAACATCAACAAAAATACACAACTATATGGACAAGCCATCAAACAGAAATTGAGCTAGGATCCATCAAATCTTAGTTCTCATCTTGACTCTCCCATTGAACAGACATTAGTATTACTTCCAAGAATAACCATGCCATTGCTACCACAGCTATTTATCTGACCCTGTTTAGACAAACAGCAAGGTGGCCCATATCCTACACTCACTCCTTGAAGTGCCAGGCTATGGCACAACCTTGCAGTGAGGCCAATGGCCTTTTAAAACCTGCCCTGTCTTGAAGCATTTAGTCCAAGGACAAAATAGCTCAGATTTATGAGTCCTGAATACCATCAACATAGGAGACAGTATCAGCAGCTTTCACAACTTCCAGTTCACAGACAAAAGAAGGCTGGGAAAATGAGCAAACAAGAAAAGAAAAACTTAACCACAGAAAATATTTATGGAGACAAAGAGCAAGGCATAGAGTCAATAGGAGAGATTTCCAAGCATTTCTGAAGAAAAGACAACACTTAAAAAAAATTCATGTTCAAATACAAAATTAAAGATAAGCATAAAAAAGCAAATAAGGTAGAGAAAAAATAATGTCCTAAATAAGACTTCATTGTTTATATTCCTATATGGAAAGATGATATTTGAAACTCTTAAAAATGTTTTTTGTCATCATCATAGTAGTTAGAAGTGATAGAATGTATGATAGTAAGTTATTTAGGATGTTATGCAAAAAAAAATCTAGAGGTTAAAAAAGAGGACTGTACTAAGAGAAATGGGAAGAGAAATGGAATTTGAGGTAAATAATATCACATAAAGAGATTTGAGGGGGGAACTATTATAGTGGAGGAGAGGATGATAGTAGTAATGGGTAATACTTAAAATTTACTCTCATTTCAATTGGCTCCGAGAGAGAAGAGTAGACACATTCATTAGGGTATAGAATCCTATCTTTTTCAATAAAGAAGTAGAAGGGAAATAAGAAGAGGTGTGGGGGGAGAGGAGAAATATAAAGGAGAGAGAAGTTGGGGGATGATTAAAAGACCCTATAGAGAAGTAGAAGGGGAATAAGAAGGGTGGTGATGGGAACAAAAGTGATATAATGGAGGGAGAATGTGGGGAGTGCTAAAAGTAAAAAAACTGGTGTGGAGGGAAAAAGTGAAAGGAGAAATGGCAGGATTAAAAGAAGAAAAAAAAAACCAAGATTGAGAGGAATATATAGGTGATTGTGAATGTAACCTCACCCATAAAATGGAAGCAAATAGCAGAATAGATTAAAAACAAGAATCCTACTATATGTTGTTTACCAGAAACACATTGGAGGCAGGTAGTCTCACACAAAGTGAAGGTAAGAGACAGGAGCAGAACATATTGGGCTTCAACATATATTAAAAAAAATCTACAGTAAGAGTTGTAGTCTCACACAAAGCCAAAGCAAAATATATATATATATATATTTAATTAAAGGAGATAAGGAAGGTAACTACATCTTAATAAAAAGTAGTATAGATCATGAAATGATATAAGTACTTAACATATATGCCTCCAAACTTTTAAAGAAAAAACTAAAGGAGGAAAACAAAGAATACAACCATACTAGTGTGGGACTGAAATCATCTCCTATCAGAACTAGATAAATCTAACAAAAAATAAGAAAAAGTAAAGGAAGTAAATGAAATTTTAGAAAAGTTAAATTTAATAGATATATGGGGAAAATTGAAAGGGGATTTAAAGAAATATACCTTCCTTTCAATAGCACATGGTACATATACAAAGATTGACCATGTAGTAGGGAATAAAAACTTAACAGCACAATGCAGAAAAGCAGAAATTAGCAAATGCAACTTTTCCATATCACAATGCAATAAAAATTAGAATCAATTAGTGTTCATGAAAAGAAATAAATAACTAATTTGAAACTATTCTAATTCTTAGAAATATGTGGGTCTCCAAAGAGATAATGGACAAAAAGACTTGTACAAAAATATTCATAGCTGCGCTCTTTGTGGTGGCCAAAAACTGGAAAACAAGGGGATGCCCATCAATTGGGGAATGGCTGAACAAATTGTGGTATATGTTGGTGATGGAGTACTATTGTGCTAAAAGGAATAATAAAGTGGAGGAGTTCCATGGAGACTGGAACAACCTCCAGGAAGTGATGCAGAGCGAGAGGAGCAGAACCAGGAGAACATTGTACACAGAGACTAATACACTGTGGTATAATCGAACGTAATGGACTTCTGCATTAGTGGCAGTGTAATGTCCCTGAACAATTTGCAGGGATCTAGGAGAAAAAAAACACTATTCATAAGCAAAGGATAAACTATGGGAGTGGAAACACCGAGGAAAAGCAACTGCCTGAAGACAGCAGTTGAGGGGACATGACAGAGGAGAGACTTTAAATGAACACTCTAATGCAAATATTATCAACATAGCAATGGGTTCAAATCAAGAAAACATGTAATGCCCAGTGGATTTACGCGGCGGCTATGGGTTGGGGGGGAGGAAAAGAAAATGATCTATGTCTTTAATGAATAATGCTTGGAAATGATCAAATAAAATATAATTAAAAAAATAAAAATAAAAAAATAAAAAAAGAAATATGTGGGTCAAAAGAACCAATCATAGAAACAATTACTGATTCATTGAAGAGAAAGACAATGAGGAGACAACAAATTTATGGGAGAGAGCCAAGCAGTTCATAGGGGAAAATTTATATCACTGAGTGCTTATATCAATAAAATCGAGAAAAAGCAAATCAATGAATAGGATTTGCACTTTAAAAAAAGAAGCAGAAAAAGAACAAATTGAAAATTCCCAATTTAAGATTAAATTGGAAATCCTAAAAATCAAAGGAGAAATTAACAAAACTGAAAATAAAAGAACTATTAAACTAATATAAATAAGACTAGTAGTTGGTTCATTAATAAATAAGTAAATAACATAGATAGAGCCTTTATTAATCTGATTTTAAAAAAGGAAAGAAGATAATCAAATTACCAGTATCAAATTGAAAAGGGGGCTTTCATCTCTAATGAAGAGGAAAGTAAAAGCAATCATTAAAAGCTATTTTGCACAATTATATGACAATAAATCTGATAGTCTAGGTGAAATAGATGAATATTTACAAAAACATAAATTTCACAAATTAGCAAAAACGGAAATAGAATGCTTAAATAATCCCATTTCATAAAAAAAAAAGAAATTGAATGAGCTAGCAATAAACTCCCTAAGAAAAAAATACCACGGCCAGATGTATTTACAAAAAATGTAAACATTTAAAGAACAATTAATCCCAATACTATACCAAGTATTTTGCAAAATACGCAAATGAGTCCTAACAAATTATTTTTATGACACAAACATGGTGCTGATACCTAAGCCAAGAAGACAAAAAATAGAGAAAGAAAATTATAGACAAATTTCCTTAATGAGCATTGAAGCAAAAATCTTAAATAAAATATTAGCAGACTACAGCAATATGTTAAAAAGATTATTCACTATAACTAGATGGAATTTATGCCAGAATTGAAAGGCTGTTTTAATATTAGGAAAGCTATCAGTATAATTGAACATATCAATAATCATACTAATAGAAATTACATGTTTATCTCAGTAGATGCAGAAAAAGCCTTAGTGAAAATACAATACCCATTCCTATTTAAAAATACAAGAAAGCATAAGAATAAAAGGCCTTTCTAATTATGCATTTATTTAGTACCATAAACAAGTATCCATAATGGGGATGATTTAAGCAAGAATGTCTGTTATCACTACTATTATTTAATACTGTACTAGAAATGCTACCTTTAGAAGTTATAGAAGAAAGAGAAGGAATTATAAGAATATATATGGAATTATAGTTGGCAACAAAGAAATTAAACTATCATTCTTTGAAAATGATATGATGGCTATATTTAGAGATCTTAGAAAATCAACCAAAATTTTCATGGAAAAATTAATAACTTTAGCAAATTTGCAGAATATAAAACAAATCCATATAAATCAAAACCATTTCTTTATTTTTCTAATTAGACTCAATAGCAAGAATTAGAAAGAATAAAATGAGAAAAGACCTCTTTGTAAAAAATATTTATAAATGTTCTTTATGAAATAGCAAAAATTGGAAACTAAAGGTATATCCCTCAATTTGGATATGACTGAACAAATTGTGGTATATAATGGTGATGGAATATTCTTTTGCTATGTAGAAACACAAACAGGATGGTTTCAGAAAAAGCTGAAAAGACATACGTGAACTGATACAGAGTGAAATAAGCAGAACCAAGAAAACATTGTACACAGTAACAGCAATATTGTGAAATGATTAAGTGTAATATACTTTGCTCTTAACAGTAATACAATGATCCAGGGAAATTTTGGGGGACAAATAAAATGAATGCTTTTCACTTCCAGAGAAAGAACTATCAGAGTGGGAATACACATTATTTTTCATTTGTTTATTGGGATATATGTTTTGGTGTTTTGATTTTATAAGATTATTCACTTATAAAAATGAATAATATAGAAATGTTTTGTATGATAATACATATATAACCCAGATGGATTGCTTTCTAGCTATGGGAGGGGGAAGGGAAGAATGGAGAGAGACAACATGAATGCTACGGAATGAATTCATGTGGAAATTTGTTATTAATTTTTTTTAAATTAAAAAATCCTTACCTTCTATCTTAGAATCAATACAATGTACTGTTTCCAAGACAGAAGTATGGTAAAGGCTAATCAATTGGAGTTAACTGACTTGCCCAGTGCCATATAGTTGTAAAAAGTCTGAGTCTAGATTTGAAGCCAGGTCCTCCCACCTCTGGGCCTGACTTTCAATACAATAGGTCACATAGTTGCCCTTCAAATGCTTTCTTAAATATTGTTATTCAATTGTTTCAGTAATGCCTGAATATTTGAGGTCTTCTTGGCTAAGATACTGGGGTGGTTTGCCAATTCCTTCTTCTATTTGTTTTTACAGATGAGGAAAATGGAGGGGAACTAAGGTTAAGTGACTTGTCCAGAGTCATACAGCTAGTAAATATCTGAAGACAGATAAGAATTCAGGAAGATGAGTTTTAAGTGTTACAGGATCAAATTTAACACTTTCCTGTTGTTTTTTCTGAATATTTCAGGACATGGAATCCTCCCCTATCTCCTTTAATTTTGGTACCTTCCTGCTGTTAAAAATTTTCATTGGTATATATTTGTTGCATATTGTCTCCTCCATTAAGCCATAAATTCTTTCAGGGCAAGGACCATCTTTTACCTCTTTTTACATCCCAAGCTCTTAGCACAGTAATTGAGATATAATAGGCACTTCATGAATTTTTTATTGATTGATTGAATTCAATTCAATAAATATTTCCCCCCCAAATTATCAAGCATTTCTTAAGCCTCATCAGCAAGTATTAAGTTCATGAAATAATTTTAGAAATATAAGACAAACATTTTTTTCTTCTTGTACATAAAAACCTGATGTGCTAATTGAGCAATACAACATGTTAGTCAATAGAGAACCAAAATTCATGCATTAAATAATCCCTGTTTCCATCATTGTGCTAAACACCTGAGATAAGAAGAAAGTGCCTTCCCTCATGTTAGCTGCCCTTAAGTTTATATTCCAATATATACCAATTAGTTAGTAAGTTAAAAGGAAATACAAAGTATATCAGTGGAAGACCTGAAAAATGGGAGAATCAGAAATGGTTTAGCATAGGAGGATACACCTGGATTACATCCTTTAGGGAAATAGTGTTTGAAGTAGTTAGAGGTGAAATGATGAGTTTAGGGAGATTGAGTTTAAGGGGAATGATACATTTTTCCAGTCAAGCAGTTTTCCTTAGAGATGACTCAGATGTGATAAAAAAAAAACCTGCAAAATATATTTTTCTTGGTCTCAGTCTCTCCCTTATTTCTCTCTCTGTTCTCTCTGTCTCTGTCTCTCTCTGTCTCTTCCTTTCTGTCTCTGTCTGTCTGTCTCTCTTTCTCTCCTCTTCTCCCCATTCTAGGCATTTGATCTACTGATCAAGAGGTTGAAAGAAAGATATTGTTTGAGCACTCTATTATATTTAATGTGATATTCCACTCAGATACTATCTATCCTTTGAATTATTTACTATACTTTCCAAATATTGATGTTGGCCATTGGCAGTTTCAGTAGATGTTGTACTTTGATTCAGAGCATGCAAGAAAACAACACTGGCTTTCTAGTGAAATTCAGACAAATTTCTTAAAATGATTACACATTCAATAATGATAAGTTTCAATCTAAAGTTCCCCAAGGCTCTTTTTATTTGGATCAGTGTTCAGTTTTATCTTTTAAAAGATCTGTCCCTAGCCAGAAATAAACTTTGCGTTCTTTGACCTTAAATAATAGCTTTACTCCCTTTGTACTCTTTTTATAGCTTCCTTTATATACTAGTTACTATATACTTGTAGCTGTTACAAAAGAAAGAAATAGATGCATTAATGAGATCGTGTATCCAATGAGTCCTTGAATTCTAGTATAGGATATTAAGATATGTGCCATATCTATATAAGCCTATGGCATATATATATATATATATATATATATATATATATATACAGACATGTCTGTATATATATGTATCATAACCCCTGTCTCCCTATTCAATCAAAATCTCATGACTAGGTTTTTAATCATTTTTATATTATACTCAGATTCCAGCCTGTTGCTTTATATAAAGATGGCATTTTATGTATTTTTTAAAGAAAAATCAATATTTGCTCCAAATCATTTTCTATGTCTGCAAATAAATAACCATTATTTATGAATATAAAAATAATAGCTGACTTTTCTACAACATTTAAAAGCCTGCAAATGTTTTAAATGAATTATCTCTTTTAATTCTTCCCAACTTCATGAAATATATATGACCAACTACATGTAAAAAAATTTCCAGTTGCCAGAAGAGAAAACTGAGATACCTATACACATACAAATATATGTGTCTAATGGACTTATGCATGCAAATATGATATATACCTACACATATATGCTTATGTATATATTACACTAAAATAATTTTTATAATTTTCTTTAAAGTTTTGATTAATTATATGAAGCTAATTTAACATAAAAGAAAACCTAGCTAATCTATCATTGTTGTTTTTGCTTCTAGAATGAGCAATCAATGTGAAACTTGAACTTTTACCAATATGTTCAAGTTGGAGTCTTTATTAATCCAAAAAAGTAATGTTCTATCACATACTATTTGCCTGTGAAAGCAAAGGAGTATTTCAGTTTAATGTAGGGCTTCAATTCCTTGGTGTTCTGCAACCTTTGCTATCTAACTGTTTTTTATTGTAATGATTTCAAGATTAGTTTCTGTACTGATGAATATATATTTACATTGCAGTCTGTTTGTCCCTGTCTTATTGACTGATTCCCAGGATCACTTGGGATACTATAAATAAAACATATATTCTATTCATATTATGTGTATACAATATAAAAATACATATAAAATATGTGAAAGGGAATTCTTTATTTTCTTTGCCTATTTTGAATCAATCAACGTAAAACTTAATCACCCCTACTTAACACTAAGTAAGGAACTTCACAAGTCACTTACTAAGAGAGCTCTACCCTTTTAACTCAATCAGTCAGAAACTTGTGAATCCTTTGATAAGAGTTTACACTGTCAAAAGATGAGAGGTGGATCCCACAGACACTGCATCCCTGGGCAGTGCTAGACAATTTGTAAACTATGATTGGCCCCTATAAAAAGGAGGAAGGGACAGAAAGTGGCATGGAATAAGGACTATAAAAAGTCCTGACCTTCCTGTCCAAAGGGACTTCGACTTGAGTCTTAGGCTTGAATCTTTAGCTTGGAGCTTCATCTGGTGACCTGACTTTTGGAGGTGGCTTTGGCCTTGGCCCTTGGCTTCAACTTGGGACATTGACTCTTAGATCTTCTCCTTTGAACTTCCTCTTGGGTGAGTGAGTAGCTGGCTTTCCTTTCCTGGCTTCTGGAGAGATTAGTTCCCAAGAGACCTCCTTCTCCTGGAGGAGGCTGCATTGGTGGAACCTTTGTATGACATCAGCAGGTCCTCTGGCTTATGGTTAACAATCTCTGCCAGGGCTGAGCCAGAAACTTGGACAACATTTAGAGTGATAGGCTAGACATTTTCTCTACTCCTCATACATTTCTCTATTTTCACTCTTCCCACCTATTTGTAAATAAAAGCTACTAAAAGTAATTTGACTTGAGCTATAATATGTTTAAATCAACGACCCCAACATTTACTTAGAATTCTCATATTTTAGTTTAGTCAAACCCCTAAAATTTAATCCCTGCAAATATATACATAATATAAAATATATATATATATATATATATATATATATATAATAAAATAAAATATGATATATATGCATTTATTATATATGTGCATTTACTTGGCAGATAATAGCAAAATAAATACTGAAATTCAAAACCCTTATTGTGACCTAAACAATTGCAACCACATAAAAAAACACCTGAAAAGAAGCCTTCTTTTATGAATTACAAACATCTTAGCAGTGTTTTGATGTATACAGTCACCTCATAAGAAACCATTCCCTTATCTTTCTACTTGTGTAATTATAAGAACAAAGATATATTACAAATTAATTACCTTTTCATAATTTACCATTATTAGTATTTTTAGGCCAACCCTCTGAGTTATTTAGCTATCATTTACCTATAGAGCCTTTGTTCATTAGGCCAAAAATGTTGAATTCTCTGCTTTTTTTTTAAGAGATTAGTTTCTATTTGACCACTCAGTTGTGTTTTAGTTGGGAACTTAGTAAGTGAAAAAAAGAAGTTCTGGGGATTGTAATTAATTATTTACTAAATTATGCAGATGGAATACCTGAAAAATGCAAGATGCACTTTAAAAATCATAAAATTAATAGAAAATTATCTACTATTATTCATCAATTATTTAGGAAGGTTCTTTTCAATATATTTTCCTTAAAGAAATAATCTAATAACTGTTATAATTTCCAGTAAAATAGAAAAATATCCCTAATGGTAATTTGTATGTGGAATCAGTGATAATAAGATTGTTTTCTTGTGAAGGTGGTCATTTTAATAGTCATATTAAAGTCTACAACCTAATTGATTTTCAATGTTATCATATTTTCAAGGCATAACTCTGTCCCTAATGTTCTTTGAACTGAATTATTCCAGAAATTCATCAATACAGGCAAGACTTTTTTCATGCATCAAATATGACAAACTAGACCTCTAGTCCTTATGCCTTAATGATTATTGTAAAGTTTGATCTTGCCATGACATCAAGGCACCACATCTCACTTAACTATGCTCTACAGATGTAATTAAGTGGTTCCAAATGTTTTGCTTAATTGCATTCCTTAATGTTCGGAGTGATGTTTTGCTCTTTTCCTTCAGTTATGAGTTGCATTTATAGCTCCTAGTAATTCCATTTATCTCTGCAATTTGCTTAGCTTGAAATGTGTGCCATTAATTAGTTCTTTTCAGTTCTTTTAAACAAAATGTCTAAAAATCATTACTTCTGTACGGTCAATTTATTATTGTTTAAGAAAATTACATGTTGTAGTCTACTTCTTTATCCTACCAACTTCTTTTAATATCAAGCTTTGTAAAATCTGCCAAACCATATACCATCTCTCTCTATCAATTTTGTTTTTGTAAGTGTACAAAAATATGTAGGAAATATTAGTTTGTCCCAAAGAGCACCATGAGAAAATACATGGGGACACTTTGTTATTACAAAATATGTTATTAATGGCAGGCAAATTATACAAATGTATTCTTCCCTCCCCTCCCTGCCCCAGTGATTCAAATACATGGAAATGAGGAAATACCTTTAAAGAGAACCATAGCATGACATATAGTGGCACTGACTTTTAGGGAATTATTAAGCTAAAAAAAAATCATTCAATACTTTTGTTGCTTTTTTTTTGCTCTGAATTAATAAGAAACAGAGACTATAGATTTTCCATTTCTTGAAATTAATGTAATCAACTAGCCTAAAAAGGAAGTTATAAGATCTGAATATATATTTTTAAAGTAGAAATTTTAAAGGTTCTTATTTATTGAATTAAAAACCTAATTTTTACAATCATACTCTGTTTAGCAGACCATATTAATGGAATCACTTGTTTATTTAATGGTACCTTTTAGGAAATGTCAAAAAATTCAAAATTAACTGAATTTCTGTTCAAAATTCAAGTGCTTATATTTCCATTTTAAGCTTGTGAAACATTATAACAATTCCTGTCTAGGATATTTCTGAGGCTTTGTCCTTTCTTAAAGACTGTTCAACCCATTAGAAACAAAAAAAAAGTGAAAAACAAAATCTACTTTTTCTCTGTTGCCATTTTGATTTAAGTTCCCTTAGGAAAGAGAAATGAAAATAGCATGAACATTTTTTATTAATATTACATTAATCTCTAGGGCTGAATTTGAAAGGACAGGTAAGAAGGTTGGGTACCTGGGGAAAATATCTCCAATCTAACTTGCCTTTGTTTCTTTTCTCTTCTCAGATCAACCCTGTTTCCTGGATTGATTAAAGTGTTTAGAGATAATCTGATGCAACACACTGAGGTAGGTGGTATTTTCCAATCTTGCCTTAATTCCTACCTGCTTTATCCTACCTAGATGCTATTCATATTCTCCAAACAGTCAGTGTCCTTAAGTATCTGTAAGGCTCAAATTTCTTTTCATCCTATATGAATTCCATGTGCTGATAGAGAACAAAGTGGTATAGCTTCTAGAAATTAAGTTTACATTGATAGTTTTAATATTTTAGTTTTTCCTCAATTAGATGAAAGAAACATTTTTTACCTTCATTTAAAAAATTTAAGCCAAATTCTCACCTTCCTTCTCTTACTGTCTACTCCCCTTCCCTGAGACATCAAGCAATGTGATATAGATTTTATGTGTGTGATTGTGAAAAACATCTTTCCATACTAGTCCCTTCATGAAAGAGAATTTGAGCAATGAAAAGTGAAGAAATAAAGTGAAATATGAATGCCTTGGTCTGTACTCATACTACATTGGTTCTTACTCTGGAGGCAGATATCCTTGAGGACTTTCTTGGATCACTGTATTGCTAGGAATAGCTGTTATTCATAAATGTCCATTATATAAAGTATTGTTAATGTATACAGTATCCTCCAGGGTCTCCTCACTTCACTTTGCATCAATTCATGTATGTTTTTCCAGGCTTTTTTTTCCTTAAGTCATCCTCATCATATAACACAGTAGTATTTCATTACAATCATATATCACAACCTGTTCAGTCATTCCCCAATTGATGAATTACCCCTCAGTTTCCAATTCTTTGACAATATGAAAAGAACTGCTGTAAATATGTTTGTACCTATCTTTTGAATGTCTCTTGGATATAGAACTAACAGTGGCACCGCTGGATCAAGGGGTAGGTGCAGTTTTAAAGCCCATTAGACATAGTTTCAAGTCATTCACTGGAATTGTTGGATCATTTCACAACTCTACAAGTAGTTTATTAGTCTAGTAGTTTATTAGTATAATACACAAGTAGTATATTAGTGTATTAATGTAGATATATAGCTAAGGACAATCACATCTCTAGCTGGAAGAAACCTTAACTATCATCTCATGGATCAGACTCTTTTGAATTGATAAATCAAGGCTCAAAAATATATTTTTTTTAATATGTGGTATGTGGCAGAGCTCCTGGAAGTCATGTTCATGTCTTCTTAATTTTAATTTCAGTGTTCTCAGGGAATGATATAAATAAGAGTTCATAAACTTATATTCTGAAATATTCAAACAACTTCCTTCTCAACAACCCCTAATTTTAAGTAATGTGAATTTCCCCTCCCACACACTTTACAAAAAATGAAAATAAATCTCAAGTTAAAGAGAGTACTATGTATTTGATCCTGTGAAGAAAGACCTCTTTCCATAATGTACCACATGAACTAAAATCCATGCATTCTAGTTTAGTGATTTAGTGTGTAATTGATTATATTTACCTTTGATTATACTTACTAAATGAAACACATCTGTTATTATAAACCTGGGAATAATCAGCTACCATTTATTTATTTCACTGATATAACTAATGGTTATAAGATGAATAAATATGCACACATATATTTCCAAAAATCTTCTAGACCACATTTTAGTCATTGTTAGCATTTATATACCATTATTAATTTTTGTAAATATTATTTCATTTTATCCTCTCAACAAACCTAGAAGGAAAATGATTTTAATGTCTCCAATTTAGAGAAGAGGAAACAAAGTTGGAGAATGGTTCATTGATTTGCCAAGGGCAACATACCTAGTATGTGTGTGAGACTGGTTATGACTTCAGATCTATTATTTCAGTTATCTTTTGAGTCACTCATAACTTTGTTTCTTCTGAGACCATTGTATGTCATGATTCCCAATTATCAAAATACAAGAAATTTATTTTGGCAGCAACAATCAATTTGGGATGACTAAAAACCTTTTTTTTTAATTTCCAAATGAAATCAAACTTATGATCCTGTTATTCGCTTCTTCTTTAGCTCAGTGTCAATCTACGGTGTAAATTCAAGATACATGGACCAATAGGTCAAATAAAATGAGTGTATCAAATTACATCATATTCTGAGTAGGTAGGTGATTTTACCTGCTATTTCTTTAATGTTTTAGTAGATTCTTCTCTTCTGCAGAGCCGTGTTTCTCAATGGAAAGGCTGTTTTTCAGATTTTAGAACTTAATTCAATTAACATAATATATGTTCTATAAATTAGAAAGTCAGGCAAACTTTATCATCAAGAAGAATTCACTTTTTTATTTATATTCTTTTGCACTTATTCCTTCCTGGCACTGGTACCTATCTTTGACTAGATTCAGATCAATGATTATTGTCTGGTAGACTAATAATCAGGGAGAGCAGATATTTACAAGTTAGATGACTTGAGAAATTAACAACCTCTCCTTGACTCATTTTCATCATCTGTAAAATGAGAGAACTGGACTTGTCGAAGTTCTCTGGTAGCTCTAAATGTATGATCCTTAGAGAGTTGTCATGGGCAAAGAGAAAATAAATGACTTGCAGAGTCACACAGCACATATGTGTGAGAGGAAGAACTTGAACTCCAGTTTTCCTGATTTCAGCATTTCTGTTTTTATTCACTATATCATAGTGCTTCTTAAATACAAACCCTATATACTATATATTATACTTCAGAAGATCTTGCTCCTTATGCTAAAATATTACTCAAAAACTGAATTGACATGCTGACATTAGAGTCTGCAGACATGATTTCAAATCCTGAATCAGTTAGTTACTTACTAACTGTGTGATCTAAAGACATACTACCTGTGTCTATGAACTTCTGTTTCATTATATGTAAAATACAGGTTCGGACAAGTAGACCTGTAAGGTCCCTTCTAATCACCTTGTGACACTTCATAGAAGTTCTCATTAAAGGGATGTTCCTTAATATTAACTTATCCATAGAATTCCACAATTAGATTTTATTTTTTTTTACTGTTGGTATCTTCTCATCAACCCTTTTCAAAACATAAATATACCTAAGAGCAGAACATGTTGAATTGTAAATTGGTAAATATAATGTAAATTATTTTTATAGCTCACAATTCTCTGACTGAGTTAAGAAAAATTTTGAGAAAGCATAAGGATAGCGGAAGCTTGAAGTGGAGATTCTGTGATAGCTTCCTTCAGACTTAGTTTGTGCCTCATTCATCTCTGAATTCCCAGTGTTGGTCTAACACATTCCTTGAACTTGGGAAATTGCTATCTGATATACATTTTTCATTTATAAAATTTAATTGATTTTAAAAGTATTTGAAGATTCTGAGCCCCTCATCATATGTGTGAACAAACATGAGTCTACAAAATGCATACAAATATTACCTCCAGATTTTCATTGCTGATCAATAATATTATTCTAGCCTTAATAATAATATCCTATCTCCACCTCACCTTATCTCATTCCAAAAAGTAATTGTTCCCAATCTTTTTCCCCCTCATAATTTCCACCAAATATTCTCCTATTCCTTATACTCCAAACTTACCCAAAAAATGCCTTACCTCTATTCCTCAGATGTTTATAGCACTAACTTTACACTTGCATTTCTGTTTGGACATAGAAGTGATAACTCAAATAAAGATAGCATGTCATAGTGAGAATCTCCAAAATTTACATAGCATCTTCTACACTATTAGCTCTTTCAACTTCAGGAACTGACAGTTTTTCTAAGTCTCCATTTCCTTATTCAGAAAATTAGATTGATAATATAGTATGTGCCTTACAGGTTGTTTTGAGTGTCCACTGGGATAACATATGCAAAATCCTTTGCTCATCTTAAATTCATATTAATTTTAGGCATTTTTAATTCTTGCTAATTTATTAAAGAAATTCTCTAAAATGAGAAAGTTGCTGTCATTCTCTCTGCCTTTCCAATTCTCTCTCTCTTTCTCTCTCTCTCTGTGTCTCTCTGTCTCTGTCTCTCTCTGTCTCTTTCTCTCTCATAATGTCGTTCCCTCACACCATTGTACATATCACATTTGCCCTAAATTTAATAAAATCTTCCCATACCTTCAAAAGCTATGACAGAGACTCTCTTAGCCCACTTAGTTACTAGTCTAACTCTGCATCATTTTGCTATTACATTATTGAAAAAAATTCTATACTGTAATATTTTATGAGTACAAAATTTTGCCTTTGATTCCTCCTTAATCTGCCTCCCTATAATTCTTTGCAACTATGTATTGGTATTGATTTTCCTCTTTCCTTTAAGAAACCAGTGGTCTGACTGCAATCCACAAGTGACTCCTCATTAATACTCAGTTATTTTCTGCCTATTGAGATATCATTAATTTCATATGTTAATATATATGATATTTACATCTGTCCAATATCATCACACTCATAAAAGTATTCACACAATAGAGTCAAATACCTTCACTTAGATTTCAGTTTTTATTTCTTTTTTGAGTTAATTTTATATATACATATATATGTGTATATATGTACAAGATGGCACTTAATTTGAAGCAATTTTTAAACTGTCTTAGTTTTGTTCTACATGTTTGTTTAAAAAAATTGCTTAGGAGTTAGTTGCTAAAAGCTTAGGGAGATACAAATTTAATATGAGATAGTGTCCAGAGCTCATGGATCTGATGGTACAATAAAGGAATAATGCACCACAAAAATAATAATACATAGTTACTCGATTCAGATAGATACAAAACTGAAAATCTTTGGATTGTGAGTAAATATTTCTAAATCGTCATTAGTATTTTCAAAGTGTTTTTGATGCAGTTATAGTGAATTCACATATTTTTATCTGAATTTCATCACTTGGATTTAGGATAGTAAATTTCAAACTTAATAGCGATGCATATATTTCATTAGCAAAGTATACATCAGATTTTTTTATTTAACTTTTGTGAAATTTAAATTTTTTAAGATTCAGAGAAGCAATTATAAGAATCCTAGGTGAGCTGTTTCTTTGGAGTACCCCTTGAAAGAACTCTAGTGTTAAATAAGTCTAATAGTATACTTGAAGTAGTTCCTAGGAGAATTTGTTCACCTGTGCAAAAAAAAATACCATGAAATAAGATTTCTTCCTTCTTGTATTTAAGAATATATAGCATCTCAAAACTCACTTTAAAGTGTAATATTATCCTGAAACCCACGAATTTTAACATTTTGAACCTGTATTCTAATATGATTGGTTTCCTTTATAATCATTTGCATTTTGTTTTCTGCACATACAATATTATTTTGATAAAGGGTCCATGGGTTACAATAGACTGACATATGGACCCCTAAAACCGAAAAAGTTAAAAGAACCTAAAGTAAGTTCTTGGGTTAAAATGTGGGAAGGAGGCCAATCCAGTAGTCAGAGGTTGTATGGGCATTGCAAAGTCTAAATAGTAGAAAACTGAAGAAACTAAAGCTAAATAAGAAGGTAACATGGTTGTGCTTTGTCTTTGGAAGAACAGAATTCAAGTCCCACCTTTTATACTATAGGACCAGAAGTAAGTCAAAATGATCCTTAGAGAGTTGTTTCTTTACCTGCAGAATGAGGGCTTTGGACCTTTAAGTCCTAAGTCTAAATTCATGATACATCATCTGTGAATGAATTTATAATTAAAGGAAGATGGTAAGAGAATAAAATATCTGAAGCTGATAATGATTTGTCTCATTAGTGACAACATTTGATCAATTAAATTTGATTTGTTAAACACATTTGCATTTAATTATGAGTACACTGACATATGGTTTTATCCAATAATGTTCTAGGGGCTTGAAAAAGTTAAAAATCTCTTCCAGATGAAATAAGAGTAGGTACTAAGGGTGAGTTTAAGAACAGAAATATTTTACACCTGAATGAAAACGGAAGGAGGAATCAGGATATTTAGTGGCAGAAATATCACATAATATTAAATGGAGAGGCATGTCACAACCCAGCTGTTTGGGAAGAGAATACCAGCTGCTAGTGGGGATGAACAAGATTCTTTAACAACTGAGCATCTGCCTTGTTCTTCATTTTTTCTATGAGTTTCATTATTATTCCATAGTTTAATACAATAACAGCAAAATCTTAAAGGTATTTGTTTGTATTTCAGGATATGCAGAATACCCATTTGTGTGTACCATAAATATAAACTTGAGATTGATTGTTTACATGCTGCTTTAATGAAGAAATAAAATTGTTGCTCTCTTGGTCATTTTTTCAAAAAGAATAATTCTAATGAAATGGTAAGTGTCTGATATTTGTTGGGTATGTATTATTATTCACATATGACAAAGAGATGAAAGAATCATCTCAGTAGATTACATGATTTGCTTAAACTCAAATGATTAATCAATGGCACAGTCAGTAGTAAGCCCGTCTCTTTGTATATGTTTTTCTGCTTCATCCAATTCTGACATAATCTGACATTGATGAGAAAGCAATAGCCAGGCTGAAGAATTACAAAATGTTGCTAACTTTCTCCTATCTCTATCATCTTATTTCTTTTAAGGTCCCTATTAAATTTCTACTTTTTTATTCTTCCACTAACCTTCCTGCTTTCAATATCGCACTCAGTATTTCCTGCAATTTCTTTCTGTCAAACTGTAACTGTTAAAATTAGATTTCTCTGCTAAAAGTATTATATTTGTATGAAGTTTATTAAAGATTAGGAAATAAAGAAAATACAAAATAAGAAAGAATGTGCAACCTACATCTTGCCTGCTAGATAGAGAGACACGGGTGCCTAGAAGCGGAAGCCAGGAGAGAGGCTAAAGTAGGAGGAGTCAGTTTAAATGCAAATTGTGTTCTCACACTCATGTGAGGACTCAGGGTGATATTTTTAGGGAATTCTGGAAACTACCAAGGACTTCTGGGAATTGAAGTCCGGGGTTCAAATCTCCATTTTTACATTCTCCATTTGATCCTATTGGGAAAATTTTCCCCAAAAGGATCATGAAAACATAATCAATTTACAGATTACAATAATTTGAGGATAAGAGGAAAAAAGAACAAAACCGATAATTGCAAGACACTTTGAAAACAGCCAGTTAGGGTGCAGTCCCCTTTGGCATGAAAGTATACATACAAATAAATGTTCAATAAATCACACCCAAAGTTCATTCTTTATCTCATGCAGCTTGTGGTCTGGAGGCATCTTCATGGTGTCTTCTCCAAAGAGTTCAGTTTCTGGATTCAGAGAGGTAGAATATTTCTTAACCTAAAATTCTTCTCAAGAGGAATTTAAACATTGCAATTTAAAATAATAATATATTTCATATTTTCTGTGAAGAGGGTGATTGAAAAACACAGGATCACTTAGGGATGCATGGCTGAGTTATGCGGTATATGAATCAATTTGCAAGAGAAATTAAAAAGACATCAGAAAAATCCAAATAAAAATTTGTATGTATAATTTCATGCCAAAGGGGACTACCCCCTAATTGGCATTTTGTCAATGTGTCTGGCAGTTATTGGTTTTGTTCTTTTTTCCTCTTATCCTCAAATTGTTGTAATCTTTTAGTTGATTATGTTTTCATGATCCTTTTGGAGAAACTTTTCCAAATAGGATCAAACGGAGAATTATAAAAATGGAGATTTGAACCCTCGACTTCAATTCCCAGAAGTCCTTGGTATTTCCCAGAATTCCCTAAAATCTCACCCTGAGTCCTCACCTGAGTGGGAGAACACAATTTGTATTTAAACTGATTCTGCCTACTTCAGCTCTCTCGGCTTCCTCTTCTAGGCACATGTGGCTCTCTACCTAGCAGGCAAGATGTAGGTTGCACATTTCTGTAATGCAAATAGTTAAATAATTTTATGGAAATGTGGTTAAAAACAAGAAGTATACTTAGAATAAATTTTTAAATAATTTTATAGATTTATGGAGGTGATGGTATAAACAAACCAAGTATGGAGAAACAAAGAGATTTCATTTTAAAGCTTCCATTTGCTATGAAAAAAAATTTCCCAAGTGTGAAAACATTTCAGGACTTTTATATAAAGATGAATAAAAATAGTATTTACATGGCAGGAACCAAAGGAGAAAATGAATATTTTCAAGAAATATTCCTGAGAAGAGGTATTAGACATGATAAGGGTGGAAGTGGATCTACTAATAAATAATCTGGGAGAAGATTTTAGAATATTAGTTAATTGTCAACTGCTATATACATTATAAAACTATTCCCAAATAAAACTAATTTGTATAATAAACTCTAGAAGATAAAAAGACTTCTAGCTTCTCTTAAGTCATTGAAAGAAAAATCAAAAAGTTATATAAGGAGAAACAGTGTAAAGAACAAAATTAGAACTCACTAGAGATCCAATAATTACTGGGGAGGGTTGAGAAGCAAAATATCTCATCCACATAATTTTCTTTTCTTTTGAAAAGTGACTCTTTATATTATTTGACCATTTATTAATAGGAGGAAAGGCTCACATTCTTTTAAATTTGACTCTCTTCAGTATGTATTTGAGAAATGAATCCTTTATAGTAAAACTTTTAAATTTTTTTTTCATAAATTCCTTCTTTCTCTTTAATGCTGGCTACTTTGGTTGTATTTGTGCAAAACCTTTTTTAATTTAATGAAGTCAAAATTATGCCTTAATAACCTTTGAAGCTATAGTTTGCTCAGTCATGAATTCTTTTCTTATCCATAGATCTGACAGGTATATCCACATGTCCATTTTTACCTGATCTTGGGATATGATGTGAGATATTAGTTTATGTTTAGTTTCTACAAAATTGCTTTCCAGTTTTTTTTGTTTGTTTGTTAAATAGTGAATTATTGTTTTATTGTCCTAAAAGATTGGATCTTGAGTTTATGAAACAATTGTCTATGGTCATTTGCTATCTTATATACTGAATGTATTACCCTGATCCATCACTCTCTTTCTTATCCAGTTCCAGATTTTTTTTTATGATACTGCCAGGCCATTTTCTTTCACTCCCTCCGCCCCCCATTAATCCCCCTTTCCTTCTTGTCCTTTTTTCCTTCCAGGAGAATTTTGTTATTATTTTAATAACTCTTTAATTTTAGTAGTTTGGTTGGCATAGTACTGAAGTAGTAAATTAATTTAGGTATAATTACTTTTTTATTATTTTGTCTGGGCCTACCCAAAAGAAATTAATATTTTTCAGTTGTTTATATTTGACTATAATTCCGAGATGTGTTTTATAATTGTGTTTTGTAGTTTTCTAGCTAGTTTTGTCAGATAGCCTCTCAATTATTTTATATTGTCTACATCATAATTAAATGGAATTTCTCTTTCTAAGTCTTTCTGCTGGGCTTTGTTGGTAATAAAGAGGAATGTTAACAGTATTTTGGGGTTTATTTTATAATCTCCAACTTTGCTAAAGTCTATTAATTTCACTTGTTTTTGGATTGTCTAGAGTCCTCAAAGAATGTTTTGTATCCTCTGCAAAGAGTGAGAGTTTTTGATTTCTTATCTTTCACCTATTGCTCTAGCTAACAGTCCTGGCACAATACTGGATAATAGTGGTGATAATGTTTGTCTTTGATTCACCTCTGATCCTATTGACAAGTGTTCTAACTCATCTACATTAGAGGTAATCCTTGCAGATACTTTCAGAAAGATCCTACTTATTAAAAAAAAAGTCTCATTCATTCCAATTCTTTCTAGTGATTTTAATGGGAATGGATATTGTATTTTTGAGATAATCCTAAAATTTCTATTGGTTTAGTTATTTCTATAATTATGCTGATAGTTTTCCTAAAATTGAACCAGTTCTGAATTATGGACATAAATCCCATAGAGTCAGAGTGCATGATTTTGGAGATATAGTACTTTACTCCCTTTGTTAGTATTTCATTTGAAAAATTTCCTTCAATATTCACTAGCATAATTCATTGATAGTTTTCTTGCTCTCTGTTTGCTCTTTTTGGTTTAGGAATCAGCACCACGTTTGTGTCATATAAGGAACTTTGTAGTCTTCTTCTTTTGCAATTTTTTTTCCCAAATAGTTTATATATGTATGGGATTTAATTTTTTCTTTAAATGTATTATATAATTCACTTGTGAATCCATACAATCCTATGTAATTTTTTTCTCATAAAGTTTAGTAATGACATATTCAATTTATTTTTCTAATATAGAATTAATTATTTTCCCTCTACTATTCATTAAAATTTTGTAAATGTTTATTCATTCCATTCAGATTATTGAATTTATTGGAGCATAAACATTTGTGATAATTCCTTTACCTTCATCTTTATTTGACATTTTCATTTTCAATACTAGTAATTTTGTTTTTTTTCTTTGTAATAAAGATGTTTATTTTTTAAAATTAATTTAGTTTCATTAATTAGTTCAATTGCTTTTTTAATTTCAATTTTATTGATTTATTCATTGATTTTCAGGATTTTTAACTTAATTGAAAATTTTAATTTTTAATGTTTTAAATTTAAGTGCACAATTCTTATAACTTATGTTTCTCTCTTTTGTTTTGTCAGAGATCATAATTGTTATCTTTGCTTTTATTTCTCATCTGAAGCATATTAAATTCTATTCAGTTCTTTTAAAATTACTTTTTTTCTGTTTTGAGTATGTTTTTTGTAAATAACACATTTTAAGACTCTGATTTCTACCTCATTTTGCAATCCAATTTTGTTTTATGGGTGAGTATATCTGATACATATTGAAAATTATTGATTCTTTGAGCCAATTCTCATGAGAGTATGGTTCATTTCATCTTAGTCAACTGACACCATGCCCTATTTCTATATCAATGCATCTATCTATGTATCTTTCTATATTTCTATGTATCTAAGTATCTATGTGTGTATGCATTAAGTATGTATGTATGTATGTATGTATCCATATATCTATACTCCAATAGCCCTAATAAAGTTCTTAGGAGTTAAAAATATCATATTAGCTATATTGATCCTCAGCACCATATTGTTTTGATAACCACTGTTTTATAGTATAGTTTAAGATTGCTAGGTCCCAAACCTTCATATTTTTTATTTCATTACACTTGATCTTATTTTTCTCAAAATGAACTTTGTTATAATTTTTTAATTCAGTTAAAAAGTTTCTTGGTAATTTGAAAGGTATGGCACTGAATAAGTAAGTTGTTTTGGATAGGATTGTCATTTTTACTATGTTGGTTCATCCTACCCATTAACAATTAATGATTTTTCAATTGTATAGATATAGTTTTAATTATGTGGGAAGTATTTTGTAATTGTGTTCATATAATTCCTGTATTTGTCTTGGCAAGTAGATTCCTAAATATTTTATATTATTTGGGGTGATTTAATGGAATTTCTACTTGTAACTCTTGCTGCTGAGTTGTGTTGGAAATATGTAGAAATGCTGATAATTTATGTGGGTTTATTTTGTATCCTGCAACTCTAATAAAGTTGTTTATTGTTTCTACTAGCTTTTTAGTTGATTCTCTAGAAATCTTTAAGTATAATATCATATCATCTGCAAAGCATGAGTGTTTAGTCTCCTCATTGCCTACATTAATCCCTTCAATTCATTTCTCACCTCTAATTGCTACTGCTAGTGTTTCTAGTACAATGTTAAATAATAGAAGTTATAATGGGTATGCTTGAGTCACTCCTGATCTTAATGGGTAAGCTTCTAATTTTTCTCCATTACAGATGATGCTGTTTATTATTTTTAGGAAAGGCTCTTGTATTCCTACACTTTCTATTGTGTTTGAAAAGAATAAGTATTGTATTTTCTCAAATGCTTTTTCTGCATTCATTGAGATAATCATGTGATTTCTGTTGGTTTGGTTGTTGATATGGTCAATTATGTGGATGGTTTTCACAAAATCATACCACCATTGCATTCTTGGTATAAATCCCACCTAATCATAATGAATAACCCTCATGATCACATGCTGGAATATTTTTGCTAGCATTCTATTTAGCATGTATGTTCATTTAGGAGATTGGTCTGTAGTTTTCTTTCTCTGTTTTTAATCTGCCTTGCTTTGGAATTAGTACCATAATTGTTTCCTAAAAGGAATTTGGAAAAACTCCTTCATTGCTTATTTTTTTTCAAATACTTTGTATAGTTTTGTAAACCTTAAAATTTCTTAGACTTAGGAATGTTGGAAATTTCACCATTGGGAAATTTCATACTTGGAAAAAATTTCCTACTAATAGTAAGAACTCTATTGGAATGTGAACACCCTTGGCATGGGAGGGTGCTTCTCCTCCCTACTTAAGACTACTTTAGGACAGAAACCTTTTGCTAAACAATGGAAAGGGTTTTGACCTATGCTTAAGCATAGAACAGGAAGTTCTTTGAGTCATGATTGATTTTAGAATTGATACAATAGAGATACATGGAATGACAACCAGGTCTTGGAACTTATAATCTCCACCCTACTCAGCCTAACAGGATTTAGGAAGGGCTGCAGCATAGATCAAGATTTAATTATTTGAGAATATGACCTACAACAGACATGTGCAAAGGAAACAGACCTCTGGGCGGTCCTGGGTTAAGCTAGAGTCACTATTGGCACAGGGGAGACATCGACAGTGATGGGTAGATGTGAGAACTGAGGGGAGAGGACTTAGATGGTTTCCTTAAAGAGAGCGGGGTCTGAGGAGAGAAGGAGGAGGTTTTGCTCTGAGCGAGTGGCTCTGAAGGAGGACTGAGGAGGTTGCTCTGTGGGAGGACCAGGAGAGAAGGCTGGCTCTGAAAGAGGAGAATTCTCTGGAAACATTTCTTGAAAGGAGGCTTTCTTGAAGGTGGAGCCTGAGGTTGTCATGAGAAGCCTTACCTAGAGAGATCTTGGGTGAGTGATAAAACCAACTGACTGATTTATTAATTCTTATTCCTTTCTTACTTTCTCTCTTTACCTATTGATTAATTAGTATATTATAAATTAAATTTCTCTATAAAACCCAGTTGGCTTGGGCATATTCATAAATTGGGAATATATTCCCTGGCGACCATCTTATATTTATATAAAACCAAGACACAGTAGAAAACATATTTCAGTGGTCATAATTGATATATATATATTTCCCTTGCTCCCAAACATTTTAATTATCACAGTTTGGGGTTTACTTGTTCTTTAAATGTTTGATAAAATTCACTTGTGAATCCATCTGGCCCTTGGGATTTTTTCTTAGGGAGTTCTTTAATGACTTGCTCAATTTCTTTTTCTGAGTTTGGATTAAATATTCTATTTCCACTTTTTTATGCTAGGTAATTTATATTTTTGTAAATAATCATCCATGTCAGCTAGATTGCAATAATTATTGCCATATAATTGGGCAAAATAGTTCTTAATAATCACCTTAATTTCCTCTTTATAAAGGGTGAGGTCACCCTTTTAATCTTTGAAACTGTTAAATTTCTTTTTCTTATTTACTTTTATTTTAATGAGATTAACAAGTAATTTATCTATTTTATGTGTTTTTATTCAAATTACCAGAATCTAGTATTATTTATTTATTCAATTCTTCCTTTGCTTTCAATTTTATTAATTTCTCCTTTAATTTTCCAAAATTGTAATTTAGTTTTCATCAAGGGATTTTTAATTTGTTTTCTTTCTAGGTTTTTTTTTTAAATTTGCATGACCAATTCATTGACCTCTTCCTCCTCTCATTTGTTGATATATGCTCTCATAGAAATAAATTTTCCCCTCCATACCGCTTTGGCTGCATCCCATAGATGGTGATGTGATATCTTCTCATTGTCATTCTCTTCAATGAAAGTATTAATTATTTTATGATTTGTTTTTTAACCAACTAATTTTCAAGAATATATTATTTAATTTCCAATTAATTTTTTACTTGCCTCTCCATATCCCCTTAAGAATTACTATTTTATTGCATTATGATGTGAAAAATTTGCATTTATTATTTCTGCTTTTTTGCATTTGCTTGCCATATTTTATGCCTTAGTAAATGGTCTATATTTGTGAATGTATCATGTGCTGTTTGAAAAGAAGGTATATTCCTATTTGTCCATATTTATTTTTTCCACATATCTATTAACTCTAGTTTTTCTAAGATTTCATTCACATCTTTTAACTCTTTCTTATTTATTTTGTGGTTTGATTTATCTAGGCCCAATAGAGGAAGGTTCAGGTCTCCCACTAGTATAGTTTTACTATCTATTTCTTCCTTAAGCTCCAATAGTTTGTTCTTTAAAAGTTTGGATGCAATATTATTTGCTGCATAAATATTGAATACTGATATTTCCTCATTGTCTATGCTGCCTTTTATCAGGATATAATTACCTTTGCTATCTCTTTTAATCACATCTATTTTTACTTTGTCTTGGACAGATATCATGATTGTGACTCCTACCTTCTTTTTCTCAGCTGATGTGCAATAGATTTTGCTCCAGTCTTTTACCTTTACCCTGTGCATGTCTACCTGCCTCATGTGTGATTCTTGGAGACAACATATGGTAGGATTTTCTAATCCATTCTGATTTTTCCTTCTGTTTGATGGGTGAGTTCATCTCATTCACTTTCAGAGTTATGATAACTACCTGTGTATTCCCCATCATTTTTATTTCCTCTCCTAGTTCTGCCTTTTTGTCTTTTACTATTTCCTTTTAAACCAATGTTTTTCTTTTAATAAGTTGACCTAATTCACACTGTTATTTTACTTTCCTTCCCACCACCTCCCTTCTTGTTCCCCTAATATTTTTCTTTAGGATCTATTAAATTCCCTCCCTCCTCTTTTTTCCCTCTCTTTTGGAACTCTCCACTAACACATAGTTGGTTTTTCCATCTCAAATTCCCTTTAGCATAAAATAGATTTTGATATCTCAATGGTTCTTTCCTCTCAGATTTGATTCCACTGAGAGTAAGACTTAAATGTTACCTATTAGCACTCGTTTCCTCTCCTTCTTATAATAGTATTCTTCTCCTCCCCCTCCCATGTACCTTATATAATTTAGCCTATTTTTCTTATTCAAATTTCTCTTTGTGTCATCATCTATTTCTCCCCCCATATTTTTCTTTTTTTTAACATGTCATCTTAAACCACTTAATACCCTAAACTCTACCAATGAGTAATTAACAACTTTGATAGTGAATACAATTTTTGAGAGCTACATATATTATTTTTCCAAAGAAGAATATAAATTATTTGACCTTATTGAAGACCTTAATAAAAAGGTCCTCCCCCCACTTTTCTTGTTTATCTTTTCATATTTCTCTTTAATTTTGCATTTGGACATTAAATTTTCCATTTAGTTATGGTATTTTTTAAAAATAAATATTTGGAAATCTTTTATTTTGTTAAATGCCCATACTTTCCCCTGGAAGTATATAGTTAGTTTTGATGGGTAGGTGATGCTTGTATAGATTTAATTCTCTTGCCTTTCTGAATATCACATTACAAGCTTTGCAGTCCTTTATTGTGGAGGTGGCCAGATCCTATGTAGTCCAAATTGGTGCCCCTTGATATCTGAATTATCTCTTTCTGGCTTCTTATAATATTTTCTCCTTAGGAGCAGAACCAGGAGAACATTATATACACAGATATATATACTACAGCATAATTGAATGGAATGGACTTCTCTACAAGTAACAATGCAATGATCCAGGATAATTCTGAGGGACTTGTGAGAAAGAACACTATCCACATCCAGACACAGAAAGGAGAGAGTAGAAACAAAGAGTAAAAACAATTGCTTGATCACATGGTTTGAAGGGGACATCATTGGGTATGTAGATTATAGAAGATCACCCTAGAGCAAATATTAATAATTGGAAATAGGTTTTGATTAATGACACATGTAAAACCCATTGGAATTGCTCTTTGAGTATGGGAGAGGGTTGGGAGGAGGAAAGAGAAAGAACATGAATGATGTAACCAAAAATTTCAAAATTAATTAATTATATAAATACATTTAATATTAAATATATATATGCTTATATATATTTTTTTTTCTCCTTAGTTTAGAATCTCTTGAATTTGGCAATTACATTTGGGGTTTGTCTCTTGAGGATTTAATATAGATCATGATCTATGAACTCTTTCAATGTCTATTTTGTTGTCTTCTTCAAGAATATCAGGGCAGTTTCCTTGGATAATTCGTTGTATAATGATGTCAAGGTTTCTGTTTATTTCTAGGTTTTCAGGTAGACCTATGATTCTAAAATTATCTCTCCTGTACCTATTTTCCAGATCAGTCATCTTCTCAATGAGGTATTTCATGTTTCCTTCTATTTTGTCATTCTTTTGAATTTGGTTTATTAATTCTTGCTGTTTTGTGAGATCATTAGCTTCTACTGCCCAATTCTGGTCTTTAAAGAATGGTTTTGATCTATGATATTTTGATTTTCCTTTTTGGTTTGGTCTATCCTGCTTTTCATTTCATCCAGCATGTTAATTCTCATCTCCAATTTGCTTATCACTCCAATTAATTTCTGTGCTTCTTTTTCCAATTGGTAGATTCTGTTTTTTTAAACTATTATTTTCTTTTTAATTCTTCCCCACTTTTCTTGCCAAGTGTCTCCTATTATGTTATGGGTTTCTTACTTGGTTCTTAAACTGAAATTCGAAATCCTTGAGAACTTGTGACCAATTTCTTTTTTTTGGGGGGGGGGGTTTGAATGTGTTGCTTGTTTGTCACCCTCTGTTGTCTCCTCTGTTGTCTTCTGTTTTTCATGATAAAAGTTATCTAGGTTCACAGTTTTTCCCCTTATTTTTGGGGGACTTGTAAATTATGGTTCTTGGGTGTTTGGGTGTGTTGGAACACAGCCTTTCCTTCCCAGCCAGAACTGTGATTGAGGAGGGTAGGTAGATTTCTGTGTATTGAGCTACAGAGCAGTTTTTTTTTTCCCCTTGAAGCTTTTTTTTCAGTTTCTGTTGAGTTTGCTTTGGGCAGCCCCTCTCTGCTCTATCTCTGTGCCCACTCTTCATGTTCCTCAGCCTCTTGGGGTCCCAAGTATCACTGTTTTCAGGGGTAAGTCTGTCATGTCCTCAGCCAGATCCCTAAGAACCTAGAGATTGCTCCTCACTTGCTCTGCCTCTGGCAAGTTAGGTCATGTGGAGGAGTGGTAATGAGTTCATGCTTTGTTAAGAGTAATTTTAACATTTTATAGCATAGAAATGCCCAAACCCTGCCTACCTTCAAGACTGTGTCCTACAGTATAGCCCCTTCACTCATTTGATTTTGATTTTTGACCTTTTAAGGCACTTCATATGAGTAGGTAGTGAGGAGAAGACCCTTGCTTCTACTCTACAGCCATCTTAGCCCATAATTCTTTTTTATATTCTTTTTTTTTTAATTTGGTCAATTTCAAACATTATTCATTGGATACAAAAATCATTTTCTATTCCTCCCTCCCCTCCTGCCACCTCTCACATAGCTAACATGCAATTCCACTGGGTATTGTATGTGTTCTTGATCTGAACCAATTTCCATGTTGTTGCTATTTGCACTAATCTGTTCATTTAGAGTCTACATACTCAATCATATCCCCTTGACCCCTGTAGTCAAGCAGTTGCTTTTCAGTGCTGTTTTTACTCCCACAGGTTTTCCTCTGCATGTGTATAACATTTTTTCTCATAGATCCCTCCAGTTTGTTCAGCAACATTGCATTGCTGCTAATGGAGAAGTCCATTACATTTGATTGTACCACAGTGTTTCAGTCTCTGTGTACAATGTTTTCCTGGTTCTGCTCCTTTTGCTCTGCATCACTTCCTGGATGTTGTTTCAGTCTCCATGAAATTCCTCCACTTTATTATTCCTTTTAGCACAATAGTATTCCATCACCTACATATACCACAATTTGTTCAGCTATTTCCCAATTGAAGGGCATCCCCTCATTTTCCAATTTTTGGACACCACAAAGAGCGCAGTTGTAATTATTCTTGTACAAGACTTTTTCCTTATTATCTCTTTGGGGTACAAGCCCAGCAGTGCTGTGGCTGGGTCAAAGGGTAGACAGTTTTAGCACCCTTTGGGCATAGTTCCAAATTGCACTTCAGAATGGTTGGATCAATTCACAACTCCACCAGCAATGAATTAATGTCACAACTTTGCCACATCCACTCCAGCATTCATTACTTTCATAGCTATTATGTTAGCCAATCTGTTAGATGTGAGGTTGATTTAATTTGCACTTCTCTGATTATCAGAGATTTAGAACATTTTTTCATGTGCTTATAAATGGTTTGATTTCTTTGACTGAGAATTGTGTATTCATATCCCTTGCCCATTTGTCAATTGGGGATTGGCTTGATTTTTTGTAAAATTGATTTGGCTCTTTATAAATTTGAGTAATTAGACTTTTGTCAGAGGTTTTTGATATGAATATTATTTCCCAGTTTGTTATTTCCCTTCAGATTTTGGTTACTTTGGTTTTGTTTGTACAAAAACTTTTTAATTTGATATAGTCAAAATTATTTATTTTATATTTTGTGACTCTTTCTAAGTCTTGCTTGGTTTTAAAATCTTTCCCTTCCCAAAGGTCTGGCATGTATACTATTCTGTGTTTGCCTAATTTACTTAGAGTTGCCTTCTTTATGTTCAAGTCATTCACCCATTCTGAGTTTATCTTGGTGTAGGGTGTGAGGTGTTGATCCAAACCTAATCTCTCCCACACTGTCTTCTATTTTCCCAGCAGTTTTTTATCAAATAGTGGGCTTTTGTCCCAAAAGCAAGGATCTTTGGGCTTGTCATAGACAGTTTTGCTGAGGTCACTTACCTGATATCTATTCCACTGATCCTCCTTTCTATGACTTAGCCAGTACCAAATTGTTTTGATGACCACTGCTTTATAATATAGTTTGAGATCTGGGACTGCAAGGCCCCCTTCCTTTGTATTTTTTCATTATTTACCTGGATATCCTTGATCTTTTGTTCATCCAAATGAACTTTGTCTTTGTTTTTTTTCTAATTAAGTAAAAAAGTTTTTGGTAGTTCAATGGGTATGGCACTAAATAATTAAATAAGTTTGGGTAGGAATGTCATTTTTATTATGTTAGCTCCTCCTACCCAAAAGCAATTAATGTTTTTCCAACTGATCATATCTAGTTTTAATTGTGGGGAGAGTGTTTTGTAGTTGTGTTCATATAGTTCCTGTGTTTGTCTCTGCAGATAGATTGCTAAGAAATTTATATTGTCTATGGTGATTTTGAATGGAATGTCTCTTTCTAATTCCTGCTGCTGAGAAGTGTTGGAAATATATATAAAATGCCGATGATTTATGTGGGTTTATTTTGTATCCTGCAACTTTGCTAAAGTTGTTGATTATTTCCACTAAGCTTTTTAGTTGATTCTCTATGATTCTTTAAGTAGACCATCATACCATTTGCAAAGAGTGATAGCTTGGCCTCTTCATTGCCAATTTTAATGCCTTTGATTTCTTTTTTTTTCTCTAATTGCTACTGCTACTGTTTCTAATACAATGTTACATAATAGAGTTGATAATGGGCATCCTTGTTTCACTCCTGATCTTATTGGGATTGCATCTAATTTATCCCCATTCCAGATGATGTTAGCTGATGGTTTTAGATATATACTGTTTTTTTACTTTTAGGAAAGACCCTTCTATTCCTATACTTTCAAGTGTTTTCAAAAGGAATGAGTGTTGTATTTTGTCAAAGGCTTTTTCTGTATCTTTTGAGATAATCATCTGATTTTTGTTGGTTTTCTTGTTGATATGGTCAATTATGTGGATGGTTTTCCTGATATTGAACCATCCTTGCATGCCTGGCATAAATCCCACCTTATCATAGTGAATAACCCTCATAATGATTTATTGGAGTCTTCTTCCTAGCATCCTATTTAAGATTTTTATATCTATGTTCATTAAGGAGATTGGTCTATAGTTCTTTTTTTCTCTGTTTTTGACCTACTTGGCTTTGGAATCAATACCATATTTGTGTTGTAAAGGGAATTTGGTAAAACTCCCTCTTTGCTGATTATGTCAAATATTTATAGTATACTATAGTATAGTATTGGGATTAGCTGTTCTTTGAATGTTTGATAGAATTTACTGGTGATTCCATCTGACCCTGGGGATTTTTTCTTGTGGAGTTCTTTGATGGCCTGTTCTATTTCTTTTTCTGATATGGGATTATTTAAGACTTCTATTTCTTCTTCTGTTAATCTAGGCAATTTATATTTATTGCCACATATCGGGCAAAATGCTTTTTAATGATTTTCTTAATTTCCTCTTCATTGGAGGTGAATTCTCCCTTTCCATCCATGATGCTGTTAATTTGGATTTCTTCTTTACTCTTTTTTATTAGACTGACCAGTAGTTTGTGTATTTTTTTTCAAAATACCAGCTTTTAGCTTTTTTATTAGTTCAATAATTCTATCACCTTTGATCTTATTATTTTCTCCCTTAATTATTAGGATCTTTAATTTGGATTTCTTCTGGGGGTTTTTAATTTGTTCACTTTCAAGTTTTTTGATTTGCATGTCCAATTCATTGACCTCTGCCCTCCCTAATTTTTTAATATATGAACGCAAGGATATAAATTTCCCCCTGAGCACTACTTTGGCTACATCCCATAGAGTTTGAAAGGATGTCTCATCAATGTCATTTTCTTCAATGTATTTATTAATTGTTTCTATGATTTGTTCTCAAACTTTTTTTGGAAAATCATACTATTTAATTTACAATTAATTTTTTATTTGGCTCTCCATGTACCCTTACTGAAAAGGTTGCATTTATTATTTTGTTTTCTTCATTTGTACGTCTTGTTTTTATGACCTAGTATATGGTCAATCTTTGTGAATGTACCATGTGCTGCTGAAAAGAAGATGTATTCCTTTTTGTCCGTATTTTATTTTCTCCATACATCTATTAAATGTAATTTTTCTAAGATTTCATTCAGCTCTTTTACCCCTTTCTTGCTTATTTTTTGATTTGATTTATCTAAATTTGATAGTGGTAGGTTCAGGTCTCCCACTAGTATAGTTTTACTATCTATTTCCTCCTTCAATTCTACTAGTTTCTCCATTAGAAATTTGGGTGCCCTACCATTTGCTGCATACATGTTGATTAGTGATATTTCCTCATTATCTATACTCCCTTTTATCAGGATGTATTTACCTTCCCTATCCCTTTTAATCAGGTGTAATTTTACTTTGGCTTTTTCAGATATCATGAATGTAATACCTGCCTTCTTTCTGTCAGGTGAGGCCTAATAGCTCTTACTCAAATTTTAAATTCTGACCTAGTGAATACTTATTCACCTCAGGTGTGTTTCTTGTAGACAACATTTGGTAGGATTCTGGATTATAATCTGCACTCCTATTCATCTATGTTTTATGGATGAGTTCATCCCATTCACGTTCAAAGTTATGATTGTCACTTTTGAATTCCCTAGCATTTGTATATCCTCTCCTAGTTCTGTCCTTTCTTCTTTTGCTATATCCTTTTGCTATATCCCCCCATTCCCCTCCATTAATATGCTTCCCTTTCTGGTCCCTCCCTTTATGTTCCCTTCTTTTTTTTAGGGTCTGTTAAGTTCTCTCCCCCCTCTCCTACCCTCCGTTTTTTTGTACTCCCTCCCCCCTACTCCCTTAGTTTTTCCTTCTTCCCTAACCTGTAGGATAAGATAGGCTTCAAGATCCCAATGGATCTAGATGCTCTTCCTTTTCAGAATTGATTTCACTGAGAGTAATGTTCGAGTATTACCTATTAGCACTCTTTCCTTCTCCCTCTTATAAGAGTATTCTTTCCCTCCTCTTCCCATGTGTATCTTTGTGTGACGAAGATTATTCTATTTATTTCATTTTTTCATATATCTCTTTGTACTATCATCAATTCCCCCAACTCTTTTTCTTTTTCTTTTTTTTTTTTTTGGCATATCACCTTATATCCCTTAATTCCCCAATCTTTTCCAATGAATGATTCTTCTAACTGCTCTAATAATGAAAACCATTTTTGAGAGTTAACAACAACATTTTCCCCCTATAATATATATATATATATATATATATATATATATATATATATATATATATATATATATATATATATATATATATATATATATATATATATATATATATATATATATATATATATATACTTTGATCTAATTGTAGCCCTTAAAGAAGAGAGTTTGAATAAAAAAATACATTTTTCTTTTCCCACTCTTTCATATTTACCTTTTCATGTTTCTCTTGATCTTTGGATATCAAACTTTCTTAGTTCTGGTATTTTCTTTGCAAATACTTGGAAATCTTCTATTTTGTTGAATGCCCATACTTTCCCCTGGAAGTATATAGTCTGTTTTGATGGCTAGGTGATTCTTGGTTGAAGACCCAGTCCTCTTGCCTTTCTGAATATCATATTCCAGGCCTTGAGATACTTTGGAAGCTGCCAAGTCTTGTGTGATCCTGATTGGTGTTCCTTGGTGTCTGAATTGTCTCTTTTTGGCTTCTTGTAGAATTTTCTTCTTAGCTTGAAATCTCTGGCGTTTGGCAATTACATTCCTGGGAGTTGTTTGTTTGTTTGTTTGTTTTTTGGAGGGGGATATATAGTGTTGAGGGAATTTTATGAACCCTTTCAATATCTATTTTGCCCCCTTGTTCAAAAATTTCAGGGCAGTTTTCTTGGATGATTTTTTTTTGTAGTATCGTGTCAATGTTTCTGTTCATTTCTGGCTTTTCAGTTACACCAATGATTCTCAAATTGTTTCTCCTTCCTCTGTTTTCCTGATCTGTCATCTTGTCAGTGAGATATTTTATGTTTTCTTCTATTTTGTTAGTCTTTTGACTTTGCTCTATTAATTCTTCCTGTTTAGCAAGCTCATTGGTTTCCAGTTGCTCAGTTCTGGTCCTTAAGGCCTGGGTTTCTTCTTTAACCTTTTGATATTCAGCTATGATTTTTTCATTTTTTTGAACCATTTCCCACTTCTCTTGCCAGAATGCATCCATCTTTTTGATAAGCTCCAATTGAGATTCTTCCAGGGCTTGTGGACAATTTCCTTTTTTTTTTTTTAAAGAATGGTTTGCCTTTTTTTGAATTTTGTCCTTTATTTCCTCTGTAGCCTGGGTTTTTCCTCCATAAAAATTCTCAAGGGTCACTGTCTTTTTTTTTTAAGGATTTTGAGGCTCCTGTGCACAATTAGCCATAAACAAAGATGTTTTAATTTCTGTTTTTAGTCAGAGATCTGAGTGAGCTGGCCAGGTTCTTTGTGTATGGGATAATGAGCAAGGATTTTGCCTGAGGCAAGCTCTCAAATCTCTGCAGTCCTTTGCAGCTCTTCTATGTGCTACCTTCCCAGGGGCACCCAAGGTCTGTGCTTCCCTGCCCTACTGGGTTTCCGGTCTAGCTGCTTTCAGGTTTAGGTCCCCAGCAGTCCTAGTCAGTTCCCAAGGACGTAGAAGTGTCCCTTGCTCTCTCTAGAGGTGTTCCTCGCTAACTCGCAGGTTCTGGCATATGCTGGCTCTGGGTCTGGCTCCATAGGTGGGGTTGGGGGAGGGTGGATCAGTTCACATTTGGGTGGGACTGTTTTCACCCTCTTATTTTGTGGAAATGCCCAAATCCCACGTACCTTCAATGTTGTGCCCTACTGTACAGTTCCTCTGTTCTTCCGAAAATGATTTTTAAGACCTTTTGGGGTAGTCTTTGTTGGTGTGTGCTGGGGAGTGGAAATGTCCTGCATCTAGATTGCTGCAATGCTTACCCAGAAGTCTTAGCCCACAATTCTTAAGGCCAGTTTTTGTTGTGAGAAGAATTTAGCTTAGGTCTGGATATTAAAATCCATGACACTCAGGAAAACATTATACACAGAGACTGAAACATTGTGGTACAATCGAAGGTGGTGGACTTCTCCATTAGTATCAATGCAATTACCCTGAACAATCTGCAGGGATCTAAAAAAAATTACTACCCACAAGCAGAGGATAAACTGTGGGAGTAAAAACACCGCTGAAAAGCAACTCTTGACTACAGGGTTGGAGGAGATAAGACTGAGGAGAGACTCTAAATGAACACTATAATGCAAACTCCAACAACAGGGAAATGGGTTCGAGTCAAGAACACATGTGATAACCAGTGGAATCATGAGTAGGCTATGGGAGAGGGAAAGGCGGGGGGGGGGGGGGAAGGGGAGGGGAGGAAAAGAAAAAGATCTTTGTTTCCAGTGAATAATGTATGAAAACAACCAAATAAAATAATATTTTAAAAAAAATCCATGACACTATTATAGGACTTTATGTGATCTCTTTCCTGAACCCCTCAATTATTTCTCTTTTCTATGTAACATAGTACTGTACTATACTCTTTTATTTTCCCTTTTTTTCTTTCCTAAAACAATTCCCCTACTCTGGTTTCTAAATTTTCTAACATGAAAATGTGTTCTTAATACACAAAATTTTCTCACTAAAAATTTCCTATTCTCTTTCATTTGAAATATCTAAATTCATTTAAAAATGTAAATTTTTGTGCAGGGAAATATTAAAGCAAACTTAGTCTGGCTTGAGAGAAAGGATTGTTGAATGTTGATTTTGAACATTTACATGATGTAAATTGACAAATCAACAAATTGAGGCTTGATTTATTGTTTTGTTAACTTATTTAGGCATGAGAATGTGTTGAAAATGTTTTTAATAGAAATTAAACTTTAAAATGTTTTCCAAGTACATTCCTTCACTTTCCCACCCCAACTGTTTATTAAGTTATAATAACTGGTTATTAAGTTTTTACAGGAATATTCTGGCATTCTCTCATCTGCAACTTTCATAAAAATGTTAACTTTTATTTTGCTTCCTCACATATTATTTCCACAAATAAAACTGTTCTTTCTAAAAAGGAATATTTCATTGTCCCTGAATATCTGAAGTATGCAAGTTACATATTAAAATGAAGCATAGGGCAAATAATAATCCACACCATCAGAAAGAAACACTCTAAGATGCAGAGAAGAAGCTGCTTCCAGAAAGAATATGATAAAGGGATGTTAGTGGTGAATTTCTACCCTACAATCCAGCAACTTCCTGTCAGTAAAATAGTAAACCTGAATTTTCTCTGTCAAAAGACTTTAAATGATATCAGAGATCTCTACATTTAAGACCATATGGAAAATACCCATTACCCATTTTAAAGATATAAATGATTTTGGAACATGATTTTGGAATTGGGGAGCAACTTTTGCTTATATGAAGGAAAAAATAGTTTAGAAAGATTATGAACCTCCAATATAAATGGAACTGGGCTCTTTTAAAATCAAGGTGAAATAATAAAGTGGCATAAAGACTTTTCATGGCAAAACAGATTGTTTGTATGACTTATCTGATCAATTGTGCATAAATTAGACAAAAAGAAGAGATAAATGAAGGACTCCAAATTAAATTAAATTATATGAATTCATGTAGCTCAAGATTCATAATTATAAGAGGATTAGATTTGTGGTTTGCTTAGTATGGTTTCAAGGGAAAATGTATTTGGGAGAAAGCAAAAGGGAAATTAATACAAGTTTCAGTTTCATGAGGATTAAAGGTGAGCAGAGAAACTTTACATTTGAAATTCCCTATATGGTAAGAAATAGTATAATACTTTGAAAACCTCTTCATAGGAATACTCTTTGGACCATTTTTTATAGTTGATGATTCTTCTGTGATGGAAGCGAGTAGAAGTGGGCAATATTACAATGAGGAAGAACAGAACCATCATCAGAGGAACAATGATAATAACTTTTTATGGAGCACTTTTTACTTTATATGACTCTAAAGTGTTTTGTAAACTACAAACAGGTTATGGATCACTCCATATTACTCTGAAATGTAACCTCTGAGTTTAAATTCAGTAACAGTTTGATAATGTGCAACAGTTTAGGATAGAAATACTATCACTAGTTGAAACACAAAGAGGACTGTTAGTTAAGTACTGGTTACAAATATAGTAAATAGAATTTAATTTCCAGAATTGAAATGTGTCAAAGATATGGCTTCCTGTTCATATCATGTCAAATGTTGTTGGTGTTTTCTAGCTATTAAAATCATCCAAGGTGTATTGTTGTAATATTTTATTAGTACAAATACATAACATTTTTCAAAGGTCATTCTTTTGGTGAAACAGAGAATATAAGCATCAAAAAAATAAAAGAGAAAAAATAAATAATGGTCCACAATCCTACTTCACAAAAGGATCAAAAATAGAATTTTAGAGTTGGAAGGTATCCCAAACACAACTGCAAACTCCAAATATCCTTGTTACAATATATCATTACAAGTAATATCCAGTCTTTTTTTCTTTTATAAATTTTATTTTTTTTCAGATTAAATGTCAATAAAATTTCTTAATGTTCATTTTCTGTTATTTTTCAACTTATGTTCTCTTTCCTTTCCACCCCTCCACCCTTCCTAAGAACACAGATAATATGACATAGATTATATATATATATATATATATAAATGATCACACTAGATAAAAATTCATAGAGGAAATATAGTAAAAAATGGTATGTTTCAGCTTTCATTCAGACCCCATCTATCCTTTGCTGATGCATATTACATTTTTTGTCATGAGTCTCTTGGAGTTGTCCTGTATTCTTGTCTTGTTAATAGTTAAGCCCTTCACAGTTGATCAGCACATGTTAATGTTGTTATTATTTACTATGTTTTCTTCACTGAAATTACTATTTCCTTCTGTCAGTTTTATAAGGAATGCTTGGATTTTTATCTATTTCAAGAAATGTCCATTTTTTCTCCTGGGGTATTATGTTCAGTTTCACTCGGTAGATGATTTTTTATTTTTTGCCTAGATCATTCGCCTTAGGTAGTTGTTATATTTTTTGGTTGTTTGACATATTGTATTTCCTTTTGTAGGAAACTATTTTCTTCAGAAAGTTTTTGTTTTAAGCTATGCTTCTTCTATCATTTTATTTTAAATTTTTCATATAAGTTTTATAATTTGTTTTTCTATTCTTTTTGGAGCTCTTCTGGTGATTCATTTAGTGATTAATATTACTTTTTCTTTGAGGTTTTACATGTTTTCATTTTGATATTGCTACAATATTCTGCAATATTCTGAGCTTGCATTTTGGTTGTGGGGATATTTTTCTAGCATCAGGCTTTTTCTGTCTTTTGCTTATTTTGGACTTTTTTTTCATTGATTTTTTCTATGTGCTAAAGCTTAATTTCAATCCTTAGGTGGAATGATTACTGTTCTATGTTTGTACTGTGGGGTTGTATCAGTTGCCTTGATCTTAGATTGAGCATTCGGCAGAGGTGGTCTAGTTGGCATTTTGTGGGAAGGTATGCAGTAGTTCAGTTCATCTGGTTGAAGTTAGGTTCTGCCTAATCATACTTGAAGCTGGATATTATTGAACTGAGTTCTCCCCTCTGGTGCTATCCTGGGTCATGCCTGCCTTCTTTTTTTGCTAGATTATGCAGGCCTGCTTTTCTCCCACTATTACTTGTTCTGTATTTTTGCTTTCATCCTGTTGAGACTTAACCAAGCCTTGGCCATTTGGAGCGTGGCAGTCTTTGAGAGATTGTTAATTCCCTATTTTGGTCTGATATGCTGATAATGATGCCACTCCCAGTTTTTTCCTTAAGACCTGAAGTGAGTCATAATCATCCATTTTCTGCTACCACCAAATGGGGATAGCTTCATTAAAAAAATAAAAACAAAAAACAAATAAAAAAAACCCAATGTTTTACTGCCCCAAAGAGATAATATGAAAAAAAATTGTACATAAATATTTATTGCTGTGCTCTTTGTGGTGGCAAAAATGGGAAAATTAGGGGATATCCTTCATTTGGGGAGTGGCTGAACAAATTGTGGTATCTGATGGTGATGGAATACTATTGTGCTGAAAGGAATAATTAACTGGAGAATTTCTATGCGAACTGAAACAACTTCCAGAAATTGATCTCTCTCATTTTATTTTTAAAGTCCTTTTAGAGCTTTTCCTTTAAACTTTTTGGGGCCCTAAATCAATTTATTTTTTTCTTTGATACTTCACATGTGACTATTTTGTCAATGCTGTCCTCTTCTATGCTTGTATCTTGAATTATGACACCATTGTAAATATCTAGTCAGACTCTTTTGGGGGGTCTGTGTTTTTTTCCCATTTTTATGTTTTTAAAAAAATTTTAACATTAAATTAAGACCTGTTTGTGATTTGGGGAGGGTGCTGTTGCACATTTCTTGTGCTGAAGGCTGGGGATTTATTTCAGGTTTGCATCAGGTCCTGGGGTCTAACTGGTGACTTTCATTCATAGAGTCTCCCTGCTGGCTTGTCCTGGTGAAGATTCCTTCCTATGGGTTTATATTGAGGCAGATATTTACTGCTGGACAGCTCCAGGGATGGAGCCTCAATCCTGGCCTGGCCCAAGATTTAAACCTTTGTTGTTGGATAGCACTAGAGGCAGAGTCTCAGTGGTGGCTGGCCCCTGGTGTGAAACTGCACAGGATACTTGGGTCATGTTGGAGTCTCACTGCTGAGGAGATGGGGCCTTGGGCGCAAAAGACTGTCCTCTGTCCTTACTGCTGTTTACTGTTAAATTTAATTGGGATTGGACTTGAATATTTGGTAGTTGCCCGGGAATTAATTACTAAATCCCAAAATGAATTACTAAAGTAAAATGTAATTTGTGTTAGTTTATTTTTTACAATAGAGGGAAGATATAAAGAAGACCAAAAAGGGGAGAGAGAGAGGGAGAGAGAGCTCTGGCTTCCTCAGAGCCAAGTAGAAATTCTAAACCCCAGATAGGGAAAAAGAAGTCTCAAGACAATGGGCCTTTCCCAGAGGTGCACACCTCCAGAAAGGGCAAGGAAAATAAGTCAGCCTTTCACTCACCAAGGTGACTATCTAAAAAGAAAGCAGTCTGAGGTCTCCTGCACAAGCTCCTCCAAAGGTCCAGTTCCACCGCCAAGTGTCTTCAGTCCAAGTCTGAGTGCCTGTCTTCCAGTCTCTCCTCAAGTGTCTTCCAGTTTCTCCTCCAAGTGACTCTTCTTCATTCTTGATTGATCTATATCCATGTGCCTCTGTTTCCTCTATTTAAAAATATTTTTCTCTTGTGTCACCTCACCTAAATTTTACATCAACCAATCACAGCAAATCCTCCTCTCCAGGACTGCCCATTCAATGTATGAAATGGGTGTTCACATCTTTTTTAGTTAGTTATACCTTTTGTGGTTAGTTAACACCTTTTTTGTTTAGTTCACCTTTTGTAGTTCCTTAACTCCTTTTTGTAGTTAAAATGGGTAGATCTACTTTAAATACTGAGTTAACACTTTGGGATTAAAATCTAAAAATACTCCAGGGATTACAATTTTATCTTCACTATCAAGGAAGAGCTAAGTACCTTCATTGTTACAATCAGGAGATAGCCAAATCCAATCTTCACATACTCAGACTTCACTTCCCTCTCACCTGAGGGAAACAGACTTCTTTGGTTGTTCCTCAAGGCTACTATGGTCTGGTAAACTGATTCTCTCCTCCAAAATTTGGTTTGAGGTTTTGATTTAGGATTGTTTGGAGAAATAGTTGGAGGAACTTGGGAGGGTAGTTTCTTTATTCAACCATTTTGGCTTTGGAAGTCCTTTTAGATCACTTTTTAAAAATAATGACACAGGTACTTCTGCCTTTTTTTTTAAGTTTCAATTAGGACAAAAAGAAGTCTGTGCAAGTACACTGATTTCCCTAGTATTACAAACGAGGAAGAGTAGAAATCTTGCTCTTCAACTGTCATATAATCTGGTGCTAGCTGAAGAATAGCAATTGCTTATGAAAGAAAAAAGAGATTATAAACATCAGTCATGTATCAAGGGAGTCAAACTGAGTTGTGAAACAAGGAAAGTAAAATATTGAGTAATCAGTATAAATTAAGATTTAAGAAGACCATAAATCAGGAGTCAGAGAATTGGGTGGATAAGCCAAATATTTTATGCTATATACCCTACTAAGTGCTTGAGAGACAAATATAAAACCAACTAAAGTCAAAAGTAGCTCACATTCTCATTGTGAGAGGCAAAATATATTTAAGAGGTATGATGGAGAATGTATGGGAAGGATCAGTTATTCTTGATTAGAGCTGAAGGATAGTTAGACCCAATAGACTTCCATATTATAGGAAGAAATGCTTAGCACTCTACCTCCTACAAGGATCTGGACAGTGTGATTAGCTTCTTATTACTTGGCCCATTTTGGTCTCCTATAAACAAAGATGGTAGGAGCTAATATTCAATAACTCAAAAACCTGGCCAGAATCAAGTAGGAAAGGAGAGTTGGAGACAAATAGATAAGTATATTGCCCATGGATAACAAGAGGAAAAATTGTTCTTATTCATTGGAGTTTTCTTTCAACTAAGACCCTTTTTACTTATTAAATGGTCATTAATTCATCCAACGCTGTGCCTGACTCTGAATTAAGCAATTAATTATAAGAAAGGTATAACTTACAACATTTGAAAGAGACAATGTATCAGGCAATCAAAACTAAATCTCTGCAAACATTTTCTATACCAGAATGACCTGTCCTAAATTTCGTATAGAGTTTTAATAATTGTTTTCTCCCAGAAAATTACACATTTTAAATTAGAACTTAAATTAACTCTTACCTTTAGATAGTCAAATTACTTGAAAGTGAATATTATTTCTTTATTTTTTTGATAAATCACTTTCAATTTTTAAAATAATCATTCAGTTATTGTGCTGATTATGAAATACTTGTTAGAAAAATAAAATGCCCTTTCAAGTAAAAACCATGCAGGTTGTTATATTGACTTCCTAAAATGTGTGAGATGGTAGGTGGAAGAGCAAAGGATATTGTAGACTTCTTTATATTACTAGATATTCAAACTTTCAAATTTCTAGTTCTTATTTCCTTTTTGCAGATTTTTTTCTTTTAAACATTTTAAAGCACATCTATGATTACTTTGTTGGGCTATGCAAAGCCTGAAACAGTGACCTGTTAACTCAATTAGTAGTTTTCTCATTAGCAAAAACTGTAAATTAACTAGATCAGAAAGTTTAAATTTGCTTCTTATTCATTTCTTCATTGGCCACCCAGGGGATATATTATATGAGATCATCCAGGAAAAGATATTATATGAATAAAGCCAATGTATTGAAATAACTACTTTCTTATTTGAAAGAAAATTTAAGAATGATCAAGGATAGAGTTCTTATATTATTAACTTTGGAGGATATAATCAGAATTTTTTGTACTCATGTGAATTGTTTCATTGAAAGTTATCAGATCAGTAAGTTCTCCTTATATATAGTAGTCTCTCGGTGATTGAGAATGACTATTGTCTTTGTGCAGTTTCATCTATGGTGTACCCTCCTGTGGCTTTGGAGTCCAAAGGCTGAGGCGCACAGTTTGTGGCACATGGGGCATGGGACACCAGTTGTTACGGGAGGTACAGTTGTGGCCTGGTGTCGGCGTTCACGTGCAGCAGCAATACGTGGACGTCGATCATCTTCAAAGGTGGTGGCGGCATGGTGAATGTGGGTTCGCCAGCTGCTTCTGTCAGAGGCAGCAAGTTCTAGTTGCTTTGGTGTGATACCAGCCCACTTCAAGTTTGACTTTAGCTGACACAACCCAACTGAGCCTGGATTGGCTCTTTCTGCGGGGTGTTTGTTTCTGTGCCTTAGCTGGCCAGAAGAGCCAGCACTCTGAGGGAGGAGGGGCTGCAGCTTCCAGGAGCTCTGAGGGCTCCTGATAGGATTAGCTTTCCCTGGGTTGAATTGAATATGCCCTGAGGCAGGGACCTTCTGTGAGACTTGGATGGAAGGATCTAGCCAGGGGGTTACAAGTTACCCCCTTCTCTCTCTGTTTCCCTGCTGTCTCTTTTGGGTGCCCCCTCGTCTGAGTCAGGTTGTTTTCAGGAAGTGGTCTTCAGAATAGCCGGCCCTGAGGTTCTGAGGTACCCTCTGCTTCCTTGGACTTGGCACTCTGTGTTGGGGAGGATGGGTCCTGGGACCTTCCTTCTGCCTACCCCTTAGGTCAGAGTGATCTCGGGTTCTGGCTTTTGGGTGGCTGTACCTTTTGGTCCAGGTCCAGTAGGAGGATTCCTGGGGTCTATGCTGTTGTTCGTTTTGAATTTCAATGCCCTAGGAGCATAAAGTTTGAATTCGGTAGGGAAGGGTTTCCAGAGATTTGAACTTTAGCTTTCTCTAAGCTGCCATCTTGACCAGAAGTCTCCCACCTGTTATTTAATATGCAGCAAATGGATAACAAATGCTTGCTGAATTCAATGCTACCTTCATATTTGCTTCCCTAAAACATTTCTATAATACTTGAAATATTTTCTTAATAAACTCCCTTCTAGTTTTTTTCTTACTTTGATTTTCCTACCTTAAATTTTAAAGAAAACCTGTGTTGACAATACCTAGAAAAAATATATATGCATATACATATATATATATGCATATATATATATATAGTTGATGTTTAAAAAAACAAAAATATTTGGGCTTTTATCTGACTTTGCAATCTAGTAAGGAATACATTCAACATAAATGTCATGTTCGTGGACATATAAAATTGTGCAAACAAAAATAGAATAGAGTATGAATATAGAATAGAGAAGCACATGAAACAGCTGGAGCAATTCCACCAACATTCTCTCTGGTCAATCATGAGGATCCGATGGCAGGACCAAATCACCAATCAGGAAGTCCTCGACAGAGCCAACTCCACCAGCATCGAAGTCCTGGTCCTCAAAACCCAGCTACGATGGTCTGGACACGTCATCCGCATGGACCCACAGCGAATACCAAGACAGGTATTCTACGGTGAACTGTCAGCTGGACTCAGGAAACAAGGCCGACCAAAGAAAAGATACAAGGATCAGCTAAAGTCAAACTTGAAGTGGGCTGGCATTACACCAAAGCAACTAGAACTCGCTGCCTCTGTCAGAAGCAGCTGGCGAACCCACATTAACCATGCTGCCACCACCTTTGAAGATGAACGACATCGACGTCTTGCCGCTGCGCATGAACGCTGACACCAGGCCACAACCGCACCTCCCGTAACAACTGGCGTCCCAGGCCCCATTTGCCACAAACTGTGTGCCTCAGCCTTTGGACTTCAAAGCCACATGAGGGTACACTGTAGATGAAACTGCACAAAGACAATAGTCTTTCTTGATCACCGAGAGACTACCACTACTACTACTAGGTATGGGCTCAAATACCCTCATTGTTTAGGAAATAGTTTTTTTCCCCTAAAGCAGTCCTTATGTATGGGTGGAGTAGAGGTCTTCCCATTTCTAATCTAAATAGAGTTCTCACATCCAAATGTGAAATGTTCCCAGTAGGGAATTGTTCCAATTGAGAATTCCCCAATGGGGAAATTTTTAACATTCACAAGTCTGAGAAATTTCAAGATTTACACTACATATCATAAAAATAAAATTTATTTTATTTTTCATTAGACTCCACTATTTTATTTGTCTTTACTAATAAGAGGAGACATTTGATTATTATCAAACTATATAATGAAATAATATAAGAAAAATACCATTGAACTCTCTCTCTAATAAAACTCAGGTACCATTTCCCCATATATCATCAAAAGAGTAGTTACACATAATGGATGCTAATGAAGAAGCACAAAGATAACATGTATGGTCAAGCTATACATATAGGGGAATAATTTAAGCTTCAAACTGTAGAACAGGAATTGGTTTCTGGTGGTGTCACCACACAATTCTTCTAGTCCAAATTTTCTCTTGTAACATGTAGTATGAAGTCTCTACTGAAAGTGTAAATTATAGCAGATCTGTTTCTGTCAAACATTACTCCCTGGTCTGTGACAATTATTCTTAATTGCCCCAATGAAGTTCTTCCATGACTTTTTGATTTTCCTTTTTCTTTTTATCCATTCTTTTTAAGTCATCCTTTTCTTCATCCAACTTTTTTTTTTCATTTTCCAGCAGGTCAATTCTGGCTTTCAATGCATTTTTTCTTGTTTTGCTTCTTGTGCCTCTGTTTTCTAGATTACTTATTTGCTCTTTTGGCTATTATTTTCATTTTGCCCTTTTCTTCAGCCTGTGTTATTTGATTTTAAAATTCCTTTTTGAGCTCTTCCAAAGCCTGCATCCAATTCCCTGTTTTTTGGATTTTTTTTGAGGCTTTAAGATTCCCTGGATCCCATTCTCTTCCATTGGTTCTGTTCTTTGGTCTTTACCCCCCACAGAAGCTTTCAATTATAACTTTATTTTTTTCCCTCTTGTTTATTCATTGTATTTATTTATTTATTTCATCCCACCCTATGGACTATAAACTTGCCTCTGTTGATTTCCTGAACCAGAGTGCTTAAGCTTCTATGGCCTTAAACTGAATTTTCTCTTTTCTCAATCATCTGTTGGTATATTGGGTTCAACCAGTTGAGCTAGCCTGCCCTGGGGCAAATTCTTAACTGTTGTCAGCTGAGTCAAGGGTATATAGCCAGGTACCCCCCCCACAAAGTTCCTCCCTGCCAACTGTTGACAAATACCAGGGCCTGGTGTGGTTTGTAAGAGGCATTCCCTCTTAACTTCAGCTTCTGCCAAGGACTCACAAAGACAGCCTGGTCTTTTCACAGATCTCAGCAAGGTGGATTGGTGAGGGTGTCCTATCGATACCCCCCCCCCAAATTACTCCCTGTCAGTCTTTGTCAGAAACCTGGATCTCATGTAATGGGTCAGAGCCATTCTTTTGTGACTGCAGTCTCTGTCCAGGCCTCATACAGACAACCTGGTCTTTTCACAGGTCACAGCTCAGCTGGTGAGGGAGGGTGTTCAGCCAGCCCAGTTTTCCCTCATCCCATGAAAATAGACTCTCAATACCTACCTTTCAAGTTGTTTTCAGCAGGAGAGTCCCATGACTTCTTCAAGGGTTTGCATTTCTGTTTTCTTTGAAGCTTCTTTTAAAGACTGGTTTGGAATTATTTTCAGAGATGTTTTGGCTTTTGATGCTCCTAAGCCACTATCTTGGCTCTACTTCCTTTTCAGTCAGACATATTTGATCTTAAAGTTCTATTTGAGCTCCTCTAATCATTCTTTTTGGGCTACAAACCAATTCATATGTTTTTCTTAGAAGATTCTGATGCAGAAATATTGACTTTATTGTCTTCTTCTTAGTGCTTTGCTTTTCCCTGTCTCCAAAATAACTTTGCATGTTGTTCCTTTTTTACTTAGTGTTTTTTTTTCTTTCATTTCTAGGTTTTTCTTGTCCTTTACCTTAAAAAAATACCTTTCACAGATGGGATTCATTGTTGTCATGAAGGGACATTGCACCAAACTTCTGGTTCTTTGTGAAGCTACAATGAAATTTTTTAGTTGAGGAAAATGGATATGGGAAAAAAATTGCTAAAATAATTAGGGTCATATAGAGGAAGGAAACAATGAAGGATTCAACTCAATCTTCATGATTCTAAAATCCAACAATTAATCTACTGTATAATATACTAGCCTTTAAATATCATTTGTGAAATAATTTATAGAATGTGAAATATAAAAAATAATAGCAGCATAATAACTTTTTGTAATAGTTTTTTATTTAAATTCCAGTAAAAATGATAGAATAAAACAATAATAGTTTTTTGTATAAAACCCTTCATTCTTCCAATAACATTGAATTTATTCAATTATATTTATTTTGCCTAAATGCTTTCTTTTTTGGTATCAGAGTCCTTGGTGCCCAAAACAGTGTCTGGAATATAGTATGTACAAAATAAACACTATCTTCTTGACTAGTTTTAAATTTATTAAGCACTTAACATAATTTATTTATTGCATATAGGCCTCATAATAACTCTGTGATATAGTTGTTACTGGCCCCATTTTTCAGATAAGGAAATATAGAATTTAATTGGCTTTCCCAGGATGAATTAATTAGTAACTATCCCAAGATCAGATTTGAACCTAACCCTTCCTCAATCCAAATCTCACATTTCATCCACTACATACAAAGTTATTTCACATATTTTAAAAAAAATAATAAAATGAATTAATCAATAAGCAAATAAATTAATTAGTGAACAAATGAAATGAATAAATAATCAGATATAGATAGATTCATAGATAAAAGTTTTCTTCTATTTAGATATACATAAACAGAGTATATATTTTAGGAAGAAGGAATCTTATAATGCCTCTATAATTATACCATAGATGTGATCAAATCTTCTACTAATATGGACATGTAATTCTTGATCAAGAAAATAAACTACTGAACTCTTAGCAGTAAGATAACTTTTCTTCCTACCCATTCCAATCTGTTCACAATGGAGATTAGGGTGTAATAATAATAATTGCTATTATTATTATTACAGAAGTTTCTGTGAGGTGGGGACATATTCTACAGTAAAATAAAAATAAATGCAAGATTTTTGTCTTGTAAATTCTGAAGACATATTTTGATATAAATTTTATAACATTACTTTGCAATTTAAGTTTCAAAAAACTATTGAAAATTATTTCAATTTTTAGTAATTTGATTGTTTTCCTTTGCCTCTCAATCTGATATGTTCATATCAGCATGTCAGTATCATGGATGAACTGCCGGTAAATTTGCATGTAAGAACACTACATTAAAAATACAAACCTACATATTTGTGCTCTACAGAACTAGGAAAATCATAATTGAAAATACAGATATAATGGACTGTATCAAATCTCATATCAAACTGAAAAGAAATGGCAGATACTTTGTTACAGGCTATTTGTAATGGTCTAGATTTATATTTTAGGGTTCCCACATGGAATTGGCAACTTCACATTTTAAATCCATGAAATTGGAGTAACTGCATTGTGAAGTATGATATGGTACTGGTACTTTATAATTAACACCACATAAAAGATCAACTGCCCAAATCTTCATTTGTATTTTAATTTTAAATATCTTCAAACTTTTTTCAAAAACTCAAACTAGATTGCTTCAAATTGTAGGATGCATTATGTAAAGCTTTGATTGTAATATATCCTTAAGTGGCCTCTTAAGAGTTCCCATGAACATACTTTAATGTACAGTAATGTTTGACAGGCAAAATGATCTTAACAAATGAGGCTAATGTTGTTCTGAAAAGTATAAAAAGACCAAGGTTTTTTTGTCTTTGAAATTATGATGTGTCAAATATTTAATTTTGCCCTGCATGGTTAAGTACTACTCTAGAAGACTAAGTTGGCAGCAGGCTCTAATTTAATTCTTTTTTTTTTCTAGTGAAAAACATAAAAGTATCATTAGAAGTATTTAAAGCAAAATCCTTATTTGCAATAGAGTAAGAGCATAGTCTAAATGAGAATAGACTGGATCTACAAAAGCAAAGGAGTCCATTGAATTTTAGATTTGCAGAAATTCCCAGAGATTGACTATTTGAAATGGCTCATTCTACAGATGAAGAAATTAACACAGGAGCAATTTAATGATTTTTCTATGAACACATAGCCAGTCAATAGGATAGCCAGAAGATGAATCTCTCTTCATAATTTCAAAGTATGGAATTTATTTCATTTTTAATATACAAGGGGTTTCAGGAATAAAGTTGACAGAAAAAAATCCTGCTAATCTAGATTTTCATAATATATGATTTTTTTTCTTAGAGAGTAAATCTTATACAAACAGAGTCCCCTTGAGTCTCAGAAACCTATTTAATTTAAATATTTTATATACATGTTATAATATTAATGAACAAATAAAATTCTCAATCCAAATGAGAAAGGTTCTATGAGTTAGTTTGTCTGTCAATCATTAACAGTTTGTTAATTGTTTCACTAAACCTATAAATAGCACTTAAATTTTTGGTGCATATATAATAATAATTTTCTAAACCAGGCAACCCATTACAGCACTGATAGGCAATGGTCTTCTTTGGAATAAAGTATTACTTATTCTAATTCTGGTTACCATTCTTAACTTGTTCTTTAGAAATTTCAAGTACTTTCTTAATCTTTTAAATAGTTTCCTAAGAAAAAGTGTTCCAGCTTTGGGGAAAAAATGAAAGCAACATTTAATAGATATCATTATTTCCTAAAAGTCTTGTTAAATATTGACAGGTTTCTTTTATTCTCATAAATTTAGAAAGGATAGTAGCTGGGAAAATGTATTTAATAAATATTTTCATTAAAAGCAAAGCTTTAATATGCTCCCACATTAGATCAGCACTTCAACAAAACTTCATTGCAGTTGCTTCTTAGTGAAATGGTAATTAAGTATGAATCTGGCACATTTGATAAAGAATTAATCAGATCCATTGAGATTAGAATTGTCCTATTTTTTTCTCAATAGCTATCATCTCACTTTGCCTTTTAAATATTCCAAAGAATTCAAAAATTATTATTAAGAACTCACTCATTTCAGGCATGGATATGAAGTGTCCACTTCAAGTATTCTTACTTTAATCAGGAGACAATTGGGAGCCATTGAAAGTGTTCAATAGAAGGAGGACATCATCAGAAAAACTGAATTCAGCAATGTGCTGGGAAAATAGGAAGCTCTGGGAGTTCATGGATAGGAAATGGAATAATGAAGATCACAATTTGAATCCTGCCTCAGATACTTGCTATATGTGTGACCCAGGGCAAATCATTTGGTTTTTCTGTACCTTGATTTTTTTCACATACAAAATGGAGTTGTGATAGGACCTACACCATTAAATAGCTGTGAGGGCCAAGTATGAGAACATGTACAGAATAATTTGTAAACTAAAAAGCATTATTACTATTAAGATTATAGGAGCAATGCTCTAAAAAGTGTAATCATGTATGTAAAGGACAGAAAGTCCACTTAGGAGTATATTACAGTACTCTCAGTTGGAAGAACTTAAGCCTTCACAAAAGGATTCCAATACCTGAAAATTCATTTCAAAAATTGAAATCCTTAGATGTCAGAGTTTCTAGATATGAGTTTTACAAATACCAATATTAAAAAAACAAACACTTTCTTTTTTTAAGGAGATAGAGAATTATAAAATTTTATTTTTATAAATACCAAGGCTCAGATTCTCCTTTTGGTCATTTTCCTTTTATGGAAAAGAAGAACTTTTGTTTTGTTTTGTTTTGTTTTTCTATTTTGGGGAGATCCAAGGAAATGTCCCCTGAAAACTGTTAGTTCAGTGTAAGAGAAGATGGAGATAATAAGTTATAAAAAGCAGGAAATAATGACTAAGGACAGCAGAAGATTTGAATTATTTTTAGAATAGTAAGAAGCATGAAAAGATTTGTTTATCATATCCCAATGAACTTTAATAAAGCTTTTATTGCTCTCTTCTATCGATTTTTAAAACCAAGAATGATTTTTGTTTTCACATTTGTATAATGGTGTCCAACTCATTTTGGAGTCATACAGCTACTATTCTCAATATTGGAGCTAATATTCAACTTATGCCTCAATAACTGGTGTAGTTTGTAACAATAAATCAAGCGCAAGCCATAAATCAATACAATAAAGTATTAAGTCTGTACAAAATAACAATAAAAAACTTTTAGATGCAATCAATCTCAGTCCTTCAAACACACTTAAAAAGTTACCATCTTTCAAAGGCTCATATAGCTCTTTAAAAATCTTCTTTTATTACTATGAACTTGATAAGCATGAACAAATATGAACATTGCCTCATTCAAATTACAGACAAAAGATGACTACATATGAAATTCTGAATTTTATTATGTATAGCTTTGAAAACCCACATATTTAAATTTTAACATAGTAGTACCAACATTGCTTTGTTTATTTGGGTTTCATTTGGCATTTTCTTTTGTACTCTTATTTGCATTTTTAATGATTAATGACTTTTTTCTTTCTTTTTTGATATGATTAACCTTAAACCTGCTTCTTTTTAAAATCCTCCTATTCAACAGGAAACTTAATGAACTTTTAAAAAATCTTTCTGAAACAGATCAATTACCAAAATTCATTTGGTGTTGAAAAGGATTACAAAATATAATGCAATATGGTATCAAATAATGAACACACCGCTTTCCAAACATGTCATATGATGTGTACATATAGGCCTCTAATTACATAAGTTTGCTGATGACCATTTTCTCAAAGATAGACACAGAATAGATAGATAGATAAAGATAGATGTATGTATGTTTGTATATGATTTCAAGAATCCTACTTATTTACAGCAGATTAAATGAATATATAGATATTTATATTAGAAAAATGATATGTTAGCTGATTAAGTTTTAATTGTGCATGTACTGATATGTGTATGTGATTCATTTCAGCAGAAATTCTGAATTTCCATGAAGTGAATGCCTATAGAATTAATATAAAAATCACCAGTAAAGTCATGGAAATGGGGCTTCATGTGTAGAGTGTATATTAAAATGATGATCTAAATCAGATCCACCTTCCCATGTTGTCCCTCCTTTTAACTTATCAGAATGCCTAAAAGATCCGATATATACATTCAAAAGAAAGGGGGTATTTTCTTCCCTCTTCATTTATTAAATACCAGAACACCCAAAGAGTGGATGAAGCATAGTTCAGAGATAGCACTGTTACAGAGAATATAAATAACAGAAATGGACGATTCCATTTAGTACACCTGGCTGTCCCATGAAGGGATTAGGAACACTGGCACTTGATGCTACTATTGACAAAGATTGACTATATTCCTTGTGAAAGATGGACCTTGATTATACTGGTAGTGACCAGACAATTGTCTATTTGAACACTAAATTCACTTTGGGACCTAATCCCAATACTGTAGTTTTGAAGAAAAATTCTCAAGATATGTGAACCATAAAGCAGACTGTTTTTGTCCATTTCTCAATTGTAGTACAGAGGTCACACAGCAAGTCAAATAAGGCAATGTAGAATTGGTTTCATGACTCCATGTACTAGCTGCTCATCCATGACTGTATATCCATCTGATTTGCTGATACATCAAACTCCAAATACTTAATAATTAATAGTCTCATACTGGCAACACTATTTAACTACTCCATTTCTATTAATGTAAATAGCATCTTCCCAGGGTTAAACCTTGGAGTAATCTTTTAATTTCTTCTTTTCCTCAGTACTTTCCTCCAAAGTGTCCAGGTCCAAGTGACTTCACCATTTAAATAAATTTTTACTCCATCATCTCCTTTTAATTTCTACTACTACCACCTGAATTCTTTCTATGATTATTTCTTTTTTAAAAATTACTTTTTAATTGATGCAGAGTGAAAGGAGCAGAACTAGGAGAGCATTGTACTCAGAGACAGATACATTTTGGCACAATCTAATGTAATGGACTTTTCTACCAGCAGCAATGCAATGATCCAGGACAATCCAGAGGAATTTATGAGAAAGGATGTTATCCACATTCAGAAGAACTGTGGAAGCAGAAACATAGAAGAAAAATATGTGATCAATCATGTAGCTCAATATAGATGTGATTGGGGTTTTTATGTTAAAAGATCACTCTACTACAAATTTGAATAACAAGGAAATGGGCTTTGAACAATGATACATGAATAACCCAGTGGAACTGGATGTCAGCTACAGAGGAGTGTGGGGGAGGGGAGGGAAAAACACGATTCTTGTAACCAGGAAAAATTATTCTAAATTGACTAATTAAATAAAAATAAAAATATATATTTTCTAAGATTATATGTAGATATAATCTTAATATTCATTTTCTGAAATTTTGTGATTCATGTTTTTTTTTCTCCCTCCCATTCCTTCATCCTCTCAAGATAGCAAATAATATGGTATAGATTTTACATGGGCTATCATGCAATCATAATTATTTTCATCATATTGGGAAAGAAGATATATATTCATATATATCACGTATTCTAGAGAAAGAATCATGGAGGAAATAAGATGAAAAATGGTATGCTTCAGTCTGCATTCAGATTCCATTAGGTCTTTTGGATAGTCTTATCTTCATGTGTACCTTATTATTGTCCTGGATCTGTACTCCTTTTCAAATGGCACAACATAGTGGGTGATTGTCTCTGTTAGTTCCTGTAATAACATTAACTATTCAAATATAGGTACAAATGTCCACTCTATCTAAATATTCTGTGATTTAATCTCCATATTTATACCCCAATTGCCCCATCCGACTTCCCCACCTCATCCCTCTCATATCATCACATAGTTGTACTCTTCTTTCCATCTCTGCCTATTGATATCATTACCATTCATAGGGTCAATGATTTAGAGTTGGAATGGGCTAGGAGATCATCTTTTTACAATGCAGGAAAATCATAGAGATGAATTGATTTGCCCAATATCACTTAGGAAGTAAAGGAATTAGGAGTTGATAAAGTGTTCAGAAATGGGGGAAGACAAGTGGCACAGTAAATAGAGTGCTGTCATAGAGTCAGGAAAACTGAATTCAAATGTTTCCTTAAATGCTTACTAGCTATGTAACTCTGACCAAGCCACTTAATCCATTTGCCTCAGTTTTCTCCTTTGTTAAAAACTGTAATGATAATAACAATTACCCCCTAGGATTCATATCAGGCTCAAATGAAAAAAAATAATTATAGTGTGCTGGGCACATAATAACACTACATAGATGTTTGTATTATCAAATCTGGCCTCAGAAACTTCCCAGCTGTGTGACCCTGGGCAAGTCTCTTCACCCCCATTGCCTAGCCCTTACCACTCTTCTCTGCCTTGGCACCAATACACAGTATTAATTCCAAGACAGAAGGTAAAGGTTTAAAAAATACACAAAAATAGTTTGAGATTTCCAATGAAATATATTCTAATTTACTAGCATTAGAAACCAAGGAAAGAAAAAAAATTCTGTATCCATCAATGCCATTTCATAGGTATATTTGTCAAGTCATTCAATATACCACATCTGCCTGCAATTTTTAAAACCCTTATCTATTGAATTAATATCAATTCTAAGACAAAATAGAGGAAAGGACTAGGCAATACAGATTAAGTAACTTGACCAGGGTCACACAGCTGCCACCAATTCTTACTCTAGAGTAGATTAGCACCAAAATTTCTTTCTACTAAACCTAATTCTAATTCAATGAATATGTAAACACAGCTTTCATAACTTTTTGTACTTTTTACTATGTATGAAATTATTTGTCAATCTATATCTTTTCCTACTTTTCTTGGAAATTCTTAACTTTTATACATGAGGTAGCATAGTGGAAAGAGCTTGAGACTTGGAATCAGGAAAGCCTAAGTTCAAATCCTGCCTCAGCTATTTACAAAGTAATGTGAAGCTGGAAAAGTCATTCATCTTCCAGATGTTTGTTTCCTCATTTATAAAATGAAATAATAAGAGCTCCTGTCTGAAATATGATTATATTTAGTTACATTATATATATATGGATGGTTATATTGTTATATTTATATATAGGCAAAATTCAATCACTTTATAAATGTTATTTTGTTTAATATGATTTTGCCATGCTTCAACTTCAACTCTTTTAGAAAAAACATATCTATTTCCTTAAGAAAAGCTATGTGTACATACAGCAGACATTTGTAAAAGATGTAATTGATCAAAGGTAATTAGAAAACACCTTTATTAGTATACTAGCAAACAAGAGAGTTTGCTATGGAGCAAAAATTGTTGAGAGTTAAATTAAAACAATGTGAACACTATTGGATGTGTCCATTGAAACATTTTTTGTGTTTCTTATTGATAAAGCAGCTTTAGGATCCAAAGGAGTATTCATCTTTCTGACAATACGACATATCAGTACAAATAACACTGCCAACAATTTGGCCAGGAAATTTGGTGTAAATGGCATGATCTGACACATGACATGTAGACAGTTAATGGTCAATGTAAGCCCTTATAGAGAAATATGTAATCCACTCAAAAAGCACTATCCTGGGTATGACTAATCCCTCAGGTCCTAGATCAGATGTTAACACAGAAGAGAGTTTTGTTTCTTTATCACTGATTTATTACATGAATGCTGAGATTCTTAAACCAGGAAAGCTAAACAAATGAATGAATAGAGAAGAGTATCCATAGTTTAGAGAGTCCTCAAGTGATCTGGACTGATTACTGTGAGATTCAATCCTTTCTACTTTGAGTCAAGTTTATTAAAAGAGAAAAACATCTAGTACTTACATGGCACTTTACAGTTTGTGCAACACTTTATATACACCATCTCATTTGATTTTTGATATCCTAGTCCTAAATCATTCAGGAATTGAATAAAAGCTCACTGGCCTTTAATTTAAAATCTCCACATTTTTTAAAGGGGCATATATGCCACTGTGGTCTTATTGAATATACCCAGACCATTAATAGCATTTCAAGTTATTGAATATTTTAGCAATCACATATACTATCTTTATTCTGGGATATAATTCATCAATATCAGGAAGATCCACGCACTTGATTTTGATCATAACATCTATGTACAATATTTCTGTCACCTTACTCATCTTGAGTTTTGAGTCATTGTTAAACAATTGTCATAGGTTGTCTTCATTTGCCTACTTTAACCAATGAGTTATTATCTTCCTAGCTCTTCCATTGCAATAACAGAATTGAAAGCTCCATTCAAAGTCATTAACTTTGATCACCAGTTCCAGCCTGTTCTCTCCTTACTCATTTCTGAAACTATCCTCACAAGATGGTCACTTTAAACTAATTAAATTGTTTAATAAATCCCACATAGAGTCAATTTAGTCTCTTCATATTGTTTTAAAAAATTCTTATCATCTATCTTGGAATCCACACAAGTATCAATTCCAAGGCAGAAGAGCAGTTAGGGCTACACATTTAGAATTAAGTGACTTTCCCAGGGTCACACAGCTCACTAGTGTCGGAGGCCAGATTTGAAGTTGGGACTTTCCATCTCCAGGCCTGGCTTTCCATTCATAAAGTCACTTACTTGCCCCTCTTCAGAGACCTTTCAAAAATTAAATATTGTTTTTTTTTCCTTCATGGAAATATATTGTTTTTGTTTATAACTTCAAAATTTCATTCTTCAGAGTTTCCTTTCTCCAAAACCTGGAAACATTTATATGAAGTGACACAAAGCAAAGTGATCAGAACCAGGAGAATGTTGACCACAGTAACAGCAATAATATTAAATAATCAACTGTTAATAACATAATTGTTATCAGCAATGCAAGGATCCAGGACAACTCAAAGGGACTCAATAAAAAAGGCTATCCATGCCATAAAAGGAACCAGTGGAATATGAATGGACATGAAAACATCCCATTCTCTATCTATTTCTTCCATGAATATATTTTCTCTAGTGTAAGCAAGACATCTCTTTTTTCACAATAGGATAAATATGAAATTATGTTACATAATATCTCATGTGCAACATAGGCTTGTTTCTTTGGGGAGGAGGAAGAAAATATGAATTACAAAATGTAAGAAGATAATTATTAAACTTATATCTACATGTAATCTAGAAAGAGCTCCCTATCTCTCTTGTTTATTAACAAATTTTGGACTATGGAATTAATTATACCTATAATTATTCTAAAATATTTGAAAATTTTCCTTTTCTAAAATCTAGGATCAGTGCCAGACTCTGTATTTTTCTCTATCATGAATTCTAAGATACTGTGATTAGCTCCTCCCATAGGAGTCTCAGTATTGTAATTTATAAAGGAGTACTTCCTTACTCAGATGCTTTATATGCAAGAAGAAAGCACATTTTGAAGGATTCTGAAGCATTTTAAAAACTTGTCTCATTCTGCTATTCATATTAAATCTTAGCCCCTCGGAATGTTTCAGCTTTCCTTCTTTCAATTCTTAATATTTCGTTAAATTAAGGATAGACTGGGAAGCTCTATAGTAGTTTAAATAATTCTATCTAAGCTAAAACTGGTTATAGTCATAACCTATATTGTGGAGAAATATTCAGATCTGAATAATGGAATTCCAAACTAGATGATGGGTCTTGATTTCTACATATAGAAGGAAGCAGAAAAAAAATTACTGAAATGTAAGAAATTTTAAGTAGAGAAAATGAACTAAATACTCAAAAAGGGAAAAAGGTAATTGTAGCCATAGCCAAGGAAGAGTGTTTTCAGTGGTGCTTATAGTAGAGGAAAGAGAGAGGGAAGAATCATTTAGAAAATAGAAAACAGCACCAGTGAAAAACAACTTCCCAAAGGAGGCTAAGAATTACATTTTGTTTACCAGAGAGAAATGGGAGGAGAACATAGAAATGGAACTTAAAGGAAAAGATAAACTGAGATTCTTATATTTGCTTTGAGCTCGGAATATGATTCTTAACATCACAAGTTTAGGTTTAGGATCTTTATTTCAAATTTACCTAGCTAAGAGCCATAAAATCTTTTGTAACTACTGATGGCAATACTCTTCAGGTCCAGAAATTTGCCTCATGTCTCCAATAAATTGATGTATCACTATTAACAAAAATATTTTTCAACTCAAAAAGTCCATCATTGAATTGTAATTGCCTTATAAAATGGAAATACATTTGAAAAAGTAAAGAATTCTACTCCTAAAGTTTAAGGTTTGTTTTTTATCTTTGACCTTGATTAGAATTGAAATTATATATGTTTGAAATATATATGCTGCTAAGAAAAGCATTTAATCTAAACTTAGATATAGAAATATATTTACATATAGATATATAGATATTATGTAGATTTTTGTGAATTTTAAAGACATACATAGACATGTACATGCATATACATTATATAATATATATGTATGCTTATTATATTTGTTGCCCCATGTATTCATTGTGAATTATTGAATATATTAATAATTTTAATATACATCTGTGTCAAGCTCTCTGTAAAGGATAATAATCCCATGTTCTTATGCAGTTTATCCTATAGTTTCAATGTCAAACATACAAACCAAAAACATTTCATAATTATAAAAAAATAAAATATGAATGAGAAAGGAAGAGTATTATGATAAATTACATACAATACTAAGGATAACAAAGCCAGTCATCTATTTCCAGCTCTGACACAAATTGGGCACAAATAATAATCACAACTACTTTAAATGTCAGTTGTGGATTTTTAAAGAGAGATTTTGTAGGAAAGGAATAGGTTCATAAGAGGCTATCATCAAAGGTAAGGAGCTTGTAGGGAAGACAGGGGTCATTTATTTCATATCCCTTATTTTAGATATGGAGAAACCAAAGCTTAGAGATAATTAGTAGCTTGCTCAAGGTCACATCTATCTATATGCAGTTATTATGTGACACATAGAATATTAACCTGGTTTCTTTGAATCTGTCCGCTATTAAACATTAACTGGATTTAAAGGAATGGCTTAATCATTTTTTAATATCATAGGTTGTTTTTTTTTTACTCCAAACCTTTCATTTATTTCATGCAATTGCCTGGTTTTTTGAGAATTGTCACTCAAGATTTGTATAAAATAGGCTACAGAAAATAATGGCTAAATCTCAAAATCAGGAGGATTGAAGTGAATTAATCAAACAGCTAATAAAAGTGCATTTGCTAGGTAACAGTGCACTTGATATAAAGATGAAAATAAAAGATATCTGCCATGTGATGTTGTTCATTTGGAGAGATATCAAGCAAGGAAATCTTTGGAGAGAACTAGCACCTCTGGATAGATGTGAATCAAGGGAAATCTTGGGATGTTGCATTTCATCTCAATTTTGAATGAAACTAAGAATTTTATTAAGCTGACGAGGGGGGAAAAGGAATTGATTCCAAGCATGTGCAAAATCATGGAGATTAGAGATAGAATGTTTCTTGTGAGGTACGGCTGAAAATCTAATGTCAATTTGTGTAGACATAAAAGTAGGTTAAGGGGAATACTATATAGTAAAACTGAAAAGATATGTTCGAATTAAGTTATGAAGAATTTTAGTTGTATTTATCTTAGAAATAATTGGTGGGTGAAGGAAGTTTATTGAACAGGAGACTGGAATAATAAAACCTCAATTCTTGTAGATGCTGAATTCCTTGAAAACAGGGACAATCGTTTATTTGTCTTTTGCATTTGCAGGGCCTTGAAGAATTTCAGAACAATAAGCCGTTAATAAATTCAAGCTAGGTAGTGCAATGGCTTGAAGTCAGGAAGACCTCAGCTGAAGCCTGATCTATGATAATTTTGTTTGTCTTAGTTTCTAAGACAAACAAATGTGATCAGTCGAATGCAACTAATCCAGGAGAAGCCAGCGGGAGCCCCAGGGAGATTTCTCTTTTCATTGTGAAGGGCAGGGCCACCCTGGAATGGGTTCCCCTTCCAACAGCAGATCTGGAATCAAAGATTCTGGATTCAATGGTTGGCAACGTTTTAAAGTGATGTTTTTGTTGCTTAGTAACACAATTTCATATTGAGAAAGTATTTGCTGTGTGCAATATTATAAATGACATTTCTTCAATATGGATTCTAGTTGGTGCGAAGAGTAGACATTAAGTTTCAATCCTAAAACCAAATTAGATGACTTTTGAATAATGGTTGCTGTGGCTGCAATTGCTCTCAAACAGGGAATCATTCCTCTATCAATTATATCCAGCAGTGTACTATAATATGCCATTGAGCTAAAACTGGGTCCTAAAGTTTGGATTAACACTCCAGAAGCTATGCTGTAACAATTAAAATTTAGGGAAACTGAGGCAGGTAGAAATTAGTTTCTCTCTGCAAGGAGTATGATATTTTTAGAGGTTTATTAAAGGTCGAGAATTTAAGAAAAATACAAGTAAGAAAGGCATGTACCAGGTGGCCCGAGAGGCCCAATTCAATTTCACTCACATCATGAGATGCATCTGCTTGCCAGAGGAGACAGGAAGAGAAGAGACCCCGCTTATGGTGGAGACCCTTTAAATCATTATTTGCTCTCAGCCCAGGTGAGAATTCAGTGAGATTACAAAGCATTCTGGGGAAGTGGAGCAAGGACTTCTGGGGATTGAAGTCCTGGATTCAAGTCTCCATTTTTACAATGCCTCTTGCTTCATGTACAAATAGATGGAATTCTTTGTTGTAGTCTGGAATACCTAAGACTGGAGCTGTTATGAATACTTATTTTAGCATTCTAATTGCAAAGGAAAGCCAAAAAATCTTTGCTTGCACTTGGAATGGTACTTGGAAAACATGGGGAAGATTACCAATAGGATTCTGTGATAGCCCAACAGCATTTTGCCAAATCTTGCAACAAGATTTAAACAACATCCAATTCAAGGACAGCAAAATTGTGCACTATTGTGGATGACATTCTTCTTGAATCCCCATCTGCTAAAGTTTGTTACCAGGACAGCAAAAAAACTCCTTCTAGAGCTATATAAGAAAGGCCACAACGTTTCCAAATCAAAGCTACAATGGGTCATGCCTAAAGTGGAATACCCAGGATTTATATTGGAAAAGGGGACAAGAAAGATTTCCAAGAAAACAGTGGAGGACATACAGAAGCTCAGTGTGCCAAAGACTAAGAAACAATTGAGAGGCTTTTTAGGAGTGATAGGTTTCTGTATACAATGGATCCCACACTATAGCCAAATAACAAAATGCCTTACAGACTTAACCGAAAACACAGTCACAGAACCTTTGAAACTAACAAAAGAGCATCTCCAAGCCTTGGCACAGCGCAAAGAAGCAATCACAACAGCTCTAGCCTTAAGTATTCCAGACTACAACAAAGAATTCCATCTCTTTGTACATGAAGCAAGAGGCATAGCTTCTGGATTGTTAGTCCAAATTTTAGGACCCAATTTTAGGTCAGTGGCATATTATAGTACACTGCTGGATATAATTGAGAAAAGAATGATTCCCTGTTTAAGAGCAATCGCAGACACAATAACCATGATTCAAAAGTCATATAATTTGGTATTAGGATTGAAACTTAATGTCTACTCTTCACACTAACTATCATCCATATTGAAGAAATGTCATTTACAAGATTGCACACAGCAAAGAGTTTCTCAATATGAAATTGTGCTACTAAGCAATGAAAGCACGACTCTAAAATGTTGCCAACCATTGAATCCAGCATCTTTGATTCCAGATCTGCTGTTTGAAGGGAAACCCATACATAATTGCCAGGAAACAATATCATTAGTAGAAAAGCCAAGAAATGATTTAAAAGACATTCCCCTAGAACAACCCAACATTGAAATGTATACTGATGGTTCAAGCATGATAGTTAAGGGAGAAGGTATACTGGAGCAGCAGTAGTAACACAAACAGAGGCATTATGGTATGCATCCTTACCAAAGCATATGAGCACTCAAGGGGCAGAGCTAGTTGTTTTATTAAATGTTTTGCAAATTGGGAAAGATAAACGGGTCAGTATTTACACAGATTCCCAGTATGCATTTTCAGTAATTCATGACACAGCAGAAATTTGGAAACATAGAGGATTTTTGACAAGTGCAGTCAAAGAGATCGCATATGCCACAATAATAATACAACTTCTTGAGGCCATACAACTGCCCAAAGAAGTGGCAATAATCCACTATAGATCACATACAGGGGCTAATGATCATGTGTCCTTAGTAAACCATAAAGCTGACATTACAGCAAAATTTGGAGCTTGAGAAGGACCTCTACATGTATTGAATTTCTCAATAGTTGAACAGGATGATCTAACTAATGCCTACAATGAACAGGAAATTCAATAATGGATAAAGAACTTAGGAGAAAAACAAATAAAAGGGATATGGGTTTTGCAACTAGGCAAGCCCATCCTGTGATAGAGGGTGGCACTAAAGAAAAAGTGTCAGACTGAAGAGTATATGAAATTAATCATCTCAATGGGGGAGGGGCCCCAGGAGTGAATTTTATAAGGAGAGAAGACTGGCTGGGAGAGCAGTGAGGGTCTCTCCGTCTGGAGACGTCAGAGACAGAAGGTGGATAAAGACTTTCTCCTGAGGGTTATCAACTTTTCCTGCTGGTGACTGGAAAATTTTCCCCCAAACACTTCCCGTTTGAAGAGACTTTCTGAAGAGAAACCTGAGCAGACATTACCTCAGCTCCTGTTGGCCAGGGGTGAGTCAACCTGACTCCCCCCACCCCAAACTCAAGGAGGAAGGAAAAGGGTTTAGATAGAGACATGGACCCCCTTTTCCCACTTTCCTTTTCCTATTCTTCCCTGCCCATCATTCCTTTTGTATTATCTGATTGAGTTAACATTAAGTTATCTATTCCCCAAGCTGAGTGTGAGTGAATGGATCAAGGGGAGACTTTTTGGTCTTGAGTAGTGGAGAGGGGATAAGAGGGACAAGAGTGTATTAGGAAGAGCAGCTTTAGCTAAGGAGGGAAGGCAGAAAGGGGAAAATCTTCAAACCCCCTCTCCTCTCTCTGAGCCAACCCATTACATCTTCTGTCTCCCCAGAACCGTGCTTTGTGGAAGGGGGGGTTTCTCCTCTCTTCCCCTCTCTCTCCATATCGAGTCTAAGCCTCCCCTTGGGGGTAGGTAACTTCCCTTCTTTTTCTTATTTTTTAAAAACAGTTGGCACTCCAGATTTAAAATGACTCCATTTATTTAAAAAATAATAACCTTTAGTGACTGTCACCAACTGCCATCAACTGTCAGTTGTCAATTATATCTCCTGAGACTAGCAGCCTTTGTCATTGACTCTGGGGGGAGGGGGGAACAAGTCAGTTACCAACTGCCACTCTGATCAGTTACAAAACTGAGATGGAGTCTATTGTAAAAGGGACACTGTACTATCTAGCTAGAAGCAAAGTTTGTGGGGACAATAACCATTTTCTAACTGTTAACTCCTGACAGTTAGAGCCTAGAAAAGATCTAATGGGGAGCATGTTACAACTAATACTACTATTTTTGAATGTGCTAGGAATAATTGCCATTTATTGGGGCTACTGTATTATTTATCAAGGTCCAAGCCCCCCCTCTAGACTACATCCCTTCCTTTTTTATATCTTTTTTTAAAGACAATCCTGCCTAGAACATTATTTTATCACGTGTGCAATGCAATACATGCACAAGGACACTGTGGAACCCAAGCCGTGATCGATTCAGTGAGATGATTTTGGATTGCACCAGGAATATCCTCATATATCATAAGAGTTTGTCAAAAATGTAAAATTTGTATGCAGTTCAACCAGGGAGTTTATAAGACCAAAGGGTTAGGAGGTTGTCCCTTAGCATATACTCCATTTGAATGCATATAGATAGATTTTATCAATATGCCAAAAGACAAAGGGTTTAAGTACTGCCTAGTCATTATAGACAGATTGACTAGATGGCCATTAGTTTTTCCTGCCAAAAAGAACAACGCAGAACTTGTAGTCAAAATCTTATTAAAAGAAATCATACCTAGATTTGGGATTCCCTCAAAATTGGATTCAGATCGTGGAAGTCACTTTACTAAATCAATGTTGTAAAAATGGAGATTTGCACCCCGTACTTCAATTCCCAGAAGTCCTTGGAACTTTTTGCTACCTCCCAGAATCCCCTCTAATCTCCCTGAGTCCTCACCTGGGCTGAGAGAAAAAGGGGTATTTAAATGGACTGTACACGAGGCTCTCTCTCTTGGCTTCTGTTTCTAGGGACATGCAGCTCTCTACCTAGCCGGCAAGATATAGATTGCAAGTGCTTTCTTATTTTGTATTTTCTTTATTTCTTAATCTTTAATAAACTTCTAAAATTATAATACTTTTAGCAGAGAAATTAAATTTTAATTGTGACAATATTAAATGAAATTTATAAAAATCTAGGGATACAAGCAACATACCACACACCATATCATCCCCAAAGTTCAGGGCAAGTGGAGAGATTAAATAAAGACATCCAAACATTGATAGGAAAATTTTGTGCAGAAACACAGCAAAAATGGACAAACATTCTGTCATTAGTTCTGTTCCATCGTAGAACATGACCCAGTGGAGATTTGCACATCTCTCCATTTGAGATGCTATATGGACACGCAATTTGGCAAGGAAGGACTTATAAACCTTATATTGCAATGACAGGTGACTGTCAATTAACAAAATATATACAAGCTTTACAAACAAGAATAGCAGAGTTGCATGAAATGGGCTTAATACAACAATGGATTACATTGGATTACAATTTGCACAACATCAAACCAGGAGACACAGTATACTTAAAATTTTCAATAAAAAATTGACTACAGACATAAAATGGACTGGACCATATTAAGTTTTCTTACCACCCCAACAGCTATAAAAAGTGCAGGGAAAGACTCATGGTTCCACTGTTCCCCCGTAAAAGCAGAAAAAAGTCAACATCACTGTAACAGACATAGAAGATAATTAGACAAAAGATAGTACTGAGAAATGAAAACACAAACAGATTAACATAAAAAAGTACACTACAAAGAAATAATAGTGACACATAATGTTTGAGACAACTTTCCAGCCCAGAGGAAAAGCAACCCAGAGGAAAAGATTGTAAACCAGACCAGAGGAAAAGCATCAAGAAAAGGGGCTAGAGAGAACAAAGAAGAAAAGCTGAAATGGACAGGTAAGACTTTGAACTTTGTAAATTCATTTATATAAGAAGAGGACAGATGGAAAATGAGACCTATATATGACTGAGTGTATTGAAATAATAAAACAAAATTAATTTCACATATTAGGGAAAATAGAATGCATCACTACATAACTTGGAAGAAAGAAGAGATCATCAGTCAACATGAGAAGTGGAAATCTGAAGAAACATGTTAAGTATTAATTCAACACACCACTATTAGACACAAAACACAAAATCACAAACTGACATATTGGGAGACCTTGTTTAAATAAATAAGTGTCTGACATTGCATTTATGCAAAATGTAAATATGTATATAGTTAGTTCCATAAGGTCTTAGGCAAATAGAAAGATCAATAGATATGTCTATTTGACTGACATCAAGATGTAGAACAATGTTTATTATTGAATTAAAAAATTTCTATAAATAATGTATATACTATAATTAGATTAGTAACAGTGATAGAGTTTGTAAACATTTAGCAGAGCATTTATATATGTTATACATAAGATTAAGTTATAGATTAGACTAGAGACTTAGATTATAGTTATAATAAGTAGGGAATAGATTAGGAGTAAGTTAAGTTAAACATAGCATAGACAATTAGTTATATAGGAATAGATTTAAGCTGCATTTGCAAATAGTAAACTTTTAATTGTTTATTGTAAAGCTGAGGCTGAAATTGTGTTTAATGAATATATAGATATAGATATAGATAAGATACTCTGCAAATATTAATATATATGTATAAAATAGGAAAACTGTTTTATTTAACTTAGTAAGACTAAGTAGTATTAGCATTAAGATTCAAATTTCTTGTATGTTTTTATTCAAATATTTATTGTACTGAATTTATTGTAAAACCCTAAAACTACCCCTTACCCAAACTTTCCTGCTAAAAATTCCTTGGAGTAGATTTAGTAAATTGGTAACTATAATATAAATAAGTGACCTTGGGAAGGTCACCACAAAAAAATGGGATGATTGTGGAAAGGAAACTAGTAATAAAGTCTAAACATTTTGCAACTGTGTTGGAAGAGAAGCATTAAAAGGTAAATAAGAAAGAGAAAAATATATGAGGACTTCAATTAGATCAAATTGTTTATATTCCTTTATATTCCTATAAAGAAAGATGATATCTGAAATTCTTAAAAGTTGTTATCATTATCATAGTATTAGTAGTCTCTTGGTAACCGAGGATGACGATTGGCTTTGTGCGGTTTTGTGCACAAAGACACTTGTGCGTGAAGATTTAAGTGGAAAAGTCGTTGCACAGAGACAGTCCCACTCTCTCGGCGTTGGAAGCCTGGGTCCAGTGGCACGAAAAGTCATTACACCTGGAGACTTCCTCAGCTGCATTGGATGGCCATGTTGTCTTTTGTGCTTCAACACGCCCTAAGCACTCCACAGTGCTTTGCTGCGTCGCCATCTCAGCCTTTGAACTTTCTTCTTGGTTTCTTCCGCCTGTTCCACCGAAGCAGTCTTCACATGCTGGGTGAGCAAAGCCCTGGTTCACCAGGGGTCGACGACCCGATGGCTACCCTCACAAGGTTTAGCCGGCCTGTCGAAGCTGTTGCCCGAGGTGTGGCCGCTGCCACATGCTAGCAGCTACTAGGAGCCACAAGTGAGAGCTGGGTGTTAGGTGGGGGTCAGAGGCTGGAGAGCAGCCCTAGGAGGGCACGACAGCCCTCCATAGCAGAGATACTACCCCTCCCTGAGCACCCCATACACTCATACACAGTTCAAAGTACAGGGACTGATAAAGATCTAGATTATTATCTGACTCATCTGGGTGTCTGATAGTAGGGATATAGCCACATTTATCCACATTTCCCAGCTATGATTAAGATCAATTCTTATCACATTGGAATCTGTTGGCCATCAAGCCCGAAGGATTGAACACATGTCCTGGGAATCCCTTGAACTATCAACTAGGATCCATATTGAAAATACTGTCCAGCATCTTCTTTTTCAGCAGTTTGGGAAATATTTGCCCTGCTAATAAGCTCAATATTAATATTACCAGCATCATCAGTTATAGAAATGAATTTCCTACTTGTGCTGGGGATAGGGAAGTCTGGGTGGAGGAATAACAGATGTTTATTGTATAATGCTCCCTAATATCTTATATTACTCACCTTATGTTTCTCCTCATGTGGTAAAGTTTCTAAGCCCTCTTTTTTTTTTTGGTGTCCTCAGAGGTCAGGTTCTTGCGCTAGTCCTCACCAAGGAGCTCTGCCCTTTTGCTCTGAGATGAGGTAGTTGAAGTGCTGTCATTCCCCATCTTCTCCAGACTGGGTATGTTCAGTGCCATACACGGCTTCTCTGGACTGGTCGTTCTCATCAAGTTTGATTATCATAGTAATTAGAAGTATACATAAAAAGAGGGTATGACAGTTAGCTGTTAAGGAAGATATATGTGTGTTTGTATAGTGTACAAAGTAGAAGAGGAATAAGAAAGAGCATAGTGGGGAGGGGAGAAATATAAATGAGGGAGAAGTTTTTGGGGGTGATTAAAAGACCCTATAGAGGAACAGGAGGAGAATAAGAAGGGTGATTATGGGAAGGGAAGTAAGTAAGGGAGAGGAAAAGGGGAGAGTGACTAAAAGCAAAACACTGGTATGGAGGGAATGAGTGAAATGAGAAAGGGCAGGATTAAAGAGGAAATCAAGGTGGAGGGGAATACACAGATGGTAATCATAATTGTGATTGTAAATGGGAGAATAAATTAAATGGAAGTACAAAGCAGAATGAATTAAAAACTGAAATCCTACCATATTTAGTTTACAAGAAATACATTTGAGGCAGGAAGACTCACACAGAGTAAAGGCATGAGACTATTAGATTTCAACTGGGACCAAAAAAAGCAAAAGGAGCAGTCATGATCTCAGACAAAACTAAAGCAAAAATAAATATTACTAAAATAAATAAGGAGAGTACTTACATCTTGATAAAAGGTAAAATAGATAATAAAAAATATCAGTATTTAACATAGGTGCAACAAATGGCAAAGCATCCAAATTTTTCAAACCCTTACCTTTCCATCTTAGAATTAATACTGGGAATTGGTTCTAAGGTAGAAGAGTGTTAAGGGCTAGGCAATGAGGGTTAAGTGACTTGCCCAGGGTCACATAGCTAGGAAGTGTCTGAGGTCAGATTTCAGCATCTACATTTTTTTTTGAAAATTTATTTTTTATTTTTTAAAATATTTTATTTGATCATTTCCAAGCATTATTCATTAAAGACATAGATCATTTTCTTTTCCTCCCCCCAACCCCCATAGCTGACAAGTAAATCCACTGGGCATTACATGTTTTCTTGATTTGAACCCATTGCTATGTTGATAATATTTGCATTAGAGTTTCGTTTAGTGTCTCTTCTCTGTCACGTCCCCTCAACTGCTGTATTCAGGCAGTTGCTTTTCCTCGGTGTTTCTACATCCACAGTTTATCCTCTGCTTATGAATGGTGTTTTTTTTTTCTCCTAGATCCCGGCAAATTGTTCAGGGACATTACACCGCCACTAATGGAGAAGTCCTTTACGTTCAATTATACCACAGTGTATTAGTCTCTGTGTACAATGTTCTCCTGGTTCTGCTCCTCTCACTCTGCATCACTTCCTGGAGGTTGTTCCAGTCTCCATGGAACTCCTCCACTTTACTATTCCTTTTAGCACAATAGTATTCCATCACCAACATATACCACAATTTGCTCAGCAATAACCCAATTGATGGGCATCCCCTCGTTTTCCAGGTTTTGGCCACCACAAAAAGCACAGCTATGAATATTTTTGTACAAGTCTTTTTGTCCATTATCTCTTTGGGGTACAGGCCCAGCAGTGCTATGGCTAGATCAAAGGGTAGACAGTATTTTGTCGCCTTTTGGGCATAGTTCCAAATTGCCCTCCAGAATGGTTGTATCAGTTCACAACTCCACCAGCAATGAATTAATGTCCCTACTTTGCCACATCCCCTACAGCATTCATTACTTTCCCCTGCTGTTATGTTAGCCAATCTGCTAGGTGTGAGGTGATACCTCAGAGTTGTTTTGATTTGCATCTCTCTGATTATAAGAGATGTAGAGCACTTTTTCATGTGCTTGTTAATAGTTTTGATTTCTTTATCTGAGAACTGCCTATCCATGTCCCTTGCCCATTTATCAACTGGAGAATGGCTTGATTTTTTGTACAGTTGATTTAGCTCTTTATAAATTTGAGTAATTAAACCTTTGTCAGAGGTTTCTATGAAGATTTTTTCCCAGTTTGTTGTTTCCCTTCTGATTTTAGTTACATTGGTTTTGTTTGTGCAAAAGCTTGTTAATTTGATGTAGTCAAAATTATTTATTTTACATTTTGTGATTCTTTCTATGTCTTGCTTGATTTTAAAGTCTTTCCCCTCCCAAAGGTCTGACATGTAGACTATTCTGTGTTTACCCAATTTACTTATGGTTTCCTTCTTTATGTTTAAGTCACTCACCCATTTTGAATTTATCTTGGTGTAGGGTGTGAGGTGTTGATCTATTCCTAGTCTCTCCCACACTGTCTTCCAATTTTCCCAGCAGTTTTTATCAAATAGTGGGTTTTTGTCCCCAAAGCTGGGATCTTTGGGTTTATCGTATACTGTCTTGCTGAGGTCGCTTTCCCCCAGTCTATTCCACTGATCTTCCTTTCTGTTTCTTAGCCACTACCAAATTGTTTTGATGACTGCTGCTTTGTAATATAGTTTAAGGTCAGGGACTGCAAGGCCCCCATCATATGTGTTTTTTTTTTTCATTATTTCCCTGGATATCCTTGAACTTTTGTTCTTCCAAATGAACTTTGTTATGGTTTTTTCTAAATCAGTGCCATGTTTCTGTGACCTAATGTATGGTCAATTTTTGTGAATGTGCCATGTGGTGCTGAGAAGAAGGTGTATTCCTTTTTATCCCTATTTATTTTTCTCCATATGTCTATTAATTCTAATTTTTCTAAGATTTGATTCACTTCTTTTACCTCTTTCTTATTTATATTTCGATTTGATTTATCTAAATTTGATAATGGCTGGTTTAAGTCTCCCACTAATATGGTTTTGCTGCCTATTTCTTCCTTCAATTCTCCTAGTTTCTCCATTAGAAATTTGGGTGCTATATTATTTGGTGCATACATGTTGATTAATGATATTTCCTCCTTGCCTAAAGTCCCTTTTAACAAAATATAATTACCTTCCCTGTCCCTTTTGATCTGGTCTATTTTTGCTTTGGCTTTATCAGATGTCATGATTGCAACTCCTACCTTCTTTCTGTCAGTTGAAGCCCAGAAGGTCTTACTCCATCCTTTAATTCTGACCTTGTGGGTGTCAACCCGTCTCATGTGTGTTTCTTGAAGACAACATATGGTAGGATTTTGGATTCTAATCCATTCTGCCATTCGTCTACATTTTATGGGTGAGTTTATCCCATTCACATTCAAAGTTATGATTGCCATTTGTGGACTCCCTGGCATTTTGATATCCTTCCCTAATTCTAACCTTTTCTTCTTTGGCTCTACCTTTTAGTCCAGTGATTTACTTTGAATCAGTCTACCTTGTCCCCTCCCTTGATGTTTCCCATTTTTAGTCCCTCCATTTTCATTCCATCCCCCACCCCCTCTTTTTCCCTCCCTTTTTGTTTTCCCTCTCCCCCTTCCCCCCTTGGTTTTCCCCTCTCCATACCCTTGTTGGGTAATATAGAATTCAAGATCCCAATGGATCTGGATGTTTTTCCCTCTCAGAGTTGATTTCCCTGAGATTAAGGTTTAAGTAAAAAACCCTCCCTTCTTCTCCTTCTTATAGGAGTTTTCTTCCCCTCCCCTTCACATGTGAATCTTTGTGTGAGAAAGATTATTCTATTTGGTCTTTCTTTACCCCCTATTTATACATTACATTTTCCCCACATGTTAGTATACATAGATTGATAGAAATGTAGTCCTTATAGAAGAGAGGTTGATTAGTGATATTTCCTCATTGTCTATACTTCCTTTTAGCAGAATATATTTACCTTCCCTATCCCTTTTGATCAGGTCTATTTGTACTTTGGCTTTGTCAGATATCATGATTGCAGCTCCTGCCTTCTTTCTATAGGTTGAGGCCCAAAAGGTCTTACTCCAACCTTTAATTCTAACCTTGTGAGTGTCAACCCGTCTCATATGTGTTTCTTGAAAACAACATATGGTAGGGTTTTGGGTTCTAATCCAATCTGCTATTTGTCTGCGTTTTATGGGTGAGTTCATCCCATTCACGTTCAAAGTTATGATTGTTATTTGTGGATTCGCTGGCATTTTGATGTCTTCCCCTAGTTCTGACCTTTCTTCTTTAGCTTTCTCCTTTTGAACCAGTGAGAAAGTGTCAGTCCCCCTAGTCCCCTCCCTTGAGATGCTTCCCTTTCTAGCCCCTCCCTTTTTATGCTCCATTCCCCTCCCCCCTCTCCTTCCTTTCCTTTTTGTACTCCCTCCCCCCACCCCCTCCTTGATTTTCCTTTCTTTCTTGCCCTAATGGATAAGGTAGAATTCAGGATCCCACTGGATCTAGATGTTCTTCTCTCTCAGATTTGATTTCACTGAGAGTAAGGTTTAAGTAATTCCACTTCACGCTCTCTTCCTCTCCTTCTTATATGAGAGTTCTTCCCCTCCCCTTCCCATGTGTATCTTTATATGGGAAAGATTATTCTATTGATTCCCCCCCTATTTCTTGAAGTTAATCTTAGTATTATCGCGGTTCCCCCCTCCCTTTTCCTTTCTTTGCCCCAACTTTCCCCAAATCTTCTTAATGCCCCCATCTTTCCCTATGCATGCTTCTTCTAACTACTCTTATGATGATACAATTTATGAGAGTTACACATAACATTTTCCCCACATATTAATATATATAATTTGATGTAAATGTAGTCCTTATAGAAGAGAGTTTGGCTTAAAGAAAAAGATAAGATTTATCTCCTTTTCCCTTTCTTTCATATTTACCTTTTCATGTTTCTCTTGCTTTCTGTGCTTGGATATCGAACTTTCCACAGAGCTCTGGTCTTTTCTTAGCAAATGCTTGGAAGTCTTCTATTTTGTTGAATGCCCATACTTTCCCCTGGAAGTATATAGTCAGTTTTGCTGGGTAGTTGATTCTTGGTTGGAGACCCAGCTCTCTTGCCTTTCTAAATATCGTGTTCCATGCTTTGCGGTCTCTTAGTGTATTAGCCGCTAAGTCGTGTGTGATCTTTATGGGAGCCCCCTTATATCTGAAGCTCTTCTTCTTGGCTTCTTGTAGGATTTTCTCCTTTACTTGGAAGCTCTTGAATTTGGCAATTACATTCCTAGGCGTTGTCTTTTGGGGATTTAGTATAGAAAGTGTTCTATGAATCCTTTCTATTTCTATTTTGCCCCCTTGCTCCAGAACGTGAGGGCAATTTTCTTTTATAATCTCCTGTAGAATAATATCCAATTTGTTGTTTACCTCTGGTTTTTCTGGGAGACCGATAATCCGGAGATTTTCTCGTCTTCCTCTGTTCTCCAGGTCTGTGACCTTCTCAGTGAGATATTTTATGTTTTCTTCCAATCCATTAATTATTTGGGTTTGCTTTATTGATTCTTGCTGTTTTATCATCTCACTTTCTTCGAGGTGCTTAATTCTGGTCGTTAGGGACTGGTTTTGCTTTTCAGCTTTGTCTGCCCTTCTATTGGATGCTTCGAGTTCTTTTTCCAATTGAGCATTCTTATCTGTCAGACAGCTGATCTCTTTCTCCCATTTTTCTTTCCAGGTTTCCATCTTTTGGATAAGTTCCAGTTTGAGATCTTCCAGAGCTTGTTGATAGTTTCCATTTTGGGAGGTGTGTTCTGAATTTTTTTGGATTTCCTCCTCATTCTCCTCTTTTCCTTGGGCACTCCCACCATAAAAGTTTTCAATAGTCACTTTTTTCCCTTTCTTCCTGGAGGCTTGATTTTGGGCCATGTGAGCCATCCCTTTGGTGGTTTTATTCCCCTTTCCTTTTTGGTCTGGGGTCTGGGTTATATGAGCGGTTTTTCTGTGAATTTAGGTTGCTTCAGACTAGTTCTTCCCAGCCTCCAAGCCCAAGTATTCAGCTCCGCCCAGATAATCAGCGCATGGTCCGCGTTATTCAGCGCAGCCCGCCCCAAGAACAGTTCCGCTGGATTCTCCAGTGAAAGCGCCCTGAGACGTTTTTTCCTGGCAGTCCCCAGATCCCAAGGACCCTGGAGTGCCCCCCAGACAGAGATGCTCCCCACTCACTCGCTGTCCCGGTGAGCGCTCAGGTAGCTCACTCTGGTTTAGTGGGGGAGGTGGGGTGGGGGAAGGGCAGCTCAGATCACTTTTCTGTGCAAGCTTTTCCTTCTTATTTTAGTGTGGAAATGTTCAAGCCCCACGTACCTTTGCCTCTGTGGGGTACTGGGGAGTCCTTCTGTTCCTCCAAAGGTGATTTTATGCTCCTTTGATGTAGTCTATTTCGTTCGGTGCCGGGGAGAGGAAGCGTGTGGCGTCTAGATTGCAGCCATGCTTAACATTTTTCTCCTTTCCCCTTTCCTTGATATTTACCTTTTCAGGTATTCCTTGCTCTTTGATTTTTGGTATCAAACTTTCCACAGACGTCTCGTCTTTTCTTTGCAAAAACTTGGAAATCTTCTATTTTGTTGAATGCCCATACTTTCCCTTGGAAGTATATAGTCAGTTTTGATGCATACCGGATTCATGGTTGAAGACCCAGCTCTCTTGCCTTTCTGAAGATCATGTTCCATGCCTTACGATCATTCAGAGTAGAACTTGCAAGGTCTTGTGTGACCCTGATTGGTATTCCTTTATATCTAAGTTGTCTTTTTTTGGCTTCCTGTAGGATTTTTTCTTTTGTTTGAGAGCTTTGGAATTTGGCAATTACATTCCTGTGAGTTGTCTTTTGGGGTTTAGTGTAGAAGGTGTTCTGTGAGCTCTGTCAGTGGCTGTATTGCCCCCTTGTTCTAGAATCTCTGGGCAATTTTCTTGGATGATATCTTGTATTATGCTATCCAGATTACTGTTTATTTCTGGCTTTTCTGGAAGTCCAATTATTCTTAAATTATCTCTTCTCCCTCTATTTTCCAGATCTGTCACCTTGTTGGTGAGATATTTTATGTTCTCTTCTAATTTCTTGGTGTTTTGGCTTTGCTTTATTAATACTTGCTCTTTTACATGATTGTTGTCTTCCAGTTGCCTGATTCTGGCCTTTAAAGCCTGGTTTTCCTTTTCAGTTTGGTCACACTGGTTTTGTAGATGCGTGAATTTCTTTTGCATTATTTCCCACTTTTCCTCCCAGAAGGCTTCCATCTTTTTGGTCATTTCTGATTCAAATTCTTCATAGGTTTGTGGAGAGTTTCCATTTCCTTTGGAAGGTTTCGGAGCATTTTCTTGTGTATTGTCTTCTATCTCCTCTGTATTTTGTCTTTTGGCTCCATAGCATATGTCCAAAATCGCCCCTTTCTTCTTATTTTTCTTGGGATTTTGGGGCTTCTGTGCTTCTGTGGAGTTTGCCATCTCAGAATGGGTAGGATTAGCTTTTCTTATCTCTGTCTGGTGTTCAGAGGCTTTAGTCCTGGGCAGATATGTCCATTCTATGAGCTTTCCCTGAGTTGAACTGAGTATGCCTTAAGGCAGTGACTTTCACTGGAACTGGAATGGAAGGATCAGGCCAGGGGGTTACAATTTCTCCCGTCTCTCTCTGTTTCCCTGCTGTTTGGGTGCCCCCTCCACTGGGTTGGGTTGCTTTCTGGAAGTTGCCTTCAGAATAGCTGGCCCTGAGGCTGTCTTGCCACCTGGAGGGTTACTGTTTTTTCAGATGACCCTGCTCTCTGAGGGGGGAGGGGCCGCGTCTTCCCGGAGCTCCGAGGGCAGTGACTTTCATTGAGACTTGGATTGAAGGCCCTGAGGGTTACTGTTGTTTCAGAGGACCCTGCTCTCTGAGGGTGGAGGGGCCACGGCTTCCCGGAGCCTTGGACTCTGCGCTCCTACCCCTTAGGTCCAAGTGTTCTCGGGTTCTGGCTTTTGAGGGGGGCCGTACCTTTTGATCCAGGTCCAGGTCCAAGAGGAGGATTCCCAGGGTCTATGCTGTTGATTGTTTTGAATTTCAGCACCTTAGGAGCCTATAGTTTGAGATCAGTTGGGAAGGGTTTCCGGAGATCTGAACTTTAGCTTTCTCTAAGCTGCCATCTTGACCTGAAGTCCAGCATGTACATTTTTAAAGTAGCTAAGGAAGAAGCAGATTTAAAAATCATACTAGTGAGGGACCTCAGACTTCCTTTATCAGAATTAGATGAATCTAACCAGAAAATAAATCAGAGTGAAGTAAGGATAGTGAATAAAAATTTAGAAAACTTAGAGTTAATAGATATCTGGAGAAAAACTGAATGGGACAAAAGGAAATATATATTATTTGTAGCAGCATATGGTGCATATACAAAGACTGACCATGTACTAGAACATAAAAATTTTACTACCACATGCAGAGAAACAAAAAGAATAAATGAAACTTTTTCAGATGATAATGCAATAAAAATTATAATCAATAAGGGTTCATAAAGAGGCAACTTATAAATTAATTGGAAACTAAATAATTTTTCAAAAAGTATCAGTCAAATAACAGATCCTGGGGGAAAATCACTGATTTCCAATTCATGGGACAGAGCCAAGTCTGTATTCAGGGGGAAATTTATATCACTGAGCAATTATATCAGTAAAATAGAGAAAAAAGCATGTCAATGTATTGGTTGTGCAACTAAAAATATTAGAAAAAGAAAAATGGAAAATTCCCCATTAAAGGCTAAATTGGAAATCCTAAAAATCAAAGGAGAAATTAATAAAACCCAATGTAAAAGAACCATTGAGCTAATAAATAATATTCTGTGAAAAAAAACACCCAACAAATAAAATAGATAAGGAATTTTTGCTTAATTTCATTAAAAAAAAGAAGACAATCAAATTACCTGTATCAAAATTAAAAGGGTGATATCCCCTCTAACGAAGAGGAAATTAAGGCAATTATTAGGAGCTATTTTGCCCAATTATATGATGAAAAATATGACAATCTAGGTAAAATGGATGAATATTTTAAAAATAAATAAATTGTCTAGATTAACAAAAGAGGAAATAAAGTACTTAAATAATCATATCTCAGGAAAAGAAATTGGACAAACCATCAATTAACTCCCCAAGAAAAAATTCCCAGGTCTAGATGGATTCACAAGTGAATTCTATCAAACATTTTAAGAATAATTACAATACTATGCAAATTATTTGTCAAAATAAGCAAAGATGGAGTCCCAACAAATTATTTTTATGATATAAATATAGGGCTGATACCTAAGCCAAGAAGATCAAAGATAGAGAAAGAAAATTGCAGATCAATTTCCTCAATAAACATTGATGCAAAAATCTTAAATAAAATACTAGTAAAGAGATCATAGCAGCACATCACATGGATTATTCATGATAGGTGGGTTTTATACCAGGAATACAACAATGGTTTAATATTAGGAAAACCATCAGCATAATTAACCATAAATAATAAAAATAACAGGAATCACATGGTTATTTCAACAGATACATTAAAAGCCTTTGATAAATTATAAAACCCATTCCTACTGCAGGAATCAAATGGTTATTTCAACAGATACATTAAAAGCTTTTGACAAATTATAAAACCCATTCCTACTGAAAACACTAGAAAGCATAGTAATAAAAGCCCTTTCCTTAAAATAACAAGTAGTTTTTATTTAAAACCATCAGCTTATATCATTTGCAGTGGGAATAATTCAGAATCCTTTCCAGTCAGACCAGGCATGAAGTATTGATATTCATTATCATTACTATTATTTAATATTGTACTAGAAATGTTAGCTTTAGCAATCAGAGAAGAAAAATAAATTGAAGGGATTTAAGTAGGCAGTGAGAAGACTAAACTATCACTCCACAGATGATGGTTTACTTAAAGTATCCTAGAAAACCAACTAAAAAAAAGTTTAAAAAAATCAATAACTTTAGCAAATTTGCAGGATACAAAATAAACTTACATAAATCATCTGTATTTCTATATATTTCTAACAAAATATAGCAGGAGGGGTTAGAAAGGTAAACCACTTAAATCACTCTAGAAAATATAAAATATTTGGGTGTCTATCTGCCATGAGAAAATCAAGAATCACTTGAACACACTTTCAAAACATCATACAAATAAAATTTGATATAAACAATTGTAAAAACATTAATTGCTTATGAGTAGGATAAGCTAATATAAAGAAGTGACAATCCTATCTAAATTAATTTACTTATTCAGTGTCATACAAATCAAATTATTAAAAGCTTTTATAGAACTAGAAAAAAAATAATAATAGAATTCATCCTGAAGAAGAAATGGTCAAGAATATCAAGGGAACTAATGAAAAAAAATTGTGAATGACGGTGGTCTAGCAGTATCATATCATAAAAACTGTACTATTAAAACAGTAATCCTCAGAATAATCTATAACTGCCTAAGAAATGGAGGGTGCATCAATGGAATAGATAAATAGACTAGAGGTAAATGATCTCAGCAATCTAGTGACTGATAAACCTATACATTCTAGCTTTTGGAATAAGAATTCACTATTTGGAAAATAACTTCTGGGAAAATTAGAAAACAGTAAGACAAAAATTTAGTTTAGATCAGTATCTCACACACTATACTAAGATAAGGTCAAAATGGTTTAAACATAAGGAGTGATATTATAAATAAATTAGAGGAACATAGACTAGTTTATCTGTCAAATCTATGGAGAAGGGAAGAATTTATGACCAAACAAGAGATAGAAAACATTACAAGATGTAAAATTAATAATTTTAATTGCATAATATTACTATGGTTTTGGACAAACAAAACCAATTCAACTAAGATTTGAATGGAAGCAGCAACTACATATATATATTATATATATATATATATATATAATATATATATATAGATAGATAGATAGATAGATAGATATAGATATAGATATATATAAAACAAATTTCTCTGATAAAGGGCTTATTTATAAAACTTATAAAAAACTAAGTCAAATTTATAAGAATCCAAATGATTCCCCAATTGATAAATGGTGAAAGGATATTAATAGGCAGTTGTTAGATAAAGAAATCAAAGCTATCTATAACCATATGAAAATATTCTCTAAGTCCCTCTTGATTAGAACAATGTAAATAAAACAACTCTGAGGTACCACATTTTTAAACCTATCAGACTGGCTATTATGAAAGTAAGAAAAATAATAAATGAAGGGAATGTGGCAAAATTGGGACATTAATGAATTGCTGGAGGAGTTGTGAACTGATTCAATCATTTTGGGGGAAAATTGGAATTATGCGAAACAGGTTATAAAATAATTCCTACATTTTGATCCAGCTGTACAACTACTAGGTCTGTATTCCAAAGAGACCAAAAAATACAAAGGGAAAGAACCTGTTTGTTGTTGATGTGAGGATTCTGACACTGAGAGAAAAAGGGAGAGGGAGAGAGAGAGAGACAGAGAGAGAGAGAGACAGAGACAGAGACAGAGAGAGACAGAGACAGAGACAGAGAGACAGAGACAGAGACAGAGAGACAGAGAGAAATAGAGAGAGACAGAGAGACAGAGAGAGACAGAGAAGACAGAGAGAGAGACAGAGAGAGTGAGAGAGAGACAGAGAGAGAGACACAGAGAGAGAGAGACACAGAGAGAGACAGAGAGAGACAGAGAAGACAGAGAGAGAGACAGAGAGAGAGAAGTAGGGCCAGGAAGGGGCTATAACATTAGATCAATATATTATGACAAAGAGGCAAACTTTTATAATGAGAGAGTTCTTTTAGACAACTAGATCCATACATCAAGATATATACATTGGTACATTGGTGAAAGGTCTACCTGAGAGATGACATGAAGATGTTTTGTTTATGTAGGGTTGGCACAAAAAGTTTAAATCTTTCCCAGAGACAGAACAAAAGCATTTCAGGAGGCTTACAAAACACACCAGATAAGATACAAGCAGCTCGCCCTAACAGCTCAGCTTTGCACATGACCTTTGGCCAAGAAAGGACATCTCTCTGTGAGATGTCCTTGTGGCTTCTTTCTCTCTGGGTCAGACCCCAACATTTATTCAAGGCTCTTTTCTCACTGAGTAACACCCTAATATCTCTTTTACCCTCTCAGTTTGCACAAAAATATTTATAGCTATGCTTTTCATGGTAGCAAAGAATTGGAAATTAAAGGGATGTCTCTCAATTGAGGAATGGATGAACAAATCTTGCTATGTGATAGTGATAGAATATTATTGTGCTATAATGAATGATGAACAGGATTATTTCAGAAAGTTTGAAAGACCTACATGAAATGATGCAGAGTGAAATGAGCAGAACCAGGAGAATATTATACATAGTAGCTGAAATATTACAGAATAATCAAATGTGATAGACTTTAATACTAATTCAATACAATGATACAGAACAATTCTGAGGGACTTATGAAAGAATGCTCTCCCTCTCCAGAGAAAGCAGTGTGGGAGCATAAATGCAGATGAAAACATATAATTTATCATTTACTTATTTAGGTATGTGATTTGGGGTTTTGGTTTTAGAAAATTATTCAGTTAAATGAATAATATGATTATGTTTTCTGTTATAAAACATGTGTAACCCAGATTGAATGATTTTCAGCTGGGAAGGGGAAGGGGAAAAGCAAGGGAGAAAACATGAATCATATAACTTTGGAAAACATGGAAATTTGTTACTAAAATAAGTATAAAAATAAGAAAAATATTTGTAAAAACATCTAGCATAGTAGACAGCATGTAGTACGCACTATATAAATACTAAATCCTTCGTTTCTCCTTTCCTCTTAGTTAAGTGAGTAACATGTTTTCAGAATGCCTCTTTGGCAGCTCTATAGAGGATATGTCCAAAAGAAGAGAGACTTGGAGAAGGAAAATCCAGTATGAGTCTATTCCTACAATCCAGGAATGAGATAATGGAATCCTGAACTTCAGTGATAATAGGGAGAAGGAGATGAGTGCAAGAAATCTTATGGAGGTCATTGTAAATGAGTGATTGGATATGTGGATAGATGGCATTGATTCTGAAAGTGTCCATTTAGGTGACTGGACAGATGGTGACTCCTTGGAGAATAATATAGATATTTGGAAGTGGTGAGGGAAACCTGAGGGGAAAATGACGAGTCAAGGTTGAGACTATATATCTATGGGGTATCTAGTTTGAAATGTTGCAAAAAAATTCAAATGGAAGGATGACCTCCAGGGATAATTTCAACTATAAATAGATATTTTTATATATTTGGCTAAATTACAATGGTAACAGCAATTAGCATAAGTACATATAATTCCTTTTGTCCTATGACTGGATTAGATCAAAATTTAAAGCACACATTCAGTTCTGGGTATCATAATTTAGGAAGTGCATTTATAACCTGGATTTTCTATTAGAAAAGTATCTAGGCAAAAAGTCTTGAGACTGTAACATAATAGAATAATTGTAAAAAAATGAGGTTATTTAGCTTGGAGAACAGAAAACTTTGAGAGGTCATTATTATTGTATTTAAATATTTAAAGTGCTATTGAATTGGAATGACAGAGGCAGTTGCAGAGAGATAGATTTATAATGAAAAAAGGCAACTGAAAGAAGATCCATTGCAAATATACATGTTTACTTACCTATCTATGTATGGTTTTTAAGATAATGCTCTCCACTAACTTCAAGGACATCCTTAATGCAGGGATTAGAAAAAAACAGAGTTTCCCTAAAAATATTCCAAGCAGTTCTGTCTTTATGATCATCCATTTAGCTGAAAGACATAGAGAAAACAAGACCCCACTGTGATTATTTCTTTTTCTTTTTAATTTTAAAAGGCTTTCAGTTCTAGAGAGGAAATCATTGCAACAAAGTATTACAAAAAAGCTATCATCTGTGAATATGGTAAAATTATGTAAATATTCCTTGAAATTCCTTGAAACATTTTACAAATGAGATGACATATCAAGTAGGATATTATGTAAACCCTTTTGAAATGCTTAACACTTTATAAAAATACTATTTTCTGATAATCCTTCCTTCATTAGTAAAGGGAGGTATATATGCTGAAATGCAGATATAGGACATTTTCATAGAAGAGATCCAGTGTATATTCATAATGGAATAATGAGGTCCTCTAGATTGTTGTATTTACAGTTAATATTGAGCTGATTGTGTCATGCTTTGGAATATCAAAGAGCTTTTTGGCATAGATATATAACCACTGAAAAGAATTTAACTTAGCCATTCATGTGTGGGGGGGGGGAAGTTGATGAATAACTATCACCCAGATTGTTATAAACACTGAAACTGGACAATGTACAGAGATAAATCAAAATTTTTTCTCTGTGTATATGCATGTATATGTGTTATGTGTATAAGTATATGTGTGTATTTGTATAAATATGTTGAAATGGATCTTGTGTTAGTTTCTGTTTTTATTTTTTTGTTTTAAAATTTTTTTAATTGTCTTTCTCCCTTTGATTATAAGATCCTGTGTTTGCCATTTATGTTTTATAATATAGATATCTGTGTTTTAACTAAAGAGGAGGGGAAGATAACTAAGGAAAGGATCATGAAGGACCCAGTTTTTTTTTTTTCCCTATACCAGGCTTTGTTGGGGAAAAGACAGAAAAAGACAGTCAGAAAGAGAGGAAGCTCTATTAGTAATAAAGCTGTTGATTTGACTTCCATGCCTTTCAAGGAAAAGAAGATATATTATGATGGATTGTGTGTGTGTGTGTGTGTGTGTGTGTGTGTGTGTGTGAAGGACATGGAAAGGGAATGGGGAAAAGAGAGATGAAGATTAGACTTAAAGGCAGGGAGATCTGAGTTCAAATTCTTCTAACTCATAAGTAACACTGGGAATATCACTTAAGCTTTCAAGGTTCTAGGCAAATTTCTAAGAATATGTTATACACAACATATAAAATTGTTTCCTCCACTACTCCTCTTTCACTCCTATAAATCTTTTACAATATGACTTCTAATCTCAACAATCAAATAAAATTGCTCTATTTAAAAGGATCTCCAATCATGGCCAACAAAAAGAGATTATTTTCAAGTCTCTTTCTTCTAAATATTTCATTAACATTTGTCTAACTCTCTTCTCCGAAATATTTTATTTTCTCTTGGTTTTCATGTAATTATGACTCCCAGATTTCCTGCTATATTCCTGATCATACTTTCCTGGATAATCATCCACTTTAAACATGTTTTCTATAGGTTTTTCAAAGCTTTGTCCTAGAACCCCTTTTCTTTTCCTTCTATAGTCTCTCTCTCTCTCAGTTGGGGACTCAATTAACCTCAAAAGATTCAGCTATTATCTTTATACAACTTAACTCTCAAAATTATCTAACTCCTAATCTCTCTCTTGAATAGCAGTGAAATATCAAATGCTATTAGATATTTGAAACTGTATCTAAAACTAATCATTTTTTTAAAAAAATCATTATTTTTCCTCTCATACTTGCCCTTCTTCTGAATTTCTCTAGTACTGTCAAGGATTCCTTCATCCTGCTAGGTACCCAGGTTTTCATTTTCATTGTCATCCTTGATTCATCACTCTCATTTATGTCAAATATCTAGTTAACTTATAATTCTATTATCCCAATATCTCTTGCATAGATCCCTTCTGTTTCCTTACATAGTCATCGATTATGACCTCTCACCTAGCATACTGCAACAGCTTCATATTCACTATTTCTACCAAAAGAATTCTCTAATCCATCATCTACATTGCCACTAATGTGATTAGATAAATCACAGAAATGACCCTGCCACTACTTTCATACTCAATAAACTCCAATGACTCCTCATTATTACCTTTTGGATCAAATATAAACTAATCACTTGTAGCTTTTGGATCTCTTAACAGTTTGGCACTCTAATTTTTAAAAATCTTTTAAAGTGTCATTTGCCCTCTTTGTTATCTGCAATTAAAAATGCTGACCTACTTACTATTCCCCATACATGACATTTCATTTTCTCTCTTCTCATTTAACCAAAGATGATTCTTATTAACATAACACTCTTCTGATACTTTCTAGCTCCAAATCATGGACAACTTTGTTTGTTTGTTTTTAAGAAAGAAAATGAAAAGCATTTAGAGAATAATGAGGAGACACTTGGACAAAATGAAAAATGTATAATATTATAAAATAGGAGCTATGAAAAAGTATATGATCATGACTAAATAATGAAGTATGTTGGTAACATGACAAGAGTAAAGAATAAGCCCACAGTAAGTCCATTAGTTCCTCTGGCATACTTGAATTTCAGGAGCTATAAAAGAAATCCACCAGCATGTTCAATGTATCCATTATAATAAATTTATGGGACGATTTTGACAAAAATTTCCCAGGATATCAGATTATTAACTGCATCATTCAAGAAAACATTAATATCTATGGATCACAGATGAAATGAATATTTCAGTATTCAAAAACTTCTTAAAATTAGAAATATTTATAATAACTTTAATATGCTGCCTTAGTTGGGAGTCAGCTCCAACTTATTCTGTATCTTCAATTAGAAGATATTGTAAGTAAATTCTTCAGATATAAGTTGGACTATATAGAAGGAAGTGAATGAAACAAGTTTTTAAATAGAACATGCTATGTGCCAGGCCCTTTGATAAGCACCATTACAAATATTATCTCATTTCATGCTTTCTGAGCTCCTTTGCACCTCTTAGATTTCCTGATTTTTTCTTGATTAAGACATAATGTTTAAGATCGTTTTATGTATATTAAAGATAAAGTTAAATAAATCTGAATTCCTGACCATAAGGAGTTCCTAATGTGAGAGTGGAAGACATAAAACCTGTACAAAGTGCCACATGATAAATGTCTAGAAAAGTTGCATACTGAGTGCTATTTAAGGCCATGATTGAAAGGGGGCTTTTCATGAAAAGATTTGTTGCTAAACTGCTTCTTATTAATATAGGATATAGTTTATATATTTTCAACACAATGCCCTTTAAAGTAATATGCTGTGGGTTATATTTACTGTCTCTTCATTACTTTAACTTTATACTTTTAGCTTCCAAAGGGGTTTATTCACCTTTCAAAAACCCCAAGCGGTAATATAGTGCTCTTGCTACAGGGTAGGAGTTATTTGTTATCCTATGAAGTTCAAGCAATAAAGCCCAAACCATTTGGGATATTTTTCAACTCAGAGATAACATTATTCTCTTTCCTTATTCATTAATATAGAATAACTATGTTAAGAACAGATTGGTCCTTAATAACAATAGTCATTTAACCTCTTTGGGACACATTTTTCTCATTAGCAAAAGGAAAATATTAAGCCCAAATTTTCTGAGGTCACTTCTAGATCTAAATCTATGATTATGGATTTATATAGCACTTCATGGATTGCAAATATATTCCCGATGTTGGCTAATTTAGGCCTCATAACAATCCTCTGAAGCAGATACATGTATCATTATACCCATTTTTTCAGAAGAATGAACTAAGCCTCACAGATATTGTGACTTATCTGAATTCATATAGCTGCTGAGGGACAGAAACCGGAATTATATCTCAATCTTCCTGAGTAGGTTCAGATTTCTATCCACTAAATTATTCTGTCTCTCACATTATGCCTCATGAATATCTAACATGACAAACTCATTTTAAAATTGAGGAAACTGAGAGGCAGGGAAATGAAGTGTCTTTCTTAGGCTACATGCTTAGTACCAGAGGACCATTATTTAAAATCAAACAAAAAAAGCTTATCAACAACGGTGATTTATTAAGTGCCTACTATGTGCAAGATACTATACTAGATACTGAGTACATAAAAGTTAAATGAAAAAAATATGTATCTTGGAGATTATTTTCCAATGGGGAATAATTGCTTTTTCTATTTTGCAACATAGCTAACGAGGTCCAAAAGTTGGGTGGTGGTTGAATAAGTTGAAAGAATATGTGGTAAAAGAATTTGCAAATATTAACTTTTTTTTAAAGCAAAAAAGTATTTTTGAAAATAAACAAAGAGGTGAAGTTACCCCCACTTACTGTGCTGAGTCCCAAGCACTCGCTGGGGTCTCAGGGTAAGGGAACTAGCTCAGGAGTACCTTGCTGGCACAGCTGTTCCAGGCTCAGGGTGCTGACCACAGTCAACGAGGAGGCAACTGGAGGAGAAGTATGGAGAGAGCAGCCTAGTCACAGCCATCTTGTCCTCAACCTCTTCTCCAGGTTTTGGCCTCAGGGCAAATCCAGTTTCACAGATAAACTCTGCCCTGGCTTAATCTTATCAATAGAGCAGATAAGAAGCCTTCAGAGGGTAGAGAAGCTCAATCTCCAAGAACTCTCCCCCATTGACTGTGTTGAGAGCCTTGCTGACTAAACTCTTAGGGCCAAAGCCCCAATCACTACAGAATACCTTGATAAAAGGGCTGAAAGCAAAGCTCCCATGTGGGTTTTAAAATTTAAAACCTAATTTTTTTTGTCAATGCACCTATTATTGGTTTTGTTCCTTTTCTCTTTTATTTACCTCTTATCCCCAAATTATTGGAATTTCCCTTTAAAAACTGTAATATCTGTATATACCTCTAGTTAAAGTTATAAATTAGTTATGTTTTCATGATCCATTGGGGCTGATCTTCCAAAGGATCACAGGGAAACATGTATTAATTTAGAATCTTTGGACTACATTTCCCACAATTCCCTTTTTCATTTTGTGTACATGCATCCTTAGGTTGGGGTTTTTAGTTTCAGTTCTAGGCACCCATGCCCTTGCTATTTCTATGTGGAGGCAGGGGAAGCTCTCTCAGTTTGCTCTAGACTTTTTACTTTCCCTTTTACTTCAAGTTAAGAATTTAATAAATATTATTAAATATAATAGAGTATTAGATACTAATTTTAAACTTTACACTCCTCAGCCTCCACATCTTCAGCTTCTGCTCCCAGCTGGGGAAGATCTGGCCTCAGGACACATTAATGCAACAGGTCAGCTCTATCAGCCTAACCCAGTCAATCAGTAAAGCAGAGATAAAGTCCATTCAGGACAGAATAACCCAAACCCACAGGTCCAGCAAATAAGCAGAGGAGCAAGATTACAGCCAATGACAGGGAGAAAAGAAGGAAAAATATGAATAAACAACAGAAAAAGAAAAAAAAGAAGTTACAATTGACAGTTTCTATCCAGGTAATGAAAAAAGAGCAAATGGAACAGAGGAAGATCAAGGAAGACCAGGCAAAAATGCAGAAGAAACTCCAGCAAATTGGACAGATACTTTGGAAGAACTCAAAACACAATTCAAAAAACAATTAAGAGAGGCTGAAAACAATTGGGAAAAGATAAATAAGAATATGAGAAAATAAAAAAGATAAATAAGAAAGAATAAATAAAAAAGCAAAAAATCAATATCAAAATAAGCCATATGGAAACAGAGGCACATGAACTAAAACAAGAAAATAGTGTCTTGAAAGCCAGAATTGACTAGCTTGAAAATGAGAAAGTGAAAGATGTCCTACAAAGAAAACAGTCTAAAAATAGAAGGCTGATCAAAAAGTCAGAGATGAAATTCAGTATTAAAAATTAGAATACAGCAACTGGAAGCAAATGACTTTGCAAGGTAGCAAGAGTCTATGAAACATAATGAAGAGAATGAAAAATTGAGGGAAATAAGAATCACCTCATTGATAAAATTATGGATCTGGAAAATAGATCCAGGAGAGACAATTTAAGAATTATTAAACTACCAGAAGATCATGACAAGAGAAAAAGCTTGGACATCATTTGGCAGGAAATTATCCAGGAAGACTGCCTGAACATTCTCAAAAAAGGGGAAATTGGAGATTTAAAGAATCCACAGATCACCTCCTGCATTTAATTCCGAATTGACAAAGCCCAGGAATATTATAGCCAGATTCAAGAACTACCAGACCAAGGAAAAGATACAAGTTGCAAAGTAGAAGTCATTCAGATATAATGGAACCACAGTTAGGAAAACACAGGACCTGGCAGAATCCATACTGAAGGACAAGAAGGCATGGAATATGATATTCCAGAGAGCAAAAGAATTGGATCTACAACCAAGAATGAACTACCCAGCAAAACTGACTATATTCTTGTAGGGGAAAATATGGCCACTTAATAAAATAGAAGACTTCTAAGCATTCATAAAGAAAAGATGAGACTTAATAGGGAAAAGTTGGAGGGAAGGGTAAGAGATGAGAGAAAATGCAGAACCCAAGGAAGAAATAAAAAATGGAGGGGAATACACAGACAGTAATCATAACTGTGAATGTGAATGGCATGAACTCACCAACAAAATGGAAGCATATAACAGAATGGATTAACAACCAGAATCCTACCATATGTTCTCTATAAGAAACATACCTGAGGCAGGTAAATATACACAAGATAATGGTAAGAAGGTGGAGCAGAATTTACTGAACTGCAACTGAGACAAAGGCAGGAGTATCAATAATGATCTCAGACAAAGCTAAAGCAAAAATAGATCTCATTAAAATAGATAAGGAAGGTAATTACATCTTGATGAAAGGCAGTATAAATAACAAGGAAATATCAATACTCAATATATATATATATATATATATATATATATATATATATATATATACACCAAATGGTACAGCAGTCAGATTTCTAAAGCAGGATCTAAAGCTTAAGGAGGAAATAGTAAAACCATACTAGTGGGGGACCTTAATCATTCTCTATCAGAACTATATAAATCTAACCAAAATGTAAATAAGAAAGAAGTAAGGGACATGAATGAAATGTTAAAAAAATAGAGCTAATAGAAATTTGGAGAAAAATAGGGATAAAAAAGGAATATACCTTCCTTTCAGCAACACATGGCAGATATACAAAGACTGCTCATGTACTACACCATAAAAACATTCCAAGCAAATATATGGAAGTAGAAATAATAAAATGCAATTTTTCAGATCATAATGCAATAAAATCATAATTAATAGGGGTTTGTGGAAAGGCAGATTTAAAACTAATTAGAAGTTAAATAATCTAATTCTTCAAAACTGGTTGGTCAAGGAACAAATCAAAGAAACAATCATTGATTTAATAGAATAGAATGACAATGAGGAAACAACTTATCAAAATCTATGGGATGTAGATAAAGCAGTAATTAGGGGAAGTTTATCTTCCTGAGTGCATATATCAACAAATTAGAGAGGGAAGAGGTCAATGGATTAGGTATGCAAATTAGAAAACTAGAAAAAGAACAAATTTTAAATTCTCAAATAAACACTAAATTTTAAATCATACAAATCAAAGGAGAAATTAATAAAGTTGAAAGCAAAAGAATTATTGAACTAATAAATAAGACTAGGAGCTAATACTTTTAAAAAACAAATAAATTAGATAAAGAACTGGTTAATCTAAGGAAAAAAGCAAGAAGAAAACCAAATTAATAGTATCAAAGATAAAAAGGGTGACCTCACTTCTAATGAAGAGGAAATTAAGGTAATTATTGAAAACTATTTTCCTCAATTCTATGGCAATAAATATGACAATCTAGGTTAAATAGATGAATATTTTTTTAAAAAAATATAATTTACCTAGATTAACAGAAAATAGAATACTTACACAACCTCATCACAGAAAAAGAAATTGAACAAGTCATCAAAGAAGTCCCTCAGAAAAAAATCCCCAGGGATAGATGGATTCACAGGTGAATTCTATCAAACATTTAAAGAACAACTAATCCCAATAGTATACAAACCATTTGACAAAATCAGCAAAGGTGTTTTACTAAATTTCTTTTATGGCATAAATATGGTATTGATTCCAAAGCCAGGAAAAATAAAAACAGAGAAAGAAAACTACAGACCAATCTCCTTCACAAACATAAAAGCAAAAATCTTAAATTGAATACTAGAAAAAAGACCCCAGCAAGTTATCATGAAGATTATTCACTATGATCAGGTGGTATTTATAATAGGAATGCAAAGATGGTTTAATATGAGGAAAACCATCCACATAATTGACCATATCAACAACCTAATCAACAGAAATCATATGATTACCTCAATAGATGCATAAAAAGCCTTTTACAAACTACAACACACATTCCTATTGAAAACACTGGAAAGTATAGGAATAGATGGGCCTTTTAAAAAAAAATAAACAGTATATATTTAAAACCATCAGCAAGAATCATATGTAATGGGAATCAATTAGAGGCTTTCCCAATAAGATCAGGAGTGAAGCAAGGTTGCCCATTATCACCTCTATTATTTAACATTGTATTAGAAACACTAGTAGTAGCAATTAGAAGAGAAATATTAATTCAAGGGATTAAAATAGGCAATGAGGAGACTAAAATTTTACTCTTTACTAGAATCCTAGAAGATTAACTAAAAAGCTAGTGGAAATAATCAATAACTTTATGAGAGTTGCAGGATACAAAATAAATCCACATGAATCATTAGCATTTCTATACATTTCCAACAGAACTCAGCAGCAAGTTAGAAAGAGAAATTCCATTTGAAATCACCATAGACAATATAAAATATTTAAGAATCTATTTACTAAGACAGAGACAAGAATTATATGAACACAACTACAAAACACTTTACACAAAATTAAAACATGTCTAAATAATTGGAAAAAAATTAATTGCTCATGGATCAGACCAGCTAATATAACAAAATTTACAATTACAAATATAACAAAAATTACAATCATACCCAAATTAATTTACTTATTAATGTCATATCTATCAAATTATTGAGAAACTTTTTGCTGAATTAGGAAAAAATAACAAAGTTTATTTGGAAGAACAAAAGATCAAGAATATGAAGGGAAACAATGAAAAAAAATGTAAAGGATTGGAACCTAGCAGTACCAGATCGTAAACTGTACTTTAAAGCAGTGGTCATCAAAATGATATGGTACTGGCTAAGAGACAGAAGGGAGGATCAATGGAATAGACTTGGTAAGACAGTGTACAATAAACACAAAGTTCCCAGTTTTTGTGGTAAAAACCCAGTCTTTGACAAATCTGCTGGGAAAATTGGAAAACAGTATGGGAGAAATTATGTTTAGATAAATGTCTCACATCCTACACCAAGATAAATTCAGAAAGGGTGAATGACTTAAATATAAAGAAGGAGATTATAAGTAAATCAGGTATACTTGTCAGATCTATTGTAAAGGAAAGATTTTAAGACCAAGGAAGGGATAAAGAATATTACAAAATATAAAATGAATAATTTTGATTACATTAAATTTAAAAGTTTTTGTACAAACAAAACCAATGCAACCAAAATCAGAAGGGAAGCAACAAATTGAGAAAAAAAAATTAACAAAAACCTCAGACAAAGATGTAATTACTCAAATTTATAAGGAGCTAAATCAATTATACAAAAAAAATCAGGCCATGTATTCTTTTAATGATCAACCTGTTCATCATTTTTGAGAGTCAAATGTATTCTTCCTCACTAGAAAAATAGCAGACCTGTAAAATAAATCCAGAAAAATATAATCTAAGGTAGTTATCAAGAAAAGCTATTCTGATATTCTTGTTATTAAAAATATTAATCTGGACCTTATTACCAGATTTACAAGAACTTATTAATAAAGAGAAAGAAATCTATAGAGGTAGAGAAAGAGATCCTAGCCTTTCTGAATTTGGGAATAAATCCAATTCTACACTGAGTTTGCTCAGGCCAGGACTTGCGAGACATAGACATAGATCGCTTAATCAGATAAAGAAAAAAAAAGAGAAATAAATATCAGCCCAAGTATATAGATAAGGCTGTTAAGAAAGCTATCTCCACTTCCCATAACTAGTTTTAAAACACAGTCACTCTTCCTTCCATGACAACATTGCACTGGCTTTGGCATATCGACACTTAGGATACTCCTCTTTGGCCCCCCATCATGGAAAATCCAGGAATCAGGAGTCTAGCCTCAGACAAGCCATGTGACTCTGTGACTCCTCTGTCCCCACACTAGGGTGTGTTTGCCTGAATAAATTCTTCATATATTCTAGAACCAAACATTAGAATGTAAATTGATAGAATCAATAGAATACACCAATTACTTCTTGGAAGAAATCCCCAAAGGGGCACTTATATTAATATAATAACCAAATTAAAGAATTCTCAAGAAAAGGAGAAAATATTGCAAGCAATGGAAAAGAAACAATTCAAATGTCAGGAAGGAAAAGTTGGAATAACTCAAAATTTAGTAGTTTCTACATTAAAAGTTTGGAAGGTCTGGAATATGATATTTCAAAGGAAAAAAGGACCTATAATGTTAAAAAAATCAGTTACTCAAAAAAAAAGAGAATATTACTTCAGGAGGAAAAATGGATATTCAATGAGGGGACTACCATCATTTGTGTTTGAAAAAAAAAACAACCAACTAGAGCTGAATGGACAATCTTACTGCCAAATATAAGAAATAAAAGAAGTAAAAAAAGAAAAAAAGAAGGGGGACAAGGAAGAAAAATTAAAAGACATTCAATAAAGTTAAACTTTTTATATACTTATATGGGAAGATAATTCTTGTAACTCTTAAAAACTTTATTATTTGGGCATTTAGAGTAGTAGACATCAATAGGGAAAGGGTGTGAGTTGAATATTATGGGATGATATTTAAAAAATAAAAGTAAGGGTTAAGCAAAAAAATTCATTGGAAGAAGGGGGAAGGGAGAAAATGGTGTAAATTATTTCACATAAAAGAGAAGTGAAAGAACTTTTATAAGGGAGAGGAAGTTAGGGGAAGTGGGAAAGGGAGAATATGAACTTCAATCTCATCAGAATTGATTCAAAATGAGAAAAATATACATGTTCATTGGTACAGAAATTTATCTGGACCTACAGGAAAATAGGAGAGGAAAGGTAGAAAAAAATGAAGATGTTTGTTAGAAAAGAGTATAAATTGGGAGATATGGTGGTCAGTAGCTAAACACTTTTAAGGATGAACAGATAGAATGAAAGGAGAGAAAAAATGAATGGGGTGAATAGAATGGAAACTAATGAATGATAATCAAAATAATGAAAATATTTTATAACTCTCTGTAATAGAGCCCTCATTTCTCGAATCATAGAGGATTGAGTCAAATGTATAAAAATACAATTCATTCTCCAATTGACAAATGGTCAAAGAATAAAAACGGTCATTTCCAATCCAACAGGCCATCAAAGAACTGCCTAAGAAAAATCCACAGTGCCTGATGCATTCACAAGTGAATTTTATCAAACATTCAAAGAACAGCAAATCCAAATACTATACAAACTATTTAACATAATAAGTAAAGAGGGAGTTCTATCAAATTCCCTTTAAGACACAAACATGGTACTGATTCCAAAGCCAAGCAGGTCAAAAATGGAGAAAGAAAATTATAGACCAATCTCCCTAATGAAAATAGATGCAAAAATCTTAAATAGGATACTAGCAAAGAGACTCCAGATACTGATCAGGAGGGTCATTCATTATGATCAAGTAGGATTTTTATCAGGAATGCAGGGCTGGTTCAATATTAGGAAAACCATCCACATAATTGACCATATCAACAAGCAAACCAACAAAAATTAATTTTTTATCTCAATAGACACAGAAAACACCTTTGATAAAATACAACACCCATTCTTATTAAAACACTAGAAAGTAGGGGGCAGCTGGGTAGCTCAGTGGATTGAGAACCAGGCCTGGAGACGGGAGGTCCTAGGTTCAAATCTGGCCTCAGCCACTTCCTAGCTGTGTGACCCTGGGTAAGTCACTTGACCTCCATTGCCTAGCCCTTACCACTCTTCTGCCTTGGAGCCAATACACAGTATTGACTCGAAGATGGAAGGTAAGGGTTTAAAAAAAAACACTAGAAAGCATAGGAATAGAAGGGTTGTTCCTAAAAATAATAAACAGTATATATCTAAAACCATCAGCTAACATCATCTGCAATGGGGATAAACTAGATGCCTTCCCAATAAGATCAGGAGTAAAACAAGGTTGAACGTTATCACCTCTATTATTTAACATTGTACTATAAATACTAGGAGTAGCAATCAGAGAAGAAAAAGAAATTGAAGGCATTAAAATAGACAAGGAGGAGACCAAGTTATCACTTGTTGCAGATGACATGATGGTCTACTTAAAGAATCCTAGAAAATCAACCAAAAAGCTAGTCAAAATAATCAACAACTTTAGCAAAGTTGCAGGATACAAATTAAACCCATATAAGTCATTAGCATTTCTATATATTTCCAACACAGCTCAGCAGTAAGAATTAGAAAGAGAAACCCTATTCAAAATCACCTTAGACAAAATAAAATACTTAGGAATCTATCTCTTGAGACAAACACAGGAACTATATGAACACAACTGCAAAGCACTCTCCACACAACTAAAACTAGATTTGAACAATTAGAAAAACATTAACTGCTCATGGGTAGGATGAGCCAATATAATGAAAATGACCATCCTCCATCCTACCAAAACTTATTTATCTATTTAGTGCCATACCCATTGAACTTCCAAATTTTTTTTTACTGATTTAGAAAAAACTATAACAAAGTTCTTTTGGAAGATTAAAGGATCAAGGATATCCAGGGAAATAATGAAAAAAAATACAAAGGAAGGTGGCCTTGCAGTCCCAAATCTCAAACTCTATTATAAAGTAGCGGTCATCAAAACAATTTGGTTCTGGCTAAGAGACAGAAAGGAGGATCAGTGGAATAGACTTGGGGTAAGTGACCTTAGCAAGACAGTCTATGACAAACCCAAGGACCCCCGCTACTGGGACAAAAACCCAGTATTTGACAAAAACTGCTGGGAAAACTGGAAGACAGTGTGGGAGAGATTAGGTTTGGATCAACACCTCACACCCTATACCAAGATAAACTCAGAATGGGTGAATGACTTGAACATAAAGAAGGAAACTGTAAGTAAATTAGGTGAACACAGAATAGTATACATGCCAGACCTGTGGGAAGAAAAAGACTTTAAAATCAAGCAAGACATAGAAAGTGTCACAAAATGTAGAATAAACAATTTTGATTACATCAAGATAAAAAGTTTTTGTACAAACAAAACCAATGTAACCAAAATGATAAGGGAAGTAACAAATTGGGAAACAATCTTCATAACAAAAACCTCTGACAAAGGTCTAATTATTCAAATTTATAAAGAGATAAATCAATTGTACAAAAAATCAAGCCATTCTCCAACTGATAAATGGGCAAGGGAAATGAGCAGGCAGTTTTCAGCCAAAGAAATCAACACTATTAATGAGCATATGAAAAAGTGCTCTACATGTCTGATAATCAGAGATGAAAATCAAAACAACTCTGAGTTATCATCTCACACCTAGCAGATTGGCTAATATGACAGCAAAGGAAAGAAATGAATCCTGGAGGGGATGTGGCAAATTTGGTACATTAATTCATTACTGGTGGAGTTGTGAATTGATCCAACCATTCTGGAGAGCAATCTGGAACTATTCCCAAAGGATTATAAAAGACTGTCTGCCCTTTGATCCAGCCATAGCCATGCTGGGTTTGTACCCCAAAGAGATAATAAGGAAAAGACTTGTACAAAAATATTCATATTTGTGCTCTTTGTGGTTGCCAAAATTTGGAAAATGAGGGGATGCCCTTCAATTGGGTAATGGCTGAATAAATTGTGGTATCTGTTGGTGATGGAATACCATTTTGCTAAAAGGAATAATAAATTGGAATAATTCCATGGAGACTGGAACAACCTCCAGGAAGTGATGCAGAGTGAAGGGAGCAGAACCAGGAAAACATTGTACACAGAGACTGAAACACTGTGGTACAATTGAACTTAATGTACTTCTCCATTACTGTCATTACAATGTCCCTGAACATTCTGCAGGGATCTAGGAGAAAAAACACTATCCACAAGCAGAGGCAAAAATGTGGGAGTAAAAACACTGAGGAAAAGCAACTGCTTGACTACAGGGGTTGAGGGGACATGATTGAGGAGAGACTCTAAATGAACACCCTAATGCAAATACCAACAACATGGAAATGGTTTCAAATCAAGGACACATGTGATACCCAGTGGAATCGCGCATTGGCTATGGGAGGGGTGGTGAGAGGGAGGGGAGGAAAAGACAATGACCTTTGTTTCCAATTAATAATGTTTGAAAATGACCAAATAAAATAATGTTAAAAAAAAAGTTCTGGTGAGTTCAAAATTAGTCACCTCTCTGCTATACACAGAACTATTGATGGGGTGAAATGATGATTCCACATGGCCTAACTTTAAATTCATGATCAAAGATTTTCACCAACACTTGATTCACCATTAAACTACAAATATTTATCTCTTTTCATCCCTATGTGTAAATGTAAAATTTAATGGTTGGACTTAAATTATATGAAATATTGTGGTCACTGAAATTATTTTATTTAGCAAAATACAGGGGAAACAATAAAGTGGAGAAATGTGAAAGAAGTTAGAGAAATAGTGAATAATCACATAACCTCCTCCAAGATGGAAACTATTCTCTTAGGAAACTTGGAAGGGAGTCAATCTTTTCACTCACCTAAAGAAGTAGTTGAGGAGTCAGAGTCTAAGTTGAAGTTATGATCCAGTCCTCAGGCTCCAGTGAAGTTCCCTTGAAGATTATCTCCAGGAGACATTCTCCACAAGACTCAACTTCACCAGACTAAGGATTTTCACTCCAGCCTAATGATTTTGTGGCTTTTATGGTGGTTTACTGTACCTGACCCTTTTCACAGGGGACAATCACAGTTTCTAAATTGTCCAGCACTGCCCAGGGGCAATGTCTGTGGGATTGATTTCTCACCTATAAAGGTGTTAACTCCTCCTAGGATTCACCCATTTCTAAGTTGTCACCTTTGGATTCACACACTTCTGAGTGTATGGACTCTCAAAAGAATTCAAAAGTTTCTGGCTGTTTGAGTTAGAAAAAAGGGTGGAGCTCTCCAAGTATCTTTCTGGCTTCTCACCAAGCACTATGTAGGGTGTGAATTCACTAAGTGGTTTGTGAACTCCTCCACATAGTTCAAGCTTGTGCTGATTCACTCAAAAGGTAGACAAAGTAAAACCTGTCTTCACAATCTAGTGAGGTACTTAAGTTAATGTTAACTCAGGATAGATAATAAAGTAAAGAATTCTCTTTCACAAATGAGAATCAATATGCTTCCTTAGGCAGTCAAATATTCATTTTTTCTCCAAAAACCCTTTCTTCTGCAAACTTTCCTTCTAAATAGACTGTAAAAATATGTCAATAAATACAAAAACAAAACCCCTCAAGTATACCATGACAACATAAATAGCAAGGAAGTGAAAAAAATAGTAAAACATTTTCTATGTGCTTACAGGAAAGGTGTCATGCATTATACTAATAGGTCATTTTATTCTAAATCTCCCTTAATCTCTATTGATCTTAAGCATAGAGAAAAGTATACATGTATATGGGGAGAAGACCACTATAAATTCAGGAACTTATTATCTCAATTATAAATATAGAGAAGCATTTATCTTAGAACACCTTTCCTTGGATTTCTATGTAAAAGGCCAGAGAAGAATCAAAAACTATCCTTAGATTGTGCATTAGAGGTAACCCTGGGTACTAAGGCCATATGAATCACAAATTTGTTCATCCAATTTCTCTCTGTCTCTCTGTCCCTCTGCTCCTGTCTCTGTCTCTCATTTCATAGTGTGTGTGTGTGTGTGTGTGTGTGTGTGTGTGTGTGTGTGTATACTATATAACTCTGGATCTAGACATTTAGAATCAGGAAGAGTAGAACACAAGTTATACCTGATACATTTACTAGCTCTGTGACCCAGGGCAAGTATTTTAACCTGTCTTCTTTAGTTTCCTCATCCACAAAATAAGAATGGCAAAAGTATCTATATATTGTGGATGATACAAGAATAAAATGAGGGATTAGTATAAATAGTTAGGTAGATAGGTAGATAGATAGATATGTTTAAAGCATTAAATGCTATATAAATATTTTATCATTGTCATCTTTATCCTAACTGTAGCTCTCATCTTACTTCTCCTACACAAATTATAACCTTTTTCTATTGACATCTTTAACTTGAATCTTCCTAAATTCATCCATTCTATATAAAAGACATTATGTTAACTAGTGACTAACAAAAGTAAAGGTAAAAGAGAACTTCTCCCATCAATGATCGTATAATCTTCAATGGGAGGAATATATATATATATATATATATATATAGTACATAGAAACAAGATTTATTTATGTCAGATCAGGATCTGATAAATCAGAAATGCAGAAGGAAAATAACACATTAAATAGTAGCTGGCTGGAAGTTAAGATAGCAAAGTAAAGCATGTTTTGCTTCCTTAATCTCTCTACACACACATAAAATGAATGTAAATAATCTCAAAAGTATGGAAAACTGGAAAAATGCATCTCACTGGTGTAAGAGAAGAGAGAAGCCCAGGCAGCACAACATCTGAACTGATTACATTCATACCTGGGAAGATCACAATTAAAATAATTAAGATATCTATGATATTTGACAAAGGCAAGGTACTTAAAGAATACCAGATACATAAATATCCAAAGTACTTAAGGACTTTTTATCAACATTAGAGCAATGAAAAGAAGTATACAAAGAAAGAAGGAAGAAAGCTATATAAAATGACCTGATATAAAAATGGGAGTGGGGGGATTGGAAATAGGGACATAGAAGGGAGAAGGAGAGATAGGAAGGGTTATAATGAGAAAATGTAGAAAAGGAGAAGATGAGGGTAGCTATGATTGAACTTTACTTTTGTAGAAACTAGCTCAAAGTTGTAGAAGGCCACCCCTCCACCCCCCAGGAGGAGAAGGACTGGACCAGAGCTCCACAGGTAAGGTTGGGGAAAATAATAAGAGGAAATACAAAGGTTGAAATTAGAAGGACCTCACCTGTATGTAAGGATGAGGGGAAAAAATAAGAATCAAAGACTCAGACATAATGTGAGGTCAGAAGGATTTCTCCATGCTGGTGGCAGGAGAATACAGTTTATAGCAAGTTGCTAACAATTTTTAAAGGTACAGATCACAAAGAATAAAAGCATTTCTTTGAGACAGGTCCTTGGGAAAGTGCTGAGACAGTCTTTGGGAAAGTGCAACAAAGATGGTAGATATGACACCTGGTACAGGATAAGGATTCTAGGAATTACAGTGAGATGATAGTTCCAGGAATTAGGGCAGGAGAATAGTTCCAAAAAATATAGATAGGCACCTGGGGTAAGATAATGATTCGAGCATCATCCAGGGTTCATGGAATGGTCAGCAACAGCATGACTTTGCCAGCAATAGACAGATATTACTATGAGAGGCCTAAAGAAGGGGAAGGAGAGAACACTTGGGCTTATTCTCAGACAGACTTTGAGTTCTCAACCTCTTGACAGAGGGCACTCAGATCTTTATCTTAGATGGGTTCCAAGTTATCAACCTCTGACACAAAGTGGGAATAATCCCTATACTCAGCTATAGGAACCTACCCTATAAAGACATAGGAGTGCAGGGGAAATAGGGGAGGTGAAGGGGATTGGCAAAAAGGAGGGTGAACTGGGGGAGGTGATTGTTAAAAACAAAACATCTGTGGCCAGGGAAAGGCTAAAAGGAGAGAAGTACAAATAGGAAAATAAGATGGAGAGAAATAAACATTTGCTAATTATAAATAAGAATATGAATGGGATGAAGTCATCATAAAATAGAAAATTATAAGAGTGACTTGAAAATGAGACCCCCATAATATTCTGTTTACAAAAAACACAGGGAGACACACACAGAGTATATTTGACAGCTGTATATCATATGCACAGAACTCACTTTCAGAATCCTGATCAAACTGACAGAGGAGATCCCCAGAAAGTAGCCACTACTAGTACTTCTTTGAGTGTTATGGGGGTAACCTAAAAGAGTTAAAATATTCTTTTTATTGCCAAAGCATAGAAAGCCCTCCTTCCCATTGGTATGCTTCACTAGTTTATTGCAATTAGTCTTGTAGACATCATTTGCTTTAAAAAAATCATATTACTAAAGTAATATTGAAGTAATCTTTGGTACATCCTTAACTCTAATCTTGCCAAGAAAATAAACAATATAATATGAGGACATGGAGAGTTCAAGGGATAATAGAATCATGTTTACAGAACATGTGACAAAAAGGGTTGTTTGCAACTCCTTTTTTAAATCATTTTCTCCTGAGTGGGGGTTACTTGTGAAGTTGCCTTTAGACAACATATAGAAATGGACTTTTTCAAGGGTCCATTAAATATCATGAAACTGCTTTCTCCTTGTTCTTCTATCTTATATTTGCTACTGAGTCTAACATTACTCACAATTATTGTTTTTTGTTGTTGATAATACTGTGAAATGCTGAGGAAAAGGGGAAAAAATCCTCTGACACTGGAGCTCATAAAGTTTTTCTTTGGTTGAGAGTGAGAGTTGTAAACCTCAAATTTCCTTAGACTTATAATTGTTGAAAATTTCACCATTGGGATATTTCATACTTGGAAAATTTCTTACTGATAGTCTATTGGAATGGGAACTCCATTGGCATGGGAGGTTCCTTCTCTTCCCTTCTTAAGATTACTTTAGGACAGAAACCCTTTGCTGAACAATGGAAAGGACTTTGACCTATGCTTGAGCATAGAACAGGAATTTCTTTGAGTCTTGATTGATTTTAGAATTGATACAATGGAGATACTTGGAATAAATCTCCACCCTATTCAGTCCTAATAGGATTGAGTAAGGGCTGCAGCCTAGATCAAAATTTAATTATTCCAATCTCTACCATACTCAAGTTAACAGGATTTAGAAAGGGCTGGAACAAAGGAGTAAAGATTTAATCATTTGAAAAATATGACCTTCAACAGACATGTGCAAAAGCCAGAAACCTCTGGGCGGTCCTGGGTTAAGCGAGAGCCTCCATTGACAGGGAAATTGATGAAGAGTGATTGGTAGATGTGAGGACTGAGGGGAGGCAACTTGGATGGTGTCCTTAAAGATAGGAGGGTCTGGAGACGGAAGAGGGGATTGAGCTTTTGGTCGGTGTGGTTCCTGGGCTCTGAGGAAGCTTGCTCTGAAGGAAGCTGAAGGTGGGGGCCTCTGAGACTGTTTCTCCATTTTGGACACGTGAGTAATAGGGACTGATCTCCTTTCTTTGCCCCAGCTATCTAAGGGCTTGGGCCTTTTGGCCCGGCCTAAACAGAAGGGGTATTTAAGCCCTATTCCCTTCTCTCCCCTTTCTCTCTCTATATATATCTCTAATTCCTTTCTTGCTCCTATTGTAATTAAACTCCAAAAAAGGCTGACGGCTGACTTGAGTTTTTCATTTAGGAATTACATAGCTGATTCCTTGGCGACCTTAAATTAATATATATCAGTCTTTTAAAGTGATTCCCTTGTAACATTGTGGCTGACCACACGGGAGTCTAAAGAATCCTCTCAATAAAACTTTTTCCTTGCCTTTTTACTATACTGTTTCACCACTTAGTCCTTTTTTTAAAAAAAAAAAAAAAAACTTGGCTTAAAGACACAGCTGCTAGAACACGTGAGTATAAAAAACTTTTTCTCTTTTCTCCTTAAGTTAAATTGGAATCAGCAGTTTTTTCTTTTTCTTCCCTTTAATCTTAAGGGACAGCTGGGTAGCTCAGCGGATTGAGAGCCAGCCCTAGAGGCAGAAGGTCCTGGGTTCAAATTGGACCTCAGATACTTCCCAGCTGCGTGACTCTGATAGACAGAAAACAGCTGTTTTTAAATCTCAGCAACAGGACTCTAAAGTCCTGGCTGGAAGAACTGTTTCTAAATATCCTTTCCCTTAAGGAACAACTTCCTGGATTAGAAAAAAAAAAAACCCTGTGGAAAGTTTGTTGCTTTGCCCTGCTCCCCACGTGTTTTGTGAAATTACAAAATATACATATAAAAATGAGTACTACATTCTTTGACAATTATATGGCAGCTGAAGAAGTAGGGGCATTGAGGAATGAAGGATACCTCCAAATTTTTATATTAATAGGTACTGTCATTTTTGTACTCCTCAATACTATATTTAGAGATGAAAAAATAGAAAATGTTGAGGATAAAATAGAAAAAAATGAGGATAAAATAGAAAATATTGAGGATAAAATAGAAAATATTGAGGATAAAATAGAAAAAATTGAGGATAAAATAGAAAAAATTGAGGATACAATAGAAAAAATTGAGGATAAAATAGGAAATATTGAGAATAAAATAGAAAAACTTGAGGATAAAATAGGAAATATTGAGAATAAAATAGGAAATATTGAGGATAAAATGGGAAATATGGAAGATAAAATAGGAAAAATTGAGGATAAAATGCAAGCCCAATTAGAAGATCTAAAAAGTTTCTTACAGGATCAATTGGCAAAAAACCACTCTACCAGAAACAGACCTGTTTCTGAACCTTTGAATGAGGAAATTTCCTTCCCTGAAATAGAGATGGAAAACACCTTCCCTATAGCCCAGTTAACAGACTGCTTCTCTCGTGTAGTGCAAATCTTGTCTGAATTTAATCCCCAAAACCCTTCCCCTGCAATCCCAGCTTCTCATGTTCCTTCTCCTACAGAAAACCAAATTCCAATGCAAGGGAGATCTTGTCCTCCTAGAGAAACCTGTCCTTGTCAAACTGACCCACAGGTGCAAAATTCAACTAGAGGCCTGTTTCCTCTAAGAGAAGTACCTGAAATAGGACGAAATGGGGATGTGGTGACTTTAAGACATAGGATACCGTTTACTCCCCAAGAAATAAATGAATTTACACGAAATATCCCCACATATGAACAAGATCCTTTTCTAGTAACAAAAAAGATGGGAGACATATTTTTTCAATATAATCCGTCTTACAAGGACGTTGAGAGCTTACTACAGGCTTTTTTAAGTGAACGTGAAAAAAATAAAATAATTGCTCATGTCAACAAAACCCGGGGGCGTAATGCAGCACATTGGCCATCTCAGGATCCCGAATGGGACTATAATAATCCTGAGGACTATCTACAACTATATCGTTGTAGAGAGGCCATCCTCACAGCCATGAAGGAATGTGCGGACAGTACAGATAAGTGGATGGAACTGGAAAAAATTAAGCAAAAGGAAAACGAAACACCCTCCAGATTTATGGACAGAATTATCGAGTTTGGGGACAGATACTTAGATTGGGACTTAAATAAAGAGAATAGTTTAAGACAAGTTAGAAGAATCTTTGTAAATAATTCATGCAAAGTAATTAAAAATTATTTTAAAACACAATGCCCAAGATGGTCAGATATGGACCTTGAAGAATTGCGAAAAACAGCTATATATGTTTTTAAGGGAAACGAAGAAAAGGAGAAAGAGAATAATGATGACATGGAGGAAATGAAGAAAAAAATGAGATGTGTAATAGATAGGATAACTAAATTAGAAAGTGGGCATGATAATGAACCAACGACAATTGCCCCTCTCCAGAAATCCAATTATCAATCCATTACTTGCCACTTCTGTGAGAAGAAGGGCCACAAAATGATGGAATGTAGAACCTTTCTTAAGATGTTTGGAAGGAATACACAGTTTAATAATGGTTTTAGAAATAATAACTATAGAAATTATGATAATGGTTATAGAAACCAAAATTCTAGAAATTATAATAATGACTATGGAAATAACTATAATGAATATAGAAATAAGAGCTTTAGAAACCAGAATTATAGAAATAGGAATTGGGAATTTAATGACAATGCTCAAATTGAAGAAAATTTTAATGATAATACTCAACAATATATGAGAAATGGCGCTCGTCCAAAAATTACTCGAGGTACTAATGACCCTCAGAGAGGTGCCCTTCAGGGGGGTGCCCAAGGAATATCCCAAACACAATGATGGTGCCCGGGGGGGGCTGGGGCACAGGAATCAGAGGATACAACCTTTGATTTCCCAGACCCTGATGTCCTACTACCCGTTGTCCCTATCCACTGCCCTCCCCATACTAATGAACCCCATGTTACCTTAAAAGTGGGTAACACCTATTATGATTGTCTATTAGACACCGGAGCTTCCTGGTCTGTATTAAAGAGAACACCTGATTTACAATGTTATTCTATTGGCTCAGAGAATGTAATGGGAGTATCAGGAATAACCCAAAGAGTTAAAAGACTTCCTCCTAGAATGGTGTCTGTAGGACCCCTAGAGGTACAACACTCCTTCCTTTTGATGCCTGACTCCCCTTTAAATTTGCTGGGGAGGGACCTTCTATGCAAACTCAGAGCCACAATAACCTGCTCCCCAGATGGCTCATTATCATTAGAAGTACCAGAGGAATCTTTAAATTTACTCCCTGTACTTCTCTCGGAAAACCAGGAGGCAAAAGAACCTTCCATTTTTGAAATACCTAAAGATATACCGGAGTCTCTTTGGGCCACATCTTCTTCTGATGTAGGCTTACTTAAATCTGCTGTTCCTGTGCAGATAAAAACTAAATCTAGCCCACCTCCTTCTATCCCTCAGTATCCCCTCTCAAAGGAGGCAATTGAGGGTATTACACCAGTTATTAACTCATTAATAGAACAGGGAATAATAATCCCTTGCAAATCTGAATACAACACGCCCATCCTGCCAATTAAAAAACCAAAAAGAGGGCCCGATGGCAAACACATCTATAGATTTGTACAGGATCTAAGGGCAGTGAATAATCACGTTATAAAGAGACACTCCATAGTTTCTAACATACATACTATTATTTCATCTATTCCTAGCACAGCTACATACTTTACAGTAGTAGACTTGTGTTCAGCTTTCTTTTCCATACCAATACATGAAAACTCCAGGCATATTTTTGCTTTCACCTGGAAGGGCTCACAATATACCTGGTGTCGGCTGCCACAGGGTTATGTCGAAAGTCCGAGCTTATTTGAGCAAATTTTGAGCCAAGACACAGACAATATAACATTTAAAAATAGCAAATTAATCAAATATGTAGATGATCTACTCTTGGCTTCAACAGATGCAAAAACATGTCAAGAAGATAGCAAACACCTTCTTTTGGAATTGCACAAAAGAGGACATAAAATCTCTAAGGATAAAGTTCAATGGTGTCTCCAAAAAGTAGAATATTTGGGATTCATCTTGACTGCGGGTGCTCGTTATATTTCTCCAAAACGAATTGAGAACATTCAAAAATTGAGTGCTCCTACCACTAAGAAACAGCTGAGAGCAATTTTAGGAGCAACAGGGTTTTGTAGACAATGGATTCCGTGCTATGGGGAAATCACTAAACCCCTTATAGCATTAACAAAGGATTCGGTTCCTGAACCCCTCAAATTAGAGCCTGAACACTTGTCAGCTCTAACAGATCTGAAAAAGGCTATCATGTCTGCCCCTGCTCTAGGCATCCCAGATTACAACAAGCCATTTACCTTATATGTGCATGAGCGAAGAGGAGTAGCCTCTGGTGTGTTAACTCAGACTTTGGGACCTTCTCAGCGCCCAATTGCTTATTATTCTGCCCAACTAGACCCAGTAGCAGCAGGAGCACCACCATGCCTTAGAGGAGTAGCTGCTACAGCCTTACTAGTAACAAAAACCGTTGATTTAGTATTGGGATGTCCATTAACAATAATGTGCCCACATGAGATTGAAGCATTATTGGTAAAACATAGAACACAGGCATTCTCGGATCAGAGAATTACAAGGTATGAAATAACCTTATTAAATAGTGAAAATATTACCTTGAAACGCTGTTCAACTCTTAACCCTGCCACCTTGCTTCCAGATTTACCCACTTCAGGAGAACCACTACATAACTGTGAAACATTAGTGTCCATGGCAGAAAAGCCTCGAGATAATCTCTTGGACACTCCCTTAGAAAATGCAGATCTGATTTTATTTACCGATGGTTCCTCTTTTATGAGGGATGGCATACGTTACACTGGAGCTGCCGTAGTCTCAGAATTTGCCACTGAATGGTCAGCTTCACTACCTTCTAACATTAGCGCTCAAGGAGCAGAACTCATAGCTCTAAAACAAGCTTGTATAATTGCCAAGGATAAAAAGGCAACAATTTATACGGATTCTAGATATGCTTTCGGCATTTGTCACTCAGTCGGGATGCTATGGCTCCAAAGAGGATTTTTAACCTCAGCTGGAAAATCCATAGCTAATGCAGAAATTATTAATGAAGTTCTTTCTGCTCTCAAACTGCCTAAAGCCCTAGCTGTAGTTCATTGCTCTGCCCATACAGGTGGCTCTGACCCTGTCTCTAGAGGAAATGACCGAGCAGATGCCGCTGCAAAACTAGCAGCCATAGAAGGACCTGGATTAATTTTAACATTAACAACCACTGATAATTTAAATTTATCACTCTCCTATAATGAAAAGGAAGTGGAAAAATGGAAACAAAAATTTAAAGCAAAACAAATTAATGGAGTATGGGTGTCACCTGAAGGAAAACCCCTGCTCCCTAGAAGTTTCTATAACCAAATTTGCCAATCTATTCATAAAAATGGTCATTTTGGCACCCAGGGCATCGTGGACTCTGTCAAGAGAGTATGGATAGCCCCTGGTATAACTACTGTAGCCTCTAAAGTATGTTCAGCCTGCCCTATTTGCCAGGCATATAACCAACATGCATATCGTGGAAAAGCCTTTGGGGGACGTCCTCTGGCTTACACACCTTTTGAACATCTACAGATAGATTTCATTACAATGCCAAAAGCTGGACGTTATAAATTTTGTCTAGTAATTGTAGATCAACTAACCAGATGGCCGGAAGCATTTCCTACGACCCGAGCCACAGCAGATTTTGTTGCAAAGATACTTTTAAAAGAAATTATTCCTCGTTTTGGCCTACCAGCACGTATTGACTCCGATAGAGGGAGTCATTTTACCGATTCTGTCTTAAATCAAATATATTCTTGCTTGGGGATAACTCCAAAATTCCATGTTCCATATCACCCCCAGAGCTCAGGCCAAGTGGAGAGGATGAATAAAGAACTTAAGACTATGATTGGCAAATTATGCACTGAGACCCATTTAAAATGGCCTGAAATTCTCCCTCTGGCCCTATTTTATCTTAGAAGCAGGCCTAGAGGAGACTTACATATTTCACCATTTGAGATACTTTTTGGACATCCGCCTATACAGGCTAAGCCTTTCTCCCCGGCTTATACATCGCTATTAGGGGGAGATATTACTATTGCTTCCTATATACAGGAGTTACAGCACAAACTACGTGAACTTCATGAATCCGGAGCTGCAGTACAAGCTGGACCATTAGACTTTTCTCTGCATGACCTGAACCCAGGAGATAAAGTTTATATCAAGAATTTCAAGCGAACTGGAGCAACTCAACCTTCATGGGAAGGACCATTCCAAATATTATTAACTACTCCAACATCTATAAAGATTGGAGAAAGAGACTCTTGGATTCACTGCTCACATGTGAAGAAAGCATCTTCTGCTGAGACTGATTGACTCTATCCTATCATATGAATTGTGACTCTATCTTATCATATGAATTGGAGATAATAATCCATAGACAAATGGATGTTTTTTTTTTTCAAGAATATATTGAATTACTGATTTTTTTCCCTTATTTTTTCTTATTTCTTTTTATTTTTTATCAGAATATTTGATTTTTTTTTCATTTTTGTACTGAAGGTACACATAATTAATATTAATTTTTTTTTCCCTGCAGTAATACAAGTTAATATATATACTCTTGCTATAATATCAATATATGCCTAAAAGCTTTAAACTATGGGAACCTGCCATTTATTGATAAAATATTATAGGACTGTGATTAATGTTTGTGTCTGATTCCAGGAAAAGGGATAAAAACAAGGAGCACAGACTAAACCTGAATAGTGCCAATAGAGCACACATGAAATATTAAAGTGAGACTCAAGGTTGCGACGCTTAACTTATGTTTAAGTCGTAGGACTTCCTTGTATCTACACTCCTTTCGAAGTACTCAAACAAGTACAAAGCTTGACTATCATGCTGGCTCCCTATATCTCTGAAGGAAAAAAAATCAGACAAGGGAATGACATTTCCCCATCAAAATAGAATTCTAATTCTTTTCTTCTTATATTATGGCAACTTCCTGTAGTCTTGGCTACAAATGGCTAAGTGAAATATTACTGCATTCTGTCCTACATACTTGTGGGATAGAAATTACTTTAAACTGGACCTATACAAGGTCTATTTTGAGTTTTTCTTATGTTTTTGATTATTTTTTCTATTCTTTTGATAATTGACACATACAACCCCATAACTGAACATTGCATTCTGAGCTAAACTTGATATTTTTTTTTAATACTTACTTCAGGGGGGATTGTATTTTAATTTAAAATCTAAGAATTTTTGAATTTTTTTTGTTTGAGATTGTATTTTTATAAAAATCCAAGACTTTTGTTTAAGATTTTACTGTTATAAAAAAAAAAAATTTCAAGGATTTTGATTTTGTTCGAGAAAAGATCTTCAAGAAAGAAGCTTGAAACTTTTATATCCAGAGAATGAACTGTTGCAGAAAGATGCCAAAAACCTACACTTCATCAAGAAGATCAAGAATGAACTTTGGATGTGATTGATTGGACTGAACTTTTGATTGAACATTTATTGTAACATTTATGCCAAAAGGGACTGCCCCTAATTTGGCTTTCTGTCAATGCGCCTAGCAAACATTGGTTTTGCTTTCTTTTCTTTTCTATTTCCTCTCTCACTATTCTAATTTCTCTTAGAAAATTGAATATTGTGTATATCTTTAGTTAGAAGTGAATTTAGAACTACAAAATGATTATGTTAAATGATCAATGGGGAGACTAGTCTCCCAATGATCATCAGGGGGGATTGTAAACCTCAAATTTCCTTAGACTTATAATTGTTGAAAATTTCACCATTGGGATATTTCATACTTGGAAAATTTCTTACTGATAGTCTATTGGAATGGGAACTCCATTGGCATGGGAGGTTCCTTCTCTTCCCTTCTTAAGATTACTTTAGGACAGAAACCCTTTGCTGAACAATGGAAAGGACTTTGACCTATGCTTGAGCATAGAACAGGAATTTCTTTGAGTCTTGATTGATTTTAGAATTGATACAATGGAGATACTTGGAATAAATCTCCACCCTATTCAGTCCTAATAGGATTGAGTAAGGGCTGCAGCCTAGATCAAAATTTAATTATTCCAATCTCTACCATACTCAAGTTAACAGGATTTAGAAAGGGCTGGAACAAAGGAGTAAAGATTTAATCATTTGAAAAATATGACCTTCAACAGACATGTGCAAAAGCCAGAAACCTCTGGGCGGTCCTGGGTTAAGCGAGAGCCTCCATTGACAGGGAAATTGATGAAGAGTGATTGGTAGATGTGAGGACTGAGGGGAGGCAACTTGGATGGTGTCCTTAAAGATAGGAGGGTCTGGAGACGGAAGAGGGGATTGAGCTTTTGGTCGGTGTGGTTCCTGGGCTCTGAGGAAGCTTGCTCTGAAGGAAGCTGAAGGTGGGGGCCTCTGAGACTGTTTCTCCATTTTGGACACGTGAGTAATAGGGACTGATCTCCTTTCTTTGCCCCAGCTATCTAAGGGCTTGGGCCTTTTGGCCCAGCCTAAACAGAAGGGGTATTTAAGCCCTATTCCCTTCTCTCCCCTTTCTCTCTCTATATATATCTCTAATTCCTTTCTTGCTCCTATTGTAATTAAACTCCAAAAAAGGCTGACGGCTGACTTGAGTTTTTCATTTAGGAATTACATAGCTGATTCCTTGGCGACCTTAAATTAATATATATCAGTCTTTTAAAGTGATTCCCTTGTAACAGAGTTGAGGAAAAAGAGACAGAAACAATGGCTAAAGTTAGGATATCCTTTTTTTTTTCCACCCAAAATGATTTGATCTCACATCTTGGCGACAATGACTCTCTCTTTTCTGCTATCAGTCTATAAAATAATTGTCAAGTTTTAAATTAACTTGGTCCTTTGTACATGATTTATATGACCCAATCAAATTTCCTCAAATAATCTGAATATAATTCCTTTGTAACATTATTCTATTCCCTCAAATTCCTTTCAAGTACTTCTAAATAAGTAAAGGCTTTTTAAAAAATTTCTTATCTAGTCAGATGCTTTTGATTCAACAAAAAAAAAGAAAGTTCACACTCAAATGATACCTCTAATTTGTTATCAGTGGAGATATTATTATATAACCTAAATATCAAGGCATAATAACTTTGCTACTTGCTTTGAATGGAGTAGGGAAATTGACTGACTCCATCTTCCACCTCTCCTGTATCCCATAAATTTTAATAACCATTTTTGGAAATATTTGCAATCCCTTAAATCCTTTTCTTTGTGTACCAAGAGTAAGACACCTGATGGATAAAGAAAATAAATAACAAAAAAAGGATGATATCATTAGGGCACTTCAATAATAACATAATTAGAATAATAGAAGCATAGACTGTCATACTTGAATGTGATCTTATATACCATCTAAACAGTATTCTCATTTTACAGATGGAAAAAGGAGGCAAAGAGAGGGGAAGTGAATTGCCTAATTTCAAAATAACTAAAATATGAAACATGTCGTTTGCCCTGGTTTGGAATGTGTACTTAGTCTGATGAAGGGATAATGGGAGGGTGCTGAACATTGTGCTGTTAACATTGATTAAATTGTTTATTCATTTTCATTTTCTTTGCAAGTTGCCTGTTAAAAGCAAAGGGAGCTATTTTCTAAAGCACTTAATTCTTGATTATACATGGTAATGGAGACATACTGTGGAGCAAATATTCCCAAGTTACTTACACTTGGCTTTTCAAATGAATGTTTGTTCCATTTGAATATGGACATTTTGTACCTTACATCTGCTCCTGAGGTAATTCATATTATGTTCAATCAGATAAGGAAGGTTTTTCTTTGGTGGAGAATAAACTCCAAAGGAGTTTAAAGCCTAATCAGTTTGCCTGTTTCCTAATAACTCATGTTACTCTTTCAATGGGTGGCATTTCTGAGAAGCATCTAGATCAGCAAAATGAGTAGAATCAAGAGAACATTATCCACAGATTCAGAGTTAATACTTGAAGAATAACTTGTGAATATTTCTTCCATAGAATGAACAGAAAAATGGAATCATGAAAGACCTATGTGTGCATGTATGTGTATAGAAATACTATATTGTATATATGTATCTGTCTCCCAGATGATATCTTCTATGATGAAGGACAGGGTGGGACTGGCTGAGACACTTGTAAGTAAATTATTTTAATAAAAAAATAAATCCCAGTTCTTAGTCCCCAGGATTTAGCAAGTTCAAGTGGGAATAATTTACTTTAATCATCAATAAATGTGTCTTTACAATGCTGCTTTGTGGAACTCTTAACTCTCTCCTTGACTAAATCTTGAAAGAGGGGAAATGTAGCTGCTTACATACAATTAGTCACCAAGTTCTATTGAAACTACCTCTACCCTATATCTAATGCCCATTTGACTCTTATTTACACTTTCATTGGTTTTAGACTTTCTGGCTCAGAGTTTAGTAATACCCTTCTAATTAGTGGCTCTATTTCCAGTTTTTCTTCCTAATATATATCATTCAACACATTCATTAATTATCTTTAGGTTAAAGTCTGATATCGTCATATTGTTAAGAATGCTTCTTAAATGTATTCTGTTTTCTCTTTTTTGCTTTGGTATTTTATTTTTATTTTTAAAATTTCTATATTACTCATATTTGTATGTGATAATCTTATGAAACCCAAACCCTAAAACATATACCCTTTAAACAAATCAGAAAGCATATATTTTCATCTGCATTTATACTCCAACAGTTCTCTCTCTAGAGGTAGATAGCATTGTTTTTCATAAATCTTCAGAATTGTCCTTAATCATTGTATTGTTATTAGTAGCAAAGTTTATCACTTTTGATAATTCCATATTATTGCAGTTACCATGTATAATATTCTCCTGGTTCTGTTTATTTCACATCAGTACACATATGACTTTCTAGCCTTTTTTGAAATTATCCTGTTCATCATTCCTGATAGCACAATAGTATTCCATAACTATGATATAGCACAATGTAGTCAACCATTCCCCAACTGATTGATATCCCTTTAGTTTCCAATTCTTTGCCACCACAAAAAGCATAGCTAGAAATATTTTTGTACAATTAGATCCTTCCCTCTCGTATTCAAACACAGTAGTGGTATTTACTGGATCTAAAGTTTTGCATTCTTTTATAGCTCTTTGGGCATAATTCTAATTTGCTTTCCAGAATGCCTGTATCAGTTCACACATCCAAAAGCAATGCATTTGTGTCCCAATTTTGCCACATTCCCTCCAACATTTATCATTTTTCTTTACTGTCATATTTGCCAATCTGCTAGGTGTAAGGTAGTACTTCAGAGTTCCTTTAATTTATATTTCTCTAATCAAGAGGGACTTAGAATATTTATTTCATATGATTATACAGAGCTTTGATTCTTTGTCTGAAAACTGCTTCTTCATATCCTTTGACCTTTTATCAATTGAGAAATGAGGATTCTATAAATTTGACATAGTTCCTTTTTTTTTTTACTTTAAACATTGTTTTATTTGGCCATTTCCTAATATTATTCATTGGAAACAAATATCATTTTCTTTTCCTCCCCCACCCCTTCTATCCACCTTTCCCATAACCGATGCACGATTCCACTGGGTATCACATGTGTTCTTGGTTCGAACCCATTTCCATGTTGTTGGTATTTGCATTAGAGTGTTCATTTAGAGTCTCTCCTCAGTTGTATCCCCTTCCCCCCTGTAGTCAAGCAGTTTCTTTTCCTCAGTGTTTTTACTCCCATAGTTTATCCTCTGCTTGTGGATAGTGTTTTTTAGATCCCTGCAGATTGTTCAGGGACATTGCATTGCCACTAATGGAGAATTCCATTACCTTCGATTGTACCATAGTGCATCAGTCTCTGTGAATAATGTTTTCCTGGTTCTGCTACTTTTGCTCTGCATTACTTCTTGGAGGTTGTTCCAGTCTCCATGGAATTCCTCTACTTTATTATTCCTTTTAGCACAATAGTATTCCATGACAAACATATACCACAATTTTTTTTAGCCATTCCCCAATTGAGGGGCATCCCCTCATTTTCCAATTTTTGGCCACAACAAAGAGTGCAGCTATGAATATTCTTGTACAAGTCTTTTTCTTTATTGTCTCTTTGGGGTACAAACCCAGTAGTGCTATGGCTGGATCAAAGGGCAGACAGTCTTTTATCGCCCTTTGGGCATAGTTCCAAATTGCCCTCCAGAATAGTTGGATAAAATTAACAACTCTACCAGCAATGAATTAATGTCCCAATATTGCCACATCCCCTCCAGCATTCATTACTTTCCTTTGCTGTCATTTTAGCCAATCTGCTAGGTGTGAGGTGATACCTCAGAGTTGTTTTGATTTGCATCTCTCTGATTATAAGAGATGTAGAACACTTTTTCATGTGTTTATTAATAGTTTTGGTTTCTTTGTCTGAGAACTGCCTGTTCATGTCCCTTGCCCATTTATCAGTTGGATAATGGCTTGATTTTTTGTACAATTGATGTAGCTCTTTGTAAATTTGCATAATTAAACCTTTGTCAGAGGTTTTTTATGAAGATTGCTTCCCAGTTTGTTGCTACCCTTCTGATTTTAGTTACATTGGTTTTGCTTGCACAAAAACTTTTTAATTTGATGTATTCCAGATTATTTATTTTGCATTTTGTGACTCTTTCTATGTCTTGCTTGGTTTTAAAGCCTCTCCCTTCCCAAAGGTCTGACATGTATACTATTCTGTGTTCACCTAATTTTCTTATAGTTTCCTTCTTTATGTTCAAGTCATTCACCCATTTTGATTTTATCTTGCTGTAGGGTGTGAGGTGTTGATCTAAACCTAATCTTTCCCACACTGTCCTTCAATTTTCCCAGCAGCTTTTATGAAATAGTTGGGTTTTGTCCCAAAAGCTGGGATCTTTGGGCTTGTCATACACTGTCTTGCTGAGGTCACTTACCCTGAGTCTATTCCACTGATCCTCCTTTCTGTCTCTTAGCCAGTACCAAATTGTTTTGATGACCGCTGCTTTATAATATAGTCTGAGATCTGGGACTGCAAGGCCCCCTTCCTTTGTATTTTGTCTTCATTATTTCCCAGGATATCCTTAATCCTTTGTTCTTCCAAATGAACTTTGTTATGGTTTTTTCTAGATCAGTAAAAAAAATTTTTGGAAGTTCCATGGATAGGGCACTAAATAGATAGATGAGTTTGGGTAGGATGGTCATTTTCATTATATTTGCTCGTCCTACCCATGAGCAGTGAATGTTTTTCTAATTGTTCAAGTCTATTTTTAGTTGTGTGGAGAGTGTTTTGTAGTTGTGTTCATAAAGTTCCTGTGTTTGTCTTGGGAGATAGATTCCTAAGTATTTTATTTTGTCTAAGGTAATTTTGAATGGGATTTCTCTTTCTAGTTCTTGCTGCTGAGCTGTGTTGGAAATATATAGAAATGCTGATGACTTATGTTGGTTTATTTTGTAACCTGGAACATTGCTAAAGTTATTGGATATTTTGATTAGTATTTTGGTTGAATCTCTAGGATTCTTTAAGTAGACCATCATGTCATCCACAAAGAGGGATTTACTCACCCTCTCTTATATCTATCACAATTTATATCTTCCACTATTTTAATCACTACAGTTTAAGACCTCAACCATTTTAATCTCACAGTTGGAGACCCAGCTCTCTTGGCTTTCTAAATATCGTGTTCCATGCTTTGCCATCTCTTAGTGTGTTAGCCCCTAAGTCCTGTGTGATCCTTATGGGAGCCCCCCTATATATGAAACTCCTCTTCTTGGCTTCTTGTAGGATTTTCTCCTCTTCTTGGAAGCTCTTGAATTTGGTGATTACATTCCTGGGGGTTGTCTTTTGGGGATTTTGTATAGAGGGTGTTCTATGAACCCTTTCTATTTCTATTTTCCCCCTTGCTCCAGAACATGTGGGCAATTTTCTTCCATAATCTCCTGTAGAATAGCATCTAGGTTTTTGTTTATCTCTAGTTTTTCGGGGAGACCAATAATCCTGAGGTTGTCTCTTTTTCCTCTGTTTTCCAAGTCTGTGACCTTTTCAGTGAGATATTTCATGTTTTCTTCTAATTCATTAATTTTTTGGCTTTGCTTCATTGATTCTTGCTGTTTTGTAATCTTGCTGTCTTCCATTTCCTTAATTCTGGTCGTTAGGGACTGGTTTTACTTTTCAGCTTTGTCTGCCCTTCTATTAGATGCTTCTAGCTCCTTCTCCAAATGTGAAGTCTTGTCTATAAGACTGCTGATCTCTTTCTCCCATTTTTTCCCCCGAAAGGTTTCCATCTTTTGGGTAAGCTCCAGTTTGAGATCGTCCAGAGTTTGTGGATAGTTTCCATTTTGGAAGTCATGTTCTGATTTCTCTTCTTTTCCTTGGGTACTCCCTCCATAAAAGTTTTCAATAGTCACTTTTTCCACCCTTTCTTCTTGGAGGCCTGATTTTGGGACATGTGAGCCATCCCTTTAGAGGTTTTATGACACTTTCTTTTTTTGGTCTGGGGTCTGGGTGATATGGTCGGGTTTTCTGTGAATTTAGGTTTCCTCAGACTAGTTCTTCCCAACCTCCAAGGATTCTTAGAGCGCAAGTCTCTGTCTTCAGCCCAACTGCCCAGGTGATCAGCGCAGCCCACTCAGATGTTTAGCTCTGCCCAGATGCTCAGTGCAACCACCCCGAGTTCAGCCCTGCAGCCCCCTGAGATCAGAGCAGTATTTGCCTGTGAAACCGCCCTGAGAGGTCGTTTCCTTGCAATCTTTAGATCCCAAGGACCCTGGTATGCCACCCCAGACAGAGATGCTCCTCACTCACTCGCTGTCCCAGTGCACACTCTGATAGCTTACTCAGGTTTGGTGGGTGGGGAGGGGCGGCTCAGTTCACATTTTTGTGTGAGCTTTCCTCCTCCTTATTGTGTGGGAATGTTCAAACCCCATGTACCTTCGTTTCTGTGGGCTACTGGAGAGTCCCTCAGTTCTTCCAAAGGTGATTTTTATGCTCTTTTGAGGTAATCTATTTTGTTCGGTGCTGGGGAGGGGAAGTGAGTCCCATCTAGATTGCAGCCATGTTTACCCGGAAGTGACATAGTTCTTTAAACATTTGAAAAACCAGACGTTTACCAGATAAATTTGTTATAAAAAAAAAAAAAACTTTCCCCCAGTTTTTGGTTCCCTTCTAATCTTAGTTGCATTTGTTTTGTTTGTAGAAAAAATCCTTTAACTTAATGTAATCAAAATTATTCATTTTAAATCTTGTAATGTTCTCTGTCTCTTGTTTATTCATAAAATCATCCCTTTACCATAGATCTGACAGATAAACTATTTTATGTTCCTTTAATTTACTTATAATATCAGTATTTCTGTTTAAATCATATACACATTTTGACCTTATCTTGGTATAGGGTGTGAGATACTGATCTTAATTTAATTTTTGCCCATATTGTTTCCTGTTCTAAAAGTTGGGATCTTTGGGTTTATCAAACTCTAGATTGCATTTACTCTTACTCTATTCCATTGATCTCTCTTTCTGACCCTTAGCCAGTACCATATTGTGTTGATGACCTCTGCTTTATAATACAGTTTAATATCTGGTACTGCTAGGTCCCCATTCTTCATATTTTTTGTTCATCAGTTCCCTTGATATTCTTCACTTATTGTCCTTGAAGATGAATTTTGTTATTTTTCTAGTTCTAAAAATGTTTTTGGGAGTTTGTTTGATATGGCACTGAATAAATAAGTTGATTTCAGTAGGATTGTTATTTTTTTTTATTAGCTCAGCCTACCCATGAGCAATTAATGTATTTTCCAATTATTTAGATCTAATTTTATTTGTGTTAAAGGTGTTTTGTAATTTTGTTAATATAATTCCTGTTTTTGTCTTGGCAAATAGATTTCCAAGAATTTTACATTACCCAGAGTGATTTTAAGTGGAGTTTCTCTTTCTAATACTTAGTACAAATTTTTGTTGTAAATATAAATACTGATGATTTTTGTAGTTTAAGTTTATGTCCTGAAACTTTGTTAAAGTTATTAATTATTTCACCTAGTTTTTTACTTGATGTTCTAGGATTCTCTAAGTACACCATAATATCATCTGCAAAGAGTGATATTTTCATTTCCTTATTGATTACTTTAATTCCTTCAACTTCTTTTTCTTCTCTAATTGCTAAAGCTAGCATTTAAAATGCATTTTATTGCTTACTAATAAGCTTAAATTTTAATATAGGTTATTGATTAATAGCAATAAGGTTTCTTTAACCCATTGTTGTAGATACCTCACAGATTCTTTTCATGCTCTCCTTGTTCTAATCAAACTAGATTACTTTTTGTCTCTACTCTTCCATTACATCTTTTGTCGTCATCCTCTGAACATGGAATACCCTCAATCTTAACTTCTTAAAATCTTCTTCACCCTTAAAATACTAGGCCAATGCCAAAGAAGAGGGTTGGAGAACTGTAGTCCTCATTCCAAATCAAGGATGCTTAGTACAATGCATGTCACAGAGTATGTGTTAATAAATTATTATTTCATTGTATTGAAATCATTCCTTTTTTATGTCTGCAGTGCTGTTTTTAGTCTCTTGTTTTTGTTTTTAAGGTAGTGAGCTAATTTTGATGTGTGGGCCATAGTTTAACAATCTCTGTCAATACATCATAGAATTATAGAACTGGATAAAACATTGGCTATTGTCAGGTACATTATTTTCATTTTATTGTTATGAAAACTGAGAGTCAAAATTATCAATGCTTTTCCCAAGGTCACAGATAAAAAAACAGAAGAGACTTAAAATGTAGAAAACCAAATTCCTACTCTACTGTTTGTTCTTTTCCTTATATCCTGGTTACTTCTCCTGATAACTATCTTTTAGTACATGGATCTTGCATAAAGCTTGGTTTCAATATCTCCTGAATACTACATTATAGGATACAATAGAATTATTTGTATTCCTGCCTTATATCCACTACTAGTATTTCATTTCTACGAGGGCAAAGACAAGGTCATATTTAACTTTGTTTCTTTCTCAAACCCTTAAGGAGCACTTTTTATACACACAAAGATATGGAAAGCATCTGTTATTTCTTAAGAGAATTCCTAGTGTGAGAGTTTGATAATACCAGTGAGTCAGTCATTAATTAAGTAAACATTAATTAAGTACCTACTGTGTGTTCACTAAGAAAGTATTTGCAAAGTGTTTAGTGTGCTTGGCACATAGTAGGATATATTATATCTATCTATCTATATATATATAATAGTTATTTCATTCTATATCCCCATTATGTGCCACTTACTGTGCTCAACACTAGAAAAATATGAAAAAAAGAAGACTATGCCCTCCCAGAAATTATAATATAGTGCTGACAGACAACACTCAGTGGGATGGTAAAAGAAATGGAGGCTTTCTACTTGATTTGGGAATAGAATGGAGAAGTCAGGTGGAAAGCAGCCAGGTGAGCAAGGAAACTGATCTGTAGAGGGAGTTTAAGAGAATTTCTCAGCAGTACAAAATTAATAAGTACCACAGGTTGGTTTTAAACCAGATATTGCCTAGTTGGCAAAGCCAAAATTATGATACTGCATTGCCTCTATATACAGCGTATTCTGCATTAATGCTCAATGAGTATGTTGATACTATATGAAATATGGTTTATAGAAACCTGTCTGTATTGCTATATTGTATAATATCTTATTTTTAAGGTTTCTTTCAAAAGTATATAATGAAAATTCTAAATGTTTGAAGGAAAATTTATCTGGCTATGTAGAAAAGCCTCATATTCTTCAAATATCAGACATTCTGCTGTTTAAAAGTATCTTTCATAATCAATACTTTTAGTTTGTATTAAAGAACACTATGTATTTTCTTGCCTATTGAGAACAACCACCTACTCAAAAGAATCTTGAACTGACCGTCAATGTAACAAAGGCTGTTTTATTTCATTTTTCCCATCATTTGAAAAAACAAAACAACTCAGGCTTGTTGACTGATTCTGATGGTTTTGAAAACAGCAAACTTAACAAATTGTTATTTATTTCCCTACTTCTGCCCAAAAATTTAACAGGCAACCTCTTGACTTCCCATATTGAACATTATTAGGTGGCAAACTGAGAAAAGTGACTTTGGGCCTGGCGTTGGAGTCTTGAGGTATTACAGACTTGAACACTTGATGAACAGTAACTGAGCCAAACTGTATTATTTATTAACCCAATCTAGCAAATCTTGAATCTTTGAAAAAAATTGAAGCTAATCTTCAATTAGAAAATGACCATGTTTCTGTTCAACATGTAGCAGGTTGTAGTGATCATTTATAATAATAGTTCTAAAGTTGCTGTGAATTAGAACCGTTTTTATTTCTAAAGGTTTTTTTGAAAATGTTTCTTCTTTTCCAAGGTGACGTCTAATCCACAAAAATTCAAAATTTATTAAAAAATATCTGGAAAAAAAACTAAACCTCACGAGTCAGTTTTACACATGTTATAGCCCTCCAGCAAGTACAAGGAATGGAAATACACAGACTCCTTTTTATGAATGCGAATCAGTCCCTCCCCTTTTCCACCATTGGTCAGTTACAGAGTCACAAGAACTGGCTGATCAGAATGCAATTTACAGCTTCCAATCATTCACATTCAAGTCAAGCAACTTCACCTGTGACCTTCTTAAAGTGGCTAACCTGCCTAGAGCATCCTTCTTCAGGACAGTTATCAATTTCTGCAGACTTTCACAGTGGAATATCCCTCTGTCATGCTGTTCTCCTCCTGTTAATGAGTTCCTCTATGGTAGTTTTACATTTTGGCAAAGGACACAGGTGAGTCAACCTTCATTCCCCTCCAGGCAATGCTTCTGATTTTTAGAGCTTCAACATTATAATTCAGCTTCAAATTCTACTTTTGGTATATGTGTTATTCTTTGGTGAAAATGTAAGCCCATGGAGGGCAAGAATTGTGCTTTTTGTTAGCATTTTATGGACTTCCTTTCAAGCTGGTGGAGACAGGTAGAATAAATCATTTGTTCTGAACACACCAAATCTAAGTAATGGTAAAGTCTGATGTTCTTTATTCTGCCTTGGGTTTATCTAACAAATGTGCCAGTACTTAACATTTTGCTGTTGAATTTTGATTCAAATAAGGGATAAATTTTTGGTAGTAACATCTAATAGTTTTGTGATTATGGGTAATTTTGCTTCTTAGACACTCAAGTTCCTTACTGATAAAACAGGAATAATAATTGCACCTCTTTCCTCAAAAAATTGTGAGGAAAGTGATTTATAAACCTTAACATTCTATAGAAATATGTATCATGTTTATACTGAACATATAACCTAGCTGTTCTTTTTATTTTCAATTACTATTTCCTAAAAACATGTTTTTGTGTGTTTAAGGCAGTAATGTTTCACATGCATTGTCAATACTAGCTAGTGATTTAAAAATAAATCTATTCATTGATACAAGTTTTTGGAAGTCAAATGAATTTTCTTCAGAAGAAATCTATTATTTTATCTCAATGATTAAAAAGTAAGTAATAAGTTTCTTTCATGATACTTCCATGCATGTAGTCCATATATTCTAGTTGGTATTTATCACAAGAATATTTAAATTTTCTATCAATATATTTCTCATAATATATTCTTCCCATAGTTATATGCCTAAGGATGCTGGTTCTTAATTTATAATTATTCTTTAGAAATCACTGCATAGGACAAAGGGCACTAATAGACTGTCTGCCCTTTGATCCAGCCATACACCACTGGGTTTGTACCCCCAAGAATTAATAAGGAAAAAATACATGTACAAGAATATTCATAGTTGCATTCTTTGTGGTAGCAAAAATGGGAAAATGAGGGGATACCCTTCAATTGGGGAATGACTGAACAAATTGTGGTATATGATGGTGATGGAACACTATTGTGCTCAAAGGAATAATAAAGTAGAGGAATTCCATGTGAACTGGAACAACCTCCAGGAATTGATGCAGAGTGAAAGGAGCAGAACCTGAACATTATATACACATCCTGATACACTCTGGTACAATCGAACATAATGGACTTCTCCATTAGTGGCAATGCAGTGATCCTGAACAACCCGGAGGGATCTATGAGAAAAACCACTATCCACATCCAGAGGAAACGCTGCAGGAGTAAAACACCAAAGAAAAACAACTGCTTGAATACATGGGTCAGTCAAGGGGATATGATTGGGAATGTAGACTCTAAATGAACATCCTAGTGCAAACATCAAAATCATAGAAATAGGTTCTGATCAAGGACACAAGTAATACCCAGTGGGAAAGGTGGAGGTAGGAGAAGGAGGGATAGAATATGATTCTTGTAACCAAGGAATAATGTTCTAAATGAACTAAATTTAACAAAAAATTAAAAAAAGAAATCATTACATAGGATTTAGCTCCTTATCATTCAAGTTATATATTTGGACCATTGCTGTTAGTACAATAAGTATGATATCCTTGTCCTTTTTTAATTTTTATGAATGGACAAATAAATTATAAATAACACCTGGGAATTTCAAAACTACTGTTTTGTCATTGATACCAACCTCTTGTATTGGAAATGAAAGATAACTATTGTCTTCACAATGCATAGATGTATTACTTACAAAGTTGAATCATGATATTGAATATAAACAAGTCTTGTCAGTCTGGCAAGAATAAATGTACTTTGTCAAAACCACTTGTTTGACAGTAACAGCTTCATTTCTCCTGTTTATAGTTGCGCATTTCCTGAATCTTTTTAATGTTGACAATGACCAAATCCACTGAGATCCAAATTTTGCTTTGAGCTACTGCCTTTCAACATCTAATAAATGATACAGCAGTTATTATTACTTTATTTTTGGTGAAAATGAACATGATCTTACTATACATTTATGAAGCTTTATGGTACTTTTAACATCATCATCATTGCTTAAGATCCTGAGAGTATGAGATAGTTGTAAGATATTTTGAGGATAATTTGATCTTTTGTTTGGACCAGATACAATTTCTAAAATATTGTTACTGAATGAAAAGATGATTACAAAAAGAATATTGTAGAGTAACTTTTTCAAAATAAAATTGATCCCTCTGATGTTACTAGTCTGAGACATGATTTTTCATTCTTGAACCATCAGACCAAATATCCAGGCAAAGTTTAGAAGACTGTTTCTGAGAACAAGAAACAATTCTTTTATCACTTTTGTACTGCTAGTATCTGACGCAGATTAGGAATTTAGTAAATGCTTGTTGATTGATTGGTAGCTATCCCTCGGTTCTGACCTATGGATTCCATTTTTGCCTTAGTGGGCCAAGGAGAATAAGTCTAATTTCCCTTACACAGGACTTTCCTTCAAATAAAATATTTCCTCCAAATCTTTTCTTCAGGTTGAACAACTCGATTTGTTTAAATTCCTCCTTAAATAGAATGGTCTCAAAGGATTAGCAAAATTCCAGAGGACAGTGATGACATTTTTCTAGTCATCTCTAAGAAGAAGTGATATTGGAAAGAAAGAAAAAGGAAGGATGGAAGGAGAGAAAAAAGAAAGGAAAATATTTATTAATGACTTATTGTGTAAGGCACTGTCTTAAGTACTTTTCTTTGATACTGTAAAACTGGAAGGTAATTGTTATTGGTACCCCAATTTTATAGTTGAGAAAATTGGAGTAAATTAAGGTAAAGTGGATTGCCCAGGGTAATGGCTAATAAATTGTTGAGGCTACATTGAAATACAGTTCTAGATTCTTTTACCCAGCCTCCATTCACCACACCTTGTTACTTCTTCATAAAATAATGTTTAGAGATGAAATTTTGTCACACATACTATCCAATTGAGGCACATAAGAAGAATCCTAGGCATTTTCCCAAAGTCATTCAGCTAGTCAGAGGCAAGGCTCTAAGTCAAGTCTTTTGACACTAAATTCAATGTTCTTCACAGTTATTTCCACTAAAATTTTCATTGTGATAGTCTCATGACAGACCTAAGATTAATTGATATGATTTTCAAAAAGGTAGATTTATTTTTTAATAATCAGGGCTGTCTGAAAATATTTGTCTCATTATAAACAATTTCTTTTTCTTTAGGGGATAAGAAAACTATCTTGTGTATATTATAATGTATATGATATAAAGTTAAATGGATAGCTTCCAAGATTTTTACCAACTTTAAGATTCTAAAACTATTCAATCAAAATGGGAAGGGAATAAAATGTGGGAATAGCATATTTTGATTCTGTGTAATAGGAATAAACCTTTATATTTTTCCCTGTTAACATTGACTTTGAATCTTTGTTAAAATAATGTTAAAATAAAACTCTAATTTACTCATTTCTTGGTAAAAGAATTATTCAAGTGAAATTTCTGTTTTAATTTATTAAATTGTTTGATCCTAAATGTATTTTCATGACAATCTGAGATAACTATGCACAAGGGCTATTGAATTGAACATGACAAATCATTCATTTTGCATCATCTCTCACCAAAGTAAATCAGGAACTTTTAAGTTTAAAATTTAATCAAATATATCAGAGGATATATTGCCTTTAAAACAGATCATATCCTTAGGGAATCCAAAAATATCAAAAAGAGGGTTCAAGGGGCAGACTTAACTAAGGAAGTTGAGCCAATGAGAGAGGATGAATCTGAAACCCAAACAATGGGAATCCAGAGAGCACCATCATATGCCAGATCAACAAGGCCAAGTGTGGCAGAAGCAGATCCAAAGGTCAAATGCAAGGAAGTGCAGCCATAAAGTATGTGTTACCTAATTATAGAATTATGGAATCAACAACAGTATTTTACTTGATAACACTGGCCTTAGAATGTGGTCCAGCTTGGTTTGATAGGTACATTAATATATTCTGAATATGTGATAAATCATATAACCAGCAAGTACATTAAATTAAATCTCAAAAGTCCCAATGATACTAGAATACAATTGTTATTTAAATATTGTATCTCTGGAATAATTTTCTTTGTATTTTTATTGTGGGACTAAAAAAATGAAAGGAAAAAAATGTTGGCAGGATATAATACATCCATTTGTGTATGGGTGAGATAATAGAGACAACAAAACTATATCTACTTTAGAAACCAATTTGTTAAACCACAAAGAGAAAAGCTGCAATATTCTCTCATATTCAAAGGACGTTTTCATCCAAAGTGGTCAATTAAGGCACCTTTAAACAACCAAACACTTCATGTTTCCAAATTCTTATAACTGTCACTTTATATAACTAAGAATTATTTAGAGCCTGTTCTCTCAGCTTACTCCTCCCACACACACACCTTTTCCTTTTCTGGCAAGAGCTAAAGGTCACTTTTTTTTCTGTATTATAGCAGGAATTTATGTCCCAAATGAGATTTAGAGTAAAATAGCAACAGTTACCTATAAGATTTTTCAAGATTGAATTTTTAAGGCATATATAATCATTCAGCAGTATAATAAATGAAAATAAAACTATTAAATACAATATTAATAAAAATTGTCATGGTTATATAGTCAACTTTCAAGTTAGGAGTCTGTCAGTAGCTCTCAATAATGTAACTTTAATAAAAATTGGAGACATGGGGGGGTAAGGGGAATGTAGGAAGGGAACAGAAAATCTCACCTATCTAGAAAAAAACCTAAACTGAAATCCAAAGCTGGCTAAGCCACTTAGCCCCAAAAGCCCTCAAAGTACCAACAGAGAGAGAGAGCGACAGAGACAGAGACAGAGACAGAGACAGAGACAGAGACAGAGACAGAGAGGAAGTAATACAGAGAGAGAGACAGAGACAGAGATAGAGAGGAAGTAATACAGAGACAGAGACAGAGACAGAGACAGAGACAGAGACAGAGACAGAGACAGAGACAGAGAGAGAGAGGAAGTAATACAGAGAAAGACAGAGACAGAGAGAGAGAAAAAAAGAGTTCTGCCCCACACCTTTTATCGTCCATGCCCCATAAGTCCTGAAATGTACACACAAAAAATGGGGTGCAGGGTAGGACAAATGTAGGGAGTCCTTATCCCAAGCCCAGACTAGAATTTTGTGGGGTGGGGCTCTAGACTTATCCATAGATTTGAAATTTCAAGGCATATGGGTTGGCTTGTACCATTATTTTCCCAGGCAGAATCTCAAGGTCTTGGTGATGGCTTGGACATAAGTTCCCAAACTTGGACAACAGATGTGGGCTGCGGTGGTGTGACTTGCTCTTGGCTTGCTCTTCCCTTGTTACTATAACTCTTTGCTGGCTTTGGTATCCTCTCTCTGCAGTGCCCCAGATGCTCTTTGCCTACCTTTGGGGTTTTTCTTTTTCATGAAAGTTGTTTCATTCTGTCTCTTTGTTGGTTCTTTCATTCCTGTATTAATTTTGTGAGGATATTTTAATCTTGGTTGGAGAGGATTCTCCTGGTGGCACAGAGATGCTCTGAATTACTCCACCATCTTGGCTCCACCCCCAGAACTCCTTGCTATTTCTTTCTGAAGCTTATTTTATAGATGAGGAAACTGGGAAAAATTAAATTAAGCAACTTCCCTTGAGTCACATGGTTTGAAATGATTTGAAGCCATATTCAATCTCAGGAAGATTAGTCTTCCTGAGAATAGGCCCAGTGCTCTACCCACTGTTGCCTTGTTATTTTAATTATTCTATTACCACCATTCCCCTACAAAAAAACAATATTACCTATTCAGACCCTCTCTTCTCATATTTGTTGCTATTCTCTTCCTACTGCAATTTTATTTTCCTACATTTTCAAAACACTTTAGGACATGATCTATGCTCTTTCTTCCTATAGTCTTAACTTCCATCATTCTTTGGGAGTATCAATACTTGTAAAACAATCTTGTGATATCCTAACCATACAATTCCTTGACATCCTTAGCCTTAATGATCTATCCAACCCATTTAAGTTGAATCGCAATGTGATCACATTTTAGACTATTCAATTACACCAGATGTCAAATTTTTGGCTTTCTTTCATTATGGAACTAACTTCAGGCTGACATTTTTAAATTTTACCCTGACAGCTCTTTTTTTTTCTTTCTCAATCTTTCACTCACAACAAATCTCCCTTTATTCTTCTGTAACAAATGGTCTTTAGTCATTTCACTCATCTGTAACTTTCCATTATTTTGGATATACTTGTTGGCATATATCCAGTCTTCACGCTATTGTTTACCACTTTATTATCTGATTGAGAATTCCTTATCTTTAAAAAGTAGGCAGTGTTATAGTAGAAAGAGAAAAGGACATGAATTTAAGGGGACTAAATTTCTGTTCCATTCCTACTCACTATCTCCATGAACTTGGGCATATACTCATACACAATTTATTTAATTTGAAATATGAAGTTTTGGATGATAATATTCCTAAAGTCTCTTCCAATTCAAGATATGTAAAGTCTTTAACCACCCTGACTAACAAATCTTTGCCATCACCAGCAGATTTCTTTGTTAAAACTGTAGGTCTGAAAAAACACTTGAAAAGTTGACAAAACTGACTGACCGAATTTCAACCAATGACAAATCATGATATATAGCAGCAATTGCAGCATTATGGCTGGTATATACATTCCTTCTTGTCTTTATTCCAGAATGATTTGTCTAAAATTTTTCCTTTCTCACTTAATATTTGGAAATGGAAGATTATTTATTTTCCAACTTCCCTGAAAAAACTGGTTGTATGAAAATAATGTTCATTTTTATCTCCTCAATATTTCTCAGTAATATTCCCTTTCTACTTTTTTTCTAGAATTAACCCTAATTTTTTGTTTTACCTAATCCCTCTACTGCACCCTGATTCCATTGTCTCTTACTTCCTCAAAGATTTTTTCTAAGTCATCCTCCCTCCTTTTTCACCCTTTCCAAACTCAAAATCCTGGGAGTGGGGGGAGGCTTATAAAACAATAAAATGTATTTTATCATAAAGATAATAGTCTGTGGAATTTATTGAATTGGAAGTATAATGGCCAAATGTGCATTTAAAGAAAAGAATTTTGGCAGCAATATGCAGAATGGGGTGAAATAATGTGAGAGTTGAGACAGGAGGACCAATTAAGACACAATTTAGATCAATTGAGCTATGAGTTTAGAGCCTGTACCAAGGTGTAAGCAATGTGGCTAAAGAAAATGGGTCAGATAGATTGTGAATGTAGAAATGGCAGGATTTTACAAATGAGTTGAAGTATACACTGAAGGAGAATGAAAGTGATGATAATGCAAGAATAATGAATCTAAATGTGTAGCAGTCCTCACCAATTTATGGACAAGGGAAATAATTAAAATGTAAAGATTGTCTAAGAAGAGCTCATGCTCAGTCCTGCGCAAAGCAAGTAAAGCATTTGACCCTTGATCCCAGCATCCCCCAGGTTTAGGCTCCAACTCAAGTTTCTTTGTGCTCACCTGGCTGAGGCAAACCACGCCCCTACAGTGTCATAATTTACAATTGAACCAATGGCAATCCACTGTGTATTCATCCATATGTATTGTGTATAATTGCATCTCAATGACAATAAATAGGAATGTCCACAGAAAGTTAGCCCTTACCTTATCACCTCTCACCTGTCTCTATCTTTCCTGGAGCTTAGCTTCTGGCCAAGCTCAGCTTTAACTTCCCCTCTCTCTATCTCTCTTTCTCTCTCTAAAGACCTTTTCTTATTAATCTCCTATCCTTGAGTCTGAGTGGTCTGGGTTTAGAGTATCAACTCTAAAGACAGTGGTTTTCCTCTCAGCTAATCTCAATACTCCTTGTAACCAAGTGTTGTTAATTTAAAGCTACTTAATGGTTTCATGTCCTTGTGAGAGTTAAGTAGCTGGGCTTGTTCTGTGGAGCTCAATTGTTATAAATATTGGGTGTGTGTCTGCCTTTGTCTTATCCATTTCCTTGGCTCCAGTCCTTCCCCCAAGGTCAACCTTCTATCTTTCTTTTCATGGGAATGCTGCGGGCCAGCCCCCTCCTACAAAATGCCTATAAAGAAATAGTGGGGTATTTTGTGTGTATGTTTGCAGTTTTGTGTGCTTTATTCTTTTTTTTTCCTTTCTGCATATCAAACCCTTATTACAACCCACACTATAACACAACTCTAATATCACCATGTATATTTTTAGTTCCACAAGCACAATCAAATAAATAAAACCATTGTCACCAGAACATGTATGTCATTCCCTTCTTTCACCATTAATATAACTTTTTTTCTTGAGAGTACCATCATGCAAAATATATTTCCATATGATCCATGTAGTGAAAGAAGACATATATTAAACATACATGAAAAAAACTCATGAATAAAATTGAATTAAAAGTGATTTGCTTTCATCTTCATTCAAATTCTGACAGTCCCTTCTATAACTTTGAGAAGCATTTGTCATTTTGAGTTTCTTGTCATAGATCATTGCATTTTTGATAATAATAAGGTCCATTGCAAAATTTCCAGTACTACATACAATGTTCTCCTGATCCTGCTCACTTTATTTTTCATCAGTTCACATAAGTCTTTCCAGTCTTATTTTTTTTTTCTTAAATCATCTTGATTTTAATTTCTCTGGACATAGTAGTATTCCATTATAATCATATACCACAACTTGATCAAACCTTCTTCAACTGATGGATATTTCCTCAGTTTCTAATTCTTTGCACTACAAAAGGAAATCCTCTAAATGTGTGTGTGTGTGTGTGTGTGTGTGTGTGTGTGTGTGTGTGTATCCTTTTCCTTTTTCATGGATTTCTTTGGCATATAAACCTAGTAGTTGGTGACTACGTCAAAGAATATCCATAGTAATATGGCCCTTTGGGTGTGTTTGCATATTGCTTTTTGGACTGATTGTATTAGGTCACAGATCCCCCAATGGTATATTAATGCCCATATTTCCCCTTACCCCTTCCAACATTTATTTTACTTTTTGTTCATATTAGATATTCTAACAGGCATTATTGCATATATCTCAGAGTTATCTCAGAGCTGTTTTAATTTATATTTCTATAATCAATAATGATTTGGAAAATTTTCATAAGATTATAGGTAGTTTTGATTTCTTCATCTGAGAATTGCCTAGTCATATCCTTTTACCACTTATCAATTAGGATATGATATGAATTTTTGAGAGTGAGGTCTTAAACTGGGAGGAATCAGAAGAAATTACAAATATTTCTGTTTTGGAAATGTTGTTATGATGTCTCTAAACAATCATTTGAATTTCTTAACAGGCAATTGTTGATATGGCAATGATGCTCTTGTTGGAAATGATCATGGATATGTTATGTCCATGAGGACTTGTGATGAGATTGTGTGTATGTGTGTGTATGGAGGGCATATGATATGCATGATGAGTCTACAAAGAAAATGGAGGATGTATTTTCAAACTAGTAGGAGAGGAAACAAGAGAGACTAGTGACATTAAATCCTAGAAAGGAGAGAGTATCCAGAAGAGTGAAATGCATGAGATAGAGCAAGAAGACTGAGAACTTAGAGAAGAACATAAGATTTAGCCATTAGGAAGTCTTTAATGACTTTGAGTAAAATAGTTTCATTTGAGTGAAGTCATAAGCTATCCTGTTCAAGCTTAAGGAGTGAGTAAGAGGAAAGGAAGTAGAAGTAATGAAAATGAATATTTCATTCAAATTATTTGACTATGATAGGATAAAAGAGGATGAGATGTGGGAAAATGTTTTAAGGGAATTTTAAGATCTCTTGAATATGTTTGTTTTTAACATAAGGATGAGGACAAGGACTTTTATTGAAATCTAAATTCTCTTCCTATCACTACCAAAAGAGTGTCTTGTACAACTTCGATAATGCAAATTCATTTACAGAATAACTCATGGTTTTTGATATCTTGAAAGACAGAACCAAGAAAAGAGTGAATTTGGGCCTCTTTCAAGATTTTCATATGTGCCTCTTCAGATGTCGGTATAGCACATATCTAAAATCCATAAAGTGACATAAAACTGGTATATAGTGGAGACAGGTGAAAGCAAAATGTTAACTATAGAAAATGTTAACTATCCCAATGCTCTAACTTCACACATTAGGGATTACAGTGTTAAATAAAGCAGATTTTAAGAAACTGAGATATCAGCTTGCCTTGCCACTACAAAGCTGTCAACTCTAAAGATCAGGAGCTAAATAAATATCTGAGATTGAGACATAACAAATAGGGAACAGTCAGGAAAGAAATGAGATGCATGTGTCCTAGTCATATAGGATGAGAATTCTAGAAGCAACTATAATTTTACAAACATTTTTATGCTTGTTATTATATATAATTTTCTGCCATCCACTATCCCATTGTTCTATGGAGTAGATAAATTGACAATACAGAACACACACACACACACACACACACACACACACACTCTCTGCACAACGAAAGAACAATTGTATGTGCTTATTCCAGGCACCAAAGCTAGAGAGAAAAGAGTGTGAAGTAGAATAGAGGACAGACTGTTTCTCCTCTGGAAGCATAATCATCATGGTAGAAAGAACTAATAAAGGTGCTAGTCTTGAGGGAAAATATTTAGGGAGCATTGTTGAGCAAGTTCCTAGGGTTTCTTTAAGAAAAATGGGAAGCTACATGGGATAATGAGGTACCCTGAGAATTATAGTACCTTAATGATACCTTTACCTTGCCTGTCAACTTTTCACACATTCCATAGGTGATATGCTGAAGTATGACTACTAGTTGTCTGAAATAAGAAATATTGTTTCTTTCCATGAAGTCAGAATGTATTTCTGTGTAAGAGTTATAGCTAGCAAGGCACCTATTACTCAGATATTCTTATATGCTGTCCATTTGCCATTCCCACTTCTAAAAAGAAATCAAAACAATCATTGGACTCTGATGACATTCATAAATGGCCATTACCACCCCCACATTCTAGTATTCCAGAGCCAAATGATGGGCATTAATTCAGAAAGTAAATGACTGTTAGGCTGATAAAGCTCTTTGAAATGTGATGGAATAAGTTGGCTTCCTAATTTATGGCCTCTATTCAGCCCATTTTGTATATTTCTGTCTTTATTCAGAAACTCATGAGAGATGAGTTGAATTAGCCAAACAATAAGAGAAATAGTCAGAGGATTGAAATATCTGTCAATTTCCAGATAACACATAAAATATTAGTGCTTGTCCAGCTTCCAGCTACTTCAGTAAATGTAGTTGGGTTCTCTATTATATAGTAAAATATCTCCTTCTGTTACTATGCATTATTTGAAGTAATAAATAAGAATGAGTGAGAGGAAAAGATGGGCTATTCTCTCAGGTAATTACTTGTGCTAAAGGTCATGAATTCAAATTATCCACTAAGGTTTTGCCTGGACTTTCATCACTGCTACACTATTTATTGCCTTTAAGCACAGTGTATTACTCAACCTAGTTTGCAGACATATTTTGATGCTTCTTAACATCATGGAGTATCTAAACAATATATAAGGCAGAAAGAAACAAATTTATTACAGGTAATCTACAAACAATGATCAGTAGTATACAAATTTCAAATCTTAGCTAGTGAGTTTTTTGAAAATTTTCAAATAAAAGTTTGTCATTGTGATAATATTTTCATTTTCTAATGCCTTCACTATGGCCAAATTTGATCCTGGTTTCCCTGAAGCTCTAGCAAGTCCTAAGAACTTGGAAAGTTTTCAGCAAGAAACTGGCTTTCATAAGGTATTGTGTGTTCATATTATCCTAACTAATTCTGAAAAGTTATCCTAACACAGAAAAGATGTATTGATTTGTTTTTATTTCTGATCAAAGACTTGGGAGCATGTTGATCTATGTAATTAGGAGAACCGGCATCAGTGAAATCTCAGATGTGTATATAAAAGTGTAAGCTTTTCACTCAGGAAGAAATTCATATGCTTAGAAAACGTGACTGGTAGGACAATTGAATTTGAATTGACCAGAATCAGTGGTTCCAGGACTTCAAAATGGACTAGGTCATAACCATAAACTTCCAATGATTCATGATTTTTTCTTACTTTTTTATCTGCATATATATGTATGTGTATATATACATATATAAAATTTCTTCAATTAAATGTAAAAATAGTTATCAAATCTTTCGATGAATGAGTCTCAAATTTCTTTCTTTCTTCCCTTCCTCCCCTCCTCACCCCAATCCTGCCACTGAGTTAATAAACAATCTAGGATAGATTTTATATCTGCAATCATGTAAAACAATTTTCCATATTAATTCTTTTGTGGAAGGAAACTCAAACATAAAAATCTTTAAAAAGAAAATAAAGTGTGTCTGCTTTGTTCTAGATTCAGATTCCAACAGTTTTTTCTCTGGAGGTAGATATAATTCCTTGTCATAAGTCCCCCAGAATTGACCTGGATCATTGTATGGCTTAGAGTAGCTAAGTCTTTTAGAGCTGATCATTCCACTGTATTGCTGTTACTATGTTTTCCTGGTTCTGCTACTTGACTCTGCATTAGATGTTCATTTTCCAACTCATTCTGAAAACATAATGTTCATCATTTTTTCCAGCAATTTAGCATTCCATCACCATTATATGCCATAATTTATTCAGTCTTTCTCCAATTGATGTACATCTCTTCAATATCCAGTTCTTTGCTACCACAAAAAGAGCAGCTATAAATATTTTTGTACATGTAGGTCATTTCCCCCTTTTTTCAAAAATCTCTTTGAGATTCAGATCTAATAGTAGCAATCCTGGGTATGCATTGTTTTATAGTCCTTTGGGCATAGTTTCAAATTGCCCTCAAGAATGGTTGGATGAGTTTACATCTCCACTAACAATGCATTAATGTCCAAATTTTTTCATATCCCCTCCAACATTTATCACTTTCCTTTATGACATATTGGCTGATCTTATAGGTTTGGGGTAATATCTCATCAAACTTCAAAACTTCAAATTTGTGGATTTCAAATATCCAACTTCAAATTATTCAAATATCAGATATTCAAATATCAAACTTCAAAAAGAAGTTTTATATGCATTTCTCTAATCAAGAAAGATTTAGAGGAATTTTAGAATATGATTATTGATAGCTCCTATTTCTTCATTTAAAACTACTTGCTCATATCCTTTTACCATTTGTCAATAGGGGAATTACTTGTATTCTTATAAATTTGACACAGTTCACTATATATTTGAGAAATTAAGATCTTTATCAGAAAAAATATTATTAAAAATCTCCTAGTTTGTTGTTTTCCCTTCTAAATATTGGTTACTTAGTTTCATTGTATGAAACCTTTTAAACTTAATATAGTTGAAATTATTCATTTACTTCTTGTAATGTTCTTGATTTCTTTTTTTGTTCTTATTTTGCCTTCCAGTTTGCGAATACCAGGTCAATTTCCCTTCACAATTTCTTGAGAAATGATATCTGAACACTTTTATTAATATGGATTTATGTAGCCCAATAATTTTTGATTGTCTCTCCAGAATTTATTTTCAAGGTCAGTTGCTTTTCATTTCTTTTAATTAATTAATTAAGAATATGTTCCCATGGATACAGGATTCATGTTTTTTCCCTCCCCTCTTCCCTCCTTCTTCCCTGACATGATCAGCAACTCAATTGGGTTCTACATGTATCATTGTTCAAAAACTGTTTCCATATTATTATTATTATTTGCAATAGAGTGATTATTTAAAGTAAAAATCCCCCAATCATATCCCCATCAGACCATGCAATTAATCATATCTTTTTCTTCTGCATTTCTACTCCCACAGTTCTTTCTCTGGGTGTGGATAGTGTTCTTTGTCATAAGAACCCCAGAATTGAAATGGATAATTGCATTGCTATTAATAGAGATGTAATAAGGGACTATTTGAATGTTAAATGATAACTACAGATCAGGCTGTTGATCTTCTTCCTACCTCCCTTCCCCTCTTCTTCCTCCCTTCCTTTCTTCTTCCCTCCTTTCATCCTCCTCTTTTGTTGGTCTTTTAAATCAACTCATGATGAGTTTATGATGTCTCAAATAAATACTCTTTCTCTTCTCTAAACTAAGTAAGGGGTTTATTGGGGAAGAAGGAAAAGATCAAATTGGATGGAGAGAGGGTATGGGATTTCCCTAAAAGTAGAATGAGTCAAGTTGAAGGATGGTGGAATATAGTTCAATTTGGAAAATGGCTGATAGGTGTGGAAGTTCAGTCACTATCACAACAGAGCAAATCAGAGAGAGCTGGATTTCTGTTCTTCTTTCTTCTGTCCCCAAGCCAAGAGACCCGTCTCCTTTCTGACTTCAAGTCTAAAGCCAAAAGAGACAACAAACTTCTTTCTGTCTTCAAAGCCAAAGACCTCAGACTGCCTTTGGTCTCCCAAGCAAAAACAAAGCCAGTTTCAGTTTGTTCTGATCCTTTCTCAACTGTCTTTTCTGGACATAATTTCAAATAGAATGTTCTCTTTTTGAGTGACAGCTCAGCACTCTCAGCTATTGCATCTCTGTTGCAGACTTTTCTAATTTCTTATTTCCACACCATCACAAAAGTCCATTACATTCTGTTGTACCACAGTCTTTGTGTATAATGTTCTCCTGGTTCTGCTTCTTTCACTCTGCATCACTTCCTGGAGGTTGTTCCAGTGCACATGGGAATTCCTCCAGTTTATTATTCCTTTGAGCATAATAGTATTCCATCACAACAGATAACACATTTTGTTCAGCCATTCCCCAATCAAGAGGCATTCCCCCATTTTCCAATTCTTTGCCATCACAAAGAGCGAGGCTATAAATATTTTTGTACATATATTTCCCTATTATCGTTTTGGGATACAAACCCAGCAGTGCTATGGCTGGATTAAAGGGTAGGCAGTTTTTTAAAGACTTTTTGGCATAGTTCCAAGTTGCCATCCTGAGTGGTTGAATCAATTCACAACTCCATCAGCAATGCATCAGTATCCCAATTTTGCCACATCCCCTCCAATATTTATTACTTTCCTTTGTTGTCTTAATAGCCAATCTCCTAGTAGTGGGGTGGTACCTCAGAGTTCTTTTGATTTGCATTTCTCTAATTTTAAGATATTTAGAACACTTTTTGATGTGCTTATTAATAGTTTTCATTTCTTTATCTGAAAACTGCCTATTCATGTCCATTGACCATTTGTTAATTGGGGAATGGCTTGAATTTTTGTACAATTGGTTTTTGTTATAAAGATTTTTCCCAATGTGTTGCCTCCCTTCTAATTTTGGTTGCATTGGTTACATTTGTACAAAAAACTATTTTTTAATTTAATATAATCAAAATTATTCATTTTACATTTTATAATATTCTCTATTTCTTGCTTGTTCTTAAAATCTTTCCTTTCCCTTAGATCTGGCAGGTATACTATTTTATGTTCACCTAATTTACTTATAGTTTCCTTCTTTATATTTAAGTCATTCATCCATTCTGAATATATCTTGGTGTAGGGTGTGAGATGTTGATCTAAATCTAATCTCTCCCATACTGTTGTCCAATGTTCCCAGCAGTTTTTGTCAGATATTGAGTTCTTGTCCCAAAAGCTGAGATCTTTGCATTTATCATACACTATCTTGCTGTGGAGATTTAACTCAAGTCTATTCCATTGATTCTACCTTCTGTCTGTTTGTCAGTGCCAGATTGTTTTGATGACCACTGATTTATAGTAGAGTTTAAGATCTGGTACTGCTAGACCAAATTCCTTCACATTTTTTTCATTATTTCCCTTGATGTTCTTGATCTTTTGCTCTTCCACATGAACTTTTTATATTTTTTCTAATTCTGTAAAATTTTTTTCTTGGTAGTTTGATAGGTATGGCACTAAATAAGTAAATTAATTTGTGTAGGATTGTCATTTTTAGTATAGCAGCTAATCCTACCCTTCAGCAATTAACATTTATCCAATTTTTTATGTCTAATTTTAATTGTGTGAAAAATGTTTTATAGTTGTGTTCATATAATTTCCGTGTTTATCTTGGCAAATACATTCCTAAATATTTCATATTGAGTAGAGTGATTTTAAATGGATTTTCTATTTTTAACCTCTGGTGTTGAGTTTTGTTGAAAATATATAGAAATGCTAATTATTTAACTGGTTTTATTTTGTACCCTGCAACTTTGCTAAAGTTGATTATTTCTACTAACTTTTCATTTTATTTTCTAGGATTCCCTAAGTAGACCATCATATCATCTACAAAGAGTAATTGTTTAGTTTCCTCATTGACTACTTTCATCCCTTCAATTCCCTTTTCTTCTCCAATTGCTATGTCTAGCATTTCTAGAACCATGTTAAAAAGTAGAGATGATAATGGGCATCCTTGCTTCATTCCTGATCTTATTGGAATGGCTTTTAACTTATCACCATTTCTGATACTGCTTGCTGATTGTTTTAAATGTATACTGTTTAATATTTTTAGGAAAGTTCCATCCATTCCTATACTTTCTAGTGTTTTCAATAGGAATGGGTGTTGTATTTCATAAATTTTTCTTTAAATCTATTGAGATAATCATGCAATTTCTCTTTTTTATTATTATTATTGATATGGTCAGTTATATGAAGGGTTTTCCTAATTTTAAATGATCATTTCATTCCTGGTGTAAATCCACCCTGGGCATAGTGAATAATTCTTATGATAACTTGCTAAAGTGCTTTTGCTACTATTTTATTTAAGATTTTTGCATCTATATTCATTAAGCAGATTAGTCTGTAGTTTTCTTTCTCAGATTTTGGCCTGCCTGGCTTTGGAATCATTACCAAATTTGTGTCAGAAAAGGAATTTGGTAAAACTCTTTCTTTACTTATTTTGTCAAATAATTTGTATAGTATTGGGTTTAGATGTTCTTTAAATGTTTGATAGAATTCACTTGTGAATGCTTTTTTCTTAGAATTTTTTCTCTTGAAGTTCTTTGATGGCTTGTTCAATTTCTTTTTCTGAGATGAATTGTTTAAGTACTCTGACTCCTTTTGGTTCATTCCCTCCTATATTTGTTTTGTGATGATATTTTACTCTTGGTTGGAGAGAAATTTCATGGTGAAAAGGAAGTACTGCATTAGTTACTCCTCCATCTTGGCTCCACCCCTTGAAGATAATGGCAATTTTTAAGAGTTACCAATATCATTTTCTTATATAGGAATACAAGTCATTTGAACGTATTAGGTCCCTTAATTTTTTTTCCATTTTTAATTATCTTTTGGTGATTCTTGAGCTCTCTATTTGGGCATCAAATTTTCTGCTTAAGACTGGTCTTTACTTCAGGAATTCTTGGAAATCTACTATTTTATTAAATGACCATACTTTCCCCTACAAGAATATAGTCAATTTTGCTAGGTAGTTGATTCTTTGTTATAGATCAAGGTCCCTTGCTTTCCAGAATATTATATTCCATACCTTCTGTTCCTTCAGTGTGGATGCAGCCAGTTCCTCTATAATCCTGACTGTGGCTTCATGATACCTGAAATGTTTCTTTTTAGCATCTTATAGTATCTTTTCCTTGGTCTGAAAGTTCTTTAACTTGCCTATAACATTCCTGGACATTGACAATTGAGGATTTAATATAGGAGGTGACCTGAGTATTCTTTTAACCTCTACATTATCCTTCTGATCAAGAATATCAGGACAGTTTTCTTGTATAATTTCCTCTAGAATGATGTAGTGGTTTTTTTCTTTGGTCTTGATCTTCAGGAAGTCCAATAATTCTTAAAATTTCTCTCCTGGATATATTTTCTGGGCCTGTTGCTTTATTAATGAGGTGTTTCATATTTTCCTCAATTTCTTCATTCTTTTGATTTTGTTTTATAGACTTGCTGCCTTGTGAAGTCATTCATTTCTAATAGTTTGATTCTAATTTTTAAAGACTGAATTTAATCTCTGACTTTTTGATCCTCCTTTTCCTTTTGATCTATTTTTCTTTGTATGTCACTGTTTTTATCTTTTATTTTCTTTGCCTCATTTTCAAGCTGGTCAATTCTGGCTTTCAAGACACTATTTTCTTGCATTAGTTCTTATGTCTCTGTTTCCAGATGATCTATTTTGCTTTTTAAGTTTGTTTCCCAATTGTCTTCAACCTCTTGTAAATGTTTTTTGAATTGTGATTTGAGTTCTTTAAGAGTCTGAGTCCAATTTACTGGAGTTCCTGAGTTTTTACTTGGTGCTAGTATGTCCTCCTCTCTTCTATTTGTTCTTTGTTCATTACCTGGATAGAAGATGTTGATTGTAATTTTTTATCTTTTTCTGTTGTTTAATAAATAAGTAAATTAATTTGTGTAGGATTGTCATTTTTATTATGTTAGCTCATCCTACACATTAGCAATCAATATTTTTCCATTTGTTTAGATCTAGTTTTAATTGTGTGGAGAGTGTTTTGTAGTTGTGTTCATATAGTTCCTGTGTTTGTCTCAGTATATAGATTCCTAAGTATTTTATATTGTTTAGGGTAATTTTAAATGGAATTTCTCTTTCTAATTCTTGCTGTTGAGATGTGTTGGAGATATATAGAAATGTTGATGACTTATGTGGGTTTATTTTGTATCCTTCAACTTTGCTAAAGTTGTTGATTATTTCAACTAGCTTTTTAGTTGATTCTCTAGGATACTTTAAGTAGACCAACAAATCATCTGCACAGAGTGATAGCTTGGCCTCCTCGTTGCCTATTTTAGTACCTTCAGTTTCTTTCTCTTCTCTAATTGTTACTGTTAGTGTTTCTAGTACATTGTTAAATAATAGAGGTGATAATGGGCAACCTTGTTTCACTCCTGATATTATTGGGAAGGCTAGTTTATCCCCATTGCAGATGATGTTTGCTGATGGTTTTAGATATATACTGTTTATTATTTTTAGGAAAGGCCCTTCTATTCCTATACTTTTCCCTCTTGTTCTAAAATGTAGGGGCAGTTTTCTTGGATAATTTCTTGTTGGATGATCCAGGCTTTTTCTTTTGTCATAGTCTCTGGTAGACCAATGATTCTTATGTTGTCCCTCCTGGATATTCTAAATCTTCTGTTTTGTGAATGAGATGTTTCATATTTACCTGAATTTTTTCATTCTTTTCCATTTGTTTTATAGTTTCCTGCTGTCTTGTGAAGTTGCTTGCTCCTAAGTGTTTTATTCTGGTTTTTAAAGACTGAATTTAATTCCTGGCTTTTTGGTAATCTTTCTACTTCTTGTCTTATTTTCTTTGAAGGTCATCTTACTTCTTCTTTGCCTCATCTTTCATCTCCTTTGCCTCATTTCTAAGCTAATTAATTTTGGCTTTAGAGGCACTATTTTCTTGTTTTAGTTCAAGTGCCTCTGTTTCCAGATGACTTATCTTGCTTTATAAGTTCTTTTCCCAGTTGTCTTCAGTCTCTCTTAATTGTGTTTTGAATTGTATTTTGAGCCTGTGTTCAATTTGCTGGAGTTTTTGTGTTTTTGCTTGGTAGTCCTTGATTCTCCTCTGTTATATTTGCTCTTTGTTCATTGCCTGAATAGAAGCTGTCAATTATAATTTCTCTTTACTTTTTCTGTTGTTTCCTCATATTTGCCCCTTCTTTTCCCCCTGTAGTTGCTTTCATTCTTCATTCAGAGAAAATATGGAGTGTCTCTGCTGCTGCAATCAAGCTGCCTTCTCTTTGCTTCTCCTCAAGCTGCCTCCCAGTCACCCATATTCAGAGCCCTGGGACTGGCACAGCTTTGCCCTCAAGGTACTCCCTCCAGATTAGTACCCTTACCTGCCCAGAGATTCCAGCCACTGCTGGAGGCTCAGTACTATGGGTGGTGGAGGGGTCCTGGGACATTTTTTCTTACTTCCCCTTAAACCAGATTGTTCTCACATTTAGGCTTGGGGGGGGGCATGCCTTTTAAGCTGAATCCAGAAGAAGGGTTCCTTAGCTCTGTTCTATTGTTAGATTTGGTTTTTAGTCTCCTAGGAGCATTTTGTTTTTAATTGGTGAGGAGGGGTTTTCAGAGGTCTGAACTTTCGCTGCCTCTATGCCACCATCTTGACTGCCCCACAACTTTGATTTTTAAAATACTTTTTGAGCTTCTGAATTAATACTTTTGGAGATTGAGAATAATTCATATTTTTGGGAGAATTTGGCTATAGTAGTATTGACTTTGTTGTCTTCTTCTGAATTTTGTTTCAGTCTTACCTGTAACCAAAATAACTTTCTATATTAAGCTTCTTTTTTGTTGTTTGCTCATTTTCTGGTCTTTTGCTTTTCTTTTTGTTAATAAATATATGAAAGTGGGTAGCTAGATGGCTCAGTGGATTGGGAGCCAGGCCCAGAGATGGTGGGTCCTGGGTTTAATTCTGGTCTCAGACACTTCTTAACTATATGATTCTGGTCAAATCGCTCAACACTCAACCCCCATTGTCTAGCCCTTACCACTCTTCTGCCTTAGAACAAATACAATATTGATTCTACTTTCCTTCCCATCCTCTCCCTTCTTATTCCCCTCCTATTTCTTTTTAAGGTCTAGTAATCATCCTCCTACCCAAGTTTCCCCTCCCTTTAAATACTCTCCACCCCCCACACCCTCTTCCTTATTCCCTTTCAACGTTTCTGTAGGTTAAGATAGAATCAATACCCAAATAGTTGTGGCTGTTCTTTACTCTCAGAACTGATTCCACTGAGAGTAAGGTTTAAGTATTTCCTATCAACACTCTCTTCCTCCCCTTCTTGTAACAGTATTATTTTCTCTCATCCCATGTGCCTCTTTTTGTGGTATAACTTACCCTATTTTATGTCTTCCTTCATGTTTCTCTTAGTATCATCCTCTTTTTTTGTTCCTCCACCATTTTTTTTACGTATCATTTTAGACAGCTTAATATCACAATCTCTGCCTATGGATATTTCTTCTATCTACTCTGACAATGTAAACAATATTGAAGACTTACAGATAATATTGTTCAACATAAGAATATAATCAACTAGAACTTATTGAAACCCTTAAATTTCCCCCCCCCACTTATTTGTTTACCTTTTTATGGTTCTCTTGAATTTTTTATTTGGACAGCAAATTTTCTGTTTACTTCTATTCTTTTCTTTTGGAATGCTTGGAAATCTTCCATTTTATTAAATGCCCATACTTTCCCCTGAAAGTATATAGTCAATTGTGATGAGTAGGTGACTCTTGTTTGTAGACTCAATTCTCTTGCCTTCCTGAATATCATATTCCAAGCCTTGTGGTCCTTTAGTGTGGAAGTTGCCAGATCCTGTGTAATCCTGACTGTGGCTTATTAATATCTGAATTGTTTCTTTCACCCAGCTTGTGGTGTTTTATTCTTGGCTTGGAAACTCTTGAATTTGGCTATAACATTCCTGGGAGTTGTCTTTTGGTGTTTTAATGTATTAGATGATCCATGAATTCTTTCAGTGTCTATTTTGCTCTCTTGTTCAACAATATCAGGGCATTTTTTCTTGGATGATATCTTGTAAAATGATGGCTGGTATTTTTTATCATTTTTGTTCCAGGCTTTCAGGTAGTCCAATAATTATCAAATAGTCTCTCCTGTATCTGTTTTCTAAGTCAGTTCTCTTTTCAATGAGATATTTCATGTTTTCTTCTTATTTTTTCTTCTTTTGATTTTGCTTTATTAATTCTTGCTATCTTTTGAGATCATTAGCTTCTACTTGACCAATTCCAGACTTTAAAGCCTGATTTTTTAGCTATGATCTTTTGATTTTCCTTTTCAGTTTGGTCTCATCTGATTTTCATGACTTCCAATTGGTCAGTTCTGGTCTCTGATTTGCTTGTTATTTCATTTGATTTCTGGGCCTCTTTTTCCATTTGGGCACTTGTGTCTTTTAAGCTATTATTTTCTTTTTGTATTAATTTCATTTCTTTTTCCCATTTTTCTCCTATCTTTCTTAGTTGGTTGTTGAACTCCTTTTTGAGTTCTTCCAGAGCTTGTGAGCAATTTTCATTTTTTTGAAAGTTTGGATGTGTTTGCTAGTTTGTTACTCTCTGCTATTGCTTCTGTATTTTGCTCATTTTCTCCATAGAAATTTTCCAGGGTCAAGAGGTTTTCTTTTTCTTTTTTTTTTTGTTTCTTTTCTGTTACTTACTCCTTTTGCTCCTGGAAGATACACAGTACTATTTCTAATCTTCATTTTACAGACAAGAAAAATGAAGCTGAGAGGGATTCTCTGATTTCCCTGGATTATGATAGTAATTAATGTCTAAAAATCATTTTTCAAAATCCCCCCATGAGTGGCAGCCTGATACCTAAAACTTTCTATTTTCATGTTCTTTTTTGAGTACCTTTTTTTTCTTCCCATCTGTTTAGTTAAAATTAAACTACAAATTATTTAGATAAATCTTACATTTCTATCTCTAGCCGGATTTCTCTTTGAGAGTCATATCTCCAACTCTCTACTGTGTATATTCAGGCCTATATGGCACCTCATTCACAAAACATTGAAAAAAATATGAACAAAAAATCATTTCTCTCCCAAATCCTTACTCTTTCCTTTAACTACTTTATTTATTAGTTAACATTGAGCAATCTTCCAGTCTGCCAAGTTAAAACAAAACAAAACTTACACCTTTGTTTTTTACCTCTTCATTTCCTTCATCATTCTATCTTATGTGATGTTGAGTTATGTTGATATTCTCTCACAGTAATATTTTTTTGATTCTTTGGATCACCTTCATAATATATGTCATGATTTTGTTTTTATCACCCAGCCTATTGGACTAATTTCCTAAATCATCTCTTTACCTCCAGTCTCATCTCATTCTAAGTCCATCTCTCCACTGATTTCTACTTCCTTAAGTATGGAATTTAGCCCAAACTGGCTTTATCCACTCATAGTTTTGGAGGGATTCTCTTATTTGGTTAATTTGTTTCTAATTGCTATTTCTTAAGAATTCCTAGAAATTTCTGTCCAATACAAAGGATTAAATACTTTAGGGAGCTTCTTAAAAATGTATTAAATGACTTGCCATTTTGTAAAATTTTGCTTTAGAAAAAGAATTGTAAATTCTTGGAAGTTATTTTGTTTCTATTTTTACCAACTGCTACCTGAGTGACATGATCAGTTAGCCTCTATGGGGCCTCCTTTTCTTATATGTAAAATGACTAACTTGAATGAGATGGTTATTGAAGTCCTTTCCAACTCTAAATAGGTTATTCTGTGACCATATTTCCATTTAACTGTTACTTACTCTTAGGAGAATAGAATGCTGATTCCCATGGGAAGAAAAAATACATGATAGAAGAGTGGAGTTCATGGGATTAAAATCTAGAAAATTAGTAATTTTGTGAATAATAACATGATTTTTATTGTCCTTCCAAAATTAAATTAATTTCTTTCTAGAGATCTTACTTTATTTTAGAAATACTAGTATTAGTGCTCATGAGTCTTATTGCTAAAATTAAGGAGAGACTATAAATTCAATGAAAAATTACTTCTTTGAAATGGCTTCATTACTGAATGAGTCTCTTATGAATCTAGAAATTATACTAATATATCAAAACATTTGTCCTTTGTTTAGAAAGAAGGTTAAAACATATTTTTTCTCGAGTTAAAAAGAGTAGTCTGTTAAATTATTATCTTGTGAGTACTCATTAAAGTATGACATTACATTTTTATGTTAATGAATATATAAATCATTTTTAGTTAAGGATAAAATTAAACCCATGTTTTATTTTATGCATCTTGCCAGTTGTCCTATATAAATAGACTTTTTTCAGAGTTAGTATATGACATTTTTACAAGTTGAAGACAAAAATCTTTGGAAATGAAATCAGATCTATGTTCAAATTGTGACTATACCACTTCTTAACTTCATCACAATGTCCTATAAGATCGGCAGCAATCCCAAGATTGAAAGAAATACTCAAGACCTCCTTTCATAGGAGACCATGTTCTTAGGGTCAGTTTATTAAGATAATGTCCAGAGATTTTATTTGTTTTGAACTCTGTCAAAAATAAGGGAGACTAAAAGGCAACAGGCCAATACAGAATGCTTATAATGAGTGGAGTCAGAAAGAAGTAAGCCATAGGCAACATTGTTTATCCAGTCCCCACTGCTTAGGGTCCTGTGTTTGATTTCATCTGTCCCCCAGAGTTCTGTATTAAACTTCAGGGGCTTGTGTTGTTCAGAATCTCTGTCATTTACTACAGCCCCTACTAATAGTGTTTCCCCAATTGTAAAAGGGGCTCAGGGTCCCATTTCAATTTCAGTTTTAACAGTTAGATTAGCTTTTATAAAATAAAATGGACTTTAAAGGGACAATAAATATACAAACACTTCTCAATTTGTAGGGCATCATCTACCTACCCCTTATTCAACCTTTATATTGTGGAAAAGAAAAAGGATTAAAATTGTAGCATGACTCATTTTTTCCTATTTAGCACAACCCCATGTTCTCAAGGGTCAAACCCCAGAGGGCTTGAATTCCAGTCATCCTGGGCTATCTCAGTGCTTCTCTGACATTTTGCCTGGCAGTCACATTGACCAAGAAAACTACATTTGAGGTTGTCATACATCAATGATTCTATGTCCAGTGAAAATTTTGACTTCTTACTTGAGACTGAGGACAAATGAAACAAAACAAAGAAAAATACACTAAGATATGAGCCCCATTTTCAGGAATAAGGTATTAAAATGGTAGGAGGAAAAGAGCATATTTTTGCCCCTCATTTCTTTAGTTTATGGTACCTTTTCTTTAGGTCAGTATAATCTTTTCTTTCTTTGACTACCATTAGGAGAAAAAGAAAATAGGCAAGACAGAGAGCTAGACTACTACAGGCTATCAGATTAAATAAAAAAAAAAAACTAGCTGGATGTAGCAATGCAGCCAATTGATGGTATCTATGCCCGGTTTTCTGATATGCCTCCTCCCAGAAACAGGTTAGGTGATCTGGGCTTAAGCAAAGCACACGTCTCATATGTACTTAGAAAAAAAGATAAAGAAAAAGAACATATGAAGTATAAAGGAAATATTTCCCTGCACCTGAAAATACTGTAGAGGCAGTGAGGTGTCTCAGTACCAGGAAGATAGAGTCATGGGCCCACTGTCAGAAAAAACCTGAGTTCAAAATTGTGGTGACAGAATACTATTGTGCTATAAGGAATGATGAACAGGACGATTTCAGAAAGAGCTGGAAAGACCTCCATGAACTGATGCAGAGTGAAATAAAGAGAACCAGGAAAACACTGTACAGAGTAAAGCAATATTGTAGAATTATTGACTGTCATAGACAGCTATTATCACCCATCCAATGATCCAGGGCAATTCTGGGGAACTTATGAAAGAGAATACTATCCACCACCAGAGAACTGTTGGAGTCAGAATGTAAATAAAAGCATATTTCAAAGGCTTATTTGGGTTTATGTTTGGGGGTTTTGGTTTCATAAGATTATTTACTTTCAAAAATAAACAAGAGGGAATTATGTTTTATATGATAATACACTTATAACCCAGATCAAATTGCCTATAAGCACTGGGAGGGGAAAAGGAAGTGAGAGAGGGAGTTAAGTTTGATCTATAACTTAGGGAAACTTGTAGAGAAATTTGTTATTATTTATAATTGTAAAAACAATGAAAATATAAAATGTTTTTTAAAAAGAAAAAGCTGAGTTCAAATATGGTCTCAGACACTTGCTAGCTATTACCCTGGACAAGTAACTTAATGTTGTTTTTGTTTTTGTTTTCCTTTTCCTTAATTAACAGGAGAAAGAAACGGCAAACTACTTTAGTGTCTTTACCAAGAAAACACTACAAGGGGTAAAGAAGAATCATATATGACTGAATTACCAATTAGTGACAAGGAATATTGATAGAATCCTAATGATTTCAGATCTAAATTAATATTCATAGTCAAAGAGTAGACTGTTTTCTAAAATGCTTGATCATACTCTAGACTGCAGGGTTGCTATTTTTAACTTGGAGTCCATTAACTTTAAACATTTTTGAGTTCCCATATATGTGTGTGTGTGTTTATGTATACATATACACATATATAACATGTAATATACCCATAATATAACATATGTGATTTGTTTTTAATATGCAATAAATTATACTAAATATGCTTATCCAAGAGAAACAAATTCTCACATTAGTGATGTACAAGAATTGGTTTAATCTTTTTTCCCTCCTCCCTCACACCCTTTCCCTTTCCCCAGGAATGCTGATAATATGATATATAGGTTATAAATATATCATATAACATATGTTTCCCTATTCATCATGTTGTGAAATAAGAGTCATATTGCTTATACCAGAGAACATAGGAAACAATGTAAAAAATGCTATGCTTCAATCTGCATTCAGACTCCATCTGTACCTTCAATGGCAGTGGATATGCTTTTTCACCACAAGACGTATTGGAGTTGTTTTGTAGTCTTGCCTTTTGATAATAATTAAATTGTTTACAGCTGATCATTATATATTACTGTTGTTACTGTATACAGTGTTCTCTTATTCTGCTCACTTCACTTTGTATCACTTCGTATAAGTCTTTTTAGGTATGTTTGTTTTGTTTGTATATGCGTGATCATCTTGTTTGTCATATCTTATAGAAAAATAGCCTTCTATTCTATGTTCCAACTAGTTCAGCCATTCCACACTTTATGAATATCCCTTCAGTTTCCAGTTCTTGCCACCACAAAAAGAGCTGCTATATTTTAGAACATAAATTTTTTCTTCCTTTTTCCTTGATCATTCTAGGAAATTATACCTAATAGTGGTATTATTGGGTCAAAAGATATATACAGTTTTTATATCTCTTAGTATAATTCCAGATTACCCTCCAAAATGGCTGGATTGGTTCATAATTCCACCAGCAACATATTACTGTCCCTATTTTTCCACATCCTCCCCAACATTTGTATTTTTGCCCTTTCATCATTTTAGGCAGTCTGATACTTTTATATTGATTTGATTTGCATTTCTCTAATCAATAATGATAGAAACCATTTTGTTAGGTATGTATAACTTTGATTTATTAATCCTAAAACTATCTATTCATTTCTGTTGACCAGTTATCAATTGAATAATGGCTCATATTCTTATATGTTTTATAAATTTCTCTATATATTTTAGATATGAGACCTCTATCTGAAGAAAAAGTCATTAAGAAATGTGTGCTAACACTGCTTTCCTTCTAATCTTAGCTACATTAGTTTTATTTGTACAATTTTTTCCAATTAAATATATTTAAAAGTATCCATTTTATATTTCACAAAGCTTTCTATTTCTTGTTTATCAATAAATCCTTCTCTAGCCTTAAATCTAATAGATATTTCCCCTCAAAATTGTTTTGGTTTATGATTCCCTAATCAGTAGTGATTAGAGCATTTTTTTTAAACTTTACCCTCTGACTTAGAATCAATACTGTGTATTAGTTCTAAGGTAGAAAAGTGTTAAAGGCTAGGCAAAGGGGATTAACTGACTTCCCCAGGGTCACAGGGCTACAAAGTGTCTGAGACCATATTTGAACCCAGGACCTCCCATCTCTGGGCCTGGTTCTCAATTTACTGAGCCACCAGTTGCCCTCATAGAGCATTTTTTTAAGCATACCTATACATGGCTTTGATTTCTTGATCTGAATGAATTCCAGGTGTTTCTAAATTGCTGACAGTTAATTCATATTTCTATGGCAAATACTTAATTTTCCTCTAACACCTTGGGTCTCCAAGGTCAGACTGGAATAATTTAGGACTGAGAGCATCTAAACTACCTGGGAACTTTTGTCTTTTATTCAAAACCCTTATTTGTAATTAAGAACACTGTCTCTAAGGTATTTTAAAGCAAAGTGAGTAGGAATTTCCTGATTTGATAAAAAATAAAAATATATTTAAAAAAATGTCCCTGGTGATAAAACAATGAAGGAGGAGTTTAGATCTGTACATTTACCTCCTGGAAAATATACACCAATGGGGACTGCCAGGGTAGATCCAAGCGATTAACTGTCAGGCCATTCAGAAAGAGGATATACTTTCCTATAAAAGAGAGCTTTTTTCTTAGGGAAATAGTCTAATATTACTTAAAATTCCAGTGGTTAAAAATTCCAGGTGCTACATTCTTAAAAGACTTTTAGCAATACTAGAAAGGGGATAAAAATGACCTAAAGAGGTTAAAATAGGAAGATATACCAAAGTATCTGAAATAGCTCCTGGGTCCAGTTTATTATCATTTGAGATAAATAGATATCAAGCACAAAGGCCCTTGATGTTTCAGCTTGAGAAGAGGTATGCTTATGAATATTTCTAGAGATGATGCCTCAGCAACTTGGGAAGAAGTTTTACTGTATTGTTTAATTGCCCTTTTTATTAAGAAATTGATTCTTATTATACTCCTAATTTTCCTGTTTCTGATTCTGAATTTCAATTTGCCAGTGCAATCAGAGAAATTCTCTCTTGTCTCCTCTCATTCCTTTGACCAATATATGTCGGTTCAAATTTTTTGCAGCTTGGTAGCATAAATTAACTTTATACTTTAATTTCTTTGCCCTTTAATAAAAGTACTTTACTCACAGGGTTACTGTGAAGAACAAATGAGATAATACATGTAATAATATAAATGCTTTATAAATGTTAGCTACCATCATCAACATTATTATAATCATTTTTATTAGTCCTGTTTTCCTTTTAATTCCTCAGCTTTTGTTGTACACATCATATAGCACAATTAGCTAGAGGAGAGTTCAGAGATAGTTTAAAAAGTTGTATGAGAGTATGAGAGAAGGGAAGTGCTTTTTCTGCATTCCACTTATTCTTGTTATAGGAAGCTAGATATCATAGTAGGCATTGGATTTTGGGTCAGGATGTTTTTCTTTCATTATTGTTCAGTCACGTCTAATTCTTCATGATTCAATCTTGTGTCAGACACTTACTATCAGTGTGTGACCAGGAAAAAGTCATTTAGGAAGGCAGAGTCAAGAAGGTCTTTTAGATATAGTAAAAGGCCAGACCTCTGTGAAAACCCTTCCACACCAATAAAAAAAAAGTGCTTCAAGGGGGATAGAGAACCAAATCTAACAATAGGACAGAGCTGGGGGACCCTCCTGTTGGATTCAACTTAAAGGCATGCAAAAAAAAGCCTGAATTCTTGAACTCTTGGGTTTAAGGAAAAGGAAGAAAAAAGGTTGCAGGACACTTCCCCCACTTATTGTGATGAGTCCCCAGCAGTTGCTGGGATCTCAGGGCGAGGGCTCTAACCCAGAAGGAGTGCCTTACTAGTACAGCTCTGCCAGGCTCAGGGTACTGACCACAGTCAGCAGGGAGGCAGATAGAGGAGAAGTGTGGAGAAAGCAGCCTGGTCACAGCCAAAACTCACCATATTGCCCCCAGCCCCTTTCTCCAGGTTTTGGCCTCAGGGCACATCCAGCTCCACTGATAAACTCTGCCCTGGCTTAATCTTATCAACAGGGCAGATAAAAAGCCTTAAGAGGGCAGGGAAGCTCAATCTCCAAGAACTCTCCCCCATTTAATGTACTGAGAGCCTTGATGACTAAGCCCCTAGGGCAAAGGCTGCAACCACTACAGAAATACCTTAATAACAGGGTGGGAAGCACAGTGCCCTTTAGCCTCCACAATATCACCTACACCTTCAATTTCTGCTGACAGCTGGGGAAGATCTGACCTCAATGCTCATTAATGCTCTGTCAGCCTAATCTAGTCCATCAGCAGAACAGAGAAGAAGCCCCTTCAGGACAGAATAGCCAAAACTCACAGACTTAGCAAATAAACAGAGGAGCAAGAGTACAGCCAATGACAAGGGGAAAAGAAGGAATAAACAACAGAAAAAGTAAAAAGAAATTATAGTTGACTGCTTCTATCTAGGTAATGAACAAAGAACAAATGGAACAGAGGAAGATCAAGGAACACCAAGCAAAAATGCCAAAATTCTAGAAAATTATACATAGACTTTGGAAGAACTCAAAACTCAATTAAAAAAACAAGAGAGGCTAAAGACAATTTGGAAAAGAACTTAAAAAGCAAATAAGTCATCTGGAAACAGAGGCACATGAACTACAACAAGAAAATAGTGTCTTGAAGGACAGAATTGACCAGCTTGAAAACAAGGCAAAGAAGGTGGAAAATGACCTACAAAAAAAAATCAGAGTAGAAGGAGAAGGATGACCAAAAAGCCTGGAATGAAATTCAGTCTTTAAAATTAGAATCCAAAAACTAGAAGCAAAATGAGGGGATGCCCTTTGATTGGGGAACAGTTGAACAACTTGTGGTATATGTTGTGCTATACTATTTTGCTAAAAGGAATAATAAACTGGAGGAATTCCATGTAAAATGGAAGAAAAAGAGTGAATGGAACAGAACCAGGAGAATGTTGTACACAGAGACTGATATACTGTGGCACAATCGAATGTAATATTTTTCTCTACTAGCAGCAATGCAATGATCCAGGACAATTCTGAGGGACTTCTGAGAAAGAATGGTATCTACACCCAGAGAAAGAACTATGGGAGTAGAAACACAGAAGAAAAACAACTGCTTGATCACATGGTTCAATGGGGATGTAGACTCTAAATGATTACTCTACTGCAAATATTAATAATATGGAAGTAGGTCTTGATCAATGATACATGGAAAACCCAGTGGAATTGCTCTTTTGGTTTGGGAAGGGGGTAGGAGGAGAAGAACATGAATCATGTAGTCCTGGAAAAAATTCTAAATTAATTAAATACATGGACTTTTTTTAAAAAACAAAGAACTCTGGGAAAAAAAGAAAAAGCCATTTTAACTCTTTTGGTCTATTTTCCTACCTAAACAATACATGTTCAAAATAGTACTTCAAAAGAATGTTGGGAAAGATGAAAATACCAATGCAAGCCTTGAGGCATTATTATTACTTATTATTAAAACACATGCTTTTTATACAATGGATTTTCAGTATTTTCCTTAGTGGATAATGGTATTTATTCTGATGATTATATTCAATTTATATTTGTCATGAATTTTGCTGATTTCAGATCAGATTTTTTTTTTTGTAAATTTGACTTCATTCCTTATATATTTGGGAAATTAAACCTTGAACAGTTTTGTTATAAAAATTGCTCCCAGTTTCTTTCTTTCCTTCTAATTTTACTTGTATTGGTTTTCTTTGTACAAAACTTTTTAAATTTGGTAGTCTGGGACTTCCGGGTAATCATTGCTGCAATCTAGACACCACACGCTTCCTCTCCCCAGCACAGAACGAAATAGACTACATCAAAGGAACATAAAAATCACCTTTGGAGGAACAGAAGGACACCCCAGTACTCCCAGTACTCCACAGAAGCAAAGGTACGTGGGGCTTGAACATTTCCACACTATAATAAGGAGGAAAAGCTTGCACAGAAAAGTGAACTGAGCCTCCCTTCCCCCACTCCACCTCCCCCACCAAACCAGAGTGAGTTACCTGAGCCCTCACAGGGACAGCGAGTGAATGGGGAACATCTCTGACTGGGGGGGGCACTCCAGGGTCCTAGGCATCTGGGGACTGCCAGGAAAAAAACGTCTCAGGGCGGTGTCACTGGAGAATTCGGCGCTGATTACTGGGGGTCAGCGGAGCTGTACTTGGGGTGGCTGCACTGAACATCTCCAAGGAGCTAAACACCAGGGGCGGACCACGCGTTGAATATCTGGGCGGAGCTGAACACCTGGGCAGTGTGGCTGTGATCAGGGACCCAGCACTCTAAGAAACCTCGGAGGCGGGGAAGAACTAGTCAGAAGCAACCTAAATTCACAGAAAAAGCGCCCATATAACCCAGACCCCAGATCAGAAAGGAAAGGGGGATAAAACCACCAAAGGGATGGCTCAAATGGCCCAAAATCAAGCCTCCAGGAAGAAAGGGAAAAAAGTAACTATTGAAAACATTTATGGTGGAAGTACCCAAGGAAAAGAGGAGAATGAGGAGGAAATCCAAAAAAAATCAGAACATGCCTCCCAAAATGGAAACTATCAACAAGCTCTGGAAGATCCCAAACTGGAACTTATCCAAAAGATGGAAACCTTCTGGAAAGAAAAATGGGAGAAAGAGATCAGCAGTCTGACAGATAAGACTGCTCAATTGGAAAAAGAACTCGAAGCATCCAATAGAACAGCAGTCAAGGCTGAAAAGCAAAACCAGTCCCTAACGACCAGAATTAAGCACCTTGAAGAAAGTGAGATGATAAAACAGCAATAATCAATAAAGCAAACCCAAAAAATTAATGAATTGGAAGAAAACATAAAATATCTCACTGAGAAGGTCACAGATCTCGAAAACAGAGGGAGAAGAGAAAACCTCCGAATTATTGGTCTCCCAGAAAAACCAGAGATAGACAATAAACTCGATATTATTCTACAGGAGATTATAAAAGAAAATTGCCCTCACGTTCTGGAGCAAAGGGGCAAAATAGAAATAGAAAGGATTCATAGAACACCTTCTATACTAAATCCCCAAAAGACAACCCCTAGGATTGTAATTGCCAAATTCAAGAGCTTCCAAGAAAAGGAGAAAATCCTACAAGAAGCCAAGAAGAGGAGCTTCATATATAAGGGGGCTCCCATAAGGATCACACACGACTTAGCGGCTAACACACTAAGAGACCGCAAATCATGGAACACGATATTTAGAAAGGCAAGAGAGCTGGGTCTCCAACCAAGAATCAACTACCCAGCAAAACTGACTATATACTTCCAGGGGAAAGTATGGGCATTCAACAAAATAGAAGATTTCCAAGTGTTTGCTAAGAAAAGACCAGAGCTCTGTGGAAAGTTCGATATCCAAGCACAGAAAGCAAGAGAAACATGGAAAGGTAAATATTAAAGAAAGGGAAAAGGAGATAAATCTTATCTTTTTCTTTAAGTCAAACTCTCTTCTATAAGGACTACATTTACATCAAATTATATATATTAATATGTGGGGAAAATGTTTTCTGTAACTCTCACAAATTGTAGCATCATAAGAGTAGTTAGAAGAAACATGCATAGGGAAAGATTAGGGCATTAAGAAGATTTGGGGAAAGTGGGGGCAAAAAAAGTAAAAGGGAGGGGGGAACCGTCAATAATACTAAGATTAACTTCAAGAAATGGGGGGGACTCAATAGAATAATCTTTCCCATATAAAGATACACATGGGAAGGGGAGGGGAAGAACTCTCATATGAGAAGGAGAGGAAGAGAGCGTGAAGTGGAATTACTTAAACCTTACTCTCAGTGAAATCAAATCTGAGAGGGAAGAACATCTAGATTCAGTGGGATCCTGAATTCTACCTTATCCATTAGGGCAAGAAAGAAAGGAAACCCAAGGAGGGGGAGGGGGGGAAGGGAGTACAAAAAGGGAGGGAAGGAGAGGGGGGAGGGGAAGGGAGCATAAAAAGGGAGGGGCTAGAAAGGGAAGCATCTCAAGGGAGGGGACTAGGGGGACTGACCTAAAGTAAATCACTGGTTCAAAAGGAGAAAGCTAAAGAATAAAGGTCAGAACTAGGGGAAGATATCAAAATGCCAGCAAATACCCAAATGACAATCATAACTTTGAACGTGAATGGGATGAACTCACCCATAAAATGTAGACAAATAGCAGATTGGATTAGAACCAAAAAAACCTACCATATGTTGTCTTCAAGAAACACATATGAGATGGGTTGACACTCACAAGGTTAGAATTAAAGGTTGGAGTAAGACCTTTTGGGCCTCAACTGATAGAAAGAAGGCAAGAGTTGCAATCATGATATCTGACAAAGCCAAAGCACAAATAGACCTGATCAAAGGGGACAGGGAAGGTAAATATATTCTGCTAAAAGGGAGTATAGACAATGAGGAAATATCATTAATCAACATGTATGCACCAAATGGTATAGCATCCAAATTTTTAATAGAGAAACTAGGAGAATTGAAGGAGGAAATAGACAGTAAAACCATATTAGTGGGAGACTTGAACCAACCACTATCAAATTTAGATAAATCAAACCAAAAAATAAACAAGAAAGAGGTAAAAGAGGTGAATGAAATCTTAGAAAAATTAGAGTTAATAGACATATGGAGAAAAATAAATAGGGACAAAAAAGAATATACCTTCTTCTCAGCACCACATGGCACATTCACAAAAATAGATCATACAGTAGGTCATAGAAACATGGCACTGAAATGCAGAAAAGCATAAATAATAACTGCAGCCTTTTCAGATCACAAGGCAATAAAAATATTGATCAGCAAGGGTACATGGAGACCCAAATCAAAAATTAATTGGAAATTAAATAACATGATACTCCAAAATCGGATAGTTAGAGAAGAAATCATAGAAACAATTAACAATTTCATTGAAGAAAATGACAAAGGCGAAACATCCTTTCAAACCTTATGGGATGCAGCCAAGGCAGTACTTAGAGGAAAATTCATATCCCTGAGTGCATATATTAACAAATTAGGGAGGACAGAGATCAAGGAATTGGAAATGCAAATCAAAAAACTTGAGAATCAACAAATTAAAAACCCCCAGAAGAAAACCATACTAGAGATCCTAAAAATTAAGGATGAAATTAATAAAATCAAAAGTGACAGAACTATTAAGCTAATAAACAAGACTAGAAGCTGGTACATTGAAAAAACAGACAAAATAGACAAAGTACTGGTTAATATAATTTAAAAAACGGAAAGAGGAAAGGCAAATTAACAGCATCAAGGATGAAATGGGGATCTCACCTCCAATGAAGAGGAAATTAAGGCAATCATTAAAAACTACTTTGTCCAACTATATGGCAATAAATATACCAACCTAGGTGATATGGATGAATATCTACAAAAATATAAATTGCCTAGACTAACAGAAGAAGAAATACTTTTCTTAAATAATCCTATATCAGAAAAAGAAATCCAACAGGCCATCAAAGAACTTCCTAAGAAAAAATCCCCAGGGCCTGATGGATTCACCAGTGAATTCTATCAAACATTCAGAGAACAGTTAATCCCAATACTATACAAACTATTTGACATAATAAGCAAAGAGGGAGTTCTACCAAACTCCTTTTATGACACAAACATGGTACTAATTCCAAAGCAAGGCAGGCCAAAAACAGAGAAAGAAAATTACAGACCAATCTTCCTAATAAATATATATGCAAAAATCTTAAATAGGATACTAGCAAAAAGACTCCAGCAAGTGATTAGAAGGGTCATCCACCATGATCAAGTAGGATTTATACCAGGGATTCAGGGCTGGTTCAATATTAGGAAAACCATCCACATAATTGACCACATCAACAAGCAAACCATCAAGAACCACATGATTATCTTAATAGATGCAGAAAAAGCCTTTGATAAAATACAACACCCATTCCTACTAAAAACACTAGAAAGCATAGGAATAGAAGGGTCATTCCTAAAAATAATAAACAGTATATATCTAAAACCATCAGCTAATATCATCTGCAATGGAAATTAACTAAATCCAATCCCATTAAGATCAGGAGTGAAACAAGGATGCCCATTTTCACCTCTAGTATTTGACATTGTATTAGAAACACTAGCAGTAGCAATTAGAGAAGAAAAAGAAATTGAAGGCATTAAAATAGGCCAGGAGGAGACCAAGTTATCACTCTTTGCAGATGACATGATGGTCTACTTAAAGAATCCTAGAGATTCAACCAAAAAACTAATCGAAATAATCAACAACTTTAGCAAAGTTGCAGGATACAAAATAAACCCACATAAGTCATCAGCATTTCTATATAATTCCAACACAGCTCAGCAGCAAGAACTAGAAAGAGAAACCCCATTCAAAATTACCTTAGACAAAATAAAATACTTAGGAATCTATCTCCCGAGACAAACACAGGATCTATATGAACACAACTACAAAACACTTTCCACACAACTAAAACTAGACTTGAACAATTGGAAGAACATTAACTGCTCATAAAAATGACCATCCTAACCAAACTCATCTATCTATTTAGTGCCATACCCATGGAACTTCCAAAATTTTTTTTTACTGATTTAGAAAAAAATGTAACAAAGTTCATTTGGAAGAACAAAAGATCAAGGATATCCAGGGAAATAATGAAAAAAAATACAAAGGAAGGGGGTCTTGCAGTCCCAGATCTCAGACTATATTACAAAGCACTGGTCATCAAAACAATTTGGTACTGGCTAAGAGACAGAATGGAGGATCAGTGGAATAGACTAGGGGCAAGCAACCTCAGCAAGACAGTATATGACAAACCCAAAGATCCCAGCTTTTAGGACAAAAATCCAGTATTTCATAAAAACTGCTGGGAAAATTGGAGGACAGTGTGGGAAAGATTAGGCTTAGATCAACACCTCACACCCTACACCAAGATAAATTCAAAATGGGTGAATGACTTGAACATAACGAAGGAAACTATAAGAAAATTAGGTGAACACAGAATAGTAAACATGTTAGACCTTTGGGAAGGGAAATACTTCAAAACCAAGCAAGAATTAGAAAGAGTTACAAAATGCAAAATAAATAAGCTGGATTACACCAAATTAAAAAGTTTTTGTACAAACAAAACCAATGTAACCAAATTCAGAAGAGTAGCAACAAATTGGGAAAAAAAATCTTCATAAAAACCTCTGACAAAGGTTTAATTACTCAAATTTATAAAGAACTAAATCAATTGTACAAAATATCAAGCCATTCTCCAATTGACAAATGGGCAAGGGACATGAACAGGCAGTTTGCAGCCAAAGAAATCAAAACTATTAATTAGCACATGAAAAAGTGCTCTACATCTCTTATAATCAGAGAGATGCAAATCAAAAGAACTCTGAGGTATCACCTCACACCTAGCAGATTGGCTAACATGATAGCTATGGAAAGTAATGAATGCTGGAGGGGATGTGGCAAAGTGGGGACATTAATTCATTGCTGGTGGAGTTGTGAATTGATCCAACTATTCTGGAGGGCAATTTGGAACTATGCCCAAAGGGCGATAAAAGAATGTCTGCTCTTTGATCCAGCCATAGCACTGCTGGGTCTGTACCCCAAAGAGATAATGGACAAAAAGACTTGTACAAAAATATTCATAGCTGTGCTCTTTGTGGTGGACAAAAATTGGAAAATGAGGGGATGCTCTTCAATTGGAGAATGGCTGAAAAAATTGTGGTATATGTTGGTGATGGAATACTATTGTGCTAAAAGGAATAATAATGTGGAGGAATTCCATGGAGACTGGAACAACCTCAAGGAAGTGATGCAGATTGAAAGGAGCAGAACCAGGAAAACATTGTACACAGAGACTGATACATTATGGTACAATCGAAGGTGATGGACTTCTCCATTAGTATCAGTGCAATGTCCCTGAACAATCTGCAGGGATCTATAAAATACTACCCACAAGCAGAGGATAAACTGTGGGAGTAAAAACACCAATGAAAAGCAACTGCTTGACTACAGGTTTGGAGGAGATAAGACTGAGGAGAGACTCTAAATGAACACTATAATGCAAATTCCAACAACAGGGAAATGGGTTCGAGTCTAGAACACATGTGATAACCAGTGGAATCATGCGTCGGCTATGGGAGAGGGAAAGGAGGGGAGGAGGGGAGGAAAAGAAAATGATCTTTGTTTCCAGTGAATAATGTATGAAAACAACCAAATAAAATAATGTTTAAAAATTAAAAAAAAATTTGGTAGTCTGTTCATATCCTTTGATCACTGGTGACTTAGGAAATGCTTCATATTCCTCAGTTCTCATTATAATTCAAGAAAAGAATCTCATCAGAGACTTGCTTTTCAGTCTGTTGAAAGATAGATTTCTTTGTATTACTGAGTTTGGATATTATTCTCACTTTGTGGCATTTCTGATGAGAGCAGACTTTAAGTATTGCCTGTCAGCCCCTCCCATCTTCTCTTCCACTGTATTGATTTTTACATGCCTCCACTTGTGAGATAATTTACCTCAACTTTCTTTTCTTTTCCTAGTGTATTCCTCTTCTTATCCTTTGATTTTTAAAAAAGTATTATCACATCATAGTCAACTTACACTCTGTTCTCAGTCTATGTATGCTCCTATTCATTGCATTAATAGTGATAAAATTTTTAAGTATTTTCAGTACCTTAAGTATCCTAGGTTTTTAGGTATCTTAGATACTTCAAATATTGTAGATATTTTAAGTATCTTAGTTATCACCTTTTTAATCGTAATGTAATAAGTTTAATCCTATTTTTCTCTATGACCATAAAGTATCTTAAATATCTTAATCATCTCTTATATCATAAATATCCTAAGTATCATAATTGTTACTTTCCTATACAAAGAATGGAATATTTAATTTCATTGTTTCTCTTAATGACTTTAAGTATGTTAAATACTTAAGCATCTCTTCTGAAGAAATTTTAAGAATCTTAGTCACCACTTTCCCATGCAGGGATATAGAATTAGTTTAAATCCACTGATTTCTTTGAGGTTTTATTTTTTTCTTTCCCTTTACTTTTTGATTTTTTTAATATAGAATTTGATCATAAAGTTTTCTTTACAACTCTGGGCTTCAGCAATGCCTGGAATTTAACTTTTTCATGAAATATCCATTTCTTTCCCTGGAGTATTGTGAATTTCAAAACTACTCAACCCTGTTCAAACCATTCTTTAGAGGATGAGATTTGGCTATTTCCTGATCAATAACAATAGAGATACTTGGAATGACAGAATCAGGTCTTGGAAACTACAATCTCCACCCTACTCAGGGTAACAGGATTTAGGAAGGGCTGCAGCAAAGCTCAAGATTTAATTATTTGAGAATATGGCCTTCAACAAACATGTGCAAAGGGAACAGACCTCTGGGTGGTCCTGGGTGAAGCTAGAGCCACCATTGGAACAGGTGAGACACAGGAAGTGAAGTAGAGGAGCTGAGGAATTCTGGGGATTTCTTGTGTGAAGGAGAGGAGGGTGGTTTGAGCCTGGTGCTTGGAGTGGAGGCCCTCAGACTGTTTCTCCATTTTGGTCATGTAAGTGATAGGGACTGATCTCTTTTCTTTGCCCCGGCTACCCGGGGCCTTGGGCCTTTGGCCCAGCCTAAGCAGAGTGGGTATTTAAGCCCTATTCCCTTCTCCCTCTTTCCCTCTAATACTTTTCTTCCTCCTGTTTGTAATTAAAACTCCATAAAAGGTTGACTGTGGACTTGAGTTTTCATTTTGGAATTACATAGCTGAATTCCTTGGTGACCTTAAATTAATATATATCAGTCTTTTAAAGTGATTTCCATATAACATTGTGGCTGACCACACGGGAGTCTAAAGAATTCTCTCAATAAACTTCTGAATTTTCTTGCCTTTTTACTCTACTTTCTCACCACTTAGTCCTTTTTAACAGCTAACTTGGCTTAAAGACACAGCTGCTAGAACAAGTGAGTATAAAAAACTTCTTCTCTCTTCTCTTTTCTCTTTAAGTAAAATTGGAATCAGCAGTTTTTCTTTTTCTTCCCTTTAATCTTAAGGAGCAGCTGGTTGGCTCAGTGGATTGAGAGCCAGGCCTAGAGACAGAAGGTCCTAGGTTCAAATCAGACCTCAGATACTCCCCAGCTGTGTGACTCTGATAGTTAGATAGAAAACAGCTGTTTTAAATCTCAGCAACAGGACCCTAAAGTCCTGGCTGGAAGAGCTATTTCTAAATATCCTTTACCTTAAGGAACAACTTCCTAGATTAGGAAAAAAAAAACTGTGGAAAGTTTGTTGCTTTGCCCTGCTCCCCACGTGTTTTTTGAAGACTGTTAGAGAAATAATTACTATATATATATATATATGTATATATATATATATATGTAAATGAGTACTACGTTCTTTGACATTTATATGCAGCTGAAGAATTAGGGGCATTAAGGAATGCAGGATACCTCCAAATTTTTATATTAATAGGTACTGTCATTTTTGTACTCCTCAATACTGTATTTAGAGATGCTAAAATAAAAAAAAATTGAGGATAAAATGCAACACAATTAGAAGATATAAAATGTTTCTTACAGGATCAATGGGCAAACACCCACTCTACCAGAAACAGACCTGTTTCTGAACCTTTGAATGAGGAAATTTCCTTCCCTGAAATAGAGATGGAAAAACCCTTCCCTATAGCTCAGTTAACAGACTGCTTCTCTCATGTAATACAAATCTTGACTGAATTTAATCCCCAAAACCCTTCCCCTGCAATCCCAGTTTCTCATGTTCCCTCTCCTACAGAAAACCAAATTCCAATGCAAAGGAGATCTCGTCCTCCTAGAGAAACCTGTCCTTGTCAAACTGACCCACAGGTACAAAATTCAACTAGAGGCCTGTTTCCTCTAAGAGAAGTACCTGAAATAGGACGAAATGGAGATGTGGTGACTTTAAGACATAGGATACCGTTTACTCCCCAAGAAATAAATGAATTTACAGGAAATATCTCCACATATGAACAAGATCCCTTTCTAGTAACAAAAAAGATGGGAGACATATTTTTTCAGTATAATCCATCTTACAAGGACATTGAGAACTTGCTACAGGCTTTTTTAACTGAACGTGAGAAAAATAAAATAATTGCTCATGTCAACAAAACCTGGGGGCAGAATGCAGCTCATTGGCCATCTCAGGATCCCAAATGGGACTATAACAATCCTGAGGATTATCTACAACTATACCATTGTAGAGAGGCCATCCTTACGGCAATGAAGGAATGTGCAGACAGTACAGATAAGTGGATGGAACATGAAAAAATTAAGCAAAAGGAGGGAGAAACACCCTCCAGATTCATGGATAGAATAATCGAGTTTGGGGACAGATACCTGGATTGGGACCTAACTAAAGAGAATAGCTTAAGAGAAGTTAGAAGGATCTTTGTCAATAACTCTTGCAAAGCAATTAAGAATTATTTTAGAACACAATGTTCAAGATGGTCAGAGATGGACCTTGAAGAATTGCGAAAAACAGCTATATATGTTTTAAAGGGAAACAAAGAAAAGGAAGAAGAAAATAATGATGACATGGAGGAAATGAAGAAAAAAATGAGATGTGTAATAGATAGGATAGCTAAAATAGAAAGTGGACATGATAATGAACCAACAACACTTGTCCCCCTCCAGAAATCTAATTATCAATCCATTGCCTGCCATTTCTGTGGGAAGAAGGGCCACAATATGGTACAGTGTAGAGCTTTTCTCAAGATTATAGGAAGGAATACTCAGTTTAATAACAACTACAGAAGTGATAATTACAGAAATAAATATAATTATGACAATGAAAATCACAACTTTAGGAATGATGACTATAGGAATGGATATGGGGAAAATGATAACTCAAATCAAATAACTCCACAAAAAATATAAAAAATGGTTGATTTTCCTGATTAGGTGATCTTTGGTTGTAGGTCTCAATTGTATGCCTAGTGGAATAGCATATTCATTGCCTTCTAATGCTTGCTTCTCTGTAATACTGATTGTGGTTTTGCAATATATGAATATTTTTCTGGCTGCTTTTTTTTTCTTGACTTGGAGTTCTAAAATTTGGCCACAATAGTTCTGAGATTTTTAAATTTGAGATTTCTTTCAGGAGATGATTAGTGGATTTTTTCAATTTCTATTTTCCCCCCTTATTTAAGAAGATCAGAGTCATTTCCCCTAATAATTTATTTCAATATGGTGTCCACTTTTTTTTCAACATGACTTTCAGGAAATCCAATTACTCTTAATTTATCACTCTTGCATCTTTTTTCCAGGTCAATTGATTTTTCAATGAGATATTTAAATTTTTCTTCTATTTTTTTCATCCTTTTGAATTTTCTTTACTGTTTCCTACTGTCTCATGACATATGCTTCATTTTTCTAGTTCTAATGTATAGGGAACCATTTATTTTTCTTTCAAGCTTTTTAATTCCTTTCTTACAGAGTTATTTTCCTGTTTGCAGTGTTACATTTTATTTTTTAAGGAACTGTGTGTGTGTGTGTGTTTTGTTTTTGTTTTTGTTTTTTTGGTAAGCTTTTGTTCTTATTTTTTTCTATTTTTTAATTTTTATTCTATCATTTTCTTTCTTTATTTTTCAACTGTTTTTTTAATATCCTTTTTGTAGAGGGAACTCTTATAAAGGTTCATTTTGAGCTTGAATTTTTTTCACACTGTCCTTTGAGGCTTCACACGTTTTTATTTTCTATTACTGTCCCCTTCTGAACTTGTATTTTTGTCATCTTTCTGGTTAAGGATGTTTTCCTAGCATCAGGGATTTTTTTTCCTCTTTTTTTGCTCATTTGAGTTTTGTCTATATTTCGAGGCTTGCTTGATTTCCTCTATATGCTCAAGCGTATTTCCATTCCTGGTCTGGATGGAAAATTGTCTGTACTTTTATTGGTATCTCTGACTCATTGATTGAGCAATCTGCAGGGGCAACTTACTGAGCTGCTGTCCTCCCACTGTTGCTTGTTTTGTATTGCATTGGTTTCTGTTCTTATCCTGAGGCTGGACAGAGATTCCCATGTTTATTTTACCCTGCCACTTGCCCTGAATAGTGCTCAAGTTCTACTGAAGCTTGTTCAACACTTTTTCCATTATATACCAGTGAGATGAGTCCTCCTTGATGTCTCTCCACATTGTTCTAGGCCAAAGCACTGCTCCCCCTTCTAGTTGGTTCTGCTGATCTTCTGTTCATTTTGAGACATTCTTGTTCTTCTGTAGTTGTTTGGAGGGTGGTTGGTGGGCTGAATCATTCCACATTTCTCAACTCATTTGCCTGGGTTAATGAACTCTGAGCCACTATCACTACAACCCATTTTTGATATTCACTAGTAACAGTGTCTATGAACACTGTCACATTGTGACATAGATAAAAACATGGCCTCAAAGCCAGGAAAATCAACATATATCTTGGTACTGATTCATGCTAGCTTTGTGGCAAGGAGAACAAAACCTTCTGTGCCCCCAATAAATCACTGGTTCTATAACTGTCAGTAGGAGGTGATTTAGACAAATGCAAGCATTTTTATAGGTATAAAGGGACATGCAATTCCCTGTCAGAAGTTGTTACCTCAGTAGTGGTTCCTGATCATTGCTTTTTTAACTTCATACCTGAAAAATATTAATTTTAATCTTTTATAAATGGTAAAAGTAAATTTAGTCCCAAATTTTACTTTGCTAACTACTTTACTCCTTGAGGTGAAAAATTTAAGATGATTATTTTTATCAACTAGGTAAACAAATATGATATTAAGTCAGGAGTAATGGGAAGTTTAATTCATAATCTGAGATGAAGCCCCCTGGATTGACTATGACTACATCAAACCTGGAAAAGTGATCATAGGGTAAGATGGGGTAGATGGTTGAAACTTATTTCAAGATTATAATTTCCACATAGAGATCCTATATCAATGAAATCATATGTTTAAATTTTGAGAAAAAGTAAAAGAAGCAGTAACTAAAATAGAAAATAATTAATTATTCTCATATACCAAAGCTTTATTCAAGTTTTATCTCATTGGTCCAGAATTTAAAAATTCAGTGTCGATCCTTCAGAAATATTCATATCCTTAGTTGTATAAAAGGAAGATAAGTTGAAAAAAGAACAGTTTTTTCTTCTAAACATAGATTTTAAAATTAGCATTCCTATTTTCAGGGTATTGCTAGATTTAAATCAATATCAATAATTCTAAATATTAATTTTATGAAGTTTACTAATAATCACTTGAAGTAGAAGAAATAAAAAAGAAATAGAAGTATAAAAACCTAATTATCTAACAAAAATAAAACCACATGAGTAAGTTCTCCTGCCTGTCTCAAAGCCAGCATTTGCAGCCATGAACAGGAGAAGAGAGCCAGAGGGAGGAGCTACACAAAGCTTATATCCTCCCTACATTAGCACATAACATGAGAAGGAACATGGGAAGCTGGAATTTAGAGTCCTGGGGAGAAAATTATATTCATAATTATATAATCCCCCTGTGATTCCATTGGAAAATGAGCATGTAGAAACCTCCCAGATTTATATGCCTTCTTTCCCCAATAAATCAATATAAATAACCAACTTATATCTCTAAAGATCTTTAACTAAAGTACATACCATATTGCACTTTCTAAGGAGAAATTACAATAATTTGTGGATAAAAGGTAAATAAAAAAGAAAGAAAATAAAACCAATGATTGCTAGGCACATTGACAGAAAACCAATGAGGGGACAATCCCCTTTGGCATAAGAGTGTACATTCAAAATAAATGCATTCAATCCCCCATAGTTCACATTCATATACCCCAAAGTTCATTCTGAATCTTTTGGTGCTATGTGTGATTTCTGAAGTCATCTCCATGGAACCTTCTCTAAGCAGTTCACTCTCTTGATTTGGGGAGGTAGCAAGTTTCTTATCCTAAAATGACTCTCAAACAAGAAAATATTTTCTAAATATAGAATTTTATGACAGTAATTCAGTCCCCCCTGAGCATGATGTTGACCAAAACATGGGTCACCCAGGGATACATAGTTGAATTATGAGGTATATAAATCAATTTTCAAAAGAAAATAAAAAATATAAAAAAAAAAAACTAAAGAAAAAGAAAAAAGTAACTTCTGGATGAAACATGAAATATCAAAGTCACATGTGTAAAAATTCTAAGTAAGGAAAAATAAGCCTGTAACAAGTCCTTGAATCAGGGCCCAATTAAAGTGATTTATGTCCCATAAGCCTGTAGTAGGAATTATAGCAATGTAGCATTTATCCATTGGCAGCCAGGTCTACAGAAAACTGCCATACCATAAAAGAATGTACTAGATTTTTGAAGGTGAAAGGAAATAGCATTCCCTGGTCTGATTTTACCTTCACTTATAGGGATAGGGGAGCCAAAATGGCAGCCAAAGTAAGGTACTTTGTTTGAAACTGGCACAGGGAAATCCCGTGTCTGACATTATCAAACAGTCACTTCCTCAAATCCCAAAACTAGTCCTCTGTCTGGGGACAGATTCTCATCAATCCCACCAGGATTGGTTGGTCTTCTTGACCTTGTGCTTCATGGCACTGTTCAATGGCTCTTTTGTGATCCCTTCTTCTGAAATCAGACATAATTATTAGTCAAAGTCCTATAATATTAAACAATCAATAGCAGGTTTCCACAGTTTTTTGAGTATGCATTAATATTTAGTTCTAATGGATATTGTAAACATATATTAGTGCAAAATTAAAAAAAAACATTAATACTGGTTGCTTGTACTACAAGTACAAAAACTAAGAGAGGAAAGAAAATTCAAGTGTCCCCTTGCACATAAAAGGAAAAACAATAATAAAATCTTAAAAAATCAAAATTCACAGTGCACATTCCATGAGACACTGTGTTAGCCAAGCAGAGTCACAATAAAAAAGGTTTCTCACTCAAAAATGAGATTTATTTCCTTCTTAACATGGTCATGATCCATAGTGTGAGTGTACATGATTTTTTTTTTACCAAGTAGTAGTAGTAGTAGTCTCTTGGTAACCGAGGATGACTATTGTCTTTGTGTGTTTTTGTGCACAAAGACACTTGTGCATAAAGGTTTAAGTGGAAAAGTCGATGCACAGAGACAGTCCCACTCTCTTGGCATTTGAAGCCTGGGTCCAGTGGCACAAAAAGTCGTTACGCCTGGAGACTTCCTCAGCTGTATTGGATGGCCATGTTGTCCTTTGTGCTCCAACACACCCTAAGAACTCCACAGTGCCTTGCTGTGTTGCCCTCTCAGCCGTTGAACCTTCTTATTGGTTTCTTCCGCCTGTTCCACCGAAGCAGTCTTCACATGCTGGGTGAGCAAAGCCCTGGTTCACCAGGGGTCCATGACAACCAGATGGCTACCCTCACAAGGTTTAGCCGGCCTGTCGAAGCTGTTGCCCAAGGTGTGGCCGCTGCCACATGCTAGCAGCTACTAGGAGCCACAAGTGAGACCTGGGGGTCAGAGGCTGGAGAGCTGCCCTAGGAGGGCACGACAAGCCCTCCATACCAGAGATAATACTCCTCCCTGAGCACCCCATACACCCCAGGTTTTATAAAAAACAAAACAAACAAAAATAAACACCCAATAGTATAACAGCTAATTCACATTCTAAGAAGTACCCCAAACCCCCAAACCATAAGAGCTCATTAAATTCTCCAAAGGTTACTGATACAGGTTGTAACCAGTTTGATGGAGTATATTCATCATCATTTGTGACAATTAACTAAAGGCAAAAAATTTACAAAAGACTGTATAGGCAATATGTGACCTTGATCGAACGGATGACAACCCCAATATACATAAGGACTTATGGCCAAGCCACAGAAAGGGTTTGCCCAACTTGACTCTGGTCTTTTGCAATGGTATTATCTCCAGTCCAGGCATAAGATAGTACAAATAAAGATAGTAGGATGGTAGAAATAAAAACAGTATCACAGAACATATAGCTAATAGCCAAAGCACAGTAACTTAAAGTTATACAATATTATATGCTTTACCATACAAATTTATATAAAAGAAACCTTGGTTGAATATGGTTAAAAAAGTCTCATAACCTTTATAGACAAATTATCCATAAAACAGTAAATGACAGATGGTATAAGGGGAAAAGGATATTATTATTTTTGCAACTAGCTAAAGAGCAGTAGCTAAATACTAAAGATTACACTATCATATGATTAATTGCCATATTTATTTCCTGAAAGGTGCTTAAAAAGAAATATAAATGAACAGGTTTACCTAAATAATAGTATTTATAATGATAATAATAATAATAAATAGTATTCATATTCCCACAACTACCAGTGATTTCCCAATGTATATATTTTAAATTATGCACATTTGTCTAGTATTAGAAGGACTCATTATTAGTAGAAACAATATTTCAGCCATTTCAGAAGTTGGAAGAAACAAGAATAAAGTATATTTTATTTTGATTTGTGTGTAAGCATGTGTTTGTGAATAATGAAGATTGGCCGTTATATTCATTTCAAAGATATCTGAATACTCTTAAAATATTTAATCATTTCTACAAAGAGTGGGAAAATGGTTTTCTTGCCAGTGATTCAACAAGGAAGAGAGGCCACAGTCTATGATATACCAAGAAACAGTTAAGTAACTGTTGATGCTTTTGGCCTCTCCTTTGTATCACCATAAAATTTTGTTGCTAGCTGGATGCTACTATAACTCTAGTATTTTTTCATTTAAATTTTATGAATTTTGTTATTGAGACTTAAGAAACAGAAGTAAGCACATCATTTCCCCTTCTTTATGACACCTACCGATTTCTATTTCCTTTGTGGCATTTTGATAAAAGTTGAAAGAACATTGGTCCTGCAGTCAAAGAAAATGAGGCCAAATCTTGCCTGTAATGCTCACTTAATGTCCCTGGAACTTAGTTTCCTCATCTCTAAGATGAGGGAATTGGAGTAGATGAGGATCCTTTTAGTGTTTGTTCTCCTTTCCTGTATGAAGTCCCTAATGTTGACTGAAATTATGACAAAGCACTTCCTCCTCAGATAGTACTATGAAAAATGATTATTAGAATATTGTCATGATTTCTCCTTTTCTTCTGTCCTTTCACACTAAAATTAATGAAGGTAATAAAAGTTGTCAAATATGTAATAAGTATTTATTAAATGCCTTATGTTTGCCAGACCCCATGCCAACATTAAGGATACCCAGAAGGAGTCAGGAACAGGTAGAGAGCACCAGGGAGTTCCTGGCATTAGAGCATCTTCTTCTGTGGAATTGAAAAAAAAATAAACCTGTGAGGCAATGGATATAGAGAGAAGTGAGCCCAAAACTCCAATTTCTTCTCTCTATAATGGAAGGCTTAGGAGGAACTTGGAATTTCACCATCTAGTTCTCTCAGATGAGAGAATATGCTGAAAGAGGGTAGAATAAGTAAAGGCTTGAGTTGGAAGAATGCTACTGAGATAATAAATAAAGAATTTAAATTCAGATAAGCATCTTGTTCTGAGGATTTGAAAAAAATCAGGCAGAGAAGCAGATATATAGTGAAATAAATGGAAAAATAGAATATAATAGAATTAAGGAGAAATAGGTTTAAATATATTTAATATATGCATATTTTCCATGCTTATAAACATATACAAATATAAATACATGCATATAAACCCACATGGCCATACATATAGGGTATATATGTATAAGCACAGATATGCATGCAAATATACAGTCATATATGTAATTATGGTTTTCTTATCAGTGATTCAGCAAGGAAGAGAGGCCACAGTCTATGATATTCCAAGAAACAGTGAACTAAGTGTTGATGTTTCGGACCTCTCTCATCTATCTATTATTGAAGGTGTCTGTATCTATGAGAGATTAAAAACCTAATTAAAAACCTACCTTCTATCAGAAGCTATTCCCAATGCCCAATTCCTAATTCCAATGCTTTCCCTTTGTTGATTTTCTGTAATTTATCTTACATACATCCAATTTATGTGGATTTGTTTGCATGATGTAACCTTCATTAGACTATGAATTTCTTGAGACCATAGGCTGTGTTTTTGTGTTTGTGGTTTTGTTTTCTTTCTTTTTTTTGGCTTTCTTTTGTATCTTCAGTGCTTAGCAGAGTGCCTGGCAGAAGTAAGTGTTTAATAAATATATATTGATTTAATCTACTGCTTCTAAGATGAAAAAAAAAATTTCAAATTCAGTTCTTTTTACAAGAGCTAAATTTGTAGAGCAGATTAAAATATCTGCTTTAGTAAAGAGAGTTTTCTCATTGGGAATTTCCTAGACTAATTAAATCATAGATCTGCTAATGAAGCAAATGAAAAAGTATAATGTGCCATGTTTTTTTCTTCAGAACCAAACATGGCCTAATATACTATATTTTTGGCCACAAGGCAATAAGTTTACTTTAGTCAGACAAATTTGAGATACTGTAGATACGTGCCAGAACTTTATCTCTTATCTCATGTCATTATGTGAGTTTTGCTATAAGCTGTATTACTTTTATCCAGATGCTACTTTTCCCCTTTAAAATGACAGAGGAAGTAGTTACTTTTGTCAGAGCCTTCCACTTTCTTTTATTTTATAGAAAACATAAACTTGAACTTTTATTTCCATACCTTACTGAGGAGGGGAAAGGGAGTAGGACATTTCTGTAGTTTTATCACCACCATTAAATTTGAAAATAATCTTGAAAAATTACATGTTTTATACTCTATTGAGGGAGCAGTCTTATGAATCATTCAAATGGGCAGGTTTAGGAAGTAATATTATGATAGGTAATCACAACCAGAAAAAAGAACTTCTGTTTGATTGTTTCAAAGTGATTTTCCTGTCAACATGTTTTAGGTAAACCTGGTTTTCTGTTAGAGTTATGACACAGATAAAGATAGAACCTTCAGCCTGTATGCTAGAGATAACATAAAGGAAAGGGAGAGATTCCATTACCCAAACAAATCTTCTTAGAAACCACTAATGTTCCAGGGTAAAGATGGAGAAGGCCAGTTGCTGTGATAATAATTTCTTTCTTGGATGACAAGTTCTATGGAAGAAATAAGAGCTTTAAATGAAATGGTTATTTAGACACAATAATATGCCTTACAGTTTGAGAGGCATAATTATATTTAAGTTTCATGGAAAGTTGAAATCCTATTGTTTTCCTTCAATATTTTTCTTTATTTGTTAACATTTAGAGGGGGAAATATCTGTGATTTCATTAATATAAGGAATTTCAAATGTCTAGAATCCCTACATTACTGTACATAAGCTAAATATACTACTAGACACTAGAATATTACAATATTGCCTTGGCTGTGAGAGATAATAAGAAAGATGTTTTTTGTAAAGTTGCAAATCCATTATGTGTCAGAGGTAAGAGTTAAACACAGATCCTGAAACCATGGGTCTAACCACTATGGAATATTTCCTTATTTTATAATGGGATTTGTTAGGATCATTTTTCAAGTATATGGTTAAAACCCATTAAAACACTGTCCTTACTTTTAGTCAGATCTTGAGTCTAGTCCTAGGGTAAGGGTAGGGGTACTGGGCAAGTATGAGCATCTTTTTTTTAATTATTTTTAAGATGGGAAAACTTACATAAATTCATTGATGTTCTCTTTCCTGTATTGTCTTCACTACTAAAATCACATATTGAAAGTCACTGCCATTAATGACTATATCTTTTTCACATTTTCTAATTCTACAAACTAAATAAATTCTATTAGATACAAAGGCCTAGATAGTTTGAGAAATGGACATAAAATATATATTTTTCATTAAATTAAAAACTTAAATATTTTTTCATTTTCCTTCTTTGGAGTAGTTTATGCTTATTTATGCTACCATTAATAAAATACTTTTGGAAGTTCTTTTTAAAAAATAGTATCTAGACCAATATCACAAAGTTTATTTTTAATTCTTTGTAATGTTGTTGATGTCCAAAATACTTTTCATTATTGCAGAGGATTGTTTTATTTATTAATTTATTAGTTGGTCCTTGAGAATTCTTCTAATTTAAAATTCATCATCTCATGGCAAAGCCATGCCTAAACCTCTATAATTATTTTTCCAGCATCATCCTCAATTAATTGAAGTATGGTCATCACTAAATTATAATTTCAATATTTATGGGTTTGGAGGATATGCTATATTTCTCACTCTTCTTGTATAGAGTTCTAGAAACTAGAGTCACTTCTACACCTAGATAAGGTATCTGAGGAAAAACCATTGGATGTCGACCATAATGGTACAGTAATTTTTCTAGTACAAAAACTAAATGTTTTACAATATATGATCAATACTTAGAATTAATGGTTATTTTTTCCTAAAAGTTTGGAAATACAATGCACTGTCTAATTAACAAATGGCCAAAGGATATGAACAAGCAGTTCTCAGAAGAAACAATTAAAACTATTTTTACGTATATAAAAATGATTCAAACAAACATTAATCATGGAAATATAAATTAAAACTACTCTGATGTGCCAACTCTTATAAACTAAACTAGTTAATATGTCAAAAAAAGAAAAGGCTAAAAGTGGGACGTGATGTGGAAAAATTGGGACACTAGTATACTTTTGGTGCAGTTGTGAATGGATATAACCTGGAGAGGATTTGGAACAATATCCAAACTGTCAAAAATTATGCATGTCTTTAAAAAATAATTATTAATATCTTTGATTAAGCAATAGCTCTATTAGATTTGTATCCCAGAGAGATTAAAAATAGGGAAAAAGGACCTATATGTACAAAAATATTTAAAGAAGGTCTTCCTAAGTTGGCAAAGAGCTGGAAACTGAAAGGCTACCCATTAATTGGGAAATGACTGAACAAGGTGTGTTATATGATTGTAATGGAATACTATTTTACCATAAGAAATGTCCAATAGGATGATCATAAGAAAACACTGAAAGACTTTTAAGAAGTATATCAAGGGGAAGTGAACAAAACCAAGAGGACATTGTACACAGTGACAACAATAATGTAGAATAATCCACTGTAAATGACTTAACTATTATCAACAAAACAAGGATCCAGGACAACTCCAAAATTCTCATGATCACACACACAAAAAATGGTATCCCACCACCACAGAAGGAACAGTCTGAATGTAGATTAAAGCCTTTTCAAAGTAGAGAAGTAATGATGTTCTTCTTAAGGGTTATGAATGACATTTTCCCATATAAGAATTAAGCAATTTGAGTTTTAGGTCACTTATAATTGGTTTTTCATAATTACCTTTGTATGTTTCTTATGGACAATTTTTTCCTAAGTTCTGGGGTTTCCCCCATGAATAGTAGAAACTGCTTTAGTTCATTAAATGTATACTTTTTACCTTATGTAATTATGCTCAATTTTTCTGTGTATGTTATTCTTGATTGTAAACACAGTTCTTTTAATCTTGAAAATATTGTGATTCACTGTCTCCAAAGGGCTTTAAAAAGCTGCTTGTTCTTTGATGTAGCATTATCATTGCTTGGTTTGTACCCTAAAGAATTAATAAGGGAAAATACTTGTGCAAAAATATTTGTAGTTATGCTCTTTGTGGTGACAAAAATTGGAAAATCAAGGGGTGTCCATAGTTTGGGGAATGGCTGATCAAATTGTGGTATCTGATGGTGATGGAATACTATTGTGCAGAAAGGAATGATGAACTGGAGGAATTCCATGCAAACTGGAAAAACCTCCAGGAACTGATGCAGAGCAAAATGAAAAGAACCAGAAGAACATTGTACACAGAAATGATGCATTGTGGCACAATCAAATATAATGGACTTCTCTACTGATAACAATGTAATCATCTAAGACAATCCAGAGAGACTTTTAAGAAAGAACACTATCCACATCCAAAGAACTGCGGGAGTAGAAATGCAGAAGAAATACATATGATTGATCACATGGTTTGATGGGTATATGATTGGGAATTTTGATGTTAAATGTTCACTCTATTGCAAGTATTAATATGTAAATGGGTTTTGAACAATGATAAATGTATAACTCAGTGGAATTGCTCATCAGGTCAGAGAGGGGAGAGGGAAAAAGGGAGCATAAATCATGTAACCATGGAAAAATATTCTTAATAAAAAAAGAAAATATTGTATTCCATGCCCTTTATTCTTTTAATTCAAGGATACTAAGTCCTGTATTAGTCTAACTTTCTCTCAATACTATCTTTTTTTCTTGTGCTTATAGTATTTTGTCTTTAACCTAGGAGCTACAGAATTTAGCAATGATATGCTTATGTATTTTCATTTCTGGTTCTCTTTAGGGTGGTGGATTTTTTCAATTTCTATTTTGCTTACTGATACTAGGATATCTGAGAAGTTTTCCTTTGTAATTTCTTTGTATCTAAACTTTTTTTTAAAGTCATAACTTCCCGTGAGTCTGACTATTCTTATAATACATGATGGATAGAGGGCAGATAGAAATATTGGAAGGATCTTGGGAGTCAGAAAGTTCAAATGATGCTAGTGTGTGATTAAAGGGACTAAGTAACCTATAATGATATCTCCTAGTTGCAGAAATACATGAGCTAAAGTAACTATTTCATTACCAAAATCTTTCATTGAAGTACTTTTCAGCAAAAGTAAGGTGAAAGGCAAGGAGACATTTAAATTGTTCATGTAAATGAAATATTTTTAAGATTTTTAAGACAGTCATAGTAGTAAATAGTATTGGAAGTAGAAGTTGTAGTAGTGGGAGGAGGAGAAGGAAGGGATGAGAAGAAGAAGGAGTCAAAAATTATCTCTTCCTTAAGGTCTTCATGTCAAGGCTTGAAGAATTCATGTTGGATATGCTAGAGAGACAATTCTTTTTCAACGAAAAGTTTGGCTAGATAATCACCCTCTTCTGGAATTCTATGATTCTGTAATTGCTGTCTTTAAGATTTGAATTATTTTCATGTGAAAGAGGGATTTGTTTTGTTCAGTTTGACCTCTGAGATTTTTTTCTCTGTTCATTAGTTTTTATTTTGCTTGTTTTTGAAACTTCTTAAAATATTGTTGTTGGGGTTTTTTTGCCCTCCACAAACCATGACCCAAAACAATGCTAATTCATACTCTTTATGAGAGTAGTATTAAAGTTATTATTCCACTGAGTGGGAAGTTGTAATAGTTGACCTTTAAATGCCCTTTCATTTTTAAGAGTACAAAATTATATAGGTATAGTCATCTCAGATATAATCCTTCACCATTGATATAAAAACAGCATTGGCATGAGAATAGATGTCATGTCTCTGACATTATTGTTATTATTGTTGAGAGTGATGGTGATTTTTTTTTTGAAATGTCTCCTGAAGGCATTCACCATAAGATTTTGGAAACAAAATGGATAATGGATTGCCTTTCCCTGTTCCTCATTTTACTTTAACTTCTAGGACTCATATTTGTGGTTTCTCTTAAGATATTCTAAAGTAATGAAATCTAATTAACTGTGATTTGGAGGTTATAGTTATGTCCAAAATTATTCATCTATTGTCAAGTTAATTATAATGTAGTCTCTAATTATATTGTAGGCTGTAATCTCTCATCATTCTAAAATGAAATACTATGAAATTCTAAAACTGACAAATGGATCTTCCTTACCCTCATAAGATGCCAAGCTGTAGATATATCAGGAATCATTTTTCTGAACATTTTATCTATGATGTCATTAATATAAATATCCCATTTTGCCAGTAAATAATTTGACCCCTCCATGTCTTTTATGTTCTTTTATTTTTATTCTTATACTTCTGGAAACATTCTATATTGACTCTTCCCAATGTTCTTGAATTCTTTCTGAGTTAAGATTTCTTAAATCTCACTAAAACATAGGCTTGCCTATTTCGTCAGTCTCAAATAGCTTCAATGATGTCTTTTATACATGTTATTGGTTGCAAATAACCATTGGTAATGTGCTGCAGTCTGCTTATACCCATCCTGCGTTTTTTCATTGCCCTCTGGGTTACCTGCAATTTTGATTCTTCTGAGACCACAGTGCCCCATGATTCATTGCTATGGAGAAGAACTTCCACTCTCTGCACTCTTGCCCTGTGAAGGAATGCATTACTTCAGAGCTCAAATCCCCAACTCAAAGCCAGATTAGTGGGACATTGGCAGGGTCAGAGGTGGCAAAAATATATTCATGGAATCCTCTACTAAGAAGCAGCTTTCAAAGCTGCTCAGGAAAAGGAGTTAGCTGATACATATGAGGCCAGTCCAAAGGGCAATAGGTAATAGATGACTGATTGTAATTTATGCCCTGTTCAAAGTGAGAATTTGAAGTAGTGTGATGTACATTAAGCAAAGGATAAGGGAGTGAAAATATTTAGACTGAGGTGAGATTTTTCTGGTTCATAGATTAGAAATGTATACATTGTTTGAGATTCTTGTACTGCAAGAAAAAAGAGAAAATACATTTTTGATTTTTAGTCTTTCTTACTTTTTCTGAAATATAACTTTTTGATAATTTATGACATTTAAAATTATATTTAAAAGCTACCCTTTGTAAACTAATTACCTTGATGACAAAAAATTATTTGTATACTCATTAAAGTCAAACTCTGAAATTTTCTTCATATTTGCAATGTCATTGATTCATTGATTTATCTAGTCATTAAATAAACATTTATATTCCCCCCATTACATTGTTCACTGTAGCCATTGAACTGTTGTCTCCCCTAAAAATAATACAAAGAAAAGGAAAATGTGAAAGCTACATTAAATCAATATATAATCAAATAAGGAATAACATGAATGCTTTAAAATCATTTATAGCAGAGATCACTCTCCACTGCTTTGATCTTAGCAGGTTTCATACAGGAGGAGACATTTCAGATTGGTCTTAAAATACAAGTAGGATATCAACAGGCAAAGATGTCAAGGAAGAGAAAAGCAATATTTCATTTTCAGGGGGAGATTATGAAAAGGGAAGAGAAATTACAAGGAATAAAAATATTTAAGGAATCTCTTTTGGGAGAATAGTATAAGATTGGGAAATTTAAATGGGAGCAGATTATCTTAATTTGTGTATTTTATTTTATTAATATTTGGTGCAAGCTATTTATGGATCTAAAGGGAACATTATCTGTACATTATAACTAACAAAATACTTAAATTCAGGCAAGAATGTGCATATAAATAAGACCAGACAAAGGGAGAAAATTTGGCTTCTTATCCTGACTGATTCCCTTTATTCTGTGGCCTTGGATAAGTTTCTTCATCTATCTTAACCACAATGATCTCTTTTGTAAAATGAAGAATGACACAATGTGGTATGGGCTCTGTCCAGTATTTACATAGAAGTATTCTGTCAACCCTGTATGTCATGCTAGGGGAACACTATGTTAAACCCGGTTCTGGTTTCCCAAATTAGGAGGCACACAGGATAATGTAAAAGCAAGAGGTATTGCTTTATTACAAGCTCGAGCTTGGGTCCCACAGTCTCTGAGGCAGATGGAACCCTGAACAAGCTTGGGTCCCACCACCTCCAAGGCAGATGGGGCCCTGAACAAAGGAGAGGGAAGCAATATATAGGGTGGTTTGAGTTGCAGAAGAGGACATCTCATCAGAACAGTTGGGTAGGGTTAGGTCATGGTCAAGTGTTGGCTAGTGGTGCCTAGTTCTGTTTATCTCCTCAGAAAAGTTGGGAGGCCCTAGGTGGGGTTAGGTCATGGATCAAAAAGTCCTGGGGGTTGAGTCCTTATCAGTCCCTAGCACATTCTAGGGTATGGTCACTGGTTCTTTATTAACTTGACTGTAGGGGCTCTAGAGGCAAGGGGTTCAGAGAAAAATTACATTCCAGGGCTGGTCCTTCATTCCCTACTTCTGCTGTACATGAGGAATCTTCCTCATGCTACAGTATCCTCATAAGGGGTTTCAGTAGGAATCAGAGTTTGATATTGCTGGTGAAGGACCATAGCTGGACAGTATTGACGCAATCCTTGACAAAGGCTACTAGGCGATTAACTAGCCCTATGATCAGCATAAAAGCTAGGAGTCAGGAGGATGCCCATGTCATCTCCCCCCTCTCCAAATATCTAAGGGAAAAGGGGTGATTTTAGAACTGAGAATGGCTGTAGAGCTGTCCCTGCTTATGGTCAGGAGAGAGGTATTGGCTGTAGACAAAGTCCAGGGCTTCAGGATGGAATGGTTGCCGAGGTTACAGGGGCATCTGGGTGACTCCCATGAGTGCTTTTACCATAGAAGCAACTAGAGAAGTGACAAGGCTACAAATGAAAGGTCCATATATGGTGGGGACCTGCTTGGAGATCTAAAGGATGTCTAGTGCTTGCTTCCCCTGGTTGGCAGACAGGTCACAAGGGAGAGAATCATCCCCTAAGACAGAAGTGTAGAAACCAGGACTGTGGCAAAAACTAGAACACCAGATAGAAACAGAGAAAATTAGTACAATAGTCATTGATATTACACATTTGCATTTGGATATCTTAGCCAACAGACTTCTTCAGAAATCATCTTCTGACAGGAATAGATCCCTTTAGGAAAGCAAAGTTGGTATGTGATGTTTCTGTTGAAGAATATCCTTTTGCAAAGTATACATTAGCTATAAACAACTATAAACACTTGAGTAACAATATTTTTCGGATATATTTCTTTACCCCAAATTCTGGGGGAAATTCGAGAAAGCTTTGAGCTATATTTCCAAGCTCAAGATCCAAACTTCCACTGTGGTAAATTAAGGCTACAAATACAAGCCATCTATTAATAGACTTCACCTACATCTCAAAGTATGTTCTCCTAACACTTTAAGAGTTTTCAATTATTAACCTAATAGGTTGTTTTAGGAAATGAAAACTTTAATTTTCCAATTTGCATTATTTGTCGATTATGCGAATTTGTCACAAAGGAAAAGGCAGAGAGGGAAAATGTTTCCTCGTGTCCCAAAGGACACGGTGAGAGGCTTCATGTACAAGCCAAGGCTGTCACTGGCTTAGGCCATTATTGTATCACTCAAAGATTAACAGCCTAGATGGTCAGAAAAGTTCAGTCCAAGGTGAGCCTTGGGTTGCTTTCTCCAACCATCCTAGGTCTTTCTCTGTCCTTTGTGTACTTTGTCACCATTAGATCCCCAAAGCCTTCTTTTTCCTTAAAAGATGTCTCACCCATTACAGCTCAGAGAAATTCTCCTTACCAGCAGTCCAGAAACAAATTTTCATACCCTCAAACAAGCCTTTTATATCCCTACAAGGCTGATCATTCAATTATTCTCATGGATTTTGGCAATAATTTACATATCACACTTTAGTCACAAAACCTGAAATAAAGAACATGAGTGCTGAATTGAGTAGCTTTATAGTAATATAAATCAGAGCTATATCATCTCTTAGACCTTGGCCATCTGAAAGACTAAGACAAGGCTATGCAGGAATCACTTCAGGGTAACTGTTCAGAGAAATTATAGAATCATATGTGATTTTTCTCACAACTTACATTAATTTTAGAAATTATCCCTAGGTCAGGGACTCAATTATAAGAAGAGAATATCTATCTGTTCTCTTTCACCTCCCTGCTTATCATTAAGTTTTATCACACAGTGGTTGTTAACTCTTTGAGGTCCCTATTTCAGTCCCTAAGTGTCAGTGTGGAACAATCATAAGCACTTCTTTCTCCTTCCTGTGCAAGGAAGGGGTAATAGCTTGTGAGCAATTTATCCTAAGGCTGCTTAGCTTGATTTAGGTTTTAACCTTGTCCCATCCTTCTTTAACAAGTGAGCTTAGCTTACCACAATTTAAAATTTTGAATGTATCAAACCCCCTTCATAATAATTTACTCTCAGTGGATTCTAGTTTGAACTCCATAACTTCCAAATAACTTTGATTAAGTCCTTTAGCAACCTTACAGTGTGTAACCAAACTGAAGTGCAAAGCATTTACCTGTACTCCTCTCAAACCTCTGCCTAAAGTAGAATAGAACCTCCAGTTTAGTTTTCTTTTAGCTCAAAACATTACCACATACCTGACTAAATTCCATCAACATTATTCCAATTTACAATTTGTTGTATCTATTTCACACTAGAATTCATAGCATCAACTAGTAACTCTGTCCATTATTCTTATTTCTTCTGGCTTCTTCTCTTTACCATTATTGTAAGTAGAGGAAAGGTACTGTACTGAATTGTATTTAATCCTCATGACAAGACCTTCTTGAATTCAGGGCTGGTCAAATTTGTCTTGTTAAGGACATACAGTTTGCCTGTCATATGCCCTTAAACTTTTTAGGTGGAAAACTTAATTCTCTCTATAGTACAAATGGACACATAATTTGTATCTGAATACATGTTCATCTCTAGATCACAAATTCCTTCCTATACATTGTGCACATATATTTTTTAAAAACAATTAATATAACCTTAGTCAAAGACAAAATCATTTAGAAATTCCCTCTTTTGCAAAATACCAAATTCTTAGTACTTGTATTATTAAATCCCATGCACAGATTAACCACTTTAAAAATTTCTTGTGTGTCATGTGATTTCTTGTTGCTAGTTATGACAACACATACATTAAAATAACATCTGATTTGAAAAATCCCAAGTTTAGACAATTCTCAAATTCACTGAAACCATTGTGCATTGCAAGATCTAATAAAACAAATTTCTAACCATGAGTTTTGTTGTGCTCAATAAAATCTGGCTAACATTTCATATTTAACTGATAGTTACCACAATACATGAGACACAGATAACAAAAAGAACAAGACAGACAAAGAGACAGACAGCAAGTTATCTGGAGAAACAGGAAGAGAGGGTCTCTTAATTTTCTGATAGCCAATTGCACTAGTTTGACTGACAAGAAAGCAGGTAATTCAAGTTTGCCAGTCTAGGTTAACCCAGAAATCTAGTTCATGCACATTCACGAATCTCTCAGCTGGGCTCCAATCCCCAGCCCCAGGGGACTCCAACCCCTGTAGCCAAGGTCCAACCTTGGTGTCCTAGTTCCAAACTAGGCAGAGGGAATTCAACCCCCTGAATCCTATGGGCAAAAACAAGGACTTTCTGGCCCCCCTGATATTTCAGGCAGAAATCCTCTGGGCAAAAACAATAAACAAGGATTTTCTGGCCCCCCTGATATTTCAGGCAGAAATCATCCAGGCAAAAACAAAGATTTTCTGCCCCTCCACCCTGATATTTCAGGCAGAAACCCTGGGCATCACAGACAAAAATACCTGGCAGTAATACAAACTCAACCATTCATCACCAAATCACTTCCTAGTCTTTCCGGCCTGGCCCCTCGCGGGACACAGAAACCATATACTAAGCCAGTCCACACTCATACACAGGTAGGACTGGAGACTTTAGCCTTGGGACTTGGCATAGTTCATCTCTGTGAAATCTGCAGAGCATGGAATCTCCCGACAACTAAGCCATATGCCCTCAAGAGTTAGCTAGGCCCCCATAAAATATCATTTGCACATTCAGTCACACATTTTCTGACCCTTTCACCCTCTGAAACAGTACCTCTATCTGTGTGTGGTCCAGTCAGTAAATCCTGGGACGAGCCCCTATATGTTAGATCCAGTTTCGGTTTCCCAAATTAGGAGGCACACAGGATAATGTAAAAGCAAGAGGTACTGCTTTATTACAAGCTCAAGCTTGGGTCCCACAGCCTCCGAGGCAGATGGAACACTGAATGAGCTTGGGTCCCACAGCCTCCAAGGCAGATTGGCCCTGAATGAAGGGGAAATAAGTTTTATATAGAGTAGTTTGAATTGTAGAAGAGGACATCTCATCAGAACAGTTGGGTAGGGTTAGGTCCTGGGGGTCAAGTGTCGGCTAGTGGTGACTAGTTCTGTTTAAATCCTCAGAAAAGTTGGGAGGCCCTAGGTGGGGTTAGGTCATGGATCAAAAAGTCCTAGGGGTTGAGTCCTTATCAGTCCCTAGCACATTCTAAGGTATGGTCACTGGTTCTTTATTAACTTGACTGCAGGGGCTTTAGGGACAAGGGGGTCAGAGAAAAATTATGTTCCAGGGCTGGTCCTTCAACAACTCCATAAATAAGTGACTGGTACCCTTTTTGTTTTTAATTAAGACATAGGCAAGAGAAAAGTAGCAATTATGAGAAGACAATAAGCAATCTTGGAAGAAAAAAAAAGTAAGCAGAGTCTAGCAGAACTTTTTTGTTTGTTTGTTTTTCAAGCTAGTATAAATTGCAGCATAAAATATGATAGGAAGTCCTTTATTCCTCAGAAGATATATGAACTCATATTCTTCATCTCATTGGAAAATCCTCTTTCAAAGACCTTTTCCCAAAGACATGGTTCCCACAGTCCCAGAGTTTTGTCTATGTGTGTTATCTAGCACATGTCTGAGCAAATTAGAGCATTGTCTTCCTTGTTTTGATTAAAGACTTGTTCTTTCTATTTTAATTGTTCTGTGTTTTTCAAAGTTGATAGAACCATAGGCTTTTGAGGATGAAGGGTCCTTAGCATATGCTTATCTCACCCAACTAGGATTGTCATTCCCCTGAGGGTCTTCCACTCAGTCTGAAATTGCAAGCCTGGGATTCCCCTCAGGATAGATTCTCATGGGAAATGGGAACAAGGACAAGCTTTGGGGCCTCCAACATATAAGCTGGTCCTGAAACTTGGGGTTCATCAGATCCCACTAGGTCACAAGTTTGGGGTTCCTAGATTCCATGTTGACAGTGGCAGCCATCAAAGCAATCTGGTACTGGCTAAGAAATAGAGTGGAAGCATTTAAAACATGATGATAAATGACCATAGTAATTTAATGTCTGAAAAACTGAAAGACTTAAGTTTCTGGAAGAATAACTCACTATCTGACAAAATCTGCTGAGAAAATGGGATGACTGTATGGCAGAAATTAGGCATAGACGAACACCTTAAGCAATATTCAACAGAAAAGGAAACATGAATATATGATTTAGAAATTAAGAGTGATACTGACATGGGCACTGTACCCCCAGAAACCCAGGGGAACTATTATCAAGTAACCTTAACTGACAAACCGATCTGAAATTTTGTCATGAATTCATCTTCTCTAATGAATCACTTTTATGAAAATGAAACTGATTAATAATTTTAATTGAAAAAAACGACTCAAATATATTATAGTGGTTCACTCTTGTGACACAAAAATCAATTCTTATAGTAGATAAGGAGGTTAATAACTTGATGTTAGGGTCATGATAATGGTATGGGAATTTCAGGTTTTCAGAGATTAGGATATAATGGTCAATAATATTGAAATGAAAATGATAATTATTATTAGTAACTCATTTTTATTTTAATATTTAGAAACCAATTTACTTGGATTATAATGTTTTAGTTTTACCAAAAAGATGAAGAAATGGGCATAACTTCTCTTTTTCATAGCTGCTTAGAATGATTGACTTTCCAGTTGCTGGTACATCTAGTAAATGACTAAAGTAGGATTTGAATCTAGATATTATTGCTCCAAATCCTGTATTTAATACACATTTATTTAATTGATGTTCTGAGGCACTTTTGCTATGTTATTTACATTAGTTAACACTAACTTTCTTTGATTAGTTAGTAAGTCAATAAACATCTAAGAACCTATTCTGTGCCAGGTACTAAGCACTGATGATACAAATTCAAATAAAAACAAAGACAATGTCTGTCCTCAGAATCTTAAATTCAAATTGTCATGGGCATTGTACCCCCAGAAAAATCAGACAAACTATTATCAGGGAAATTCCTTTGCTCCCTTACACCCTCTGACTCCCAACCCAAAATATTGGACCTTGAAAGGATTATCCTCCTTTGATTGTCCCATTGATCCAAATCATAAGAACCACCCCCATGCCTTCAGAGAAAATGCCTCCCCAACCCTTTTCCCCAAGGTCACGTCTTCATTGAAGCATTCAGGGAGCAACCTCCCAGGTTGCTCCACACATGCTGTCTTGCTTGCCAAAAATACAACATTACTAATAAATCTCTCTTTACTTTTAAGCTAAATTTGGAGTCTTGCATTCTTGCAAAAGGTATCCTTCCCAAACACCAGGGGTACACATCTACACCCCACAACAAATTGAGGGTGGAGGAGAAAATTTTAAAAAAGAATCTGAAAATCATGGAGAGAGCATGGGAGGGGAGAAGGTACCTACTGAGGAGCCATGATGAAGAATTCCAAAGAGATCTAAATGAAGAATAGTTGGTGGAAGATGGGTTAAAAAAGGTACTGAGATCCTCTTTAAATAGAAGCTCTGGAGCCCATAGATCTGCTCTCCAATGAAAAAGTCCCAAAACATGGGCAGGGGGTACTGATGGCATGTGAGTACCAGGTGAATTCAGTCTTACAGAATACTGGAATTTCCTTATGATGAGTTTCCTCTGGAAGGAAGGCATGTTGATGAGTTCCAAAAACATCTAAAAGAAGAATAGCTGGTGATTAAAAAAAATAAATGTTAATGAAAGTGCAGTTATAAGAGATCATAATATATATTTTATTTTATAATTTTTAAATTAATTTTATAGTAGGTAGGGAGCAACATAAACTCTAGGTTGAAATATACATTATTATTATTAGGGACTGGGGGATGCAAATAATTCCAAATCCTGATGAGAATAAGACAATAACTTTATTTTATCAATAAGGCAACTGAAATTACCTCAATTAAATGACTTTTCCATAGTTCTTTATTAACTAAGTAGTAGATCCAGGAGTTGAATCCATTTTTTTAAAATTTCTGACTATTCTTTCTTTGACATCAGATTTTCCTGCACAATATTGTTTAGTCCCTGTTCTTGTTCTTGGTTTGTTATTGTTATTGTTGTTGTTGTTTTCTTCACTTAATATGGAGCTCTTTAGCAATGTGGTGATGACTATGGATCCTATTCTCAAAATATTTTTAGGGAATCAAATAAAATCCAGAAGATTATAAAGGAAACCTATAATAGTTAAATATTTATTTTTGAAATGTTCATTCTTCTCCAAATTAAGGATCTCTACTTTATTTATTATTAGAAAAATATGGAGAATAAATTGGGGTACCTAATTATAATGGAATACTATTATACTATAAGAAATGATGAGCAGGATGATTACAGAAAAAAATCTAGAAAGACTTACATGAATTTATACAAAGTCAAGAGAGTAGAAAATAATAATATATTATACAAACAATAGCGGATAATGATCAATAATGAAAAACTTGGTTATTCTCAGCAATAGTGTTATCCAAGATAATTCTGAAAGACTCATGGTTAAAAAATGCTATCAAAATCTGAGAAAAAACTAATGGAGTCTCACTACAGTTTGGAGAATGGTAATTTTCATTTTTTTCTTCATATTTTTATATGAGACTTCTTCCAGAATATGTCCAATGTGGGAATGTATTTTGCATGAAGACCAATGCATAACCTAGATCAAATTAATTACTGTCTCAAAGAGGGCGTAGGAAAGGGAGGAAAGATGAAAAATTTGGAATTAGTCTTATTAAACAAATGTTAAAAATTGTTTTTACATGTAATAGGAAAAAATAAAATGTTACATTAAAATTCACAACTAATTTCTGTTTCCAAACTCTTTCCCTCCATATATCTCCTCTTTCACCCATTGAAAAGGAAAGAAGTACAAAATCCATTATACAAATGAAGTCATATAACATATCTCCACATAAGTCATCTTGAGACAAGAAGGAAAGAAAAATTAAAGTGAAAACAATATGCTTCTATCTAGACTCAGAATTTATCAGTTCTCTTTCAGGAAATGAATCACATTTTTCATATTGAGTCTTTTGGTATTGTTTTAGATCATTATATTGATTACAATAATTTAGTCTTTCATAGTTGATTATCACTGCAATGTTGTTACTGTGTACCATATTTTAGTTCTACTCACCTAATGTTTTATTAACTCATATAAGTCTTCCCAAGTTTTTCTGGAACTATTGCCTTTGTTTTTCTTACAGCACAATAATATTACATAATAATAATCTATCAGAACTTGTTTAGCCACTCCTCAATTGATGAGCATCCTCTTAGTTTCTAATTCTTTGCCATCACAAAAAGAATGACTATACATATCTTTGGCATATATATCCTTTTCTGTTTTATCTCTTAGGAATATATTGCTGAGTTAAATGGTACATAATTTTATATCCCTTTAAGTAGAGTTCCAAATTGTTCTCCAAACTTGTTGCACCAATTCACAACTTCACCAAAAATGCATTAATGTACTTATTTTTCCATAGATCCTCTAGCAATTGTCCATTTCCTTTTTATAAATATTAATCAATCTGAGTGTGAAGTAGTACATCAGAGTTGTTTCAATTTGTATTTCTTTAATTATTAGTAACTTAAAATACTTCTTAAAATACTTTTCATATAACAATAGTTTTAAAATCTTTTGAAAACTGCCTGGCCATAACTTTTGATGATTTATTGGAGAATAGCTCTTAGAACCTCTTTTTTAAGAAGACTTCTCTTGAACAGACAAAGGAAATTGACTCTTTAGGGGATGGTAGAAGAGAATTAATTAATACTTATTACTTCATCCATGATCAGACATACTATACTTATATTCTCACTTTAGTCTTCCTTTATTCCTCTGGACTGAGAAAAAAAAAAGCTACTGATTCACACAAACTCTGTTCTTTACATGAAGATGATTCTCAGGAAGGCAGAACTTGGGGATAGAACAGCCATCTAGTCTTTCCTCTGAACTAAACATGGCCTACCCAAGAGTATGAAACTTTAAGACTTAAAATTAAGTCCTTTGTTATTGGATTGTAGATTTAAAGCTGTTAGTAGAAAGGTAAAGTGAAGGAAATGAATTTAGGAATTAGGGCATATAAACCTCTTGTTTTTCAAAACAGTCACCTAGTGCATATATGGCTGATCATGATGATTAAAGTTCAAATTCTGCTTCAGATATTTATAAGCTACATGATCCTGAGCAAGTAATTTGATTTCTCTATACCTCAGTTTTCTCATCTATAAGATGAGAAAATTGGTCTTGATGACACTTAAGGTCTCTCAGAGAATTAAACATCAGAACTTATAGTACTTTCCCCAAGTCACACATATAATAGAAATAGTGACAGAATCAGAATTTAAATCCAGGTTACAGATTTAAAGCCAAACCCAATCTTCTTTTTACTGTGATAGAAAACATAATTGCCATCATCACCTTCAGGCATCAACAAATTCTTTCTTCCTTTCTAAAAAGAACATAGATGCGTCCATGGAACCATATTGACTCTAGCCTCAGTTCAGGCTTTCTCAGAGAAGTGGTCATTTTCAGGAACTGGAAGCGTTGTCAAAGGAATTGAACAATTTCATGAAATCTAACTTCTGATTTACTTCATTGATCCATTTTCTACTGTTCATTAGTAAAAAGGAGTAATCTTCTCACAGATGGATCCTGAATGCCAAGGATAGCAATTGAGCTGACCCAGATGTTGGCATAATTTCCCAGTGCTATTCTAGAGTGAATGTACTGGAGGGTGATGAGTAAGTTATGTGAATAAATATAGTACTCTTACTATGCCAAATAGTCTATTAAAATGTGTTCTGCTATACAGTATTCAAACTAGGTCTAACTTTATGCAACCCGCCCCCCAAAGGCAAAAAGCAGTCATATTGTAAAGAGAGAATTTTAGAACAATAAGAGACTTTTGGGGAAAAAATAGTCCAACTTGATCATTTTACAGATAGAATTCTTGATTTTTTATTTAATTAAATTAATCAATTGGGAATATTTCCCCATGGTAATATAATTCATTTTCTCCTCTTCTGCTCTTCTCTCCACTCTCCTGGAAATGACAAGCAAATCCACTGGATTATACATATATTATTACTCAAAACCCATTTCCATATTATTCATATTTGTAATAGAGATATTTTTTTAAACCAAACCCTCCAGTCACATACCCATATAAACAAGTGATAAATCATGGGGTTTTTTTTTGTGCCTCTGCTTCCACAGTCCTTTCTCTCACTCTGGATGGCATTGTTTCTATTAAGTTCCTCAGGATTGTCCTGGACCATTGCATTGCTATGAGTAACAAAGTCTATTACAACTGATGGTGTGCAAATGTTTCAGTTTTTGTGTACAATGATTTCATGGTTCTGCTTATTTCACTCTGCATCAGTTCATATAGAAATGAAGAAGTTCAGCATTTATTAGAGCACAATAGTATCCCATCAACATTATATACCACAATTTGTTCAACCATTTTCCAAATAAGGGACACTCCCTCATTTTCAAAATTTTTGCCAACTTAAAAAGTGTAGCTATAAATATTTTCATACAAACATTTTTCATTATCTTTTTGGGGCACAAACCCAATAGTGGTAAAGCGGTATCAAAGGGCATGATATCTTTTAAAGCCCTTTGGGCATAATTTCAAATTGCCCTCCAGAATGTTTGAACCAATTTTCAACTCCACCAGCAGTGTATTGGTTTCACAATTTTGCGACACCCTCTCCAAGATTTATTATTTTCCTTTCCTGTGATATTGCCCACTCTGCTAAGTCTGAGGTGATACCTCAATTGTTTTGATTTGTATTTTTCTAATCAGGAAGGATTCAGAACAGTTTTATATGATTGTTGATAGTTTTGATTTCATCCTGTGAAAACTGCTTATTCATATCCCTTCACCATTTGTCAATTGAGGAATGGTGTGATTTTTTTTGAAAATTTGACCTAATTCCTTATATATTTGGGAAATTAGACCATCAGAGAGTTTTGTTATAAAATATTTCCCCAATTTTTTTGCTTTCCTTCTAATTTTGGCTAAATTTGTTTTGTTTGTACAAAACCTTTTTAATTTGATATAATCAAAAATTATCTTTTACATTTTGCAGTGTTCTCAGTCTCTTGCTTAGTCATCAATTCCTTCCTTTCCAATAGATATGACAGGCATACTATTTTATATTCTCCTAATTTCTTTATCATTTCACTCTTTATATTTCTCATTTGCACATTTTGAATTTATCTTGGTATAAGGAGTGAGATGTTGATCTAAACCTAATTTTCCCCATACTGTTTTCCAATTTTCCTAGCAGTTTTTGTCAAATAGTGGATTTTTGGCCACAAAGCTGGGATCTTCAGGTTTATCAAACACTAGTTTGCTGAGGTCATTTACTCCTACTCTACTTCATTGATCCACCCTTATTTCTCTTAGCAATACCAGACTGATTTTATGACCACTGCTTTAGAGTATAGTTTAAGATCTGGTATTGATAGTCACCTATCCGCATTTTTTTCATTACTTTCTTTGATATTCTTGAACCTTTGTTCTTCAAAATGGGCTTGGTTATATATATATATATATATATATATATATATATATATGTCATTTCTAATTCTCTAAAAATGTTTCTTGGTAGTTTGATTGGTATGTCACTGAATAAGTAAATTAATTTAGGAAGGATTTCCATTTTTTGTCATATTATCCTATCCTACACATGAAAAATGAATGCTTTCCCAATCATTTAGATCTAGTTTTAATTGTGCAAAAAGTATTTTGTAATTGTGTTCATAGAATTCCCATGCTTATCTTGGCAAATAAATTCCCAAATATTTCATATTGTCTCAAGTGATTTTAAAAGTAGTTTCTCTTTCTAACTCCTACTTCTGAGTTTTGTTGGAAATATAAAGAAGTAATGATTATTTATGTAGGTATATTTTGTATCCTGCAACTCTGCTAAAGTTGATTATTTCCAGTAACTTTTTAGTTGAATTTCTAGGATACTTTATGTATACCATCATTTCATCTGCAAAGAGAGATAGTTTAGTTTCCTCTTTACGTACTTTAATCACTTCAATTTCTTTTTCTTCTCTAATTGCTACTGCTAGCATTTCTAGTACATTGTTAAATAATAGAGGGGATAATGTGCATACTTGCTTCACTCCTGATATTAAAGGGAGGGCTTGTCCCCATTGCAGATGATACTTGCTGATGGTTTTAAATATATAACATTTATTATTCTTAGGAAAGTACCTTCTATTCCTATATTTTCATGTGTTTCCAATAGGAATGGGTGTTGTATATTGTTAAAAAGGTTTTTCTGTATCTATTGGAATAATCATGTGATTTCTGTTCATTTGGTTATTGATATGGTCAATTATGTGGATTATTTTCCTATATTAAACCATCCTCGCATTCCTGCTATAAATTCTATCTGGTCATAGTCAATAGTCCTTATGAAAACTTGCTTTAATCTATTTGTCAGTATTTTATTTAAGATTTTTGTTTTGTTTCTATGTTCATTAGGGTGATTGGTTTATGTTTTCTTTCCCATTTATTTTTTTTGTCTTCCTGGCTTTGGAATAATTACCATATTTGTGTCATAAAATTGTTAAGACTATTTGTTTATTTTGTTAAATAATTTGTATATTGTTGGGATTAGTTGTTTTTTAAATGTGATTGAACTCACAAATATTTCTAGCCCTGGGGATTTTTAATTTGTTCTCTTTCTAGTTTTTAAAGTTACAAGCTCTATTAATTGACCTCCTACCTCTCTTTTAATTGAGATAGGTACTCAGGGATATAAATTTTCTCTTTAGTACTGCCTTGGCTGTATCAAATAGATTTTAATATGTTGTATCCTCATTGTCAATCTCTTCACTGAAATCAGTAATCGTTTCTATGATTTATCTTTTGACCCATGAGGTTTGGAGACTCATATTATTTAGTTTCCATTTAATTTTAAATCTGCCTCTCCATGAGCCCTCATTAATTAGTATTTTTATTGCATTTTAATCTAAAAAAATGTGTTCATTTGTTCTGCTTTTCTACATTTGTTTCCAATGTTTTTCTGTCATAGTACATGGTCAGTCTTTGTATCTGTACCATGTGCTGCTGAAAATACAGTATATTCCTTCTTTTCCTCATTCAATTTTCTTTGCATATCTATTAACTTTGATTTTCAAAAATTCATACACTTTCCTTACTTCTTTCTTATTTATTTTTTTGTTCAATTTATCTAGTTCTGACATGAGAAGGTTGAGATCCCCACCAGTATGGGTTTTACTAACTATTTCCTCATTAAGTTCCTTTAGTTTCTCCTTCAAAAATCTGGATGCACCTTTTGGAATATATATATATGCTGAGTACTGATAGTTCTTCATTATTTATACTGCCTTTTATCAAATCTATTTAATAAAATCTATTTTTACTTTAGCTTTGTCTGAGATCATGATGACTCCTCCTGACTTCTTTGTCTCATTTGCAGCCCCATACATTCTGTTTCAGACTCTTCTCTGGTAGGATTCAACTTTTTAAACCATTCTGCTATCTATTTCTGTTTTATGTGTGAGTTCATCCCATTCACAGGAATGATTACCATTTGTATATATTCATCCATTTTGACATCCTCCTTTAACCCTAACCTTTCTTCTTTCCCTCCTACCTTCCCCTCTAGTGTTTTGCTTTTAGTCAGTCTTCCCCCTTTCCACTCCCTTATATTACTCCCCATCCCACCACATCACTTCTTATCCCCCTCTTACTCTAGTGCCTTTTAAATGGTTCCCCCTAAACTCTTCCTTTCTTGTATTACTCTCCTACACACCATCCCATTTCTGATTACTCTTCTACTTCTCTAAAGGACAAGAGACAATTCTATACCACAATGGATCTGACTATTCTTCCCTCTCTTATTTGATTTTTAAAACCCATTTTTGGGATCCTTCAGAGGTTGTATCCAATTCCTTATTTCTTTTTTTTCTTTTCTTTTTTTTTGTGTGGCTTTGCTTGATGTTCCCTGCATCTTGTCCTCCTCCATTGCTTCTGTTCCTTGGTCCTTACTCCCATAGAGGCTTTAAATTGTTACTTTCCTTTTTTCTCCTTTACTCATTTTATTTACTTAATAATATTTATTTATTTTTCCCACCCTATGGACTATAAACTTGCTCCTCTCTTGATTTATTGAACTAGAGGTTTTGAGCTATGCCCTGTGTAATTAGAATTTTGTACCCTTGAACTACATTTCCAAGCATGCTTGTTTTGTTCTCTCATTATGTCTTTAGGTTTTGAAGATAAAAGTTTCTGTAAACTCCATTCTCTCTTTTGCTCTTCTCCCATGAATGTGGTCTAAGAAAAGCTGCTCTTTACTCACTGATTTTGCTTTCCTCTACTTCCAGTTATTATTAATAAAACTTATAAAATATAATATTTGGAGATATTGGAAATTAATTTTAATATAACATTTTTGGCAACTACAAAGAGAGTCATAACCTTTAAGTGTATAGGGAAACCTCATTTTTCTCCTGCCATGGGCTTTTTGCACTCCCCCACACACCCCGGGAACTCTTTTTGGAGTTTCTTGGTGCTGCTCCTCCAGATCCTGCCACTGTTTCCCAGGTATGAGTAGACACTTCCTGGTGTCCTTGACATTCTGCTATCCATGACCTACTGCAGTCCTCACCCAATTGCCCAAGGGTTTGAGAGCTGTTTAAAAACACCTTTGTTTTTTTCTGAAGGAAGTGTGAAGTATAAATCCCCTTCTCCCCCCAACACCCAAAGTGGGTCTCAAGTATCTGCTAGTAGCTTTTCAGCAGGGGAACACATCATGGAGCAGTAAATCCATGCTATTCACCCCAACCCCAGACTGGCTAATGTAGGAAGGTTTCTGTGCTAAGCCATGGGGACTAAGGTATCATGGGGCCACTGGTTTAATCCTTTGTGGGGGAAGGGACAGAACTCCTCTCTCAAGCACTTCTTGTGAGACTTTTATTCCTTATCAGTACATACCAGGGTAGCACCAACTACAGACAGGAAGTAGAGATTGCAAGTATGGCCCAGTTTCCTGCCTATCTCATACAGATCCTGTTTCCAGAGAGACTTACTGAGCTCAAACACCTCCCAGTTTTAGGATGTCTTAACTTCCTACTGTTGCTGGGTGCACTTGCTCTTGCAATTAGCTTGAGTAATCTTCTGATTCACTGGGGAGATTCATCTCCCTACTCCCCTTTGTCATTTTGGCCTCCCCAGTCTCTGCTACGTATCCAATATGGAGTTTGTCCACACCATGCCCAGTGTGGTTATGGGGAATGCCAGAGGTGTGACCAAAGGAATCTAAATGGATAATGATATTGGGGATATTGGGGAGGGGAAGGAACCTTAATGATATCTGGAGGTGAATTTTAAGTCTTTTCAGACTCCATTGTTTTATTGATGTTAACTCTTTCAGTTTTGTTCCTCTCCTAATAATAAAAAAGTCTCTATTAGAATTGGAGAAAAGAACTCTTGAATTCAGTGCCTGTATCCTGTCACATATATTTCATTTTCTGAGTATTTGCTTTAAAATTTAATTTTTTTTTAAGTTCACATATTAATCTGATCTGTACTATTCTGTTACACTGAATCATTTTAGCTACTGTGTTTTGGCTATTAGTTATATATTCTTTTACACTACCTTTATTTATACCTCTCCCCTATGACTGGACTTGAGAAAATATCATTGTAAAAGGTCATAGTCAACTTGGACAAACCCTTTTCAGTGGCAAAAACATAAGTCCTTATGAATGCTGAGTTTGTCACCAGATCAATTGAGGTCACATTTTTGCCTATATGGCCTTTTGTTTCTTTTTGAAATTGTTAATTGTCACCTAGATGATGATGGATGGGCTCCATCAAACTGGTTACAACCTGCATATAACCGTTGGAAAATTTAATGAGCTAAATAAGAAAATTGATTTTTCATTTTTTCAAGTGGTCTTCAAAAGTGATTTTCAGGATATGTAGTAGCACCCCTATCTCTGACTGATCATTTTCCTGCCTTTGAGTTGTTTTTAAGAAGAGATTAGGATTCATTAGAAGTTGAAGTGAAGTGCAATAGCACTGTTGTATTCTCCATATCTTCATTTATTACAAATGTAATGGATGAGACATCTGAAGTGTTTTTCATTATTTAGTCCTCAGCTCCACATTGAAATGAGTGTAACATATTGGAAACATATTTTTTACACTGTTATAGTCTCATACCAGAGGAAGGGAGGTTTCCCAACGGGGCTTAGTTACCCTGTAATGAGTTATAATCTCATCCAACAGGTGGGAGGTATTTTCCTGGGACACCTACTAGGTTCTGAATGGGGTTTTATATTTGTAACTCTTCAGCTTACTCTATCCTTTCGCCAGAATGATCTAAATTATTGGTGAATTTTAAGACCCAAAAGGTTTTCATCAGCAGTACAGAGATTTTTATTTGTTTGTTTGTTTGTTTTGCTTCTCTGCCACATTTTGGAATGAAGGCAGTAATAGACTTTATTAAAATATCTCTGCCAAGGTTGAAATAATGGCTTCATCTGGAGAACTTGTGAAAACTATCCATGAGCTTCAAAGTTTTTTTTTTTTTTTATGTCACACAGCAACTCATGTGAATCCTATATGATAGTGCATTTGTCTTCTATTGTCATTAACTGGACTGTTACCCTTTGGGGGTTATGGTATTTCTTTGAATGTGCTGTTTTATAAAGTATATAATAAATGCATTCGCCCACCCCCCAGTTCAAAATCACTGCATCCCAAAGTTCACTCTGGATCTTTTGGTGCTGTGTGTGGTTTCTGCAGTCATCTACAGGCATACTCTACTGTTTTATAAAGCTGTTACTTGGTGAAAATCATTGGCACTCACATTGGATCACAGCCAAGTTAAAAAGGAAATGGATCTCATTTTTTGGGTGAGAAACCTTTGTATTCTACCTCTCCTTGGCTGACACAGTGTGTCACTGATTATAAACCCTATATTTTTAATTTTAAAAACATCTTTATCTTTCTTTTTCCTTGTATGTGCAATATAGTGTTTGAGTTTTATTTTTTCTACCATTTTTTGTCCTTGAAGCACATGTTACCAGTATTGAGGTTTTTTTTTTTTTTTTTGCAGTAGCATAAGTTTAAAATGTCCATTAGCCAATGCAGTCCACAAAGTTTTAGACTAGAGAAACAGTGCCATTGATTGCTTAAAAACTATGGGACTTTGCTTAATGATTGTGTTTGATTCTAGGAGAAGAGATCACATAAGAAGCACTGCACAGTGCCAAGGAAGCACAAAGAGAACCAGTATAGTGCCAATGAGCACATTGTCAAAGAGACCAACCAATCCTATTGAGATTGATGAGATTCTGTGTGAAGACAAAAGGACTTGAACTTGTTTGAGGTTTGAGGTTGCAGCTGTTTGACTTATATCAAATGCAGGATTTCTCCATCCTACTTTCTACCAAGCACCTCACTTTGGTTGCCATCCTGATTCCCCTATCCCTGACAGAAAAGGTAAAGTCAGATCAGGGAATGCTATTTCCTATTTGCTGCTAAAAATCAAGTCCTTTTTTCTATCTTTCATACTGAGGCAAACTTTCTAAAGTCCTAGCTGCTGATTGGGTAAGTGCATAATTGCTACTGCAGTCTTATGGGACATAAATCACTTTAATTGGGCCCTCATTTAAGGACCTGTTATAGGTTTACTTTCCTTCACTTAGAATTTTTACACATGGGATTCTGATAGTTTATATTTCATCATGAATTTATTTTTTTCTCTTTTATTTGGATTTCTTGATATTTTCAATTTCTTTTAGCAATTTATTCATATACCTCATAACTCAGTCATGTGTCCCTGGGTGATCCAAGTATTTGTCAGCACTCTCCTTAGGGGGGGGAATTGTATTATTATCCTGTAATTCAAAGTTTAAATTCTATTAAGTATAATTTTAGGATAAGAAACTTGCTACCTCCCAAATCCAGAAAGTTAACTGTTTGGAGAAGGTGCCATGAAGATGCCTGCAGGAACCACACATTGCTCCAAAAGATCCATATTTTTGAACTGTGGGAGGTCAAATGCATTTATTTCAAATGTATACTCTTATGCCAAAGGGGACTTCCCCTACCCCCAGTTGGATTTTTGTCAAGGTAGCAATCTTTGATTTTGGTTTTTTTCTCTTTTATTTCCCTCTTATCCCAAAATCATTGTAAGTACACTTTAGAAACTGCAATACTGTATGTACCTCTAGTTAAAGATCTTTTAAAATTTGTTTTGTGTACTGATCCACTGGAGAGACTAGTCTACCAAAGGATCACAGAGGGTTTGTGTAATTAGAATTTTGTACCCTTGAACTACATTTCTCAGCATTCCTCTTTTGTCCTCACATTATGTCCTTACTTTTTGAAGATAAAATTTTCTGTAAACTGCAGTCTCTCTTGCTCTTCTCCTGTGAATGTGGTCTGGGAAAACTGCTCTTTAGTCACTGTTTTTGCTTTCCTCTACTTCAAGTGATTATTAATAAAACTTATAAAATATAATAGTTGTAGTTATTGTAAATTCACTTTACTCTTACAGCCCTGAGCCTAAATCTTCTCTTATTTCAATCCTCTTCTGGTGTAATAGATTTAACTGGTTGAGTTAACTTGCTGAGATAGCCTGTCCTTGGGCAAATTCTTCACTGTAGCCATTGGGGCCAAAGGTTTCCAGCCAGGTGACCCCCACAAGTTCCTCCCCGTCAGTTGTCAGAGCCCTGGACTTCCTATGGTGGATCAGTGGCATTCCCTTGTGGCTGCATCCTCTGCTTACTTGATCTTATCACAAGTCTCAGCAAGGTAGGTGGAGAAAGGTGTTCAGCTAGCCTGTCTCTCCCTTATCCTGTATTTACCTTTTAAGTTGTATTAAGCAAGAGAGTCATGTGACTTCTTCTAGTTTGATTTGGATTTCTGTTTTCTTTGAAGCACATTTTAACAATTGGTATGGAAGGATTATCAGAGAGAATTTGGGGTTTTGGTGCTCTGAGCCACCATATTGGCTCTTTGAGATAGAATTCTGAGACCTAGTGAAATTACTTTGATTTCTTGACACTAATTGTGTTATGATGAACTATATTTAGGTGTCCTTGTTCCCACTCCAGCACTGTTTCTATTTTTTTCTAACATGAAAGTGAAACCCATCACTTTTAATAGCAATAACTAGCACTTTCAACTAAGCCAGTTAATTGGGGAAGTAAAAGTACATCAGAATGTGATTCAGTCTCTATTTTCTTCTCAACTCCTTTCCTATTCTACTAAGAAAAACGTAGAGTAAGCAAGTTATTTAGGATCACTAGCCTCAATGATCTCATCTATAAATGCTGCTTATAATATTCATTCATCTTGAATATGAAGATTTAACAAGGAAGACATTTTCTTGAAATCCCACTCTACATTAAGATTTATGAAATATTTTAGTTCTGACCCAAAAGAAATCACTGGGTGGATACCCTATGAAAAATTTAGGCTTGCAATGGATTCCTTTCTCACTCCATTTATTAATGTCTCTATTCAAGAAACCCAACAAAAGCCTCATCTTTCAAAAGGCCTTCTCTGATGTTATTTCCTTTTACTCTATTGACTCCATCTTTGTCTCACTTTTGTATTTATCTATTTTTCTTTATTTCATCTGCCTCTTTCTCATGTTATAGTCATTTGCTTTTTCTTTCTCCTCACATACATTTCTTGTCACACAGCCTCCTGGAGAAAAGAACTTATGTTATTTATCTTTTTTTTTTTAACCTAGAGTCTTACTTAGTGTAAGAAATTTAATATTTTTCAAATAAAAGAACAATAGTTGCAAATGACTTTATTTGAAATTTACCCTCATTGTTGACTGATGATTTGGGGAATATTACTTTGTTCTTCCTTTTACCAATAGATAAAAGAATAATCATAATTGAAAATGGCTGGTGTTTACTAAGGCTTAAATATATGGCTCATGCCACAATTGTAGTTGAATAGGCCATAAATAAAGTATATCAGAATCAAATGATAACCCCTTGAAGTTACTGTATCTTAATAAAAGGGATAGAATCTCCACCATAACATAACATGACATAGCAATGCATTATAAGAGGCAAACACCTTTAAGAGATAGCAGTTATTTTCAAAACATGACAGTAGATATTCATTCTGAGGTTTGTGTTTGATCTGAATTGATTGGTGAGAGGCACAAACAAACTAGCTTTCAAAATCTTCAAAAAGAACCCCAGGAAGAAGCTGCAGCCAGCTCCAGAATTTACTTCCACATAGTTCAATGAATGTTTAATTAGGAAGAGTAAAAAGGAAACAACACGATGCAGCCACCCAAGGGAGATGATAATCTGATGGGGTGAATCCATCAAAGAGATAATGAGCCAATATCTTTCAGCTGGGGTTTAGTTTTAATGAGTACATAGAATTACTGCTTGTGAAATTTTGAAGGGTAAGTATTAGAAGCTTCAGTGATAAATATGAAATTTCATATTTATAAACTAAAAGAACCAAATTTAGATTTAATGAAAAAAATTAAACATGATATGAATAATGAAGTTAATTTATTTTGGTCTTTTTTCTTTTAGGCCAGTGATGCTATTAATTTATTAAAGTTGGGGAAATTAGGATATTTTAAAAAACATTAAATGACTCAAAAAGTTTATTATAATGCTTTCATTTATTCAGTCCTTTTGAGATTTTCCTATATGTATGCATAATTCTTGAGTTTACAAAATGTTCTTAGACCCATAATCTTATTTAATTCAACTAGTAACCCTATAAGATAGATATAGTTGATATAGTTTACTATTTATTCATTTTTTTATAATTAAATGTTATTTTAGTTCTAAACAAAGGTCAGTTTTCTCTGATCTCCCAATTCTCTTACATTCCCCAACCCTCACTGAGAAAGCTAAAATGAAATGTCTAAAACCTCTGTCACAAAGACATATGTCTACGGCAGCTCCTGTGCCATAGGTTCACCAACATGGTGTTAGGTCTTCTCAAATTCTACTTCTATAAAATTATACAATGATAGAGATTTCAAAATATCATCTCCCCCAATTTGAATATAAACATTGTATGTTTATTCAATACACCATCATGGTTCAATTAAAGTTATCATTTTTATATTTCTCTTTGCTTCTATGTTTGAATTATAAATCTCTAGTTAGTGTTAGTATTTTCATTAAAAAATGGTAAGGGAACAGCTGGGTGGCTCAGTGGATTGAGAGCCAGGCCTAGAGAGAAAAGGTCCTACGTTCAATCTGGTCCTAGCTGTATGGCCTTGAGCGAATTATTTAAACCCCATTGCCTAGCCCTTACTGCTCTTCTGTCTTAGAACAAAGAACAAATTCATTCTAAGACAGAAGGTTAGGGATTAAAAAAATCAGAAGTCTTCTATTTTATTAAAATTTCATACCTTCCCTTGTCGCATTATATGCAATTTTCTGGGTAAGTTATTTTTCACTACAAGTCCATATTCTTTGCCATCTGAAATATAATATTAAAAGATCTCTAGTCCTTTATATTGATGGCTGCTAAATAATGTATGATCTTTTGTCTGTTCCTTTGTTACTTAAATTATTTTTTTTAGCTGCTTACAGTAGATTTAATTTGACCTAGAAGTTGCTAATTTTGGATATGAAGTTCCTGCAACATTATATGTACAGGCTTCTTTTTTAAAAAATTATATTAAATTAAATTAAATTAATTTTTAAAATTTTATTTAGTCAGTTTAGAACATTATTCCTTGGTTACAAGAATCATATTCTATCCCTCCCTCCCCTAAACTCACCCTTCCCATAGGCCACACACAATTTCACTGGGTATTACAACTGTCCTTGAACAGAACCTATTTCCATGTTATTGATATTTGCAATAGGATGTTCATTTAGTCTATATCCCCATTCATATCCCCTTCAACCCATGTAATCAAGAAGTTGTTTTTCATGGGTGTTTTTACTCCTACACGTTTTCCTATGAATGTGGATAGTGTTCTTTCTCATAGATCCCTCCAGGTTGTTCTGGGTCATTTCATTGCCACTAATGGAGAAGTCCATTACATTCGATTGTACCACAGTGTATCAGTCTCTGTGTACAAAGTTCTCCTGGTTCTGCTCCTTTCTCTCTGCATCATTTCCTGGAGATTGTTCCAGTTCACATGAAATTCCTCCACTGTATTATTCCTTTAAGCACAATAGTACTCCATCACTAACATATACTACAATTTGTTCTGCCATTCCCCAATTGAAGGGCATCCCCTCATTTTCCAATTTTTTACCATCACAAAGAGCACAGCTGTGAATATTCTTACACATGTATGTTTTCATTATTAGCTCTTTGGGGTACAAACCCAGCAGTGCTATGACTGGAAAGAAGGGAAGACAGGCTTTTATCACCCTTTGGGCACAGTTCAAATTGCCCTCCAGAATGGTTGGATCAATTCACAACTCCACCAGCAATGCATTAATGTCCCCATCTTGCCACATCCTCTCCAGCATTCATTACTTTCCTTTGCTGTCATGTTAGCCAATCTGCTAGGTGTGAGGTGATACTTCAGAGTTGTTTTGATTTGCATCTCTCTGATTATAAAAGATTTAGAGCATTTTTTCATGTGCTTATTAATAGTTTTGATTTCTTTAACTGAAAATTGCCTATTCATGTCCCTTGCCCAATTATCAGTTGGAGAATAGCTTGATTTTTTCTACAATTGATTTAACTCTTTGTAAATTTGAGTAATTAGACTTTGGCAGAAGTTTTTGTTATGAAGATTATTTCCCAATTTGTTACTTCCCTTCTAATTTTCATTGCATTGGTTTTGTTTGTACAAAATCTTTTTAATTGGATATAATCAAAATTAATTATTTTATATTTTGTCATTTTTTTCTAACACTTGCTTGGTTTTAAAATCTTTCCTTTCCAAACAATCTGATATATGTATATATATGTATATATAAATACTATTCCGTGTTCACCTAATTTACTTATAGTTTCCTACTTTATGTTCAAGTCATTCACCCATTCTGAGTTTATCTTGGTGTAGGGTGTGAGATATTGATCCAAATCTAATCTCTCCTATACTGTCTTCTATTTTCCCCAGCAGTTTTTTTTTTTTCAAATAGTGGATTTTTTGGATCTAGACTTCTGGTCAAGATGGCAGCTTAGAGAAAGCTAAAGTTCAGATCTCTGGAAACCCTTCCCTACCAAACTCAAACTATATGCTCATAGGGCACCAACATTCAAAACGAACAACAACATAGACCCCGGGAATCCTCCTCCTTGAGCTGGATCAAAAGGTACACCCCCCAAAAAAGCCAGAACTCAAGATTACTCGGACCTAAGGGGTAGACAGAAGGAAGGTCCCAGGACCCATCCCCCCAACCCAGAGCACTGAGTCCAAGGCAGCAGAGGGAACCTCAGAGCCTCAGGGCTGGCTATTCTGAAGACCACTTCCTGAAAACAACCTGACTCAGACGAGGGGGCATCCAACACAGACAGCAGGGAAACAGAGAGAGACGGGGGGGGGGGGGAGGGGAGACTGTAACCCCCTGGCTGGATCCTTCTCTCCTAGTCTCACAGGAGGTCCCTGCCTCAGGGCATACTCAGTTCAACCCAGGGAAAGCTAATCCTATCAGGAGCCCTAAGAGGTCCTGAAGCTGCGACCCCTCCCCCTTCAGAGTTGTGAATTTTAAAAGTCTCCATCTTGGTCTAGCACCCAAAAAATTGTGCACACCCACACTACACAGGCATGTGCTAGTCAATGACAAATCAGAAATAACTAACTGCCCACCTGGGCTGTCCTAAGCCAAGCTAGAGCCAACCATTGGCATTTGTGAGACACAGGAAGTGAGGTAGGGAACAGACTCTGGAATTCGCTCACTTCCTGTGGGGAGAGCAAGAGGGGGTTGGTGTTAGGAGCTTGGACAGAGAGGACGCCCACAGACAGCTTTCCTTCAGATTGGTCACGTGAGTTAAGGACTGATTCTTTCCACCTGGGCCTTTGGGGCTAAAACTCCCTCTGCCTTGGTCAGAGGTAGAGTAGCCCCTTTCCCTTTTCTCTTCTCTCCTTCTCTCCCTATCCTTTTCCCTACTCCCAGTGTGATTAAACCTCCATAAACTTCATTCTGACTTGAGTGTTTCATTTTAGGAATTTCATAAGTAAATTCCTTGGCGGCCATTGTTTAATATTACATAAATCCTGTAGCCACACTTAAAAATTTCTACCATTACAGTTTTGGCGAACCACTACGGGAAAAAGAACTATATTAGTCTTCTGATCTCCTTACTAATCACCTGGGAGAAGTCCCACCCCGGCTACCCCCTCTGGCTCTTGGCCCTGCCTTAGTGCTTGGAAGGTTTCTAGAACCTCAATAAATTTCCTGAATTTTCTTGCCCTTTCACCCCACTTATTACTCACTCCATCAGTCCTTTTACCAAATACCTTGGCTTAAAGACACAGCTGCCAGAACAGGTGAGTATAAAACACCTTTTCTCTTTTCCTTTTACCCCTTAAGTTAAATTGGGGTCAACAGGATTTTTTTCCTTCTCCTCTTTGTCTCTCATTTCCGTCTCCTTTTACTTTAAGGAGGTGGCTCAGTATATTGAGAGGCAGGCCAGGCTTACCTAATCAACTGATTAGCAACGAGGAACCTCAGGAGAAGCCCGAAAAAAAAAAAAAAAACAGCTGAATACAGCTAGGGAGCTAACTTAAAACCCATTTTTTTCTGTTTCCTGGCCTTTCTAGTCTTAAAAATTTAAGTGGGCTTTGCTCAAGGAAGATAGCACATGGTCCTAGTGGTTTTAGCCAGAGGGCTAAAGAAGATTGCTGGGACCCACCAATACACACTTTGTAAAGAAGGAGAATTTACAATACAATAGGCCCTTAGCCTGTATAGGGTTGTAGACTAGGGAGCCACCTACTGTAAAAAAAAAAAAAAACCTGTGGAAAGTTTGTTGCTTTGCCCTGCTCCCCATGTGTTTTGTGAAATTACAAAATATATTTATAAAAATGAGTACTACATTCTTTGACAATTACATGACAGCTGAAGAAGTAGGGGCATTGGGGAATGAAGGATACCTCCAAATTTTTATATTAATAGGTACTGTCATTTTTGTACTCCTCAATACTATATTTAGAGATGAAAAAATAAAAAAAATTGAGGATAAAATAAAACAAAATGAGGAGAAAATAAAACAAAATGAGGATAAAATAGAAAATGTTGAGGATAAAATAGAAAAAAATGAGGATAAAATAGAAAATATTGAGAATAAAATAGAAAAACTTGAGGATAAAATAGGAAATATTGAGAATAAAATAGGAAATATTGAGGATAAAATGGGAAATATGGAAGATAAAATAGGAAAAATTGAGGATAAAATGCAAGCCCAATTAGAAGATCTAAAAAGTTTCTTACAGGATCAATTGGCAAACAACCACTCTACCAGAAACAGACCTGTTTCTGAACCTTTGAATGAGGAAATTTCCTTCCCTGAAATAGAGATGGAAAACACCTTCCCTATAGCCAAGTTAACAGACTGCTTCTCTCGTGTAGTGCAAATCTTGTCTGAATTTAACCCCCAAAACCCTTCCCCGGCAATCCCAGATTCTCATGTTCCTTCTCCTACAGAAAACCAAATTCCAATGCAAGAGAGATCTTGTCCTCCTAGAAAAACATGTCCTTGTCAAACTGACCCACAGGTGCAAAATTCAACTAGAGGCCTGTTTCCTCTAAGAGAAGTACCTGAAATAGGACGAAATGGGGATGTGGTGACTTTAAGACATAGGATACCATTTACTCCCCAAGAAATAAATGAATTTACACGAAATATCCCCACATATGAACAGGATCCTTTTCTAGTAACAAAAAAGATGGGAGACATATTTTTTCAGTATAATCCATCTTACAAGGATGTTGAGAGCTTACTACAGGCTTTTTTAAGTGAACGTGAAAAAAATAAAATAATTGCTCATGTCAACAAAACCCGGGGGCGTAATGCAGCACATTGGCCATCTCAGGATCCCGAATGGGACTATAACAATCCTGAGGATTATCTACAACTCTACCGTTGTAGAGAGGCCATCCTCACGGCCATGAAGGAATGTGCAGACAGTACAGATAAGTGGATGGAACTGGAAAAAATTAAGCAAAAGGAAAACGAAACACCCTCCAGATTTATGGACAGAATTATCGAGTTTGGGGACAGATACTTAGATTGGGACTTAACTAAAGAGAGTAGTTTAAGACAAATTAGAAGAATCTTTGTAAACAATTCTTGCAAAGTAATTAAAAATTATTTTAAAACACAATGTCCAAGATGGTCAGATATGGACCTTGAAGAATTGCGAAAAACAGCTATATATGTTTTAAAGGGAAACGAAGAAAAGGAGAAAGAAAATAATGACGACATGGAGGAAATGAAGAAAAAAATGAGATATTTAATAGATAGGATAACTAAATTAGAAAGTGGGCATGATAATGAACCAACGACAATTGCCATTCTCCAGAAATCCAATTATCAATCCATTACTTGCCACTTCTGTGAGAAGAAGGGCCACAAAATGATGGAATGTAGAACCTTTCTTAAGATGTTTGGAAGTAATACACAGTTTAATAATAGTTTTAGAAATAATAACTATAATGAATATAGAAATAAGAACTTTAGAAACCAGAATTATATAAATAGGAATTGGGAAATTAATGACAATGCTCAAATTGAAGAAAATTTTAATGATAATACTCAACAATATATGAGAAATGGTGCTCGTCCAAAAATTACTCGAGGTACTAATGACCCTCAGAGAGGTGCCCTTCAGGGGGGTGCCCAAGGAATATCCCAAACACAATGATGGTGCCCAGGGGGGGCTGGGGCACAGGAATCAGATGATACAACCTTTGATTTCCCAGACCCTGATGTCCTACTACCCATTGTCCCTATCCACTGCCCTCCCCATACTAATGAACCCCATGTTACCTTAAAGGTGGGTAACACCTATTATGATTGTCTATTAGACACCGGAGCTTCCTGGTCTGTATTAAAGAGAACACCTGATTTACAATGTTATTCTATTGGCTCAGAGAATGTAATGGGAGTATCAGGAATAACCCAAAGAGTTAAAAGACTTCCTCCTAGAATGGTGTCTGTAGGACCCCTAGAGGTACCACACTCCTTCCTTTTGATGCCTGACTCCCCTTTAAATTTGCTGGGGAGGGACCTTCTATGCAAACTCAGAACCACAATAACCTGCTCCCCAGATGGCTCATTATCATTAGAAGTACCAGAGGAATCTTTAAAATTACTCCCTGTACTTCTCTCGGAAAACCAGGAGGCAAAAGAGCCTTCCATTTTTGAAATACCTAAAGATATACCTGAGTCTCTTTGGGCCACATCTTCTTCTGATGTAGGATTACTTAAATCTGCTGTTCCTGTGCAGATAAAAACTAAATCTAGCCCACCTCCTTCTATCCCTCAGTATCCCCTCTCAAAGGAGGCAATTGAGGGTATTACACCAGTTATTAACTCATTAATAGAACAGGGAATAATAATCCCTTGCAAATCTGAATACAACACGCCCATCCTGCCAATTAAAAAACCAAAAAAAGGGCCCGATGGCAAGCACATCTATAGATTTATACAGGATCTAAGGGCAGTAAATAATCACGTTATAAAGAGACACTCCGTAGTTTCTAACATACATACTATTATTTCATCTATTCCTAGCACAGCTACATACTTTACAGTAGTAGACTTGTGTTCAGCTTTCTTTTCCATACCAATACATGAAAACTCCAGGCATATTTTTGCTTTCACCTGGAAGGGCTCACAATATACCTGGTGTAGGCTGCCACAGGGTTATGTCGAAAGTCCAAGCTTATTTGAGCAAATTTTGAGCCAAGACACAGACAATATAACATTTAAAAATAGCAAATTAATCAAATATGTAGATGATCTACTCTTGGCTTCAACAGATGCAAAAACATGTCAAGAAGATAGCAAACACCTTCTTTTGGAATTGCACAAAAGAGGTCATAAGATCTCGAAGGACAAAGTTCAGTGGTGTCTCCCCAAAGTAGAATATTTGGGGTTCATTCTGACAGCTGGTGCCCGCTCTATTTCTCCCAAGCGAATTGAGAATATTCAAAAATTGAGTGCTCCTACCACTAAAAAACAGTTAAGAGCAATTCTGGGAGCAACAGGGTTTTGCAGACAATGGATTCCTTGCTATGGGATTTTTACTTTACTTTTTTACTTTTACTTTACTTAATTACTAAACCTCTTATAGCACTAACAAGGGATGTAGTCCCTGAACCCCTCAAATTAGAGCCTGAACACCTGTCAGCTCTATCAGAGCTAAAAAAGGCTATCTTATCTGCCCCTGCTCTAGGCATCCCAAATTACAACAAGCCATTTACTTTGTATGTACATGAACGAAGAGGAGTAGCCTCTGGTGTGTTAACTCAGACTTTGGGACCTTCTCAGCGCCCAATTGCTTGTTATTCTGCCCAACTAGACCCAGTAGCAGCAGGAGCACCACCATGCCTTAGAGGAGTAGCTGCTACAGCCTTACTAGTAACAAAAACCATTGATTTAGTATTGGGATGTCCATTAACAATAATGTGCCCACATGAGATTGAAGCATTCTTGGTAAAACATAGAACACAGACATTCTCGGATCAGAGAATTACAAGGTTTGAAATAACCTTATTAAATAGTGAAAATATTACCTTGAAACGCTGTTCAACTCTTAACCCTGCCACCTTGCTTCCAGATTTACCCACTTCAGGAGAACCATTACATAACTGTGAAACATTAGTGTCCATGGCAGAAAAGCCTCGAGATAATCTCTTGGACACTCCCTTAGACAATGCAGATCTGATTTTATTTACCGATGGTTCCTCTTTTATGAGGGCTGGCATACGTTACACTGGAGCTGCCGTAGTCTCAGAATTTGCCACTGAATGGTCAGCTTCACTACCTTCTAACATTAGCGCTCAAGGAGCAGAGCTCATAGCTCTGAAACATGCCTGTATAATTGCCAAGGATAAAAAGGCAACAATTTATACGGATTCTAGATATGCTTTCGGCATTTGTCACTCAGTCGGGATGCTATGGCTCCAAAGAGGATTTTTAACCTCAGCTGGAAAATCCATAGCTAATGCAGAAATTATTAATGAAGTTCTTTCTGCTCTCAAACTGCCTAAAGCCCTAGCTGTAGTTCATTGCTCTGCCCATACAGGTGGCTCAGACCCTGTCTCTAGAGGAAATGACCGAGCAGATGCCGCTGCAAAACTAGCAGCCATAGAAGGACCTGGATTAATTTTAACATTAACAACCACTGATAATTTAAATTTATCACTCTCCTATAATGAAAAGGAAGTGGAAAAATGGAAACAAAAATTTAAAGCAAAACAAATTAATGGAGTATGGGTGTCACCTGAAGGAAAACCCCTGCTCCCTAGAAGTTTCTATAACCAAATTTGCCAATCTATTCATAAAAATGGTCATTTTGGCACCCAGGGCATCGTGGACTCTGTCAAGAGAGTATGGATAGCCCCTGGTATAACTACTGTAGCCTCTAAAGTATGTTCAGCCTGTCCTATTTGCCAGGCATATAACCAACATGCATATCGTGGAAAAGCCTTTGTGGGACGTCCTCTGGCTTACACACCTTTTGAACATCTACAGATAGATTTCACAACAATGCCAAAGGCTGGACGTTATAAATTTTGTCTAGTAATTGTAGATCAACTAACCAGATGGCCGGAAGCATTTCCTACAGCCCGAGCCACAGCAGCTTTTGTTGCTAAGGTGCTTTTAAAAGAAATTATTCCTCGTTTTGGCCTACCAGCACGTATTGATTCCGATAGGGGGAGTCATTTTACTGATTCTGTTCTAAACCTGATATATTCTTGCTTGGGGATAACTCCAAAATTCCATGTTCCATATCACCCCCAGAGTTCAGGCCAAGTTGAGAGGATGAACAAAGAACTTAAAACTATGATTGGAAAATTATGCACTGAGACCCATTTAAAATGGCCTGAAATTCTCCCTTTGGCCCTATTTTATCTTAGAAGCAGGCCTAGAGGAGACTTACATATTTCACCATTTGAGATGCTTTTTGGACATCCGCCTATACAGGCTAAGCCTTTCTCCCCGGCTTATACATCGCTATTAGGGGGAGATATTACTATTGCTTCCTATATACAGGAATTACAGGACAAACTGCGTGAGCTACATGAATCTGGAGCTTCAGTACAAGCTGGACCACTAGACTTCTCACTTCACGACCTGAACCCAGGAGACAAAGTTTATATTAAGAACTTCCAGCGTACAGGAGCAACCCAGCCTTCCTGGGAAGGACCATTCCAAATATTGTTAACTACTCCAACATCTATAAAGGTTGGAGAAAAGGACTCTTGGATTCACTGTTCTCATGTAAAGAGAGCATCTTCTGTTGAGACTGATTGACTGTATCCTATACATACATTGGAGATAACTACCCATTGACAAGTGGAACTGTTTTATTCTGCTTTTGACACATTGAATTCCTAAATTTAATTTTTCCTTTTTTCTCTTTTCCTTATTTTATTATTATTATTATTTTTACATTATTTTATTCTTTCCCTTTTTCTCATTTCTATGTACTTAAGGTACATATGATCAATATTAAAATTTTATTCTACAATATTAGTTTTAATATATATAATTGTTGTTATTATTAATATGCACCCAAATAGCTTTAGACTATGGGAACCTGCCATTTATTGATAATTGTTGTGGGACTATGATTAATGTTTGTGTATGATTCTAGACATGAGATCAAACAAGGAGCACAGAGATAACCTGGATAATGCCAAAAGAGCTCACAGGTCTAAAAATCAAAGACCAATCCAGGAAGGATTAATGCATTTCTAAGCCAATACTAAGGACTTGAACCTAGTGTGAGACTCGGGGTTGCGATACTTGACAGACGTTAAGATGTAGGCCTTCCCTGTATCCACACTCTTCGTGAAAATACCTACAGACAAGTACCTAAGGTTGGCTACCATCCTGGCTCCATCCATCCCTGAGAACGAAGGTAAAATCAGACGAGGGAATAACACTTCCCTAGATATAAAATAAAAATCTGGTCCTCTTTTTTTCTCTCCTATAGTATGGCAACTTCCTGTAGCCTTGGCTGCAAATGGGGAAGTAAAATATGCTACATTCTGTCCTACAGACTTGTGGGATTAGAAATTACTTAACTGGACCCTAATACAGGGGCCTGTGGGGAAAAAAAATTTTTTTTATTATTCTTGCTTTTTCAAATTTTGTATACATAGATTTTTTGATTTTGATACTGATTTTGAATTCTTCTTTAATATAAATATGCATATATAAAAGGTTTATATTTTTTCCCTTAATGTTTCCCTTTTCTTCTTTTGATTTTGATTTTTGATTTTATTTTCATATTGTTTTGTTTTTCTTTTGAATTAACTCACACACTCCCACAACTAAAACTTGAATCCTCAGCTGGACTCAGTGTTTTTTCAACACTTTCTTCAGGGGGGATTGTATTTCATCAAATCCAAGATTTAAATTTTGTTCGAGATAAATCTTCAGAGAAGAAGCTTGCTAACTAACTGAATCCAGAGAATGAACTGTTTGCAGAAAGATATCTAAACCTTTTCACTACAGGAAGATCCAGAATGAACCTTGGGGCGTGGTTGATTGAACATTTTTTGAATGTACACTCTTATGCCAAAGGGGACTGCCCCCTAATTGGCTTTTGTCAATGCGCCCAGCAAAACATTGGTTTGCTGTCTTTCTCTCTCCTCTATTTCTCCATATTTACAACTATTATAATTTTCCTCTTAGTGGGAAAAAAATTTTTTGTATACACTTACAGTTAGAATTTTTTGGGGTGTAGTATGCTTATGTTTAGTGATCAATTGGGGAGACTAGTCTCCCAATCATCATCAGGGGAGATTGTGAATTTTAAAAGTCTCCATCTTGGTCTAGCACCCAAAAAATTGTGCACACCCACACTACACGGGCATGTGCTAGTCAATGACAAATCAGAAATAACTAACTGCCCACCTGGGCTGTCCTAAGCCAAGCTAGAGCCAACCATTGGCATTTGTGAGACACAGGAAGTGAGGTAGGGAACAGACTCTGGAATTCGCTCACTTCCTGTGGGGAGAGCAAGAGGGGGTTGGTGTTAGGAGCTTGGACAGAGAGGACGCCCACAGACAGCTTTCCTTCAGATTGGTCACGTGAGTTAAGGACTGATTCTTTCCACCTGGGCCTTTGGGGCTAAAACTCCCTCTGCCTTGGTCAGAGGTAGAGTAGCCCCTTTCCCTTTTCTCTTCTCTCCGTCTCTCCCTATCCTTTTCCCTACTCCCAGTGTGATTAAACCTCCATAAACTTCATTCTGACTTGAGTGTTTCATTTTAGGAATTTCATAAGTAAATTCCTTGGCGGCCATTGTTTAATATTACATAAATCCTGTAGCCACACTTAAAATTTCTACCATTACAGAGTGCTGGCTCTTCTGGATGGCTAAGGAACTGAAAAACCTCCTGGAGAGTGCCAAACCAGGCTCAGAGCATGGAAGTAAGGCAACGGAGAAGCATCGGGAGGGTAGTGAGCTGGGCAGTAACATGGAAACACCAGAAATTCCTGGCTTCCCTGGGAAGACAGAACAACAACTGCATAGAACGGACAATCTGCCTGGGGCTAAAACCTCTGACCACCAGACAGAGATAAGAAAAGCTAGTCCTTCCCACTCAGATTGAGATCGCAAACTCCACAGAAGCACAAAAGCCCCAAAATTCCAAGAAAAACAAGAAGAAGAGAATGAATTTGGACACATTTTATGGAGCAAAAATACAAAATACAGAGAAGATAGTAGAGGAAACATAAGCAAATGCTCAGAAACCTTCCAAAGGAAATGGAAACTCTCCACAAACCCAAGAAGAATTTCATTTGGAAAGGATCAAAAAGATGGAAGCCTTCTGGGAGGAAAAGTGGGAAATAATGCAAAAGAAATTCACACTTCTACAAAACCAGTGTGACCAAACTGAAAAGGAAAACCAGGCTTTAAAGGTCAGAATTAGGCAACTCGAAGACAACGAGCAAGAACTAATAAAGCAAAGCCAAAAGACCAAGAAATTAGAAGAGAACATAAAATATCTCACTGACAAGGTGACAGACTTGGAAAATAGAGGGAGAAGAGAAAAGTTAAGAATAATTGGACTACCAGAAAAGCCAGAAATAAACAGCAAACTCAACATCATAATACAAGATATAATCAAAGAAAATTGCCCAGAAATCCTAGAAAAAGAGGCAATGCAGGCATTGAAAGAGTTCACAGAACACCCTCTACACTAAATCCCCAAAAGAAAACTCCCAGGAATGTAATTGCCAAATTCCAAAGTTTTCAAGCAAAAGAAAAAATCTTACAAGAATCCAGAAAAAGACAATTTATGTAAAAAGGAATGCCAATCAGGGTCACACAAGACCATGCAAGTTCTACTCTGAATGACTGTAAGGCATGGAACATGATTTTCAAAAAGGCAAGAGAGCTGGTTCAACCAAGAATCAGCTATCCAGCAAAACTTACTATATACTTCCAAGGGAAAGTATGGGCATTCAACAAAAGAGAAGATTTCCAAGTTTTTGCAAAGAAAAGACCAGAGCTCTGTGGAAAGTTCGATATCAAAAAACAAAGAGCATGGAATACCTGAAAAGGTAAATATGAAGGAAAGGGAAAAGGAGAAAAATGTTATCTTCTTCTTTTATTCAAACTCTCTTCCATAAGGACTACATTTACATCAATCTATGTATACTAACATGTGGGGAAAATGTAATGTGTAAATAGCGGGAAAAGAAAGACCAAATAGAATAATCTTTCTCACACAAAGATTCACACGGGAAGGAAACTCCTATAAGAAGGAGAGGAAGAGAGTTTTTCCTTAAAACTTAATCTCAGGGAAATCAACTCTGAGAGGGAAAAACACCCAGATCCATTGGGATCTTGAATTTTATCTTACCCAACAAGGGAAGGGAGAAGTGAAAACCAAGGGGGGTAGGGGGGAAGAAACACAAAAAAAAGGAGGGAAGAAGAGGGGGGAGGAGGATGGGAAAAGGGAGGTGCTAGAAAGGGAAATATGTCAAGGGAGGGGACAAGGGGGACAAATTTAAAGTAAATCACTGGATTAAAAGGTTAGAGCTAAAAAAGAAAGGTTAGAATTAGGGAAGGATATCAAAATGCCAGAGAATTCACAAGTCACAATCATAACTTTGAATGTGAATGGGTTGAACTCACCCATAAAATGTAGATGAATACCAGAATGTGTTAGAATCCAAAACCCTACCTTATGTTGTCTTCAAGAAACACACATGAGGAGGGTATACACCCACAAGGTCATAATTAAAGGATGGAGTAAGACCTTCTGGGCCTCAACTGATAGAAAGAAGGCAGGAGTGGCAATCATGATATCTGATAAAGCCAAAGCAAAAATAGACCTGATCAAAAGGGATAGGGAAGGTAATTATATTTTGTTAAAAGGGACTTTAGATAATGAGGAAATATCACTAATCAACATGTATGCACCAAATAATATAGCAAGCAAATTTCTAATGGAGAAACTAGGAGAACTGAAGGAAGAAGTAGACAGTAAAACCATATTAGTGGGAGACTTAAACCAACCATTATCAAATTTAGATAAATCAAATCAAAAAATAAATAAGAAAGAGGTAAAAGAAGTGAATGAAATCTTAGAAAGATTAGAATTAATGGATATATGGAGAAAAATAAACAGGGATAAAAAGGAATACATCTTCTTATAAGCACCACATGGCACATTCACAAAGATTGACCATACATTAGGTCACAGAAACATGGCACATAAATGCAGAAAAGAAGAAATAATAAATGCAGTCTTTTCAGATCACGAGACAATAAAAATAATGATCAGTAATGGTACATGGAAAACCAAATCAAAAACTATATGGAAATTAATCAATATGATACTCCAAAATTGTTTAGAGAAGAAATCATAGAAACAATTAATAATTTTATCGAGGAAAATGACAATGGCAAGACATCCTTTCAAACCTTTTGGGATGCAACCAAAGAGGTAATCAGAGGTAAGTTCATATCCCTGAATGCATATATTAACAAACTAGGGAGAGCAGAGATCAATCAATTGGAAATGCAAATAAAAAAACTCGAAAGCAATCAAATTAAAATCCCCCAGCAGAAAACCAAACTAGAAATCCTAAAAATTAAGGGAAAAATTAATAAAATTGAAAGTGATAGAACTATTGATTTAATAAATAAATAAATAATAAATAAGAAGCTGGTACTTTGAAAAAACAAACAAAATAGACAATGTACTGGTCAACCTATTTAAAAAAGAAAGGAAGAAAAGCAAATTAACAGCATCAAAGATGAAAAGGGGACATCACCTCTGATGAAGAGGAAATTAAGGCAATCATTAAAAATTACTTTGCCCAATTATATGGCAATAAATAAACTACTTTAGGCGATATGAATGAATATATACAAAAATACAAACTGCCTAGACTAACAGAAGGAGAAATAGAATTCTTAAATAATCCCATATCAGAAAATGAAATCCAACAAGCCATCAAAGAACTTCCTAAGAAAAAATCCCCAGGGCCTGATGGATTCACCAGTGAATTCTATCAAACATTCAGAGAACAGTTAATCCCAATACTATACAAACTATTTGAAATAATAAACAAAGAGGGAGTTCTACCAACCTCCTTTTATGACACAAACATGGTACTGATTCCAAAATCAGGCAGATCAAAAACAGAGAAAGAAAACTATTGACCAATCTCCCTAATGAATATAGACACAAAAATATTAAATAGGATACTAGCAAAAAGACTCCAGCAAGTGGTCAGTAGGGTCATCCACCACGATCAAGTAGGATTTATACCAGGGATGCAGGGCTGGTTCAATATTAGGAAAACCATCCACATAATTAACCACATCAACAAGCAAATCAACAAGAACCACATGATTATCTCAATAGACGCAGAAAAAGCCTTTGATAAAATACAACACCCATTCCTATTAAAAACACTAGCAAGCATAGGAATAGAAGGGTCATTCCTAAAAATAATAAACAGTATATATCTAAAACCATCAGCTAATATCATCTGCAATGGGAATAAACTAGATGCATTCCCAATAAGATCAGGAGTGAAACAAGGATGCCCATTATCACCTCTACTATTTGACATTGTACTAGAAACACTAGCAGTAGCAATTAGAGAAGAAAAAAAAAATTGAAGGCATCAAAATAGGCAAGGAGGAGACCAAGTTATCACTCTTTGCAGATGACATGATGGTATACTTAAAGAATCCTAGAGATTCAACCAAAAAGCTAATTGAAATAATCAACAACTTTAGCAAAGTTGCAGGATACAAAATAAACCCACATAAGTCATCATCATTTCTGCATATCTCCAACACAACTCAGCAGCAAAAGCTAGAAAGAGAAATCCCATTCAAAATCACCATAGACAAAATAAAATACCTAGAAATCTACCTCCCGAGACAAACTAGACTTGAGCAATTGGAAAAACATTAACTGCTCATGGGTAGGATGAGCCAATATAATAAAAATGACCATTCTACCCAAAATTATTTATCTATTTAGTGCCATACCTATTGAACTCCCAAAAAATTTCTTTACTGATTTAGAAAAAAACATAACAAAGTTCATTTGGAATAACAAAAGATCAAGGATATCCAGGGAAATAATGGAAAAAAAACCCACAAACAATCGGGCCCTTGTAGTCCTAGTCCTTAAACTATATTACAAAGCAGCAGTCATCAAAACAATTTGCTACTGGCTAAGAGACAGAAAGGAGGATCATTGGAATAGACTGGGGCAAGTGATCTCTGCAAGACAGTGTAAGACAAACCCAAAGATCCCAGCTTTTTGGACAAAAATCCACTACTTGATAAAAGCTGCTGGGGGGGGGGGTGGAGTTAAGATGGCAGCTTAGCAAGCAGCAAAAGTTCAGAGCTCATCGAAGACACTTCTTTAACGATACAGACTCAAAGCTCCTAGGGCACCGAAATTCAATCTGAAAAACAGGACAGAAGCAGGAAACCCTCCTTCTGGACTCAAATCAAAAGGTAAGCCCCCCCAAAAGCCGGAACCCGAGAATACTCAGAGCTAAGGGGAAGGCAGAGCGAAGGTCTCAGGACCCCTCCCCCACAACCCAGAGGGCTGAGCCTGCAGCAATGGCAGCGGGAACCTCTGAGCAGGCAAAGGTGCTGGTTTCCAGGGTATACCTTGGAAGCAGAGGGGAGCCGGGCTCAGAGCATCCAGCTTTGACAGCGGGGAGGAAGCCAGGGAGAAACGGGCTGTGGCTGGGTCCCTCCATCGGGCTCCAGTCTCACCCTTGCTAGGGCACATCCAGACCAATCCAGTTGAACTAATCCCATCAGGACTCCTCAGAGTTTAGGGAGGCGGGCAAAGGCATTAGCTGACATCAGAGAAGCAGCTAGAGAGAACTGGAGAGAGCCTGGGTGGCCCAGCCTTCCAGGAGTCTTCTGAGCCTCAGTACTTCATACCACACACAGACAACCCAAATGAACTCAATCCAATCAAAAGCCTCCAGAGGACAGGGAAGCTAACATTCCTCCCCTAGAGACTGTACCAAGAGATCTGACAAAGCTCCAAGAGGGGAGACTGACAGCCCCAAAACCAAAACAAAATGAGAGGAGCAAGAACACAGCCAAATACTGGGAGCAAAAAAGGGGTAAACTTGAGCAAACAACAGAAAAAGAAGAAAGAAATTACAATAGACAGCTTCTGCACAGGTAATGAGCAAAGAGTGAATGAAACAGAGGGGGAGGACCCAGCAAAGAAAAAAATCAGAAATCCCAGCAAATTGGATACAGGCTTTGGAAGAACTCAAAATGCAATTCAAAACACAATTAAGAGAGGCTGAAGACAATTGGGAAAAGAACTTAAAAACTAAGATAAGTCATCTGGAAACAGAAAATAGTGTCTTGAAAGCCAAAATCAACCAGCTGGAAAATGAGGCAAAGGAGATGAAAGATGAGGCAAAGAAGATGAAAGATGACCTCCAAAGAAAATCCAACCAAAAGGAAAAGGACGACCAAAAAACTAAGGATGAAATCCAGTCTTTAAGAACCAGAATACAACAACTTGAATCAAGGGACCTCACAAGGCAGCAAGACACTATAAAACAAAACCAAAAGAATGAAAAAATTGAGGAAAATATGAAGCATCTCATTCACAAAACAGAGGATTTAGAAAATCGTTCAAGGAGAGACAATTTAAAAATTATTGGCCTACCAGAAGACCATGACAAAAGAAAAAGCCTGGACATTATATTACAGGAAATAATTAAAGAAAACTGCCCCGAAATCCTTGAACAATAGGGAAAAGTGGAGATTAATAGAATCCACAGATCACATCCTGTACTTAATCCCCAACTGACAACACCCAGGAATGTTATAGCCAAATTCAAGAACTATCAGACCAAAGAAAAGATATTATAAGCTGCCAAGAAGAAGTCATTCAGATACCAAGGAACCACAGTGAGGATAACTCAGGATCTGGCTGCATCCACACTGAAAAAAAGAAAGGCATGGAATACGATATTCAGGAAAGCAAGGGAAATAGGTCTACAACCAAGAATCAACTACCCAGCAAAACTGACTATATTCTTACAGGGGAAAGTATGGTCATTCAACAAAATAGAAGAATTTCAAGAATTCGTAAAGAAAAGACCAGACCTGAATAGAAAATTTGATGTACAAGCAGAGAACTCAAGAGAATCATCAAAAGGTAATTAAAAAAGAGGGGAATTAGAATTTTGGTTGCTATACCATTTGGTGCATACATGTTGATTACTGATATTTCCTAATTGTCTATACTGACTTTTGTCAGGATGTAGTTACCTTCCATATCCTTTTAATCAGATCTATTTTAATTTGGCCTTGTCAGATATCATGATTCCAACTCCTGCCTTCTTTCTATCAATTGAGCCCCAATAGGTATTACTTGTGAATCTGAAAATTTCTCAGACTTGTGAATCTTAAAATTTTTCAGACTCTACTTCAGAAGATTTGATTAAGCTAAACCCATTTTAAACAATGAAGGTGCTTCATCCAGAATGTGGGGACTTCTATCATTACTCCACCCATACTTAAGCATACTTTAGGGAAAGATAAAGTTGCAAAATTCCTTACTGAACATTGGAAAGGTACCCAGCCCATACTTAAAGTAAAGCTAAAACCCGTTAACTGGGTCTATTTTTTTGATCTTATACAAAAAGGTGCTAAGTACCTATAAAGGTAAAATTAATCATTAAAAGGTCAAGCAAGCTTAGTAAGAGGTGTGAGGTTTTAGTCTACTCAGGTGTGAATTAAGAATGGTTAATCCTGTGAAAACATCTACTGTGATGGGTAGATGTGAAAACTTAGGGGAGGTGACATAGGAGAAAATTCTCTTTAAAAGGAGGTCAGAAGGCCTCTGAAGAAAAAAAAAGGTACAATTTTGGTAGCTGAGTTGGAGCTAGGAATAGTTGGAGTAGCTGGGTCTCTCTGAACACTAGAATCTTGCTTAGGATAAAATCTTGTGGTGAGTGGATTAAAGACTGGTCTCTCTTAAAGCTCATGCCTAGGCCTATGGCCTAGGCCCCTTTTCCCATTATTTCCTCTTACTCTCTCTCTCCCTTTCCTTAATTCTTTATTTGTATTAATTAAAATCTCCATAAAAACCCAGCTGACTTGGGTATATCATATTTGGGAAATTTTCCCATGGTGACCACATTATTTTTTAATATAAAAGCAAGACACAAAAATTTATCTTTACAGTTTTGGCAATTCAAAGTCTTGAAACCATATTTTCAAGGTCACAGTTTAAGTCAACCACTCTTTTATTTGTAACAACTCCAACCTTTAATTCTGACCTTGTGAGTCTTTATCTGCCTCAGGTGTGTTTCTTGTAGACAACATATGGTAGGATTCTGGATTCTAATCCACTCTCCTATTTGTCTCCTTTTGATTGTTGAGTTCATCCCATTCACATTCAAAGTATGATTGCCACTTTTGTATTCCACAGCATTTTGATATCCTCTCCTAGTTCTGTCCTTTCTTCTTTTGCTATATCCTTTTAAACCAGTGGTTTGCTTTTCATCAGTCCCCCTAATCCTTGCCCTTAATAAGCTTCTCTTTCTGTCCCCTCCCTTTTTGTTCCCTTCTTATTTTTTCAGGGTCTGTTAAGTTCCCTTCCCCCTCTCTTTCCCTCCTTTTTTTGTACTCCCTGCTCCCCTACCCCCCTTACTTTCCCCTTCTTACTTTCCCTGTAGGATAAGATAGAATTCAATACCCCAATGGATCTAGATGCTCTTTCCTCTTAGAATTGATTTCACTGAGAGTAAGGTTTAAGTATTACCTATTAGCACTCTCTTCCTCTCATTATAAGAATATTCTTCCCTTCCCCTTCCCACATGTATCTTTGTGTGATAAAGATTATCCTATTTGTTTTACTTCTTCAAACATTTCTTGGAATTTTTGTTTCCTCCTCCCCTTTTCTTTTCTTTTTTTTTGCATATCATCTTATAGCACTTATTACCCCAGTCTCTTTCTGTGAATGATTCATCTTATTTCTATAATAGTGAATATGATTTTTGAGAGTTACTGTAGCATACCAGGCATGTTAGCATCTTAGAAGTATGATTGATGTATTGATATTGTGTCTTATGTATTCATATGCCAGACTCAAGTCAGACTTAAGTATTGATTATTGCATTTCTAAATCTTCAGTCCTTAGGACAAGAGAATTCCCAAGAGGGAAGCTACCAGCAGTAGTATCCTCACTCACACCTTGTCAGACCACATTCCTTTACAAGGTACATGTCGGGTTAATCTCCACCTCTTTGATTTTATCCTTGTCTATTCTACCAATATTAAAACCTATCCCATGATACATATTCATTGATCACATCCCACTCCACATTCCTATAATCTCTAATAAAAGCTGGAGAACAAGCATGAGTCCCTCTCTTACATCTCTTACATCTCTTGCCTTGCCTTTCTCCCTCTTATGCTCTTCATCCTCTTTGGATCTTCTGATTGCTTTAGATGCTCTTTCCTCTCTTGTTCCTCCTGACCTCTCATTTCTCGTTATGCTGTCCCCCCCCCCCATGTTTCCTATTAATTCTTTGGCTCACTTGCTCATGGGAAGTGTTAAGGAGTTCTTGCTCCCCATATGTTTTCTTGCTCCTCATATTTTACATTAATTCTCTGGCACCCTTGCCCATGGGAAGTATTCACGGAGACCGCGACTCCCCATGTGTTTTAACTTGTGGTCTCTGAGTCTTTATTCCTGCATCTCTCCCTCTATCGTTAATCTATTCATCCATATTCCTCTATCCTCCATTCTCCTTCTCAGGTCACCACCCACAGGTTCATTATATAGGAACTGCCGGCGGTTGCTATACATTACAAATAACATTTTCCCCTTATAGTAATAAAAATAATTTGATCTTATTGAATCCCTAAAAGAAGAAAGTTTGAATGAAAAAAACATTTTCCCCCTTTCCCTCTCTTTCTTATTTACCTTTTCATGCTTCTCTTGATCTTTGTGTTTGGCTATCAAACTTTCCACTTAGTTGTGGTCTTTTCTTTACAAATACTTGGAAATCCTCTATTTTGTTGAATGCTCATACTTTACCCTGGAAATATAAAGTCAGTTTTGATGGATAGGTGATCCTTGGTTGAAGACCTAATTCTCTTGCCTTTCTGAATATCATATTCCAATCCTTGTGGTCCTTTAGTGTGGAAACTGCCAGATCTTGTGTAATCCTGATTGGTATCCTTGATATCTAAATTGTCTCTTTTTTGCTTCTTGTAAATTTTTCTCCTTAGATTATAAGCTCTTGTATGTGGCAATTACATTCCTGGGAGTTGTTCTTTGAGGATTTAGTGTAGAGGTTGTTCTATGAACTATTTCAATGTCTTTTTTGTTCCCTTGTTCCAGGACATCAGGGCAGTTTTCTTAGATGATTTCTTGTAGTATGATATCAAGATTTCTGTTTATTTCTGTGTTTTCAGGTAGACCACTTATTCTCAAATAGTCTCTTTGTGCTCTCTTTTCCTGATTTGTCATCTTTTCAGTGAGATATTTTATGTTTCCTTCTGTTTTGTCAGTCTTTTTACTTTGCTTTATTAATTCTTGATGTTTTGCAAGATCATTGGCTTCCAATTTCCTAATTCTGGTCTTTAAGGACTGGTTTTCCTTGTTGGTATGATCTATCCTGCTTTTCGTGGCTTCTGGGTGTTTCTCCAATTGGGAGTTCTTGTCCTTTAAACTATTATTTTCTTTTTTGAACTATTTCCCACTTTTCCTGTCAGAAGGCTTCCACCTTTTTGATAAGCTCCAATTTAAATTCTTCAAGAACTTGTGGACAATTTCCATTGGAGGGGGGTTGGTGCATTTATTTGCATTTCCTCTTCTATTTACTCTGTAGCCTGGGTTTTTCCTCCATAAATATTATACAGGGTCAACCCCTTCTTCTTGTTTTTCTTGGTGTTGGGAAATTGTTGTTCCTGGGCATTGTTTGCCATTACTGTGGTGGTTTTTCCTTTTTCTGTCCAATTAGAAATCTGAGTGAGATGGGCAGGTTCTCTGTATATGGAACTAAGGATCAAGGATTTTGGCTGAGACCAGCTCTAGAGTCTTTTCAGCTTCCATTGTTTTGCTGCCCCACTCTGTTCTATTTTCCTGCTAGAGTCCATGGTCTGAGCTCCTCAGCCTTCTGGGACTTCAGGTCTAGCTGCTCTCAGGAGTAGGTCCTTGGTGGTCTCAGTCAGCTCACAAGGACCCAGAGGTTCCCCTCATTCACTCACTGATTCTATTACATGCTGGCTCTGACTCTGGCTCCGTAGCTGGAGTGGGGAGGGTGGATCAGCTTGTCTTTTGGTGGAATCTTTTTCATCCCCTTATGGTGTGAAAATACCCAAATCCCATGTACCTTCAATGCTGCACCCTACTGTAGAGTCCCTTCATTCTTATGAATTTGGGTTTGTTTTTTTTTTTTTTTGGCTTTTTGTGGTAGTCCATAACGGTAGGTGGTGAAGAGAGGAAGAGTCCTGCATCTAGACTGCTGCTATGTTTACCTGGAAGTCCCTCAGGTTTCTTTTAAAAGATGGAAGGTGGATTCTTTCTATTTCTACTTTGTCTTAAATGTATAAGAGGTCTATGTAGTTGTAGTGAGGGTTGTAGTTTGGGCACTTGGCCTCTAAAAGTTCACAATCACTGACCGAGGGTCTCCCTGTCAGTGAACATCTGCACACCAAATCCCTTTCTCATTTTTCTCAGGATTTGTATTCTGAAACTGGGGATTTTGCAACAAATTTTCTCTTCATTTTCTGTCCTCATTGAAGTGATCTGGTATTGAACTGGTATTATTTCATTTTGCATTTGGAGCCTCCTTTTGCTGCAGTAAACAATATCTCTTTCTATGTGATTGGTAGCATACTCCCTGTATGACTGACTCTACCATTGCCAAAGAACCAATTTTTATTTTGTCAAACTATTATGGGTTATTTTGGACATATCACTTCTTATGATTTTTTCTGGGTTTTCCCATCAGTATTCAGTCTTTTGCATTTATTTTAATCTATATGGTGAATTTTGTTGAGAGAATTCATGGCACAGCTTCTTTTCACTCTCCCTTGTTGGCTCATATCTTCTATTCAGTTTTCAGATGAGGAAAATGCGATCTAGTTAACCAAAGTGATTTGTCTAAGAATATGTACAGATTATCCAAGGCTCTCTTTACTTTTCAGATTCCCTGAAATAAATCCCTACTCTAAATGGGCTTATCCCTTTCACTTTCTTTTTTTTTCATTTTCTATATACACATACGAACAAAGACACACTTAATAACCACCAGCACCAAAAGAAATTTAATTAAAAATTTACAAAAATGTATAAAACCACAAATTCGACATTGTTTACAATTTGTTTAAAATATGTAAATTGTATGTGTGCACTAATATAAACATTCTCTGCTTTTGAGTTTCCCTTACATATGTTTTTTTTTTTCTTAGATACTCTTTGCTCTTGAATTTGTGGTTATTTTTAAAATGTAATCATAGTATATATATATATATATGTATATAGATAGATAGATAGATAGATATAGATATAGATAGTCTTATTCTCTTTTCTTCTCTTTACATATTTTCCTTATTTTCTTTACATTTTCAATAACTGTCATTTCTAATAACATAATATAACCCATTACATTCTATTTGGTCATTTCTGTCATTCATTGCATTTATGTTATTTTTAGTTATTATGTCATAACAAAGCTTCCATGAATATGTTTATACCCATACAGCTTTTTAACCTATCAATAATGCCCTTAGGTCCTAATCCTAGTAATGGGATCTGAAGGTCAATGAGTATCAATGACTTTACAACTATTAATGTACATGTTCATCTTGATTTCTAAAATAAATTAAAAATAATTCATAGATATTCTAATAATGTAATCTGGTTCATTTTCCTATCAGCATTTAATTTAATCACTTAAAACAATTAGTTTCTCAGTTAACATATATTCCCAGGACCATATTAATCTAGAATGGTCCTTAGGTAGCACTCATAATCTGTTGCCAGTACCTTACTCTTTCCAAAAGCAAGTCTTTCCAGTTTAGTCATACCCATGGAACTTTTGCTCCAATGCTAGAATGCCTCAGAAATGCAGGATTAACTCTATTGTATAATGAATGTCATAGTAAGATTTTTGAAAAATAGTTAAATTTTCTAAATCTTTGTTGTCCAATAGAACCTATGTTTGGATTATGTGTTTGTTCAGGTTTAGAACTACTACTAACTTCATGCAGTGTGTGTGAGTTCTCAGCATATCTCTCATATTTAACTTACCTAAGATTCATCTCCTTAACATTTCTTTTTTTGTTAGATTTATCTAGTTCTGAAAGAAGGAAATTAACCTTCCCTACTATTATTATTTAGTTATCTATTCACATCTCTATCTAGTTTAGCTTTTCATTTAAAAATATAAATGCCATAATATTTGGTATATACAGTTCCGATATTGAAAATGCTTCATTATCCATAGTAACCCCTTAACACAATACAATTACCCTGTTCATCCCTTATAGTCATAATCCATTTTAGCCCCAGCTCTGTCAGAGATCATGACTGCTACTCCTGACTCCTATGAATCAGTGGAGGTATAGTAAATTGTGCTCCGGTCCCTTATCTTTACTCTATGTGTCTCTCATTTTCAGTGTATTTCTATCAAACAACATATTGTCACAACCTGGTTTTTGATCCTGTCTTCTATCCATTTTTTTCCATGGGTGAATTCATCCCATTACACTTAGTGTCAGAGTTACTAGCTGTGAATGTCCATCTACTCTGTTTCTTTTCACTTTGTCCCCCTCTTTAATTCTTTCTGCTGTATCCCTCCTCAGATATCCAATTTCTTTTTACCAATAATTCTCTAATTCATACTTCTTCCCCCAAATTCTCCCTTATCCTTTCCATCATTGCCCTCCTAATTCTAAATTGTCACATCTTTCTAAAGGTCCCTCCCTTGGCCCTTCCCCTTACTTTTAAATTCTTGTTTTATCCACCTTTCCAAAAGTCTCTCCCTTTTTTATGTTTCTTACTCTCCTTGCTCTCCTATTTCTTGATTTGAGTTTGATTCTAAAAGTCCCTCTCTATCTTGTTCTCAGAATCCCTTCTTATCTATATCCATATATCTATGTAATATCTATATCTATAGATAGCTATGTAATATCTATATCTATAGATATCTATGTAATATCTATAATATTACACCCCTAACTCTTGAGATGTACTTCCCTCCCTAGCTTCACCTTTATTCCATCTCCCTTCTTTCCTGTGCCTGTGTTCTTTAAGAACCTTTTTAACTTTTCTAATTGTGCATGTTGTTTTCTCTTTATCCTGATTCTAATATGAGTAGGGTTCTAGTACTATCAGCCCTTCACTCTAGAGGCTCAGCAAATAAGGTGAGCTACTTATCCTGCCCTCAGTGGTTAACTTGTTGATTCCACTCTGTTGGCTCTGTTGCTATACCTATGGCTTATGGTGGTGGTATTGAGGTCAGGGAAGCCAGAAACCTTCCTCCCTAGTCTTCTCAGGCTATTCAACTTTACTCTAAACTCCTGTAAGTTTTCACTGCACTGCTTTTAACTCTGACTCTGGAATCATTTTTGTTTATTTGTGGGGGGTAGTAGAAGGATGAGAAATAGTCATGCCCTACTCTACCATCTACAATACATCTATAGTAGCTAATATTTTACTTTCAATACATGAACTATTTATTCTTATCCTCAGTATGACATAATGGAAAATCAAAACAAAACAAAGAAAACCAACAAAAACATAATTAAAGGTGATCTGATATTTCTCCTAGATCTTAATCTGTCATTAATTAGCTTTTTCTTTCAGTTCAAGTCAGTCATTTATTGTTTCTTAGTCTGACTTTTGAACCTGGAAAATAAAATATTCGAGAAAGTGTGCCTTTTATTCTGCCTTTTTATTCTCAGCTCATTAAACAAGGTCTATTTAACAAATACATTTTTATTGGGTTAAATTGAATTGCAGGTTCATTCCAATATAAACATTCTATGATTTGATTGATTGACTTGTTCTACCAACCTATTTCTCAAATTGTTAGTTGCTGATAGGATAAGATGTCATCATGTATTGAAAGTGCTTTACAACATTAATTATAAATGCAAATTATAATTGTGATCAAATAAAAGAATATTTCTTAGCAAAGTGCTTGACAGTAGGCACTTAATAAATATCTGTTTCCTTCCTTTAAATGATGAGGACCACCATCCCCATAACATTATCGTAGTCATTATTATTTTCATCTTTGTGATCTTCATCTGTGTTACTATAGTTACTATGACTGCTTGGAAACTCACTTCACCTTAAAATTTTGTGACAAATTATATTTCCCATTGTCTTTCTACTATATAGAGATTATACCAAACCTTAAAGGTCACATTTCAGTCATAGTCACATGAAAAGCCTAGAACTTTTCTTCTATAGAACTATAACAAAGGGGAAATGGAAAACTCTTTGAAAAGACACTGTAAAAATTGCTTTCTCCAAAAAGATAGAGGAACTACTACACTTTAAGCAAAAAAATCACATTTCCTGAGATGTTTATAAGAAAACGCAGAAATAGTACTGTGAAGAATAAAGATGAGAGAATACAACCTGATTGGGTTATACATTTATAAAGGAGATACAAGCTGGTGAGGACATGATTGTGAGGACATTAAGGAAATGATATATAAGGTATCTGGTGGAAAGCCAAAAATCAAAGTTATAGAAAAAAAGGAAATTTATTGCTGAAAAAAGTTTATCAAAGGAATATTAGTAACCAAAACATTATGATACCTTCTCATTTATATAAAATCCTCAAAAAGTCAATTATTTACAAATTAAGTACATTTTAAGTGAGGGAATAAATAAGGAACAGATAGCATTTAGAAAGTGATTTTCAATATTAGAACTCATTTTGAATGTTTCACAACTCTTTGATAGAGAAAGCAACATCAACATGTGAACTGAATAACTCACATTTCTGTTTTCTCTTTTCATAGGTCCTTTCATTCTGAGCAAATGCCCTACTTTTTTTGCTATTATTTTTATCCTAAGTAAAATTATTTTTTTTTCTTAGTCTATACTGTGTTTTAACAATCTTGACTCTTGCTTAAAGTTATTTTTGTTTTTTTTTTCTATTTTCTGGATATTTCTCTTAAAAATAAAATTAAAGACTGACTTTTCTTATTAACTTCAGATAAATTACATGTTCTTCAGAATTGCTTCCTTTCATTCCTTTCAGAATTCTATTCTTAAGCATCTTCTGTCCCCCTTGACCTCATTCCTGTTTATTAGAATTTTAATTAATGGAATCCTCCTTATCTTTCATCAGAATCTTTGGAAATTTGTTTTTTATTTCCCCCAAATATAGAGTCCTTGTAAGAATATTCTCATCTTTCATTCCTATCTTAGTCTTCTCCATGCCCAATCCTAGTTTTTTATGTTTAGTTTAAAATACTTTCAATTGCATTTCATGATTTTCTTAGCACAATGATAACAACATTTTTTCATTCAATCCAGTAATCTATCAATATTATATTTTAAGTTCTTATTTATATTGCAAGTACCATTCTTATAACTAGACATAAAATTTTAAAATATCATTTCCCTTTTCTTTTGGGTGCCTTGATTCCAAGAGGCAATCATGTATAAAATATGGCCCATGCCATTAGCGTTTTCAGTAACTTTTTCTCAATGCTTCATAATTGTTAGCAATAATTTTTTTTAAGTTTATTCACATTACAATATCTATCCCCACATGAATCCCCAGAATTGCTTACTTGTCATCTGTTTGATTTTTGTGGTAATTTCCTATTATGTCTCAGATAAAAGAAAATAGACCCTTCTTTTACTATGGGAGCAATTAAAAGCTGCGTCAGGACCTTTTGAATAGGTAATTAACAATTACTTCTACTCTTCTTCCTCTGACCCTTTTTGGATGATATCTTTCATTATAATTCTTATGTATATATTTGTCATTCCTTAATGGACAAGATTCCTCCAAGTTTCCAGCTCCCTCTTCAGGATAAAAATCAAACATATATCTAAAGCTTTAAAGATCAATAAATTCATGTAACACAATAGAAATCCTCCATATTATTGGCTGGACCCATCTTGAATTATTTATGGGGAGACACAGACATGAATCATACAGAATAAGAAGAAATGGAAAGTTTTGAAAACTTTACCATTAAAACTATCTACATCTCAATGATTTGTATTCAAATAATTTCAAATAATATATATATATATTTATTTTCATGTACCTTTCAAAAATTGCTTTAATAAAAGTGCACATCCCTAAGCATTTATCTATGACTTACAAGGTTTGATTAGTTATACTTTAATAATATTGCTTTTTGTTTCTTAAGTGATTTTCTTGGTTTCTTAAATAGGGAAGATTCAGTTTGAGGTTCTAGTCCTTTCTTTATTTTTATTGTCCTTTGCTCCAATATGAATTCAAAATTGACATTTTTTCCTGTGAGAAGTTAAGCAATTTTGTTTTAAGACTATTTTGCACACTAAATGGAATCCACTATTGAATTAACAATCCAACTAAAAGATTTACTTTTTCCTAATGGAATCTCAAGGGACAAGTACTACCAATGAAGTACTCACCATATTAAAAATTCTGGTAATATATTATAGGTGAAGGTTTCTTCTCCAATTAAAAAAGGAGTTCCACATGGTCAATTACTTCCCCAAACTTGCTTTTATAATTTTTTTCTTGAGCTACCAGTTGACACATTTTATTTTCCTAAAATTTCCTTCATGTCAAAAATATGATGTATTTGGTGTGGTGAATTCTCAGGGCCAAGAACTTGATTTATGAGATTTATACAGTTCTTTTTTTATCTTCATTATCAATCATTAATTAGTAATCAATCAATAAACATTAATTAAGTACTTACTCTATGTCAGGAACTTTGCTAAGAGTGAGGAATATATAAAGTGGTAAAAGAAAATTTCTCCCATCATGGAGTTTACAATCTAATTAGAGAGGGGCAGCTAGGTAGCTCAGTGGATAGAGATCAAGGCTGAGATGGAATGTTTGGGGTTCAAATTTTACCTCATACAGTTCCTAGCTGCATGACCCTGGACTTAATCCCATTTGCCTACCCCTTACCTCTCCTTTGCCTTAGAATAAATATTTATTATCAATTCTAAGACAGCCAGTAAGATTTTAAAGAAAAGAATCTAAGGGAGATAATATGCAATATGCTCTTTAAAATGTACATGTATTACTAGATTAACAGAGAGTGGTCATTTTCAAGTACTTTGGTAAGTTTCCCATCTCTTGTCTTTGGAGGTCAAATGATGATGGTAAAAGATAACTAAGAAGCATAGGGTCTGGAGCCAAAGAAGAACTTAAAGGTCACCCAGCCCAATCTCATTTTAATGAGTTATATAAGGTACAGAGAGATAAGTTACTTACCCAATGTTACATAGATATTAAATGAAAAAAAAAACTAGGATATGAATTCTGTGCACCCCTGACTCAAAATACATAATTCTTTTCTTAGTATCAAACTGGGATTTTTATATAGTTAGATGCTTTACTTTGGATGAATTTTATCAGAGGGTAAGAAACAAAAGATCAGAGTAGTCCTCTTTTAGGGGGCTAGCAACCAACTGATAGTATCTCACTGATCAAGCAAAAAAAGCACATTAATGATATGCCTGAAAGGAAACATGGAGGGCTATGACTATCCGTAATTGCATGTCAATGACCCAGGTTTTTATGCCTAACCATACATACATATAAATTATTGGAGCAACTATCTAAAGACACATGCTTACCCTGAAATGTATAGAAAGGATTTGTTTTATTGTGAACAATAACCTAGCATATGCCCAAAGAAGGCACATAAATCTTCACATTGGCTCAACAAGAGGAAATTTTAATTTAAAAAAATTACAACTAGGAAAGTCACCAGATCTGTTGTTCAAACATCCACTTTTAAAATCAAATAAATTACCACGTTGTGACAATGTCTCAATCAGGTTTAAACACAGAACAAAATATTTTAGGTTTTGTAATCTCCAGTCAACATCTCCTAACTGGACTACTGAAATAGTCTTGCAATTCATTCCCTTCCCTGGAAAGCTGAAAAATTATTATTAAATGCACAAATGACTATATTTCTCTTTTGCTTTAAAATGAAAAAATAAGCCACAAATAAGACTGAATGAACAAATGAATGAATGAAGAAGTTTTAGTGAATAACTATCTCCAGGAAGAAAAAAAAATCATCTGCCAGAAATGCTAAAATTTTCAAAATTTAGCCCTAACCTACTGTTTTAGCTCAAAAGGTGGATTCCATCTTTTAGCTGAACTGGCCAATGTGCTATTATGGATACATGGCATTCTAATCCTTTTCCTGATTACCCAGCTGCCAGTAACACTCCCTTATACTCAGAAATTTCTATTTTTTTTTCTTTCTCAGTTATTTTAGTTGTGTTCAACTTTGAGGGACCTCATTTTGTTTGTTTTTTGAAAAAATACTGGAGTGGTTTGCCATTTCCTTCTCCAGCTCATTTTTACATGAGTAAACTGAGGCAAACAGATTATGAGACTTGCCCAGAATCACATAGCCTATAAATGTCTGAGGCCAAATTTGAACTCAAGATCTATCTTCCAGATTCCAAGACTGGCACTTTATTATACCACCCAGCTGCCTATGACCCAGAAATTATTATAAATTTATGTTTCATGTAGATATAATTAATAGTTTATAAAGCCTTTAAGTTTATATCACATACGCATATAGTGTTGTTTTTGCATTTAACTAAGTAGAATGACCCATAGGTAGAGAATCTGGGGAAGACAGATAATTTGTCACTGTGTATTATTCAAAGTCTTTTCTGTTTCAAAGGCTTTTCTGTTTCATGGAAACTTGACTTGTTCCAATGGCATATCATTAGATAATCTACCTTAGCATCATAATGAGGCATTCAGTGGAGTAACACTTTCCTAGAGGATTAAAAGACTCCAAGTACCTAATGACACTGGATTAAGGAATAGCAGCAGCTCATTATAATAAGTGCCATACTCTTAGGAGTACTGAAATTTTTATAGGTGGTGAATTCTCAAATAAATATATCTTTAATTTTAGAATTTGGGGAAATGACTAAACTACAAGAAAAAGTATCTCTTTGGGTAGAATCAAATTATATAAGTGATATTCTACTCAGCCTCTACTTTGGTTATTGTCTTTCACAGTACTCCTTCAGAAGTCCAACCATATTTTAGCCCATACAATAAAAGCCAAAGGCTCACTATTATCTTGCATCAAATAAAGCTCCTCTTTTTTATATTTAAAACTTTTTATAACCTGGCTCCAACCTGCCATTCCAGACATCTTATACCTTACTCCCTTTCACAATCTCCACAATTTAGCAACATTGGCCTTCTTTTGGTTCTTTACTTCTTTATATTGATCTTCCATCACTGTGACTTTTCACAGGGTGGCCCCATACCTGAAATGACTTCCATCTTTATTCTCATCTTGAAACTAGTTTCTTTCAAATTTCAGCAAAACAATGATTTTCGGGGTGAAGACTATACATTTCCTTTTCAACTAGTAGAACCTTCTACAATATGTTATATTTATTATATGAATCTATCTATCTATCTATCTATCTATCTATCTATCTATCTATCTATCTATCTATCCATTCATCTATTTATCTACTTATCTATCCATCCATCCATCCATCCATTTATCCATCTATCTATATATCTATCATCTATCTATCTACTTATCTATCCATCTATCTATCTATCTACTTATCTATCTATCTATCTATCCATTCATCTATTTATCTACTTATCTATCCATCCATCCATCCATTTATCCATCTATCTATATATCTATCATCTATCTATCTACTTATCTATCCAACTATCTATCTACTTATCTATCTATCTATCTATCTATCTATCTATCTATCAATCAATCAGAGTATGTCCTTGTCTCATCTTGTAGATTTTAACTTCTTTGAGGACAGGAAATGCTTTACTCTGTAAAGTTTTTCCTGCTACATATTCTCAGGCACTAATCTAACCTACAATATTTCCCACAGTTCTAAATAAATGCATATTAATAGATTTGGGGATATAGGAGCTTCATTGGTCACCTAATACAACTCCCTCATTTTATAGTTTAGAAAACCGAGGCTTAATGAGATTTAGTGCTTGCCAAAGTTCAAACAGAAAGTTAAATAAAAGAATCAAGATTCAAACTCAGATCCATTGATTCCAGATACAATGTTCTTTTCTCCTTTCCACCTGGCCTTTCATAATCTAGGTTGAGAATAGCTGCAGTCATTTTTTAAATTAAATAATTTTCTAAAGGAAGTATTTTGTCTTTTTTTCTTTAAGAGATACTTTGCTATTAATTTGAAATGGTTCTTCTCATTTCATATTAAATTCCCTATAATAAAAACTATTTCTGTTTCAAAACTTGCTTAAAATGTGGCTTCCAGGAAGACTAGGAACATCTATGGTAATGTTCCTTTGAATCCTCTGTATAATGTGGCATGTGATGGAGAAATGATTGGCTTTTAATATTTAACTTTAAGAAGTTTGCTAGAAAGCATAAATTAAATATCCATTAATTTTTGTCCATTATATCAGTTATAGTTTGTATCTGCTGTATTATCATATCAGTTCAAGAGTTTCTTAAAGCTTAATAATGCTATTTCAGAATTTTATTATTCCTCTGGGTCTAGAAACCTTTGTGGGAGAATATAGAAGAAAAATTCATCTAGATCCTCTGTATAGAAGGTTCAGCTCTTGTTAGATATATTTGTTATATCATCAGTTACTTTAAGTGCTTACTACATGTTTGTTGATTTATTACAACTCAAACCCTGAATAAACACCCAGTAACTTCAGGCTTAAAGACATATATGAACCCAAATTTTCAAACAGACAGAATCATAACTAGCTTGAGGAGTGACATTTGTGTGTATTTGTGTGTGTGCACGTGTGTTTCCTTTAAGAAAAGAGTGGTGGATTTATAAGGGATGTTAATTAAAGTATTTTATTTTACTCTTTTTTTTTTGGAGGAGTGTTTCCAAATTGTGATTTTATTGAAGTGAATTCAGAGTGTACAACTCCCTACTCCATGCAGTTTTGCAACCAGCCACCTGGGATTTATTGTCTTTGAGAGTGTCTGAGCCAATGAGAAATTAAATGAATTTGTTCAAGTTCATATAGCTAACATATCAAAGGCACTATTTGAACCCAGGGAGTTCCAACTATGAAATCCAATAAACATCATGATGCCTTTTCAGTTTTGTTTTTCATTTATTTTTTTAAATAGATGTTTTAAATTTAACATTTTTTCTTTTTGAATTTTGAGTTCCAAATTCTCTTCTTCTCTCTGACCCCTCCCTCATTAATTGAGAAGTAATTAAAATCATAGGAACTATACAACTGAAATCATGCAGAGCATATTTTCATTTTAGCTATATTGCTAAAAACCAAAATAAAGCAAGAAAATAATAATTTAATTTTAATTTGAACTTCATTAGTTCTCTCTCTGGAGGTAGATGATATTACTTTCATCCTGGGTCTTTGGAATTAATTTGAATTATTTTATTATTGAGAATAGCCGTCATTCACAGATTATCATTATTGAAAAATTGATGTAACTAGTTATGATTTCCTAGTTCACATTTTACTCTGCATTAGTTTACATAGGTCTTGTCATGTTTATTTTCTTCTTTGTTTTTTTAAACCATCCTCTTCATCATTTGTTATAAAATAACAGTATTAATTAACAATCATATGCCAAATCATATCCACCCATTCTCTAATGGATTAGTATCCCTTCAATTTTCAATTCTTTGACCCCACAAAATGAACTGCTACAAATATTTTTGTGTATATAAGACTTTTTCCTTTTTTATTTGACCTCTATGGGATATAAACCTAGTAGTATTATTGTAGGATCAATAGATATGTATAGTGTTATAGACTTTGGGGTTCCAAATTGTTCTCTAGAATAGCTGGACCAGTTTAGACCTCTATCAACAGTTTATTAATTAACTTATTTTCCCTTATCCCTTCTAGCACTTGTCATTTCTTTGTTGTTTTAACTTGCTTTTCTGTAATCAATAATGATTCAGAACATTTTCATATGACTATGGATAGCTTTGATTTCTTCTTATGAAAACTGCTTGTTCATACTATTGACCATATATCAATTGGGCAATTGATTTTATTTTCATAAAATTTACTCAGTTCACTATATATTTGATTAATTAGCCCTTTATTAGAGAAACAAAATGTAAAAGAAGTTTTGATGTAATTTCATTGATTTTGGCAACTTTTAGCAAAATATAGTTTCCCTTATTTTCTCTTGCAATTAGATAAATTTTTGTTTTTACTTCATCTCAGATCTTGATTTTTACCTCTTTTTTTAACATCAGCTAAAGCATTATAAATTCTTCTCCAGCTTTTTATTTTAACTGTTTTCTATTTGAAGTGTGTGTCGTTTAAACAGCATATTATTAAATTTTTCTTTCTAGTCCATTCTGCTATCTACTTCTATTTTATGGATGAGTTCTTCCCATTCCTATTCATAGTTGTGATTACTTGTGTACTTTCCTCCATCCCATTTTATTATTTTTACTCCATTTTCTCTCATTTAAAGACAATTCTGATTCTGACATCTACCTCCTTCAATCTATTTTCTCTTTTATCAGCCCAAACCCCCAAACTGATAGCTCCTTCCCTTCCTATTTTCCTAATAGTATAGATAGATTTCTATACCCAACTGAGTTTGAATGTATTTTCTTTCCTCTTTGAACCAATTCCGAAGAGAGTAATATTCAAACATTACCCACCATTTCTTCATATTTTATTCCACTATAGAAGTTCTTTCTTGCTTGTTTATTTTGTGTACAAAAATTTTCACCATTTTAACTCTCCCTAACCCCTCTCCCAATACATCCTTTTTTCTCACTCTTTTATTTGTTTATATTATTCTATGTCTACTCTTACATTTATGCCCTCTGTCTATGTGGACTCCTTTTAATTGCCTTTATAATGATAAACATGTTTTCCTCAATTACCTGTATCATCTTCCCATATAAAAATGTACAGTTCAAGTTTATTGAGTCTCTTATGAAGACTCTTTCAGGTTTACCTTTCTATGTTTCTCTTGAGTATTTTATTATGTGTCAAATTTTCTATTCAGTGCTAGTATTTTCATCAAGAATGCTCAAAAGACCTCTAATTTAATAGTTATTTTTCCTTTGGACTTTTATTATTGTAGCTGTTAAATCTTGTGATTTTGACCATGGCTCCATAATATTTGTATTCTTTCTTTCTGGCTGCTATTTTCTTCTTGACCTAAAGTTTCTGGAATTTGCATGTTATAACTTGGATTATTTAATCAAGACTTTCAAAAAACCAACAATTCTTAAATCATCTCTCCTCAATCCACTTTCCAAATAATTTCCAAAATTATTTTCTGATTAAATATTTCACTTTTATTCATTTAAAAATTTACTTTATTTTTTTTTTACAAATTCTTAAAAAGTCTAATGGAGCTATCACCTCTTCCTTGCCTAATTCTAATTTTAAAGGAATTATTTCTTCAGTGAGCTTTTGTACTCTTTTCTTCTTTGATCAATTATACTCTTTAGAAAGATCTTTCTTTAATGAGTTTCTGTGCCTCTTTTCCATTAGATTAATTCTGTTTTTAGAATGTTATTTTCTTCAGGAATTTTGGTTCTTCTTTTACCAAGCTGTTAATTTACTTTTTTTTAAATTTAGAGTATTTTTCCATGGTTACATGATTTATGATTTGCAATCCTCCATTTTTCTCCCCCCTCTTGGAGCTGACAAGCAATTCCACTGAGTTATATGTATATCATTGTTCAAAACCTATTTTCATGTTATTCATATTTGCAGTAGAGTGATCTTTTATTGCCAAAACCCTAATCATATCCCCATCCAACCATGTGATCAATCATGTTTTTCTTCTGCATTTCTGCTAGCACATTTCTTTCTCTGGATGCAGATTGCATTCTTTTTCATAAGTTCCTCTGGATTGTTCTGGGTCACTGCATTGCTACTAGTAGAGAAGTCCATTACATTCAATTATGCCATAATGTATCAGTCTCTGTGTACAATGTTCTCCTGGTTCTTCTCTTTTCACTCTGCATCAATTCCTGGAGGTCTTTCCATGTTAATTCACTTTTTGTCATTTTCTTGCATCACTCTTATTTCTTTCCCAAAATTTTACTATGCTATTCTTATCTCTTTCTTTAACTTTTCAGGAATTCCTACTTGGTTTGTGTCCAATAAGCATTTTTCTATGAAGCTTTGTTAATGACTATTTTCACATCAGCTTTTTTTCTTCCTGCGTTCATTTCTTGTTCTTTCCTAACCAGCACAGAAGCTTTTTATGTGTAATTTCTTTTTTTCTTGTGTGTTAAATTTTTTCATCTTATTTCTTGCCTTTCAACTTTATTTTAAATTTGGGTTGTGTTCAATAGGGTGTGAGTAGACATTGTAACAAGCTTCAGGATTTTGTGCTGCTATTTTTAGCGGTAGTTCAAGGTGTCTTCAAGTTTTGGTTCTTCTGAGGTACTATGATCTGGGGAGAGGTGGGGTTAATACTTGTTTTTTCTGTATTTTTCTTTTTGATCAGCAAGGACCGCTGATCACCTGGAACAATAAGTGCTAGTGCCTCTCTTGACCCTGGAACTGTATTCAGGACCCCTGCTCCCTTAAGCACTACTCTGTACCCTGGAATTTTGACTTGGATATATTTAGAGACAATAGAGTTACCTATCAAAACCAGTTGCACCAATTAATGGGTCCCCTGCAACTTCTTTCTTATAAATTGTCTTACTCTGTACTGAGATCCCAAAGATGTACCCAATAAAGGCTTGTTACTGGTGATAAGCTTCAGGTTAGTTCCTACTCCTGTGTCATAGACATCTACAGCCACATTAATAAGTTGTCTCATGCCATAAAAAATCTCACTCTGAACTTTGTGGTCTCTGACATTCCAAAATTTGATTTGAGAAGTTATTTTAAAGTTGTTTGCAAGGGAATGTAGGGATAGTTCACTCTGACAGCTATCTGTTACTCCATATCTTCATTTTGCCCAACAAATTTTATCTATTCAGCCTATTCAAAAGTTCTCACATCCATCAACTTCTCTCTACACACCACAAACACTACTTCAGAGCATCCACTTTTCCAGATCATGGAAATACTCTCTAAATATCTCTCTTCTCATATATCTCCATACAGCTGGCAAATTGATATGCCTAAGGCACAGGTGTGATGTCAGCTTTTTACAAATGAAGGTTTAGTGGATTACTTTTGTCTCTCACATGAAGTATAAATTTCTCTTTGGCATTTAAACTCTTCACCATCTGCCTCTAATCTATATTTTTGGATATGATTACATGTTTCTCTGTCTCATGTACTCTACATTCTATCCAAACTGACATACCCTATACTTGTCATTCCATCCTCTCATTTTAATGTGTTTATAGAGTTTACCTCTTTTCATCCCTAACTCTTTCTTTTGTGTGTCAAATTTCAGTTCTCATAGATTCTCTTTATGGATTTTTTCCAGTTGATTATGTTTCACCATGTCAACCAATACTTCCCTCGACGATTTAAATGGATTGGATTCTATTTTGTATGTATAGACATATACTTCACCTGACTCTGATTTGCCTCATAGAATCTTAAGATAGAAGGGGAATAAGATAATATCTAGCATATTATATCTGTTTCATTCAATAGATTGTAAATTCCTTGATTGGCACTTTTTTGATGTTGTCTTTTTCTTCCCATGATGGCATGCAATGACTGGCACACTGGAAATAACAGAATATTAGTGAATGGATTTTGAGAAATTACACCATAACCAACTCAAACCTATTAGATTAGTTAATATAACATTAATGAAAATTGAAAAATGTTGGTAGGGATATGGCAAAATTGGGGCACCAATGTATTATTAGTGGAGTCACGTTTTCATAAAGACTTCTTACTTTCATTTCTTAGCTTTAAATGAAACAGAAGCTATGTTGATGGATTCAATAAACTATACTTTGTATATTTATGTATTTTTTTAGCCTGTAAGAGAAAATACTGTTCTTCAATGTAATCAGAAATTACAAAATATCATTATATATTTGTTTTCTCTGATTCTTCTTTAATTCAATCTGTTATTTATCCATCTTTACAGTCTAACCTAAAACAATGTAAAAAATATTAGGACTCTGAGTTGAGGATCCTTTGTTTAAATACTGGATCTCATATTTACTTGTGTAAACAATGATTTCACTAAGCCTCTAAAAGTATCTGTTTCCTCATTTGTAATATAAAGATATTTGTATTTATACTTCATATGCCATAGAATTTCTATGACTAAAGAACTGCATAACTGTTAATATATATATATATATATATATTTACACACACAAATGTATTAATTATTATGATCAAGTTTATGGAACTCTATTTAGTATCTCTTTTAGGAAGTGATTTAGTAGATTCTTTTAATTTCTTTTTCCTCCTCTTTTTAAAGAATATTAGGAAAGTTCTCCCTGATGATTTCCTGCAAAAAAGTAAAAACTCTGTTTTTGATCATGAATTTCAGGCAGTTCAATGATTCATATGTTGTTTCACCATCATCTATTTTTCAGGTCAAATGTTTTTTTTCCAGTGAGATATTTCACATTGTCTTCATATTTGTGAAATGATTTATTGTTTGTTTCTGTCTAATGGAGTTCTTAGCTTGTACTTGTCCAATTCTAATTTTTAGGGAGTCAGTTTCTTTCCTTTTTTTCTTTATATGTAAAAATAATCTTTTATATATGTGTTCAGAAATCATAAAATCCAAATTTTCTCCCTCCTTCCCTTCTCCATAGATGGTAAGCAATTTTATCTGGATTTTACCTATATGATCTTACAAACATATGTCCATATTGCACATTCAACATGTTTCCATATATTATAAGAGAATACCCATATGGAACTAGGGAAATGAAAAAAAAAATGTGTGTTTCAATCTTCATTCAGAGTGCATCAGTTCTTTCTCTGGAGTAGAAAAATATTATTTATCATAAGTCTTTCAGAATTGCTTTAGCTCATATTGGTGAGAATAACTAATTCTAATTCTTTCATGGGATCATAGGACAATACAGTTTGCACAGTCAACGACATGCAAGGTTTTATCCATTTGTAGTCTAAGAACATGTAACACATTTTAGGGAACAGGTTGAAAACAATATATGGGATATGTACAACACACTCTCAAAATACAAAGAAAAATCCTTTAACATGTCTCCAGATAGGTTTATATTCATTAGTAACCCAGTATTTACAATAGAATTAGTATTATTGTAATGCACTATGATCCCTTTGTAGTTATACACAAGTAAAGAAAGGAAATTTTTTTTTCAAATTTTTTTTTAAATTCCAAGATGGCCACTCAGTCCATGTGCCAAGGGATTTAACAGATTTAAATGTCTCTCCCAGTTCAGTTAGAGTCCCTGAGTTCCATTACCCCCACCTTTGGAGTGTCCCACCTGCTGAGAGCAAAATGGAATCTTCCTAACCTGTAACTGACTATGACTTTCTAACTGCTATATGCTTATATTAAATCTATATTCCTAAGTCCTATCCTATCCTAGCTCTGTCAAACTGTTATGGGGGATTTGGGAAGGGGGAAGGGTTTATAAAAAGGCGAAGATCACAATTTAATAAAATGAGTTTATTAACAAAGAAAGGAATGATGGGGAAGGAAAAGGGGAAAGGTTTGCATCTGACTATTTGCCCCAAGATATTTAACGCACTATAGTTAATTTCCTAAGCTAATCTGTCTAAATCACTAAATTAATGATTACTAAGGATCAATCCAACAGGGAACCTAGATCCTCACACACAGAGTCCTTGGTAGGTCAGGTAGCAGCAATCCAGCTGTTGAGTTCTCAGATGTTCCAGGAAAGAGAGAGAAAGGCTCCTCCAAAATCACTCTGTCCACCAGAATGTACGGGGAATCTTCCTCTCCACCTTGTTGATTTTATTCAAAGGCAGTCAGCTTACATGATGAGTTTGTCCAGGGAGAGTCCAGATTCACATCCTTCAGGCTTGACCTTGTGCTCCAGACAGACAGGTGGAAACCTGTCCCTTCATCAGCTTGGAACTCTCGTGGAGGATTCTGAGGCTTGAGGGCTGTCAATCAATTCTTTGTCGTTTCTGTGCACTTTGTAACTTCTCTTGCTACACCTGCTATTGGGATGCCTAGAGCAGTTTACTTCTGATGTCACTCATGCTGTATGACATTGCTTTGATCTCCCTACCATGGCTGGATTATGCAGAGTTGAGATCCTCCCTCTGCCACCAACATTGTACCATGTTGATTTCTGTACTCCACTCCCTGAAGCTAGACTGAATCTGGTTGTGCTCATTCCTCTGCCCTTTGTGCTCAATCATGCCAGCAAGCTGGACTGCATTTTTCCATCTTAACCCCCAAATATGGGGCCTTTTTGTCCTCCCTTCATGCAATCCTGAACACAGCACTGCTTCGCCTTATCTTCTGTTGGTTCTGCTGCTCCAGGTATCATCTTAATGTGTTTGTGTGTGTGTGTGTGTGTGTGTGTGTGTGTGTGTGTGTGTGTGTGTGATTGTTTGGATGTGGGTCACGTGAGCTTGGAGAACCTCTTAATCATCTTGCCTCTTAGAAGTGAAAATAGGACTCAGGAGCTATGGAATGTCTTAGGAGAGAACAGAAGATTTGGAACAGCTTCCATGGGGAATAAGATGAAGAATAAATTAAGGAAGAATAAAAGGACTTTTTGTTGTTGTTTACTTTAGTTTTTGTTGTTGGGAAAGCCAAGGATGACCATGTTTATACTGAAGTAAATATATATATATATATATGTATATATGTACATATGTATATATACATTTTTATTCTAAAATGTTTGTAGGCAGAATAAGTTCACAACAAAATTATGAAATGCATGTTTTCTTTCACTAGAATCCTAACTCCTTTTTAGCATCCCTCCTCTATGCATAACACTGGTTTTCTCTGCACTCATGTTCCTCAATCTCACACTCATGGCCCAAAGATATAATTATATTGGTACAGCTAAGACTAACCTCCAGGAAGTGCCCATATACTAGACATTTATGATTAAATATTACACATCCTCTCTCACATTCCCAATGGTTATCTTATATAGACAGCATTGCCTAATGGGAATATCACTCAATAGGTTGATTATTCCTTGTCCCCTACTGCCTTAACATCAACAATGAAGACGTGGTCTTAGAGAGCAATGAGTTCAATAGATTAGAATACTGGTACCTCAGAAACTAAGGGAATTCTGCCAAGGAAAAAATATAATACAAGCATTTAAATTAACTAAACATTAGTAGAAGGGAATAAGGGAGATGACTGCATAATTAAAATGTATACAGAAAAAAAAGTGTTCCAAATGATCAGAAACAAAGTATTTGAATTGGGGATAGGGAGTTCAGTTTTCAGGTACATAAATGGAAATATATTTTAAATCATATAATTAATGATAGTCTTACAGGTAAGGGGGGAAGGAAAAAAATAACAAGGATCATCTAGAAAAGTGGCATTGTTCATAAAGCACGTCAATGAATTCATCAAGAATAATTTATGCCAGACTATACTAATTTACTTTGAATGTTACTGAGTTAGTAGATTAAAGTAATGATATAGTTAGAGTTTACTTGTACTGCAAGAAAGTACTTGATTATATTGTTTCATGCTATTCTCCTCAGGACAATGGAGAGATAGAGGATATATGACTGTCCAATTATATGGATTTTAAACTTAATGAATGGCTAAATTAAAAGAGTACTCTTTATTGGTTCCTAATAATAAAAATGTATCCAAATATAGTTTGGACTTCCTCAGGAGGGATCAGTCAACCCACCAAGATGAATTTATTAAGCACTTACATTGTGTCAAGTATTATACTAAACTTAGAATCTTATCCAGAAACCGGAGTGAAATTATTCATGAGGGGGAAAATGCATTCTATCATGAGAGACAATATGAACACATAGAGGTCTATACGAATCTATAAAATAGGAAAGAGATAAAAAGAAGTTATAGAGGGAACTTGCTAACAACTGAATAAATCAGGAAAAATTTCACAGCAGAGTTTGAGCTGTATTTTAAAAATAGATTATTCACGAAACATATTTGAGCATAGGGCCCAGCCTTTTAGAGGTCTTCTAGCAAAATCTATATGACCATTTGTTTAGAACATGGTAGAGTAGTGATGTCAATCTGAAATAGAAACATTTCCCTGTAGCCTTGCAATGACTTAGAAAACCACAAATGAATAGTATCTATATTGTCTATTTTAATTTACTTTATTTAACATTTTCAAGTTATATTTTAATTTTGTTTAGGCCACAATCTGTGTCCATAAGCCATGATTTTGGCACCTTTGATGTAGTGTGAATTCCTGTTTGCTTATGTAGGTGTTTAGTTATTTTGGTTATATCAGATTCTTTGTGATCCTAATTAGGGTTTTTTGGCAAAGACACTAGAATGGTTTGCCATTTCCACCTCCATCTCATTTTACAGATAAACAACAGGTTGAGTGACATGTCCATCTTCATATAACTAGTAAGTGTATGAGTCCAGATTCCAACTCAGGAACATTGTCTTCCTAACTTCAAGCCCAGCACTCTATTCACCCATCACCTAGCTGCCCTTATTCACTCATAGGTTGAACTCCATAACCACTGAGGTCTCTTTTATTAAAACTTTGCATTTCTCTAGCCATGACTATGGGATGATTACTAGATATTATTTTGGTTGCATGAAGTAACCATTAAAAGAAGTGCTACAACCAATAATACCAGGTCATAATAAAACTACAAAACTGTTAATGGTTTATAAAGAAATGGTGAGTGGTTCAAAGGAGAAAATTGGAATGAACTACTGGGAGAAAAGGAGGAAAATCACCAAGCATAGGAAAATCTCTAATCAGGAAGAAATCTTATAATGACATAAAAATATCTAAGGAGTCAAGAAATCACATTCCCCCAAACAGAAAATAAGCCCATTTTTTCACTGGATAAAATTGCATTTGAGAAGTCATGAGAGGCAGAGTAATGATGGCAGAGAAGATAGAGGGAAAGTTGGAACTGCTCTGAGAATCATCTCTAAAAAGCCTTAAAGTAATGTTTCCATATGCTATAGTAAAAAAAGCAACAAAGGGATGGATTGAATCAATTTTTCTGAAGAATAAAACCTTGAAAGGTAAGTATTGAGGGTCTGGAACACAGACGTGAGAGGGGGGTACAACCCACAGCAAGGTCATGGAACCTGCAGCAAGGCCACCCCAAGGAGTACCAATGCAACCAACAGCAAGCGCCTCTCCAGCCCCATCTCAACTACACTGTCACAGGTTCAGAAACAGCACCCAAGAGACCTTTGAAACTCTGAGACCCTGATTAAACCAAGAGCAGAGTACTCCACTCTCTCTCCTTGAAGCTCCAAGCCTTAGAACAAGCCTGTATTGAGGGCCTAAACCCTAGGGAAAAGCAGCCTACAGTATGCCTACTTGGTGCAAACCCAAGGGGATACCTAGAGCCCTTGATGAAGCCTGCAGTAAGGACCTGAACTCTAACACAAGACAGCACACAGGTCACCTGGACTATGGAAGCCCAGAATGAGTTTTGAAGCCCCTGTCCAAACCTGAGGTTGGGTGTTAAGCCACAGGACTAGGTAGCTTACAGTGTGCTTAATCCCTGTAAGCCATCAGCAGTGCCAGGAGGGAGGTGGCTTTCAGAGGTCCCAACATACAAGCCACTATACCATCCTGGAAGAATTAAAACTTGTAGTCATCCAGAATTAGAGCTAAGGGAGGAGCAAGGGAAAACTGAAGTTTAAGAGAATGTCCCCTCTATCCTGAGAACAGAGCCCACCTTCAAGATGAAAGTAAAAAACAGCTGAGAAATGAGCAAATTAAAATAAAAACACTTCACCATTGAAAATTATTATGGAGGCAAAGTGCAAGGCACAGACTCAGAAAGGGACAGTGAAAGCAAAAAAGCTACATGCAAAATTTCAAAGAAAAATGTGAACTGCTTTTAGGCTCTGGAAGAGTTCAAAAAAGGATTTTAAAAATCAGTTAAAAGAAGCAAAGGGAAAAAGGAGAAGAAAAATTATAGCAAAGCAAAAAGCAACGTAGATGTGACCAAAAGGAAGTAGTGGAACAAAAATTCAATGAAGAAAAGAATTGTTTTTTTTTTTTGTTTCCAAAGTAGAATTGACCAACTGGAAAAGAAGTTTCAAAAGCCCACAGAAGAAAATAGTTTCTAAAAAATTAGAATTGAGCAATTAAAAGTTAATGACTTTATGGGACATCAAGAAACAATAAACCAACATTTAAAATTTTTTTTAAATTAAGACAACACAAAATATTTTATTGAAAAATCAAATGACCAGGAAAATAGTTCCAGGAGAGACAACTTAAGAATTATTGGATTACCAGAAGGCTATGATAAAAAGCCTAGACATAATATAACAAGAAATTGTCAAAGAAAAGTGTCCTGATATTATTCAATGAGAAAGTAAAGTAGACATTCAAAGAATTCACAAATCTCCTGAAATGACTCCCCAAATGACCACTCCCAGGAATATTATATATAAATTCAAGGACTCCAAATCACAGAAAAAAATATTGCAAGCATCCAGAAAGACACAATTCAAATATTAAGGAGCCACTGTCAGAATTACATAGGGCTTAGCAGCATCTACATTAAAGAATAAAAAGGTTTGGAATATGATATTCTCAAAGTGAAAGTAACTAGGTTTACAACCCAGAATAACCTACCCAGTAAAACTAGGTATATTCTTCCATAGGAAACATGGACATTTAATAAAATGGGATGATTTCCAAGAATTACTGATGGAAAGGTCAGACCCAAACAGATAATTTGATGATCCAATAGAAAAAATGATTGAATAGAAAACTCAAGAGAAGCATGAAAAAGTAAGTATGAAAGAGTAGATTTAAGGGATTAAAAAAAGGATGAACTGTTTATATATTCCTACATGGAAACATGACATTTGTAACTCTTAATTTTATCAGTATTGGAGCAGTTAGAAGTAGTATACATAGTGGGTGCTAGAATAAGTTATTTAGGATGACATGACATGAAAAAAAATCAAGGTGTGAAAAAGAGAAGTTCATGGAAAGTAAAGGGAAGAGAGAGGTAGGACCTAAAGAAATACACACACACACACACACACAACCTATTCTAGTAGAGGGGAGGATGAGGATGGTGATGGGTAATTCTTAAACCTTACTCTCATTGGAATTAGCTCATGGAGGGAATGACAACAATTATTCATTTGGATATGGAATCATATCTTATTCTTAAGATGTAGGAGGGGAATGAGATAAGGGGGTGTAATAGAAAGGAGGAGGAAAGGGGTCATGGTGATTAAAAGCAAAATACTTGAGTATGGACAGAGTGAAAAGAGAGAAAAAGAGAAGGATCAAAAGGAGAAAATGAGATGGAGGAGAATATGTAGCTAGAAATCTCAACTGTGAATGTGAACAGAATGCATTCATAAAATGCCAGCAGATCAGAGTGGATTAAAAACCAGAATGCTACAATATGTTGTTTACAAGAAATACATTTGGGGCAGGGAGATAGACACAGATTAAAGGTAAGAGGCTGGAGCAAATTTACTGTTCTTCAGATGAAATAAAACACAAAGCAGGAGTAGCAATAATTGTCTTAGACAAAACTAAAGCAAAAATATATCTAGTTAAAAGAGATGAGGAAGGAAATGACATTTTGACAAAAAATACCATAGGCAATGAATTAATATTAATACTATACATATATGCACTAAATGGTATAACCTTCAGATTTTTAGAGGAGAAATTCAATGAGATTCTGGAGGAAATACACAGTAAAACTATGCTAGTGGCGTATCTCTATTTTCCCCTATCATATGTAGATAAATTGAATGAAAAAATAAACAAGGAAGAAGTGAATGAAATTTTAGAAAAGTTAGACTTAATAGATTTCTGGAGATAACTGACTAGAAATAAAAAGGAATATGCCTTTTTTTCCAGCAGTATATGGCACCAATACAAAAATGACCATGTATTAAGTGCATAAAAACTTCACAACCAAATGCAGAAGAGACATCATAAATGAGTCCTCTTTGTTTCAAAATGCAATAAAAATTATAATCAAGAGTCTGTTGAAAAAAATTAAAAATTAATTGGAAACTAAATCATCTAATGCTAAAAAGGGATCAATGAATTGGGCATGCAATTAAAAAAAAACTAGAAAAAGAACAAATTAAAAATCCCTAATTAAAAACTAAATTTCAGATCCTATAAATGAAGGAGAAATTAGTAAAATTAAAAGAAAGAGCACTGTTAAACTAATAAATAAGATTGTTCATTGTTTTTAATGAAAAAATAGAGCATTTGTAAATCTGATTTAAATAAAGAAATGAAGAAACTCAGATAATCAGTATCAAAAATGAAAAGGTCAAACTCACAACCAGTGAAGCAGATACCATGCCCAATTATAAACCAATAAATCTGACAATTTAAGTGAACTATTTGTATATTTACAGAAAATATATTAATTATTGAGATTAACAAAAGAGGAAATAGATACTAAATAATCTCATCTCAGAAAAAGAAATTGAATAAGCCATCAGTGTACTCCCTCAGAAAAAAAATCTTTATACTATATAACCTATGTGGGAAAATAAGCAAAGAAGGAGCCCTACTAATTTTTTATTTATGTCACAAATATGGTGCTGCTATCTAAGCTAGGAACAGCAAAGACAGAGACAAAATTATAGACCAATTTAATTAATGAATACACATATACATTTTTTAATAAAATAATTACAAGGAGACTATAGTAACATAACACAAAAATCATTCATTATGACCAAGTGGAATTTATATTAGGAATGCCTGGGTTTTCTAATATAAGGGAAACTATCAGCATCATTGACCATAACAATAACCAATCTAACAGAAATGACATGATTATCTCAAATAGATGCAGAAAAAAGTCTTTGAAAAATTCAATACTCATTCCTCTTATAAACACCAGAAAGCTGGGGTATAAAAGGGCCATTACATAAAATAAGTAGTATCTATCTAAGACCATCAGAACGTGTCTTCCACAATAAGTGTCAGTTAGAAGCCTTCTCAGTAAGATCAGTGGTGGAGCAAGGATGCCCATTCTCACCAGTATTATTATTATACTAAAATTGCTAGTTTTAGCAATAAGAAAAGGAAAAGAAATTGAAGGAATTGAAATGCACAATGAGGAAATTAAACTATCACTCTTTGCAGGTGATATAATGTAATACTTAGAGAATACTTGAGAATTATAAAAAAACTTGTAAAAATAATTAATAACATTAGCAAAGTTGCAGGAGAAAAAACAAACCCACATTAATCAACAGAATTTGTTTATATTACCAACAAAGTCCAGCAGCAATAGCTCGAAAGAGAAATCCCATTTCAAATAACTCTTGACAATATAAAATACCTAGGTATCTATTTGCCAGGATAAACAAAGGAATTGTTGGAAGACAATTTCAAAACATTTTTCACACAAATCCAATCCAATCCAAACTACTGGGAAATATTAATTGTTCAATGATAGGCCCAGCTAATATAATTAAAATAATAATACTAACTAAATTAAATTTTCTTATTCATTCAAAACAAGTAAACTACCAAAATAATTTCATTAAACAAGAAAAAAATGAAATTTCATTTGGAAGGACAAAAGTTGAAGAATATCAAAAGAAGTATTATTAATCAGTAATCATCAAAACAGTCTGGTTGTAGTTAAGAAATAGTGTAGTAGATCAATGGACTATATTAGATACACAATATACAGGGTAAAAGACCGTAACAATCTAGTGTTTGATAAACTCAAAGACCTCAGCTTTTGAGATAAGAAATTTGTGTTAAAAAAAAAAAACTGGAAAACAGTATAGCAGAAACAAGGTATAAACCAATAGCTCACATTTTATAACAAGATAAGGCCAAAATGGGCATATGAATTAGAAGTGAAGGCGATCAGTATATTAGGGGAACTTAGAATAGTTTACCTCATAGATATATAGGAAAGGGGATAATTCAAACAAGAAATAGACCATTGGAAGATATAAAATGAATAATTTTGATTGTATTAAAAATATTTTGTACAAAAAGAGAAATGTAACTGTTTTTAGAAGGGAAATGGCAAGCTGGGGGAGGGGGATTATAACCAATTTCTCTGATAAAGATATAGTTTCTTGAATTAATAGAAAAACTAGTAAAATGTATAAGAATATGTCATTCTCCAATTAACAAAAGATATAAACAGGCATTGTTGGTGGAATTGCGAATTAATTCAAACATTCTGGAAGGCAATTTGGAGCTATTCCTAAAGTACTCTAAGACTATATTTTCCTTTTATCCTCTAATAGATTTTATATATATATATATATATATATATATATATATATATATATATAATTAGATCTATATCCCAAAGAGATCACAAAAAAGTGGAAAGGACCCACTTGGACAAAAATCTTTAAAGCAGCTCTTTTTTTTTTGTGGTGGCAAAGGATTAAAAATTGAGGGATATCTCTCAATTAGGGAATGGCTGAAAAGTGAGATATATATAATGGTGATGTAATGTTATTGTGCTATTAGAAATAATGAGCAGTATGATTTCAGAAAAAAAGCTAGGAAAACACATGAACTGATGCAGAGTGAAAAAAACAATATCAGAGAATTATTGTACAAAGTAACAGCAATATTGTATGATGATATACTCTGAAACAGTTACTCTCAGCAAAATAGCAATTCAGGACAATGCTGAAGCATTTATGAAAAAGAATGCTATCCACCTTCCGGAGAAGGAACTGTTGGAGTCAGAATGCAAGTCAAAGCATTCTATTTTCTCATTAATTTATTAATATTTTTATATTTGGGGGCTTGATATGAATATTTTCTTATGACAATGACTAATATGGAAGTATGTTTTTGCATGATAACATATATATATAACCTAGATTTCTTACCATCTCCAAAAGAGGGGAAGGAAAGGAAGGAGAAGGAAGATTTGTGTCTTAATTCTGGAAAACCTAGGTTGAAAATTGATATTACATGTAATTAGGAAAGATATCTATAAAAATAAAAATAAAATAAAATAATATTCATCATGAAATTACAATCAACAGAACTTTCTGACAAAACAGGGATGCCAAGGAAATGTAAATCTTCACATGCAAAAACACATGAACAGATAAATATACATATACAAACTCATAGATGAAGATTAAATATTTAGGTAATGTTTTGAGCTGCTACCTCCATTTCATATAATTACGCTTTTCTCTTAACAACTATTTACAAAGACCAGTGTGGTGTTGATGATCTGATCTCGTCATTGTTATCCTCATCAGGATCTTCATTGTTCTTATTTATTGATATATGGTCATTGGTCACAAAATAACAGAATCATAGAACTGGAAGGGGCAGAAAATGTCATCCAAACCATCTATGTCGTTACAAGAATTCCTTCCATACAATGTTCAACTGGTCTTTAAAATTTCAACTGAAAACTCGTAGAGAGTGTTTATCTCTTACTTACCCAGGACAATAAATCTGCTTTGGAGAATCTCCAATTTCTTGAGACTCTTACTTTACATTATAATCAAAATTGACTATTGCTAATCTATTTCTTTATAATCCTCAAAAACTTGCATACTTCCTTTTTTATTCTGAACAGTGAAATGTATAATGGGACTATTATCTCCTGTAATTTTTACAGTATATTTTCTTAATGCAACTTATGATTGCATTAGCATTTTTGGCCATGGAGAAAATCAATCAATTAAATTTTATTAACTATTTATTTTGTGACAGGCACTGAGATAAGTGCTGCAGAGATACAAAGACAAAAATGAATCACATAGCTGACATTCTACTAGAAGAAGTGACATATACATAAATCCACACAAATAAATGCAAGGAAAACTTTTGTCAAGGTGGGTGTACAAAATAGATAGAAACAATAGGAAAATTTTCATGAATCAGGTGTTCCAACAGACTTGGGAGGAAAAAAAGGATTTTAAATATTTATCATGTCCTGCAATTGACTCATGATAAATGTGGCATCCCCTAATCAATCAGCATCCTAGGATCTCAACACAGCTAAGATAGGTTGTCCTAGTTCTACTGATTACTTAGAATTCTTAGGCCAGGACACATCAACTCTGGAATTCATTTCTTTCAGAAGCTAGTATGTCTCCTTTTTTCTGTTGTTTGAGCTTACATTTGTCTCTTGGGTATGGTTATTTAAAATTGGCTCAGGGGAACTCTTTCCTTTTCTCTAAATTCTGTGATTAGTTTTCTTTTCCTTTGTGTGAACAATGGGAAAGAATCAGGTAACTGATCAAACCTAGTCAGTACAAGTTTGGCAATTGCTAATGATATTTTTTCTAGTTCTATTGCCTGAGAATGTATTTATTGGGCTTTCTCTATCTTTTAATAAAGGAATTAGATCTGTGGAATAAAAGTGAGTCCTGACACTAACTTTCAGTCTAAAAGAGGGAGAAGAAAGTGACAGAGGGAGATGGAGAAACTCAAATGATTCTTTCTTCTGAACTGTTTATTTTCTTTAAGACTCTTTAAAAAGTAACATGAATCCTCCAAAAACATATCTTATTCTATCCTTTTCATCTACTTTATCCTTTTTGTTTATGTGAAATTGGTAGTTTGTCTGTTCGTTAAAATACCTAAAATGACCACTTACTATTTTTCTCTTTGCGATATATTGTAAAATTTTGCATCAAATTTTCAAATGCTTTAACTGATAGTGCAAAATTAGTCATTTTTACCTCTCTGTCAAAGTTCCCAGGTGCACTTATTATTTTTTCATAAAGTTACAGTTCACCATTTGATATTCCTTACAAGATAAAATGTTTTAGGTATATTTATGGTTAGTATTATTTGTGGTTTCCTTTTTTTAATGAGGATGAAGACATTATAGCCCTCCCTTATGTGTATCACATATTCATGTTAGATACTTGTCCCTGACTTGTGGTAGAACCTTCTGAACTCATATTGCTCTGATAAGTCATAGTGAGACATTTTGTTCATTGGTGCTGACATAGAATTGTCATTTTGGTACTCTTCTAGTACAAAGGACAACCATCATGTATTAAAATGAAGAAAATTTCATTTACAGAGAAGAATTTAATCTCTTGGCACAGAATATCTACAAGTTATAGAACCTTTGATTGCCTTGCTCAAACAACACCATAATGACAACAACAATAAAAACATAAATAATGTATATGCTTAAATAAATACAGCTTAAATTTTTCCCTTGGCTCTTATTTTGCAATTGCTTCTTATTTAGTGTCATCTGCTAAAAGCATCAGTAGGTTTTCAAATCATCTTGTGACTTCACACTTTTCTTCATTTAAGAAATGATTCCTGCTGAAAATAGTCTGGTCAACTTTTTATCAGACATTCTTCAATATTGATAAGCATCCTGTAATCATTCATTTTTAGGTTCAGTATTTCAGTATATTCTCAATCTATCAAATTTCTTTTCTTTTTCAGTCTTTTTTTCTACTTTTATCCTGAAAGAATATGAGAAACTTTACAAAAATATATTTAAATTTAGACATCCCTGACAGGGCAACCCAAAAGCTTTAGTGAGGTTTTAAACCACCAAAATTTAAAATTTAATCAAAATTTGTTAAATGCCTACCATGACCCAGGCAATGGCTGCAAAGTACTGGAAAAACTAAACTAAGGCTTTTTGAAGATACTTTATATGTGGAATTTTTCTCTCTCTCAGAATAGTAAATATGTAAACAAATAAGTATAGACTAACTTGAAATGGCCTATTCTTATTGAATTTAATCTGACTCAGTGATTAATGCATCTTTTCTAAGTAATCACAAACTGTTCTGGATTTTTTTTCTGGAATAGATGTTCAGTTCTCTATTCTATAGCTTAGAAAATTCACTTTTTCCTACAATTTAAAAAAATCAATACCCAATTCCATTTGTCAGATACTGGAGTGTTTCCTAATTTCTCCAAAACAGGGAGGGTGAACATAAAAAAAGAAGAAATAAATGAGCAAATATATAAAGAAGCAAATAAATAAATAAATGAATCAGTAAAAGATATAGTTAGATAGATAGATAGATAGATAGATAGATAGATAGATATTTACTTAACCTCCTAAATGACCATTCAATTATAAAATACAAAAGAGTTGAAAATCTGGATTTTTTCCAAAGATTTATTTACCCTGAGTTCACTTCATTAGGAAGTCAAAGCATTCAGACCACACTTTTCTTTCAGGAAAAAAAAAAACAAACAAAACAAAAAACAACTATAGTATTCTATTTACATCACTAGCATAAATTCCTATTCAAATAAAATATAATAACAAAGTATGCACGTGCCAGAGTACAGCAACTTAGAAATCAAGGAGAAAAAATGTAAATATATACATATATGAGAATACATTTTTTGTGAATATACACTCATAATGCAGATGTCTAGATAAACTTGAGTCTATTGTGCGATTGGGCTGATTATGAATGTTTAAAGGGGGTTGTAACCCCACCTTGTTTTATAGAGAGTATAAGCCAGGTTTGAAAGAGTGCAAGAAGGTATTATTATATGTCTGCATAGCATTTCTGGGACTGAATAGCACCAACATCTGCTTTTCAAGAATGCACATGAATCTAATAAATAGCCAAATGAACAATAAGAAAAAGAATCTTTTTTTTTTGTCTTTGACTCTTATGGAAGGCTACAGGTACCTTCCAGTCTCAAAAATTTGTCATGTTTTCTATTGAATATGACCCTCTAGGAAATTGTGAGACTTCATACCACATAACTCCCAGACTAAAATTACCAATAGGAAAACATGTGTTCCTTCTATAATATAGTGGGAAGAATGGTGATATCAAACAACTTGGATTCAATCTTGGTTCTCCCTCTCATTACCTGTCTAAACATGGCCAAGTAATTTAATTTTTTTAGACTCTCATTTTCTTAATTTTCAAAATAAAGAGGTTGGACTTGATTTCTTTATGCCTCAGTTTGTCCTTCTTCTGAAAAATTAGGAGATCTCTTCTAGCATTAAATATATGATTTGTGCTTCTTTGACTCATCTATGATCTAAGATATTTTTCACCTCTAAATATTATGAAACAATTAAAAACAATGTTGGTTGAGGACAGAAGCATAGCTTTGAACCGTTTAGCTGTCTCTAACAATGTCAAGGAACTAATATTAATAAAGATAAAACCCAGTGGGTAAAACTTACTATGTAATTCCATTTAGAGAAGAGAAATTGTTTATGGGACACCCTGATCCCTCTATAGTTTATAAGTCCAACTTAATTTAATTTTTTTAAGTGTACTATTAGAGAATTTTCTAAAAGCCTCTTATAGCATAGGTGGCTGTGTGAGAGACACACTAAAAGGAGGAAGGAAACAGAAGTCAATATATTAATCAGATAATTCAAGTTGTCTGAAATAGATAAATATGTAAAACTATTTTAGATATGAATTATCTAGATACCATAGACTTATTTTCTGAACAAGCTTGCTGACATAGATTACTCTTGAAATTTTATCTCCCTGTTACAAAGATAAACAGATTTATATACAAATAATGCCTAAAACCAAGTGGGTTTCTATTCTAGTTAGAAAAAAAGGGGTTTCAAAAGCTTATGTATTTAAGCTTTTCTGAAAATAGTGAAATTTGTAGATTTAGACTGAAAGACAAAACCAAAGATGAAAATTACATCATGATTCATGCTCTGAAAAAAAATTAAAGGATAACAGATCTTGGATGTTTAAAATCCTTTATTTTCTGAATTATTTTACAATGCCAATATAGTTTAATAGCTCTTGGGCAATTAAAGGATGAAAGCTTAAACCTCTGCTACTGCTGAGGGAAGAAAAATGATTACTATTAGAATACTTATAGATCCAAAATGTACTTATTATACACATTGAACTAAATATGTAGGTTTAATAGTAATTATTTCTTATGAAGGTAGCTAAAAATGTATTCAAGAAAATACATTCCAGTTCAATATAGTTGCATTTTTAAATGTTTTTCATCAAGGTTACACTAAAAAAAATGAAAATAAGATTTGCATTGAACTCTGTTTCTTGTAGTTAGCCCTTTCCAATTGTGTGGAAATTCTGAGGTATGTGATTTTAGCTAATGTTCTATGGGAGGCAGTTGCTAATATCTGCTAATAGTAATAATAATATGTAAAAATACAAAGAGAAGATGAAAAAAAACAATCTTCCATCGAAGAGATTATATTTGACTTGGAGGATGTAATATGTAAAGAGATAAATACAAGATACTTTAAATAATTAAGGACTGGTAGGTTGAAAGATGGATTCCTCTCAGAGATGGCACATGAGGTCAAGTGTAAAGGAAAATGGAGATTTTAAAAGCCTGAGGTGAATAGGGAATAAATTCTTAGCATGACAGGTCATTGTAGAAAGGACAGGTGCAGAAGGTAAATTGTTGAGATCAAGTAATAAAATATAGGTAATATTACAGATAAAAGAGGAGAAATATAATTAGAAATTAGTATATAAAGGTGAGTTGGATCCAAATTATAATGGTCTTTAATCATCAAACTCCATTTTATATGTAAAACATGAAATATATATATCTATATATTATATTTTCTCCCTAGATACAGGGGAATCATTGAAGATTACAGTCTAGGAGAGTCTTACAGTCAGATCTATATTACAAAATAATTTGGCACTGTATAATATAAATTTAAGTTTAGAAAAAGGGATATAAAACAGGTGTTTTTCACAATGGGCTATGTAAGAGGCAAGGATGGTATGATCTCTGACAGTTTCCATTTAAGTGAAAAGGAGACATGTTAGAAAATTGAGGAATCAATAAAATGTGGCAACTGATTAGACTATAGGGAAAAAGGAGAGTATGAAGTTAAAAAAAATTAAAAAATGGGAGCCTAAAGTACTGAAAGTATGATGGTTTTGTTCACAATAAAATTTGAGTACTTTGAGAAAAGTTGTTTAGGAAGTAGAAGATGAATTCCATTTCTGACATGTCAAATTGGTCATATCAACTGGTTTCTAGGTAGACGTGTCCAATAAACAGTCAGTGAAATGGGTCAAAACTTAGAAGAGAAACTAAGACTGGACATCTAGATCTGGAAATCATATACACAGAGATAAAAAAAATTAAACCTCTATAGCAACTGAGTCCAAATTTTGAAAGAAATTCATTAATGAAAGGATGTAACTAATAAGCTGTAAAAAGAAACATTCAGTTAAAAGTAGAGGATAGAAAGCAGTAGAGACTAATGCCATGACAGAAGAGTGAAGAGAAAAGAAAGAGGAAGGGAATGATTAAAAATAGATTTCATATAAATTCTCTCCACATCAATAGGGAAAACCCTCTGAAACAGGATTCATATGAGGACTGAGAAAGACTTCTGGCAAGGCTTGAAACTGCAGTTTATTGTGATAAGGTTGAGATTATCTGGTTAATGAAGTAGAAGTTGAGGACAATCATCCTCACCATTCAAATCAAGAAAAGCAGTGACATTTTACTACAGTGGGGTTAGTAACTAATTCACTCTTCCTAACTTATTTGAGTGGGGAGGAATTCTATACAGAATCCTAAACCAAAAATTAAAAGAATATGTGAGTAAAAGAAGAAACCCAGAAATGAAGAAATACAATTGGTATAAGTATAAATTAAGAGATAAAATTAATAGAAAAGAGCTTTTAGTTACCAAATGATGGAGAAATGTTAAAAGAAACTTTTTTTTCTTTATGAATGATTGTATAATCATGGGCAGGTGTACATAAATGTTAGTTAAAATGAGAAAGTAGGAGGGTTGGAAGAAGAGCTTGAAATGGGAGGTAAGTTCCTCATGAAGAGTAAGAAAGTTCCAAAAGGTGATATTGATTATATTGGGAGGAATATAACAATAACAGAATGGAAATCTGGGGGAATCAGGCTGGTCAGAATAACTATGAAGGCTTGGGTAGGTAAAGAAATATAACTTGAATGGAAGGCAGTCATTTACATCTGTTCAAATAAAAGGACATAAGAATAGCATTCACTTAAGTTTTCAACTTAAAAAAAAGACTCATTTAATATGGAGAGAAAAATGCCTTGTGGGCTATAACAATATATGGGATATTTTGCTGACCAAGCATATTGAGACATTAAATTAATTGTTGTGCCTATTTTTTGTGGGGATATTTTCTGCAATCTAAAGTATATACACTTTGCTCAGTCCAGAATAATTCCATTTAACCATTAGATAAGACATTCTACTAATAAATGAATTGTTATAATTTTTATTTTTAGATTATTCAAGCAAGACTGTCATAGTAATATATTTTCAAACACTGTTGAATCTTTAACATTTAGATGATTTACAAAAGGTTTTTAGGCTAGAAAAGTCCTGTATGATAGCACCGATAGTTTTTGGATTCCTAGTCTTTGTAGCATCTGATTCACATTTACTCTGGAGAGATTTGCTCCTGCTGACCATTCACAGCTGTTTCTCTTTCCTGAAGGGCATTTCTAGATTGATTAACCATCTGCTGGTTGTAACTGTCAGAGTTAGAACTAAGAAGAGAGAATTTGCTTTAACTAATCAGCAAAATTTGCAAATAATGAAAATATTTCTTTCCTAACAGTTGCTATGTCATGGGCTACATTTTTGTAAGACACAACCCACCTAATCCAAGGTCTTACACATAGTAGGCTCTTAAATTTTAATTGAACTGAACATGATCTTATTGGGACACAATTATGTTCTGGTTCATCTATGAAGTGGGACTCAGTAGGGAAAAATATTCTTAACTAGTTCATTATTATTAGTACATTATTTTTCCTAGACTGTATTACAACACTACAAAATGCAAAAGATAATACAATAATACAAAAGCATGGCATACCCAGACTATTACAAGTGAAAGTAACATTTTATGTTATCTAGATAAACTATACAAGTTAAATGACTTGATCTAATTGTGTGAGTTGGTATGTTTGTTCTGCATGTACATAATGTTTATGCCCACACAGGTTTATATAAATTCAACTAAGTAGCATAGTAAAAATAATTCCAAGCCTGAAGTCAGGAAGATCTGAGTTCAAATCCTGTCTCAGATAATTACTACTATATATTAATTTAATATAATATATATTGTAATATAGCATATAAAATATAATAAAATCCTTAGAAAATTATTTAGCCTCTGCTTCCTTCACTGCTGTCATATGTAAAAATGACATCATAATAGCATCTACCTCCCAGAGTTGCTATGAGAAATGAGATAATATTTGTAAAACCCTTAAAATAGTGCCTGTTGCATAGTATGCACTATATTAATAGCAGTTGGAGGAGAGGGAGGAGGAGAAGGAAGTGGTGGTCATGGGGAGCTTCCCTGACTCATCTGACTTTCCTCACAACAATAAAATAGCAGAAGTACCTATCATTTCCCTCCTCTACTCTTCTGCCTTCATGATGTAGTTACTATGCGTTCAAAAATAATTGCATGAATATTTGAAGTACAGAGTCGGGAGAGATTATAGTCATTTTCCCTTCATAGATTCTCTTTTCCATTAGTAGACAATGAACTAATGGTACAATCAATTAAAGTTGTTCTTGGAAACAGAACAGAAGCAGAAAACCGGATTCAATCTTTACTTATGATACTTATTAGCTGTATGACCAGGATAGTTGTTCAACTGATAGTGAGCCTCATCTTCCTTTTTTATATTATCAACCCCAAGTTTCTGACATATTTCAAGCATAGTGCTAGGAAGCGAGGTACAAATACAAAAGTGAGGGAGTTATTGAACTTAAGGGATTTACATTCTACTGAAGATGCAGCATTTTCACAAATGACCCAAAGAACCGATGTCCCACTTGAATGGAAGTAGTGCCACTAAAATGCGGAGAAATAAGGAGAGGGTTGATGAGGGAGGTGGCACTTTATTTGAACATGAAAGAGAGTAAGCATTTTTAAAATGGAGAGTCATCCATTCTAGGGATGGAGATATAGCATGTGTAAAGGCACAAAATGAAGAGTGTCACATCCATTATCAAGTTTCATTAATCTCAACTCCACAAGCTCTTTCCTATTTCTGCTCTTGTCTGTAATCATGTTTAATTCTACTGAATTACTGTCCCAGTTCAGATTTCACTTGGACTATTATTACAGTTTTGTTTTTTTTTTAATTCTGAATTTATCAAATACAAAAGAAAGTTACAGATAAATAATATATGATAGACAGACATCAATCTAGATAAATATATAGATAAATGGTTACACATGAATTGATAGAGTGAATAGATAGATTTCTATAAAGACAGTAGGACTAAAAGAGGATTTATTATATAGGAAAATAAAAGTCTACTAGTACATCCTTTTGCAATAGTATTCTCATTGGTCATCCTTCTTCAATTCTCTCTCCTCTCTAGTCCGTTCTTCCATTAGCACCCAAATTAATATTCCTGCAGCACAAGTTTCACCATGTTACTTCTCTAATCAATATACTCAAATAGTCCAAAGTTCTTGTACAATAAATTACACTCTTTTGTCTGGTATTTAAAGCTTTTTGCAAGCTAACTTCATTCTTTACCAAACTTCTATTTTACTACGACTCTTTGTAGTTTCTACAAACTGAATTTCTTGTTCTTTACATTTTATACTTGAGCTCCTACACTTACAATTTTGTACAAGTTCCCCACGATGAAATGCATTCTTTCCTCACCTTTCCCTCTGAGAATATCTGATTTCCTTCAAAGCTCAACTCAAACACCAAATATCCCATAAGTTATTAACCTAATAATCCAAGTACTTAGTGCCTCTAAATCGATATTTGCATTTATTCATATTTTATATATTTATGTGTATGTTCTCTCACCCAATATAATATAATCTTCATGAGAACAGAGATTGTTTTTTAATTGGATTTCCCTTGTTCTGTTTAGTTTCTGGCACAGAGAAAATTTTTTTTGAGAATTTTATTTAATTAGTTGATTTAGAATATTTTCCCATGGTTATAAGATTCATGTTCTTTCTCTCCCCTCTCCCCCATACCCTCCCATAGCTGGCACATAATTCCACTGGGCTTTACATGTGTCACTGATCAAGACCTATTTCCATATTATTGATATTTGCACTAGAGTAATCACTTACAGTCTACATCCCCAATCATATCCCCATCTACCCATGTGATCAAGCAGTTGTTTTTCTTCTGTGTTTCTACTCCCACAGTTCTTTCTCTGAATATGGATAGCTTCTAATTTTTTACTACCACAAATAGCATGGCTGTGAATATTCTTGTACACATATTTTCCCCTATTATCTCTTTAGGGTACAAACCCAGTAGTGATACCACTGGATCAAAGGGCAGACAGTCTTTTATCGCCCTTTGGGCATAATTCCAAATCGCCCTCCATAATTCTTGGATCAATTCACAACTCCACCAGCAATGCATTAATGTCCCAATTTTGCCACATCCCCTCCAGCATTCATTACTTTCCCTTGCTGTCATGTTAAGAGTAATTGTTTAATAAATGCTGGTTGATTCATTGACTGCACATAGGGTATATGAAGTAAAATAATAGGGAAAAAGAGCAGAAAGTTGCTTAGAAATAAGGAAGGAATTATTTTTTTTCTTTAACTATGGGGGTTTAACTAATGACCAATGTGTTGAAGTCTCACTACCTGTACTGAATCATACCCATATTGGCACTCTTACTATAATGGAAACAGAAGATAGAAAGATGTAAAATCCAAACTGTTGGACAACTCATATGTTGCCATGGAAAAGTGATTAAAGGACTTGGCAGAGTTCACTTCATCATATGCCTGAAGACAACTGAACATCATTTTCTAGGATTGTTTTGTTGTTTGTCATTCAGTTGTTCAATTCTGTCCAACTCTCTGTGACCCTTGGAATCACAGAATAAAATCCATGTGGTTTTCTTGGCAAAGATACTGAACTGGCTTGCCATTTCCTTCTCCAATGTATCACGTTTTGTTAAAACTCTCCACTATGATTCATCCACCCTGGGTAACCCTGAATCTCATAGCTCATAGTTTCATTGAGCTATGTAAGCTCCTCTGCCATGACAAGGTAGTGATGTTAAATGTTTGGATAACTCAAATTGGAGTTTCATGATGAGTATAGAAAAAGAAATCATTATATCAGTACAAATACCAATATCTATACCAGAAAATATAATTGAGTAATTCTTCAAAAAATTATAAGTAATAATCAAAATTAAGTCAATACCTAATAAGTTATATAGTGGGAGCAGCTAGGCTCAGAAAATTGAGTACCAGGCACAGCGATTGAATATTCCAGGTTCAAATCAGGCCTCAGACACTTCCTAGCTGTATGATCCTGGGCAAGTCATTTAACCCTCATTGCCTAGTCCTTGCCATTCTTCTGCCTGAGAATCAATACAGAGTACTGATTTTAAGATGGAAGCTAAGAGTTTAAAAAATTATTTGCTATGAGAGATCCTTAAAGTGAAAGTAGGAACAGGAAAAATTGGTGAATTTTTTTCTTTTTTTTAAAATAAGAGTTCAGGATCAAAAAATCAGTAAGACAGAAAGCTTATCAATTACATTAATTCTAATATATGAGTTTTTTTTAATTTTAACATTAATCCTGACCAATAGGAAGCTGACAGTTTAAAATTATTTAATCACCATTTTCTAGAGAAATTTTACTCACATAAAACTATCTTTGCTGTGAGGAAGCTAAAAATATCTGTAAACCAACTCAATGACATACTACCATCTCTTTGATAAGACATGGCAATCACAGTTGTAAAACTCCATAGAGAAGGACAGTAGAAAATTCTGAAAAAAATAATATTTTATAATAATTGAAAAACAAATGGAGGAAAATTGTACCTTTTGAGAGCATGGTATAGACTTTTTCTGATCCACTGACATAGGGATATATGTATCCTGAGAATATATGTATAAGAAGACAAAAGGGTCACTAAAAATTAAAATGGAATGAAGAAGATCCTCAGTTGTCTTTGTTTTTAAAGAGTAATATCCTCGAATTCATAATCAAAGTGGGATTACCACAATTGAATTCTAAAACATCAGTGTGTCATATATCATGTAGAGACATGATAATATTAAATGAAAAGATAAGATAGGATTAAGAGGCTACAATTTGACAAATGTGGGTTTTAAAATTAATAATCAATAACTAAGTATTATAATTTATACATTTTATTAATAATAACTAAAGCAAAAGAACTGCCTGTCTTCAGCCTGGTCACAGGTTCAAAGAGGATGAGGGAGGAGTTACAGCCACTTAAATACAATCATGCAAAACATGGGGATGCAGGAAAATGGAACCCTGTGAAAAACTAAGGGACTTCTAGGAGATTAAGTCCAAAGGCTCAAAAATCTCCATTTATATACTATCAATAGTCATATAAAGAAAATTCTCCAAACCTCTATTGATTTGCTATTGAATTGTTTCAGACACATCTGACAATTTGTGACTGCATTTAGAGTTTTCTTGGCATTGATACTGGGATGGTTTGCCATTTCCTTCTTCAGCTCATTTTACAGGAACTGATACAAAAAGGGTTAAGCAACTTGCCCAGCATCACACAGCTAGTTAAGTATGGGAGGCCAGATTTAAACTCATGAAAATGAATCTTCCTGATTCTAGGCTTGGCACTCTATCCACTGTGGCACTTAGCTTCCCATCACTACTGATTAGAGAAAGTCAAATTGAAACAAGTCTTAGGTACCACCTCATGGCTATCAGAAGTGACATATTCCAGAGGACATGAAAGAAAATAGGTTCATTAATGTAAAGATTAAAATTTAGGGGAGACAGGGAGACTGAGGCATCTGAGGCAGGTAGAAATTTGTTTCTCTCTGCAAGGATTATTATATTTTTTAGATGTTTATTAAAGATTAAGGATTAAAGAAAATACAGGATAAGAAACACGTGTCCAGGCCATAGAGTGGCCTAAACACAACCTCACCTACATTATGAAAAAAACCAGGCCTGCCCCAAAACGGAAGTCCAAGAGCCAAGAGAGCCCCTCAAAAGCCTTTGAATCAGCTTAAATACCTTCTCGATCTCAGCCCAGGTAAGATTACAAGGCATTCTGGGGAAGTGGAGCAAAGGCTCGTGGGGATTGTAGTCCTGTATTCGAGTCTATTTTTTATATTTACCCGTGTTATCATTTTGGAAAAATTAATTTTTCCCCAAAAGGATCATAAAAACATAATAAACTTAAAAGATTACAATAATGTGAGGATAAGAGAAAAAAGAATAAAACCAATAATTGCTGAACTCATTGACAAAAAGCCATTAGGGGGAAGTCCCCTTTGGCATAAAAGTATATATACAAATAAATGTTCAATCAACCACACCCAAAGTTCACTTTGATCTTGTGCAGCTTGTGGTCTGGAGGCTTCTTCATGGTGGCTTCTCCAACAGTTCAGTTCTGGATTCAGAGAGGTAGCATCTTCTTTACCTAAAATTCTTCTCAAAAGGAATTTAAACTTTGCAATTTACAATAATATTTTTTTACACAAATATATGCAGAATAATCAAATAACAAATATTGAAATATATTAAGATTTACATATACAAGCTATCTTTGAAGGGCCAAAATACTAAATATAATAGGAAATATCATTAAAGATGGTATTACTTCTTCTTTGCTCCCTCCCTTAAAAAAGAGACAAAGTTCTTATAAGAGTTTTGTCATTTCAATAAAAAAATTAATATGATACTATGCTGTATACAACTGAGGATATTCTATGTGGAAATATGATAAAAAAAAATAGGAAGGCTTTTAGAGATAATCTTTTGGCAAGAGATATTCAAATGGAAATTTTCAAACTTTTAAGAATAGTCATAATAGAGGAATATGCATTCATGTCCTCTCTTATTGTACATAAAATAGACTTTGAAGTACAAATATATGTATATGTCTGTCTGCAGCTATTAGCAGCTAGGTGGATAAAGTGTGGGACCTGAAGTTTGGAAGACTCATCTTTCTGAGTTCAAATGTGGACTTTAATGAATATAAATCATAACCCTTTTGTCTCCATTTCCTCAACTATAAAATGAGCCCTGAGAATGAAATGGCAAATCATAAAGGACTTTGTTATAATAATTTAGCCATTTGGTTGTATGTGTATGATTCCTTGTAGACCCAACCCAGTGTTTTCCTTTGGAAAGTATTTCTTTTAGTTAGGAATGACTTATATTATGTTTTCCTAGGTTCTGACTTCTATGCATATAGGATTCAAAAGCCCTTGAAACTTCTCATAATTTGAGGGGGTTCATATTTCAACCTAAGGCATCCTTCTTCTGAATATCTTCTTCATGAGCTTGGTGATGAGATGGTGATTCCAATCTTTCTATCACTTTTTAATTTGTTCAATACTGCAGAAGAAAAGGACAATGTGGTAAGTTTTGGTGAGGCCTGAAATTTTGTTATTCCTCATACAAATACTCTAGTTTCCATGACTTTTTACCCAGTCTATTTCTTCACTGGAATACCCTGCCATCCTCACCCCTGTGTCTTATGGTCTTTATCTTTTCAAAATTTATCTAAAGTGTTTGCTTATACATTGTATCTTTCCTGATCTCCCTAGTGTCTAGTGACTTCTAGTAACTTTATTTTGCAGAGATATACATATGGATAGGTCTCTCTATAGTTAGGGGAAGCTGGGTGTACAAAGTGTGAGCCTGGAGTCAGGAAGACTCATCTTCCATAGTTCAAATCTCGCCTCAGACACTTAATTGCTATTTGAAACTGGGCAAGTAACAACTTCTGTTTGCCTCAGTTTCCTCATCTGTAAAATGAGCCGGAGAGGAGGGAATGATTATTCCAGTGTTATATTCCAGTATCATTACCAAGAAAAACCCAAATGGGGTCAAAGCAATCAGATGTGCCTGAAAAATGACTGAACAAAACTCCATAGGTATGTAGAAAAGACATGTATGCACTTTGCATCTTTATATATTATGACACTTCTGATCAATGAGGAACGTCTCTACTTCCTTTTCTCCAAGTTACTTCATGTTGTTGCTCAATCTTAAGCATTAATCAAACAAGCAGTTGAACGTATGTCTTCTGCTGGAATTAAAGGATATAAGACTGTTTTCAAAGGAAATCCAGACAGGTGCATTTAGGGAAGGTTTTAACTTTCTCATGCAAGAAAACTCCTGAGTTCCAATCTGCACATGGCCACTTACTAAGCTGTGTGACCCTGGGAAAATCTCCTAGACCCTTTTGTCTCAGTTTTCTCATCTGTAAAATGAGCCCTGGCAAACCACGCCAGCATCTTTGCCAAAAAAATCCCAAGTGGGGTCCCTAACAGTCAGTCATTACTACCGTGACTGAACAACACCAAACTCTGCGCCAGACACAGAGCTAAGCACAGAGGATACAAAAAGAGGCCAGATATCTTCCCTGCTCTTAAACACTCACAATCTAAGGCTTATATTTGTGGAGAAATGGCAGGAACAGTAGAAGAATCCAGTGATCTTTGACATGGGCATGCAACCAGCAAAAAAAGATTTTATTGGATGTTATTGATAATTCAACAGTAGCTTATCTTTCAACCAAGATACACTTCCTCTAAGCTCTTTGGCATTTTCAGGGCCTATGACCAGGGGCAGACTGAAGCATGACTTAATATATAAGATCCTCAAAGCTTGCACAGTTCTGCTGCTATAAAGTGGTGTTTTTGTTTTTGTTTTTTCTTCCTGAGTTATACAGTAGATAAAATTCTGGATCTGGAGCCATTAAAAATCTAAACTTATCAAATGGAGGCATCAAATCTAGCCTCATCAATTTTAGTTTTCTGACCTTGGACAAGTCACTTAACTGCTTTTGACCTCATTTTGCTCTACTCTAAAATGGGGATAATGATAGCACCTATACTACAGATGTTTGTTTGTTTTCTGGGGGTATTGCTTTTATTTTAGTGTTTATGTGTTTGGATAAAAGAGGAAAATATTGTAAATTTTCAGAGAACTAATGACAGTTAGACTATTTAGCCTCTAATGCAACCTTTCTGAGTCAAAGTCCAGGGTTGTCTCCTCCATGCCAATTTGTCTTTGCATTGTAAGCAGCTCTAGCTAGAAAGATAGCTTGTGCTACCTTTAGGGTTCCTGAAGGCAACTATTGCAATCCCTACCCTATTTACTAGACATAATTGCTTTCCATCTTGATAGCAATGATACTTAAAATCATAGATTTTTAAGATTTAGAAGTGTAAGACAATTTAAGTGACATCCAGATCAGAATTCTTGTTTTAGAGATGAGGGAAGTGATATTAAATGTCTTATCTAAGGTTAACAACTAATTATCTAGAGTGGGAGTGAGCCAGAATTGCCCTCCCTTACTCTAAGGCCATTTGCCCAATTGTAGCTTTTCTCTGACTCTAAAACTGTTGTTCTCATTGGACCACAAAATAAGAGAAATTTAATTTTATATTCTTCTTTGTATAATTTTCTTTATATAATATATATAAATATATTTTATATAATTTTATATTCTTCAACAAGAGTATTGAAAAACTGTAATACTGAAAAACAAGTAAATATTACAACAGAAAATTATTCTAGTGCATAACTCCAATAAGGAAGTTCTATCTTCTCAATCCCTTCCTTCATTGTTTAGAATAGAATCCTTAGACTGAAAATCAAGAGTAATTGGCAATATCTAAAATCTACAAACATGTAGGATAAATAAAATGTTAGGATGTCCATTTTTCTCCACAAAGCCAAAAATGATGTGGCTTGAAAGAAAGCATGCATAAAGGTTAATGTGTGTGTATACTTATATGTGTGTGTACACATATGCATATGTATTTACATAGAGAGAAGTGTGTGCAGACACACATATTTTAGACATATTGATGTGTGTAGATAAATGAATATATAGATTTCGATATTGCCAATCTATACTTCTGTCAATATTTTTCTCCTTCCTCAAGCATCAAAATGAAATAGTGCCCTTAAATATATGAAATGTTTGTAAGAAACAAAAAACAAACTAATAATAGCAGCATTTTGAGCCTCTTACAGAGCCTAATAAGGATTTTAATATTAAGGAACCAGGGTGGAAGACTATCAGAATTTTGAAGAGACTTAAAAATGTTACATTAGAAATATTAAGGAATAGGGGATATTTAGAAAGGAGAAGAGAAAATTCAGAAAGATATTAAGAAGATGGGATTAACTCTACCTTGCCTGCTTTTGAATTAATCAACAAAAGCTTGAACACTCCTATTTAGCACTAGGTGGGGGAGTTCCCAAGCCACTTAGAGAGCTACACCCTTTCAACTCAATCAGTCAGAAACTTGTGAATCCTTTGTGAAAAGTTTATACCCTCATAGGACAAGAGGTGGAACATACAAACACTGGCACCCTGGACAATGCTAAGCAAATTTAAAGACTGCAATTGGTCTCTGTAAAGTAGAGGATGGGACAGGAAGGGATGTGGAAAAAGCACTATAAAAGTCCCTGAACTTCCTCTCCAAATACATCATCTCCTTGATGGAGCTCTGACTTGGGATCTCAGCTTGGATTCTGACTCTTAGACTGCTTCTGGTAAGAGTGCTCTTGGATCATTCCCTTTGGACTACAACTTTGGGTGAGTAAAAAGCTGACTCCTTTCCTAGATTCTGGAGAGATTAGTTTCCAGAGGAGGCTGTGTGGTTATTCATGACTGAGTCTTCCAGCTAAATGGCCCTCTAGCTGAGGGCCCTCCAGAGGAGGGCTAATTAGTCCAACCTGAATTGATCCAAGCACCAGAGAAACATTTAGGGTGATAAGTTAGACTAACTCTACTCACTTTCATATTTCTCTACTTTACTCGTTCACTCTATTTTGTAAATAAAGCTGCTAACTAAAAAGTTATTTTGACTTGATTTATATCAGTGACTACATTTTCTTATATTAAGTCCAATCACAAATTTAGTGTCTACAATATTCAAATGATGATGATAGTATTTATATAGTTTTTCAGAATACAAGCTATTATTTCACATACCTTATTTGATCTTCACAAGAGCCTTGTGATGGAAAGGTTTATTATTCCCAGTTTAAAGATGAAGAAACTTGTTCAAAGAAAGGTTAAGTTTGGTCCAAGGTTGCCTAGCTTCTAAGTTTCCAAAGCAGAATCTAGACTCAGAACTTTTTAAACTCTAAGCCCTTTCTGGATATACCCTTTCAGCTACCTGTCTTGAATTTTTAAGTGACTCTCAAATGGAAGATGGATAATGATTGTGTCAAAGGGTAAAAGCCTACCTCCATAAACTCTTATATCAGCATTTAATGTATATGTAGGGCTTTGTTGTTTTATTCACTTAATGACAGTGCTGCCTTTTTTTAAATGTCATCTTTCAGTAACCTGGAGGTCAAATAACACTGAGTAGATTCAGCTATAGACAAGCCCTCATAGAGAGGAATTTAAGGAATCAAAGAGATGGGAAACTGATTCCACAGACACTACCCCCTTGGGAGCTCAGGAAAATTAAGAAACTATGATTGGTTCCTGAGAAGTAACTTGTGAGAGTTAGTGGGTGGAGAAAAGAGCTTATAAGCAGAGACCTGACAGGAAGTTGAGGTCTTTCACCTGTGTGAGGAGCTGAGGGGACCCTCTTTGGAGTTTAGCTACAGGTCCAATTTAGAGGCCAATATATTAGAAAGCTAAGTATCTCTCTACCTCTATCCTACTTTTTCCTCTCTTTACTACCACTATTACTACTTTTGATTTAATAAAGTTATTAAGCTACAAACAGCCTCATAATTTTAAATATTACACCCTAAAGTGGTTCAATGAAGAATATATATCAATTTAGAAGAATAAGTTGTTATTCAAGGATCTACCCTTCTCCTTGCCCTGTTTTGCATTTTTAATTATGACCTGCATAAAGACATAGATTGTTTTATTATTTAATTTTCAGATTAAAAGAATCCACAAAGCATAAAAGATGAGTTTAATAGCAGAATTAAAATCCAATCAAAAATATATTCATATGTAAGAATAATGTGTTAAACTGCTATTGACTTTAATCAGTAATATATGTAAAATATTACTCTTTGCTATAAAAAACCAATTGTAGAAAAAGATTTGAGAGAGATGACTAGAAATCAGTTTAGTTGGAAAAAATACCTTGCTCTTTTAATGTTATTTTATAGCTTGCTATTTAATATGATATTTTAACTCATAGGAAGCACTGATAGAGTTATAGTGTCAATAAAATTCTTGTTATGATCAGGTTAGAGCACATACCAAACAGAAGTGTCAACAATTATTTTGCATGCAGCTTTAACACTATATTTTAAGAAATGATTAATTTAGAATGTGGCAAAAGTATACTAATAACAATGTTTGAGGACATAAAACCCATCCTAAAAAATTAGTTGAATCAGGCTATATAGCCTGGATAAGAGAGGAAACAAAGGAAGATATTGTGATTGTTTTCAAACATTGAAGGATTATCATCCAAAACTGATATTATGCTTGTTATACTTGATTTTAATAAAAGGTAAGGAGAAAGGACATTCTAAGGATTAGAACTATCCAATTTTCTTCTATTCTTTGTCCTGAAAAAAAATGGAATCATTGGCTATAAACACAAATGCCATGGGTGAATTAGAATGAACTGCCAATAGTAGGTCTAAATGTGTTGACCTTTATAATGCTATGTGGTAATTTTAAACTATTTTGACATGTTTGAAAGAAAGTCATTTGAATTTATGTATTGAAGCAGAAAGGCATTTATTTTATGGAAAAATATTTAAAGCTATGTTGTCTGTTTCACACAGATGCCAACCACAGATATCCTCATTTATTATCCTTTAAACAATGAAGTACAAGGATTGATTTTTAACGGGTGAACTTCACCAACCTTTAATTTAAATTGTATTTGTAAAAATATTGCCTTAGGTTGATTTGAAATATTCAATTGAATGAGTAACTAAAAATGTCAGTTTTGTGACATGTCTAGATATCAACTACATTGTCATAACATGGAAAATGGACCTCAAGCATTCAAATAAAATACTGCATTTTTAAATAGGATATAATTTTTTCCACTTGTGTTTTTACCAGAATTCAGTGTGCCTGGAGTTTCACCAGTATTTCCCTACAATTTTGTAAAAAAATGTATATTTAGCAACTAACAAAGCCTTTGGCTTACTAACATTCCCAAGACTATTTTTTAGCTGTCAGCATCAAAATCTGCTCTCACTGAATACTTTCAACACTAGCAGAAAGCCAGCCTTTTATAAAGATTTAAACACTTTTGTTATCTTAAATTTTTTTTTTTACTTAGGTATTTTTCCTTGTTTCAAACTGTAAACTAATCAAAATTTGGGCAAAAAGGAAAATTGTAGAACCTTCTAAACTTTTTTTTTTGGCCTAAGAACAAATGGGGCAAATTGAGTTCTATATAAATGGAATCCATTGTAAATATAGAGAAACCTTGCCTTGGATGATTGAAGGATACTTGGATGAGAGGAGAATTTATTGGTAAAGTATAAATTAAACTAGAATCTAGACATCAGAAAACCTCAGGTCTCTTATATTCTTGGAAATGTGGAATACGGAGCCACTGAAAACTTCTGAGCAGTAGAGTAACGTAATTTGACTGGTATTTTAGCAATATTGTTTTAGCTACTATATTAATAAATATTTAGAATGATAACTAACTGAAAATACTGTGAACTCTTCGGTGGTTATAATTGTTCAAGAAAAAAGTTCTGGTGCAATCAAAAATTTGGTGGCAGTATGGAGAAACTCCAAATGAAATAGATGCCCAGAAGTAGAATCCAAAAGAATTGATAATGTATTGGGTAAGACAGGTGAGGGAAGGGGAAGAGTCAAACATGATCCAAAGCTTAAAACTTAACTCATTGCTCACTTGACTCCATTGTTTCTCCTATGAAATCCATATGACTACCAAATTTATCTTCCTAAAGCACAAGTCTGATCATTTTAGTCCTCTGCTCAGGAAGCTTCAATGATAATTATTTCTAGAATAAGATAACAAATTATAAATATTTGGCATTCACAGGCTTTAAGAAAATGAACCTAGGGGGAAGCTAGGTGGATCAGTGGATTGAGAACCAGGTCTAGAGATGGGAGGTCCTGGGTTCAAATCTGACCTCAGACACTTCCCAACTGTGTGACCCTGGGCAAGTCACTTCACCCCCATTGCCTAGCCCTTACCACTCTTCTGCCTTGGAACGAATACACAGAATTGATTCCAAGATGGTAGGTGAGGGTTTAAAAAAAATGAACCTAATTTATATTTGCAGACTTATGCCACTTCACTCCATTCCAGCCATACTGAAAAAAAGTGTCCTTGTTGTATGAATCCTTTCTTGACCACCAATATCACAAACAATATTTCTCCATGATTTATTCTTGATATTGATTTACATGACTGAATATTTGTTCTGTTTTGTTTTGCTTCAAATTAAGTGTAATTGTCATACCTTAAGGTTATGGCTAGGTGGTGAAGTGGGTAGAGTGCCTGATCTGGAGTAAGGAAAACTTGAATTCAAATCTATCTTAGACCCTTGCTAGCTGTGTGACCCTATTTATCTCAGTTTCTTCATCTACTTAATGAGCTGGATGAGAAAATATTAAGCTATTCCAGTATCTTTGGCAAAGAAATTCCAAAAGATGGGCAGAACATATTGATACGACTGGGAATAGATGGACAACGAAAAACAGTACCTTAATGGCAGGAAATGTTCTGACTTTTGTCTTTCTGTCCCTAACACTTAATCCAATTTTCTGGTTCACACTATATGCAAAATAAATGTTAGCTGAAATGAATTAAATGGAATGACATGCAACTGATTAGAAGAATAGCAGTTTTGTCAACAGTAACATGGAAGTCTGGAAATGGAGGAGCTTTAGAACTTGCATTAAATACTTTTTTGAAGTTCTACTCCATTCACAACCCATTGTTCTGCTATGTTTTCTTGAGAACTAAATTTATTACCCAGATCTTGGCACTAAGGTTCATGGAAATCAATATTTTAGTTTTTTTTTTAAAGATAGTGGAAGCCTGAAAATTTAACCATTCCACCTTTCTTCTTTCCCAAAAATGTATATAGATTTTATCCTATTAATCTGGTTAGGACTAATTCTTTCCACTAACTACTATCAACTTCCCCAAATATGGCTATTATCATTCTCTCCCCACAACCCAAATACAAACAGTAATTATTCTCAAAGAAACTTTCACCTCCTTGCTATAATTCAATATTCAAATAGACAAACACATACAATGTTCTTTTCCTTACTTCCTTATCCACTGCATAGAATGCATATCCCTGAGGGCACTAGCTATTTTAGTTTTGTCTTCAAAGTCAGAGTACCTGCTTCATATTAGGCCCTTAGAGAAAGTTCATTGTTTGATTTCCAGACCATTTTCCACCTAGGTCTCAGTCTTTTATCAAGTCTAACAAATTAACACCAATTCTTTTGTCCCCTGAAAACACTCTTTTCCAGAACTGAAATGTTGAAATGTCATTTACTTAAAGATCTGGTCATCATCACTGATCTTCCTGGACCCTAAAGTTAAAACAAAAGCTCCCAAAATTAAAACCCAAATAATTCCACAAATACATACATATGTATATATATATATATATATATATATATATATATATATATATATATATATATATATATAAAGTATAGGGAGACAATAAGATACCCACAATAGACATCAGTGGATCATTTTGGAATGCTAGGGGTTCTAGTCCTATTTCCACCAGCACTGACAAGTCATTTGATCTTTGCTAACTTCAGTTTAGCTTTATAAAAAATGATGTAGATGAATTAAAGCAATATGATTCCTATTTAGCAGGGGTTCTTAAATTATGGACAACATCTTTTAAATATTTTGATAGTTTTATTTTAATATGATTAGGTATTTTTGGTAATTCTATGTATTTTATCTTTTATAGCTGTCCCTTTTACATCATGCAGGATAGGAACATGGTACTTTTGATACATTAAACATTTTATGATATCTCTACATTTCTTGTCTTTGTGTGTCAGCTATTGGTTTTCATGTTTTCTTCACAAACTTTTTACTTATTACAACTTTTTACTTATTACAACTTTAATTTAGAAATTATTTATATGTATGGTATTAAAAGATAAAATATGTAAATATCATACAATACTTTACATACATATATTTTATGAACCTGTGAGTTTCTAAACTTTTTCTGTGTTGCCTGCTGGTCGTCATGTATCAGCTATGGCTTCTGAAAAACTCGCCCAAAATTCCCATATTTAATTTCTTATTCTAACCTGTGATATATTGAATCCAAAATGGGGAAAATCATGATATAGAAGGGATACTTGTATACTTAAAACATTGTTCTCAAAGAAAAGTTCATAGTTTTCACCAAAATGTCAAAGAAATGCATTATTATTTTTTAAAAGGTTAACACTGTTTTTAGATCTAAAAGTATGAATTTACAAAAACCAGTTTGTGTGTGTGTGTATGTGTGCACGTGTATCTGAAATGTGGATAAAACTCTGGAAATTCACCAAAAAGGGTATAACTTTTGTCTAGGAAATGAAAAATTAAAAAAAAAAACACTTTTTGGAGAGGTAGAACTTGATCTGATTTTAAAAGGATGACATTTTATCAGTGGATCAGATAAAACTTGAGTATGTCATATTGTAATATGTGACAGTGTTCTTTTGCCCTAAGGAATTAGATTTTTTTCATCCATCAGCCTCTTTTTCTTATGTTTTTGCTCTTTTATTTGAAGACTATTCTGAAATGTATGGAGTAACATCATGAATATAGCTCAAATTTATGTATTTTATAGATAATAAAGTGAAATCATATTTTTGTATCAAACATTTCTGATCCTCCTATCATAAATGTGCAGAATAATTGTTAAATCACCATCTCAGAGAATTTAAAAGTATAGAACCTTTAATACCTGAGTAATTCTACTTTTTCTGACAATGTGCTATGAAGATAGAATTAACTCTCCCTTTGTCTATTTTTAGTTAATCAAATCAAGAACTTAAAGTACCCCTACTTAGTGGCTAGCTTGCCATTTGGTGAGAGAAATCACAAGTCACTTACTGATTCATAATCCCAAAGACCACAAGCACTGCTAGGCAATTTGAAAGACTGCAATTGGTTCCTGTGAAGTGGAGGAGAGTCAGGAAATGACATGGAAAAAATGCATATAAAGGAAGAGACTAACATGGTCTGGTTCTCTTTGATTCCTTGGTTTTGAAGAGGTTGGTTCCTTGGAAAGACACTTCCCTTGGATTCTGCATCAGTGAGTAAAGCTGTAGAGATACACTTTTCCTTGGAATCATTCTGCATTGGTAGAACTCTGGCTGAAGACACCATCAAGACTTCTAGCTGAGGACTACTGAGACTTTCACATGGTGATCAGGACTTGAGGGAGCCCCTACTGGGGGTTGAGCCAGACTTCACAAAAGCAGCACTGAGGGCTGGTAGGCTATATCAGGCTTTGTCTCCTTCCTATATTTCCCACTTTCACTATCTCTACCCTGTTGTAAATAAAACTGTTAACAGTCATTTTGACTTAGGGGCTAATATTTTATAAACAGTGCCCACTTTTATAGCTCGCACGTTGAATCAAACCTAATTTAAATGTTACATTAATTGGCTAACCACAAACTTGGAAAAGTACCTTCATATTTCTACTGAAACTATCCCTAAGTCAGTTCCAAGTAGCTAATTCTAGAATTTAAAAACCTACAGCTATAGATCTGTTTGCTGCATTAAAAAAAAAAAAAAACAGAACAATAGCTCAATTGACCTCAGAGCTCTCCTTAAGAAAAAAATGGAAGATAGCTCTAGTGACCTAATAGCTCATCTTGAGAAAAAAAAAAAACTGGAAGATAGCTTGAATAATCTCAAAATTTATATAAAAATTCTTGAGAAAAGGTTGAGCAATCCCAAGATTCTGAAGAGATTTATCTTCCCACACCTCCTCACCTTATAAGCATACTCAATCTCTGTCTTATCCTGCTCTTTGCATTTCTGCTTCTACTCAAACCACCTCAACTACTTCTCAAATTATTCCTTGTCCCATTCAAACTAACTCTAAATCTACCCAAACCCCTCCTACCCAACCTATTTCCCCTCAGATACCTATTTGTCCCCATCTCTACCACTACAACCCAACATTGAGGCAAGCAACAGAAACTGAAAATGATTCAGGTACAACTATTCCCCTTTAGTTAAGTACCCACTTACAATAAAAGAAGAGATTTAGTGTCTCTTAGACATTACATACCCATCACCCCCCCCCAAAGATATTGAGAGATTCAAGCAAAATATCCCTTCCTTTGAAGATGAGGGTATTGTGGTTATATTTTAAAAAAAGAAGCTAGAAAGCATTTACCATAGTTATGATTCCACATTGATTGACATGGAAAATGTGCTCCAAGCCTTTTTAAAGGAAAGAGAAAAAAATGAAATTGTTTCTCTTATTAATCAGGCCCAGGGAAAGAGAGCATGATGAAATCTCCCAGATTTATATGCCTAGTCTTCCCAATGAATCATTTAACATAACTAGCTTATATCTCTAAAGATCTTTTGGTTAGAGGTACATACAATTATGGTCAGAAAATATATTTAAATTTATCCCAATTTTTATGCAATTAAAATGTATGTCTAATTGCATTCACTGAGTTATATGTAGTTTTCATTGTATATTTAAATATTTGATAAATACATTCAACATAAACATGATGATTAAGGAAATAGGTAAATAAGGATTTCTATAAATTTTCACCAAAATCCAAAATAGGTATAGCTATGTCCAGAAATGAATATTTATTCTTTTAGTCAGAATTACACATGAAAAGAACAAAACTAAACCAGAGAACAAAACTAAAACAAAGTACTACAAAATAGCCTTCAAAAATATCCCATACCTAATACATTTGTGTGCTTGTGCACATACATAAACACATTCTAACTTTTCTTCTATTTTAGAAGTGGAATGGATAAAATGGATGTAAGTATGATAACCATCATTTAATTCTTAAACAGTATATAATTTATTTAATTATTTCTTTATAATCAGTAAGAGATCTGTTACTTCTTTTTACCATATTCAAAACGGAGAGGGAGACATATGAATGTAAGAAATGTATATGTATGCATTTTATAATTATCATGTCATTCTTGTCTCCCTCATTTCTAGATAATCTGCTTAAATTTGTATTCTCTATGATGAACATAGTCCCCATCATCCCCAAAACTATGGCCAGTGGGCCACATGCTGCCTCCTGAGGCCATTTATCCATCCCTCACCGCACTTCCAGAAGGAGCACCTCTTTCATTGGTGGTCAACGAGAGGAACACAGGATGTATCCACATCCTGGAGATGGACAAACATAACCATTCTCATCCAATAACCATACATTGCCTCATCTATCAACAAGCACTGCTATGTAGTAAATCACTGAAGTGGGACTTTGTTATAAAAATTGTGGTATCTTGTGTTAACTTAATTAGAGCTAATGCATTAAACCACAGACAATTTCAGAAATTTTGTCTGAGCTAAATGTTGCCTATAAAGATGTTCTGTACCACACAGAAGTCCATTGGATGAGTCAAGAGAGAGTTTTGAGACATTTTTATGACTTCCACAGATTACAGCTTTTATGCTTTCAAAAAACAAAGAAGTACCAGAGCTCAATGATACAGATTGGAAATGGCACCTTGCCTTTTGACAGATGTAACAGAGCTACTCAACAGTTTCAACATGCAACATCAAGGAAAAGGGAAGCTCATCTGCGATATGCAATCACATGTGAAAGCATTTGAAGTAAAATTAGGCCTCCTTATTGAACAAATGAAGGAGGAAAATTTCTGCCATCTCCCCTTAACTTAAAATCTGTTAGCAGAAAAACCCTTGATTAGATTTTTCCAAAAGAAACATGTGTGGATTCACTGGAAACATTTCAAAAGGAGTTCCAAATTAGATTTAAAGAACTTCATTTCCATGAACAGGACATACAACTTTTCCATAACACATTTTCTATTGACATTGAAAATGTGGATACAATTTACCAAATGGAACTGGCTGAACTGCAGAATTGTGACTCTCTGAAACATACATTCAAGTCAAGCAACTTGCCTAATTTCTATGCATCTCTCCCCTCTGAGACATATCCTAATCTCAGGAACCATTCACTCAAAATGGCAAACATCTTTGGCAGCACTTATGTCTGTGAACAGTCTTTTTCCAGAATGAAACATCTGAAATCTCCAACCAGATCTAGACTAACTGATGCACACTTGTATCACTTGTTCCAGCTAGCAGTGGCAAATATGGAACCAGACATTGACCATTGTGAAGATTGGATTTAGCTATCTCCTGATTTTAACAATGAAGATACTTAGTCTAACAAAATTATGGGGAATTGTGAACTTTTAAATTACTCCACCCTACTTAAGATCTTATCTTATGGGGAAGATAAAGTTGTAATCCCCTAATTGAACAATGAAGGTACTTAACTCTTACCTTATAGTGAAGCTAGAACTTTAAGCTAAGTCTATTTTTAGATCTTAATACAAAAAGGTGTTAAGTAACTATAAAGGCTAAATTAATCACAAAAAGGTCAAGTAACTAAAAAAAGGTGAACTTAACAAAGAAATGTTAAGTAACTCTAAAGATATAATCTAATCAAAAGATGAGAACTAAAAATATGGGCAGTCCTGGAGAAAAGCCTTTGATGTGATTGGTAGATGTGAAAATTTAGAGGAGGAGACACAAGGGTGAAAGATCTATATATTTGGGTCACTTCCTCTCTCCAGGACCTCTTTGGTGGTGGAGAGTTGGCTGGTAGCAGCTTGCTGGGCCTTTCTGCATCTTAGTGTGGCTACAAGCTATTTGTCAAGTTTGGTGGTGAGTTTCTGGCTGAGTTTCTTCCTTTACTTTCCAACTTTATCCTCTTAGAAGCCTCTAATCTTCTTCAGAGACCGAGAAGCAGGGATTTAAAACTCCTCCTGGCATAGGCAAGGCAGGAGAAATCCTATATCCTCTTCCTTCCTTCTCCTTAAATTCCTTCCTTCTATATTGATTAAATTATGATAAATTTCCAGACTGACTTGGGTATTTTATTTGGCGACCAATTAAATCTAGATTTTAAGCCACCACCCTAAAATTATCTTACACCATCTCATTGGCCAAAAGCAGGCACATTGAAATATTGGTCAGTTTCTTGATTTAAATATACTTATTTTTTTATTTTAAATATTGTATTTGTTCCCATTTTGTGTTTTTACTTTAAAATAAGATATGTGCAGTGTGCATATGGATTTTTTAATAGTTTTTTTTTTTTTAATAGTCCGGCCCTCCAACAGTTTGAAGAACAGTAAACTGGCCCCCTGTGTAAAAAGTTTGGGGACTCCTGGCATAATACATAAAGAACTTTAGTGCTTACTGTTTAATTGGTTGGTTGATTGAGACTATCAGGGATAGTTTTGGATAGAAGAATGGATACTAGAGTGAGAAGATCTAAGTCGAATCTGTGGTCTAACACTTTAATCAAGTGACACTTGAAAGAAGCACTTTAGTAAAATATTTTTATTTGCAAACTAAAAGTTGTTAGTCTTCAATAACTCTAAGGCTCATTTCTGTGCTAAATTCATAACTGTATAATCTTGTATAATTATAATCTATAATTAGTCTCAACATAAAATAATAGATTTTTATGGATAAAATGGAGAATTGAAAAATTCCTGGACACCTCCCCAATTCAACTTGAAGTGAATGAAAAAGGAGAAGAAAGTACTATTTTCACCCTCCCCCAAAAAAATAACAATAACTAGAACTCTAGCAACACAAACCTCACCTCAGAAACTTGCAAACCAAAATTCCTAGATCTTTTCTATGATTTCATACTTTCATTAACAGGCTGGCTCCCCAGAAAATGGTTAATAATTTTTTGATTTTCTGGAGCAAGGTCTGAGTGATTAGATTATATTACATGTGAAATACAGAGTAAGGAACCTCAAACACAGATAGCACATGTTCCAGAGGCTTAAGATAACTTCTTACTAAATGTCCTTTTTCTTCTCTTTATGGAGTACTTGGGGCAGCTCACTCAACCCTGTCTGTCTCAGTTTTCTCATCTATAAAATGAGGTGGAGAAGGACATACCATTATACTGTTTCTTCCAAGAAAAACCCAATGATGTCCCTAAGAGTGAAAAAAGACTGAAAAATGACTGAATGATAACAATAAATTGTGTATTTATGAAGTTCTCCTTAAAACTATTTCTTCTATTCTTCTGGAATCCTTATAAAGTCTATGGGATGGAAATTCAAAAGTCTAGTAGCCTCTTGAAAGCACTTACAAAGTTGAAGGCTAGAGTTGGTGAAGGGATAGTAGAAAAGAGATCAAAGCTGAGGCTTACATACTTTCCAAACTCTGCCTCAAAACTCAGAAAAGAAATTCCTTGATGAATGAAGAGTAGCAAATATTTGATAAATGATAGTTTTCGGGAGTTGTCTGGAACATAGAGAATGACGTTACTTGCAGAGAGTTACACAAGCAAGTGGACCCCACCATTCTTCATCCCAAAGTTGGCTACACTTTCTGTCATAAATCATGTATATCCAAAATTAGAGAAATTAATAAAGTTGGGTAGACATGTGATTATGGAAGCTTCAACATAATCTCTTTCAATGAACTGTGGGAAAGGGAGAGACAAAAATGGGCTTTCTGCAAGATTTCTTTTAAGATCTATTTCTTTATGGAGCATACCAATAAGCTACTTGAAGAAAAACATTTTCTGCTGTAGATGTTAAATAAGTATGTCTCTATGAAAGCTGAAAACCAGAATCTCCAGATAATATTAGTAACATGCCTTGTTTCCCATTGTTGCACTCAACTGAAAGAATGCTTGTGCTAGAAACTGCTTCAACTAAAGCTACTTAGACAGGCCATGGGCATATAGAAAATAGACAAAAGCAAAGATAGATATTGATTCTGAATACTACTACCTCCTGGAGAAATTTAATGAATATAAGTTACCACAATGGAGTGACTTGAGGAAAAATAAACAGAAGTTTTCTGAGAAAGAAAATATTTAATCTACTTTTCAGACAGAAAAATGTGTCAAATAAGGATTATGAAAATTTTGAATACAAGTAAATTTGGATAACATTAAAAAGGATGTTGAAGCACTATTTGAAAAAAAACAACCTAGCAGATACACACATCTATGCACTTTGGGAGCCATCCAGCAGTCTCCCTGAGGGTGAGGGCTCTCTCCATCTACATGTGATGATCTGGTCGAGTAATGGAGATGAGAAGCACTGTGCATAGACATCACACAGGGTTTCGCCATAGCATACAGCAGCTGTTCTCAAACTCTCAATTTGTAGCAATGAAAATACATAATGCATATCAGGTATTTACATTCTGAATCATAACTGTAGCAAAATTATAGTTTTGAAGTAGCCACCAAAATAATTTTTTGATTTGGGGTCACCGCAACATGAGGAACTGTATTAAGGGGTCAAGGCATTAGAAAGGTTGAGAACCATTGGCATAGAGGTTCATTGATTATATAGACTGATGAATACATACTTCTTTGGCATACAATTAATTTTCTACATATGTGTTTCCATGGAACTTAACAACAAGACACAATGGAAGAATCACTGTCATAAAATGAATCTGCAATAGATGAGGCTGAATAAAGGGAAGTGTTGGAATGGCTAATATCCATCATTTGTTTATGCGATGTTTTTATATTAGCAGAAAATTCTGAGTGGTTCCAAATTCCAAAAATGTGTTTTTATATGTTCTCCCAAAGAATATCTGATTGATTATAAGGCAAGGGAGAAGCACAAATCCATTTATATTCAGCATGGCACTTTGATTTAAATCTTACTTTTATATTTTGTAACTGATTGCCAATATAAATGATGGCTTCGTCTAAGACATTTAAACAAGCCTCTAACCCCTTATCTATGTGTTCTTCGGTTAAGAGGACAATTGAAACATTCTTAGAAAGATTGTCTACATGTTATGCAGTGTGGACTCCTTGAGCAATGGTTGCGGTGGAAGTTGCTAGGGATGTAAGCTTAAAGCAGCTTAAATTTTGGGAAATCATTTGTGGGGCATAAATGTCTAGATATTGTTCAAAAACAAATACAGTGAAGGGATTAGAACAATTAGTTAAAATACATCCTGAACAAGAAATTCTAAGTCATGGGGGATAACATTCCCATCTGTAGGACCACTGAGAAAGTCAGAGTTATTTGAAGGCAGCAGTGGGTGAAAATTCCTGTTTGTGTTTGGGCTGCAAGTGTCTTGATTTGTCCCCAAATTGGTAGAGCATTCAGGGCTGTTGTCTTAACAGTCTCTCTGTATCTGCATTCCCTTCATCACTTTCCTGCTGGGATGTGTCATGTAGCTTGTTGTTGGAGTGGGAGTCATAGTGAGGACGTGTCCTAAAGGCTCCAACTTTTAGCTAAAATTTAGATTATACATTCCTAGTAAATAGCCAAATTATACTTTTGACATTTGATTGTAGGCCAACCAGAATCTCAGAAATGCAGGGAAAAAGATCTTGTTTAGAAATATACATGTAAGGACTAAGCATCAGATATCAATAAAGGCAAAGTATAATACATGTGGTTACTTTCTTCTCAAAGGACAAAAATTTTCACCCATAATCAATAATACTGGAATTTCAATCATTATCATAATTTGGAAACAGGTTGCTTGCATGTTCACATGTTTACCTCAAATAAGTGTAAGGTTCTTAATAATTTTGCTGCGGAGAAGCTTTATTTATGTAACAATTATCCTATATCATATTTTAAAGTGCATTTAAATTTAGCGTAATCCTACTTATGATAGAATTTTTAGTGCTCTCTAAGAATCATTTTTACTGCAGTAGAAAAAAGGGAGGGGTAACTGGTAACTTGCTGTAACTGGAGAAAGGGTGTGTGTGTGTGGTGAGACAGGTTAACTCAAAAATTAAATTTAAAAATTTTAATAGTAGTGTTTTAAAATCATAAGATCCTTGTTTTCAAAATTATATGTGGATTTCCATATATAAAGGTGTATAATGGGGTCCTTTTTCCAGTAACCAATGAATCTATTTGTAATTTAAAAAAAAAAAACTGTTTCTCGTTGTTAGCCAGTATGTTTCTTCAACTCTAGTTGGGAGGAGAAAGAAAGGGAGGGGGAGCGAGGGAATGATTTCATCAAGTTTATATCATAGAAACTCTAAACAGTCTCCTTTGAGGGGTCAACACACTCAACTTCTCAAAATGCAATCCCAAATCCACACCATGGATGCACCATGGCCCACACCAAAGCATCCACAGGGAAGACTGATATGTAGATGTACAAAGGTAATCTAGATATTTTCTCAAAAGTTTTATCCTAACAACTTGAGTCATGAATCTTTTAATTCTGATATATTCTCCTTAGCATCAAAAACAGTTGATCCAATTACTCATAAGTGATTGTATTACTAATTTGATTTAACTAACCTTAGTATATCAATTGTTGTGATTAAGGGGGAAATCTGTTCTTTAACTTGAGCTTCTTTAGAATTTAGAATTTGTACTTTGGACTTTTGCAGTTTTATCACAGCCAAATTGTACAGTTTCAACTAAAAGACCCTTTTAAAAAAAATATTGTTCTTGTTGTTTCTAGAAAAGCTCACATTTTTTACTTAATGCTAGTATATAGAAATTGTGGTATTTTGGCATACTCAAATGATCTCTTGAAATTCCTGTTAATGTATCTTATTATCATATCAAAATCTATTCTAGCTGTCAATTTACTTCTCAGGGCTTTCAAATTGTATCTCTAAAATTTAAATAAGGTAACTGAGAATTTTTACTTGTTTAAAATGTTTTGCTGTATTGGTCCTTTCATATAAATGTTAGGTAATTGCAAGCACTTTGATCTCCTTCCTGTGCCTGTGAAAGGGGTTAGCTTATTTTTGGAAAAGGTCTAAGACAGTGGCCACATGACTGCCCTTGGGTATTTTCTCAGTAAAGGCACTTTGCTGAGGGAAAAAAATGTCACAGAGGGGGTTCAGTGAGGGCCTCATTCTCTGGGGGCTGCCTTGTAGGTCCCATTTCCCCAGACTGTGACCTTGTCAGCCAGTGAGGGTATGATGGCCTCCAGCATATGTATGTGCTCTGTACATATATTAAAATGAAATTTCTATTTGAATATGCAAAGAAAGGAAACATCAGGACATAGCATTGGTTTTGTTGCAACACTCCACACTATATCACAATAGAATCAGTTAGAATATAATAAATTTCTTTAGCTTTATAAATATGAACAATTTTTATTTTGATCTGCAAACAAAGATTGAAAAAACTTATGGAATACCTTTCTTGATCTGGAAGCAATAAAATTATTTTTTTAATCAAGGTTATAATTACTTAAAATTTTATGGTTGCTCAGGTCTGGAATATTTTCAAGGTGTCTCTTTCTAAGAGAAATCATACAATATTTAATTTTTATTCATTTCAATTTTGTTTTAAATTACAAATTCTCTTCCTACATTCATTGACTACACAATGGTTACAAGCCTCAGGCAAGGCAATCCATAGTCTTGCCTGATCAAGTTCACAGTCAGACTCAAACCCCCTGCCCAAACTTGAGTCTAGACTATTCTGAGCTCTGTAAGCCACAAGCAGTCCCAGAGGATGATGGAATCATCAGGGGATGATGACTTTTAGAGTTCCCAGCCCACAGACAATTACACCACATTAGAAGAACTTAAACTTACAGAAACTCAGAAATAGAGCTCAGGTATATATAAGGAAAAACTGAAGTTTATTTTTTTATTTTAATTTTTGTCCATGGTTACATGATTCATATTTTCTCCCTTCCTTCATCCCTCCCCACTCCCAAAGTTGACAAGCAATTCCAGTTGGTTATACATATATAAAGTAAAGTTTAAGAGACTGGTCCTTCTGCCCTGAGAACAGATTCCACATTTAAGATAAAACTAAAAGCCAAGAAAAAGATTGGGAAAATGACTAAACATCAAAGATACTTAACCATAGAAAATGTTTATGCAGACAAAGAAGACCAAAATATACATTCAGAAGGTGATAGTGAAAGCAAGCAGCTACATAAAAAACGTGAAAGAAAAAAATGATTTGATCACACAATTTGGAAGATCTCAGAAAAAAAAAATTAAATCAATTAATACAGCCAGAGGGAAAATGAGGAAGGAAAATGAAAGCAATGCAAAGTAGATTTGACCAATAATTTTAAAAGTACAAAAATGAAATAAAGAAAAGAGTCTCTTTGAAAAGCACAATTGACCAAATGGAAAAGGAGGTTCATAAGCTCACAGAAGAAAATCAGTCTTTAAAAATTTGAATTGGGCAGCTAGACGCTAATGACATGAGACATTAAGAAACAATAAAACAATATTAGAAGAAGAAAACCTGAAATCATTGAATAAGACTGACCTGGAAAATAAGTCCAGAAGAGATTATTTTAAAATTATTGGATTATCTGGAAGCCACGATCAAAAAAACAAAAGAACAAACAACAAGAAACCTGGAAATTATATTATAAGAAATTATTAACTAAAATTTCTGTGATATTCTTGAGGAAGATAGTAAAGTTTAAAGTGAAAGAATCTATCAATCCCTTCCTAAAGCAAATCCCCAGTGACAGCTCTCAGAAATATTAAAGCTAAATTCAAAAAGAAAATACTACAAGCAGCTAGAAAGAAACAATTAAAATACCAGGGAGCTACAGTCAGGATTACACAGGATTTAGCAGCCTCCAATATTCTGGGAGGCAAAAGACCTAAATTAACAACCAAGAATGATCAACCCATTAAAACTGAGCACATTATTTCTGGGTGAGGGGGATCGATTATTTAACAAAATAGAAGATTTCCAAGCATTCCTGATGAAAAGATCAGCCATAAACAGAAAACATGTTCAAATACAAGATTTAAGAGAAGTACAAAATTATGAATAATAAATAAAAAATTTAAAGGATTCAATAAGTTCTAACTGTTTATATTCCTACATGGAAAGATGATATTTGTAGTTCTTAAACATTTATACATTTAGAAGGAATACACACAGAAAGATGGTGTGAGAGTAAGCTGATCAGGATGATATGATATGTAAAAAGGTGGAATGGGGAAAACTATCTCACCTAAAAAGGTGTGAAAAGCTTACAGTGGGGTGACAAGGAAGATGGCAGACAATGCTTTATCTTACTCTCATCTTAATTGGTGTAGAGAGGGAATAACAGCTATGATCATTTTGGGTATAGAATCCTGCCAGTAGGGAAGTAGGATGGTATAAGATAAAGGGGAGGAAATAGTAGAAAGGAAAAAGAATAGAATAGTGGTTAAAAACAAAAAACTTCTGATGAGGGACAGTGAAAGGAGACAGAAACAGCAGGATCAAAAGGGGAAAAATAATATGAAGCAGAATACACAGCAAGTAATCATAAGTGAATGTGAACATGATGAGCTCAATCACAAAAAGAAAGCATATAGCAGAGTGGATTAAAAACCAGAATTCTATAATATATTATTCACAAGAAACATTTCAGGCAAGGAGACACACACAGATAATAAAGGTAAGGAACTGGAGCAGAATTTATTGTGCATCATTTGAAGTAAAAAATATTAATTGCTAATGGTAGGCCATGCAATAATAAAAATGACAATTTTACCTAAATTAATTTACCAAACAAACTACTAAATAAGTATTTTGTAGAATTAAGAAAAGTAATAACAAAATTCATCTGTAAGGACAAAAGGTCAAGAATAAGAATGGAATTATTGGGGGGAAATGGTAGTGTTTGATAAACTCAAAGATCCCAGCTTTTTGGAAAAAAAACATGCTACTTAACAAAACATACTGGGAAAAAGGCAAAACAGTAAGGCAGAAACTAGGCATAGACCAATATCTCACATCCCATACTAATATAAGGCCAAAATAGGTAAATGCTTTAGATATAAAAAATGATACCAGAAGTAATTTTGGGGAGCATAGAAGTGTTTAACTGGCAGATCTGTGGAAAGGAAAGAATTTATGACTAAACAAGAGATGGAGAGCATAACAAGATATAAAATGCATAATTTGGCGGTCAAGATGGGGGCTTAGAGAAAGCTAAAGTTCAGATCTCTGGAAACCCTTCCCAACTGATCTCAAACTATAGGCGCCTAGGGCTCCGAAATTCAAAACGATCAACAGCATAGACCCTGGGAATCCTCCTCATAGACCTGGACCTGGATCAAAAGTTACGGCCCCCCTCAAAAGCCAGAATCCGAGAACACTCGGACCTAAGGGGTAGGATTGCAGAGTCCAAGGCTCTGGGAAGCTGTGGCCCCTCCCCCATCAGAGAGCAGGGTTGGCTGAAACAACAGCAACCCTCTGGGTGGCAAGGCAGCCTCAGGGCCAGGTATTCTGAAGGCAACTTCCGGAAAGCAACCCAACCCAGTGGAGGGGGCACCCAAACAGCAGGAAAACAGAGAGAGATGGGGGAAATTGTAACCCCCTGGCCTGATCCTTCCATTCCAGTTCCAGTGAAAGTCACTGCCTTAAGGCATACTCAGTTCAACTCAGGGAAAGCTCATAGAACGGACAATCTGCCCAGGACTAAAGCCTCTGAACACCAGACAGAGATAAGAAAAGCTAATCCTACCCATTCAGAGACGGCAAACTCCACAGAAGCACAGAAGCCCCAAAAACCCAAGAAAAATAAGAAGAAAGGGGAGACTTTGGACACATTCTATGGAGCCAAACAACAAAATACAGAGGAGATAGAAGACGATACACAAGATAATGCTCCGAAACCTTACAAAGGAAATGGAAACTCTCCACAAACCCATGAAGAATTTGAATCTGAAATGACCAAAAAGATGGAAGCCTTCTGAGAAAAAGTGGGAAATAATGCAAAAGAAATTCATGCATCTACAAAACCGGTGTGACAAAACTGAAAAGGAAAACCAGGCTTTAAAGGCCAGGATCAGGCAACTGGAAGACAACAATCGTGTAAAAGAGCAAGAATTAATAAAGCAAAGCCAAAATACCAAGAAATTAGAAGAGAACATAAAATATCTCACCAACAAGGTGACAGATCTGGAAAATAGAGGGAGAAGAGATAATTTAAGAATAATAGGACTTCCAGAAAAGCCAGAAATAAACACCAAACTGGACATGGTGATACAAGATATAATCAAAGAAAATTGCCCAGGGATTCTAGAACAAGGGGGCAATACAGCCACTGACAGAGCTCACAGAACACCTTCTACACTAAACCCCCAAAAGACAACTCCCAGGAATGTAATTGCCAAATTCCAAAGCTCTCAAACAAAAGAAAAAATCCTACAGGAAGCCAGAAAAAGACAATTTAGATATAAATGAATGCCAATCAGGGTCACACAAGACCTAGCAAGTTCTACTCTGAATGATCGTAAGGCATGGAACATGATCTTCAGAAAGGCAAGAGAGCTGGGTCTTCAACCAAGAATCAGCTACCAGCAAAACTGACTATATACTTCCAAGGGAAAGTATGGGCATTCAACAAAATAGAAGATTTCCAACTTTTTGCAATGAAAAGGCCAGAGCTCTGTGGAAAGTTTGATACCGAAAATCAAAGAGCAAGGAATACCTGAAAAGGTAAATATTAAGGAAAGGGGAAAGGAGAAAAATGTTATCTTCTTCTTTTATTCAAACTCTCTTCCATAAGGACTACATTTCTATCAATCTATGTATACTAACATGTGGGGAAAATATAATATATAAATAGGGGGTAAAGAAAGACCAAATAGAATAATCTTTTTCACAAAAAGATTCACAGGGGAAGGGGAGGGGAAGAAAACTCCTATAAGAAGGAGAGGAAGAGAGGGTTTTTTACTTAAACCTTAATCTCAGGGAAATCAATTCTGAGAAGGAAAAACATCCAGATCCATTGGGATCTTGAATTCTATCTTACCCAACAAGGGTATGGAGAAGGGAAAACCAAGGGGGGGAGGGAGAGAGGGGAAAAAAAAGGGAGGGAAAGAGAGGGGGGAGGGGGATGGAACAAAAAGGGAGAGACTAAAAAGGGAAACATCAAGGGAGGGAACAAGGGGGACGGATTCAAAGTAAATCACTGGACTAAAAGGTAGAGCTGAAGAAGAAAAGGTTAGAATTAGGGAAGGATATCAAAATGCCAGGGAGTCCACAAATGACAATCATAACTTTGAACTTGAATGGGATGAACTCAACCATAAAACGTAGACAAATAGCAAAATGGATAAGAATCCAAAACCCTACCATATGTTGTCTTCAAGAAACACACATGAGGCGGGTTGACACCCACAAGGTCAGAATTAAAGGATGGAGTAAGACCTTCTGGGCCTCAACTCACAGAAAGAAGGCAGGAGTGGTAATCATGATATCTGATAAAGCCAAAGCAAAAATAGACCTGATCAAAAGGGACAGGGAAGGTAATTATAGTTTGTTAAAAGGGACTTTAGACAATGAGGAAATATCACTAATCAACATGTATGCACCAAATAATATAGCACCCAAATTTCTAATGGAGAAACTAGGAGAATTGAAGGAAGAAATAGACAGCAAAACCATATTAGTGGGAGACTGAAAACCAACCATTATCAAATTTAGATAAATCAAATCAAAAAATAAATAAGAAAGAGGTAAGAGAAGTGAATGAAATCTTAGAAAAATTAGAATTAATAGACATATGGAGAAAAATAAATAGGGATAAAAAGGAATACACCTTCTTCTCAGCACCACATGGCACATTCACAAAAATTGACCATACATTAGGGCACAGAAACATAGCACACAAATGCAGAAAAGCAGAAATAATGAATGCAGCCTTCTCAGATCACAAGGCAATAAAAATATTGATTAGTAATGGTACATGGAAAACCAAATCAAAAACCAATTGGAAATTAAACAATATGATACTCCAAAATCATTTAGTTAAAGAAGAAATCATAGAAACAATTAATAATTTCATCGAGGAAAATGACAATGGGGAGACATCCTTTCAAACCTTTTGGGATGCAGCCAAAGATGTAATCAGAGGTAAATTCATATCCCTGAATGCTTATATTAACAAACTAGGGAGAGCAGAGATCAATCAATTGGAAATGCAAATGAAAAAACTCGAAAGAGATCAAATTAAAACCCCCCAGCAGAAAACCAAACTAGAAATCCTAAAAATTAAGGGAGAAATTAATAAAATCGAAAGTGATAGAACTATTGATTTAATAAATAAGACAAGAAGCTAGTACTTTGAAAAAACAAACAAAATAGACAAAGTACTGGTCAATCTAATTAAAAAAAGGAAGGAAGAAAAGCAAATTCACAGCATCAAAGATAAAAAGGGGGACAGCACCTCCAGTGAAGAGAAAATTAAGGCAATCATTAAAAATTACTTTGCCCAATTATATGGCAATAAATACACCAATTTAGGGCATATGGATGAATATATACAAAAATACAAACTGCCTAGACTAATGGAAGAAGAAATAGAATTCTTAAATAATCCCATATCAGAAAATGAAATCCAATAAACCATCAAAGAACTTCCTAAGAAAAAATCCCCAGGGCCTGATGGATTCACCAGTGAATTCTATCAAACATTCAGAGAACAGTTAATCCCAATACTATACAAATTATTTGACATAATAAGCAAAGAGGGAGTTCTACCAAACACCTTTTATGACACAAACATGGTACTGATTCCAAAACCAGGCAGGTCAAAAACAGAGAAAGAAAACTATAGACCAATCTCCCTAATGAATATAGATGCAAAAATCTTAAATAGGATACTAGCAAAAAGACTCCAGCAAGTGATCAGAAGGATCATCCACCATGATCAAGTAGGATTTATACCAGGGATGCAGGGCTGGTTCAATATTAGGAAAACCATCCACATAATTGACCACATCAACAAGCAAACCAATAAGAACCACATGATTATCTCAATAGACGCAGAAAAAGCATTTGATAAAATACAACACCCATTCCTATTAAAAACACTAGAAAGCATAGGAATAGAAGGGTCATTCCTAAAAATAATAAACAGCATATATCTAAAACCATCAGCTAACATCATCTGCAATAGGGATAAACTTGAAGCATTCCCAATAAGATCAGGAGTGAAACAAGGATGCCCATTATCACCTCTACTATTTGACATTGTACTAGAAACACTAGCAGTAGCAATTAGAGAAGAAAAAGAAATTGAAGGCATCAAAATAGGCAAGGAGGAAGCCAAGTTATCACTCTTTGCAGATGACATGATGGTCTACTTAAAGAATCCTAGAGATTCAACCAAAAAGCTAATTGAAATAATCAACAACTTTAGCAAAGTTGCAGGATACAAAATAAACCCACATAAATCATCAGCTTTTCTATATATCTCCAACACAGCTCAGCAGCAAAAACTAGAAAGAGAAATCCCATTCAAAATCACCTTAGACAAAATAAAATACCTAGGAATCTACCTCCCGAGACAAACACAGGAACTATATGAATACTACAAAACGCTCTCCGCACAACTAAAACTAGACTTGAGCAATTGGAAAAACATTAACTGCTCATGGAAAGGACGAGCCAATATAATAAAAATGACCATCCTACCCAAACTTATTTATCTATTTAGTGCCATACCCATTGAACTACCAAAATACTTCTTCACTGATTTAGAAAAAAACATAACAAAATTCATTTGGAACAACAAAAGATCAAGGTTATCCAGGGAAATAATGAAAAAAAACCAACACATATGATGGGGGCCTTGCAGTCCCTGACCTTAAACTATATTACAAAGAAGCAGTCATCAAAACAATTTGGTACTGGCTAAGACACAGAAAGGAAGATCAGTGGAATAGACTGGGGGAAAGCGACCTCAGCAAGACAGTATACGATAAACCCAAAGATCCCAGCTTTTGGGACAATAATCCACTATTCGATAAAAACTGCTGGGAAAATTGGAAGACAGTGTGGGAGAGACTAAGAATAGATCAACACCTCACACCCTACACCAAGATAAATTCAAAATGGGTGAGTGACTTAAACATAGAGAAGGAAACCATAAGTAAATTGGGTAAACACAGAATAGTATACATGTCAGACCTTTGGGAGGGGAAAGACTTTAAAACCAAGCAAGACATAGAAAGAATCACAAAATGTAAAATAAATAATTTTGACTACATCAAATTAAAAAGCTTTTGCACAAACAAAACCAATGTAACTAAAATCACAAGGGAAACAACCAACTAGGAAAAAATCTTCATAGAAACCTCTGACAAAGGTTTAATTACTCAAATTTATAAAGAGCTAAATCAACTGTACAAAAAATCAAGCCATTCTCCAATTGGTAAATGGGCAAGGGACATGGATAGGCAGTTCTCAGATAAAGAAATCAAAACTATTAACAAGCACATGAAGAAGTGTTCTAAATCTCTTATAATCAGAGAGATGCAAATCAAAACAACTCTGAGGTATCACCTCACACCTAGCAGATTGGCTAACATAACAGCAGAGGAAAGTAATGAATGCTGGAGGGGATGTGGCAAAGTAGGGACATTAATTCATTGCTGGTGGAGTTGTGAACTGATCCAAGCATTCTGGGAGGCAATTTGGAACTATGCCCAAAGGGCGACAAAAGAATATGTACCCTTTGACCCAGCCATAGCACTGCTGGGTCTGTACCCCAAAGAGATAATGGACACAAAGACTTGTACAAAAATATTCATAGCTGCGCTCTTTGTGGTGGCCCAAAACTGGAAAACGAGGGGATGCCCTTCAATTGGGGAATGGCTGAGCAAATTGTGGTATATGTTGGTGATGGAATACTATTGTGCTAAAAGGAATAATAAAGTGGAGGAGTTCCATGGAGACTGGAACAACTCCAGGAAGTGATGCAGAGCGAGAGGAGCAGAACCAGGAAAACATTGTACACAGAGACTAATACACTGTGGTATAATCAAATGTAATGGACTTCTCCATTAGTGGCGGTGTAATGTCCCTGAACAATTTGCAGGGATCTAGGAGAAAAAAACACTATTCATAAGCAGAGGTTAAACTGTGGGAGTAGAAACACTGAGGAAAACAATTGCCTGAATACAGCGTTTGAGAGGACATGACAGAGGATAGACTCTAAATGAACACTCTAATGCAAATATTATCAACATAGCAATTGGTTCAAATCAAGAAAACATGTAATGCCCAGTGGATTTACGTGTCAGCTATGGGAGGGGTGGGGGAGGAAAAGAAAATGATCTATGTCTTTAATGAATAATGCTTGGAAATGATCAAATAAAATATTTTAAATAATGAATAATTTGGAATATAATAAATCAATATGATTTTGCACAAACAAAGCCAGTGTATCTGATATTAAAAGGGAGACAACAAATTGGGGGGATTTACAACAAACTTCTCTGATAAAGGTCTAATATTTTAAATATAAAGAGAACTAAATAAAATTTATAATAATACAAAACATTTCCCAATTGAAAAATGGTCAAAGGATGTGAACAAGAAATTTTCAGGTGAAGAAATCAAAGCTATCAATAATCATATAAAATGTTCTAAATAGCCCTTGATTAGAGAAATGCAAATTAAAATAACTCTGAGGTAGCACTTCACACCTACCAGATTGGCCAATATGGCAGTAATGGAAAGTAATATATATTTGAGTGTATGTGGCAAATTTGTGGCACTAATTAAATACTGGTGAAATTGTGAACTGATCTAACCATTGTGGAACATAATTTGGAACTATGTCCAATGGGCTACAAACTGGACATACCCTTTGATCCAGGAATACAACTACTAGGTCAGTATATAAAAGAGATTTTTAAAAGGGGGGAAAGGACCTATTTATACAGATTTTTATAGCAGCTCTTTTTGTTGTGGCAAAGAATTGTAAACTGAAGGGATGTCCATCACTTGGGGAATGACTGAACAAATTGTGGTATATGATGGTGATAGAATACAATATAAGAAACGATACACAGGATGATTTCTTTTAAAAAGCTGGAAAAAACTACATGAACTGATATAGAGCAAGAATCAAGAAGAACCAGGAAAGCATTGCAAATAGTAACAACAATATTGTATGAGACTCAACTGTGACAGACTTAGCAATACAGATCTGGGACAATTCTGAAGGATTTATGATAAAGAATGCTATCCACATTGGTGTAGATTAAAGCATACCATCTTTTATATTAGTTTATTAATGGTTTTATTTTGGAGTTTAGATTTTATATGAGTGTTCTCTTACAGTGACCAATATGGAAGTATGTTTTGCATGATGATGCATGTATAACTCTGATATGATTCCTTACTATTTCTTGGAGGGAGGAATGAAGGAAGGAAAGAATTTCAGTCTTATAATTTTAGGAAACCTATACTGAAATTTGTTATCACATGTAATTGGGAAAATAAAATGTCTTTGACTAAAAAAAGATACATTTAAGAATCATAAGCATGGAGAGGGTAATTGATTTTATTGGAGCTGATGAGAATACTGAGTGAATTAATATAGTATATGGAATTAGTATAGAGGGAGAAAGGAAGAGGGTCCAGGATAGAATTCTGACATATACAGAACTTCTAAGAACCAAGCCCAAAACTATTATCAGAGAAATTTATGATGGAAAAAAATATGGGATAATCACATAATGACAGTGCCACCCTTGTATTGCACTTGTATCATCTTGGCATCAGGAGAAAGGGATGAAAATCCCCAGTCCTTTCTATGAACCCTCCTGTGGCAAACTTATGTCACATGTGATAGAGATAGATGAATTGCATGGATAAACAGCAAATTAATTAATTGGATGGAATATTCTGATCACTAGATTCCCAGATCCATATATGTACTGGACACTATAACCATAAGAGGGTGAGTTGAAAGAAAGCATAGAAACACAAGCTGCTTTTCAAAAAATGCATACAATTTCCCTGATTTCATGATTATCTTGGGTTTTCATATAGGTCTTTGAAGAGAACTGATTCAAATTAAATGTACTACTAATATCTCATTAATGAAATAAAAGGTAACATGACATGGAAAGTTGGCTTCAGCCCCAAAATGACCTCTCTTCATATCCTGTCTTTGATGCATATGCACTGTAATCCTGGACTAGTCATTTGGCTATTAGCAACCCAGGAAATTCTCTAGGACCATAGTCTTCAAAGAAAGTTTTAACTAACATTGCTATAAAGGAGGTTCATTCCCTTGAAGTTATTTATACCAATGAAACCAAATGTCCAGTCTCTATCCTTAATGAAACACTTGAGAATCATCTTTTCATAGTGAACAGAGAGGCAGTTTCTTAGAAAGAACTGGATTCAAGAATCACCTCTGACATATAGCTTTGTGACAGTGGAAATGTCACTTAGCCTCTTCTTGTGCTGAGCAGCCCTCTCAGAATATAAATTGCACAGCAATTGCAAATTTGAATTAGTAAAAGAAGCATCCTTATTTGAAAATCTCTATGCCAATGAAATCAGAAATTCAATAAAAAGGAAATATCATAAATATTATTTTTGAACTACCTCCTCAACTTTGTAAAATTTTCCTCTTCCCCACATGTTTCCATTTAGATATAATAAAAATAATTATTTGCATTATAGAAAGATGTACTATATTTCCTACAACTAGTTCTTTTTCTTCCTTACCACAAGCCTACTCTAATACAATCAAAAGTCCACCACCAAAATGCAATGGTAACCTACCTGAATTAATTTCTTAATGATTAACATACTTTTATCCCTTCATAACCATCTTATCCAATGACTGAAGCCCTAGTCTCCACTGTTCTACATCCCCCTACTACCCAATAACTTTTTCCAAAGTCCTCCAACCCATCCATCAACTCCCTACTCATAAACTATCATTCATTCCCACTGTGTCTTCTAGAATGTATGCTTCATAGGTAACAAGCTAGTTGTTTTCATAGACATTCCTCTTTCTTTTTTCCACCATCTTTTAACACTCATTGGGATGAGTCTTTTGCCATTTGACACAACTTCCCTTCCCAAACATGTTACACTTTCCCTCATCTGATCACAATTGCTTAATAATACACTGTATGTCTGCTATGAAAACCTAGTTTCTGGTCCCTATTCTTTACATGATTTCTAATTTCTCTACCTCTCATTTCTTTCCCTGGACATCACTTCTGCATTCCCAACACATTCCCTCTTTCCCATCCTGACCTTTTGGAAAATAGGTCCTACTTTATACTTACTCTTGATCTTGCCCCTCAAATGCATGTCCTTGGATTCAGCTGAGCTTCTACTTCCTTTGTTCCTATATTCATATTGCTGAAAGAAAGTTTGAGAAAATTTTGGAAAATTTCTGCCTTGGTTCACTACAAATTTATATCTCATAATCTCAACCCGACTCTCAGTGTATCAAGGTAATTGCCTTAATTACATCTCCTTAATCAATTCACTATCATATTTATCACAGGTGCTTTTTAATTATCTAAAATGAGACAATATTCTTAAAAGAACATAAAGAAGTGAGTGGCACACAGTAGGTCCTTAATAAATGGGGCACTTCTGAGCAAATAAGGGTAGACTAGACAAAAATGAATGCTAAAGTCTTAATTGTATTTAAGTTTAGAAAACTTAGAGAGAGGAGAATGAGAACTCTAAAACTGAATATGGTATAAAAGAATGATGAGAAACACTATGATTATAAATACTGAAAATTTTAACATTAAACGCCTTAAGTCAGAAGTACATGTCATTCTTTGTGAACTACTATAAACTATTTGAGACATTATAGCTCAGTCGCTATAGAGAAGAGCTTATTAATGATTTCTTCTTTTATTCAGTCATTTCAATCATGTCCAATTTCTTGTGGTTCCATTTGGAATTTTCTTGGCAAAGATACTGGAGTAGTTTGCCATTTCCTTCTCTAGTTCATTTTTATAAATTAGGAAACTGAGGTAAACATGATTAAGTGACTTTCCCAGGTTCACACAGATGGTAAGTATCTGATGATAGATTTAAACTCTCAAATATGAGTCTTTCTGACTATCCACTGTGCCAGCTAGGAACAGAAAAGAACAGAGGTCTGTACACAATGTTTTTTCATCTGGCAAGAACTTTGATGCTGTCAATTTTGAGGGCTTATGAAAAATCATAGAAATTTTTGGTTACTCAGAGAAGTTCTCATCATTATTGTATACCAGCTTCATGATGTTATGTTCTGGATAACGGATGATGCTCTTAAGCTTTCTCCATCATCTATGGAGAGTAGGAAGGTTGTTTGCTTGCTTTCATGCTTTTTAGTATGATGCTTTCAGGGATGATTTGGACTTATTCGATGAAGAAATAAATAACAAAGATAAGCTACCATACTGATAGCAAATTGTATAACTTGAAAGGCTACAAGCCAGGCTTATAGTTGAGGGAGAGTTGGTACTCAGCTTCTTGTTCTTAGATTATTATATGCTTTGACACTAAGATGCAATAGCAAATGGATAAGTTCTTTGCCATTTTTGCTCATTTTTGACAATAATTGCCCAGAAAACAGATTCTCTACCAGCCAACGATCTACCATTCATATATGGAACCATCAATTACAACAAATGGAAAAATTTTGAATGCTGTGGATAATTTCACTTACCTTGGCAATAGATTTTCTAAGGATATGTACATAGATGATAAGACTGAAACATGCATCACTAGGGGTAGTTCATTATTTTGGAGGCTCTGAAGTAAAGTATGGAAGAATAAAATAGGCTAAGAAATTGAAGGGAACTGAATTATTTGCTTTAAGAATATTCTGAAAATTATCTGGCAAGATAAGGTACAAGACACTGAATTCTTTTCTTGAACTGGATCACTAAACATTTAAACTCTACTGCAGAGAGTACAATTTTGTTGGCTAACTATATTTGAATTCCAAACATACATTTCCCTAAAATCTTATTTTATGGAGAACTCACACAAGGCTAGGTTTCACAAGGAAGTCAGAAGAAATCATAAAAGAACACTAAAGATTTTTCTGAAGAACTTTGGTATCTATTTGAATCATGGGAGATAGTGGCACAAGATTGTCCTTCACTGAGTGTCCAAATCAAAAAAAAAATCCTGTGATCTATGAGCAAAACAGAATTTGAGCAGTGCCAAAGAAATGTAAGATGTTCAAATTTAGAGACACCTCCATCACAAATATTCATAAAGGCTATTTGTGCTTATGAGCAGCCACAGTTGTACACACTGTTCATTGACTCCAAAATGATGATATCATTTTGGTCCTTTTTTAATATGAAAGACAACAAATACGTAATTATTGGAAAAGTATAGCTTCTCATGAGATAACTCTATGCACAAATTAGCAAGTAGTGTTGACCTCTTTTTCATTTTATTCAGTTGTGCCCAACTCTTCATGACCCCATTAATTATAACATACTCTCCTTCTATTTTACAATATTTCTCACAGTCTGTCCAAGCCCATTTTTGTTGCCTCCATGACACTCTCCATCTATATCATTCTCTACCAACCCCTTATCCTTTTTCCCTGCCATGTCTCCCAAATCAAGGTCTATTCCAATGAATCCTGTTTTCTTTTTGTGTGTGTGTGTGTCCAAAGAATTTAAGTTCCAAGTATTTACCTTTTTAATGAAAAAAACGGATTTGCTCTCCTTGCTGTCAAATGGAGTTTCAAAAAATCTACTCTAACATCACATTAAAGTGTCAGTCTTGTGATGCTCAGCTCTCCTTATAATCTACCTTTCACAGTTATATATTAATACTGTAGAGACAAAGCATACTTTGATTATACAGACCTTTGTCAGCAAGATGATGGTTCTCTTTTAGTATGCTGCCCAAATTGACTATAACTTTTCTTCTAATGAGAATGTGTCTTCATATTTCATGGGTGCATTCACCCATATGCAGTAATCTTTTAGCCTAAGAATATAAAAACTGAAACTGCTTCCATTTCTTCTTCTTCTATTTGTCATGAAGTGATGAGACCAGTTGCCATAATCTTAGTTGTTTTTGTTTGTTTTTCCAGATTGACCTGGCCTCACTATCATCTAAGAAAGACTCGAGTTCAAATCCTAACTCTGCTGCACACTGATGTTATATTCCTGGGCAAGTTGCTTAAGATATTTGGGGTTCTAAACAACTCTATAGTAAGCTGCATGGTGAGAAGGTGCTGACCTGCATTAGTAGAGTGAAATTCCTCATTCAGGATTTCAGTAAAATAACAGAAGTAGGTCTTATCCTTAATAAGAGTATTCCTTGAAGAAATAAATATTTAAAAAGCAAATGAAGACAAATGTGCCCTAGAGAAGAAAGTTTGAGAGTCAAGTGTGGGGGGGGGGAGTCACTAAAATAATTCCACAAGTGAATTTCTATATCAGTCAAAGTCTTCTGGAAATAGGATACTGACAGGCAATTTAATTATATTTATTCTGTGAACATCTATATCCAGGATACATTGTAATATAATATATTGATTTCCCCCCTTTTGAATTCCTTTGGGCCCTATGGATCTTCAGTTGTCAGACTTGCTTCTTGTTTACTGTCTATATATTTCCTGAAGTAATAAAGTATAAGTATGTGGATGGCATCCTTATTCACTCACTGATTGCTAACATGATAAAAATAATTCTGGGGATGAAGGTGAAGTGAAGCTACAAAGTCAAGTGGTGTTAGTGGCAAATGCAACCTGGCTCTTGCTTTATTCATGGTTGGAGTTCTTAGTGTTTAAAATGCCATTTTAAAGAAAATGGCTATCTGAGGAATATCACGTTATATTAATAAGATATAACCCTATGGTTCTTCATTTCAAGAAGCAATTATTAAGTGCATACTATGTATAAATGTGCAATGTGACTGTGGGGGGGGAGGGATAAAAATGAGATAGAGCCTAATTAACTGAAAATTAAAGATATTAAATAGCTTACCCAAGTTCACAGAGCTAAGAAGCGTCTGAAGCAGTATTCAAACTTGGGTCTTTTTTAATTCCAATTTTAGGACTCTATCAACATAGTACCCTAGTGTTCCCATCTCAGCATAAGTCCTCACTTCTTTTTACTCCATTTTATCCCAAGGCACATATGTCAGGTGTTTTTCCATGTGATATTATCCCCAATAATATGTTGGATACTGAGTTACCAGGCAAAGATACCAAGTGCCTTAGAAAAGGCCTTTTTTTTTTCCACTGGCACATGTAGGGGAGTCTCTAATGAAGAGAAAATTAAATTCTTATCAAAACTATTCCAGTTATCTCTGTTTGTGCCTGGCATTGCTCAAATTGGAAAATAAACAGGCACAATGTATTATAGACATGGTGATTGAAGGATAAAAAATTATTTCTCTATAAAGGTATATGAAGATCTCAAACATTTCCCATGCATATTTATGTTAAATCTCAGTGGAGCTATTTTTGCACCTTTGGCAAAAAAACTAAATATGCCTGTGACAGTCAATATAAGCCATGTTCTCAAACTTAAGATAAATTCATAGGAGGGACAAAATCTTATGAGAGAGGGGGGAAAATAGATAACTTAGGGAATCTTCCTTTATTGGCAGAAACTTTAAGATGGTTATTCATTCTTCAAGACCCAAATAGCCCATATTTCAGATGATGAAGTCTCTAAATTTGAACATCTGACATTTTATTTGAGCTAGTGAAATTGTTCCATGCTCATAATGCACGATGCCTTCTTGGATGTAGGCATAAAAGCTCGATAGTCCTGTGCCACTATCTTCTATGCCTCCTAATCATTATCAGAGTTCTTTAGAGAACACCTTTAGAGTGCCCTGGTATCATTTCTTCTGAGCTCCATGTAAGCACTTGCTTTGTCTGAGTACTTTATAAAATAGTCATATAGGCAAATGTGTTTGTCATTTCAACAGTGTGTCCATCAAATCCTAGTTATGCTCTCCACAGAACAGGTGGAAAATTTAGCAGTTCTGCTAGAGAAAAGAACTCGAAGTCAGGTATTTTATCTTGGCAGGTGATCTTCAGAATTAACCTTAGACAATCCAAATGGAAGAGATTCAATTTCCTGACATGGAACCGTATACTGTCCAAACTTCAAAGGCATATGGAGATAGAATCAGCATACCAGCTCTTTGGATTTTAAGCCTAATACCTTTCCTCTCCCATATTTTCCGTCAGAGCCTCTGACAATGAATGAATCAACTCATCCACAGCATTCAGAATTTCTCCATTTGCTGTTGAAGTGGAAAATCCTCAGATCTTCTCTTTCCGGACTCCCTCATGCTCTAAGGACTGGCTTTGTGAGACTGACTCACCCAGAAGTTTACTACAAACAAGGTGCCCAACAGCCCCTTCTTCCCCTGCACCTGCTAGAACAAAGCGGTGGTTCCATTTCATAGAGCACTGTTACTTCCTATGTTGTGTCCTAACCAATCTATGACAAAACAAGTCCGCCTGACCTCTGAGGTTTTGGAAAATGTTGTAGCTGGGGGACTACATCTCCCAGCATTCTCTGCCCTTCCCCAGGGTTCCTGTTTTTATGTCCTGGCGTGGGATTGGTCTAAAAATGGACCAATCCCATGCTGGGAGGGGCTTTTTGTCAGTGGTTTTAGGTGGTAGTGCAGAAGGTGACTTAGAGCTCAGACTCTGATCTCTCCTTGTATCCCTTTCCTCTTTTACCCCTTTCAACACCCCTTGATATCTGTCCTTGTTGGTGTTCTGATGCCTGTACTTGCCCGCCATGTTTGTGTTCATAACCCATAGAAGCTACTGCGTGGGTATCATGTAACCCAGAGAACCCCTGATTGGGTATGTAATCTATAAAATACAGAGTCCCTTACCTTGGGGCCCACCCCTTAGAGAAATGATACCTGGCTGGGTCCCTACACACATTCGTAATAAGCCCCTTCCTTCCTTCCTTCCTTCCTTCCTTCCTTCCTTCCTTCCTTCCTTCCTTCCTTCCTTCCTTCCTTCCTTCCTTCCTTCCTTCCTTCCTTCCTTCCTTCCTTCCTTCCTTCCTTCCTTCCTTCCTTCCTTCCTTCCTTCCTTCCTTCCTTCCTTCCTTCCTTCCTTCCTTCCTTCCTTCCTTCCTTCCTTCCTTCCTTCCTTCCTTCCTTCCTTCCTTCCTTCCTTCCTTCCTTCCTTCCTTCCTTCCTTCCTTCCTTCCTTCCTTCCTTCCTTCCTTCCTTCCTCCCTCCCTCCCTCCCTCCCTCCCTCCCTCCCTCCCTCCCTCCCTCCCTCCCTCCCTCCCTCCCTCCCTCCCTCCCTCCCTCCCTCCCTCCCTCCCTTCCTTCCTTCCTTCCTTCCTTCCTTCCTTCCTTCCTTCCTTCCTTCCTTCCTTCCTTCCTTCCTTCCTTCCTGTCTCCTGCATGGCTAAACTGAAAATTCCACAACACTAATAGTTCCAAATACATATGGTGGTGGTAGGGTTAGGCTGATGGGTGGAAAATCTCTGTTTTGTAGGCTTTCATTGTCAGGCCAAAATGAGCACAATTGGCAAAGAATTGATCCATCTCTGCTGCTTCTCAAGCACAGAAGTTGCATTGGGTTCACAATTATCTATGAACAAGAAGTTGAGCAACATCTCTCCATCTTCTTTAGTGTTGACTTGGAAGTTTTTTTAACTTCAGTGCAGTAGTTTACCTGGATGCCCTTTTTGTGCTAATTGAAGGTATCTTTCAGTCATTGGAAATATCATGCTAAAAAAAAAGCAAGGGAGCAAACCCATACCTCTACTTCCTTATACAGACCATGGTGATGGGGGAAGGTAAAGATCATCATCCATTATCTAGAATCTTTGTAGGAATGCCATTATGGAACTATTATACAATACTGTTGAATTTTTCCAGGAAATCAACTTTTGATATGATCTCCCATTAAAACTCTCATTTTTAGTATTCACTAAATATTCCTAATAATTTAATTATTCTTAATGACAAAGAATCTCTCTGCTTCACTTTAAAAAAATTCTTAGCTTTTGTCATAGAATCAATAGTGTATATTGGTTCCAAGGCAGAAGAGTGGTAAGGGCTGGGCAATGGGGCTTACATAACCTGTCCAGGATCACATGGCCAGAAAGTCTCTAAGACCAGATTTCAAGGAAGGCCCCCCCATCTCTAGGGTTGACTCTCAATCCATGGAGTAGCCTCTTTTAAATTACTTTTTAAAGTACTTTTAAATTCTTTTATTTTTCTATTAATTTTTTTTCTTTTGACCATTCTCTGTCTCTCTTAACTTTCTTCAAGGAAAATGACTACTATCCAAATGTAATTAAATGCAGATGAATACAGTTCAATGCAACAAACACTTATTTACTAAACATTTATACCTGCAACATGCCAGGAAGTGTTTTGTTTTGTTTTGTTTTGTTTTTGGAAACTTATTCAAAAATAAAACATAAAGCATACACAGAAGTAAAACAAATAAAATCAACTTTTACTGGTCATTAAAGCACAACTTTCTTTTTAACACAGATTCATTTTGGCCTTGTTTCTCATTCTTTGCTGGATATATCCATTTCTCCTCTGCCCACACAGAAAGTGACCTCTTGAAAGAATACTTTAAAAGGAAGAACAAAAAAATATTGCAGAAAAGTCAAACAACACATCAAAGGTATCTGAAGTTTATGTAACATCCTATACATATAGTTCCTAAACTATCCAATAAAGAAAAGGGGCATTTTCTTAACTTTTAGGAAATTATGTTCTTCTGGGTGTGGAAAGGAAACAAGACTGACAGTTTGTGGGGGAAGGGGCCAACTGGGAGTGGCAGTTGGGTCTTGTGACTAGCACTTCCTTCCTGCCAGGTGGGACTTGCTTCCGGGTGTTGGAGGAGAGAGGAGCTTGTTCAGCCCAGTCTGGAGTAGCATGCTCTTCTTGGTTCAGCTGGAAGATTCAGGCCCAGGCTTCTGAAGGTTAGAATTGTTCTTGTTTGCTTTCTGTCTATTGCTAAGATTCTGAATTAGAAAAACGAGAGTTAATGGGAGTGGGACAAACCCTCCGCCAGCCTCTAGGGCCTGGCTCTATACTCTGAAGCTAAGGAAAAACTCCAATTCCAACTGGATTATTAAACTTTATATTATTTAAATTCACAGTCAGATAAGTGGACTATCTTTTCTGGTCATAGAGGGAGCTGAACTTCTTTTCAGTCATCAAGGCAATAAAAAACCTTATCGGTTCCCTGCTGTTTCCTCTCAGCAGGGGGCATCTCCCTCCCTTGCCTCACCAAGCAATATACCCTCTCTCCCCTTAACTCATCATTACCCTATACAAACCTCCCATTATCCCCTGATTCACCAAACAGTGTCCTATTTCCTTTCCCAATAAATATTACATGGGGGAAGTGAAGACAAGCTCTATAGTGGAAGGAGAAAACATTCAAACTTAGAATAGTAGGATTAACTGCCTTACAGTGTTGCTCCAAGGTATAGATAAATAAGTTATAAATCTTTTTGAGATGCAAAAGGCAATATAAATGCTTAAAAATAAAGGTCACCACATGTTTCTATGAGGTGTTTTGATAAATAGTTGTCAAAAGAACTATAAAATTAAGTATTTCACTTTAACTATATATTGCAAATAAATACAGACTTGAAAATAGTGTAGGTATTGCTTACAGAAAGCTTCAAAAATCCTTTTGAATTGAAATACATGTTTCCATTAAAACATTTAAATTCCCTACCTCACACACCTTTACCCACCTTTGTCTAGACCTTGCATTATGGAAGATTTTTTTTTTTCCTCTAGTCTCCACAATTCTTCTGTAGTTCACCTTCTAAACTGTCCATATCAGTAGGGAAGTGAAAGATATGGGCCATACTCCATGTTATCATAGTTTTTTTGGAGAGTGAGTACCAGTGAGCTCTCAGGAGTACATCAAAGGCTTCATATAGATTCCAGATTTGTATCTAATAATAGAAAGTCAACTTAAGTAGCTGTTCATTTTGCTACACATTGAAAAGTGAAAATCTTATCTCTTTAAATCTTAAGGGTGAGAAATAATCAAACAAGAATTGCCAAGCTATACTCCTCGTTGATTTACTAATATGAATCAAAATAGTGAAGGATGATGAGTATTTTAGAAAGAACACTGGATTTGTTTCAGAGATCCAGAGTTCAAATTATTTTCTTTTCAATTTTGATCCATTATACCCTGCATTTCTTTCTGAACTTCAATTTATCTATAAAATGCATCAAAAAACTCAAGATATTTTTGAGGTTCCTTTGGGTTCTAAATTCATGGAAAAACAATTTTTACCTATCATTTATTACTCTTTGATTTGTTGGTATAACTTTGTTTTTAACACTATCCAAGTTCATTCCTATATGAGAATAAAATTTGTAAGTCAATTTGAGGGTTTATTTTATCTTAACAGGTTCAGAGGTCTACTGTATACTCCAACAATATGCTATACAGTGAAAGCATGACCATGTGGTTCTAAATATGAGTTAATGGTGGGAGCATGCAAGGATGAATGAAGTAGAGAAGAGATGCAAAATAATGACAGAAGAATTCAGAAGTTAATTTAAGTACATATTATTCATTTGTTACTACCATTACCTGCATTTGCTTTAAAAACATGTTGATATGTAAATATCCATAATATAAATACATACATGTGTAATACAAATATAAAGAAAAAGTTTGTCTTTTTTTAATAAGAGATTTTTAAAAATACTGTTATGTTTATTTTTTTTTTGTTTTGCCTAAAGGAACTTAGAGCCTTAGCAACTCAACTCAATGACATCTGTAAACTAAAATTTACTTGGCATCATTCCAGGTAGATAAACAGTTTTGCCCATATTCTCTCTCCTTCCCTCCCTTTTCTTTCCTTCCTCTCTGCTTCTCTGTCTCTCTTTCATACACATACATACACACTCAGTTTATCTTAACAATATCAGTCATTTTTTGAGGGGAAATAACACCTATGAATTCAGAAATGTAGGTATATCTCTTTATGAAAACTCCATTAATCAATATAAATTTACAATTTCTTTAATTTCATCCCCAGAGAATTGCCTGATATTTATGTGACCTGTCTTTTATAACCTAAATAATGTTTCCTTTTTTGTAATCTTTTAAATATATTTTATTTTGGTAAAATATTTCACAATTACATTTTTAAAAAATAACATTTATTTCTAAAAAAAAAACTTGAGTTCTAAATTCTTCATCCTCTAAAAAAAACTTGAATTCTAAATTATTCATCCTCTTTCTCCCTATCCCCTCCTCAAGAAGGAAAGCAGTTACATGTCAAGTATACATGTGAAGTCATTCAAAATCTATTCCCATATGATTCATGTTGTAAAAGAAAAATAAAAAATAAGAAAAATAAAGTTTTAAAAGTTTGCATCAATCTGCAGTCAGAGTTCATCATTTCTCTGTTTTGAGGTAGGCAGTATATTATGTCATTTGTCCTCTGAAATTGTCTTGGATCATTGTCTTGACCAGGGTAACTAAGTCTTTTACATGTGTTCATTCTCACAATACTGTAGATACTGTATACAGTGTTCTCTACATTTTGTTCATTTCATTTTGCATGAGCTCAGGTTCCAAGGTTTTTCTGAAACCACTGTGGTCAATCAATTCTTATATTACAATATATTCTATTACAATATAATACCAAGACTTGTACAACTATTCCCCAATTGACAGGCATCGCTACATTTTTATATTCTTTGTCACCAGAAAAAAAAGAACTGCAATAAATGTTTGTACATAGATATGGTATTCCTTTTTCTTTTATTGCCTATAAAATATAGAATTAGTGCTGATAATTCTGGTGAAAGGGTATGTACATTTTTAAAGATGTGTTTTGTCTTAGTTCTAAATTATTCTTCAGAATATTTAGACTAATTTGAGATTCCACAGTGTATTAGAATTCTAATTTTTCCGTGTCCCTTTCAACATTTATTACTTTCATTTTATTCAATTCAAGAGTTCTAAGGTTTTACCAAAGAGTTGTTTTATTTTACATTTCTCCAATACAAAGTGACTTTGAATATGTTTTTCATGACAAATAGTAGCTTTGATATCTACTTAAAAAAACCTTCCTGTTCATATTCTTTGATTAAGTATCAACCAGAATGATTCTTCTTTTCATAAATTTGGTTCAGTTTCCTATATAGTTGACAAATGTGGTATTTATCAGAGGAATTCATATTTTTTACATAAGGTAATTTTTCTTTAAATTTAATTTATTTTAATTTTTCAAACCCTTATATTCTATATTGGTTCCAAGGCAGAATAATGGTAAGGGCTAGGCAATGGGGGTTAAGTGACTTGCCCAGGGTCACACAGCTAGGAAGTGTCTAAGGCCAGATATGAACTTAGGACCTCCTGTCTCTCAATCCACTGAGCCACCCAGATGCCCACTCCTTTTAATTTTACCTTTGTGTATTTAAGAAAAAAATCATATAATCAAAATTATGTTTCCATTTCCCATAATCTTTTATAGCTCTTGCTTGATCAAAACCCTTTCTTCAACCATGTACATGTTCTATGCTCCCATAAATTACTTATCCCATTAACTTTTATGTCTAAATCATGTACCAATTTTGACCTTATCTTGTTTTGTGGTATGAGATGTTGATCTATATATAGTTTCTGCCAATGTTCTTTCTGTTTTTCTCAACTTTTTTTTGTCAAAGAGTGAATTCTTGTTCCAAAAGCTTAGAACTTTGTGCTTATCAAACAATAGATAGTTACAGTCATTTCTGTATCTGACATACCTAAAGTATTCCACTTGTCCTTCACTATATTTCTTAGCAGTATTCACCACTTTGTAGTATAGTTTAAAATTCGATTTGATACATTATTTTAAAATTCTTTGGAGAACTGTGTTCGAAAGGCTGGGCTGAATGCTTCATATATTTTTCTACCATCTTTGCTGCTAATATTTTTCTGAGATAAGTTTGAACAGGCCCTTATGATTCCAAACACAGAACCTTCCACTAGAACAAACTGTCTTGCTCTTATTAGACAAAAGAAATGGTCTGAAATTAAGATGCCTCATAGAATTCATTATTTCTATAGGTTGCCACAGAATTATTTTTTTAAAAACAGGTTGGAACTGGAATGAACCTATAACTTCTCTGGATAGAAAAAATCCAGGATCAGGAAATTTATACCAGTACAAGTTGTACCATTTCCAAAAATTCTAGTCTTAGAGAAGTATTTAATGAACAGATATTTTAAATGACTTGCCCAAGATGACACAACTATGGTTGGACTGAGCCATCTCTATTTGGCTCAGAGTCTGACCTCATTTCTACAACCCAATATTATTTTTCATTTATAGAATTTAAAAAATTGGCAAGAGAATATAGATAAAAATAGTCAACCCCAAGCCAATTTTTAGTTTCTTGAATATTACAGAAATTTATGATTTACAAAGTGATTTATTTATGCAATTTTAAATAAGTATATGTAAAAATTTTCCCATGTAACTTTTCTATTAATTAGGTCCTGAGAACAGACAATCAATTATAAACTTTAATATCATTGATTTAGTTACATCCACTCCCCAGTGAGCTCACCATCTAAATTAGACACGGATTCTATTTTGTGGTGGATAGTCACTCTCAAGGACTCCTGAGGATTAACTGAGAAATAGAAATGAGCTTGAATCCTTTGAACATCTTTAACAGAAGAAGTCACCCCAATGCATACCTGAGGAGCAACTACTGCATGGATAACCATGGAAAGGAGAGAAAGAGACAGTTCAAAGCCTGTAATTATCCGATAGTTCAGATACACTCATGAATCCAATTAGAGTTAAAACATTTCCCATTCACATTTTTGTTAAAGTTTATAGACAGATGTTCTTCCTAGGTATAAAACAATTGTTGATGCACAATTATCTGTTCATATTCACTTTTATATCACTTTATATTAGCAGTAAAGAAAATTTAAAATAGTCACACCAAATAATATTTTATTGGAACCAAAATATTATTTGTTAAAATCTCTACATTCCCCTCTGCTTCCTTTTTAATTCTGCTTGGTTCTTGTTTCTATTTTCAACTAATATTTTGTTTGGTTTTTTCCTTATTAGTTGGATACCTAGCAACACACACTTTCTTCTTTATAAGAATTTAGATATGATACCTTTAGTTGCCTTCTTCCTTCTTTTAAATTAAATGATTTGTCCTTTCACCACCTCTCAGCTCCACTCTGCAAAGCAATTAGAAAAATGTCTAGCACATAGTAGTTTTTTTTAGTAAATCCTTATTACTTTTGCCTTCCCATTTTTCCTTTTATCTAACTTCTAGTCTCCTTCACTGCATGTGACAAAAGCATAGAATTCCAAAGAACTGCATAATCTAATAGTTGGAAGGTTTCTCAGAAGTCAAATAGTCCAATGCACACATTAAAACAAAATCCAATATTTTTTTTAGAAAACTGTCCAAATCTATGGATCTCCTGTTGCATCCTGAAGTAGACCATTACATTTTGGGACAGTAGTACTTGCTACATAGTATAAAGTAACAAATTTGAAGACAAAGCTTTCTTCTGTAACTCCAATAATTTCTCATGTTATATTTTCTGGTAACCAACCAAATATTCTCAATGTCAGAAAACAATTTTACATCATCCCAAAGACTTTTCTTTTCCCTTCAATTTAACTAAAACTATCTTCAACTTAACTGGGGGGGTGATAATCTCAATAACAACAAAACTGTCTAGATTGTCTTGAATTGTAAAAATCATTGAAATAACTATTTTACTCAACTAAATATCTGATTTGTGCTTTTCACATCGGAACATCAATGTTCTGTAAAATAAAATCCCTTCTCCATTCTCATAGTCATCAAGGTTAGACCTTAAACAAAATTCTGAAGTAAAAAATAATCTTTTGTTGTTTTTTCCATCATTAACCATATTCTCTCTCTATTTATCTTCCATATCATCATGGTATACCTGATGATCCTAACTAAAATGGTCACTACTAAATTCCTATCTATATTTAGATTTTAATGGGGTTTTCTAGAACATCAAACATACATCAATTATATTGATGAAACATGGGATTTAATAGAGAAAGACTGTGAATCATATTCTGCTTATTTATTCAATTATTCACTGATTCATCCAAAAACAACAACAAAATTAAGATCTTGATATGAAAAATGACAATGACAATACTGTACTACGTTTTGGGGATAGTAGACTCCCAAACTCTTATTAAAAACAAAAACTGAAAACAGTCCCTTCCAAGTAGCTAATTTTCTATAGGGGAAAATCAATATACTTAGAGATAATTGAATAATTAATACTAATATGTAGTGTTTTAAAATTGCAAAGTACCTTATGTAAATTAAGTCTTTGGATCCCCACAGTAATTCTTTGATGTAGGTGATACTATTATTCTTCATTTTAGAGTCAAGGAAATTGAGTCAGACAAAGGTTATTTGTCTACTGTCACAGAATTAGCAAGCTTCTAAAGCTGAATTGAACTCAAGTTTTACTAAAGAAAGGATCTATCCACTATGCCTCCTGACTGCCACTGGCTATGTGAGTTTATCCATTTTCCCTCACCATTCAAGGCAGATTAATACCTGCGGATGGTAGGAAGGACAAAAACTGAATGAATAGATAAGGAATGAAAAATAAAAAACATTAAGCACTTTCTATGGGATAAGTATATCACAAAATGACTAGAGATACAAAATGTAAAAGTTATTCAGTTCTTGTCCTCATGAGCATACATTTTAATTGGGTATGCAACACATATAAACAGATAAAAATGAATGATTAACAATTTTTTCTGGAAATATTGAGAGTATTAATATTTTTATTTTTGGAGAGGTATGGAGAAGAGCATGTGTGATATGGCAAGGTGTATGTCTAAAGACTCTATATGATGACTATAAATTAAAATATGACTCTTCCATGATGGGATTGAGTGGTCTGGATGAGGCATTAACCCATTAGGAAGGTGAAGGTCCTTGGGCCAGTAATTTGATAAATGACTTCTAGAGGTTCATGCCAGGGACTGTTGCAGGTTGCAAAGACTTATAAGTTGGGAGCCTTCTGCTTATGGTGAAAACTCTATGGAGACAATATCTTAATTTATAACTGATTTTTAAATTACAAAAAGCAGGCCAGAGTTGGAGTGGGAGTGGGAAATACACCATACTTGTGGGGTCAGCTGATCTCTTAGCTCCCACATCCCAAATCCCCTTCCAGCAGGATATGCCAGCCTGGAGCCAGATCATATACTTCCTCAGTCTGGGAGTTCAAAGAAAGGGAGTGATTTCCTCCCCTCCTGCCAATTTATGTCCTTCCTATCTTTTTTAATTGTTCTGTTACCCATGAGGCTTTTTTTACAGATGAACAAAGAATCTGTATGTGCCCTGCTTCAGCAAGGAGGAGCAGTAAATTCATAGGTTCATTCTTGAAATCCAATTTTTTCTCCTTTAAAATCCAAAGGTTATCTTGGGATGCCAAAAGGGGTACAAATTAATATTAACTTTCCACAGTTGGCTTACTGAAAGAATACAGAGTATGCGTTACTGATAAATGGAAGTCCAAAAGAAGAATGGTTTAATGGGCAGATGTAGTGGTTATAATGGAAGTATTTTATCATAACTAATAACAGTTATTTAACTCCATGACTCTAATATGAACTTGTGTAGTAAAGCAACCAGAAACAAATACATGTATATTCTTATGTTAGGAAAAATAGCATTTTAGGTGATCATGACTGTTATCAATGTAAAAATAGGTCTTGATTCCAAAGAACTAACATAATGTATGTCCTTTTATCAGAGGCTTTTACTTCTTCTATTTATTCTTCTATTTAGGTTGTAACCTCCTCATTTTACAAATGAGAAAATTCAGCTCAGAGTCAAGTGATGTATCTAAAGGTCAAAATGCTTATGGCAGATTCATTTACCCCCATGTCCTCTGACTTCAAATCCAATGCCCTTTCCAATATATTGTGAGATTGAGGGCTGGAGGTTTACAAAGAAGAATATACTTTGTCAGGAATAGTTAATGATTTGACTGGCTTGTTCAACCAACTCCAAACTAGTGTCCATTTCTTTATGTTGGAATGTAGGATACTATATTAAAAAGAAATTTGTCAGACATGATCATTATGTTGACTTGTTTTGCTTAATTTCTTTACTATTACAGGATGTATGGATTTTCTGGTAGAGGCACTTTGAGAAATGACTGCCATTTTAAAAAGTATCAATAAAATATTCTTAAATGAAAATAAACTAAAATTTATGCAAAGGGAATGAGCAAATGTGTATTTTCAGCCAGTAATTCTGGTATTTATTTTTAAAGCAATGCATATTAACCAAAAAACCCAAGAAAGGTAGCAGAATTTTTAAGTTTTCTGCCAACCATCAGTGAATTCAAATTGGGAACTGAAAAAAATAATAAATTGAACAACAGCATTGTTTCATTTTGGAGAGCATTCCCAATGATTTAAATGTTTTATGCAATATCTTGGAAATATATTGAGGCAAATCAAGGAAATTTTCTCATTATAAAAATGAGTTTACAAGGCAGCATCTGAGTTTAATATAAAGTGTACCCCCTTATTCTGTTTGAAGCTCCTTAATCATGTATGCACATTAAGGCAGTATGCCAGAAAGTCATGTGACTAAAGTGCTGAATGGGTATCTGGAGTAATGATTTCCAGAAGGGACTGGCAGAAGTTCTCATTTGAAAGGTGACATGTCCAGAAGTCAGGACTCACGACCCAGATTGAAGTGAAGCCTGGTCAAACAGAGATGCAGGAGGAGTGATGTCATTGGCCTTATTGCACAGGAGTCTCCCTGCTCTGGAGCATTTAATACTCTAGTCAAGGCTGGGAGCTAGAGCCAAGGAAGTATGGCATAGCATGGAGTTGTGTTTTATTGTTTGGTTTTGTTTTTAGTTAGGACAGCCTAATGTCCTCTTCTCCCTTTCTCTCTTTTTCTCTCTCTCTTTATCCTACTCTCTCCCTCCCTCTCCCACCCTCTTTCTCTCTCTGTTTTACAAATAAATAATTATAAATTAATATGCAATCTCCCGAGAATTTTAATAATCACAGCACTCATCCTCAATTCAAAACTTTTGATGGAAGGCCTCTAGAGAAGATGTAGATATGTGCATTTGTATCCTGCTGAAAGAACTTTCTTTGCTATTTAAATGTCAGTGGTGGACCTTATCAAAAGATGAACTGGGACCTGCTAGACCATACCATAGAACATTATGTATGGAAGGTGGTTTTCAGTGAATGGGGCCACCCAATATGTGTTTCTTGGAGGGAGGTTAGATATCTTATGAGAGGAGACTTCTCTGTTCTAGGTGATAAAATGTTGGTGGCAGTTCTTTTTTGATGCCTTTTTTTTTGTGCTTTTTATCTTTGAATTTTTTTCGGAGTGCTGTAGATACCTCAGCTATCAATATATATCTTAAAGCAGACTTAGTAGTAGTAGTCTCTCGGTAACCAAGGATGACGATTGTCTTTGTGCTCTTTCATCTAAGCAGAAATAGGTACATATTCACCCACATAGATTTTGAGGGGAGTTAGTGGACAATATTATTCATGAAACAAACCATTTGAATTTGCAGACAAAAGTATCACTTCCATGGTTACTCTTGCAAATTGGAGAGTTTAAATATATTAAATATAAATATAATGAAAATATAATATATTAGACATAATAAAATAAATATAAAAATAAAATAAAACCAAAAATTAAGCTGTAGATAATCAAATGTATATCTCTTATACCATCAGGAGCAAATACAAGAGAGCAATTTTATGGCATCATGTTTCAAGGGACCTGAATTGTATATTGTATCTTTTTTATTCAATCATTAATCTACTAAGAAGTTTTGCCTCACAGTTCAACTAGTTTTCTTCTGAGGAAGTCCAAGCTCTCAGAGTGGATATTTGGGCCTGTTCAGAATTATTGGACATTTACTATCTGGAAGACCAAACTTTATTTTTTTTCTAAGATTCTAATCCAAAGGGCATAGCTAGGTGGCTCAGTGGATAGAGAACCAGATCTAGGACAAGAGATCCTGAGTTCATATATGACAGCAGAAACTTCCTAGCTGTGTGACCCTAGGCAAATTGTTTAACTTTCACTGCCTAGCCCTTTCTGCTCCTTGGCATTAGAACTAATGTATAATATTGATTTTAAGTTGGAATGTAAGGGTTAAAAAAAAAAGGTTCTACTGCAAAGAGTCAATGAAGTCACAGTTTTAATGTGAATAATAAGAATGCCAATCAATCAGTAAGTATTTATCACCCACAAAGTGTTAGACATTGTTTGAGCTGCTTGGGATGAAAATATGAATCCCTACAAAAAATTAGCTTCTTTTTTAATAAACAAGATGAGTACATGAAAACAGGTATGGAAAATCAGAGTAAACTAACAAGTATACATTTATATACAACATTCGAATTTAAGGTTGTATGGTAACAAGGAGCCAAATAAAGAAAGGCCTCATTTAAAAGAATAAATATAATGATTTGTGAAAAAGATAGGGATGTGAGATTTAATGCCATGAGGAACAAGAAGGCCATTTTGGCTAGATCTCATAGAATTCAGAAAGGAAAGTAACGTCTAAAGTTAAATATATCTTAAAGACAAAATGAGGTAGAATAGTGTGGAAATTACATGGCTGATACATAGAAGGAATTTAATTTGGCAACACTGTGTAGAATGAATTGGTATGTGGAAAGACTTGAGGTAGATATATTGTTTGGAAGGATGCTACAATATTTTATAGGGGAGAGGTGATGAGGGCAGAAACTACTCTGAATAGACAGGAGTGAAATGTGAGAGATGTTGTAAAGGTAGAAGTGTCAATATTTTACTACGGATTAGGTATGTGGAATGAGGAAAAGTGAAGAATCAGGGCAAATATTTTGGTTATGTATCAAGGATACTCGATTCCTACAAAAATAGGAAAGGTTGGAATGCTCAAGGTTTATGGAAAAAGATAACAAGTTCAGTTTGGGGCATATTAAAACTATTATACATCTAAGACATTTAATTTGAAATGTCCCATTGATAATTAGTGTTGCAGGATTTAAATTCAACAAATACACTGGGGTTACACATATAATTATATAAAAAGAAGAAAGGCATATTGGCAGATTCTATAAGACTTTGGGAAATACTAGCAGAACTAATGTTAAAGCACTCAAGATCTTAACACTTCTTAATAATGTATATAGTAAAGCCTAGTAATGCTCCATCTCAATATAGAGAATAAAATTAATTATTTTCAAAAGCCATTTCATGTTCTAAGCATCCTGGGTCAGAAAAAAGCCAGGTGGGATAGGAATATCTCAGGTGGTAAATGACTCGTTCATAACTTACAGAAAGAATGATAAACAATTATTTTTTGGTTATAAGCTACTGAGTTCTTTATGGGTTTTCTTCATTTGTTTATTGGTGGTGTGAGTCCTTTGAACCTTCAGTATCTGATCTATAAATAATAAGGGCATTTATTACCTTGAATGCTTGTATGGGAAGTGAAGGCCTTGGAAACTGCCTTTTTAAAAAAAAATTATTTGTATTATCATGTAAAACATACTTCCATATTAGTCTTTGTTGTAAGAACACACTCATACAAAACTAAAAGCCTTCAATAAAACCATAAATACATTGATGTGGAAGATAATATGCTTTAACCTGCATCCATCTGACTCCTACAGTTCTTTTTCCAGAAGTGGATAGCATTCCCCATCATAAGTCTTTCACAGTTGATCATTGTATTATATTGCTGTTACTGTGTACAATTTTCTTCTGATTTTGCTTATTTCTCTCCTCATCATTTCATGGAACATACATTTTTAAAGAGCTAGACAATGAATATATTCTTAAATGTCTAAGATAGAATTCTGAGTGGTTGGCAAAATAAACTTGAGACGGAGCTCTTGAGACAACTCAAAATCTGTGTGAATCTGTGAAGTCAGTTTGTGTAAGCCTTGAATTTCAAGGAGCTGGATCACAAGTTGCAAAATAAAGAAAATCTGACATTAAGCACATATTAAATATTTTAAGACTGAAATTCTATGAAGGCTATCTATATTAAATTTAAGGTAATTTGTTAAGCAACCATTTAAGAAAATCTAACTAACTAGTAGACTTCATTTATAGTCAAAACATATGCCAAGGAAAAAGCAGGACATAAGGAGGGGGCCAGAGAGAGAGAGAAAGACAGAGAGAGACAGAAAGACAGAGAGGCAGAGAGACAGAGACAGAGAAACATAAAGAGAAATAGATGAGCTAATCTGGGCAAGAAAAGAAACAATGTCTTCCTATTGCACAAGCAAGCCAACATATATCACTTCTGATTTCATCATCTCATCCTTCCCTGAATATCTCCACTTGGAAAACATGACATAAGAATTGGCCTCAGAGACCTCAAGTTCTCTTTCACCACTTCATCACAGGAAGAGATTTTTCTCAGGAGGATCCCAACTACACTATTTCCTCCACACTATTTGGTTGGACCACCATAGAGGCTAGAGCTAACTGACTAAGAGATAATTTATTTACAAATAAATTAGGATCAGTTCTCCACTCTGCCTGTAACACAGTGATATGTTTTTAATTCTGTCATCCTTAACAAAGACAAAAAATCTAGACAAAAGAGGAGAGGATACAACCCACTTTCAGAGGCTGGGAGAGAGAGACTATTTGAGCTTTAAAATTAAATCATTTTTTAGAGGGGGACCAAAGAGAAAATTATTTCCAATTAAATATTAATTTTCCACAAAATAAAGAGCTTGAACACACTGATGCTATAAATCATTTAGTGATAAATTTTTGGATAAAGAAAATGATAAAAACCCACACTTAAAACTTTAGTACCAGCCAAGAAATTTAACAAATATACATTTTTAATTTTCTTTGCAAGAGATTTAGAAGTATTATGGAAAGATTACTTGACTTAGAGTCAGGATTGTAATATTTATTGGGGAAGGAAATGAAATTGGAAAAATGGGGACAAATGATGGGAGGTTTGTATGGGGTATGGAGGAATATAAGGGGAGAAAAGGAATATTGCTTGGTGAGGCAAGGGAGGGAGATGCCCCCTGCTGAGAGGAAGCAGCAGGGGTCCAATAAGGACTCTTTGTCCTGGAATGATTGAACTGAAGTTCAGCTCCCTCTATGACCAGAAAAGATAGTCCACTTATCTGACTGCAAATTCAAATAATATAACTTTTAATAACCAGTTGGGATTGGAGATTTTTCTCAGCTTCAGACCTGAGGCCAGGCCAGAGGCTGGCAGAGGGTTTGTCCCACTCCCGTCTACTATATATCAGTCCTCTTTTGTATTTTTAGACTCTTAGCAGTAGACAGAAAGCAAACAAGAACAAGTCTAACCTACTGAGGTAAATGGGCCTGAATCTTCCGGCTGAACCAAGAAGAGCATGCCACTCCAGACTGGGCTGAACAAGCTCCACTCTCCTCCAACACCCGGAAGCAAGACCACCCCAGGCAGGAAAGAAGTGCTAGTCACCAGACCCAACTGCCACTCCCAGTTGGCCCCTTTCCCCACAAACTGTCAGTCTTGTTTCCTTTCCACAATCGTCCCCTTTTTTTGTTGTGACCTTCCCAAGGTCACATACTTATATTATAGTTACCAGTTTACTAAATCTACTCTAAGGAAATCTTAGTAGGAGTGTTTGGGCAAGGGTAGTTTTGGGGTTTTACAATAAATTCAGTACAAAAAATGTTGAACAAAACTATTATAAGAAATTTGAATCTTAGTGCTAATACTACTTACTCTATGTTAACTAAAACGAATATCTTATTTACAGAAATTATTTAAATATAATGCAACAATACACATTGTTCCACATCATGATGTCAGTCAAATAGAAATATCTATCTTTGATGTCTGCTACAGTGGTGTTGAACTTTTTATGGTTTCACATGTGAACAGTGAAACCATGAGTTTTTCCCTGCAACTTTTATAGCTGTTGGGGTAGTAAGCAATACTTCATGTGGTCCAGTCCATTTTATGTCTGTAGCCAATTTTCTATTGAAAATTTTTAAGTATACTATGTCTCCTGGTTTTATGTTGTGCAAATTGTAATCCAGGGATACTGTTTGTTGTATCAAGCCCATTTCATGCAATTCTGCTATTCTTGTCTGTAAAGCTTGTATATATTGTGTCCATATAGCATCTCAAATGGAGAGATGTGCAAATCTCCACTGAGTCGTGTTCTAAGATGGAACAGAACTAATGGCAGAATGTCCATTTTTGGTGTGTTTCTGCACAAAATTTTCCTATCAGTGTTTTAATGTCTTTATTTAATCTTTCCACTTGCCCTGAACTTTGCGGATGATATGGTGTGTGGTATGTTGCTTGTATTCCTAGATTTTTATAAATTTCATTTAATATTGACTGAGTAAAGTGACTTCCACAGTCTGAGTCCAATTTTGAGGGAATCCTAAATCTAGGTATGATTTCTTTTAGTAGGATTTTGACCACAAATGCTGCATTGTTCTTTTTGGAAGGAAAAACTTCTGGCCATCTAGTCAGTCTATCTATGATGACAAGGCAATACTTAAACCCTTTGTCTTTTGGTATATTGATAAAATCTATCTGTATGCATTCAAATGGAGTATATGCTAAGGGAAGACCTCCTAAGCCTTTGGTCTTATAAACTCCCTGATTGAATTGCATACAAATTTTACATTTTTGACAAATTCTTAGGGCATATGAGGATATTCCTGGTGCAGTCCAAAATCATCTCATTGAATCGATCACAGCTTGGGTTCCACAGTGTCCTTGTGCATGTATTGCATTGCACACGTGATAAAATAAATTTTTAGGCAGGATGGGCTTGCCTAGTTGCAAAAACCATATTCCTCTTATTTGTTTTGCTCCTAAGTTCTTTATCCATGATTGAATTTCCTGCTCATTATAGGCATCAGTTAGATTGTACTGTTCAACTGTTGAGAAATTCAATACATGAAAAGGTCCTTCTCTACCTCCAAATTTTGCTGTAATGTCAGCTCTATGGTTTCCTAAAGACACACGATCATTAGCCCCTGTGTGTGATCTACAGTGGATTATTGCCACTTCCTTGGGAAGTTGTACAGCCTCAAGAAGTTGCATTATTAGTTTGGCATATGCGATCTCTTTATCTGCACTTGTCAAAAATTCTCTGTTTCCAAATTTCTGCAGTGGCATGAATTACTGAAAATGCATAATGGGAATATGTGTAAATATTGACTCATTTATCTTTACCGATTTGCAAAGCATTTAATAAAGCAACTAGCTCTGCCCCTTGATGGCTCACGTGCTTTGGTAAGGACGCATACCATAATTTCTCTGTTAGTGTTACTACTGCTGCTCCAGTATACCTTTCTCCTTTAACTATCCTGCTTGAACCATCAGTATACATTTCAATGTCGGGTTGTTCCAGAGGAGTGTCTTTTAAATCATTTCTTGGCTTTTCTACTACTGATATTGTTTCTTGGCAATTATGTATGGGTTCCCCTTCTAACAGCAGATCTGGAATCAAGGATGCCGGATTCAATGGTTGGCAATGTTTTAAAGTGATGTTTTCATTGCTTAGTAACACAATTTCATATTGAGAAAGTCTTTGCTATGTGAAAGTTTGTAAATGACATTTCTTCAGTATGGATTCTAATTGGTGTGCAGAGTAAACATTAAGTTTTGATCCTAATACCAAATCAGATGACTTTTGGATCATGGTTGCTGTGGCTGCGATTGCTCTCAAACAGGGAATCATTCCTTTCTCAATTATATCTAGCTGTGTACTATAATATGCCAAATGTCCCTCTTCTCCCCATCTCCTCCACCCTGTTTCCCAAGGCCTCCCCTGCCACTCCCAGTTGGCCCCTTCCCCCACAAACTGTCAGTCTTGTTTCCTTTCCACAGGATACAAATATATACTTCCTCGTTTTGTTATATGCTACTCCATGACCATAGGACAAGTCCTTGGGCCAGTTTTTTAATATCTCTAGGCTTTAATTTCTTAATTTCTAAGATGAAGATTTGAATGAAATTATTTTTAAGACACACTAAATCCATAATTGCATAAATATTTTCTTCTAATCTACAATCTGTATAGAAATCATTCTCTGTACAATTCTGAATCCTTTGCTGGTCATGTACTCTAACTGTACGTATATCTTGGGATTTTGTCCTAGACTTCCTTCTCCTCTGATTTTCTACTAAGTCACTTGATAATCTCATTAACTTCAATGAATTTAATTACCATCTCTATGCTGTCTCTCAAAACTGCCTATCCTTCTCCAAACTCTCTGCTTACCTCTCATATCATATTTCCAATGGCCTATCAGGTATTTCAAACTTGATGCCCAGTAGACATCTTAAATACATTATGTCTGAAAGAGAACTCATCTTTCTCTTTAATCCACTAACCCCTTCCATATGGCTATAAAGGGGATCATGGTCTTCTTAGGGACACCTATCAGGAGCCATCCTGGATTCCTCACTATCTCTTACCCCCTCCCCATATCCAATCTCTTGCCTATGTCTTTTCAGTTTCAACTTTTCAACATCTTTCCTATAAGCCTCCTGTGAGACAATTTCACCACTCTGTTGCAGGCCATCATCCCTTCTGGCCTGTATTATTGTAATAGCCTACTTATTTGGTATGCCTGTCTGAAGTCTCTCTCTACTCCCATCAATCCACTAAAATGACTTTCCTAAAATACAGATTGTTTCATTACCCCCACCCTCTTTCATATATCAATAATCATCACAGAAAACAACTGAGCATTTTTAGAACAAATAAATGGTGAAAACCAGGAAAAATATAATAATCACTTCCACACAGCAGCTCTAAAATTAAAAAATCAAAAATCAAAAGTCTCCTTGGTATGTCATTGGCATAATCCACAGGTAAACAGACACACACACACACACACACACACACACACAAATAATACCACAGAAAAGAAAGGAATTCAATTATTGTGGAAATATAATCAGGATCAAACAAAATTCATGAAATATCACTATTAAGAAGTGAATATGGACTTCTGGGGGTGGAGCCAAGATGGTAGAGTAATCTAGACAAGCTCTGTGCTACCATGAGAATCCTCTTTGACCAAGTTTAAAATATTACCACAAAACAAATACAGGAGTGAAAGAACCAATAAGAAAACACAGTGAAAAAATCAATGTTCAAGAAAAGAAACCTCCCCCAAAGTAGGCAGAGAAGAATTGGGGCACTGAGGTGAGAGGAGAGCAGAGCCAGCAAGAAACTATAGCAAGGAGTGAAGAACAAGCCAAGAGCAAGCCACTCCCACCCTACCAGCCTTCTGCCCATCTGCTGTCTGAAGTTCAGAAACCTATCATCAAGCTAATATCCAGATCCTGAGATCCTGCCTGGGCAAATAGTGGTAAAAGCCAACCTATACCCCTTGAAATATCAAACCTGTGGAGAAAACTTCAACCCCAGCCCAGGGAATTCTAGTCTGGCCTTGAAATAAGAACTTAGTTCACACTTTGGGGTGGTTGATAGGACTGAGTACTGATATTTTTTGCCTAATGTTTAGGACTGGGCTCTAAGACAGGACTATCAAAGGTGTACCTGATTGGATCAAGTACACAGTCCTGATCTGATCAAGATCAGAGTGAGATCAAAAGCTTACACCTAAGCCTGAGGCAAGTATTTAAGCTCTCAGTATCTCATGGGTCAATTTAATCAGCAGGGGGAGGGGGCTCTCAGAGCTCTCAGCCCTCAGACCATCACATCACACACACCCCCAGGCTACCTATAATTAGATAGGAAAATGAGCAAACAACAGAAAAAGCACCTAACTCTAAAGAATTTTTATGGAGACAAAGAACAAGGTACAGACAAAGAAGGGGACTGGGAAAGCAAAGAAAACACACGCAAAGTCCAAAAGAAAAATGTGAATTAGACACAGATTCTGGAAGAACTCAAAAAAGTCTTCAAAAACCAACTGAAAGAGGCAAGGGAAAAGCAGGAAAGAAATGTGAATGTGAAATGCAAATGCACTATTCCAAAAAGCAAAGGATAAAGTCCTTCAACCAATACTAACATCCTACTAAACTAAGTATAATTCTAAAAATGGACCTTCAAAGAAATATAGGATTTTTAGGTACGACCAATTAAAATATATATATTCAAAAAGCAATTTTGAAATACAGATATTAGAATCAAGAAAAAATGAAGGCAAATAAAAGTGAAGTATAAGAATAGATGTTTAAAGAATGAAGAATGTACATTCCATTGAAGATAATATAAATAGAGTCAAGATAGGAAAAATTATATACCAATAAATGTAATAAATATAAATATTTAAATAAAATATTAGCAAAGAAACTAAAAAAATAAACATTATCATCTATGACCAGATTAGGTTGGATTTACATAAGGGATATGAGATTAGTTCAATGTTGAAAGAAATTTTAAAGTTAATTAGCCATAGCAATTTTTAATGATTACATCAGTAGAGATAGAAAGGCTTTTGACAAAATATAACATTCATTTCTCTTAAATACACTAGAAAACAGGGGAAAATAGAATTTTGCTTAAATGGTAAATAAAACATATATACATATGGGGTGTATGGGGTGCTCAGGGAGGAGTAATATCTTTGGTATGGAGGGCTTGTTGTGCCCTCCTAGGGCAGCTCTCCAGCCTCTGACCCCCACCTAACACCCAGCTCCCACTTGTGGCTCCCAGTAGCTGCTAGCATGCGGCAGCGGCCACATCCCAGGCAATGGCTTCGACAGGCCGGCTAAACCTTGTAAGGGTAGCCATTGGTTCGACATTGACCCCTGGTGAACTAGGGCTTTGCTCACCCAGCATGTGAAGACTGCTTTGGCTGAACAGGCTGAAGAAACCAACAAGAAGTTTCAACGGCTGAGATGGCGATGCAGCAAAGCACTGTGGAGTGCTCAGGGCGTGTTGGAGCACAAAAGACAACACGGCCATCCAATTCAGCTGAGGAATTCTCCAGGTGTAACGACTTTTTGTGCCACTGGACCCAGGCTTCCAACGCCGAGAGAGTGGGACTGTCTCTATACATCGACTTTTCCACTTAAATCTTCATGCACAAGTGTCTTTGTGCACAAAAACGTCATCCTCGGTTACCGAGAGACTACTACCACATATAGTACATATGTGTATATTTTGCACATATATATCTATATAAGAGAGAAAGATAAAATGTTATTCTGTATACTCAACTAAGCATATTTGTTAAAGAGAATTTACATATTCTTTCTTCTTTTTCAGTTGTGTATGAGATGAAAGCGATAGAAAATCAATTTCTATTGTTTTAATAAAGATATGTGGGTGCTGTTTTAAACAGAATATAGCTTACATTTTCTGGCAGTCATTATATTATTAATTTTACTTTATTGTTTTATTTTCTTACAAGAAATATTTACATAACTAAAGTAATCTATAAATATAATTTAAAAATTCAATAAAATATAACAAGAATATCAATCTAATCTCTATCAAAAACTGTAATAGAATTCCAATTGAAGATATATATACCTTAAGAGAAGAATGGTGCATAGATTACATGAGGCTAATGAGTTTTATATACAATGAATGGATAAGGAGACAAGAAATAGATAGGCATGCCAAGATGCTAAGGTCAAAGGTAAGGGACAGAATAAGCTCAAAATAAGGCAGGCAGTGAAAAGAAGATTATATAGAGGTATAAATGACAGAAGGCTAAACAGATTGGAGAAAAAAGTCAGGGTTATGAAGAATTAAATAAGAAGCAGATGGAACAAAGTAGATACAGGAACACAAAGTAGATACAGGAATAAATTTATAATAGATAGAAAATACAGAATATTGCAAGAGATGATAAATAAGAGCACCAAGAAGCACACAGAAGAGGAAGAATGGGAAAGTTTGAGATAGAATTGCTGTAAAGATAATTTTTGAATTGCAAATGCTTTTCAGGACTTTATATCACAAATCAATTGTGAACATCTTTATCACAAAAGAAAACAAGCATTAGGTGCTTAATTGAGCATAGAACTAGACTAGAAGCAATGCAAAGTGAAGCTACACTAGATAGATTTAGCTCTTGTCTAGGTGATAGGATTTACACTGGACTCCTCTGTAAAAATGGCTCTGTCAGATTCACTTACAATCATTTAATTTAGCTGAGCTCAGAAACACCAGCCTTGCAATTCACTAGAGTGAACTGATCACTATAAAAATCCATCAATATCACTTCTATATTTCTTGTTTCTGGACCTTCCTGGCACTACAGACTATTTAAGTGTTCTGAGATAATCGACATACTCATATCATTTCCAGACTGATTTGAAATAGATCAAATTTGAGAGTAAGCTTAGAAATAGCATAAGCCAAACAACACTTAATTTGAAAAGGAACAAGATACTTCCATTATTGTTGCTTTTGTTTGGAGGTTGAATGGAAGGGTTATTCAACTTTAATTTCATTGATAAAGGAAACATGCTATTAGCAATCTTCCTCTACCAGTGAATGTGGACACCTACTATAAAAACTCTAATATTAGGGAGTTGTTTGATTTTCTGAGAAATGATTCGTTTTCTTAAAGAAAAAGAAAGAAAAATGTGCTATTAAATAGTATTAATCTCCCTAATACCTAACGGTATGGAGTGGGGCAAAGGTATTTGAAACTATTACACTATGTTTAAGCATGACAGTATTATATTATTTTATCTATGTTATGTTTCTATGTTATGTTTATATTATTTGGTTATATTATATAGTTATATAATATGTAATATTAGTTATATTATATAGTTATGTTTATCTGATTACCTAAGGATAAGATATTACTTCAAACTTAATTATTTTAAAATCATTTTATTTATGTTCATATAAAAGAATAAAAATGACAACCATTATATTAAATTCTTCATCAACTGGGAAAATCTAGCATTATTGCAAAACTATGCCTGCTCCTTTCATTCCTTTCATCTCCACTAACCACTATTACTCAACTAGTATTATTTGGAAAGAGACATTAAAATCAAAACAAATTTTAAAGGAATGTTCTTTAAAATGATCAAAGAAAGGGATTTGCTGAAGAACTAGTGGAGCTGCTTAATGATAACAATACAAAGATGTCTTCTGAGATGAAACAATGTCAGACAGACCAAATAAATTTTCCTTGGTTCAGTGATGGCATATGTTTAGGTAACTTCTCAAAAATAAACTAGAACTGTCCTAAGGGACAGAGATAATAGGTCAAGCAGTGGTAAGTTTACAGAATGTTCTTGATGAATGAAATATCCCAACTTTCATAGCATCCATTTCTTTAGAGTTGGATACAACAGGAAGTTATCTAGTCCATAATTTGTGTTGTGCAGATGAGGAAATTGTGCACCATGAATGCAAAATGATGGGCCAAAGGGGTCATAGATTCTATATGGAAAATCTATTTGCTTTAACTCTAAATCCAGTGGGCAACCCACTATATCATACTGCAAGATTACATATTATAAATAATAGAACAAGGATGCAGATAGAATTATTCTGACTTTAAATAAGTTGTTTGTCCTGCAGCTCTATACAGCCTCCCTCTCCTAGTATGATGAACTTTATGCTTTTAGTTGTGTCACAGGAAAAGATTGAAAAATCTATTCTTAGAACACTGAGGATAAATGATCTAATCAAGGTCATACAAGCATTGTGTATCTGAGGAAGGATTTGAACCTATGTTTTCCTAGATATTAGACCTATTCTTATTTCCTATTGGAATTTTTTATGATTGGTAAAAATTTACCAGAGCATCAGGTATACTACACAGTCTACAGGAAATCCCAGTTGGATTTATGTTTTGCTAAAGTTATCCTCCACAAGAGAAATGATAATGTTTTATTAATATGTACCTCTGTTTCATGTTTTCTCTGAAACTCATAGAACACCAATCAAAAAAGTTACATCTTGGGATTCATTTAGCAAAGAATCTTGAATAATTTTTTAGCATATCTAGCTGACAAATTTTCATAGAAAAGAACATAGAAGGGAATGATTTCCTTTACTATACTATAGAATCCCAGAAACATTAGAAAAGAATAATCATCAAAGCCATCTAATGCAATACATATTTCAAGAAAGATACCCTTTCCAGTGAATGGCAAGCTAGTACAGAGGAAAACTTTGGTAGATTTTTAAATAAGGACAAAAAATTTCCAACTCTACCAATGACCAGCTATGCAATCTTTAGCATGCCTCTTATATTCTCTGGCCTTTAGTTTATCTGTAAAATAATAGATCCAGATCACAGGGTCTTTTCTAACTTGGAATTTCTCCTCCTGTCACCTGAAGCCTACTTTACTTTTTAATATTATTCTTCATAAAGCCTGATTTTTGCTTTGCTGCTTCTTCCTTATACTTCTAGTTCTATACTTTTGGACTGAGCATTAAAAGTCTAATTCTTCTTTTACATATCAGTACTCAAAATCTTAGGAGTCTGACAAATCCTTCTTCAGTCCTTCTACATGGGTAAACATTGTCAGTGCCATCCATTAAGCCTCATATGGCATGGTCTCAAGGACTTTCATCTATTGGCTGCCCTTGAGATAGTATCCAAATTGCCAAATTACTTCCTTAAATCTGAAATTCAAAAATGAAAATAATTCCTCATTGCATGGTCCTAGATATGATGCTTAACAATACAGTGTAAGCATACATTGGAGCATACATTATTACACACCACTGCAGTCCACTAAAACCCCAATATCTTTTAAAGACAATAAAAAAATAAAAAAATGACTTCTCAATACCCTTAATGCCCTTTGCCTTAATAAACTTTTACTCCAAATATTTTTCCTATTTCCTGTCTTCCATATAGATATATCTTTTAAAAACATGAATTGTTTAATAACTTATATATGCATTTGTTACTTTAGATCATTTCTTCACACACACACACCACAAAGAGCAAATACACTCTCATGTTTTTCAGTAAATTCTCTCTCTGACTTATGATTTTTAAAAAATATATTTTTCTGAGTTTGGGAGTATTTTTTCATCTATTCTGAGCTTTTACTCATTTTATGATAGATCACAGTCAATTTATATTCAGAGTTTTTAAGGTTATTTTTTCCCTGATCTATTTCTTCCTATATTAATTATTTTTAAGCACTGAATATATTTCATATGTCAATCTAATCACTTTTTTATTAGTTTAGTTTTTTGTATGGTTTTGCCAGGTCAGTAATTTTGTGTAGACATTTGATTGCCCTTGACCTATGATACATCAGTTTCTAACTCCCTTTATTGTTTTTTTATCCTGGGTGATGTAATTATAAAAAAAAGATCATATTTTGTGAAATTTCATTTTATAATGAAGACATATGTTCATTTTGTAATGCAGAAGACAAGTGGATTTTTGTAACTGCCACTCCTTACATTTTTATGGTTTGAAGGTGACTTTTATACCTTCAGAAAAATAAATAATTTCTATTGACATTAACCTAACAGATAGACTGTCCTTGAAATTTACCCCTGCTATAAGAATTTTATGACTGTTTCAGCTATTGTAAGCACTTTCTGTTTTACTAGTCTGGTAACATGCATGGCTTTTAAAATTAAAGAATAAATATTACTATCTATCCTCTTATTTTGAATGAAATAGAAGACAGTTTTTAGGATGGAGCCACTTATGTCATCATGGTGACAAATCCTGGGTGATTCAGATTGGCATATTTTGATACTTGATGCATGCCTTTATGGTTGCTTGTTAAGTGCATTCTTTCTTGCTAAAGTTCTAAAACTAGACTACATTTCTGAGTAAATAATCATCAGATTTACTCTTTTAGTATTTTGTATGTCTTGTCTTACTTCTGTCCTTTTTGATACATGTTTTAGGGATTCTTTTTTGGCAAAATTTCTTGAAATCTATCATTGTTGGTTTTTAATTTATGCTTTTGGAGATGGAAAAATCATAGCTTCACTTTCTAAGTTGTTTTACAAAGTATTCTTAACTTCATTTTTAAAATTTTGAATTGTACTAATTATAAAGTTTTAAATTTTTTATCTGTTCTTTCCCTTATGCAATTTTGTTTTCTATCATGATTATTACTTTATAATAACTCTAATATTTCATTAAAATTTACCTCCATTTGTCTAAACTGTCAACTTATAATCTTTTTCAAGAGTAAAAAACCCTTACTGTTATGAGGTTGCAAATGCAAAACATTTCTCAAATTACTCTTGTTTTATTTTTATTAAAAGAAATCAAATTATTGCATTAATGATCATATTAAATTAAAACTAGAAATGTAGATAGCTATTGGGTTGTAATATTGTGATGAAAAATTTATACAATATTGATACTTCTTAGAAGCAGTTTAGCCCCATTTTAGATGTTGATATGGTGGAATACATACATATATACATGCATGCACATATATAATGCATACTTAATGTTCTAATTATATATGTATATATTTGAATTTTTGTTATAAACATAATATTTTATTTGATAAATCTACATATGCATCATATAAATTAGCAGGGTTCAATAAAGTGATTTGAAATTGAAGTCAAGGGCTAAAGTTCAAAGTCCATAATTACTTATGGGCGAACATTTAAAAAAATTATTGATCCCTATGGGTTTTATTTTCTAAATTTTAAAATGAGGAGCTTGGATGTAGGACAACTCTGAAGTTCTTTCCAGCTCTAAATCTTTGCTTCTAAATATACTTTTATTTATAAAATTTAAGACCCTGGAGTCTGGCCTAATGTGATAAGAGAGAAAAGAACTTGGGAATATGATAAGAGGTAAGACTTTAGAGTATTAAAGGTTTGTTGTTATTTGTATCTGTCTATTGGCATTATAAGGAGCTGGCTAGATGTTAATCCGCTTCCTCTGGAAGAAGTAGCTACAGAGAATATTATTGAGCTGAAGCAATTTAGGAACTTGGCTGCTTTAAGAACAGCTAATGATCAAGTTTGATTGAAATAAAAGACCTGATTTTTTTTTAACTTTTGCATAGAAGTATATTGGTAATATCACATAAATATAATTATGTAACAAAGTGATTATATTAAAGGAAAGACCTATTTGTGTCATTGCTGTTACCCCCCACAAAATCCTCCCCAAGACCTACTCTATTGATTCCAGTGGCTCTCTCTTCCCTTCAGGATCAAATTGAAAATCCTCTGCTTGGCATTCAAAGCCTTTAATAACCTAGTCTCCTACTGAAAGAAATGGGAGAATTGTGTGAACCAAACTAATTCTATCTTGTAAAACTGAATGTATTTTAGACAAGTTTAATATTCCTATAAATTCTCCCTGCTTGTTAATTATGGGAATTGAGTGGCATCCTTTTTCGCATCTGGGAAAGTCCTCCTGCTCATCCCCCCCCCCCCCCCCCCCAGTTCCTGAAACTTGCTCGTTCCCTTCCCAACTCAGGAAATTCCTGATCTTTCTCCCAGTTAGAAATCAGATTACCTTACCTCGTATCTTGGATATCCTGTTAATTATTTAGTTTCTATGCATAAATGTATTCCCCTCTTTATTTGGGATTTAGTGCCAGACTGAGAGGGTATAGCCCCAATTTGTTATGCAATTGGCATACATTGGCTCATAAATCAATATGCTTGGAAGTTCAAACTTTTGTTTCCTCAACTATTTCAGATTTTACCCATCACATTTCTTGTCCAGTCCTTTTATATCTTACAGCTTGCTAGGTTCTCTTTGATCCAATTACATTGGACATCTCGTTGTTCCCAGAAAAGGATGCTCCATTTCTTGACTGCAGGCATTTTCTCTGACTGTCTTGCTTGGCAATATCTCCCCTTTCAACTCTACCTAACTAGTTTCCATCTTTTCCTTGAAAGTCCAAACGAAATCCTATCTCCATTAAATTGAGCCCCTTGAGAGCAGACTATTGTTTTGTCTTTTTGTATCCTTAGTGCTTATCAAAATATCTGACACATAGTAGGCAATTAATAAATTTTTATTATTTGTTTCCAGTGGTTAATAAGATTGTGTTTCTCTTTTTTTGAAAGGGTATACCAATAATTTATGTATTTTGTAAAAATACATCAATAGAATGAAAAGAATTTTAGTTTAGGAGTAAAGAATCCTACATACATATCCCAATACAATATTCACTGTTATTTAACCCAATTAAGGTTAAAATTTTCAAATCCATAAAATATTAATGTTTTTGTTATTAATAATAATTTATTATAGGAAGGTTGCTGCATGCTTTATAAAGAGCTCTATAAATAAGTTAACACATGTATAATAATTGTAATGCCTTATCAATAATACATACTAATTATCATTAAAATATTTTCAAAAGATCTGTAAGTTTGTTTGGGGGAGTACTTATTTAATAATGCCAATCAAAATCTTTCTAGTACTTAACAGGTGGTTTTTGAAAGTTTTTAATAAAGAACATATAGACTAAATTGTTGAATTAATGTAGGTTTAATTTTTTTTCCTTTGAGTATGTGATAGAATAATTTTTAAGGATAGTAAAAGTAAACTATACCAACTTAACCCATCATCTTCTAGTTCATACTTTAAAAAATTAATTTTTCTCTATTGATTCAAAAGCAATCTAATGAATATTCTCTGTAATAATATCAGAAATTTCCAAAATTTCAAAGATTTTCTCAAATTGGCTCAGATTTCAATATGCAAAATTAGTGAAATCACTTTTCCCATGAGATCCTTACCCTTATCTCATTCTTGAACTGTAAAATTGTAGGCTTAGGTAAAATAACTATTAATGGTTATGTGATATATTAGCACTATGAAACAGAGTTGAAATACAGATGGATATTTACATAAATTTCTTGGAAGAATTACATCAAGCATCACCTCTTTTTTTATTTCTTCATTTCTACTCCACGTATGAATGAATTTTTCTGAGGAAAAATTTAATCCCTGTTTTGAATTTTCTTCATCGCTGTGCTCTGAGAAAGAATTTTTAAGATGTAATTTAATTTTGCTTTTGTCATTGGAAAAAAGAGTTATTTGAAAGCCTTCACTCTTACCAGCTGACAAAACTACCATAACAGGTTCAGTTTAATCTCAGTTCTAATCCATTTTGCTACACACCCATTTTCCCCCTCTTACTATACAGAGTATATTCTCATTCATTCATATGTCACCCAACTTTATCTCTCTCCTTTTCTACTTTCCCAAAGTTTTAAAAAGGATATTATTGTCTTCAATTCTTGAAATAAATTTAGATCTCCTAGATTGTTTGTGTATAGCCTAGTCTAAGATCTTGGATCCACTTTCAAAACTTCTTTGATCCAGAGAGTTCCACCTAGAACTCCATAATCATTGGAAACTCAAGATTAGGGTAGTAATAATAAACATAAGTTTGCTCCCCAGGTAGAAAAGAAAGTGAAATAATTAAAGCTATATTTATTCTCTGGTTTCATTGAAATTTTAACGTTGTCCATTGAAAATAAAATGGGAAGGGGGGGGAGATAGTGAAGAAAAGGCAGAGACCTATTTTATTTCTCCCAAATTCTCCTCTGTTAAAATTAATTGTGGTTGAGACTGAAACATATTATTTATGTGGCCACCGAGGACTTAATATCTGAATCCCAAAATGAATTACTAAAGTAAATGGAATTTATGGTAGTGTATTTACAATAGAGGGAAGAGAGTAAGGAAGAGAGAAAAAGGGGGAGAGAGATAGATCTCTGAATTCTTCTGATATCAGTTAGAATTTCTAAGCCCCAGCCAGGGGAAAAAGTCTCAAGATGATGGTCCTTTCTCCAAGAAAAGGAAGGGTCACTAAGTCAGCCTTTCACTCACCAAGGTGACCGTCTAAAATGGAAAAACAGTCTGAGGTCTCTTGCATGAGTTCCTCCAGGGGTCCAATTCCTCCAGTCCAACTCGGAATCAGAGATCCTCCATCCAACTCGAATCTTGAATCGAATATATTCTTCTGGCCTCTGATTCTCTTTTTAAAGTTCTTTTTCTCTTGTGTCACCTCCCCTAAATTTCACATCTCCCAATCACAGCAGACACTTTTCTCCAGGACAGCCCATTCTTTATTTCATACCTTCTTTGGTTAGATTATACCTTTGGGTCACTTAACACCTTTTTTGATTAGTTCACCTTTTGTAGTTACTTAACACCTTTTTGTATTTAAAATAAGTAGATTTACTTAAAATACTGAGTCATCACCTTTTGGGGAATTAAAATCTAAAAATAGATTGTGGATTAAAATTAAATCTTCCCAATAAAGGAAGAGCTAAATATCTTAATCGTTACAATCAGGAGATAGCTAAATCCAATCTTTATACCTCCAAACATCTTTAAAATATATATTCAAAATTCTGAAGTGTCAGAACATACAAAAGGACTGGGTAAATACCCTCCTCCAAAGAAACTTATAAGGTTGGCATAAAAAAGAACTGATATACCTGGATGAGAGTAGAGCACAGAGAAGTCCAGGCTCTGCATCAGCAAATTAGGATAGATTTTGGGGGCAGCTGAATCAGTAGCAATGGTTTCCAGTAATCTCATCTAGGAAAGAGTTCAGACAACTGATCAGAAGGCAACTGACTACAGGTGTCCCTTTGCTGGAACTAGGTGCAATACTTTGTTCCATTTCCCATAAGAATATCCATATTGTAGACTTGTGTCGCTGTTCTGGAAACTAGACGAGAACAAGAACTCTGGATTTTGAAAGCAGCTGCAAAAAAAATATGAAGTTTTGGACAGTGGCTCTCTCCTTTAGGGGTAGAGTAGAACTTTAATAGGATTTCCAAACTTAAAAGTTTGGAACAACTTTTGCAAAACAAAACTAAACTAAAGAGACATGAGTAAACAATGACGACAACAAAAAAAACTGACTATAGAGAAATATTGCGATAACAGGGGAGATCAAAACATAAACTCAGAAGAAAATGACAAAGTCAAAACTGCTGCATCTATAGTCTCAAAGAAAAATATGAATTGGTCTCAAACCCAAAAAGAATTCCTGAAAGAGCTCAAAAATATTTTAATAATCAAATAAGATTAAGTTAAATAAAAATTGAGAGAAGATAGAAATGAAATGAAAGAAGTAATGAAAAAAGTCAGTATCTTGGTAAAGGAGTCCTAAAAAATATTGAATAAGGTAACACATTAAAAAACAGAATAGACTAAATGGATAAAGAGGTTCAAAAATCCACCTAAAAGACTCTCTTAAAAGTATTGTCCAAATGGGTGGGGGAAGGTATAGAAAATTCATTAAAAAGAAGAACTCCCTAAAAGTATAAGTGGTTAAAAAAAAAAGGGAAAAGGAGGTAAAGAAGCTCACTGAAGAAAATGATTCCTTAAAATTTGGTATTGGGTGTATTTCATCAAATCCAAGATTTAAATTTTGTTCGAGATAAATCTTCAGAGAAGAAGCTTGCTAACTAACTGAATCCAGAGAATGAACTGTTTGCAGAAAGATATCCAAACCTTTTCACTACAGGAAGATCCAGAATGAACCTTGGGGTGTGGTTGATTGAACATTTTTTGAATGTACACTCTTATGCCAAAGGGGACTGCCCCCTGATTGGCTTTTGTCAATGAGCCCAGCAAAACATTGGTTTGCTGTCTTTCTCTCTCCTCTATTTCCCCATATTTACAACTATTATAATTTTCCTCTTAGTGGGTAAAAAAATTTTTGTATACACTTACAGTTAGAAATTTTTGGGGTGCAGTATGCTTATGTTTAGTGATCAATTGGGGAGACTAGTCCCCCAATCATCATCAGGGGGGATTGTGAATTTTAAAAGTCTCCATCTTGGTATAGCACCCAAAAATTGTGCACACCCACACTACACAGGCATGTGCTAGTCAATGACAAATCAGAAATAACTAACTGCCCACCTGGGCTGTCCTAAGCCAAGCTAGAGCCAACCATTGGCACTTGTGAGACACAGGAAGTGAGGTAGGGAACAGCCTCTGAAATTCGCTCACTTCCTGTGGAGAGAGCTAGAGAGGAGTTCGTGTTAGAAGCTTGGACAGGGAGGACGCCCACAGACAGCTTTCCTTCAGATCAGTCACATGAGTTAAGGACTGATTCTTTTTGGTCAGAGGTTGAGTAGCCCCTTTCCCTTTTCTCCTCTCTCCTTCTCTCCCTCTCCTTTCCCTACTCCCATTGTGATTAAACCTCCATAAACTGCATTCTGACTTGAGTGTTTCATTTTAGGAATTTCATAAGTAAATTCCTTGGCGGCCATTGTTCAATATTACAACAATCTTAAGAAGGTGAAATTTTCACCATTACAGTTGGTTCCCTGACCGGTGAAAAAGGTGAAAATTTCACCTTCTTAAGATTGTTGTAATATTGAACAATGGCCGCCAAGGAATTTACTTATGAAATTCCTAAAATGAAACACTCAAGTCAGAATGCAGTTTATGGAGGTTTAATCACAATGGGAGTAGGGAAAGGAGAGGGAGAGGAGAGAGGAGAAAAGTGAAAGGGGCTACTCAACCTCTGACCAAGGCAGAGTGAGTTCTAGGCCCAAAGGGCCAAGGTGGAAAGAATCAGTCCTTAACTCACGTGACTGATCTGAAGGAAAGCTGTCTGTGGGCGTCCTCCCTGTCCAAGCTTCTAACACGAACTCCTCTCTAGCTCTCTCCACAGTAAGTGAGCGAATTTCAGAGGCTGTTCCCTACCTCACTTCCTGTGTCTCACAAGTGCCAATGGTTGGCTCTAGCTTGGCTTAGGACAGCCCAGGTGGGCAGTTAGTTATTTCTGATTTGTCATTGACTAGCACATGCCTGTGTAGTGTGGGTGTGCACAATTTTTGGGTGCTATACCAAGATGGAGACTTTTAAAATTCACATGGGCAAGCTGAAGTTGATGAATCATATTTCCAATTGATAAGTGGTCAAATGATATGAATAGGAGGATTGCAAATGAAGTAATCAAAGGTATTTATAGTCATTTAAAATGCTATAAATTATTTCTGATAAGAGAAATGCAAAATAAAACAACTGTTATATCACAATTCAACTATCAGATTGACTATTATGACAGAAAAAGAAAATAACACATGTTGGAGGGGATGTGAAATATTTGAGACACTAATGTACTAATGGTGGATTTGTGAACTGATTTAATCATTCTGAAGAATAATTTGTAACTATGTCCAAAGAGCTATAAAATCATCCATACCATTTGAGCCATCAAAAAGACTATGGTGTCTGTAACCCAAAAAAATATAAGAAAAAGGAAAAAAAAGGTCTTATATGTTCAAAAATATTTATAGCAATTCTTTTTGTTGTGACCAAGAATGAAAGTGAAAGAAATGTCCATCAATGGGGCCATAGCTCAATAAGATGTGTTATATGATTGTAATGGAATACTATCTTGCTACAAAAATGAAAAGCAGGATGATAAAAACATCTAGAAAGTTTTATACAAAGTAATTCAAAGTGGAATGAGCAAAACAAAAATAACATTGTAAACACAAAAAGTATAATACATTTGAAAAATTATAAAGCACTTAACTATCATGATGAAAAACATCTTCTAGTTCCAGAGAAAGAATTGATTGAGTCTGTGTCCATATATTTTGTTGTTTTCTTTCTGGGTTAGTTTTCTTCTACAAAAACCCTAATAGCAAAAAAAAATGGTTTACATGATTGCACATGTAAAATATATGTCATATTTCTTACTTTCTCAGTGAGGAGGGTAAAGCAGATAGAGGGAAAAATTTAGAACTCAGATTTTTAAAAAATTATTAAAATTGTTTTTAAATGTAAAGACAAAATATTATATAATATATTACTTAAATTGGTATTATGCTGATATTAAATAAAAAAAACAAAAATAAAACATTATTAAATTAAATAAATATTAAATAAAAAATAAAATATTAAAATGGAAAAAAAAGAAAAGAAGTAGAAGTAATATTCTCAGGAGAAATGAATTTTTTTAAAAAACACTTAGAAAAATTGGATCCATATCACAGTTATGAGTTTGGTGGGTGGTAAAATATGATTTATAGGAACAAAGAAAAAGGAAGTTTTGAACTACTCAAGATTTTTAATAAATGTAAAGCTCTTTGTAGGATGGATAATCGAGCCTTTTAAAATGAAAATTGTTCAAGTTCTACATAATGGTAAATATACCAATCACAGGCACAATAGGTAGAGCACCAGCATCAAAATCAGGAAAACTGATTAAATATTCTATCACAGATATTTAGTGGATGTGGAAACCTGGTCTAATCTCTTGAGGTATTTTATTTAATGTATACCCATATAACTTTTAAAATCCTAAAGTATTATATAAATGCTAGCTATCATCAGTTATTAAAACTGTACTAAGCACCTACTACTTGCTAAGCATTGTGCTAAGCTATCATCATTATTATTATTATATTCATAGAAAATAAAGGAAATTTTCAGATAAAGAAAATGTGTATATGAGCAAATCCTTGATGGGTATGAAAGCAGCATTGTATTACACTGACATATCTGCTCATAAACCTTGGCTATACTGTCTTCCTGGAATAGGTAAAGATAATTTAATGGAAAGTTTCCCATACTTGAGTAACCAGATGATCTGCCCTTATGTAGAAATGAATACCACCAGGAATAAAATGCAAAGCAACTCTAGGAGTTATAACGTTCTGTGCCAGAAACTGAAAGAAGATATTTTCATCACTATAGTAAGCTGAAGACTAGAAAGTAAAAGAATGAATTGTGAAGTCTAAAGATGGTTAAGAAAATGGTATGGGAGAATTTGATTTTGCTTTCTGTGCTAAACCTTAAGTTTAAGGAATATTGTGTTTATTTTGATATTGATTGTGTATTTGTTTTTGCTAGGGAAGGTTCAGTTTCAAATGAATCAGCTTACAGACTTGCTAATATAAAGTTAGTGACTAAAAAGTGAAAATGGAAATGGAAGGAAAAAACTGACCAGATATAGCTGCTAAATCAAGTACCAATTGAAGCAACCAATGTGGTAAAACAATGAAAATGGAAATGACAAGTATGATATCTTCCATTTATATAGCCCTTTAAGTTTGTGAAATAAGCAAACAAAAATGCAAACAAAAACCCATCTCTTGAAGGGTCTCATAATATGCAATTGATTACTAGAAAGAAAAGGAAGTTATACACATGATCTCAAAATTCTATGTGGGAAGCAGCTGGGTGGCTTAGTGAATTGAGAGCCAGAACCAGAAGCGGGAGGTCCTGGTTTCAAATCTGACCTCAGACACTTCCCAGCTCTGTGACCTTGGGCAAGTCACTTAACACCCCTTTGCCTAGCCCTTAACATTCTTTTGCCTTAGAACCAATATACTGTATTGGTTCTAAGACAGAAGGTAAGATTTAAAAAGAATTCTATGTGCAATGCATAAGAAATAAAAGCATTAATCCATGGTCAGGGTCCAGTCTCACTCGCGACTCCAGGGTTCCCAACAAGTGGCGAATGATCAGTCAAAATAAATAAAATAAAATAAATAACAAATGCAAGACAGCTTAATCATTACAGCCATGGGACTGCTTTGCATCTCCAAGCTGCTCTGACATTCCCAGGCCTAGGATTTATTTTTATACCCATTTTCTTGGCAGGCAGATTACCTTACCTAACACACATGTTCAAAGTGAGATAATTGGAAAAATGATACATTAACTTTTAACAAATCACTTGATTAACATTCTCTATTTTTGTATTGTGATTACAGAGAGAATACAAGATAAATGATTTCGTCACAGGTGGCTTACTAGGGAGTTTGAGTTACTGATTTGTGTAATTGAGTCACTGAGGCATATTGAAGCTTAGTGTACCTGTACTGTACCTGTACATATTGTATGGGCCTCTATGATTGATTTGTGTGCTGGCTTCATGAGAAAGTTTTGGGCTTGACCTGTAGCTGCGGTTTTGCTAGGAATCATGTACCTAAGTAAAAGTTAACCCACGATAGTCTTTTTGGGATTGGGTTTGAGGGTCTGATCTTTTGGTAATGTTTTGGAGAATTAGAGTACAGGTGTTTTGCTCTTACATTATTTCTTTTGAGACTAGGGGGAATAATAATCATGTTAATTCACAGGTAAGGGGCATTGATGAAAGAGGTCATGTAAAGGGGATAGAGTGGGCATTCACATCTCACCAATGACCACTCTGTGGTCTCCCCAGCTACCACACGTGACTCTGTCAAGGCATCATGGTTTGATGGCCCCCAGCAGCATTATACAACTATTATACCTTATATAAATAAAAATACATTTAAATAGACTATTAAAATATGTATTGCATAAATATATATGCACATATGTATTTTGCATTTTTGTGTATATGCATATGTGTATAATTTAAATGGAGTAAAATGACCTCCAAAAACTTTGGTCGTTGATTCACTACTGAAACATTAATGTAACCTGTTGAAAATAAATAGCTGGTATTAAAAATGTGACAAAGTAGCATTGTATATGAAAAAGAAAAAAAATTATGTGAGCAATTAATCATTTTTAGGGAGGTTGTATGTTACAAAGAAATAATTGAAGATAAAAGGTGAACAAAATAAAAGATATTGAGCTTAAAATAATTGAGTTGCCTAAATATGCCTTATTCTGCTCTGTTTTGTCAAATATTTCTGATTTTTAAAATTGACAAACTTATTGTTTTAATAGACATTCTGATACCTCAGAAGCCTTTCAGTTATCACTGAGCAATAGGGCTAACACGCCTATTAGTTTCCCATCAATAGATTCAATTTTGAGTAGTCAGTCCTCAAGAAGATAGCTATGCATATGGACATATGCATTTGTGTCCTTACTGTCAAACTCCTCCTTATCTATTCAAGTATGCATCAAGGTCTTTCAATTGAAAGTCAAACTTAATTCTGCTCCTTACAATATCAGGGAGGAAACATTAAGAAAGCTAAAAGAAGTCAATTAAAGCAATTATCTTGTTTCCATGAACTGTCTATCTGATACCTATCATAATAGCCAAAGTTCACTCCCCACAGTTCTTAGAGGTATGTCTCATTGTTGGACAGTCAGCAAGGCTATGCCAGAAAAGAAATGGAAAAAAATTCCCTGAAAAGCATTAAAATGCTAACACAACCATAACTAATATTTTCAGGGTAGAGTATGAATTATTTTTGTGTAAATCAGAAGTTTCTCTCTTAAAGCATGAACATCTAACACATTCACCTTTGCTAAAAACTTCTTATCTCAAAAATTAGGAGTTACAAACTGAACTATTCTGGATTAGTTCAGACATTAAAGAGGAACTTACTATGGAAAAAAATAGAAATGTTGTGAAGGGAAAAAATCATATAAATTGGTCGTAAGTAAAAGGAAATAGGAGTAGTCATATTCTCACATATATCCAAGAACATGGAAGGAAGAAGTCAGAGGAAACGTAAATAGGATTCCATTTCCTAAAACTATGAATAAAAAACTATAAAGATACTTTGATGATATAGTCACTAATGATCCAATGGTGAGGAACATTTAATAGAATTCATATGACACCTGGGGAAAATTTTAGGTAAGTTCAGATTTTTTTAAAGTAAAGATATATAAGGAAGATCATGTCTAATTCTGTGAAAACAGGTGAATATAGAGGATCACACATTCACATACATGCACACATATGTCTATTCATAAAAATAGACATAACAGACAACAATGTTTTTGATAATAAAAGGAAATTTATGCTTACATTAAAAGATGAAAAAAGAGGATTGGGGAGATTGGGGGAGACAGGAAAATAAAGAAAGGATGGAATAATTGCTTGAAATGGATGAAATAATTATTAGAGAAATATAGAAAAAACAATGCAACTGAAGTTTTATTTTTTCTAAGTAAGGAGAATGATTCTTAGAATAAGAAGTGTACAAGAAATATTTTAATGGAACAGAAACTTTGAAGTTAGGGAAAATGAAGTTTTAGTAAAGGAATAATGAGGTTTAAGCGAGAAGATGGAAATAATATATTTATTTGTCCACAAGGTGTTTAAGTCACCTGGCTCATAATAAGTTTACCTCATACTGAATGAAAATGAGAATAACAATAAAAATAATAAAAGCTAACATCTCTGTGGTCTTTTAAATTCTATATTTAAATAAAGTTAAATAGTAAATTGTAGCTAAAGGATTTTGATACTTTTCAGGAGAAAATGATAGATAAAATTTGGTGGCAAAGTATATGTATATGTATATGGTTATTAAAGTATGATCATTGATATTTGAATAATTATATGGACAAATTAGGGTTAAGGTTTGGCATATGAACACTTTAACAATAAAAATTGTATGAGAAAAAATGATTCTTCACACAAGAGGGAGGGAAATTGATCTTAATTCCTAACAAAATTCCAAAGTATAGAATTATTGTGAGTGTTCAAGCAGGGAAATTGTGATCTCGCATAGGTTTTTTTAAAAATAAAAATGTGTACTAGACAATTCTCATGGATTTTGCTTGAGTGGGCAGCTACACCTTTAGAAAAAGAAAAGTAAATATACACATTTGTATTTCAATGAGGCATTTGACAATATTTCATGTTATATCCTTGTGTTTAAGGCAGAAAAACTGAGACATTTGTATAGAATGACAGTACAATTAGTTGGAGTGAAAAATGAGGAATTTAACAAACCTAAAGAATACTAGTTAACTTATTAATGTTAAACTACAATGTTTCTATCAAAAACCCATTAAATTTACACTTTATATTGTACTTAAAAAGTTAAATGAATTCATAGATAGCATTGTCATCTCATTTGTGTACAGTAAGAAATTGAGTGGAAAAGCATACTTTTATAGATGAAAAAATTGGGATCCAAAAGAATCTGTGAAGTGAGGGAAATGGATGATAAATGTAAAGTTCTAACTCCTTTAAAAAGCATACAATGGAAGGGCAGAGCCAAGATGACAAAGTAGAAGCAGGGAAAACTCTTAACAATCATAAGAATCCTTTTCAGCCAGACTTAAAATACAGCCTCAAAATGAATCCTGGAGCAAAAGACCCAATAAGTAGACAAAGTGAAGCAACTTTCATGCAGAGAAAAACTTGAAAGTGCACCGAGACCATCTGGTTCACTGGGGTGAGAGTGGAGCGCAATGAGCATGAGATACAACCCAACCCCTTATCTACAGTTCTAGGTTCTGAACCTGGGCCCAAGCCAACATCCAAATCCTCAGACCTGGCGTAAGACAATAGCAGTGCAATCCCTTGCACACCTCTTAAAGCTCTAAGCCATAGCCAAGTCTTCAGAGGACTGAAATCCAGCATGAGGCAGTCTGTGCTGCATGCATAATAAGTGTAAGCTTGTAGTGAGGACTAGAATCTCAGCTTCAGGCAATCTCCACAGCACTACTGATCTGTGTAAACTCAGAGTTAGACTCTTGAATCCTAGTCTAAAATAATCATCAGGGTGTTGGCCAGTGGGAGTTCCAACCAAGCTATCCCTCACCAAAGATCAAAGCTATAAGCCCCAGGACAAGTCAATCTACAGTATGCTCTGATGTGATCAAGCCTTCAAGCCTAGAATGAGGCCCAAAACCCCTTCCTAAGGCTGAGGACAGACTTTGAACCCCCAGTATATATTAGTTCACAATGCTCTGAGTTCTGTAAGCCATCATAAATATAAGGAACTGATTGAATCATTAGTGGGAGGTGGCTTTCAGAACTCCTAGCACATACTACCTCTGAAGAATCTAAACTGTCAGAAATCCAGAATTAAGGAAGAAGTGAAGTTTCCTCTCTACCTTGGGAACAGAACTCATTTTAAGATGAAAGGGAAAGTCAATAAAAAGGCTGAAAAAATGAGCAAACATCAAAAAAACCTAATCATAGAAAAAAATTTTAGAAACAAAGAATAAGGCAAAGAAACAGAATGAGACAGTGAAAGCAAAGTAAAAATAATATGAAACTTCAAAGAAAAATATCAAATGATTTCAGATTCTGAAACTAGCCCTAAAAGGATTTCAAAAAGCAATTAAAAGAGGCAAAGGGAAAATGGGGAAGAAAGAATTAAGCAATGCAAAAAGATATGGGTCAAATGAAAGAGGTTCAAACACTCATGGAAGAAAATCATTCCTTAAAATTTAGAATCAGACAACTAGGAACAAATTACTTCATGAGACAGCAAGAAACAATGAAACAAACTTGAGAGAACAACATCAACAACAATGACAAAAAACAGAAAAAAATATGAATTATCTCATTGAAAAAATAACTGATCTGGAAAATAAATCCAGGAAATGCAATTTAAGAGTTATTGGACTTCTTGAAAGCCTATCAAAAAAGAAAAAGTCTGGACATCATAATACAAAATCTATATATGAGATAACTATCCTAAAATTCTTGGAAATAATTGTGAACTAGAAATTGAAAGAATTCACAGATCATCTCCAGAATTAAATCCCAAAATGACACCTCCCAGAAATTCTATACTTACTTTCAAACCCCCCCAAGTCTAGGAGAAAATACTGCAGGCAATCAGAAAGAAACAACTGAAATACCATGGAGCTACAGCCAAATTTTCACAGGAATTAGTAGCCTCCAAATTAATTAATTTTAAGGTATAGAATATGATAATCTGGAAGGAAAAGGACCTAGGTTTAGAAACCAGAGTCGCCTATCCATCAAAACAGTATATTCATTAAGAGATGGAAAAAGGTATTTTAATAAAATGGGATATTCCAAGCATTCTTTATCAAAAGACTAGAGATAACTAGAAAAAAAAATATGCCTAAATACGAGATCCAAATGAAGGGTAAAAAGATGAATAAGAGAAAATTCCTACGTGGAAAAAGGGTATTTTTAACTCTTCAAAAAATTATCAGTATTGAAGCAGTTATAAGGAGTATACATAGATAGACGTTGTGAGAGTAAACTGATTATGATGATATCATATGCAAAAAAATCAATGGGTGATAAAGAGGATTGCACTTAGAGAAGGGGGAAGGGAAAAGTGGAATGGAGTAAATTATCTAGCCTTAAATGTATGAAAAACTATTACATTTGAGGGGAGCATGAGGGCAGTGATGGCATAAAAACTTCACAACCAAATGCAGAAATGCAGGAATGATAAATGCATCCTTTTCATATTGTAACACACCAGAAAATATAATCAATAAGATTTCATGAAAAGACAAATAAAAATTAATTGGAAACCAAATAATCGAATGCTAAAGAAGGGGTGGGTCAAAGAATAAATTGCAGAAACAATCAGTAATTTCATTAATGAGACAATGAGGAGAAAACATCTCAAAATTTATGAGATACATTCAAAGGAGTACTTATTGGAAAACTGGTATACCCAAATGCTTATATCACTAAAATAAAGAAAATTCAGATCAATGAATTGGGTATGCAATTAAAAAAGTAGAAAGATAACAAATTAAAGATATACAATCAAAGACTTAACTGCAAATCCTAAAAATCAAGGGTGAAATTAATAAAATTCATAGTAAGAGAAAAATTAACTAATAAGTTTAGGAATTGGTTTTATTTTTAAAAAAACCAACAAAATAGAGCATTGGTGAATTTAATTTAAAAAAGGAAAGAAGAAAACCAAATAAACAATATTAAAAATGGACAAGGATGAATAGACCACCAATGAAGAGATTAAGATAATCATTAGGAGCAATTTTGTCCAATTATATGCCAATACATTTGACAAACGAAGTGAAATTGATGAATATTTACAAAAATATAAATTGCCCAGATTAACAAAAGAGGAAATAGAATACATAAATACGTCCATCTCAGAAAAAAAATTGAACAAATCATCAATGAAAATATATAGTTTTCCCTAAAAAAAAATCTCTACAGCCAGATGGATACACAAGTAAATTTTATCCAACATTTATAGAACATATGCAAACTACATAGAACTATATTTACTACATAAACTAAAATACACAAAGAAGGAATCCTGTCAAATTCTTTTTATGACACAGATATGGTACAGTTACCAGCCAGGAAGCACAAAAACAAAGAAAGAAAATTATAGTTCAATTTTATTAATGAATATAGATTCAAAAATTTTAAATAAGATATTATTAAGGAGAATATAGCAATATATCACAAATATCATTCAGTATAATCCAGTGGGATTTATATTGGGAATGCAAGGCTGCTTTAATATGAGGAAAACTATCAGCATAATTGACCATATCAATAACCAAACTAACAGAAATCATTTGATTATCTCAATAAATACATAAAAGCCTCTGACAAAATACAATACCCACCCCTATTAAAAACAATAGAAAAGGATTGAGAGTCAGACCTAGAGATGGGAAGTCCTAGATTCAAATGTGGCCTCAGACACTTCCCAGCTCTGTTACCTTGGGCAAGTCACTTGACCTCCATTGCCTAGCCCTTACCACTCTTCTGACTTGGAGCCAATCCATAGTATTAACTCCAAGATGGAAGGTAAGGGTTTAAAAAAAAAAAAAAGCATAGGAATAAATCGGTCATTCCTTTAATTGGTAAGTAGTATCTACCTAAAACCATCAGCAACTATCATCAAAAATGGGGATGTTAAAAGCATTTCCAATAAAATCAAGAGAAAAAGAAATTGAAAGAATTAAAGTAGGCAATGAGGGAATTAAACTGTCACTCTTTGCAGATATGATGGTATACTTAGAGAATCCTAAAGAATAAACTAAAGAACTAGTTGAAATAATTAATAACATTAGTAAAGTTGTAGGATAAAAAATAAATCCACGTATATCATCAGCATTTCTATATAATACTTAGAAAGTTAAGCAGATATAAGAGATAGAAAGAGAAATTCCCTTTAAAATAACTATAGACAATACAAAATACATGGGAATCTACTTGCCAAAACAAACCCAGGAAATGTACAAATACAATTACAATACATTTTTCACACCAATATAGCCAGATCTAAACAATTGGGAAAATATTAATTGCTTATGGGTAGGACAAGCTAATGTAATAAAACTATCTAATTTGATTTATTCAGTGTCATATCAATCAAACTATCAAATAATCATTTTATAGGAGTAGAAAAAATAATAAAATTCATCTGGAAAAACTAAAGATAAAGGATATTAAGGGAATTAATGAAAAAAAATGGGAAGGAAGATGGCCTAGCAGTACCAGTTATCAAACTGTATTGTAAAGTAAAAATAATCAAAACAATCTGGTACTAGCTAAGAAAGAGAATGGTAGATCAGTAGGATAGATTAGATTCACAACATACAGGGATAAATGATCTTAGGAACCTAATGATTAATAAACCCGCAGACCTCAGCTTTTGGGATAAGAATTTACTAATTAACAAAAACTTCATAGGAAATTGAAAGCATTATGCATAAAATAGGCACAGATTAATATCTCACATCCTATACCAAGAAAAAGTCAAAATGGGTATATGATTTCGATATAAAGTGTGATTGCATAATGTGACAAGGAAATCACTTTTAAAAGACTGATATATATTAATTTAAGGTCGCCAAGGAATTCAGCTATGTAATTCCTAAATGAAAACTCAAGACAGCCGTCAACCTTTTATGGAGTTTTAATTACAAACAGGAGGAAGAAAGGAATTAGAGAGAGAGAGAGAGAGAGAGAGAGAGAGAGAGAGAGAGAGAGAAAGGGGAGAGAAGGGAATAGGGCTTAAATACCCCTTCTGTTTAGGCTGGGCCAAAAGGCCCAAGCCCTTAGATAGCTGAGGCAAAAAAAAAGAGATCAGTCCCTATTACTCACGTGACCAAAATGGAGTAACAGTCTCAGAGCCCCCACCTTCAGCTTCCTTCAGAGCAAGCTTCTCAGAGTACACTGCCACCACTCCGTCAAACTCCTAAAACACCCCCCCTGAGTCTTCAGATCCCTCTCTCTTTAAGGCTATTTTTAAATGTTATATTGTCTGTGTCTTGGCTCAAAATTTGCTCAAATAAGCTCGGACTTTCGACATAACCCTGTGGCAGCCGACACCAGGTATATTGTGAGCCCTTCCAGGTGAAAGCAAAAATATGCCTGGAGTTTTCATGTATTGGTATGGAAAAGAAAGCTGAACACAAGTCTACTACTGTAAAGTATGTAGCTGTGCTAGGAATAGATGAAATAATAGTATGTATGTTAGAAACTACGGAGTGTCTCTTTATAACGTGATTATTCACTGCCCTTAGATCCTGTACGAATCTATAGAGGTGCTTGCCATCGGGCCTTTTTTTTTTTGGTTTTTTAATTGGCAGGATGGGCGTGTTGTATTCAGATTTGCAAGGGATTATTATTCCCTGTTCTATTAATGAGTTAATAACTGGTGTAATACCCTCAATTGCCTCCTTTGAGAGGGGATACTGAGGGATAGAAGGAGGTGGGCTAGATTTAGTTTTTATCTGCACAGGAACAGCAGATTTAAGTAAGCCTACATCAGAAGAAGATGTGGCCCAAAGAGACTCCGGTATATCTTTAGGTATTTCAAAAATGGAAGGCTCTTTTGCCTCCTGGTTTTCCGAGAGAAGTACAGGGAGTAAATTTAAAATCAGGTGTTCTCTTTAATACAGACCAGGAAGCTCCGGTGTCTAATAGACAATCATAATAGGTGTTACCCACCTTTAAGGTAACATGGGGAGCAGGGCAAAGCCACAAACTTTCCACAAGGTTGTTTTTTTTTGTTTTGTTTTTTTCTAATCCAGGAAGTTGTTCCTTAAGGGAAAGGATATTTAGAAACAGCTCTTCCAGCCAGGAGTTTAGGGTCCTGTTGCTGAGATTTAAAACAGCTGTTTTCTGTCTATCAGAGTCACACAGCTGGGAAGTATCTGAGGTCCGATTTGAACCCAGGACCTTCTGTCTCTAGGGCTGGCTCTCAATCAGCTGAGCTACCCAGCTGTCCCTTAAGATTAAAGGGAAGAAAAAGAAAAAACTGCTGATTCCAATTTAACTTAAGGAGAAAAGAGAAGAGAAAAAAAAAAAGTTTTTTATACTCACGTGTTCTAGCAGCTGTATCTTTAAGCCAAGTTTTTTTTTTTTTTTTAAAGGGACTAAGTGGTGAGACGTATATAGTAAAAAGGCAAGGAATTTCAGAAGTTTATTGAGAGGATTCTTTAGACTCCCGTGTGGTCAGCCACAATAACTAAATTAAGGGAACACAGACTACTTTACCTGGCAGATCTTTGTAGAAGTGAAGAATTTATGACCAAACAAGAGATTGTGAATATTATAAGATATAAAATGAATAATTTTGATTATGTTAAATTATACAGGTTTTCCACAAACAAAATTAATGTAACCTAGATTATAAAGGAAAAAACTAGTAACATGTTTTATAATAAATCTCCCTGATAAAGGTCTAATTTCTGAAATTTAAAGAAAACTAAATCAAATTTAGAAAAAATGCAAGCCATTCCCTAATTGACAAATGTTCAAAGGATGTGAGCAGTGTTAAAAGGAAAGGTGGAGAATCCCCGGGAATGATGGTTTAAAAAATTGACTCCTTAACTGGACAGACAGCTGAAGGCTGTCCTCTGTCCTTGGTCTAATAAGATGAAGTCACAGGTAAAGGAGAGGTCTATACCAGATTTGGCCACACCCACCACAGGAGTGGAGAATCACCACTGATGAGGAAAGTTTTGCAAAACCTAATCCTCCTGGGAGACCCTCTAATAAGACCCCTTGGTGGAGGAAGATAAATGGCGTCCGAACCAGGACTTTGCTTTACTTGGTTCTGATAGAGATCTTCTCCCCTGTCTAAACTTCTACCCACCAACGTTCTTTCCCCTTTAAAGATCTGACTGCTACTGAATAAACAAACACCATTTATTTGGGATAGGATAACTATGATGGGGTTAGGAAAGAGGTCAAACAGGCGTTCCCTAAACTAAGACACAGACTGATGATGGGTCCTTTCAGGACCAGCCTGGAAGCTCTCTCTGACTTCTTGATTCCCTTATGCTGGCTCTTCTAATCTAATGTTAAAGAAACAACAAATGTCTTTAAGTATAGCTGACACAGAAGGAGATGTTTCTATCTTCAGGACTGACTCAGCCCGCCCTCCAGGGCAAACCCTCTCAGGCCGCTGAATGTTCTGTCAGTCCACATAGGTCTTGAGATGCAGAGATACAGGATCGATTCACAGTCAATGTGGGCATCGGATACAATTGGGAATTCCTCAGGAAAATGGTGGGTTTCCAATCTTGAGTTAGGGAAGGGAGCTGCTTTCAGTCCACAGTTCAGAACTGAACTCCTTGTCTGTTGGTTATCTTCATAGCAGTCCCTGTCCCAAGCATTCCAACTGCCCTGTTTGTCACTCTTGCTTCTCCATCATTCCATTTCAACCCTGGAAAATCTTCCCTATCAAAAGGTTGTTTTCAAAAGAGGGAAACAAAGCCATCAATAATCATATGAAAAAGTATCCTAAATCATTCATGATTACAGAAAGGCAAATTTAAATTACTCTGAGGTACCACCTCACAGTTGGAGGGCATGTGGCAAAATTGGGACATATGCATTTTTAGGGAAGTTGTGAACTGATACAACTACTCTGGAGGGTAATATGGGACTATAACTAAAAGGCTATAAAACTATTCATATTCTTTGATCCTGCAATACCACTATTAGAATTATGTCACAAAGAGATAATAAAAAGGGGGAAAGGACCCGTTTGTACAAAATATTTATTGAATTTCTTTTGTAAGTGGCAAAGAAATGAAAATTGTGGGGATGTCCATCTGTTGGGGAATGGCTGAACAAATGAAATTGTAGTACATCCTGGTGATGGAATACTATTGTACTATAAGAAATGATAAGAAAGATGATTTCAGAAAAACCTGAAAAGATCAACAAGAGCAAAATAAGTAGAACCAGGAAAACATTCTATACAGTAACAGCAATATTCTATAATGATCTCCTATGAAAATTTGAGACACTCAAATAAAATGAGCAATAAAATGATCTGGGACAATCCTGAAAGACTTATAACAAGGAATGCTACCCAACTCCAGAGAAAGTGCTTTTGGAGTTGGATGGCTGTTGATGAAGGTATATGCTATCTTTCATATTGGTGTATTTATGGTTTTACTTTGGGGTTTTGGTTATGTCTGAATGTGTTCTTACAACAATGTAAGAAGTGTGCTTTACATGACGATGAAAATTTAAAAAATTAAAAGCATATAATGGTGTATATAAAAATGGAGTAAAATAGATATGCATACTAATTCTACATTAAAACACCCTGTGATTTTAGTGAACCATAAACCCATTTGAATTAATATTTTGAAATTTTATCCCAGAGGAAAGTAGAAACATAAGCAAAGTATCTAAAGTGTGATAGTCTGATTCTGCTATTTTATTCTCTCCTTATTACAACATACAGAGAAAATTATTACACTAAATTATAAAAACTACATTTTGGGGATAATATTGAAAGATAGAACATGTCTAGAGGAATGTTACAAGGATGATAAGAGAGATAAAGGTATGATATAAGAAAATTTGTTAAAGAAACTATACTTGATTTGTCAGTGAAAAAAAATCTTCAGATAAATCAAATAGCTGTTTTAATTTATTGTTCAGGCTATCACATGAAAGAAGAATCAACAATGTCTACTTGGAGGAGAAAGGTTTTCTCTAAGATAAAGAAAATATTTCTTAACCAATGGGAGTATCAAAAAGTGGAGTAAACTACTTCTAGAGGTAGCTAGGTGGTACAGTGACTAGCCCTAGAGGCAAGAAGACCTTAGTTCATATCTAGCCTCAGACACAAATGATCGTGTGACTCTGGGCAAGTCACTTAACCCTGTTGCCTCAGTTTCTTCACACATAAAATGAGCTGGAGAAAGAAATGACAAACCACTCTAATATCTTTCTCAACAAAACCACAGATGGAGTCACAAAGAAGCAGACACAACTGAAATGACTGAAGGACAATGCCCTCCTGGACTTATGACTTCCTTATTTCTCAAGGTTTTCAAGAAAAGTATGAATGGCCTCTTATTGGGTTTTTGTTGAATTATATGACCTTTGATGTCCCTTTAAACTCTGGGATCCTATAATTATTTGCTATATAATGTTTAGCAAAAAACACTTAAGATCATTTTTTATAGATCATGAGACTGATTTCTCAACTCAAATATTGTATAAGGGATGAACATGATAGAATTAAAAATTTGTTTCTAATCTTTCACTTTGCTGACAGGCCTGTCACCTAGCCCCCAAAGCTTGAATGCTTTCTCCAAAATGTCATGGTTCAAATTAATCAGGGACAAATTGTGATACTTCAAAAAGTGAGAAATGTAAAGGCTTTAACTGTTAGATTTCTTTTCTAATTGGACTGCATATAATCTGAGAAAATCTTCAATCAAAACATGACAATTTGGAGTTGTTGATCATTTGCTTGGGTTGGTTTGCAGTTTACATAGATGTTATTAGCTAATTATTAGCATCAGTGTGCTAAATAAACTTAAAAATGAATTCCTAACTAATAGTTTTTGTATTTTAGAGGAATATTTGACTTGGTTTCATTTAAATTAACTTTTTAGAGGCTTTCTTGTCATGATTGATTGCATAGTACTATTTGGTGGATTAAAAAAAAAACATACTATGAATAAAAAATCAAGAACTTTAACACTTACTGACTATGTAACCATGGGAAGGAATGTAAACTCTCAGGCTCCCGGGTCATTCTCTAAAATTCTCAGGCACAGATGAATCGATAATTCATATAGTTGAAGAGTTCACAAACTGGTTGATCCCTACATGAATTAAATTGCCAGACTAAATAAATATGCAGATAAAATAATTAAAATAGGCTGGAAATATGTATTTGTTTCTTGTGTTTACCTCCTAATTAATGAAAGTCTTAGATTTCTGTACATTTGGTTATCCCACTAATTAGTGGGTAAACTTTAGAATATATACATATACACAAATATACATGAAGATACATACATCTATAATAAAAATACAAATTAGATTTTAATATCTATATATGTATGCATAATGTGTATATACATATCCATATATGTTATATGTGTATATGTATGCCTACTTACACTAAAATACATGCATATACAAAATATATTTATGAATCTATGTGTGAGACAATCATATTTAAAATATAATCATATACAACCTCATAATATAGGTACATATTTGTGTATACATCTATATATACATTTATAAGTATAAGATTTTCCATATGCATCTATTTTTGAATGTGTTCAAGTAGCTATACACACATAATGCATATATGTAATAAGCATGCATATGTGTGTATACACACAAGCACATATATAATACATATACATTCTTATCCCATTTGTATTTTTCTGTGTATATATACACACACTATGTCTTTTTTTATTTAAAAAAAATTTTCACTAAGGTGTACCCTGAGGAAAGAAAATATTGGGAAGGAAAAATATAGACCTTAGACTTGAGTTTAACCTCTAGGAGGCACATATATAATGTGAATTATAAGAAGTGGTGAAAGAAAATATAAAAAATCAGTTTTCCAAAGAGTACAGTAATAGCTCTTTTTAAACATTCTTTCTGTGCAGAGGCCTTTGAACATTGTCTACTTATAATTAATAGCATGATTGAAGGACAGAACGAATTTATTACAAAAGATATTTTTTATTTTTCTCATGTTTATTTTTTTCCAGATTGCATGTAGATACAATTCTCAACAATAGTTTTCTGACATTTGGTTGCTCATGTTCTCTTCCTCTTTTCATCCTTCCCCCACTCCTAAAAGGCAAGAATTCTGATGCCGATTGTACTTTTGTTATCGTGCGAAACATACTTCTATGTTCATCATGTTGTGAAAGATGACCCATTATTATGTATAGCAGAGAAAAATTCCTGGAGGAAATAAAGCTAAGAAGGTATGCTTCAAACTGCATTCTGACCCCATTATTTCCTTTTATAGCAATGGAAAGCCTTTTTCATGATTGTCCTCTGGAGTTGTCCTGTATCTTAGTATTGTTAATAGCATTTACATAATTTACAATTAATTTACAATTGATCATCAGCTCCCTGGATGTCTTCTTCCATCCCACCTCACATATTTTGAATCCATTTTGTTCTGATCCTAAGTTTTTATTTTTCATGGTAGAAGAAAAATAGCAGAGTGGAGAAAGAGCTCAGCCCAGCTGTCTCAACATTTCCCTTTAAGAATGTTGTTAAACATGTGAATCAAAATTCAAGATGCCCCTAATTAAGCTCCCACATATAACACCAGTTTCTTGTGTCGTTGTCCACTATTTTTTATTTCCACTATTATTCATTCAGATCTAGCCCTGCCTTGAGGCTAGTTGCCTGTGGAGCTGAATTTTTCATTTCAGGTGTCAATTTTCAGGTACATTATCTACTCAACTCCAACTTACTTATGCTTCAAAACTGTTCCCTCTCAGGACTCTTACTACCAAAGCCTATTATCATTGCTTTCAAGCCCTATTAGTCATATTATTAAGGATCTACCATAACATTATATGCCTCTGCTTATAATTTCCATTAAGATTTATGACTTCTCCAGCTTCTTTGTAAAATGTAGAGGAAGTGTTAATATCAGCAAAACACCAGCTTGCAAATTAAGTTTTCTCTCTTAAAAACAAAGTTTTGCCCATAACCTTACTATACAACTTGAAGAATGAAATTAATTTTTATTTTTCAAATAATGTTGTGATGGCTGTTGTCTGAGTTGGAGTTTATACTTTCTGTAAGAACACACATGCCATGACTTGAAAGCCATCCGCAGCTCTCAATATGCATTCGTTTCACATTTGAGATGATGGAAATGACAAATGAGGCAAAATTAATGTTAGGCCAGGGTCACCTGCTGAGTGTTTGCCAGCTGAAATGGGATAACAGTTTCTCTGATTCATGATACCAAAATCACATCTTATATAACTCTCTCATAAGCAAATATTTTTAGCCTTTACCATTTGGCAAATAATACATTTTTCTCCCTTAAAATAATTTTTCTATAAGAAATTACTGAAAAGGTTAAAGGTAAATTGATACTGGTTGAGCATTTTTCCCTTTTATGTATCTAATCTAGGGACTTGATTACTGTGATGTGGCCAACAAGTAATGGAACTAGGACTCATACATAACTCTTTCATAAAATGTGATCGGTTTAAAGCAAATTTTTTAAATGAATTTTATATGGCCAGAATTAATTGGAACCTTAAATAGCTCTTGTATATTGTAAGATTTAAATTAATACCAATAACTCCAAGTATTATGTTTATAAAGTTTATTAATAATCACTTGGAGTAGAAGGAATAAAAACCTAATTATCTAACAAAAATAAACCACATGAGTAAATTCTCCTGCCTGGCCCAGAGTCAGCTTCCACAGCCAGCAGTCACAGGAAGAAAGAGCAAGGGGCGGGACTACACAAAACTTATATCCTCCCTATGTCAGCAGGTAACATAAGAAGGAAAGTGGGATGGTGGGAACTGTAGTCCTGGGAAGCAGATTTTAATTACACAATATATATTAGTTAATTATTTTCTAACCAAAAAAACAATTGCCCTTTTAAAAATCAAGTTCTTATCTAACATTATTGTTTTTTGTTGCTATAGCTATTACTATTGCTATAATAACCAATAATTATAAATTATATTTCCCTATAGCTTCTTTTTTCTGTCTAATGTTTGTTGGGTTATTTTGGGGAGCAGTAACCACATTTTCCAAACAAGAAAGAGTAGATATAATGCTACCATACTGTAACTTTAAAATATCTGAAACTGAAAATTACACAGATGACTTGGTTTTTTTGATATAATTCATTTGTGAACCCAACTTGTCCAGATACCTTTTTGCATGACAACTCATAGAGAGTTTACTCAAATTTATTTTTTGAAATTAATTTGTTTGAATTCTCTATTTCATTTTCTATTATTTGTCAGCATGGACATTCTGGGTTTTTTTAAATATTAAACTGTTTATCTGTATTATAGAGTGTAAGGCATAGAGTCATGATTGATAACATCAGAAAGTCTTCTTTTTTCTATATTCATTGCAATTATCCTTTATCATATTAGAGATTTTAAAATTTGGTTTTTCTCCCTCCATTTTAATATATCTTATAGTTTATCAATTTTATTTGATTTCCTCCAAAATACTTATTTTACTTTTGAAATATATAAGTATTATCTCTCTCTCTATATATATGTATATATATGTTTCTGATTTCTCCTTTTAAAAAAATTCTGCTTCATATTTGCTTTTGCTTCATTGATTTACCCATGTTCCTTTTTTGTCTTCTTTTTTATATATGCTTTCAGAAACAAAACCTTACAATATTAAGTGAAATTTAAGTTTAAGCCTTCATATAGTTCTGCAAGTTTTTATTATATTTCCTCTATTGTTACCATTTACTCACTATTGAGTATATATACTATGACTGATAACTTTTATGAATGTATAATATGTAGCTTTTATATGAGTTTTACAGATGAGAAATCAGTCTGAGAGCTTCAAGTGCCAACAAAAATCATTTAGACAGAGGAGAAGCCAGTACTTGATGGATGCATGTACATATATATGTGTGTGTGTGTGTGTAAATATATACACATATATATGCTATTTGTGTATATATTTGTACATTAATCTCTCTATATTTCTTTCTATCTGTTGGTCTACCTATCTACCTTGCTTTTATGTAATGAAACTGGACAGGTCACATAATCTCTATTTGTCCCAGTTCTCTCATTTGTTAAAGGTGTTTAATAATAGCACCTAATTCCCAAAGTTGTTGTGAAGATAAGATGGGAATGTATTTGTAAATCACTTGGCAAAATTTAAAGTGCTATATAAATAATAGACATTATTACCGTATATAAAATCTTACTATATGCAAATATAAGAACATATGCAAATATGTATATATTTATATACATAGAGAAGAAAGATTTCAGTAAACTCATGTAAAATATCAGCATTTCTTTATACTACCAATAAATCCCAATAACTAGAGAAATCCCATTTAAAATAATAGTAGGCAATATAAAAACGTGGGAGTCTATTTGTCAAGGCAAACCCAAGAACTATATGAACACAAAGATAAAATATTTTCCATATGAATAAAGTCAGAACTAAACTATTGGAAAATTAATTGCTCATGGGTAGGAAGAACCAGCATAATAAATATAATAAACCAATATGATAAAAATGACAATTCTACTTTATTAATTCATATATTCAGTGCCATACCAATCAAACTATCCCAAAATTATTTCATACAGCTAGAAAAGAATGACAATAAAATTCTTCTGGCAGAAAAAAAGGTGAAGGATAACAGGAGAAATAATAAAAAAATTAATGAAGGAGGTACTATATATAAAAAGTATTATCAAGCAGAATCATCAAAAACCAATATTTTTCTGGTTAAGAAATAGTTATAGATCAATGGAATAGATTATTCACTCAACATGCAATAGTAAAGAAACATAGAAAATAAGATTTTGACAAACCTGAAGATCTAAGCTTATGGAAGAAAAATTCAGGATTCAACAAAAACTGCTGGAAAATTAGACAACAGAATGGCAGAAATTAGGCACTGACCAACATCTCATACCATACACAAAGATTAAGTAAAAATAGATGCATTCTGGGAGCTAACATGGCAAAATAAGGTGCTCAGCTTGCCAAAACTCTCCAAACACACAAATATAGACAACAAATCACTCTCAAAATTAAGGAAGGCAGGAGAGACACATCTTCCCTGGGTGATAGGGAATGCAGCAAAGGAAGTTGCAAAGAACTGATTGACAGCCCTCAAGCTAAGGATTCTACAAGAGCTGACAGGGTCAGAATTCTAAGGGGTTAGAGAAAGCAGTTTGTCAACTGACTCTCAGTCTGTCTGGAGCTGGCGTACAATCCTGAAGGTGTGGATCTGGGACTGTCCCAGGACAAACCCATCTATCAAGCTGCCTGCCTTATAATAACATCAAGCAAAGGTAAAGAAGTTCCCCATTCATTCCCATGGACAGAGTGATTTGGAAGAGACTTTTTCTCTCTCTGGAGCTTCTAAGGACTCTGCAACTGGATCTCTGCTGCCTGACCCACTAAGGACTCTATGAGAATCTGGGCTTTTTGTGTAGACTTATCCTTGGCTATCTTTAGTTTAGTTTAGTTTAGACAAGCTTGGGAAATAACTATAGTGGGTTAAGTATGTGGGGTTAATTAGTAAACTGGCCCATTATCCTCTATCCTTCCCCATCATTTCCTATTTATTAATAAACATATTTTTCAAATCGTGTGTTCTCCCTTTCCTACAAACCTTTCCCCCTCTCCATAAAATCCCTATAACCAGGAGTACTGCATGGGCATGGTGGGATTTTAGGCTAAATACCAGCTCAGTCAAGTAGCCTGACACAATAAAACTACAAAGTAGGTGCAATCCAAGACTAGCCCTACAAGGCCTGAGATGAAGAAAATTCAAAGCCAGGTGCAGCCATATTTGAGGGCTAAAACAAAGAAATGACAGAGGTGGGGAATAGCTCAACAGCAGCCCTATTCAATTACATGTGACATGAGATAACAGAGTGGGAAACACACCTAGGAGCTGTGAATGGCCTGAAAAAAAACAAAACTAGCAGCAGGTATGTGGCACAGCCAAATAGCCTGAGCCAACAAAACAGCAGATTCTGTAGCAACAGTACACACTGCCAAACAGTCTAAGGCAACAAAACAGCATAATGGAGGAGCAGTTCATTACTACCCCTACCTGCTTTCACTTGGAATGAGGTGAGGAAAAGGCAGAGGGGGAAAATCCCACCTTGCTTCCAAATAGCCTGAGGCAATGAGATGATAGAGTGGAAGATCAGCCTAAAGCTAGACCTATCTGCTTCCAGGTGGCCTGAGTCAATAAACCTTCAAAGAAACAATAGTCCTACATAAGAGATGATAGGGAAGGCAAGATCTAGCTGGTGGAAAACAAGAACAACAACAAAACTTCTACAGGCCTCTCCATAAGAAATCAGTCTTTCTGTTTCCTGGAAGTAAACACTATGAACAAGGGACCAGGAACAAGGAAATTTGAAATTTGAAGAAATGCATCAGAAGAGGATCAAATGGAATTTCACAAGACCTAGAGGATGAGATGGAATTCCATCCAGGCTCAAAAGCAGTTGGAGGAGAAAAACCAAAGTTCTGATCTTGAACACTTTGGAGCTACGCGAGAAAACTACAAATCTCTAAATCCTTTGCTTGAAGAAAAGAAGATCTCAATTCTCAACTGGAGCCAATCTATGGGACAAAGACACTTTTTTTCCCTTAAGGGAATGCAGAGCTTATTCCTGAAAAGATTTCCCTGCTCAAACCTTCAAAAGCTATATAAGGAAAAAATCTTAGGGACTTCCTCTTCCCTCTGTCATTTCATTATCCTTTCATTACCTTTTTCAACAACTTTATACTCAAATAAATTAGATATCTTGATTTATAATAGAACTTGAATCAGAGTGTTTGTGTTGTGTAATATTTGTTGGGAAAGGATGAGAAATTGGAAAAAGAGGGGATAATGGGAGGTTTGTAGCAGGATATGGAGGGGTTGAAGGGAGAGAGGGAATATTGCTTGGTGAGGCAAAGGAGGGAGATGTCCCCTGCCAAGAGGAAGCAGCAGGGGTCTGATAAGGACTGTTTGTCTTTGAATGACTGAACTGATGTTCAGCTCCCTCTATGCATAGAAAAGATAGTCCACTTATCTGACTGTGAATTCAAAGAATATAAAGTTTAATAGCCAGTTGGTATTGGAGAGGTATCAGGAAAGTGGGAAGTCCCTATTAAGGCTGGAGTCTGTCTCAACTTTTGGAGCTGAGGCCAGGCCCCACAGGCTGGTGGAGGGTTTCTCCCATTCCTGTCTTCTGTGCCAGTTTTGTCAATTTCAGAATATTAGCAGGAGACAGAAAGCAAACAAGAACAATTCTAACTTTTAGAAGTGATTGGGGGGGGGGGGCAGCTGGGTAGCTCAGTGGATTGAGAGCTAGGCCTAGAAATGGGAGGTCCTAGGTTCAAATTTGGCCTCAGACACTTCCCAGCTGTGTGACCCTGGGCAAGTCACTTGACCCCCATTGCCTAGCCCTTACCACTCTTCTGCCTTGGAGCCAATACACAGTATTGACTTCAAGACAGAAGGTAAGGGTTTTTATTAAAAAAAAAAAAAAGAAGTGATTGGGCCTGAATCTTCGGGCTGAACCAAGAAAAGGCACACCACACCAGACTGAGCTGAACAAGCTCCTCCCTCCTCCAACACCGGGAAGGAAGTCAAACCCGGCAGGAAGGAAGTGCTAGTCATAAGACCCAACTGCCACTCCCAGTTGCCCCTTCCCCTAACAACTGTCAGTCTTGTTTTCCTTTCCACAGTTAGGAAGGGAGCTTCAAATTCCATCATTACAAGAAGGAAGCTGAAGGAAAATCGAACTTACCCTTTAGTCTAGCCTGACTGACTCCATTGGTAACAGCTCAGCTTAGGGATAAGAGGGAGGAAGTATAACATAGAATTCAATCCCCAAACAGCTGTTCATTGGTTCCTTCCTTTTCAAAGTCCCCCTCCCTAATACAACACTGAGAGACCCCAAAATCTATGGACTTATCCCAAGGACCCAAGAAGACGATTATACGAGCTTGAAGCTGTTCTCCCTTCAAACAGGGTACATAGAAGAATTTCAACAGATAGACAAGATAATGAGGGAAAAATTATAATCAGAAAAAAGGAGTAAAAGACAAAAAAAAAACAACTTCTAACCTTAGAAAATTATTTAGTGATAGGCATGTTAAAAATATAAAATCAGAAGAGAACAACATTAAAAAAATGAAAAATGTGAAGCCTCAGTGAAAAGTAAAAAAGGATGTCAGGTTCCAAAAAGACTATTTAATGAACTTAAAAAGAAGTTTAAAAAATCAAATAATAAAAGAAATTATAGAAAAAATCAACAACTGCAAAACTGAAATAAGTCAAATATACATAAAGGCCAAAAAGGAAAATAAATACACTGAAAGGATACAACTCTCTACATACTAAAATGTGCCAAATGAGAAAAAAAGGAAACAGAAAAGGTCAAAGAAGAAACTAATTCACAAAAACTTAGATTTTAGCAAATGGCAGCTAATGATTCCATGAGATATCAGAAAACAATAAGAGGAAATCAGAAGAAGAAAAAAAGAAGAAAATCTGAAATGCCTTACTGTATATAATTCAATGACCAAATTGTACACTTCAGAGAAGTATAAAAAGGTAAACCAAAAACTTAAAATTTAAAGATTTCTATGAAGTTGAATTGAGTGCATTCATATATGGGAAGGTTAATTAAGATTCTTAAACTATATATGATACTTGAGACATGTAAGGGACTTAAATTATTTAAGAAACTCAAAGTATTTATAATACTTAAAAACTTTATACTTCTAGGACAGTAAGAAGGAATATATTAGAAAAAAAATAAATTAAGTCATATGAAGAGATACCTCAGATCAAATATATTGGAGGAGACGGTCAGGGTGTGACAGTCAATGCCTGAACTTTACTGTCATTGGAATTAGCTCAAAGAGAGTATACCACCAACACTCAGCAATTTTTTGACAACTACCATACCCTATGGAGAAGTAGGAGAGAAAGAGGAATAAGGGGGTTGGGGAGCAATTAAAAGGAAGGTAAATTAGGGAAGGAAGTGGTTAGAACCAGACTATTTATAAACAGAGAAAAACTGAAAAGAGAGAAAAGAGTGAATGGGAAAAATAATATATAAATATATATATATATATATATATATATATAATAAACATAAAAATAGCAAGAAACACAATTATCATGAATTCAAATGTGAATGGAATTAACTCATCCATAATATGGAAGAGGATAGCAGAGTGAATTGAAATCTAAAAACCCATAATATTATTTCCTTTTTTTTAAAGCACATTTAAAGCAAGGAGGTACACAAAGAAGAAAAGTAAAGGGCTAGAGCAGAATCTATTAGACTTCAGCTGAAGTATAAACAAACAAGAAAACAAAAGTAGAGGTAGCAATCATGATCTCAGACAAAATAGAATTTAAAAGCAAATCTAATCAAAAGAGATAAGGAAGAAAATTACATTTTGATAAAAGTACCATAGACCATAAGAACAGTATCAGTATTAAATATATATGCATGAAATGGCATAGCATCCAAATTCCTAAAAGTGAAGTTAGAAGAAATAGAGTAAAATGCTAATAATGTGGGACTTCTCTCAGAAGTAGTTTTAGTAAATAAGAAAGAAGTTAAGGGGTTAAATAAAACTTTAGAAAAGTAGATATGATAGAACTTTATGAAAATAAATGAGAATGGAATGGAAATTCTTTGATGTGCCTTCACAAAAATTTACCATATTAACAAGGCACAAGAACCTCACAACCAAATACAGAAATGCTAAATGCAACTTTTTCAGACCATTATGAAATAAAAATTACATTCAACAAAGGTCAGCACAATGACTAAAAAGTATTTGTAAACCAAATAATACTATACTAAACAATGAATGGGTCAAAGATCAAATCATAAAAATTTCATTAAAGAGATTGACAATAAGGAGACAACCCACTAAAATTTATGAGACATAGCCAAAGCTTTATTTGGTTGGAAATTTCTATTTCTAAGTGCTTATATGAATAAAATAAAAAGCAGATCAATGAATCGAGGATGCAACTAAAAAGGGGGAAGGGGGAACAAATTAAAAATAATGAATTAAACTACAAATTGAATCCTGAAAATCAAATAAGAGATAAATGTCAATGAAAGATCATTGAGCTAATAAATAAGACAATGAACTGCTTTTATGAAATATAACTAAAATAGTCAAAACACTGATTAATTTAACTTTAAAAAAGAAAGAAGGAAAAATGAAAACAGTGAATTCACACTCAATGTAGGGAAATTAAAGTAATTATTGGGAGTTATTTTGCCCAAATGTATATCAATGAATGACAGTGAAATAGCAAAATATTTACAAAAATATTAACTCCCCAGAATAAAAAAGAGAAAACAGAATACTGAAAAAGCCCTATCCAAGCAAAAGAAAATTGAGCAAACCATTAGAAAATTCCATAAAAACAGGCTCTAAGATGAGATGTATTTAGCAATGAATTCTATCAAATATTCAACTGAATAATTAACTCTAACACTACATCAACTATTTGGAAAAATAAGGGAAGGAAGAATTCTTCCAAATTCCTTTTATGAAAAAATAGGATATTAATATTTAAATAAGAGAGTTAAACCAGAGAAATAAAAGTAGCCCTATCTCCTTAATGAATATTGATGTAAAAATTTTAAACAAAATGCAAGCAAGGAGATTAAGATTATATTGCAAAGATCATATACCATTACCAAAGGGTCTTTATACCAGAAATTCAGAAATAGTTATATATTATGAAAACTATCACCATAATTAATAATATCAATAAGAAAACAAATCAAAAGATTTAGAAAAACATTGAATGAAGCAAAGACACCCATTATTATCATATTTAATATCATATTTAATATTAGACTAGAAATACTATCTATAGCAATAAGAACAGAAAAAATTGAATGAATTAGAATAGACATTAAGGAAACAAACCAATCAAATCACTCTTTGCAAATGACAATATTATATCAGAAAATCAACAACAACAAAACTACTAGAAATAATTAACAACTTAAGCAAAGTTGAAGAATACTAACTAAACCCACATAAATAATCAACATTTCTATTTATCACCAACAAAGTTCAACAGCAAAAGATAAATGAGAAAATTCCACTTAAAGTAACTACAGACTGTAAGAAATCTAGGATTATATCTACCCAAACAAACCCAGAAACTGTATGAACATAATTATAAAATGCTTTTCATACAAATAAAGTCAGACTTAAACAATTGGAAAAATATTAATTGCACAAGGATAGGCCAAGTCAATATAACAAAAATGACAATCCTAAATTTATTTACCTATTCAGAGCCATACCAAGCAAACTACCTAAAAATTATTTCTTAGAATGAGAAAAAATAATTACAAAATGTAGTTCAAAGAACAGAAGTTCAAGAATATCAAGAAAATTCATGGAAAAAATATAAAGGAATGAAGTCTAGCTTTACCTATATTACATATTAGAATTCACCAAAACAATCTGATACTAGCTATGAAATATAATATTGGATCAGTGGAATATGCTAGGACATAAACACACAGTAGTTACTAAACACTGTAACGTAGTGTTTGATAAACTCAAAGGTCCAAGTTATAGGGATAGAATGCACTATTTGATGGGAAAATTGGAAAACAATATGACAGAAACAAGGCATAGACCAGTATCTCACACTACCTAAATAAAATAAAAATGGATACTTAATTTAGAAATAAAGAGGGAGACCATAAAGAAATTATGGAAGCATGGAAATGTTTACTGGTCAGATTTATGAATAAAGGAATGCAATTGCTAATTTTGATTACTTTAAATTAAAAGTATTTCAATAAAATAAAACGAATGCAAAGAAAATTAGAAGATAAGCAATACATTTTTAAAAGTATTATTGCAAGTGTCTCCAACAAAGATCTTATTTTTCAAATATTTAGAGAACTGAGCCAAATTAATAATACAAAGCATTCCCCAGTTGATAAATGGTCAAAGAACATGAACAGAAAATTTTCAGATGAAGAAATTAAAACCACCTATAGTAATATGAGAAAATTCTCCAAATCATTATTGATTGGAGAAATGGAAATTAAAACAATCCTAGGATACCACTCATACCTCTGAGGAGGGCTAATAGGACAAAAAAAGAAAATGATAGATGTTGGGGAGTATATGGGAAATTAAGATATTGCTGGGGACCAGCCCCTTACGACCCCTGAGAGGGGAGGGGGAGAGAGAGAAGGAAAGGGGAAGCGACAAAGAAGGTACCGACAGCTCTCACATGGTATGCAAAGAGGAGTCGTTTATTGAGGAGAAAGATTAAAGATGGAGCTTGGCCAGAGGCCAAGCTCCTGCAAGGACAGCCATCGCCTAGCCTGAAAAAGGAGAGAGAGGAGGAGAGAGAGCGAGGCGGAGCTTGCTGGGCCATAAATACCATTTGCTACGTAGTACATAGGGATGACCCTCATTGGTCAATGACAAGGCATAGGTGTGGTTTCTCTTGACCAGGGGAGAACAAAGAAACCTGTTTTCCCGCCTAACCTGGGAGAAGCTGGGGTCAAGGGTCAGGGGCCTTCCCAGCCATGAGCACTACTGAGCATGCCCAAGACTGACTGTTCCCCTTGCCCCTGGGCTGCTACATCTCCCCCTTTTTGTTTTACACACAAATGAATAGTGTAATATCAAAATGTAGCAACATTACAGCATTAACAAATACAAACACTCTGGTGCATAATCATATTCTGATACAGAGATGAAAAACCCATCCTGATTGTATAACTTAGATATCCCAATCAAGAATGAACACCAGCATAAACTGATTCAGTGATCAATCTTAACAATTCCCAAACTGATCTTTCTATCTGCCTGTCTGCATTTCAAGATCAATGCAACAGTCTTAGTAGATATAAAGATGTTAAGAAAATAATTTCCACGCTACTGATCCTGATCTAATGAGGTAGAATTCTATGATTCACATGACAGGTGCAATAACCAAACATGCCACCTTTCGCAGTCTGGACTATCAGAAGTTGTCAGCCTTTTCAACAGTTAGCAAAATACTATCCCTGGAGATGAAGGATAAGTCCTTCCTTTCTCTCGTCCTGATACTGCATCTTGGGGATCTTTCCGTGCTCACTGCCAGATGCCTGCCACATAGAAAACTGGTTGGTAGCTCGATGCCAGGACATCCAGCGACTGAGGGTGTCAGTACGCCATGTCTCTGCATTTCCCAACCTCAAACATCCATTTCACATGGAAAATGTAACTGTGGCTGAGGCTGTCTGGTCCATAATGAAAGATTCATTATGATTCCCCTTACATGCAATCAGACATCCCTCTCCAGTATGGTCATCTGAAAATTAACAATTGCTGTCATGTTCTCATGTTCACCGACTGTTAGGTGACTGTAATTCTAGAAATCTTTGCACCTTCATAATTCTGGATCAGAGCATTAACAATACTTTCCTTGTACTCAAAGTTCTGGCCTTAATAGTGTAAAAGAAAAAATCAAGGTTGATCAATCAAGAGTGACTTTAAAAAGTTTCCTCTAAAAATATAAATACTGATCTCTATAAGATTCCTCTCCCTTTTCTTTTTGTTTGTGTGTTGGGAGAGATCCCTTCAAAGAAAAACATCCTCTCTTAACAATCCTGGAGGATCATGTTATCACATGTCAAATGATCTCAGAAAATTGATCCTGGGAACCTGATCCCAAAATTAATACAAGATTCTCTTGGCTCTTGGCTCACAGTCTATGTGGTATCTTTGAAACTGAGCCAATGTGAAATATCAGAACTTATATTCCCAATGATTTCCAATTCCTGATCTAAATAGATCAAAATTCGCCTTGTATATGAACATAATTTTGCACCATTACAGGCTTTGCAAAAACATCAATACATCAATCACAGTGCAATTTTTTAACAAATACCAATATTCCCATCCATTTTACATTCTCAATTGTAGCTTAAATAACCATGATGGTGATAATGAAGTAATATTTCAAGTTCTGACTGCATATTCCTAATGTCTTCCTTATTTTAAATCTCTGCTTGTATAAATAAACCCATCAATATGGTAACCAAGCCTATACCATTACCAATATTAGCAAAATTCATTCCACCAAACCAATGTTTGGGTAAATAGAAGCTTGAGTTGTTTCCCCTGTAGAAACAATTTCTACAGTTTCTTGTACCTACAGCATTTGACATAGCTTTTTTCATTCCTAGTTATCAGTGTATAATATTCAATGTGCTTTTTCTACAAGCTTATCTGTGCCTATTGTGTCATGTTTTCAATCCATACTCCAAAACAGTAAAACTTAGATTATACATTGCCCTTGCTCCATGTTTTTGAGCAATAATAATCTTTTCCACCTAGGAGAGACAATGACTGCGCGTCCACAGAAATTGTCAAACCTAGAGCCCTCAGTTTTTCATGAGGTCTTACTTCCATATACCAGAACGTCTTCCAGTATATGAAAGGGAAGCCAATAGATCCCGAATCCAGCGGCCGTCTGAATTCTGGGACTGTTGGAGGAGAGCAAGACATTTTTCCTATTAAGATATTACCCACAAAAACAGGGTATCAGGAGTAATGGTTAACAATGGTATTAACACTCAACTACTACTATGGTAGTCAGCCCTTAATGTAATGTCAGGAACATAATCTTTGCCTGGATGTCAATGATCTCTTACAATAACTCAAGTTCCTAATTAAAGATTTCCTAACGTCTTTTTCCTGATCTCTCATTCTTTCTTGAGAGTAACATCAGTGTCATCTGTCCATTAAACCTGTCTGTGCATCATTTTCTGCTTAGCACCTCATTTTTGATGTCAGAGGTATCAGATCTATCCTATGGATGAAAGTTTTCTATCTCCTACTCTTTGGAGAGTCCTACCAAGGTCTATACCCTTGTTGATAACAGCATTTCTTACAATACAAGTGGTGGATTTACAATGCATACAATATACATTTCTTTTGACAGTATCATATACAAAATACAAGGTATACATTAGTAGCTAGACAATTTGTAGCTATTTCATCTCAATCCCATCGCAAAGTCTTTGGAATGTGGGATGTATCTGGTGTCTTGTACAGACACAAGTGTGATTTTGTCCTTCTGAGTTAGCATACTTGATGTTGCTCTGGGTACCCCATCTCAATGGATGTCAGCATGACAAGTGTCCTTCAGTGGCCTAATAGCCAATGTCTCTAATAGTGTAATGTCATTGTTCTAGAGTGATATTGGTCACCAAAGAAGTGTCCTTCCAGCGAGTCTGGATTGTGGCTGGCATGTAGGTAGCTGATGCCATCACCTTCCGTCTGCTTCTCTTCCTGGTCTGTATCAGCTGGCATGAAGCATGACGTGGGAGACCAGATGTTTTCATTATCTGTGAACATACAAATAAGACCTCGACCCAACATTATCATCTCCTTGGGTCCCTTACAGTCTTAATATCTTGATGATATTTAACCCACTTCAGGTATCTCACACAATGTGATCTTTATCATTACATTCAATATTGATTGTTACAAAGCTTTAACTTATATTCTTTCTGGGGTGTAGAAGAGATAGATGATTAGTGATATCATATCCACCTCTTTCCTATTGAAAGTGGAACAGTCATAGCTTAACAAAAGTGACTTCTAGATAAGTCTGATTCTAATGGAGACATGTTGTTTGCAAATATAATGTACCCTTTAAGACCATAATCATCATTACATTTTGGATAGTAATACCCTTTTTGTGCTGCAAGTGGACAGCATTCCTTATACTGTCATAACATTCCCAATTATACCCTTTTGATATTTGATCAAATTTGGCTAACATGGAACAATTCCAATAAAATGATTTCAAGTTACACATTGTACCAGTACCATTCAAAATTGTCAGGCATGTAATAAAGTTAGATCTTTTACCAAATACCCATATATTCCTAGAACAGAATATCTGTTAGTGACGTAATGATACTCTTCTGCATGTACATTGTTTCTCATACAATTACATGTGTGTGTGCATAGTGTGTTAAACCTGCCTATAGGGCAGTCTTTACAGTCCATGTGCTGCTTTTCTGGTGTCCTGTGCCAGACACCTCTGCCTTCTGTCCTTCTTCTGGGCAGATTTTCTTGCCATCAGATGCTCTTAATCATCTTCCATGGACTCCATGTATCTGAGAAAATAGAACAGAAAACCTCGACCCCAAATGAAAGCCTCATTGGGTCTTAGAAAGTTAGAAAGTGACAGAACATATATACCTTCAGTTTTTGAACCTTGGGGCTCATGAATTCCTTTGAGCTCTTTGTACCATAGCTTGCATGTAAGCCATGAGCTATGCAATTTAGCCTTTGCATTGCTGTTAAAAGCCCTGCTATTCCAAGCTGTTTGGAATAGACAGTTGTGCACAGTTATTTATAAAATCTGCAATCACTTTGCTCACTTCTTCATTTGAGCTTGAACCCATAAACCAGGAGAGTAAGTATCTCCCATCACTTTTCACAGTTCAACCTTTGTGCCAGGAGCAAACTGAAATGCACCTTTTGCTCCAAAATATACAGTGGATATTTATCAGGGGTGAAATTAATCCACAGCAGTTTGTATTGATAAGCGATATCACCTGCTTGTTCAGGATATAGATGTACCATAGATCTGGCCCTCTGCTAGAGCAGAGAATGCCAGCAGCTGTGTGTTCAAAACAGCATGTATAGATGCTTAAATATTTGCTTTTTCAAATCCATAATCAGAAAAATATCATTCTATAAATCACTTATGAATTGACCCATGTGTGCTGGGATCTTAAGTCTTTGTCTGCCTGCACACAATTTTTGCTTTTTGAAAAATTTCCACCTTGTGCAGTTATTAAAATTATAGCATTGTCCTATGCTAGAAAAATGTGCACAGAATTATCAAACAATTGCACAGAAGTTGTTTCCGAACTACTGCCCTTAGCTTCATAATTGAAAAGATCTTAATACTGTGAATAAAATCATTACTTCCATCTGCTAATTCTGCAAGTCTTCACTGCAGAAATAAATCAAATTATGCCAGTAGCCTTTGAATTTGCATTATTATCATAGGTCTCTTTTCAATATCATGATCAGCTTCAATATCTGCAATTTTAATACCTGATAGTATTGCCTCTTTCAAATCCTTAATAAATCACTGTACTGAGTAACAGAGTTCCTGATAACCTTAATAATTAACCACTGGTAAACAGATTGAATCCTTCCAACCATGCTTTTACCCTGCTGAGCATGTGTCTAAATTTTCCATAGTAAAAGCTATTCTAGTTATAAATCATTTGCTTTCTGGATACAGGTATGTTAATATGCCCAGTAAAAAAGTTTCTGAACTGCATACAGGCTGTTTGAATAAGCTCTGCTCAAGATTCATCCTGTTGCTTTATGTCCTGTTTAGAAAAGTGTTAATAATTCCTCCATAGTTAAAATTAGAAAGCTTTAGAAATTCCTTTAAATCATATTCCAATTCATGCTTATTATATCTTAGTATTAAATTTCTTCTTCTAGCCAATTACAGCCTTAGTGATAAAACTTGCAACCTCAGTTGCTCTGATGCTATCTTCCACGTGGCTCAAGCCACGTGGCCGGTAGAGAAAAAAAACATTTCAAGCTGCTTCAGATTTAAACCCAAACCTTAAAAGTTTTCTGTTTGCACTTTAATTACCTCGTGATTTATACCAAAATTTCTCTACAGATAAAACATTTCTAGTCCTGATATTCTGTGGCATATAACAAAAGTCAGAGAAAGATATTTAATTCTCCTTTTTTAACTTCCTTTATCAAAAAATATAAGCAGACATTCCTTTATAATTTTGCCTATATCCAATTAAAACTAAATTAAAATTCAAATTCCCAGCACCCAGGTAAAGCCTGCCTTTACCTGGCTGGACCTCAAACAAAAGAATTCCTAGGACTTTTTCAAATGCTAAATGAGTGTAGAGGCTTGCTTCTTTAAAAAAAAATCTTCTGCCTTTGGTTACAGAATGGCAATATCTTTTTACAACTTAGGCTGTTCCGAATTTAACCTAATTCAGGATTATTGCCTTGATTCCTTAATTTTGCTGAGACCTACGGTTTTATTAAAAAAATTTTTGTTTTTTATCCGTTTTTTCCAAGTAATTCTGATCTTTTAAATGCCCTGCTTTGAGTCTAAGCAAGCACTTCCTGATAAGCCTTTCAAATGCATCTGAGTCTGACCTCTCCTGAAAAGGCACAGGGAGTTTCTTGTAAAGATTAGCTTGCAGAACTTTTGAAATAAGAAGTGCTTAAGAAAGAACTCCTTAGCATTCTGCAGCAGTTTCTGCCTTGCTTCCTCCCTAGCCTTTCCAGCTTTTGCATATGAATAGCAGCCTGGCTCTAGGAGCCTTTTGTCTCAGGAGCAGGTAAATTTGACTTTGCTTTCCTGATGAAATTTTAACTCCTGCTTTTTCTTTTCCCAGTTGCTCCTTTTGAAATTCACTATGCTCTAGCAACTGTTTGTTTCAGAGTGAGATTTTTCGAGTTCTCAATCGCCCCTAGTGAGGGTCTCCCTGGGTCAAATTTTCTTTTTCCTTCCCCTCCCCCTCAGACCGCTCCTCAGGTGTTTCTTAACCTCCGGAGATCCAGGTCCGAGAGAGGAGGCCTCCGACTAGCAGACCCAGGTGGGGGAGGGAAACTGCACTTCGTATATATAAGGGGACTGTTATTCCGTTGCCATCAAAACACACATACATTCGACCATTCACACAATGGGGTTTGAGAGGGGGATATGAATGGGACGACCTACCCTTCCTCAAGATCTGTATTCGATCCCTACCCGTTACTGTAGCCTCGATTTCCTCAGGATCGTATTCGATCCCTACCCATTACTGTAGTCTCGATTTCGGCGCCGAATTTTTCCTCAGTCGTCCGGTGGTCGCTCGGGCCCCACGTTGGGCGCCAGATGCTGGGGACCAGCCCCTTACGACCCCTGAGAGGGGAGGGGGAGAGAGAGAAGGAAAGGGGAAGCGACAAAGAAGGTACCGACAGCTCTCACATGGTATGCAAAGAGGAGTCGTTTATTGAGGAGAAAGATTAAAGATGGAGCTTGGCCAGAGGCCAAGCTCCTGCAAGGACAGCCATCGCCTAGCCTGAAAAAGGAGAGAGAGGAGGAGAGAGAGCGAGGCGGAGCTTGCTGGGCCATAAATACCATTTGCTACGTAGTACATAGGGATGACCCTCATTGGTCAATGACAAGGCATAGGTGTGGTTTCTCTTGACCAGGGGAGAACAAAGAAACCTGTTTTCCCGCCTAACCTGGGAGAAGCTGGGGTCAAGGGTCAGGGGCCTTCCCAGCCATGAGCACTACTGAGCATGCCCAAGACTGACTGTTCCCCTTGCCCCTGGGCTGCTACAAGATATTAATGCACTGATGGTGAAACTATCCACACAACTAAAGAAGGTTCTATTTTGATCTGATTGCAGATTGAAGCATATCATTTTTCCTTTCATTTCCTCCATATAATTTTTATTGTATATGTGATAACATCTTTCGTCATGATATAGAGTTGTGATGGTGAACCTATGGCATGTGTGCCAAAGATGGTTCCTGCCTTGGATGGCTGGGAGGCAGGCCCCACCACCCAAAATAGGGGGTAGGGCATTTCAGCCTCTCTCCAATGTTGCAGGGGCCAAGCTTAACTGAGCTCAGCTCAGTTCTGAGTGTGGCCAAGCCCCAACCCCACTCCCCATCCCTCAACAATTAATTAGTTCCTGGTCCTCCTGATTGCAATGACCCTAATTAAAATAGCTCTCTGAGCAAATCTAAGACCAAACCCCATTTACTAAGCACTAAGGAAATGTGCTAACCAGATCCTCCCAGACCAAATGGAGGGACCAGTGTGGAGTGGAAATTGAAGGGACCTTGAAAACTCCAAGGTTTACCCTCTTTAACCTCTATTCAAGTAATCAGGAAACCATTTCAAATAAAAGCTGGAGAGAGAGAGAAGTCAAAATAAAAAGTGGAGCCTAAAAGAAAAAAAAGCTCTAAAAAACTCCCCAAAGCCCCAGCTTACAGAGAGCCCCCTATTTATAAGAAAATAAAACCCTCAGCCTAAATGACTTTATCCTGATACATTCACCCTGGTCATGGTCCAGTGTTCCTGAAGGAGGCATCCCCCAAATCAACCTCTTTAGCAATTGGTCAAGGACCAGAATCAAGCCTCAATCTGCATCCAACCTAGAACACCCCATGATACACTTTGGGTGGAGAGCTGATTGGAGAAGCCACTACTCTGTTTTCCCTCAGCTTCTAGCCCACCTGGTCTCTCAGGCTGTCAGGCAACCTTGTGAATTCAAATTGCACAGGCTGGTTTAGTAAGAGGTAGAAGGGACTAAATGCAATTTAAATCAGTCAAAGGGTTGCTTGAAGGAAACTGGGGGGAAGGGGGTTATAGAACAGGGAAGAGGCTATTAACCTAGCCTCTGATTCATAAAGCCTTTTCCTATATCAGTAGACTACAGTTTTGAACAGATTTAAAGTGAAAACTCAAAAAATATCCCTAAATCTAAAAAATACCTTATATAGTGGACAGTGGTTGCTTCTGATAATACAGCCATACTTTCTTTTGTCTCACTCAGGCCAAAGGTAATGAAGAGGCCATTGTATTCTGAATAGGGATAGGGCAAACCTTTCCTGCAAGGGATGCTGTCTCAGAGAGACCAGCTTTAATCACTCCTTCTGGGTTCCCAGGCATAACATTTTGAAGATATTAACATGGCTAATATATTGGAGAATAATTCACTGATTTCTCGCTCCACTCAATTTACCAGCTAATATGTCAAGGAAGGGCCCCCATCCTATCCGCCCCCACCGCCCTAAAACTGGAAGGGCAGAATACAGGGACTCATGTCTCTCACATTAAGCCCTTTATCCCCCCACAAACAGGTCGCAGAAGAGGAGGTGGGGATAACTATTCCTGTGAGCAGGTGGAAGACCTCATATATCTCTTTCACAGCAGAATAAAACAAAAGAAAAACACTCTCTTTGTTATTTTAATCCCTCCCTTTGAACTCTGTGCATGTGCACCACCTGGCTACATGGGCAGATAACTCTATTCATTTGGGGGAAGCCATCCCTAAAGAAGGGCCCTCAAAAGTGTTGGGTAGGCAAGAAACACCCACAAAGGGAAGATCCCTGCCCCATTGCCCATGCTGTCCATGCCTTGGAAGCCATGCCTGAAGCTTCCAGGATATTTTCATCCACTCCAGTTCCAGTGGTGGCCTTTCACTTTCACTGAATACCCCCAGGCCCAGGGGAATGGGGCTCATTCAGGATGGATGGGTTCCTCCCGACCCCTTCTGATGTAAGTGCTTTGATAAGGGTTGGGTCACTGATCCTTTTTCTTTTGATATGTCTCATGCACTGTGAAGAAACTGCCCTGGGAAGCCTGCCACCTCCAGGAAGGGGCCATATATATTGCTCTAATTGTACAAGCTGGTATCCTCAGTGGCCACACCCACTCACTCAGTCAGGGGGTGGGGCATTCGGTTGGGGGCAGGGTATAGCACACAGTGTGAGTGAGACAGAGCATGCAATGGGGGTGGGGCATTGCACAGAGTGGGGGCGGGGCATATCACCCATTGGAGATGAGCACTGGCACATAGTTTGGGGTTTGGGTAAGGTATGCCACCAGGTCCTTCAAAAGTTCCAAAATGTTCCCCATCACTGATAAAAGGGATATGGAAATATATATACTGCATGAAAGCTCTAATAGAAACCAATTTTGAGGCCATAAACAAACTGGCAAGTACATAAGTTTACCTGTCAGACCTATGGGCAAGGGATAGAATATATGATCAATCAAGGTGTAGGGAACATGAAAAATAAAATAAATTATACGCTGTAACAGTAATAAAAAAGTAATAATGTACAGTTATTAACTACGGTCAGCAAAGCAAATATTTAAGAGAACTTCAAAGGAATCCATGACAAAAAAAAAAAAAAAGACAGGCCATTACCACAGAAGGAGGCAATAAAGTTGGAATGTAGATTGAAGCATATTATTTGTAGAAGCGAAAGGATACATAAATGTACTAACTGTTTGGATAGGCTTGCGCTCCCCTTTTCTGCAGAGCCCCATGACCCATTCCCCTGACCTAGATTCAAAGGAAATGAACTTAGCAACTTTCAAGTGAGTCTCAACTGGAGACCAGCAGGTTTTGCAAGAGTGGAAAGCCGGCAGCTGCCTCAGCACTCTGCTTCTGTGTACTCATGAAAACTGCAAGGCTTCAAGTCTTAAGGATTACTGGCACAAAATAATTCTTTTACTTTTTTTTTTTAGGCTTAAATATCCAATGGTAACATCATCTCCTTTTGAGCTTTGAAACCAAGTTCTTCCTGCTCCCCTTGCAAGCCAAATTCTGAGAATCAATTCTTAAAATCTAATTAGCCTATTTTGGACCCTGTTTTCTGCTTTGTTCCCAGCAACTGGGTCCTTCCAGTGAGGAAGAGGTCATGACTAAGTCGTCAGTTTCTGTTATTCTTTTGTGAATTTTTCTCTAGTATAAGTGACAATGTATCTTCTTTCACAACATGACAAACAAGGAAATACGCAGTGTATAGCAGCATACATTCTATATCATATTATCTGCCATCTTGGGTATAGGAGCATGTTGGGATGAAAGGAGAGAATATGGATTACAAAAATTCAGAAAACAATTATAAAATTATATCTACATGTAATGTAGAATTTTTTTTTCAAAAAAGCAACAACAAAGAAAGCCTTCAGGTCATTTATAGAATGTTGAATCTCTTCAAAACATAAAATGATATGGAGTATATTTTTTTATATATTTAGAAGGAGCAACTACCACTCACATCTGAGATCTATCAAATATACCTCCAAATAAAGAATGTTTGTCTACTCTCAAATTAAATTTTGTTTTGCTTTTATGCTTTATCTTTTACAAAACTAAATAGGTAATTTTAATTTAAGTCATTTTCTTATAATTCATAAAATATTTTAAGCTCCATGAATTACCAACAACTCATATGAGGTTATTTCTTTTATGAATACAAGGCATTTCCCATATTCTTTCTCATTTAATCTTCAAAAACTACCAAGTGAAGTAAGTCATACAATTATTATTACACCTGCTTTATAGGAAGGGGAAATAAAGTTCAATATGTTTTAGTTACTTGCCAGAGATCTCAAGACCAGGGATTTTCTTCCTTTTTTGGGTGATTCTTGAATACTGAGCATTCTGAGCGATGCATTTTAGTTCCAAGGGAGGATTAAGATAACAAAGAGAGTTTTTTTCCACTGTGAAAGAGATATTTGAAGTCTTTCTCCCTCTCACAGGAATAGGTGTCCCCACCTCCTCTTCTGCCACCTGTTTCAGGGGGAATAAAGGGTTTAATGTGAGAGATATGTGAGTCCATGTATTCTGATCTTCCAATTTTTCAGTGGCAGGGGTGGATAGAATGTCTCGGTGGGGACCCTCCCAATGAGGGTCAGTGCAATCAGGAGGGCCCAGATCCAATCAATTCTCTGCTTTTAAAAGCAGGACTGTTTAGGGGTTAGAGTACAGTCACTCATGGGGCTGAGATGATTTTAGCTGAGCTCAGCCCAGCTGTGCTCAGCCCCTGCAATGGTGGAAAGAGGCTAGAATGCTCCACCCCATGTATTTGGGGGCAAGGAGAGGCCTCTGCATGCCATCTGGCACACATGTTATAGGTTTGCCATCATGGGTCTAGGCCAAGACTTCATTACAGTTTCATGACTTCTTGACTTACATTTTTCCCAACATCCTATGTTGTTTTTTTTAAGTATGTGTGTGTGTGCATGTGTGTGTATGTGTGTGTTTGGGATTTTGGCTGATGATTTTTAAGTTATTTGAGAGAAGAGAATATTAATAACAGAAAAAGAAACTGTAACTAGCATTTATATAGTACTTTAAGGTTTGAAGAATACTCTGCATATATATTTCTCTCATTTGAACTTTCTAATAACTTAATCTAGTAGATGCTATTACTATATACACTTTATAGATGAGGTTGAAGAAGGTAATTTGCCCAGGGTAGATATTTAAAATAGAATTTGAATATAGATTAGGCTTACTCAAAACTATAGTTAGTTTTGTATCTACCATCACTTAGCAAAATGCTTTTTGAATGATTTATTAACTTTTTGAGTACTTTTGCAATAGTAATGCTGTGTTTTGAAATCACATTTTTATTATATGAATGGAAATGGAATAGAGAATATTCTTTAAATTGTCTAAATTCAATTAAAATTACAATAGGCTACTACAAAGATATAGCCATTGACTTTAATAATTGACTCAGTGATAAGTGCTGTAGTAGGACTCCAAAATGTGGATAATGATTTTCCAGCTGTTAAAATTAGATATATAATTTTCTTAGTGAAATAGCTGATGAATTCTATTGAGGGTTCTTCTTACTTTAAGAACCTATTTATTAGTGGCAACTTCTTTGATTTATAGTGTAAATTCTAATAACTTAGTTCAGGTCTCTGCATTTTCTGTTTGTTCTATTTTTGACTAAAGATTCTAATAAAAAAAGGTACAGAGCTAATTTTTTTAATCTGTGCATTGTCTTCTATGTTACAGAGATAAAAGCAAAATCTGGGAATAAGGCTTGCTAATTATCTACATAATTTAGAAGACTTTCTTGCTTCTTAAACACAATTCAAAGAAATTTAATTTAGAGTTAAGAACATTTCCCCAAAGCCCCCAATTTTTGTAAAAATCCCCTACATCTACTTTAATTTTTCATTAGTGAAATTTATTTTCCAAGTTAACAATTTTATTGTTGTCAACTATTATTTACTTATGAATTAGGTTTCCTATAGTCATGGCTAACAGATATAAAGATGGTAAAACTCTTCTTTAATAAAGAATCCCTTTTCCTTAAAATAAAGCAGTTATTAAACCAAATTAATATAATATAAATATTTGTTTAGTGAAAGTACATAGTATAACAGAAAAATACTAAACTAAGTCAGAAAACTTGAATTTAACTTCACCTTACATTGCTTACTATGGCATGTTATTATAGATAAGTTATAATTTAGGTGTTTAGGGAGGACTAGCGCCTCTAATGTGAGAGATGCTAAGCCCTTTTCAAAGCTGGTCCTACACTTTGGGCTTCTACCTGTCCCCATATTATCACCTGTGGTCTTTATAAGTCATAACACTGCAGCAATGACATTCAGATAAAATATCTCTGCAGATGAGCTAAATCAGGTTGATAATAACGCACAAAAACCAAAACCAGTTAGGGGAATGTCTACTTCAAGTATGTGAAGACTTTCATCATTAGAATGGACAGATGAGAACAATTTGTTACAAAGAACAAATAACCAAAGCAGGAATTTCAGAGGTCTTAGAGTATGGCCAGACATTGACAACTCACTAAAAGGGCATCTGCTGAGTTGTCAGACTATCACCAGCCATCCTGACTCTTCTCTTGCCATTGGACTGCAATGACTCTTGGAAAGTAAGGCTTATGACTTTGTAAAAGGGTCTCACTTAGATCCATTTCATGTGTAAGCTAAGATAATACTCTGTGATTTCATCGTATTCTTTGAAAACTAAGGAGGAACAACAAAAGGCAAATTATATACTCTGACTTTTGCATTGTTCTATAAAATAGTGATAACTGCATTTAACAGCAATTGCCTTTTAGGATCAATATCAGTAAGAGACTGTATCAAGTGTTCTACAAATGTGAGCTCTGGTCAGTCTCTTTTCTTTATGTTATTAGCCTATGATTTTTATCTTTCCATATTAGATTTTTTTGGCTTGGAAAAAGTTGCTCTTCTACCTATGCTTTGTACCAGTGTAAATGAGAAGTGTGGAGGTCAAACTCCCATTGTGTGCTTAAGCCACAGAAATTTTGGGTTGGAAGGGACTTTAGAGATGGAATTAAATGTCTGTATTATTCAGATGAGCCTGGTGCATTTCTGAGTTAGCTATGAGTTACATTTATACAATTTGTCCTTACCTTTTTATTTAAATTTATTTTTAAGTCAAGATGGAGCTTAGCAAGCAGCAAAAGTTCAGAACTCGTGGAAGACCCTTCCTTACTGATAAAGACTGAATGCTCCTAGGGCACCGAAATTCAAGCTGAACAACAGGACAGAAGCGGGGAATCCTCCTTCTGGACTCAAATCAAAAGGTACACCCCCCAAAAGCTGGAATCCGAGAATACTCAGGGCTAAGGGGAAGGCAGAGAGAAGGTCCCAGGACCCCTCCCCCACAACCCAGAGGGCTGAGCCCCCAGCAGCAGCAGGAACCTCTGAGAGGGCAAAGGTGTTGGTTTGCAGGTCTACCTTGGGAGCAGAGGGGCGCCGGGCTCAGAGCATCCAGCTTGGACAGCGGGGAGGAAGCCAGGGAGAGATGGGGCCGTGGCTGGGTCCCTCCATCGGGCTCCAGTCTCACCCTTGCCTCGGGGCACATCCAGAGCAATCCAGTTGAACTTAATTCCATCAGAACTCCTCAAAGTTTAGGGAGGCAGACAAAGGCACTTGCGGACAGCAGAGAAGCAGCTGGAGAGAAATGGAGAGAGCCTGGGTGGCCCATCCTTCCAGGAGTCTTCAGAGCCTCAGAGCTTCATACCACATACAGCCTGACCCAGTTGAACTCAATCCAATCAAAAGCCCCCAGAGGACAGGGAAGCTAACATTTCTCCCCTAGAGACTGTACCAAGAGATCTGATAACTCTCCCAGAGGGGAGATTTACAGCCCCAAAACCAAAACAAAATGAGAGGAGCAAGACCACAGCCAAATACGGGGAGCAAAGAAGGAGTAAACTCAAGCAAACAACAGAAAAAGAAGAAAGAAATTACAATAGACAGCTTCTGCACAGGTAATGAGCAAAGAGCAAATGAAACAGAGGGGGAGGGATCAGCAAAGGAAAAATCAGAAATCCCAGCAAATTGGATACAGGCTTTGGAAGAACTCAAAATGCAATTCAAAACACAATTAAGAGAGACTGAAGACAATTGGGAAAAGAAGTTAAAAACTAAGATAAGTCATCTGGAAACAGAAAATAGTGTCTTGAAAGCCAAAATCAACCAGCTGGAAAATGAGGCAAAGGAGATGAAAGATGAGGCAAAGCAGATGAAAGATGAGGTAAAGATGAAAGATGACCTCCAAAGAAAATCTGACCAAAAGGAAAAGGAAGACCAAAAAACTAAGGATGAAATCCAGCCTTTAAGAACCAGAATACAAAAACTAGAATCATGTGACCTCACAAGGCAGCAAGACACTATAAAGCAAAACAAAAGAATGAAAAAATTGAGGAAAATATGAAGCATCTCATTCACAAAACAGAGGATTTAGAAAATCATTCAAGGAGAGACAATTTAAGAATTATTGGCCTACCAGAAGACCATGACAAAAGAAAAAACATGGACATTATATTAGAGGAAATTATTAAAGAAAACTGCCGCAAAATCCTTGAACAAGAGGGAAAAGTGGAGATTGATAGAATCCACAGATCACCTCCTGTACTTAATCCCCAAATGACAACACCCAGGAATGTTATAGCCAAATTCAAGAACTATCAGACCAAAGAAAAGATATTACAAGCTGCCAAGAAGAAGTCATTCAGATACCAAGGAACCACATATATATAACTAAATTCCATCAGAACTCCTCAAAGTTTAGGGAGGCAGGCAAAGGCACTTGCAGACAGCAGAGAAGCAGCTGGAGAGAAATGGAGAGAGCCTGGGCGGCCTATCCTTCCAGGAGTCTTCAGAGCCTCAGAGCTTCATACCACATACAGCCTGACCCAGTTGAACTCAATCCAATCAAAAGCCCCCAGAGGACAGGGAAGCAAACATTTCTCCCCTAGATAACTCAGGATCTGGCTGCATCCACACTGAAAAAAAGAAAAGCATGGAATACGATATTCCGGAAAGCAAGGGAACTAGGTCTACAACCAAGAATCAACTTCCCAGCAAAATTGGCTATATACTTTCAGGGGAAATTATGGTCATTCAACAAAATAGAAGAATTTCAAGAATTCGTAAAGAAAAGACCAGACCTGAACAGAAAATTTGATGTACAAGCACAGAAATCAAGAGAATCATCAAAAGGTAATTAAAAAGATGGGAAAAAAGAAAAACAAAAAAGAATTTTAAGAGACTCAATAAGTTAAAATGATATGTATCCCTATAAGAAAAGAGGTCATTGGTAACTCTTAAAAACTGTTGTTATTACCTGGGCAGCAAAAAGAAGTATACTTAGAGGGAACAGCAACAAACTGTATAGGATGAAAGGACAAGACATAAATAGGTATATAGATATATGCATGCAAAAATACATACCCATGAGTATGCATATATATATATATATATATATATATATATATATATATATATAACTAGAGCTTAAAATAGGTTAATATTAAAAGAAATAAGAAAAGAAACAAATGGGGGTAAATTTATATGTCATAAAGAAGCTCATGGTGGGAGGGGGGAGAACATCAATACACTGGAAGGGTAAAGAGGTTGGAGACAGGAAATACTCAACTTTTACGTGCTTTGAAAGTGACTCAAACAGGGAAAAACAATCCAATCCATTGGGGGCAGAGAATAGATTTGCACCCTATAGGGGAGTAGAAGGGTAACAAATGGTCTGGTGGGGAGGGAAGCAGTACAAGAGAGGGAGGGAGTGGGGGGGTAACTTTAGAAAGACTACAGAGAAAATAAGGGGGGGATAAATAGAGAGGGGGTAGAAAGGGAAGTAAAATAAGGGTGGGAACAAGGGGGACTGTACAAAAGCAAACATTGGTGTAGAAGGAAATAGTGAAAGAAGAAAAGGCAGGAAAAGGAGCAGAAAATAAAATACTGGGAAATACACAGCTAGTAATAATAACTCTGAATGTGAATGGAATGAACTCACCCATAAAACATGTCAGACCTTTGGGAAGGGAAAGATTTTAAAACAAGCAAGACTTAGAAAAAGTCACAAAATGTAACATAACTTATTTTGACTATATCAAATTAAAAATTTTTTGTACAAACAAAACCAATGTAACTAAAATCAGAAGGGTAGCAACAAATTGGGAAACAATCTTCATAAAAACCTCTGACAAAGGTTTAATTACTCAAATTTATAAAGAACTAAATGAATTGTACAAAAAAATCAAGCTATTCTCCAATTGACAAATGGGCAAGGGACATGAACAGGCAGTTCTCAGCCAAAGAAATCAAAACTATTAATAAGCACATGAAAAAGTGCTCTACATCTCTTATAATCAGAGAGAAACAAATCAAAACAACTCTGAGGTATCACCTCACACCTAGCAGATTGGCTAACATAACAGCTATGGAAAGTAATGAATGCTGGAGGGGATGTGGCAAAGTAGGGACACTAATTCATTGCTGGTGGAGTTGTGAATTGATCCAACCATTCTGGAGGGCAATTTGGAACTATGCCCAAAGGGGGATAAAAGACTGTCTGCCCTTTGATCCAGCCATAGCACTGCTGGGCTAGTACCCCAAAGAGATAATAAGGAAAATGACTTGTACAAGAATATTCATAGCTGCACTCTTTGTGTTGGCCAAAAATTGGAAAATGAGAGGATGCCTTTCAATTGGGGAATGGCTGAACAAATTGTGGTATATGTTGGTGATGGAATACTATTGTGCTGAAAGGAATAATAAAGTGGAGGAATTCCATGGAGACTGGAATAACCTCCAGGAAGTGATGCAGAGCGAAAGGAGCAGAACCAGGAAAACATTGTACACAGAGACTGATACATTGTGGTACAATTGAAGGTGATGGACTTCTCCATTAGTGTCAATGCTATGTCCCTGAACAATCTGTAGGGATCTAAAAAACACTATCCACAAGCAGATGATAAACTGTGGGAGTAAAAACACTGATGAAAAGCAACTGCTTGACTACAGGGGTGGAGGGGATATGACTGACAAGAGACTCTAAATGAACACTCTAATGCAAATACCAACAACATGGAAATGGGTTTGAATCAAGAACACATGTGATACCCAGTGGAATCGCTCGTGGGCTATGGGAGAGGTGGTGGGAGGGTGGGGAGGGAAGAAAAGAAAATTATCTTTGTTTCCAATGAATAATGTTTGGAAATGACCAAATAAAAATTAAAAAAAAATATGTTTAATTTATTTATATCATATATACTATAAAATATATATATGTATATTTATAATATTTGTAATATTATTTATTTATTCCTTATTTAAGGAATTCCATTTTTAGTAGTAGCAGTTCACTTGTTTAGAAAGGTATTTTATTTTTGATTAGATTTTGGGGAGGCTAACTGAATGTTTGGCATCACAGGGGTCTTCTAACAGGAGTCATGACTACTTTGTAGGTAGGTATGGTAACAACAGGAGTTTTTTTGACTTATGTGTTCGTAGGCTTCTTTGCTGGGCCCCAGCCTTCTTGTCCTTCTTCTGAGGGACCACAACAACCTCTTTTCCCCTGCTTTCTTCTTTATCTTCAAACATATTCTCATCTTCTTTGGTAAATGTCTCCTTTGGATAAGGGTCATGTTCTTTGACTCACTTTGATTTTTAAAAAAATCCTTACCTTTTGTTTTAGCATCTGAGGTAAGAGATTGGCCAGCAACCCTCGCACCCAAGAGGAAAGATAGATAGAGGTTTATCTCTAGGGGAAACAAGGATCTGAAGCTGGAGGGATGGCAAGAAAGAGAACCAGACATCGAATCATATATGAATCGAGCTCCACAGACTTAAGCTCCGGCCTTCCACTTCATAGATACATGATGCAGTGAGAAGACCACAACATAACATCATGGGCACCAGAAATAAGCTTAGAGATCATTAGAGACAAGCCACCGTCCTTAAACCCGTGCTATTAACATGGACTGTTACGGCTTAATGTTAGGGATAAGAGCAATAGAGGTGAAAGACAGAGCATGGCCAGAGGCCTGCTCCATGAGAGAGAGAGATAGTAGTCAGGAAGAAAGATGAGTGGTAAAAGCTGGGCTGGGCCTGTGGGCTTGTGGATTTATTGATTATCATATGCAAAGATACATAATGCATAGTAATTAATGACATAGGGGATTATCATTGGTAGAAAGGTAAATTGTCCTAAGATAAGGGCGGATCCTTTTCCAATCTGGGGAGAACAAAGAAACCTACTTTTGTGCCCAAACTAGTTGGGATCAAAGTTCATTGCCTTACTGGCCATGCGCAGGGCAGAGAATGCGCTCTTCTCAGGCCTAACTTTATGACTTAATTATCTGTCTTGAGTAAACACAGCTGTGGACTGCTACATCTCCCCCTTTTTGTTTAACATAAAAACATAGGAGTACAATAACAAAAGTGTGACAAGATTATAGTTTTAACAAATATAGTGGTGCATAATCATATCTTGATTCAAGAGTGAAGATCAAATAAGATTATAAAACTTAGATATAAAAATTAAGTGTGACCATCAGCAAAAACTGATTTAGTGCTCAATCTAAAAGGTAAAAGTGATTTTCTCATCTACTTATCAAAAATAAATGTAACCTTCGTGATAATACTAAAAACATTAAGAAAATAATTTTCACTGCAATGATCCTGGTTGGATGGTGTAGAAGTTTCGTAGCTCACAGGACAGGTGCAATAGACAATCATGCCACCCTCCACAAGTCATGACTATAAGAAATTGTCAGATCTCACAACAGTTAAAAAGACTATCTCTGGAGCCGAAGGATAAATCCTTCCCTTTTCTCATACTGATACTGCATCTTTGGGATCTGTACTTGCTCTTCCAGATGCCTGCCACATAAAAACTGGTTGGAAGTTCAATGCCAGAATGGCCAGTGAATGAGAGCGTCAAAACATCGCTTTCCTGCATCCCCAACCTTAAACATCCATCTCACATGGAAAATGCATCTATCTGTGTGTGGCTATGGCTGTCTGTTTCATGAAGAGACCTTTATTATGATTCCCTTTACGTGCAATCAGACTCCACTTACCAGAATAGTCATTTGAAATTTAACAAATACTGTCAGGTTCTTCTAGTCTCAGACTTTTTGTGTGCCTGCAACAGTAAAAATACTTGCACCTTTGTAATTCAGGATCAGAGCATTAATGGTACTTGCCATGTACTAAAACTTTTTGGCCATAGCTGTGCCAAAGAAAATAAAAATTGAATAATAGAAAGTGAATCAAAAGTGTTCTAAAAAGTGAAAATACTGACATCTTTAAGATTCTTCTCCCTTTTTTTTGTTGTTTATTTGTTGGGAGAGATCCCTTCAAAGAAAACCATCCTCTCTGAACAATTCCAGAGGATCATGTATATAACATACCAAATAATCTGAGAAAATGATACTGGGAACATGATCCCAAAATTAATACCACATTTTAGACTCTTGGCTCACTGTTTATGTGGCATGGTTGAAGCTGAACCAATATGTAATATCAGAATTTACATTCCAAATGATTTCTAATTCCTAATCTAAATTGACCAAAATTCGCCTTGTACATGAGCATAATTTTTCCATTAAAAGCTTTGTAAAAACATTAATACAACAATTATTGTGAAATTTTTTAACAAATACCAACATTCCCATACACTTTACATTCAGATTTGTAGTTTAAATACCCAGGATGATTATAATGAAGTGACATTTCAAGTTCTGAGTGCATATTTCTTATATTATCCTTATTTGAATTTCTGCTTGTCTAAATAAACTCATCAATATGATAACCAAGCCTGTAACATTACAAATGTTTGCAAAATTCCTTCCACTAAACCAATGTTTGGGTAAATAGAAGCTTAAGTTGTTATTCATGTAGAAACAATTTTTACAGGTTCTTGTACTTATAGAATTTGATGTAGTTTTTTTCTTTCCTAGTTGTTAATGTATAATATTCAATGTGCTTTTTCTACAAGCTTATCCGTGCCTATTTTTTCATATTTTCAATACATACTCCCAAAAAGGGAAAGACAGGGTTTCAGGAGTAATGGTTAACAATTTTATTAACACTTAAGTACACCCATGGTGGTCAGCATGTAACATCCACCTAGGTATTGCCAGGAACATAATCTTTGCATGGATGTAAATGATCTTTTTCAATAACTTAGGTTCCTGATTAAAGATTTCATAGTGCATTTTGCCTGATCTCTCATCCTTTTTTGAGAGTAACATCAGGATCATTTGTCCATTAAACATGCCTGTGCAGCATCTTCTGCTTAGCACCTCATTTTTGTTGTCAGAGGTATTAGATCTATGCTATTAATGAAAGTTTTCTATCTCCTGCTCTTTGGAGAGTCATACCAATGTCTATACCCTTGTTGATAGTAGCATTTCTTACAATACAAGTAGTCATTTTACAATGTATACAAAATAAATTCCTTATGATAGTATCATAGATATAAAGATATACATTAATGTCTAAACAATTGTAGATATTTTGTTTCAATCCCATAATAAAGATCTTGGAGTGTGGGATTTATCTTATGTCTTAGACAGACACAAGTGTGGTTTAGTCTTTGTGAGTTAGCATACTTGCTATTGGTTTGTGTACAATATATCAATAGATGTCAGCATGACAAGTGTCCATCAGTAGCCTAATAGCAAATGTCACTAATAGTGTAATGTCAGTCTTCTGGAGTAATATTAGTCACCAGTGAAGTGTTCTTCCAATGTGCCTGGATTGTGGCTGGCGTGTAGTTAGCTGATGTCAACAGCCTTTGTCTGCTTCTCTTCCTGGTCGGTGTCAGCTGGCATGAAGTGTGTTGTGGGTGACCAGATGTATTCACTATCTGTAAACATACAAACAAGACCTTGACCCAACGTTATCATCCCCTTGGGTCCCTTACAGTCTTAATCTCTTGTGGTATTCAACCCAATTCAGGTATATCATACAATGTCTTATATTCTAACTGTTATTACAGTATTAGCTCATATTCATTTTAGGGTGAGGAGGAGCTAGATGGTTAGTGATACCATTTCCACCCTTTTTTCTTATGAAAGTTGAAATGCCATAGCTTAACAAAATTGGCTTTTAGATAAGTGTGATTCTAATAAAGACATGCTATTGTTTGCAAATATAATGGAACCTTTAAGACAATAATCATATATACATTTTGGATAAGAACAACAGTTTGTACTGCAATTAGACAGTATTCATTGTACTGTCATAACATTCCCAATTGCACCATTTGATATTTGATCATATTTGGATAACATGGAACAATTCCACTGAAATAATTGTAAGTTACATATTGTACCAATACCATTTGAAATTTTCAGGTATGTGATAAAGCTTGATCTTATAACAAATGCCCATATATTTGTAGAACAGAATATCTGTCAGTGACTTAATGATATTCTTCTGTAGGCAAATTGTTTTTCATACAATTACGTGTATGTGGATAGTGTGTTAGGCCTGCCTATAGGGCAGTGATGATCTTTCCAGCTCATTTGCTGTTTTTCCTGGTGTCCTGTGCCAGACACCTCTGCATTCTGTCCTTTTTTCTTGACAGATTTTCTTGCCATTGGATGCCTTTGGTCATCCTCCATGGACTTCACGTATCTGAGAAAATAAACAGAAAATCTCAACCCCAAATGAAAGCCTCATTGGGTCTTGTAAAATTAGAAAGTAACTGAACATATATCTTTACATTTTTTGAACCTTGGAGGCTTATAAATTCCTTTGAGCTCTTTGTACCATAGCTTGAATATAAGCCATGAGCTATTCAATTCAGCCCATTTATTGCTGTTAAAAGCACTGCTATCCCAAGATGTTTGGAATAGACAACTGTGCACCATTATTCCCAAGTTCTGTAAACACTTTGCTCACTTCTTCACTTTGAACTTAAACCCATAAACCAGGAGAGTAAGTACCTCCTATCACTTCTCACAGTTCAACTTTTATGGCAGGAGATGTTGAAATGCATCCTTTGTTCCACAATGTGCAATGGATATCTTTCCTTCTGCTGGAGCAGAGAATGCTAGTAGCTGTCTGCTCAAAACAGCAGTTTCACAGCAGTTTCACCTTTGACTTTGCAAAACAGCATGCATAGATGCTTAAACATTTGATTTTTCAAACCAATAATCATAAAAACATCATACCATAAATAACGTATGATTTTACCAACATGCGCTGTGATCTTAAGCATTCGTCTATTTGTACACAATTTTTGCTTTTTGCAAAATTTTATCTTGTGCCATCATTAACATTATAGCACTGTCTTATGCTGTAAAAGTATGGCAGCATTATCAAACAGCTGCATAGGTGTTATTATGTCTAACCTATAACAATTAAATTCATAACTAAAAAGATTTTGATACTAGAATTATTAATTTTATTCACAAACTGCAAAATTTCACTGCAAAAATAGATCACATTGTGCAAGTAATATTTGAATTTGCATTATTATCATAGGTCTTATAGTAATATCATGATCAGCTTCAATATCTGTAATTTGAGTGAGTGGCAGTATTGCCCATTTTAAATCATTAATAAATCATTTTACTGGTTAACAAATTACTTAATAACCTTGATAATTGACTACTGGTTAACAGATTGAATCCTTTCTACTATGTGTCCACACTGCTGGGAGTGTCTCATTTTTATAATTGAAGCTATACTAATTATAAATAATTTGCTTTCTGGATACAGTTGCATTAATACATCTTATGTAAAGTTTCTGAACTTCATTGAGGTGTTTTAACTAATCTCTGCCAAATTTCTATCTTCTTGCTCTTATGTCCTGCTTAAGAGATTTTTATAATTCCCACATATTTAAAATTTAAATGTATTAGAAATTTCTTTAAAACATACTCCAATTTATGCTAGTCATAGAAGCAATTACACCTAGTAATAATTTGCCTTTTGGTAATATTCAGTGTATGTGATAAAAGTTTGTAATGTCAGTTGCAGTTCTGCCCTCTAGTTGGCTTAGGTAAGCCTCGTGGCTGAGAGAAAAAACTTTTCCATGCAGCTTCATATCTAAACCCCAAACCTTAAAAAGTCCTGTTTGCACCTTGGTGGTTAGTTTACAGTTAACATTTCATTGCAGAGAAAACCTCTCTTGTCCCGATATGCTGTAGCATATGCCAAAAGTCAGATAGAGATTTTTAACTTATTAACTTTTTCTATCAAGAAATATAAGCAGACATTCCTTTACAATTTTGCCATGTCCAACCCAAATTTTAATTTTACTTCACTGTAATTTCATCCTGTTGTAATTATCTTTTTAAAGTTAGATTTTTTCTGCCTTATTAAAGCTATACAGACTTTGTAACCTCAGGAGATCCAGGTGGAGGAGGGGAGGCTACAGCATAGTATTGCACTGCCAACCCCTGATCCAGTGGGGGGGGGGTTGGGGGGAGTGGCATTCCTTAACAGATAGAGTGAGAAGGAGAGGAAATTTCTGAGTTTTTAAATTGCTCTTTTGTTTATTTAAATCCCAGGAGCTCTAGGCAGCTCCTGTCTGTTCCTGCTTTCAGCTTCTGCTGAAGCCCTGGAAAATGCTGTGTTTTAACGCCTGCCACTTTGAGTCTAGGGTTTGCACGGCCTTTTTCTCTTTTAAATCAGAAGTTAGGATAGATAGAGTAACTGAACGCATACTTATAAACGCCCATAAATTAACAATTACTTGTCTGATCAGGTGCCCCTCTCTCTTGTATTCCTTTGGTTTTTGACCAATCAGGTCCCACTCATAGCAACGCCTTGAGTTTGGCTTTTGAGACCTTATTTCTGCTATTCTCAATTAACGGCATTAACAGTCTGAAATAGCAAGGTAGCAATGACGAATTCTGTCCCATCCCTGACCGAAATCTTACCCCGGTAGGTCACTCCAAAAGGGAAACACTTTCGAGCTTCGGTCCTTCGTCCTTTTTTCTTCTTCTTCCCCCAATTCTCCAGAGCACTCCCTGATAATGTCTGTGTTAGAAAGGAAAGGTAGCAACCCACGTATAGGCGCCAGATGAGGTGAGAGATTGGCCAGCAACCCTCGCACCCAAGAGGAAAGATAGATAGAGGTTTATCTCTGGGGGAAACAAGGATCTGAAGCTGGAGGGATGGCAAGAAAGAGAACCAGACATCGAATCATATATGAATCGAGCTCCACAGACTTAAGCTCCGGCCATCCCACTTCACAGATACATGATACAGTGAGAAGACCACCACATAACATCATGGGCACCAGAAATAAGCTTAGAGATCATTAGAGACAAGCCACAGTCCTTAAACCCGTGCTATTAACATGGACTGTTATGGCTTAATGTTAGGGATAAGAGCAATAGAGGTGAAAGACAGAGCATGGCCAGAGGCCTGCTCCATGAGAGAGAGAGATAGTAGTCAGGAAGAAAGATGAGTGATAAAAGCTGGGCTGGGCCTGTGTGCTTGTGGATTTATTGATTATCATATGCAAAGATACATAATGCATAGTAATTAATGACATAGGGGATTATCATTGGTAGAAAGGTAAATTGTCCTAAGATAAGGGTGGATCCTTTTCCAACCTGGGGAGAACAAAGAAACCTACTTTCGTGCCCAAACTAGTTGGGATCAAAGTTCATTGCCTTACTGGCCATGCGCAGGGCAGAGAATGCGCTCTTCTCAGGCCTAACTTTATGACTTAATTATCTGTCTTGAGTAAACACAGCTGTGGACTGCAACAGCATCAATACTAAGGATTGGTACCAAGGTAGAAAAGTGGTAAGAACCAAGCGACTGGGAATAGATGTGAAGGGTCCCATAGCTAGGAAGTGTCTGAGGTCAGATTTGAACCTAACACCTAAGAACGCTCCAGGTCGAATTCTTCATCCATTGAGCCATTTAGCTGCTCTGGTTCACATTGATTTTTAACTGTCTTGAGCTTCATCATGGCAAGTGCCTGTGACTAGGGAACATAGGGTGCAAATTCATCTTCAAAAGTCCAGGCAACATCAGTATAGCGATGAATCAGACTGGGAGTGGCCTTTGCTGATGGAGTCTGGGATGAAAGACTGAGCCTGCCAAATAACTGAATGCTTAAAAAGTAATACTAGAGATAACCATCAGTCACAGGATAAAAGTAGGAAAAATTAAACAGGAGGCAATAGAGTGATGAGTGCTAGATTTCTAAAAACATACACAATTCCTTCTTTGTATATTTTGTCCTAAGGCAAAAAAAAATCTAATACAAAAAGATAATGATCTTAGGCAAATAATATGATAAGGAAGACTGACCAGAGCTCACATTTATAGAACAATTGATTCACTCCAAAGGGTTTCTTACTGATGTTGATAGTAAATGGCAATTTCTATTAAGCACAGGGCACAGTAGTAAATGTTAAACAGTTTTGTTGGAGGAAAAATGAATAAAAATATGTTTTAAAAATTAATTTGCATTATTAACATTTTCTTCATCACAAGTATAGAAATAAATAAAGCAATAAATAAAAAATATTGTCATGCTGATTTCAAACATATACATGTTCAAACTAAAAGTATAACAGTTTACTCTGAATTTGGAAGGAGTTGATTGCGGTGAAACACTTCATTTGGTTAAGCCTCTTCACTAAGGATGCTAAGGACATTAGCAGAAAATCTCACCAAAAGAAACAGAGTTCTTAACCAAAGCTTTGTAGGTATATTACCTAGAAGATTAAAACTTTTATTTCATATGGTATTTTGAGATGAATATTAATGGATTTTTCTAACCTCACAATAAAAATCCAAATTTGTGTGAATTTTCTCATCTTGTGTTTAAACAATAGATCTAAGAATTTTCCAATTTTATAAATAAATTAGCCTGAATGGTTGAAAAGGATCATAATAATATTAAAATATATGTGTACTGCAAAGGGTCATCTCAAAATTCCACATGTTTTTTAGTCACCATTCTTTTTGATACTGATTCAAGAGAAAAAAAAAATGTGTTTGTACTAAATAGATTCACCAGACTGAGCAATATGCCTCAACATTAATGAAAAGTCCTCACTATATACATTTGGCACGTGAGTATTGTTGATGGAGTTAAGTTTATCAAAATCTAAACTATGTAAACTAGAAGTGCCAATATAGTAGTAGCAGTAGTAGTAGTCTCTCGGTAACTGAGGATGACTATTGTCTTTGTGTGTTTTTGTGCACAAAGACACTTTTGCGTGAAGATTTAAGTGAAAAAGTCGATGCACAGAGACAGTCCCACTCTCTCGGCGTTGGAAGCCTGGATCCATTGGCACGAAAAGTCGTTACATCTGGAGACTTCCTCAGCTGCATTGGATGGCCGTGTTGTCTTTTGTGCTCCAACATGCCCTAAGCACTCCACAGTGCTTCGCTGCGTCGCCCTCTCAGCCGTTGAACCTTCTTATTGGTTTCTTCCATCTGTTCCACTGAAGCAGTCTTCACATGCTGAGTGAACAAGGCCCTGGTTCACCAGGGGTCCACGACGACCCGATGGCTACCCTCACAAGGTTTAGCCGGCCTGTCGAAGCCGTTGCCTGGGGTGTGGCCTCTGCCGCATGCTAGCCGCTACTGGGAGCCACAACTGAGAGCTGGGTGTCAGGTGGGGGTCAGAGGCTGGAGAGCTGCCCTAGGAGGGCATGACAAGCCCTCCATACAAAGATATTAATCCTCCATGAGCACCCCATACACCCCCAATATAGAAGTGCCAATATAGACAAGCATGAATGCCATAATCAAAGATTGAATTTTAGCAACATATATTATATATGGATAAGGTAATTATTAAATTCATGTTTCACAATTATGTTTATAACTTCCACTGTGCATTAGTTAAAGTAAAATGTTGCCATGATTACAGGTATCAGTTTATAAGGGTGTCTTTTATATTAGATTATCTCTTTGAAATGCAAGATCTACAGAATTAAAATACATTTCAATTTACTCATGAATACTGTTTTTTTATCTAGACTGAATATCTCACTTGAAATAATCATATTTTTAAATTATAATAGCACAGCTCCCTCAAATCAAACAAAGGAAACATGGAATATATGGTTCTGAAATTGGTATAACTTTTTCCTATTATGATGAATTTAATTCAATAGGACCACTGATCAGCTGCTGTAATCTAAAGGTTAGGGAGAAAGCAGAGAAACTACAATCAACTCTCACAAAGATATCTCTACCAAAAGTTCCATGCTGTGCCAATGTTCTATCTATCACTGAAAAGGAACAGTTTAAAGTATCACGTGTTGCAAAATAATTGTGTATTAGCAGGATTTCAAATAGAGTTCCCACCTCTGCATTGATTTTGTTGCTTTTGTAATCTTATAATCTTCTCAGTTTGATATATGAATACATACATGTCATTATTGCAAATTACCATTAGAGATATATATGAAGGGAAAACAAGAGCAATGCTAAAGTAAATGGCTATAATTTGCTTCAAGGGAAAAAAATTAAAGAAAACCAAATTGGCTTCACCATAGGTGTGCATTTAGTCTTGAAAGTGAAATGGAGCAATTTGTAGAGCGATATTTTTTTCTTTTTTTTTTCTTTTCCAAATTGCTCTCAATTCCACCTTCATATTGATGTGGACAATGAGTAGTTTTTCAATAAACAAGTAATAGTTAAATATTTACTATGTGCTAGGCACTGTGCCATTAGATTTTGATTATGAAAATGAAATAATAAATCTTTTCCTATTTACATAATGGGAGAGACATGAAAAAGCATAGATACACACATAATATATATATGGACCTAATATGTATAAAGTTATATATGTATGTATATAACAAATATATAGCTATTAAAATTACATAAAAATTAAAATATAAGGTAGTTAAAGAGGCAGGTCACTAGCCTTTGGGGGAATCAGGAAAAGTTTCATAATGATGATGATACTTGAATTATGTCTTAAAGAAATATAGGGATTTTAGGAGGCAGAGCAAAGGATGGAGTAAAATCCAGGCATGGGAGTGATCACTGAAAAGGAACATAAACAGAAGACAGAGGGGTAGTTTGACTGAAAGACAGAGTGATTCAGAGAGACAGAGAGACTAATATTCAATACAGTAGAAAAATAGTTTGGGCCCAGGTTGTTCAGGACTTTAAAAATTAAAATAAAATTATGCTTTGTTCTTGAGTCAGTAGAAAGCCACTGAAGTTGATTAAGAAAAGGAATCACATAGATGAATGAGGAAAATTATTATGAAAGTAGTATGTATTATGTAATAATACACACACACACACACACACACACACACACACACATATATATATATATACACATGCACATACACAATGTAATTTTATTATGGTTCTTTTTGTGACTGGGTCTCCAAGTCTTGATCAGATTGAAAGCAGAGGAAATACTGAAATACTCATGAATTCATCCATACTATTAATATCACCTACTTTGTGAGTTTATGGTGAGAATCAAATGAGACAGTATTTGAAAAGCACTTAAGCCAATGCCAGGAACATAGCAAAACTTTAATAAATGCGTAGGGCTTGATTATTATTATTGATCCTTATGGAATCTTTGAGATAGTCAGTTTTCCAAATTGGGCTGGTACACTCAGTCCTCTTTAGAAAACCTCCTGGACCCTGCTCCTGTGGACTAATGCTTTTGATCAACCAATTAGTAAAGTAGGATTTATTAAGCTATAGGATTACAATGTGGCAGGAAATATGTTAAATGCTAAGCATACAAAGAATGGCAAAAAAAATCCCTGCTTTCAAGGAGCTCCCAGTCTAATGGGAAAGAACACACATATACATGGAACTATATATATGATGTTCAGTGGCAGAAAAGTACTAAAATAAAGGGGTGAGAAAAGCTTGCAAAAGATGAGACTTTATACTAAACTTGAAAGAAGCCAGAGAAGTAAGGAAGGAGAGATAAGTAGGGAGAGTGTATTATTTAGGTAGGTGGATGGCCAATAAAAATACTCAGAGTAGGGGAATGGAGTTTTCTTTGGGATGAATAACAAAGAAGCCTGCCTCAATGGTTCAAGGTAACTACCTCCCAGGACTTTTGTGAGACTAAAATGAATAATATCTGTGGAACATTTTGAAAACCTAAAAGTATTATAAAAATATTAGTTATTATTATTATCCATTTCTGTATCAATATCACATGTCTATATATATGCAAAACATCATATCAGTAATAAGTATACATGCATGCAATGTGGGAGAGAAATAGGATGATGCTAAAATTTTGTTCATTTATATAAAAGCCTTGTACTTAGTTTTCAAAAAGTTATGAGTGAAAGTCTAGCTATAGGAGAGGAGAATACATTTTTAAAAGTCCTCAGGAGAAAAACAAAAGAAACTTTGCTATGAGAGCATTAAAATTTTACTGCACGCGGCACTTGATGTTAGACTAGCTGACACATCAGCACTTTCTGTTAACAACAGGGAGGATTAATTCAAATTCATTGTCAAAAGGCAATTTAATTTTTTTGTAATAAAGTTCAAACAGCTGCATTTTAATATGACTATCAGAAGCAGTAGCCAAAATAATAAAAATCATATAAAAGAAGAGAAACTTTGCAGTTATTAATTGTCAAATAAAGAATGTTACCTATTCTTTCAAAGAATGGACTTGAGGGTTGATTAGAAATTAATTTTGGGAATGTTTATTTATAACTATATTCATCATGATGATTTAAAGAAAGAAATTCTCTGTGGTGTACTGATCATTATCATCAGCACTTTTTAAGTTATCCCCAACTTTTACTCAGTGTTATCTATATGACATTTAGCACAAATGAATCCGCTTTTATACTATCTCTTTTTCCTCATCTTTCTTGTGGATGTGGAGAATTGAGGAGAGGACTCTGATCCAACTGCAACCAAGTATATTCCTTGAATATAATCTTCTATGAACTTTAAAGAGAAACATCAGCAATTAAATATTATTTAATAATTAATAAGTCAATAATAATTAACTATTTCTACCTTCCTCCAGTTCCTAGCATGCTCATGATTTTGGCCTCATCATCTGGTTCCTAATCAACTCCTTTATATTACATCAGAATTACACAGTTTAATGACAGACAAGAAAATAATAATTCAAGCAATATGTCTGGTGTAATGCCAAATAAGAGGAGCTAGATAACTGTTTCTTGGGGTTAATTCCTCAGAGACACTTTTGCCCCCATTTACTCATCCAAAGAGATATCCCTACCTTAAATCCAGCCCCTCCCCCATTTAAATGCCTGTCTTTTAGCAGATTTTGACATGCTCATATTTGAGGAAACAATTCTTTTCCAGGATGCTTGGATATACAGGATGAAATTCCTTTGCAAGAAAATGACAAAAGTTATTCCCCCCAAACCTGGAGAGACTGAAATGAAATGATGCAAGGTGAAATAAATGGAGTGAGAACTATACCCAATAATAACAACAATACAAGGTGATCAACTATAAATTTATTAACTGTTTTTAGCAATGCAAGGACCCAGGACAACTCCAAAAGACTCATGATCAAAATGGTTATCCACCACCATAGAAAGAACTGACAGTATCAATGCCAATTGAAGCATACTGTTCTTCACTTTATTTCCTCAATGAATTTTTTCTTGAGTATGTGTCTTCTTTCACAACATGATGAACATGCAAGTATGTATCATATGTGTGTATCATGTGATAATGCATGTACAACCTATATCACATTACTTGCCATCTTGGAGAGAGGAGTAGAAAAGAGAGAGAGAGACCATGGATTTCAAAATGTCAGAAAATGATTATTAAAAATTTTATGGAAATGTAAACAAAAAGGAGGAAAAAAGAAAATGTAAAGGCTTTACATCAGAGAATCTATTCTCTTTCTTCTTCTAGTTCCACCATCTATTTATGGCCTCATATTAATAGGTAGTAAAGACATTTTTTTTTCTTTTGAATCCTAGTTCAGTCCTTAAATTCAAAGACAAAAATATTGACCAGGCTGTAACTGAATCATGACTCACTGTCTTCCAGGTACTCTGGTCATGGGATCTCTCCAAAGAAGTCTCTTCCTTTCCTGAGACTAAAGAATTATCAAAGGGAACTCTACCTAACTTCTCTCAATCATTATTAAAGGGAACTCTCTACCTAACTTCACTCAATCACTTCTCATTTTATGCTTTTCCACTCCTAGGCTACTTTTATCTACCCAGCATGTCTTTTCATAAACTTTCAAATAAAATAGCATCCATTTATCCTTAATCATTTTCCTGGAGATGAGTTCCAGCTGGGCAAGGCCCACAATTCTTTATTTTTCCCTATTTTATCAATTCAAACATTGCTACAATCTGATCCAAACATTTTGGAAAGCAATCTGGAATTAAGACCAAAGATTTATAAAAATGATCTAGCAATACCACTATTATATCTGCTTCCTAAAGAGAACAGAGAAAAAGTAAAAAAAAAACACAACCTATATATTCTAAAATATTTATTCTAGTTCTCTTTGTGGTGGCAAAGACCTGGAAATTGAAACGTCCATCAATTAGGGAATGCATAAATACATTATGCATGTAATTGTGATAGAAGGTAAGAAATTACAAGCAGGTTATATTTTAATTGAAAAATCTACTTGAAATTATAAAGAGGTAAATAAGCAGAACCAAAAAATTATATATAATAACATAAATATTTGCTTGAAGAATTGCTTGTTTATATCTACCTCCAGAGAAAGAAATGATACATAGAAACAAACTAGATCATTTTACATAGGCAAATTTAAAAAACTATTTATTTAGAATATTCTCCATGGTTACATGATTAATAATTTTTACCTCTCCTCTTCCCTCCACCTTCTAGGATCTGGCAAGTAATTCCACTCGGTTATATATATCTTTGTTGAAAACCCATTTACATATTATTCATATTTGCAATAGAGTGATCTTTTAACACCAAAAATCCAATCACATCCCCATCAGACCATGTGATCAATCATTTGTTTTGATTTGTTCTTTTCGTAATTTCAACTCCCACAGTTCTTTCTCTGGATGTGAATAGCCTTTTTTCTCATAAATTCCTCTGGAATATCCTGGATCATTGCATTGCTGCTAGTAGAAAAGTTAATTACATTCTATTGTGTCATAATGTATGAATTTCTGCGTACAATGTTCTTCTGCTTTTGCTCCTCTCACTCTGCATCAATTCCTGGAGGTCATTCCAGTTCACATGGAGTTCCTCCAGTTTATTATTCCTTTGAGAACAATAGTATTCCATCACCAACGGATACCACAATTTATTCAGCCATTCCCCAATCAATGGACACCTCTTCATTTTCCAATTTTTTGCCACCACAAAAAACGTGTCTATGAATATTCTTGTAAAAGTCTTTTTCCATATTATCTCTTTGGGGTACAAACCCAGCAATGGTATCGCTGAATAAAAGGACAAGCATTCTTTTAAAAGACCTTTGGGCATAATTCCAAATTGCCCTCCAGAATGGTTGGATTAATTCACAACTCCACCAACAGTATATTAGTGTCCCAATTTTGCCACATTCCCTCCAATATTTATCACTTTCCCTTGCTGTCATATTGGTCAATCTGCTAGGTGTGAGTTGGTACCTCAGAGTTATATAAATTTGCATTTCTCTTATCAGGAGAAATTTAGAACTCCTTTTTCATGTGATTATTGACAGTTTTGATTTCTTCATCTGAAAACTGCAGATTCGTATCTCTTGGCCATTTGTCAAATGGGGAATGGCTTGATTTTTTGTCAATTTGACTTATTTTCTTATATATTTGGGAAAATAAACCTTTGTCAGAGAGTTTTATTTTTTTAAATCACCCAGTGTGTTGCTTTCCTTCTAATTTTGCTTGCATTGGCTTTGTTTGTACAAAAACTTTTTTATTTTGATAGAATCAAAATCATTCATTTTACATTTTGTAATATTCTCTGTCTCTTTCTTGGTCTTAAATTCCTTCCTTTACCACATATCTGACATGTATACTAGTCTATGTTCACCTAATTTTTATTCATTGTCTCATTCATTATATTTAACTTTTATAATTTATCTTGGTATAGCATGTGAAATGTTGATCAAGATAGGATTTTTCCCATACTGTTTTCTAATTTTCTTTGTAGTTTTTTTTTTCATATAGTGGATTCTTGTCCCCAAAGCTGGGATCTTTGGGTTTCTCAAACACTAGCTTCCTGAGGTAATTTATTGATCCACTCTTCTGCCTCCTTAGCCAGTATCACATTGTTTTGATGACCACAGTTTAAGATCTGATACTGCTAAGAACCCATCCTTTACATTTTTTTTCATTATTTCCCTTTATATTCTTGATCTTTTGTTCTTTCAGATGAACTTTGTTATATTTTTCTAATTCTATAAAAAAAGTTTTTGGTAGTTTGAAAGGTATGACATTGAATAAGTAAATTAATTTGGGTTGGATTGTCATTTTTATTATATTATCTCATCCTACACATGAGAAATTAATTATTTCCAATTATTTAGAACTGGCTTTAATTGTGTGAAAAGTGTTTTGTAGTTGTGTTCATATGATTCCTGTGTTTGTCTTGGTAAATAAAATACTTTTCTTCAAATGAAACCTTATCTAGTGAGGAGCAATTAAGGAAGAGGGGAAATACCTGGGAACTTTACTTTAACAAACTAATTAAATATAAATAAGTAAAAACATTAAAAATAAAACATTTATCACAATCAAAGAATAAAACAATCACATTTCAGTTATTCCAACCCCAATAAGACTTAGGTTAATATGATCATATATTTACAACTGGAAGGAATGCTAGAAACCATATGGACCATCCCACTTATTTTGCAGATGAGAAAGCTGAGACTAGACTGAGAGTGGCCTATAGTTCTGTTTCTAGTAAGAAGTATTCACCATTTTTAAATACATGAGATTGGGGGGGGGGGGTTCTTTTTGGCAATATGTGTTTGGTTTTCTTCTTTATCACTCTCCATCATAAGTCCTAAACTCCAGTAGAAATTCTGCACTATTATCATAAACTTCAAGGCTTATTTCTATCTCTATCTTTACTGCCATGATTTTCCTTTTTTAAAAGATCCTTTTTTTAGTACTATTTCTTCAAATGCAACATGTTCTGAATGTCTCATTTCAGTTTTAAGCTTTAATAACTTCTGAAATATAATTGCTAAAACTTATAATAGTCATTAGAAAGCTTCATTATTTAAGTTTCTTTTACACATTAGTTTTATGAATTTCAAATAATAAATTTTTAATTTTAATAAGACAGTTCTTGTTAAAACATATCCTTTATGAGAGTTTCTAGATGAGTCTTTTTCAAACTATGGATTTGGCATAAGAAATCCTCTTGCTTGGCCACCTTAATTATTTGATCTATTTCCATTAGATATCTTCTTATGAAATTATATTAAATCTGTCACATATGCATCAAAATTTCATTTTATGAATGATGTTAAGGTTAAAATTACAATAGCAAATTTTATAGATTATGATAGTTGATTAGAGAGATGTATCAAACAAGATGGTAGTTAGGCTGAATTATATAAAGAAATATAAAAGCAAACAACTAAACTTTTAAATTCTGGGACTTTTGACTTCCGGTTAAGATGGCGGCTTAGAGAAAGCTGAAGTTCAGATCTCCGGAAAACCCTTCCCGACCGATCTCAAACTAGAAGCTCCTAAGGCGCCGAAATTCAAAACGATCAACAGCACAGACCCTGGGAACCCTCCTCCTGGACCTGGACCCGGTTCAAAAGGTACGGCTCCCCTTAAAAGCCAGAACCCGAGATCCCTCGGACCTCAGGGGTAGGAGCGCAGAGTCCAAGGCTCCCGGAAGCGGCAGCCGCGCCGGGCTCAGAGAGCAGGGTCTGAGGAACAACAACCCTCAGGGTCTTCTACCCAAGTCCCAGTCCGGGTGAAAGTTACTGCCTGGGGCTTCCGCTGCAAAGAGCCGGTCGGTCAAAGAGCCGGTAGGTCCGGGTGAAAGTTACTGCCTGGGGCCTCCTCTGCAAAGAGCTGGTTGGTCCGGGTGAAAGTTACTGCCTGGGGCCTCCGCTGCAGAGAGCTGGTCAAAACAACAGCAACCCTCAGGGCGGGCAAGACAGCCTCACGGGCTGGATCCTGCTATCCAAGTCTCAGTGAAAGTCTGTGCTCTCGGAGCTTGGGGAAGCGGCAGCCCATCCCCCCGCAGGCCGAGGAAACAGCCTCACGGCCAGGGATTCTGAAGGCAACTTCCGGAAATCGAGCCAGGGGGAGAGTGTGGCCTCGTGGTCCGGCCCTTCCATTCCAGTTCCAGTGAGGCATATTCAGTTTAACCCAGGGAAAGTCATAGAACCATCTGCCCAGGACTAAAGCCTCTGATCACCAGACAAAGACAAGAAAAGCCAATCCTCCACGTTCAGAGATGACAAACTCCACAGAAGCACAGAAGCCCCAAAATACCAAGAAAAATAAGAAGAAAGGGGCGACTCTGGACACATTCTATGGAGCCAAAATACAAAATACAGAGCAGATAGAAGAAGATATACAAGAAAATTCTCCAAAATCTTCCAAAGGAAATAGAAACTCTCCACAAACCCATGAAGAATTTGAATCAGAAAGGACCAAAAAGATGGAAGCCCTCTGGGAGGAAAAGTGGGAAATGATGCAAAAGAAATTCACGCATCTACAAAACCAGTTTGACCAAACTGTAAAAGAAAACCAGGCTTTAAAGCAAGAACTAATAAAGCAAAGCCAAAACACCAAGAAATTAGAAGAGAACATAAAATATCTCACCGACAAGGTGATAGATCTGGAAAACAGGGGGAGAAGAGAAAATTTAAGAATAATTGGACTCCCAGAAAAGCCAGAAATAAACACCAAACTGGACATGGTGATACAAGATATAATCAAAGAAAATTGCCCAGAGATTCTAGAACAAGGGGGCAATACAGCCACTGACAGAGCTCACAGAACACCTTCTACACTAAACCCCCAAAAGACAACTCCCAGGAATGTAATCGCCAAATTCCAAAGCTATCAAACAAAAGAAAAAATCCTACAGGAAGCCAGAAAAAGACAATTTAGATATAAAGGAATGCCAATCAGGGTCACCCAAGACCTTGCAAGTTCTACGCTGAATGATCGTAAGGCATGGAACATGATCTTCAGAAAGGCAAGAGAGCTGGGTCTCCAACCAAGAATCAGCTACCCAGCAAAACTGACTATATACTTCCAAGGGAAAGTATGGGCATTCAACAAAATAGAAGACTTCCAACTTTTTGCAAAGAAAAGACCAGAGCTCTGTGGAAAGTTTGATACCGAAAATCAAAGAGCAAGGAATACCTGAAAAGGTAAATATTAAGGAAAGGGGAAAAATGTTATCTTCTTTTACTCAAACTCTCTTCTATAAGGACTACATTTATATCAACCTATGTATACTAATATGTGGGGAAAATGTAATGTATAAATAGGGGGTAAAGAAAGACCAAATAGAATAATGGTTCTCACACAAAGATTCACAGGGGAAGGGGAGGGGAAGAAAACTCCTATAAGAAGGAGAGGAAGGGGGGGGGGGGTTTACTTAAACCTCAATCTCAGGGAAATCAACTCTGAGAGGGAAAAACATCCAGATCCATTGGGATCTTGAATTCTATCTTACCCAACAAGGGTAAGGAGAAGGGAAAACCAAGGGGGGGAGGGGGAGAGGGAGAACAAAAAGGGAGGGAAAGAGAGGGGGGAGGGGGAGGGAACAAAAAGGGAGGGACTAAAAAGGGAAACATCAAGGGAGGGGACAAGGGGGACTGATTCAAAGTAAATCACTGGACTAAAAGGTAGAGCCGAAGAAGAAAAGGTTAGAATTAGAGAAGGCAATCAAAATGCCAGGGAGTCCACAAATGACAATCATAACTTTGAACGTGAATGGGATGAACTCACCCATAAAACGTAGACGAATAGCTGAATGGATTAGAATCCAAAATCCTACCATATGTTGTCTTCAAGAAACACACATGAGGCGGGTTGACACCCACAAGGTCAGAATTAAAGGATGGAGTAAGACCTTCTGGGCCTCAACTGATAGAAAGAAGGCAGGAGTGGTAATCATGATATCTGATAAAGCCAATGCAAAAATAGACCTGATCAAAAGGGATAGGGAAGGTAATTATATTTTGTTAAAAGGGACTCTAGACAATGAGGAAATATCATTAATCAACATGTATGCACCAAATAATATAGCACCCAAATTTCTAATGGAGAAACTAGGAGAATTGAAGGAAGAAATAGACAATAAAACCATACTAGTGGGAGACTTAAACCAACCATTATCAAATTTAGATAAATCAAATCAAAAAATAAATAAGAAAGAGGTAAAAGAAGTGAATGAAATCTTAGAAAAATTAGAATTAATAGACATATGGAGAAAAATAAATAGGGATAAAAAGGAATACACCTTCTTCTCAGCACCACATGGCACATTCACAAAAATTGACCATACATTAGGTCACAGAAACATAGCACACAAATGCAAAAAAGCAGAAATAATGAATGCAGCCTTCTCAGATCACAAGGCAATAAAAATAATGATTAGTAATGGTACATGGAAAACCAAATCTAAAACCAATTGGAAATTAAACAATATGATACTCCAAAACCGTTTAGCTAAAGAAGAAATCATAGAAACAATTAATAATTTCATCAAGGAAAATGACAATGGCGAAACATCCTTTCAAACCTTTTGGGATGCAGCCAAAGCGGTAATCAGAGGCAAATTCATATCCCTGAAAGCTCATATTAACAAACAAGGGAGAGCAGAGATCAATCAATTGGAAATGCAATTGAAAAAACTCGAAAGCGATCAAATTAAAAACCCCCAGCAGAAAACCAAATTAGAAATCCTAAAAATTAAGGGAGAAATTAATAAAATCGAAAGTGATAGAACTATTGATTTAATAAATAAGACAAGAAGCTGGTACTTTGAAAAAACAAACAAAATAGACAAAGTACTGGTCAATCTAATTAAAAAAAGGAAGGAAGAAAAGCAAATTCACAGCATTAAAGATGAAAAGGGGGACAGCACCTCCAATGAGGAGGAAATTAAGGCAATCATTAGAAATTACTTTGCCCAATTATATGGCAATAAATACACCAATTTAGGAGAAATGGATGAATATATACAAAAATACAAACTGCCTAGACTAACAGAAGAGGAAATAGAATTCTTAAATAATCCCATATCAGAAATTGAAATCCATCAAGCCATCAAAGAACTTCCTAAGAAAAAATCCCCAGGGCCTGATGGATTCACCTGTGAATTCTATCAAACATTCAGAGAACAGTTAACCCCAATACTATACAAACTATTTGACATAATAAGCAAAGAGGGAGTTCTACCAAACTCCTTTTACGACACAAACATGGTACTGATTCCAAAACCAGGCAGGTCAAAAACAGAGAAAGAAAACTATAGACCAATCTCCCTAATGAATATAGATGCAAAAATTTTAAATAGGATACTAGCAAAAAGACTCCAGCAAGTGATCAGAAGGATCATTCACCATGATCAAGTAGGATTCATACCAGGGATGCAGGGCTGGTTCAACATTAGGAAAACCATCCACATAATTGACCACATCAACAAGCAAACTAGCAAGAACCACATGATTATCTCAATAGATGCAGAAAAAGCCTTTGATAAAATACAACACCCATTCCTATTAAAAACACTAGAAAGCATAGGAATAGAAGGGTCATTCCTAAAAATAATAAACAGTATATATCTAAAACCAACAGCTAATATCATCTGCAATGGGGATAAACTAGATGCATTCCCAATAAGATCAGGAGTGAAACAAGGATGCCCATTATCACCTCTATTATTTGACATTGTACTAGAAACACTAGCAGTAGCAATTAGAGAAGATAAAGAAATTGAAGGCATCAGAATAGGCAAGGAGGAGACCAAGTTATCACTCTTTGCGGATGACATGATGGTCTACTTAAAGAATCCTAGAGATTCAACCAAAAAGCTAATTGAAATAATCAACAACTTTAGCAAAGTTGCAGGATACAAAATAAACCCACATAAATCATCAGCTTTTCTATATATCTCCAACACAGCTCAGCAGCAAGAACTAGAAAGAGAAATCCCATTCAAAATCACCTTAGACAAAATAAAATACCTAGGAATCTATCTCCCAAGACAAACACAGGAACTATATGAACACAACTACAAAACACTCGCCACACAACTAAAACTAGACTTGAACAATTGGAAAAACATTAACTGCTCATGGATAGGACGAGCCAATATAATAAAAATGACCATCCTACCCAAACTTATTTATCTATTTAGTGCCATACCCATTGAACTACCAAAATACTTCTTCACTGATTTAGAAAAAACCATAACAAAGTTCATTTGGAAGAACAAAAGATCAAGGATATCCAGGGAAATAATGAAAAAAAACACATATGATGGGGGCCTTGCAGTCCCAGACCTCAAACTATATTACAAAGCAGCAGTCATCAAAACAATTTGGTACTGGCTAAGAAACAGAAAGGAAGATCAGTGGAATAGACTGGGGGAAAACGACCTCAGCAAGACAGTATACGATAAACCCAAAGATCCCAGCTTTTGGGACAAAAATCCACTATTCGATAAAAACTGCTGGGAAAATTGGAAGACAGTGTGGGAGAGACTAGGAATAGATCAACACCTCACACCCTACACCAAGATAAATTCAAAATGGGTGAGTGACTTAAACATAAAGAAGGAAACCATAAGTAAATTGGGTAAACACAGAATAGTATACATGTCAGACCTTTGGGAGGGGAAAGGCTTTAAAACCAAGCAAGATATAGAAAGAATCACAAAATGTAAAATAAATAATTTTGACTACATCAAACTAAAAAGCTTTTGTACAAACAAAACCAATATAACTAAAATCAGAAGGAAAACAACAAATTGGGAAAAAATCTTCATAGAAACCTCTGACAAAGGTTTAATTACTCATATTTATAATGAGCTAAATCAATTGTACAAAAAATCAAGCCATTCTCCAATTGATAAATGGGCAAGGGAAATGGATAGGCAGTTCTCAGATAAAGAAATCAAAACTATTAACAAGCACATGAAGAAGTGTTCTACATCTCTTATAATCAGAGAGATGCAAATCAAAACAACTCTGAGGTATCACCTCACACCTAGCAGATTGGCTAACATAACAGCAAAGGAAAGTAATGAATGCTGGAGGGGATGTGGCAAAGTAGGGACATTAATTCATTGCTGGTGGAGCTGTGAACTGATCCAACCATTCTGGAGGGCAATTTGGAACTATGCCCAAAGGGCGACAAAAGAATATCTACCCTTTGACCCAGCCATAGCACTGCTGGGTCTGTACCCCAAAGAGATAATGGACACAAAGACTTGTACAAAAATATTCATAGCTGCGCTCTTTGTGGTGGCCCAAAACTGGAAAACGAGGGGATGCCCATCAATTGGGGAATGGCTGAACAAACTGTGGTATATGTTGGTGATGGAATACTATTGTGCTCAAAGGAATAATAAAGTGGAGAAGTTCCATGGAGACTGGAACAACCTCCAGGAAGTGATGCAGAGCGAGAGGAGCAGAACCAGGAGAACATTGTACACAGAGACTAATACACTGTGGTATAATCGAACGTAATGGACTTCTACATTAGGGGCGGTGTAATGTCCCTGAACAACTTTCAGGGATCCAGGAGAAAAAAAAACACCATTCATAAGCAAAGGATAAACTATGGGAGTGGAAACACCGAGAAAAAGCAACTGCCTGAATACAGAGGTTGAGGGGACATGACAGAGGATAGACTTTAAATGAACACTCTAATGCAAATACTAACAACAAAGCAATGGGTTCAAATCAAGAAAACATCTAATGCCCAGTGGACTTACGTGTCGGCTATGGGGGGTGGGGGGGAGGAAAAGAAAATGATCTATGTCTTTAACGAATAATGCTTGGAAATGATCAAATAAAATATATTAAAAAAAATAAAAAAAAAATAAATTCTGGGACTTTTTACAGAAGTTTGTAGGATTCATACTTCTAAAGTTACTAAAAAGTTAAAACCACATAAAGATTTTTGGAATATCCTATAAAACTTTCTCTAAAGGCCCAAATCAAGTTTTGTTTTTTACATTTTTCTTTCCTGGACACCATACAATCAGAAATTAATAACCTTTATGGAAAATAGGAAAATGGCAAAAAATTTAAATAGTCTTGTGTTTAGTCTGAGGTATTCATTTCTGTACTGGGAAAACTATCAAAAAACACATATTAAGTAATTATATTAAATGCTCTACTTGGGCAACTACAGCATCATTTCCAGAGATAACATTCTGAAGGTGGAAGAAAATTGTCTCATGTATGGTCATTTATTTTCCATCTGGTAGATTTCTATTTTAACTAATTATTCCTATTAAAAATACTAATCTGAGTTATTTCTGTGTTTTGAAATGAATAGTGTTATCCTATAAAATGTTGGTACTCAGTACAAAGTCTTGATTTTCCCACCTTAGATATTGATACAGTATATTGCAATGCATGCACCACCCACAACTCTTCAACTTTACAACAAGGATTGAAGAATCAGTTTCCACTACTTAAACACTGACATTTCTTTTTCATCCCTCTTATATAATAGCACTGTGCTGGACACATATGATGGGTTCAGTAAATACATAATTGCTGTTAAGAACAGGGGAAAAACTAAATGAATAGTGAGGGAGAAAATGGAGCACTTACTGAAAAGTGTGCTAGCTAACTATATGATGAAATGTCTTTAAGATAATTATGCCACTATTTTGAATTGAGAAAGCTGAATTGTTCTATAATACCTTCAGCTAAGGCTTTTGCCTAATCATGCAAAGGAATATTTCTCTGAAGATAAATTAGAACTTCACTGCTTGGAAGTATCTTGGATGGGAGAAAAGGAGCAGAATAATAAAACATTAAATTTCCCCAATAAATCAAATAAAAATTGATGTGATTAATCTAGGGTTCTTCTGGGAATCTGATATTTATATTTTGAAAAGACAACATTATGCAATTCCATTCCATCTTCTTCAACCAATATTCTCTATGGAATCTAACATAAGTATCAGTAAATAGTTTTTTTGCATCATAAGTAATTCACTTTTTCTTTTTTCTCTATAGATTTCTATTTTTAATTATAGTTTTCCAGATTATATGTCAATATAATTTCTTAATACACATTTTCTAGTATTTCATAATCCATATTCTCTATCTCTCTCCCTCTTCTCTCCTCTCATATAAGGCAGATAATATGATCTAAGTGGTACATATATTATCATATAAAATATTTTATATGTATATCATGTGAAAAAAGACACATTTGTTTACACTAAAAATCCATAGAGGAAATAATGGTATTAAGAATTGTGTTTCAATTTGCATTCAGACTTTATCTGTTCCTCCTATTGGAGGGAATGTGCCTTTTTTGTCATGAGTCTCTTGGAGTTGTCCTACATCCTTGCTTTATTGATAATAGATAAGTCATTTACAGTTTATCATTCTACATTATTATTGTTACTGTGTATAATGTTCTCCTGGTTCTGCTTACTTCACTGCTTCACTTTATTTGAGTTTTTCCAGGATTTTTGTGATCATCTTGGTTTTCATTTCTTATGATATGACAGTGTTCCATTAAAATCATATATCACAAGTTGTTCAGACATTCCTCAATTAGTGGACATTCCTTCAATTTCCAATTCTTTGCCACCACAAAAAAGGGCTACTATAAATATTTTTAGTTAGGTTCTTTCCCACTGTCTTTAATCTCTTTGATATACAGATGAAGTAGTAGTATTGCTAGGTCAAAGAGTATGAAGAGTTTGAGGGCTCCTTGGGCATTGTTCCAGATTGCTTTCTAGAATGGTTGTATCACTTTATTGCTCCATCAGAAGTGTGTGTCCTGATCTTCCCATGTTACCTCCAATATTTTTCACTTTCTTTCTGTCATATTAGCCAGCCTAATAGGTTTGAGATGGTAACTCAGAGTTGTTTTAATTTGCATTTCCCTAATCCATAGTGATTTGGAGGACACTTTCATATTACTAAAGAGAGTTTTAATTTCTTTATCTAAGAACTGCCTGTTTATATCCTTTAACAATTTGTCAATTGGGAAATGCTTTGTATACTTTAGATGTAACTCCATCCTCTATTTGAGAAATGAAGCCTTTGTCAGAGAAGTTTGCTATAAAATTTTCTCCAATTTGTTTTATGCCTTTTAATCTTGGTCATATTGCTTTTGTTGGGGCAAAAAGTGCATCAAAGTTTTGAAGTGTTATTGAAATTCATGTTCTTCCTAGAGTTTGGGAATCATTACATAATCACTCAAGCATCACTGTTCTGTAATTTATCAGAGGAGAAAATATTTTCCTTCATTACTATGATGTCTAATATATCTTAAATTAAATTATTTTAATATTTTCCAGTGGCATATTACATGAGTAAATTTGAGTTCAAAATATTATTTTCTAACAACATGGGTAATTTAATGACCTTAAGGTCCTAGGGAATATTTGCCAAATTGTGAAGAAAAATTAGCTAATTTTTGTTTCTAAAAATCATTATCTGGCGAAGGGTCCTTCCTAGTTATAGGATAAGAAGACTATATGGAAACTTACACATGAAAAACAAAATAATATAAATAAATGATTTAATTATTAAATTAATTGAGTAAATTAATGGAGAAAAAAGTAAGAAAGAAAGAATGAAAGAGAAAGGAGGAAGGAAGGAAGGAAGGAAGGAAGGAAGGAAGGAAGGAAGGAAGGAAGGAAGGAAGGAAGGAAGGAAGGAAGGAAGGAAGGAAGGAAGGAAGGAAGGAAGGAAGGAAGGAAGGAAGAAAGAAAGAAAGAAAAAAGAAAGAAAGAAAAAAGAAAGGGAAGAAGAAAGGAAGGAAGAAAAGGAGGGAGGGAGGAAAGGGCAGAGAGGGAGGGGGAAAGGAGGGAGGAAAAGATGAAGATAGAATAGAAGAGGACAGAGGAAGGAATTAAGAAAAAAGTCATTAATTATGGTTCTTTCTTATTAAATAATATATGACAAAGACCATTGTTTAAAATAAACCCATAGTTCTTGTATCAGTTTTGGTGCTGAGACACAATCAATTTCCATACCCTGCTGCTTCTTGTGTTACAGATATTCTTGTCATTCCAGTGGTAGTGTTATTTCTAATCGTGACTAGGTACCTCCCTCTAACTGCTTTGGAGGAAAAAAGAAGTGCTGGGGACTAGATCCACCTTAAACTTTCTCTGGAAAGTGCTTAGCTCAGTCTCAAATATTCAGTAATATTTATAAGGCCAACTGCTAGTGGAAATATTATGTTTTGATAATAATAAAATTTTTAATCATTAATTATTGTCAAAATATCTTGAGATTTCAATTCAGTCATCTCTGAGGAACCACAGTGAACAAGATTAGAAGAGTCATGAATTTTTTAGTGACAAAATACAAAATCTTCAATGTGACATTTAAAGTCTTCCATATATTTTGGCTTGTTCCTTTATTTCTAGACTTCCTGTATTTTTACATAGTACCTGCTCACTGTCACCATCAAATTGACTCATGTTCATAAGACTCATTTTCTTATCTCTATGACTTTGCATACCTTGTTCCCCATTTCTAGAATTTATTGTGTTCTTACTTACCCCTCAGTCCTTCAAAGCCCATCTTAGATAATAACTCTTATATGAAGCTTCCAGTAAATGATCAAAGACTTAGAATTATCTCTCCCTTGGAATTACTTTTCATTATTTTCATATACTTTGCATTCACTTACATACATATGTCATATGCCCCAGTAGAATGTAAGGCCCTTGATAGCGGAGAATTCGTTGCTTTTTTCTTTGTATTAAAAGCATTTCTCACACAATAAGAACTAAAGATTTTGTTGAATTGATTTAAATATTACATCTATAGGTTTCATTATATTTTGTCTTCATGATACCTATGTGAGTACTTCTGTGATGGCAAACCTATGGCATGCATGCCAAAAAGGGCACACAGAGCTCATAGCCTGGCACATAGCTGGAGGGGAGCAGAGAGCTCAGGCTACTCTCTTCTCCCTCTTTACACATGTCTCTCATCACCTGCCCCCTTGCCCATCAGTCCAATAAGAATGCTGCTTCCCTCCTCTGGGTTAAGGTGAAGCACGGAACTGGGGTGGGGGGAAGAGAGGCAGGGTATGGCATTCAGTTTCTAAAAGGTTTTCATCACTACCCTAATTACATTAGGATTATTAGTTTCACATTACTTTTACCCATCATTTTTGGATATGTGTCTGAATATTAGAGGACATAGGTATTATTAATGTTTCCTACAGAGTGTTTCCTCCTTAATTAGAGGAACTATTTCCTCTTAATTATTGAGCATCTCTTTTTCCATTTGTTTTTCCTCAATGAAGTCATTCTCTATAATATAAATTTTGATTTATATGCTAAAGTCTATATTTCATTTTTTTTTAATATATTTTATTTGATCATTTCCAAGCATTATTCGTTAAAGACATAGATCATTTTCTTTTCCTCCCCCCCACCCCCCATAGCCGACGCGTAAGTCCACTGGGCATTAGATGTTTTCTTGATTTGAACCCATTGCTTTGTTGATAGTATTTGCATTAGAGTGTTCATTTAAAGTCTATCCTCTGTCATGTCCCCTCAACCTCTGTATTCAGGCAGTTGCTTTTTCTCGGTGTTTCCACTCCCATAGTTTATCCTTTGCTTATGAATGGTGTTTTTTTTCTCCTGGATCCCTGAAAGTTGTTCAGGGACATTACACCGCCCCTAATGGAGAAGTCCATTACGTTCGATGATACCACAGTGTATTAGTCTCTGTGTACAATGTTCTCCTGGTTCTGCTCCTCTCGCTCTGCATCACTTCCTGGAGGTTGTTCCAGTCTCCATGGAACTTCTCCACTTTATTATTCCTTTGAGCACAATAGTATTCCATCACCAACATATACCACAGTTTGTTCAGCCATTCCCCAATTGATGGGCATCCCCTCATTTTCCAGTTTTGGGCCACCACAAAGAGCGCAGCTATGAATATTTTTGTACAAGTCTTTGTGTCCATTATCTCTTTGGGATACAGACCCAGCAGTGCTATGGCTGGGTCAAAGGGTAGATATTCTTTTGTCGCCCTTTGGGCATAGTTCCAAATTGCCCTCCAGAATGGTTGGATCAGTTCACAACTCCACCAGCAATGAATTAATGTCCCTACTTTGCCACATCCCCTCCAGCATTCATTACTTTCCTTTGCTGTTATGTTAGCCAATCTGCTAGGTGTGAGGTGATACCTCAGAGTTGTTTTGATTTGCATCTCTCTGATTATAAGAGATGTGGAACACTTCTTCATGTGCTTGTTAATAGTTTTGATTTCTTTATCTGAGAACTGCCTATCCATTTCCCTTGCCCATTTATCAATTGGAGAATGGCTTGATTTTTTGTACAATTGATTTAGCTCATTATAAATATGAGTAATTAAACCTTTGTCAGAGGTTTCTATGAAGATTTTTTCCCAATTTGTTGTTTCCCTTCTGATTTTAGTTATATTGGTTTTGTTTGTACAAAAGCTTTTTAGTTTGATGTAGTCAAAATTATTTATTTTACATTTTGTGATTCTTTCTATATCTTGCTTGGTTTTAAAGCCTTTCCCCTCCCAAAGGTCTGACATGTATACTATTCTGTGTTTACCCAATTTACTTATGGTTTCCTTCTTTATGTTTAAGTCACTCACCCATTTTGAATTTATCTTGGTGTAGGGTGTGAGGTGTTGATCTATTCCTAGTCTCTCCCACACTGTCTTCCAATTTTCCCAGCAGTTTTTATCGAATAGTGGATTTTTGTCCCAAAAGCTGGGATCTTTGGGTTTATCGTATACTGTATATTTCATTTTTAATTGGAGGCCTTTCATAAAATAAATTCTGTGCTTAAAATACTAAATAGAAGTACCTTATTTAGTTAAGTTTTTAAATGTAATAATGGAAAAATGCTAATAATTATCATATGAAAGGGATGTGATCCACAATAAATGTCTTATTGATTTTTTCATTACATTTTAAATATGTTGCCTTGTTTACAAATTCACCATAAATGCATCCTATTTTACTTATCCAGTGAAGAAAGAAACTTTGCTTTCCATTTTCTCCATAAAAGAGCTCCACCAGTTGGGCCAATCTATTTTTAATTCTTTGCATAAGCACTGCTAATCTATGCTTCCATACTTTTGACCATGTTATTCATCTCCACAATTTTCTCTCCCATTTTCCCTGTGTATATTAAAGTCTCCAATGAAGTCTTCTCTTCTTCCCAAAACTTTTGACTACTCCAAAATACAGGAAATTGACAGCACATATAGACTACAGTATGCAACTGAGCATCTTTCTGATTCATGCAGATATTCTTTACAGTTATTTATAGACAATTTGAAATCAAGAACCATTTTATATACCTTTATGTACTCTATAAAATGATATGAGTAGTCAAACCAATGAATATCTGGTTATTCTTTTGAAAATGAAAAATGAAAAGGAAATAAGGAAAACAATTGGAAATTATATTTATGAAGACCATATTGAATTTTCATCTTGTTTCATATGAAGTTTCATATTGTTATACTTGGGACAAACGTGTTAAGTAAGCTCTGCTCCCAAAAGTAGGCAAATTTCTTTATTACTTTGACCAACACCAGGGTATAAATTTTCATTTTCTCTTAATTTTTCCAACCTAAAAATTAAGGCCAAAACTTTCTGGTTTCCCTTAATCTCTTAGGTGCATCCTATTTTTTATGCTTATCAAAATCCTCTATACAGTTGGGAAAAATATTTCCCTTTAGAACTATAATAGAAATTCATTGTGGTCAAATCAGCAGATTAAAAGGATATGCCCTGATAATGAGAAATACTAGGGGTTTACAGCTAGGGAAAAAAAAATCTGGGTGAAATGCTCCATAGCTCCATAACATCACTGAATTAAATAATGATTTTGCCATATTCGCATACCTGGAAATTATAAATTTGACATTTCATACTGAAGGGAACAATCATTAATTTATATATTGTAACAAGGAAATCACTTTAAAGGACTGATATATATTAATTTAAGGTCGCCAAGGAATTCAGCTATGTAATTACTTAATGAAAACTCAAATTAGCAGTCAACCTTTTATGGAGTTTAATTACAAATAGGAGGAAGAAAGGTATTAGAGAGAGAGAGAGAGAGAGAGAGAGAGAGAGAGAGAGAGAGAGAGAGACAGAGAGACAGAGAGACAGAGACAGAGAGACAGAGAGACAGAGAGACAGAGAGACAGAGAGAAGGGAATAGGGCTTAAATACCCCCTCTGTTTAGTCTGGGCCAAAAGGCCCAAGCCCTTAGATAGCTGAGGCAAAGAAAAGAGATCAGTCCCTATCACTTAAGTGACCAAAATGGAGAAACAGTCTCAGGGGCCTCCACCTCCAGCCTACTTCAGAGCAAGCTTCTCAGAGCACAACCTCTCAGAGCAAAACCTCTCCATCTCCCTAGTCCTCAGACCCCTCTAGCTTTAAGGAAACCATCCAAGTTCCCTCCCCTCAGTTCTCACATCTACCAATCACTGTCCATGTCTTCCCTGTGCCAGTGGTGGCTCTAGCTTAACCCAGGACCGCCCAGAGATCTGTGGCTTTGCACATGTCTGTTGAAGGTAATATTCTCAAATAATTAAATCTTGATCCTTTGTTGCAGCCCTTCCTAAATCCTGTTACCCTGAGCAGGGTGGAGATTGGAAGTTTCAAGACCTGGTTCTGTCATTCCAATTATCTCTATTGTATCAATTCTAAAATCAATCATGACTCAAAGAACTTCCTGTTCTATGCTTAAGCATAGGTCAAAGCCCTTTCCATTGTTCAGCAAAAGGTTTCTGTCCTAAAGTAATCTTAAGTAGGGAGGAGAAGGACCCTCCCATGCCAAAGGGGGGTTCACATTCCAATAGACTATCAGTAGGAAATTTTTCAAGTATGAAATTTCCAAATGGTGAAATTTCCAACATTTATAAGTCTAAGAAATTTTAAGGTTTACAATATCATATCCATGACATAAGGATTTTCTTTCTTCTGAGCTAAGCTTTTGTTACTGGTTATATTAAGCATTTAGACATCCAATTAAAAATAAGAGGTCAAATCAACAAAATGGAAATAGGTTCTGAACAAGGACACATGTAATACCCAGTGGAATTGTGTGTCGGTTACAGGAAGGGTAGGGGAAGGAAGGGAGGGAAAGAATATGATTCTTATAACCAAGGAATAATGTTCTAAATTGACTAAATAAAGTAAAAAAAAAGATAAATGAAGAGGTCAAAATGTGTGGGTTTTTTTTTTTCAGATATTCCTGTTTTTAAAATTCTCCAGGTAACAGAACCAATTTGGCATTTTCATACATTTCTCTTCTTTCTTCAATTCCTCCTCCTCCTTCCCTTCCTCGTCTTCCTTCTCCTTTTTTATCCTCCTCCTCCTTCTCTGACTGTATCTAAGGGTACAAAATGTGTTTAGAACTACAACTATTGGTGGAACTAAGATAGTGGCATAGTAGCAGGACCCTACTGAATCTCCTTCCAACCTGATCATTACAAAGTGTTTCAAAAGGACAGAAATCAAAATTGAATGAATAAAGGGGCTCTCCCACTGGATTCAATCATAAAGGTAGATAATGTTTGGGGATTCCCATACTAGAAGGGGGCAAAAGTACACTTATCAAACGGCAAACTGATCACCCCTTCCCCACACCACCCACCATGCCAGGGTCAGATCAAGGGCTGGGGCAATCTATCAATACTTAGGGGCTGGCTGAAAGCACCACAGACTTCCCCTGAGGGCAGTGCAAGGCCTTAGCAGTGAGACTTGAGACCTGAGGTGAAGAGCATGGAGCCTGGACAGCAGAGAGCCAAGCTTGGACAGAAGAGAGGCTGCCTGTAGCCAGGATAGTGGGGTCTGGGAAGATAGCCTCAGGGCAAAACACTTTCCCTGCTCTCATTCAGGCTTCTGACTGGGAATGGAAGATACTACCAAGGCAAAAGATACTACCTGCAAGACAGAAGCTAAGAAATCAATGACCACCAACATGCAGAAACCACAATCCACTATGGCAAAAGAAATAAGCAGAAGCAAAAACAGAACAAACAAACAAACAAAAACCCTCTTGCCTCTAGATATTTTCTATGGAGAAAAAGACCAAAATACATAAGCAACAGCAGAGTGACAAAAGAGCAAACAGCCAAACTTTCCAAAAAAATGGAAACTGACCACAAGCTCTCAAGGTACTTAAAAAGGAGTTCAAGAATCAAGTAGGAAAGCTAGAAGAAAAATGGGAAGAAAAGTGGGAGAAGGAAATGAAAGTAACACAAAAAGAAAAGAACTAGAACTATAATGTGACTACCACTATGACTATGACTACGACTATCATTACTACAACTATGGCTATGAATACTAAGACAAAGACTAAGATTGCTACTACTATTGCTATTAGTGAAAATATAGTAGTAGTCTCTCAGTAACTGAGGATGACTATTGTCTTTGTGCGTTTTTGTACACAGAGACACTTGTGCATGAAGATTTAAGTGGAAAAGTTGATGCACAGAGACAGTCCCACTCTCTCAGCGTTGGAAGCCTGGGTCCAGTGGTATGAAAAGTCGATACACCTGGAGACTTCCTCAGCTGCATTGGATGGCAGAGTTGTCTTTTGTGCTCCAACATGCCCTAAGAACTCCACAGTGCTTTGCTGTGTCACCATCTCAGCCACTGAACCTTCTTATTGGTTTCTTCTGTCTGTTCAGCCGAAAATATAGATTCTTTCTTATAACTAAGAGGCAATAGGGGGAAGCTATCTTTTTTCATGGTTCCACAAATTAGAAAAGTATGATGAGAAAGAAGAAATAAAATGGAATTGATTAATGTATCCACTTTCTTTGGAAGATTGTTAAAATAAACACAAATTCTCTCATTTGGGGCTAATCATGTCTGTATTTTAGAGAGAGGGAGATGGAAAAAATTATGAAAGGGCTTAGGAAAATGGAGAAATCTGATACACCAAAATTTGTGAAACATGCACATATTTCACAGAGAGCACTTGGTACACATCATATGTATGTAATCCCTGGATTAATATTCATATGACAATCTAAAGTACAAACACAAATACTGCTTTGGAAGGTCAGTAAGCTTGATGAATTTATTTGAACATTCTGTCAACTATTGACTTACAAGCTTTAAGAACTAATAGGTATAGTGCTTTTTTGTCCATCTTTCATGAATTGATTTAGCTGTTCTTTTAACTCCAATAGCAAAAGGAGAAAAATGGACCATATGGGAAGAAAAAAGAAACATTACTTTAAAACTCAGCTTGTCCTCTTTGCTATTAAATTTTATAACCTATGTCTGTATACAGGTATATCTGGTGCTATTCAAATCCTGGCTTAGTTCAGTTATGTAAAATGAGTTATGACTCTACTCTGAAAGAGTTATAGATTTAGAGCTCAAAGTGACCTTAGAAATCCTCTAGACCAACCCCTCCATTTTATAGAGGTTCAAGATTTTCATGGATTTGCTCAAGGATACAACATATTAAATAAGTAGTCTAGAATTCTAACTTTAATCCAATAAAAATGTATTAAGTGCCTACTATGTACAAGTCCCTGTGATAAGAACTGGCAATACAAATAAGAAAAAGACAATACCTGCACTCAAAGAATTTACAATCTAATAGGAGAACACAATATACTAAAGGAAACTGGAGAGGAGAGAGAGACTTCAGCAAGTAACAAAAGAGAACCAGAGAGGACATTTTTATTTCTTGAAGTTGAAACCAAACAACTACAGATGGAGAGTGAAGTGAACTGAGGTCCAATTTCTGTCCTTTATTAAGGAAGCCTTTGTGAGGATTCTAGTATTCCACCTTCTAGCCCTCCAATCAATAGGGAGAGGAGGTTGAGGGAGATGAGAAGGTATCTAGGAGTCTAAACATCTATGATTCAGTTGGCAACATGATGTTTAAATAAGTGGCCAGGATTTTCTAGAATGGATATCTTGTTGAGTGAAATGAAACCAAGTAGAGTTGCAAACAGATGATAGAGTGAGCTCATTTTCTGAGTCTAAATCCAGAGTTCCTTTCACTTATACTATGCTTATTATTTTAAGAATCTCTTCCATTTTCTCTACAATCCTTATTCCTATCACAATAACATTGCTTTCCATTTTGGTTATTTTTTTTACTTACTTTGCATTTCATATTCTGCAAAACTCAGTTGGTCTTCTGCAGAAATGACAACCCTCTTGCACTGTCTCTGTGTCTCTGTGTTTGTTTCATTATGTCTTTGTCTCTGTCTTTCTCCTCTCCTTCCTTCTAGATTCTCAAAATTTAAGCATTTTAGAGCATTTTGTGAGATGATAGCTATCCATCTTGTTCAAGCCAAAAGTATGCAGTCCTAATCTCAATAAATGATTATCACTGAAGATTTAACTTGAGATATATCTTTTTACTTAGTCCAAATTATAACCTTAAGTTCCTCTCCCTGGGTTTTATCATTCTGGTGACATACCGTGTAGATTCCCAATTAGCTTTAGTTTTTATTGAATTCTAGAGTTCCTGACCTTAAGCAATCTACCAGCCTTGGTTCTCTAGCAGCAAGCAATAGACACATGCCACAGAGCATGGCTTAGAGAAACATTTTTTAAAATTATGGTCATGATGCCCATAAAAATACAAATATCCCCTTTGAATAGAAGTATATTAAGTCGATATACTTTATAGCTTAAGGTATATTCAGGATGTCTATTTATAGGAAGGTTTTTAATACCTGAGAAAAAATGTATAGAATAGTAAAGAAAGGAGTCAACCAAGACAAATTTTGTTAATTAATATCTTAGGCTTTGAGATTTTCACTGCATTCCACATAGGTCATTTAGGTTATCTCCCTGGTAAGATATATATTTTTTTTACTTAAGTTTTTGTTTATTTAAATTTTCAGGCAGCTAATATGTTGGTAGTGATCACAGGCTTGGAGTTGGATGAACTAGAGCTAACTTAATAACCATTACCATATGACTATGAAGGAGTTATCTAAGCTTTCTGGTTTAAAAAAAAATCTTCATCTATAAAATGTGGCTAATAGTTATATGACCTACTTCATGGAGTTGCTTTGAGGAAAGCATTTAGCATATATGTCATACACTGAAATATAAATGTGATATGTTTGAAGACTACTCCTGTTGCCAGACAATTGTTTAACTACATAGGCTATAAAAGGCATATTCCTTGAGCTGATGAAGGGACAAACTCATCTAAAGACCTATTTCTGCTGATTCTTTGAACAGAGAAATTCTGACTCACCATTGGCTTCCTAAAATAGTTCTATCAGTTGCAATGTTGATATTCTAGCAGAAATATTAGAGCTCTTTGCCCAAGCTCTGATGATAATCTTTTCTTATATTTTATAAATTGAATAGTGCAAAAGGAGCTGTCCCATTGCCAGGAAAGATAAGATACAAAAGATGACAAAGTAATTCCTTTACTGTTTTCCTTCATTAACCAATGGATAAATTTTCTCTATGAACTTATGTGAATGTGGTTTCCAAATGTAAGATTAGTAAATTAGAATTATCCAACCATCATTTTTAAAGTTGAGGAGCGAAGAAATCTTATTTTACTTTCCTCTTTAAAATAGAAAAACATACCAAAGAAAACAAAAATTTAGCTAATTCTCTTGTCAAGGATGGCACAGAGTTTAAAATGCTAAGCAATAACTAGCATCCTGGACACACAGTTAGTAAGATCTGAGTTCAAATTATGTCTCAGATACTACCTGGGTTATTATAGTCAAGTCACTTTACCTCTTTTGCTCAGTTTCCTCAACTGTAAAACTGGGATAATAATAGCACCTAACCTCGATTGCTATAAGGGTTAAATGAAATAATATTTGTAAAGCACTTAGCAGATGTTGACATATAAATACTCGCTTTCCTTTCTTCCCCCATTTATCAACTATGAGACCTTGGAAAAGTGGCACAGGGTTTTTAGCATGAAGAATATCTCACATATATTTAAATGTTATGTACTTCAGGCAAAAACTCTTATCAAACCATGTTTACTAATCACTTATATGGCAGGCACTGTGCTAAATATTGTGATTATAAAGAAAGGCAAAACACAATTATTGGTTTAAAATATGTTTAAATGATAATGAGTGATACAGCAAGCAAATAAGTAAGTATATTCAAGTCATAAAATCCATAAGCATTAATCACAGAGAGGAAGGTACTAGCATTTGGTTGGGAGGAGGGGAAGGAAAGGACTCCTGAAGAAAGTATTTGAGATAAGCCTTTATGAAATCTCAATCAATTAAGAGAGATATGTGGGAAGAGCATTCCAGGAATGATGTATAGCCAGTAATGGGAACCATCGGAGCTTTATGATCCTGACAAGTTTTGGGGAAGTTTAGATCTATGCTTTAGAAAAATTTTGGAGTGGAATAGAGAATAAAGGGGGAGTCATGGAGAGAACAGTTAGAATACTATTGCAATAGTCCAGATCAAAGGTGATGATAACCTTCATTAGTATGAAAGCTATGTGACTGGAGAGAAAGGGGGTAATATGAGAGATATGACAAAGGAAGGAATGACAAAATTTCACATTGTATTGAATACATGAGAGTGAATTTATGATGATACTGAAGTTGTGAAGATTGCAGAGTGATTGCAGGATGCTCCAAAATATCAAGAAACTTCAAAAAAATAAATACTGGAGACAAAACAATGTTTACTTGTGTGTGAGTGTGTATGTGTGTGTGTGTATGTGTGTGTGTATACAAAGCTTACATGGCTACAGAACATCCTGTTTGAGAAAGTTCAGAATACTCAATTAATTGTAGGTCAGGAGACAAACAGAGTAATATATAGATATAAGAATAATTTTCATAGAGTTGATCATTGGATTTCTGAGATCTAATATAGTTACTGGAAAAGAGGAAGTAGAGAGCAAGAAGAGATAAGTTCCAGGATAGCACCTTGGAAGACATTTATGATTAGTAGATATGACATTTATGGAGGAACAGCAAAACAGATCAAGAAGGAGAAATTTGAGAAATAGGAAGAGAAGTGTGAGAAAATAGTTTTAACAAGAAGGAAATGTGAATACAGTGTCTAATACTGCAGGGTGTTCAAGAAGAAGAAAAACTGAGAAAAATCAATAGAACTGAGCATTGAGCTATTATTTAATATTTATTATTAATTTTCAAAATTCTTTTTTCAAGTAAATTTTGAGTTCTGTATTCTCTCCCTCCCTCTTTCCCTTCATGTCATCCACTGAGAAGGAAAAAAAATATTATATTAGCAATGCACATGAAATCATTCAAAATTTATTTTCATATTACCACAAGAAAGCAAAAAAGTAAAAAATATATATTACCATTTGCATTCAGAATTCATTAGTTCATGGAGATATACAATACATATATTTTTCATTATGAGTCATTGGGAATCATCTTTAATCATTATATTCTTCTATGTAGTGTGTGAAGGAAGTTGTTAAGGGGACCTTGATCAACAGGATAAAATCTAAACTCTGGTGCCCCCTTGGAGTCATTAGGAAAGTCAGCAAATAAGATGGTGGAGTAATCAGAGCAGCTCTGTGTCACCAGAAGAATCCTTTCCAACCAAGATGAAAATATCACCACAAAACAAATACAGGATTGAAAGAACCAACAAAGAGAAATAGTGAAACAACTATCAGGAAAAGAAAAACCCAAAAGGTAGACAGAAAATATGTGGGGCACTGGGGTGAGATAACAGCAGAACTAGTAAGAGTCTGTAGCAAACAAGGAAAAGCAAGCCAAGAGCAAGTCACACACCACCACCCCAAATGCGCTGTCACAGTTTTGGAGCCTAAACCCAAGAAAACACAAGATCTTGCCTGGGCTAATAGTGGTCCAAGCCAAATTTCAAACCTCTTGATAAGACCAGAGTCCTAGCCCTGAGCAGTCTGTGCTGAAGTTGGCTGATCCTTGTGGACGCAGATTGAAGCCAGAAATCTCAGTCTGGGATGAGGACATAGTTCACATTTGGGAGTGAGGACACATTTCACGTGTCCCCCACTCCCCCCATATTTTTGCCCAAAACTGAGGGCTGAATTCCATGACAGGGCAATCAAAGATATGCCTGAATGGATCAAGTACACAATGAGAGCAAAAAATGGAGCCTTAGCCTAGGACTAGAATTTGATTAGCCCTTGATCTGATCAAGTTCAGAGTGAGATCAAAAGCTTATGCCCAAGCCTGAGGCAAGTCCTTAAGACATCAACATTTCAAAGGTAAATTGAATTGGCAGAGGGGGATTAGAGTCAGCCCTCAAACCATTTCATCAGCCTCCAAAAACTGAAACTAGTAAAAGCCCAGAAAATAAGCTAAAAATAGCATCAAGGAAGGACTGAAATTTAAGAGGGTGCCCCAACTTCTGAAAAAACAAAACAAAACAGATCCTACCTATAAACAGATAGGAATAATGTAGAATCTACAAAAAAGTACCTAACTGTAAAGAATGTTTATGGCAACAAAGAGCAAGATATAGACACAGAAGGGAACAATTAAAGCAAAGGAAACACATACAAAGTCCAAAAGAAAAACATGGATTGGATACAGATTCTGGAAGTACTCAAAAAGACTCTAAAAACAAATTAAGAGAAGCAGAGGAAAAGTGGGAAAGAGAAATGAAAATGATAAAAAAAAGAAAGGAAAGTGATTCAAGGAGAAATGGGCCAATTTATAAAGGAGAACCAAAAACTGACATAGGAAAATCAGGCCTTAAAAATCAGAATTGATGATCTAGAAATTAATGATTTCATGAGAAACCAAGAAATAATAAACCAGAATCAAAGGAAGGGAAAAAAGCAGAGGAAAACATGAAATATCATTGAAAAAACAATCTTGAAAAAAGATCTAGGAGAGATAATTTGAGAATTATTGAGCTACCTGACAACCATGATCAAGAAAAAGTGTTGGGCATCATATTATTAGAAACCATTAAAGAGAACTGCCCAGAGATGCTTGAACAAGAAAATAAAATTGAAATTGAAACGATTACAATTCAAAATTCAAGAGCCACCAAGCCAAGGAGAAAATATTTTAAAAAACCAGAAAGAAAACATTCAAATACCATGAAGCTACAATCAGGATCACATAGGACCAAGCAGCATCTACATTAAAGGACCTAAAGGCATGGAATATGATAATAAGAGAGGCAAATATTTTGGTTTTCAACTCAGAGTCACCCATCCAGCAAAACTGAGCATATCATTTCAGGGGGAAAAAAGGAAATTAAATAACATAGAAAATTTCCAAAAATTTCTGAGGAATAAGCCAGACCAAAACAAAACAAAAAAAATTTGAAGTGCAAACATTAGACACCAGAGAAGCCCAAAAATGTAAATAAGAAAAAGAAAATTTAAGAGACTTCTTATGGTCAAAATATTTATATGTCTATATGGAAAGAGGATTTCTGTAATTCTCAAATATTACTCTTAGTAGTAGAGAAGATAGAAGGAATTTACTCAGAAAGAGGTTGGGAAAGGAAATTAATTATGATAATATGATGTATATGATGATATATATGATAATATGATTTATATGTAAATATGATGATATGGAATGATATGTATATATGGTATGATATATATGCATATGAATAATATGTTAAAAATCAGTTAAGGGCTAAAAGAAAGGATTGCACTGAGAGAAAGGAGAGATAGAAATGGGTAAATGATATAATATAAGGAGGATTGAAAAATCATTATACAGAGGGGAGGATTAGAATGGTGCTAGGCAATGGTTAAACTTTGTTCTCATTGTAACTGGCTCAGAGAGGGGGAAAAAGTGTACTCGGGGTAGAGAATTCTATCTTACCCTACAGAGAACTAGAATGGGAATTAGACAAGGGAAGGCAGGGAGGTAAGTGTAGGGGGGTAACTGGGGTGGGTGACAAAAAGCAAGATACTGGTGAGAGGAATAGAGATAAAGGGAATAGAGCAGGATCTAAAGGGGGTAATATGATGGAGGACAATACACAGTAATCATTAACGCTGAATGAAAACAGGATGAACTCTCCCATAAAACAGGAGGAGATAGCAGACTAGAATAAAAACTAGAATTCTACTATATGTTGTTTACCAGAAATACATTTGAGGCAGGGTGTGGTATAAGGAAGAGAGTGTTAGAGCAAGTTTACAGAAGAAGCATGAGACTTAACAGGGAGAGAATTCTAAAATGGGATAGTAAGGGAGAGGCAGTTAATTGAGGTTTATGGGTCTTTCTCTGGTTTTGACTTGGAGAGATAGGCTGTTTTTCTTTAGTGGCTGATACTACCCTATATTACCCTGAATTCCTTATCCTGTCTTGCTGTCCTGTTGCCCTGTTGGTCCGCAACTAAGCTGCCCTGTTACTGCGCTGATCTGTTGTTATCTACTTCAGTTACTGGTGATCCTGAACCATCTGGCATCTGATTGTGAGACCAGGTTTGGGTCCTTTTGGATCTAAGACCTTCCCTGGACCCTATCAGGCATACACAGACCTTTTCCTTAAGGGGGGGTGGGGTTAGTTTAGCCTAGTCAATATGATGGACTCGGGATTTAGGCAGATAGGGAGGATGAGAGTAGAAAAAATCACTCTGAAGAAATCTCTGTGAAGAGATATTAGATCCTGAGGTAGTAGTTAGACAATTAGCTTTAGGTTATCCGATACCCTGCTAACTTATTCTTTTTTATTAAAACCTGCTTTCCACTTCACTGAATGTTCTGTGTGTTTCCTCTTAGAATCAGACTCTGCCTGCACTGGGCTCTATTGGCCTTCACAAACCTTTTAATCTTCTGATACTGGTCCAAACCTATCCATCTGCTACCATCCCTAAATCACCCTTCTAACAGATGATACACGCAGATTCAAGGCAAAAGACTGGAGCAGAATATATTATGCATCATCTAAAGTAAAAAAAAAAAGTGGGAGTGGCAATCATGATACCAGAGAAGGCTAAAGTAGAAACTAACCTGATTAAAAGAGAAAAGGAAATTACATTTTGCTAAAAGGTATCCTAAACAATGAAGTAATAACATTACTAAGCACTTTTGCACCAAATGGTATAGCATCAAGATTTCAAAAGGAGAAATTAAAGGAGCTTAAGGAGGAAATAGATAGTAAGACTCTACTAGTGGGGGATCTCAACCTTCCCTTTTCAGAACTAGATAAATTGAACCAAAAAATAAATAAGAAAGAAGTAAAAGAATTGAATGAAATGTCAGAAAAATTAGAGTTAATAGATATCTGGAGAAACCTGAACAGGGATAAAAAAGAATATACCTTCTTCTAAGCAGTTACATGGTACATATACAAAGATTGATCATATACTACGACATAGAAATATTTCAAACAAATGCAGAAAAGAAGAAATAATGAATGCAACTTTTCCAGATCATTATGTGTTAAAAATTATAATTAACAAGGGTACATAGAAAGAAATTTAAATTATTGGGAAACTAAATTATCTAATTCTTCAAAACTGCTGGGTCAAAAAAGAAATCAGAAAAACAATTTTGGACTTTATTAAAGAGAATGATAATGAGGAGACATCATATCAAAATCTATGGGATACATTCATGGGAAAACTTGGTTCTCTGAGTGCCTATATCACCAAAATAGAGAAGGCAGAGATCAATGAATTGGGCTTGAAACTCAAAAAAGTAGAAAAATAACAAATTAAAAATTGCCACATAAAAATTAAAGTGGAAATCCTTAAAATAAAAGGAAAAATTAACAAAGTAGAAAGTAAAAGGACTATTGAAATAATAAATAAGACTAGTAGCTAGTATTTTGAAAAAAAAACAAAATCGATATTGTACTGGTTAATCTAATAAAAAAAGGAAAGAAGTATCAAATTAACAGTATCAAAGACAAAAAGGGTGATCTCACCTCTAATAAAGAGGAAACTAAAGTAATTATTAAGAAATATTTTGCCAAATTATATGGCAATAAATATGACAAAGGTGAAATGGGTGAATATTTTTAAAAATGTAAATTGCCTAGATTAACAAAAGAGGAAATAGAATACTTAAATAGTCCCATTTTAGGAAAAGAAATTGAACAAGCCATCAAGGAATTCCCTAAGAAAACATCCTCAGGGCCAGATGGATTCACAAGTGAATTCTATCAAACATTTAAAGAACAACTAATCCCAATACTTTACAAACTATATGACCCCTAGTCTATTCCACTTCTCAGCTCTTCTTTCTCTCAGTCAGTACCATCTTGTTTTGATGACCACTGCTTTATAATATAATATATAGTAAATCTGGTACTACTTGGACCCAATAGTTCACATTTTCCCCATCATTTCCATTGATAATCTTGATCTTTTTTTTTCTTCCAGATGAATTTTTTGATAATCTTTCTAATTATATAAAGACGTTTTTTGGTAGTTTGATAGGTATGGCATGGAATAAGTAGTTTAATTTGGGTAGCATTGTCTCTTTTTATTATATTAGCTCATCCTACCCAGGAGCAGTTAATGTTTTTTCCAATTGTTTAGATCTAGTTTTAATTGTGTGAAGTGCTTTGTAGCTGTGTTCATATAATTCCTATGTTTGTTTTGGTAGATAGATTCCTAAATATTTTATATTGTCTAGAGTGATTATTTTAAATGGGGTATCTTTTTCTAACCCCTGCTATTATATTTTCTTGGAAGTATATAGAAATGCTGATGATTTATCTGGGTTTATTTTGTACCTTGCAACTTTACTAAAGTTATTCATTATTTCTACTAGCCTTTTAGTTGATTTCCTGGAGTTCTTTAATTATACCATCATATTATCTGCAAAGAGTGATAGTTTAGTCTCTTCACTGCCTACTCTAATCTCTTCAATTTCTTTTTCTTCTCTAATTGCTACTGCTAGTATTTCTCATACAATTTTGAATAAGAGAGGTAATAATGAGCATCCTTATTTCACTCCTGATCTTACTGGGAAGATATCTAACTTTTCCCCACTGTAGATTATACTTGCTGATGTTTTAAAATATACACTTTTTATTATTTTGAGGAACAACTCTTGTATTTCTATACTTTCCATGGTTTTCAATAGGAATGGATGTTGTATTTTGTCAAAGGCTTTTTCTGTATCTATTGAGATGTGATTTCTGTTGGTTTAATTATTGATATGGTCACCAATGTGAGTGGTTTTTCTAATATTAAATGATTCTTGTATTCCTGGTATAAATCCCATCTGATCATAGTGAATAATCTTTGTAATCACTTCCTGGAGTTTTTTTGCTAGCATTCTATGTAATATTTTTGCATCCATATTCATTAAGGAGATTATGCTATAGTTTTCTTTCTTGGTCTTTGGTCTGTCTGCCTTTGCAATCAGTACCATATTTGCATCATAAAAGGAATTTGCAAAACTCCTTCTTTGCTCATTTTGTCAAATAGTTTGTATCATATTGGGATTAATTGTTCTTTGAATGTTTGAGAGAATTCACTTGTGAATCCATCTGCCTCTGGGGATTTTTGTTAGGAAGTTCCTTGATGACTTGTTCAATTTCTTTTTCTGAGATGGGATTATTTAAGAATTTTATTTCCTCTTTCGTTAAACTAGGCAATTTATATTTTTTGTAAATATTCACCCATTTCACCTAGATTGTCAAATTTATTGCCATATAATTGAGCAAGGTAGTTCTTAATACTTGCCTTAATTTTATCTTCAGTAGAGGTGAGATTATACCCTTATTTATTAATTCAATAGTTCTTTTACTTTAAATTTGATTAATTTCTCCTTTAATTTTTAGAATTTCCAATTTAGTTTTTATCTGAGGATTTTTAATTTGTCCTTTTTTCTAATTTTTTAAGTTGCAATCCCAATTAATTGATCTCTGCTTTCTCTATTTTTTTGGTATAGGCACTCAGTGATAAAAATTTTCCCTTGAGTACTGCTTTTGCTATATCCCATAGGTTTTTGATATGATGTCTGCTCATTGTCATTCTCTTGAATGACAGTCTGTAATTCTTTCTATGATTTCTTCTTTGACCCACCTGTTTTGAAGAATTAGATTATTTAATTTCCAATTAACTTTAAGTTTGCCTTTCCATGGACCCTTGTTATTTGTAATTTTTACCACATCATAATCTGAAAAAGTGGCATTAATTATTTATGCTTTTCTGCATTTGTTTGCAATATTTCTATGCCCTAGTACATGGCTGATCATTGTAAATGTACCTTGTACTGCTGAGAAGAAGGTATATTCCTTTTTATCCCTATTCAGATTTCTCCAGATATCTATTAACAATATTTTTTCTAGCATTTCATTTACTTCCTTTACTTCTTTCTCATTTATTTTTTGGTTGGATTTATATAGTTCTGAGAGGGGAAGGTTGAGATCCCCCACAAGTATGGTCTTACTATCAATTTCCTCCTTGAGCTCTTTCAATTTTTCCTTAAGAAATCTAGATGTTATACCATTTGGTGCATAGATGTTTAATAATATTACTTCATTGTTGAACCTTTTAGCAATGTACCTTTTAGCAAAATGTAATTTCTTTCCTTATCTCTTTTAATAAGATCAGTTTCTACTTTGGCTTTGTCTGGTATCATGATTGCTACTTCTGTTTTGTTTTTTAATTTAGATGATGCATAATATATTCTGCTCTAACATTTTACCTTGAATCTCTCTGTGTCACCCTGCTTCAAATGTGTTTCTTGTAAACAGCATATAATAGGATTCTGATTTTTCATTCACTCTGCTCTTTGCTTCTGTTTAATGGGTAAGTTCATCCCATTCACATTAAGCATTATGATTACTAATTGTGTATTTCCCTCCATCTTCTTAAACCCTTTAGATCTGGCTCTATTCCCTTTCACTCAATTCATTCTCACCAGTATTTTACTTTTTGTCACCCACGCCATTTCCCCCTCCCTCCAATTGCCTCTCCCTTCCCTGGTCTTATTCCCCTTCTACTTCTTTGTAGGGTAAGATAGAATTCTATATCTCACTGAGTACACTTTTTTCCCTTTCTGAGCCAGTTAGAAAGAGAGTAAAGTTTAAGCATTGCTCATCACCATCCCTATCCTCCCCTCTGTATTGATTTTTGTCATCCATTTATGTTATATAATTTACCCCATTCTATGTCTCCCTACCTTTTCTCTCAGTGCAACCCTCTATTTCAGCCTTTGATTGATTTTTACTTGTAATTCATATGCAAAGATATTCTATCATACATGCATGTTGTTCCATATCATCACATTTACATATAAATCATATCATCATGTATCATCATTTATAGCATATTATCACACTCAGCTTACTTTTCCACTCTCTGAGTAAATTCCTTCTATCTTTTCTACTACTAAGAGTAATTTTTGAAAATTATAGAAATCCTCTTTCCATGTAAACATATAAATATTTTAACCTTAATGAGTCCCTTACATTTTCTCTTTCTTATTTATGTTTCTGGGCTTCTCTTGTGTCCTGTATTTGGCCTTTAATTCTTTTCTTTAGGTCTGGCTTATTCCTCAGGAATGCTTAGAAATCTTCTGTGTTACTGAATTTCCTCTTTGCTCTTGAAATGATAGGCTCAGTTTTGATGGAGAGATGACTCTGGATTGTACATCCAAATCTTTTGCCTTTCTGAATATTATATCCCATGCCTTCTGATCCTTTAATGTAGAATTTCCTCATATGAAGATTAAAATTAACTCTCCCCTGATTGTGAAGATTAAAATTTTAACCCTTGCTTATTTTTAGAATACCCTATTTGAAGTTAAGTGGGAAGATCTGCACATTTTTAGATCTAATCACTGAAAATATAAACATCCCATTTAATCATTAAGTGGGAAGTCTGTGACACATTTGTGCAATAGTGGGTGATGAATCAGAATAAAACTAACTGTCCCCTGGGGAGTCTTAAAGCAAGGCTTCAACTCTGATTGGTAGACATAGAATTAGGGGAAGGCACAGGAAGTGATGCAAAAGATGAGTCTTTAAAAGGAGTGGTCACTTCCTGTGAGAATGACTTCTTCATTCTTTGGAGTGGAGGCTGAAGGAGAAATATGCTGACTGGACCTGAGACCCTGTTCCTGATGAGACTTTTCGACTAACATGTGGTAGGTGAAAGAGCAGACTTTTCCTGGATATTTTCTGAAGAAATTAGCCTCAGGATAGCCTAGCCTCTTGAGAGAGTTTTACTCAGGCCAGCTAAGAACCAATTCTCCCTGCCCGCATTGGGCTAGGGGCCAGAAGTAAATTACTTAGTGCTTAGGCTAGATATCTTATCCTATCCTCTCTCTGAATTTCTTCAATCTTTCTACATTTTGTAAATAACTTGTAAATAAATTTCTTTGGAATAAATTAAATTCCTGGCGACCACACTCTTAAATAATCCAGTTCAACATTTTTATAAATAACCCTCTTTTCCCCCCTTATACTAGGTCCTGAGTAATCCTTATTATAGCTCCAAGATATTTGAATGGTTTCTTTCTGACTGCTTGAAATATCTTTTCATTGACTTAATGTCTCTTGAATGACTCTAGCATTTGATAAGACTGCTCTGGGATCTTATTCCCTTGGACTTTGGATTGGTGAGTGGAAAAAGTTGACCTTTTGATCTTAACTTTTGGAGAGCTTACCACCATATAGTCCTCCCTCTTGGAGGAAGCCACGTGGGTGTACCCCTTCCTTAATTTACCTCTGGGCCCTTGGGCTGAGGATTCTGGAGCCCTGATGAGATAGAGGCAGGGGCCTGAGTAAATATTTAGGGTAATAATCCAGACTTCTCACTCTGCCCTCTTTTACATTTCTCTATTTTACTCTTTCCCTCCATTTTGTAAATAAAGCTGCTGAAAAGTCATTTTTGACTTGAGTTATAATTTCAGCGACCACGTTGTCTCATAGTTTAGTCAACCATTAATTTTAAACTTTAAAGGACCTATTAGCATTTTTCTTTGAAGCTTTTGCTTTCAGATTTTTATCTTCTTTAAAGCTGATGATTTGGTCTTCCCGGCTGCAGTAATAGAGGTTGTTTTTTTTTTTTTTGGGCCATGTTATTTTGTTGTTGTTCCTATTAACTTTTCTAATACTTTATTTCTTCACTTTGACATTAATGTTTCAGTTGGGTTCTGTTCACCTGGGATTTGGGAGGCAGTAAGTCAAACTTAAAACTTATTTTTGTATGTGTTGTTTTCAGAGCTAATCCTGAGGGTTTAACAGTTTTTGATTTTTCCAAGGTGGTGCTATCCTAGAAGAGGGTGGATTACTGCTCTTTTTATCTATGCTCTGGCCATTACACAGACAGGGACTTAGATCCCCTGCAGCTGACCATGCAAGCAATTGTGTTCCTGAAACTGTGATTAGGACCCCTACTTCCTTGTGACAAGCCATAATCTTTCCTCTCTGACCTAGAATTGTGACCCAAAACAACTTATAGGCAAGAGTGCTGCCAGTTAGTGGCAATCGCACCCTGTGTTGTCAAATCCTGCTGAGTTGTCCAACACCCTTATCATTTCTGGCCTGAAAGCTTTCAAACCTGCTGCTTTTATAGCTCCCTTTAAGGTCCACTTCTTGTATTCCTACTACCCTCTAAGTCTACACTCACCCTAGTGTTACAGACCTTTTTGTTTTTGGACCTCCTATGTTATCTTAGACAAAAAAAAATGCTTCCTTCTGAACCTTCTCCAGTTTTGTCAAAATTTGATTAGAGGTATTATTTTAAATTTGTTTGGAGGATAATGTTGTGAAAGTTCAGTTGTATTTCACCATGAATTCTACCATCTTGGCTCCATTTCTTTCTGAAATTTCAATTATAAATTGCTAATTAAATAATAAGATCAGATCTCAGATTACAAAAGATTTAGAAGAGAATGACAGAAGAGGAATTGGAGGTACTGGGTACATAGACCTTTTGCAAGGAACATGGATATAATTTTTTAACCTTTCTACCAAAAATGACCTGAAGGCATTCTCAGCCTTTTAAAATTTCAGATATTCCTGTCCAACACAAAGTTTTTCTTATAATAAAACAAAACAAAACAAAACAAAAATTTTAAATATTTGCTTGACCTTTTTAATCCATCTACCTGCCGTATACTTCTCTCCTTTTTTAAATGCCAAGACCCTCAAATGAATGTATGATTCTCCCCCTTATTCTTCAATTTTCTGCTCATCCATTTTCTTCTCTACCCCTTATAATTGGATTCTAGCACATTACTCTCGGTTTTCCAATCTCTATATCTGATCTAGTACTGTCTATACTGACATTTCATTCTCTCCTTAATCAAAGAATGTGTTTATTTCTAAAGCATCTGCCCTTGGTCTTCTCCATCTACTCTACAATTCCTCCTTTGTCAATCTCATTCAACTTCAAAACTTCAGTGTGATGGTTCAGTTCCAGTGAATTATGCAGCAACAGCCATAATAAACTTGCATTAAACAGCATACAGAAGAGAGAAAAGTATTTAGGTTTAAAATATGCTTTAGGCAATGCATTTTATACTCAAGTTTCAAAACAAATGAGATTTTTTTTCTTCAAGGTATTATACACTTATAAATGATTAAATGTAAAGCACACTTCATCCATTAGGAGTCATTGTATTCTTGATTGTTCATCTATATGGTCTCATACGAAGTTGTTCCTTAGTCAGTAGATTATTATGCACCAATTACCAATGCAGAAGCTGAAAGATTTGAGCTCCTTTCTTCTTGGAAATGCATTATTAAAATGACTGGATGGAGACATGTTAAGAAGATAGAAGAGTCTCAAGGAAGTCACCTTCATCAAGTAAGACAGAAAATAATTGCAAATTGAGCCCCATATTCACAAATTAATGGCTTCTCTACTGAGACATTCTAGGATAAGCAGTCTTATGTTCAGTACCTTTTTCCTTAGGGCATGCTTCAATGTCTTTTCTGAAAGGGTCTGCTTATGAATTTATAATATTATAATTAAGTCAATGGCCACTCAGGCATCAATGCTTCTAGTAATCAGTGCTGAAGTGCAAAATGTTATTTTATGGGCATTATTTTTTGTTTCTTGATTTTACATTTTATTATTAGGTCTATTTTTGCCACCCTCCAAAAAAAGCTGAAATATGCATCTCTTTTTAAAAATCCCATGGTGGTCATACCATTGTTAAAGTTTTGGTGATATCTAAGGATTTAGAACACTGTTTCTTGGAAATTACTATTGATTGCCCTGCAAAAACATGTAATGAAAGTCATGATAAATCTTGTCTTATCTCAATTCAATTCAATTTAGCAATGAATTGTTAATCACCTATTATGTAGAAGGTTCAAATCCAGCCTCTGACTCTTGAGAGTAGTATGTTTTGAGGTAAGTCACTGAGTATTCCTTAGTTTTGGTTTCTTTATGAATAGAATCAGGGGATTAGACTAGATGACCTCTCAGGTTCTTTCTTACACTGAACCTATATTGACCTATGATCTTGTGGAAAAAGCAATGTGATATTATAAAGTGCTGACTTTGAAGTCAGGACAACCTGGGCTCAAGCACTTACTCTGATTCCTACTAGATTATACTAAGAATATATAATACGCAATACTAAAAATATGTCACAAACTTGCCAGTGTGACCAAAAGAGATTTCTACACTGGAAGTTCTTTGAGTGGTGAAATTTCACATTTGAAACGCTCAACCCCAATGCTCTATCCCAAAATGCCTTCTCCTAAGTTGCCTTATACAACTGAGAATGAAAACACTCCAGAAACTAATATTTTCCTGGCAGATACAACATATATGGAGATAAATACAAAACAATTCAAGTAGGAAGAAATCACTAATAGGAGTAATAAAAGAAAAACTTTCAAAAAGGAGAAATAAGTAAGTTGAATATTAAAGGAAACTTTGGATTCTAAGAGGCAGAAATTAGGAGATAGTGTATTCTAGGCATGTGGGTAAAGTAATGGAGATGGAATATCATGTTAAGTGAACAAATTGTTCATTTTTACTTGAGTTCAGGGTATATAAGAGAAAGCAATGGTAAATAATTCTCCAGGGTATGTTGAAGTCAAGATCCAAATATGAAAAACTTTATATTCCAAATTAAGGAACTTATATTTTAACCTTCACACAATAGGGAGCCAAGGATTATATACATATATATTATTTTGGAGAAGAAAATACTGAGACAAGGAGGGAGTATGAGGCAATTAAAATGTTCCAAGTAAGGTGACGAAATACATGAACTAAGATTATATAGATTTGACAATAGGGAGGAGTATCAATGATAGAGATGTTACAGAGAAAAAATATAATCTATTTGAGGGTAGTTGGTATGCTTTCTGGCATCCAGGGCATCTAACACAGTATTTTGTATATATAAATGATAGTTGATTACTGAATCCTCATCATTGCCATTTTATTCACTACTATCATACATTTCCTCTTGAACTATATATATATATGAAAATATATATATATATATATATGAAGAAAATATAATTTAAGACTGGATCAAAAATCATACCTGAACTCCAAAAGTACTTATTCTCAGGTTACAAATATTAACCTCATTTCTAACATACTTCTTGTATTTTAAGGGAGCTAAAAGAATGACAACTACTAATAAATTCATCCACTTGCAGACTTTGCCTATTACAAATTTATGTTACCTATTCTCACTTAGGTCCTCACTTCATTTAAGGCAAAAATTCTATTCCTCCATACTTTCTCTCCACAACAGCTATTCCAGATCTTCTCATCTCTTCTCAATATATCTTACTCTCTCAACTGAAGTTCTTTTCTTATATACAATGAAAAATATTGATGATATTCATTCCCTTTTATCCCTTCCTTTATTACAACCTTCAAGCATCTTCTTGCACCATTTCCTCCTTTGCTGAGATCTTTGATATATAGGTAACCTTTCTTCTTGCCAGAGAAAATTCCTCTATATTCAGCCTTGATTATATCTCCTCCTGACTTTTGCATCAATCTACTCTCAATATCACCCTCCCTGCCTTGGATCTTTACTCTCACTCTATTGATTTTTCTCCCCAAGACTAAAATCATGATCATATTTCCCTAAGATATATCCTAGCAAATCAAATAAATGAAAAAAAAAAACTTATTTCATCCAACCAGATTTTTATTATAGCAATATTTGTTTTTCCTCCCCTTCTTGTCAAAACTCCTTGAGAAAGAAATATATAATTAGTGGTTATATTTCCCCTTCCTTCACCATCATCTAAACCATACTCAATCTGACATCCAAATTGAATTAAAGTCACCCATGCTCTCTTAGTTATCAAATTTAAGGACCTTTTCTTTTTCCTCACTCTTTGCATCATGGCCTCTGTTAATCTCATTTTTCTGATTACTTGCTAGTCTCTATGTTTTAATGATATTGCTTTATTTTCGTTCTCATAACTCTTCTAGGGATATATGGAGGTACCTAGAACAAATCAGGACCATTAAGGAAAGCAGCCTGAATAAACATGCCTGTTAGTTTGAGATTCTTGGCAAAGCCAGTCTCACAGCTACAGCTGTTCATGGTCATCATCAAACCTTGAGTCTTTCCTTATTCTGACGAGCAAAGAAGTCTTTGTAATATCATGACTGAAAGCACCAGATCTTTTTGTCATAATAAATGGAACTCGTGGAGACCATGCCTCTCCATCTGGACCTTGCTTTGTTATCTCTATCATCTCTTTCTCGCCCCCCCTCCCTTCTCTCTCAATTACAGAATCTGGGCACTCTACACATAGTGGCCTCAACATTTCTGGTAACTACTCAGTCTTTTATGGTTCTTTATCTATCACAATTTCTAACTGTGTAGTTTTCCCAAGGCTCTGTTCTAAGCTCCTAATATTTCCCTTTTATATACTCTCACTTGGTGATCTCACCAACTCCCCTAGGTTTAATTATTATCTCTAGACAGATTATTTCTAGTTCTATTGATCCATATCTATTCTAGATCTATAGATCCAAGCTCAGTCTCTCTGCTAAGCTATTATCATGTATGACCAACTATCTCTTGGCCATTACAAACCTGCTGTATTATCCTCAGTAGAAAACAGAACTCATTGTAATGCTTTTCAAATCATATTATTTCCCCCAAGTTTTTTATTCTCATTCAAGGGCACAATCCTTCTCTTACCCAGATAAGCCCCCAGGTTCAAAGTTAACTTTGATTCACTCCTCCAATTCCTGCTAAATATCTAATTCAGAGATGTATAATTTTTTTTACCTTCTCATAATTTCTAATCGAGGTCTTCTCTATTCTCATATACCCCAACCCTAGTTTAAGCTATCATCAGCTCTTTTTGATTTTTAGTCACTTTCAAGTTATGTCCAACCCTTTGTGAAAATATTCTGAATTTTCATGGCAAAAATGTTGGAGTGGTTTACCATTTTCTTCTCCTGATCATTTTACAGATGAGGAAACTAAGGCAGAGATAAGTGACTTACCAACTCTCAAAAAGCAGATTTAAACTCAGGAAGATGAATCATCCTGATTCCAGCCCTGGCACTCAATCTACTCTGACACCCAGTGATCATATTACTGATTACCTGAATTATTTTAATAGCCTTTTAATTGGCTATTAAAATTTCAAATCTCTCCTCATTCCTCTGATTTGTTCCCCACTTAGCTACCAAAGTTTGTTTTTTTAGAAAACAAAATTGTCCATATCACCTACCTACTCAATCCCTACTCAAATCACTAAAATTCCTCCCTGCTATCTCTAGGATCAAATATAAATGACTCTGGCAATTAACATTCTCATAAACTGTTCCTTTCCTACCCTTTCAGCTTTCTTACATATTACTATTCAACATATGCCTTTTGTGCCGAATACACCTATTTTTTGATATTCCTCAAATATTTTCATTTCCTATCTCCAAGTCTTTGTACTACCTAGACTAACCCAAAATGCTCTGTCACCGCTGCCTCTTATTTTTCCAGGTTTATTTCAAGTTTCTGTCCAATCCTCATTCTACAGGAGGAATTTTTTTTATTATCCAAAATATTACTGCCTTTAATTTTCAGATTATCTTCATACATTCTTGCATGTTATTTTATGGACTTGGGTATATAAATGTTTTCTTTCCCATTAGGATATGTGTTCCTTGTGAACAGGACCTTGTTTTTGTAACCTTTCTTTGTTTCATCAGCACTTAGCACAGTGCTTACAACACTGTACTTCAGTGCTTAACAAAATACTGGTTGATTGACTTACTGAAACACTCTTGGGAACCATAAAGTTCTCTTTGCCCTGAAACAGGTATTGGCAAGATCTGAATATAAGCCCTTAAATTATAAGGGCAATTTGACCATTCCTCTCTTCCTTCCTTCTTCCCTTTTCTTTCTTTCTTTCTTTCTTTCTTTCTTTCTTTCTTTCTTTCTTTCTTTCTTTCTTTCTTTCTTTCTTTCTTTCTTTCTTTCTTTCTTTCTTTCTTTCTTTCTTTCTTTCTTTCTTTCTTTCTTTCTTTCTTTCTTTCTTTCTTTCTTTCTTTCTTTGTTCTTTCTTAAAAAATTTCTAGATATTTTTGTTAATAACCCAGGAATTTTAAAAAACACATATCTTGGCATATAGGGAGAAATCATTGAAGAACAGAAATTAAAAACATTAAATGGAAATATTGGAACTGCCTGTGGTATTAGAGTTAGAATTGAAAGTATAATGAAAAAGCAGGAAGCAAATAATATTCATATCCCAGTCCTGTTTTTATTTAGACAATTATTTTATCTTTTTTATCTCTAGTTCTCTAAACAAAGAAAAGATACTTTTCTGTATTATATTATGTCCTGAAGAATTATTTCAATAATGTATTCCTTCTCCCTTTGGAATAATAAAAATAATGTCATTAATATAGCAACTTCTAAGGAAAAAAAATGCCTCCCTCATATGTACATGTACACCATATGTACATAAAGTGTCTGTAACTTACAACCTTAGAATGCTTAGAACATTGTGAAGTGAAGTGATTTATACAGTGACACTCCAGAGGCAGGGCTTCAATACCAGTGTTGCTGCCTACAAAGCCAGGCAGGCCTCCATCTAACAGCTATGTTACTCCTCTATCTAGCTAATGCAGAAATAAAAAATTCCCACATTGTTTTAGTTAGCTTTTTCTGGGGATGGGGGAAAGGGCTTTAATAGAACTGAGCACATTAATAGAATAAAAGCAATTTGGAGGTGTTGATGGGAAAAGGAAGGGGAAAAAGTAGGGAAAAGAAGGGAAGGTAGCCAGGGGTCCCCCCCTGCTCTGGCAGGCCTGGGAGGGAAATTGACCAGTCTTTTCTTTTCTCTGGTATAATTATGGCTTGGGAATGAAATCAAATCAAGCCAGACTTCAGGGATCTTTAGATAGGGTTTATTTTTGCTCTGAAAATAAAGGTCTGGAAAGGCTAGAGAAATTTAGATCTCCAGCCCAGGGGTAAAAGGGTCTTGAGGCAAAAGACTCTTCTCCAGAAAAGGCAAGTCTGCCTAAAAGGCGCCCCAAACCACACTTCTCTCTTCTTTTTATACTTTCTCAGACACCTCCCACAAAGGAAGTGGAATGTATCTGAGGAAGTTGGGGTAGAAGGTCCATGGAGATGTAGTCTCCCAGGGTTCAGTTCCATTTTAAAAGGCACAGATGCCAAACACGTTTGAAGAAAACTATTAGAGGACATACCTATTTTTAATATTATAATATACAAAATAATGTAAATGCAGCAGAATTCTTAAATTTTTTTACCTAACTTCACATTCTGGGAAGAGTGAGTTTCAATTTCAAATACAATTCTTAGCTATCAGACAGTACTTCCATCTTCAAATCACTTTACAAATACTAATTAAATGAAGTTATTAATTGAAACCATAGTGGGTACTGAAATAGCTCCACTGAAATTAAATGTTCACAAATGAAATCAATGCTTCAAATTACAAAAAAATTAATTGTTCAAAGGTAAATGCTAAATGTAATGTTTGAATTGTTTAAATGACTTTTTTTCTCCTTTGTTCTTTCAGGTTGGTGGCAACTGTTTGCAAATTAATACCAGTCAGAATGGTACTAGGTGTTTTATTTTCTCTGTGACTAAAGATATCTGTATTTATGGCTGTCATTTAATGTTTTATGCAGCTACGTGTTTAAAACAAATTCAGCTTGCATCCCAGTTCATTGTTACAGGACTCTGGATTTGACTGGCTTGAGAATAAAGATGAATAGGAGGTCAATAGTGACCTAATTTTTATTGCTCCCAAGTAGAGGTGTGATTATTACAGAAAATACAGATAGTTGCATTCACATACACACACACACACACACACACACACACACACACTCAGATACAATATTTCTCCTGGAATTAGAGAATACATTCCTAATAATTCTAGCAATTGTTTTCCCTCCATGGCTTTGAAATGACTACATACTAATTGTATATACATTTAATGTGTGAGATAATGTTTAACTTCTTGAAGACATGTTATATATGACTGTGGAAACATCAAAATCAACTTTTATGTTACCTCCTCTAAGAACTACTGTGATTACACCCTTCCTTCTTCTGTTGGTATCCTCTTTTCTGATTTTTCAAAAGGCTCTTTTGACAAGATTTCATAATCCCTTTTGAAGCTACGTGGCACCATAGATAGAGTGCCATTCCTGGAGTCAGAAAGAGTAATCTTTCTGAGTTCAAATCCAAGCTTAAAATCTCATTGTAATTTTTGTCTGTTCTTTTCTCACAGTTATTCCATAGAATCTAGGTTTATCAATTCTACCTTTTCTATATCTAGCAGATAGATGTTCCCTCTTTTGTTTCTCTACAGCCCTAAAGGATATCATTTTATTTTATATTATTTTACTTTACTTTATTTTATTTTTAAAACCCTTATCTTCTGTCCTGGAGTCAATACTGTGTATTGGCTCCAAGGCAGAAGAGTGGTAAGGGCTAGGCAATGGGGGTCAAGTGACCTGCCCAGGGTCACACAGCTGGGAAGTGTCTGAGGCCAGATTGGAACCTAGGACCTCCCTTCTCTATGCCTGACTCTTAATCCACTGAGCTACCCAGCCGCTGCCAAAGGATATCATTTTAAACTTTCTAGTTGTACTATTCAAAGAGCCTTATATCTGGATACTTGCCTTTTTCACTTGTGCATATTACTAATATATCTTCCCAAAATACAGATTTAATCATGATATGTCACTGATTAAGAGCTTTCCATAATTAATTACAATCTACAAAATAATGTCCAAATCTCATTTTTTGACATTCCCAATCATTTACGATTTGGGTACAAATAACCATAATTTCCAATACTCTTTTCATGTACACCACACTATAACCACAATTGAACATGTCTTCCATTCATACTTTTATAAGATACAGAAATATACTGTGTAGTCATCACAATTATTGAAGAGGAAATAAATAAAATAGTGAAAACTATTATGCTCTTTGATACATGAACAAAATTGAAAACAAAAGAAATATATAGGTATTTACTGATATATCTTTGAATAAGCAAATATGCATGAGACAAAAGAAAGAATATAAACAGCCTGAAATTAGACAGAGAATGGGAAGACTACATAAACGAAATGTCTCCTTTAACAAAACTAGTTCAAAGTGAATTTGAATTATATCAGATATTTAGATGACAAATTACTATTTTCATTCATAAACTATTTGTAAAAATAGAGAAAGAAAAGACATATCTCCAAACTCCTTCATTAAGTCTAATATGGTCCTGATTTTCTAACCGGAGAGGAAACAAATGGAATGAGACCAATGCCATTAATGAATATTCATATGAAAATATATTAAATGAAATTTTATCAGAAAATCTTCAGTAATATAAACAATATTCAGCATGATTAATAGGATTTATAATAAGGAAGTATTTAACAAAATTATAAAAATAGAGACAAAAATCTAAAAAAAATCAAAATTGTAATCATATGTTATGCCAAGAATTTTGAAAGTATTTAATAAAATGTGATATCATTGAATGTAAAAATAATTTCTAAAAAACAACATAGTCCTATGAGAAAAATACTGGATTTGAAGTCAGAGGATATAGGCTTGAGTCGTCCATCTTTCTCTCATTATATGAGAGATTTTGGAGACTTGAGTTTACTCTAGTGTAATATTAGAGAACTGAACTAGATTACCTCTAAGAGCCCTTTCATTTCTAAATGTATGATCTTATGTGGAAAAGTACCTTTCTAAAATGATATATTTGCATTATATATAATAGAGAAAAATTTAAAGATTCTTACTAATTTCAAGGGTAATAATATACTTATCAAAATCCACAGTATGTATCCAAAAATGTTAAACAAAAATTGATATTGATGAATGAGATAAAAGGAAACAAAAAATTTGAATTACAATTTTACTTAAAGACACAACAAAAAATGGAGGAAAAAATTAAAACTAAGCAGAAGTAGAAAAGAACAATTAAGTGGATAAATGAAAGCAAAAACTTGTTTTTGAGTCAAGAAAAAGTGATAAACCATCAGCAAACAATAAAAAGAAGTGGAATTAAAGTATAATTAAAAAAGAAAGAGAAATATCCATTGATAAAGGAATGTTATTTAGTGATAATTTTACTACTAATATTTAATACTAAGAAATTGGAAGTCAAATGAAAAGTATCCATATAATAATCTATAGAATATACATATTATATATGACATGAGAAAATTAATAATTTTTATTAACTATTATATAAAACCAAAATAAGCTATTAAGTTAGGGATGAGTACCTTGTTCAATAGCAAGTGTTAAACAGATTATTTATGAAATTTAGTATGTTACCTAAATATAATATTAGCATAGTACTGTTTTTAAACTGGCAAAGACATATTTAAAGAGAAAATTATAGACTAATTATTTTCAATAAAGATGCAATGATTAGATAAAATTAATAACATGAAAATTTATTCAGAAAGCATATTTTTATCCAACTTACCTAAAATAGATACATTATCAAAAATTAGAAACCTATAACAGCATAAAATAGAAAATATACCAGAGAAAAATAGGAAATTGAGGGAATGCCTATCCATTAAGGAATGTCTGAAGAAGTTGTGTCATATGATTATGATGGAATACCATTTCATGCTATGAGAAATGATAAGTTTCAGGAAAACAGGGAGAGAGATTTATATGAATTGACTTAAAGTGACAAAAAAAGAAACAAGAAATCACTGTGTATAGTAACAGTAATATTGTAAAGATGATCAACTGTAACCATGGGGAAATTGGTGATTTATTTGGACAAATATTTTGGAAAAATCACTAGCATCCAGGTGAGAATATGGATTGTCATTTAGGGATAGACTTGAGTAAGATACACCAACTAGTTTTTCAATAAACTAGGTATGAGTTGTCTAGGATATACACTTGATTGATAGTTATGTGAGCATTGAGAAGGGGATATTTATCAGAGATATTGTGAAAGTACAAACAAATTTTAGAACAAATTATATATTTGGAATGAGATGTAGAGGAGCTTGGTTTTTTTTGACATGACAAGGAATGACTTTATTATTAACAACTTACATTTATACAAACCTCTATCTATTATATTTCACATACATTATTTTCTAGGATTCTGGCAGCAACTTTATTAAGGTAAGTCACATATTTTAGATGAGGAAATTAGCTCAGGAAGAATAAATAATTTGCTCATATTTATAAAGATAGTAAGGAGAAGACTCAGGTCTTCTGGAATGCCAAAGAGAGGTTAAGGATTATAAATGAGGCAGTTGTGTCAAGGACATGGAGTACTTTTTCTACTGCCTTCTTCAATTAAGTTCCTTTCTTCTGTGTATCGAGGGACTGAGTATGGACTACAGTTAGTCCATGAGAGGCCTGACTTCTAATTTCCCAATCTCAAGCCCATTATGGTACTATAAAGAGAAATTATTTCAAGCTTAGTGTTTGCTTGACATCTAGGATTTCCTCAAAAGGAAGGAAAAAAAATTAATACATGCTGATTACGTATGAGGCAGGTATGTATTGCCTATACACAAAACAATGGTAAAATACATTTCTCTCACATTTGTACATTGAGTGAAGACATAAATTAAAAAAGGCAACATTGTTAGAGCTTTCATAGCCAACTTGGAGGTTGACCTAAAAACATTTAAATAGAGAGCAGGCAATCAATGACTAATTATTTCACCTGTGCTCTGCACTTTCAGACAATTTCTTGGAACATCTCATAAAATGAGCCATAATTGAGTCAATGTCGTTTTGATGGTTCTTTTCTTCAAAACTTCTAGAGTAACTGCAGGAACTCATTCCGTTGCTGCCATAGCGATGTAGCCAAAGTGTAACATAGGTTTTAAAACATTGTGGCTGGGAGAACTGCATCTCCCAGCATGCCCCAGGGGTCCCTCCTTCCTACTTCCTGGTGTGGGATTGGTCTTGAATGGACCAATCCTGTACTATGGCCCCTACTTCCTGGCATGGGATTAGTCTATATAAGAACCAATCCCACACCTAGGAGGGAACTTTGAATCTGAGAAGATTAAGAGGGGGTGCAGTTTAGTTAATTGCAGTTAGGGAACTCCAGTGTTTTTTTTTTCTTTTAATAAAGTTTTTAAAAGATCAAAGAGATAATTTTCTTTCACCTCTTTCAATTGGCAACCAAGATAGGACCCCAGAACCTAACCTACAGCTAAGTAGGAAACACCCCTCTCCCCCCAATCTTCCAGGCTCAGTACCTACAGTCATTTGACCTCTAGATTGCACAGGGTTACCTCCAAACTTGGACAAATCCTTCTCTGTTTAGATTGTTCATGCAATGAAGTACAAAAACAGAAAAGGTAATGGGGGGGGGGGGGCACAGCAAGCTTGTCTGATTGAGTTCCATGTGTTATTTGGGAAATAATCACTATAATATTAGAGGTCTCAGTTACCTAATGTCTCCTGGAAAATCAAAGGAAGAGAGCAAGACAGAAGCTCTTTTTAATGAATATAGTCCTTTTTTTAACCACTGAAGTACCCTTACCCACATTCACTTTGATGAAGGATAAGAGTTAAATTCCACATAGTATTTGCCACATCAGAACAAAACCCCATGTCCACTTAACATTGGACAGATGCAACCTTGGAATTCATCATTTTAAATTTATCCAAATGTTAAGCCATTTGGTCCCTTGAGTCCCAAGAAGTTTCCAGAAATATTTTGGATATAAATTTCAAAGTTTGGTTTTATAGAACAAATAAACTTCCATGGCATTGGAATTTAAAGGACCTTTAAAGTTTTAGTTATCTTCTTCCTTCTCATTAAAGTCACATTTCTTCATTAATTATAATGAAATCCCTATTCATTTTATATCTGCTTTTATTTGAGTCATCAGCATACTAAAAATAATGTAAGGATATTTTTAGATGCTCAATTGAAGTCACTTACAGGATTACTAGAAATGGCAGCAATTTCTTCTTAGATATCTTAATCACTAAAAGCCCTTAAGACAATTTATCAGGAGATTTTTTTTTCTTAAAATATTACCAGTGGTTTTGGGGGTCATTGTAAACTATATATTAATGAACTGCTAAAGTAATTTTATGAACTTATATAGTACTAAGCCTTTGGAGTATCTCTTGGGCATCTCCTTATGGAAAGTATGAGTAAGGCTATTAATACTTTTGTGAGAAGATAGATATGAGAGATAGATATGTTTATTTGGAGAAGACAGAGGATCTCTTCTAATTTCTAGCAAGTGGGATAGTCTTATATAGTTTATAAATATATATAGGTTACTCCTGAGATTAGAATTTTATAGGAAGAGACACCTCTTTATATGGGCCTTTAGGCATGTATTTTAATAAAATCCAAGATTTTAAAATTTTGTTTGAGAAAGATCTTCATGGAAAGAAGCTTGCTAACTCCTAAATCCAGAAATTGAACTGTTGCAGAAAGATGCCAGAAAACCTACACTACATCAAGAAGATCCAGAATGAACTTTGGGTGTGGTTGATTGAACTGAAGTTTGATTGAACATTTATTTGAATGTGTACTCTTATGCCAAAAGGGGACTACCCCCTAATTGCTTTTTGTCACTGCACCCAGCAAACATTGGTTTTGCTGTCTGTCTTTCTTCTATTTCCTTCTTTGTCTAACTATTGTAATTTCCTCTTAGAAAATGAATATTGATTACATCTGTAGTTAGAAGTGCTTTAGGACTACAAGATTATTATGTTAAATGATCAGTGGGGAGACTAGTCTCCCAATGATCATTGGGGGGACTATGAAGCTTGGATTTAGCTATCTCCTGATTGTAACAATGAAGATATTTGGTCTGACAAAATCAGGAATGTCTATTCCCATACTTAAGTATTAATTATTCAGGAAGATGGCCTTTGATAGACATGTGCAGAAAACAGCTGACAGACCCCTGGGCTGTCCTAAATCAAGCTGAAGCTACCATTGGTACAGATTAGATGCAGGAAAGTGATGTAAAACCGTCCATATATTTCACGTCACTTCCTCTCTTCAGTCTCTTTCCCCGGAGAGGTGAATCTGGCTGGTCACTTCCTGTGAGCAGGCCTGGGTGCCAGTTCAGTCCTGGAACTCAAGCCTGGAGGAGCTCCCTCAGACAGCTTCCTTGAGACAGTCACATGGTGAGTGATAAGACTGACTCCCTTTCCCTTGGCTCTCAGGGGAGGCCCCCTTGGTCAAGGCCTTAAACTCCTGCCTGGCTCAGCCTGAGCCTGAGCAACTAAAATGAACTCTTTTCCTTTCTCTCTTTCTTAAATTCTTCCCTCTATATTAATTAAAATCACCATAAGTTTCCAGCTGACTTGGGTATTATATTTGGGACTTTTTCCCTGGTGACCAATTAATTTAGATTTAAAGTCACTATCATAAAATTATAATTTTTATAAAATTTTTATAAAATTCATTTGAATTTGTTATTTTTTTACTCTCTTCTTTCTCTCTTCAAAGAATAGATTAGAATATAGGAAAGAGAACTTAAGTTCTAGGCACATAGCGGGGATGAGGAAGAGTGGGCAATGTGAGACTTGGATAGGCCTGGAATTTCTAACACCCAAGTATGAGAAATGATTATCATGAGGCTGAAGCACCTGGGAATTATATCACATTATGCAAAGCATAAGAGATCGGAAACTTGCTACCCTCTTGCTATTCCAAAGAATGAATTAAATTGCATTGATCTAAAAGGAGGCATGTCATGTTCATTGCACTTGCCTTTCAGATCAAGTCCAAAGATTTCCCATGCCTATAACCTTGCATTAACTGCCCCTCATAAATTGAAGACCTTTATTCTCATTTCCAATTCCCAGATAATATAGTTTCCTTCATACTTCAGTTTAACTGTTTTCCTCTGTATCAACATTTTCTAAGACACGGTTCCTGATCTCTTCAATCTCTTGTGAAGACAGAACTAGATTAAACTGAAATTTGAAAATATTTAGAAAAATGAATAAAAATTTAATAGGGTATAGATAATGTTAATATGTATTCTTCTAATTCAACAGGGAGGCGAAAGGAATCTTTATGTCCAGTTTAGTAGTCCTCCATTTTTTCTCCAGTTGCTACCACTAGCTAGCTTATAACTATTTTGCATGCACAATACATGTAAAAACACAGTATGTCATTGCACAATATCTAAAGTGTGACCCTGAAAGTAAATAAATCTTTGTATCAAAACTTGATTCTTATACATACTGTGAAGATTGGATTTAGCTATCTCTTGATTGTAACAATGAAGATACTTAGCTCTTTTTTTATTGTGAAGATAAATTTGTAATCTCCTAATTGTAACAATGAAGGTACTTGGCTATTCCTTTATAATGAAGCTAGAATTGTAAGCTACAATCTTTTTTTTAGATTTTATCTACAAAAAGGTGTCAAGTACATGAGGTGAATTAACCACAAAAAGGTGTTAAGTAACTACAAAAGGTGAACTTGACAAAAGAGGTGTTAAGTAACCCCAAAATAAACTCTAACCAGAGAAGGTGAGAACTAAAGAGTGGGCAGTCCTGGAGAAAAGCGTCTTCTATGATTGGTAGACATGAAAATTAGGAGACATGACACAAGGGAAGAAGATTTTTAAAAAGAGGACCAAAAGGCATAAGGGTATCATTCATTGAGGCACTGACTAGGAGGAGCGACTGGAAGACAGACCCTTGAGGAACAACTGGAATACAGACACCCAGGCTTCTTTTAGACTGTCACCCTTGGTGAATGAAAAGCTGACTTAGTGACCCTGCCTTTCTAGAGGCATGAAGCCTCCAGGTAAGGCCCATTTTCTTGAGATTCTCTTCCCCTGGCTGGGGCTTAGAAATTCTAACTGATATCAGAAGAAGCCAGAGTTTCTCTCTCTCTGTCTCTCTCTGTCTCTCTCTGTCTCTCTGTCTCTCTCTCTCTTTCTCATTCCTTTATATCTTCCTTCTATTGTAAATATTGTAAATAAACTACCATAAATTCCATTTACTTTAGTAATTCATTTTGGGATTTAGAAATTAAATCCTTGGCGATCACCTATATAAAAATATTCAGAGTCCAAACACAAATAAATTTAACAATACTGACAAGTTATTTATTCACTCAGTGATCTTGCTGCTTTCCCATTTGGATTTCACAAATCAGTCTCCCTCACATTCTTTTGCTTGGGGAGGGAAACTGCTATTCTCACTATTGCCACCAACATCACCTTAGTCCTAATTTGACTTCGTATATTTTGTGAAAAGAACAACACTTCTGCTTCTTTCCTTAATTATATACTCTCCTCTCTCCAAAGATCCTTAAAACTACTAATTCAAGGCAAAACTTCTGCCCTCCTGTTGGCTTTCATTTTTTTTCCCAAGCAGGAGAGAAATATATCTCTTATTAAAGTGACTTGGAAATGCTCATATGGAAGGTAAGCACTTCAAGCTTTGTCAGATGGAGTGTTACCGATTTTGAATCTTAATCTGTAATATTTATGTAATTATCAAAAGCTTGCTATGTTATAGGAATATCTCGACCAAATCTCTATTTACAATTTTACAGAATACACATAGTAATGTCTGAGCATGCAGATCCAGAACCACAGAAATCCATATAACAACAAGACATGAGTGAAGGAATCAGTTTCATGAGGTTCATTAGAATGTATTCATAAAGGGCCAAGAGGCTGTCTCCCTTGCTTGTATTTCTAAATATTATAGTGTTTACAATAGTCTCTGGCACATAGTAAACACTCAATAAATACTTTTAATATTTTTTACTCTTTTCAACTGACATCTCTATGAAACACAAAACAATGATTATCAACAAATTTCCCACAAAAACAAAATAATTGCAATTAGGGGGAATAACAGTGGTAGTGAGTAGTGAAGAGACCTTGAATACAAATCCATTCTGAGGTAACTATGGATCCACTGTAAAGCTGATATAACTATTTTCTGCATTCTATCAGTGATTTTGTTTCTTTTTTAGCTAAGAATATATTTGCTGACATTTTAATTAAAATAATGAAAAATTTTTAAATAATTATATTTAAATTTATTTTAGTATAGAGGAAGAAAAGTAAATGTACTATATGATGATTTGTAATGGCCAACTATTCCATCCTACAGATAAATGGAAAGTTAAATAAAACCAAGCTTCAATTCTCTGAGGTCGAAATGACTGTTAGATTATTCCTACCAACTGCTTGAAAGAATTATCATTGTGAGTGATGGAAGAGAAATGTTTTAAAAAAAAAGTTAGAGGAAAGAAAATATATTGGACTTGTGGAAACATGAATTCATCTACACTTTATATTTGAATGGAGTGCAAAAGCTCAATAATACAATGAGGTGTTTGGTCTATAACTCAATAAATTTGCTAGTGCACATCAATAGTTATTGTTTTATATATCCTACTACATAATGGGGAAAAGCCATTTTCTTTTAGGTATTTTATCTGAGACACAGACATAACAGAGTACTAAAAGAACTTGCCTATATGACCTTAACCCCAGATAATAATTGTCAAGGAGAATTTTAAGTGAAGACCACAGGCTCTATTCAAAGTATCTCATGTGAGGTAATTTAGGGTAGGATAAGTCAGAGGAAGGACTTGGAATAAAACCTTCCTAATTCCAAGTTCTGTTGTTTGATTGCAATGTTATATTATAACTATAATTCCAGTTGAAGTCGAATTAAGAGATAATACTCAAAGAAAAAGAGGTTATAGCCCAAATTTTTCACCTCACATCACAATACCAGATTCAATTTTAAAAAGAGCATTCACACATTAAAGTACAATCACAGGAGAATAAATAAACATTATAATAAGGAGTCAGAAAGTCATATAATAAAATAAGTGCTTCAAAGAACTGGGGATATTTCATTTTTCTTAGAAAGGGGAAGTTTAAGAGGAAACATGATGGCTATCTCCAAATATTTCATGGGTTTGAGACAACAGAAGTAACTCTAATATACTTTGTTCCAGCATCTATGTAGTGGTAGTCTCTCAGTGACCGAGAATGACAATTGTCTTTGTGTATTGTGGATTTGAAGTCCAAAGACTGAGGCGCAAAGTTTCTGGCACATGGGGCATGGGACTCCAGTTATTACGGGAGGTGCAGTTGTGGCCTGGTGTTGGCGTTCACTCATAGCTGTAAGAAGTCAAAGTCGCTCATCTTCAAAGGTGGTGGCAGCATGGTTAATGTGGGTTCACCAGCTGCTTCTGTCAGAGGCAGCAAGTTCTAGTTGCTTTGGTGTAATGCCAGCCCACTTCAAGTTGGACTTTAGCTGATCCTTGAATCTTTTCTTTGTCGGCCTTGTTTCCTGAGTCCAGCTGACAGTTCACCGTAGAACACCTGTCTTGGTATTCCCTGTGGGTCCACGCAGAGGACGTGTCCAGACCATCGTAGCTGGGTTTTGAGGACCATGACTTCGATGCTGGTGGAGTTGGCTCTGTTGAGGACTTCCTGGTTGGTGATTCGGTCCTGCCATCCGATCCTCATGATTGACAGGACGGAGCATTGGTGGAATTGCTCCAGCTGTTTCATGTGCTTCCAGTACAGTGTCCATGTCTCACAACCGTACAGGAGCGAGCTGAGGACCACTGCGTTGTACACTTTGAGCTTCATCGCAGTGCTTACACCTCTGTGTTGGAGGACTTTGGAGCACAGCCTCCCGAGTGCCTGGCTGGCCTTTTGGATCCTGGCATTAATCTCGTGGTCTAGGGACCCGTCGTTGGCGATGGTGCTGCCCAGGTACTTGAAAGTGTTGACGTTAGAAAGCTGCGTGCTGTCGATTGTAATGCACGGCTGGTTCGTTGTCCTCCCTGGTGCAGGTTGGAACAGCACCTCTGTTTTGCTGATGCTGATAGTCAAGCCAAACAGTTTTGTTGTGGTAGAGAACCTGTCCACAATGGTTTGGAGATGATTTTCTATGTGGGCCATGAGAGCACAGTCATCTGCAAGGAGAGCTTCCAGGATGAGTCTCTCTGTTGTCTTTGTTTTTGCAGACAGGCGGCGAAGGTCAAATAGTGAGCCATCCAGTCGGTATTTGATGTAGACGCCCAGGTCTAGATCCATCACAGCATGTCATAATACTTGGGTGAAGTATTGGTTGAATAGTACTGGAGCAAGGACACAGCCTTGTTTCACGCCATTGGAGATGTTGAAGCAGCCGGAAGTCTCTCCACCAGATAGGACTTCCCCTGTCATGTCAACATGAAAGAGCTGGATCAGTTTGACGAATTTTGCTGGGCAACCGAGCTTGCTAAGGTTCACCCACAATGTGCCTTTGTCAGGTCTATGAAGACAATGTAGAGACTCAGGTTCTGCTCAAGGCATTTTTCCTGCATTTGCCTCACTGTGAAGACCATGTCGATGGTGCTGCAATCTGGTTGGAAGCCACATTGTGATTCAGGCAGGTTCTGCTCTGAAACAGATGACAGGAGTCTGTTGAGTATAACAGGGGCGAGGATCTTTCTGGCAGTGGAGAGTAGTGAGATGCCTCTGTAGTTGTCACAGGCTGCTTGTGAGCCTTTGTTCTTGTATAGGGCTACGATGGAGGCATCTCTGAGTTCTGGGGGCATGTCTTCCTCTTCCCATATGCTGGTCAGCACTATGTGGAATGCCTGGAGTGCCTTTCCATTTAAGGCCTTGTATACCTCAGTTGGGAACCTGTCTTTACCGGGTGCCTTGCCTGTACTCATTTGTTTAATGGGTTTTGGGACTTTCTCTTTTGAGGGACATCAAGTTGTTCAATGGTGCGGTTTTGGGGGATCTGGTCAAGGGCGCTTTGGTCGACTGAAGAGGGTCGGTTGAGAAGCTGACTAAAGTGTTCTTTCCATCTGTTGCTGATGTCTTTTTTTATCTTTTATGAGAGTGTCACCATGAGAGGATAGCAAGGGAGTGGTGGTGGGTTTTAATGGCCCATAGACAGTCTTGAGGGCACTAAAAACTTGTTTGTAGTTTTTCGTATCACTTTCGTATAATATTTTTTTTCCAGCATCTAAAGCTAAGAAAAAAAGTTATAGGGACCCAGAACTTGGCTCAACATTATGAACTCCCTAATGATTACCAGATTAAAATCATACATTTTGTTTAAATAAATAGAAAACTTATTTTTAATGGAACTTTTTAAAAAGAGAAGCTAGATATATGTAGATTGGAATATTAGAGTATGATGACACCAAATAATTTCTCAAGGTCATTCTCCTTCTATGACTTGAGTAGCTTAAGGGAGATTTTAGTATTATATCCCATCCCATCAAACAAATGTTTAAACATAGATATTGAAAAAACACTGGGGATAGAAAAAAATTCTTTCCTTTGAGGAACTTACTTTCATCTAGAAGATACAGCATACACACTAATGATTAAATTCAATATGATTTGAGAAGGGAGAGAGCACTGACAACCAGAAAGACAAGGTAAGATTTCCCATTAATGTTTAAAAATGAGTTATGTCATGAAAAAGCAGATATTCAAATAAAAAAAAATGCAAGAAAGATTCCTTGTAAGTATGACAGACATATCACACAGTATAGAGATAGGAGATGGAATACAACTTTAATAGAAAAGTGGGTAGATCAATATGATTTGGACAGAGAACATTTCATTTTTAAAAATTTTCTTCATTTTATTCCAGGAACAAATTTACACATAACTTTTTATGGTTACATAATTCATGTTGTCTCTATTTCCTCTTCCTTCCCCTCTCCCATAGTTGACAAGCAATTCCACTGGGTTTACATTTCCATATTAATTATTTGGCTAATAGAGTAATCTTTAAAAATCATAACCCCAAATCATATACCCAAATAAATAATTGTTAAGTCTCATATTTTCTTCTGCATTTCTACACCAACAATTTTTTTTTTCTAGAAGAGTATAGCATACCTTTCATTAAGTCCCTCAGAATCGTCTTGGATCGTTGTATTGCTATTAGTAGCAAAGTCTGTTACATTTGATTGTCCCACAATGTTTCCATTACTCTTTGGGATACAGACATAGAAGTGCTATTGCTGGATCAAAAGGCATGCATTCTTTTAAAACTATTTGGGCATAATTCCAAATTGAATTCTAGAATGGTTTAATCAATTCGCAACTACTTGAGCAACACACAAGCAATTACTGTACCAATTTTTCCATATCCCCTCTAACATTTATTATTTTACTTTACTGTTATATTGGCTAATCTGTTAGATGTCAGGTGGTACCTCAAAGTTCTTTTGCTTTGCATTTCTCTAATCATGAGGGATTTAGAACATTTCTTATATGGTTATTGATAACTTTGATTTCTTCCTCTGAGAACTACCTATTCATATCCCTTGACCATTTGTCAATTGGGGAATTGCGTGATTTCTTGTAAATTTGACTTAGTTCTTTATATATTTGAGAAATGAGATCTTTATCAGAGAAATGTGTTATATTTTCCCAATTTGTTGCTTTCCTTCTAATCTTGGTGGCATTGTTTTTGTTTGTAAAAAAAGTTTTTAATTTATTATAATAAAAATATTCATTTTTTGCCTTGTAATGTTTTCTATCTCTTGTTTGGTCTTAAATTCTTCCCTTCTCCATATATCTTATAGGTAAACTATTCTATATTCCCCTAATTTACTTATACTATTACTCTTTAAGTCACATACCCATTTTGAACTTATCTTTGTTTAGGGCAGTGTTGACAAACCTTTTCGAGCTCATATGCCAAAATTGCAAACTCAAGCTTTCTGTGACCCCCCCCCCCAACATTACCCTAGATAGCAGAAGAAGGAAATTCTCACATTCTGCTGCTGGGAATTGGGGCATGGAATGTCAAAAAATGTTCTTGGGCAATGTGGAGAGGGGGAACTTTCCAACATGGGTATAGGGTGTGGGATGCTGATCAAAACCTAATTTTTTGCCTTCTGTTTTTCAGTTTCCCAGCATTTTTTCTCAAATAGTGAATTCTTATCCCCAAAGCTTGGATTTGGTTGTTTATCAAACACTAGATTGATCAGGTCATGTACCCCTAAACCTATTCCATTGATCCACCCTTTTATCTCTTAGCCAGTACCAGAGTGTTCAAATGATCACTGCTTTATAGTACAGTTTAAGATCTGGTCCTGCTAGGCCACTTTCCATCACAGGTTTATACCTTTTTATCCCTATTCATTTTTCTCCAGATGCCTGGTAACTCTAACTTTTCTAAAATTTTACTTACTGCCCTTATTTCTTTCTTTTTTCTTTTGTTAGATTTATCTTGTTCTGATAGGAGAAGGTTGAGTTCCCAAACTAGTACAGTTTTATTATTTCCTCCTTAAACTCCTTTAGTTTATCTTTTAAAATCTGGGTACTATAACATTTAGTGCATATATGTTTAATACTGGTATTTATTTCTTCATTGTCTATGCCACCTTTTAACAGGATTCAATTATCTTCCTTATCTGTTTTAATCAAATATATTTTTTCTTTTGTTCTGTCTGAAATCATGATTGCTACTCCTGCCTTCTTTTTTCTCAGTTGAAGTACAATCGATTCTGCTCCAACCTCTTATCTTTATTCTGTGTGTGTCTACCTGCCTCGGATCTGTTTCTTGTAGATAGCATATGGTAGGATTGGGTTTTTAATCCACTCTGCTATCAACTTTCATTTTATGGGTGATTTCATCCCATTAACATTTAGCTATGATTACTATATGTGTATTCCCCTCTATCTTCATTTCCTTTTTTCAGCCTATCTTTTATCCTTTCTTCTTTCCCTCCATACAAGTGTTTTGCTTTTGATCATCCTTCTTTCTCTCCCTTATATTACTTTCCCCTTTATTTCTCCCCTTTCTTATTCCCTTTCTACTTCTCTATAATCTGTAAGATAGGATTCTATAACCCAATGAATCTAGCTGTTTTTTCCTCTCTGCAACAATTCCAATGAGAGTAAGGTTTAAGTATTACTTATCACCACCCTAATCCTCCTTTGCTTGTAATAGTATGCTACCCCTGCTCCAGTGCCTCATTATGTGATGTCATTTATACCATTTTGCTTCTTTCTTCCTATTTCTCTTAGTACAATCCTCTTTTTTTTACTAATTTTAACAGATTATCCTAAACAGTTTCTTACTATACCATCTGTTTTAATAACTATGATAATGATAACAATTTTAAGAGTTATAGATATGATCTTTCCATATAGGAATATAAACAATTTATCCATATTGAAGTCCTTAAACAGAGAATATTTAAAAGAAAACATTTTCTGTGCCTTTCATGTATCCATGCCAGTGCCTCTCTTGCACTTCTCTGAGAAAAGTTAAATATAAGATGAATAGTGCCTGGTAAGAAGTTATTTATTTAAGATTAGAAACAACTTTAAAATGATGAGACTATTTCCAGAAGTAATTTAGAATTTCAGCAAACTCCATGGTTGACCCTATTTTGTATGATGCAAATTAGACCTATAATTAATATTAATTATTCATGTGAATCTCATAAAAATGAGGACTTTCCTTTTATACAGGCATGAAAATAATTCTATGATTATAAATTAATAACTGAAAGAAACGTAAGTTCACATATGTTTTCCATTTATGTCTATGACATCAAATAAATCTAAATTGTGGTTGATAAACCTCACCCTGTGAAACTCTCAGGATTTTAAGGAGAAGCAAATAAGATAATTTTGTACCTGAAAATCTTTAGCAAGTGATGAATCCATGTTTAAATTCAATGTGGGGCTATAATCCGTGGCTTTTTGACATTAAAAAAGCATTTCATTTATTTGTAATAATGCATGATAATTGTAAGAATTATGAAGGATCTTAAAAGTTGAAATGATTGTCATATTTATAATATGAATGAAATAGACTGTAAAGATTAAAATTTGGGGGGAACTGAGGCAGGTAGAAATTAGTTTCTCTCTGCAAGGTGTATTATATTTTATGAGATTTATTGAAGATTAAAATATAAAGAAAACACAAGTAAGAAAAGCATGTGTCTAGGCCCAGAGAGCCTATTCACGACCACTCACATCTTGCCTGCTAGCCGTGTGTGCTCCAAAAAGGAAGTAAAAAGAGATCGATCCTATTCACAACCAGGTTTAAATACCCCATTTCACTCTTGGCCCAGGTGAGAATTCAGTGAGATTAGAGGGCATTCTGGGGAAATGGAGCAAGGATTTCTGGGGATTGAAGTCCTGGATTCGAGTCTATTTTTAAATTCCTCTGTTTGATCCTCTGGGGATGACTTCCCCAAAGTATAATAAAAACATAATCAATTTTAAAGATTACAATAATTTGAGGATAAGAGAAAAAAAAACAATAACTGCTGGATGCATTGACAAAAAGCCAGTTGGGGGCAGTCCCCTTTGGCATACATACATATGAGACATATATGTTGAGAACATAAATGAGAACATAAATGTTTAATCAACCACACCCAAAGTTCGCTTTTGTGCAGCTTGTGGTCTGGAGGCTTCTTCATGGTGTCTTCTCCAGTAGTTCAGTTTCTGGATTCAGAGAGGTAGCATCTTTCTTTACCTAAAATTCTTCTCAAAAGGAATTTAAACTTTGCAATTTAAATAATTATATTTTTTCATTCCCCCTTTAAGAGGGTGATTGAAAAATACAGGATCACTTAGGGATGCATGGCTGAGGTATGAGGTATATGAATCAATTCGTAAGAGAAATTAAAAAGATCAAAAAATCCATATCAAAAAAATCCAAATAAAAAAGAAAATACTAGATGAAAATATAGACTATCAAAGTCTTATGTGTAAACATGCCAAATAAAGGAAAAATAAATCTATAACAGGTCCTTGAATCAGGGCCCAATTAAATGGTTTAAGCAATGATGCATTTACCCAGTCAGTAGCCAGGACTACAGAAAAGTACCACAATATGAAAGGCAGAAAAGGGGACCAGATTATATGAGCCAAGGTTTCAGGGATACTTGTCTGTGAGTATTTTCAGAGTGAGTGTGGACACAAGGAAAGCCTATGCCGTAACAATATGTTAAACACAGTAACCTCGAGTCTTCACACTAGGTTCAAGACTTTTGTATTGGCCTAGAAGTGCATCAATCCATCCTGGATTGGCTTTTCTTTGGCTCTGTGCAATGGCTCTTGTGTGTATATCTTGTCCTGGAATCAGACAGAATCACTAAGTAAAGTCCCATAATTTATTTTAAATAATTAGTGGCATCATTTTTATAGTCTATAGCTTTTTGGGCATGCATTAGCAAATGTATTTTAAACTTGTAGTACTGAAAAGTCAAAAGGTTAAAGAAAATCTTAATGCTGGTGACATGTGCTTCAAATATAAAAAAGGAGAGAAAAATAAAAAAATTCTGAAATAGTATATTGCACATGCAAGAAAAATATAATAATAAGAGAGCTTTAAAAATAAAAATGTAGCTTATAATCATTGACACTCTGTGTCAGCTAAGGAAATATAGAATGCAAAGCTTTCTCACCAAAAATGAGATCCACTTCCTTTTAATATCTGGCCATGATCTACTGTGAGTAGAAGGCAAATGAATTGAACAAGGTAACATTTTTCATTTTTAAAGAACAGTAGTACAAATATGTAGTTATCTATATCCCCCAAATTCTCAATAGCCCAATTAATTACAATAGCAAACAAACACACTATCATATTTCACATAAGTTCCTGTATGGCATTTTTTTAAAAGCCTATGAATTGATGGATATTTGTCACAAGTTCTTATAATCATATCAATCTTTCAACCTTGGTAATAAACATATTTTTAAACAAAGTAAAACTCATCTTGGGTTAAGAACATAATGAAGAAATATCATTCTGGTGGAAGTAAAGTAGTGAGCTGAAGAGTATAAATAAAGGGGTGCTCTTTTTTTTGGAGGCTTTTTAGGGGTACAAATGCCCTGAGATTAATTGCCCAACTTCCATTCACATGTGGGAAGGTTGGGGTTTATAATTGTATTTCACTTCAGCTATGGGCCTTACCTCATGGTAGGGGCAGGCAAAAATAACCAGAGATTGTTAAAAAAATACAAAAATCATATTTAAAAAATGCTTAAAATCATTTGAGATATTTAGTACATTAAATTTTCCAAAGGTTGTTATAGCAATTGTAACCAGTTCTGATGAAGTCTATCCATCCTTTAGGTGATAATTTACAAATTCAAAATAGAAAACATCTGTTTTTATATATGGGCTTATTCAATAATATTTGTTCAATAGTTATAAGGGAAAAGCAACAGAATATAACAGTAGTCAAAACTCAGTATATTAAAATAAACAGTATAACAGAATACTATTGAATCCAGTAATATATGAACTTAAAATCACAAAGTTATATCTTAAACAAAACAATCAGGAAAATGCAAAAGAAATACAGAGATTTTTATAACCATTGGAGTCTGAAATGCCTTAAAAATATAGCCTCCAGTCTCTGTGAAGTTCCTTGGGTTCTTATCCATTTAAATGCCTCTTGTAGGAAGGCAGAGTGGTAAGGGCTAAGCAATGGGGATTAAGGGACCCATCCAGGGCCCCACAGCTGGGGAGTATCTGAGGCCATATTTTAACCCAGGTCCGCATGTCTTTAGTCCTGGCTCTCACTTTGCTGAGCCACCCATTTGCAACTTTAAAGTTGAATCTTTGGGCTGAATCTTTCTTCTGGCACAAAGTTGAAATCAATGAAATCACCAGAACAGTCAAAAGGTATCCTTTTAAATAGCCCATTGCTTTTAAGTTCCTGTTTGGAAAAGTCTGTCTCTTCTCCTCTCCCTTTTCTCTCTCCCCTTCTACACTCTGATCCCTCCACTTGGTCAATACCTCAGTTTGTTATCAGATGGTAGAAATAAGTCCTGAGCAATCTGCTCCAAGGATCTGAGTGATGAGCCGGCTGGGGTGGTGCTCGTGGGTCTGGGGCGCAGAAACAGGCAGGCAGCGGCCAGAGGATGGCTGCAGGCAGGAACACAGGCAGGCAGGGCCCAGAGATCAGGTACCAGGTGAGAGGCCAGGAGCAGGAGCCAGAGCTGGAGCGGGCCGCTGGGGTGGGCAGGGCCAGGACCAGGTGAGGAAGGAGAGAGGTCAGGATCAGGGGCTGCAGTCAGGAGCTGATCAAGATGGTTTTCTAAAAAAGCATCATGGAGAAACTTGGCTTACAAATCATTATCTAGGCTATCCTTCTTTTAAAAAAAATTGAGAGTCTTTTCTCCCATTAGGTTACCAACTGTAAAGATTAAAATTTTGGGGGAACTGAGGCAGGTAGAAATTAGTTTCTTTCTGCAAGGTGTTTTATATTTTTATGAGGTTTATTGAAGATTAAAATATAAAGAAAACACAAGTAAGAAAAGCACGTATCTAGGCCCAGAGAGCTTATTCACGACCACTCACATCTTGCCTGCTAGGTGAAGAGCCATGTGTGCTCCGAAATGGGAGTAAAAAGAGCCAGAGCCTATTCACAACCAGGTTTAAATACCCCATCTCACTCTCGGCCCAGGTGAGAATTCACCAGGTGAGAATTCACCCAGGTGAGATTAGAGGGCATTATGGGGAAGTGGAGCAAGGATTTCTGGGGCTTGAATTCCTGGATTTGAGTTTATTTTTACAAGACCTATTTAAAACTTATCTTTTCATAGATGTGGAAACTAATACCTAAAGATGTGAAATAATTTGCTCATGATATATGCAAGCAAAAGCTAGAAGCTACAGGATTTGAATCCAGATCCACCATGTCAAAATCTAATTCAATTTCTGTTTCTAATACACCCTTTAATGCACAACACTCACTCCTATTTCCTGGAGCTTGGTTATCTTTCTTCCAGCACAGGTGCATTCTGCCTCAGTATAAAACAGAATGAACAGAATCATTTACCAATTGCTCCCCTAATCAGCAGATGTGACTAAATTATAGGTATAAAAATATAATTCGAACTTTGTGTAGATTCTGTCTTGAATATTGGCTTTGAATATATTTTGAGAGATGTAGACCAATTTGTGTTATCTTCTTTATCTTTTTAGTTAAAATCATACAAATTCTGAATACAAATATATTAAAATATGATATAAGTTAATAGCTGAAACTTAGTGTTCTGCTTATTATTATTATTTGGCAACAAAACTGAAAAAGACATTGCTTGAGCATGAAATCTATGAAGATTTTCAAGACCTTAAACTGAATCTGAGAGCTTCTAAGTTTGTATCTACTGTCTCATATAGACAGAGATTGAGTGATAGTCATAATAGCTATGCACTTATCTTGATGAAATTCAGAATTCAAAGACCTTATTTTCTAGCTATAAACCTCAAATACTTTCCTTTTTTATCTCCACACTCATGTCCCTATAGACTTGAAAAAAGAATTAAAGAAGGAAGAAAATGACACTCAGAAGAAGGAAAAATAGAAAAAAAATTACTTAGAAATACAGAGGTGAGATCATAATAGCATAAGATGACTAAGACACAAAAAGTCAGGTAATGGATAATGGATAAATAAAATATTTTGAAATAGAACAGTGAAATACACTAGACTACATGAGCTATATTTTTTGACTTCAGAAAAACTCCAAAGCTATAGAAAAGAAATAGGATATTTTCAAATTGAAATCATCATGAGACTATCGATAAAATAGATTTTTTTGCATCACCAAGTAACCAAACAGTATTTTGTAAATTCTCAATATATAATTGAATAAAGGTATAGAAAGGAACATCAGCAAGTGGTCTTTCTTTTCAAATTTAAATAAATAAGTAATTTATGTTACCTGACTTCTCCTCCATCCCAAATATTTTTCTCTCCATGCTTCTGTAAAGTATGAATCAAAATTTCTTTTTCTACCAATCAGGAACTTTTAATTTAATCAACCAAAAACTGAAAACATGTCTACTTAACACTTTGTTAGCCATCAAGTAAGAGAATTCACAAATCACTTACTTAAAGAGTTCACACCCTCAGAAACTCAATCAGTCAGGAACTTGTGAATCCTTTTGAGAAGAGTTTATTTGGAACCTGTGATTGGCCACTGTGAAGAGCAGAAGGAACAAGAAGTCACTATAAAAGCCCTGAACTTCTTGGCTGGGGAGAGTCTTCTGCAAGTAGTTTTCTGGAGATAGTCTTTGGGAAGTTTTCTTTGTCCTGAATCTGGAGCTTTTAAGATCTTGGACTAGAACTGAAGAAAGAGGCTTACACTAGTGAGACTCATATTGAAGAGATTATCAGACTTCTACATGGAAATTGGGACATTTTGTTGGAGTTGAGCTGAATTTCATTGAATTGGCACTTATAGGATATTTAGCTAAGAAATATTTTCTACTTCCCTCTTATATTTCTCTCTTTTTCTGTATTTATATTATATTAAATTATTAAGAGCTACTAATAGATTTTTACTTAAAAAGTTAGTCATTTGTATAAATAGCAACCATATATTATTTTAGAATTCTCATATATTTAGTAAAACCATAAATTTAATCCTCACACTGCCTTATATTATGTTTGTCTAGGAAAAAAAAAGTAAGACATGTTTCTCCTTCCTGGTTCAGAACATGGCAAAGGACTGTTTTTTAGTCTGTTCCTCTGAGTTCCCTATATTTCATCCTTCTCCTGTTTACATGCCACCTTGTTACTAACGGAGCACTTTCTGTTCCTGAGGTATAATACTGTTTTCCCTCTCTCCTTACACACCGAGTAGAAAGAAACATTGGCTTATTTTACAAGTTGAACTTGGGAAGTAAAATATATTTTAGAGTATTCTATGTAGTGTATTGTGTCACAATTTAGAAAGGATATATTTATGCTGGATAGTAGATGAGAACAATCAGGATGGTGATAGAAATGGAGACTAGGCTATATGAATATTAGTTCAAGAGGTTGGGTAATTAAGCCTAGAAAAAAAATGGCTGGATTTTGAGTGTGAAATTGTGGATAATAGTCACCTTCAGAAAAGCAGTTAGAGAATCTACATTGTACCAGGTGGAAAAAGAGCTAAGAATAATAGGTGGATGCAAATTAAGTGACCAATAATTTTTCAATGTTAATGATTTAGTATGAATCATATTGAACATTAACACTATGAATTACACTTGATTTGTAAATATTTACATGAATAGAAATGGAATTCAAATCATAAATAGAATGATTTTTAACCTGTCTTTATCAGCACTGATACTCTACATGGCCATTCACTTTTGTTATTATATTTTCATAAATAGTTTGACCTATATTTTGGTTCTAGTTTTTCACTCTGCACCATTTCATAAAGGGCTTTCAATATTTCCATTTATTACTCACAATGATAAAAATAAATTACATTGTAGCATTCCATTATACTTATGAATAACTATTTAAATATTCCCAGTTGTTGCACTTTCAAATTTCTTACAAGAAAACAACAAATTTTTATAGAACAAGAAATAAATATATATACAAATAAATACAGAAATTCATATACAAACATGGATATGTTACATATATGTGCAAGTCAATATCTTTCTTTCCTTCTTTCCCTCTCTCTGTCTTGATAGCTATCTAATTGTCACCTAATACCTTAATACAAGGTCCTTTGGTTGGGACGGTAATAGCTTTGGGGGTATCATTAAATCTTTCCTTCAGAAAGACTGTGTCTAAGTTTCATCTTAAAGAAAATTTTATGAATATGTGTAAATAGAAAGTACATTCCAGATTTAGATGATGACCAGTGTAACAGCTTCATATAAGAGATGAAGTGTCAAGAATAAAAAGTGGAAAGAAAATGAATTTAGTCCCATCTCACCATTAAAGAAGGCAAGTGATATCTGATGAAGCTAGAAAGAAAGACTTTGACCCTGTTTTGTAAATATTTAAAAGCTAAACCAAAGAATTTTCACAGTACTCATATTTTATTCTAAAGGAAATAAGAATCCCGGGGAGATGGATAAGTTTGGATGTACCATGGTCAGGCTTTCACTTAAGTAAAATTACTTTGTGAGCATTTTTAAAGGATGAAACTGAAATGAGATTTGAGAGATTCTAGGCAGAGAAATAAACAAAATCAAAGCAACTCTGAGGTGTTAGACTACTCTCATCAAATTGACTGTGAAAATGAAACATGGAAATAGAAATATTTGGGGTTGCAACAGTAAGACAGGTAACAATATATTATCAGAGTAACTGTGAAGGGTGAGCTGAGAATACCCCCACCCCCAAGATCAACTTTGGGTGATCTTTTACATTGTTGTCCCTTTGGCCAATATGAACAATATATCCTCCAAATCAACTCCAGTAGATCTCTTCCATTGTTGCCACTTTGACCAACACGGAAAATGAAGAGAGAGGTGAGAATATCATTCAAGATCATCCCTAGGAGATCCCTTCCATACTCCATTGACTAATATGGATCACATCCTACCGTTTACACCATTACTTTTTCCTTTCTGGAATGACAAAACAGCCAAGAACCGACTCCTGGACCCTAAATCCTCCACAGGATATCTCCTATGCCCCAACATACTATAGCCAGAACCAGCAGACATTTAAATACTTATCTCCATATCCACACTTATTGAGTTTATAATCCCTTCCTTACCCACCCTCCCCCCCCCCCTAGAACCAAACCATTCTTTCACTTACCTCTTTAATTCTTTCCCAACTGACATGTCTGAACATTAGGTGGGAACTTAAGTAAAGACATCAGGTCTCTCCAAAAACCCTAAAGCTAATCTCTACCCTCTTTTGGAAAGGTCTTGCCTGTTGGAGACTATAATGTCTGCTCTAGACTAATACTTTCATGCCTTAATTTTCCCTTTCTTTACCTCAATTGGAATACCTAAATAAACCAATATATTTTACCAAAAAAAAAAAAGAATGAAAGGGAAAAAGGGGGGAAGTGGTAAAATTAATTGAAGGATGAGAGGTTCCATGAACCTATAATTCAACATAAAATTTTCTACTTATTTTATATTTATAAACAGAAAGCTATTTTCCCAATGGATATTTTTAAACATAAATTTGAAGTCATAACATTTTCATACTATGTCAAAGTCTTTGACAAAATCTGTAGAATGAATTTTGACAGGGTAAAAAATTCTTATATGAACATTTAAAAACTCAAATATTTTAACAAGCAAATTTCCTCAGTAATATATATTATAATGCAACCAGGCTTTCCCAAGCAGTATACCTTTTATGCATGATTCCAAATCAGTTCACCACATAGGATCCACTCTCCATATTGAGAGTCTTCCTCCCTCAATCATTATGTGATAGAAGAACGAGATGCCTCATCAATGATTACTTCTGTATCTTTCTATATGATCAGCCAATCTTTCCCTAACTACTCATGACCATATATTTCTTTTAAAAGATCCTTTATGCCAATTCTCCCATGTAGCTCCTGAATTGTTCAGTCAAATTATATACAGTATCCATCTGTCTACTTAAATTTGGGTAAACTATGAAAAGCTAAAAATTCCTGAAAATAATTTTAAACTGTGTATTTCCTAAACAGTAACATATTTTATTTGAAAATATGAATGATGATGCAATTTGTTAAGGGGCTTTCAACTGTGTTTAAATTATTTGGAATATTTGTTTTTTGAAAATACATCATGAATTAATGTGCCATGAGCCCATTTTCATAACAAGAAAAAGTATGTTTTGTTTTCTCATTTTTTTTCTTCTACTTTATACTTGCTTACACATAGCTAGGCACTTTTATTTTCTGCATTTGGCACTCTTTTCTCTTTCTCAGAAATACTTGCCAAACATTCTTCTTGTTTACAGTGACTCCTAATTCAAAAAGAAGATAGAATTCCATATCTAAGAAGTTAATGAGCATTTAACTTATAACCTCAAGACAGATTCTGATACACATTTCTAATTGAGTAATTTAGGTATATCCACTGAGCTAAATCCCAAGCTAACTTAATGAAGAGTTTAAAATAATATGTTCTTTAGGAAAGTCCTTTTGATTGTAAGAGAAAGGGCATTCTTTTTTTTAAAAACCCTTACCTTCCACTTGAGAATAAATACTATATATTGGTTCCAAGGCAGAAGAGTAGTAAGGGTTAGGCAATGGGAGTTAAGTGAGTTGCCCAGGGTCACACAGCTAGGAAGTGTCTGAGGTCAAATTTGAACTTAGGACCTCCAGTCTCTAGGTCTGGCTCTCAGTCTCCTGAAGTTCCCAGCTGCACCAAAAGCATATTATTTTAAACTTTCTAGTTGTTATTTCCAAATTTTGGTCTAATTATTCTTATTCCATACTTAATGTAAAAATAAACTTAGTGTATTACATTTTCTTCATTTGTTGATCTTGGAATTTGTGGCTTTTTAAAAAAAATTCCTCAGTAAGTATAGAAAAATAATATTAGTTGCTGCCCTTCAAAGTTCAAAACCAACATTATTATAATAGTCATTCTGCTTTAAAGGAGCAAAATAAAGAATGATGAACTAATCCAATATTGTAATTTCTTCAGTGTGTACATTCCATCCATTGGCACATATATCAACTCATGCCTACTCATTTTCTGTAATTATTATACCTGTCCTCTCATCACTTCATCAATGACGGTTCACCCAAACTATTGAGGTTACTTTAGCATCTAGTGAAATAACTAGTATACAAGTGGGACAAATATGGTGTTCACTGATTTTCCCTTCTTGTCACATAAAGAGTGTCTTTTTAAAATAAAAAATCATATTTATGACATCCCTTAATTCAGTTTTTAATGTTCTCATATTTATTTTTATGAAGTTGTATTATTTTTCAATTACACATAGAAATAATTTTTGCCTATTGTTTTCTGACATTTTAAGATACAGCTTCTCTCTCACTTTCCCCTTCTCCTCCCTGGTAAATAATTTAATACTGCTTTAATGTAATATATATTTTTATATTCCCCATGCCATAACAGAAGATATATCACATATGTAATAAAAATCTCCTGAAGAAAATAAAAGTGAAGGATGACATGTTTGATCTGTAATCAGAGTCCAAAATTCCTTAATTTTTCTGATTATAGCATTGTTTGTTTGTTTTATCATGAGTGCCTCAGGGTTATTTTGGAACCTTGTTTGCCCAATAAATTTTAGTCATTCACAGTTGATCTTTGCACAATAATTATATTACTTCATACACTGTTATCCTACTTCTGTTTGTTTCACTTTTCATCACTTCATCCACTTTTCTTCAGGTTTCTCTGAACTCATCTTTTCCATCATTTCTTGTGGAGCAATAATTTGCCTTTATAGCCATGTGCCACTTCTTGTTCATCCATACCTCAATTAATGGACAGCCCTTCAATTTTCCAGTTGTTAGTTTTGGTTGCATTAAATCTACTTAAATCTACTGGAAGGTTCCTCTCAGTTTCACTGGGTATGTGATTTTTGGTTTTAGGTCTAGATTCTTTGTCTTTCAGAATGTCATATTCCATAGTTCTAGTTCTTTAATGTAGAAGCTAGGAAGTCTTGTGTAATTCTCACTGTGGCTCTATGACATCTGAATTGTTTCATTCTGGCTGCTTGCAGTACATTTTCCTTTTTTATAAGGTTTTTGTTTTTGTTATTTTTAAATTTTGTCATAATAGCCCTGAGATGTTTTATATTCGGATCTCTTTGAAGAGGTGATGGGCAGATTCTTCCAATGTCTATTTTCCCCTCTTGCTGAAAAATATCAAGGCAATTTTCCCTGATGTGTTCTTGTAATATGATATCCAGGTTGCTTTTTTGATCATAGTTTTCAGGTACTCTGATGATTATAAGATTGTCTCTCCTAGGCCTATTTTCCATGTCATTTGTTTTTTCAGTAAGGTATTTCAGATTTTCTTCTATTTTTTCATCTTTTTCATTTTGTCTTATTGTTTCCTTCTACTTTATGGAATAATTAGCTTCCATTTGCTTAATTTTAACTTTTAGTAAATTATTTTCTTCCATGAGCTTGTGTGTATCCTTTTCCATTTTTCCCATTTTAGTCTTTAAGGAATATATTTTCCTTGTTTTTTTTGTTTTGTTTTGTTTTGTTCTGTTTTTGCCTCAATTTTAATGTTGCCATTATTTGCCAGTATTTACCAATATATTATTTAGGAAGTTGTTTTCTTCATTATTTTTTGACTTTCATTTCCATTTCACCCATTCTAGTCTCCAAGTTGTTGAATATTTCTACCATTACTTTTGTTATTTAATTTTTTAACATTTTTTGTAGTTCTTCCATTAGTTCTTTTGGGGTCTGATATCCTTTCTCACTTTTCTTTGAGGCTTTATATTTTTTTGCCACTGTTGCCCTCTTCTGGGTTTATATTTTGATCATCCATGTCACTAAAGTAACTTTCTAAGGTTAGGGTTTTTCTTAATCTTTTGCTTATTTTTGTAGTTATTATTTCCTTTCCTCTCATTACCTTGCCTATTTGTTGAGACTCATCTACTCCTGGAGAAGAAGGAGTGCTGTTCCATAATCACAGTGTAGCCTTCTCTGGTGCTTATGGTGGACCTCTAAATATTCACTTCCAACTGTAAACTGCCTTCCTTCTTATGGAGAGGCTTATAGTATTTTTTTCAAGTGCATTCAACTTTCTAAACTTTTGATATCCTTTTCTCCTGAGGAGGGATATTCCCACACTCTGAGAGTTGTTTTTGTTGTTGTTGTTGTTTAGTTTAATTTTGTTTTGCTTCAGATCACTTGGAAGCAAACACCCGCTCAATGCAGTAGTCACTGGACTACTCTCCCCTCTCACCCTAGTGAGATGTATCCCTCCCACTCTCATTGTTTTGAGACTGTTTATTTTCTATTTTTGTATTTGGAGGGTTTGGGCAAGCTATGTACCTTACTCTTCCATCTTAACTCTCAGTATGCAACTAGGTTCCATTGGGGACTTTAATTCATTTTTCTTTCTTCTATTTATCTAATTTTATCCCTCTTTCCTGATTGTTTTTCTCCTTCAAGTTAATTGGTCATTCACCCCTCCTTCTTTCCTTGCTTCCAACTATATTTCTTTGGTAGTTTTTCTTTCATTTTCTATACTTTTTCTTTTTAACAAAGATTGTTTACCTCATTCTCTTCATTAATTCTTTTCCTTGTTATCCATTGTCTAAATCTTTATTTATTCTTTCTTTAATATCTTTGTGTTCTTCCAGATGAGACTATTGTGGCACCATCTATGAATTTCCTGTTCTGAACAATTCTGATGCTACTTCTTTTAGAGATCTTGCCCCACCATTTCTTACTCCCTTTTCATTGTTTATCTCTATTGTAGGTACTACTTTATAAAGGATTAATCAGGATAAATTAATTGTCTCATGGTAGAACTTTATTATGTACTAAATAATATTGATTAATTCTACATCCTTCCCTGACTATGTCTATTATCCTTCCCATTTGACAGGCAATCTCATTTATGGGGCCATGTCATTTCATTCTTTTTGAATTGGGTTGCCTCCAAGAACTATTTTTCATGGGGACACTACACTCAGAGGAAATAACTTTATTGGATATCTATACTTTCCCATATTAAAATCAGAGTAAAGATCCTCAAGTCCCAGCTCAGAAAAATTGTTCATCCCAATTTGAAATGTTCTTTCCCTTGGATCCTCTTCCTCTGAGGGTTCAAAACTTCTCCAGCAAATTCCCCATTTCAATAACTCCATTTTTGGCCCCTATTATTATTTTCCATTTCCCCCTCGTATTGCTGAAAGACTAAAGAATTTGTTTTTCCCTTCATTAATGGACTCAACCAAGGCATGTACTTTCATATTTAATATTATTTATTATTTAAGATAAAGCCATTAACTTGAAACTTTTCATGGACCTTTCTTTAAATCCCTGAATTTATATTTCCATATGAAATGTTTGAAATGTCCTTTCATATAATTTGTTTTCTTGTTTTCTTTATACTGAGAATGGCTAGACTGACACATTTTAGTTCTTCTAGTAGTTTGTCGTTATTGGTTTTTGGATAAGATCTCACATTTCAGGTATGACATTTGAAGATAAATGCTACATGTGCTCCCCAAACAGTAAGTCCTAGCACCTCTGTTCCCTTTTCTATCACTTTGCCTCCACCTTAAAGGAGGAAGGAGCTACAAAAGACTAGGCTCCATCATTCCAAACTGACCAGAAATGGAGATCTCAGCACTCTCTTTAGAGAGTCTCAATTTATTTTCACATTTTTTCAGCATCAGCTATTTAAATTAGGGGATTTAATTTTTGATTCATGACTTGATTTCTCTTGCATATCTATTGATGTTGCTCTGCTCTATGACAGCACACCACGAGGGAGTTAAGTCTTCATAAACATCTCTCTTGTGGTCATTTAAACAATCAAAAGAGAGGCAAAGGGGGGAGAAGTGCATGGAAAGGGGAGGATTTCCTTTATGTTACCATGGAAAAATTTAGCTAACAATATTTTAAATTGATAATGTAATCAGGCTACCTATTTTCTGAAAGTTCTTTCTTGAGATAATTAAAAACCATCAAATCATAATCAGTGAAGATTTGAACATGCCGAGATATTAAGAAAAATCATCTGTCTTTCCAAAGATATTTTGGGGTGTGTTGTGATGTGTGTATGTGTGCATGTGTGTGAGAAATAGAGTGGAGGGGCGTGAGAAATTGTGTGGAATATATTAGCTCAAAAATAACTAAGTGAAGTAAAAAAAATAAAATAACCTCTTAAGAAGTACCTATCATGTACTAAGTACTCTGCTAAAAAGATTTAAAGTTATGCTAAGGGGGAAAAGGCCCCCTGAAACATAAGAATGAATGAAAGCTGAGCAATAATAATGAAATAAGAAAAACTTTGAGATCACAAAAGGCAGAGTAATGAGATTTGAATCATTTTTAAAGACCATCCACTCAGTGCATTATGATGTCGAGGAGATAGTTTGAAGAAAGTGATCAGTTAAAATATATGGAGAACAACACTAACAGTAAAACAAATGAGTAGCTGTTCAGCTAACACTTCCATATAAACATCCAATATATGCATAAAGAAGCAAGCGCTGCCTTTAGGCCCTAATTTATAAGTCACATATTGCTGTCCCAAATAGATTTTATTTCTTCCCCCTCCCTGGAATGAAAAGCCTGGAAGTAGGAAGCACCTTTTTTTTTCTTTTTCTTTTTTATTATCACTTTTCAAAATGTAAAATTCAATGTTTCAACACCTTGTAAAGTAGTGATTACCATATCTATACTGATTTCCCAGAGTTCTTTCTCTCACAGATGTGATATAGCTGTGTCTATTATTGTTCATTTGACTAACTGCACAGCTAGCTATTATGGATCACTCTGAAGCTTTCACAAAGTACGAAAAAGAAGAACATTCCTTTACAGGTCTTTCAGTGCCTGCCAATTTGATAAATAGATGTATTTATTGCCACAAATGTAGGAAAGGCTCAGAAAATGAAAGGTAGTTAGGAAATGTTCCACTATTTCTTTCTGAGTTTTAGAAGTTTCACTTCTGCTATTTGGGGCTTATCCAGGGGAAGGGAAAACCCAACTATCAGGTTCAAATGAAGACTTTGCCACCAGGAAATGCATTTTAGAAGTGGCCTCTTTTCTGAGGGGGATAAGACAATTTAGGAAACTATTTTTCATATCAAATTACAAAGGAGATGTTTTTATAATGAAGCAGTGTCAGCTTGATGCTTCAATTCTCAAGCAAGGGCATGTAATTATAACAAAAGGTAATAGACTGCAACCTTGCTATATCATTTGGAAAAAAAAAAAGAAACATTTGCTTTATCATAGACTGAAACAATTTTGACTCTTCCTGCTATTTTTTTAAATGAAAGTCCATGGACTTTTATGTAGATGTTAATAAAATATAGAGCACAGAGAGTTCATATATCTATTCATTGTTAAAAGGACTCTTTAGTGCTTTTAGTTACAAATCATTTTTCTCCAATTGTTGTTGAGACCTTGACTAAGTCACTTAAGAATTCTGTGCCTTTGTTTCTTTGTCTTCAAAATGGAAGGTGGGACTTGGAAAAGATGACTTCTAAAGTTTCTTCAACTCTAAATCTGTGCGCTATGGCCTATGGGCTACCTCAGCAATAAGCCCTCTAAGAGAAAGAAGGAAGAGAAAGAGAGAGAGAAAAGTATTTGTAATTCTTTCCTCCACAAAGGAAAAAAGGGTTTCTACCTGCTGCTGAGTATGTGACAGAGAATACCCATGAAGGGGTTAAAGAAAAGAGCATTGACTAGCAGGAGACTTGGAGTTCTATACTTAACCTCTTCTAGACCAGCTTAATTCTGAACTATGTTCAGAAACAAAGAGCCATATTAAAGCAGCTATGGAAAGGGGAGAACACCAAAACTTTGGTCCTTAATTCAGTCCTATGTTTGGTCAGTTTAAAATCTCTTCTAAACAATAAAAAAACTAAGATCCTCTCCACAGTATCACGATCAAACAATTTAGAGAAAATTGGACAAAGAAAGGAAAGGTAAAATGTAGTCTTAGCTCAGGTAAGATAAGGGCATTGTTGCTTTTGTTTCCTTGGAAAAATGGAAAAGTTACTATGACATGATATGAAAATATAGACAATTGTCATAACAACAATTAGCTAATTATTGAAATACAAAAGTTAATTAATAACATTAAGAACAATATTATCAACAGTGTCTATTAAGCATCAAGTACAACACTAAACCATTTATAAATATTATCTCATTTGTTCCTACTAATAACACTAAAATATAGGAGCTATAATTATTCCCATTTGACAGTAGAGAAAATTGAGGTAAACAAAGTTGAGACTCTTCCAATGTCACATAAGTGTAGGCCAAATTTGAAAACAGGTCTTCTTGGTTCCAGGGCCAGTATTATATCTACTGTGCCAATAAGGGGCTCTAACATTTCTATGGCTCTAAATATGATCAAGGAAGATAGATAAATCCTAATAATTTATTGTATTCAGATTATTAATATAGTAAAATAAGTTTAGAAGGGATTATCAGGTGTTGAAATCTAATTACTTCTTGAAGCATCTTCACTGAAGAAAATGCATTACAAGATGTTTTGGAATTTTATATATTCTACATGGGGAAGATTATTATATTATATTACATTATACATGATTATCATAAAGTTTTCTTCTCTATAATCTTAAAAAAATCAAAAACCAACTAAACAATAGCACATTTCTGGCATAAATTAAAACATAATATAGTTTTCATTCATAGTGTCTTTCATTGAATGTGTTCTTATGTGTTCTTTGTGGGAGGAGTTAAAAAGTTGGAGTGTTGTTGCTATTGGTGCTATTGTTGATTTTTGAGAATTCACATTAAACAATTTTTGAAAGCAGATAGCTGAAATGAAAGTAAACTACCTTTTAAGGTAAAATCTCTGTCATAACAATTTACACAGTCCAGAGTGGCAAACTGAAATATTATTTTATTATGAAGCTTAAGCTTTTAAAATGGCTAGAATCATTTAAAATTGATTTAATCCAAATGGTAAAGTATGAATGCATTTTTCATTCAACTGTTATATCTCCTCTGTTAATTTCAAAGTCTATTTTTCTAAGACTCTCTAAGTAGAGACATTGAACACTAAAATAATGTTTAAATGGTGTGTTAAATGTTTTGTTATAACTATATCATTAAATAATATTTATTATTTTATTATTAATTATATAGAATATATTAATAATAATTAATCATTAAATGATATCATTAAATAGATATAGCATGATTGTGTTTCCTATGTTGATAATATATTCTTTTGACCTCAGATGTTAGCAAGTAGTTCTGAGGCTTTTTGAGCATAGATGATGTGAGCTTGTTATTTTCTTTCTTTTTTCTATTTATCATCCTTCTCCTAGTGTAACCTATTATAAGAATTCTTGCAGATCTTTTACTTCCAATGACCTGCTGGATCATCTAGAATTCTAGCTCTATCTTTCAACGATGCAGGGATGCTCCAGAGATATTATAAGATTTTGTCTAATGCTATTTGCTCTAGCCTTCATCCCCATGGATTTTCTCCAATATTCATCAACATATCAAAATTTCATATTTCTTCTCTATCATTAATATTAGTCATTTTCAGCTACTACTATTTAATTAATATCAATAAGCATTTATAACAAATACTACTGAGAAACTATAGCAAGGCTAGAATGCAAACATGTGCATTCTGCCCATTCCCAAAAATCATGATCATATGTTTTCCTATCTAACCTCAGTCCTTAGGAAAGATGATCCCAAACTTAAAGGGATTACTAAAAAACATTGATTTGACTAACCAAGTTCATTTTCATAGGCAGAGGAAAGAGGCAATGGATAAAGTTACTCCTTTGATTTCCAAAATCATTTTCTTCTTGTTAATTAACTTCTAGGTTGGGTCAAGTATGTTGCTGTGGGATTCACTCCATACTGGGCTTGACTGACCAAGAACTGACATAGAACATTATCCCTGGATCCTCTTCTCTTCCAAACTTCTGGAGCTCATCAATTTATAGTTTTGTCCATTCTGTCTGAAGTATTTCTTAAGCTAAAGGAAGAAAGAATAGAAATAGCAAGAACAGAAATATCAACTGGGTCATGAGCATATGACTTCATGCCAACCCCAAAAGGGAAAATAGTTCACTGGTTCCATTCACCCTGAAACTTAAAATAAATATTGCCTCTTTTCTCAGAGGCACCCAGAGCTGGAGTCAAATCTGCTCCCATCACTGACTTTTGTATAGTTTCCAGTGTCAGTTCAGCAATAAACAGAAAAGATACATATTAATTAGACCAGAAACATTCATACATTGTTTGTGCATGAACCAAAATGGAGAACTCCACTGTGGAAACAGGCTCATCTCTGTGTTCATAGATAAGCAGCAAAATATGTGTTTTTTTAAATGATGAGATTCCCATTTTCCAATCTCACTTACACTGAGTTATTTAAGTAAAAATCATTTCTTATTATTCTATAAACAAGGTCCTCCATTTTCTGGCTCAAGCATTTTCACCAGTTATTCCACATGCCTCAAAAGATCATCCTCATCTCTCCTTTCTTGTCCTCCTCATCTACTCATCTCCATTACCTGCTTTGGGGGGAACTTCCTTCAAGTCTATGATAAACCCCCCTTCTATAGGAAGCTTTTCCCCAATCTATTTTCTTTCTAATAACTTCTAATCAATAATTATTAATCTCCTATTATGTGCCAGGGACTGTGCCAAGCACTGTGAATACAAAAAGAAGCCAAAGATAGTCCCTGGATCCAAGAAATTTACAATTTAATGCTGTAGAAAACATGCAAACAAATATATACAATGCAAGATGTGTACAATAGAAATAGAAAATAGTTAATAGAGGGAAAACACCAGAATTCAGAAGGGTTGAGGAAGGCTTCTAGCAAAATATGTTATTTTAGTTAACATTTAAAGGAAATCATAGAGATAGGTAAGACAGAAAAAAAGGAGGAGCTGCATTCTAGGGACAGAATATTTCCAGGAACTGAGAGATAGTGTCTTGCTAGTAGAACAGCCAAGAAGCTATTGTCACTTGATCACAGAGTATGTGTCAAGGAGTATAGTGTAAAAAGGCTAGAAAGGTTGGAGGATGGTTAGAGAATACAGGGCTTCTCCCTGTTGATTATTTCTCATTTCTCCTGTATCTATGTTCTTTGTACATAATTATTAACATACTGTCTCCTCTATTAGATTATGGCTCTCTCAACAGTATAGCCTGCTTTTTGCCATTCTTTATATCTTTAGCACTTAACCTTGTGTCTAAGGATACCAACTTAAAAATATTTGTTGAGTGAATGATTAACTTACAAAGTATTTGTTGAATGAAACAATAAGTGAGAAAATATATCACTATTCGTGTCATTGTAAATATAATAAAGCTCGCATTAGGAATTTTAAGATAACATGATATAATGTGAAAGAGTATTGGACATTAGACCAAAAAGACCAAATTCAACTTTAATTTTAGAAATTTACTAGCTGTGTGATTCTGGGTAAATCACTTCAACGTATGGAGACTCAGTGTCTCCTTTAGAAAAATAAGACCAATACTAACACCTATACCACAACATGTTTTGTTTATTGGTTTGTTTATGTGGGGAAAATAAGTAAAGGATCAAATGAGAGTATATAGGAAGTCACTTCTAAATGACAGAACCAGGGGATTTTACATTTAAATTTGGGAAGCATGTTAGAAGTCTCTCATTTGACAAACAAGGCATTTGAAGCCCTGGAAGGTTCTGTGGTTTGCCCAAAGTCTTGTTCATAGTAACAGAACCAGTAATACAATTCAGTTCCTGGGACTCCATGACTACCAAAGCTTTGCATTTCCTAAATAAGGAATTCATCATCAAGATGATATCTTTCTCATAGAGCATAGAATTTAATGAATTACATAGATTTATTTAATAATTATTTTGTACAAAATAGATTTAAAAATAAATTGGTGGGGCAGCTAGGTGATTCAGTGGATTGACAGCCAGGTGTAGGAATGGGAGGTGCTGGGTTCAAAACTGGCCTCAAACAATTCACAACTATGTTACCTTAAAATCACTTAACCTCCATTGCCTAGCCCTTACTGCTCCTTCTGCCTTGAAACCAATGCTTAGTATTGAGAGACAGAAGGTAAGATTTTTTAAAAAATATTTGCAAATGAATGAATAAATGCATTGTTGAAAAAATAAATATAGATAAATTTAAAAAGTAAACAATGATTGGAATATAGAGATAATAGAGAGATATAGGTATATAAACACACAAAGAGAAAGAGCAAAGGAAGTAGTAAAGAAAGGGAAATAAATGCAGACAAACTAAGGAAGTGTTACTGCAAGTATTAGACAATGTTAATACCAGAATCATCATAAACATCATCATCATCATCATCATCATCATCATCATCATCATCATCATCTTCTTCTTTTTCTTCTTCTCATCCTTCTCCTCTTCCTCCTCCTCCTCCTTCCTCTCTCTCTATCTGTCTCTCCCTCAAAATACCATTTGAATTTAACCCACACATACTTCAAATGGTTTACTCCTCTCCCTACAATAAGTTCCAGAAAATTTCAGAAAAAAAATTAAATCAAAGGTATAAAACCACTTTGTTTTAGGCTAACTGAGCTGAATTAAATGATTCTATTGATCTGAAACAGTCACAGATAAACAACGTTGGATTGAGTTTCTTCAACTTAAACAGATATAGGTTTAATTTATTTTGCTTTTGGTGATGGATAACTTTCTCATCTTTACTTCTGTGAGATACTTATGGATTTTTACTGAAGAATATGTATTGAAAAGCTTATAATTTTAACTACTACTTTCTGCTTTTGGCAAAAACCATTTAACTATATCTTCAAATATACATTTTCTTAGACTAGTTGTTATTTTTAATGAGTTCATTTAAAGTCATTCAAAACTGGTCTGCAGAATTTGAAATGTCAAAATCTCTTTGATCTGGTACCAGATTTAACACGGTGGATTTTGTCCTCTAGCTGGGAAAAAAAAGGCTAGCAAAAATTGTTACCAATAATTCCTGCCTTATTAGGTGAGCAGAAAGCCTCAAATTGGTCAAGTTCTCTCAGTGATTCAGGCAGTAAGCCAGCCAGACTTCCAGACTTATTTATTTAGAGTTCTCCCCATGTGAAGCAATCTAGTTTGTTCAAAGGGAATTAGAAAAGTGAGAGAAGATATGATTGCTGTCCTCTAGATGATTACATTCTAATATGGATGTCAAAAAAAATGCAAAAAATAACTCAGGTAACAAGCTGTGAATTATTGTAGGTTAAGGTCAGAAAGACCTGGCATTGGATTTTCAATCTATGAATTTACTAACTCAAATTATGGACAAGTCATTTAATCTATTTCAGCAGGTTACTTCATGCATAAAATAGGGATAATAAGAGCACCACCAGTACTCTTGTTTGGAAGAGCAAATATGGTTTTAAATGTGATGTACTTTTAAAACTTTTAAGTGATGCACACACAGACACTCATTATTGTAAATTGAGAGGCAACTTAGTTTAATGGATGGTGTGATCATACTGGCTGTGTGATCCTGGGAAAGTCACATAATCTTTCAATGCTCTAGGTGACTTTCTAAGACTAAGTTGGAGAATAGTTACTGACTACACTAGGAGTTGTCTGACCTAGGATGTTCCTATTCTAATGAAATTAGAGTCTCTGTCCCTAAATTTATTATTCATGTTGAGACAATCATAGAAAATGCCATAAACCATAGAACATAGGTTTTTTGATGATTGGAGTTTTATAATTTGGCATTGTGACTGAAAGAATAATACATGAATTATGAATTTTCAAAGAAGTAGAACATAATAAAATACTAGTGAATATTGAGACTGGACAGAACATAATTTAATCTTCAATAATTCAAATGGAATTTTAGACTCTGGCAATATATCAAGGTCATTGTGTACTGGATATGAAAAAGCCTAGATTAATGGAGGGTAGTCTATTACAATACACTATCAAAAGTTAAAAAAGAATAATTAAGTTGACAAAATAGGATTTACTTAGTCTGATTTAATCTGAAGGATAATACTTTGCAATCCTTGTTAAAAACTCTTGCTTTTACAAGTGTCAATAAAACAAAGTGTTTACTAAATAGTTTATGTTTCTACTGTGAAATATAATAGGAAAATTTTATTTGCCTCCTTCTCAATGGAGGCTTTACACAAAAAATAAATTTGTATATTTAGGTATACTCATGGATGCATACATACACTTATATGAAATCATTTCATGTTTTCAAGTCAAATGTTTCCTCACCTGGAAAAAGGGGCTAACTAGATTTCCAACTTGTTACTTTTCTTCCAAATGATTATCCACATCCACTCGTAAGATTTAAGTCCAACAGGAAAAATTTGATACAAGAGCTCCCAAGTCCAGTATTCTTTTCATTGTTGGAGAATGTTAGTTATCACCTATTTCTTTTCCCTTTGTCTTAATTAAAGACTTCTTGTTTCATATTTTGCCCGGCATGTTTCTTCAAGAGCATAGATAGAAAAGCAGGAGTTTTATAAACCCGTTTCCTCCTGCAACACCAAAACAGATGGGAAAAGGAAAGTAAAGCATGATCAATTTGAGAAGGACCTCTGACCACTTAATTTAACCCATAACATTGTGATGCTTCCTGTGGGGTTCAAGAACATTACTTCACCCTATTCTATATTGATCTCTCAAACACTGCCAGAAACATTAAGTTTTTTGAAAGCAACCACTTGTCTGAGATCTATTTTTTTTCCTGGTCTAGCATCCTGGCCCTTGGAAAGCAAATACAAGAAGTCATAAGTATCAATTGCAATTGCAATGTACAGTTGTATATACAGAATTGAGATCATTTCAACATGCCCAGGTTTTAGAAAAAGGATATGTTGGATGGAATTCAACAAATATTTTTACATGTTTTCCTTTTAATAACTATGACAGATTGTGTCATTTTAGTTATAGCTTCAGGTTTTATTAATCCTTTAAAAAGTTTTTCATTTTTTTAATGATGACTTGAGTTTGTTTCTCTTTGATATGTTTTATTTCCAGTACAGAATATTTCCTGAAAAGTCTGAAAACCACTAGATTCAAGTAGAACAGACACTTACTGAGAGAAGCAATTGTAGGAAAAAAAAAGTAATAGGCGCAATAGTGGAGAGAGAGTTCTTCCTTATGTAAGAGAAAAAAACCCTAAAATTAAGAACTATCTGAAAGTGAAATAGGGTTGCCTTATGAGGGAGTAAATTTGCTAATATCAGTGTTTTTTCCCCCAATGGAAACCAAATGCTTATCCAATATCAAATATGTTGTGAAGGGCATTCATGTGAAGATACCAAAGGCCTGGATGCTTTTTGAGGTCTTTGCCAACGCTGAGATAATGTGATCATTCAATTATTAATTGTATTTCTTTTCTTCTAGCAACATAAGGTTACTCACTTTCAATATTTGGCTAGGTTAAAGAAAGTGGCTAAATGGCTGGATACAAATGGTTTCCCTGCAGGGTAATACTGACTGAACTAAGGAGTGATACTCTTTCCCTAATTTATCTCCTTTCATTGTTATTCTGTTCTACAGTGCTTTCTTCATAAAATTTCCAAAATGATATGCTAAAAACACAAGTCCAAATACTTCATTCCTTTGCTCAGTAAATTTCTGTAGCTCCCTAAAGCTTCTATGAATGCTAACTCCTCTGTTTGGCATTTTAGCCTTTAATATGCTGACTCCAACATACCTTTTGTGAAGATAGGATTAACTCTCCCCTTGTCTATTTTTAGCTAAAAAAATCAAGATCTCAGAGCACCCCTACCTAACACTAAGTAAGAGAATTCAGAAGTCACTTACTAGAGTAAGCTGACACCTTCAAAGGCTACTGCAACCCCCTTGGGCAGTACTAGGTAAATTGAAAGACTGAAATTGATCCCTATAAATTGAAGGAGAGAAAGTGACAACAAGAAAACTTCTTTAAAAAGGCCAGCCTGAGGACTGATGCATGTATCAGTGAGCTGGACTGGAGGAGGAGACTCTTTCCCTTGATCCTTCCTTGGCTTGGGGTGGTGAGTGGAGTGATTCCTTCCTTGGTTCTTAGGTGAGGAAACCTTCTCTGTTCATTGGCACTTCATTGGGACATTCCCTTCAGCATGAATTCTGATGAGATTCTCTTAGCCTCATGTGCACTGAAGGCTCTCAGTGGATTCTTTAGCATCTCCTGGTTCTTCAGATGTCAGTTTCCTAATTAGGACTGTATATTCTGGTGAGATTCCCTTTCAGATTTACATTTGTGGTCTGGAGACATTAGGATTAAACTTAGGGTATTGGTAGCTAGGCAGTAATTTCTGTCTTTTTATCTATATTTTCCACTTTTGCCCTTTCTAGCTCTTTGTAAATAAAGCTGATAAAGGTCACTTTGACTTAAGCTGTATTTTTTTAAAATCAGAGACCAGAATATTACTTTAGAATTCTCATATTTAACAGAAAAGCTAAATTTAAATTCTTACACTTTCTAACACTACCATATAATAATCTTTTTGACACACTCTTAATCAGGTATTCAAACACTGGTATCTATTACTTTTTGGTTTGTTTTTAAACTTTTTTTATAAAATGGAATTTTATGTCTTTATAATAGATGAGATTCCATTGCTTTTCGTTAGGAATTTGGTCAGCCTTTCCTCTTTGCTTTAAATGTGATCTAATGCATTTATCTTCCTTAGGGTCTTTAGTTTCTTTTAAAGTTCAAATAAAATGACCCTTCATAAGTGAGACCTTTTCTGATCTCCTCAGCTTTTAGGGTCTTTCTCTTCCAAATACCTTGTATTTATCTTGTATGTATTTTTTTTACTTATATAGGTATATTGCCTCACAAATTCAGTATAAGCTCCTTGAGGGAAGTGCTTTCATTTTTGACTTCAGGTCTCTAGCACCTATCACATTGCCTGGAATATAGTAAATATATATATATATATATATATATACATATATATATATATATATGTATATATATATATATATAAAGTTTCCTGAATTGAATTAAAATGGACTGAAAAAAAAGTTGAGACTTCTGTTTGTTCATATGAGTAAATGATTTGGAATTTTGGTTTTAAAGGATTATTACAAAATTAATAATATGGAAATAGATTTTAAGTGATAATACATGTATAACTCAGTGGAATTGCTCTCTGGGAGGGGGACTACTAAAGAGGGGAGGGAGAGAACATGAATCATGCAGCCACAGAAAAAATATTTTTAAAAATAAAATTATAGTAAAAAATAAAATATTTTAGGAGCAGAGCCTAAATTGTCTTCTCTTTCTTTAAATCTTCATATATGAGTTGGTAGGTTCAGAGATCTTTATCCAAATCTCAAATAGCTATCCAAATCTCAGAGAGTTTTCATGCTTCACTCTACATTAGGGTTAGAATTCTTATTTTGTTGTTTCATAACTTTCATAGCTTGAAAGATATCTTCAGTTCTTTGGGAGTGAAATCCTTTATTTTATCTACTTTTTTGGCATCATCACCAACTTGCTTAAGCATTCATTACTGATCTAAAGCAGGATATTATTGTTATTCAATTCTGAGTGTGAATCTAGCAATTCCTGGATGTTTTCATTTTCTAGTAATTCAAAACCAATTTCGGTTGCTTCTTCTGAAATAGTCTCCTCTTAAGAGGGAAAACTGTCAAAATTACTATTTTTACAATGTAGTAAAATTATATCTAAACATTAACTCCCCACAGTACTTGTGATTATTTGTTTCCACACAAAATTAATATTTTTAAAAAATGTCTTCTTAAAGCTTATTTTTTCCACATATCAGTTTAGAAAATTGCATCGTCTCCCAAAGTTGAAACAATTTCCTATTCATTCCCTCCCCTCTTGGGAAGTAGGTCTTAAATATTGCATTGATTCCTTGATGTGTTGGGTATTTTTTGGCCTGAAAAGAAAAAAAGGTGACTTTTGCCTTATCTCAAAATTAAAGCAAATGTGATTGCATGACTTAAAGCATTGTATAAAATCATTAATGCTTTCTATGTGATGTTATTGTCTTTGCAATATTTTCCATCTGGTGGGCTAAAATAACTTGAAAATCAGTCTTTGAAAACAGTTTTAGTCACCAATAATTTCTTATTTAACCACCAAAAAATTGGAAGCAAGAAGGAGTTATTTACTCTCAGGATGCAAGGTTTCAAGGCCAAAAATATACATTGTGTTTAATTTAAAATTCTCTATTATTGTAGGTGATCCTTGGAAACTAACTCTAGTTTGAAAAGTGTGTGTGCACTTCTTGTATATGTGAGTTGTTCAGAATAAGTCTATTTTTTCCACATTTAAAATATATTGATTAGTTTAGCTACCTTCTTCAATTACTTTTTTTTGGAACTTCAGAATATTTTGCTGTCGTATCCTCTTCTGCATTAGTTGTCAGTCTAGTAATCTAACATTTAAGGCAATTGAAGTAAAATTTTAAAGTAATCAAATCCAACAATGCTTGAAGTAAAAAGTTTTTTTCACTTCACTTCATTCCCATTTTCTTTTACATCCTTAAATATATTTGAAGCTTTTATCTGAATTGTTGCTATATTCAGAGAAATTCATTTTTGCTTCCAATATTGTGTCCATCCAGATAAAAGATTTTCCATTTTGATCATTGAAACATATTCCTAGTAGTCAGTTGCTAACCACAAAAATTCAGTACAGCTTTGCCTTTTTCTTTCATTTATCTTATATGTTTTACTATATTCTGTACTGGAGATTCAGACATTCAGGAAGCTCAAGGTGTTTTTACATGCCTATGCCCATATTCATGCCATTCAGTTATATCAAACTGCTCTGATGAATAACAAATCTGTCCTTGTTTGTGCAAGCAGTACTTACATCTGAGGTATTCTTTCTTTCCAGGTTGTCAGGGGTTCTTTCTAAAACAAATTAACAAAATTACAGGTAATGTGATATGTAGTTGCACATCACATCCTAATAGAACAACAGGCAAGTGCAGAGTGACAGTGTCTTGATGGTTTGAAAACCTTGACTATTTTGCAGATGTGACATTATTTGGAATTCTGCTCACATCAAATGTGACCTGTTATTTTATAATTCATAGATAACCAAATTTCACTTTATTCTAATACACATTAATTGTGATCTAGTAGTAATAAAGATGTGTATTAAGTTTAGAAATCAAATCTTAAGAAAGTTTCATTCTTCCTTATATTCTGAGTCATCTTCTCTCTTAATGTAACCTTCTATCCTTGTAATTCACACATTTTCACTAGGTATTTTTTACTATTCTAATGTCTCGAGCTACAATAATTTTGTAGCAGTCTGACTATCATTACACATGTTTTGAAATATATTGCAGTAGAGAATAATGACTTGGGACTATTTTGCCAACCCTTAAGGACTGTATAAATACTGATACTACTAGTCTTTCTATTACTACTTCTCATTTTCATTCTTATTACTTATATAATCATTTGTCTTTCCCTATGGAGGAGTACAGTAACTAGAGATTTCGATTTTGAGTAAATAAAGTCCTCAGCTTTGGATCTTCCTTCCCGTGTTTTCCCTTGGGAAAATCACTCCACCATTAAATATATTTTGTCATCTTTAAAATAAAAGGAATGCCCTAAATTACCTTTAAATTCCCAGTCAGAAATATGTAATTGTTGATGAGAGTTTTCCTTTTTAGTGAGTGTACTTTGCTTCCCTCCCAAAGAACCAGACTGCTATATCCACCCCCAATTGTGTTCCAGAGTACCCAAAGGGGTCTGGGGATGCATTTTTACTATTGCCATAAACTTGAACTCCCTACTAGCTCTTTTCCTCGAGATTAGGTTTCAGTCAGTCACTAGCAATCTGGTCCCAAATTACCACTTAACATCAGGAACCTTTTACAAAGGGATATTTACTTCAAAGATGTAGCAAGGACAAAATACAAACATTTTCTCAAGTACCTTGGGGACTTGCTCTCCCCAAGGCACCTCAGTCTTTGAAGGCATGGCCTCCAAACTTAGTTCAATTAAGAGAAATCATTAGTTTCACCAAGTTCACTCCCCAAAGCAGCATCACTGTTCAATGAGTCCTTGCCTCAGCTGCCTGGGGTTCTATCAGTCATTCATGAAAGTCAGTCTTTGCTCTCTGGGCATAATTGTTGCACTGGTGACATACTCAGACTCCAGAATCCCAAGTTTCTAAGGTACCCTCCCAAATTATAGGCTCCATTATTTTCATTGGTCATTGTGAGATGATTTATCACTATCCTCAGCAGTACTGAGGCAAAGACATGATACCTGAAGTCCAGAAGTTTTTTTGAATGTCTAGACAACCATTCAAACAGTTTCCTCTCTACCAAATGTTTAGTCAACCAGAACCAATTATAAAATGTCCACACCTGTTTCAAAGACTCACCAAAACTCTTCCATTTCATAGCATCACTAGTTTGCTAGATGTATATAGCGGACTCTCCAACATTTGCATATGGGGAGGCACTGAGTGCAGCCATCAGACCTCTGTTGCTTCTTAAATAAAGCTTTGAGATTAGCTAATATATTAGGTAAGCAATAATAGAGTGGTTGCTATCTGTTCCTTTGTTTTGAAGAGGACCAATGAATAGGCAGAATAGTCAGCCTCATTCTCTCTTCCAGTGTCGTGACAAAACAAGTCAGGATGACTGATGATGGATTGGGATACAGTAAATTACTTTGTCACATTCTATTTCTGACAAAATCCAGAGTGCTCCACAGCATCTGCTTAGGTGGCCTCTTGGTTTTGGAATATATTGTTCTCAACCATCCATTCTACTAGAGAAAGTTTTCACATGCTTGAAGTGGACATCTTCTTAATTTATCAATGAATTTGAGGCTTGTTGGCTACCTTCAACCTGGTTTAGCCTACCTGCCAAGACAGTTTTAGCAGAATATGGCTACTGTACATATAATATCTTTTTGGAATCTCAGATGAGAGTAGATTTACAGGTGGAAATCAAAGGTGGTTGAGGATCTGTGAAAAGAGTTCCTCAAGCCCTCACTAGAGAAGTGATAGTAGTCTTCCCTGTACATCCCATCTACCTCATAGTTTGGAAAAAAAACCTAGAGTATTCAAATCAGGTCTGAGTCACATGGATAACATAGGTAGGAACAATGGACTAGGACACTTGTATTTTATCAGTTTGGGGAACTGAGGTCATGATTAAGAGGCATGGCCAGAAGTATTTGTATTGTGCCACACTAGAAGTGAAATTCTTGGACCAATGAAAGACTAAAATATTTTGACAAGAAACTTTTTGCTAATCAAGAATGAAATTGATAGTTCTTTCTCAGTTTGGGGGGCAGTGGTTCATGACCATTCTTAGTTGATGGAGTGATAGCTAATAGATATAAGAAATTGAAAGGATTATTAAATCATAATTTTTGTGAGAACAGAATCTGTTTATCTACATCAGGTATCTTATATTTAAAATAATTTTATGTCATTTAATTTGTAATTTTAATTTTCTATTACTAAGCATTTATTTTTCTATTTATTCCTCCTCCCTTCCAATTGTAAAAAGGGAATTTTTTATTCCTTTTTTAACAGGGGACCTGGAGGTCTTCTTACCATAGAGATGTGTAAGGATTAACTAGCCCACAGTGACAGGAAGTAGAAACCATAGAAACAGGAAGAAGAAACCATAGAGACAGGAAGTGAGGTAGAAAGAAGGGATAAATGACTTCCAGTATCAGTTGTTCGGTCTGTAAGTTACTGATAGGGCTGACAGTTGCTGAGAAGTTGACTATTGGGTGTGAGTTGGTCATTGGGGGTTGGTTGCTGGGAAAGTATTGGGTTACTGATTGGCTTAGTTGCTGGAATATAAAAGGTGGAGCCTGGGTTTACTGAGTTTGGGCTTGTTTGTTTGTTTGTTTGTTTGTTTGGTTTGGGCTTGTTTGTTACTGGTTTGGGCTGTTAGGTTTTCTTTTTTCCTCTCTGGAACTTTTTGGAAGGTGGCTGGTCTTTGGTGACAGACCTAATTGGGGTTAGATTGAACACCGATTGTGTTGGTTTTAATTTAGCTGGATTGGGTTGGAACATTGTTGGGGTGGTTGTTAGTTATAGGTAGATATAGGCAGTTTTAGGTAGTAATTCTAGGTAGTTATATAGAGTTATAGGATAACTAGTATAGCCATTAGGAAATTTTATTTATCTACTTCTTTCCTATATTCCTCTCCTTTACTATATTCATTTTACTATCTCTATTTTAATTAAACTAAATTATTAATAGCTGCCAGAAGTTTCTCTGTCTTATAGAGATAATATTTATTTACAGCTCCTACTATATTATCATTAAATTTAAATTATTAAAAGCTGCCCTCTCATTTTGTCAAACCCCTATTTTAATCCTTACACAATGAAAGATTGAAAAATGTAGGACTTTTGTACAAGCATTCAAGCAAAACCAAATCTATACTCACCCTGTCTAAAACATCTGTTTCTAATTCTGCAAATTAAGCCATAAACTTTTTTTTTATTTTCATGTGATGGCAGGTGATCTGTTATTTTAAAATAAGTTCTTCATACATTTGAACAAAAAGAAGATGAAAATAAACCTTGTAACTTCAATGTTATGATTTTAGCTGTGATAAAGGTAGTGGGATATCATTGATTAGAATTAAGAATATAGTGAGTTTTACTTTGATGTTATAATAAGCATGTTTTTAATAAGCCCAATATTGCACTCACCTAGGTATGGATCATTTTAAAATGAAACAAAATATAGGGATGAAATTGGAACAGATTCAAAGTACAAAGGTTTTTTCAGCCTTCCCACCTATTTGCACTCATCAAGCTTTCCTGTTGTTCCATGACTTTGAGTTTTTCCAAGGTTGACTAACCCCCCATTTCTGTATTTCCCCCAGGTTGACTTCATACCACAAAGTTATATTGATCCCTAACTCAGTAAACATTTCATTACCACTATGGAAAAAACGAAACATCTAAGGGAAGTAATTTGATTAAACTAATTCATGCTGAGGTGTGAATGATTGGCACTATGTCATACCAGGTGATAGTTGTATTTTAAAAACGTCACTTATTAACCTAAAGAATCTCTAGTGAAATGAAGCCTGTCAGGAAATACTGAGCACATAAGAATTTTTTGCTACTTTCTAGAAAGTCATTGAAAATCACTGAGAAGTTGTTTTTGATTTTTGCAAAACATTTGAGGTCTTTGAAGGAATGCTTTGAATATGTATAAAGAAAGACAATTAAATTAAATTAATAAGTTCAAAAGTTTAGAATAGGCCAAGTAAACAGAATGAAGTTATGGGCATGTTCTAAAGAAAAAGACTAAAATCAGATTTTTATATGTAAAAAGTAAGCAAGGTTAAAATACTAACTTAAATATCCTAGGGCTAAATTATAATAAAAAAGTTCTTGGCAGCAAACAAAAAGTCTATCAACCATAACTTTATATGAGAATGGATTAAATAATTGAATATTAGGGAGTTGCAGAATGGAAAAGAACATGTACCCAAAATATTTACTGTATATAAGAAATACTTTAAAATTTACAAAATGAAAATAGGAGTTTAAGACAAGTTGTGTTATATATCAGGTGATATTTTTAAGGAAGAATGTGTGATAGAGAAATGAAGAGAGAGAGGTTTTGCAGGACAAGCTAAGATGCAAGAACCAAGGCTGGGGACCTGTCTGTCAGTCAAGGAGAAGGCTCCAAAGGGAATGTTCCCAGGAGGAGAGACAGTTGAGGCTGGCTTGACCGAAGGAGGATCTGATTCTGTTCCTCTCTCTAGGAGTTTGACTGACCAAGAAAGGAGGGAAGCCTAACTGTAGAGAGAAGAAGCTGAACTGATTTTGTGAGCTTTTGTCCCAGGCTGAAGGACCCTTGAGGGGGGCTTATGTAATTAGGCTGAGAGATCTTGGTGGCTTTGTGAAGAAGAAAGAAGATTTTAAACAGTTGTCCTCCATTTCTCTGGCTGTCCCTCTGTCACAGTTGTTACTGAACTGATTTCCCAAACCCTCAAATTCTTCTTATAGATTAGGGAAACCCTCATCTCTCTTTCCTCAGTTTCCCATCCTGTTATTTCCCAATAAACCCCTTACCTGAGAAAGAAAACTAGAGTATTTTATAGTCCACTAAGGGGGGAGGGAGGAAGCCAAAAGACTCAAGAAGTGGGTGGTTAAGGGAGGGAATGAGGGAGGTAGAGGATAGGAGGAGATTAGGAAAATATTGATCCATTAGCCATCAAATAGTGATCAATAGGCAAACCCCAGAGCATTCCCCTGTAACAACATCCCTCTAATCCTGTAGCAGCAGTTCTCAGCGTCTCTCTATCTCTCTATCTCTCTAGCAGTACCTCTAACTCCATTGAAAACTAAGAAATCCTCAGTTGTGTCCCCATACTAGTAGCAGCTCTCTCTGGTCACAAGCCAGAGTACATCAGTCACTGTGACAAGAAATAGTGTCACACAGATTTACATTTCTATTTCAAAAGATAGTATACCTACTGTTAAACAAACCTAAAATTTTATGACATCTGAAGAGATACACAGAAAACATAAATAATACACCAATATTTATATTAATATGTAAGTACCAAATAGAATAAAATTAGAATTCTAAAAGGGGTAACTAAATTGCAAAAGTTAACTAAAATTTATAGTATAGGTGGTAACACTTCAATAGGAAGGTAAAAATACACAACAAATTATAGGAGGTTTTAATAATCCTTTCTCAGATTCATAAACCTAAGAGAAAGACAAAAAAAGAAAATAAGTGAATAAATCATTATAGAATTAGAAAATGAAAAACTTACTACATATTACACAAAGTAATATTAAAGGTAAAGGTTTTATCTCTCTCTCTCTCTATATATATATATATATACATATATATATATACTTCTCAGAAACAGCAACTTCTTTAAAATGAATAATATACAATGGTACTGAAACATTTTAATTCAATGTAATATTTTTTAATTGAACTAACATAAAAAATAAAAATGGGAAAAGGAAAGGGGCAGGTGACACAAATTCTGGCAAATGTTTAAAGAAAATTTTTTACCTAATAAGCAATTACAAAATCTCCCGACATAGGCAGGAAACAATAACATGAGGACAGTTTTAGACCAAAGCCACTAATGATTTGGATGCGAAACCTTTATAGTATATATGTATATATGCAAATGAGCAATGTATCCATATTTCTATAAATATATAGAAAGAAATTCACTATATGCAAATTGAATTCAAATCAGAAATACTAGGATGGTTAAAAATCAGGAAAATAATTAGCATTTATAATGAATCTATAACAAAATCATGGAAAGTCATATGATTATATTAAAACATACAGAAAAATTCTCTGGCAAATACAATCATTTATGTTTTTGTTTTTAAAGGAAAGAAAACCTCTGTTGAGAAGCCAGTTTTACTACTATAAATATTTAAAAAGGAAAGATATTTAAAACTACGAACTAGCATTTTTTGTTTTAAGAAAACATTCAGAATTTAATAATCAACACACAAATAATGCAACTATTTCTCTTTTCTCTAATAATATTTGTCATAGTCCTAGAAGTGCTATCCATAGTAATAAAAAAAAGAAAGAAATTAAAGGTATCAACAGAAGCAGAGTAGGGGGAAGATCATCTATATTTGCTGATGGTATATGATATGAAGAGTTATTCTCAAATGGAAATGTCAACTTATGTGAACAAATAATTCTCCAAATGATAATGTTAAACTATTTATAACAAAGGAATGTTCCCTCCAAATAACAAATGATGAGTAATGCAAATCAAAGTAGTTCAGATCTTACCACAAACCCAGAAAAATTGGTAAAGATGAAAAAAATGAAAACAGTAATGTCTGAAGAAGTTGGAAAAGAATAATATACTTGCCAATGGAGTTATATGCTGGCCTCATTTTGTAAAACTTGGAATTATGCTAAAAAGGCAAATATTATGTCCATAGCCTTTGAATCAAATTTCCAGATGCTAAGAAAATGCTCTAAGGAAAACGAAGACAGAAATAAAGGTGTGCATATATATGTTTGTATATATGTTTGTAGGTATAAATGTATATGCACATATACATGTATATTGATGCACACATATATAGCTACATTACATATGTTTGTGTGCTTGTGTTTTTTCAATTGTTTTCTTTCATATCGACCTTCTCATGACCCCATTTGGAGTTTTTCCTGACAAAAATACTGGAAATGTTTGCCATTTCCTTCTCCAGCTCATTTTATAGATGAAGAAACTGATGCAAACAGGGTTTAATGACTTGCCCAGAGTTACACAGCTAGTAAGTGTACAATACATAATGCACCTTGGAAAGTAGAGGTCTCAAATCCATCACAGAAAGGTCTAAATTTGTTAAAGACCAGGCACCACCTCGCATGTCTCTTATTCACTACCCAATTCTATTATTTATCCAAAGAACTGAGGAGGAGCACTCTGCCTAGGGATGTTGTGTTCCAGGGTGAGGAGTGATCTCAGCCCCAACCTGTATACTTAGAAGAAGTAAGTTCAGAAAGAAGAAGCAATTTTATGGCCCATACCCTAGGAGCAATTTCATCAATACTTGTTTGAAGTCTGCCCAGAAATAGCCAAGGCAGGAATCCCAGACCAAAGAATAGCCTGCCATTAAGTTCTCGACCTGCAGAGCTTTTTAGATTACTGACCATGGCTGCTTTCTAGTTTCTACTAAAACTTCAAAGTACATAAGTCATACAGATCTACTGCTCATACCTAAACCCAAATCACAAACATACAGATCTTAATAAAATGAAGAAAGAAAGAAGAAAGGAAGAAGAAGGAGAAGGAGAAGAAGGAGGAGAAGGAGGAGAAGGAGAAGGAGAAGGAGAAGGAGAAGGAGAAGGAGAAGGAGAAGGAGAAGGAGAAGGAGAAGGAGAAGGAGAAGGAGAAGGAGAAGGAGAAGGAGAAGGAGAAGGAGAAGGAGAAGAAGAAGAAGAAGAAGAAGAAGAAGAAGAAGAAGAAGAAGAAGAAGAAGAAGAAGAAGAAGAAGAAGAAGAAGAAGAAGAAGAAGAGAGAAAGAGATGATCAATGTGGAAACTGATTAACTATAAATGTCTGGAGTTTTATGATTTGTTTCTTAATTAGATGGGAGTGAGGTTGAAGGACAGAAGGTGAATTTTGATTGATTAATAAAATCAATTTTGAAATTATTACAATAATGTAATTGGAAAGTAGGGAAATGTCAGAATTTAATTCTGTCATAGGGACCAAGCATAACCATATAGAAGAGTTATGGAAACAAACCTTCCTTCCTTCTTTGTGAAGGTACAGGATTATGGATGTTATAAATGTTAAACATATTTTTCTAAATTCTTTGAATGTATAATTTTCATTAGTTAATAACTAAAAGCCTTTCTCCTGATTACAAACTGTGTTCTTTGCCAATAGAATAAATATGGCAAATAATGGCTGTAGACAGTGGAGTTTCAAGCTTGAGACTTTCATCTTATAGTGATTTATGTGTTCTATCAGTTAGTACTTCAGCATTGGTATAGTCAGCCTTTTGAATTTATCATGTTTATTTATCAAAAGTCTTGGGAGCCTTGATTAATGTGCAAATGAACTGATTATGGCAGTTTCTTTAGTTTGTATAAAATTAGCAGCATGTGTTCTTTCAGTGTTTTCTTTTGCTTCTATTCTGCAGATTTTTCTTCAATATCTGAACCTTTCCAAATCTGCCATTCTCTTTTTCAGAACCTTAGTACTTTTGAAAGATTCCTTATCATGTGTTCAAAGTTGTTTATGGTTTTAAATCCAATATTTAAACTTGAAAGATTTAACTTGCAGCCCAATTTTGAACCTTTCTTTTTTGTTGTTGTTTATTCAAATTTTGAAGCCATTCTTAAAGTTTTTAGTTGCTGTGCCATGATATCTGGGTGCTCTGTAGCATGTTCTTTTCAAATTATTTGCTTATTTTATTTATTATGTTTATCTAAGTTGTTAATTTTTTTTCACTTTTTTCATTTTTCCTATTTTTTTCAAAGTGGTTCACTATTTGTTTATCTGATAAGGAGGTATTTTTTAATTAGTCTTTTAGCCTCTTCCTTATATTCCTACTAACTTGTCTCTGACATTTGTCTTCATTTGTTTATCCTTCCCTCAGTGATTGTAGATTTTTATTTCTTTCAGTTACACAGTAGAAACAATCTTTAAAAATTGGTATCTGACATTTTGTGATTCAGATTATCTCCCTTCCTTCTTTAACCCCACCACTCCCTGAGACAGCAAATAATCTCATATAGGTTATACAAGTGTTGTCACACAAAACATACCTCAATCATTGAAGAATGTTTTCTTTCTTTTTATTTACCTGCATAGATCCCTAAAGCTAAGCATCCTCAGTAATTTTATAATTGGATTGTGAGAGGCTGGCTAAATCTCTGGAATAAACACTTTGGAATAAATAATAATCTCAGCTAGGCATTTAGTTCCCTATTCCTTATTTCCAAAAAGCCTATCCTACCTAGTAGGCTCTTAGCTACTCTACCAACTTCACAATTGTATTTCTTTTAATTTCTGTGATTGAACAGAATTAATATTTTATATTTTCTCTATGTGCAAATGGGGGAAAAAAAGGAGTTCAAACACTAATTCATGAAGTATAGATAACAAGTAAGGTGACCGGAAAACCATATGTTTCTCCTAAAAGTTAATGGAATATATTTATGCAGCTAAAGACCTTGAATGCTTCTTACATGAAAATTCCTTTGCTACAACCTCAATGAAGATGTGTGATGCAAAGTTTCTAATTTAGTAGAAATCAAGAGTTGGGTCAGTCATATTATTCATTTCTAATGATCTGTTGTTACTGAGATATCTTCAGTTTCATTTTATTTTAACAGCAACAAAAATAACACTGGATAATTATTTCCAAATGGGGGGCTTTGATCACAGTTCCATTAATGGAGGTGTAGTATCTATTTAATTCAGTAAGATACAAAGTGAAAATGAAGTGCTGAACCTTGGAGCAGTTTCATTAATAGGTGCACATTATAAAGTAAAACACTATCTTATTTAAAAAGTAAGAACAAAATGTTTATTTTTTTAAGAGCTGAAATCCCATTAAATGTATAAACTCTTCTCTTGACATCCTGTCAGGTTGGTTTCATTTTGTTCCAAGGAAATAGCAAATAGTTGTAAACATGCTGTTCTTAACACAGTTATGTAATCATCCCCAATGTATGACTGGGGTTTGTTCTCCCTACTACTATTTCTCAGGAAAACTGATATTGAAAAAGTAATTTTAAAAAATCAGATAATAATCATTATTAGCAAAACTAATTAGCAAAAAGCATAATCTCTAGTTGTTCAGCATCTTTGCACTTGAATTAGGTTCAGCCAAACTTTTCATGCTGGAGATGGCATTCTTTGGAAGACAGGAGTGTCACAGTGAAAGCTAGGAGTAGGGAACAATTTCTCAAAGTATTCAGTGTTAATATTTTGGATCACAACAATGTCTCTGTAGTTCAGAGCATTAATTCTACCCAGTATGAGTCTATCTTCATCTGTAAAAATAAAGATTAGATTCTCCACAAGGTCACTTTTATCATAAATGATTTAACTCATATTTTAACATGCTTCAAATAATAGTTATCACTCAAATCAAAGTAGCTGAAAGTAATAGTATTTTTTAGTTGAAAGGAACCAAAATGAGACTCACACAATCACAGACCAAGAATTAGAAAGGAGTATATATACCATTTGGTCACCTTTTTTTAATGACAGAACAGAGAACCCAAGAAGTTAATTGATTTTTCCTAAACTACATAAATATAAACAGTAGTGCCAGAATTTGAATTCTTGTCTTGTAACTCCATGTTGAACTCTCTTTCCACTGTACCCTTTGAGATCATCTAATATCATCATAATTTTTATTAAGCATTAAAATTTAAAAATTACTTTGTCTATATAATCATGCTTGATTGTTAAAAAGAAAGCATTTGATTTTCAAAAGGAAAAACTGAATCTTAAGAACTGATATGCCCATTAGCCACATTCTAATAGTTGTCAAATGTTATAAGCCATATTGGAACCTTGACTTCAAGTCTAGTGTTTTTTCTCTCATTACTTGATGTTGGCTTTATTTTCTAACTCCATTATTTTACAAAGGATGAAACTATGGTTTAGACAGCATTTCTGTCCAATTTATAATTTGTAAATCTAGTTCTGCTTTACTATTATTCCTTTTCTGATATTGCAATGTCTGTTCTTCCAATTTTCTAGACCAGATGCTTGGAGTATCTGATTCTTTACCCACTTTCATTATCTATATTCAAATCTGGTTTCTTTAATTAAAAAATCTTTTTTATTACAATAATTTTTTCCAGATTACATGTTGATACAATTTGTTTTCTGACATTTTGTAATCAGTGTTCCTATTCTCCCCCATAACCTTCCTCCTCCCCAAGAAGGAAAGTAATATATCATAAAATACCTATTTCCCTGATTGCCACGTTGTGAAAGAGATATTGCTTACACAAGAGGAAAAAAAATAGAGGAAATAAAGTAAAGAATGTATGTTTCAATTTGCATTTGGATTCCAGCTGTTTCTTCTATGATAGTGGATATCTTTTTTCATCATGAGCCCTTTGGAATTATCCTGGATCCTTGCATTGTTGATAACAGTTAAGTCATTCATAATTGATCATTATATATTATTGTTGCTACTGTGTACAACATTCTCTGTGTTCTGCTCACTTCACTTTGCATCACTTCATAAAAAATCTTTTTTTTAACTGTTAATCCATTTATACATTATCACTGTGACACTGCCTATTTAGGCCTTCTGAATTTGATATTTATATTACTGAATAGCTCATGCTTCAGTCAACTATCTTTTCCTAAATGTCCAAATCATCTTGCCTCTGCTCCCAGAAAAATCTCCCTACATTACCACTTTTGTTATATCACTTCTTAAAGAACCAACAATGCCTGTTATTGCCATTATTTCAGATTAATTTCTTCTACTAGTTTTTCAAGATTCTTAAAATGACTATACCCCTTCCTTACCCACATGCACACATATATATGTGTGTGTGTACATACATATGTACATATATATGTATATACTGTCTTGCATTGCCCCAAGACATAAACATGCACTATATTAGGATATAAAAGACTTCTGATTCCTGTATATTTCATGAGTTTTGCCACACTTAGGACATTGCCATCCTTTTTTTCCTCAATGCTTTGTCTAAACTGGTCTTCTTCCCCTCCAACCTAAGTAAATGCTAACCAATCTTGAAGTCTCAATTAGGATCTCAATTCAGTCATGAAAACTACTCCAACTCACACTGATCTTTATGTGTTCTGAACCCCAATTGCCCTTTTGGGCCACCAAGACTAGTACTTAACTGCTCTCTAATTGTTGCTGATATAAAGTTTTCCCCACTTGTTTCATTTGTGTAATTGATCTCCCCAACTAGAGTGAAAACTCATTTGTTTTCCTTTACTTATGATCTGGAAAACAACTTGAATTCTGAAGAGCTAATGATGCGCATCGCACAGAGGGTAATGGATAAATGTATGGTGGGTGTAGAAATGCAGCAACGAATAACCATCAAGAAATTCTAAGGAAGAATAGATGTCATTAAGGAATTGTTTAAGAAAAAGGGAATAAAAGGTCACATCTTGAGAGAGAAAACAAAAAGTAACAAAAACATTTTGGGTTGAATTCTCTAAGCAAAAACTGGAAAGGCATGGACAAGAGTTACATGGGATAGGCAGTTAATAGATGGGTGGTGATTCACATCATGAAATTTCAGAATAAATAAGATGGCAGTTCCATTTGAATATTTAAGAATTGTGATTTGAAAATCTAGGTCTAGAAGAAACCTTAGATGTGTTATGTTTTTGTCCATATTTTAGGGAAGAGAAAACTGAAATTCTAAGATGATAAGTGTATTAACTTACTTAATTTGCCCTTTTCTGGAGCTATCTATTACAGTTTCTCAGTTTGTCTAACTTTATCTTTTTGAATCCTGTCCCTGGGGTGTTCTTTGATGAACTTTAATGATGAAGCTTAATGAAAACTGGAAGCAGACTTGAGACTCATTCCCCGACTCTGTCTTCATAAACTTGAATCTCAATTTATTGCTCATACATATTCCTGACTCTTAAATGACCCTTGGTGATACTATCTACCCTGAATGACAGATGACCTCTGTAAGTGTTGGAAGTAATTATCCCATAGTTTCCATCAAAAAAATTTTAAGATTTGCAAAGAATGCTACATCCATATTTTCATTTGATCCTCATAATGATCCTAGGAATGGATAACACAAGTGGTATGACACTGATTTTACAGAAAAAGAATCTGAAGTTCTCTGGATTTAAGTAGCTAACCCTCAAACCAAAAGCTAGAAATCATTCAATTAAGATACTTTTATTCAGCACTTACAAATAACCAAGTGCTAGAGAGACAAATACCAAAATGTAACAGCCCTAAGGAATTTAATTATAGATGAGGAGATACTATGTGCATCAATACATTTTCTATACAAATTAAATATGGGGGACTTTATCTTTGAAGCTATGTAGATCAGATAAGGCTTCATTTAAGTGTCACCTGAATAGCACTATAAGGAAAATAAAAGGTTCCTGAAAAGTGGAAGTGAACTGAGATTACACTCAAGGCCTTGGCTAGTGCAAAGGAATTGAACTGAGAATTAAAATTAACAATGTGCTGGAACCAGCTCAAACCAACTCACAAGAACCATTTTAATGTATAGTATTATCATTTATATTTTGGAAATTGGTAGATGCTACAAATAGGATTTAATTTAATGTTCTGTCAGTTGTCTAAAAGTTAAGAAGTGAATAACAAAATGTTAATAATATAGATTAAATTTAAAAGTTTGTCCAAGAGCTATTTCTTAAACAATTTAGTATAGAATAATGTATATCAAGATGAACAAAAAGGAGTACAGAAGAAACTGTATTATATAGGAATGGGGCAGTTCATTAGGGCCAAGCTTTGAAGAACTTTCAAATTAGCAGAGAAATTTATATTTGATCCTAGAGGTTCTTGGAAACCATTGGGAAGGGGGAAGGAAATGAATAATTACATTGCACTGCTATAGGTCAGGCACTGTGCTGTGTTTCACCAATAGTCTCATTTGACTTTATCCTCACTATAATCCTTTGCAGTAGATGCTGTCATTATGCCCATTTTTCATTTGAGGAAACTAAAGCAAACAAGTATAAGTTATTTGCCCAACGCCATGCAACTATTACATATCTCAGGCCAGATTTGAAACAGGATTTCCACTCTGCAGGTCTAGTATTCTGCCCACTACATCATCTAGCTTCCCATTTGATGAGTAGGAAAAGACAAAGACTGAATTTTTGGAAAAGCATTTTTGACAGCTACATACTTTGTAGAAAGTGTAGATGAGCTGGATAAATCAGTGACCATGTGTACAAAGAGAAGATGAAAGCAGAAGTTATTTCAGGAATGGAAATGACAAGACTAGTCAACTAATTGTTTACATAAAAGAATGTAAAAGAATGAAGGAAAATGGTTAAACTTGTGAGCTTAGTTGACTTAGAAGATTCTATTATTTTCAATATGTAGAAAAAGCATTTGATGAGAAATGGAATGAGTTTTAATATGAAGCTGTTGAGTTGAAGGTGCATGACCCCACTTATTTGAAATATTTAATAGGCAGAGATACAAATAGATTCCAAGATTGGATATATGCATTTAGGAGTCATCAGCATTGAAATGACGATTTTACTGAGGGAAAGAATGTAAAGTAAGAAATTCAAGGACCAGTCACTGAAGTGTTCCCACAGTTAGGGTTGTATAATTTATATAAGGAATTAGAAAAGTAAACTAAGAAGGAAGAGTCATAAATGGAAAGAAGAGAGGTTATATAGGAGGGAAAAGGTATTCACTAGAAGCAAAAGCTACAGAGATATTGAGTTCGATGAGAGCTAAGAACCATCTAATTTGGCAATTAAGAGATCTTTAGAAACTTTGGAAATTGAACTTTCAGGAGAGAGATTAAGTCAAAATATAGATTAGAACAGATTGATATGTGAGAAAAGAGGATGTGGATACAAGTCCTAATAGATTTTCTAGGATATAAACAGCTATTTTTCCTAATCAGTGCTAGAATCAAAACTCAATCCTAAATCTACTAACTCCACGTGCAGTTTCCGAAGGTTCAGAGGGAAAAGTATTAGAGTTGCAGTTAGAAGACAGGAGTTTGACTTCTGTCTCTCTCATTTACTATTTGTTTGCTCTTCAGCAAGTCATCAAATATTCTCTGCCTCAGTTTCTTCATCTAAAATATGAGAAGATCTGGATGAGAAGGGCTCTACAGCATTTTCCAAAGAGTATCTCAGTGATGCTTTGAACAAACATGTTAACACAGAAGCCATTTCTAGGGGTGGGAGAGATGGATGAGTGTAAGTAATGAGAATGATAGAGATGTTGATCTAAGTACGAGATAACTGACTTTTCACTGAAAATTTTTTGCCTGAAAGCTTTTTATAGGTTAAGGACTTCCTGAATAAGAATATTCAACATTCTAACTTCTTAATATAGGACATCTTTCCACCAAGATGTAATGCAAACTTTATCAGACATGGCCCTGAGATACATTGAAATTCAGTGACTTGTCTAGGGTCATACAGCTAATATATATAAAAAGTGCCATTTGAACCCAGGTCTTTAAAGTTTGTGCAAATTAAATAAATTCAATATTCAAGGTACTTCACAAATTAAAAAACACTTTAGAACTGTAGACTATTATTAAATATAGGGACCAGGCTGGTGACTTCATTCATATAAAGAATGCCCTAAAGAGGAAAATCCATCTATCAATACAAATAAGAATCTTTCATGGAAGTTATTTTCTCAAAAAGCTACCTACCTAGACACTGAGAGGTTAAGTGATGTGCCCATGAGAGGTTAAGTGATTTTCTCAGTCAAACAACCAGTAAATGTCAGACTCAGAATTTGAATTCAAGATTTTCCCATCTAATTCTCTCTTTGATACTCTACTGCCTTTCAGTTATGATTATCAATAAATAAGGGAAACAACTGATCACATAATTTTAAATAATTTGTTAATGTATGGGATGGTACATGCCCAAATTGATATAAAAGGGCTGAAAAGACTTGGTAGAGAGACATTATGAAGGTAAAGAGGAGGATAAAGAAGAATGCTTCTTGAAGAAAGTAAAGAAATGGAAGGTAAGGATTGCTGAATGTTTGCCTCCTCTCTTCCATACCTCACCTTTTAAATTACAGCAAAAAAAAAAGTCATTCTAGACAGAGAGAATAGTACATGCCACAGTGCAGGACAGGGGGAACCAATATATATTGAAGGAAGAGAACAGAAGGATTTTGTAGTATACATTCTAGAGGGAAAAGGTTTAGAAATTCCCCAGACAGTACATTCTTTTACATTTTAATGAGAATTACCTTCACATTTGTTCCATTTCTCCTATGTCATGTAAAATATTTTCATTTAGGTATACTCTCTACAAATTTAACACCTTTCTACAAAATTATTCTAATTAGGAATCCAGAGAAAGGGAGCATTCATGAAGAAGAAAGACAAGTCCTTGGCAACAAGCATGATATCACTCTTGGCTAAGCATTAGCCTTTTTTTCAGTATAATTCTCCTAACTGTGGAGAGGTTTGATTATGACAAGTTCCAATAGGCACATTCCACAAAGGTGAAGGCATTCAAAAAGCATCAAACATAATCCACAGGAGCCAAAAAGAAAAGAAAAAAGGGAAAACCATAAACACAAACACACTCATTTTTGAGCAACACAGAAATGCCTTTTGTGGTAGGTGTCTCCTGATATTCGGCATATGGGCAAGGACAATTCTTTTTGGTCCATAAAAGGGGATAACCCTGCACATCTGACAAATTCTCAAGATTCTCATTCTCATCTGACCCCAATTATTTGTAGTATCTGTAAACCTCAAAATTTCTCAGACTTATGAATGTTAGGGGTTTCCCCCATTGGGGAATCTTCTACTTAAAAAAAATCCCTAGCAGATGGTGAGAACTCTACTTGAGTGTGGGGGCTCCTTGCCTTGGGAATATCCCTACTCCACCCTACTTGGGACTGCTTTAGGACAGAGAGCTCCTTGAGAACAATGGAAATACTTTGATTCATGCTTATGGAAGGGACAGGAAGTTCTTTGAGTCATGACTGTTTTAGAATTGATACAATGGGATACTAAGTACCTATAAAGGTGGGGCAACTTGTAAATTACTTAAACCAAAAAGGATGATAACTTATTCAGAGGTTTTTTCTAATAAAATTTGTTGACACAGCAGCATTTTTTTCCTGACTTACTAAAGAGATTAAAACTACTCAGCTGTGAATTCAAAATGGACGGTCCATTAGAAACATCTACAGTGATTGGTAGATGTAAGGACTTAGGGGAGGTGACAGAGAAGATTTTGCCCCTAAAAATAAGAGCTCAGGGAAGAGCTGGGAGGTCAGTCTGAAACATTCAGATGGGAGAGACTCATTCTGAGGAGACTGATTCTGAAACATTCAGATGGAGGAGGGAGCTGGTGAAAGCAGCTGAGATGCTGCTGGCCTGGTGTCATTAGAAATCCTTACTTAGACAGATCTTATGATGAATGTTAAAAAACTGACTGCTTTCTCTTTTAAGACTCAGGTCTAGGCCATATTGGCTTGAGATTCTTCATACTTATTCCTTTCTTACTCTCTCTCTCTTTGATTACTCATTGTATTGTTAATTAAAATCTCTATAAAACCCAATTGACTTGGGTATTTGAATAATTGGGAATATTTCCCTGGCAACCACCTTATATTTGATTTTAAACCCAAGACACTGTAGTGAAACATATTTCTGCGGTCAAATTTACTCACCCTCTCTTATATCTATCACAATTTATATCTTCCACTATTTTTATCACTACAGTTTAAGACCTCAACCATTTTAAATCTCACATATCCTACAAAAAATAAAACAATCTAGATATCAGTTAATTAACTAGCTAGTAAACATAATATATGCTTGTATCAACACAGAGGAACTACCCTAAAGGGTCTACATCATTCATTTCATCACACGTTTTTCACGATACATGTCCTTGGGCCAAAGACAGTAGGGTCCTCACTCCTCCCTGAAGAGTCTTAAGCCTATAAGTTCATATCCTGATACTTCTCAACCCACTGAGTTCACATAAGTTTTGGATTATTTGGGGTGGGAGGGAATGGGAACAGGAGGAGTGATTCTATAATCCTAATTCCAAAATATGCTTCACAAATCACTAAAACATGAAAACTCTCAAATGCCCACCACAGAAGACAATTTCATTTACCTAATTACCTCATCATATTCATGTGACTTAAATGATTTACCTTTTTATATGTGACATGTGACACATTAAAGAATACAATAAAGACACATTCATGTGACAAATTAAAGAATAGACTATAAAATCGTCATGTAACTAAAGTACAAAGAAACAGTAGTTTAACTCTAGTATGCCTTCTCCCAAGAGGTAAAAGTGGAGAAAATAAGTTAGGTAATAGATTGGGAGGTTGACTCACCAAAAGCAGCTTTTTAATCAATCAGAGAAAACAAAGAGAAAGTCTTAGCATCCCAGATTCCCACTCATTCCTTGCTAAGCTGGATATTTCACATAAACACTAGTTCATCTCAATCTTGACCTTGTTCACTCATCACATTTAGTATTATTGTTCTGATCTTGTACTGTTCTAGGATTCTTCAGATCTCTAAGATCCCAATAGATATCTGGATCCTGTGGGATCTGCCTCAAATCATCACTTTCTGTGTCCAGCTTGGGATGGAGTGGGATATATTACTGAGAGGAGTCCCAGTATGAACAACAAATGACTGCTTCTACTATCTCTCAAGACTTTCCAGATTCAGTGGCCTCTCTAATCTCAGCCACATGAGGGGAGAAATAGCATAACACAGATCCTTTCAAGAGGCAACAGAAGATGAAACTTGAGAGTACTGAAAAGATGCATATGCACATGCACATAGGACTCCTATGAATCTAACTATAAAACAATTATGTGTAAATAAAAATGAATAATAGGGGAGATAATAATTGTCATGACTGGTCCATTCCAATATAATAGAAATATGGATATTACCTAAATTAATTTACAGATTTGGTGCCATACAAATTAAGCTTCCAAGGAGTTGTTTCTAGTTGTTTATCTAGAATAATACAATTTATCTGGAAGGAAAAAAGTTCAAGAATTTCAAGGGAAATGATGGGGGAAAGTAACAACAAATAGAGTTTAGAAGTATCATGTATCAAATTATGATCAAGAATAAATCACAAATAATTTTGGGCTGTTAATAGAAAAGTTAATTGTATAGATTAAGTAAACAAGATCTATTAGCAGATAAAGGAATATAATGTTAAATAAACTCAAGAACACTAACTGCAAGGGGATAGATATTTTATTTGGTAAAATATTAGTAAAATGCTCTAATAGATTTAATTTAAAACAATTAATATCATTTTACACAATAAATTTTAAGTGGATACATGACATTCTTATTACTAGATATATTTTAAACATATCTTTCACAACTAGAGTTAATATAAGTATTCTTTCCTAAATATTTGATATATACATATATATTATTCATAATGAATAAAGAGAATAATTTTATTATAAATAATCAATAATTAATATTGATTATATGAAATTGAAAAACTTCTTCATGATCCAAAATAAATGTAGTTAGAATCAGAAGATAGTCAGGACATCATAATAACTAGAAAGGTCTTAATATCAAAAAGATTAGAATTTAAAACCTTACTAATAAATTTAATAATGATGATGATGATGATGGCAGCTATTATAATAATAGCTAGCATTTACATAACTCTTTAAAGAATGCAAATCATTTTACAAATATTACCTCATTTATCCTCTCAAGGAACTTTGAAAGTATATGATATACTGATTAGGAAAGTGAGGCAGAATAAAGTTAAATTACTTGCCTAGTCACATAGCTAGTGTGGGACTTAAACTGGTGTTTAAATCATCTAATTTAAATTCTGCAAACATTTGATGTGGGATTTAAACCTGTGTCCTCCTCACACCAGGTCCAGCAGTCATTCATTGTCCACCTTCCTGCTTTATTTATACTGGTCATGTGATCACAAGTTACTGTCTAAGGTAATAAGCTACAAATTAGGGGGCAATCAGCATTGGTAGAAGTACTTTTCTTATTTTGGAATTCTTTATATTCAATGAATTAAAAGCTCTAGTCTTTATCCATATGCTAGGGTCAGAAAAAAAAATACTTGGGGCTTACGGGGAATTCTTCAAAACAAATTTCTGGTAAGGGCATCATATTCTAAATATTTAAGATTTTAAACAAGTATATGAATAAGATCAATTTTCCAATAAATAATCAACTCATAGTTCATAAGTGAATTAATGCAATTTACTAAAAAAACCCTGAAAAAATCTTTCAAATCTTAAATGATACCTGAAATGCAGATCATAATAATGAGGTTCTTGCTCACACCTATCACATTTCTAAAGAAAACAAAAGAAGAAAAAAGCAATTTTGCATGTGTTGTGAGATGAGAGGAACTCTAGCACCTTGTTGAAATTGTGAATAGGTTATAATATCCTGGGAAATTACTGAGAAATAAACCCACAAAGTTGTGAAAATTTGTCTACCTTTTTGGCCATGTGATACTCCTATAAGGCATGTAATTCCAGGAGGTCAGAGAGAGAAGGAAAGTAGCTATATGTAAAATACACATACACATACACATATATGACAACACTGTTGTGACAAAGAGCTTATTTAAAAAGATGGTTGCTTTTCAATTCGCAAATGACAACAAATTTTCCTAAATAAATACAATTAAATTGTATTGTGTCATAAAAATCTTTACATATCCCTTATATATTTGTCTATGATGAGTAATTTGATATAGATTATACATCTGCAATCATACAAAATATAATACTGTATGTAAGCAAAGAAAGACTCAGAAATAATTGTCAGGAGTCTGTGACTCAGAACCACATGAGAGCCTGGGTCAAGATTCCAAGGGTGTGTGTGGTCCCAACTGAAAACAATCTTCTTGCTGAAGATTTTGGAGGTAGCTTAAATTCCCACCTATCTACAAAATATTTGGCCCTCTGTGAGATACCAGCTTGAGGAGAGAGTCTGATTGAACAGGCTGCTGGCACCTAGATTGAAGACCAAGGAAAGGATCATCAATCTCTACTGGACCAATTTTGGACTTCACCTCTGGGATCTTGGCCCTTATCTGGACTCTGTGAGGTTCTGTTGGGGGGGGGTACTTAACTTATTTAGCTTAGGAAGTTAGCCAATAGGACAGTATTAAGGGGAATTAGTTTTAGGGATAAGATTAAGAATTTTCCTTTCTCCTTTGTTAACCTCATTCCTATCCATTCCCATTAATAAAATCAAAATATTTAGATGATCACATTTTGTTTCTTCCCTTTAAACATTCCTTAATAACATATAATAGTCATATGGGGAGAGAGGGGGGAAGAGAGGAACAAATAGAAAGGGAGCAACACCGAAAGACAGAGAATATGTATGCGCAATCTGCATTCAAACTCCATTGATACTTTCTCTGGAGATGGAGCTCATTTTTTTTATCATAAGTCCTTTAGAATTTTCTAAGATCATTGTGTTGCTGAGAATAGCTTGTGAACAGAGTGTATGATTAGAAAATTGGAATTCAATGAATAACTTTTGTAGTATCCTAGAGGTTCATGGAATTTGGAAAATATCTGAGAAACAGAATATTTGGAGAACTTCATTAACCATAAGACATCTTCCTCTCTATTTCTCTTTCATTCTATCTCTATGTCTCTTTTTCACTGTCTCTCTGACAATGTCTCTTTCTCTCTATCTCTCTTTATTTCTATCTCCTATTTCTGCATCTCTTCTCTTAGGTTTTCATCTTTCTCCTTGTTTGGTAAGCTATTTTATGTCCACATCCATTGTATTGTTGACCAAAACTGTATATTAGCAAATGCTTTGATTATTGTATAATTCAGGTATAAATGCAGAACACATCTGGTGTGAAGAAAGCCTTCAAGATTGCACTATATTGTACTTAGTCAAATAGTTTTAAGAATTAAATAAAATGAAATACTATGAATTTATATTCTATACACTTTATGATTGTACCACAATAAAATAGGGAATCCTGTATAACACATAAAAAATATTTGTGTATGATGGCAAGATCAAGGGTGTAATCATCTTCATCTGTGGCCGAGGTAGGGTGGAGGTATAAATTATTGAAAATGAGTGGGTTGATGAAATGAATGAATCATGTGTTGAGAGAGAGCCAATATGTATATTGAAGTCTCCTGATATTAGGATAGGAGTGGGAGAGGTGAGAAACATTATGATCTATATGAGGAACTCATTGAGAAAGGAAGGGGAATGACCTGGGAGTCTATAGACAATAACTACCTGATAGCTATTTTTATATATACATCTTTCGATTTTAACTGGTGTGTGAAGGTGCAGCCAGCCCTGGAAAGGGTAGCTTTGTAGGCTCTTTCATCTGAGGGAGATGAATTTCAGAAAGAGCTAGTAGAAGGAAAAAGTCATAGTGGATCCAGTGGAAGGGCTAATTTGATTGAAACTTACATGAGTGAGGGAAAGAAGAAAGAGGAATTCAGTCGGGAATGGATATTCTCTGTCAATCAGAATCATTGGGGATATTAAAGGTATGTCCAGGTATGAGAATATACATCATTGAGTAAGGAACACCAATCTTTCTCCCAAAGAAAGTTGGAGATTGGACTGGAGGAAAATGTAATATAAGATGAGAGGCACATTGTCAGATAGTCAGATGGAAAGGCCTCCTTCATTATTCCTCTTTCTGTTGAAAGGTAAAGATTTGGCAAGAAAGGACACAACAGAAAGTGGAAGTCTATATTAGGAGAAAGAAAATGCTTCCATATTAGGAAAAAGAAATCTCATTCCCAACTAATATTCCTCTTCCTTTTTTTTCACAAAGGGTGGATGCAGTAGGAGAAAGAAGGTGTTAAAATTAATTTGTGGTTGAGACTGATAATATATTAATTAGGTGGTTGCCAGGGATTTAATTTCTAAATCCCAAAATGAATTACTAAGGTAAATGGAAATTATGGTAGTTTTATTTATAATAGAAGGAAGATATTAAGGAATGTGTGTGTGTGTGTGTGAGAGAGAGAGAGAGAGAGAGAGAGAGAGAAAGCGAGAGCAAGAGAGAGAGAGAGAGAGAGAGAGAGAGACAGAGACAGAGAGAGAGAGAGAGAGAGAGAGAGAGAGACAGAGAGAGACAGAGAGAGACAGAAAGACAGAGACAGAGAGAGAGAGAGAGAGAGAGAGAGAGAGAGAGAGAGATTGAGAGAGAGAGAGAGAGACTCTGGCCTCTGGCTTCTTCTTATACCAATTAGAATTCCTAAGCCCCAACGAGGGGAAGAGAGTCTCAAGAAGTTGGGCCTTTCCTGGAGGCTTCAAGCCTCCAGAAAGGTGAGGTCACTAAGTCAGCTTTTCACTTACCAAGGATAACAGTCTAAAAGAAGTCTGGATGTCTATATTCTGGTCGCTTCTCCAGGTCAGTACCTGAATGTCCAAAAAAATCTCTGAATCTCCAAATGTCTGTCTTCCCTTCTGCTCTGAGTGACTGATCCTTCACTCAAGACCCCTGGTGACTGACTATCCTGAACTCATCAGAATGTCTGAATCTGAATAACTCTTCAGTCTTTTTTCCCTCTATTTAAAGACCTTTTCCTCCTGTGTCACCTCCTCTAAATTTTAACATCTACCAATCATAGCAGATGCTTTTCTCCAGGACTGCCCATTATTTAGTTCTCACCTTTTTTGGTTAGATTATATCTTTTTGGGTTACTTAACATCTCTTTTTTTAAGTTCACCTTTTGTAGTTACTTAACACCTTTTTGTAGTTAAAATCTAAAAATAGATTGTAGCTTACAATTCTAGGTCACTATAATGGAAGAGGTAAGTACCTTCATTGTTACAATCAGGAGATAGCTAAATCCAATCTTCACAAAGACCTTAGATCAAATGGCAGGTTACTTCCTTTTGCATCAGAGGTTCTCCTTATGATGATTGAATTGTTGGGATGACAGCAGGAAAAGGAAGTTTCCTTGTGCTGCCACAGATGAAAAACATTATTTTGGGAAGATGGAAGACACCCAGTCTGGCCTCTTTACTCCTTTCCTCAGGGGAAGCATTTTGCCTAGTAGGAGGAGGAAGGTACAATGCATATAGTCAGGGGGATATTTGGTTGCTTTTCTTACCTGGTCTGCTCATGTCATCATCTAATCTATTATATGATAAACTAACCTATATTGTTTTATCTTTTTTCCCCAAGAATAGCATGAGATAGTTTATCAAAAATTTCATGAAGATCTAATTGACCTATATCTACTGTATTCCCTAGAACACTTAATTAAGCCAGTATCCCTGTTACCAAAAGGAAATAATCTTAGCTTGGAATGATCTGCGATTGATTAAGCTATGCTAGATCTTAGTGGGGTGTATGGGGTGCTCAGGGAGGGGTAGTATCTCTGGTATGGAGTGCTTGTCGTGCCCTCCTAGGGCAGCTCTCCAACCTCTGACCCCCACCTGACACCCAGCTCTCACTTGTGGCTCCCAGTAGCTGCTAGCATGTGGCAGCAGCCACACCCCGGGCAATGGCTTCGACAGGCCGGCCAAACCTTGTGAGGGTAGCCATCAGGTCATCAACCCCTGGTGAACCAGGGCTTTGCTCACCCAGCATGTGAAGACTGCTTCGGTGGAACAGGCAGAAGAAACCAATAAGAAGGTTCAACGGCTGAGATGGCCACGCAGCAAAGCACTGTGGAGTGCTTAGGGTGTGTTGGAGCACAGAGGACAACACAGCCATCCAATGCAACTGAGGAAGTCTCCAGGTGTAACGACTTTTCGTGACACTGGACCCAGGCTTCCAACGCCGAGAGAGTGGGACTGTCTCTGTGCATCGACTTTTCCACTTAAATCTCCTTCACTCACAAGTGTCTTTGTGCACACTCATCTATGCACCATGGATGAAAATGCACAAAGACAGTCGTCATCCTCGATTACCAAGAGACTACTACTACTACTAGATCTTAGTAATTACTGCTTCCTTTCAAGGATGTTGATGAATCATCTTCTTTTACATGTCAATGCAATTTTTAATATTTATTTTCTTATATTTTGCAATTCATTTTTACTCTTCCCCTCTCACCTCTCCAGAAGACAGGTAATGTAATAAAGGTTGTACATATTTTATCATATTATATATCTATATATATTACCATGTTTGTCATGTTGTAAAAGAAAATACATTACTTATGCTAGAAAAAACTCATGAAGGAAATAATAGTATATTTTCATTTGAATTCAGACTCCATCTGTTCCTTCTGTGATGGTTTTTCATGGTCCTTGTCTTGTTGATAATAGCTAATTCATTCACAGTTGATCATCATAAATTATTGTTGTAACTGTACTCAACATTCTCCTTGCTTTGCTCACTTCTCTTTATTTTTGGTTTCTTACAAGTCTTTCTAAGTTTCTTTGTGATCATTTGTATTTTTCACTTCTTATGACACAACAGTATTCTACTACAGGAATGTAGCACAACTTATTCAACCATTTGCAAGTTGATGGGCATCCCTTCAGTTTCCAATTATTTGTCAGCACAAAATTAAAAAAGCTGCTATAAATGCTTTTCTCCAGTAGGTTCTTTATCTTTAATGTTTTTTGGAATACAGACTTAGTAGTGATATTACTGGATCAAAAGGGTAAGCACAATTTTGTGGCCCTTTCGACATGACTCCAGATTGCTCTTCAGAATGGTTGTACCAGTGCACACCTACACCAGAAGTATATGTGTCCCAATTTTTCCACATCCCTTCCAGCATTTATCATTCTTCCTTTTCATTCTGTTAGCCAGGCTGATAGGTGGGAGATGGCATCTCAGTAACCATATCATTAAAATTTCATTTAAAAATTTTTTTCATCAATTGAACTCATTTACTATTTATAGTTTGCAGATGTAAATGCCACCATGCCCCTCTGACACATACACACCTTTAAAAATAATGAGAATATTTGTTCTTCTTCACTAATAAATCGACACTTATGTAATGATGATTGAACTTTCACTGATAGTGACAGTAATCATTTTATCAATGTTTTCAATACTTAATTAAAGAGCTTATTTGGATATTCTCTTCTCAGAAGAGGATAGTCAGTTGAATAAAGACTATCATTTCACATGGGATTGCTAAAAAAATAAACCTTCAATTCATTATTTATTAAACATTTTAGGTTGTGGGGAAGGAAAATTATGTGAAATAATGTTCCATAGTCAATCTATTCCCCCTCCTTCCTATGGAGATATATTTTCTTTGCTATAGGAAAGGAATGAATCTCTTTCTACCAGTGAAAATCAGCACCTTCTCTAAAATGTCTAATCTTAGAGAATTCCTTTAGCATTCAGAGCATATGTGACTTTCTCAAAAACACAAATCAGCATATAGCAGAAGCAAAACTTGAACTCAGGCCTTTGCATTTTAAAACTAGTTCTCTTTCAACCATATCACTTTCACCTTCTGTGAAATAATAGAATGAGAAGGGGAAATATAATTTGTTTTTCATATTCTCTTACATTTTAAATTTAGAGAAATTCATCTAATTTACATAACAGGATAGGCTTTTGTTTTATCCTATTCATATTTTAGCCTGCTCCATTATTGTACATATAACTTCAAAATTACATTATTCTAATATGAATTTCCTGTATCAAAGGCTTTTGTACAGTTTTTGCCACGTGTATAAAGAAGAAAAATTATTACAGAAGAAACTATTGATCAAAAAGTGTTCCATATCATCTGTTTGATTAGATAATACAGAAGAATTGGCTCAGTTCCAAGTAGCAGTTATCCCAGTGGGAAAGCCTATAAGTTGTAGCTACAATAATATCTCTATAGGCATGATAAATTTACCTGCAATTGGACCAATTGGGATTTCATGGTCTAAAGCATTATGAATTTGTCAGATCTGTTCAGTTGTTTCAAACAAATTGACCCCATCGTATTGTTCAAGTCATTTGGATAAGAAAATCAAAATGAAAGGATCTAAAATTAGGTTGTGTACTGACTCTGGGCAATTGGTCTTTGTCCAGAATCATTTTCCTATCTGTTGATAGATTTTCTTTTGCCATAACATTCACAACTCATTTGTGCCTAGTCATAGCTCATTAGCCATCTGGTCTTCTATTATCCAAAATTTTGGAAATGTGTATAATTTTAATAAGCTTTCTGTAAATCATTTATCTTAAATCTAACAAGGAAATATATGGCACTTGGTCCACAGGCCACATGGAATGTATCATATTGTTATTGTCATCTTAAGAATAAAATGGTAATGGAAAATTTTAATTAATTCAGTGCTAGAAGAAAAAGCAATTACTTTTCCAACTTCATAATAAACAGAAAACTAATATTCTTTGTATATAAATACAGTACATTCATATAAATGTATATTAATGATCACCAGCAATGATTTTCCAAATCATAAGTGTTATTTGCCACAAACAGTGATGTGGGTTATATTGTAAAATTACTCCATCTTTTCTATTTTTTAAATGTAGTCAGGGCAGAAGTTGAATCACTTTTCATCACAAACTGTTTATATATTTTGTTCAGTGTCGGGGTAAAAGAATGTCAGTACTTCTATATTATTGCCTTTAAAGACCTGATCCATTGTGATGTTTTTTTCTTAGGAAGAACCATTTTTACCCTATGATTAAAGGTAATCTAAAGGTGATAGGTGTAGAAAAAGTGTCCCTTTTGCTGAGAACTTAATCAAAAGAATTAGCAAACTATTTTCAATTTTGTTCTATATATTAGAATTTAAACTTTTTGCAAGTAGGGATTATCTAATTCTTTTTACCTGAATCCCCAGAACCTCACACAGTGTTTGGAAAATGATGTTTACTTCATAAATAATCATTGTTTGATTGCTTTTAGATACCATAGAAGAATAATATTGGACTAAGTGATTCATGATAATCCATTTGCTTTGTTTATTTCTATGGCTATTGTGAATCAATATTGCTATACATATTTGTTTCATTATGTCTTTTTTATGAATAGATTAAGTTTCTCCCCTGGATTATCTGCTCAACTCATATGTCATAGTCAACCCTCATGACCCTTTGGCCAACCTGACCTTTTGGGAAATATTCTATTGACCAATTTCATGGCCTCTTCATATCCTCGTCCTTTCTCCATTCTATTGTCTCCATCCTTATAGCATTCTGTACATCATTCATTTTGGCTTTAATAGTCAATTGTCATCTCACTGAATTTATTCCTTTGAATAATAACTACTGCACAACTGTCACCTGTAATCACATAAAATATGGAATAAGAGATTGTATTAACTCAAGTCACTGGATAACACAACATACATACAAATTTAATTTGGTAGGAAAACAAAGAAAAAAATTCCTAAAAAAAAGCATAATGCTAGAGTAGTGAGAGAGATGGACAAACAAAGAGACATTAAGATTCAGACAAAGGCAGAAATGCAAAGACAGAGATAGAAATAGATAGAAAAATACATTGAAAATTTAAAACTGAAATTGGGATCGTATTAAAGAAGAGAGAGAGAGAAAGGACAAATGAAAAGGAAGACAATGTCCTTCAACAGGAGAGCACATCTATTTCTCCCCTGTTATTGTTGACTTCAACTTCCCATTCACCATATAATTGTGAACCAAAAGTTCTGTTTGTTTCTGCCTCCACAGCAGAAATTACAAAAGGGAGTTTTAACTCTCCTTTATACTTATTAAAATTTCACTTATTTGATTAAGGCTTTATATTGACCCATAGTCATTCATACTCTTACTAAGGCTTTTCTTTATACAACAGGCCTTTTTTATATCCAGTTCCTTTTTAATTCTTATTAAGGAGTGTAAAATTATGCTGGCTTTTTTTCTTTCTTTCAGTGATTGCCTGACTATTTTATTGGGTTTTATATTGGGGGTTCTGTTTTGTTTTTAATTTTATTTTTTCCTTTATTTTATTCCAGAGACAAATTAACACATACGTTTTCCAAGACTGCATGTTTCAAATTGTTTCCCTCCCCTTCTTTCCTTCCCCCCTCCCAGAGTTGATAAGCAATTCCACTAGGTTATAAATGTATTATCACTCAAAACTATTCCCATATTCATTTTTGTAAGAGCTTAATCTTATAAATACCTGAATAAGTAATAAATCATGTTTTCTTCAGCATTTTTACTCCAACAGTTCTTTCTCTAGATGTATATAGCATTCCTTTTCATAAATTCCTCTGAATTGTCCTGGATCACTGTATTGCTGTTAGTAATTGTCTATAGCATTTTATTGTCCCACAATGTTTCGGTTACTGTATATAATGTTTTGCTTGTTTCACTCTGCATAAGTTCATGTAGGATCTTTCTAGTTCTTAAAGAAATCAACCACTTCATCATTCCTTATAGCACAATAGTATTCCATCACCATCATACACTACAATTTGTTCAGATATTCCCCAATTGAGGAACATTCCCTCTTTTTCCAATGTTTTGCTACCACAAGAAGCACAGCTATAAGTCTTTTTATACAAACAGGTCCAACCCCAATTTTTTTTATCTCTTTGGGATATAGACCTAGTAGTGGTAATTCTGGCCCAAAAGATATGTATTTTTTAAAAGCCCTTGGGGCATAATTCCAAATTGCTTTCCAGGATGGTTAGATCAATTCACAGCTCTACCAGCAGTATATTAGTGTCCCAATTTGGCATACCCCATCTAACATTTATTATTTTCCTTACTGTCATATTGACCAATCTGTAAGATGGTACCTCAGAGTTATTTTGATTTGCATTTCTATAATCAGGAGGGATTTTGAACATTTTTTCATATGATTTTTGATAGCTTTGATCTCTTCCTCTGAAAACTGCCTATCCATATCCCTTGCCCATTTGTAAATTGGGCAATGGCTTGGTCTCTTATAAATTTGAATTAGTTCTTTATATATTTGAGAAATTAGACCTTTATCAGAGAAAACTGTTATAAACCCCCCCCCCCAGTTTGTTGTTTCCCTTCTAATTTGATTGCATTGGTTTTGTTTGTACAAAAACTTTTAAAATTTAATATAAATAAAATAATTCATTTTACATCCTGTAAGGTTCTCTATTTCTTGTTTGGCCTTAAATTCTTCCCTTCTCCATAAATCTGAAAGGCAAACTATTCCATTTTCACCTAATTTGCTTATAATATCACTCTTTATATTTATCATAGACCCATTTTGAACTTATCTTGGTATAGGGTGTGATATGTTGACCTAACCCTAATTTTTGCTCAACAGTTTTCCAAATTGTCCTGAAGTTTTTGTCAAATAATGAGTTCTTATCCCAAAAGCTGGGATCTATGGGTTTATCAAATACTATATTGCTGAGGTCATTTACCCTTAGTCTATTCAATAGATGCCCAGTTCTCTCTCTTAGCCAGTACCAGATTGTTTTGATCACTACTGCTTTTATAGAACAGTTTAAGATCTGGTACTACTAGATCACCATCCCTCATATTTCTTTTCACTAGTTCATTTGATATTCTAGATCTTTTGTTCTTCCAGAGAAATTTTTTTCTAGTCCTATAAAATAGTTTGTTTTTAATTTGACAAATATGGCAAATAATAAGTAAATTAATTTTTGGTAGTATTGTCATTTTTAGTATATTAGTTTAGCCTACCCATGAGCAATTAATGTTTTGCCAATTGTTTAAATTATGTTATTTGTTTGAAAAGTGTTTTGTAATTGTGTTCATATAATTCCTGTATTTGTTTTGGCAGATAGATTCCAAAATATGTTATATTGTCTAGAGTGATTTTAAATGAGATTTCTCTTTCTAACTCTTGCTACCAGTTTTAGTTGCAAATATATAGAAATCCTAATGATTTATGGGGTTTATATTGAATCCTACAACTTTGCTAAAGTTATTAGTTATTTCCACTAGCTTTTTAGGTGATTTTCTAGGATTCTCTAAGTATACCATCATATCATCCACAAAGTATGATAGTTCAGTTTATTTGCCTACTTTAATTCCTTCAATTTCTTTTTTCCCCCTCCAATTGCTATTACTAGATTTCTAGTACAATATTAATAATAGTGGTGATAATGGGTATCCCTGATTTACTCCTGATCTTATTGGGAAGGCTTCTAACTTGTCTCCATTGCAGATTATACTTGCTGAAAATTTTAAATAATACTACTTACTATTTTGAGGGAAGACCCTTTTATTCCTCTACGTTCTAATGTTTTTAATAGGAATGGGTGTTGTATTTTGTCAAAGGATTTTTCTGCAGCTAGTGAGATAATCATGTGATTTCTGTTAGTTTGATTACTGATATGGTCAATTATGCTGATTGTTCTTGTAATATGAAACTAGCCTTGCATTCCTGGTATGAATCTGATCTTGTCATAGTGAATAATTCTTGTGACATATTGTTGTAATCTCTTTGCTAATGTTTCATTTTAGATGTTTGCATCTTTGTTCATTAAGGAGATTGTCCTTTTATTTTTTTCTCTGTTTTTGGTCAGTGGATCAATTCTGTTTCCCAAGGCACATTTTCATTTTTCTTCATTGGATTTTTGTGCCTCTTTTTTCCAGTTGGCCAATTTTGCTTTTAAAGTTATTTTCTTTTTGAATTATTTTAATTTATTTTCCCCATTTTTTATTCCCAGGCCCCATTTTCTTGCATCTATCTTATTTGATTTTTACTTATTCCAGACCTTACAACTAATTCCCATTATTTTTGGAGATTTTTCCATGTGTTTTCTTGTATCTTACCATTTCTTATTGCTTCTGTTCTTTGATCTTTTTCCCCATAGGGAATTTTTGAGAGTCAAGAGTTTATTTTGCTACTCTTGGCTCATTTTCCTGCCAATGGTCTGAGAAATCTGCAAGTTGCTGGCCATTTTTGTTTTAGTTTCTGACTTAAAGGATTTATCTTAAGGGGTTTCATTGCTGCTCATGGAAGTTTGAAAACACCCAACACTGGACCCCCAGACCTCACTGCCAGGCCCTAGGACTTCACAGGGGTGGGTCTAAGATGTTCTTTTGTTGGTGTAACCCTTGTCTCAGGATCCTGAATTTGCCTCTGGTTCAGAGGGTTTTGCCCTGCAGCTGTCTTCATTGCTACAATGGAGGCTTGAGGATACCCAGTGCACTGCCAGGGCTTGGAACTTCAAGGGGTAGATCTATGATACCCTTTTACTTATATAGCCCAAGACCTGGGATCCCAAAGTTGCCAAGGTACTGTTTCTGAGTGTGACACTGCAGGTGGGGAAGTGGTTGGCCTGCACTTTTCTGTGTGCAGTTTTGCTTCTGGTTCCCCCTTATATCATGTAAAGACACACTCTCTCTGCCTACCTTTCATGTTGTATTCAGTGGGAGAGCCCCCTCACACATCCTGCTTTTACTCCTATCCTTTTGCGGCACCTTTTAAAGATCAGTTTGGAAGGATATTCAGAGAGATTTCAGGCTCTCATTGCTATTAAGCCAACATCTTGGCTTTGCCCCCTATTTTTATTTTTTGTTTTTTAATTTGAACAATTTTGTACTGCTAGCAAGCTAAAGCAATTTTTTCCTTCCATAAACTTATTCTGATTGGAGTGACTCAGGTCATATGTTTGGAAGGAGAGTGTTTTTATTGCTTCAAAGTGTTTTTTGAATCTTTGACTTGCTGAAAGACTGAGTCAAATGTAAATTATATCCATTGTTATATATGTTGTGGTAATTTTTATGACGGTCAATATGGTATTACATATCTGAAAATGATATTAGAGAATATTTATTGACAACAAATACCCTGACTTTACTCCATCCATTGTATCAGATATTATGAAAAAAACATCCAGAGAATATTTCTAAATCTCCTTTTAAACTCTACATTTTAGTTTTCTCATCTTCAGTATGGGAATCACAATATTAAGGATATTTACCTAACAGGAATTTTAATGAAATTCAAATGGAGTCATGTTCCTCAAATACACATATGTATTTATAAATTAAAATAAATTATATAATCCTGTTTAATTTTATTATTTTCTTTTAGACTTATCTTGTCAAAGCCACTTTTACTTTGAAAATCATCTTGCTGTTTTGTTGTCTAGAATTAAGAGTGATAGAGGAAAAGTTATTATTTAAGGTTAAATGAAAGCATGCCATTTATATATATATTTTTTCCAGAGATATTTACTAGCATAACAGAGAGAAAGAGAGAGAGAAATACAGTGAAAGATGGAGAGCAAGAGAGATTTATGATTTCATTTTATGCATATTCAACTTTTATCATTCCATCTGATGTGGAAGTGAGCCTCAGTTCCCAACAGTTATGTCAATTCCGACAAGTCTTTCCATTTTGAAAAGGCTTCATACATGGTCTTGTCAATGAACTACATTTATTTTCTAGTCTCCCATGTAAAAATCATCTTCCACACATATGTCAAATTGATACTCTTAAAGTATAGGTATGATAATGTCACTACTCTATTCTAATAGCTCCAGTTACTTAAGCCTTGAAGATAAATACAAATCACATTATCTAATATTGAAGCCCTTCATGATCTGATACAAACTCACCTCTCTCCTGGGTTATTGAATGCTATTTCCATTCACACACTCTTCTAAATAAATTGACCTACTTTCAGTTCCACATTGCATAACCTTCCATTTCCTATCACCAAGCCTTTTAATAGACTTTTTTCCAGACCTGGAATGGTCTCTGTCCATCTCTGTCACATATAATGGCTAGCTTCCTACAAAGCTTAGCTTGAGCTAAGACAACTATGTTGTCTCTCACAGTAAGCATGTCTTGATATCTCCAGATGACAGTGCTCTCCTTATGGAAAATATTTATTATATTATTATATTTAATTTGATATCTATATATTATTTTTTCCTGTCTCAGACTCCTTGCACCTCAAAAGAGTATCATCTCTTTAATGGCAGACTGCTTTAAACTTATATTTATAAGCCCAGTACCTAGGATAGTGCATAAAAAAAAAAAGATTTAAAAATGCTTAATGAAAGTCAATTGAAATTATTTATACTGCTTTCTATGGATATCATAGTAATGCAGTAGAGTGTGAGGCTATCCAGCCATCTGTACTTACTTTCACCACAATCTACTTTCTCATTGCTCTTTGTGTTTTGATCATTTAAATCTGGAAAATTTCCTATCCTTCTGTTTTGTTTTTCCAAATAGAATTTGAATCCTTGGAATTTTAGCTATCCCCTTCATAGAACCTTAGAAATTTGTTTTCCCAAAATGTAGAGTTGATCTCTATCTGTTACCTTCCCCTTCTCCTTCTTGGTTAAAAACTCAAAAAGGGAGTAAATTCCTCTTACAACTTCTAACATAGTTCTTACATAAATCCCCAATAGCAATTCATACCTTTTGGTTAGAATCAGAATAGAATTTTCCCTTATTGATTTCCTCATCTTTTGAAAATAAAAATATCATTTACTCACTCCAATAACTTATCACTTGCTCTTCTTTATCATAGTAAGATCTGCAAAATAAATGCAAATAACCAAAGTCCTCTGTCACAGCTTTGTCTCATCCTTTCAGGCATGAAATATAAAACTCTTGTTTTTTTTAACAAGGTTTATCCTTCCTGATACGTATTCAAGTCATTTTTCTTATCCCACCCAGGCTCAGTGATTCTTCTGTGATTAAATTGACCACCTCAATTTGAAAACACATACCCACACATACCACCACCACCAACAATGACAACTACAAAAACAACAACCCAGAGTTATTACAGTTACCCTGCATTTTTTTGTTTTCCCCCTTATATCAGGCCATTATTTGACTCTGAAACTTCTAACCATTTTTCCTGGTTCTGTCCAGTAGAGATGGGTCAGAACAAATCTAACCCTTTCCCATAACAGTCTTTCCAATAACTGAAAATGGCTATTGTATACAGAACCTCATGAAGTATTCTATTCCCAAACTTAAATGTTACGGTATGGACTTATGAATGTCCAACATATCATAATACTTACCTCTGGATACCATCTAAATCAGTTCTTAACCTGAGGTTTATGTGGCTTGCATACCCTTTACTGGAGGCCAAAGGGCTCCATGACTCAAAGCAAGGTTAATAATCCCTAGGCTAGGTTATCACTATCCTTCTTAAACTGTTATACCTGGAATTGAAAAAAAAATACCCCAATGCATTCCAAAAGGGTATAGTGCAGTGATATTTTGATATAATTTCCTGAAAATTCTGTTTCTGAGTGTAGACTACAGAACGTTTAGCTGCCATATCATGCTGCTCTGTCCATAAATACCAGAAATAAGATACTTAGATATTGTCTTTGAAACTGGATTCATGTATACAGCTCACCATCTTAATATATTTCTAGAATTTTGACAGTTTCTTTGGTACCTCTAAATAGCCTGAAAACCACTTATATTTCTTTTGTTTCTCTTGCCAATGTCTTACCCATTTATTTTACTTTTATGTTCTTGTCTTGCCAACTATGTTCATTTTCTCCTTGATTCTTTCTCTAAACCTTATCTTTCTTTAGATTAATCCCTTTTCCTTCTCCTTAAATTTGTTATTCTATTTTAATCTTTCCTCAAATTCTCCATCTCAATTTTGATCTATGACCTCTTTTCAATTCCAAAGTCTTCTTAATCATTTTTAGGCCTTTCCCACCATGTTTTCTATCCACAAAAGACAACTTTATCCTAGTCTTCATACCCTACAAGTACCCTCTGACTCTTTGGGCTCTTGTTCTATGTCATGGGTTAATACCAGGACCACCATTTAAAGAAAAATATCCAGGCTTGTAATGACTGCCTTACTCTTTGGACTCCAATTCTGACTTTCTATAGATTCCATGCTTCTCTGCATTCATTACACACATCATTTCTTACAACACAGAAGTATTCCATTATATATATATATATATATATATATATATATATATATATAATGTACCACAATTTGTTTATTCATTTTCCAAATGATATATATCTACTTTGCTTCTAGCTTTTACCTATCACAAAAAAGTATAGCTATAGATATTTGAGTGTATGTAGAATTTTTGTCAATATCTTCCTTTGAATATGACCAGTAATAGAGTCTCTGATTGAGACAATTTAGACATTTTGTTTATTTCCATAATTCAAATTCCTTTCTAAAATAGCTGCACCACTTCATAGCTCCAGCAAAAAACATATTAGTTCCTAGAACTCCTCCAAAATGCCTTCTCCTCTTCTCAATTTTGAACTTTCTTTTATATGTCTTCCTCAATTAGAGTGTAAGATCCTTTAGAGCAGGAATTGTCTTTCTTTTCTGCTTGCATTTATATTTTTCATTGATTATTAGGATGCTTTGTGTGTATATATATATATATATATATATATATATATATATATATATATATATACATATAGTAAATGTTTATTGACTCCAAATACCAGGCAAGAGGACAGAAAAATTGGTTGCTCAGCTGAGGTTATATCTAATGTCAAAATAGCATTCCTAATACTAGAAAATTTTAGAGCAAAGAAGGATAAGAATTATGAAAGTCCTGACCAGGAAAAACATACTATCATCTTTTCTTTAGTTCAGTTTTTCTGTTTTTACTCTCATTTCTTGTTCAAAGTATGGCAAATTCACAGAAAATTAAGAATTCCTATATTCAATTACAAATGGTGAGGTACCATTTCCTCAAATATAAAATGAGGATAATAATAAATCATACTTCCTAGGATTGTTATGAAGACAATGTGAGATAATATATGTAAAGGGTTTATTGCCACAATGATAGGCACATAATTGATGCTATAACTGATAGGTATCATTATTTTTTATTTTTATTTTGTTTTCTTTTTATTAAATCACTATAGTATCTCATGTATCTTTTCCTATCTCCAAGAGCTATTCCATATAACAGATGGCATGTTTTTAGAAAGGTCTAAAAAATTAAGCAGAAAGAACTAAGACATTTAAAATATCTGAAAACATGTGAAATGTGTAACATCTATGGACTTCTTACATCCACAAAAGGTAAAGTTGGAGATGTTTTCTCATATCTCCTCATTTGACTTACCCTTTATGATTTTTTTTCACATTAACTTTTGATTTTTTAGTTTGTCATGCTGCTTTTCATTTACATTGTTGCAGTTATTATGCATATTATTTTCTTGGCTTACTTACTTCCCTTTGCATCATTTCACATAAATCTTTTCATGTTTCTTTGTATTCACCATGTATATCCTTTCTGTGTGCAAGGAGTGCTGAATGAGTTCTTTCCCAATAAGTATCAGTTCTTGTAAGTTTCTGAGTAGTTGTTATTGTCATTATTTTAAAAATCAAAAAGAGAGGGTGAGTCAAATGGTTCACATTTATGTTTTCATGGGTTTCACAAACTTCATTTTAGAAAGGTGAATATTAAAGCATCAAAAAGTGTAAATTTCAAAACTACTCCACCCTTTTCAGACCATTCTTTAGAGGATAAGATTTAGCTATTTCCTGATCAATAACAATAGAGATACTTGAAATAACAGAATCAGGTCTTGGAAACTACATTCTCCACCCTACTCAGTGTAACAAGATTAAGAAGGGTTGCAGCAAACTCAAGATTTAATTATTTGAGAATATGGCCTTCAACGGACATGTGCAAAAATAGGACAGACCTCTGGGTGATCCTAGATCAAGCTAGAACCACCATTGGCACATGTGAGATGCAGGGAATGAAGTAGAGAACACCCTCTGGAGTTCTCGGTACTTCCTGAGAGGAGGGCTAGAGTTCAGTTCAAGGCTAGTGCTTGAGGCTGGAGGAGCTGTGCAGACTGCTTTCCTTCAGATTGGTCACGTGAATGATAAGGACTGATCCCTTTCCCAGCCTTGGCTACCCAAGGCCTTAATGCCCGCTTTGGTTCAGCCTAAGCCAGAGTGGTTCTGAGTTAAACTTCTTTCCTTCTCTCCCTTTTTCCTCTCTCTCTCTCTCTCTCTCTCTCTCTCTCTCTCTCTCTCTCTCTCTCTCTTATTTTCTTCAACCTGTTGTAATTAAGACACCATAAAAATTTGGCAGCTGACTTGAGTGTTTCATTTAGGAATTACATAAGTGAATTCCTTGGCAACCTTAAATTAACATATATCAGTGTTTTGAGGTGATTTCAATATCACAGAAGTTTAAAGTATATCATATGTGGGTTTTTGAATATTGACTTTTAGTGTTTATTTAAAGGTAAATATCAAACTATAAACAAGAAGATCTTATGCTATAATTTAATATTACTTTGAAAAACAGAAAATGTTTAATAAAAATTTAAAAGTATTAAATGAAACAATATGCAGTATAAATAGTAATACATATGTTCCTGTTTGTGTATGTGTTTGTGACATACATATATGATTAACCAATAAATATTCTCAAATTCCATTTGAATTTCTATATTGTTTTAAACCCAGGATAATAGATCTAGATCTTGAGTGGATCCTGGAAGTCATAGTCATCTAATTCAACTCTACCTTTTATAGATGAGGGAACTGATATGAGGTAGTTTAAGGAACTTACTTTTCTCAGTAAGCTGGACAGTCTCTATAGGATTAAATTAAAATTCCTTTGATAGCCATTGAAAGCTCATTACCAACTTCCTACATTTTACTTTTACAGACTTATTATGTTTCATTCCCCTTTAAATTTTCTACAATCCAGAAAAAAAATTGATCATGTTATTCCTCATGACATTCTATCTACCATGTCAAGTTGTTAGGAAGCATTTATTCAATTAAATTTAAAAAGCACTGTAGAAAGTACTGTGAAATAAAGAAAAAAATGTACATGTACCTTGCCTTAAAATAGTTTATATTCTAATTCAATAGACAGTGTGCAAATAATTGTGTATCAAAAAGATATGTACAGAGTGATTTGGAGATAATGTCAAACAAAAGGCTCTACTGAGAAGGAAGATTAAGAAAGGCTCTATCTCTGCCTTTGGATAGGCTATAAAATGCTCCTTCCTCACTTCTGCCTCTACTTCTTAAAAGTCCTGGTTTCCCTAATGACTTGGCTAAGTTAGAACTTGTACATGAGCTTCTACCAATTGCTTCAGCCCCACTGCCCAAGCTCATGTTTATTCTGTAGTGATTTGGTTTATGTATGTATCTTGTCCTCAATGATAAAACTTAAATTCTGAGAAGACAGTGATTGTTTCATTACTGCTTTATATCCTCAGACCTAACATAGAATATGCATTTGATAAATGGTTATAGACTTAATGAATCATTGTTCAAGGTCACATCAGTAGTAAAATTTAGAGACATTTTTGGAATATAAATGATTATATTTTGCCCAAATAATAGATGTACATCTCTAGCCATACATTTAAATAGTTTTTTAATGGTACAATGGAAATGACTGCAAAGTACTTTATTTTCATGATGAAAAAAAATCCCCTTATATGTGAGGCAGGCATATCAGGAATTACCAATGTAGAGTCAAGGCTAATTGGTTGGGAAACTATTGCACAGACTGGCTGCAAGCTTTTTTTTTCTTTCCTTTTTTTTAAAAGAACTATTAATCACTGCTTTATCAGGCATAAACACTAAGAATGGCAGAATAGAAGCAATGATTTATGTATAATACATTGTGCACATTAAAATTCTACATGTGTTTTTATGAAAATAAAATGGATGATTGATTGAAAGTCCTACAACAGGGCAATATTATATAGAACACTAAAGGTTAAAAGGAAAAAATAGAACCATTCAGAATTTCAAAGAATCAAGACTTTAATATGTGTGGGGAGGAGGGTTGCTTGGGAATAGAAACAATATGGTAGAATGGAAAGAACACCAACTTTGGAGTCAGAGGATTTTTACTTCAAATAATCCTATTTCCATGTTTGCATATACATATGGGTATATCTTTGGATTTACATAGGCATGCCGACATGCTTATATAAATGTATATATGTATATATAGATACAGGTGTGTGTATGTATATGTATGCATGCATAAATTTCTACCCCCTAGCATCTTTTTTGTTAAATTCAGATTTCTAAAACCTATTTGATTTTAGGCAAAATGACTACTTATGCACACTTATTTTCTACTGTAGCTCTCTTGGACTTACAATAATAAAACATCGTAAATTTTCATAAGATGAAATTCACCCAAAATAAAAGTTAACTTAAATAATAAATAAGATAAATATGGCTAAGGCATTTCATCACCTATTTACTGAAGTTAATTCCTATACTTTCAGTGTCAGGAAAGATTGAGTTCTTCTTCTTCTTCCCATTCTACCATATCAGTTCATAACAGAAGATGAAAAATGTTAAGATTTGTCCATCAACTGAGCACAAGAGCTTCAAGTTCCAGCTGTTTTTTCAAATCTAAAAGGTCCTTTGTCCTAACATCTGAACTGTTAGCATGAAAACTTGTAATTCTAACTTCTAAAGGCAGGAACCATAGTAATGGGATAGTCTTCAGGGTTCAGTATATTATAGTATGAAAAAATAAAAGCATTAACACTCCAAAAATGTCAAAATCTAGCACAAAAGGGTTAAGGGGAACCTTTCTTGGTAACTGCATGTGTTCATCTCTCCCTACCATCAGCCATATCTCTTGCATTGCTCTTTCCTTTTACTTATACACTTTTTTTTCTATATATTCCATTAGACATTTCCTCAGATTCATTTTTCAGCTTCCTCCTAAGATTTCCAAGTGAAATTACATTGTATCAATAAATATATCAAGGTGATAAAAGAAGGGTAATTTTCTTGCCACTCATCATTATAGAAGTTAGTATTTTGTAAAAAGGTTAGCAACAAATTCAGGAATGACAATGTTATAGATGTGGGATTTCCTGGTAAATTTTCAGTGTGAGCATTTCTACTTTAGGACATGATTTATTGTTTTGTTGATTGTCTAGACTTAAGTAATGGAGAAAATGTTAATAATGCAGATTAAACTTAAAAGGTATGTCATTATGGGGCAGCTAGGCAGCTCAGTGGATTGAGATTCAGGTCCAAGGACAAGAGGTCCTGTATTCAAATCTGACCTCAGACCCTTCCAAGCTGTGTGACCCTGGGCAAGTCACTTAACCCCCATTGCCTAACCTTTACCAGTCTTCTGCACTGGAAACATTACAGACTAATGATTCTAATATGGAAGGGAAGGGTTAAAAAAAAAAGAAATGCATACACATGCATACAAACACCCCCACTTACACCCATCCAACCTCCAAAAAACCTATAATTACCTTTAATGCAATTTCTTGTAAATCCAGTCAATCAATAGGTATTTGCTAAGTGCATAATTTGTAGCAGGCATTTTGCTAGTCACTGGGAGAAAAAGACACAAATGAAAATTTCCTACACTCAAGGAAATTAGAGTATATCCAGAAAAAAATACTATGTTTTCCTTTGCAAATAAGCAATCACAAAATGATTTGACTCAGAAAATGGGAGCTAAGGATGCATCAGGAATGACCTCATGTAGAATGTTACCCACTTTAGCTGCAGTTTGAATTAAAGTAGGGATTCTGAGAGATGAAGGGAGGGAGGGAATGTGATCCAGCCATTGTAAAGGCACAGATTTGGGTGATGGAATATTTTGTAAGAGAAAAAAGAAAGGCCACTTTGACTGAATGGCAGTGTGCACTGAGGGAAGTGATAGTAATAAGCTTGGAAAGGCTGGTTAGGGCCAGTTTATCAAGAACTTTGAAGACTTAAGGTATCCCATATTTGATCCTGAAAATAGTAAGGAACCACTATAACATTAAATAGGGGAATTATATAATCAGCTGAGCAATTTAGATAAATCATTTTGGCAGTTACATGAAAGATGTATTGAAGAGAGGAGGAACGTGAATAAGAAAAACCAATTAACAAGTCACTACAATAGTCTAGGTGAGAATCACTGAAGATCTGAGCATCTATGATGGCTATGTAAATGAAGAGAGAAGAACAGATTTATTGTAACCATTTGGCCCATTTAGAATATATTAATGGAATGATATCTTGGTGGATGCTATTTCTTTCTTTGTATTTTCCTGTTTCTTCAGTGGTTAGAAGTAATGTAAAAGCTTATTGTCATTTGAAATACTACACCCACAATCCTCCACTTATGCAAATGAGAAAGGAGAGATATATTTTCATAGGAAGGCTTTCGATTGAGTTTTGGTCATTATAATTTCTAAGTAATGAATCTTGATCATTTTCTTGTCTTATTTTATATTTACATTATTATTGTCCTTGTCTCTATTACTTTTCTGATTCTGATTACTTCATTTTGAATCAGTTCATATAAGTTTTTCATGTCTTCATGCATTTTTCGTGTTTATTATTTCTTATAATATTCAGGTATCACATCATATGCCTGTAGAACACTTTGTTTAGACATTTTTTAATCAATAGGCATCTATTTTTTAAGGTCTTTGCTAACACACATACACACACAAGTATTGCTATTTTCCAAATGAATCTTACCCATTGATACCAGATCTAAACATGGTGATTCAAAAATCTATTTTCCATGGCCAAAAAGGAAAATAATAAATGTTGGAGGGAATGTGGGAAAATTGGGACACTGTTACTTTGTAAACTGATGCAACCATTCTCTAAGATTTATGGAACCAAGCCCAAGGGCTATAAAACTATGCATACTCTGACCCATAAGTACCTATTTTGGAAACAATACACAGTACTGATTCTCAAATGGAAGGGAAGGATTTGTTTGTTTTTAAGAAAAAAAAACACAAAGAGACAGAATTTGGAGGTATACTTTTTCAGGTTCTTAGTCAAGTAAGAATCATTGTTTCTTATAAAACTTCTACATGGCTTACTGGTAGAGGTTAGAAATAAAATTTCCTGTTTTACTCATTAGAACTTCCGGATGGCTATGTGTAAGGGAAGGAAAAAAACATCAAATAATACCAAAACACATTATCACAATCAAAGTTCTTAGAGAGTGGTCTGAGTCTTAGATCTTATTTTCAAGTTACTTAATTTCTAAAGTTCTGCTCTAGTTTTATTGTACTATAATTTCTGTTCCATTTGCCTTTTGTTTTCTGTTGAAATCATTTTGAACAATGAAGTCCCATGTAGTAGTAGTGTAAAAAATAGACTCGAATACAGGACTACAATCCCCATGAGCCTTTGCTCCACTTCCCCAGAATGCCTTGTAATCTCACCTGGGCCGAGATCAAGAAGGTATTTAAGCTGATTCAAAGGCTTTTGAGGGGGCTCTCGGCTCTTTTGGACTTCCGTTTTGGAGCAGAGGCGTCTCTTCCATGATATGAGGTTAATTTGTCTAGGCCTCTAGCCTAGGCACATGTTTCTTACTTGTATATTTTTTAATCTTTAACCTTTAATAAACATCTAAAAAATATAATACTCCTTGCAGAGAGAAACTAATTTCTACCTGCCTCAGTCTCCCCATCTCCCCTAAATTTTAACTGTTACAGTAGTAGTAGTAGTAGTAGTAGTAGTAGTAGTAGTAGTCTCTCGGTAACCGAGAATGACGATTGTCTTTGTGCATTTTCATCTATGATGTATAGATGAGTGTGCACAAAGACACTTGTGCGTGAAGGAGATTTAAGTGGAAAAGTTGTTGCACAGAGACAGTCCCACTCTCTCGGCGTTGGAAGCCTGGGTCCAGTGGCACAAAAAATCATTATGCCTGGAGACTTCCTCAGTTGCATTGAATGGCCATGTTGTCCATTGTGCTCCAACATGCCCTAAGCACTCCACAGTGCTTTGGTGTGTCGCCATCTCAGCTGTTGAACCTTCTTATTGGTTTCTTCCGTCTGTTCAGCCAAAACAGTCTTCACATGCTGGGTGAGCAAAGCCTTGGTTCACCAGGGGTCAGGGTCTTTGTGGCTCCTAGTCCCATGTAACCAAACATAAAAGTCTGGTCTATTTTCACTCAGGTTGCTGAAGAGAGAATGTTTCTCACACTAAAGTTAGAAATCAGACCTGAATAGGGTTTGAGAGTCTTCACATCAGAGATATTAATACTCCATGAACATCCCATGAACCCCATGTAGATAATGTTATGTTGAAGCTTGACTTGGTGTTAATGCTTTACCTAAATGTGACTTGTCAACTGTATTTCTCAAAAGATAAGATTATTATGCAATCAAGTCTTTGGTAATCTTTTTGTCTTAAGAAATTTCTCCTATTGCATCAGAGATCTTTTCCTGGTAGTTCTGCACCTGGCTGGAAACATCTTTTTGTATTGTTATGAGGAAGAGAGGATTTGAGCATATGAGGTGGGTCTGCAGAGAGATGCAGATGCAGAGAAAAGATTCTAGACTGTAGAGAAGAAAGTGTGAGACAGTTAACTGAAGCTGGAACTGAGTCTTTTCTCTGGTTTGACCTGAAGGGACTGGCTGCTTTCCCTTGGTGGCTGTTTCTACCTCGTCTTTCCCATCCTACCTACTTACCTCCTGGCTTGTTGTCATCTACTAAGCTCCCTGGTGTAATCCTGAACCATCTGGGCCATCTGTCTGTAAGATCAGGTCTTCGGTCCTTCTGGGTCTAGGACCTTTCCCTGGGCCCTGCCCTACTAAACTGCCAAAACTCACTAACTCTATTAGCATCAAAAGAGAATGGGGCGGGGCAGCTGGGTAGCTCAGTGGATTGAGAGCCAGGCCTAGAGACGGGAGGTCCTAGGTTCAAATCCGGCCTCAGCCACTTCCTAGCTGTGTGACCCTGGGCAAGTCACTTGACCCCCATTGCCTAGCCCTTACCACTCTTCTGCCTTGGAGCCAATACACGGTATTGACTCCAAGATGGAAGGTAAGGGTTTTTAATTTAAAAAAAGAGAGCGAGAGAGAGAGAGAGTGGAGGGTTTGGGATAGTGTAGATTTATCTGTATTAGGGGCTGGGGTCTTTAGACAGATAGGTAAGTATTGGGTTAGCTCAAAATCTGTGAAGACTCTTGGTGAGGAGACATTTCGATCTGGGGGAAGTTTAGGTAGTTGTTAATAGCTTAGAATTATCCAAATTCCTTTTTCTCCTTCCTTGTCATAATAGATCTGACATCCATCACTGTTACATAATGTCTGTATTTGTTACCTTGAGACAGGCTAGCTGTCACTGGTTCTGTTGGCCTTCCCAAATCAGTTACATCTGCCGATATTGGCTCTGTCTGAACCATCAAATCCCATCTCCAAACCACCCTCCATTATAGTATCTATTGCAAAGCATTAGCCCCTGCATGTAAACCAAGCCCTGAGCTCATCATTTCCTTTTGCTAATTAGAACTCATCAATCACACTTCCCTTCCTTTGTTCCCCAAAAATATATATATAAGACCCCAAGTTCTGTCACATGTTGGAGAATTATATTTGGTAGTACATTCTCTCAGAGACTGTTCCCAGAGTCCCAGAGTCTTGGCTCTGTGTGGTTTTTTTAAGCACTTGACTCTGTATGGTGGCCAAATACTAAGAACTTGTCTCTTACCTGATTAAAGATTTGTATTTTTGGACCATTTTAGTGGTCCTGTGTTTTTTCATGTTGACAGGCTTAATAATGAATGCAAACACACATAAACATTGACAGGTACCATCTTTAGATTATTTAATGTTCATTTAGAAAACATGTTAATAGACTTCCAGGTAAGCATGGCGGCAGATTAGATGCCGCTCGCTTCCCCTACTCAGACCCAACGCTACAGATGACCTCAAAAGACCCCCAAAAAACCCATCCTCATAAGAACAGAGGAACTCCACAGTAGGGTCCAGCACTGAAGGTGCGTGGGATTTGGGTATTTCCACAATATAAGGGAATGAAAAAGCTCCCACCGAAACCTGAACTGACCTACCCTCCCCCACCACACCTATAGAGCCAGAGTTAAAGTCAGCATGTGCCAGAATCAACAAGTGAGGGAGGGGCACCCCAGGACTGAGCAACGAGAAGCCTCAGGTCTGGGGAGCTAACTAAAACCACCAAGGATGTACATGTATGAGCAGTAACACCCAAAATCCCGGCAGGTTGAAAAGGGAAGCTCAGATCATGGGTGCTCAGAACGAGCACCATAATCAATGAGTGCGTGAAGGGCACCCCTGAAATGAACAAGGGGCACCAATAAGTCTTGGGAGTTAACTAAGGCCACCAAGAATTTACCCCTGAGGGCAGTATCACCTGAAACAATGGCAAGGCAGGGGAGGGCAAACCCTGGGCTCTCCCCGGAAGACAGCGCAGCTGCGAAGAATTGAGAATTAGCCCAAAGCAAAGGCCTTGATCATTAGACCCATACACAGAGAGCCAGCCCTCCTCACTCAGATTTCTGACTGGAAAGGGGAGAGAAAAAAACCAAAAAATAGAGATGGCAAACAACAGTGCCCAGGATAAAACATCCCAACACCAAGAAAAGCAAGAAGAAGGAGTTGATGTTGAATACTTTTTTATGGAGGAAAAATACAGAATACAGAGGAAATAGCAAAAGAGGAAACCCAAATAAATGCTCCAAAACCTTCCAAAAGAAATGGAAATTGTCCACAAGCTCTTCAAGAATTTAAATTGAAGGTTATAAAAAAGATGGAAGCCTTATGGCATGAAAAATGGGAAGTAATGCAAAGGGATTTCAACAATCTGAGGGACAAAAACACATAATTAGAGAAAGAGCTAGAAGCCTCAAAAAGCAGGGCAGACCAAACTGAAAAGGAAAACCAGTCTTTAAAGGTCAGAACCAGGCAACTGGAAGACAATGATCTTGCAAAAGAGCAAGAATTAATAAAGCAAAGTCAAAAGACAAAGAAATTAGAAGATAACATAAAATATCTCACTGAAAAGATGACAGACCTGGAAAACAGAGGAAGGAGAGACAATCTGAAAATCATTGGTCTACCTGAAAACCCAGAAATGAATAGAAATATTGATATAATAATACAAGATATCATACAAGAAAATTGCCCTGAGGTTCTAGAACAAGGAGGCAAAATAGGCATTGAAAGAGTTCATGCAACACCCTCTACAATAAATCCCCAAAAGACAATTCCCAGGAATGTAATTGCCAAATTCAAAAGCTTTCAAGCCAAAGAAAAAAATCCTACAAGAAGCCAAAAAGAGACAATTTAGATATAAAGGAGTGCCAATCAAGATCACACAAGACCTTGCAACTTCCACACTGAATGACCACAAGGCTTGGAACATGATATTCAGAAAGGCAAGAGAACTGGTCTTCAACTAAGCATCACCTATCCATCAAAACTGACTATATACTTCCAGGGGAAAGTATGGGCATTCAACAAAATAGAACATTTCCAAGTATTTGTAAAGAAAAGACCAGAACTGTGTGGAAAGTTTGACATCCAAACCCAAAGAGCAAGAGAAACATTAAAAGGTAAATATGAAGGAAAGGGAAAAGGAGAAAATATTATCTTTTTCTTTTATTAAAACTCTCTCTATAAGGACTATATTCATACCAAATTATATTTATGAATATGTGGGGGAAAATGTAATGTGTAACTCTCAAAAATTGTATGCATTATTAGAGTAATTAAAAGAATCACTCATAGGGAAAGATTGGGGGATTAAAACGATATGGAGAAAGGAGGAAAAAAGAAAGAATAATGGAGGGGGGGAATCATTTATGGTACCAAGATATACTTGAAGAAAAAAAAATTAAATAGAATAATCTTTCTCGCACAAAGATACACATGGGAATAGGGAGGAGACAAATCTCCTATAAGAAGGAGAGGAAGAGAGTGCTAATTGGTATTACTTAAACCTTACTCTCAGTGAAATCAATTCTGAGAGGGAAGAGTACCGAGATCCATTGGGATCTGGATTTCTATCTTATCCAACAGGGTAAGACAGAAGAGAAAATTATGGGGGGGGGATAGGGGGAGGGAGTATGAAAAGGGAGGGAAGGAGAGGAAGAAGGGAAGTTAACAGACCCTTAAAAAAACAAACAAATAAACAAACAAGAAGGGAACAAAAAGGAAGGGGCTAGAAAGGGAAGCATATCAAGGGAGGGAACTAGGGGGACTGATTTAAAATAAATCACTGGTTTAAAAGTTTATAGCAAAAGAAGAAAGGTCAGAATTAGGGGAGGATATCAAAATGCCAGTGAATTCACAAGTGACAGTCATAACTTTGAACGTGAATGGGATGAACTCACCCATAAAACGTAGATGAATAGCAGAGTGGATAAGAATCCAAAACCCTACCATATGTTGTCTTCAAGAAACACATATGAGATGGGTTGATACTCACAAGGTTAGAATTGAAGGATGGAGTAAGACCTTTTGGGCCTCAACTGATAGAAAGAAGGCAGGAGTGGTAATCATGATATCTGACAAAGCCAAAGCAAAAATAGACCTGATTAAAAGGGATAGAGAAGATAAATACATCCTGTTAAAAGGGAGTATAGCCATGAGGAAATATCACTAATCAAAATCAACATGTATGCACCAAATGGTATAACACCCAAATCTCTAAAGGAGAAACTAGGAGAATTGAAAGAGGAAATAGACAGCAAAACTATATTAGTGGGAGATTTGAACCAACCACTATCAAATTTAGATAAATCAAATTAAAAAAATAAGAAAGAGGTAAAAGATGTGAATGAAATCTTAAAAAAAATTAGAGTTAATAGACATATGGAGAAAAATAAATAGGGGCAAAAAGGAATACACCTTCTCAGCAGCACATGGCACATTCACAAAGATTGACCATATACTAGGTCATAGAAACATGGCATACAAATGCAGAAAAGCAGGAATGATGAATACAACTTTGCAGATCATAAGACAATAAAAATAATGATCAGTAAGGGGAGCCAAATCAAAAATTAATTGGAAATTAAATAATATGATACTCCAAAATTGGTTAGAGAACAAATCATAGAAACAATTTATAATTTTATTGAAGAAAATGACAATGGTGAAGCGTCCTTTTAAACTTTATGGGATGCAGCCAAAGCAGTACTTAGAGGAAAATTCATATTCTTGAGTGCATATATTAACAAATTAGGGAGGGCAGAGATCAATGAATTGGACATGCAAATCAAAAAACTTGAAAGAGAACAAATTAAAAACCCCCAGAAGAAAACCAAATTAGAGATCCTAAAAATTAAGGGAGAAATTAATAAAATAGAAAGTGATAGAACTATCAAACTAATAAATAAGACTAGAAGCTGGCACTTTGAAAAAAACAAACAAAATAGACAAAGTACTGGTCAATCTAATTAAAAAACGGAAAGAAGAAAAGCAAATTAACAGCATCATAGATGAAAAGGGGGACCTCAACTCCAATGAAGAGGAAGTTAAGGCAATCATTAAAAATTATTTTGCCCAATTATATGGCAATAAATATTCCAATCTAGACGATAAGGATGAATATTTACAAAAATATAAATTGCCTAGACTAACAGAAGAAGAAAAATAATTCTTAAATAATCCCATATCAGAAAAGGTATAGAGCCCCAGAATGGGAGGTATAGAGACCCCCCACTTCAGTCCTATAACATCTATCTGTGGGAATAACCTGAGGTGGAAAGAGGGGGCTAAGGAAATGGGAGAATAATAATGACTCAAAGACAGAAGTAGAAACACATGGGGAGTAATAAAAACTTCCAGGAAGTAGTAGGAACAAGAGGACAGGTGAGGAGTATCAACCCCTTGATAATCCTATAGACAATAGAGTCTGAACAACAATGGGAAGCTTCAGGGGTGACTGCAGTGCTATAGAGGAGTGAGGGGAGTCACCACACCCTGGGGCAGAGGCACTGGGGTGACAGGGTAGCTAAGAAAGGTGGGAGTCAACTCCTTGGTGCCTACTATCTCAATAGGAGGCACTGGGGTCACTAGGAAAGAGATACAGAGAAGCAAGTGTGTTAAGAGGAGAGGAGGGTAAGGGAGAGAGGAGAGAGAAGCAGCGAAGGCCAAAGGTCCTGGTGAGAGAGCTGGTAAGAGAGAGCAAGAGAGGAGTCAGTAAGGGTAAGAGAGGGGTCAGTAAGAGATGAGTTTGAGAGAGGCATCGAAGGCTGAAGGCCAAAGGGAGAAGGGCAAAGGGTGAAGGGTGAAGGGAGGAGTCCCCGCTTGTCCCCTGGTATTTATTGAGGGTTTTAGGAATGTATACATATAATGACATAGGTTTTTACATTGGTCCAATTGACAATGACAAGATCATAGAGGTGGAGTTTAATCCATCCCATGCTTTTGTAAATGAAGTCTGAGCCAGCAACACCCTGATTCAAACCATGCTATGTTACTGACCTTGCTCTGAGCAGAGGCAGCATGGCTGTCTCCACACCCAACCCAAGAATTTGCTCCTCCCTTGCTAGTGCCTAGGACTGTTCCTTTAACATCAAGAGTTCTGACCATGTGTCTGGTAGTACAATATTAATACAACAATCATACTTTCCAAATGCTAATATGCCTGGCATGTTACAAAAAGGAATCCAACAGGCCTAAGAAAAAATCCCCAGGGCCTGATGGATTCACAAGTGAATTCTATCAAACATTCAAAGAACAGCTACCTGCAATACTATACAAACTATTTGACATAATAAGCAAAGAGGGAGTTCTACCAATTTCCTTTTATGACACAAACATGGTACTGATTCCAAAGCCAGGCAGGCCAAAAACAGAGAAAGAAAACTATAGACCAATCTCCCTAATGAATATAGATGCAAAAATTCTAAACAGGATACTAGCAAAAAGATTCCAGCAAGTGATCAGGAGAGTCATTCACTATGACCAAGTGGGATTTATACTAGGAATGCAGGGCTGGTTCAATATTAGGAAAACCATCTACATAATTGACCACATCAACAAGCAAACCAACAAAAAACACATGATTATCTCAATAGATGCAGAAAAAGCCTTTGATAAAATACAACACCCATTCCTATTAAAAACACTACAAAGCATAGGAATAGAAGGGTCATTCCTAAAAATAACAAACAGTATATATCTAAAACCATCAGCAAACATCATCTGCAATGGGGATAAATTAGATGCATTCCCAATAAGATCAGGAGTGAAACAAGGATGCCCATTATCACCTCTATTAAACATTGTACTAGAAACATTAGGAGTAGCAATTAGAGAAGATAAAGAAATTGAAGGCATTAAAATTGGCAATGAGGAGACCAAGCTATCACTCTTTGTGGATGATATGATGGTCTACTTAAAAAATCCTAGAGAATCAACTAAAAAGCTAGTGGAAATAATCAACAACTTTAGCAAAGTAGCAGGATACAAAATAAACCCACATAAGTCATTAGCATTCCTATATATTTCCAATACATCTGAGCACCAAGAATTAGAAAGAGAAATTCCATTTAAAATCGCTGTAGACAATATAAAATACTTAGGAATTTATCTGCCAAGACAAACACAGGAACTATATGAACACAACTTCAAAACACTCTCCACACAACTAAAACTAGATCTGAGCAATTGGAAAAACATTAACTGCTCATGGGTGGGATGAGCTAACATAATAAAAATGACCATCTTACCCAAACTTATCTATTTATTTAGTGCCATACCCATCAAACTCCCAAAAAACTTCTTTACGGAATTAGAAAAAACAATAACAAAGTTCATTTGGAAAAACAAAAGATCAAGGATACACAGGGAAATAATGAAAAAAAAATGTGAAGGAAGGCAGCCTTGCAATCCCAGATCTCAAACTATACTCTAAAACAGTGGTCATCAAAACAATTTGGTACTGGCTAAGAGACAGAAAAGAGGATCAGTGGAATAGACTTAGGGTAAGGGACCTCAGCAAAACAATCTATGATAAATCTAAAGATACCAGCTTTGGGGATAAAAATCCACTATTTGATAAAAATTGCTGGGAAAATCAGAAGATGGTGTGGGAGAGATTAGGCTTGGACCAGCACCTCACATCCTACACCAAGATAAACTCAGAATGGATGAATGACCTGAACATGAAGAAGGAAAATATAAGTAAATTAGGTGAACACAGAATAGTATATTTGTCAGACCACTGGGAAGGGAATAATTTTAAAACCAAGCAAGACTTAGAAAGAGTCACAAAATGTAAAATAAATAATTTTGACTACAACAAATTAAAAAGTTTCTGTACAAGAAAAACCAATGTAACCAAAATCAGAAGGGAAAAAACAAACTGGGAAGCAATCTTCATAACAAAAAACTCTGACAAAGGTCTAATTATTCAAATTTACAAAGAGCTAAACCAGTTGTACAAAAATTCAAGCCATTCTCCAATTCATAAATGGGAAAGGGAAATGAATAGGCAGTTTTCAGTGAAAGAAAACAAAACTATCAATAACCACATGAAAAAGTGTTCTAAATCTCTTATAATCAGAGAGATGCAAATCAAAACAACTATGAGGTATCACCTCACACCTAGAAGATTGGCTAACATGACAGTGAAGGAAAGTAATGAATGCTGGAGGGGATGTAGTAAAGTTGGGACACTAATTCATTGCTGGTGGAGTTGTGAATTGATCCAACCATTCTGGAGGGCAATTTGGAACTATGCCCAAAGGGCGATAAAAGAATGTGTGCTCTATGATCCAGCCACAGCACTGCTGGGCTTGTACCCCAAAGAGATTTTAAGGAAAAAGGCTTGTACAAGAATATTCATAGCTGCGCTTTGTGGTGGCAAAAAATTGGAAAATGAGAGGATGCCCTTCGATTGGAGAATGGCTGAACAAATTGTGGTATATGATGGTGACGGAATACTATTGTGCTAAAAGGAATAATAAAGTGGAGGAATTCCACGGAGACTGGAACAACCTCCAGGAAGTGATGCAGAGTGAAAGGAGCAGAACCAGGAAAACATTGTACACAGAGACTGACACATTGTGGTACAATCAAATGTAATGGACTCCTCCACTGGTGGTAATGCAATGACCCTGAACAACCTAGAGGGGTACAGAAGAAAAAACACTATCTACATCCAGAGGAAAATCTGTGGAAGTAAAAACACTAAGGAAAAACTACAGCTTAATGACATGGATGGAAGGAGATATGAATGGGGAAATAGACTCCAAATGAACACCCTATTGCAAATACCAACAACATGAAATGTGGTATTGATCAAGAACACAGGCAATACCCCGTCAAATCACATGCCCATGCGCATGCGCATGGGGAGGGAGGGAAATAAAATGATTTTTGTAACAAAGGAAATGTATGAAATTATAATGTATGTATGTATGAAATTAAATGTATAAAATTAAAAATTAAAATAAAATAAATAAAAATAAATAAAAAATCCAATGTGATAAGAGGCAGTTGGGTAGTAGAAATAATACTTCAAGCCAAGTTAGAAAATCGTGGTTTAATGGTTTTGAATAAGTCATTCAACCTTGCAGGGTTCATTTCCTTACCTCAGGGGATATTTTAGAGATTAAATAACTGAATGTTTGTAAAAGGTTAATAAAAAATATAACCTAGTAAAAATAAAAAGTAAACATGTTAATAGCTATCAATTTGAAATGATATTAATGTAGTTGAACTCTTTACCTTGGAAGGAACTCAATGTTGTTTGTAGGCACACCTTTATAATTATCTTCTATTCCTCATAAAACTAAAAAACTTAATGAATCAATATAAATTTAAAGTTTTATTTGAAACCTCTATCAACAAATGCAAGGTAAATGTAAATCTTAAAAAGAACAGGAATGCCTTTTTTAAAAAAATCATTACACTCCCTTACTAGAGCAAATATGAACAATTTTTTTTATTTTGTCTTCCTGTCCATTATGATCAGTTAATATTGTGGATTTTTAAAAATCTGAATATTTTTCCTGACTTTCTATTCTACATAAATGAAATATGCTGCTTTTTGAAAAATGGAAACTATCGAGTTTTTTATTTCTCTAAAATGTATTTATCACTCAAAAGTTCTTATTTTATTTTTAAAGTTCTCTATCCACAGAGAGTTAGGGAAAAAATGTACTTTTGCTAATTGATGAAAGGCTCATCTAATCCCTAAAAATAGTCCAAACTCTGACAGAGTACTGAATCACTATCTAAATATGACAGAATGCTGTACAAATGCCCATGTAAACAGTTATTGTTTTCATGTCTATACTATCAAAAGTTCATGTAGGGATTATAATAATGTTATTTGCCATTTTATATCACTAATGGCACATTTGTAATGTCCTGTAAGTAACCTAGAACATTTAATATTCACTTTTGGGGGAGAGTTGCAATTAATAGGGATTACTGAGCTGATTGATATATTTGTAAGCCAATTCTCTTGACTTTCCCTGAATATCTTTTGGCTTATTCTTCCCTGGGTTCACATCCATCAGATTCTGCCTAATGGTTTTACTGAGTATTTTTGGTTTTGTATATCCATTGTGTATTTGATCAGGGTTTTCTGAAAATTCAACAGAAAAGGTTTTTGAGAAAAATGTATGACTGATTTCCAATAAATGATTTTGGTTTCTTGTATATATATATATGTGTGTGTGTGTGTGTGTGTGATTATTTGGGGAGCTATTGTTTTCTGCAACTTCATTGAGGGCATCTTCCTTTATATAGGCTCTTTAATGAGGGGAGGGAGGTTAAATGCTTTTAGAATTTCACAAAGCTTATGGAAATTTAAATAACAAAAATGCATTATTTCTTAATCTAATCATCTAAAAAGGCTATAACAAATGTGAAAAATTTCATTCTATAACATAGTAATAATTTCTTAGATTAACCAGAATTTTAAAAGTAGAAATATCTAAATAAAAAGCCATAAAACTTTTGGTTTCTATGTTTCTAGTGCTTCCATATTAATAAGAATGTTAGCCATTTAAGCTTTAACTCTAAGTGGTATCACATATTTAATATTTCATATTTTTAATGTGAAGCACCATATTTGGCATATAATAAAACCTTAATTATATGAAAAGTGTTGGACTACATGTTATACTTAGTCACCAGAGGCCCAGAATGTTTTTTAAATAGAGATTTTAAAAGTCTTTAACCTTCAAGATAAATTCTTAAAATAACAACAATATGATTTGAAAGGACAAAAAGATGCAAAAGTTGGAAGAAGACATGCTATGACAAGCCCGTTTAACAAGCATAAGAACAAAGTAATTAACAAAAGATAGCAATTAAAATCCAGGACAATATTCAAGCTGGGACAAGATATATGAGTCATAGGATGTTAAACTTTAAAGGTGGAAGAGACTTTAAAGATTATTTAGTCCCACTTCCTTATTTTATAAGTGAAGAAACTGAGGGCCAAAGATGTAAAATATTAACAAGTAGTTTCAGTTTTAGGAAGTTAGCAATTAATGTAACCAGTTTTAAAACTCAGGATGAAGAATACTGCAGTCACTTTAGGATATAATCATTAAATTTGCCAATGTAAGGGTTAAAATAGGGGTTTTGACAAAATAAGAGAGCAGCTTTTATTAATTTAAATTTTAATGAGAATATAGTAGAGTTTTAAATTAATATTGTTCCTTTAAGCCAGAGAAAAGAAAACTTCTAGCAGCTTTTAACAATTAACAATTTAGTTTAATTAAAAGAGAGATAGTAAAAGTATATAGTAAAGGAGAAAAAAATAGATTACTAATCTTATATCCTATAAATATACCTAAAATTCCAAATACTAACTAAAATTTCTAAAAACCCTACTCTAAAGGTCTTCAAGGACAGGTTCTTCTGCCTGGCCAGACCAGACCTACACTAACCTACTCTATCTAAAATTAATTCACTAACTACCCATCTACACTAATAAATAAACAGCCACTACCGACACCCTGTTTAAATAAGGTTTATCCTTCAATTGCCAGTGTTTAACTCTGTGAAGATTAAATTTAACTCTCCCCTGATTGTGAAAATGAAAATAATTAACTCTTCCATGACTGTGAAGATTAAATTTTAACCCCTGACTATTTTTATATTTAATCACCAAAGGTGTAAACACTCCATTCACACTTGAGTGGAGGAGGTCTATAACCACCTGTGTGATAGTGGGTGATGAATCAGAATCAACTGACTACCTCCTAGAAGTCCTAAAGCAGGGCTTCAACTGTGATTGGTAGATGAAGAATTAGGGGAAGGCATAGGAAGTGACATAAGAGAAAGTGTCTTTAAAAGAGAATGACAAATTCCTGAGTGCAATATTACTGAGAGTTCTTCATTCTTTGGAATGGAGTGTGGAAAGGAAATAAGACTGACAGTTTGTGGGGGAAGGGGCATCTGGGAGTGGTAGTTGGATCTTGTGACTAGCACTTCCTTCCTGCCGGGCTGGACTTGCTTCCTGGTGTTGGAGGAGAGATTAGCTTTTTCAGCCAAGTCTGGAGTGGCATGTTCTTCTTGGTTCAGCCTGAAGACACAGGCTTCTGAAGGTTAGAACTGTTCTTGTTTGCTTTCTGTCTACTGCTAAGATTCTGAATTAGACTAAGCAGGACTGATATAGAGTAGATGGGAGTGGGAGAAACCCTCTGCTGACCTCAACTCTGAAGCTAAGGGAAGAACTCCAATCCCAACTGGTTATTAAACTTTATATTATTTAAATTCGCAGTCAGATAAGTGGACTATCTTTTCTGGTCATAGAGGGAACTGAACTTCAGTTCAGTCACTCCAGGACAAACAGTCCTTATCAGACCCCTTCTGCTTCCTCTCAGCAGGGGGCATCACTCTCCTTTTCTTCTCCAAGCAAAATTCCCTCTCTCCCCTCAACTCCTTCAACCTCCCATTATCCCCCATTTTTCCAATCCTCCATTTCATTTCCCAATAAATATTACAGGAGGCTGGTGAAGAATCTGCTGATTGGACCTGAAATTTGGTTAGTGAATGGCTGACTCCATTCATATTGGATTTTCTGAAGAGATTACCCTCAGAAGAGACTTCCCCAGGTCCTTAGATTTGCCAAGGCCCAAGGTCTAACTCTCCCTGCCCGGGTTCAGCCAGGAGCCAGGAGTAAATTACTTAGTGCTTAAGCTAGATATCTTACCCTATTCCCTCTCTCATTTTCTTACTTTACTCTTTCTATATTTTGTAAATAAATCTCTTTGGAATAAATTAAATTCCTGGTGACTCTATATTTAAATATAATCCAGTCCAACCTTTTTATAATTAACTTCTTTTCCCCCTTACACCTCCCAGTCAACCCTTGTCTCAGAGACAGACTCCTGCTCCCTCAAGGTCCAGAGGCAAAAGCCCTTTCAAGGCTAAAGCCAAAAGCCCTCTCAGTAAGCTCAGGCCCACCTTTATATAACTAAACACCCACCCACACTACCAGCAACCACCCCACAATGGCCCACTTCCCCACAATTCCCAGCCTTTACTGTCTGAAACTGACTCACTTAACTATCCTCACTCACAGCCTGCAACTGAAGCTGGCTCCCCAGTACCTACTTCCTGTCACTGTGAGCTGGTTAATTCCTACACATCTCTATGGTAAGAGGAATTCCAGGTCCCCCTTTAAATTAAAGAAATTAAAGAATTCCTTTTTATACCATTTGGGGAAGAGACCATCAGAGTAAACTTTCCTGTTTTCCGAACTCATAGGATCATATAAATTGAAAATTAGAAAGGACCTCAGTCATCAACTAGAAAAAGCCCATATATGAAAAAAAAAAACAACTCCACAATGAAACACCAGAAAAATGGTTATCTAGTGGTCTTCTCTTGAAGCCTACTATAAGGAAAATAGGAATCTTCTCATTTTACTAAATGAAAATGGCTGAAAGTTCAAGGAAAACCTGCTATTCTATAAAAATAGTTCTAACACCAACTCCTCAAAATCTCTTTTCCCAATAGTCTGGAAATTTGAATATCTATTAGGCCACTAGTTTCCCCAGTTTTAGTCAGCACCAGTATGGAAATTTTGATTTACAACCCAGGTCCAAGATCTTCTAGCTCTTCCCCCTAATATCTGATCCTCTTTGCTGGAGATAAGAATACTATAAGAACCTACCTTTATTTTCCCCTACATTGAATACCAAACTTCATCTAAATTCCATAAAAAAAAAACAAAAAAAAAACTTTTCTATATCCATCTTGCTTGGACTTTCCCTCTATGTTCCATGCCAAGAGTATCTCCCTCACTCAACCTATACCTCATAAAGCTTCCTTGCTTCACTTTTTCTGTTCACTCCTACCTTGTGCTGATTTTTCTCCAGTGATGCAGTTCCTCCTAAATATATTAGTTTTAGTTTTCCACTAACAAACATGAACTAAAGGTTGTGACTAGAGAGGTTCTGAAGGAGTTTCATTTTTGTTGCTCTTACTGTTTGTTTTGTTTTGTTTTGAATTTAGGCAAGAAAGCAAGTACTAAATCAAGAATAGGGTATACACTTGTCTCTTACAGCAGACAGAGTATAACTTGAGGCTCTACTTTTATCTTTTTTCTTTTTTTACCTTCCATCTTGAAGTCAATACTGTGTATTGGCACCAAGGCAAAAGAGTGGTAAGGACTAGGCAATGAGGGTTAAGTGACTTCCCCAGGGTCACACAGCTGGGAAGTGTCTGAGGTCAGATTTGAACCTAGGACCTCCCATCTCTAGGCCTGACTTTCAATCCACTGAACTACACAGCTGCCCCCTCCACTTTATCTTTTAACTTGTCTTTGCCCCTGGCAACATAAGAAATAGACAATGGAGATTACAATCTTTGCTTGTACTGGGATTCCATATTTCCAAATCTCCCAAGTTTGTATTAAGATTCACCAAAGTGGATGAGTTTCTGTCTAGGAAGTCCATTCTACTTTACATAACTCTAGTTATTAAACATTTTCTTCTGGTATCAATTCTAAATTTGCTTTTTTCCCCCACCCTACTTTTAACTGTTGCTTCCATTTCTTCCTTCTGGATACAAATAGAACAAGTTGAAACCCTCTTCCACATTACATTCTTCTTAAAAATGTTGGGCCCAAAATTTTAAATTCAATACTTGAGGTTGAATTCATTATAGTAGGTCATATTAAAGTAGAATTCTTACTTTTTTGTTCCTATAACAAATTAGATTCAATATGGCCCAAGACCACATTGGCACTTTTTGCCTGCCACATCACAAGGTTCACTAATATTGAGCTTAAAGTCCCCACTCCCACAGACTCCTAGATTGTTTCTGGACAAACAAGATCTGGACAAATAAAACAAAATCATGCCTCCCCACCTTCTATTTAAGAGATCTACATTATTTTCACCGGAACAAAAGACTTTATTTTTATTCCTGTTTTTTTTTTTCAGAATTGGTACAATATTTTACTCAGAATTTATTTTCTAGAGAACTACAGGCTTAGAGCAGATTTTCTAACTTTCCAGTCCTATAATCTGCTGAGATATGACTATATCCAAATGGGAACCAGGGAGTTTTCAAAGGCAAATATATTTTTTAAAAGGCAATAGACAAGTAATGTTGTTTAATTGTTTGAAATTGTATTGTTCACTGAAACAAGCATGAAAATAATTTAAGCATATCAAATAGATAAGTAAAATGAAGACATGAAAGATGGGTTCATTATTGTGCATTATTTTGGATAGTAAAGCATCTTATAAGGTCCTACAATAGTAAAGGGAGTCATTCCATACCGAATTCTTATACCGATGAAATCATAGATTCATTCCCTATCTCAATTCACCCCATAAAATTTCTTCCTTCCTTCTTTCCTTTACTATTCATCTTTCTACCCATTTCTCTGTCTAGAAGGCAACACATGAGGTCCCTACTACAAAAATCTCCAGTAAATTAATATTTGCTGCAATTTTCGGGGGGGGGGGAATCAATAAATGCAAGTAGAACAATGAAACCAAGGCATGTAATGATGAAATATCAAAGTCAATGGATTTTATGAGAGAAGAATTGTATGTCCTAGTTTTTTTCATGACAAGGCACATACATCTTTGAGAATTATGGCTACTAGTTTGAAGATATTTTGTTTTATTTTACTCATTTTTTTTCAATGTGGTGAACTGTACATTTACAAGTGGAGAATTGTCTCAGAATACTTAAATGTCGTGATGACATTTTTTCCTATGATTCTTTCTTGGTTATGAACTAAGAACAAAGATCATGAAGAAATTTCTTGAAGGATTAGTCCCATGTTGCTTGAAGCTCTATAAATCTATAGATCAATAGGAGTTTGGAAGATCTCCAGTGCTGTTTCACAGAGCTCTGTCCTTTGTCCTAGTCTCATCAATACTTTTGCAGGGAGGGAGGCAGAGTCAGGATGGCAGCTTAGAAGCAGCAAATGTCAATTCTTCTATGAAAACCCTTCCACACCAATCAAAAACAAAGAGTTTCAAGGGGGACAGAAAATCAAATACAACATCAGGACAGACCTGCTCAATTCAACTTAAGAGGTACACAGAAAAGGTACACAAAGAATTCTTGGGTTTAAGGAAAAGAAAGAAGGAAGGTCCCAGGATTCCTCCCCTACCTACTGTACTGAGACTTGAGCTATTGGTGGGATCTCAGGTGAGGGCTCTAGACAGGAGGGAGCACCTTGGTACCAAAGCTTCTCTAAGCTTAGGGCTCTGACCCCAGCTGGCAGGGAGGCAGCTAGATGAGAGGGACAGAGACAAGGGCAGACTTGTCCAGCCTTCAGCCACCTCTCCTCCATTTCTGGCCTCTTACTATGGAAGTTTTGTCCTCAGGGCGTATTTAGCTATGCAGATTAGCTCAACTGGCTTAATCCAGTCTGTCAATAGTACAGAAAAGAAGCCCCCAGATGGCAGAAAACCTCAATCTTCAACACTCCTCCTTCATCTACTGCACTGAGACCTATAGTAAGAATTCAGCTAATTGGGATTTCAGGGTAAAGGCTGCAACTGCAACAAAATACTTTGGTACCACCATGAGAAACTCAGGACTCTGACCCAGCAACTGGCATGGAGGAGTCTGACAGAAAAGAAGAGAGGAGGATGAGGGTAACTACCTTCAGCCTCCACACCTCCTTCATTTTCACCTTCATCTTCTGCTGGCAGCTGGGGAAGATCTGGTCTGAGGTCTCATTAATACAACAGGTGACCTCCATCAGTTTAATCCAGTTAATTAGTAGAGCAGAGAAGCCCCTTAAGTGCAGAAAAGTCCAAAATCACAGATCCAGCAAATAAACAAAGGAGCAAGAATATAGACAATAAGGAGGGAGAAAGAAGGGAAAATACGATTAAACAACATAAAAAGAAAAAAAAACACAAAAAGAATTACAATCAACAGCTTCTATTCAGGTAATGAACAAAGAATAAATGGTACAGATAAGAACCAAGGAACAACCAAGCAAAAACTCAGGAACTCCAGAAAATTGAACTCGGGCTTTGGAAGAACTCAAAACACAATTCGAAAAATGATTAAGAGAGACTAAAGAAAATTGGGAAGAGAGTTTAAAAAACAAAATAAGTCATCTGGAAACAGAGGCACATGAACTCAAGAAAAGAAAATAAGGTTTTAAAATCCAGAATTGACCAGATTGAAAATGAGGCAAAGAAAGTGAAAGATGACCTACAAAGAAAAATTGATCCAAAGAAAAAGGAGGATCAAAAATCCAGGGGTTAAATTCAGTATTTAAAAAATGAGAGTCAAACATTTGGAAGCAAATGACTTCACAAAGCAGCAATAGTCTATGAAACAAAGTCAAAAGAATGAAAAAAATTAGGAAACTATGAAATATCTCATTGAAGACCCAGAAAATAGATCCAGGAGAGACACTTGAAGAATTATTGAACTACCAGGAAATCATGACAAAAGAAAAAGCCTGGACATTTTTCTACAGGAAATTATACAAGAAAACTGCCCTGATATTCTTGAACAAGAGGGTAAAATAGAGATTGAAAGAATCTACAGATCCCTTCATGCATTAAATCCCCAATTGTCAATGCCCAGGAATTTTGTAGCCAAGTTCAAGAACTTCCAGACCACGGAAAAGATAATACAAACTGATAAAAAAAATTCAGATATCATAAAACCACAGTCAGGATTACACAATTCCTGACTGCATTCACAGTGAAGGACATGAAGATATGGAATATGATATTCCAGAAAGTCAGGGAACTGGATCTACAATCAAGAATCAACTACCCAGAAAAACTGACTATATTAGCGTAGTAGAAAGTATGATCATTTAATAAAATAGATTTCTGAGCATTCCTGAAGAAAAGATCAGATTTAAATAGAAAATCTGAAGCCCAAATACAGAACTCAAGAGAGTCACCAAAAAGTAATTAAGAAAGGGGAAAAAAATTAAGGGACCCAATAAGTTCAAATTATTTGTATTCTTATATGAAAAGATGGCATTAGTAACTCTTAAAATTGTTATTATCATTGGGGTAGCTAGAAGAAATATACTTAGAGGAAACAGTGACAAACTGTATAGGATGACATGTCAAAAATATAAAAAACTAGGGGTAAATAAGAGGATAATAAAGAAACAGGAAAAAAGGAAAAAATGAGGTGAATATATATTTCATAAAGATCTGCACTAGGGGAAGGGGAAGAAGACCAATGAAATAGAAAAGGTTGGCAACAGGAGCTAAATCAATTGTACAAAAATTTAATCCATTCCCCAATCGGTAAATGGGCAAGAGACATGAATAGGCAGGTTTCACATGAAGAAATCAAAACTATCAAAAAACACAGGAAAAAGTGTTCTAAATCTCTCATAACTAGAGAAATGCAAGTCAAAACAACTCTGAGGTATCACCTCACCTGTAGCAGATTGACCAGTATTATAGCAAAGGAAAATAATAAATGTTGGAGGGGATTTGGCAAAACTGGGACACTAATGCATTGCTAGTGAAGTTGTGAATTGATCCAACCATTGTGGAAGGTAATTTGGAACTATGCCCAAAGGGCTTTAAAAGACTTCCTGCCCTTTGATCCAGCCATACCACTACTGGGTTTGGAGTATACAAAGGGATAATAGGGAAAAAGAGCCATGCTCTTTGTAGTGGCAAAAAAACTGGAAAATGAAGGGGTGTCGATCAATTGGGAAATGGCTTGACAAATTGTGGTATCTGATGGAATAATATTGTATTGAAAGGAATAATGAACTGGAGAAATTTTATGTGAACTGGAATGACCTCCCGGAATTGATGCAGAGTGAATGGAGTAGAACTGTGTCACAGTCAAATGTAATGGGTAAGTGAAATATTACTGCATTCTGTCCTATAGACTTGTGGGATAGAAATTACTTTAAATTGGACACTAATACAAGGGCCTGTTAGAAATTTATTGGACCCTAATACAAAGGCCTATTATGAATTTATTCTTGTTTACTCAACATTTTATATACATAGATTTTGATATTTTGTTTCTGGTTTTGATTTTTTTTCATTCTCCCAAAAGTTTAATTTTCTTCCATTCTTTTTTCTTTATATTTTTGGTTTTTTTCCTCTTCTTTTGATAATTGACTCATATACCCCCATAACTCAACATTGCATCCTGAGCTGAACTGGGTGTTTCTTAACACCCACTTCAGGGGGGGGGGTTGTATTTTAATAAAAATCCAAGATTTAAAATTTTGTTTGAGAAAGATCTTCAAAGAAAGAAGCTTACTAACTCCTAAATCCAGAGAATGAGCTGTTGCAGAAGGATGCCAGGAAATTCTCACTACATCAAGAAGATCCAGAATGAACTTTGGGTGTGGTTTATTGAACTGAAATTTGATTGAATATTTATTTGAATGTATACTCTTATGTCAAAAGGGGACTACCCTCTAATTGCTTTTTGTCACTGTGCCCAGCAAACATTGGTTTTGCTGTCTCTCTCTTCTATTCCCCTCTTCTATCTAACTATTGTAGTTTACTCTTAGAAGGTGAAATTTTATATGCACCTGCAGTTAAAAGAATTTAGAGGTACAGGATGATTATGTTTAGTGATCAATTGGGGAGATTAGTCCCCCAATCATCATCAGGAGGAATTGTGAATTTTAGATTTACTCTACCCTGCTTAGTCTAACAAAACAGAAATGTCTATACCCCTACTTAAGGATTAAGTGTTGAGAAGGATGGCCTATGACAGACATGTCCTAGCAAATGACAAATCAGAAACAACTGACAGACCTCCTGGGCTGTCTTAAGTCAAGCTTAAGCTACCATTGGTACATGTGAGACACAGGAAGTTATGTAAAAAATGGTCTATTATTTCACCTCACTTCCTCTCTCTGGGCTCTTTTTGCAGAGAGGTGGCTCTGGCTCTGTTTTTTGGTGGACAGGTGACTGGTGGCAGTGTGCTGGGCCTCTCAGCATCTTGGCTGCAGCTATTGTCTGGGTTTGGCAGTGAGCATCCTTGATATAGTAACTGGGAGAAGCTTAATATTGTGGGTCAGCTGAGATGTCTTCCCTGAGTTCTCTCAGCTGATTACTTTTTTTTCCTTTACCTTTCCTAAAAACATCATCCTCCTAGGAGGCCCCTTATCTTGGAAGAGACCTCACTGCTGGAAGATCTCTGAGCTCCCCTTGGCTCAGGCTAGGCTGGAGAAATCTTATACCCTCTTCACGCTCTCTTCTTCTTAATCCCTTCCTTCTTTGATATAGAAATCACTTTAAAAGACTGATATATATTAATTTAAGGTTGTCAAGGAATTCACTTATGTAATTCCTAAATGTAACACTCAAGTCACCTGCCAAATTTTTATGGTGTTTTAATTACAACAGGAAGAAGAAAGTATTAGAGGGAGAGAGAGAAGGAAAAAGAGAGAGAAAGAAAGAGGGAGAGAAGGAAAGAAGTTTAACTCAGAACCACTCTGGCTCAGGCTCAGAACCAAAGCAGATGTTAAGGCCTTGGAGAGCCAAGGCAGGGAAAGGGATCAGTCCTTATCACTCACGTGACCAATCTGAAGGAAAGCAGTCTTCAGGGCTCCTCCAACCTCAAGCACCAGCCTCGAACTATACTCTAGCCCTCCTCCCAGGAAGTCCCGAGAACTCCAGAGGCTGTTCTCTACCTCACTTCCTGCGTCTCACATGTACTAATGGTGGCTCTAGCTTGACCTAGGACTGGCCAGAGGTCTGTCCTTTTTTTTGAACACGTCTATTGAAGACCATATTCTCAAATAATTAAATCTTGACTTTGCTGCAGCAGCCTTTCCTAATCTTGTTACACGGAGTAGGGTAGAGAATGTAGTTTCCAAGACCTGATTCTGTTATTCAAAATATCTCTATTGTTATTGATCAGGAAATAGCTAAATCCAATCTTCTAAAGAATGGTCTGAATAGGGTGGAGTAGTTTTGAAATTCACACTTCTATGTTAATTAAACCATGATAAAATCCCCAAACTGACTTGAGTATTTTTATTGGGATTTGAATTAATCCCTGGAGAAGAGAAGGATAATATATTAGTCAAAACCCCTAAATTTACCCCTTACACATCCAGAGAAAGAACTGTGGGAGTTGAAACTCAGAAGAAAAACATATGATTGATCACATGGTTTGATAGTGATGTGATTGAGGATGTTGACTTTAAATGATCACTCTATTGAAAATATTAATAATATGGGGAAAAGTTTTGAACAATGATGCAGTAAAACCCAGTGGAATTGCTCATCTGCTCCAGGAGAGAGGTAGAAGGGGAGGGAAAGGACATGAATCATGTAACCATGGAAAACTATTCTAAATTAATGAAATAATTAATTTTTTAAAAATAAAGAATATTATGACAAGGAAAAATATTTTTGTTTGGGGAGTCATGATTATATATGGCAGCATGTCCTACTTTGGTTGACCATAAAAAGTCAACCATAATTAAGTGTGCTATGACAGACAAAAAAAAATCTAATTCAAATAATGGGGGAAAAGTACTTATTTTACAAAACACAAATCACTGAGGATACAAATAGGAAAAAAACATGGTGTAAAATACATTTGACTGAAATATTGTAGAGATAGGTAGGTGGCACAGTAGATAGGGTAATAATATTTCTACCCAGATATATATTTCATAAAGTTTATTAGAAAGGGTAGACAATCATTCCTCTAAGTAACCTGACCACTTGTTGCTTAGCCTGCAAGTCTCTTCCTCCTTCCCCCCTTACCTGCCTGCTCTGTTCCCAACTTTTTCCTTCATTCTATTCTCGCTTCTTTCCCCTCTCAAGCCCAAAGCCTTGACTTTTATTGATGTCCAGCACATACAGGGATGCAAACTTGGCACAACTGTGTTATGTCAGGAATGTTTGATGGACAGGTCAAGCTACTCGGGAGGGGGAGGGAACGAACTTCCTTGACATAATAGAGTACAATTCCTAGAGTCAGAAAGATTCATTTCCATAAATTCAAATTTGATCTCAGATACTTACTAGTTACATGATCCTGAGCAAGTCATTTAACTGTATTTACCTCATCTGTAAAATGACCTTGAGAAGGAGGCAAACCACTATAATATCTTTGCCAAGAAAACCCCAAATGTGATCACAGAGAATCCAACATAATCAATAATCTAAATCTATCTAAAAGATCATTTTTAAATGAGAAAAATGATACATAAAAGAAAATTCAGCTGTAGGGTAGAATATGTTTTAAAAATTCAAATTCCTTATAGTTTGGAGTTCAAATTGGGCTTCAGATACTTATTAACTCTATGATTCTGGACAAACCATTAAAGTATTTTCTTCAATTTCCTTATCTACACAATGTGGATAATAATAACATCTGCCTTTAAGGTATTATGAAGCTCAAATAAAATCTGGGTTGCTATAAAAATCAAGTGAGATAATATTTACAAAGATATTTAGCCTGGAACCTGGAATAAAGCAGCTGCTATATAAATTCTTATCACTAAGCTGGGATTTGATGGCAATTAAAGTATCTAAGAGACAGAGAGAAGGAAAGGTTTTATTCTAGACATGGCAGACAGCTAATGCTAAGGTACAAATCTGGGCGTAGAAGTGCAATGTTATAGCAGAGCAATAGGATGAAAGTTATTTTAGCTCGATAACAGAAGGTGGGAAAAGAAGTAATGCACAATAATCCTATAAAATCAAATTTCTGGTCAGTTTTAAATCCATGTTCATAATATTCGGAACTGGCTGATTTGGGAGTATTGAATTTACCATCATTCAAAAAGTTGGAAGGATGTTTGGATGTTTTGCTGATCATCTGTTGGGTTTTATAAAAGGAGGAAATATATATATATAAAGGATGAACAAATTTATCTCTAAAATTCAAAATTTCAAGTTTATGATTCATCATCAATCTCATTAAAAAAATAACTAAGTAGCTACAAAAGACAGCTGAAGGTACAATGGGAACCATACTAACATCTACCTCTCAGGGGTTGTTGGGAGGTTCAAATGAGATAATATTTGTAAAGCATTTAGCACAGTTCTTGGAGAACAACAGACACCAACATGTTTGTTTCCTTTCAACAATCAAAGGAATAGTAACAATAGTTGTTAAACACAAAATCAGATAATGCTTGTGTGAAGTGTCTGGTTGTGTGAACTATTTCAGTGAATGATTCCCAATGATACTAGTCTTGATTCCAGGAAGTTCTGTAGACTACTTAAATACATGAGATTGTTACTCTGGCTACTGGAACATGAGTCCTGAGGCATCACTGAAGTGTTTCCATTTCTAAAGGTGACACTGAATTGTGTGTTTAAGAGGGTATGGGATGTAGGGGACTGACTTTTTATTATATAAATTATACATACAAATAATTAACTTTTTATAGTTGTTGGGATAATTAAAATCATAAAGACTGGACCTGGGTAGAGTATTCCCATTGTGAATTTGAGATTTACTCCACCATGCTTAGTCTTTAGAATTCTAAGAACCAGGAGTATATACACCCCCACTTAAGGATTAACTGTGGAGGAGGATGGTCTGTTACCCACATGTACTAGCAACTGACAAATCAGAAACCACTGACTGACCTCCTGGGTTGTCATAAGCCAAATTTAAGCCACTATTGGTACATGTGAGACACATGAAGTGATGTAAAAATTGCCATTATAGTTTCTGTCACTTCCAGTGAGAGGGATTTTTGTGGTCTTTGGCAGTGGTACTTGACTTGGAGGAGCTCTGGAGTATGGGACTTGAGACTGCTTCCCTGAGACACCTATGTGGTGATGTTTAGGCTGCCTCCGTGTTGCCTTGGCCCTTTCTGAAGGCACTAGCCTCAAAGGATGTCACCTTGGAGAAGGCCTCATGGCTGGAAGCCGAGCTAAATTTAATCTTGTGGGAAGGACCCTTGGCTGAGACCTCTGATCTCCCCCTGGCTCAGGCAAGGCTGGAGGAGATCTTCCCTCTTCTCTCTCTCTCCCTTATTTTTAATTTCTTCCTTAAATTGTAAATAAGCCACCATAAAGTTCCATTCTTACTTGAGTATTTCATTGCGATTTAGAATTTAAATCCCTGGTAACCACTAAAAAATATATTCAGTCTCAATCCTAAAATTTACCCTTAACAGTCTGGCTAATCCACGAAGGTTGTGATGACTACCCTCGATCTCCCTGAAAATGTTCTTTCCTCTTTCTCTATTACATTTTCAAGTCAGTCTTTTAAGCTAGATCAGGTGAGTATAAAATATTTTTTTCTTCTCCTTACATTGAATTGAACACAACACTTTTTAACCTTAAGCAGCAGGGCCCTGAGGTCTTAGCTGGAAAAGCTGTTTCCAAATCTCCTTTGCCTTAGGGAACAAACAACTCAATTAGCTTACCCTCACTGACAATACTAGCTGGCTAGATTACTCTTAACTAGTTGTGAGGACAACCTGGAGAAAGTTTTAGCTTTGTCCTTCTCCTGGAGGTCTACTGTCCTTTTTTCCTAGTCCCCACTTATTTCTAGTTTTTAAATTTAAGTGAGAAGTAAAAAACCCTGATGAGGCCAGCTAGGAAAAGTGGAGGCTTTACTCAAAGAAAAATGTTTTAGCCTAAAGGGGAAGGAGAGACCAGCTTGTGGCCACTCCCAAACTTAAAAGAAAAAAATCTCAACCTCAGCCTCAACCAAAAGGCTTTTTTTTCTGTGCCCTTTCATCTTGAAGAGTTGATTGGATTAAAAGGCTTTTAAAAGAGACTATGTCATCACCTTTTTTTTTTCACACCCTGACTTTAACCCCTAGCCAGTAAGATCCACTGACTAATTAAAAAAAACACACACACATACACACATACATAGTAGTAGTCTCTCAGAAACCGAGAATGACAATTGCCTTTGTGCATTATCATCTAATGATGTACCCTCATTTGGCTTTGAAGTCCAAAGACTGAGGCGCAAAGTTTGTGGCACATGGGGCATGGAATGCGAGTTGTTACAGGAGGTGCGGTTGTGGCCTGGTGTCGGCATTCACGTGCAGTGGCAAGACGTCAGCATCGTTCATCTTCAAAGGTGGTGGCGGCATGGTGAATGTGGGTTCGCCAGCTACTTCTGTCAGAGGCAGCAAGTTCTAGTTGCTTTGGTGTAATGCCAGCCCACTTCAAGTTGGACTTTAGCTGATCATTGAATCTTTTCTTTGGTCGGCCTTGTTTCCTGAGTCCAGCTGACAGTTCACCATAGAATACCTGTCTTGGTATTCGCTGTGGGTCCATGCGGATGACGGGTCCAGACCATCGTAGCTGGGTTTTGAGGACCATGACTTCAATGCTGGTGGAGTTGGCTCTGTCGAGGACTTCCTGATTGGTGATTCGGTCCTGCCATCGGATCCTCATGATTGACCGGAGAGAGCGTTGGTGGAATTGCTCCAGCTGTTTCATGTGCTTCCGGTACAGTGTCCATGTCTCGCAACCATACAGGAGTGAGCTGAGGGCCACTGCATTGTACCCTTTGAGCTTCATTGCAGTGCTTACACCTCTGTGTTGGAGGACTTTGGAGCACAGCCGCCTGAGTGCTGGCTAGCCTTTTGGATCCTGGCATTGATCTCATAGTCTAGGGACCCGTCGTTGGCGATGGTGCTGCCCAGGTACTTGAAAGTGTTGACGTTAGAAAGCTGCGTGCTGTCGATTGTAATGCACGGCGGTTTGTTGGCCCACCTGGTGCAGGTTGGAACAGCACCTCTGTTTTGCTGAGGCTGATAGTCAGGTCAAACAGTTTTGTTGCGGTAGAGAAACTGTCCACAATGATTTGAAGGTGATTTTCTTGATGAGCCATGAGAGCACAGTCATCTGCAAAGAGAGCTTCCAGGATGAGTCTCTCTGTTGTCTTTGTTTTTGCAGTCAGGTGGCGAAGGTCAAATAGTGAGCCATCTAGAGGATATTTGATATAAAAGCCCAGATTTAGATCCATCACTGCTTGTCATAATACTTGGGTGAAGGATAGAATGAATAGCACTGGAGCAAGGACGCAGCCTTGTTTCACACCATTGGAGATGTTGAAGCGATTGGAAGTCTCTCCACCAGATAGGACTTCCCCTGTCATATCGACATGAAAGAGTTGGATCAGTTTGATGAATTTTGCTGGGCAACCATGCTTGCTGAGGATCACCCACAATGCTTCCCTGTTCACTGTGTCGAATGCCTTTGTCAGGTCTATGAAGACAATGTAGAGACTCAGGTTCTACTCAAGGCATTTTTCCTGCATTTGCCTCACTGTGAATACCATGTCGATGGTGCTGCGATCTGGTCGGAAGCCACATTGTGATTCAGGCAGTTTCTGCTCTGAAACAGATGACAAGAGTCTATTGAGTATAACACGGGCGAGGATCTTTCCAGCAGTGGAGACTAGTGAGATGCCTCTTTAGTTGTCACAGGCTTCTCGTGAGCCTTTGTTCTTGTATAGGACTACGATAGAGGCATCTCGGAGTTCTGGGAGCATGTCTTCCTCTTCCCATATGCTGGTCAGCACTATATGGAATGCCTGAAGTGCCTTTCCATTTAAGAACTTGTACACCTTGGTTGGGATCCCGTCTTTACCGGGTGCCTTGCCTGCACTCATTTGTTTAATGGATTTTTGGACTTCCTCTATTGAAGGAGGGATGTCAAGTTGCTCGATGATGCGGTTTTGAGGGATCTGGTCAAGGGCCCTTTGTTCAACTGAAGAGGGTAGGTTGAAGAGCTGGCTGAAGTGTTCTTTCCATCTGTTGCTAATGCCTTTTTTGTCTTTTATGAGAGTGTCACCATCAGAGGATAGCAAGGGGGAGGTGGTGGATTTTAATGGCCCATAGACAGTCCTGAGGGCACTGAAATATTGCTTATAGTTTTTCGTGTCAGCAAAGCGCTGTATTTCTTCTTCCTTTTTCCCCATCATTGGTCTTGCATTTTCCTGATCTCACACTGCGCCATGGCTTGGAGGGACTTGAATCTGTCCTTTTCAGGATCAGAGTTTGGGTTATTTTGCCACTCCATAAAGGCTTTGTTCTTTTTTGTTCAACAGGTCTTCAATAGCAGTGTTGTTCTCATCGAACCAGTCCTGGTGTCTCTGAACTGGTTCCATTCCTCGGTTGGGCTTCCAGTGAGTGGTCCCTTGTCAGACAGCTTGTCTTCCAGACAGGACTGGAATGTTTGATAAAATGGATCTCTGAGACGACTCACATTGCAAGATGTGCAAACTGTCTGGGCGCGTTTTGGATGGCGAGGCACAATGCGCATTTGAAGAGTCGCTCTAACCAATCCATGGTCTGTCCAGCATTCAGCTCCTCTCATAGCTCTGGTGATCTATACATCCTGGATGTCTCACCAGCGTACAATGATGTAGTCAATGAGATGCCACTGTTTTGATTGTGGATGCATGCACATTGTTTTATATAAATGAATACTAACATATTAAACATAATAATATAACATAATAACACATAAATGAATACTACATTCTATGAAATTTTCATGGCATTTGAACAATTAGGAGCCTTGAAGATTTCACCCATTCTTTTTGATTTTAGGTCTTTTTATTTTTTATATTCCCAAATATTGTGACAAGAAATGCTACCTTGTGAAAATTTGAAGCTAAAATGCAGGCAGATATACAAAACCAATTGGATAATTTTGGATACTTCTTATAGGGTCAAATGGCAAATACTGACCCCACCCATAACATGTCTGATTTTTACAAGCCTGTTTCTGAACATGAGGAAAATTCTTCCCCTGAAAGGGAGATGGAAAACCCCCTCTACTATAGCTCTGCTGTAGGACTGCTTCTCTCATGGTCTGCAACTCTTGACTGAACTTACATCCCAAGACCCTTCTCCTGAAATCCCAATTTCTCTTGCTCCTTCTCCCACCCCAAAACCATTACCAGCCCCAAGGAAATCTTGTCCATCTAACAAAACTATTTCTAGTCAAACTGACACACATGTGCCAAATTCAACTAGAGGCCTTTTTCCCCTAAGAGAATTACCCAAAAAGGATGGGATGGGGATGTGGTAACTCTAAGGCATAATATACCATTTACTCCCCAAGACATAAATGAATTCAAACAAAATATTCCCACATATGAACAAGATCCCTTTATGGTTACTAAAAAGATGGCAGACATATTTTTTTCAGTATAATCTGTCTTACAAAAATGTTGAAAACTTACCCCAGGTTTTCTTAATGGAACATGAGAAAAATAAAGTAATTTCTCATGTCAATAAAATCTGGGGGCTCAATGCAGCACACTTGCTATCTCAAGATCTGAAATGGTACTATAACAACTCTGAAGATTATTTACAACTATATCATTATATGGAGGCCATTCTAACTGCTCTGATAGAGTGTTCTGAAAGCACAGATAAATAGGCAGAATTTGAAAAACTTAAGCAAAATGATGATGAGACACCCACCAGATTCATGGATTGGCTCATTGAGTTTGGTGATCAATACCTAGATTTTGACCTTTCAAAAGAAAATTAAATAAGACAAATTAGAAGACACGTTGTCAATAATTCTTGCAAAGTGATCAAGCATTATTTTAGAACTCATTGCCCCAGGTGGTCTGAAATGGATCATGATAATTTGAGAAAAACTGCTGTATATGTTTCAAAATAAAACAAAGAAAAAGAGGAAGATACTAATGATTTCTTGGAGACAATTAGGAAAGAATTGAAATATTTAAGAGATAAGATTGATAAACAGAAAAAGGGTATGATACTCAACTAATGGCACTTGCCCCTCTCCAAGAATCTAACTATCGATCCATTACCTGCCAATTCTGTGAGAAGAAGGGCCAAAAATGATGGAAGATAGAAATTTATTCAAGGCAATTAGAAATAATATGCAGTTTAATAAAAATTATAGAAATAACTATAATAATGTTCATAGAAACCACAACTTTAGGGATGAAAATTCTTGAAATAGAAATTGGGAGAATGATAACTCAAACCAAATTACCCAACAACAGTATATTTTAAGTGGAACTCATTCAAAAATACTCAATGTTCTAATACCGCTAAGGGGGGGTGGGTGCCCAAGGAACTTCCCAAATATTATGAAAGTGTCCAGGGGTGGGTCTGGGTAACAGGAATCAGAGGATAAAACCTTTGATTTTCTGCACCCTGATGTCTTAATACCCATTGTCCTTATCCACTGCCCTCCTCCATACTGATGAGCCCCATGTTACCTTAAAGTTAGGTAACACCTATTATGATTTTCTTTTGAACACTGGAGCTTCCAGGTCTATATTAATGAGTATACCTGATTTATATTGCAATTCCAGTGGTTCAGAGAATGTAATGGGGGTATCAGCGATACCCCAAAGAGTTAAAGAGCTTTCCTCTAGGAAGGTGTTTGTAGGACCCCTAGAATTACAACATTCTTTCCTCTTGATGCCTGACTCCCCTTTAAATTTGTGGGAAGGGACCTTTTATGCAAACTCAGAGCCACAATAGCTTGCTCTCCAGATGGTTCCTTATCATTTGAAGTAACTGAGGAATCTTTAAATTTACTCCCTGTACTTCTCTCAGAGAGCCAAGAGGTGAGTCTCCTACCTTTGCAATACCTGCAGATATACCAGAGTCTTTTTGAGCCAAATATTCTTCCAATGTAGGCTTACTTAAATCAGCTTTTCCTTATTAAATTAAAACTAAATTAAATTAAATTAAAACTAAATCTAGCCCACCTCCTCCCATTCCTCAGTACCCTATGTGGGAGAGAGGAATTGGGAAGCATGCAAAAGGCAGAAGTAAAGGCTGATGACCTGTCAATCAAATGAAGGTCCATTTGGAAGGTTACTGGGAGAAGCAGTTGAAATAAGGAACTGACCAACTGAAGGATTATGTCTTTTAACCTTGGAAGACAGAATGGAGAGGTGGTTCTCTTGATCATGGAGATTGAAAAAGGAAGGACAATAGTACAGAGACATCTCTTTGTCTTGCTCTGTTTATGATAGTGACTGAATTGCCAGACCTATCAATCATTCCTCTCAATTTGAACTCCATCCCAATATCCTCCAACCTAAGGCTTACTGTAGTGTTAGGGAAATCTCCACCCCTCTTACCTCCATTATCTATCTTTTCCCTTTCTTGCCCAAATAAACCCCTTGCTTAAGATAAAGAAGAGAAAAAGTATTTTCATTAGAGACATCATAGTTCACCCTGAGTGATTTAGTAATAAGAAGAAGGGGGGGAGGCAAAGCTGAAGAGGCTGAAGAAGAGAAAGGCTGAGAGAGGGAGGAACTGAGAGGAAGGGAGGGTAGGCAAAAGAAGATAACTGTCTTATCTGTTAATTATCATTAATAAGCAAATATAGTCCCTTATTATTATCTATTATACCTACCTCAAAGGAGGCAATAGAGGACATTACCCCGGTGATAAACTCATTAATCAATCAAGGCATCATAATTCCCTGTAAATCTGAATACAATATGCCAATCCTGCCTATTTAAAAAAAACAAAATTGGGGCCCAATGGCAAGAACCTCTATAGATTCATACAGGATTTGAGAGCCATGAACAATCACGTTATAAACAGATACTTCATAGATTCCAAAATAAATACTATCATTTCTTCTATTCCTAGAAGAGCTACATACTTTACAGTAGTGGACTTGTGCTCAGCCTTCTTTTCCATACCCATACATGAGGATTCCAGGCATATCTTTCACCTAGAAGGGCTCTTAGTATACATGGACTCATTTGCCCCAGGAGTTCCTGGAAAGCCTGAGTTTATTCACACAAATTTTCAGCCAAGACACAGAAAATACAAAATTAAAAAACAGCAAATTAATCAAATATGTAGATGATCTACTCTTGTCTTTAACAGATGCAGAAGCATGTCAGGAAGATTTTCTTTTGGAACTGCACAAAAGAGGGAATGAGATTTCGAAGGATAAGGTTCAGTGGTGTCTCCCTGAAGTAGAATATTTGGGATTTATCCTGACTGCTGGTGTACATTGTATTTCTCCCAAGCAAATTGAAAATATTTAAAAATTTGAGCATTCTTACCACTAAGAAACAGTTAAGAGCAATTTTAGGAGCAACAGGTTTTGTAGACAATGGATCCCTTGCTATGGGGAAATTACTAAGCCCCTTATAGAACTAACAAGGTATCAGGTCCTTAACCACTTAAATTAGAGACAGAACACCTGTCAGCTCTGTCAGATCTAAAGCAGGCTATCCTGTCTGCCCCTGCTTTCCCAGATAACAACAAGCCATTTACTTTTTATGTACATGAGCAGGGAGGGAGTAGCTTTAGGTGTTTTAAATAAAACTTTGGGACCTTCTAAGTGCCCAATTGCTTATTATTCAGCCCAACTGGACCCAGTAGCTTCAGGAGCACCACCATGTCTTAGAGGTGTAGCTGCTACAGCTTTACTAGTGACAAAAACTGTTGATCTAGTATTGGGATGCTCATTGACAATTATGTGCCCACATGAGGTAGAAGCATTGTTGCTAAGGCATAGAACACAGGCATTTTCTGATCAGCGAATTTTAAGGTATGAAATAACCCTGTTAAACAATGAACATATTACCTTAAAATACTGTACAATTCTTAACCCTGCCAACTTTCTTCCAGATTTACCAACTTCAGGAGAACCCTTACACAGTTGTGAAACACTAGTATCCATGGCAGAAAAGTCTCAAGATAATCTCTTGTACACTCCCTTAGACAACTCAGATCTAATCTTATTTACGGTTGGTTATTATTTTATGAGGGATGGTATATACTACACTGGAGCTGCTGTAGTCACAGAATGTGCCACTTAGTGGTCAGTTTTACTGCACTCAAATATTAGTGCTCAAGGTGCAGAACTCATAACCCTGCAGCACACCTGTATCATTGCCAAGGATAAAAAGGCAACAATTTATACAGATTCTAGATATGCTTTTGCATTTATCACTCAATCGGGATACTATGGCTCCAGAGAGGATTCTTAACCTCAGCTGGAAAATATATAGCTAATGCATAAATTATTAATGATGCTCTTTCTGCTCTCTAGCTGCCTGAAACCCTAGTTGTGATTCATTGTTCTGTTCATACAGGTGGCACTTATCTTGTCTCTAGGGGAAATGACCAGGCAGATAATGCTGCAAAGCTAGTGGCCATAGAAGGAGCTGAATTAATTTTAATAGTAACAACCACTGATGATGTAAATTTATCACTTTCCTATAATGAAAAGGAAGTGGAAAAATGGAAACAAAAATTTAAAGCAAAACAGATGAATGGAGTATAGGTATCATCTGAAGGAAAACCCCTGCTCCAAAGAAGTTTCTATCACCAAATTTGCCAATCTCTTCATAAGAATGGTCACGTTGTTACCCAGGGCATCATGAATTCTGTTAAAAGAGCATGGATAGCTCCTGGTATAACTATTATAACCTCTAGAGTATGAACAGGCTGTTCTACCTGCCAAGAATATAATCAACATGCCTTTTGTGGCAAAGCTTTTGGTGGGAGTCCTCTGGCTTACACACATTTTAAGCACTTACAGATATATTCCATAACAATGCCAAAGGCTGGACAATATAAATTTTAGCTAGGCATAATGGATCAACTGACCAGAATGCCAGAATCATTTCCTAGTGTCAGAGCTACAGCAGCTTTTCTTGTTAAGGTGCTTTTAAAAGAGATTATTCCTTGCTTTGGCCTGCCAGCACTTATTGATTCATATACGGGAAGTCATTTTACTGATTCTGTTCTAAATCATATGCATTCTTGCATAGGACTAACTCCCAAATTTCATGTACTATATCATCCCCAGAGCTCAGGCCAAGTTAAAAGAGTGAACAGAGAACTTAAAACTATGATGGGAACATTATGCACTGAGACACATTTAAAATGGCCTGAAATTCTCCCTCTGGCCCTATTTTATCTTAGAAGTAGGCCCAGGGGAGTCCTACACATCTCACCATTTGAGGTACTTTTTGGACATCCATCAATACAGGCTAAGCCTTTCTCCCCTGCATATACATCATTATTGGGGGGAGCTACTTCTATTACTTCCTAAATACTGGAATTACAGCACAAACTGCATGAACTCCATGAATCTGGAGCTGCAGTACAAGCAGGACCACTAGACTTTTCACCTCATGACCTGATCCCAGGAGACAAGGTGTATATAAAAAACTTCCAGCATACTGGAGCAACTCAGCCTTCCTGGGAAGGGCCATTCCAAATATTGCTAACTACTCCAACATCCATAAAAATTGGGGAGAAGGACTTTTGTATTCATTGCTCACATGTAAAGAGAATAACTTCTATTGAAACTAATTGACTGTATCCTATCACATGCATTAGAGATAATAATCCAAAGACAGATGGATACTATTTTTGGAAATGCGTTGAATTCCTGAATTTTTTATATTTTATTGCTTTTCTTTTATTTTGATTAGAATATTTGGTTTTTTCCCTTTTCTCATTTCTTGTTCTTAAGGTACATACAATCAATATAATTTTATTCTGCAGTAATATAAGTTTACAATTTATACTTGCAATAATATTAATGCATACCCCAAAAGCTTTAGACTATGGAAGTCTGCCATTTATTGATAAATGTTATGGGACTGTGATTAATGTTTGTGTCTGATTCTAGGAAATCGGATCAAAAAAGGAGCTCAGACTTTATCTATACAGTGCCATTGAAGCTCAGACTTATCCTGAATAGTGCCACAAAGGGCACATAGGTCAAAAGAAAGAAATCAATCCATGTAGGGCTGATAAACCTCTAAGTCAATACAAAAGCACTTGAACCTAGTGTGAGACTCGAGGTTGCAACGATTGACATATGTTGTAGGACTCCCTTGTATCCAAACTCTGTAAAATACTCACAGACAAGTACTGAAGTTTGGCTATCATCCTGGCTCCCCCTATCCCTGGGAATGATGAAAAATCAGAACCAATGAATGACACTTCCCTATCACACATGCAAAAATTTAGTTCTTTTTTCTCTCTGATAGTATGGCAACTTCCTGCAGTCTTGGCTGCAAATGGGTAAGTGAAACATTACTGAATTTCATCCTACAGACTTGTGAGATAAAAATTACTTTAATTGGACCCTAATACAAGGGCGTATTATTAATTTATTCTTGTTTACTCAAAAATTTATATGTTATAATTTTGATATATTGATTCTTATTTTGAATTTTTTTCTTTCTCCCAAAAGTTTAACTTTCTTCCATTTTTCTTTGTTTTTTGGCAACCACTAAAAAATACAGTCAGTTTCAACCCTAAAATTCACCCTTAACACCATAGGTACAAATCTTTAAAATTTAATTTTAGGGAAATTATTCATAATATACACATTCTCATACCCATCCACTCCCATCCACCCCCATCCACTGAGGAATATATCTTAAGTTATAAATGGCAATTATCTTTATTGATAGTTTATTCCACATGCAGGGAACTTGAATTGGATTGAAGAAATGAACTAAGAGAAATGCTTATTCCCAAGTACATTTTTCTTGCCCATATGTATGAAAGCAAATTGTTTATCTTATCAACCCTGTTTTCATAGACAACTACTTTGTGCTCAGTACTTCCATACTAATGTGTTGTCAATAATGAAATAATAAAAAAAAAAACACCAAGAGATCAACATAAACAGTTGAAGAATTAATGCTGGGAGGATTAAATGTGGATGTTGCCTCCAGAGAGTGAACTGAAAGGTGGAAACATGAAGGATTTAATTTTATGAACATGTCTTGTCTCCTGGACAATACCTTTTGTGATCTAGGAAGAGTTGAGAGAGGTTGGAACACACAAATGCTATTAATACATTTTAAAAAAGAAATCTATTCATCAATCTAATTATAAGCATAAATGATCAATCTAGTGAACTAAATGATAAAATAAGTATTTTGGAACAAACTAACATATCTTGTATTAGAAGCTTTTTTTAATTAAAAAAATGAGATTAAGCAATCTGAAAAAAAGCAAACAAAGTACTATACAGCGTTAGTTACAATCTATTTAATAGAAATTCAGAGGCTATTGATGTAGTCGTCCCTTGTTATATCCCACTTCACTTATCCCAGCTTTGCTGTATTCTGGGTTTAAAAAAAAAATATATATATATATATTTTTTTTTTAATATATATATATTTATATATTTATATATTAATATATATATATATAGCTAATTCTTTAACATGAGTTACACTTATCCTGGAATACTATTGGCTAATGGAATGAAAGGCAACCAACCAAACCATTGTGTTGGGTATCCTGGGTGCTGATTGGTTCAGTGACTGTAGGTTAATATGTATGTAGAAAAGGATTCTAGGAGAGTGGGAAGGGTTTATAAATCCTTAATATATCTATATCTATATCTATATCTATATGCATATATATAAATAATAAATAAATATAATGTTGCTACTTTGTAGATTTTTCAACTTTCACAGGGGGTCTCTGGAAAGTAACTCCGGCCATTGATGAGGGATCTCTGTATTGTTTTGGGACAGATTCACCAGGGAGTATATCCTGATTCTGAGCCTTAACAACTGCAGGTATAAGATATAAACAAAGATTACAAGACTATTGGTGATGGGAAATACAGGGGAAAAAGGATATTGGAAACATAGACAGACAGACAGATAGACAGAAACAGATACATCCCACAAAATCCAGAGCAATATTTTAATAAACCTTATATTTTAAGATTTTATCCCACATATAAGTTAATCCTTTATAAGACAGTCCTTCAAGTGTTAAAGGATTTTTGATGTCATCAATGTGAATATTCTCTCCCACTGACACAGACCATGTTTCAGATTTTCATAGAATATCTTAAGGAGTTATTGAAACAATTAAAAATTATTATGCAGTGTCCAACCTTCTGCTTAATGAGTCTCTCCAAATTTATTTTGGTGAATCCCCAGAAAGAGAGGGAAAGTCTATTTTGACACCGAAACCTGAAGATTTTCTAGCTTAACAGAACCTGTCAGTACTGGTACTCTGCTGATGGAGCCTTTGAGATTATAATAGTATCTCCACAATGAGGTATTTGATAAATTCAGTGGAAGAATGACTACAACAAGATAAAAAAAAAGATATTTGCTTCATCTACATTTTCACCCTGGAACAGGGTCTTCTACGTGACAACTAGACTCCTAAAGAAAATAATGTGTCATGTCTTGGTTTATATGGAATGAAAAATCTCTGGACAATTACAACATGTAATGCTATGTTTTGAAAAGGAATTCTGTTATCTTTCTATACTACACACAATCTGAACAGTTTTTTTAATAGTTGAAAATGAAAAGCAACAAAATAGCTACTTTTTAATAAAATACCTGCTTTTCATTCTGCATCTTTTGACATCACTACTGACAAAGATACTGTGCAGAAATTCATTCCCTGAAGTTGAATTCTCAGACAGCTGTCAGATTTTCTGAAAGCCATTGATTCACAGGGAGCATTCACCAGAAGAGCATGGTCAGAGATTCCAATTACTGAGCTCTTCCTTTATTCAGGTACAAGGATGTTTTATGAATTGATATACATCTACCATTACCATTTCCTTCCCTTTTCCAAGGCTTTTACAGTCAGAGAAGACATTAGCTCACCTGAAAATAACCAATCCACACCACTGAGTACAAGCCATGACAGTTCTTTATCCAATAGGTTATTAATATGTCGGAGATGACAGTTGTACAATGCCTATTTAAGTTTAAAAAACTTGGGCAAATGTTGAGCTTCATGGATTGTCTATTTAGAACCTCTGATCATTAATGAAAAAAAAAGAAAATATAAATGAAGTACTCCCTATGCAAGCTCTCTTTCTCAGAAAATAAAAGTGTGCAAAAAACTTTGCACTCTCAATGTCACCCTTTACTTCTCTCTTTGTCATAAATTTGGCTAAATCACATTTTCTCTGAGCTTCAGTTTTCTCACTTGGAAAATTGGTGGGAAATGAAGGGATGGGGAAAGTTTAAACTAAATGACCTTTAAGGTTACTTACAATTCCAATTTCCAATGTTATTTTCCATCATCATTTACCCCCTAGTTTATCTAGGGTGGCCTATAGCTTGCAGGTTGTGGGAGTACTTGGACTTATATAACATTGGGTTCTCTTGCTTACATATATACATGCACAGCTGATTTATGTACAGGTCATATGCTAGCCTTGACTACCTGGAACATTACCAAGATTTAGGAAAAAAATCATCAACAAAAACAACAAAAGTCTTTGAATTGTCAGCATAGACGCCACTGATCTTCATATACTTTACTTATAGATGAGACAGGAATTAATTTGTTACCTTTTCAATTTCATGAGCTTTGACACCAATTTACTGTCTAAATGTAAAACAATTTGTAAGAAACCTGACCAATGGTTTGTGTTTTTGGAAATAGGGGGTGAGGAATGGAGAGGTTGTTAAAGCGCCTAACAAAAATAAGAAGTTATTTCTTATAACCTTAGAAGACAGAATCAGAAATGAAAAGCTCAGTATTTATTCTGAGGCCATTGGTTCAGCTGCACATTGAGTTCTTCAAATAGATCAAATATACTTGTAACTAGGAATTTTTGTGGTGCTTGGGCAAAGTATTAGTAAAGTGGACAAAGCATTTCCTCAGGTGGTGGTGGGGGAGTTCCTCAGTTATACTTCTTGATAAGGAGTTAGAGTAGAGCAAGAATGTGGGGGTGTTCATCCTTGCCTACCACTTAGTATTTTTCTTCTTTTAAATAACTTTTGTTAACTATTTTCTAAACTCAGTTTCTATTTTACTAAAGGTCTGTAAGTGGAATCAGAGTCCAGTTTGTAGCATCTAGCACAGTTGGGGTCACAGACCTAAAAAGTCCCTTGTGAGGGTATAGGTCATGGATTAATGTTCCTTATGATAAATTTGAGCCATCAAAAAGAAATTCGATTTCCTATTTTTAGAGTAGGAGGAATGGAGGGCAGGAAGCCTGTGTTATCCAAAGAGAAGTCAAGTCTCTCTTCAGGCCTCAAGTAGGGAATGGTTAGCTTTCTTTGAGAGGCCTCATGGTTATCAGTTTGATTTCTAGATTTTCCAAAGATGTCTCCAACCTCTTTCATTTCTCCCTGGAAATCAATAAAGATGAGAAGACATCTCCCCATTCACCATCTTTCACTAGTGGGGCAACACAAAATCAATGCTCCAAATTTACCCACTTGAAAAATGGTTTTTACCTTATGATAGATGAAATCTAAGAATTTTGTTTTAAATTTTAGAAAGTTTTTTTTTACCTCACATTTATTTTTAATGAGGTTTAAACTGGTAAGCTCAAGCAATCTGAGAAATTCATTATATAAATGTAACTCAGAATTATAGATCATTTTTCTCCATTACATTTTCATTTATTTATTTGTTTATTCATTCCAAAATGTACATTGATTACTTGACCAAGTCTCACATTTCCAAACATAGAATTCCCATAGAATGTCTACAACAGCAGCTAAAGCAGGTAAGTTCATACTGGGAGAGGATTATTGATACATAGCATCTCCATCTTCATCCAGGTATTATCTGTCCCTGAAGTACTCTTTTCTTTCCAGTTTTTTTGACAATTGGCTCTATTCCTTACAGTCATTCTTTTCCTTTTCATTATCTTAGTTATGTGGTCATCAAAGTTGGTCACAGGTAGGTGATATCAAAATCCTCTCCTGATTTTCCTAACTTTATCCAATACTACAGAGAAAGTATGTGAGCTTCAGAATCCTGGCACAAATGGTAAGATGAAGTAAAAAATTAGTGGGAAGCAAAGAGACAAAAATCATGTGATGACAAAGGGTATTTCAATGGGATTTGATGGCTTTTTATTTTTTAAACTATAAGTTTTGGTGAAATGTTATAATCAGGGTAAGTCAAATCTTGTTGTCATTCTGGATTGGTATCCTTATTATTGTCCTTCTGTTAATAGAGATTAAAATAAGTTAATGTCAGTGCCTTCCCTCTAAGATTTTCTCAATTTTTTGTATATCTTATGTTTGTACACACTTGTTTACATGGTGTATCCTCTATTAGATTGTGAGCTCTTTGAGAGAAGAGGCTTTTTTCCCTTTCTTTTTATTTCCAGGATTTAGCACATAGAAGGTACTTAATAAATGATTGTTGACTTGATGACATAACTTGGGAAGGGGACTAAAAGTTTGATTTTGAGGATTCTGGTACATATATTTAGAAAAAAAAACAGTTCTGCAACCAAAAAACAAAAAAAAATTAATAGACATTCATATACACACATATACACATACACAGTGAACAAACTATTAAAGAGAATTAAATAGTCTATAGGGGAGAAGGAGGTGGCAGAGGAAGTAAAATATCAATCTATTTCAGTTGTTTTAAGAAAGAAAATCATTCTTCAGTCTAATAAATAGATACTGGGGTTATTAATTGTAATAACTAGATACTCTGGAGTGACTAGAGAGATACTAGAGAGATATTACCAGAGGAATACTTGAGGGTGTCTATCAATTCCCTAGATGACTAATTGATTAATATTTTTCCTACCCTCCTCTTCTCTCAATACCTGCCTTCACCTCCCTCTTCAAAAGCCTTTCAGCTTCACCCCTCCCCCCTCCTTTCCAGAGTGGACTATGAGATTTAGAGAAAAATGCTCTTTCTCAAGTAAGGGGGTTTATTGGTGAAGATAGGACAAGGATGGAAGATGAGGTGAGAGGAGTGGGGATATCCCTAATCTATATCTTTAGCACCTTAACTGTTGCCGCTGCCTACAACATTTTGCTCCCTGGGTAGTTTCTGATGCCTTAAAGGCTATTCAGTCCCTGTTCTTTAGGAAAGTTTATGACTGACCAGGTCACTCTAACAGACCACAGATCCCCTGCCAAGCACGAGTAGCAGCACCAGCAGCAATAATCAAGGAGGTCAGAATCCCTCTGAGTCATAGAGATGACCATATCTGGACCTGCAGTACCCTAGAAATATAGACCCAGTTAAAGGGGAGATTACTGAAAGGATGGAATCAAAGTTCTCTACTGGAAGTGGGAGGAACTTTGGCTTCCCAGTTTGGATAGAGTGCCTCTATTTTCTTCAGCCCGAAGAGAGCAGCCCAACCAGATCTGAAGGTCAGAACTTTTCTTGTTGCTTGCTGTCTACTGCTATGAGTTTGAAATTAAGAAAACTAGCACAGATATAGTGTAGACAGGAAAAAGGAAAACTCTCCACCAGCCTGTGAGGCCTGGCCTCAGCTCCAAAGCTGAGAAAGACTCCAACCTTATTTAGGTATATCCCTCTCCAATCCTGGACACTTCTCCAATCCTAACTGGTTATTAAAATTTATCTTATTTGAATATCACAGTCAGATAAGTGGTCTATCTTTCCTGAGGCATATAGGGAGCTGAACCTCAGGATAGTCATCCAATTACAAATGTTCCTTATTGGATTCCTGCTAGGTGACCAAATTCTGGGGAATGGCTTGTCCCTCAGGAGGGTCCATATTTACCTGCTCTGGGACAACTTCGGCAGCAATCCAGTGAGAAGATATCCCCTCAGGCTATCATAAGTGCCTCATTTCTTGAACACCCCATTTTGTTCAAAATATAGCCTCTTGGCAGGGGGCATCTCTCTCCTTTGTCTCACCTGCAGCCATATTCCCTCTCTCCCTTCAACTACTCCATTCCCTGATACAAATCTTCCATATCCCCTGTTTTTTCATTCCCTCATCTTTCTGTATAAATATTACACTGCTCAATAGGCAGGAGGCCCCTTCCTGCCAACTATGCTTGGAGCAGCCTCTCTATGGTTCTTCAGGTTCTTTGATAGAATCTCCAATACATTGTACAAACTAGTTTATATTCTAAATCAGTGTTGGTTTTGGCAGCCATCTCTGTCTACTTGGCAAATAAGTCACACTTGCTATCTAAAACATTTTTTGGCTTTGCTTGTAATGACAATTGATTTGCATTACCTCACCTATAGTAGTCACTTAAATGTTTGTTGGACTGGTTTGGAGCTCAAAGAGCATTAAAGAGAACAATATTGCTGATTCACTTAGCTTGAACTAGACTATATCACTGAGTCCTTACATGACTGGATCATGACTCAGTAGTATTTATCAGCCTTTCTTTACCTGACTCTAGGTTGGCTCCTGGGACTGGCAGAGGGAAAGCCCAGTTTAGAGAAAGGATAAATTGGGGCTGTTTGTTATAAATGAGCAATTCTGCTTAATAGAATGGTTATAGGTCATGGCTCTCATTAGCTCTCAAGTGACCTAGTTTGGATCACAGAGAGACTGTAGTACAATAACCTGCTCTGTCCTTTGGTGAAGAAAAAGGAGAATATTTGCTGTGGTGGTTAGGAGAGATACAGAGAAAGACAAAGAGACAGACAAAGACAGGCAGAAGCAGAGAAAGACATACTCAGAGTTAAAAACAATGAAGCTTAAATATGGCAGACACCTTTGTTCATCATTGTTTCCTGCAGAAGAGAGTGGATTTCCCTCTTTTTCCTCGTAATGGAAGTTCCTTGAGGTTTCATGTTTTCTCTTTTGCTTTGGTGCCTGGAATATTCCCTGGCTCGTTGTAGCTGCTTAGTAATACTTTGTTGAAGTTAACTCAAATAAGAACGATGACTTAGAATCTATAGCCAATAATTGACAACTTTCTCCTTCAGGAATTCTCTAATCATCTAGATGTCATGTAGTCCCTTGCATTTTCACTTTTAATTATCGAATATATCTGTTACATCCAGCTTCAACTGTTTTCATTAGAGAAGTCAAAGGAAAATTGTTTCTCTTTTTGTAGGAAGCTCACATGATAACGGTGGCCTGTCTGAAACTCAGACCAGGCAAAAGCAAGTCGGTACCTGTTTGGGGAGGGGGAAGAGGGGAGAGGTAGCATTCAGTTCACTAAGCAGAGCCCCATCAGAGCCCTTGCAAGAAAAAGAGGAGCAAGCTGATGTCCGATACACGGAGGTAGGGGGGCTTCCAGCTGTGTCCAAGAGGCCAGGCTAGTGTTGTGAAACAATGCAGGTGCCCTAATGTACAAGAAGAACATTAGTGTGTAGCCAGGCTCGGCTGATTAAAGAGAAAAGCTTTTAGAGGATCCAATTAGATTAGAAAAGATAGCTTAATTGTCAAAGTGTACATTAAATTAGGCATCCTGTAACTGTTTGCTCCTTCATGAGTAGCTACCTATCCTTAAACCTTCATACCTGTAGGGTCTCAGAGATTCCTTGAACTCTTGAACAGAAAGATCTGGAAGGGAGAGGAAAAGATTTCTAGGTTAACTTATATTCAAGGATGTCAAGCATGTCAGTGATTCAAACACTGCAGACTTTCCCTTCTGTTCTACACATAATTTTTCAAACTGCCTGAATTCTTCTTTGCCTTAAAGTTAATATTCATCTCCTAATGTCAGCGGAAGAAAAACCTCTCTTCATTCATCTGCCAATATGTGTTGTTATGTCTGTGCTACTACACTGCCACCAGTGACCCAGGGCATAAAAGCTGGCTAGAGCAGAATCATTAGACTCTCAGAATCAGAAGGGACTTTTTATGATCAGCTAGTCCATTCTGCATCTTCATCCCGTCTTTGCTTGGCTCTCCAATGACTATAAGCACAATGGTTTTTATGTATAAGGAACAAAGTGGTACAGCATATACATTACTGAGCCTGGAGTCGGAAAGATGCAAGCTTAAATGTGGCCTCAGACAACTACTGTGTGATCCTGGACCAGTTACTTAACCTGTCTGCCTTAGGTTCCTCATCTGTAAAATGGAGATGACAATAATTGCACTTACTTCCCACAGTTTTTGAGAGGATCAAATGAGATTATAATTACAAAGCACTTATTCAGTACCTAGGACAGTAGATGCTATATAAATATTGGGTATTATCATTATTATTATTTTAGCCTCATAGGAATCATAATTCTCTCTCCCTCCAACCAGTGTTCTTCATCCTTCTTCCAGGAGTCTGGCAAAATAAGTATCATCCATTTTTCTGCATTTTAAATTCTAAAAATAAGTAACAAGATTCCCTATCTTCTCTTCTAACTTAACATTCTTGGTTGCCTAAACCAGTTTTCAAATGGAAGAATCTCAAGGCCAAATCATCCTAATTGCCCTCTTCCAGATGCTTCCTAAATAATAATAACACAAGTACTTTAAAGTATATGGGATAAATTCTTTACATATTTACTCATTTGATACTTTAAAGAATTTTGAGAGGTAAGTGCTATCATTATTATTTCTATTTTATAGATAAGGATGTTGAGACTGAAAGGGGTTAAGTAGCTTTTTTAAAGTTACCCACAATAGTCTTTGTGGCAGAATTCAAATAACAACTTTCTGACTAGAAATTCATTGCTTGTCCAATTTTTTTAAAATGTAGTACCAGAATTGAATATATTATTCCAGATGGGGTTGAATCAGGGTACAATACCACAAAACTCTCCTTTTTGGAGATTATAAACTTCTATCAACCTAAATAACATTTAAAAAATTTTAAAACACTGCATCATACTTTTGATGCAAATGTAGCTTGTAACCCAATCAAACCCCCATACTTTTTTTCAGACAAAGTGTTATTTAGTTATTCCTTCCCATCTTGAACTTGAGAAGTTGTTTTTTGGCACTTAAATTTAAGACTTCACAGTCTACCTATTAAATAGACTCATTGTTAAAACTGTAGGCATTCTTTGAAACCATCTAGTTCAAGATTCTTAAACTAGGTCCATCCATGAGGCCCAGGAAGGGATTTTACTTTATGTGAGTGTATTTCCATCTCCATCCCTGAATCTACCTTTCTGCCATCATTTGCTTTATATCTTCTTTACCCACAGACCCATTTGGTTTTCATCTGTCTTCTGTACCAACCGGGAGCTAAAATTCTGAAATTATTTTGGTTGAATGGGAAGTTAAATACCAACAGGGGCCAGAATTACTTTGTGAAAATTTGTGTCTGCCTTAGCCCAAAGAGAAATATTCAAGAGGGGTTTATCTGGGACAAGTGGGAACCATCCAGTGCTTATATTTCAGTACCCTCTGAACTTAACCCAAACTTCCTTGCATCTTGCAAAAATCTTAAAAAGTTCAATCTTCCTCTTAAATTGACAGAGAGACATGTGCACACATACAATCAATTTTGATTTTAGTAAGGAAGTGATAAAAATAGATGCAATGTCATCAGAAAAGTTCTTCAAAGAAATTACCTAGGCCAACAACCTCAAAGTTTTTGAAATCTTCCCTGAAAAGAAAAAAAAAAAGTTTGTTCTTATTAAAGGATAAAGCCTGAATTCAGGCCTTAAAATTTATGTAGCAATATTTCAACACAACAGACATAATCTATCTTACTACCTATTTCACCTTGGGTAAGTTGTTTCATGTCTTTAGCCTTTATTTTTCTTATTTGTAAAAGGCAGGAAAGGTGAAATAGAATGTCCAAGATCCTATCTACTTTTGAAATCTAATTATTATGCTAATTATGAGGGTCTAAGTGGCTTCTTTCCAAAGCAAGTCTCAAAGAATTGAAGGTGAAACATCAGTTTATTTCCATTGGATTGTGTTGTTATGATTGCAAAGCATTACTTTCTCCTTATTTCTTTGTAGATAATGATTTGCTCTAATAAAAATGTTTTCTCATCTTTCAGTGGGAGTTAATAGAAGATAAATGATATTACCAATTTGATGTCTATGAGAGGAAATGAATTATTTATTTGAAAATTTTCAAATATTCACAACAACTTGGAATGTGAGTTGAAGATCACTTTAGTGATCATTTAGTCAAATTTCTCATTTTTCTTTATTAAAATGATTATTGATACCACTTTTTAAAAATTATATTTTATTTCTTATAGGCCATGAAATTATAACAAAAAAGAGAAGTATTTTATTAAAAGTTTATGGAAATTTATATATCCATAATATCTCTTTCAAATGATGGAAAGTATATTTCATATTTGCTAGGAATAAGATTGTCTGTTGCAATTACTCTGAGTTTATCTGGCTTTTAGTATAGTTTTTGCCTACATTAATGTAGTTGTTTATATTTTTTAAAGATCTCCTTTATTTTGTTATGTGTCAGTTCAGTAAAGTCTTCTCATGTTTCTCTGAATTCCTTTTATTTCTCCTTTTTAATGATTTAGCAACATTTTGTTATACTCTGGCATTTGAAGTCCTCTATAACCAACCCCCTTTTACATTTTCAGTCTCATACCTCACTCCCCAACCCATACTCTTCCATCCAGTGATTTCTGCCTCCTGGCTCTTACAGAAACTAGATTCTTCCTTTCTTGGCTCCAGCCATTTTCTCTGACTACACTATACTTGGAATGCTTTTCTTTCTCTTTTCTGAATACTGATCTTCCAGACTTCCATGAAGTCCCAATTAAAACCCACCTGGTAGAAGGGAATACTTCCCTAACCCCACTTAATTCTAGCAAATTCCCACTCTTATTTTTTCCCTTTTATTGTGAATATAGCTTGCTTTGTATGTACTTGTTTGCAGGTTGCCTACCTTATTTAATTGTAAATTCTTTGAGGGCAGGAAGTTTTCTTTTGTTTCTTCTTGTATCCTCAGAGATTATCATAATACAAGGAACATTGTAAAAGCTAAGGTTTAGTAGAGGACTGATTGACAGACTAATATTTAAAATTCATCTACCAAGATTTATTCAAACAATCTACCTTTTTTTTTCTTTCTGCTTCCCCAACTTGCCATGAACATATCTACAATTTTTGGAAATTTCTTTCTTTGATGTCCATTTTTTTTTTGGCTCAGTACAATCCTTTCATTTTACAGAAAGAAAATTGAGTCTTAGAAAATAAGTTCATTATTACACAGATGTGCCATGACCTGTGTTAACCTTTAGCTCACTGCTTTTTTTCCTATTGCATCACTCAATTTCTCACTCTATTGAAGGTGTTTAACTTCACTATGCTTACTTCATATTTATAGAATGAGTTAATATATATTTTAAAGCACTTGCCTCACAATTGCCTTCAACAATAATATTTTCTCCGTTTTCTCAGATTAGGAAACTATGAAATGTGGAGAAACTTGGCTGATTTACATAATTACTGCCTCTTGTTGGACATGAATCCAGATCTCCTATAAAGCCTCCTGGCCAGCGAGAAACTTTATGGTAGGAAAATAGAAAAGGGATAGAAGTTCGTGAATCCCGTGAAGGGCGTGAAAGAACCGACCTTTGAGATATGAGTAATGAGTAATGAGTCAGTAATCAATCATCATTAATATTCGGGAGCCACAGCCATGCTCCAACCACTGGACATTACTTTTAAGGCTATTCCCATCCAGTGATCCCAATTCAACACTGCACTGGTCAGAGGATAATACTAGCTCAGTAGAGAGAGAGATTAGAGACTGAAAGAGTTAGACAATGCTAGGTATTAGCATTGGAAAAGAGAGAGACAGAGAGAGAGGGAGACCTGACCCAAGGGCCAGGCCTCAGGAAAGAAAAAGAAGAGAGAGAAAGGGGAGAAGTTGGTCTGTAGGGCAAACCTGTTGATGTCCTCAAAGTGGGAGGAGCTGGCTGCGTCCCTTTCTTTTATTCTCTTTGATACGCAAATGAACTCAATACATATTGATAAGTTACATGATGCCTCAATACATATAGATGAGTTACATAGTGTATTGCCATTGGATAATTGCAAATTATGACAAGGTGAAGGTGGGGTTATTATCCTCAGGTGAGTGAGACAAAGGGAAGCAAGGTTTCACGCCCTAACTTCAGTCACACTGGGAATAGAGTTCATTGCCATGCGCAGAATGGCCATGTGCTCACCCACAATCCTTGTCTCTCCACAATACCTATGGGCTGGACTGCTACATCCTAGTTCTAAACACAGGTATCTTTCTACCACACTGCCTTTTTCTATTATGACTTTTCTTGCTAATGTCAATCTTCAAAAGCAAAAGCTGGTTATATCTTTGGAGATTCGGTTACTGCTGCAAACTAACAAACAACTTTTTCAGTTCAGTTCTGATTTATTATTTAAAATCTAAGGAGTTCATTTTGCTTTTTGGATAAAGACAGTACATCTGAAGCTTTACTATATTTAAAATTCAAGTATAATTCATAAAAAGAGTCATTCAAACAAATAGGAGATAAAGCAGAAAACCTGCTAAAAGTAATTTTTTTCCCTTTATATCATAGTCTTAAATATGCAGTTACCTTATCTTTCTCAAAGATTGGTTATGCTTTGATCCTTTTTTCTGAACAAAATTGGTTTATTACTCTCCTACAAATAGTTGGAAACTCATAACTCAAAAATAGACAACAGCAGAGCACATATAGTCCTCTCCGTCAGTGGGTGGAAGATTGATTTAACTTACACACAGCTCAGAAGGGTCATCATTATGTTCCCTATGCTCATATCTTAGAGAGGAGAATCATAATTTGGTCACAGGCCACTCATGTGGAAGGTGATGATAAAATCATTTCCCGTGGTAGCTGGTATCATAAAGTACTCCAGTAAAGTGACACTTTTTCTATTACTGCAGCATCTCAGCATCTTCCATCAATCTTCCTGGAGCAGCTTCTAGAACCAAAAGGACATTAGCTTTGACTGAAGATAGCACCATTGAGTTGAGAGAATATGTACTTATTCAAACACAATTTCAATTTAAGTTGTTATCTAAATGCCCCACTCTGAGAGAAAAGATAGTCAAAATCTCTTTTCAGTGTCATTCCACCTCTGTCAAATAAGCTCTGTTCAATACAAAGAGTGCTTGTCATTGAAATAGAAAAAACAAACAAACTTTTTTATTTTTCCCTCTTTGGGGACAAAGTAAGGAGTATCCTAATAATATGAATTTTAGTTGGTAAGAAGTGCTTTTTCATCAGTGAAGGGAGAAAATTCTAAATCTGATTTTCTAACTTGCATTGACTTGTTCTTAGTAAGGTTTGCTCAAAGGTATAATAAGATTGCAAGTTGGCAGATTGCTCAGAGGTCATTTGGTCCAAGCACCATAATTATAGGCGATTTTCCAAAGGTCACACAGGAGGTGAAGTACAAGAGCCAGACTCTGAAGTCAGGTTCTTTGTTTCAAAATTCAGAATTTTTGGAGGTTTGGAGAGAGAAAGACCCTTCAAAGTCAACTGGTCCAATCCCTTCCCTTTCTAAAATGGGAAAATGGAAACCCAGAGAGGTGGATTGATTTTTCTAAGGTCTCATAGGCACCATCAAGGACATCCCTGACACCAAGTCTAAGACTATTTCCATTAGAAATAGTTGCTGCTCTAATTCTGAGTGCTGATTGACAAATTTTCAGTGTGAGCATTTACGCCCGGGAAATCAGCAAACACTTCAAATCAAGGCTCCCTTCACTGTTTGTTGATTGCCAAGACTTTAAAAAGTGATGGAGAAAATGTTAATAATGAATATGTAACTTAAAAATGTCTCATTTGTACTTTTTTCTTTGGGGAGTTGTTAAACTTTCACCAGCATATCTCTGTATTACACAGTGAGTTTTGGAGAAAAGGATTAATGGAACCATGAAAGAGTTATGAAGAATATTGATATTCAATTCAATCAGTATTTATTCATGTTAAATTTAAGTCAATATCAATAACTCCAAGTATTATTTTTATAAAGTTTATTAGTAATAACTTTAAGTAGAAAAAACTTTTAAAAGATAGAAGTATAAAGCCTAATCTAACCTAACTGACCACTACCTGGCTCTCCACCAAGCTCCTCAGCCACGTTCCAGGAAACAGAGAGAGGGGGTGGTGCCACTCCAAAACTCTTATCTTCTGCCCCCCCTCCACGCACATGTATTCACATCTGTCCATTCACGTAGAGTTCACGCAGCGTAAGCACACAAATGGAATGCTGGGTAAGATGAGCTGTGTGAGGCGAGCTTTTGGGGAGTGAATTCTATCCACATATTAAGCCCTAGTTAAATTAGGAAATAATGATAGGCCTAAACCTTTCTAGGTAAGGCTTTTATTTCATCTTCATTGCGTTAAATCCAGGAAGACACCAGTTTCTAAGTAAAGGGGGTTAATCTTCTTTTCTCACATTCTTTAGTTCCATTTATGACTCCGTCCCGCTGGCAAACTCATAGGTTTTGGCTTATGTTCTAAAGTCTCTTCAAAGTGGAAAGTTGAAAGATATTCAGTATAAAATCAGGAAGAAATCAGGGTAGGGCAGTTCTTGATTTTTTGCATACAAAAGAAATGGTAACAAACCCCAAAGAATCATTAGGCTTACTGATTACATTTGAGCAAGCAGTTCATTTAGAGCTTTTTCCTCCTGTTACATGTGCCAAAAGGTTGAATCATATCTATTGGAACATGATGCAGTTTGTAGTGCTATGAAATAAATCTTCCACTTTTTACCTTGGCTCTGCAGAGTACAGACAACTTCTAGAACATGTCTTCTGCCAATTCGGGCAAAGAATTAGGTTCTTCCCCTGCTAGTGGTTATTTTTTCATAGGAAGAGCTCCCCTTGCTGCTAGTCATCTCCAAGAAACTTTGTTGTTGTTCAGGAGTGTCTGATGCTCCCTGACCTCATTTCACTTAGGATTTTGGCAAAACTATTGGAGTAGTTTGCCATTTTCTTCCCCAGCTCATTTTACAGATAAGGAAACTGAGGCAAACAGGATACAATGACTTGCAGAGGATCATATAGATAAAAAGCGTGAGGTTGTATCTGAATTTGGGTCTTTCTGACTCCATGCCAAGCACTCTGTATTCACAGGACCATCTAGCTGCCTGTAAAAATAAAAAAAGACAAGAGGACTTAAATTCATAAGGTTTCCCCCAATCTCATTTACTTAGTATATATATTCTTTTTATATATGTGTTCATTTATTATTTTTCCTTGACCTTCCCTATTAAATTAGGAGCTCTTTGTAGTGAGTGAACCCTTTTGCTCTTCTCCTTATCCACATGCTTAGTGCAGTGCCTCGAAGGTAAATGCTTTTTATTAAATAATCCATAGAACTTCCTTTGTTTTCTGTCTGGTCAAAGTCTGATGGTGCTCATCTACACTCACCTTTCATTCTGATCAGTCCATCAGGACTTTGTTCTTGATCTCAGTCTGCTTACCTTCATTGCACTGGATGGGACCACGAGTCTCCTTCTTCATTTCTCCATCTGGCCTCTTCTAATAAGGAAATTCCTGCAAAGTTAACATTTCTCTGAAAACCCAGTTAGCTGTGGGGAATGAAGACCTGGACAAAGCATCCACAGGCCTGCCTCATCAAGCCTCCATGCTACAATCACAGAGGGAGGATAGATCGGAGCCAGGAGCCCATGATGCAATGACATCTTCTCTTCTATCTTGGCAATAATCTTGTATCTCTACAAGGAGAAATGCCTAACCTGTTATTTTCTAAGGCATTGATAGAAGGGCAGTCTTTTAAACCAGTGGAATTGCGCTTCAGCTATGGGGAATGGGAGGGAGGATGGGAGGGAAAGAACATAAATCATGTAGCCATGGAAAAATATTCTAAATTAATTAAATAAAATTTTTCAATTAAAAAAATAGAAGGGCAGTCTTACTGCACTGTGCCTCCAAAAGCATTGGGGTTCAGGAAACATGTAGAATAACATCAGAACATCTTGATTTCTATATTCACTTAATTTTTTTTTTCTAAGTGGCCCTGGATAAATCATTGCATATTCCTGAAACTCACCCTCTTGTGCAATATAGGGACAGTAGTAAACTGCTTAATTCACAGAATTGTAGTGGCCAAATGAGATTCTATATAGATATTATCCCTTAAAAATGCTTTAAAAAGAACTTTTAATTCTTCCTAAGTAAAAATTGATTGAATTATTATCCTTGATCTCCACTTTTGCAAGAACCTCACCAGTTCTGACTTCCAGAGTTCTGCCACCACTGATATCGGCACACTTAAAAAAGGGGTTTAGAAAGTACTGATAGATATTTAACTGTCACTAACATGAGAAATCACAGTCCTCATCACTTAGGCTTTGGTAAATGCCTGAAATCTTAGGCAGTTTATAGCATTGTTCAGTGCATGTGAGTGTCCCTGGAGAAACCTAAAGTATGGAGGAAAACAAATAAAACCATGCAGGGAAAACTGCTCAGGTAAGCAGACTCTTCAGAGCTGACTGTTTTGTAACAAAAAGACCTTGTTTCTCTTGCTCCATCTCTGAACAACTCCCAGAAAAGGAGTCCAGAGTTCTTCCTTGATTTTGAAAGAAAAAAATACAGATACATACATCCAGATAGCCTTAGAAAAGGAGCAAAGAAAAAGAGGCTAATGTTTGTTTGTTTGTTTAAGATAATGGCAGCAAAAGCTGCCTCTATTATCCCAAAACTCAAAGGGCCTGCCTTTGTGATTGAGAATAACTTAATATATAATATAGATGATGCTAAAAACTGATGCTGAACTCTTCTTCACTGTCAAGTGTATCCCATTATACTTAAAGATGTTTTCTGTAGAAATTGATTTTAACTCTGACTAACCAGACTGTGATTTGTTTGCTATTACAAAGAAAACCTGAGGAGGTCAAAGGGGCCTACTCTTCTCTCCATCAACTGAAAACTTGACACTGTTTTCTTTCTTTCTGTACTAACTTTCATGAGGAAATATGGAGAGAACTAATCTCAGTCTAAACTCTTACCAGTATAAGGAAAAATCAGAATGTTCATTATTATATTATTATTAAATGTCCTAAAATATAAATTATCTACTTATTTACATATTTATTTTTATAACGTTTATACCTGTGATTCAGTGATCCCTGAATTTTCAGGAATTGACAGCTGAATAATATCTCATTTTTTTGGTTTTTTAAAAAAATGCATTATTTATTCTGAATTTTAAAACTGAAAAAAAGGATATTTCCTTACCCACAATAAAATAGAAAGATTTTAAAGGAAAAATTGAATCATAATTTCATATTGTTTGGCCAAAAGTATATGATGATTCCATATATTATTTTTTAAAACTATCTTCTTTTCCCGTGCTTCCTCCTAAATTTCCTTTTTTATTGAAAAAAAAAAGCATCATTGGCCTTGTTCTTTGAGAATACTATTGCTAACAACCACTCTCCCAATCATTCCTCCACACTCTTTAAAAAATAAAACTAAACTAAAAGGAAAAAAGACTTTGGAAAACAATTATGCAAAATCCACATAGCCCAAAATATAACTATCTTTCTGTATCTTAATCCATCTCCATTTTGTCAGGATGTAGGTAAAATTCTTCATTATATGTCCTCTAGAAAAATGGTTGGCCATTATATTGATCAGGATTCCCATGTCTACCTAAGAAATCACATCTTTCCCAAGACCCTGAAGCAATTTTTTACAGACAATCTGAGTATTTTCCAGAATTTTAGAGTTGGAGAGAACCTCAGTGGCCATTTGATTAAAACAATATTTATAACTGACCTTTGGAAATATCTTTCTGTGTGGAGGTTGGGGTGGGGAAGTACATACTCCTGTAATCATATTCAGATTAAATCTCTCCTTATTGTACATTTGTTTCTTTAAAATTAAATCCCATCAATCTTTCCAGATTCTGCATTTTGGGGACACTTTGCAAACACTGCAATTTAGATAAGGTGGACTTGTTTGAAATAGGATGATTATGGTATCCTAATGTCATCCATACCCCCTTTTCTACAGTTTCTAAGTAAGCCTAGGGAAATCACTAGTCACATGACCCATCCAGATAACCATCAGTCAGGTTTGCTGAAATTTTACATGACAAGTAAAGTTGAAAAGTCTTGCCCAAGGTCAGAGCAAGGTTGATGTAGAAGCATATTAACAAGTGATAGCCCCAAAGGCTGTAACTTAGCTTGCTTAGAACTGCAGCTCTTCCAAAATTCAATATTGAACACATGGAAAGAGAAACTCTAATTAAGTGACTTTGGCATCAGCCAAAGACTCATAAAAATGTACATTCTTGGATGAAATATGGATTTTTTCCCATTCAGCATCCATAACCATTTCTTACCCTACTTCTATGTGCAAATTTTCCACATTTCAACAGCCTAGCTCCACTAAGAGCTTTTATTTATTTCCTGTAAAAATTCATAGATGGATTCAGAAATGGATGCCTCAAAGCTAAAATATACTATTATCAGTCATTAAAAAGTGGTATTTAATGGAGTTCACATCTCTTGAAGGGGGAAAGAAAGGACATGATTTTTTTTTTCCTCTACAAAATTAGAGTATGATGAATCAGTTGTTAAATGAAATAAAGCAACATAATCCTTTTCTAAGTCTAATAACACTCTCAGGGCTCTTTTGAGCAGCTTGTCTTAGGTTTCTGTTTAATAGTGTGTCTTTGTCCTCTAGCTATAGGTGAATAATTTCTACTTGTTGAAACTGAGGATGCAGGAATCATATCTCTTTTAACTGCCATTTTTGCCCTCAGTGACATGGGTCTCCAGATTCGGTGACACTGCCTAGAAACATCACTTCATTGTCCTGGGTCTCACTTTCTTCTTCTGTAAAATGAGGGAGTTATAATGGACCCTATTTACTCCCTTCCAGCTTTAGATCTATAGTGCTAAGATCTTTTTTATCTTATTTCCTTTAGCCCCCCCCCCCATCAAAGATGCTAAGCTTTCTAAGATTATAAACTAATTTGAAGATTAAAAAAGGAATAGAATGAAGGGGAAGAGAAGGGAACAAGTATTTATGAAGTGCTTCCTATAGTTCAGGCACTGAGCTAAGTGGTTTACAAATATTTAATTTCATCCTCACAACAACCCTGGGAGATAGGGAGTATTTTTTATTTATTTATTTATTTATTTTTTAATTATTATTTTTGCATTTTACTTTGTATTCAAACCCTCACTTTCTGCCCTAGAATCAATGCTATGAATCAGTTCCAAGCAGAAGAGGTGGTAAGGGTTAGGCAATGGGAGTTAAGGGACTTGACACAGCTAGGAAGTCTCTGAAGCCATATTTGAACCCAGGATTTCCAGTCTCCATGCCTGGCTCCTTATCCATTGAGCCACCTAACCGACTACACACAGAGACTATTCTGATACTCATTTCATACTGAAGAAATTGAAGCAGAGCATAAGTGACTTATTCAGTCACACAGCAGCAAAGTGTCTGAGACCAGCTTTGAAGCCAGGATTTCCTCACTTCTAGCCCAGCCCTGCGTTTACCATACTCTACCACCTAGTTGCCTAGGAGTAATGCTGCACTTGGGTTTTCATCTATTCCCTTCTTTCTATTTAATCTATTCCCTTAGTCTGTCATTACCCCTTTTGACTGAACTTTTTCAATATTGTTCTAATTGCTATTTCTGCTTCCTGTTTTTGCCCTCCACATTTCATTTCTCAAACACCTGCTTGACATTTAAAACCCTTTATAGTCCTACTTTTCCTGCCTTTTATTCATGGTTCCTTTCACTCCTTAAACAGTCAGGACAAACTATTCCTCCACTGACATTCTATCTCCTGTTCCTACACTTTCCCCCTCAGGCTTTCCCCTGTTCCTCCAATACATTCTGCTTCTTTGGACCCTCAGGTTCCTGAAAAGTCCAGCTCAAATGCCATAGCCTATGTAGGCTCTTTCCTGATGTCTCCCAAGGCCATAAAAATGTATCTTATATTTATTTTGAATATATTTTTCTGTATTTCGTTTGTATAGAAATAAATATGTCCATGCAATTTCCCCTGGAAGAATGTCACTCCCTGGGATTTTCTTTTTCTTTTTTTTTTTGAGAGTTTCCTTTTCTTCTTAATCTGAATTAAGTAAAGTAAAAGGGTTAAATCTAATTCATAGAGACATCTTTATTGTAACCTGAATTTCACAGAAGGGCCCTTTGAAACACTCACTGAGCAGTAAGGGGATAAGATATCTGGGCTAATATACAGATTTCATACTGGGTGCACAAAGTCAGTGTAAAAATCTTGGTTCCAATATTGTAGATCTTTATGAATAGTAAATTCTTCTTTATGTCTAACCTGAACCCATAAATTCCCAAATGTCTTTTCCTCAATGAGCATAAACAGATATTAATTTTAATTTATGCAATATCTATCCTTTGAGCTAGCATTCTTTTTCAATGCTATATAAACTCGATTCCTTTGCTTTTTCCTCAAAGGAGCATTTTCCTACTGTTTAATTTTTATATGTATTAAATTTTTCTAACACATAGCACAATATGGAGTAGTTACTCAAAGAAATGGCTCATTTTGTAAGCCCCACAAATAACTTTGCTTGTTTTAATACGTTTATAGAAAAGAACAAGTGGGAATTATTAGAGAAAAAAGATATTCTTAACATGTTGAGAAATTCATGTTGTTGAGCCTATAATGAACCTCAAGGTACACATTAGACTTCAGTGAAAGAACAATTTCATCTTCTAATAGAGATATATTAATTAAAAATTCTGATAATATTCCATTACGCGCTATTAATTTCTTCATATGTAGTCTTTGACTCTCCTATTCTATCTCTAATTATCTCTGTCTCTGTCTTTGACCTTGTCACTCTCTGCCTCCGTACCTATCTCTTTTTCACTAAAAACTTGTGCTATCTTCAATGAGCCCGTGACATTTGTGACTATTCATCTGCGAGTCTAACAACAAACTGTAAATCTGTTGTCAAAGGACCAGAACACTTAAATTTAGGGCAATAAGGTGGTGCAAGAGATAAAAGGTCCTGACCTGAAATCAGGAAGGCATCTTCCTGAGATCAAATCCAGCCTCCAACATTTAGTAATTGTCAAGTGGCCTTTGTCAAGTGACCCTGGTTGCCTCAGTTTCTTCATCTGTAAAATGAGCTGGAGAAGGAAAATGACAAACCACTTCATTATCTTTGCCAAGAAAACTGCAAATGTGGTCATAAAGAGTCAGACACAAATGAAAATTACTGAAGAGCCATATTAAAATTTAAAGAAGTTTGTCACATAATAAGCTGGCAAGAAATTTAGATTTTGTTTTGAAGGGTAGAGTAGGATAAGAGGTAGTCGCTCGTGAAAACGCTCTATGTCCTAAAAGCAGGGATGAGTTATCCTCAGTATCAGTGAAGTGAATACCTAAAATAATGAAATTATGGGTATCTTAATGTGTATTATTACATATAATAGTTACATGTTCATAGTTACTTTATTGTATTATCTATCTTTTTTATGAGGGTAGTTATCTCTGGACAATATAGCTTTAAGGCTAAATAGCCTGAATTAGTATATGTTAGTTAGTGAGATGAGCTGATTGTTTCTTAGAAACAGTTGCTGAAGTTTTGGAGGCAAGATATCCTAGGTTCAAAACCCACTTTGGACATGTAACAACTGTTTAATTATGAGAAAAAATCACTTTATCTAAAGATTTTTTTTCTCATCTCTAAAATAAGTCTAATCTTTTTTTTTTTTTAACCCTTACCTTCTGTCTTGAAGTCAATACTTTGTATTGACTTCAAGGCAGAAGAGTGGTAAGGGCTAGGCAATGGGGGTCAAGTGACTTGCCCAGGGTCACACAGCTGGGAAGTGTCTGAGGTCAGATTTGAACCTAAGATCTCCCATCTCTAGGCCTGACTCTCAATCCACTGAGCTACCCAGCTGCCCCCAGTCTAATCATTTTTAAACAAATGGTCAACAAGCACTTATTAAACACCTGCTGTTTTAGGCTTCATGCTAAGTGTAGGAAATATAAAGTAAAAAATGGTACTTGCTCTCAAGGAGTTCACAATCTAATGGAAGAGAAAAAATGTAAACAAGTGTATACAAACATGGTATATATAAGATAAACTTGGAATAATATGAGAAGCAAAATATTAATATTGAGGAGGATAGATAGAGACTTCTTAAAGAAGGTGGAACTTTAGATGAGACTTGAAGGACTCAAGGGAAGATAAGAGATAATGATAAAGAGGGAGAATGTTCTAGGAACTTCTAATGAATAAATGTATTTATTAGTTAATGTATGTAAATTATTTTGAAACTTTAAAACACGATTTAACTGTCAGTTATTATTATGAAGGGCCTCATAGTACATTGATTTTCTTCATTAATAGATCACACTTGTTTAGTACTTCCCAGTTTGCAATTACCTCAGGACAGTTCTATGGAGTTGATAGTACAAATATAAATTTGGTTTTGTTGTTGTGGTTGTTGCTTATTTCTTCCACTCAATCATGCCCAAATCTTCATGCTCCCATTTGGGGTTTTCCTGGAAAAAAGTAGTTTGCCATTTCTGTTTCCAGTTCATTTGACAGATGAAGAAATTGAAGCAATCAGGTTAAGTGACTTCCCAGGTCAGATTTGAACCCAGAAAGATGGGTTTTCCTGAGTTCAAGCCCAGCACCCTAGCCACTAGCTGCCAGAACTTTGTTTTACAGATTAGTAAAGTGATCCCCAGACAGGTGAGATAACATTTATCTAATGGCAAACAGCTTATACCTGGTGGTACTAGGATTCAAAACTGCAGCCTTCTTATCTCATTTCCAATTGTCTTTCCATTCTACTTTCTGAAGTAAAACACTCACCTATTCTAAGTCCATAATGTACCTGAGCGATCTTCCATCCCCAGTGAATCAAGAATGTTTTTCTGTCCACTTTCTAATAAAGGTTGTATTGAATTTAATTCAATCAACATTTTTTAAGTAGCTGTTGTATGGAAGACACTGTAGAAAGCACTATTATATATTGATTAGGAAGCATTTCCAACATTTTCTAAATGTGGGGCTACTATGTTTTTAATTGAAATATCACAATTTAATGAGCTGTGGGATGAAACTGAGAACAGAGGCAGAATTTAATGTGCTTCAACTAAGTAAAAAATGCAGTAGGGTGTCACCAATACTTCAGTCAATCTGTAAATAAACAGAGAAAGAACTCAAAGCCAATAATAGGTTTACTGAGAGAGACCCATGTCTCTCACCAAACCCATGTCATTAGATTTTCCTCATAATCAGAGATAAGTGAATCAGGGATTTTTTTAGTTAAATACCATACTACTTCCTCTTATCTTGTCCTCCTGAGCAAAAACATTCTCACAGAAACTTCCCCAATGTAAGGGCCAGAATTTAGGGGTTAATATAAAAGTTTAGAGTGGATTATTTAAGAGTAGGGTCACCAGAAATTTTAATCAATTCCAAAATGATTTTTTTATCAGTTTATTTATAAAATATAGAAAGAGTGAAAGTAAGAAAATCAGAGAGAGGATAGAGTAAGATATCTAACCTACACACTTAAGTATTTTGCTCCAACCCCTGGATCAACCTAGGCAGGGCTAATTAGTCCTTAACTGGAGAGGCCTCAGCCTTTAGCCAAGGATCTGAGGATGCAAGAAGTCTCTCTCAAGAGGGTAGGCCTCTCCTGAGGCTAGTCCTTCAGAAAATCCAGGAAAGGAGTCAGCCTTTTTCACTCACCCCACTTGGTAGTTCTAAGGAAGATAGAAGCAGCCTCAGCCTCAGCCAGAGCTCCTCCAAGGTCAAGTTGAAGATAAAGGACCTAAAGACCTTGAAAGACCTCTTCACAGGAAGTTTTTCACATTTTTAAAGACCATTTCTTTTTGTCACTTCCTGTGACTTCCTTCCATTTTACGTGTACCAATTATAGATAAATCTTTGCTTAGGACTGCCCAGAGGGCAGTCAGTCAATTCTGATTTGTCACCCACTATTGCACATGTGGGTCACAGACCTCCCAAACTCAAGCTTGAGTGGGGTGTATATCTTTCTGGTGATTAATTCTAAAAATGGGCAGGGGAGAGTTAATTTAATCTTCACACCATCCAGCCTCTATATACTTTAGATGGTAAAGAGGACCTTCCTTGTATGGTAAGTCTTTCATCTTCCAGAGTATGGGTATGCTGCCTATGCCCAAGGAAACTTCCTCCTAGGGTCTTTATGGTACAGGTCTTCTTTGAATGCCAGGAAGGGATAAAAACCTTCAGCCAGAGAACATTGCATTTTGATCCGTGTATAATTGAAATTCTGTTGCCCTAAAAAAAGAACTATATATCCCAAGAGCCCACTGACTTCCTGTCATTATGTACTTCCTGTCGACAGAGGATAAAGTGAGTGGATGTTGAGACTCTTCCTCCTCTTTGGCATGATGCAACAATCAATGGTGATAGTGGTAATGTGGGGATTTTGAAAATGACTAAGCAGCCATGGGCACATGATTTTTATTTGGTATCCTCTTTATTCCTTGACTTCTAATGACCATTTAATACACCTCCTTAAAATATAATATTTTTTATTATTTGAGATTTAATTTTAAATTTTACATCTGTTACATGGAAGATGCTCAGTCACTCCCTTCAGCTTAGGCTGCACAGCCTGGATGGGGTCACACCTTACTGCAAAATGCTGGTGTAAAGTGAGTTATAAAAAAGGGGAAGTTACAGAAATTACAGTTAATATGAAGTTACAAGAAAATCAGCTAAGTACTATAAGGGGTAAAATTAGGGTTGTTGACTGAATATATTATACTAGTGGTCGACAGGGATTAAAATTCAATCCCAATACAATACTCAAGTCAGTTTGAGATTTTTATGGTGGTTTAATTACAACAGGGGGAAGAAATTAAGAAGAAGAAGAGAGAGAAAAGGGAATTGGACTGCTCTGGCAAGTCAGATGGGAGTTGGAGGTCAAAGAAAGGAGGAAAGGAGGAATCAGTCCCCTCACTGCCAAGCCACAAATGCCAAAACCCACCAAGACACCAAGGAGGCTGCCACAAGCTCCCAACATGGAAAAATCCCAATGTCCCCGAGACAGAGAGAGCCAGGAGAGAGGAAGTGATGTAAAATACATAGACCATTCTTTACATCACTTCCCGCATCTCACATGTACCAATGGTAGCTTAAGCTTGGCTTAGGACAGCCCAGGGTGTCTGTCAGTTGTTTCTTATTTGTCACTTGCTAGCACATGTTGGTCATAGGCCATCCTCCTCAACACTTAATCCTTAAGAAGGGGTGTAAACATTCCTGTTAGCTAGAATTCTAAGACTAAGCAAAGTGGAAAAAATCTAAAACTCACATTACTTTGCATTAAATTTGCTATATAATCTTACAAAATAGACTTACCATAATAATTAATCAATATCCCATATTAATCAAGGAGTCAGAGATTCTCATTCTCATCAAGGTGCAATCATGATTTCAGATAAAGCTAAAGCAAAAAATAGATCTGATTAAAAGAAATAAGGAAGGAGATTGTATCTTGATAAAACATACCATAAACAAAAAAGTAATATCAAAGTTAACATATACACACAAAATGGTATAGCCTTCAAATATTTAAAGGAGAAATTAAATGAAATTCAGGAGGAAACAGACAATGAAACAATATCAGTAGGAAACCTCAATTTCTCTCCTCAGATCTAGATAAATCAAACCAAAATAAACAAGAAAGAAGTAAAGCAAGTAATTAAATTTTAGAAAAGTTAGAACTAATAGATCTCTGGAGGAAATTGCATGGGAATAGAAAGGAATATACTTTATTTTCTGCAGTACATTGCACATATACAAAAAATTGGCCATGTACTAGGGCATAAAAATTTTGTTACCAAATGCAGAAAAGCAGATATAATAAATGCATTCTTTTCAGGTCATAATACAATAGAAATTATATTCAGTAAGGGTACATGGAAAGACAAATAAAAAATTTGGAAACTAAATAATCTAATTCTAGAAACGAAATGGGTCAAAGAACAAATTATGAGAAATTATGAATAATTTCATTAAGAAGAATGACAATGAGGATATTGCATATCGAATTTTTGGGATAGAATCAAAACAGTATTTAGGGCTTCATTTATATCTCTAACTGGTTACATAAATAAAATAGAGAAAAAAGTGGACCAGTGAATTGGGAATTCAACTAAAAATGTAGGAAAAGAACAAATTAAGATTACTCAATTATAGATATTTAGAAATTCTAAAAAATCAAAAGGGAAATGAATAAAATTGAAAGTAAGAGAACCATTTTACTAAAAATAAGATTAGGAATTAGTTTTATTAATAAATAAATAAAATAGAGCATTAGGTAAATTCATTTAATAAATGAAAGAAAAAATCAAATAACCAATATCAAAAATAAAAAGAGTGAATTCACCACCAATGAAGAGGAAATTAAAGCAATCATTACAAACTATTTTGCCCAGTTATATGGCAATAAATTTGGCAATGTAAGTGAAATAGATAAACATTAACAAAAAATATAAATTTCCCAGATTAAGAGGAAATAGAGTATTTAAATAATCCCATCTGTAAAGATAATTTTAGAATTGTGACTTAAATCTAAATTTAAATGGTCAACAGGGAAAATCCCAAATAATAAAATACCCAAGTCAGCTGGAAATTTTATGGTGATTTAATTGATAGTGGAGGAGATTAAGGAGAAGGAAGAAGGAAAAGGAGTAAGGTTTTCTACCACCTGGCTAGTACCAGGCAGGAAGATTAGAAGATCTAGAAAGTAAGGTTTTGAAGTGTGAAGGAGGAAGGAGTCATCCTGAACTCCACAAGGGGCTCAGCCAAGATGCCCGAATCAGCTCAAGGGCAAACTCACCACCAAACCCAGACAAATAACTGCCACCACTCCAAAATGTCAGAATGCCTAGCCAGCTGCCAGCCAGAGTTGCCTCTCCAGGGAAAGAAGGCAAAGAGAGCTATTGATGTGCCTTTTTTGATGGTTTTACATCACTTTCCTGCGTCTCATCTGTACCAATGATAGCTTAGCTTGACTTAGGACAGCTCAGGGGTCTGTCAGCTTTTTCTGCACATGTCTGTTGAAGACCATTTCCTCAGATAATTAAATCTTTGAGTATAGTGCAGGCATCCTGACCTTGTTAAACTGAGTAGGGTGAAGAAAATGTAGAGTTCCCAAGACTTGATTCTGTTAAACCAAGTATCTCCATTGTTACTGATCAGGAAATACCTAAATCAGATCTTCTAAAGAAAGGTCTGATTAGGGTGGAATAGTTTTAGAATTCACATATCTTAAAAAAAGGAATTGAACAAGCCACCAATGAACTTCCAAAGCAAAAAATTCCCAGGGACTGATGGATTCACAAGTGAATTCTATCAAACATTTAAAGAACAGTTCATCTTACTGTTATATAAACTATTTGGGAAAATAGGTAAAGAATGAATCATAAGAAATTATTTTATGACTCAAATATTGTGTTGATATTTAAGTCATGAAGAACAAAAAGAGAGAGAAAATTATGAATTGATTTCCCTAATGAATATTAGGGCAAAAATTTTAAATAAAATGAGAGGATTACAGCAATACATTATAAGCATTATTAACTATAACCAGGTGGGATTCATACCAGGAATGCAGGGCCAGTTTAATATTAAGGACATTATCAGCATAATTGGCCATATAATAATCAATTTAACAGGAATCACATGATTATCTCAATAGATGTTGAAAAATCCTTCAACAAAATATAATACCCATTCCTATTAAAAACACTACAAGAGATAGAAAGAAAAATTCATTTTAAAATAACTTTCAGCAATAAAAAAATACCTGGGAATCTACTTGCCAAGATAAACACAATAATTATGAGTATATTTACAAAACACTTTTTATACAAATAAAGTCAGATCTAAACAACTGGAAAAATATTAATTGCTCATGGGTAGGCTGAGATATATTAATAAAAAAATAACAATTTTACCTGAATTAATTTACCTATTCAGTGTCATACTAATGAAACTACCAAATAATTATTTTATAGAACTAGAAAAAATAATAAAATTCATCTGAAAGAACAAAAGATCAGGAATATCAAGGGAATTCATGGGGGGAAATGTGAAGGAAAATCTCAAACTGTACTATTAAGAAGTAATCAAAACAGTCTGGTTCTGGCTAAGAAATAGAAGGATAGATCAATGGAATAGATTAGATGAACAACATATAGTAGTAAATTACTATTAAAACCTAGTGTATGAATAACACAAAGACCCCAGCTTTGTTAATAAAGAACTTGTTGTCATTTCTTGACAAAAACTGTTGGGAAAACTAAAAATTAGTATAGTAGAAACTAGATATGGACCAACCTTCACACCCTATACCAACATAATGGATAAATGGATAAATGATTTAGATATAAAGAGTAATATCATAAGTAAATTAGGGGAGTATAGAAATGTTTAACTGGCAGACAGATCTATGGAAAAGGGAAGAAATTATTACCAAACAAGAGGCAGAAAGCATTACAAGATAAAAATGAATTATTTTAATTTTATTAAATTTAAAAAGTTTGTAAAAACAAAACAAATGTAACAAGATTAGAAGGTAATCCACAAAATTAAAAATATATATATATATATATATAATTTCTCTGATGTAGGTCTTATTTCTCAAACTTATAGAGAACTAAATCAAATTTATAAGAAGACAAGTCATTCCACCATTGACAAATGGTCAAATGATATGAACAAGCCATTTTCAGATAAAAAAAAAATCAAAGCTATCAATAATCATGTGAAGAAATATTTTAAATTACTCTTGATTCAAGAAATGAAAATTAAAACAACTTTGTGCTACCACCTCACACTTATCAGATTGCCCAATATGATGGTAAAGGAAAGTAATGAACATTGTAGTGATTCTGGCCAAATTGGAACATTAATGCATTGCTAGGGAAGTTGAAAACTCATCCAACCATTCTGAAGGGCAATTTGGAACTGTCCAAAGGGTTATATAAAACTGTGCATACTATTTAAACCTGTAATACCACTACTCGACTGGGTCTATATAACAAAGAGATAATAATAAAGGGGAAAGGACCTATTTGTGCAAAAATATTCATATTGGCTCTTTCTATGGCAGCAAATTATTGAAATTGAGAATTTGCCCATCAAATAGGAAATGACTGAACAAATGCCGGTATTTGCTGGTGATGGAATACAGTGGGCAGCATGATTCCAAAAGAAAAGCTGGAAAGATCTACATGAACTGATACAGCATGAAATAAGCAAAACCAGGAGAACACTACACAGTAACAGCAATATTGTGGAATCAACTATGAAAGATTTAGCTACTCTCAGCAATACAATGATCCAGAACAATTTGGATGGACTATGACAAAGAATACTATCCATCTACAAAGAAAGTATTGTTGGAGTCAGAATGAATGTCAAAGCATACTATTTTTCACATTAATTTATGAATTTATTTTGGAATTTTGGTTTATAATGAATATTCTCTTGTAACAGTACCCAATATGGAAGTATGTTTTGCATGAAAATACATGTCCAACCTGGATCAAATTGCTTACTGTCTCCAAAATGGGGGAAGGAAAGGATGGAGGAAGAGAGTTTGTATCTTATAATTTCAGAAAACATATGTCAAAAATTGTTATTTCATATAATTGGGAAAATAAAATATCTTTGAATTAAAAAAAAAGACTGCTGAGAGGAGTATGTATCTGTAGGACCAAACATGTGTCATTAAAAGGTTTTGAGAGAAGACTCAGACCCAATGTTCCAAGGCAAAAAAGTCATGTAGATAGCCTCATCATCAACTAATATGACATTATATAAAAAAGCAACTTTGAAGAATTTTAAGGTTCTGGTTTTCATTGATAAACCATGAACCTTTAGAAATAAAACAATTCACTTCATCAATTTCCTGCCAGAAAAGGGACGAATTTAAAATAGAGAATAAGGTTTTTGAGTTTAGGCATGACTTTGGGGGGAATTTGCTTTGTAAGACTATTTGTATTTTTTTGAGAGTTTGCATTTCTTTTTTCATGATTCAATGAAAGAGAATATTTAGGCAGAGCGATGAAAAGTGCTTGTAAATTTTTTTTCAATTAAAATTCATAGAGATTTTACCACATGCTCATTAAATTAGCAAAGATGACAAAAATGCAAAATTGTTATCAGTTGTGGGAGGATGGAAATACACAATGCAGTAGTGGTAGAGCTATGAAATGGTGTTATGGTTTTGAATGCAAGTTAGAACATTAGCATCCCAGGGATTTCTGTCCCTTCACTCTCAAGGATGCAGGAGGCCCATTCTCATTTCTTCTAGGTGCCTCTCTCCCCTTCCCATTAGTTGTTGAGGTGTGATGAGCCTTGGGATCAGGTTTGGAGAGGTGACAAGGCCAACGGGAGTAAAGTGCTTGGGTGAAGGAGGTAATGAACTTCCAAGAGATGTAAATTAATTGCAGAGAAGTAGAGACACAGAGAGTAAAAGGCAAGACAGACAGACAGACAGACAGACAGACAGACAGACAGACAGACAGACAGACCGAGGAGGGAAAGGCAAGCAGAGCCTGACAAAATGTTGACAAAAGAGTAAGACTGAAAGTGGCAGAGAGATTGGGCAGGGAGGACACTAGAGAGGGGAAGAATGTGACAGAAGAAAAACAAAAACAGGCAGAGATAGTCATGTAGGGGGTTGAGTGGACAGCAATAATATTATCTTCAAATAATGACTCAGGAAAATACATTTGAAAGGAGGACATTAAGGGAGTGCACTTTCACAAAATCTGGCCTACCCCCCAATCATATGATCTATACACACATATTTATGTATCTGTGTATAAATATATATGTGTGTATACATGTATATATATACAAATATGCATGTTTTTTCTCTTTTCCTATTAAAGTATATTGTCATCTCATTATGGGGAATATGGGCTTTAGAAAAAATTATTAAAATTGTTTTACATGGTATTTTTATTTTTATTTTAAAAGTTAAAGAAGCCTAAGGGAAAAAAATTAAATTAAAAACAAACAAAAAAGCAAACTGCTCTCACTTATTCAGAATTCGTGTGATTTAGCTGTGGTAGAAAACCTCAAATTTCACCTACTCCAAGTCATTCATTTCACAGGGGAGGAAACTTCCCCTGTTCAGTTTCTAGGAACAGAGGTTTGACCTCTCTAAGAATAGCTGGAAGAATTCATTATTCTGTAGTAAAATGACATTTTCTTCATTCTTTCAGTTATAAGTTGCTATGGGTGGTTCTTCTATTATTACCAATACTGGATGTTTTGCACAGTTTTATAAATATCTGTGATTAATCTTATGAGTCTCTTTAAAAACTCTCCAGTGATAATCATTTGTATGGCTAAACTGGATGGCTATGCCATTCTCTGATATGAACTTTCCATCCCTAACTTTGTTCCCAGGATTCATTTGCATAAAATGATCCCTGATGCCAGGAATATACTCCTTCTTCTGCCTCTTAAAATCTTGATATTCCTTCAAGGCTCCTACTATGAGGTGAGGATTCCTCTGTGAAGCTTTTGCTGAATTCATCAGATTTTTCCATAGTTTCTCCCTACTCAAACTTTTTTTTTTACATGCCCATGATTGCATAAGTGTCTTTATATCTTTTTCCTAACCCCTATTCCAGTATTAGCTTCTTGAAGGCAGACTGTGGTTTCAGATGACTAGAATAAGACCTGACTGTATCCCCAGTGACTAGTGTACAACTTTCTGCATAGAAATAGAAAATGGTTCTATTATTCTATTGATATCAAGGATTAAGGTTAAGGAACTTTGTCTACTACTTTAGGTCAGCCACTTTCTATGGAGACATTTTTTTTAGTTATTTTCTTTTTACTGTGCTTTGCAAATCTCATTTATTTGTTTAACTATTACATGTAATAACAAATTCTCAAATAAGTTTTCCAAAGTTATATGATCCAAATAGTCTTTCTAACTCCCTTCCCTCCCCCCTGGATTAATTAGAATGTGTGCCCTGCACCACATTTCCCATGATTCCCTTTTCCCTTTCCTGTATCTGCATTGTTATGTTGATTGAGGTTTTGAGTTTCCTTTCTGCCTGTCCATGTGGGCTCTCTCTCAGCTCTCTGGTTGCACCCACATGGAGGAAAGGAGCAGCTAGCTCGGTTTCCCTAGATTTTACTTTCCCTTTGCTTCAAGTTGAATTTGAATAAATAGTATTAAATACAATACTTGTAGTGTTAGATATTAATTTTAATCTTTATACCCCTCACTGAAAAGGAAAGCAACAGATTACATATATTTCTATATTCATTTTTGTAAGTGAATAATCATATAAAATCAACCTCCCAATAAAAAAAGGCAAATAAATAAGTGAAAATCATATGCTTTTGGTCTGCATTCAACTCCACTAGTTTTTTTTTTCCTTTGGAGGGGGATAGTATTCTTTGTCATCAGTTCCTCAGAACTGTCTTAGATCATTTTATTGCTAAGAGTGACTAAGCCTATCACAGTTGATCATTGTACAAAATTGTTATTGTGTCCAATGTTGGAGAAACTTTTAAGGAATTGCTTAGAGCACAGAGAGATTGATCGATTTGCCCAGAACTGCACAGCCAGTATGTCAGAAACAGAACTCGAATCTAGGTTGTATTGATCCAAAGCTAGCTCTGTCTTCCAGAGGACCCACCAACTTTCAATTTGCCTTTAGGAAGTGCTAAATAACACATAAATTTAGAACCAGAAGAGATATGAGCAGTCACCAAGAGAATTTTCTTTATCTGCAAAATGAAAACACTGTGGCTAAGTAATATTTTGTCTAGTCATTCAGTCCATAAGTGGAAGAGGCAGAATTCAAACACAATGTGTCACTGCTTCTCCATATTTGCAGAATTCAATTTAACTGAGTCTTTCATGTCAGGTTAGTATAAATCGGCTTTTAGTATATTTCTTCATTCAAGCCTTCAGAGAAAGATCAGGAAAATCTCTCCACAGAACACTAACTACTTTGAGGATTATTATTGTGAAGCCGACTAACATTGATGGTTTCATTGAATTATTAACTATCCAGGCACAGTATACACCTCTGGCAAAGTTTGCCATTAATAATAGTGGATGTGAACATATATTTCTTAGAATCTTCTTGATTATTTTGAATTTTTGTTGCTAACTTTATGTTAGAACATCATTGTTATAACTTTATAATATGACTGATGAAGAAATCAGAGTAGCATAAGGAAAAGCCCAGTGCTTTTCTTATTGCTTCTGCTTGTATTTATTTATTTATTTTTATTTTTTATTTATTTTTGCAGAGTAAAACAAACTTTATAGCATTTTGGTGCTGGATGCAACCAACACAATGTTATCCACAAACAGAACCATCTGGTAGACATTAACATCAATAAGGATTCTTTTGGACTCAGGGATAAAGCACCAGTTGCCCCACTCTACTGATGGGTCCTGGAGTAGACAAAGTTTTCTTAAGTTACTCAATAATTTTTTTTCAGAATTTTCTACTTCCATGGTGTCTCCCTTATCCTTTGCCATGCATATCAAAATAATTGGTTACAAAGTAATATCTGCTTGTATTTATAAGCATTGTCTTCAATCTGTAATTTGAAGGATTTAAAAAAAACACTTTTCTATTTTGTGATGGTTAATTTGGTTGAGATTAGATAATATAAATGGTCAATCTAATAAATTTAACAAATGTAATATATCTCAAAGTGCTGAAAGTGAATGGATGAATGAGGGATAATGGTCAACCCTTCTGTTCGATCATCCATTCTTCACTTAGGATATTTTGCTTCCTTTATCTAACATAGGGTCTTGGTGAGGATACCACTGTCAATTTACATATACAATATTTATATGGCTTAATAATCCCTTTTTAATAAAAATATAAGTTGAAAAATTAATATTTTCTTTACACACACCAAAGCATTCTCTTACATACTCCACTTTTGAGACCATTCATTCAGAATAAGGTTAGAAATTTACATAATTTCTTTATTCTTTTTATATCTCACATATCCACCAATTGCAGGAAACTTTGACTTCTCTAAAGGTAAAAAGAGTTGTATGAAACTGTCTTGAATAAAGCTTTTAATCCATTCCATCTTACTCCCATATTTACATAAAACATGAAGATGTGTCTGATTGTAGTAGATAGTATATTTGTTGTTCTTGTTTCTGTGTACTTTCAGCATTAATTGATAACCTGATCTCTCCTAGGAAAATGTATTTCTTAAAAAGAAAAAGACCAATAAAACTACAACTACCACCAAGATATGTGGGAAGGTACTTGAATAGTCTATTTAATGTTTCTTCAATAATCTTTCCATTTGCTAACAAAAACACCAAAACCAATGATTGAATTTGAATACTACTAAATCAAATTTCTGTGAAACAAACTATGCTAACTTTAGGAAAGTTGAGGAGTCAAGGGTAGGACATAACAACAGACTCTGGAATCAATATATTTAAAAATATTAGACAATCAATTAAAAGGCAAAGATTCAGAAGCTTTTGAATTTAGCATTTTGAAATGGTTGATTTAATAGACCTTTGCATGGCATTTTCTATATCAATTAAATATATTTAAAATATTTTGTTAAGATTAACAGGCAAATTTGAATTTATATTTTATGTATCTATATTAACTTATGATGTTTTCTTAGAATTATTCAACATTTATGAAATATTAAGGCTAATAAAATAACTAATCAAAAGAATATTAAAAATAGTTTTGGTTCTTTTAGCATTGGTGATTGAGCAACATAATATATAGTTCAGAATACCACATTGTTATTTTCATCATTTTCTTACCATGCAAAAGAAGCTTAGTTCAAATACTCTTTTTTCCTCTAGCAAAGCTTTCCTGGATTTGCTTCTGGCATCATCTTAGTGCAAGAGGAATTTGTAGCAAGCTCTTACTTTCTCTCTTTATTTAGTTAATGCATATGATAAATTCAAATAGACCAGAAAATTAATTCCCAACTTTAATGTACTTGGTAATTCATGAATAAAGCCAATGCAATTTATCATTACAAAAACAAGTGTGATTAGCAACAAGATACAACAAAATGAATCATTCCAAGGTCCTGAATTAGTTATACATTTGAGTCATTTAGTCCACTCATATCCTAGCTTTGTACATGCCAGGAAGGCTGCAAGAGGGCATGATGCTTCACAATAAATGGTAGATTAATTTGATGAAATGGATAAGGCCGGCTGAGTCAAAGGTCAAAAAATACTATTCCATTAGCCGAGAACCACATAGCTTGAAGAGAGAGAAATTGGTGGTGATGTATTAATTAGAGAAAACTATTGAATTCGCTTTGTCGAGCTAACATTTCAATGCTGGAGCTATTAATTTTGAGTAAGTAAGAATCTGGAAAAGCACCATTATCTCTTATGTGCCACAAGAAGGCCCAGAAGTAGTTTGCTTGTTATGACCTCCAACAGTTAATGACATTTCGAAATAGCAAGGAGTATTAAACAGTTCTCAAAAAATGGATAGATTATAGCTAATAGATATAGATGTTGGAAAGATCTTAGAAAATAACTAAAGCAATCACCTACTTTTCCAACAGCTCAGGGAAAGGGATTTCTATAAGGTTACTGAGGCAAGAAGCATCAAGGAGAATTTGAACTTAAATCCCCTATTTCACCATTAATATATTTTCTACTCTATCACTGTACTGTCATTGTGCATAAAAAGCATATATATATATATATATACATATGTATATATCATGCCAAGAGGTTTAAAATATATATAAAATATATATATATAAATATATATAAATAGTATATATTATAAATATTATGTAATATTTATAATATATAAAATATATATACATATATATATATCATGCCAAGAGGTTTAAAAAGTATTTTGTTTAGGTTAATGGACATTTTTGACATGCATTTTAAGCCACAATAGCCACTTAAATATGTTATTATATTTATTCATAATTTATCAAGGCATTAATAAAATGATTAGGTGGCTACTTGAATTGAGAGAAATAGTTTGGGTTCAGAATTCCTGATTTCCAAGTTCATAATATGTTTTAAAGAATTACAGACCTAGCTATTCTTATGGAAAAGCTTATTGCTTCTATAACTTCACTTTTCTTAGAAAACTCTCATAGATTTTGTAGGACTTTTGTAGAATTGCTATTCACAAAAGTAAAATTCAATTTTGAAATGTCAAATACTGATCTAAATGGAATATTCATTCATAGAGTTTCATGACTAGATAATTTTCCCAGGTTCCACAAATTACTAAGTGTCAGAGGTGATATTTATTGACTCTCCATGATGTTTCTCAGTAATGGTGACATGCAAAGAAACTGAGTTCTCAATAACTTCCCTAGAAATGTTTTCCAACCTTCCAATGTATTCATGTATTTTGAATATCTCTACATGAGTGTATGTATGCAAGTCTGTGTGTTTATTGTGCATGGGTGTGTATTTAATCTTGTTAGTAGTCTCTAAGTAATATATAAAGCTGGGCAGAAACTTTGTATTTCTGCCTGTCTCAGTGAATAACAAGCATTTTGCAGTTAGTACATGCTTAATAAACATTTTCAATGGATGAAATCAATTACCTGAAATTAATGCCCTAGATTTATTTCTTCTAACACATTTTTTTCAAATTTTGTTTAGATTTTGGACTGGGGGGTGATATGGTATTCCTATTGCCTTTCAGAGTTCCTTTAACATAATGGTTTCTTCTAAGTAGTTAATGAGTGAATAAATATGGAAAAAAATAAGAAAACCTACAATCAAGTTGGAATCAATAGTCACCGAATAATAGATATATTTGTGGCTTTTATGTTATAGATACTGTGCCTATATAATAAATAGAAAATGAGAAAAGTACAAATATATACCTATGGAACCCTGAAGAACAATGCCAATGCTACAAAGTATTTCAATGTAAACAACTGGCTGAACTGCACAGAAGAAAAAATTTCCACTCCTTCTCTTATTATCATTATAAGGAATGAACTAATGCAAGTGAATTTCACTGCACTGAAGATGCTGAAATTTCATAATGACATAGCAAAACAACAAACCACAAAGGAAATAACACTGCTATTTAAATCCAAAGAACAATTTTATGTTGCGAAATACAGTGATATTCGCAACTTTCATTTATTATTAAACAACTTAATTCAAACAATGAAAAACAAGCACACAACTTACTGAATGGACTTAGAAATTTTGCGCATGTGACAATGTTTATTTGGATACTACTATCTTTTTTTTTCAATGCATTTAGTGCAATAAATAAAGGTGAGGAGGGGAAAGGGAAGGAAGGAAGGAAGGAAGGAAGGAAGGAAGGAAGGAAGGAAGGAAGGAAGGAAGGAAGGAAGGAAGGAAGGAAGGAAGGAAGGAAGGAAGGAAGGAAGGAAGGAAGGATGGAAGGAAGGAAGGAAGGAAGGAAGGAAGGAAGGAAGGAAGGAAGGAAGGAAGGAAGGAAGGAAGGAAGGATGGAAGGAAGGAAGGATGGAAGGAAGGAAGGAAGGAAGGAAGGAAGGAAGGAAGGAATCTGAATATCTTCAGCTTAAAGGAAGGAATCTCCTAGTCAAATCACTGAAAAGGAAATACTTGGGCAAAGGAATCAAGTTTCTATCTTTTCTACCAGCCCCAACTTTGCAATTGACTAAAAAGGATTTTGTGAATTTTGGAGAATGGGATCTGGATTTTTTTATTGACTTTGAAACAGTGATCCAGGTAGAACAACAGTAGTATTTGATAGCAACATCTGCACCTGGAGTCCAACCAAATCAAACACTGAGGAGAAGAGGATTTGGGACTCTATATTAGGCCAGCAGAAAGCTATATAGTACCTAATGGGAATATCTTGAGGAAATAAGCAAGAAAATGTCTTTGACCTGAGTTATAATTGTTTACACCTTTGTTTCAAGATTGAACCCATTTTCCATGGACTTTATATAAAAGTAGGAGTAGGGTGATCCAATTTTGTGGCATATATTTTGGAAGAGTGGTAAAAGAATACTCTCAAAAATTATAATTAAGCCCCTTCTACACCAGTTAATGGAGTTATTTAGAACTTTCCTAAACTTATAGTAGAACATGAATAAGTGTCATAAATTATTATTAGGCAAGAATAGATTGTGACCTGTGCCATTAAAGCAAATTTTCATATACTGATCATATCTTATATAGATAGTCATGAAGATACAAATATCCTGGGATGTCTCACTCTGTCATTCTGTTATCTTAAATGCCCTTCAAGTTTCTCAATAAATACTCTTTTTACTTCATTTCCTTGGTGTCTTCTTTCTTTCTTCTGAAAGTGGAATTCTGAAGCTATGAAAGTAGAAAGTAGATAAATCTGAATAATTATGAATTCTGGTTGGTTTTCTTTCAGTTAACTTAAGATTTAATGCCCATTCTCTTGAATAACCATGAAAATAGCTTCAATTTTCAATTTTTAAATGTCACCAAAATTTCAAAGTTTACCATATATATTAGCTGTTTGATTTACAAAGTATTGCATGAAGGAATAACAGAGAAAGGAAAAGCTGTAAAAGTCATTAGACTTACCAAAATATGCTTTAAAAATTGATAACTCTTCTTCAGAACTTTTCATGAGAAATATTTCACAGAATTAGCAATATCAAAAGGAAGGATTGTATAGATTGACATAATATGCTAGATACCAGACAAAAAGGATGAATGGAAATATCAATCCATCAAAACACACTGATCTCAAATTCTGAAATTATATTAGAATTTTTAAAGTGAAATTAGAAATAAATAAGAAAAAACATTTATGAAGGACATCAATATCTTATATAGTTATTCAACCAAACAAGAAAATGACAGAAAAAAAAATTTGAACACATCAAAAATCAAGAAGAATTGGTGGAAAATGTACTACAAATCAGCAAAGAACTAAAACTGAATCCCCAAGTACATTTCTAATTTAATAAATGGAGCACTCACACAGCAGAAAAGTAGTTTTCTACAGTATTCTCAATGTTCGTTTGCAGACAGTTAATAAAGGACATCAGAATAACAAAACTGAAGCAATGATTAACTCCTCTCAACACATCTTCTGAATTCCCCTAGGTGGAAATTTCAGGGCAATGCAACCCTCATCTGAGAAAAAAGAGTAGCAAAGTTGCATTAATTAGAGATTAAAAGTCCTTCATCTACTTGGATAAGGAAAGATATTTATACATGTATATATTTAATTTTTCCTATATAAATTAGGCTACATAAATATAATAATATAAAAATAAATATTAATTTGGCTCTATAAAATTATATTGCCAAAATAAGTTCAGGGATAGAGGAAAAAGAGCAATTACCGCATTTTGAATATTGTTAAAAATAAGCTAAAATAAAGAGATAGGAAAGAGCAAGTAATCTCAAATAATTCCTACTATACTAAAGAAAGGTTATAGAAATGAAAGGCTAAAAATTGCTGGAAAAAACTTGTACATAGAATAATATGTTTAAGAATTTGAGGATTTGTGTGGGTGCTTCTGTGTGTTTGCAAGTAGCATAACTATAGAAATCAAAAGCAGATCATACCCTTAACTGACAAAAAAAATGCAATATAAGAGAATGATAAAAGAAAAAAACTATAACATTAGTCAAATATGGATTGAATTCCTCAATAAAACAGAAAAGGTTTTAAAAAGAATGCATAAGCATATGAGACTCAATGATATGTTTAACTATAAGTACAAACCTAAGACATTAATTCAAAGTATTATGCTAAGAAGGAAGGAAGTATAGTAGGCAATAAACAATTATTTGTCACCAATTATGTGCCAGGCATTGTATTAGCATTTACAAGAGAAGGAAAAAAAAGAACAAAGAAAAGAAAAGAAAAGGAAAAATAACTACACTGAAATCCTACTTTTGACATTCATTTGCCTAAAGGATTAAATTAAAATTTTAAAACCTAAACTGTTACAAAAATATAACCTCATGAAATATATCATTTATAAATTAGTCTCATGTTTTTTATATGTTTGGAGGGAAAATAAAAAAGACACATGAAATTGTATTATTTCACAGATACCAATAATGGCCAAATAAGAAGAAAACTCAAAACATGTTCAATTAAATTGTATTAATTTTTTTGTTTCATCAAAATTCTCAAGTAACTCCCTCCCTCTCTGTCTCTCCTCCCTGCACTAAAGGCCTCCTGTGACAAAAAAGATTCATGTAATTATAAAACTATATTTTGATTATCTACTGTTTCAAGGCATGTGGCTATACATTAAGTATACAAAGACAAAAAACAAATAATCTCTACCCACAAGGAGTTTACATACTAATGTAGCTCATCAAGTCCAGCTAATCTTTTAAGATGTGTTGGATGTGTTAGCTAGAATAGGACAGAAAAATCTCCCTCATTACTCCCCCTCCTTTTTTTGCTGTCTCTCTTATATGCACAGCTGCCACATAGAACAGGTTAGGAAATACTAGGTCAGAATGATCGCCACCCTCACCCCATTGCTCACTCCCCCTACCCTCCCATGTAGGCTAAGTAAGCTTTGCAGCAAAACCAGGTGTTCATGGGGACAGAAGAGAATAAGCATTGGGCTTAGGAGGGTGATCACGTGCTATAGGGGGAGGACAGGATAGGTTGTTAGATTGTGAGCCCCTCCAATGCACTAAGAAACCCCCCAACCCCCTTTAAACTATACTTAAACACCTGTCTCAAGTTCAGCTGGTTCCTCCCAACTGAGTTGCATCCCTGTTGCAGATGCCCTCTTCTTGAAGATAAATAAAACCAGCTTGCTGCTTTGTAATCTCAGTCTCATCTTATCATTTTGAGTTGGTGGGCTTGTAGCCCACATACTGTTGTATAAAGAAGAAGGGACAATAGAAATGGAAAGAATCCACCATTCATCACCTGAAATAGTTCATACTTTTCACAATCCCTGTTATATATTGACTATTATAACCAAATACCAGGACTCTCAAGCCAAGGAGAAAATACTACAAGCAACCAGGGGTAGGGGGGGAATATTGTGGAGACACAGTCAGGATAACATAGGACCAAGAATCAAAAAGGCTTGGAATTTGATATTCCCAAAGGCAAAGGACCTAGGAGTAAAACTAAGAATCGCCTACACAGTGAAACCTATCATAATAATATGGGAGGGGGGAGAAATAAATATTTATTGAAATAGAGGACTTCTAAGCATTCCTGATGATCAGAGATAAAAATTCAGTGATCAAATTGAATTCTAAAGAAAAACATAAAAAAGTAAAATGAAATGAAAAAAAAAATCAAGGGACTCAATGGGGTTACACTGGTCACATTCCTACATGGGGAACTGTTAACTAGGATATTTAAGATAGTGACAATACAATTATTACAATTATTACTAAAGGTACTTAAGATACTTAAGGTAATCAAGGAAATTCTTGGGGTTAAACTGATGGCATTATTACATAGGGTGATTACTAAGCTATATATGATAAAAGACATAAAGTATTTAAGATACTTCAGATAACTGAGAAACAAAGGGATTCAACTGATTAAGTGCTACTTAAGATGATAAATAACATGCTTAAGTTATCTATGATACTTTAATTACCTAAAGTTCTTAAATTATTTAGAATACTTCAGGTAGGAAAGATATTTAAGAATGTTTTCATTCTAAGGCAGTGAATAGAAGAATATATAAACAGGGAGCAAGTTGAATATGCTGGAAAGATATCCAAAACCAAAGGAAAATAAAATTTGGGGGAAAGAAAGAGGAATACCCTGGGAAAAGAAAAAAAAAATAGAAAACTGAGTCTCAATCATCATACATGAGAAGGTATGTAAAAATTAAAATAGCAGAAGGGAAGACAGGAGACTGGACAGACTATGCTTGAACCTTAATCTAATTGGAACTGGTGCAAAATGGGAATAGCATCCACATTCAGTTTTAAAAACATATCTTACCCTATAGTGAAGTAAGAAGGAATAAGAGGGAGGGGAAGACAAAAGGGAGAGGAAATTTCAGGACAAGATAGTCAGAAACAAAAATGTTTCTGAACAGGGAAAGTCTGGAAGGAGAGGAAGAGAAGAATAAACAGGGGAAGATAAGATAGAGAGAAATACACAGTTGGTGATCATAGCTATGAATGTGAATCTGATGAATTCACTTATCAAACAGAAGACAATAACAGAGTGGATTAATAGCCAAAATCCCACAATGTGTAGTCTGCAAGAAAGACATTTCAAGTAGGAAGACACACACAGAGTAAAGATAAAAGGGATTGAGCAGAATCTACTCTCAGATTGGCAAATATGCCCAAAAAGCAATATAATAAATATTAGAGGGGATGTGGGAATATTGTGACACTAATATACTGTTGGTGGACCTATGAACTGATAGGACCATTCTGGAGAACGGTTTGGAATGATGCCCAAAAGACCATCAAATTATGTATATCCTTTGACTCAGAAATACTAATAGTAGATCTGTATCCTAAAGAGATAAAAGCTAGGAATGGGAAAGTGACCTACTTATAAATATGTATTTATAGCAGTTGTTTTAATGGTGGCAAAGAACTAGAAACTGAAAAAATGTACAACAATTGGAGAATGTATAAACACGTTGAGTATATGATTGTAATGGAATACTATTATGCTATTAGAAATGATGAACAGGATGCTTACAAAAAACAACAGCAAAAATAAACCTAGAAAGATTTATCAGAAGTGTTTCAAAATGAAGTGAGCAGAACCAAAATAACATTATACACAGTAACAGCAATAATAATAAATAATCAACTGTTGTTATGTTGGGATTTTGGGTAAGGAAAGAACAAGAGGGAACACCTAAATAATTCAGATTTATTGGTTGGGAAGGGGAGGAAGGAACAGGGGTTTAGGAGGAAATTATACTAATTATCTTAATCTAATATCTATAAACTATCTGAAACTATCTTATTAAGCTAAACAGTAAATTCCCCTATAGTCAAGTCTCACACCAGGAGCCCAATCAAATGGGCCAGGATCTTCAGTTGGTTAGTCTATCTTCAATCTTCTTGATTCAAAGCTGCCAGCAGACAGATCCAAAAGATTCCTTTTCTTCTGTTGGTCTCAGGAGAAAGCCTTTTCTAAGCCTCAAACTCAGGTCCTTCCAGGAGAGCTCTGATGAAGTCCATTGGGTGTAGAATCTTTCCCACATCTCTAGCCTCAGTCTCCCATGTAACCCTTAGTCACATGCTCCTGTCAATTACTCACTCTGATGTTTGCACCTCTCAGTTTTTGCAAACTATTCAACCTTTATCACACTGTGAATGATTTAAGTATTATCAGCAATGCAAGGATCTAGGAGAACTACAAAGGACTCACAATAAAAAAAGCTATCCACATATAGAGGGGTTTGAAGAAGTCTGAATACAATTTGAAGCATACCATTCTTCACTTTATTTCCTTCATAATTTTTTCTCTAGGGTAAGCAATATGTATTTTCTTTCACATGATGAATACAGAAATATGTATTGTATAATAATCCATGTATTACTTCTGTCATGTTACTTGCTATTTTAGGGAAGATGTAGTAGTGATGCAGGAGAGGGAGAATATGGATCACAGAATGTCAGAAAACTATTATTTAAAATTGTACTGACATGTAATTTGAAAAAAAAATTAAAACTTTACAAAACAAAACAATGGCCACAAGGAGTGATAGTTACTGAATACAATGGAGACAGCTATGACAGGAGCTTGGAGGCCCATAATGATTCAGTAACCATAATGATCCCTAGTGGTAGAGGTAAGTTCTGGTGATAGTTTAAAAATAACACAAAAACAAAATGCCTAGCCATCCCAGATTTCAAAATATGTCACAAAGAGGTGATCATCAGAGCTGTTTGTTACTGGTTGTAAATAGAGAGGAATGTCAGGGGAACAAATAAGGAGTACAACACACAGAAGTAATGATAATAGTAGCATAACATTTGATAAATGGAAAGGTCTCAATTTCTGAACAAAAGATTCAATATTTGGCAAGAGCTGCCAAAAAAAATATTAAATCAGGTAGAAATTGGCAGTAAGCCAACATTTCTAACTACATGCAAAAATAAGTTCAAAATGGTTGTAAAGATTAAAATTAATATTCAATACTCCAAGTATTATTTTAATACTATTTATTGAAATCCACTTAGAGCTATGATGAATTAAAAAAAAACAAACTCCAGCAAACATCCAAAAAACTCCATGCTTCCTGCTAGTCTGAACCAGAGAGAGCCCATATGGGCAGAAACAGAAACTCAAAAGTACCACCACCTAAGGAGACTCACAAACAGGAAAAGGAAAAGGGGATTGTGGGAAATGTAGTCTCTAGGGTTCAAAATTCTAAATCAATACATGGTTACATGACATCAATATAAAATGTCACCTCATAAATACATTTGGAAAGCAAATAAGAAAATGCAAAAATATAAACACATGGAAAAGAAAAGAAAGGAGTTGAGAAGATAAAATGAATAATATTGATTTTACAATTTAAGAAAAATACTAAACGAACTAATTGAATTCAGTTGAAATTAAAAGAGAAAGCGTTAACTGAAGACAAAATTTTAAAAGAAACTTTCTCTACCAAATATCTGATCCAAGAAATATCAGAAACTTATTTAAATATATCAGAATAAGAGCACATCTCCAATAGATAAATGATTGAAAAGTATAAAGATGCCTTTTGCAAAGTTAGACATGTAAGCCATCAAAAGTCATTGAAAAAAGTTCTTAATCATTAATAATGAGTGAAATGCATATTTTCTTTTTGAGGAAAATAAGTGACTTTCCCAGGGTCACATAGGTAGTAATTGACTGAGGCTGAATTTGAGGAATGGAAATTTTAAGAACTCTAAGATTCTACCCCACACTCATCAGATTAGCAAATTATTTTTTTAATTACAATTGGAGGCAGAACAGGAAAATAGGTATGTTAATACTGTTGAATATATACGTTTGTAAAACTATTCAGGAAAAGTAATTTGGAATACTATGCAAAAAGTAATTGATCTATTCATACATTTTAACTCAGCAATGCTATTATTATCCTTATTTCAGGAAAATATCAAAGAAAGTGAACATCATCGATATCTATCTATGTGCATAGATATATTAGAAACATATAGTACTTTTTATAGCTATGCTTTGATCCATTATTAAATAAATGAACAAATTAAGATGTAAAAATAATATAATCACAAATTTAGAAATCATAAAGAGGATGGTTTCAAATAGAGATATGAAAACTTATATAAACTGAAACAGAGTACAGTGAACAAAACCAAGAGAAAATTGTATTTTCTTGGGTGTTAGGAAAAAAAATAACTTGGAAAGTTTTAATTATCCTGATTATTATAATCACTAACCCCTATTTCAAAGAATCAATAATAAAATAGTAGCATATATTTTTTAACATGGTCAATGTATGTAATTTTTGTCTTTAATTTGGAAATCTGATATAAGAGTATTTTATTATGGAAGGATAAAAGAATCAGATAACATATGGTAGTGTACAGCTAATTTGTTCAGTCATTTCAGTCATATCTGATTCTATGTGACCCCTATTGGGGTTTTCATTGCAAAGATACTGGGAGTTGTTTGCCATTTATTTATCCTGCTCATTTTATAGTTGATAAATTTGGGCAAACAGCAATTGGTGATTTGCCTAGGGTCACACACCAAGACAGTGTCTGAAGACAGATTTGAACTCTGATCTTCCTGACTTAATTGTGGTACTCTTTTGACTGCACCACCAAGCTGCCTTGTACATCTTATTTACTCTTCATTAAATTCTAAAGAGAAAAAATATTAAGGGAAAAAATAATGACACAGATCCTGGGGAATCAGTCAACAAAACATTGAGCAGAAACCTACACCTGAGGCAAATTTTAGGAGTTATTTTCTCTCATGAAAAGAATAAACAACTTTAATGGTCAGCATTGTAGTGGGACCTATTTGCCACATTTTCTTGATATGTATGTCCAATTACTACAGTAAAACGTATTTTCCCAAAGGATTTTATTGGTGAGAGTTTGCACCCTCAGGTTAAGGGAGAGGGTTGTTTTGTACCAATTGATCTTATGATATGATCTTATTAAATACCTTTCTACAAGTTAATTGAGGTTGTTGGAACTCTTTTAGAAGGAAACACACAGAATGAGGACTCAGGAGTAACAATATTGGAAAATCAGGGTTTCATATTCAGAGGGTGTGCTACATTCTTACATTATGGATATTTTCTATTTTATCTATCCTGTTACATGCTTTCTTCCCCATGACATTTAACTTTAAAATCCTTTAGACTTTTTATTTGCAAGTCAAATATATTTGCATCAGCCTTTGATAGGTTCATTCCATTCCTAGTCATCATTCATATATTTTATGTTATTTCCCATAAATCCAAATTCCATTTCTTGATGTCATTTTAACTTGCTATTTGCTTCACAAGACTGCCTTTTTTGTTGCAGTTCTTTATTTTCAATTGACAATTGTGTTGCGAATACCACCTGTTCAACTAAGGTATTTGGTTTCTTGTCCAAAAGTTCAAAATCTTTAAAAATGGTAACTAGATGCCTTCTGGCATTAATATTTCTCCCTATGAAAATTGCCAGATGTCTGATGGTCATCATATATCACAAGAATTTAGACATTTGTCATCATACTCTAGCTACGAGCCTTAGAAAGACAGAAGTCTGCTCTTTATAGACATTAGTTTAGAAAATTGCCTCAAAATTCCCCAGAAGGAGTCACAAAACATCATTGCTTGTCTTTTCTTCCTCTGACCCTTACTAGCTGACTTCTTAAATCATGAGCTTTGAGGTTAAAATTCATTATCCCTCATACCAGAAGTAATTTTATTCAAAATATAGTTCTAATTCCTCTCATCTCTTTTTTAAAAAGACTCATATAATTCCCTTTCTCTTGAGTTCTTCTCCTCTCCCCTCCCTCTCTCCATCTCTCTCTCTTTTTCTATCCCTCTCTGTGTCTCTTTCTGTTTCTCTATTTTTCTCTTTTTTTTTGTCTATCTATCTGTCTGGCTTCCTCTCTGTCACTCTGTGTCCATCCATCTCTCTGTCTGTTTCTGTCTCTCTTTCTGTCTGTCTGTCTGCCTGTCAGTTTCAGTTTGTCTCCCTGATACCTATTTGTCTCTTTTTCTGTATTTCTGTCTGTCTCTCCTCATCCCTTTTATTAGAGGCAGGACTTAATTCTTCCTGAATACAAAAATATTCCTCTAGCCACCACCTTGCTAGCCATCTTTCCAAATTCCTCTTATAAACTCACTATCCAATCTATTTAAAATATCTTAATTCATATTGTCATGTACCATTTAACACTTCTCATTAGATGATTAGTTCCTAAAAGAATGGGCCCTTCTTCATATTTTTGTCTCTACAGTTGCAGATCCTAAAAGACTTACTGTTTACCATTTTAAATAAGCAGGTAAACAAAGTAATTTCTCACCCTAAAAAATATAATTGGGGACAATGCAGTTATTCAGCTCCAAACTAAAAGATTCCAAAATTAAAATTTAGCTCAGGTCAAGCAAAATCAACAAGCAGTTGATTGCTTGCTACTTGGCAGGCACTGTACTAAGAATAAAAGAAAAGATTGAAAGACAGTACCTGCCCTCAAAGAATTTATATTCTATTACGGAAGACAATATATAAAAGAGCTGCAAAGTAAGGGAGCAAAGGTAACTAGCAGGAAAGTATGTCTGAGAAAATCTTGTGTGTATGACACAGAGACTTTACCTTATTATTTCCCACTTGTCCATTCTCCTGATTTTTATGACATTCGTAAACTCATCATTCTGTGAGATCAATTCATCTTTCTAATTCATAGCTTCTCAGATCACTTTCAGCTCTTGCTAAAGGACTCCAAATTGGTTACTCTTTTCTCCGAATTCATTTTATTTCTTGTTTTCCCCCTATAGATTGTGAGCTCTTTGAGAGTCTTTCTTTATATCCAAAATGTTAAGCAAGAGTTACAACATGCAGGAAAGCATACCATATCTGACAGAGTTTAATGTGTGTTTATTGACTCTGACTCACTCAACTAGGTGGTTCAGTGGATAGGGCCTTGATAAGACAAAGGAGCAAGTTATCTCATGGTCAGAATTAGAAAGGTAGGAAACTGGAATCAGGTTTTTATACTTCGTTTGTTGATTCGTATCTGTGATGATTTTTGCTTATTCTCAAGAGCAAACAGCTACCAGGACTAAAGGTTTTGAATTATATGTATATGTGTGCGTATGTATATATAAATTAACTTTGTGTCCTTGCTTCCATTCTTTATACTTTCTAATAAATGTTCCACTCAGCTATCAAAATAACCTTCCTTGAAACACAAATCTAGTCATGTATCTCTCCCTACTGAAAAAGTATTCAGTGGCTTCCTATTTCCTCAAAGATAAAATACTGATTTCTCAGCCTGGCATTGGAAGCCTTCCAAAAGTGGGATCCAAATTTTGTTTTGAGCCATAATTCACATTATTCTTTTCATGACAAAGTAGAATCAAAATGCTTCCTATTGATTATAATTCTATCTTTCTGTGCATCTTCGTACAACATTCTTGCCCAGAATTCACTCCCTTCTCAATGCAACCTCTCTGACTCTTCATTTTCCTTCAAATTTCTCAGTAATTACTACTTTCTCTGTGAAGCACTCTCTGAATATCTCCTGCTCCTTCTCTTATCAGTATTTTTCCTTTTTTTAATTACAAAATTTAATTATCTTTGGATTTATTTGTAACCTCCACCTCCAAAAGAATGTAATTTTCTTGAAGGTAGGGACTATTGCATATTCAAAGTACTTAGAAAGGTCTCTTGTACAAATATGGAGTTTAACAAATATTTACTAGGATTAATATGGAATATTCCACAACAATTTATTTTGAATTCTGTTTAGGGATTAATTGAAACTATCATGTGTAGCAAAGATTGATGGTATACACACAAATATGTATACAGATTCTCAGTCAAACCAACCAATTGCTCCCTCTAATATTCAACAAATTGAAGAACTAAATACTCGACAGGAGCTTATAGAGGAAAGTCAGGGAGAGATTGTAACTTTTATAAGAAGCATTAACAGAGAGTTAAGAACATTATCAGAATCTCTGTTCCACTCTGCTCTGGACAATAATCCTCTTAACGAACCTCCCCCTCCCTCTGTCCCCTTGGCCTCAGAAAACCCACCCACTCCTCCCACTGCTCATGCTTCTGACCCAACACAATCAACTCTAAGTTCACACCCCACCCATACTTCTGATCTTAATCCCTCTACTTCATACCTTACTGATTCCTCCAATCCAAACACCTCTGTATCCTTTCACACTTCTTCCTGGACTCCTCCTTCTCATCCTACACAACCCACTTTAAGTTCACATTCCAACCTAAATTCACACCCTACCTCTATGGGACAACAACAAACCTTCCTTTTAATGTGCCCAACTCTTCTATTTCTCAGACTTACCCAATTGAAAATGGAGCAAGAAGCCTAGAAACAGGAGTACCAAATAATTCAGATAGCTTATTTCCTTTAAAGGAAGTACCCAATTTTAATAAAAATGGAAACTTGGTATCTGTAAGACATCATACACCTTTTACCCCTGAGGATTTAAAAAAATTGAAGGAAGATATGCCATCATTTGAGGATGAACCAATATTAATTATAAAAAAATTAGAGAACATATTCAGAACTTTTGACCCCACTTGGTTGGATGTTGAGAATATATTAGAAGCATTATTAACAAAGAGAGAGAAAAATAATATCGTCTCTCTGGCTAATCAAACATGAGGTAAAAAAGGAAGTTATTGGCCAACTGAATATCCACATTGGAACCCCAATGTTGAACTAGATTACACAAAACTAAACCAGGCCAGGGAAGCATTATTGACAGCCATGAGAGCTTGCTCTGAGAGACCTGAAAAATGGTCAAAATTTGAAAAACCCCGACAACATATTGATGAAACACCCTCCCAGTTTATGGACAGACTTATTGACAGAGGAAATACATATATGGACCTTGATTTATCCAGAGAAAGAGACATTAGACAAATACATAGGCAATTTGCTAAGAATTGTTGTTCAGTGGTAAAAGACTACTTTAGAACTAGCTGTCCTAATTGGGACTCTATGGACCTCGATGAACTAAGAAGAGCAGCAACCTATGTTTATAAAGGTCATGTAAAAAGACCTGAGGAAGACGATACATCAGTGGAAGATTTAAAGAAAGAAATTGAAATGTTAAGGAGACAATTGAAAAATAAGGGAGAGACTATAGCCCCTTTGAGGGAATTCACAAATAAATCAGTAACTTGCCACTTCTGTGAGAAGAAGGGCCACAAAATGATGGAATGTAGAACCTTTCTTAAGATGATTGGAAGAAATACACAGTTTAATAATAGCTTTAGAAATAACAACTATAGAAATGATGATAATGGTCATAGAAACCAGAATTCTAGAAATTTTAGAAATTATAATAATGATTATGGAAATAACTATAATGAATATAGAAATAAGAACTTTAGAAACCAGAATTATAGAAATAGGAATTGGGAAAATAATGACAATGCTCCAAATGAAGAAAATTATAATACCCAACAACAAAATATAAGAAATGGAGCTCATCCAAAAAATAGTCAAGGTGCCCTTCAGTGGGGTGCCCTGGGGCACAGGAATCAGAGGATACAACCTTTGATTTTCCTGACCCTGATGTCCTACTACCTGTTGTCCCTATCCGCTGCCCTCCCTATACTAATGAACCCCATGTTACCTTAAAGGTGGGTAACACTTATTATGATTGTCTATTAGACAATGGAGCTACCAGGTCTGTATTGAAGAAGGTACCAGATTTAAATTGTTATTCTGATGATTCACAAAGTGTAGTGTGAGTATCAGGAATACCCCAAAGAGTTGAAAAACTTGCCCCTAGAATGGTGTTTCTTTTCCTTTCTTTTGATGCCTGACTCCCCTTTAAATTTGCTGAGGAGAGACCTTCTATGCAAACTCAGAGCTACAATAACTTGTTGACCAGATGGTTGTTTATCATTGGAAGTACCAGAGGAATCTTTAAATTTACTCCCTGTACTTCTCTCGGAAAATCAGGAGGCAAAAGAGCCTTCCACTTTTGAAATACCTAAGGATATACCGGAGTCTCTTTGGGCCACATCTTCTTCTGATGTAGGCTTACTTAAATCTGCTGTTCCTGTGCAGATAAAAAACTAAATCTATCCCACCAACTTCCATCCCTCAGTATGCCCTCTCAAAGGAGGCAATTGAGGGTATTACACCAGTTATTAACTCATTAATAGAACAGGGAATAATAATCCCTTGCAAATCTGAATATAACACGCCCATCCTGCAAGTTAAAAAACCAAAAAGAAGACCCGATGGCAAGCACCTCTATAGATTCGTACAGGATCTGAGAGCAGTGAATAATCACTGACCCTGTCTCTAGAGGAAATGATCAAGCAGATGCCACTGCAAACTAGCAGCCATAGAAGGGCCTGAATTAATTTTAACATTAGCAACTACTAATTATTTAAATTTACCACTTTCCTATAATGAAAAGGAAGTGAAAAAATGGAAAAAAAAAATTTAAAGCAAAACAAATTAATGGAGTATGGGTGTCATCTGAAGGAAAACCCCTGATCCCTAGAAGTTTCTATAACCAAATTTGCCAATCTATTCATAAAAATGGTCATTTTGGCACCCAGGGCGTCGTGGACTCTGTTAAGAGAGTATGGATAGCACCTGGTATAACCACTATCGCCTCTAAAGTATGTTCAGCCTGCTCTACCTGCCAGGTATATAACCAACATGCATGTTGTGGAAAAGCCTTTGGTGGGCTTCCTCTGGTTTACAAACCCTTTGAGCACCTGCAGATAAATTTCATAACGATGCCAAAGGCTGGACAATATAAATTTTGTCTGGTCATAGTAGACCAACTGACCAGATGGTTAGAAGCATTTCCTACAGCCCGAGCCACAGCAGCTTTTGTTGCTAAGGTGCTTTTAAAAGAAATTATTCCTAGCTTTGGCTTGCCAGCACTTATTGATTCCGATAGGGGGAGTCATTTTACTGATTCTGTTCTAAATCAGATATATTCTTGCTTGGGAATAGCTCCCAAATTCCATGTTCCATATCATCCCCAGAGCTCAGGCCAAGTAGAGAGGATGAACAAAGAACTTAAAACTATGATTGGAAAATTATGCACTGAGACCCATTTAAAATGGCCTGAAATTCTCCCTCTGGCCCTATTTTATCTTAGAAGCAGGCCTAGAGGAGACCTACACATTTCACCATTTGAGATGCTTTTTGGACATCCGCCTATACAGGCTAAGCCTTTTTCCCCTGCATATACATCACTATCAGGGAGAGATACTACTATTTCTTCCTATATACCGGAGTTACAGCACAAACTACATGAACTTCATGAATCTGGAGCTGCAGTACAAGCCGGACCACTAGACTTTTCTCTGCATGACCTGAATCCAGGAGATAAATTTTATATTAAGAATTTCAAGCGAACTGGAGCAACTCAACCTTCATGGGAAGGTCCATTCCAAATATTGTTAACTACTCCAACATCTATAAAGATTGGAGAAAAGGACTCTTGGATTCACTGCTCACATGTGAAGAAAGCATCTTCTGCTGAGACTGATTGACTGTAACCTATCGCATGCATTGGAGATAATAATCCATAGACAAGTGGATGCTGTTTTTTTGAGAACATATTGAATTACTTATTTTTTTCCTTATTTTTTATTATTTCTTTTCTTTATTTTGATTAGAATGTTTGATTTTTTCTCATTTCTTGTACTAAAGGTACACATAAATTAATATTAATTTTTTTCCACAGTAATACAAATTTATATATATATATATATATATATATATATATATTCTTGCTATAATATCAATGCAAAAGCTTTAAACTATGGGAACCTGCCATTTATTGATAACATATTATAGGACTGGGATTAATGTTTGTATCTGATTCCAGAAAATGGGATGAAAATAAGGAGCACAGACTTAACCTGAATAGTGCCATAAAAGAGCACACAAGAAATACCAACGTAAGACTCAAGGTTGCGACGTTTGACATATGTTAAGTTGTAGGACTTCCTTGTATCTACACTCTTTACGAAGTACTCATATAAGTACAAAGTTTGACTATTATGCTGGCTCCTTATATCCCTGAGAATGAAAAAAAAAATCAGACGAGGGAATGACGCTTCCCTATCAAAATAGAATTCTAATTCTTCTCTTCTTATATTATGGCAACTTCCTGTAGTCTTGGCTACAAATGACTAAGTGAAATATTACTGCATTCTGTCCTACATACTTGTGGGATAGAAATTACTTTATATTGGACCTACAAGGGCCTATTTTGAATTTTTTTCCTTATGTTTTGGATTGTTTTTTCTTTTCTTTTGATTATTGACTCATACATCCCCATAACTAAACATTGCATTCTGAGCTAAACTTGATGTTTTTTAACACCTACTTCAGGGGGGATTGTATTTTAATTTAAAATCTAAGAATTTTTGAATTTTTTTTGTTTAAGATTGTACTTTTATAAAAATTCAAGATTTTGATTTTGTTAGAGAAAAGATCTTCAAGAAAGAACCTTGAAACTTTTATATCCAGAGAATGAACTGTTGCAGAAAGATGATGGAAAACCTAAACGTCATCAAGAAGATCAAGAATGAACTTTGGATATGATTAATTCAACTGAACTTTGATTGAACATGTATTGTACATGTATACATTTATGCCGAAAGGGACTGTCCATAATTTGGCTTTCTGTAAATGCGCCTAGGAAAACATTGGTTTTGCTTTCTTTTCTTTTCTATTTCCTCCCTCACTATTGTAATTTCTCTTATAAAATTGAATATTGTGTATATCTATAGTTAGAAGTGCATTTAGAATTACAAAATGATTATCTTAAATGATCAATGGGGAGACTAGTCTCCCAATGATCATCAGGGGGGATTGTAAATCTTGAAATTTCTCAGATTTGTGAATGTTAAAAATTTCCCCATTGGGGAATTCTCAATTGGAACAATTTCCTACTGGGAACATTCCCCATTTTGACTGTGAGAACTTGCCAATATCAGAAATGAGAGGACCTCTACTCCACCTGTACTTAAGACTGCTTTAGGGGAGAAAACTCCTTGCTAAACAATGAAAGTACTTAGACCCATACTTATAATGAGGCAAGGAGTTCTTTGAGCCATGCCTGTTTTTAGAATTGATACAAAGGGATGCTAGGTACCTATAAAGGTCGGGCAACTTGTAAACTTTCCAGGAGTAAAGAGGTGAAAACTTATACAGAGGTTTTCTCTTGAGGGGTTTAGTTGACTCAGCTGTGTTTTCTCTGGTTCAGACTTACTGAGGGGATTAGTCGACTCAGCTGTGTTTTCTCTGGTTCAGACTTACTGAGGGGATTAGTCGACTCAGCTGTGTTTTCCCTGGTTCAGACTTACTCAGAGGTTTTCTCCTAAAAGGATTAGTCTACCCAGCAGTGTTTTTAGAATGGGTTGTCCTTTGGAAAACGTCTACAGTGATTGGTAGATGTAAGGACTTAGGGGAGGTGACATAGGAGAAAACCCGCTATATAAGAAAAAGCAGAATCTCTTGAAGAACAATCTTTTTGGAGAAATTGCTTATGAGGATTGCTTGAGGAGATCTCTTGAGGAGAGGCTTTTGGAAGGAGATTCTTTTGGAGATCGCTTGAGAGGAGCTCTTGGAGGAATTCTCTAAGGACGTCTCTCTCAAGGGAGGCTGACTCTGGCTGGAACTCCCTCTGGGGAGACTCTGTCCCTCTGTATCCCTTACTTGGACAAATCTTGTGGTGAGTGATAAAAGACTGACTGACTGATCTCTCTCTCTTAAGACTCAGGTCTAGGCCATGTTTCCTTAAGGCCCTTCATACTTATTCCTTTCTTACTTTTTCTCTCTTTCTTTGATTACTCATTGTATTATTAATTAAATTCTCTATAAAACCCAGTTGACTTGGGCATATTCATGATCGGGAATATATTCCCTGGCAACCACCTTATATTTGATTAAAAAACCAAGACACTGTAGTGAAACATATTTTCTGTGGTCAAATTTACTCACCCCCTCTTATAGCTAGCATAATTTGTATCTTCCACCATTTTAACTCACTACAGTTTATGACCTCAATCATTTTAATTATTACAGTGCTCAGGTCCTTGCACACACATGTATGAATATATAAACACCTACACATACATATACATATATTCCCTTTTTAAAAAACCCTTACCTTCCGTTTTAGAATCTGTCAACATGGAATCTAGAAGCCCCCAAAATTATAGCCTGGTAAGATCTGATGAATCCCGAGTTTTAGGATTAGCTCATAAGTTGGAGACCTTAAAGCTTGTACTTGTTCCCATGGGAATCCACCCTGAAGGGAATCTCAGGCTGGCAGTTTCCGACTGAATAATGGACCCTAAGGTAAAAAACAATCCCCATAAGGTGGAGCCAAGCCCAAGCCAAATGACTCTTCTTGTCTCCAGAAGCTTCTCCCACTGTATCACACCCTCCTTTCAAGGATCAACTCACTGTCTACTGTGAGTAAGTCACTTGGCTTGGGCTTGGCCCCACCTGATGGGGATTTTCTTTTACCTTAGGATCCATTATTCAGTCTGAAACTGCAAACCTGAAATTCCCTTCAGGGTGGATTCTCACAGGAACACAAAACAAAGACAAGCTTTGGGGTCTCCAACTTATAACCTAGTCCTAAAACTTGGGGTTCATCAGATCTTACCAGGCTACAAGTTTGGAGGCTTCTAGGTTCCACATTGCCAAATCAATACTGTGTTTTGGTTCGAAAGCAGAAAAGTAGCAATGGCTAGACAATGAGAGTTACGTGACTTGCCCAGGGTCACACTAGAAAGTATCTGAAGCCAAATTTGCACCCAACACCTCCCATCTCTGGACCTGGCTCTCAATCCACTGAGTCACCTATCTGCCTCCCTGGAGATAAATTTGAAAGACTAAGTTTCAAATAATAAATCAGAAATCTAAAACATCCATCATCAAGCTCCTTCAAGTAATATAACATACAAATCATCATCTTCTGAGAATAAAACAGTTCTCCATTAATTTATTCAAATGTCAAGTAAATCTTCACAATTTAACTCAGTGTCTAAGTTTATTTCCAAATAAAATCATGAGAATATGAATTTATTATATTCTCACAGCTTTATACACACCTAAATCATAGCATGAGGTGTTTGCTAGGAAATATCTTGAATTTTGAGTCTTCTGGTTCTATTATGCTTTTCTGAAACAGATGTGTTTACCTAAAAGTTTTATTTTCAATTACTCCCCCAGGAAATTATTATACATTCCGGAAAAGAAAGAGAGAGAAAAATGGAAACCTCATTACAGTTTTTAAAACATATTTAATATGGAATAGCTTTAGGGAACCTTCAGTACAATATTTGAGACCAATTTTTTAAACAGAGTTTTTATTTGTAAAGTGCCTACTATGTTCATATAGTAGTTAGGTAGCATAGATTGCTAGGTCTAAAGTCAGGAACACTCATCTGAGTCCAAATTCAGCCTCACAGCCTTATTAGTTGTGTGACTCTGGCCTAATCATTTAACACTGCCTCATCCTCAACTGTAAAATGTAAAATGAACTGGAGGAAGACATTTCAACTCACTCCCTCATCTTTTCTAAGAAAGCCCCAAATGTAGCGTCAGACATCACTGAAGCAACCAAACAACAAAACTTTATGTACTGAGCACTCTAATGAAAGATTTGGCTTGAAAACCTTTCCAAAGAAGTTATTTACTAAATTATAGAAAGTACCCCATTATATTGCAGCTTCACTTATGCTGCTAGTCTATTACATGTATGTCCTAAAAACAGTTTGATTTTCATTCATTTCAACTTTTAAAAATTCTTTTTTAGATCTAAACACCAAAAGTGCAAACATCCCACTTAATCATGAATTGGGAGGTCTGTGACCCATGTATGAGATAGTGGGTGATGAATCAGAATCGACTGACTGCCTCCTGGGCAGTCTTATTATAGCAGGACTTCAACTGTGATTGGTAGATGTAAAATTAGGGGAAAACACAAAAGTGACACAAAAGAAGCATCTTTAAAAGGAGCTGTCACTTCCTGTGAGGGAAAAAAAAAATTCTTCATTCTTTGATCTGCTGACTGGATCTGAGACCCTGTTCCTGACTGTTCTGACACTGGTGGGTGAAAAGCTAACTCTTAACTGTTGGTTTTCCTCTAAAGAGACTGGCCTCAGGAAAGACTTATCCTCTTTAGAGAGGCTCCCTATATAACCAGGGCCTTGGCTACAAGGGCTGAGGCCCCTCTGGCTAAGAACTAACTCTCCCTGGCCAGGAGCCAGAGTAAATTACTTAGTGTTTAGGCTAGACATCTTACCTTATCCTCTCTCTGATTTCTTGCTTCACTCTTTCTACATTTTGTAAATAAATTGTAAATAAAATCTCTTTGGAATTAATTAAATTCCTGGCAACCACAGTCTTAAATTACCTGTCCAACCCTTTTAAAATAAACCCCTTTTCACCCTTACAGAACCAAAGGAACCAAAGGTATAAAATCAAAGTAAAATATGTCCTCAAGCAGATTGCATTCTGGCGACTGAACAACAGGTAGACAGATAAGCATATATAAGCTCTTATAAGGAAGGAAATAACCCCAATACAAAAGGTGAGCATAAAGGGTTTCTAGAAAAAGATGACATATGCATTAGTTCTTGAAGGAAGATAAGAATTAAACAGAGATGGCTGAAAAGAGGCGGCTGTTCTGTGTGTGTGTGTTTGTGCCCATATAAGGGACAATAATGGGTCAGGAGCTGGTGATCTACATTTGGGAAGAAAGCTAAGACTTGTTCTGTTGATCACCCAGATTATATGAAGAGCTTTAATGAGGAGTAATTGCAGAAAGGTAGACTACTTTCAATAGTTCATATCCAAGGCCTGAAAACAATGCATTTTTGAAGTTATTCTATATTTTAAAAGTGTGTTGGCCACCATGACCTAGTTTTCATAATTAGTAGGGCAAAAATACCTTAAGGACACTTGAAGAGAAAAATATGTGATTTCATGGCCCTTAGCCCCAATTTCTTTAATCCTAGGCCCACTTTAAAAGTCTCTTTGATAATGACTTAAATGTCCATAATTTTTTAAAGGTCCCAATGCTACCTCTATACTCAAAGTAGGTCAAAAAAAGAAAGACTAATTCCATGTATACTAAAATAGTCATAATAGCAATTTTTGTCTGGCTAAAAAAAATAGGAAACTATTTCTCTATCAACTGGTGAATGGCTACAAAATTTTGGTTAATAGAAGTGAGGTAACTATTATTGCATCATAAGAAATGATAAATATAATGATTTCAAAGAAGCATGGGAATGCACACAAATTGGGATTGTTAAACTGAAAAAAACAAAACAAAACACAGAACTCTTAAATAGTCTGAGAAAAACAACTCTTTAAATATGGATAGGAGTTCAATGCTTAGTTTAGCCTCCTGGCAGAGCTGTGGGCTGTAAATCCACTCAGAGTCCCCAGACTCTGGCAAGGTTCTGGTTACTGAACTCCTGGGAGGGCCACCACTTGTTATATTAAAATTTAGGGGCCAAACTGAGGCAAGTAAAAATTAGTTTTGCTCCGCTAGAAGTATTATATTTTAGATGTTTATTTAAGATTAAGAATTTAAGAATATACAAGTAAGAAAAGCACATGTCTAGGCCAAGAGAGCCCATTCATAACCACTCACATCTTGCCTGCTAGGTAGAGAGACACATCTGTTTGGAAGTGGAAACAGGAAAGAGCCAACTCAGTAGGCGGAGAACCTTTAAATAACAATTTGTGATCTTGCCCAGGTGAGAATTCAGTGAGATTACAAAGCATCCTGGGATGTGTCCAAGGACTTCTGGGGTTTGGAGTCCAAGGTTCAAGTCTCCATTTTTACACACTCCAAGGAACAAGAATTGGGGGTGGGGGGGCTATATACTATTTGTGGGATCCAGGGACAAGGAAAGATGATTGATTGACATTACCATAGCTTCAAGGAAATGAGAGTGTTCAAACTATACTGACAGGATACATCCAAGCTTGGAAAAGGAGCTATTGCCAGAGGCTAGGGTGTGAGGGAATGTGCTATTTCCAGGGAATACTAAAAGGGCAATCCCTACACTGGTGTGTGGGTTTTCTTGGGAAAAGGTCTGATACAATGGGAGAAACTACTGGGATAAAAGGATATTTTAGCATTTGATTAAAATCTGTTAACTCTACCTTAAAGTCTATTGTTCAGTCTGAAACTGCTTGTCTAAGACTCCCTTCCTGGTGGATTATCAGGAGAATTGGGACCTACTTGGGTCTCCAGTTTACCAGCTAACCCTAAAATTTGGGGTTCATCAAATCTTACTAGTTTGGGGTTTCTAGATTCCATGTTGACAGGATAAATAAAAATATACAGATCTAAGAAAATAATCTTCAGAGAAACTTCAATAATGTAAATGGAAGGAATAAAAACAATCAACAAACATTTATTAAGCACCTTTTATGTAACAGGCACTGTACTAATAATTACAAAGAAAAGGCAAATTATAGTCTCTGTTCTCAAGGAGCTTCTGTGAGATTTAAAATGGTTGAGGTCTTAAACTGTAGTGATTAAAATAGTGGAAGATATAAATTGTGATAGATATAAGAGAGGATGAGTAAATTTGACCGCAGAAATATGTTTCACTACAGTGTCTTGGGTTTAAAATCAAATATAAGGTGGTCGCCAGGGAAATATTCCCAATTATTCAAATACCCAAGTCAATTGGGTTTTATAGAGATTTTAATTAACAATACAATGAGTAATCAAAGAAAGAGAGAGAGAGAGTAAGAAAGGAATAAGTATGAAGGGCCTCAAGCCAATATAGCCTAGACCTGAGTCTTAAAAGAGAAATCAGTCAGTTTTTTATAACTCACCATAAGATCTGTCTAAGTAAGGATTTCTAATGACACCAGGCCAGCAGCATCTCAGCTGCTTTCACCAGCTCCCTCCTCCATCTGAATGTTTCAGAATCAGTCTCCTCAGAATGAGTCTCTCCAATCTTAATGTTTCAGAATCACTTTCCATCTCTTCCCTGAGCTCTTATTTTTAAGGGCAAAATCTTCTCTGTCACCTCCCCTAAGTCCTTACATCTACCAATCACTGTAGATGTTTCTAAAGGACTGCCCATTTTGAATTCACAGCTGAGTATTTTTAATCTCGTTAGTAAGTCAGGAAAAAAATGCTCCTGTGTCGACAAATTTCATTAGAAAAAACCTCTGAATAAGTTATCACCCTTTTAGGTTTAAGTAGTTTACAAGTTGCCCCACCTTTATAGGTACTTAGTATCCCATTGTATCAATTCTAAAACAGTCATGACTCAAAGAACTTCCTGTCCCTTCCATAAGCATGAATCAAAGTACTTCCATTGTTCTCAAGGAGCTCTCTGTCCTAAAGCAGTCCTAAGTAGGGTGGAGTAGAGATATTCCCAAGGCAAGGAGCCCCCACACTCAAGTAGAGTTCTCACCATCTGCTAGGGAATTTTTTAAGTAGAAGATTCCCCAATGGGGGAAACCCCTAACATTCATAAGTCTGAGAAATTTTGAGGTTTATACTTCAGCCTAATGGAGAACACAAAAGGAAAATAATTATGTAAAAATGAAATATATAGGGAATAAAATAGAGATAATCTTTTGGGGGAAGGAATAAAATTAAGACAGAAACAGATTGGCCTTCCTATAAACCAGTGATAATGGATTTTATGACACCCCAAATTGTCCCTTGTCCCTAATCGTTTATCTTCAAGAAACCTCTTTGCTGACCCTTGTCCCAGACTGAACTATAAATCCTAAGTACTCCGCTTCATTACTTTAGATAAGTTTAGCAGATAAAATCAAGTCTTAAATAAATACCCTTTGTGTTTTTTCAGTTTTTCCTTTTGTATCTAGGCTCCTCCCTAGTACCATAGACTTTGGCTATTCCATCTGGGCTCTCAAAGTCAGTTTAGACTAGTGATGGGGAACCTTTTAGAGATGGTGTGACAGCCCTACCCACACCCCAAACCCCTAACCAAGTGCCATGCCCCTCCCCACCACTGAGTGCCCATCTTACCCCACACAGTTAAGGGGAAGGGAGAACACACTCCCATTGGGCTGCTCTGCAGAGGGGCAGGTGAAGTGAGGAATGTCCTCAGTAAGTGGAGAGAGGGGGAAGGGAGTGGCCTGAGCATTCCTCTCCTCTCCCACAACACCACCTGTGAGCTGCCCACCTTATTCCCTGTGTGCTCCCACTGGGCTGCTTGATGGAGAGGAAGGTGATTTTCAATGATGGCCTCAGGTGGGGTGGAGAGAGAGGGAAGGAAGCAGTTCCACCCAAGTCCCTCTGCCTTTCTAGTGATGAACTCTGGCTGGGAAGAGGGCAACTGGGTTCCCATTGAGAATGCTCTGCATTCTATCTTTGTTACCCATGCCATAGGTTCACCATCACTGGTTTAGACTGTGATTAGTGCAGGTCCCAAGTGAGTGACAGGACATAAGCCCAACCCCTTCTCCAAAATTTATATAAGCACAGTGTATTCTGTAGTTCACTGGAAATCACAGGACTGAGGTTCTATGCAGCTTCCCAGATTAATTTTTCTACCATGATTAAAATCCCTTATTTAAATTACTTTTGTAGTTCTGTTTTTTTGTTTCTTTCTTTGTTTTTCTTCAGGACAACACTAGAAAGTAGAATTTCATTGAGACTTGAAGGAAGCCTGAATGCAAAGATGAGGAATAAGAAAACTCCAGGTAGTAGGGAAAGTGAGTAAAAATATCTGCATTCAGATGATGGAGTATCTTCTACAAGGAACAGAAATAAGGTCAGTGTCACTAAATGGTATTTTGGAGTGATTAGAGTTTGGTTAGACATCAATGATGCTAAAGTTGTACAATAAGCATCACTAATCCTCTTGACTTTTGTCTTACTAATGGGCTCTAATATATCTGGAAGAAAGTGAGGCTGACAACTTTACACAACTCTTCCTCACACATAGAATTTAAATGTAAGTCAAAAGATATCAACCATACAATTACCATCCCAAATATTCATACAGGTTCTTTGTTTCCATCCGGTGGAGCCTTCCAAGCTTGTATTGGTCTGATCAACCACAGTCAGACACACTGTAGATTGATTCCAACATAGTGATGTTCTTTGGGTCATCTTTGAGTATAAAAGATGAAAACCAAGGTCACAAATATATATATATATATACATATATATATATATATGTATATATATACACACATGATTTTTGGCATTGTATTTGATATGCATATGAGAGTACTGGAAACATAGGAGATATTTTTTAAATGTTGGTTAACTGAATTATTGCTACCAAAATAATGCCATTATTCATCTTCTATCCAGTCTGATGTTTTGCTTCCTTGCTTATCTTCCTTCATTAGATAGAGAGAAACTGGTACTTGGCATTTAGGTAAGGTATTAGAGAGTAATGATAAACAACAACAAAAACAACAACTAGGACTTATATAGTACTTTAAGGTTTTCAAAGTTTTTTATCAACATTATTGCATTTTATACTAATAACAATCATGGTAAGTAACTCCTAGAATTGTCAGTTGTATTTATTTATTTATTTGTACAATATGAGCTCCTTGAGGTCAGGGACTAATGTTATATTTCTTAAGAAAATAAGTACTTAAGATATTCTAACTATATGACTGACTGACTAGCTTCTTGCTGTTATAAATGTAAATAACTTGTATCTGGGCCAGGAGATTCCCTGGGCTCTAAAGTAATGCTCTTTATCCTTTATTATATCTTTCAGATTAAACATCAAAAATTTCTTCTTTTTGTTTTATATTTACAAATTTCTGAAGAATATTCCTTTCTTTCCCCCTTGGGACACCCTAAAATACATTAATAATTATGGTACCAAATATACAGATAAAGTAGCCTAAGTTTTACATTTGATAGATTCTCAAGTTAGAATAAAAAACAAATGAAATTTAAAAAAATGTATTGTGCTTCCTTTCATCATCCAAGCTTCTTGAAATCAATATTCAGATTAGCAAATTTATAATAAGCTCTCAATAAACTGGAATTTGGGAATATTTTCATGTTATTTCAGCAATGGTACCAATTATTAATATGTCTAGAGAAACTTTTCGTGTACCATACAGATGGGATAAAAAAATTAAATTTATTGCAATCTTAATAGAAAACACATTTTCAAAAAGTATTTGCTACAATTTCTATTCCTTCAAGGTAGACATATAAGCAGCACTCTCCTCCCTGCAATACACACATGAAAAAAAACTTCTTTACCTATCACTCCAATAACACTATATCTTTTTCAAGTCCTCACTGTACCCTACTACTCCAAGATCTATTTTTATATAACTAAGCATGTTTTCCTCCTGGGAATGCCTGATCTCCTTATAGCCATTGAAAAGAATTTCTAAAGTGACCTGAGATGAACATATTCTGCTTTATGTGTGGTCCATAACCCTCTGCACCACTCTTTAAATTCTCTTCAAACTTTTTCTTGGTTTTTCCTAAAGATATAGTCTAAAGGCCTATTTTAGCAGTTTGATTAAGTGGCAATAGCAATAATTTTTCAATGAGAAACATAATTTGAGTTCTAATCCTGCCTCTTTGAGAAAGTCATATTATCTCAGGGGGCCTTAGTTTCCTTATCTGCAAACATGACTTCAAAGGCCTCCTCCAACTCTGATTGAATGAATTTTTCTATTTCCTACAGTACAATTTTTTTTCAGATCTTGATAAACTTCTAGAAAAGCCTCCTCCCAGTTTTAACTCATTTCACTACATCTTAAATACAATTGTCAAGTTAATCCTCCCAGTGCTTACCTCTGAACTGTGGCCTGACCAAGTCCCAATATCCTTCAATGGGTCTCCATCACTTACTAGGTAAAATCTCAACTTACCTTTGTAATAAAGACTTTCCCCAACCTGATGCCAAAACTAATTCAGTTGATGAAATCATTGATTTGAAAGATCTTGTGAATTATATAATTGTAGAAATGAAAGAAGTTTTAGATGTTCTATTGAATATAATCCATTTGGACATGACTATGAAAGATGACATATGAACATAGTTTAAAGGAATTATGGTACTGAAAGTTAGCAAACCTGGATTTTGGTTTGAGTTAAAGTGGCAAAAAACGTATTATTTTGTTAAAGGAAAATAAATGAAATTCATTCATGCATAAATTTATAAAGACTATGTTTTCCAATGTTTTGTTACATTTTGTATATGTATATAATCTGTAACAAAAGAATATAATATATAATTTGTTATAAACATGTAGTAAATCATATACCTATTCAAGGGAAACAAATTCTCACATTTGCTATGTATAAAAATCTGTCTCATTCTTTTTCCCCCCTTTCTTTCCCAGACCTTCCCCTCCCCAAGAAGGCAGGTAATATGATATAAGTTGTATATATACTATTATATAATACTTATTTCCCTGTTCATTATGTTGTGAAACAAGATTCATTTTGCTTACCTTAGAGGAAAATTCATGGAGTAAATAATGGGAAGAATAGTGTGTTTCAATCTACTTTCAGACTCTATCTGTTCCTTCTATGACAGAGGATAGTCTTTTTTGTTGAGAGTCCCTTAGAGTTGTCCCAGATCTTTCCCTTGTTGATAATCGTAAGTCATTCACAGTTGATCATCATACTTTATTGTGATTGTATACATCATTCTCCTGATTCTGTTCACTTCTCTTTGCATCACTTAAGTCAATCTAGGTGGTTTTTTAAAATGATTTTCTAGTTTTTAATTTCTTATGTCACAATAGTATTCCATTATAATCATATACAGCAAATCATTCAGCCATTCCCCAAGTGACAGAAATTCCTTTAGTTTTTATTTCTTTGCCACCACAAAAAGAGTTGTTATAAATATTTTAGAATATATAATTTATTTTCCTTTTCCCTGATCACCTTTGAAAACAAACCAAATAGTGGTATTCCCGAGTTAATAGGTATACCCAGTTTTATAACTCTTTGAGTATAAGTCCAAATTGTCTTCCAAAATGGTTGTATCAGTTCACAGTTCTACCAATAATGTATTAGTTCCCCTATTTTTCCACATCCCAACCAAAATTTATCATTACACCCTTTTATCATTTTAGCCAGTCTGATGGATGTGAGATGACATCTCAGAGTTGTTTTGATTTTATTAAAAATTATATATAGATATATAGACATATAGTTATATATGGCTTTGATTTCTTTATCCAAAAATGATTTTTTCATATCTTTTGATAATTTGTCAATTGAAGAATGGCTCATTTCCCACATATTAGACAAATTTCTCTATATATTTTGGATATGAGACCTCTATCCAAAATCTGTCTAAAAAAATTTCCCCAGGTGTTTCTTTCTAATCTTGGCTATATTAGTTTTATTTGTATGGAAAAAAATGGAGTTTAATGGATTCAAAACTGTCCATTTTACTTTTGCTTTCTATCTCTTGTTTATTCACAAATTCTTCTCCTTTCCTTAAATATGATGGGTAATATGTTCTCTGTTCTAATTTGTTTACAACATCTCCCTTTACATTTAAGTTATGTATCCATTTTGATTTTATCTTGGTAAATGATATAAGATATTGGTCTATATCTTGTTTCTGCCAGACTGCTTTCCAGTCTTTGCATTAATTTTTAATCAAATAGTGAATTCTATTTAAAAACCTTGGAAATTTACCTTTTTTCAAACACAAGGTTACAATATCTTTTACAACTGCTTGTGATTTGTCTATTTGGATTCACTGATTTACTTTTCTCTTTCTTAGCCAGTCCCAGATAGTTTTGTTAATTATTTTTTATGATGTAGTTTGAAATCTGGTACGTTTTTCTAGTTATTTCCTTTGATATTCTTGAATTTTTGTTTTTCCAAATGAAATTTCTTTCTTTCTATTTCAATAAAATATTTTTGATAATTTAATTGGGATGTCATTAAATAAGTAGATTATTTAGGTAGGGTTATCATTTTAAGATATATGCCCTGCTCACTCATGAACAATGAATATTTCTCCATTTAAATTTGACTGTATTAGTATAAAAAGTTTTCTAATTATATTCATATAGTTTCAGGATTTGTTTCCTAGGCCAATTTGTTCCCTTTGGCCAATTAAATTAGTTCTGATCTCTTAATAAAAGGCCAAATGCCAAGTGTTATGCTCGGAAAGTGTTGATTTTCACATCCTATTCGATCCTCAATTATTATATAAAACTAACAATTTTGCCACCTTTCATCTTGGTTTCTACAACTAAGGGAAAGGGAAGAGAAAGGTAGAGAAAGGAAAGAAAGGGAAGAGTGGAATGGAGGGCAAGGCAAGGCAAGACAAGACAAGACAAGGCAAAGCAAGACAAGGCATGATGAGGCAAGGGAAGGTAATGCATGGCAAGGGAAGACAAGGGAAGGGAAAGATAATCAGGTCTAACCCAGTAAATATTTATTAAGTACTTACAACATTCCAAGCACTGTGTTAATCATTGGGACTATAATATAATTACAAAGATCTAGATATACAGATAATAATATAATTAATTAAATACTGTAAGTTTACTTTGTATTTACATATGGATAACACTTCAAGATTTTGCTCATACTCATATCTGATGCCTCTCACATCTGTTTAAGGCATATAAAAGAAATATTATCCCAATTTTAGGATGAAGAAACAAACCTAAAAAATTTTAGTCATTATGTTCAACTTCACACAGTTTGCAAGTAGCAGAGTACAAACTCAAATTCAATTTCAAACCACCTGAACTTCAATTCCTTATTGTATATTTTTGTGATTGTTTTCATCCCAACTTCTAACTTCTAAGCTTCAGCTTCTAAGAGGTGTCTTGTATAGGCAAATAATATCTGTTCTATTTCCGAAGTACACCATCCTGTTACTACAAACACACATAATGTGTAAATGGACAACTTTCAGTAGAAGAACAGCAGGATAGGATCATGAAATTATATTATTATGTATGGAAGGGACTTCAGAGGTAATCCAATTTGCTTCCTTATTTTATACTTGAGTAAACTGAGGCTCTGGGAAGGAAATAGATTTATTCCAGATCACCTAGGCAGTAAATCATATAGCCAAGATTCAAACCCAGCATGTTTTCCACTGCATCAGGCTACTCCCTCAGTATTTAACATGGTTTCTTCCACTCCAAATATACCTCAAGCGGCATCCACTTCTATTATTACATATACTTATGAGGCTAGAGTGGCTTCTGAACTCTCTTCACACTTATTACTTACCTGACAGTAGGACACTAAGTCTTAATTGTGGCCAATCTCTCCACATACCAGAGAAAAATAAGGTAAATTATATTTCTCAGATTCTTATTCTTTTGGAATCATTTAAAATAGTAAATGTCTTAAAAATATTCTCAAAACAATGTATTTAATCCATTTATTATTTTAGTTGCCTTCACCTTTTCATCCTTTAAGATTTAAATGTGATAGGATGTTTAATATTGTCTCCAGAATACTTTCATTAATTGAGAGTTCGTCAACTATGAAGCTATTTGTGTCATTTCTTGACATTGTAAATAGGTAATTTGCTGACCTCCTGTTCTAGTGGCATTCTCTAAAACACAAGTCATATTAGAAATTTCTATTGCTATAGGCATATGAAATGATTGTAGTTGTACTTTGCATTTCGTTACATAGGCATGAAAAAAAATCTTCTTTCTCCCTGTAGTTCATTGCTTTGACCTATGTTTTCATCCTAACAGACCCACTCAATACAAAGAAATACTGCCAACAAAATTAAAGGACACTATTAACATTAACTCACACTATAAGGTCCTTTCTTATATATGATCTCATCTGATCTTCACAATGACCCTGGATGGTAGTTAGGCCATATATGATGATCAATATTTGAGTGAGAAGGAAGCTAAGAGAAACCAAATGACTTGCCTAAAGTCATAAAGATAGTAAATAATAGAACCACAGAATCCATTCTGCCCATGTGCAATAGAGAGTGGGATGAGCTCACTAGACTAGAAATTTCATCCAAAACTTTGGGTTCGGGAAAGCTTAGAAAACAGAACACAGTTTCATCTTTTAAAAGGGGATAGAATAGAAGTTATTAATTAGAAAGAGTGAAGAAGTCAAATAAATGACTTATTTCAGATGAATTTTAAGTAGATGCTCACTGACTTTTGTTTTTAAAACATAGAACTTCAAAGGCAATAAGATTTGTTTCATGGAATTAAAAAAATATTGTCTCTGAAGTCAGAAGACCATTCATTTTTCAACTTTTGCCTCTGTCTTATACCATATGTATGACATCAGGGAAGTCACTTAGTTTCCCTCAGACTCACTTTTCTATCTATAAGTGAGATGGCTGGATTAAGTAGCCTCTCAGATCCCTTATAACTCTAAATCTATGATGCTAACATCATAAATTATCATGGACCTTTTTGATACCTATAATAAAGAAACTAAAAAATTTAAAAGAATAAAAATGTTTGATTATATTCTTCTTAATAAAATTTAAAGTTTAGTCACAAAGGTAATTAATTTATATGTGATTCCATTTAAATCTTACTTGAATTTTATTCCCTTTAAAAACAAAGATTAGATATTAACCAATTATATATCATATTATATAAATTATACTTGAATAAATTAGTACAAGTGATTAGATCAGACAGTCTTGACTTATGGATTCATGTATCTATAAACAGATTTATATGGAAGATAACTCACTTTTTGTATATACTATCATATACAAAGCAACCCATTGGTACCACTTGTTGACAACAATCTGAATCAGTTTTTTAGTATCCAGGAGAAAACAATCTCTAAAGCCTTGCAAAAAATATTTCAGGAGGTAATGACAAATATCACAATTAGTGATCAGTACCATTATTTCCCCTTCAAGACATAGTTTATGATGCTGCTCATTTTGTTTCATACTCACTTAATTTTTTTTCTAAAAGAGACATATTGAATAAAAGGATACTTTTGAGATATATTCCATGCCCTTAAGTCTATATTTGATCATATAACTTTGAGGCCTTTGTTTTTCCATGTTTGAAGGTCTGTAATTATCGAAAGATTTTAAAAAATGAATATATTACAAAGTCATTAATTCCTGTTCTCAATTCTCAGAGAAACACATGTAACTGTGGAGTCTCCTGAGTAAGAAGAATGAATTCAGTGGACCTTAGCTTCTAAAATGACTTTGAATTACAGAAAGAACAGTGAAAGTAGGAACTTGGTTCCTTTGAGAAGTGATTTTATTAGTAGAAAGTATTTAAAAAGACCAAAGTCTTTGAGAGTATTTTGAGGTATTGTGGTGTAATGGATGTAGTCAGGAATACCAAGGTCAAATCTCATGTATGACATTGATAAATTATGAGACTCTGGACAAGTTACTATATTAGGTCCAATTTTGCCATATTTAAATGGCAATAACAAGACCCAAAACACCAACCTCATAATCCCTTAGAGGTATTTTTGAACCTTAACTGAGAAAACCTGTGTACCACTTTTTAAAAGAAAAAATAATTGAAACAATATAAACACAGTCATTACTACCACCACTCCTGATTCAAATAATTTGAGATACACCCATTATATTTTCCTGTCTGAGATTTGTAGGAATCTGAAAGGAATTTATCTTTGCTATAATTACAATGGCTGCAAAACACTTTGAAGACCTTGAAGGGCTATATAAATGATAGTAGTAGTAGTAGTAGTAGTAGTAGTAGTAGTAGTAGTAGTAGTAGTAGTAGTAGTAGTAGTAGTAAAAGTAGTAGTAGTAGTAGTAATAGCCACAATTGTAATCATCATAATTGTTGTCATAGTTGTAGAAATCTATAGTTACTAAGCTTCTATCTGGTGATGGCTCTTATCCTTGAAACTTGTATCACATTCCTGCTCAGCTCAGGAGATATGCTAGTAAATATTTAACAATCAAGCTCTCCATAAATAAATAGATAGTAGCAGTTAAAAATTTTAGTTTCTCTGCTAGAAGTATTGTATTTTTAGAGGCTTATTTAAGATTAAGAATTTAAGAAAATACAAGTAAGAAAGCACGTGCCTAGGAGGGCTGAAAGATCCATTCAATTTCACTTACATCATGAGAGATGCATCTGCTTGGAAGCAGAGGTAGGAAGAGAGCTCAGTAGGCTTTTACAGCCAGTTAAATAGCAATTTTGATCTCGCCCAGGTGAGGATCTCGGTGAGATTACAAAGCATTCTGGGAATTAGAGCAAGGACTTCTGGGGATTGAAGTCTGGGGTTCAAATCTCCATTTTTACATTTCACCATATGATCCTCTGGGAAAAAAAAAAGTTTTTCCCAAAGGATCATGAAAACATAATCAACTTAAAGATTACAATAATTTGAGGATAAGAGGGGAAAAAAAGCAAAACCAATAATTGTTGGACGCATTGACAAAAGGCCATTTAGGGGGCAGTCCCCTTTGGCATGAAAGTATAGATACAAATAAATGTTCAATCAACCACACCCAAAGTTCATTATTGATCTTCTTGTGCAGCTTGTGGTCTGGAGGCTTCTTCATGGTGTCTTCTCCAACAGTTCAGTTTCTGGATTTGGAGATGTAGCATCTTTCTTTACCTAAAATTCTTCTTAAAAGGAATTTAAACTTTGAAATTTAAAATAATATTTTTTACATTTCCCCATCTTGAGGGTGATTGAAAAAATATAAGATCACTTAGGGATGCATGGCTGAGTTATGAGGTATATGAATCTATTGGCAAGAGGAATTAAAAAGACATCAGAAAAATCCAAATAAAAAAGAAAATGTCTGGATGAAAATATAGACTATCAAAGTCTTATGTGTAAAAATTCTAAGTAAAGGAAAAGTAAATCTATAACAGGTCCTTGAATCAGGGCCCAACTGAAATGATCTAAGCAATGATGCATTTACCCAGTTAGTAGCCAGGACTACAGAAAGTTACCACACTATGAAAGACAGAAAAGGGACCAGATTATAGAAGTCGAGTAGGAGCCAAGTTTGGGGATACTCGTCTGTAAGTATTTTCAGAGTGAGTGTGGGCACAAGGAAGGCCTATGTCGTAACAAATGTTAAACATAGCAACCTCGAGTCTTCACACTAAGTTCAAGGCCTTTGTATTGGCTTGGAAGTGCATCAATCCATCCTGGATTGGTTTATCTTTGGCCCTGTGCAATGGCTCTTTTGTGTACATCTTGTCCTGGAATCAGACAGAATCATTAAGCAGAGTCCCATAATTTTTTAAACAATTAGTGGCTTCATTTTTATAGTCTCAAGCTTTTGGGGCATGCATTGACATTATAGCAAATGTATCTTAAATTTATATTATTGCAAAATCAAAAAGTTAAAGAAAATTTTAATACTGGTGACATGTGCTTCAAATATAAAAAGGAGAGAAAAAATAAAAAAAACTGAAATAGTATATTGTACATGCAAGAAAAATATAATAAAATAGTTTTTAAAAATAAAAATGTAGCTTATAATCATTTACACACTGTGTCAGCTAAGAAAATATAGCATACAAGGCTTTCTCACAAAAAATGTGATCCATTTCCTCTTCATATCTAGCCATGATCCACTGTGAGTGCAAGAGAATTAATTGAACAAGGTAACATTTTTCATTTTTGAAGAACAGTAGTACAAATATGTAGGAATCAGTATCCCCAAAATTCTCAATAGCCCAATTAATTACAATAGCAAACAAACACACTATCTTATTTCACATAAGTTGCTGTATGACCTTTTTTTAAAAGCCTATGAATTGATGGATATTTGTCACAATTTTTTACAATCATAGCAAATCTTTCAACCTTGGTAAACATAATTTTAAACAAAGTAAAACTTATTTTGGGTTTAGAACATCATTAAGAAATCTATATATCATTCTGGTGGAAGTAAAATCCTGAGCTGAAGAGTTATGAATGAGAGATGCTCCTTTTTTGGAGGATTTTTAGGGGTACATGCCCTGAGATTAACTGCCTAACTTCCATTCACATTTTTTAGAAATGTGGGAAGGTTGGGGGTTATAATTGTATTTCACTTCAGCTACTAGATGAGCCTTACCTCATGTTAGGGGCAGGCAAAAATGACCAGAGATTGTTAAGAAAATTTCTAAAATCATGTCTAAAAAAACCCTTAAAATCAATTGAGATATTTAGCACAGTAAATTTTTCCAAAGGTTGTTTTTTTTTTCAATTTTTTTTAATGGAGTCCATCTATCTTCTATGTGACAATTTACAAAGTCAAAATAGAAATGCTGGGATTTTTTTGTTTGTTATTTGTTTTTTGTTTTTTAATATGGGCTTACTTGATGTCTGTTCATTCAGTATGGTTATGGGGGAAAGCAACAGAATATAACAGTAGTTAAATCTCAGTACATTAAAATGATTCAGTATAACAGAACAATATTGAATGCAGTAATATATGAACTTAAAATCACAAAGTTAAATCTTAAACAAAACAAACAGTAAAATGCAATAGAATACAGAGATTTTCATTGGAATCTGAAATGCCTATAAAATATAACCTCCAGTCTCTTGAAAGTTCCTTGGGTTTTTGGGGTTTTATCCATTTAGATGCCTATTGTTTGAAGGCAGGAAATTGGTATAGGCTAGGCAATGAGGTTTAAGTGACCCTCTCAGGGCCACACTGCCAGCAAGTGTCTGAGGCTAGATTCCAACCCAGGACCTCCCATCTCTAGGCCTGGCTCTCAGTCCACTGAGACATCCAACTGCCTCTCCAAAGTTGAAGTTGCAGGGAGCTAAATTTTCCCCCTGGCATGCAGGTGAAGTAAATAAAAGGATAAATGCAATTAAAAGATACCTTTTAATTCAGTCATGGTTATACATTCCAGTTTGGAAAAGCGTCTACCTTCTTTCCCTTTCTTTTTCCCCTCCTATGATTCCCCTGCCACCAGTTCATGTGGATGCTAATCTTAGCCTAAGGGAAAATTACATCCCTGTCTTTATCAGCTAGTAGAAATGAGTCCTGAAGAAATTGGGTCTGCTACCAGCAACCTGGGTGATGAGCCGTCTGGGTCAGAGACCAGAGGTGAGGGAATCAGCTGGGCCAGGTGAGCAAGAGAAAGACAAGGAGCAGGAGCCTTAAAAAACAAACAAACTAGGCACTAGCTATTAAAGGCTAAACTAAGTTACAGAAGATTGATGGTATTACATTTTCCCGAAGTGGTTACACCAAACTGTAGCAGTTAAAAATTTTAGTTTCTCTGCTAGAAGTATTTTATTTTTTAGAGGTTTATTTAAGAAAAAGAATTTAAGAAAATACAAGTAAGAAAGCATGTGCCTAGGAGGGCTGAAAGGCCCATTCAATTTCACTTAAATCATGAGAGCATCTGTTTGGAAGCAGAAGTAGGAAGAGAGCTCAGTAGGCTTTTACAGCCAGTTAAATAGCAATTTTGATCTCACCCAGGTGAGGATCTCAGTGATATTATAGAGCATTCTGGGAACTAGAGCAAGGACTTCTTGGGGTTGAAGTCCGGGGTTCAAATCTCTCTCTCTCTCTCTCTCTATATATATATATATAGAGAGAGAGAGGTATGTGGGTATATAAAAATATTCATATCTATATACATATACATTAGTATATATCCATATACACATATAATATGCATATATATAACAATATACATGTGTTGTATATTATCTATAAAATAAAATATATGTAATATAATTACATGTATATTTATATGAATAATTTTAATACAATCTGCATTATTAACATTTTCTTAAGTCTTGGAAGTCAACAAAATAATCAAACAATAATGTATGTTGAGATTTCTGAGGTATAAATTCTCACTGAAAATTTAACAATAGGCTTTCAAGCTTGTTAGAACTAGCTCCAGCAAAACCTTTGACTAACCAATCCTAGAGAACTCTAAAAATCCCAGGTTCAATGAGATATATTAAAAATAACAACAACAATACTAATAATACCTAAGAATTATGAAGCATTATTTATTAGAAAGAAGATTAGAATTTGATAAATATCAGCTAAACCTTTCCTATAATGATATTATGAGAGATATCATGGAGTTTAGGGACTAAAAAGGGAGGAATAGCACTTCTGGTGTGAGAGCTTGTTGAACCCTTTGCTCATCCACTTTTGATTGCTACCTTTCAATCCAACTTTAACTCATGACTCCAATATGTTGTAGAGAGTCCAGAGGCCACACCATGGTAAAACCATCTTGGCAGATAGGTTAAATCATGTTAAGGATAACCAACAGGCCTCAAATCCATTGGTGATGTGCTATGCAAAACCTTCCCCTGGTGAAATGGGTGGATGAGAACAATTTGTTCCAACAGCAATAAAAGCAGTTGAAGTAGGCACATTTTTTAATATGGAGCACCCAGAGCTTGGTCAGAATGCAAAGATACCAAAGTCATCTACAGCTTGTAAATGCCAAAATTATAAGGATAATTTTTAGTGTTTTGACTTAAAATATAAAATAAGTGGTCTCTATGGGAAATTTCCAAATATGAAAAATACCCATCAGCTGGGATTTATGGAGATTTTAATTAATTAATAAAGAAAGAAGGAATTAAGGGAAGGAGAGAGAGAGAGAGAGAGAGAGAGAGAGAGAGAGAGAGAGAGAGAGAGAGAGAGAGAGAGAGAGAATTAATTTAAACTGCTCTGGCTCAGGTTGAGCCAAGCAGTTGAAAAAGGCCTAGGCCAAAATGGCCTAGGCCTGAGCCTAAGGGGGAGCGAGTCAGTCTTATTACTTACCATAAGATGGTCTCCAAGGAAGCTCCAGTCCTCCACTGAATCTTCCTGAACTCCAATCTCCAAACTGAATTTCCTCAACTGACTTTTTACCTCTTCCTTTTAAAGAAATTTTCTCTTATGTCACCTCCCCTAAATTTTTATGTCTACCAATCACAGTAGAAGCTTTTTTCCAGGACTTCCCATTCTTAGTTTTCACGTTCTTTGGTTTTCACCTTCTCTGGTTAGATTAAATCTTCTGAGTACTTCACACCTCTTTGTTAAACTTGCCTTTTGTAAGTTACTTGACATTTTTAGGTACCAATTTAACCTTTACAGGTACTTAATACATCTTTGTATTAGATCTAAAATTAGACCTAGCTTAAGGTTTTAACATTACTATAAGGCTTGAATTGGGGACTTTCATTGTTCAATCAGGAGTTTACAACTTTATCTTCCCCTAAGGCACTGTCTGAGTAGGGTGGAGTAATTTTAAAAGTTCCCAATACATTCCTGATCAAGTATCTCCATTGTTACAATAAGGGAATAGATAAACCAAATCTTCTAAGGTACAGTCTGAGTAGTTTTTAAGATTCACAATTCCCCTGCTGATCACTGGGAGACTAGTCTCCCCATTGATCATTTAACATAATCATCTTGTAGTTCTAAAGCACTTCTAACTACAGATGTACACAATAGTCAATTTTCTAAGAAGAAATTATAGTAATTAGGGAGGAATAGAAAAGAAAGAAAGCAAAGCAAATGTTTTCCTAGGCGCATTGACAGAAAGCCAAATTAGGGGCAGTCCCATTGGCATAAAAGTGTACATTTACAAATAAATTTTCAATCAAATTTCATTTTAATCAATCACACCCAAAGTTCTTTCTGGATCTTCTTGATGTAGTGTAGGTTTTCTGGCATCTTTCTGCAACAGTTCATTCTCCGGATTTAGTAATTAGCAAGCATCTTCCTAAAAAGATCTTTCTCGAACAAAAAATTCAAAATCTTGGATTTTTTATTGAAATACAATTCCCCCATGAAGTGGGTGTTAAAAACATTCAGTTCAGCTCAGGATGCAATGTTGAATTATGGGGGTGTATGAGTCAATTATCAAAAGAAGAGAAAAACACAACCAAAACATAAGGAAAGGGAAAAAATCCAAAATAGGCCCTTATTTGAGTTTAATAAATTTCTACTAGGCCCTTGTATAGGTCCAATTTAAAGTAATTTTGGTCCCACAAGTCTGTAGGACAGAATGCAGGAATATTTCACTTACCCATTTGCAACAAAGCCTACAGGAAGTTGCTATACTATAAGAAGGAAAAAACAAAACAAAACTACAATTCTATTTTGATAGGGAAGCATCATGCCCTGGTCTGATTTTTTTGTCATTCTTAGGGATATAGGGAGCCAGGATGATAGTCAAACTTTGGTACTTGTATGAGTACTTTACAAAAAGTATAGATACAAGGAAGTCCTACGACTTAACATATGTCAAGTGTTGCAACCTTGAGTCTCACACTAGTTTTCCATGTGTGCTCTTTTCTTAGGCTATTTCCAGTCATCCAAATTATTGACTTGCCACTGGACTTCAATTACTCTGGAACAGAGAGACGCTGATAATTTTGTTTATCTCTCTATCTCACTTAAATTCAATTCAGAAATCATTCAAGAAATCACCCTACAATGTCACTGGTTCTCTTCAAAGCAAAGGATGAACAAAAACAGATATCAAAAACAACTTCTCTATCCAGGAAATGACAAAATGTATTAATAGATGACCTTCATGGATGACACTGGCAAAATTATGATAAAGACAAAGTTCATCTTAAGTATCTCAATACCCCACTTTGAGGATACCTTTATCCCCATTGGTGCCATTCTACTAGAGATAACCAGAGGCCTAACTTCTGAAGGAATCTCAACTGTGAATTTCCCAACCCAAGATGATCCTTCCATAACTATAGGAATTAAAATAATCTTGGAGATCATCTATACCAACATTCCACCTAATGCAGAAATCCTTTCTACCATGTCAGTTCAATCATTTATTATGAATAGGATCATATATTATTCTTACCATGCTCATATACTTCCAAGTCTGCTTTCCTTTCCTTTTATCCCCTAAAATTCCTACTCTCTGGAGCTACATATATAATCTAACCTTCTTTCCAGGAGAGTACTTTCAAATATTTAAACTAGGTTCACTTTTATCCCAAATTACTTGCCTTGTGTTCAGTTTCCTTGGGACTTTGATAGATAGGTTATTACCTAATAAACTACTTCAAATGAGCTTCTAATCCAATCATTTCTTTATATGTTATACCTTTCAATTAACATGAGTTTCATTTCCAAGCTTTACATCTAAGAAATCTAATATTGAGAAGTGTGTGTGTGTGTGTGTGTGTGTGTGTGTGTGTGTGTGTGTGTGTGTGTGTGTGTGCATAGTTCATAGGATTTGGATACAGAAGAACCATTAGAGACAATAATACAATACTTTCATTTTCCAGATGATGAAATGGATTCAGAATTGAAAGATAAGGTGATAAAGGCCTAAAATTTTGGTTTTCCTATTTCAAATTAGTTTTTTTCAAGTTGCACATCCTTTGTGCCATTAAAACCTAAAGGTGACCTACCATACTTTTGAGTAAATCTACCTCTACTTTTGAGTTAATCTACCTCTAGTGATGGCATGGGTAGGAAAAAGTGACAATGATAGTCTAGATATGAAGAAGCAATAATGTCAATAATGATCATTTAATTATTTGTCCAAAAAATATTTATTAAGATCCCACCATGTGCCAGACATGATGCTAAACACTGGGGATAGAGAGACAAAAGATCATCCCTGTCCTCAAGGAGTTTATAATCTAATGGGTGAGATAAACACATATGTACAAGACAAGCTATATACATAATCAATGGATAATAATTTTTTAAATGTATTAGAATTAAGATGAATTAGGGAAGACTTCTTGTATAAGGCAAGATTTTATTTGAGTTTTAAAGGAATTAAGGGAAGTTGGAGCAAAGGAGGGAGAATGTCAGAAGCTTGGGGAATAGACACAGATGTCTGGAATTGAGGAATAGAGTGTCTTGTTCCTAGAATCACTGGGAGGCCAGTGTCACTAGACAGAGGAGTACATGTTAAAGGATAAAATATAAGAAGGCTGGAAAGGATGAGGGGTCTAGGTTAAGAAGCATTTTGAATGCAGGGCACTTTATATTTGCTTCAGGAGGCAATAGAATACCAATGGAGTTTATAGAGTGAAACAATCAGATCCACTTTATAGGAAAATCACTTTATAGACTGAATGGAGGATGGAAGAGTAGAGATAGACCTGAGGACATCAGACCCACAAGCAGGCTATTGTAATAATCAGGATATAAAGTGGATGAAGACTTTCACTAGAGTATTGTCTATGAGAGGAAAGAAGGAGCCTATTTAAGAGATGTTGCAAACATGAGATGGATAGAGATTAAGAATTGCTTGGATGTTGGGGAGGAGAGCTTTGAGGAATGCAAGATAAATCCTAGATTGTAAGCCTGAGGGCCTATGAAGATGGTGTTACCTTCCACTGTATCACAGAAGGTAGAAGGGGAAAAACGGTTTAGGGGGAAAGATAATGGGTTCCCTTTTAGATATATTGTGTATAAAATGTCTACTGGACATCTAGTTCAAGATGTCTCAAAAAAAGTTAGTGATGTGAAATTAGAAGTCAACAGAGAGATTGAGGTAGGAAAGATGAATTTGAGAATCATGGGTATAAAGAAGTTAATTAAGTCCATGGAAGCTGATTAGATCAATAAGTATAGAGGGAAAAGAGAAGAGTACCCAGCACAGAACCCTGAGGAATACTCATGGTAATGTGAAGTTAAGATGAGTGAAATGAGGAGAACCAAGAGAACATTGTATATAACAACATATAAATATTATTGAAGAATGGATTGTTCATGTCTACCTCCAAAGAAAGAACTGATTAATAGAAATAAGTAAGACATAGTTTATATATGAGTTTATATATATATATATATATATATACATATATACTTCTTGAAATATATATATTCAGTCTATAAAGTGATTTTCCTATAAAGTGGATCTGATTGTTTCACTCTATAAACTCCACTGGTATTCTATTGCCTCCTGAAGCAAATATAAAGTGCCCTGCATTCAAAATGCTTCTATATATATATATATATATATATACTTCTTGAAAGAGGGGAATAGAGGGAGAGAGGGAGTTAATTGGGTATTTTAATGTAACAACAAATTTATTAATTTTTTAAAAGGAAGGCATGATCTAGAATAGGATCTGCAGAAGAAGACAGAAAAGGAATAATCATATAGGGAGGAGGAAAAACAAGAGTAATATACTGAAAATTTAGGGAGAAGGGAGTATTAAGTAAAAGAGAATGTTTACCAGTGTCAAAGGCTTCAGAGTGGTCAAGAACAATGAGAATTCAGAAAAGGTCATCAGATTCACAATTAGATCATTACTAACTTTGGAGATTGCAATTTCACTGGAATGATGAAGTCAGAAGATATATTTTAAGAGGTTTAGAAGACAGTGAGAGAAGAGAAAGTGGAGGTACCTATAGTAGAAAGGTTTTTTTTTTTCTTTAAGGAATTTAACTACAAAAGAGCAGGAGGAAAAAGATAATAGTTCACAGAGAGGGAAGGATCAACTGAGGATTTTTTTAGGATAAGAATGACATAGACTTGTTTGTAGCAAAAGAAAAGGAGAAAGGAGGGAAGAAGAGAGACAGAGAGAGACAGAGAGAGAGACAGAGAGTAAAACAGAGACAGAGACAGAGACAGAGAGAGAGGGCGAGAATAGAGGAGTTAGCATCAAGGCACTTATGTGTATTATATTGTGCTAAGCACTGGGTATAAAAATACAAGGAAAAAGAAACTTATATTCTACTGAAAGAGGACAGTATATAGAGGGGAGTTGAAAAACAGGGAGAAAGTACCCACTTGGGAGAATGGAAATCAAATGTGGAGCATAAGAATAACCAGGAGAGAAATGAATGGTGTTAGGCTCTTTTTCAAAATTGAATTTCTGGAGGTCAATAATCAACACGAGAAGGAGGCTGCAGGGGTAAAGGGATATTCTGAGTTAAGAAGGTTTCAGGCACAAAAGGAAGTTCCAAGATGTGAAAACAGGTGAGATATGATGCTGAATATCAGAGAATAAGAATCAGTCAGTGGGGAATACTGGGGACTGGTGTACCAAAAGTCCTCCTGGAGATTGCAATGTGAACAGAACATCTCATTTATCAGCAGACAGTTCAGAAAAGGATTGCAAAATCTTTGATAGAACTTTTGATTAAAAAAAGATTGGGAAGAAAAATTTCATTAGTTTTTTATTAGGATATGTAGGATTATGAGCAAACAAAGTTTGCCTCTGTTTAAGTCATAACAGGGCTTTGCTGATGCTTTATCTTTCGTAGTAGTATAACATTTTGGAAACTTTGGGGGATAGCATCTACCTTATAAACATCAAAACTTTAAGTACAAATATGATCTTTTTTATTTTCTTGGCCAGGCTATTTTAATATGAAATATTTTGAAGGTAAATTAATGACACCAATTTTAGAATTATAATTTCCAAAGTTGGCAGTACTAGCTACTTGACAAATATGTATGGGTAATTAAAAAAATAAAAATGTCTTTAAGTTAAAATTCAATATGAAGGTTTCAGAAGTTGACATGACTGAAGGGCTCAACAATGGAAATAAAAATTCAAATTCGATTACTCATTTCAATTAATTAGAAACTAATCGCTAGATTCAACTCATTCCAAATCCAATTGCTCTACATTTTAGGAAATCCTTTGAATTTTATTTGTCTCTATTTCCATTAATTACTGAAAATCTTGTTAGTTAATCCATTTAGAAATATGCAATGTGACTAGAAACAATTGAGTGATCAAAACATTTGAATACTTGTCCCAATTATGACAATATTTAACTGTGGACAATTCATAACTCTCCGTAAACTTCAGTTTCTTCATCAAATATGAGTAAGATGGATAGAAAGTGACTTTTAGATATTTACTATATGTCTGACCTGGAGCAAACCATTTAACTTTTGTCTGCTTCAATTTCTTCAATTATATATAAAAAAAGACAAAAATAACATCTACCTCCGAGAGTTGTTCAAAGGACCAAATGAGATAATAGTTGTAAAGCACCTAGACCAGTGTATGTAGATAGTATACATTTAATAAATACCTATTTTCTCCCTCTCTTTCCTTTCCTTTTTTTTTGTTGTTGTTCAGTTGTTTCAGTTATGTCTGACTCTCCATGACTCTATTTGGGGTTTTCTTGGCAAAGACAATAGAGGGCTTTGCCATTTCATTATCCAGTTCATTTTGTAAATATGTTGAGTCATTGGTCCAAAGTCATAAATAGCAGAGTCAGAAATAAAACCTAAATCCCCTGACTCTCAACAAATGCTTATTTGCTTTCAGTCTTTTAACTCTTTAATCCTTCATTTACGTAACATTTGAAATAATATTCTTAAAGTACAAGTCTCTTCATATATTTCCTAACTTTGAAATAGTCACTGGATTTTCTTGCTTTAGGGAAAAATGAAAACTCCCCAATAAAGGGTAAAAAAACTCTCACATTTTGGATTTACTCTATGTTATCTGACATATTTCATATCATTAACCTCCTTTTACCATATGTTACAGGCAAACTGGGTTTCTTGCTGTTGCCCAAACTCAGAAATTCCACTTCCTGCTTCTGTTAAAATGAACTCTGTTTCTTCAATCTCTCTCTTAGAATCAACATTCTTTTCAAGGTTTACTTCCAGTGATATTTCCTACAGAAAGCCTTGCCTGACTTTGTGTCAGTACAGTTAGAAAAGAGTCAGAAAGATCTTAGCCATCTAAACTAATCTCTAAAGAAAATAAAAGTTCCAGTACTACATAGTTAACAAGTGGTAATCAGTCTGTGCTGGAAGATTTCCAATAAGTTCATGAAACCCTTTGTCTCCTGAGGCAGCCTATTATGGTTTTAGGTAGCTATAAAGATCTTGTTTGTTTCATTTTTTTGGTTTTATTTTTCTTATATTTCTTAATATTTTCGTATTTAGTGTCAAATTAAAATTCCAATTTATCCCCCTTGCACCTAGTTCTATTCTTTGTAGCCAAATGTCATATGTTCAATTCTTCTAGCTCCATTCTATCTCCACTCACATGTTCATCACTCTGTTGTAAAGGATCTCTTCACTTCTCATTTCAGCTATTGTAATATCTTTCATTTTTGTCTCCCTTTATCCAATCCCTCCCTTCTCCAAATCTCATAGCTCCTCCCCAAAATTCCAGAACACAAGATGGACCATGTAATTATCTTATCCTATGACTTAGAATTCTGCTAGAATAGCAACAACAAAAACTCCTTAGCTTCACCATTTAAGTCTTTTACAATCTGTTTTCCCATAGACATTTCTCATTACTCCTTTTCACTTAATGTTATAGATAAATTGGCCTATAAGTGAGTCTTGTATTAAATATTTCATTTTCCCAGTACATGTATTTATACTGGTTGAACCAAAGACCTTGAATTCATTTCCTTATTTTCTCTATTCCTTAGTATTCCTAAATGCCTAACTTCCTTCAAGACTCATAAAAAAAAACAACTTTTCCTGATAATTCCAAGTGTGTTATCTCTTCCATTTATACACAATAGTTGTATCTCCAAATAAATGTAAGTTCATTAAAAACAGAGATTACTTTGTTCCATTTTTATCACGAGTACCAAGCAAAGTTCATTTTATATAGTAGTCACTTATTAAAAGTTTGTTTGGATTGAACTGAATTCTAGTTGACATATATTCTGTTTTCTAAATTTTCATTTACAAGTCCATTGTTTGAATCACAGATTGTTTCTCCCAAAGTTGATAATTTTTAAGGAGAGGGATTTGGTTCTCTGGTCTCATACACACACACACACACACACACACACACACACACACACACACACATACATGCAGGGTAGGCACAGAGAGAGCAGCAGCAGCATAAACAACAAAAGGATATTAAACATAATGTAGTTATAATATTATTAGTACTAAAATGCTGGTAATCCTATAATACTAGTATACTATTACTAGTATATTATAGTGCTGTTAATACTATAATCCTAATAATGCTAACTCAAATACTAGGTCTTTGGTATCATGTACAATTTAGTCCTAAAGGGAGGAAAAGAAAGAGGGAAACTTTTTTTTGTCTTTTCCTAATGACAAGCATTGGTCCCAGATAAAATTTTAAATTAGTAAAGTTTGTTCCTTTCACCCTCACAATTTTTTTCCTTTTTTAATTCTTTTTTCTTTTAATAACGAATTTCCACAAAAGTTTATCCAATATTATCCATATCATCTCCCTCCATTCTTCCCTTTCCACTTCCACAGCCGACAAACAAATCTGGGATCGACATGAATTATCATGCAAAACATTTCCATATTATTCATTTTTATAAGTGAATAATCTTATAAAACCTAAACACCAAAACATATTCCCCTGAGGTGGATAGCATTCTTTTTCAAAAGTCCCTCAGGATTGTCTTGGATCACTGTATTGCTGTTAGTAGCAAAGTGTATCATATTTGATCATTCCACAATATTTCTATTACTATGTACAATGTTTCCTGGTTCTATTTATTTCACTCTGCATCAGTTCATGAAGATCTTTCAAGCTTTTCCTGAAATCATCTGTTCATCATACCTTATAGTACAATTGCATTTCATCACCATAATATACTGCATTTTATTCAAAAGTTCCCAAAATAAGAGGCATCCCTTTACTCTCCAATTTTTTGGAAACACCAAAATAGCAGCTATAAGTATTTTTGTACAAACTGTTCCTTTCCCATTTTTTATTGCTTTGAGATATACCTAGTAGTAGTGGTAGTAGTGGATCAAAGGGCTTATAAGCATTGTGTTCTAGCCCTTTGGGTATAATTCCAAATTGCCCTCCAAAATGGTTGGATCAGTTCACAACAGCACCAACGAGACATTAATGTCTCAATTTTGCCATATGCTCTCCACCCAGACTTGCATTCCTGGTGTAAATCCCACCTGGTCATAGTGAATCATTCTTGTGATATACTGTAATAGTATCTTTGGTAGTATTTTATTTAAGATTTTTGCATCAATGTTCATTAATGAAATTTTTCTATACTTTACTTTCTCTGTTTTTAGTCTTCCTGCTTAGTTCTCAGCACTATATTTGTGTCATAAAAAGAATTTGGTAGTGCTTTTTCTTTGCTTATTTTGCCAAAGAGTTTGTATAATATTGGGATTAATTATTCTTTGACTATTTGATAGAAGTCACCAGTCAATTGATCTGGCACTTGGAATTTTTTCTTAGGGAGTACATTGATGGCTTCTTCAATTTCCTTTTCTAATAATGTATTATTTAGATTTTCTATTTCATCTTTTTTCACATAGCAATTTATTTTTTTGTAAATATTCACCAGTTTCATAGACTATAAATGATTTTCTTTAGGGAGTCCATTGTTAATTATCTATTAGTCTCTCTTAATCTGCTACCTTTATCTACAAGTTCCTTATTTATTTGGAGTTTTCTGATTCCTAATGAAATTTGATCTACCCTAAAAAATGTGATCAATACATCATTGTTTTCTCTCCATTGCCCCATCCTTATCCAATAAAAATCTCATTGCCTTAAAATCAAATTTGCTTTAGGATTTGCAAAGAAGGTCATACATTTGAATTAATTTATTTTATGGTGGGAATGCCTGATGTAATGAGATATTTCTAGCACAAATACAAATAAATTGCTAATTAACAGAATTTTAGAGGATACACAGTATCACACAATTACTGAATTTCAGAGTTGGTTAAAAACCCAGCAATCATCTTGTATAAACTACCCCTAAAAGGAATTGCCATTATAGAATACCCAAAAAATAATCATCCAGCTGCTACATGGAAATGCCCCAAAATAGAGATCTCGCCACACAATCCACTAAGGAATAGTTCTAATTGTTAGAAAAATGTCTTTGATATCAAGCATAAATTTAGTTCTATGCTATTACTTGCCTGACTAACATACATACTCTCTTCGCATTTATTTTTGCTCTCCAGGTCAAAAAGTAGCCTTTATATTCTTTTCAATGTGACTGATATAAATGATTAAAGACAGTTATCATGTCTACCATGAAACTTCTTTTCTCCAGGATAAATGTCTTCAGTGTCATCAATCAATCCTCACATGAAATGAATTCAAGTCCTTTCATCATCTGCATTACTCTCTAACATATCAATATCTTCCCTAATCTTTGGCAATCAACTGAACAGATTAAGTACCCAGTTGAAGATTGAAAATAATTATTCATTTCAGATGTTCAGATGTCATGCCTTTCCTAATTCTACATAAACTTATCTGAATTAACTTCACTTTCTTTTTATTTTTTACTTTCACATCATTTTGGAAGCTCCAAACTCAAATTAAATTTATTATATGCTAAAACAAGCAGACATTTTTTGATTTGTTATCCAACTATACTTCTCTCCATCTTGACTTATGGAGTTGATTTTTGTTAACTAAATATAAGACTTTATGATTATCACAATTTAATTTAATCTTAATAGATTTAGCTCAATGTGCTAGCCTATTGATGTTATCATGCACACTAATTCTATAATCCCAGATTTTTGCCAGTGGCAAATATCATGCGCAAAAACTTAAAAAATATCATCATTGTCTCTGATAAAATAATTAAATATTAATATTAATTAATAACAATAAGTAATTATTATTAAATATCAAATAATGCATCAATTTCTGGAGTACTCCACTGATAATATCCTGCCATTATGATATTAAAATATTAATAGTTATTCTTTGAGATTCAATATTCAATCAATCTTGAATCCATCTAATTTTCCCTTTCCTCCCCTTTATTCTCTGTAAGAAAAATATGGAATATTTAATTCAAATCTTTGCAAAAACCCTATATTTATAGAAGTTCTACATACTAGTACTATAAATACATCATAAAATGAAATAAGGTATGGCATTTTCCTGATCCAGGTTTTTTGAAACCACTGCTTCCCTTTATAAATGTTTGCCAACCATCTATTTCTTGATTCCTTTTTGTAATTTTCCAGGGAATTAAATCAAGCTTACTGATCTATAATTCCTCCTCCTTCCATAGATGTCTTGTATATAAGGACATTTTTCCAGCTTCCTATTTTGTGGTATCCATTTATATGTTCTATGATGTTTAAAATAGCATTGACAGTTTTGAAGTAGTACCATCTGACAGTATTTCCAATGTACCTGAGGCTATTGTTCAACCAGATCAGATTTCAATTGTTAAGGTGAAGAAAAGCTTTGGGGGCCACATTAGGAAAGATATTTTCAAAGATATTTATCAGAAAATAGTCAGTCTCTAAAGTATTTGTTCTTTTCATCACTCAGATACTGAAAAAGCTCTAACTTTTTCATGGCAATTTTTGGAAAAAATTGGCTTTTCATCTGTAGTCAAAGATTGTACATGCTGTAAAGATTAAAATTAATATCTGATACTCCAAGCATTATTTTAATACTATTTATCAACTTAGAGCAAAGGGAAAGTAATGCCAGGGAAAGAAAAAGCTGCTCCCTTCCCCCATACTGATCCAAACCAGAGACAGCTTCCAGGAGAGAGTGCTCTTGTGGCCAAAACCAAAATTGAATACCAAATTAACCCATGATGCACAACAGGAAAGGGAAAACGGAATTATGGGGGTTGTAGTCTCTAGGATTCAAGATTCCAATCAATACAATGCCATATTATGAAGTTCCATTTTCTTGGCAAAGACTAATTATATTAATAAGCATTGGTTCCTGTTCTGCCTTGTATCATCCCATTTTCTTACACATTCTTGTGCGCATAAAAATAATCACAATAACATCTAAAGGTCTTTGCCAAAAATAACCAACAGTCAAAGTCAGTCCCTGAGTACACATATATGTTATGTGGAAAGACTCAAGCCACTGGGAAATGAGCATGATGTGTATAAGAGGAAATCATTCATAAGGGAAAAAAATGAGCAGCAAAGTTAATGAAATCAGACTTATTGAAGAGGGCTAGTTCTATTCCCAGTATCTTATCCAGGTCTATTCTACACAAAAGTAGTCACCATTTTGGATGATAGATATGAACTTCTGTGAAAATTGACGAAGACATAATGCAGTCCTTTCTTTTGTTGATCAATTTAATATCTTTTTTCTTTTTTAATCTTTAGGATCACAAACAGCAAGGGAATACATTGGAACAATAGGAAGACAGAAATTGAAAAATAATTCCACTTTCTTCCTGAGAGATTTATGGCTTAATACAATTGACTATCAGATACATCTGCCTCTCAAAGATATGTCCAAAAGAAGTCTCCATTTAGGATTATATTATAGATTTGAACTAGAATAGTGCTCATAGTACACCTAGTCTAACTTTCTGTTTATAGGTGAATAAACAAGTATTGAATATTTCCCTACAATGAATCAGAAATAATGATTGTAATTAAAAATTTGGAGGTTTATATGTAAATATGCAATTCTGATTGGAATTAGGGTACTTGAAAACATTTATTTTCTAGACATTGAAATCTTCCATTCAATATTTTCACTCTTAATTTTTGTTTATGAACAAGAAAGATTTTGCCATGTTAAATCAAAATATATATATTATATATTATAAATTATATATATATATATAAATTATAAATATATATTATAAATTATATAATTTAAAATTATTTAGAAAATTTAAATCAATTCAATCAAATCAATCAAATTCATAAATTTTATGGTTTTACATTAATAGAAAGACAGACACAGATGGAGATATGATAAATTTAAATGAAGACATGTATATCATTGATCAATATTTTTAATTTATAAGAAAAAACATTTTTCTTCCCTAAACTATTTTTATCCTTGAACATTAAAAATGGAAAATATGTTAAAATTAAAAAAAACACAATAACATTTCTTTGAGGTAGATCAAGTGTTTTTGAGACAAGTGAAATTGGTTCATATGAATAACATATGGGAACAATCCCAATAAGTAGTTGGATGACATCGCTTCCTTGTGTCTCAGTTTATTCACCTCTAAATTAATAGGGGTATTTTTCCATGATCCCATGACAAGTAAGTGATATATTTGATTATATTTAGTTCTATAAAGCTTTTCAAGAGCTTCAGGTTTTGTTTTTTTTTAATCAGTTGAATTTTTGAGTTCTATGAACCCTGTGTTGTACAGTCCTTTTTCAGGTCATTCTTTATTTTCTTTTTAAATATTTGGCTATATTTGGAGTTTGTAAGCTGCACATACTCTTTGACCCAGCAATACCACTAATAGGTTTGTATACTAAGGAAAATAGAAAATGATGTATTTGTACAATTAAAGCTCTTTTTGTGATGACAAAAAAAAATTAGAAATTGAGGGAATACTTATCAGTTGGGGAACTGAAGAACAAGTTGTTCAAATACATATTTTAATGTTTTTAAATTTTTTCAATACAATTTTAATAATTTTTTCTGACATTTTTTAATCCTTTTTCTTTCCCTTCTTCCCTTCCCCCTTGATCCAGGTATTAATATATAGATAGTACATGTGTTATCATACAATAGATATTTCCATGTTTATTGTGTTGTAAAAGAAAACACATCATACACATTAGACAAAATTTCAAAGAGGAAATAAAATGAAGAATGGTATGCTTCAGTCTGCATTCAAGCTCCATCAGTTCCTTCTATGGCATTAGGTGGCTTTGTTCATCATATGTCCCTTGCAGTTGTCCTGGATCCTTGCATTGCTGTTGTTCATATGCCTATGATTATGATAGAATCATATAGTACTATAAGAAATAATGAGCAGAATAGTTTTTGAAAAATTCGTTTAAGTCTAATATGAACAAAGTAAAATGAGCAGAACCATAGTAACAGCAATATTGTAACTATGACCAAGTGTTAAAGACTTAACTACTTTGATCAAGGCAATGATCCTAGTCAATTCTAAAATATCCTGGATGAAAGATGCTATCTACCACCTGAGAGAGAACTGATTAACTTTGAATACAGATCAAAGTGTATTTTTCTTTTTCTTCATTTTTTCTTATTTGTGCATGTTTTCTTTTGCAACATAGCTAATATGGAAATAAGTTTTATATGGCTTCACATGTGTAATAAATATTTTATTGCTTGCCTTATGAAGGGGAAGGAAGAATCAGGAGAGAGGAAGAGAATTTAGAATTCAACATTTTTAAAAGTAATAATTTTTAGGTGTAATTGTGTAATATTTAATAAACAATAAAATATTTCAAAAAGTAAATTTGTGTGTGTGTGTGTGTGTGTGTGCGTGTGTGTGCATGAGTGTGCATTTTTGTGTTTCTCCTTCCCTACCTCGCTGCACCCATAGACTTTTCTCATTATTGTTGAATACTAAGCAATTTCACAAAAGGAGATACGGGTTCAATTAACTGGTCAGCATGAGCTTGAACTGAAAACAACTTCATTGGGAGGGAATAAATGAATCGAACTAATTAAACTGTCAAAAACCTACATGGGCCAATAATGAGCACATGTGGCCATTAGTATTTCAGTGAAAAAAAAAAAAACTGAGGGACTGTATTGAAGAGACTATAATAATTAGATTCAGAGAAACTAAGCCAAAATTCTGCTTTGTCAGTTTTTGTATGTTAATTTATTTTCTAAGTATAACTGTTTGTTTACTCTTCCTTTAATGCCAAGCTTCATTTGGTGTTGGGATCCATGTGGGACCTGGTGGCCTGTGCCATGCTTGGAGAGGGTGAGGATTTGGTTTGAAACATAGGGTTTTCTCCACAAATTTTTTCCTAATGGATAATAAGGTACTTCCACAGGCAGGAAAGATCTCAGGCTGATACTGAAGTCTCTGATACCTTCTTTAAGTGTTTTAAAACTTGGGAGGAGGATAAATTTAAATCTGTGTTTGGATGTTGGTGATCAAGGATGGCCCCTTCCTCCTGTTTTCCTCACCTACATAAATAAGACTTTAAAGAGAGATGATCTCTTTCATCCTTTCCAGACAAGACTATTTTAATATCTGCCCACAATCTCTCCATTGTTAATAAGTATATTTTTTGATATTCTGGCTTGGCAGCTTCCCATCAAGATACATTCCCCTACTCTCTCAACTGCAAGTAGCTATATCCTAGTGATAGTTCAGCTAGATATTTCACTTTTGACATATATAGTTAAACATTTACATTGTGGAATATACATTTAATTCAAGATTCATCATTTTTCTTAATAATAGGTTAACCTAATTTTAAACCTGAAGACTATTTCCATATAGTTCTCAAATGATCATGAAATTGTAGAACTAAGAGCTAAAGGAATCAAGATCTCTTAGTCCAAACCCTTATCTTACAGCAGAGGAGACTAAGATTTGGAGAAGTAGAATGACTTCTTTAAGGTAACACAAGTTATGTCAGTCAGAATTTGATCCCAGGTTTTCTCATTTCAAGTCTCTTAAGATTTCTCTAATATATTTCAAAAATTAACCTACTCCTGAAGTTCCTCTTTTATACAAGCAGAAACTTTCTGTGAAAAATTCTTTTTTTTCCTATTTACCTCTTTTAACCTCCCTAGAAAAAATAATCCCTTCCTTCAAGACACTCACAATAGCTCACAATAAAATGACTAATGTATAACTGTCTGGTTTAAATCTTCTTTCCATAAATTTGTATCCTTACCTTCATACTATTTCTTGTTATCATGGCTTTTATTAGCCTTTTATTTTCCTCTCCCCTGATCTTTTTCATATGGCTTATTCCTTGCCCCTTCATAACTTTCCTTGCTTCTTACACTCTCTTCCCTTCCTTATTTTCTTTGATTCCATGACAGTAACCTTTTTTCTTCCTTGAACAAGACAACTCATTAACTGACTACCTTTTGTCTGTCTGTCTCCCATGTTTATACTGCTCTCCCTTCTCATCATCATGTCTTTACTGCTCTGGATTCCTTTAATTATTAGCTAAAATCCAAATTTTTATAAGAAATCTTGCCCATAAACCCCTCATAAATCTAGAATTTAAACGTTTCTCTGCAAAATTATCACTGATCTACATATTTTTGTATACAAATATATCATTTCTCTCTTTTTGTGATTACTTGTTTTTATTTAACATGATGTATATCCTTCCTAAGAGACTAGTGAGCTCTTTGAAAATAGGTACTTTTTTTCTTTGCATGCTTAACCTTTATTGGATAATAAAGGTCATAATAAATGCACAATAAATATCTGTTGACTTGATGACATTTAGCCAAAAAACTAGAAATCCATTCAATAATTTAGAATTTATTTCTATAGAAATTCAGTCAGTATAAAACTAAATTATAGGAATATATATCTAAATGAGTATAGTAGAGAGCCACCAAATTGGGGAAGGAGGTTGTGCCTTAAGTCAGGATTTTCTTTAAATAAAATATACTCACTAATAACCTAAGTAATAACCTAATAATAACACTAATAATCTCACTAATAACTAATAATCTAACTAATAATAACTGGTTATGTTTCCATAACTTCAATTTGGTTAACAGTTCTCCCAGATTTACACATGTACTTTTTTTCATGGATTTGTCTCCTGTTTTAGGAGTTAATTTAGGAGTTAATATTGTCAAATTAATATTTACCAAAATGAGAGATCAAATTAATGAGTCTGGAGAGGATTTTGGAGGTAGATCCCATTCCATGTATCAACTGAATCATTGTATATCTGCATTCCTTAGTCTGATTAAAGGAAATATAATTAATCTTATTGTGAAATTAACTTTATTATTATATTATATATTATACATGAAATATTATTATTATTTATTATTATAATGACTATTCCAGGCATTATACTCTTAAATTTAACAGATTTTTTCCCTATCACATGCTTTTGGGATCTGGAGCTGAGTTTTAATTACATATAAAAAGTGACAACAAAACTTGGTGAACAGAAGAAAAATACAAACGTAATGTGAAAGTGCTTTGGAAATCTAGTGTTGTACATAAATTATATAATTTTTTTTCACAAGAACTGAGCTAATATTGGAAAGTTTTAAAGGCTGGCCATAGAGTGATGATTTTCTCCCCTAGCATTGGTAGCTGGAGTGTGAATAGGAGACATTAGGGCTTTGGTTTAAGTCCAATCACCAACAATTAACTACATGTGTAACTATGGAAAAGGCACTAAGTAGCAGAGTAGAGAGCCAGGAAGACCAAAGTTCATACCAACCTCAGACATCCACTAGATAAGTCCCTTGTGGCAAGTCAATTAGCTTCTGTCTATCTCAGTTTCATCAACTGCAAAATATGGATAATAATAGTACCCACCGTCAATAGTTGGTGTGATTATCAAATTACATATTTAGCTTAGGACAGCATCTGGCATATAGCAGGTAATTATAAATGCTTGCTTTCTTTCTTCCTCCCTCCCTGAGTGTCAGTGTTCTCGTAATTCATATAAAATAGGAATATTTCCTCCATTATAATATTTGCCTCATAGTTATAAGGTTCAAATGAAATGATATGTATGGAATATTCCCACAAATAAATGTCCTTTTAGAAAAACTAATAGTCACCAATAGCAGTGTCAGCCCATTTCTATCATTTATTTTTCTGAAGTGCAGATGGCATAGTAATTCACAAAGACGTGGAATGATCAAATAACTAGTAGAGGGATTTGAATCTGCTTTGTTGTAGTGGCTATCCACACCCGATGGATGGATTCCATGAAAGCCCAGATGTTCCCCACTCCCACATGATAGCAATGCTCAAGTTATGGTGTACCCGTGTTATTTGCGAACCCATTGCAATTCAATTATGGTCACCTTTTTGTGCATTTCTTCTCACCTTCAACTTCAGGGCATAGAACATGCTTTCTAATTCTTCAGTATCTCCTTTAGCATTTATTATCTGCTGCATGCAATACATCCTCAATAGCTTACAGCCCACTTTTGTTTCGGGAGGATAATGAATTCCCTGAAGTAGTTTCAGGTATCTAAATCACACAGTTAAAAGTTATAATTATTTAAAATATGGAAATTGGTTGTGGTCCAGTGGAGACATGAAGCAAGAATTCAAATAATGTAACCTCTTCAAAGAATTCATTTTTCCCATTAATCGGGATCTGACTATATCTTGACTCACCCAGGCTTATTGAAGCCTATTTTATGTTTTAAACTGGAGAGGAAAATAGAAATTTTGGAATGTTATCAAAAGGATTTACACAACAGGTTCTTTTCCAACCCATCTGGAATCCAGATGACTTATAAATATTGGAGAAAAGGATTAATTGGAAGAAATAAACATATATTAAGAGATTTCTACTCTCAGACCAGTGGTTGGAGCCTTTCAAAATGCCAGTGACCTGATTAGCATAGTTATAGAATTTCTCCTGTCAAACAGTAAGGAATCCAAATGGTAAATGCAACCTTTAAATGTTTTTTCTTAAATATCTCTCCAGCTGTGTTTCATTTCATGGTTAGTAGTAATAACTAATTCTTTTTAGAGGATCACTAAAATTTATCACTCATAGATTTGCCTAATCTAACCTGGGATATGTTTCTAAGAACTGATCAGGAATTATTTAAAATAAAAACAAGAAGCTGTATGTAGCTGAAAATATTATGACAGGTCAAATTTGTTCTCTGTTTAAAAAAAAAAACAACTTACTAAATAGTCTTTATGCAAAAGTCTATAATTCAGTCATGTTAAAAGACCATCTTTTAGTAAAAATGTTTCTTTATATCTAGGCTAAGGAATCCCTTAACATCAATTCCAAGGACTTCTCTGATTTAAAAACACAGTCAGGATCCTCAGGCTGACAAGATCTCCAGGTTGTATCAGCTGTATTTGCTTTTAAAATAGCTACCAGGGATTCACAAATCATCTCAAGTACACATTGCTTCATTTGTCCAGGAACTGAACTGAAAAACAGGAAACACTAAGAATTTCAGGTCAACCTGAAAGCCCCTCTCTCATCTCAAAATCTCGGGTCCTGTCACCTGCTGCTAGTCTTTATACTGAACTTTGAAACTGCCAAACTCTAATTATAATTCTCATTAGGATCCCCCCTTATTTTTTCATTGTTTCTTGATTAGTCCATGTGTTCCCCTACATAGATTGGAAGATCTGGAATGAGAGGAATCATGGATTTCTTTTCCATTTTCCATATTTTGGATTTCAAGGATGTGTGATATGAGGAGATTATGAGTTTGAAAGTTACCAGGAAGATCAAAATCACTCAAAATAATATGAACCAAGAAGTTTATTAATCTCAATGAGGCAAGTAAGAGGCTCTTACCATACTGTCCACAAGCTCATGATGATGATACTTTGGATTTAATGCAGGATGTAAGGATAAGAGTCCAGATCTCTTGGGTCTTTGTTCTGGCTGAGAAAATTCACAGAGAATAAGTGTGAATGGATGTTAAGAAAAATCAATCAGTATGTGGTCTACACTGTGGACCCTCTCTTCCAATCACACACAATACTACCTGCCCCGCTTTATTCGCCAGCAAAGTAATAAGTAAAATTTTATAACCTTATACACTTGGATTGGATGAAATTTACCAGTCTGGTAGTTTTCAAACATCCTATTCCTCACCCTAAATGTAGTTGATGAAGATAATCATTGGATATGATGGAAATTCTGGATATAGGGGCATGTTAACCTGTGGTCAAATGTGGTCATTTCTGTCATCTAGAGAATAACTTTAGGCCAATTTTAATTTACTCTTTTGACTTATCTATTCTATTAGTGGAATTCAGAGTGTAGCTCCCACCATGTTCTCTGACTAGGAATGTCAATATTAATTAGTTGGACATGGAGGGATTGAACTGTAAGACATTCTATCATAAGGAAAAATTCTCCTTCTGGTCATTGAAATCTAACAGGGAGAAGGCTGCTATCTACTATAGATTCTGTCAACTAAAATCTAACAATAGGCATAACCTCATGGAACGCATGGTCAACAGAGGGCTAGATTTATGTTTACAACCACCTGAGTTCAAATCCTACCTATGACATTTACCAGCACTATGAATATAGGGAAGTCAAAAGTCAAATCATCAGTGATGATCCTTATTTTCCTCCTCTGGAAAAAGGGGATAATAACATATGTGGGACCTACCTCAGAGGACTATTTAAAGTTCAAATGAAATAATAATCCATTGAAAATTATTGGAAAACTTTATAATTTTTGTAAGTGCCAGTGATTATTATTGGTGGTAATAATACAGCACATAAACACATATATGCATATATATTTATTAAGAATATGTGTACATATATGCATGCATATATTTGCATATATGTGCAAGTACACATATATACATAGATAGAGACAGGGAAAGTTATACTAAATTCATCTGAGTACAAGAATAGTTTATCCTATGGCCTATGGATATGGCCCAGGGCTACTTTTTTCTAATCATAGGCATTCACTGATGAAGAAATGTACTTTTGTGACCACTCAAACTATGATTTAGGAAAATCTTCCCTAAAACCATTCGAAAATACTATTCCTTTGTTGTTGATTTCAATTTAACTGACTTTAATTCAATTCAACAAACATTTTATTAAGCACATAAAGTGTGCAAAGCCCTATCGTGGGTTTGAGATGTTTGAAACAAGCTTTCTTCCTATTGATGAGATATATACACAGAGAAGAATAATTAACTTTGGTTCTGGCCCCTCCTATCAAGGGATCTTTTAGATCTGTATTTGTTTACAGTAGGAGTTTAGTTCTGAGGGATCCTGGCTTCTAAAGAGTAAACTCAGGGGGCAGCTGGGTGGCTCAGTGGATTGAGAGCCAGGCCTAGAAACGGGAGGTCTTAGGTTCAAATCTGGCCTCAGACACTTCCCAGCTGTGTGACCCTGGACAAGTCACTTGACCCCCATTGCCAACCCCTTATCACTCTTCTGCCTTGGAGCCAATAAACAGTATTAACTCCAAAATGGAAGGAAAGGGTTTAAAAAAAAAAAGAGTAAGCTCATACTCTTTTTTTTTTCAGACTTATTGGCTTTTTATACTACCATCTTGAACACCCCTACGGAAATTTATAAAAGTTTGGGTTTCCTGCCTGTCTATTTTACATTCTACCCAAAAGGAATCAGAAAGGCTTCAGTGTATAACATTGTACCTGACACAGGAAAGACAGGTAATTATATATTTTTAAATTTTGTTTATAAATTTATTTTTTTATTTGTTTGTTTCATTACAGTTCCCAGCTATTTCACCCCTTCCTTCCCTTCCTCTCACTAAAGAAAGAAGAAATTAAAACATAAATCACAGTGAAAAAAACTTAAAGGGCCTTGCTGGGTGGCTCAGTGGATTAAGAGCCAGGCCTAGAGACAGGAGGTACTAGATTTGAATTTGACCTCAGACTCTTCCTACCTGTGTGACCCTGGGCAAGTCATTTAACCCCCATTGCCAAGCCCTTACCACTCTTCTTCCTTGGAACCAATATGGAGTATTGATCCTAAGGTGGAATGTGAGGGTTTAAAAAAGAAAAGAAAAGAAAAAAAGAAAAATACTTAAAACTTTATAGAATAACCTATATCTCTTATATTCATATTCTCTGAGAAGGAGGCATTTACAGAAATTTTTTCCTGATGTCAATCATATTTGCCTGGGGAATACAGGAAGTCCTCAGCTCTTAAATTCTGGCTTACTACAAGACTGTAAAGATTACTCTTAATATCACTCTTCAATTATATATGATCTGGGAAGGAAATGAGAAAAATAAATAAATAAAAAGCAAACCAGACAATAAACAAAAAACATAAAGTTAAGGCAAAAGTTTCAGAATAAGGAACTTCTTGTATGTGAATTTCTTTTACTTGCACAAAACACAATCAATCTAAGCCTTAGTATATAAATTATATGTGGTTCCCTAAAACATATAGAGGTTAGAGATCATATGGTTACTGAGTGTCCAAGTCAGTATTTGAACCTAGTTCTTCCTGACTCCAAATGAGACACTCTATATGCCATGTCATGTCAGCTTATAGGGACATAAAAGTAATGATGTATAAATCAAAGCGTAAAGTAGATGAGAAATAATGGCTTCATTTTAGCATGACCCTAGACGTAACCTTTCTTATAAATGAAAAATAGAAAGAAGGTTAATGCAAAGAGGGATTGCAGACAGGTTTCAATATAGAAGAAACAACTACAACTCCTCTAACATATCTTCAAGGCCCTTTACAGAAATCTTTTGCTTTTTATTCCCCATTAATACTATAGCAATGTCAGTTTCGTGATGCATTATTATACATAGCAATTTCATCTGGCTAGTATAACATGGCACTAGGGAGTTGTTTAGGATTCTTTTTGCTTTTCTTTCCTTTTTAACACTAAAATATATTATATATTGGAAATTTCACAGCCACAAAAGGGAATTCATTAAGTAGGATAGAGATCTCCATAAGGTTTATCCAATTCTATTAGGCCCCCTAGGAAAAGATGGCTGATTTGTAAAGGTTCAAATATTTGGACAAAAGATGTCCTTATGGTATATCTTGAATGACTTGGTATTTGATGGTTAATGACTACTTTTTCATTTTCATTTCATTTTCCTTTTAGGACTTGAAGTAGAAAGAAGTTCAGTATGTATTTCAGATGGTTGAAAGATTTAAGTTAGCATATGTAAATCTACATTTGTATTTAAATTATGAGACTGGCTTAGAAACAGCATATATATGTATATATACATATATATATACATATATATAATATACAATATGGCTGGATCTGAATCATAGTTGATTTTACATACTTGAATTTGAGGAGGTATCCAAGAAAGATGGTGAAGTGAGAGGTAACTTAGTGTGAATTCTTATTCCACTTCATCATGTAAACAAGAGTCTTTAATGAAGCAAGCTAAGAAATGCTAAGAAGACAATAATTGAAAGGTATTAACAAGATAAATCTTACAGGAAAAGAAAGCATACTCACCAGTCTAGGACCTCTGTCATAGTTTCCCCATCATGGACCCATATCCTATAGCTCCACAATCTCAAGAAGGCCTCTAAATCTTATGAGATGGCTTCCATTTTAGAAACAGAGTTTCATTTAACCCTCTGGCAATATTTTGGATGTTGAGTAAATGGTGCCAATATCATGCCTAGGACAAGAGGCATCTTAATCAGATGAATTACAAGATTTAAGAAAAAAGCAAAAAAGGGCATTTATTGAAGAATGAGAAACCTGAGATATGAGAATAAAAATAAGGAGGCAATCAGGAATCCAGTGCTAGACACTATCATTTAACAGATTATAGGATAAAACAGGTAGCACAAGGAATAAATATGAAGATATTTAATAAAAAAAATTTCAGAATTTACTCCACAAAAAGTCCTGAAGGGTATTTTCCAACTGTTCTTTGACCAAATCTTCAGAGTCATCCTGGAAACTAAAGAAAGATAGTGTTAGCAGTGAAGGTAAAGCCCAAAAGAGTAAGTCTAGAAAATTTGGAGAACAGGCTCAGCTACATTAGGCTATCTAAATCTTCCTACAAGCATAAGGAAACTTTGGAAATACAGGAACATGGTATTGATATACATGTAAGCATTGTGAGATAGGATGGGGACAACACACTTTAATCCCATTAAGGTCACAGAGCAGTTACTATTCTACCTAACTGTGGTGACCAAGAATTATAGTCCTGAGAATTCTTCAATATGTTGTTTACAAGAAACACATTTGAGGCAGGGGAATACATACAGAGTAAAGGTAAGGGAATGAAGCAGAATTTATTGCATATCATCTGAAATTTAAAAAAAAGCAGAAGTAGAAATCATGATTTCAAATAAAATGAAAGCGAAAATGGGTCCAATTAAAAGATGTAAGGAAGGAAATTATATTTTGCTTTCAAAGGTACTATAGATAATAAAGTAATATCAATACTAAACATATATGCACCAAATGGAATAGCCTACAAATTTTTAAAGAGGAAATTAAATAAGCTACAAGAGGAAATGCAAAGTATATGGCAAAACTCTACTACTTCAGGGGGCCTCAAATTCCTACTTTTATGTCTAGATAAATCAAACAAAAAAATAAACAAGAAACAAGTAAAGAAAGCAAATGGAATTTTAGCAAAGTTAGGACTATTTGAACTCCAGAAAAAATTGAATGGGTAAAAAAGTAATATAACTTCTTTTTAGCAGTATTTGACACCTACACAAAAACTGACTATTTAGGACAGAGGTTCTCAAACTGTGGATCGCGACCCTGGGGGTCAAATGACCAAAACACAGGGATCGCCTAAAGCCAATGTCTTTAGCAGGTGAGAAATCATGCTACTTTACAGCAAGATCTCAGAAAGAATGGGGACCCTGCTGCTCGCACATTGTACTAATATTAGTTACCTATCAGCAGCCCTCCCCCTGTGAGGGGTGATGGATTTACCCTGTTGCCTGGAAACCAGACTCAAACAGAGACCCAGAGAGAGCACCTGGGCAATGGCTCAGGAGGGGTTAAGAACGAGTCCTGGAGCGGATAACTCCTGGAGTGGATAACAGAGCCAAGTAACCCCAGCAAAGTGAAGCCTCAGCTCAAGCTGGAGGGAGATGACAGGAAGAAGAAGGCAGTGTCTGCGGACCCCATCCCCAGGCAGGACTTACCTCCCATCCCAATGCTCAGGCTGCCTCCTGCTAGATTAATATTTCTCAACATATAATTAAATATTGTTTTTGTGATTAATCACTGTTTAAATTATGTTTGATTTATAGCAATGAGAATACATAATGCATATCAGGTATTTACTTACAAATCATAACTGTAGCAAATTTACAGTTTTGAAGTAGCCACCAAAATAATTTTTTGGTTTGGGGTCACCACAACATGAGGAACTATATTGAAGGGTCATGGCATTAGAAAGGTTGAGAACCACTGATTTAGGAGGACATAAAACCTTCACAACAAAATGCAGAAAAACAGAAATAATGAATGCATTCTTTTCAGATCACAACTAAATAAAATTTATAATCAATAAAGATCTATAGAAAGGCAAATAAAATTAATTAGAAACTATATAATACAATGCTAAAAAAGGGATAGGTCAAAGAAGAAATTATAGAAGCAACCAATAATTTCATTAAGGAGAATGACAATGAGAAAACAAATATCAAATTTTATAGGATACAACCTAATCAGTACTTAGAGGAAAATTTACATCTCCAAATGTTTAAAACAATAAAATAGAGAAAAAGCAGACCAGTGAACTGGGTATGCAAATTAAAAAAAAACCTAGAAAAAAACAAATTTAAAATCACCAATTAAAGACCAATTTCAAAATTCTAAAAATTAAAGAAAAAATGAAATTGAAAGTAAGAGAAACATTGAACTAATAAGTAAGACTAGGAATTGATTTTATGAAAGAAAAATATAAAAATAAAATAAACATGATTTGATTTTAAAAAAGAAATAATAAAATCAAATCATCAGTATCAAAAATGAAAATAGTAAACTCACCAACAATGAAGAGAAAACTGAAGTACACATTAGAACCTATTTTGCCCAAGCATATGCCAATAAATCTGACAATGTAAACAAAATAGATGAATATTTACAAAAATATAAATTGCTCATATTAACAAAAGAGGAAATAGAATACTTAAATGATCTCATCTCAGAAAAAGAAATTCAACAAACCATCAATGAACTGCCTAAGAAAAAATCTCTTATAAGTTAAGAGCCTTAATGATGGTTTTTTTCTCCAGTTAGAGAAATTCTCAATCTTGCTTTTTCTGTCTCTTGCTCTCTCTAATGGATATATAACATGTATCCATTTCAATGGGGAGAATGTCTATATTAATCGAAGACATGCTTATTTTAAAAATGAAAATAGATATCAATTCAAATTCAATTGAATTTAACAAATGTTTATTAAGACCCAATTCACTATGTACTAAGTATTTCAGATGAAAAGAAGGGAAAATGAAATAGTGCATACTTAAGAGTGGTTAAGTAGAAAGTCAAGATTTCAAGGAAGGGAAGCTCTATAGCTGAGAAGTTCAGGAAAAAACAAATTTAAAAATTTCCTATAGTGGTGGTCATATGGATTTATTCTGACTGAAAAGGAGCATTCACTGCTTTCTTTATCCCTTGGACTCATATGAGTGGAATCATTCTTTGCCCTTTACCCCTTAGAATGACTTTCTCTTCATCTCCCTCTCATTCTCTCTCTCTCTCTCTCTCTCTCTCTCTCTCTCTCTCTCTCTCTCTCTCTCTCTCTCTCTCTCTCTCTCTCTCTTTCTCTCTCTCTCTCTCTCTCTCTGTCTCTCTCTCTCTCACACACACACACACACACACATGCACAAAACCATATACACATAAAATTAAGAACCTAAAAATCTTCAATTAAAGTTGTATTCAACTTTTCTGAGATTTCTGTTCTCATACTCCTTCAGGAAAAGGCAAGGAGACTAGCTTTTAAGTCATAGTCACAATTCTTAATGATCCTTGAATCAAAATATACTAATGATTTCTGTCACATCCTGAGAAATCCATCTCATCAGCACTCTAACTCCTTGGATAAAGAGAGACTAGCAGAGTAGTTAATCACCTAAGATAAATTTTCAGGGAAGACTGGAATTTTAATGAGTTTTGATGGACAGGAAGTTGATTCTTATTCTTAGATTTAGAGAAGAAGAGAGAAAGAGGATACAATTTGATAAAATACAGAGAAAACTGACATGGGCAGGCCAAACTCAGGAAAGAACTAGAATTCTAGTTTGCTTGAATCAAAGATGTTCAGGGGAAAAAAAAGAGTGGGAAATAAATGTGGATAGGGCAGACTCAAGATGGAAGATAAGAAGTAGCAACTGAGAAGAGAGTGTCTCTCAATGGTAGCCTCCAAATGCCTTCAAAATTGCATCTCAAATCAAATTTTAGAAATTTTAGAAAGGTTAAACCAACTTGTGTTCTGAGTGAGTTATTTTTCATGACAGAGATTTTAGGAAGTCCACTGGAAAGGAATGGACACTGGGATGGAGGCCTTTTCATAGTATACATATATGGTAACAGCAATAGCAACAGCAGCAGCAGGAACAGCAATAGCTTTAGAAACTCTTGGTCCAGAAACAGGAAGAGGATTGTCAGTACTTCTGGAAGAGACTAGAGGGGACTCATTGCAGGCACTGGCAGTAGCTGGTGCTGATTAGCAAATCTAGCAACCAGATATTGTTCTAGGTTACAACTCAAGGATAGAGAGGAGGATTTGTAGTTGTGCAAAAGGGAATAAGGACCTTATTCACAGTTCCATAGTCAAGAGGAGCATTAGTGCTTGGAAAAGCAGGGGAACAGGAGAGCTAGTCACAGATTCAGAGCGAAGAGGAGTGTTAGTGCTTATGGCAATGGGAGAACAGGGAAGCAAGGGACTAGAGTACAGACTGGAACAGCAGTGACCCCATCTTTCACCATATCATAGTACGTTGGAAAAAAACAAAAACAAAAAACTTTCGGAACTCCAGGATTAGCTTTGAAAATAGCATCACAAAAAAGTTGAAGTTTTGGGAAGTGCTTCCCCACAATGAAGTGAACTGACCATAATTTTATCATAAAATTCAAAGTCAAGAAAAAGGCTAGAAATTGAGCAAAGTAAAAAAAAAGAGAACTTAATTTTGAAAATCTACAATAATGCCTAGAAAGACCAAGGCATAAACTCAGAAGAAGATAATATAAAAACAAGTACACAAGGTTCCCAGAAAAATGTTAATTGGACCCAAGGCCAACAAAAAGTCCTATGAAAATTGGGGAAAGATATAATAAACAAGAAGGAAAATTAAGAAATGAAATGACAGTGATGCAAGAAAATTATGAAAAAAGAAAAACATAAAAGAGGCACAAAAATTAAAGAAAATGAAAACTTTAAAATATATAATTCACCTAATTTTAAAAGAGGTACCATTCATTGGAGAAAAGAATTCCTTTAGAGCAAAATACATCAAATAGAAAAAGAGGGATGGACTTTCTTTGAAAATAAAAAAAAATGCTTAAAAAATTGAATTGATCAAATGGGCAAAAAAAGAGTTATAAAAGTATGTAGAAGATAACAAATCCTTAAAAACTGGAATTAGGCAATTGGAACCTAATGACTCCATGAGACATTAAGGGGAAAAAATCACCTTTCAGTTCTTTACCACCACAAAGATATGTGCTATATATATTTTAGATCATAAAGATTATTTTCCTTCATCTCTTATCACCTTAGGAAACAAATCTAATAATGTATTGCTGGGAAAAAAGGTTGACACAATTTTATAACTGAGAGTAATTCCAGAATGCTCTCCAAAATGGTTAGATCATCAGTTTACAGTTCTACTAAAAGTATACTGTGTTCATTTTCCTTATTCCCTCCAACAGTTGTCATTTTGCTCTTTGATTATTTTAGCCAATCTGATAGGTATAAGATGATGTCTTAGAGTTCCATTGATTTGTATTTCTCTAATCAATAAAGATTTAGAATAATTTTTGCATATTTATACATCACTTTTATTTCTTCATTCACAAATAACCTATTTATATCTTTTGACTATCAAATGAGGATGGTTGATACTCTTACATATTTGACAGTCTTTATTTCAGTATTAGACCTCCATCCAAAAAAAATTATAATTTCCCCAAAACTTATACTTTCCTTCTAATCTTGGCTACATTAGTTTTTTGTACTAAAAACCCCTTCAATTTAGTGTTTTCAAAATTAGCCATTTTATTTTATTTCATTTTTTAAAAACCCTTACCTTCTGTATTGGAACCAATATAATGTATTGGTTCCAAGGCAAAAGAGTGGTAAGGGCTCGGCAGTGGGGGTCAAATGACTTGCGCAGGGTCACACAGCTAGAAAGTGTATGAGTCCAGATTTGAACCTAGGACCTCCCATCTCTAGGCCTGGCTCTCAATCCACTGAGCCACCCAGCTGCCCCCAAAATTAGTCATTTTAAAACTTGAGTTTTTTTCTATCTCATTTATTAATTAATTCTTCTATCCTTAAATTTGATAGGTAATGTGTTTCCTGTTTTTCTTTTCTGCTTTTGATATCTCCCTTTATGTTAAGGTCATATATACATTTTTATCTTTTCTTGGTAATTGGTGAAAGATATTGGTCTATATCTAGATTCTGATACTTTTTTTGTCTTCTGATTATGATGGAATAATATTTTGCTGAAAGAAATTATGGACAAGATCATTTTAGAAAAACATCAAGAGACCTACATGAAATTATTGAGTGAAGTGAGAAGAACCGAGAAAACATCATATAGAGCAAAAGAAATATTGTTTGAAGAATGCCTTGTATATATTCACCTCCATAGAAAGAACTAACCAATTGAAATAAGAAGATATAGTAATATGTATATATATATATATATACATATATATCTTTTTGTCAAATTATGACTTCTCAAATGGGGTAAGGGGAGGGAGAGAGAGTTAACTGGATATTTTAATATAAATAAAACTAAGTAATTAGTTAATTTTATGAAGGAAATAAAAAATGTCAAAAGTGGGAAAATAGGAGAAAATGTTAAATATCTCATCAGAAAATCAACTGACATGGAAAATAGATTGAAGAAAGATAACTTAAGAATTATTAGACTGTCTGAAAGCCATGACCAAAATAAAAACCTAGACATTATATTTCAAGAAATAATAAAGGAAAATTCTCCTAATATGTTAAATCCAGAAATTGAAAAATTCATTGATCACGTCTTAAAAAATATTCCAACATGAACATTCCCAAGAGTATCATACTTAAATTCTGAAGCTTACAGTTGAAGAAGAAAATATTAGAAGCAACCAAATTAAAACAATTCAAATATCATAGAACCAAAACCATGATCAGGTAAAATTTAATGGTTTTTAGTTTAAAGGAGCAGAGGATTCGAATATGATTATAACAAAAAAAATCTACCCATCAAAATTGAATATAATTATTCAGGGGGGAATGCATATATAATGAAATAGAAGATTTTTAAGCATTCCAGAGTAAAAGACCCAAGTTGAAAAAAAATTTTGACAGTCAAATACAGGACTGAAGATAGCCAGTACGAGGTAAATATGGAAGAGAAATGCTAAGGTACTTAATAAGGTTAAATTGTTTGTATTTTATATAGGAAGATAATTCATGTACCTCCTTGGAATCTTATCATTATTAGGGCAGTTAAAAGGAGTTTGCATGGACAGAAGGCAAGAATGTGTGTAGATAAAAAATTTGAATTATTTTCAAAAATAAATAAAAGAATGAGAGGGGGAGAAGGAGGCTTTGGGAGAAAAGGGAAAGGAAAGGAACAATGGAGATTTAAAAAATTACACAAAAGAGGTACACAAGAAAGAGTTTTTATACTTGAAGGGGAAAGAGGAGGAGCTGGAGCAAATGTTTTGATTTTTATTGGAACTGGTTCAAAGAGAGAAGAATATACAGTATATACGCTTTCAATTTTGCATAGAAATCTATATTATCCAGTAGAGAAGTAGAAGAATAAGGGGATAAGATAAAGCAGGGGGAGGGATAACAAAGGAGAAGGGGTAGGAGGATTAAAGGAGGGAGTGACTAGAAGCAAAACAGACTTTTGAGAAGGGATGATAAGAAGAGAGAAAAACAAAGAGAAGAAATAAACAAAGGGAAATAAAGAGTAATTAATCATAACTATTAATATGAATGGATGAACTCACCTATAATATGGAAATAATCGAATGAATTAGAAACCAGAATCCAACACTATGTTTTTTACAAGAGACACACTTGCAACAGAAAGAAAGAGTTAAAATGAAGAGGTGAAGAAGAATCAAATGTGCTTCAGCTTAAGTAAAAATGTCGAAGTTAGCGATCATGATCTCAGACAAAGCAAAATAAACTTACTTAAAAGAGATTGACAAGCGCTATTTTCAAAAAGATACAATAGGTTAGTTTGGAAATATAAAAAACTTTAAATGTTTCTTATAAAAACTGCATTTCTCAAATATATAGAGAATGTAGTCAAATTTATGAAAGTAAGAACCATTCTCCAATTGATAAAGGGTCAAAGAGTCAAATTTCAGAAGAAATTGAAGCTCTCTGTAGTCATATTAAAATCACTATTAATTAGGGAAAGGCAAATTAAAACAACTCTGGAGAACCACCTCATACTTAGGTAATAGAAGGATCTGAAAGGGAAGGATTGAGAAGGGAGAGAGAAGATTCTTCTTCCCCTCTCTTTTCTGGGAGAGAGGTAGCCAAGTCTTGTCCCCCGACAGAGGGGATGTCTTCTCAGAAAATAGTTCTGGGAGATAGAAGACACCCACTGTCACTTCCCTTCAGAAACTTTGGGTCACCCCACAATCAAGGAGAGATGTTGTTCTTTGGGTTAGGCAGTTTGGATCCCTGGGATCCTGAGCTAACCTTCCCCTTTGTGGGAGAGATGTGACTCTACCCAAATCTTCTGTCCCCTTTCCTAGCATCAGAAAGCAATCAGACCTAATTCTAAAGTAGTAAACAATGTATTTGGGTTCACACAGTGAAGGTGAGAGGTAGGGGTGTCAAGCAAGGAAAGTGGGGAATAGGAAACCCTAACACTGGTCCCCTCTAGTAGGCTTGCCCCCCAAGTTCTCCGGGTTCAAGGCTGAGTGCCTTGAACCCTCCTCCGGCCAGCTGCTGGTTGATTCCTATTCCTCAGCTAACTAGGTTTTCATTGAGGAGTCTAGAACAGGTCAGGGAGAGAGAGAAAACTCAGGGAGAGAGAAATCTCAGGGAAAGATCTAGATGGCTCTGGCCAGTGTGAGTCCAGATGCAAAACCCCCTTGAGAATTTCGGTAGCTGTTCCTAAAGAGTCTTAGTGGAGGTGCTTTTGGGTCCCAGAAGGAATAACAGATCCCATACAGATGGGCTCTTTCTCAGCTTCCAGGAAAACCTCTTTTCCTCCTCCACTTCCCAGGCTGGAAGACCATAGACAGATGGAGTTTCTCTCTCTCTGCCCCTCCTCTGTTGCTCTTCAGCTGATCTCTCCTTCAGCTTGGCTTCTCATTGTAACCCCCTGGATCTCTCTTTCTTACTTTACACCTATGAGAAATAGAAAATATTGGAGACAATTAGCGAAAATAGATATGCTAATCAATTGTTGGTGGAGTAAGGAACTGTTTCAACAATTCCGGAAATCAATCTGAAACTATGCCCAAATGGCTAATAAAACAGTGAGTACCTAACAATACCATTACTACATCTATAACTAAAGAGATCAAAGAAAAAGAAAAACTGGAATATGTGTAAATACATTTATATCTGCTTTTTGGTGAAGGCAAAAATCAGAAGAGTTCTCAACAAGTGGAGAATGGCAGAACAAGTTGTGGCATATGATTGACTAAGCACTATTGTGCAAAGAAATTACCTAGGGTAACAAAACAAAAAGCATGGTAAGACATATATGGATTGATGCAAAATGAAGTGAAAAAGTCCAGGTGAACCCTATGTACAGTAACAGCAATTTAATAATGATCAACTGTGAAAGACTTGGCTACTCTGATCAATACAATGATCCAATGCAATTCCAAAGGACTTAAGATGAAAAAATGCTAATCACCTCCAGAAAGAGAACTGATGAACTCTCTATGTAAAGTGAAATCTATTTTCTCATGTTATTTGTGGAGGGTTTTTTAACTATGGCTAATATGGAAATGTGTTTTGCATGATTTTACATGTATAATTGATATGATACTGCATACTTTCTCAGTGGGTGAGGGAAGGTAGAAAAGTAAGGGAGAGAAATTGGAATTCAAAATATAAAATGAAAAGATAGTTAAAAGTTAAACATTTTAAAATTATAAAGTAATATGAATTATAATAATAATGGACTATTATAGAATACCTCTGGGTTTGCAAAGAAATTTTCCAAAGACTATCTCATTTTAGTGGCATTGGTTAAAAACATCCTCTTCCTCCTCACCATCATCTTCATCACTGTAGTGGCTCATTTTTTTACTCTTTCTCCATGACTTGATTCTATATAATTTGTTTCAAAGAAAGAAATGAGCAAAAAATATGGGTAAAAAATAAAAGTTTCTCAGAATGGAAGTGAAAACTAAAAAAATCACTATTTAAAATACCGTTTTAGGTTTAATATGCAAATTGATTAATATAGAAATTGTAACTATGAAATGGATTCAGAGAATGTCTATATCTTTTAAAATTATATCACAGATGGATTTTTCTTTTTATTACTACTGGACTTTAGTTTTTATCCTATTTATATTTCTCCTTTTTAAAAAATAAATGTTTGGTTCAAAAGCAATGTGCATTTTAGAAAGACACAATGCCCTGGCAGAACAAAAAATATTTGATATACAAAGTCATGAATAACTATTGTGATGACGTTTTTATTGCTTTTAGTTTAGTGGAAATTTTTAATTCTTTATTTTTAAGTTATTTTGAGGAGTCCAGAAAATTCTAAGACTTTTCTCTGAAACTCAAGCTTTTTGTTTTTCTGCCTTAGATAGAAATATAACCACTTGTATCTCTCTTAACTTTCTTGGCCACATTCTTCAACAAAATTTTTGCCATTGCCTCCTCTTCTCTTCTCACCCATTCTTCTGGGATAACACTTTTGTCCTCATCTTTCAGTTGAACATGCTGCATCCAAACTTGAAAATGACTTTCTATTTGCCAGACATTTTTTTCAATCCTTATTCCTTCTTCATCTTTCTACTACATTGGATATCTGACTATACTCTAGCTAGGTGACACAGTGGATATAGACCATAGAACCTGGAGTCAGAGAGAACCGCGTTCAAATTCAGCCCAAGAAAACGTAGTAAGTCACTTATACCCATTTGCCTCAGTTTGCTCATTGGTAAAATGAGCTGGTTCAGGAAATGCAAAGGCACTTCAGTATCTTTGCAAAGGAAACTCCTACTGGGAACAAAAATTGTCAGAAACAATTGAAAACAACTGCAACAATATTCTTGAATACTCTTTCTTCTCTGGATTTTTGAATTACTAATTCTCTTGTTTCCCTAGCTCCCTGTTTGACCTTTGCTTTTTAGGCTCCATTTCTGGCTCACCAAATACATCAGCCCAGCTCCACACTATATCCCTTCCCCCCCAGTTAAAGTGTTTCCATATTGAACTCTCATCTCTCTTCTCATTATGCTTTCTGGGTAACTTCATCAGTTGCCAAGGCTTGATGATCATCTCCCTGCAGCTAACAAAGATCAACAACATTCTTTTCCCCTCAGCTTCAGTTCTACATCACCAAATTTCTTTTAGATATTTCAAACTAGATTTTCTGGAGACATCTCAACACCCCATGTTGAAAATAGGACTTCTTATCTTTCCCCCTAAATGGTCCCATCAACAACCTTCCCTACTGAAGGCATCACCATGTTCCCAGTATCTGAAATTCATATCCTTATCATTATCCTGGAATCCTCTATATTATCTGTCATATCACCTATTAAATCTTGCCCTTTCTATCTTTATACCATTTTACTCCACCCCCTTATCTCCACTTATGTTGTTAACAGCCTAATTTCATCCCTTATTACCTATCACCTTTCTTAGAACTATAGTAACAGCCTCTTTCTACCTTTCATCTCTGTATCCATAACCATCCTACACACTGCTATCAAACTTACTTTCCATAAGTAGAGATCTGACTTCTCAACTCAGCCCATTCCTTTGAATGGAACCACGACTTCCTTTTGCCTCTAGGAAAAAAAAAAATAAGCTCCTCTGCTTTTAAGAGAGTATATAAGCTGATCCCTGCCTATTTTTCCATCGCTGTTGGATAATACTTCCTTTCCCATGTTCTAAAATCCATGCAAACTGTCTTTTGCTTTCTTCATACTTAGCATTCTATCTACCATTTCTGTATTTCTGAATTCCTATAATCACCTACTTTTTTATTTCTACTTCAAAGATGCTCTTTTTAAAAAGATGATAGCATCATTCTATTCTTGCCTTCCATTTCTAATAACGTTTCTCTTAAACTATTTTATGTTTTGTATATTACGTATACTATATTTCCATATATTTGTATTCATTAACTTTATGTTATATATGTACATATGGTCATGCATGGATATAGATGTATTTTTGTCATATGTGTTATGTGTATATATATATATATATATATATACATATATATGTATATTGTCATCTTACCCTTTGGAAAGTAAACTCATTTTGAGGACTAATAATTTTATTGTTTGTACCTGTATCCATAGTTCCCAACACAAATCTGCCAAGTACTTATTATTGATAAAATCAATAAACAATAAGGAATAAATTATCTAATCAAGACTAAAAACCACAAGGTATTCCTAGACCCAATTTAATATTCAAACATTACAATGATTTATCAAATGTAGGAAAATAGCTGTCTCAGTAACCTCATCAGTATTGGTGTTTTACTCACCTTTCAATAGAGATAAATTTTCATTGAGGACTCCAAAATTTTGGTTTGGGATTTTTATTCCTTGCAGTCCTAGAGTCATTCATGAATTGGTGCAAACTCCAATGGGTGGTGTCTGTCCATTGTTCATCCTGTTGCTGACTGAAAACTCTGATTTCTTCTTATTATGGTTAGTTTATTTTTTGTGCCATAGAGGTAGGTGCCTACCAAACCTGATATCTCTGAAACTGAAACCTTCACTTCTGGTTTCTGGTTGTTAAAATGCATGTAACATCCTTCTGACCCATAAAGTCACAATATTTGTCTATACAACTTCCCTGTTACACTCTCTTTTCTTGCTATACCTAGAATATTCCAGAGTGAGAGAAAATGGGGAGAGGTTGAGACTCACCTAGAATAATAGCTAAAGAAATGGACATCAGTAAAATCAAGATCTTTTCAATTATACTGGTTTTATTTTTAAAATTTTACCATTTTTTTTCCTTTGAGAGATGACTTTAGCTTTTTCCTCTTGCTATTAGCCAAGAGAAAGAATATGGTATAACATAATTTTAGATATAAGTACATATAATGAAATAAGGAATTTAGATGAAGAAAAATCTTTCTCCTTGGAAAGAGATGTCATTTAGAGCAACAGAAAAGGGAATTTTTTGGAACAACAGAGAGAATGATGTACTTTATTACCTCATTTCTGCTTATATCTCTAGCTATGACTAGTATCTCAATGTTTCACTTTTTAAGCTAACAAAGGGAGACCAATTATGGAGGAAGAATGAAGAGGAAGGAAAGAGGTCTTTTTAGACCTATTAGTGTCAGCATTTATAGTGCCTTTCCCAGAGCTATTCATTAAATTTCTACCTTGCATCTTTGAAAAACATTCATGAAATTATTGACACTTCCATTACAGTTCAGTTGTCTAAGATAATAATATTTCAAAACATATTTTCATTGACTTTTTGTTAGACACAGTTTAGGTGGAACAGTGAATAAAACCCTGGGTCCAGATTCAGGAAGACCCGAGTTCAAATTTATCTTCAAGTACTCACTGGTTATATGATCTTGGGCAAATTATTTAACTTCTCTCTATCTCAGTCTTCTCAACTATAAATGAGAAAAATAATAGTGCCTATCTTCCAGTGTTATTTTCAGAATAAACTAATTTTAAAGGACTTCATAAACCTTAAATGACTATATACATATTAGATATTATTTTTAATACATCATAGTTTATTTCTAATATGTTATATTGCAGGAGATGCTTTGTGATTACTGACTTTGTACTGGACTGTGGCAGCTTGTATTGTACTGGGACATGAGAAGAATCTCTTTCCAGATTTAAATATTGTTGTAGATAATTCACAACATGAAAAAATGGAATAAAAAACATGAGAATTGACTATAATTTCAGTGCTGGTAGTTTGCATACCAAGGAAAAACATTTTTTACATTCTATTAAGTTTATACTAAACCTGAAATGCTAAGTCAGTTAAATCATGGTCTTTTTATTGCCTGGTTTTTCTATATAAAGAATGCCAATGTGCATCATGGTAATGAATGAATAGGTAAATCAATGAATATCAAAAGAACTTTGACAACAGTAGATGAAATATATTATAAAGTAGAAGGGAAGCATTTACATATTGACTAAAGTGAATCTGAGAGATTTACATTTGGATGAATCTCTTACAAGCTATTTAAAATCAGTTAGGCACATGGCTAAGATTCAGCACAAAATCAGCAGACAGCTGTAAAATATGATTACGAAGTCCAAACCCAAGTGGAAGTGATTTTGGACATACAAACGAGAATACATTCCAGAAAAACAACAACAAAACTCAAGCAGTATATTCTAGACCAGATTTTCAAAGAAGAAACTTACCATATTGCTAAACCTTTCCCTTCAAAGTATATCTTACTACTAGTTTCTTTTTTTTATTTCTTCTTTGTATTTCTCTCCTTATATAGGATTGGTTCTCATTAATTTCTTTATCTTTATTTCAACAAAGTATTCTAAATCTTGAGAATTTACTAAGCCTATTCTTACTTCTCATTTTCACAATACATTTTTTACTTCACATTTAATATTATTTTTCCTTGCCATGCACTTGTTATTAAAAGTTTTTTTTAATCAGGATATTGTCCTCACCATTACTTAGAAGCTATTATTTAAGAGAGCTTATTGTTAAATTAAAAAAACTTATGTTAGTAAAAATTTCTTAAACTTTCTGCACTGTTTGGAATGATTGTTAACTGTTCTCTTCATTTCGCCACTCTTTCCTCCCTAGAATCCATGATATCCAACTGTCTTCATTATTCTTTTACTTTTTAGATCACTTCTCTTTTTGTTTTTCCTTCACAAGTTTCTATTTTTCCTGACCTATTGATATTGGTGATACTCAAGGGTCTGTTGTTGGCCCTTTCATTGTTTTTCTTCTGACAGTACCTCTATTGTTAATCATGCCTATTCCCATAACTAAAGCTGCACTGATAATGCACAAATCTAATTTTTCAATATTATTTCTAAATTTTAGGACCATATTATTTGGAGTATTCATTGGATATTCTTAATTGCCATCTAATAATACCTTGTTAATTTTATAACAAAATTGTCTTATATCCCTATTTCCTTCAATACTAATACCTTACAACCAAGTGTCTTGACCTATGTCCATCTCAAAGATGCCTAACACTGGATGATTTCTCAAACTAAAAGGGACTTGAGACCCTCTTTAGTAGATCATATGACCATACCATCACTAATTAAATCCTCATTTTTCCATTAACTAACCTGGAATATAAGCAGTAAAAGATGCAGCTGCGAACTACACAGGATTGCCAGGGAAATACAGCTGCCACATGAGATATTACTGAATATCATTTGACCAAACAAGAGGGGAACATCTCAAATACCCATAGCTTAGCCACCACGATTTATGGTAATAAATGGAGAGATAGATAAATTGATAGATAGATAGATGGAAGGATGGATGGATGGATAGATAGATAGATAGATAGATAGATAGATAGATAGATAGATAGATAGATAGATAGATAGATAGATAAAGTCTTGGTCTGTGATTTTATCCATGTAGAGAAATCCCATTGTGACTTTGTGATATTTTATCCATTGATAGAGAAAATCCAAAATAGTTGCCTGAGACCTTTTCCCAATGGAAGACTAGCCTATAGTTTCAAAGTTAGTATGTGACAGAAGCACGACTTAAAATCAAGATTGACTGATGTTAAATCTATCCTACCTCTACATCATAATACTTCTCATTCTTGTACAGAGTATGTTAAAAGTATCACAAAATTTTACATCATCTGACATCTGTACTGAGGGCAGTGAAGAATTGTTTTTAAACCTACTCCTCTGTTTGAAAATCTGACACTCCTCTGTAAACTTAAGACCTGGTTGTGTTTCTCTGCCTCATATTCGTTACCTATACTAAAAACCTTTTTTGTTATATACTTCTTATGCCATCTCTAAATCTTTATCTCATTCTATAGTCAGATAAAATCAGTTTCAAAGACTTAAAAAATTCTAAATCTAAAGTTTCTCTCAGGTCTATTCCCTCATTTCACTTCATACTGCATTCAACCTTGTAAAAACCAGTTAAAGTTGCCTCTTCATTGAAACAATGCAACATGAAGAATACTTTTCAAAATTAACCAATTAGAGATAACACTGGAGATTTAGAAAAATTTTCACCAGTATAACATGTGCTTTTTTCAACTATTTATTAATTTTGTCTGAGAGTTAATTCAAGCTAAAAATCTCAACATTTTATTTCATATTTTCCCTGCAAGTTGATTTTATTTTTAAATATTATCTTAATTTTTCCAGATTCCATGTTGATAAAACTTTTATTATTCATTTGCTGGCATATTGAAATCCAGATTGCTTTCCAAAATGATTATAGGAGTTCACAGGTCTACCAATAGTGAATTAGTGTGCCAATTTTTCCATATTAGTTCCAACACTTATTTTCCTTTTTTGTTATGTTTGCCAATCTAGTAGGTGAGAAGTAGTTCCTCAGACTTGTTCTAATTTGCATTTTTCTAATAGTGATTTGGGGAATATTTTTCATATTAATAGGGATGGTTCTAATTTCTTCATCTGAGAATTGCCTATTCATTTCCTTTAACCATTTGTCAACTGGATGCTTACACATTTGCCTAAGTTCGCTATATAAAACCTCAATATTTTAAAGATAACTATTCATTGATAAATGGCATTTCATCACTCTTGGTTCTTCATTTAACCATTTGACCATAACTTTTCAAAATCTTTGAAGATTTGTAATCTCTCTCTTGGTTTCTAATAGTGTATGTACCTATATGTGCTGTCTTGTATCCCTATATCTTCTTTCTCATCAGTTTCCATTGGTTGAATTATCATCTATATGTAGATGACATGTTGATATATACAATACTCCACTCTCTTGAGTTTGTCACATATGAGCTTTCTACTGCACATTTATATCTACCCAGTGAATATATCAAATTCTCCTTGTTTGACATATGTAATTATTTATTAAATCTCCTAGAAAATCCTAGAGAATCAGTAAATAAACCAATTGATACAATTAATAATAGAAAACATTCAGGGTGTGAAATAATTCCATAAAAAACAATAATATCTCTATAAACAAATTCCAAGAGTCAATAATGGAAAACATATTTCACTCACAACAATGATATATTGAAAACATTTGGTGTTCAATATACCAAAGTACATGAAATATTTTTATAGATTCTATTACAAAATACTTCTTAAAGAAATAAGTAACACATTAAATAGTTGAAGGAATATCTAGTGCTCCTGATTTGGTAATGCCAATAAAATAAAACGGCAATACTACCACTGTTCATTATAATTTAATGTTATACCAATTAAAGTATGAAAGGGTTATTTCAATGTATTAGTAAGAAAATTTGTTTTATATGTTAAATACTCAGAGAGGTATTCAAAAAAAATAAGAATGAAGGCAGAAAAGCACTTTTGGTACTCAAATTATATTATGAAGCAGAAATTATATGAAGACTACTTAAAATTGCTTAAAAATAGAAAAGTGGATCAGTGACTGACTAATAAAGAGAGAATTTAAAATAATGGAATTCAGCCCATTGTTCAATAAACTTCAAAATATAAATTATTTTAAAAAGAACTGCAGTGGATTTTTGTTTTTTTTCATCACTGGAATGAAGATGTATAGGGTTGTAAGAGCTAGGCATTTGGGGATAAATGACTAAAGTGTTATTTAGTCTGCATAAGAATCATGTGAGGCAAGTATCCCAGTTATTATTATTTCTACTTTATAACATAAATTTTTAACATAAATTCAGAAAGTTTTATTTAAATGATAACAATTTCTGAGAAGTCCATTCTTTCTTGAAATCTGATTGACTTTGGGTGGGTGTAAGCTTTTCAGGAATGTTCACTACTATCTTTTACTGTACTACTATCTACATTCCAATTGTTTGAAGGCTAGATCTATTAAAAAATCAAAATAACAGCTGTAGTACAGAATAATGCATCTTTTAGAATATCTGGTTTGTTACCTATTCTGTTCCATTGTGACAAAATTGTTGTGTTCTTTTAATTGATAAACCAAATTGATTGCTCACCTGTATAGTTGAAATTTTTTTTGCTTCTCTAAGTCACATAGAAAAACTGACAATGCAGAATTTGATCTCTTGTGATTAAGTCATTTCAGAGAATAAACCAATATACAGCTATTGTTTAGGAGAAAAAGGTAGGTCCTAGAAAAAAAAATAGCAACACTGGCTGTCAGCCTTGGGAAATAAATAAAAAAAAAACAGTTTCACATATAAATATCAGGGGGCTTAATTGTGAATTTTTCAATGACCTGAAATATCTAAACATGCATTGGATAACATGTTCAAGCAAAAGAACAAAGAATAGAGAGATAAAATCAGAATGGCAACTCTCTCTGTATTACAGAATAACTTTTTTTTGAGACTCATCTGGTCCTTAAAAATTCATGCTAAGATGGTCTTTTTTTTTTTTTAGAGAACAGCTTCCAAGTTTTCACTCCTACCTCTATTAGGACCACAGGAAGAAAATATCATAAATCTTGAAACTGAAGGGAGGTTTTCTCTCATTTTAGAGATCATAAAATTGAGACCGTGATAAGAAAAGTGACTTGCTTAAAGTCAAACAGAAATTGCCAAAAACTAAACTTGAACCCAGGTCATATGAAGTAGGAAATAGGTTGTAGAATAGATAATTTTCATTCATGCTAGTTTGAATGGTATCAAATTATCTTTTACTCTCCATTCTCTTTCTACCTCTCTTCCTTAAGAATTAATCCATTTCACTTTATGAATACTGTCTATCTCTTCTTTAATAATATAGATTGGAGAGCAAGTAGTAAGAATTATTAGCTCTGGCTTTCTTGTGAGAGATGCACAAGGCTGATGGTAGACAGGCAATAATTAGACCTCAACTATAATATGACTTAAAGTTTCTAAACATTCAGATTCAGGGGGAAATCTGAAGCAGCAAGGGGTGAGAGTGAATAAAATAAAAATTTTAACAAATATCTGAAATATAGAATTTCATGTCACTGGATGTCTACTCTAATGCCTCCTTCTTCAAAACTTACTTTATTAATTTATTCTTGCATGCTAGTGCTAATTTTTAGGGGGATGTATGCAGTAACATATGGAAATCTAGATATTCTGATTGATTATGAAATCATCATGAGTCTAAAATGTGATATGGCCTTCAAAAACATTAAAGCAATCTGTTGAAGTAGGATTTAGAGCAACCTAAAGAAGACTGAGGCAACTGGTGGTGGTGCAGTGGAGAGCACTGGCCTTGAAATCAGGAAACTTGAACTTCCCAAGTCCAAATTTGACCTCAGACACTTACTAGCTATCTCACCCTGGGCAAGTCATTGAACCATATTTGCCTCAGTTTCCTTATATGTAAAATGAGGTGGAGAAGAACTGGCAAACCACTCTAGTATCTTTACAAAGAAGACCCCCAAATTGGTGTATGGTTAGACATAATTGAAATGAGCTAGCAACAATAACAAAATAGAAAACATCAGACCATATTTGAAGGCTTATCATACAGGAGATACTTTCTTTTTTTTTCTTTATTTAGAATACTTTTCCATGGTTACAGTATTCATGATTTTTCCCACCACTCTTCCCTCCCTACTCGTGAAGCTGATGAGCAATTCCACTGGGTTATACATGTATCATTGTTCAAAACCTATTTCCATGTTATTCATATTTGCAATAAAGTGATCTTTTATCATTAAAACCATAAAGGAGGTATTTTCCAGCTTATTCCTGTGTTATATCAGAGGGCAGCATTAGGACCAATGGGTAAATGTGAAAATGTAGAAGATTATGGATCATAGAAAAAGAGATGGTAAAAAAATAGTACTTAGAACTGCCAGTAGAATAAGTTATCTATTAGGAACATTTTTACTGGAATTATTCAGTTTGGGGTACCTTCATATTGAGGACATGGTAGCAAATATTTGTTTGGTAGTTGTAAGATTATTCTCAATGACTTCTGAAGTTCCTTCTCCTTCTAATAAGTCATGATCCTATGAGAAATTAAAATCTCAAGGGTATTTAATGAGCAAACCATTGAATTGAGAAAGTTCTCATAGAAGTTAAATCACTGGGAGAAAAAATCATTGCCTAATGCATATATGCAGAAATTACTGAAGGCTACAAAGTCTTTTGAATTAAAATTAGCAAGGCAAGTTGGTAGCACTCATCAACACTTAATTTATGAGAGCCACCAAAGTCATTCAACTAATTCTCATGAGCTTTACTGGTGTCACATATATCCTTGCAAACCCATAATATTCTCTGAGTCATAAATATTGTGCTGATATAGACTACAAGTTTCTATGCCCTATCTATCTGTGCCAACTGAGTTTCAGTCCATATCAGCACTAAATTTATGGTCTCTTGAAAGTTACAAGCTGATAAGACTTAGTGTTTGTCATTGAGGTTTAGTGAGTCCTGTATTTCATTATTGTTTTGATCAAAGGAACTATTAAAAGATTATTTGAGATATTTTAAAAACAGAAGACAGAAGTGACAAGATCAGCCTGTTATTCCTGCTGATTTATCTGTTTATTTAATTGACAGCGCTGGGACAGAGTGTTCTTATATATTTTTTCCTCATACTCTCTTTTTTGAACTATGATTTAATCAATGCAGATAAATCTTATAGTTGAAATTCTCTTCAAACTTTCACAAATTGCTAACTTCTCTGTAATTTAATCATTTTAGAGTTGACTGGAATACTGAGGAAATAACTGACTTGCCAATGATACCAAAAATATTGTATATATCAAAGGCAAGACTTGACAAGCCTCCCTGCCTCCAGGGTCACCTTTTTATTAACTATACTGCTTACCTATAGGACTTCTTTGGAACTTTATATAACATTTCTTTAAAAAAAATTTTTGCTGTTTAGGACCTAAATGCAAGGTGGATTTCTCACATATGTTTAGGTCCAAAGGCTAAAGGTCTAGAGAACTACGAATACTTCTTTATGGCATCCAGTTGGAAGGCCAGTCCAATGAGTCAATATATTAATATGTATATGTTTGTATGGCTGACATGTGCATATATGTATATTTATATGTGTGCACATATACATGTATTGGATAGATAGATTTAATATATTCAGATATATTATGTAAGTATAAAATTTATCATACATTATGTAAATATATGTAGGTAACACACATATAAATATATTTCTATATATACATAGAGAGGTAGATATAATTGTTTATAGATCATCTATACAAACATATATATATATATATACACATGCATTTATGTATTTCAATACACAGAAGAGGAGGGAAAGAGAGAGTGAGCAGAAGAGAGAGACAGAGAGAGAGAGAGAGAGAGAGAGAGAGAGAGAGAGAGGAGAAAGAGAGAGAGAGAGACAGAGAGAGAGAGGAGAGAGAGAGAGAGACAGAGAGAGAGAGACAGAGAGAGACAGAGAGAGACAGAGAGAGACAGAGAGAGACAGAGAGAGGGAGGGAGAGAGAGACAGAGAGAGACAGAGAGAGACAGAGAGAGAGAGAGAGGGAGAGAGAGAGAGCATACAAATCTGAAAATGGAAAATGAACCTGACTCAAAACTAAGTAAGAAAAGAGTATGCTGGATTGCACTTGGGAAACTAGATAGTGTCTATTTTAATAAAATATATTACAAAACGCAAAACCTGTTCAATTTAGTAATATTCTATGGTTGTGAATCTGAGAATACCACCACTGTCAAAGAACCAATTTGTGGAGATCCTAAAGAGAAATCAAATAATACCCATTATGTATAAGTAGGTCTGTTTCAGTGTTGCCCTATGTATAAAAAGTGAAATAAGCAATAATATCTGGAAATACATGAGATAATGTGGAATAACAGATAGATAATATGGGTGCAACAAAAAATATTGAGAGGAAAGTCCCAAGCACTTTGTGTACATAAACTATGAAAGTTCTGTGGAGAACATAGACAAGAGTTAATGAAAATAAGATTAAGTACATGGGGTTACAACCTCTGTCACTAGAGGTAATACCCATATCAGGATGATTAAGAGTTCACTAAATTACTGAAATATAAGAAATTTTTAAATCTATTTCCATAATAACTTGAGAGACTCTTGTTTGTTAACTCCAGTCCATGACAAACAGAAATATTGATCGGTTGCCAGAACTCATTACAGGTTCTCCACACTAAGGGAAGAATGGCATATTTATTTACAGGCTAATTCCACACATCTTTTAGTGTAGTTATGCTATATATGTTATGGTAGACTCAGGCACAATCCCAAGTGGTTTTCAGTTTGGCAGAACTCACACTGAATTATACCAAATGTTGTGATGTTTTGGTCTCTGATGGATCAAGGACCATATTTTGGCTTAAAATTTTCTGCAATACTACCAATTGCAAATGCACATTTGATGAATGTCTTTGAGAATGGTGATGGCTAAGGTGATAAACTACTTATAAACATTAATAAATTTTATATTTTACATGGAAAAATTGACTTGAGAAAATGATTAAATATTTATACCATCCCTTTGAAGAAAAACTTTGTTGTTTTAAGTTTTTTTTTTCAACAGTATCAAGAGCTAGAATAGGGACAGATGTCAGGAATTGAGATCTGAGGCCCAGACCTAAATATTAGAAAAAGAAAGAATAGGTTTTCATGTAGAATTTAAGAGTCTGGAAAAACATAATCCAAGAATAAAACAATTTTAAGAACAAGGAAGACAGTTTCACAAACTAGGACCTGAGTGTAAAAAATAAGTAGCAAATCACAATGTGTTTTGAATTAAATAAAGTTCACAAAAACAAAACAAAACATAAAATTCCTGCATTTTGTATCTCATTTTTTTCCTTTGTCTCTATGTCTTTGTCTATGGCACTCATGCATCCTAGCCTCCTTCCTGCCCTCTATCACTCCTTCCTCTCATGTTCTCTATTTCTTTTTTCTGCATCTGAATCTGCCTCTGTCTTTCTGCCTATTTCTATCTCTCTCTTTGTCTGTTTCCTTCTTTTTCAGTATTTTCCTCTCCAGTTGATATTCTATCTCTCTTCAATTACTATCTTTAAATCTGGCTCAAATGCCAAAACACCTCCTTCAGCAGGTTTTTATTCAGTTTGGCAGGTAGCAAACTTTCTCCTCAATGATTTTCTCTCATTGCACTTTGTTTTATAATTCTCTTATTTGTTGAATATGTAACATTGTTTATTCCAGCAATCTGTATGGGTTTCATAACTATCTATTAAACAATAAACTCCTTGACATCAGGGATAAGGGCTCATCTATTGTTCTATTTTCCATACTTCCTTTATAGTCTAATTGGGGATACTGAAATATGCTTAATAAGAGAAAAACAGAATAGCACAAAATAAATAAGTTATTATGAATATTAAGGGCTATGGGAGCTGAGAGTAGGCAGTAGCATCATATAGGCTTATTTTCCAAGCTTCTGGGGTAGAATAAAGTCTCAAAAACATTTGTTTTAGTTGATTCCACAAAAAACATATGATAATGAATATGTTTTACAATATTTAAGAATATAGGTAGCAAAAAAAAGTGAAATTAAAATTGTCTTAGGATTCCAGAAGAAAGCTATTCTATACCTGAGACAATAAGTGTTTCAAATCCCAAGTCATGAAAAAGCTCAGAAGATTGAAATAGGAATGATATTAGAATACAATTATGATGACATATCCAAGGTCTACAGGTCTCCTTCAAAAATTGATCACATCCTTTTATATCTGGGTTCAAGGATCATTGTGGGATGTGAATGGAGTTGAGATATGCTCAAAATCATAGCTCACAATATCTTGTCAGGTATTTCCATTTTACCAGATTGAATCAGAACACAGATAAATTTAAAGCAAATAGCATTTGCCAAACATAGAAGAACAAGTTCAAAAGCAAGTAAAAGCCCATTCATTTGCACAAGAATGTGGGAAACTCACAGACAAGACAATTTCATTTATTGGGATTATCTTCTAATTACAATATATTTCAGTCTCTTAAAGTTTATGTTCACTATTTCTATGTCATCTACTGCTCTGGTGGTGTCTCCTTTTGGGAGGCTTTCTCTGCTGTATTTCCATCTGTTGGTTTCTCACTGAGTTGCTACTTCAAACAGCTGATCTCTATGGAGGTGAGATCATTTGTGCCTTTCCCACTGAACTTCAGAAATCAGTCACTCCTCTGAAAAAAACTATATAACAATGAACAAATTATTCTTGATTTGCTTAGGCACAAATGTTAATGACAGAAGGAACCCTAAATATTTTACCTAAGATAACAAAATCTTGGCTAAAGAAGTTAAAATCATGAGGGCATAGAACATCACTGCTATCTATCAGAAGCAAAAGAGAAAAGCAGATGTGACAATAGGGGTGATAAGATAATTTGACTGTGGGGTGATAATTATCTAACACAAAACTCATTCATTTTAGAGATATGACTACTAAGTAGGATGCATAGGATGATGTTATCTGACAAATGACAGAAGGCAGAGTATTTTGTATTTGTAATATCCTTGTTTGACAAAAGGTTTGACCTTCAGAATGGAATAAGCAAAACAAAGATGACTAATAAAGAACTAATACAAACATCAGTAGATAAGAAGATTGCACCTAGCTACCTCAATACATACAAGTCATCTATTTCTTTCTATATCTATAGTCAAAGGGGAAAAAGTCAGTCAAATGTGATTGCTTTATCATTGTCTATAATATTTAAAGACTGGGAAGAAGATAATGTAGAACTCAAGAAATATATATATCTCAATTTTTAAAAAGCAGGGGCAGATGAGAAAAGAGCCTTCATTCTTTAGTCTAATGTGATATATTTTCATTCCTGCCAAAATTCTAGAATGTATAATCAAAGATAATCAGTGATTAACTAGAAAAAGGATGTGGTGCTCACATTTAGTCAGGGCGATTTCATTTTATCAGTTAGTTCTATTTCATTTGTTGATAGGGTTACTAAGACTACTATTATATCATCAAATTCCTAGACATATGGTTTATATAGATGTCAGTAAAATTTTCAGATTATTTCATGCTATATTATTAGGTAAATGATAAAGAAATATATTTTAAATGATAATTCAATGAGAATTATTTGTAATAGTTCATTTTCTAGACCAAAATCTGTAAGGTCAGCTTGGAAGGAAGTCTCTATTGGTTATTCCAGGGATTTTTGATTGATTGTATATTGTTTAATTTTTATCTGTGACTTTGATAAAGGCATAAATGGAATCCGTATCAATTTCACAAGGCACAAACATTCAAAGAATGGCTAATGTACTATATGATAAAGTTAAGATCCAAAAAGATACTGATATCATAAACATTGGTGTAAATCAAATAAGATGAAATTCTATGATAAATGTAAAGTCCTATAATTTGCTTAATTTATACTTCACAAATTATGTTTAGAGGTTATGTTGTCTGAAAAATATGAATGTGTACAACAACTGCTCAATATGAGTTTATTATATGATAAAACTGCCACCAAAACAAATGAGAAATATAATTTCTAGTATAGAGGAGGAGATGTGCTCTTGTGTACTTCTCTGGCCAGGTCAATAAGAAGATTTTGTTTAGCTTTGAGCTCCACCTTTTAGAAATGGCATTGATAAACTGAAGAACATTCATAAAAGATTATACAGAATATTTAAGGGATTTAAGATCATCCACTATTAGGGATGCTGTAAAAATCTGGAGTTGATTAGCCTGGAAAAGAGAAAACACAAGTGAGATATGGTAGTTCTCTTCAGGTAATTGAAGGTTTATGCAATTGAAAACATGATTATTCATTTTGGTTTCAGAGGTCAGGACAATGAGTAGTAAGTTGCAGAAGGTAAATTTAAGCTTGATATAATTAAAAATTTAATTAACAATTAAAGCTCTCTAAAAGTGGACTATGCTACCTTAAATAGCTCATTCTTCCTGTCAACGTGGAATCTAGAACTTGCAGCTAACTAGAATATTTCAATAAATGATTGGATTAATATTTAATGGAGATGAAGGGGATCGAAAGGGTTCTTTTTAAAAGCACAGATCAAGTTGTTCAAGAACTGGTGCCTTTCCAGCTTTGGAATTCTTTGTTTCTGTGAGTCCAAAGATCTCTTAGGAATATCCTGCCATTGGAGGGATTAGACCTAAGCTAATCTTCTTTGGAAAATAACCCTGCAATCTTAGATGTTGAAATAAGGTGAAGAGAGAAAAAAAATATTCCAGAGAAAATAATCACTGATGAAAAAGTTCAAGGTCACCTCATTTGTTATTTACAGAACCTTCTGCAATATGATCAGGTGGCCACCAGCTATGATCATTTCAGCTGATTATTGGTGTTTTGTGGACGGGGTCCATTCTGGTAGAGTCAGCAGTCAGAGCATTGATAAATAGCTCAGGTGTGCCCTAATAAGGACCTGAACTCTGGTACTAAGCAAAGCCAAGGGGAATAGAAAGGAGGGGACAGATGGTGGGATCAGTCAGTAAGCAACAGAGGTCACAGACAGGGAGCAAATTTGGGTCATAGATTTAACATTCTACAGTAATATGACAATGTTTGATTCTCTGGCCTTCATATATCCAAGGTTAATAATTCAAAATATTTGAAGACTGGTCCCAAAGGGAGGGTTAATAAAAAAAAAAGTGTGAAACACTAGGATAAAGGGACAATAGTTTCCCTGATTTCCAAATTATTTGCAAAGCTTTACTTAAACATACGCAGCATAAGAAGTATCAGGTAAGCTGAAAAGAATCATTTTCAGTACTGTAACTATGTATTATATATATATATATATATATATATATATATATTACTTTGCCTTCTGCCTTTCAATACCCTTCTTAAAATTTAAAACATTTTCTGCACAGAATCAGATTTTGAATGAGTCTTTACTTTCTGAATAGTCACAAAATGTGTATTCATCTTCTTGCTAAGTTGCTAAAGATGCTTCAGAATCTCTGATTCAGCTCCCTCTGAGCAGTGTGCTGAATTAGCACAGTCAGCTGGCCAATAAAACCTTGAGAGGCCTGTACTTCCGATTGAAGTGATGCAGTTAAGTGTGCAAATGAGCTCAAATGAATGGCTTGGATACTGTTTGTGGTTGGCAGATTAGTTACGTAAAGAGAGGGGAAAAAATGTTTCTATACTAATCCTCCCCAAGTATGCTCTGCTTGTTCAAATATTTCTCATGAAGGAGGGGGTTGTGGATCGGAAACCTTGTTTCTGCATTTGGAGGGAATAGAATTGTAAATAGCTTTGATTCTCTACACACACAATTCCAAATCAGAGCTCTTTGCAATTTAATTCAGCACATTATAATCCCAAATCAGAGCTCTTTACAATTTCATCAGTCCCAAATATGAGAGAGAAGGGTGGAACCAAGAAACAGCTATATGGTTCATTCATTCAATATAGTGTAAATGCCTACTACATGCTAGATACTATTCTCAGCATCCTGAGGGAGACATATTGCCAATGAATACAAAACTGTCTCTTTCTGTGTCTCTGTTTCTCTGTCTCTGTATTTGTCTTAATCTCTTCCTCCTCTGTTTCTGTATCTCTCCATGTCTCTCTCCATGCCTTGGTTTCTATCTCCTTTTTCTTCCCTCTCTTTTGTGATGTGAAGGGAAGTTATATGAGTCTGGCACGTGAATTCAATTGAATAGAATAAATATTTGTTAAGTATGTGAAAGTTACTTATATTAGGTGTGTGGGGGAAATCAAGGTTTGTCAAATGACTCCTTCCATAAATTCAGATCAAAAACATTGAAAACTTATAATATGAAGGAATTGTCTGGAGCTCAGGATATTTATATGACTTACTTATGCTTAAAGAGAGAAGAATCAGAGACAGAATTTGGACCTCACATCTTCTTTAGTACAAGTCAATCACTATTTCAACTCTGGCACCAGAAATACAATTGCAAAACCAAAATAGTCTTGCCCTAAAAAAAACTCACATGTCAATGTGGAAATAGACTTTGAATAATGATACATGTATAACCCGGTGGAATTGCTTATCAGCACCAGGAGTGGGGAGGGATGAGGGGTCATAAAAATCATAAATCATGCAACCATGGAAACATATGCTAAAATAAAAGAAGAAATGAGCATTTATTGTGGCAATAGTTGCTTATTGAATTGATTAGAGTTTTTTCTTTTTTTTTTTTGCTGCTTCTGAAAGGGTAATCTTTTATTTTTTCATTTTTTCAGTCATGTCTGACTCTTCCTGATCCTTTTTGGGGTTTGGAGTTTTCTTGGCAGAGATACTAGAGTATATACTAGAGTGAATCACATTACTTTCTCCAGTTGATTTTACATATGAGGAAACCGAAGCAAACAGGGATAAATGATTTGAACTCAGATCTTCCTGACCCCTGACCTTGGGATCAATCCATTCTGTCACTTACTGACCATGAAATGACAATCAAGAGAACAAAATAACCAATGTTAATATGACACTAATGTGTAGATATGTTCTTTCATTTTTTATAATTTTTATTTCCATATTTTCTGCATATAAAAGAGAGAGTAAATAAGAGATTATAAAAAGAGACTTACATTCCATCAGATGAGGGATCATTTATGATTTAGGAAAGAAAAACTTAGGCAATGAATATTAGCTAGAAGGTTATGAGAAACAAAGTAAGCTATTGGGGAGAATGAAAAGGAATGAGACAAACTGGCATTGTGTTGGAATCAGAAGACCATTGATCTTGAAGCTGAGAGAGACTTGGGAATAAATACTTATTCTAACATCTTCTGGCTATGTGACTATGAGTAAGTCACATCATTTATCTGAGTCCAACTTTATATGTAAAATCTTGATCATTTATATTTCATTTAATACAAAGCCTTATGAAAAAGTGCTTTCTAAATGTCAACATACTTTATCAAATTATTATTATGGTGTTAGAAAAAGTTAAAAAAAAGATTATTTAGGACATTAGAACATTGCATTGATTAGTGGAAGGAGTATTCAACTTGTAAATAAAGCACCTGGTGTACATACTACTCATTACTTATTCTTAAATGAATTGCTTTGAACAAAACACTGCAGATCTTTTTTCTCAGTTACCATCTTTATAAAATGAAGTTTTTAGATTAGACATGTCCCTTCTAATTCTAAATCTTATGAATCTAAGAAAGAATGTAGGAAACTGTAAGTCTTCTTGGAACATGGATTCTTAACCTGGATCTCTGAACTTGTTTCTTTCTTTCTCTTTCTTTCCTTCTTTCTTTCCTTCTTTCCTTCTTTCCTTCTTTCCTTCTTTCCTTCTTTCCTTCTTTCTTTCTTTCTTTCTTTCTTTCTTTCTTTCTTTCTTTCTTTCTTTCTTTCTTTCTTTCTTTCTTTCTTTCTTTCTTTCTTTCTTTCTTTCTTTCTTTCTTTCTTTCGACCTGGGGTGAAGCCAAAATGGGTCAGAAGGTACATGGACCCACCTGATCTCTACTAAATTACCCTCCAAATGACTTTAATATAATGCCTAAAACGAATTCTGAAGCAGCAGAATCCAGAAAAGAATGCCATGAGATACTTTTTCAATCCAAGATAACCCAAAGTTGGATCAAAAGGTCTATTGCATAAAAATAAAAATTAAAAAATAATAAAAAACAAAAGGCTTATTGCACTGTAGTGTGAAAAATAATTAACTGATTGACTGTTGATGATTTATAGACCTGAATTAATCCTACATTATTTCCAATCAGTGTTACTCATCAGTGATTGTACAATTATATGTGCACATTCATATGTAGTCAATTGAGTTGAATTATATTGATAATAATCCATATTATACACATATCAGGTTAAAGGGATTTTCTCAGACCTTTTAGGCCATAAGATAGATATAGGATTGTAAACTAAGAGCCATGAGGTCACTTGCTTAATCCCAAAAAATGTCCAAGCAAGAGAAACTCCACTCATGTAGCCTGATGAATAAACCCCAACACAAGAAAGGGGATCATTTAGAGCTCTGGACCTCCCCTTATCTAATAGTCATGTGAAAAAATTGTCTAGATCACTCTTAATTAGAAAAATGAAAATCAAAACCATTCTGAAGTAACATCCCACACCTATCAGATTGGCTATTCTGACAGAAAAGCAAAATGACAAAACTTGAAGGGGATGGGGGGAAATCGAGATACTAATGGATTGTTGGGGCAGTTGTAAACTGATTTGACCATTATGGAGAATAATTTGGATCTAAGCCCAAAATGATATAAAAGAGTATCTACCCTTCAATCCACCAATCCCATTACTAGGGTTTTTAACAGAGAATATTTGGAGGAAAAAATAGGAAAGGATTTATATGTACAAAATTATTTAAAGCAGCTTTTTTGTGGTGGCAAAGAATTAGTCATTGAGAGGATAACCATAAACTGGGGAATGGCTGAGTAATTTATATTTTCTGAGTGTAATGGAATACTATTATGCTCTAAGAAATGATAAGCAGGAGGAGCTCAGAAAAATCTCTTGAAACATTTACACTTACTGATGCAATGTAAAGTAGAACCAAGAGAACACTGTACACAGCAATAGCAATATTGCATGAAGAATGACTCTAAATAACAGCTATTCTCAGCAATACAATGATCCAAAATAATGCCAAATGACTCATAATTTTAAAAAATGCCTTGTTTGTTGGAGTCAGAATACATATCAAAGCAAATTTTTTTTCATTTTTTTTGTTGTTTATTTGAGTTTCCTTTCACAAAAGGATTAATATGAAAAAAAAGGCTTTAAATGATCATACATGTAAAATCTTTATTAGATTATTTACCACTTCAGTTACACAAGAGGGGTAGGAGGGATGGAGAGAATTCAATAATCAAAATTTTTAAAAATGCTAAAAATTATTTTTAGACATAATTGGGGAAATCATGTTGAGAACTAAATTGTTATTTTTTGTAGTCCTTTCTATTTTATTTTCCGTACTGAAAAATGTTATGAGAAGGTACCCATGAGCTTTTTTCAGAATGTCCAAGAAGATCATGACAAAAAAAAAAAAGGTTAAAGACCCCTGCTTTAGAAAGAAGTGGCTTAAAATTCTTCCCTTTGGATGTTTATATTGACAAGACATTTTTACTTTGTTTCATAATAAAGAAAATAAATCTCATGTTTTTCAGTGGTTTAGATTCTCTATACCTTATTGTAAGGCCTTGATTTTCAGAGAGTAAAGAGAAATTAGTTTTTTGAAATTTATTTCTTTTCATATACTACCTACCTCTGTGACTTTGGGCAAATCACTTAATTCTTACTGCCTCTCCTTTACTGCTTTTCCATCTTGGAACCAATAAGCAGTATTGATTCTAAGATAAAAGGGTAAAGGTTTTTTTAAAAGAAATTTATTTCTTAATTTTTAAATGTATTATGAGGAGAGTAAACTTAAATTGTTCTCTTCCTTTATCTTTTAGGTACAACCAATCCTATTGACTCTTGCTTTTAAGTGTTCCTTTGTTGTTTTTGTTTTTTGCTTGTTCATTCCCATTGTCCTCATACTGCTCCTCATTTTCATCACTTAATTCTAGTAATATTCCTATAGTTTGGCAATTGTCCTTCAAAAATATCTCTTTGCTCTAGCCCAAGTTATCATCAAAAATTTTATCTCATGCTTTCTCCTTCTTGCTGACCAAATATAGTTAGTAATCACTCCTTCACCACAGAACAAAACATTATCCTATCTTTGACTATATAAGAGATTGCCAGTTTTTTTCCAGTAACTTAGATATGTAGGAATATAACCAAAATCAACTTTGACCAGCTTTGTAAAGAGTTTTTACCTCATTAAATTAAAAAAGCTCTTAATATCCTTATTCAAATCTTATTCATTCCTAGGACTTGTCAGTGGACAGAGGAGTCTCATCTAATTCACCTAAGCAATGCAAGGGATTTCTCACTTTCTTATTAAAGTGCCATCTAGAAACATCTATTTTTCCTTCAGTTATTAAAAGTAGCAATTTCCTATTCTCATGACATTTACTAATAATAATCCCTACTCTATTTTACATAAGGAATCTCTGTGTAAGTTATTTATATTAGAAAATACCTGAAGTAAACATAAATTTTGGAGGAAAATATATTTTGAGTCTTTTCAAACATTTTCCAGTGTTTTCTTTGACAAAAAAACTTATATTCTTATAGTAAAAAATATACATGGCAAGGGAAAAGCACATATGCTAGGCACCCTGATAAATCCTAGAGATAAATAGGAGACTCTTTGTATCTCCAGTGCCCTCCATTGTGCCTTGCTTAGTGTGCTGCACCAAATATGTATTTAAAACATATATTCATACAAATGAATTGAACTAAATTTAAGAAGAATGTTAGCCCTGGCAAAAACCTGAAAGCTGAGGAGATTTCCATCATTTGGGGAATGACTGAATAAATTATGGCATATGATTATAATTGAATTCTATTGTTCCATAAAAAATAACAAACAAAACAAATCACAAAAAAAATGCCTGGAAAAGCCTATATGAAGTAGTGCAGAATGAAGTGGGCAGAATCAGGAGGTTATTCTGTACAATAACAGCAATAATGTATAATGAACAATTGTGAATGATTTAACTATTATCAGCAATTCAAGAATCCAAGTCAACTCCAAGGGACTCATGATTAAAAATGGCAATCCACTACCATAGAAGAAACTGACAGTCTGAATGTAGACTGAAGAATACCATTCTTCACCTTTTTTCCTCCATGAAGGGGTGGGGCACTCAAAAATGTTTTTGGGTGCTGGGAAAAGGGGAAACAAAGCAGCTCCCTGGTGGTGGGGCAGCACCAATGACAATGTTGCTCTAATCTATCATTCTGTATCCTCCCTCTAGTTACCTGGTGAACTCCCATAGAAAATAACTCATGCCAATGATATTAACCTCATATAGACACAATCAACCCTAAATTAATTTTGTCTATATGGTATTGTTTTGAAATACATTTCCAAATTACATTTTAACCCAATTTGAACTCTCACCTTGCCAAATACTTTGATTCAGTTTTGATCTATATCTATACCTATTACCTTCACTTTCTCATAAGTTACCTATGAAAACTTCACAATGTTCCTAAGTTATGAATATAAAATGTAACTAAATTTTTATTTTATCATTATTAATTAACCTGTTATTTATAATTGTTTTTACTTTTTTCCAAGCCTCATCTTCTCTGAACTTTTGGTGGCCTTTAATACCTTTGATCACTTTTTTTCTCCTAAAGAGTCAGCCTGTCCTTTGAATCTAGGATATTTCTCTTTCTTTATTCTCTTCTTACCAGACTTGAGAGTCAAAGTCAGTCAAGACATGCTCAGCATGATCTAAGACACTGAGTCTATTAGATCACTGGTTTATATATGTTATATAGTAGAGTCAGATTATATAAACTCCTCCTTCCACTAAGAAATGGAGGATTGGTCAGTTACATCTTTCATCTTCTAGACTGTCTCCTGATTTGAGATCAGGTTTTTTCTTGTCTTGGGAATAATTATATAATTTCTGTTTCATACATGATATGGAGGTGGTCATTCTATAATTGAGATGTTATAAATCAAAAGTATTCAGAAATATCTGGACATGTTCCAGGATGCTGGAGACATACACAAACCCTTTAGCAAAGATGTCTTGCCAAGACACTTCAGGAAATATTCCTTGTTATTTTACTCACAACATTATTATTGACTTCTGATTCTCATACACAATTATTCAATCAATTAATAATTGGGATTATTCCTTACAACTTATCATTAAAATATTGATTACCCAATGGGATTACATAAAGAAAACATAGCTCTGAGGAGACATTAAACAATGAATTTAAACTGAAGTTTTCTGATTAAATTATCCTTTTCAATGATCACCTTCACATTGGTCAATAATGAGTTGGTATATCCAGTCAAATGTTCCTCTTGAACTCATCTCTATCCATCATCAAGTATCTGCTAGATATATCTATCTGGATGAACTCTACATATCTCAATCATATCCAGAATAAACATAATGCTTTATTGCCATAAAATGAATCTTCCTGCAAAATCCCTCTGCTATTTTTATGATATGAATGTCCTTCATATATTGCCACTTAAAATATATATGATTCATTTGTTTTTACATTGCTGAAATTCTCTTTATGCCCCTTTCCCTTACATGTGGCTCAATAACCTGATCCAGGGAGCTGTGAAATGATAAATACTGGTAAGAGGAAAGAAAAGAAAGATAAAGTGGGAGAAAAAGAGGGAAAACTCAGCAAAAACCTATCTATATATTGAAAAAAATACAATATTCTATTTCTCTGGACATTCTGTCTCTGCAAAGGAACAAATATAACTGTTTTCTCATGTTTCCTTCTTTAGGGCCATGTTTGTTCTTTGTGCTTTTGCTATATTCACTTTCAGTTATTTGTTGGTTGTTATTATTTCCATTTACACTGCTTGTAATCATTGTGTATATTATTTTCTTGGCTATGTTAAATTTATTCTGCTGTGGTCCCTGTAATAGTTTCCATTACATTCATGTTCAAAAAATTGTTTAGCTTTTTTCCCTATGGAAGGATAACTAATTGTTTTCCAGTTCTTTGCTACTACAAAAAAAAATCCTGCTACAAATAATTTTATGTATTCAGGAACTTTCTTTTTATCGATAACCTCCTAGAGGTTTATACTTAGTAGTGGAAAGTCTGGGTCAAAGGATATGTATTGTTTAGTCACTATATTTATAGAATTCCAAATTGTTTTCCAAAAAAAGATGAAGTAATTTATACCTCCACTGACAAGGTGCTAGTGTCCCTTTCTTCTGGCAACTCAATATCTCCTCTTTACAACTTTTGTCATTTTTGTCAATTCATTTGGTTTGAAGTGAAACCTTAATTTTATTTTGATGGTGGATTAATTCAATTGGTGCTTCATTTTCTGTATTTAGAAGCTTGAGGGTAGTTTTGTTGTATCATTTTCTTCTTGTATTATTATATTTTAAAGTTTTTATTTACTTGCTATTTTCTCCTTATACAACCATGATTCCTATATTGATTCCATCTATATTGTCTTCAATATGATTATGTTTTACTTACATAAAGATAATGTGTTCTTAGGATGTTGTTACATTTTTTTCTTTTCTGTTCTTTCTTTTCTTTTTGCATTCCTCTTTTCAGTTTGTCATTCACTTTTATATATTTGGAGTTTCAGTCAATCAATCTCTATGATACCTCTTTAGAGAGATTATATAGCATAGGTTCAGTTTTTTATATGAGGAATTTCTATTGAATAGGATAATTCTTTCCCTTAGTGACTTTAAATATTTGGATGTTTCTTAAATGATTTGACAATTTGGGAATCCGATTTCTTGTTTCATCTGTTTTTAGTTACATTTTCTTTAAATTTTAATATATTTATTTATAAATGTGAATTCTTTTATGTTTCCTTAGATATTTTCCATCCTGTTTTAATATTTTCACTCTTGATTTATCTACTTGTTCTCTAGAATTTTGATTGTTTATTCCTCCTGATACCTTTGGTGAATTTAGCTTTTGCAATATGTCCCAATAGAGATGGTAATATCAGGAGAATTGTTAAGGGTATTGCTTATCAAAAGATAGAGGGTTGGGTTGTGCACCCTACTAGAGTTTGAGGGTCCATGGAGATGAAGATTATGCATTAATCACATTCAGAATTAGTATTCTCTGCTATTCATTCATAAGATTATGCCTTTATATGAATTCTCTGTATCTTTATCTAGGTAGCTATAATTGCATTACTTCTATTACATAATTTTTCTTTAAGGGAGTTTTTCAGAGTTATAGAAGAAAATACCAATGAATCTCTCTTGTTAGTCACATGATCTAGAAGTCTCTCACTCAATTTATAATCTAAGAATCACTATCTTTTATGGTTCCTTGATTTTCACATTTCTCCCCAAATAGAACACAATTGGTTACCAGATCCAGTCTGTTCTACTACCTCCAAATCTCTAACAACCATTTCCTTTTCATCTTTGCTATTTTCTTTATCCTAATTCAGATTCTTATCATTTCACCCTTACATTAGTATCTTGATTACAATTTTGGTTTTCAGTCATTCCCCTTACTAATCCAACTGCACAACTACCAAATGAATATTTTTAAAGTGCTATCCTTACCAAGTTATGCTTTTTATTATAAATCCTCAGTGGTAATTGACTCTTCTAAAAATTTAAAGGCATTAGCTTTCACGCTTAAAATCCTCAATGCTTTAGCATCAATATACATGTCCAAGCTTGTCCCCCACTCTTGTAATCTACTTTCTGGATAAACTAGTATACCTAATATCTCCTGGATTCCACATTGCAGGAGTCCTCACTCCCTACATTCCCATGTTTCACACAAATTGATACCCACAACTATAATCATCTGTTCCTCTCAGAATCCATATTATGAAATCACAGGTTCATATATTTAGATCTGAAAAGTCCATAAAAATATTTAGTTTAATCTTCATTCTAAGGGTGAATGGAAAATGAGGTCTCAGAAGTTAAATGGTTTTGACGAGTCACACAGGTATCAAGGAGCACTGTAAAGTTTTGAACCCAGATAAGTCTTCTCACTTATGTCTTTCAGCTTACATGCCTCTTCCTCTGGTATTGTCTTCTCTGACTAGACTGTAAATTCCTTAAGGGAAAAGATTCTTGCTTGCTTGTATTTACATCTTCAGAGTTCATGACAATCCTTGTGTAATATTTAAAATTGTTGATGTTGTAGACTGTAGTGAGTTAAAATGGTGGAAGATATAAATTGTGATAGATATAAGAGAGGGTGAGTAAATTTGACCTCTGAAAATATGTTTCACTACAGTGTCTTGGTTTTTAAATAAAATATAAGGTGGTCACCAGGGAATATATTCCCAAATTATGAATATGCCCAAGTCAACTGGGTTTTATGGAGAATTTAATTAATAATACAATGAGGAATCAAAGAGAGAGAGAGAGAGAGAGAGAGAGAGAGAGAGAGAGAGAGAGAGAGAGAGAGAGAGAGAGAGAGAGAGAGAGAGAGGTAGAAGTATGAAGGGCCTTAAGCCAACATGGCCTAGACCTGAGTCTTAAGAGAGAGAGAATCAGTCAGTTTTTTATCACTCACCATAAGATTTGTCTTAAGCAAGGATGTCTGGGGAACAGAGTCTCCCCAGAGGGAGTTCCAGCCAGAATCCTCCTCAAAGAGAGATCCAGCCAGAGACTGTTTCAAAGGGCCTCTCTCCAGAGCCTCCAGGGGGACAGAGTCCCCTCAGAGGAGTTCCAGCGAGACCTCCTTAGAGATTGTCCTCCAAGAGCTTCCCTTCTCAAGAGATTCTTCCCAAGCGGTCCTCATCAGAGATCCTCCAAAAGGATATCTCCTCAAGAGATTCTGCTTTTTCTTATATAGGGGTTTTTCTCCCATGTCACCTCCCTTAAGTCCCTACATCTACCAATCACTGTAGACACTTTCCAAAGGACTGCCCATCTAAATTCCTGCTAAGTCGACCAATCTCCTCAGTAAGTCTGAATCAGAAAAAATGCTGCTGTCTTGACCAATCTCCTCAGTAAGTCTGAATGAGAGAAAACACAGCTGAGTCAACTAATCTCATCAAGAGAAAACTTGCCCGACCTTTTTAGGTACCTAGCATCCCATTGTATCAATTCTAAAAACAGGCCTGGCTCAAAGAACTCCTTGCCTTATTATAAGCATGGGTCCAAGTACTTTCATTGTTTAGCAAGGAGTTTTCTCTCCTAAAGCAGTCTTAAGTAGGGGTGGAGTAGAGGTCCTCCCATAGCAAGGAGTTTTCTCCCCTAAATCAGTCTTAAGTATGGGTGGAGTAGAGGGCCTTCCATTTCTGATCCTGGTGAGTTCTCACATCAAAATGGGGAATGTTTCCCAGTAGGGAATTTGATCCAATGGAGGATTCCTCAATGTGGAAATTTTTTAACATTCACAAGTCTGAGAGATTTCAAGATTAACACTTGGCATGTAATAAATACATAACAGCTATTTTTTTCAAACCTTAATTGTTCATGAATAGACGAAGCTTATGTAATAAAATGACAATTCTTCCTAAATTAATTTACTTATTCTGTTTCATTCCAATAAGACTACCCAAAACTATTTCATAAAGCTAGAGAAATAATAATAAAATTAATCTGGGAGAACAGAAGAACCTAAAATATCAAAAGAATTACTGACAAAAAATTTGAAGGAAGCCAGCTCAGTATTACTTGATCTCAAACTACATTATAAAACAGCAACTGCCAAAATAATCTGGCACTAGCTGAGAATAAAGTGGGAGACCAATGGAATAGATTAGGCACTCAACATACAATGGTAAATGACTATAGTAACCTAATGTTTGACAAATCCAAAGTTCCAAGCTATTGGAAGAACTCACATTTGATAAAAACTATAAAGAGTATGGCAGAAATTAGGCATAGACCAATACCCCATTCCATATACAAAAATAAAAGAGTCAGACCCAGATACAAGAGATCCTGGGTTCAAATTTGACCTTGGATACTTCCTAGCTGTGTGACCCTGGGCAAGTCACTTAACCACCATTGCCTAGCCCTTACCATTCTTCTGCCTTAGAACCAATACATAGTACTGATTCTAAGATGGTAGGCAAGGGTTAAAAAAAAGAAATAAAAGTTGATATAAAGAAATTAGGTAACACAAAATAGTTCATCTGTCAGATCTATGAGCAAAGGAAGAATTTAAGTCAAAACAAGGCACAGAAAATATTATGAGATTTAAAATAGATAACTATGACTACATTAAATTAAAAAGTTTCTGCAGAAACAAAAGCAATTCAAGCAAGATTAGACGGAAAATAGCAAACTGAAAAAAAACTTTATATCAAGTCTCTCTAAGACTTAATTTCTCAAATATATAGAGAATTGAGTCAAATTGCTAAGAATACAAAGCATTCTCCAATTGACAAATGACCAAAAGTAAAGACCAGCAATTCTTAGATGAAGTTAAAACTATCTGTAATTATATGAAAAATTATTCCAAATCATTATTAATTAGAGAAATGCAAATTAAAACAACTTTGAAGTATGAAATCATACTATCAGACTGACTAATATGACAAAAAGGGAAAATAATAAATGTTTATGTGGAAAAAATTGGAAAAATTGTTGTTTTATTCATTTAGCAATCTGTTTGTTATGCTGAACTCATCAGTGATTCATTCTTACTCTTTCTTTGAATATTTCTATAATTCTTCATTGAGTGTTGTCTTTGACCCATTTAGTACATTCTTAATCATACAGCCTAAACTAATATAGGAGCAATAACAAAATCATTAGGAAGACAGCCTGGTATAGGGCATGAAGGAGTGAAGGGCAAAAAAAGATTAAAGAGATTCATAATATATTGTGTCATTTCAGAATATAAAATTGTTTCAAATAAAGTGTGTTTGCTTCCTTGTATATCTCCAGTCCTCCCCGACCACATTGCAAATACTTTTTACAAAGTATATACTTCATTAATGTGAATAGATATTATTTGTTTCTGATACTCAGTTCCTTCATAAACAGTTTGTGGATAACACTTGATCAGTCTATAGTAGGGTTGTTGGGAGGGAAGTGTTTTGAAGATTCTTTAGAATTATGGAAATGTTAGGTATTTCTAATAGAGGTTGTGATATTTTCACAAAGGTACACCATTGAAAAGTGTTTAGTTCCCACATGACCCATCTTTAAATAACTGAAAGTTGCTAAGAAATAATTCAAGTATGAATTGTACTGACATAAATATTCTCATTTCTATATTGTCACAATAATACATTATGAAGATCCTATATGCATTTTAATTATCTCAGTAACCTTCCTCAGTTCAGATAGTTATCAATCACTGATGAGTCTGTCACATATGTGGTTTCTGCAATGCTTGAATATATCTATTCTTCATATCTACTGGAAGCTGGTTCTTCCCATATATTTATATTAAAATTGCTTGTGGGTGACTGGAGTTTTCATCATTCCATTTTGGCCTTAATAGTGCTTTTTAGCAGCTTGATAGCCCTGTCAAACTTTCTTTTTCTTCTCTCTTCTCTTTTCCCTCCTTTTACCATTTTTGTACTTACCTTTTCTAACTTACCTTGCATCATTGACTACTTTCCTGTTTCTTTTCCTCTTATTCTTCATATCCTTGTAGCCATTCACCCTCCTTTCTCTTCTTGAATCCTTTTCCTTCAACTAATATTATTCCTACTCAACTTTCCCTCAGTTTTTGCCAAATTTATTCCAAATTTGATATTTGAGCATTTTAAAAATCTAATCAAAAGAGTTTCAAATAATTACTGTGACTTTCTTCTCCTAATCCAATTACAATATTTCTAGCCCTTCTGCCACATAAACTTCTTTTTTGGATGTTGGAATTGTCAATCTCTTTTAAATTTAGACACTTTTTATTTTGTGAAAATTTATTTAATAATGTATGAGAGTATGAAAACATTTATTAAAGATTTAATTTAAAATTATAATATTATTTTATGATATTATACTGAAGATTTATTGAAGATTTAAAATATGTCAAGTATTATAATAATCTCTCAGGTTACAAAATCAAAGCAAAAGCTGCCCTTGTACCAGATATGGTGTTAGGTATTAAAGATATACTCTGTTTCTCTTAACTACTTAGATTTTTTTACCCATATCATATCAACATGATTAACTTTCATGTGTTTCTAATGTTTGATAAATCCATATGCCATATGTTATGGTCCTAACTTCCTAGATGAACTTGTATTCATTTAGTGTATACTTTGTATAGACTCATATATGTACATATTTCCCCCCCCCAATTTTTTTTACTTCTGGAGGGGTGATGCCTTTTCATTTATTCTTATATCTTCAATATCTAATATCATATGAAAGGTAAAAAAATTCATGGTTGTATAAGATATAAATTAAATTCAATATCTCCAAGTATTATATTTTATAAGATTTGTTATTAACCACTTGAAGTAGAATAAGTAAAAAAATAGAATTACAAAGCTTAAGTATGACCATGTGAATAGAATTCTCTTGCCTGGTTCTCACCCAACCTCCACAAATGCCTTCCCAGGAGCAAAGAGAGCAAAGGGCAGGGTTATATCAAAATATATCCTTCCTACTTTAGCATGTAACCTGAGAAGGAAAATGGGAAGCTGGGAAAGAGAGTTCTGGGGAGAAAATTCTAATTACATAATTGCCCCCTTTGATTCCATTGGGAAACAAGCATGTTGAAATCTCCCAGATTTACATGCCTAGTCTCCCCAATGAATACATACAATGAATACATAAGTTGGTTACACATAACCAACTTATGTCTGTAAAGATCTTTAAATAAAGGTACATAGAATATTGTACTTTCTAAGGGGAATTTACATGAATTTGGGGATAAGAGAGAAATAAAAGGAGAAAGAGAACAAAACCAATGATTGATAGGCACATTGACAATAAGTCAATTGGGGTAATCCCCTTTGGTATAAGAGTTTACATTAAAAATAAATGCGTTCAACCTGCCCCCAAACAGTTCAATTCACTACATGCCAAAGTTCATTCTGGATCTTTTGATGCAGTGTGTAGTTTCTTCAGGCTTCTTTATGTTGTTTTCCCCAAAGAGTTCACTTTCTTGATCCAGGGAGGTAACAAATTTCTTATCCTAAAATTACTCTCAAACAAGAAAAAAAATTATAAATTGAGAATTTTATGACAATAATACAATCTTCTTTGAGGAAGGTATTAACCAACATACAGATCATCCCTGGATCCATGGCTGAGTTATGAGGTATATAAATAAATTATCAAAAGAAAATAAAAAATATAAGAAAGAAATCAAATAAAGGAGAAAAAAGTAACTTCTGGATGAAACATAAAATATCAAAGTCTCATGTATAAAAATTCTAAGTAAGGAAGAATAAGCCCCAAACAGGTCCTTGAATCAGGGCCTGATTAAAATGATTTATTCCCCACACGCCTGTAGTAGCAATTATGCACTTACCCAATCAGTAGTCAGGACTACAGAAAATTGCCATACTATGAAAGAGAGAAAAAGGACTATATTTTAAAGCAGAAGGAAAATATGATTACCTGGTCTGATTTTACCTTCATTCTCAGGGATAGGGGAATCAAAATGGCAGGCAAACTGAGATACTTGGTATAAGTCTGGATCTAGTACAAGGGAATCCTACATCTGACTTTGTCAAATAGTCACTTCCTTGAACCTGTGGTGTTCTCAAAATAATCTACTACCTATCTTTACTCAAAGACTATCTTTAAAAAAAAATCAATACTTCTAGCTTCTTGTGGCTGTGATTTTTAGATTCTCTCCATCTTGCTGGGTTTAGCACTCAGGAATGTGTACACCCACATTACCTGGGCATATGCTAGCAAATGACAAATCGGAAACAGTGGACAGACCCCTGGGCTGTCCCAAGTCAAGCTAAGCTATCATTGGTACAGATAAGATGCAGGAAAGTGGTGTAAAACCATCTATATAAGACACGCCACTTCCTCTCTCTCCCTTTTCCCCAGAGAGGTGACTCTGGCTGGCAGCAGGCTAAGCGGTCCACATCTTGGCTTGGTGGCAGCTCTTTGTCTAGGTTTGGTGGTGAATTTGCCCTTGAGCTGATTCAGGCTCAGACATCTTGGCTGAGCCCTTTTGGAGTTCAGACTGATTCCTTCCTCCTTCACACTCTAAAACCTTACTTTCTAGATCCCCTAATCTAACCCGCCTGATACAAGCCAGGTGGGAGAAATCCTTCACCCTTTCCTTCTCCTTTCTTCTTAGTTTCTTTCCACTATATCAATTAAAGCACCATAAATTTCCAGCTGACTTGGGTATTTTATTATTTGGGATTTTCCCTGGAGACCAATTAAATTTTGATTTTAAATCACAACCCTAAAATTATCTTTACAGTTTTGGTGACCACGAAGGCTCTACAAAAATGTAATATTTAAATTAGTATCAATAACTCCAAGTATTACATGCTATAAGTTTTATTAGTAATCACTTGAAGTAGAAGAAATAAAAAAAATAGAAGTTCAAAGCTTAAGTATGACTCTGTGAATAAAATTCTCCTGCTTGGCTCTCACCCAATCTCTATAACAGCCTTCCCAGGAGCAGAGAGAGCGAAGGGGTGGGGTTACATCAAAATATATGCTCTCTATATTAGCAGGTAACATGAGCAGGAAAATAGGAAGCTGGGAAAGAGAATTCTGGGAAGAATAATTGAACAGTAGGTTGATTTATTTTTTCTGAAGTTTTCAGGAAGTTAGTCTTTTATTTTCATTTTGATTGTCAACTTTTTGTTATTTGGGGGATAAAATTGTTTTGCTTTTATTATTGTTTCATAATATTGTATAATATTTGCATATTATAATTTTTTCATCCATATGTAATATGCTAGGTGTTTTGATACTTTCCCTTTTCCTTATTTGATGAAGGCCTTTCTCTGGACTTTTTAGTGGTTATAGAAATGACTTTTTTGTCATTTTTTGATAGCTTGACTATATTTATTGAAGGATTAAGCATTAGTTTTCTTTCCCTTAGAGTAATGTGAATCTTATTGATATGTATTTTATCCTTTGTTTCCAATAATTCCAGGGAATTCTCTTTTATGACTTCTTGGAATATGGTCTTTTAATTAAAACAATAATATTTTTTTGTTCTAACATTCATGATTCTTGGATTATGATTACATACATTTTCTTTATCCTTAGGTAACTTAGTTAACAATAATACCAAACTTAATGTATTTATATTTCACTTGATAAATTTACTGCTACTCATATTTAAATTATAAAAGCAATATTCATTTTTAAAGTCTACAGTTTTAAACAACACAATATAGAGAGATCGGGACCCTAAGTATATAACATTCTCTTTTTTTCACTATGTCTATAACCTTGACTGATGATGCTTCTTCTCCAGATTATCAATTTTATCATCCACAAAGATATAAGATTCAGCTAGATAATTTATAATAATTCAAAATCTCTAATTCAAAGGAAAAATATATACCTTTTAAATATTTTCTAAACCTATTTAATTTTAAAATACTCTGCTCCATGAGTTCTAATTATGGTCACTATCTCCATTTACAATTCTTTAACATTTTTCTATTAATAATTATTCTGTAAAATTTTGAAGTGATTTTAATCATGTCTTGTCATAAATCTTACACTAATAATTGTAATGTTTTCCTTCAGCAAGAGTTTTTAAATTCATTTTTTCCTACCCCATAATATTTAATCAATGCCTTTGATTCTTCCCCTCCCCATATGCTTTACTGGTTTTTATTTTTATCTTATTCTTTACTTTTTTGTAATGTTTTATATGGGAAAAATACAGGGGAGTTCACGTAAGAATTTAACTTCAAGCTCTCTTAGAGGAAGTTTTCTTGGAATGTTCTTAACATTTTTCAAGTGAAAGATTGATTAATCCTTTTTTGCTTGGCCACAGAAAACAAGTAGAAAATTTAGACAATGTCAGGATAAATTTCTGAATAAAACTATTCAAAGTGAAATGAACTATCTTAGGAAATTGTATATTCCTTTCATTTTATGTCTTCAAGAAAATTTTAAATGACTTGTCTGTCAGCCATGACATGGAAGGATTTTTGTTTATTATGGGATAGTACTGCATCCCCCCACATTAAATATTAAAAAAAAAACTCTGAATGACAACTTCTCAGCTATATTAGAGAAAACATTCTTGTTCTGTTTCATGTTATATCACAGTGTCTTTGGGCTTTTTCAAACTGGTCTTCCCCAACCTTTCAGTTCCTTAGCCTCACTTCTATTTATTATTTCCTATTCATCCTGCATATAGTTTCTTCTGTATATATTTATTTGCAAGTTTTCAGCCACATTAGATCATAAAATCTCTGAGTTAAGGGAATGTCACTTACCTCTTTTTGTATCTATAGAACTTTGCACAGTTCCTGGCACATAGAAAGCAGTTAATAAATATTAATTAGTTAACTAATTAATTAATTAGAAAACCCTAGCTTACTACCTAAATTGCTACTTCACTTTAATATAAACTTTACCAAGTCACTTGCCTTCTCTGGTCTCCATTTCCTCATATATAAGATGAGGATATTAGACTCAAATAGTTTTTATTTTTTCTAAATCATATGGGTTATCTTGATTCTATGGTTTCTTTATAAGTTTAATATAGCCTAGTGGGAAGAGTATCAACTTCAGGATCAGAAATATCTGTGTTCAAATTTTCTGTCTGACAACCTTTTGAATTTCCCCTTTGTTTTGAAACCAACAAAATCCTGAACAGCAGAATATAATTGTGGATAATTAAAGGGGAAAAAAGCCTTGTGAGAGAAGTTTTAAAGGTGATTACAGGAGATTCAGTAAGAGAATCATGTGTGATGCTCTTATAGGACTCAATAATTTGAGGAAGGGTGGTTGTCATAAATACAATAATTAAACTGAATCATAATATTCACTGGAGTTGCATTTTTCTTTTGAGCAGTTGACTTATTCTTCCAAAGAAGATTTATTACTGATTGAAACATTTAGATGCAATGTGGAGAATAGTATTTTTTAAAATAATCTCTTTGGAGTGTGACAGAATTTTCAATGTGTGGGAAAATTACTGTGGGTTCTTAGTGCTATCCAACTGCTTTAGAGTTAACACATGTTGTTTTTCAAATGGGGCTAAGTGCTGCCTTAGAAGAAAATTGTGTAGTGATTTCAACAAAATTCACTCCCAGCAGTGGTGCATTTGTGACTTTCATCACATGATTAATTGAGGAGTATGCCCTAGGAAGGTCAGCACTAGTCAGTGCTGCTGTGCTGCCTGACTAGAATCAGAATGAAGCAGGACTGTAGAGAAGTTGAGATTCACTTTCTTTGATCAGGCATTACTTGGCATAGGTTGGAATACAATAACCCCAGTAGTAGCAAATGAAAGTTGATGGTTGTCCCCAATGTCTAAGGTGATATCTATATGGATTAGCCATTTTGAAGTTGATTTACAGACTGTGGAGCCATCTTAATTACACCCTCACAAGCTTTTAAAAAATAAACTTTCAATTAATTAGTTCAATTAAATATTTATTGGCTCTATATTAGTTGAAGGAAGATGGGAACTGCATTCATGCTATGACAAATCCAGTGAGAAACAAGAGTGACTTCTTTCCTCATTCTGAGCTAAAATAAATAGGACTGTTTGCTTCCATTTTTATATCCAAGGAGTCTATAATTGTAGAAGCATAGGCAAAGTCCATTTCTTTTTGTCTTACCTAAGAGCTACGATCAAATGAATTATTTTTCAATGAGTCAAAATACATTTAAAATGAGATGTTGTCGACTTTGGAAACTGTCAAGCTTCACATTCTGTCTTATATAAGTTCCCTTTTATGACTTTCATTTCTAAAATACCAGATTAAGCAAATGACAGGATTTATTTTTAAGGCTTTGATTACTTACTGATGTGTGTTTATTAGAGAACACTAGGCTGCTTTCAGGTTTTCAAAAGTGAATTTTGAGAAAAGAATGATTGGACTTCTTTAATAGAAACACATCACATCCCTTACCTTCTTTGCTTTGTAATCATTTCTAAGGAAAAACAGTTTCCTCCTTGTCAATTACTAGTTCTGCAAGGCCAAATTTTAAAATATAATACCTCTAAAAAGTATTTTTTTAATGTTCAAACACTCAATAACTTGGAGACAATAGAGGATATTTTATATCTTCCCTTAATATGTTATTATAATTGTCACTGTAAAATGAAAATATTTTCTATTCATGTAAAACAAAACTCAAATATCTTTATAGTCATCATATCTATAATAAAAGACAAGATAAATTTGAGTCACCCTGAGAGTTTATGTGAAGTAAAATTATTTTAATAAATTCTGGGATTATATTTAAACTGTTTTACAAAATGGAAATTTATGCCACATCAGTGTGTCCATGGGATATGCAAAATTATGATTAAAGTGAATACTTTATTTCCATGTATTTTTCCATTCCGTGGTTGTTCAATTACTAAGGTTAAACATTTTTTAACTCAATAGAAAGATTAGACTGTGCAATAAGCAACAACCTAGAATTCCTACACCATGTGTACAGATCCAGATGAGTACCTACCTCTGTTTTGCATTCACCATCCCCCCTTCTCATGCAGATACAAATCCTTAAAGCTATCTCTCTATCTTAGAAATGATGATGGGTGAGACACAACCCCTAAATATGGAGCAGCAAATTGCTGAGATCCTCTTTAGACTGTTAACAGCAGTAGGTAAGGAAGCTTATGCTTACACAATGCAAATAAACAAAAGCCAACCAGATTTGGGAATATAAAGTCTTTCACCTTCCATGCATATTGGGAAAGGATAGAAGAGAGTAATATTGGTGACAAGATGTGTACAGTCCAGAGGAAAAAACAAAAGCTCCTTCTCGTATGCCCTTCCTGTTCTATGTCCATACTCCTGTAGTAAACTGGCTTCCCATTTTGTTCTTTGAAAACGTCTGAATGCTGAAGGAAAGAACTAAGAACCATGCAAAAAGTGAAGCAGAGCCTGATGCCAGAGTCTTGCTACCCTGATTAATTAAAGTGGTGCACATTTAAGAATCAGTGACAGTCTGTGTCTTATAAATCTTCCTGCATATTCTTCCTCCTGTCTCCAGGCACATATTATGAGTTTTCCTTCCATCATGTGGTCAAGGCCAGGGGACGAGAATAGATGGAAGTCCCAGATTGATTCAGGACCAACACAGACAGCATATCAGGCAACAGACTGATATCTCATTCAAGCCTATCAGTTGTCCTTGAGTCCGCCATCCCTACTCCATAACCTTCCAAAACACGTTACCTTTCTCCCAGTTGCCTAGCACATTGTACTAAAGTGTTTTAAAATTTCTATCTTGATTTACTTAGTTCAAGGGAAGAAGAACTCCTCATTTTGATACTGGTGGAAAAGTGAAGGAGTGGAAGCTCCTTAGCAAGTAAACTCCATTTGTTAGAGGAGTCAGAAGTGTTTATGATACTAACCTTCTTACCACACAGCCTTATGGCCAACACTCAAAATATGTTGTAGAAGAGACAGTGTTTTGCCAGGAGCCTTCTAAATCTAGTCTTTTTAAATTCAGCAATATCAGTTTGGGATCTTCTTATTACAAAATAAATGATTTCAAAGAGACATGGAAATAATTATTTAAACTGATACAAAATGAAGTAAGTAGAATAAGAATAATTTATAACAAATATGAAAATAAACAATTTTAAAGACAATTGGAAATTATGAGTGAAATGAGCAGAACCATGAGGATATTTATACAATTCTGTAAAAGACAACAACTTGAAAAGTAGTGAAACCTATGAATGAAAACTAAAAAAATAATATTCAATGATTGCAGAAGAACAATGATGAAACACAAAACCCCATATTGAGAAATGTGATGGGAGAGGGCAAAATGGTTGTGTGTATGTCTCTCCAGTGAAGGAATTTGTTTTGCTTGGATATACACATATGTGAATTTGTTTTCCTTATATTTTATTCTCTTAGGGTAAGGAGTATCATGGAAAAATTTGTTCACTAAAATAATTTAAAAAAGAGTTGTGGGAAAGGTGCTGCTATGGATTTGGAATGTTGCATGAACTTTCATATGAGGTCTCTATGTTGTTAAAATAGCTTGATTTTGATTTACTTTGTTATAAGAAAGCTCACATGAGGTAGGGGTAACCTAAAATATTTGTAATGTCAAAACCAAAAACACTCATAAAACTTAAAAAATAAAATAAAAGAAGTAACTGCAAGACTGACTGCTTAGGTCAAAGCTCTACTTACCCTGTTCCAATTATGTCTCTATGGGACCATTTAAATTCACCTACTAAATGCATGCAGTTAACAATGGAGTCAAGGATAGTCTATCAACTGTATTCAATTAATATATCAAAAGACAGTGACATCAATAAAACCAATTTATGAGGAAATTTAAATATTTAATAAATATGAACCAATATTTATAATAAAAAGATCAAAAGAGACAGAAATAACTTCAGCCAATAAATCCTTGTACATCTTTCCAAGTGGAAAGACTTGGGGAAAGTTTGAGTGTCAACTCACACAAGAAAATCTTACAATGGAGAATGAAAAATTATGAGAAGTTTTATCTTATAAAAGTGTTAGACATAAAGAATGGAAAAGAAACTTGAACAAAGTTTGTCCAAACTAAGCAATATCTTTTTGAGTATTTTTAAGGACGAAACTGAAAGGACAAAAAGCAGATGAAAAGTACAAAAAGGAACTGAGAAAATTTTTGTTTCAAAAATTTTTTTTTGCTATCAATGTCAGTGGATAAGTGAGCATTACTAAGAAAACATTGTATATAGTAAGGACAATAATATATAATGTCCAACTATAAATGACATAACTATTTTCAATAAGACAAGGACCCATGATGAAAAAGGCTATCCACTACAATAGAAGGAGCAGATGGAGTCAAATGCAGATTAAAGCATAGCATTCTTAACTTTATTTCCTCTATTAAGTTTTCTCTAATATATGTAATATTTGTCTTATTTCATAGCATTTTAAATATGGAAACATGTATCATGATAATATGTATACAATGCATAGCATAATATTATCTGCATCTTTGGGAGGGCAGAGTGGCGAGAGGGAGAGATTGAAGAAATTTAAAAATTGATTTAAAATAAAAACATGAAACATCAAAGGATAAACCACATATTGAATCCAACAACATTGTCTCAGATGTTCTGAGAGCAAGAGAGATGATATTAAAGGAGATGACACTAAGGGAAAAAAAATTACTGAAGTAAACAAAGATTACATAAAAAAGGAAGTTTCCAACAGTGTTGAGTACATTGAGGAATGGATTGTCAAGGTATCTGAAAAAAGAAAAGGTAAAAATGAAGGAAATTTTAGATTTTATTATTACTAAATAATAAAGGGAAAATTATAAAAACATAGATATAAATTATATAGATAAATATGTATGTAAATATATGGAAAGTATACATATAAAAAGGATATCCTTGGTGAAATTGCTAAAAGGGATGTCAGATTTTTACCATGGATTTCCTCCACACAAATTCGTGATAGCATAACTGACTAAAAAGTATAGAGAATGAAAGGCCCCATTGTACTTATATATTGCTTAACATTTTTTTAAAGGTAGAATGAAATATTATCACTTAATATAATGTGACCTACACTAATACACTGCTGGAGGAGTTGTGAATTAATATAACAATTTTGGAGGGCAATTTAAAATTATGCACAAAGGGCTTTAAAAGATCCTTTGACCCAGCCATACCACTGTTGGGTTTGTACCCCACACTTATACAAAAATATTTATAGCTGTGCTCTTTGTGATGGCAAAAAAAAATTATAAAATGAGGAGGTGTCCATTGACTGGGGAATGGCTGAACAAATTTGTATCTGATGGTGATGGAATACTATTATACTCAAAGGAATAATGAACTGGAAGAATTCCATGTGAACTGGAATGACATCCAGGAATTGATACAGAGCAAAAGGAGCAGAACCAGGAGAACATTATACGCAGAGACTGATACACTGTGGTAAAATCTAATGTAATGGACTTATCTACTAGCAGCAATGCAATAATCCAGAACAATTGTGAAGGACTTATGAAAAAGGACACTATCCACATCCAGAGGAAGAACTGTGGGAGAAGAAACACAGAAGAAAAACATATGATTGATCAGGTAGTGTGATGGTGATATGATTAGGGTTTTGATGTTAAAAGATCACTCTACTGCAAATATGGATAACATAGGAATAGATTTTGAACAATGATACAGGTATAACCCAGTAGAATTGGTTGTCAGGGACTTCCAGTCAAGATGGCAGCTTAGAGAAAGTTAAAGTTCAGAGCTCCAGAAACCCTTCCTTACTGATCTCAAACTGAATGCTCCTAGGACACTGAAATTCAAAACAAACAACAGAATAGACCCTGGGAACACTCCTCCTGGACCTGGATCAAAAGGTACTGCCCCCCAAAAGTCAGAACCTGTGATCACTCAGTTCTAAGGGGTAGGCAAAAGAAAGGTCCCAGGACCCATCCCCCCAACCCAGAGCACTGAATCCAAGGCAGCAGCAGGAACCTCAGGGCAGGCAAAAGGGCCTTGGGAGCTGGCTATTCTGAAGGCTGCACCCTGAAAACAACCTGAGCCAATCAAGGGGGCATCCAGACAGCAGAGAAAAAGAGAGAGACGTGGGGAGCCTGTAGCCCCCTGACCAGATCCTTCCATCTGAGTCTCACCAAAGGTCCCTGCCTAAGGGCATACTCAGTCTGAGGTTAATCCTATCAGCAGCCCTTGGAGCTCCTGTAAGCCACGGCCCCTCCCCCTCAGAGTGCAGGCTCCACTGGCCAGAAAAGGCATTGAAATACATCTGAGAGTATCAAGCCAGGAGCAGAGCATAGAAGTAAGGCAACAGAGAAGCATCGGAAGGGAACTGAGGAGGGTAGTAACACCGAAACACCAGCAATTCCGGGCTTCCTGGGGAAGACAGACAATTTGCCTGGGGCTAAAGCCATTGAATGCCAGACAGATAACAGAAGAGCCAGCCCCCCTCACTCAGATAGAGATGGCAAAAAGCACAGAAGCAAAAAAGCTTCAAAACAACAAGAAAAACAAGAAGGAGGCAACTTTGGACATATTTTATGGAGCAAAAATACAAAATACAGAGGAGATAGAAGAGGAAACACAAGCAAATGCTTTGAAACCTTCCAAAGGAAATGGAAACTCTCCACAAACTTTTGAAGAATTTGAATTGAAAATGATAAAAAAGATGGAAGCCTTCTGGCAGGAAAAGTGGGAATTAACGCAAAAGAATTTCACACGACTACAAAACCGATTTGACCAAACTGAAAAGGAAAACCAGGCTTTAAAGGTCAGAATTCGGCAAATGGAAGATAACGAGTAGATAAAAGAGCAAGAATCAATAAAGCAAAGCCAAAAGATCAAGAAATTAGAAGAGAACATAAAATATCTCACTGACAAGGTGACAGACTTGGAAAATAGAGGAAGAAGAGATAATTTAAGAATAATTGGACTACCAGAAAAGTCAGAAATAAACAGCAAACTTGACATCGTAATACAAGATATAATCAAAGAAAATTGCCCAGAGATTCTAGAACAAAGGGGCAATATAGCCACTGACAGAGCTCACAGAACACCCTCTACACTAAACCCCCTAAAGACAACTCCCAGGAATGTAATTGCCAAATTCCAAAGCTTTCAAGCAAAATAAAAAATCCTACAAGAAGCCAGAAAAAGACAATTTAGATATAAAGAAATGCAAATCAGGGTCACACAAGACCTTACAAGTTCCACCCTGAATGATCGTAAGGCATGGAACATGATTTTCAGAAAGGCAAGAGAGCTGGGTCTTCAACCAAGAATCAGCTACCCAGCAAAACTGACTATATACTTCCAAGGGAAAGTATGGGCATTCAACAAAATAGAAGATTTCCAAGTTTTTGCAAAGAAAAGACCAGAGCTCTGTGGAAAGTTCGATATCGAAAAACAAAGAGCATGGAATACCTGAAAAGGTAAATATGATGGAAAGGGAAAAGGAGAAAATTGTTATCTTTTCATTTATTCAAACTCTCATCTATAAGGACTACATTTATATCAATATATATACATATTAATATACGGAAAATGTAATGTGTAAATAGGGGGAAAAGAAAAATCAAATAGAATAATCTTTCTCACACAAAGATTCACACGGGAAGGGGAGGGGAAGAAAACTCCTATAAGAAGGAGAGGAAGAGAGTTTTTACTTAAACCTTACTCTCAGGGAAATGAACTCTGAGAGGGAAAAAGATCCAGATCCATTGGGATCTTGAATTCTATCTTACCCAACAAGGGTAGGGAGAAGGGAAAAGCAAGGGGGGTAGGGGGGAGGGAAAACAAAAGGGGAGGGAAGGAGAGGGGGGAGGGGGGGGAACAAAAAGGGAGGGACTAGAAAGGGAAACATATCAAGGGAGGGGACAAGGGGGACTGATTTAAAGTAAATCACTAGATTAAAAGGTTAGAGCTAAAGAAGGAAGGTTAGAATTAGGGAAGGATATCAAAATGCCAGAGAATTCACAAGTCACAATCATACCTTTGAACGTGAATGGGATGAACACACCCATAAAATGTAGAGGAATAGCAGAATGGATTAGAATGCAAAACCCTACCATATGTTGTCTTCAAGAAACACACATGAGGTGGGTAGACACCCACAAGGTCAGAATTAAAGGATGGAGTAAGACCTTCTGGGCCTCAACTGATAGAAAGAAGGCAGGAGTTGCAATCATGATATCTGATAAAGCCAAATCAAAAATCTAAAAGAGATAGGGAAGGTAATTATATTTTGTTAAAAGGGACTTTAGATAATGAGGAAATATTACTAATCAACATTTTGCACCAAATAATATAACACCCAAATTTCTAATGGAGAAACTAGGAGAATTGAAGGAAGAAATAGAGAGTAAAACAATATTAGTGGGAGATTTGAACCAACCATTATCAAATTTAGATAAATCAAATCAAAAAATAAATAAGAAAGAGGTAAAAGAAGTGAATGAAATCTTAGAAAAATTAGAGTTAATAGACATATGGAGAAAAATAAATAGGGACAAAAAGGAATACACCTTCTTCTCAGCATCACATGGCACATTCACAAAGATCGACCATACACTAGGTCACAGAAACATGGCATACAAATGCAGAAAAGCAGAAATAATAAATGCAGCCTTTTCAGATCACAAGGCAATAAAAATAATAATCAGTAATGGTATGTGGAAAACCAAATCAAAAATTAATTTGAAATTAAACAATATGATACTCCAAAATCATTTAGTTAGAGAAGAAATCACAGAAACAATAATTTCATCAAGGAAAATGACAACGGCGAGACATCCTTTCAACCCTTTTGGGATGCAGCCAAAGTAGTAATCAGAGATAAATTCATATCCCTGAGTGCATATATTAACAAACTAGGGAGAGCAGAAATCAATCAATTGGAAATGCAAATAAAAAAACTCGAAAGCGATCAAATTAAGAACTCCCAGCAGAAAACCAAACTAGAAATCCTAAAAATTAAGGGAGAAATTATTAAAATAGAAAGTGATAGAACTATTGATTTAATAAATAAGACTAGAAGCTGGTACTTTGAAAAAACAAACAAAATAGACAAAGTACTGGTCAATCTAATTAAAAAAAGGAAAGAAGAAAAGCAAATTAACAGCATCAAAAATTAAAAGGGGGACATCACCTCCAATGAAGAGGAAATCAAGGCAATCATTAAAAATTACTTTGCCCAATTATATGGCAATAAATACAGCAATTTAGGCAATATGGATGAATATATACAAAAATACAAACTGCCTAGACTAACAGAAGAAGAAATAGAATTCATAAATAATCCCATATCAGAAAATGAAATCCAACAGGCCATTAAAGAATTCCCTAAGAAAAAATCCCCAGGGCCTGATGGATTCACAAGTGAATTCTATCAAACATTCAGAGAACAGTTAATCCCAATACTATACAAACTATTTGACATAATAAGCAAAGAGGGAATTCTACCAAACTCCTTTTATGACACAAACATGGTACTGATTCCAAAACCAGGCAGGTCAAAAACAGAGAAAGAAAACTATAGACCAATCTCCCTAATGAATATAGATGCAAAAATCTTAAATAGGATACTAGCAAAAAGACTCCAGCAAGTGATCAGAAGAGTCATCCACCATGATCAAGTAGTATTTATACCAGGGACGCGGGGGTGGTTCAATATTAGGAAAACCATCCACATAATCGACCATATCAATAAGCAAACCAACAAAAATCACATGATTATTTCAATAGATGCAGAAAAAGCCTTTTATAAAATACAACATCCATTCCTATTGAAAACATTAGAAAGCATAGGAATATGAGAGTTGTTCCTAAAAATAATAAACAGTATATATCTAAAACCATCAGCCAATATCATCTGCAATGGGGATAAACTAAATGCATTCCCAATAAGATCAGGAGTGAAACAAGGATGCCCATTATCACCTCTACTATTTGACATTGTACTAGAAACACTAGCAGTAGCAATTAGAGAAGAAAAAGAAATTGAAGGCATCAAAATAGGCAAGGAGGAGACCAAATTATTGCTCTTTGCAGATGACATGATGGTCTACTTAAGGAATCCTAGAGATTCAACCAAAAAGCTAATTGAAATAATCAACAACCTTATCAAAGTTGCAGGATACAAAATAAACCCGCATAAGTCATCAGCATTTCTATACATCTCCAACATAGTTCATCAGCAAAAACTAGAAAGGGAAATCCCATTCAAAATCACCATAGATAAAATAAAATACCTAGGAATCTATCTCCCGAGACAAACACAGGAACTATATGAACACAACTACAAAACACTCTCCACACAACTAAAACTAGACTTGAGCAATTGGAAAAACATTAACTGCTCATGGGTAGGACAAGCCAAAATAGTAAAAATGACTATCCTACCCAAACTTATCTATCTATTTAGTGCCATACCCATAGAACTTCCAAAAAATTTCTTTACTGATTTAGAAAAAAACATAACAAAGTTCATTTGGAATAACAAAGGATCAAGGATATCCAGGGAAATAATGAAAAAAAAAATACAAAGGAAGGGGGCCTTGCAGTCCCAGATCTCAAACTATATTACAAAGCAGCAGTCATCAAAACAATTTGGTACTGGCTAGGAGACAGAAAGGTAGATCAGTGGAATAGACTTGGGGCAAGTGACCTCAGCAAGACAATATATGATAAACCCAAACATCTCAGCTTTTGGGTCAAAAATCCACTATTCCATAAAAAGTGCTGGGAAAACTGGAGGACAGTGTGGGAGAGATTAGGATTAGATCAACACCTTACACCCTACCCCAAGATAAATTCAAAATGGGTGACTGACATGAACATAAAGAAGGAAACTATAACTAAATTTGGTAAACACAGAATAGTATACATGTCAGACCTTTGGGAAGGGAAAGACTTACCAAGCAAGACATAGAAAGAGTCACAAAATGTAAAATAAATCATTTCGACTATATCAAATTAAAAAGCTTTTGTACAAACAAAGCCAATATAACTAAAATCAGAAGGAAAGCAACAAATTGGGAAGCAATCTTCAGAAAAACCTCTGACAAAGATTTAATTACTCAAATTTACAAAGAGCTAAATCTATTGTACAAAAAAATCACGCCATTCTCCAATTGATAAATGGGTAAGGGACATGAACATGCAGTTCTCAGCCAAGGAAATCTAAACTATTAATAAGCACATGAAAAAGTGTTCTACATCTCTTATAATCAGAGAGATGCAAATCAAAACAACTCTGAGGTATCACCTCACACCTAGCAGATTGGCTAACATGACAGCTATGTAAAGTAATGAATGCTGGTGGAGATGCGGCAAAGTAGGGACATTAATTCATTGCTGGTGGAGTTGTGAACTGATCCAACCATTCTGGAGGGCAATTTGGAACTATGCCCAAAGGGTACTAAAAGACTTTCTGCTATTTCATCTAGCCATAGCACTGCTGAGTTTGTACCCCAAAGAGATAATAAGGAAAAAGACTTGTACAAGAATATTCATAGCTGCACTCTTTGTGGTGGCAAAAAATTGGAAAATGAGGGGATGCCCTTCAATTGGGGAATGGCTGAACAAATTGTGGTATATGTTGGTGATGGAATACTATTATGCTAAAAGGAATAATAAAGTGGAGGAATTCCATGGAGACTGGAACAACCTCCAGAAAGTGATGCAGAGCGAAAGGAGCAGAACCAGGAAAACATTGTACAGAGACTGATACACTGTGGTACAATCGAAGGTAACTGACTCCTCCACTGGGGACAATGCAATGTCTCTGAACAATCTGCAGGGATCTAAAAAACACTATCCACAAGCAGAGGATAAACTGTGGGAGTAAAAACACCAATGAAAAGCAACTGCTTGACTATAGGGGCTGATAGGAAATGCCTGAGGAGAGACTCTAAATGAACACTTTAGTGCAAATACCAACAACATTGAAATGGGTTGGAACCAAGAACACATGTGAAACCCAGTGGAATTGTGGGCAGGCTATGGGAGAAGTGGTGGGAGGGGGGTCGGGGGAGGAAAAGATAATGATCTTTGTTTCCAATGAATAATGTTTGTAAATAACCAAATAAAATAATGTTTTAAAAGTCAGAAAAGAAAAAAAGAAAAAGAAAAAAAATTACTTTGAAATAAAAACAAAGGGCATCAATGAAAAAGAATTCTTAATTTCTTTCAAGGTCTAAATCAAGAGTTGTTCACATCCTCCTAATTCAAGAATTCTTAACATTTGGGTGTCATGTGCTTCACTGGCAATCTGATGAAGACCTTCTCAGAATGTTGCTGTTAAATACATAAAATAAAATATATAGGATTGTAAAAAAATAAACATTGAAACAAATATATATGTAAATAAGCAATTTAAAATATTAAGAACTCCTAAAAAAAAAGAATTGCTTGTCAGCTCTGGGAGGGAGGAGGGAAGAGTGGTGGGAAAAATAATGAATCATGTATGTAATCATGGAAAAATATTCTAAATAAGAATAATATAAAAACCAAAATGTGTCCTATGCTTATTTTGAAAATTGTAAAAAGCTGCTTCAAATGTTTTTAAAAAGTGGAGTAACTTGGTTTTATTCACTCTTATCACTATTAGCTAGAGGTATAAAACACCCTGCTTATATTATCTGAAGGCATATGTTAAAGCAAGGTTCACCACTCTCAAGAAGGAGGTATAATAAAGGATTGAAATGAAAGGATTCCCTACAGATAATAAAGTTCTTTAGATGAGATTTTGTTGATTCTATCAGACCATGGATCATTACAGAGCTTTTGAAATGAGATTTGTGATCACTCAAAGAGGTCAGCTTAATTATCCACACTGAAAATACTAAATGAAGAATGTTTATTTTTCTCTGATTTGAAAGCACTATGTGGGGTCGATGAAATGGACTTAGAATTGAACAGAGAAGGGAGACAATTTACTAAATGGCTACTGTACACCAGGCACTATGCTAGATGTTTTACAAATATTCCATTTAATTCATAAAAGTACCCTGTGAGAGATATGCTCAGCTTCAAAATGCTTCTGTTGGATACTGGTAGCAATGTCAGGTGTGGAATCTGGGCGACAAGGTCCATATGGATAGAATTTCTGTGTGCAGGACTGCATTCTCTACATATAGAAATGTAAAGGACATGTTCCCCCCCCCCCCCAACAAAACCCAAATAATGTATCTTTTTACATGACTTAAGGAGGGTGGAAGTAGCCCTCGTGTCCCCTTCCTCTACTCTTCCCTGGAACTTCCAGAGATACAGCCTATATCTGAACATGTTTGGGGGGAAGGGAGAGAGAAGAGAGACAGACAGAGACACAGAGAGAAATAGAGAAGTAGAGAGAAAGGGAGAGGAAGGGGAAGAAGAGAGACAAAAAGAGAGAGACAATCAAAGACTGAGGAACAAACAAACGGAGGTTGACACAGAAAGAGAGGGAGAAAGACTGAACAAACAGAAACAGAGAGAAAGAAATAGGAGAGAGACAGGAGGCCAAAGACAAAAAGGCAGAGATGGAGAGAGAAACAGAGAAAGAGAGCAACATCTGTTGACACAGAGAGGCAAAAGGAGAGGGAGAGAGGTAAACAGAGACAGAGACAAAGAGGCAGGAAGAGAAACAGAGAAACAGGAAGAGGTTGAGACAGAGAGAGAAAAGGAGAGGGAAAGAGTCAGAGAGAGACAGAGACAGTCAGAGACACAAAGAAGCAGAAAGAGAGAGGAAGAATCTGTGCTGGCCCTTTCTTAAATCAAAACAGAAACCTTTGCAAAATATGAGTTACTACACAAAGGAGAGAGAACCTGGGCAGCCAACCTCCATTTCTTGTTACACTTTCCTTCTCTTAAAAACAAACAAACAAACAAAATGTGATGAATGAGAAGCAAAAGGTAAGTAACATCTTGAAGGGATGATCATAATCATTTTTTTAAATCCTCTAGAACTAAAATGTAAGAGAAAACTAAAACCAATTCAGATTGCAGCAGTCAGCACGAAGATGTTTAAAAAGAGAAAGAAAACAGTGTACTCCCCAAATTATAGGTTTTTCAGAGCAGCCTGTTGCCTCAGGCTCTGTTGCAACAAAATAGAAGGCTTCACTCTAAGTTTTGGGCAGCTGCAGATCAAGGTGAACAAAATAAAGAAATAAGCTAGCGGAAAAAAGGCAAATGGGTTAGGGTAAGAGGAGAAGCAAAAAACAGGTAAATAAAGAAATGTCAAAGGCGTAAAAATAGGCACAGGTAGAGAAAATAATTTACAGATTGCATGTCAATATTCTGGACCCAGGTCTCCAGGAGGCAAAAAAAAAGGCTCACAGCAAAGTTATTTGTAGGGGAAGTAGAAGTAAGAGAGATTATTGTTATTGCTGCTGTAATTTTATCAATGATTCCTCCAAATAAAATCAATCATGTGCATATCCGTCTTATATAGTAAAAATTTATATTCAATTCTCTCCTAAACTCAGTGCTCCTACTACTATCCTTCCAAAACTCCCTTTTACATTGCATTTAACAACTATCTGTATACTTGCATTTATTTACTTCACCTTTATACTACACACACACACACACACACACACACACACACACACACACACACACACATTATATAACTTCTTTTCTTCCTTCCTTCTCCTTCCTTCCTTCCTTCCTTCCTTCCTTCCTTCCTTCCTTCCTTCCTTCCTTCCTTCCTTCCTTCCTTCCTTCCTTCCTTCCTTCCTTCCTTCTTTCCTTCATTCCTTTCTATAATTATTTAGAGATTAAAACTTCCCACTTTGCCTATGTTGCTCATAGACTCTAATCCCACTACTAATCAAGATAGATTTGGGCTATCTGTCTCTGTCCCAGATTGATTCCCCTCCTTTAAGCTCCTAGTGGTCCTTCACTCTGGTGAAATTGTGTGGACATATAATCTATAAAAAATAGGATTTATAAAAAGGGATTACACAGCTAAAAAAAAGAAGGGAAACATGAGTAAATATGTTAAGAGTACTATTATCCTCTTAAAATAAAACTGAATGGAAAGGACATATTTAAAATAATTAACCTTTATGCAAAGCCAATCATAATGTATACATTTGAAATTGTAAAATGGACCATAATATTTTTGAAATGTATCTAACAATACACACACACAGAGAGAAAGATTAGATGTGTGACTCTTGGAGAAAACACTTCATGATGAAGAATTTTCCTCTACTGACGCAGGGTGATATCTCTCAAGTTTGTAGTTTGTAAATTTTAGATTTTCTCCGCCCTGATTATATCTTTAAAATTCTAACAAACAGGAATGTCTATGCCCCTACTAAAGGATTAAGTGTTGAGGAGGATGGCCTATGACAGACAGGTGTTAGCAAGTGACAAATAAGAAACAACTTGCAGACCCCTGAGCTGTCCTAAGTCAAGCTTAAGCTACCACTGGTACATGTGAGATGCAGTCAGTGATGTAAAAAAGAGTCTATATACTTTGTGTCTCTTCCTCTCTCCAGTCTCTCTCATGGAGATGTGGCTCTTGCTCTGGTTGGTGTGGCTCATGGCAGCATCCTGGGCATTTTGGTGGTTTGGCAGGTTGTGACTCGATGGTTAGATAACTGGGAGAAGCTCTGTAGCATGCCTTAGGTGAGGCATCTTCCCTGAGTGACCTGGGCAAGTGTTTAGGCTGATTCCTTTTTCCTTTACCTCCTAAAACACTATCCTCCTAGGAGACCCCTCATCTCAGAGGAGGCCTTGGGGCTAGAAGCCTTGTGGCTGAGTTCTCTGAACTTCCCTTGGCTTAGGCTAGATGGGAGAAATCTCATACCTTTTTCTCTCTCTCTTCTTCTTAATTCCTTCCCTCTATATTAATTAAACCACCATAAAATTCCCGAACTGACTTGAGCATTTTATTGGGATTTGAATTAATCCCTGGTGACCACTAGTATAATATATTCAGTCAAAAAGCCCTAAATTTACCCTTGAAAGTTTTGACTATCTAGAGCACCAAGAGATTAAGTGATTTGCTCAAGATCAATTTCTATTGTGTGTCAGAAGCACATTAATAATGCTGTTCCTGGTTCTTAGTCTAGTACTCAAACCATTATATTTCTCTGTTTCTCATACCAGTAAAAATCAGTGCATTCTTAATGAAACATAAGACCTCTTACACTAAGGCAGTAATTGAAAAATAGTAGTTCCTTAACAAAAAGGAGGAAGGATATAGCTAACTATCCTTAGTTTTCTATACAGATCTACAGAAAAAATGACAGGAATTTAGAACCAACTCATTGACTATCAGCTATTGAATATATTATCATAAAGCTCATGTCTGACCGTGTCATTCCCCTACTCTATAAACTCCAGTGACTCATTAGTAACTCCAGGATCAAATACAATTCCATACTTGGCATTCAAAGCTCTTTATAACTTATCCACTACATAGCCTGTGCAATCTCACACTTTACTCCCTATCATATCATCTTTGGTCCAGTGACATTGGCATTTTGCTGTTCCATAAATAAAACTCTCTCAGTTCTGAGTATTTCCTATGGTTTTCCTAAACCTGGAATGTTCTCCATCCTCACCTCTGGATATTGGTTTCTCTAGCTTTCTTCAGGTCCTGACTAAAATCCCATCTTCCACAAGAAGCCTTTCCCAAACACTCTAATTTCTGGTACTTGCCTGCTATTATTATTATTAATATTATTATTTTATTTTTATCCTATGTATACCTTGCATTTTTCCGTTATCCCTCCCACTTCATTGAGAGCAGAAACTATCTTTTTAAACTCCTTTTTTATTCTTAGCATCTTACAAAGTGTCTGATACTTAGCAGGGACTTAATAAATGCATATTAACTGAGTGATATCAGAAGTTATAGAAAAATATCTTTAAGGAGACTGGGTTATTGTTCAGTCATATTAATTCTTTAAGACCCCATTTGGGACTTTCTTGGTGAGGTTACTGGAGTGGATTGTTATATCCTTCTCAAGCTCATTTTACAGATGAGGAAACTGAAGCATATAGATTTAAGTGACTCTTGCCCAGGATCACACAGCTAGTAAATGCCTGAAGCTTGCATCTGAACTCATGAAGGTCAATCTTTCTGATTCTAAGTTCAGTGCTTTAAGTCACCTTAAAGATGGATTATGAAAGAAAGCAGAAGAAATTGTGCAAAACACCATTGTAGGTTTAAAAAAAATTGACCACTTAACATGGCTGGCAATTTTTGACACTTTATTCTGTTGAGATCATCTCTGGGATTTCTGCCATCTTGATTAGTGAGGCCACTATATCTATACTGCTACCAGCCATGCTACATTTACTTGTTGAATTTGAAGAGTTTCTTACTGCTGAATAGATTCCTACATTCCAACTGAAGACACTGATGAATTGCTCAAAGGTATATTGTCATAATGATGATACAGCTTAGGTTCATAGAATTCTAAAATTGAGGCTCAAATTATAAAGGCAATTAATTAAATAGCAGTACAATTACTTTAAAAGCACTATTTTATAGAAAATGGACAAACTTAATTAAGTTGTTTTTACATAGCAAATTACCTTTGGTCTTAATGTTTCCTGGGACATTGTAATGTTATCTGTAAAAATAGTGAGATGTTCAGGTCAATATTTCCTGACTATTTTAAAATTAATTCTTTCAATAGTTTCAATTTTTATTCTAGTCAGTACTTAAAGGGGAATGATGATATTTTAAAATTCATAGATTTTTGGTCTTCCACTAAGAAATATGCAAGTTAATTCTAAGTAAAACTGATATATCAAAAATTCTATTATATTCAGTGTTTATAAAAGTAATAAATAAAATATATGGATTGCAGCTAAGTGGCTTAGTAGATTGAGAGCAAAGGCTCAAGACTGGAGGCCTTGGGTTCAAATATGACCTCAGATATTTCCTAATTCTTCTGACCTGGACAATTCACATAACCCCCATTGCCTAACCCTTATCCATTTTCAAACCAATACACAGTATTGATTCTATGATGCAAGGTAAGGAATTTTAAATTTTTAAAAAAGTTTTAAAAAGGAAACAAAATGAAGAAAAGGTTTGGGTAATTGAAGTAATAAATGATTAACCTTGTTTAGTCTATGGTTCCACAAGTTTATTATTTATATTTGCTACTGGCCTCAAGGGAGTATTAATATGGTAAAATGGTCTTTTCCACGTGACCAGCTCCAAAATTATAGAAATGGGATTCCATACCTCTTTCTACCTTTGATATAATTTTATATGGTCAAATATTTGAGTTTATTTTCATATTTTCTTGAATCAATTTGTGTTTTCAATAGTTACTTCTTTTTGGAGAAATATTTCCTAAAAGTTAACTAGTTAAGAGATGTCCATGTCTGATTAGTCTGTCTCTTCAAGAAGAAGATGACCATTGGATAATAAAAGACATTGTTCTTGAACTGATGCAAATACTTCTGATTTTCAGTTACCTTTTTTGTCTCTATACATGTACATCTTTGCCTCTATATCTCTGTCTCTCTGTCTTTGTCTTTCTGCCTGTCTTTCTCTCTGTTTCTCTCTAACACACACACACACACACACACACACACTTCTGGCTTTATTATTGTATTATCTTAAAAATTAAATTTTGTTAATGTATTTTATTTTTGCATCACCAGAACTTTTCCAATATCCCTATCCCCTCGTTATATAAATAATATTTTAGGAAGAGACAAAATTTGATGAAAATAATTCAATGCATTAAATGAAAATATAGATAATATACCTTACACATGGTACTCCTAACTCTCTGAGGGAATAGGATAGAAATATCTCTTATCTTTTATTTACAGCTATTCTGGTTTGTTTTTTTGGAAATCAAAAGTCATTAGGTATATAGGTGTGTGTATGTGTGTTTATATATATGCATATATATATATATATACACAGTTACTTGGATCTGTTTTTATTCACTCTGCAATAGATCATGTGAATATTAATGTATTTCTCTGTGTTTATAGTATCTGTAATTTCTTAAAGTAATATTATTTTTATTAATGTATTATAATTTATTTAGACATCCTTCAGTCATTGGATATCTAATTTTTTCCTAAGTAAAACAATTGTCACCAGTAAATTCAAATAGTTTTTTTCCTTGCAACTTATCTTTATGTCTTTACTTCCTTTGTCTTGCCTTATATAGAGATATTGCTCTCATTTCTATAAATATGTCTATGAATGTGCTGGAGACCACTCACAGTGGCCAATGTGCTGGTGGCAGCTCATAATGCAAAAAGAGATTATTTACTTTTCAGTGTGAGGCACTTACATGTGAGAAATCTATAAAGGCTACAAATCAGGGTTGTTGTTGACTGTCTAGACATAAGAAAATGATGTATAGAATGAAAGTGAATGAGATTAAACTTAAAAGTATATTGTTTATACACCTTTTCTATAGAAAGTCAGTTTTTAAAAATTAGCCAGCATAAGCTTCTTATTTCAAATAATGTTGGGGAGAATAATAATCTTACCTTAATTCAGTATTTAAAAGGAAAGCTTCTAGAATATCCTCATTAAATATCATTCTTGCTTTTAATTTTAGCTTCCTTTAATGATTAAAAATTGCATCTATTATACTTTGTAAGATTTTTTAGCATAAGTGCACAATTTTTATGTCAAAGGTTTTTTTTTGTTTCATATATTGAGATCACTGTTTGATATTAGACACATTTCTTTTTAATAGAATTTAGTGTTTCAATTTTTTCATGATGTTACTATTATTGTATCCCTGGTATAAATTCAAGAAGTCATATGGATGACTTCTTAAATGAATTGTTATTGTATTTTTATCAGAATTTCATTTAAAATTTTTAAATTGCCATCCATTAATGACATTGATCTACAGATCTCCTGAGTTTTACTGCTCCTTGTTATTTGTCAAAATTTGATTCTGAGAGATCTGTTTAGTATTAATGATAATTGTTCATTTTTCCTTAATGATCAATTGGGAAATTTTCTGTGAATTCACAAAGGTTAGGAATTACTTTCCCTTAATATATGAATAATAGCATCTATCTCATAGAAATATTTTGAGGAATAAATGGAGTATTTGCATCTTAATATGCCTTAAGATCCTATTAATACTATTTTCATCTTTAGTGCCAATATCATCATCATCATTATCACCATCATCATCAATATCTAATTATTTTTCTCTTTTTTATAACAGTTAAAGAACTGAGTAAAACTGACCTGTTGCTCCAATTGAATGTCTTTTTTAATTAGTTATTTTTAAATCAATTTTTATGCTTTTTTTTCTAAAAGAACAGGTTTTTCTTTCCTATAGTACTTTTATTCATTTTCTCCATTTTATTACTATTCTGGATTTTTATCCTTTGATTCACAGCCCTTGTATTTACTCATTCCCTCTTCAGTATTTGTATTCCATTTAGAACTAAAGCTTCTTAATGCCTCTTTTGTTTCTGAAATTGAATTTTCAAGTTGGGGATTCCCTTTCTTGCTGTTAATTCATAAGCTCATTGCCTATGTTAGGATTTTTGCTATCTTAACCCAGGAAAACAATTGTAATTGCTTTACCTCCTATGAATAATTCCTATTTTGGAGTTTTGAGAGGTCATGACAATCAGAAAAATGTCAAATTATCCTTTTTGCCATGTGCTCGCTGTTGCATCTTTGATTTTTTTGGCTCATTATTTCTTCTCTCCACTCCTATTTTTAACAGGTGATGTCCTTTCCTGTATGTGAACATCTCTTACTCATCACCAATTCTGGCCTTGACCACCACAGGCTGATGAAGAGTAACAAGTGGCAACTATGAAATCATGAAATATACTGATACGTTTCAATATAAATTCATGCTACATAGTCTACATGGTCTTCAGAGCTGTGCAGCAATCATTTATTAAACTCTTACTGTCTCCCTATCATATATTCTCTAGCACTTCTTCCAGATAAGTCTCTACTTTCTTTTTAAGTATCAAACATGAATCTATTCCCTTCCTATTGCTAATATAATACTTTACTATTTCTTACCTCATCTCCCTCCATTTCTTATTTTACAGATTCTGCTATGTCTTCACTGTTATATTCTCTTTTCTTTTCCTTTGATCATAGAGAAAAAAAAGGGTGGTCTTTTTCCTTATCAAGTCAAAGCCTTATCCACTTATTTCCCTTCTTTGACCCTTCCCCTTCTTTTTTTTCCCTGTGAAACTCTCCAATCTCTGTAGCTCATTAGCCATACTTTTCTCCTTTTAATACAAAAATGAAGGTGCACATTTACCAACAACCAAATGGCAGCTACACTTTTCTCCCTATTTGCGAGGAACTTCCATTAGAAATTTTCTGAATGAGACCTTAAACTTTGCTATCACCAAACTAATCATTGGTTATCATAAGGGTCCAATCTGAATTTCTAAATTATATCATGAAATGAAAATTACTAGTAGACCTGGTATTCTTTTGTAATAAGGACTTTTCTGGTGGGAGTGATTTCTAGAGAGCATTGTTTATTTCCAAATGGCTGGTAATGAAAGAGAGTGGACCCTCCCCCCCCCACACTTTTAATTTGAATGTACAGTACAGTATTAATGCTTCCTTTTAATAAATGAACATTTAACAAAGTAGGAATGATTTTATGTGATAAGAGGTTATTTGCTATGGATTGGTGATTTGTTTAATTGAAAAAATATCTAGAGGAACCCTGCTTTTGACAACATCCATCAGTGCCAAGTATTTGGCATATACCTGACAATCCAGAAATAGAACTGCATGCAGATAAATAATGGGAAAGCAGAAGTCCTTTTAAACTTATCTATAGAAATGGTTTAGTCTCCATTCAGACACAGATTTTTTCTATCCTCAGCTTCATGCAGTACTTCTCAAATGATTTTCCACACTTTGGAGGTCTTCACAAAACCGTGTGAATTAGACTGGGTCATCATCATTATCCTCATTTTACTAATGAGGGAAATGATAGAATTTAAGTGAGTTGCCCAAGTGCATAGAACAGGTCTTTTGATCTTTATTCCATTAGACTTTTTGTTACTCTTTTACTGACTTCTGGAACCCTGCACTCCAATAAAGACAGCAAAATGGCAGTTGCTTGCTGTAATTCTACTGCTCTTGATTTCTGAATTTCTTTTATAGTAAGACCCAAGATTCATCAACCTTTTTACTTCTTTAGACTAGAGGGAGCTAGATCAGGAATTGTGGAAAAACAACAGTGATAAGAATAACATTTGCAACAATAACCATCTCACTTTAAATCCTACGTTAGACACTTTACTAGCTATAGGACTAAAAAAAATCACTTAACTTTTCTTGGGTCCCATTTTTCTAACTCATAAAAAGAGATGATTGGATATAATAGACGTTAACGTCTGTTTTCCTCCTAACTATGCTATTGGAGGCAGCTAGGTGGTATAGTAGTAGAAAGCACTGGGTCTGGTGTGAAGAACACTTGATTTCAAATACTTCCCAGTTTAGTGACTCTGGGGAAATCCTCTTTTTGCTTCAGTTTCCTCAACTGTAAAGTCAGATAACATTAGTATCAGAGTTACAGTGAGCATAAAATTAGATATTATTTGAAAGCCAAAATACCTGAGTAAAGTAAGCATTTTTTTAGTTTGCCCTAATACAAACCCTAAATGACTTCAAAAAGCACATCAAAATAAATTCTGAGTGAGATAACCAATAAAAAGTCATGGTGAGCTATTTTTCTAGCCCAGGCTGGCTTCTGATGGGAAAAAAATAGTTGCGGGAATTTTGGGTTGAGAGTGTCATGGAGTGTGATATGGCAGAAGTGGTCATTGTGTTGGGCACTGAGGGAAGTGACATCAGAAGCTGGAATTCTGTCAACACCAAACACCTGGCACCCTATGTTAAGCAGATGGGATGCCTGGTTAGAAAGAGATTTCAGGGGATCCCTATGTTAGGACCAGCATCAGGAGAGGTATTCATCCATTTCCTGGTTCTGTGTTGCATTCCAGGGTGAAGAGGAGCAGTTGTAGTCATGAGGGACCAGGGGTCCTATGTGGGGAAGGACCAGAGTTTATAACAGGAGGGCAGTGATCAGACCACATCATAGAGTATCTCTGGAAAATCCAAAAAATGTATAGGACCTTGGACCTCTCTGTGAAAGCAGCAGGATATAAAAACATGAAGCTCAGGCAAGGCATAACACCAAGAAATGCTCCTACTCCAGCACTAAAGAAGAGTCCCAAATCGAGAAATAATATGGGAAAATGAGAAAACAATAAAAAAGAGCATGATCATAAAAATTTATTGTAGTGAAAGTAAGGCACAAGACACAAACTCAGACAGAATGACTTGAATATACCTAATAAAATCTTTAAAATGCAGATTACATACACATTCAAGAAGAATTCCTGATAGCTAAAGAAAGAAAATAGAGCAAAAATAAAGTTTTTAACATCAAATAAGTGTTAAAAAACTGGAAAAAGAAATGCAAGTGATACAAGAAAATTATTGTGAAAAGAGAATTAACAGCTCAATAAAAGTTATAAAATGTTAAAGAAAGTGACTCATGTCAAAATTGGCTAAATGGTAAATAAAATTTTAGAAAATGCTATGTTGGAATTATCTCAAAAGTAGAATTGAAGGTAAGAATTGAAAGGTAAGAAAGAGGTATGTTTTGAAAGAAGGACATGAAGTACAAGACTTATAATCTGTCTTGCATTTTATCAGTTTATATTAAAGGAGACAAAGTTGGCCTATTACAGTGGGAAAGCTATTACAATTAGAATTACTAGATAGTGGTTAAAAATCACATCCTTGGACCTTTTTGTATGACTTTGAGAAAATCATTTTCCCTTCCCTTTGTCTTAATTTCTTTAACTTTGATAATCATGATTTGGACTAGAAAAGGGCACATTAAGATGGGCTCCTTGAACTTATTATAAATATATGGACATATGCATATATATATATATACTAAATGAATCTAAATGATTACATTCACATAGGAAACAAGAAATAGGAAACATACATAGGTATATATGTTGATATATCAATTTCTACATATTTGTTTCCCTTCATAATTTTATGTATTTTATTTAATATTTTAATTTTTTTTCTGAAACGAAGTTTTCACCATAATACTAAAGAGGCATAGGATACAAAAAAAAAAACCTAAAGAACTCTAGATTATCTAGAAATTATGAAATTTCCCTTCCAATCATGAATCCTATTTTTCTATAGAGTACAGGCCTTCTTAGAATAACACAGGTAACTAGTATAGTCCTATTTTTCTCATCAGTTTTGGGATAAAAGACAGAAACTAAGCATGTGACTCCATTATTCTAGGCTCCTTTGCAAATTTGCTTTCAAAGACCAATAGCAGACAGCTTCAATTGATTCTTATTATACCTGAAAAGTATTCATTTTAAGTTATTTTTTTCTTTCTAAGTATAGTAGATTCATGGGAAGAGAAATAATCTTGCATATAACTTCCTCCATGTTTCCCCATAATTCTTGTGCCATTTTACATGCCTTTAACCCAACAAGAAGTTCTCAAGTAATTAAAACTAGAACTGGGAATATGGTAAGGGATGAAGCAAACTCAATCTCTGGAAAGAAAATAAGTTGTTCATGTGATTAAAAATGTGGTCATAAGGGAAAAGACAACAGTTATATCCATGATATTTAATTGAGTATAGAAAACTGAGAAGAAAAATAAAGTGCCAGTGCAGATAAAAAAAGAAGTAGATTAAGAATCTGGCAGCAGCCCCAGATAATGCAGCCAAAGCAGACAGATGTCCAAATCATGCACCAAATCAGCTAAGGCCTAAATGGCTTATTCAGCAAGCACACATTAATAGGCAACAACAATTGGCATAGTTATAGCTCTCTTGTCTGTTCAAGGTTGGATTTTGTAAAGTTAGATTGAAATTATCCGGAGGGGTCAAGAGGGGGCATGAAATTAACTTTTTCTTTTTTAAGTAGACTGGTACTATAATAAACCAGATGCTTACCCTTCAACTACTCATTGAATATCACTTATGAATCATAAATGTGATTTTTTTTACAAAAATGTGAAAAAATATACACTGAAAATATGACATTTTTGGATGTATTTATTTTTTTGAACTTCTAATTATATATCTAGACTCTGTCCTTTTAAGTATCCAAAATACTATTCAGTAACTTACCCAATGTCCATTAATTTCGCAGCTCCATTTACATATCTCATAGAAGGATGCATTATTATGCAGAATATTAGTTACTTCTTCCAATTTTGTCATCTGCAAATTTGATCTGCATTCCATCTCTGCCTTATTCCAAACACTGTTATCAATACTAAAAAGTAGAGCAGTTCCCTTGGACATTTCATTATAAAACTTCCTTCCAAGATGACATCAAATGATTAGAAACAACACTTGAGGTTCAGCCATTTCTTTATTTAACCATTATTTAACCCACATCTATCCATGTTTTCCATAGTAAGAGACTATTGGAATGTATTAAACCTTTTGTAAAATATCTAAGAAAAAAGATATAAATATTTCTACGTCACCCCTCTGACTCAAAATTTAGTCAACTTGTTGAATATTGAAATGAGATTAGGTAGCCATGACCTACTCTTGATGAAACCATGTTGGCCAATTGGGATCATTACTTCCTTTATGTACACCAATGAAGTGTCTCTTGAATGTTACATATTAACATTCAGCAGAATCCAGAATCCAGGTCACTGTGCTCTGAGTGATTTCTGTGCTTAGGGCGTGTTGGAGCACAAAGGACAACATGGCCATCCAATGCAGCTGAGGAAGTCTCCAGGTGTAATGATTTTTCGTGCCAATGGACCCAGGCTTCCAATGCTGAGAGAGTGGGACTGTCTCTGTGCATCGACTTTTCCACTTAAATCTCCTTCACTCACAAGTGTCTTTGTGCACACTCATCTATCATAGATGAAAACGCACAAAGACAATCGTCATCCTCGGTTACCGAGAGACTACTAGTACTACTAATATTTTAATGGAAGGTTAGGTGTGGGAAAAATGGCAAGAGTCAAAGTCAAATGTAATTTGATTTATGGGAAATACAGGATAGCCTTTAAAAACATGCCATCTTTCCATTAGAACCTTATGCTGTTTTAAATTTCAAATGTCTCTATTATCTAGCTATCAGATGTTCTCTAACCCTACACCCCATCAGATCTCTTTATTTCTATAGAAAAACAACCTAAAGATAATTGCGGAGGTTTTGTTACCAATAGTTTGTACCCAAAAAGTGAAAAATATGGACCAAAGGTTTGAATATTGGTGATTCTTCAATTAGATTTCACTTTTTCCTGACTTCATCTGCACAAAAATCAAATGGGAACTTGATTATATAGTTACCTTAGTTTGCATATTTGTCTGTTTTGGGATATATGTGTGTTTTGGCACAATAGATCGTGGGATCGTAAGTTCTCAATAAGGGAGTAACAAATAATTTAAGAACCCTGAAGTAACAAGGGCTTCAGAACAATGAGTCTATACAGATAAAATATAGACATTTAAAATAAGACAGTCACAGTGTAAAGTAGTATGATAGTTTTTTCTTGGCTTCTGCTAGGACAAAAATAATGGTAATTAACATTTATAGAACTCTTGCTATGTGGCAGATACCGTATTATGATTTACAGTTAATGTCTCTGATCCTCACAATAAATCTGAGAGATATATGCTATTATTATAAGCCTCAGTTTAAAGATGAGAAAACCAAAGCAGAGGTTAAACAATATTCCCAGGGTGCTGCAGTTGTGTCTAAGGTAGAATTTGAACTAACTCTTCTTGACATCAGGCCCACCACTACCCACACCACCCAGGTGGTTACGTGTGGTGATTTATAATTCTTGGCTAGGCATCATAGAAGTTATACTTTTCTTTTTCATGGAGAGACTTTCTGGGCAATGCTTCCTAAGCTATGAATTTATAGAAATTTTCAAACTAAAGATTTTAGAGAGATATAAGCCATTAAATGCCTAGCACAGAGATGTGAAGGTAACAAGACCAGTAACCTGAATCTTCTCTAATTTTCATTAACTCGAGTTTTTTAAAGAAAATTTGGTTTTACTTTTGGTAGCCTCTGCTTACGAATTCTACCCATCTAGGATATGTATATTCTTGGAAAATAATGAATCATAAAACACTCTGTTTTTGCTTTTCCTTAAGGTGAACTAGAACTTAATTGAACAAAATCTGACTAGGGGTTCATAATTCAAGAGATCTGTCTTCCTGCTGATACACAGGAAAACAAAAGGAGGTGGCATACACTTTGGTTCCTCCCTAAAAAAGCTTTACTCGGTATAGGTCAAACCATGATCCAAGATCAGAAGCTAAAAATACACATAGGGATTAGGGCTTGTGGAAAGAAATTCTGAGCAGTCACAATAATATTAAGGAAGACGAGCTCTCTGCAGTCATACACTCTTTCCTTGATTTTGCTAGTATCCTCTTCCCTAAGGAGATTGCACCTCTGCACACAGTAAGTTAGGAATATGAGTTTTCTTTTTCCTATTCCAAAGGCCAGTCTACTACAAGAGAATCACTTGGCACAATTTCCCACTAGGGAAATGCCTCTACCCTTGGTAAGAAATTGCCAGACTCAGAAGGACCTGAAAAATTGTTCATAAATCAGAATCACAGTGGGAGAGGCAATCTGCTATTACATTCATATTCTAGCAAGAAGACATTGCAAAATTAACCAGACAAATCCTTCTGTAATAGATCACTGGAAGATATCAAACAAATTTTTCTTTATTGCATTCCACCCAAGGAATCTGCACACAGGAGAGAAGTGATGTATAATTGAAAATCCGTTACCCTAAAAGAGAACTAAATTTCCTGGGAGCCTACTGACTTCCTGTCATTAGGTACTTCCTGTAGACAGAGGATATTAGCAAGTGGGCAGTGCCCTTGGGGCTCTTTCCTGGGCTTGCAGTCAGCATGGTAGGGGTGGTAAGCTAAGCAAGGGGATTTTGAAATGGCTAATCAGCCACGGGCACATAGTCTTTATTTTGTATCCTCTTTATTCCTTGATTCTAATGATCATTAATAAATCCCTTAAAATATAACATTTTTATTATTAAGATAAATTTAATTTTTACAGTAAGGATCCCATGCTATGGGAAATAGCTGGCTCATGCAATAACAGCAATAAGTCAAAATAATAAGGTTCTTACTGAACTGTTAGAGCAAATTAAAAAAAAAACACTTAGATACCTCAAAACCAGGTAGAGGAGCCTACAGGTAAACTTCTGTTGAATCCCCTAAATAGATTTGTAAAGATCTCTTCACCTTCAGACTAGGCACAGGATTATAAAAGGAAAGTCTTTTGTCAACAAGTCCTGCATCATGATTATCTTAGATTATCTGATCAAAAAGTAACATGACCTATTATGCTTTAAAAAAATAAAGACTTGGACCAATAGAAATTTATTAAAGAAATGCAAAAGACTGAAAAACATGTGACAGACAGTCAAGACACTTTTAAGAGAGCAGTTCAAAGAACTGAAAATGATGTATATGTCCCTTAAGAACAATGGCTAACTTCTGGTGGCACTGAATTTGTAGGTGGTCTAATCTACATTTTCCAAAACAGAATTGACTATTTTAGTAGCCATTTACTCAAGACAAGTTTGGAGAGGCTTTTAAAATGCAATTAAATTTGAGTATTAGTTGTTTCCTCACTTTAGATTAAATGGAGGACAATTTCCAAGATGAAATTACTTATATCAAAATGCTGAAGACACCTAATTAAACTCTTTGTTTCTGTAGAAAGATGGCACAGCAGAGGTAGCCAGAGAGCAATGGAGAAACATAGCATGAGTACGTTGGCTTCCATGAAAGATCAAAAGTAAAAATCCCAGCCAAGGTATGCCATGGCCATATATGTTCTGTCCATAAGTGTCTCTTTATATGTGTAGACACCTTTTACTGTGTAACCATACCATTCATTCATATTTTCTAATGATTTTACATTCTTTTTTCCTAATATTCCCTCTTCCTCTAAGACATGGGTGGTAAATTAATAAACAACATTATCCTTTTGTCAACTTTATTTTACATGCTGTTTGATTAAATATGTTTTGCTTTGTGTGTCCTATGTTTAAATGACAAGAGTGAACACATTGACTAATGATCAGTTTAAAGTATCTAAACTCTTTGGGGCCTTTGTCATATATACCTTTGAATGAATGCTAAATTTCAGAGAGATTTAATCCTTGGGTACAATTTCTAATGGATCTATTCATGAGAGAGTACCAAGATTCTATATTTGCCACTTAAATTCTATTGATCATTATGTTGATTCATACTCCTGAGTTAAAGCCTATTATTGATTTGCCTTTGGTTTCTCCAATCAGATTTTTTCATATAATCATTCAGATCCAATCCTCAACAGTCACCTTTTAAATCTTGCCTTTCTTCACTCCATGGCTTAGGAAATCTTAGATATTTACCTGGTCTACTCTCAGGTAGTAACTTAGCAAGACAAGAAGAGTAATATAATCTAGCAACATTAAGTCTTCATTTCCAGTTAAATAAATTACCACACATGTTCTATAGCAATAGCTGTCAGATTTATAAGATAAAAATTCTATTTTATTTATTTATTATATCAGATTTATAGATAAGAATTGCATATTCCAATAGAAGGTGAGCTAATTAAAGACTATAAATTTGACCAATTGGAGCAGAGTGGTTACTCTTACATAATGAGAATCTGTCAAAAACTCACCTGGATGTGCCCATGGAAGAACTCCTTAACTCACTGAATTCCCTTGAAAAAAATTCTGGATAGGTATGATCTTCTTGGGTTCATTATTCAAACACATCAGCCTCAAGGAATTTCCCTACAAGCCTTCATAGTTATTATTCCTGGTCTCCTGATTAATGGATAAGGACATGCACTGGATCATCAGTCTAATGGATAATGAATCAAAAGCTGACTTTGAAGAATTCCTTCAATAACTCTTGGATCCCTTTTTTGATCATCTTTGTGTGAAATCTGCCAATTGATATCTTGTGTCAGGCAAAGGAAGAGCTCCATAGTGAACTATTCTATTACTTTTTGACCTCTGTATAATGATCTTCTATGAGAATACTTAGCATTTGTGAGACAATTTATGGAGTACTTGGCAGAATTTTTTATTTGAGAGTATTAGAAGAGAGTTGACAAGTAACACATTGAGCCTCTTCAAATATTGTATACAGATAGAATGTTGCATAAACTCATGGCTGGATCAACTATAAATTCACTGCATTATTTGTATCCAGTCCAAATCCTTGCCCTGACTCTCCTACTATTCTCTCAGAAGAGTACATTCGGCTTGTGTAACAGGGTTCAAGTTGACATGATACTAAAAGGCATGTTTATATTGTGGCTCATTCTGAGTAATTAGCTGAAAATATGGAGAGGGGATGTGATGATCAACAAATGAATGGAACCATAGGGTGTCATGATCAAAGATTCTGAATTATAAATATAAATATACATATTATGTATTATATATAATTAATACCAAAATACCAGGAAAAATACTTATACTATTTACCTCATACCCTATCCCCAGGAAAAGTGCATTTTAAGACCTACAGCTCTATAAAAGTTTTATCATTACCATTTACATAGTGCTTTGAGTTTTGAAAAGTTTATTACAAATATTATCTCATGCTTAATAATAAATTAGAGGTAGGTACTTTTATTATTCCTATTTTATAGATGAGGGAATTAAGGCAGAGAGAGGTTAAGTGATTTGCCATGAGTAAGTGTCTGAGATTTCAAATATTTCTGTTAAAACATTATATAATATGACAATGTAATATAATAAATAATAACAAAATTAGGAGTATTCAGCAGACCTTCTGGAAATAGATCGTATATTTAAAGCTGAAAGTAAACTTTGAGATCATTTATTCCAATCTCATATTTTATAAATGAGAAACCTGAGGTTGTGATTTGCCCAAGGTGACACAGATAGCATTTGACAAAACAAAGTTAGAATTTAAAACTGTTTTCTGAATCTAAATACACTCATTTTCCCACTTCACCATGTAAGTTTTAATTTGTTCAATGGGAGTCATGCTTATACAACCCTCACTGATCCTAGCAATAACAGTAGGCATTTTGGATTTTGTTGGTAATAATTCATTATAAATGCATTAAATTATATTTAGGCTTTTTTATGATTAGTTTTAAAGGAAAGGGGACAATAAACATTTCACCAAAATCAGTGGACATACAATCATCTTGTCTTTCTGTAGCATATGAATAGTAATAATGAACTTGGAATGAGCCAGTATATACAATTATAGACCTCAGATTTTTATTTTATTAAACTTACCTTTGCAAAGCTTTATGTTTTAAATGTCCCTGTTTCTCTGTCTGTCTTTTCAATCTTTTGCTGAGCTTTTATAAATGTAACCATTACAGCCCTACCACAATATCATTTGTCCAATGAATTGCATTCTATACTTTCTCCTCTACTCTTTGATTCATAGGTAAATGAAGATGATTGTTGACCCGGTTTTTGGCACTATGATGAGTGCTATTGTGAGACTGGAAACCTGTCACTAAATTCACTGAGGTTGCTTGGATATAAGCCATATCTAGCTAAATTACTGCCATAGAGCAGAAACAGACAGTGCCAAGGAAAATTCTTCTTCTTTTTACCGCTCCCCAACTGATACCCAAAACTAGAGAGGATGTTTCTTTTTTAATACAACTTTCAACAGAAAGCCTTTCCTATTCTCCGTTATTTCTAGTGCCTTTTCTCTGTTGATTATTTCAAATACATTTTAAATATAGTATATTTGTGCATAGTTGTTAACTTTTGTCTTCCCCTTCAGACTGAGAGCTCCTTGTGAGAAGAGACTGTCTTCTACCTTTTTTTCTTTTTTTCTTTATCTTTTGTAACTCACCAGTTAGCATGTTGTAAGCACTTAATAAATATGTGTTGAGTGACTGATTGATCTATATTTGCCATTGTCTGCAATATTTACAGTCATATTTGTAAATGAGATACACACAAAATTTGACTTCTGCAGTGTTTCTCAAAATAGAATAAAGTCCAGGAACTTGCTTTCTTATTATATGATTAGAGAATCTATGCTTAAATATAACAAATAGAGGGGAGTCAAAACTCAATTGAATTTTTCATTGCTAGGCTACAACTGGCATTATCCATATAAAAACAAAAGAAGTGAATCATGAAAGTTCTTTTAAGAAGATCAATATCTTGTATTACGGGAAGAACTGAGTACATGAAAGTATCAGAGAAATCATTAGTTTTTGTATTGGAGGCCTGAGAACTCTGTAGTTCCTATGGGAATCTTTGGCAGGAATTTAGCAATTTGAAACTTTTCATGCATTCTACATTCCAGACAAATTAGCTTATTTGCTATTCCCTTTATGTGGCAGGGCTTAACATGATTTTGTCTTTGCAAAGACTAAGACCCATCCTTAGAATGTAGTCCTTCCTCATCTTGTCCTCTTAAAATCACTAGCCTTCTTCAAAGTTAGATTAAAGGACAATTCTTTTATGAAGACTTTACTAATAATGCACAATATGCTAATGCTTCCTTATCCTCAAGCTTTCTTGTATTTACTTTATATATATATATATATATATATATATCATTTATTCATAACTGAATAAGGTATTACCTCAGGAAAATAAAAATACTGTGAAGGCTTGGACTAATTTCTTTTTTATCTTTGTACATCCAATGTCTCTTATAATGTCCAGCACAATTGTAGATGCTTGTTGAATGAATGAATTAATGCCTGAAAGAACTATCATCAAAGGAAACAGAAATAGTCAAAAGGTGCCAGCATGGTAGGCAAAAATTTTAGGTTTATTACACATACTAAGAAATGTGTTTTTCTCAATGTAAATGTACATAATTTCACTAATGTAGAAACAAATATAAGCTGTGTCTACAGAAAGTAAAAGATTGAATTTATAACCCAATTTAATCATTATTTAACATGGCTCACTAATGCAACACAATTGACCAGTTAGACATTCAGAGAATAAATAATGATAGAATATTTTCTAGTGATCTTGTTTTTTTCAACAACAACAGAACTAACAACCAAAAAAAAAGACCAAGGTTAAATATTTGTGCTTTTGTGGAATTACATATTTAATTAGTTTATTATTTATTTGTTACTTTGGGAATAAGTAACATATTTTAATTGATTTTGAACCACATGGAAAATATTCTCCAATAAGGAAATGAGGGTCTAGACAAATTATTAATCTATGTGCTCTCTATCCTACTAAGAAATTTTATCATGTGTCAGTTTGGCATCAAAATTGATGTTTTACAAAGGAAAATAAATAGAAGTAACAGTAACAGAAAAGGTTTTGGAAGAACTATCTATTTTGAAAGTCCAGTCGGGTACTACTTGGGTTTAGGTAGATTAATAATTGCATTTTAAGTTTTACTAAAGCAAATCTCAATCTCAAATTCTTATTGACATTTTGAATTATAATGGTTAATTGAGTGATGTATTGTTATAAAAATTTAATTTTGAATATGTATATTTTACTCTAATCCAAAATCAAATGAAACTCTTCTTTTTAAGCTAAAATTTACACTTTCAATATAGATGAAATCCAAATTAAATACCTTTCAGAAACATGGAGTTTTGTCCCAGTAAAACTGAAGAAATGAACAATTTACAGAACTTCAGGTACATTAAAATAAACACATTATATCTCTGAGAGGGGATGCAGTTCATTCTCTTTAAGGAATGATAGAAAGAATAAATTATGTTAATGAAAATGAGAAATTAAGTAAGGAAGCATTTGCTACCCTAATTCTTAGGAATCTCATGAAGACAATAAAAAATATAATAAATAAGGTCGTCTGTTCTTGTAATTCTTAGGTCACTATCCAAAAAGAATCACAGACATGGTTATATAAAGATATAACAGGCAATCTTTAGAATTCTCTGAATATTTTCTTTAAAATGATAATTCTTCAAATTACTGATCATGAGTTTTAATTAAAAATTCACAGGATTGTTAAAATGACATTGTATTTCCCCTATTATAATTAAAATAAATTTAACATTCATTTTTTTTAGTTTAGAGTTCACAAATCCTCTCCTTTCTTCTCTCTGTGTGTATGTATGTATATTTATGTATACATATGTAAAGTAACATGTAGAATTTATGTTAATCTTTTAAATTAAAAAATAGTATGAAATGGGATAAAAACACCATAGTACTTGTAGCATCCCCAAGATGTGATCCTTTGGGCAAGCTATATTTAACATAACAAAAAATAAATAAGAAAAAATGTTTTGTTTTAAAAGTTAATGTCTTTGTTTATTTACTATTTATATAATCATATAGATATCTTAAGTTAATAACAGAACTGTTATCTTGACAAAAATAAAAACTGGACCTTACTTCTTTAAAAAAATACACAGGCTTTATCCCACACTTGAATTATATTCCTGTCTAAACCTCTTATTTTACAGATCAGAAAAATAGGACCCTGAAAATTAGAATGATTTTCTCAGGTTCACAGAGCAAGTAATTAGCAAAATTAAGTTTCATATATTAGTTTACAGTTTTAATATTCATTATTCTTTCCATAATGTTATGTTTTATAAAGAATAAATTGTAGGTGACTAAGCCATGCATTTAGGCATAATGTATGAGGTTCCATAAGACAAGATATTCAGAATTTTAAAAGATCAGGCTTAGTGACACTGTACAAAGTCACCATGTTTACAAGCAATTATCTAGTAGAATATTTCTTTGTATCTCTTCCAAAGTCCATAATATATCTTGTTCCTACAATAGTCAACATTTTATTCTATTCACTTAATGTGAAGAGTTTATAAATTATCATGTTGATAATGGTAATATAGCTATACAAAAGAGATTTTTGTGATTTATAGAAATACAAGAATGTTTGTAAGACCAGATGAATGAATAGGAGGAAACAAATATTCATCAAAAAGCACAATTCATTTCTGCTATGGAAAAGCATGAGTACCAACAAAATTTTAATACATTTCAAGTTCCAAGAGATTAAGAAACAGCAGTATAAACATGGGGGCATGTTGTCTCAATTTCTCCATGCCTGTTTAAATTCTTGTTTTCTTCTTGGTGACTCAATTGCTTCTTCCCTTATGTAGACTTTTTCAAATTGCTAGTGGGGAAAATGACTTACATATATCATCTTAGTACTAGATTGTTAGCTCCTGAAATACATAGATTGTTTGTTTTGTAATTTTTGTATCTCCAATAGATAGCACTGTATTTTGTGAATAAAATCTATTTAATAAAAATTTGAGGAATTAAATACATTGATGAAATCAATTGAATACAAAGTTGCATGTAAGTTTAGTGGAGAGGGCACTTGAGCTAAGTCTGAAAAGTAGCTCAAAAAGGTAAGTATAGAAGACAGAACATTTGAGACATGGGTGCCAAATTTCTTAAAGGTGAAGGGATAGAATACTTTTTAGAAAGAAAAGCAGGTTAGTTAATTTATTTCTAAATGCATGAGGGGAGAAAAATAAAACATCTCAAAAAAGAGGCTAGTGGCTTAAATAATTTCTTCTTCCTTAGTCATTTTTAATTATACTTATGAAGCTGATTAACCTTTACCAATTTACATTTCAGAAAAATGTAATTCCATTAAGAGATCTTAATTCCTTTAGCTATGTAAACAAAACTCAACATTTACAAATAGTTTTGTCATTCAAACAATACCATCTTGTGCTCTAAGTCAAAAGATGCTTGCTCTGAATCATTTAATGTTCACTTAAATACATAGAGAACAATGTAAACATCATGGGTACATACAAATATTTTGTGTAAGAGTTGGAATCATTATTTAATTTAATGCTGTCAGAATGTGCTTAAAATTTATTGGGAGAAAAAGTATTGACCTGATATCAATAATACTATCATTTGGTAAAATACTTTTCTACAGTAGTCTGGAATACTGTTCTGAATAAGACAATTTATATAACAAAGAATATACAATTCAAAAAGAACGCTGGTTAGAGAAATAGAGTAATCTATTTTATTTTAATATATTAGTATAGATAATCTTCTAGTGATGTTCTATACATTATTACTCATCATGACTTTGCAGTGATCCTTTAATCCCTTGAATCTTAAAGGAAACATGAATGATGTACAATTTCTGTCAATCTCGGCAATCAGGGATGGGGTAAAGTACTATCTTAATGACAAAAGTTTCATCTGTCATTTAGAAACAATCTAGTTAAATTTTAAGATGTTTCACACTAGACTAGAAGGGAGTGAATGTGCCTACAACATGATAATTTCTTCTTCCTTCACTCATTCCCTCCCTTGCACCTTTCCTCCTTCACTTATAGCTTAGAATTATACATATATGTATACATAAAACATGCCTTTCTCTTGAGAAAACAAAAATAAATGACCTTTATGAGTAAATGAGGATGCTGAAAACCAGTTCAGTAATTATTAGCATTTTAAATGTGTAGATATTACTTTTTAATTCAGTTTATGGGCATATATTCCTCTAGATTTTTTGATGTATGTGAATAAATGTGTGAGTTGCATGGGGGGATATAAGAATAATTGTGTTTCTTTGGTTAACTCATGAACTAATGTTGACATTTTCCACAGTCTCAACTTGCATGGTAACACAAATATGCATTGAAATTAATTTGTTTATGTTATCAAATTAAAATATCCATTCTTTTGTAAAATAACTAATAGCAATGTCTTCTGTCTTCTCTCTTGCATAAAGGTGAAAATATCAAATTCACTTTATTACTGGTCAAGCATCCACTTTCTATCAGCTTTATAAAAATAATTTTACTTTATTTGAATATATAACCTTCCTCCTCTGGTATTTTGTTAAATGCTACAGTTACAAAATACTAACTGATTTTATATTACCTAAAATGTAGATTAATTTTTTCCATGTGACATTACCTGTCACCTAAATATCACAGAATTTATGACTTGAAAAAAAATCTTAAAGACCACTTAATCCAACATAATTTGAAAATAAACTGAAACAAAGAAAAATGAAGTATCTTTCTAAGGTTGCATGGAGCTAAATTGCTAGCTGAGATTTGAACCCAGATTCATATTATTTTCACTATATCATAACTTCCTCATCTATTTTTAAGTATGGTTTTTACTTGTTTTTAAGTACCCTATATCAATTTATTTATTAAAATATTCAACTAATGTAAGTATATTGAAACAATTTGACTAAATATCATCTTACAAGCTTGATTAAAGCACCAAGCTATGAAAAAAAAAAAACAATCCTTTCCAAGATTATCCTATATATGGGCTAATAGAAAGAATGTATGAACCCTAAAGAAAATTTAAGATTCCCTCTCTATCTGAAGGAGAAATAAAATGATATTAGGAGAGTTCTTCAATGAATGGTTGTTGGAAACAAAAAAAAATGACCAACTCAATTCCAAGTTCAGGTAGAATCATATTTGCAGTTTTATTTTTGGTTTTTGCATATTAGTGGGGAGATATGTAAAATTGATGTCTATTTTGGTCCAATACTAGGTGTTTTAATTCATAATATTTAAAGAAAGGAGGAAAAATATGTTATATCGTTTTTAATATTTAAAAAAAACAAGAGGAAGAAAACATTTCATCTTGAGTCAGCCAGTGGTGCAGTGGGTAGAGTACTGGGCCCAAAGTCTGGAAGTTGAATTCAAATAGGTCCTCTGATATTGGGAAAAGTATTTAATCCATTTGCCTCAGTTTCCAAGTTATAAAATTGAGCTTTAACTATAACACCTACCTCATAGGATTACTGGATAATAAAAAGAGATAATATTTGTAAAAGGGTAAAATACAGTGTCTGGCACATGGTAGATTCTATATAAATATTTATTTCCTTCTCCCTTCATTTCATTCTTAATATTAACAAAAAAAACTAGACAAAAATCGAATTCAAGAATTAAATTCTTTGGGGAAATTTCAGTTTTGAACTGTAGAGAATGGCATTAAAAAAAGATATTTGATATATATTTCATATATGATAATGGATGAAAGACATTTTTCAGTTTTATTTTTTTCCATAGTAAATGTACATTTTCCCCCATCTTGGTAAAACTTTTTCATGAGCATATTGTACTTGAGATGCTAAGACCTAGTAAATAGTTATGTGTAATAGCAAATAATGATGTAATAAACAAAATTATTTGAATATACATTGGGAGAAATGGTTGTTGAACAAAATAGTAGATTGTATTTCTCTTTTCTTTTGACCTCTGAAAACTTTACTAGCTATTCAAAGAAGATGTATTGACTACTATACATAAGGCACTGTGCTTATCACTGGAAATATAAAAAGAAAAGCAGAATCCCTTTCATCTATGTTTTTACTTCTGGAAGAAATACCACATAAAAATATAAGTAAATATCGAGGGAACAGGGGCATTAGCATATGGTGGCAAATTAGTAAAGACTTCATATAGGTGACAGCATTTGAACTGGGCTTTGAGGGAAGTTGGGAGTCCTGAAATTGTAGGTATGACAAAGTTATGATTTTCATGAAAAAATAAGTCTGTATATCATGTATAATTCTTGGAGACAGAAGAAATAATATGATGTTTGGGAATTAGTAAGTAGATTAGATTGGATGGAATACTAGATGTCTAATAAGGAGTAAATTGTAATAAGCCTAGAAAAATCATCTAGAGTCAGTTAGTAAAGAACCTTAAATACTATTCAGAGAAATTCATATTAAATCCAAGAATAAATATTGAGGTATAGAGATTTTTGTTAAGAAGGGGAGTGGTGACATGGTCAAACATTTGCCTTAGTAATATCAGATTTAAATTATGTGGGGGATGGATAAAAGAAAGGTGAAAGAAAATAAAACCCATTATGATGATATTAAGATAATCTTGGTAAAAGATTTTGAAGATAGGAAATAGAGAAGTGGCCCTGTGAAATGTTACAATGAGCCATATCTAGCTGTCATCAAGTTTAGACCCACAAGCCTTAGTAACTGTTTAGATATATATGAAGTGAGGATGAGTGGAAGAAGAAAGAAGGACAAATTTGCATGACTGAAATGATGATATTATTTCCAACAAAAATAAGAAATTATTTATTAGGAACTGGTTGGTGGGGAGGCTTGTGTTTATATAATGAATCAAGCATACTTTTCAGACTCAAAGCCCTTACAATCATCTGTCACTTCTTTCTATCAAGTTTTGAACACAATTAAGAATAAGTTGGTGAGGGTTCAGCTGTGTGGCTCAGTGGATTGAGAGCCAGGCCTAGAGATGGGAGGTCCTAGGTTCAAATCTTGTCTCAGATACTTCCCATCTGTGTGACCCTGAGCAACCCCCATTGCTTAACCCTTACCACTCTTCTGCCTTAAAACCAATACACAGTATTGATTCCAAGACTGAAGGTAAGGGTTTAAAAAATTATTATTTGGGGAAAATTTTAATTATTCTAATGACTTTGGTACTTATTTTTATATGATAGGTCTCTTGAAAACTGTACTAAATCACACATGCAGTAATAAGATGGTTACCTGAAAAGCCTAATATTTTTTGCTTTTCAGAAATGTTAAATCAATATTCAAAGAGTTATAATTTATACATGGTGGATTGTTTATCTCTTTTACAAATTTTATTTTCTAGTATTTCTACAATCACTCTTCTACTCCCTCCAAAAGATAACTAGACTCTACAGAAACAAGGTGTTGGGCTAGTCATTGGCTTAGGAAGAATTAATAATATTTTTGTTGTCATTCAGTGATTTTCATTGGATTTCAGGAGAGAAGCTTATTTAGAGGCAGAAATAAAGCAATAGATAAAATAATCTAGATTCCATTGTATTTTGTGAAATGTTGAACAACTCAAGAGGATATACTATTTCTAAATGAAAGTCTCTTGACTACAGAATTTTAACAAAAAAAAAGCCACAAGAAAACAAATCATGTAGATATAAAATGTCTTTACCAAATTAAGATGATTTAATATTATGCACTGATCTTTCAAAGTTAAAAGAATCATAATACTTTCCCCATCTTTCTTGAAACTGAAATATTGCTGACTCAGTGTTCCAATGACCTTTAAATAAGGGGAGGCTCCCATTAATCCATCCACTTGCATACAATGTCAAGAAAAAAAAGTTCAACTTTCCAGATGGATTTGTATATTTGCTTTTAAAAATATTCTATTTTTCCCTTTTTTCTTTAGCTATCAAAAACTTCATAGTTAAATTCAGGCTCACAAAATTATAATAATATACTCATATGATTTTGGGGGATCCTTCATCCAATTTTTACCCTTATTTTTTATTTTCTTCCAATTAAGACTTATGAATACTTTATCATGTCATGAAAGGCATCCTGAGTTCTCAAAGCTTATGATAGTAGACATGACATCTGATGAGTATTGGAAAACCAAAGGAGAAATAAAGGAACCCCTTTATAAATGTACCTGTTAATGGACTGAATTTCACTTATCTGAAAACCAGCCTTAATAAATTTTAAGGAGATCATCTCCAGGAGATTAGCCACAAAGGAAATAATTGGGAGAAGAGTCACAGAACTTTTAAAAGACTGAGTAGATATATGTGTGAATAAGTAAGTGAAATGTATACATTCATGAAATGGTATAACTTTAAATTATTATAAGATTAGAAACTATGTTGAATCCTTTTGGAACTAAGGAGGGAATAAATACCAAATAAAGAGTCAAAAAGCAAAAGAGTAATACAAATTGAGATTAGGGGAGAATATCTTTTGAAATTATCATCATTTCCTTTTATTAAAGCCAACACATGACTTTTGAAACCAATGTTGAGAAATTCAGATAGCAATTTTTCCAACCTTTATTTGTATTGCCATAATCATGGTTACATACAAAGTCAGAGTCCCAGAAGGACACAGTGTGAGGCATAAAATATTTGAAGGCCTCCTTAACAATTTCTAGTTTCTATTACAATGTTTAAGATACTTAATCAATTGTTAATTTTGGGGCCACTATATGATGTGCAAATGATCTTTCAAGGGAAATGACCCTCAGTAAGTCAGTGGTGGAGCTGAATTCACTAGATTTGGGCAAGGACAGATTTATTTCTATTATTATGTCCTTCCTGACTAGACAGCATCACTTTACACTGAACAAACTTAACAGCAATTAGGAAAATTACAAGCCTAAAGATTACAAGCCTAAATTTGACTAATCTCAATGCTTGAACTTCCAGACCTTCAGTTTTAGGGTTAGGACAAATTTCCCCCATTCATTAATGTTGTGTGGCTGAGCCCAATTCTACATTGCTATATTTATTCATTAATCTCAGAGGGAGTCTCAGGTTAACATTTAGCAGAAACTTTGGTCCTGTTTGATTTGGTTAAAAACACATTTTCTTACCACTTTTCCATGATTTTGGTAAACATAATTTTAAAGGAAAATGTATTTTTGATAAATAAAACCTCCTTCTGTTCCAGTGTAATCAAAATCTCTTTTTCTTTAGCTTTTCTTATGAGATTCTATAACACCAGAGTACCAAACAGAACAAGAAGTGGAGAGAGAAGAAATTAGTGAGACAAGACAAAATTTCTCAGACAGTCATATTGAAAGCATTGAACCATGTTTGCATTTTCATTATTGTATCACAGAACTAGTCAGTGCATTACCTGTAAATTGCAAAATATACAATGACTTTAAAACTTCAGTTCAGGCCCTCCAAATAGGAGCAGGAAGTGATCATTAATAGATTATCTTCCCTCTTCAGAAAGAAAGAATAATTTAACAAGTATCAAAGGACACCTCCAATCATTCATATTTCTCTCCTGACACATATTGTAGAGCTTACATGGACACAATTACAGTCATGTCTCTCTTTTCCAGGAGAGAAACTAGATGATAAAGAAAAATATGTTATTTTTTTAAGAAGCAAAAGTAGGATAATCAAACATTCTCACTTCACCAAAGAAAGATGAACCCTCTACTTTTGATCAGTTATTTTCCTTTATCTGTACATATTATTTTCATACAGCAACCAAATTTAATTTTCACTTTAGAGACAGAAAGAAATTTGATTAATGGAATATTACCAGATAATGGTGCTACAGAGATCCAGAAAAGATGAGGGAAAGAACAATGATTTTAGTCATAAGAACTAAAGTTCTCAGTGAACTTCAAAAAAGCAATGTGATCACATTCCCTCCCCTATGTTCACATTACAAGCAAATCTTCTTGGAGGAGACATGTCAATTCCTCCCCTTTTTTCTATGTATAATCTTTGTAACAAAAAATTTTACATTCTTCTGGGGAAAAGACCCCCTCAAACCCAAAAAACACATAAGTAAAAAGGACATATATTAAACTCCAACACATTATACACACAACTGAAATAGTTCTTTTTTTTTCAGAGACCATAACAAATTTTAATGTGCATTTTACAGAAATTAGCAGACATTTGCAAGTGTAAAAGCAGTGGAAGTGAATTCATGTATTATAAAATCTACACAATGCTGAATTACAAATTAAAATAGTATGCTTCATCAGAAAAGTAAATAAAGATGTTTGTTGGTGGCACTACATATATATTTATATATTATATTAAAATTGGCTTGCATGAGGATCATAGTATGCCTATTTTGAAGTTATATCACATGTACTGTAAGCAATTTACAGAATTTATGTCAGTTTTGCATATACAGGAATTGCAAAATTAGGTAAAACACCATGAAATAGAGAACACTCAAAAATGTATTTATAGAAACCTCCACGCAGTTAACAGGGATTGGCCTTAGTCAGCACTTGCCACCATTGAACAAGAAATAGAAAAACCACCTCCCCAAAAAAAAGAGAAAAGAAAAAAGAACCCCAACACAAGTGAAGAAAAATCTTTAAAAAATACAAGAAAATCACTCCGTTCATGTCCATGTGTTTATTTTTTTCTGCATTAAATTAATTTTCTATAGTTGGTTTGCCATGTCGATATTTCTGTTCCCTCCCCAAAAGGTAGGTTTTGATTGATGTTTGAGGATATGCTGTAGTATTTTATTTATTTATTTTTTGGTCTCTGTTTGCCTCTGGTGGAGAAACGGTTGTTACCTAGTGGAAATCAAGGATATCCGCAGCAGCAAACTCTTATTATACTGATGACTTACAGGCCAACCCCTGAGCAGTCACTGGCCAAAAGAAAAGGAAAACAAGTCTTGCTGTTACAAAATGTCCTATCCCTTCTCACCAGTCCTCTTGAACTAAAAGCTCAGTGTTCTGCCAAAGAAAATATTAATAAAACATGGGCAATCCTCTTCTTTTTTTTATCTTTTTTTGTTTTTTAATTTTTTTTGTTGTTGTTTTGTTTTGTTTTGTTTTGTTTTTTAAACTTCCTGAAGAAGGTGCTCCTTGTGTAGAGAATTAGAGTACATTGGGTGCAGAGTGGTGGTTGGAGATTAGGGTCAACTTTGCTGTCCGCTCCGAAGATTTTACAGGCGATTTGCTCTTTGCTTTAAGAAGAGAAAGTGATATTGGAAAAAAGTCAGCACTTTAGATTAAAGCAAAGCACCCTTCACAAAGCCACAAACAAGAAGCAGGACAGAAAGTCCATGGCTTGTAGCTATCCTCGCACCTGCGGAAGAAGTTATAAGATATTCGCTCATCTTGCAGATTTCCAATGCTCCTTATTAGGCTGTTTTAAACACATACATATATATACTTAATTAGCTCGCCAGCTCTGGTGCTCATGAATGTCTTGGCATGCACTGCAAATAACAACACATACAAAGTATTTCAGTCCCATGAAGGCTGTCTTGTTTGTTTTGTCTGTTTTTAAACAATGTAATCCCACGTTCAGCACACAAGGAGGGCTACATCCGAGCCTCTCTCCCTTTGCAGCGCTCCTTGAGGAACGAGCCCTGCAGTCCCTTAGTGATTATGATCATGGCAACTCCCCGAGGCATCCCCCTTTTCACTAGCACAAGCATTAAAGGATATAAAGAAGGTGGAGAGCCGGTGCTTGAGAGAGTGTATGCTAGGGACTTTGCGGCTCAGTTTGTGTGGATATCGGCATCTGCTTTCCCTAAACAATTTTCCTTCTTGGGGTCGGGGATTGCAAGAGTGGCCCTGCTGAACCTGTGAAATAGCAATTTGGAAGGAGCTCCGGTGAGCTTTTGCGGTGCAAGATGGGGACGGTACTTTGTACATGTAGTCATGAATAGGATGAAAATCCAGCTCAGGCCTATGAATCATGCACTAAATACAACCATGAGCAGGCTATTAAGAATTAAGGGTAGATGGGATGGGGCTTTTGTGGAAGTATTTTGGGTAGGTGTTATCTTTTTATCTTCTTTTGGGGTTTGTTTGAAATTTTCAATTTCATATAAGCTTTCGCAGATTCATATGGGCCACACAGGAAATAGCATTAACCTACATGTTAGAGTAGAGGGTAACTCCAAGGAGGTCAGGGGTTTTGTCTTGTTTCTTTTGCTTTGTAGCCTCAATACTTTGCACATGGGTCATGCACCTAATAGACAATTAAGTAAATATCAATAAAATCTGATCGAATTGAAAAATGATCTTTTATGCAAAGAATATTAACTTCCTGAACTATACAAACAATGGATTGCTTATTGTCAGTTTCTCTTTGTCCTGTGTGTAAACCTGGGATTCAGGGAATTAAATTTTTCGTTTTATGTTTATGTGATAGGTTTCTAATAGCACGCAGACCACCTCCAGTTAGAAAGACTAGAAAACGGGATGCTGTGAGGAGCTCATGGAAAATGTCTGACTTGGGTTCAATCTTGGTGTCATGTGTAAAGAGTCAAATGTGCAACTATGGCTACACCTATTATTCCGAAGATGGTTTAAAGATTTTTTTCCGCAACATTATGAAAGTCATGAGTCATAATTTCCCCAAAATCTAAATGCTTCATCTTTAATAAATGAAGATAATTGTTCACATCCAAGGGCATTTTTGGATAGACATATTCCTTTCATAGAAGATTAGCTGAATGATAAAGGCAACAGTGGCAGTAAGGCTCTTGTCTTTTAGTTTTAGGTTTAGGTTTTCCATTTAAGGCCTGAGGTTCTAATGTTAAGAAATAATATAAGTAGGAAAACAATTCACCCTCAAAATGTGTTATGGAAATTTAAAAAAAAAGTAACACTTTTCCTTTTCCTCCTCTCCCAGAAATTAGTAAGGATTCAGATGCTCTAATTCAACATGCAGGGTGCAGGGACCTTTCTCTCACAAATTGTTCACCAGGAATGGTTCAGCAGCAGCACCCCTCCCCCAATACTAAAGTAGTATTATTTCTGACACAATATTTTCTATAATACCATATCCAGTATGTGCAAGTTAAAGCAGAGGCTGAATAATGAGGTCAAGTGTGGACAAAGAAAACCATAAAAGTGGCAGGATGTCAGAATGAAATAAAGAAAAGGATTGTTTACCTATTAAATGTCTAAACTCCTTTTGAAGCATACAGGACAGCATTCAGTTCTCAGTTATATTTTTTAATAATTCTTCCTTTCTAGACACATATATTTCTTAGAATATTCCTTCTTTTACCAAATAAAATTATTTCCAGACTATGATGGTAAGGAGAAGTGGTGATGAGACATTATGTCCTTATCTGTTTTGTTTTTTAACAGAAAAAGATGTTTAATTAAATAAGTTATCTCAAAATTCAGAAAGTCTTTCTGTGTTTTCATGTTGGATTCTCATGTGTGTATGTGTGTGTGAGTGTGCATTGAGCAGATAGGGAATATGTATATATATTTAATAACCAATCCTAATATTGTAGTTTTTGTTTTAATATTTAATTAATGATGATGATGATGATGATGACAGCTAGCATTTATTAAGCACTTATGTGGTAGGCACAATATAAAATGTTTTACAATGATTATCTAATTTGATCCTCACAACAACACTGGTAGAGAGGTGCTATTATTATCTCTATTTTATATATGAGGAAACTGAAGCAAACAACAGTTAAACCACTTATTCAGGGTGACACAACTAATAAGGGTGTGAAACTGGATTTAAGTTTAAGTCTTCTTTATTCCAGGACCAGTCCTCTATCCACAGAACCAGTGAGATGGCCCTTGCAATCTACAGTGCTCAGATATATTTTTGTTTGTCCATAGCATGCAATATGTATTTCCTACTAAAAGGCCAGCATAATAGATAAGACATTTATTAGATGTGGGCAAGTCATTTAATCCTGTGTTTGTCTTGGTCTTCTCATCTCTCAAATGAGCTGGAGGAAGATTTGCCAACAAAACCCCAAAGAGCTCATGAAGAGTTGAACATCCCTGAAGAGCTACCAAACAAGAAAATGTCCTAATATAGAATTATTATTGTTATTGTTAAGCATATGAAAGCTTCATCACAAAACTGCTTTAATCAGTGTTCTATATGAATAGTTTTGTGAACAATATTCTACATAATTGCTTCTAGGAGTCACAAGAGTAATTATTATCAAGGATGAAAATAATTCCTCAAGTGTCTTTGAAACTAAGCTTAGCTACTGGATATGTAAAGCATATTTTTCTGTTTTCATCTACAAGTAGTTAAAACAATGGTAAAAAACTTAATGATTTTTGATTTGGTTTTACTGCCTAGAGGAAAGAGAGTGTTAAAAAGGTGTGATGGGGTATAGCAGTAATGTTTTCAGGGAACTTTTGGTGTTGGATTTTTTAAAAACACATTAGATTGTCTTAAATGGGAGAGACAGTAACTATGGCAAGGTTATAAACAAGTTGCCATCATGTTTTGAAACTTCTTTTTCATCTAAAGAACGTGACTAGTTCATACTCAAGGCAACCTGTGAGAACTCAAAGCAACATAAATGTCAATATATAAGTATGCTAATGATCAAAAAGCACAATAAGAACTGATGCAGAGTGAAATAAGCAGAATTAAGAGAACATTAAACAGTAACTAAAACATTGTGGGATGATCAATGTGATTGACTTTGCTACTAATAGCAATGCAATTATGTAGGACAATTCTGAGGGACTTATGAGAAAGAAAGCTATCCACTCCTAGAGAAAGAATTATTGGAGTAGAAACACAGAAGAAATTCTAATTTATGACTTGTTTATATGGGTATATGATTTAGGATTTTTGGTTTTTAAAAATTATTCTTTACTAAATTAATTATATAGAAATGGGTTTTGAGTGAAAAAAAAAATATATATATATAATCTGGAGGAATTGTTTGTCAAATCCAGGAGGGGGGAGGAGAGAGGGGAGAAAGACATTGTGAATCATGTAACTGTGGAAAAAATTAAAATAAAATTTAAAATAATGTTTTAAAAAGAACAACACATTTAGCAATTTGATAAAAATAGCTACATGTTCTTGAATATAAGATATTCAGAAATGAGAAAAATGTGTCCAAAATAAGTCTAGATAGTGAAGTTCAATTTCTCATCTCTTCCTGTTTTCTTTTTCCCTTTCCCAAAAATATGTCAATTTAATCTCAAATTCTTTACTGAGAAATTGGTGGCATGATTTCCTTCTTCTGTCATTCTCAGTCCAATATTCTAGTATGTTCCAGAATTTAAAAATAAATGTTAGGAAAACTGATCAAGTTTCTTTGTGTCTATGTTTCAGAGTAGTTTTTTTTTTTCTTTTCAACTAGAGCATACAAGGTAATATAGTCACCCAAATTTTAAGATAAATTCTCTATATTATATTAAAAACAAATAACTCTTAAAGATATGTTTACATTCTGAATAAAGTTTCTTAAGGAGAAGACAACATAGTATAGTTTATTTCACTTGATTTCTTGTCAAAACACTTGATTTCTAATCCTACTTCTACCATTTGCTTCCTGTTTAACCTCAGACAAATTATTTTATCTCTGCAAGCCTCATTTTCCTTACCTATAAAAGGAAAAGATTATATCTTCTTAATTATCAGGTCCCTGAAGGCTCTAATGTTTCTTCAAGATTTTTGTCTTTGATTCACCAAATAATATGACTTTAAGACATGTATATATTTATATGTGCCAAGATGAAATTTATATATGGTATTGGCATATATGCATGCATCTGTTGAATATACACCCATAAATGTATATATGTGCATACTTATACACATAACTTTTATAGATTATACACAGAGTTCAATAAATCCTTTAAAATATTTCACTATCTTAGCTGATATATTTTGGCATCTATCTCTTAGCTGAGTTGTTTGCTTCCAAATAATTCATTTACATTTCTCTGTATACTTGTCAGGTCTAAACTGCAACTACCATCTGTTCTTCACTCATCAAAATCCTCCTGAATTTCTATCATTGTCTTGCCTTTCAATTTGAGGACACAAGGCATAAAGTTACATTCACAAATCCCTGAGCATTCTGAGGAGGTGGTATTAAATTGTCATTGAATGTAGAATTAATAAAATGTATTATCACTTTAAAAGGAAATGGATATCTTTGCTGAGAAGATCTCCCTTGGTTAAACTCTGATTTATTTTGGTTGATATTGTTTATTCATTTAGTTTTTCCAGCAAGGTATAATGGGGAGAGTACTAGATTGGAGTCAGAAAAAATGAACTTGAATACCACTTCTATCATTTACTTAAATCTATGACTCTACCTCTTTAATTTTGGTAACTCAGAGGGCTATTGTGAAGAATAAATGAGTTAATGCATATAAAGCATTTTACATGGGACAATACCCCCATTTTCTCTATCACATTCTGGCTATATGATTCTGGGATGTCCCTTATTCTCTCAGTGTCCCAAGTGACTCTCTGAACATGTAAGTAAAGAACAAATTCATTATTTATATTGGTAGAAGATATTTGCTTACCAAAGGGTTTATAAATGAATGTCTGCACTCAGCCACCTAAATCAGAAGAGCTATATAAATATCAACTATTCCAAATATTTACCTCCCCCAACACCTGCCCCAAACTTTGTCCTGGACTTATAATTTCACTGGGGAAGAAAGCTCCTGGTAATGAACTTACTTTAACAAGGTGAATGGGTCTCTTCTGTCTTTTATAGTCTTAGAGAGAAGCCTGGATCAAAAACTACTGTGTTTCATAGGTAGAACTTGAACCCAAGTATTCCTGTCTATAATTCCAGCTCTTTATGTTATTTGGCCGTTCTCGACAGTTATTTTTTTTTATTAAATCTAATACATTAAGGAAGTTTGTCATTCAAAATCCTATGGGAAAGTCCTGAGATGACAAATGAGAGTGTTTGTTTAAAAAGTAAATTCCACAACTGAGCAGTACATGACAATATTTCCCTGAAGGAGTTAATTCTAGCCCAGAAATCATAGGAGGGGAGAGACCTTGGCTGAACTATTTCTTATGCATATGGAGCCAAACAAGAGCTACTATTAAATGATTTAGAGAAATGGACCACAAAGATCATCTAGTTCATCAAGTTTATCATCTAATAAAGATAAACATTTTATTTTCAGCTATAATGGCCCTGGCAGACAACGATTATTTTATTAAGTATAAATATTACATCAATATAATATTTTAGAATGCTCCCAATTTTTATTATGTCTGTTTTGTCATTTCAGCTTCACAATGATCATAAGTAATCAAGGAAATACCATTAGCTCCATTTATAGCTGAGAAAACAGTATGAGAGAGATTGTCCAAGGTCACAGGCAACCAGCAGTTCTAGAATCAGAGCTCATTTTATTTGCCTTCTACTGTTGTTTTTAAGAACTATATTAGGAACATAAAAGCTTACTTTCTGTTGTATAACAATATCCACAGACTTGTGGGATCTTGAAAAAGGTACCAGTTGGGATTTTGTTGCTGTTGTTACTGTTGTTCATTTTTCTGTGTGTGCTTGCCATTTTATGAAGTTTAGTAAAATGTAGATAATAATGGGTATTATTAAAGACATTTTCAGTATTATCATGTGTTATGCATGTGAAATAATAATGTGGAGAATGATGTTGTATCCCATTTCTTGGGCCCTTAAGTATTGGATTTATGAAATAAAGGAAGTTAGTTTGATTAGGTTTCATCATCTCTTACCTTTGATGTTCATTTGATCCTGTATTGACAGGAACTATGTGAAGGTCAAGTGTTTGGGCAGAAAGACCAATAGCTATAAAATTCAAGTTCCTTCAATTGAAGTCTGGCTCTGCCAGCTACTTTCTAAATGGATTTGGCAAATCTCTAAATTCTCTGCCTCTCATTTTTCTCCCTTATAAAATGTAATATTTAAACTTAAATTGTAGTGTCAAACTCAAATAGAAACAGGGTCACTGTACCTAAGGATTTCTGTAGACTGCATAATGATGTAGAAAAGCACTATTAACATTATCTGTATTATTATATTTTTATTTATTTCTAAACATTTCTCAATTGTATTTTAATCTGGTTTGGACTACACTCGAGAATGTGGTAGGTCTAATCTCCATTCAAACACCTACAATACTGGTTTACACTCCCAACACTTCTCATTTATATAAAGCATCATATTTTTCTTATTGATCTGCTTCCAGAGTCTCCTTTGTTCAAGTCAGACTCCATATTGCAGCCAAGGCAATTTTCTTAAGGTACAGGTCTGACCTTTGCTCAAAAAAATCTTCTTGGGCACTAACCAGAGGATACAATATGAACATTTAAGCCAGATATTTTTGGTTCATCAAAATCTTTGTCCACCTACTGTTCAGCATTATTTCATGCCCTCTTTCTCCACATCTCTTTTCCCCAGAGAAATTTAATTACTTGTTTTCCCCTGAACTTGACTATCCATCTTTAGTAAATAGTTGTTTGCATAAAGCATTCTTAAAATACAGTCCTTTCTCAACTCAGATTCACAATGCCCTTGTTTTCTTAAGGGTTCAAGTGGATTACCATTTCCTCTGTAAATCTTCCCAGATCTACTTAGTCCTTGAGTCTTCCTCTCCTCTGAATTTGTTGTATGTGTATATGACCTCTTTAGTACACAGAATTAGTCTTTGAGGGATGTGACTATCTAGCTGGTGTCATGTATATCCAATGGCTAGCAGAGTGCTGGGAACATGGTTGGTACTTAATAAACGGTTCTTGTCACACGGAATTTACTTTTTTTTGCTACCAAAATCAAGTGAACAACATAAAAGTAATAGCTTTTGTTAGAACCTTTTGAACTATATCAAAGGATAATCAAGATTAAAATTGTAATATTTTCTTCAAGTTGCATATTCAAAAATGTGTCTCATTCAAAGCTAGAATAAGATTTAGAGGACTTGGTTTAAAGAAGAAGTAGATTGTCACATCTTTGGAAAACCACTCAAATATAAGACTTATAAGTGCCTTTGCATATTGTGTTTCTAGCTAGAATGAAACTTAATGATTATCTACATCAAAACTTTTCACAAAAAAGGAACCTAAAGCCCAGAAATGAATATTTTCTGCAAAGGTACATAGTACTATATATCTGAAGTAATGTTAAAAATCTAGTCCTTTGAATTTATATTCAGAACTCTAAGTTATGCTAGTCATCAAAGATTTTTTTTTATTGTTGTTCAAGTTATTTCAATCATGTCCAATTCTTTGGGAGCCCATTTGTTTTATTTTCCCTTGGCAAAGACTGGAATAGTTTGCCATTTCTTTCTCCAGCTCTTTTTACAGATGAGGAAACTGAGGCAAGTAGTTAGTTGATTTGCCCTGACTCACACAAGGAATAAATATCTGAGGTTGGATTTGAGCTCAGGAAGATGAGATGAAAAAGATGATCTATCTACTAGGCCATCTATCTATTCTAACAAAGATTATATGAACTGATTATTTGTTATACTATACATTTAAAATATGATTTTTAATTTTCTTTATTTTAAATATTCATAGGTGTTTATTTAACTTTTATGTTTTTAAACTATGAAGGTACTAATATAATATGTGGTACTTAGCCATATTAGGTTTGCAAAGAGCACACTTGATCCTTTGAACAATCCAAGAGGAAAGTGATTTTCTCATGTGTGCCTTTTTAACAACTGAGGAAAAAGATTCAGAAAGAGTGAACTGACTTACACAAAGTCACAAAAGTATAATCTAAAATGACACTTGTTCTCAGCTCATTCTGAAGCCAATATTAGGATGATATCGACTATGTCACACTCCTTGATTGATTAAAAGACACATTAATTTAGCTTATTGGTTTATTTGAAAAAAGAATTTTCAAGTTTGAAGTGATTTAAGACACTAATTGATCTCCCTCATGTTTCCATTAGGATTTAGGGCCCCCCAAAATGAGATAATTTGCAAAGGTCACTATGTTACAAGTAGAGGCAGAACTGGGACAATCTCCTTTGTTACTATTAATATGGGGCAGAGGGAAAAACAATGTAACAAATTTAATCCATAAATGGAATAATTGGGATGATAATCTGATTAACTGAGAATAAAAGTTTTTTCAAACTCAGAATGACCTTCAGTTCTTTATTCTGCTATGATCATGGAGGTCAGACATTGTTGGGGGGTTTCTCCTCTGGGATTTTCCCTTAGCCTGAATTAGATTTTTTAAAAATAATGGATAATAATATATTTATATAGCACTTTAATATCTGACTTTTATTATTGTTTCATTTAAAACACAACAATACTGTATAGAAGATATTATTTCTATTTTACAGGTGAGGAAATGGACTGAGGTTAAATGAGTTTCCCAGGTTCACAGCTAAAAATGCTAAAAGAATATGAATCCAAATATTCAGGTCTCAAATGTATAGCTTTGCCGACAATACCAGTATTTCTGGGACCACTCTCCTTTCTTTCCAGATATCTTTTTTAACTGACAGGAATATATCTATAATCCAATCCATTCATCTACCTGCTTTTATCATAGTTTAACTGGCAACACTTTTCAGTTCTTAAAGCAGTTATGGGAATGTGGTAGGCAACAACAAACATATAATATGCATATATGTAATATATGAGTTAAAGTTCTCTAAGTCTACAAGTTGCCTTCATGACACACACAAAAGGTTTCCACATACTGAGGAAATGAAGCTGTATGCCCTTGTGCCTGAATATGTGCTGATGTTATGAAGAGTGAACAGTCAGCATGAGGATCTGATGGTGAATGAAAAGCCCATTTTCATGAAGTAGCCCTTTAATGGAATTTCTTATTTTAAGAATTAAAAATAATTGGAAAAGATTAGATAATTCTTTTATTTGTTTTTATATATTCTAATTGATTAATAATGGGAAGAAGGAGATTCAAAGTTATCTAAATATATATTTTGAAATATAGACATTATACATCTATATATAATTATATCTAACATTTTTTTAATACAGCTCATGTTTAAATTTCAATTTTCCCAGATAATCCATTTTAAAAGAATGACCTTTATTCTGACCAATTCTATATAAGTGGGATTTTTCCTAGGGTTTGTCAGCAGTAGCAATTAAAATAATTTTTTATGATTTGGGGGGGTTAGTAGTTCCACATCTTTATTCTGACTAGGAGGTCTCTGAACAAAGGCAAAAGTCAGTGGGCCTATGCACAGACTTATATCCTAAGAATATAAAAGTATGATCCTGAATGAGAAGAATACAAACACCATCCTTTTTGACAAACAGAATTACTGGGGCATTTGTTTAATGTATTTTTTTCCTTTTCTTCATATCAGTAGCAGTGAAGAAAGTTAGTGGGACAGGGGATGCAAAAGATTCTTTGATATATTTGACGATGCCATATTGCATTTTAAAGTAACCCATTTATTTTTATAACTCTGGTGACATCAGCAAGATTTGATCTCTGCAGGAGATGTGACACATTTATTTAGTCCCTGTATGTGGCTATAGTTTCGGGGTTAAATTATCTTCCTCTATTTAAAACTATGAATGAAAATCACACTGGTTTGCATATTTGGATAGGAGAAAGAAAGGGCAGACTATCTAAATTAGTGGAAACTCTGAATTAGAGACTATTTAATAAAAATGCATTTTATTACTTCCAATACATAAATTAATGAGGCTAATGAATAGGCAAGAATGATTTATAATTAGCACACCAATTGCTTGTATATAAACAAATGGTGCTAAAAAGCTTTGAAACAGTTTGTTTTCTTAAATAATTTAAATAAGCTTCCTGAAATTTTGTTTGCAAGACTAATTTTTTAACAAATCTTTTTTTTTATTAAAAAATACTAACAATTTAATTTTGTAAAAAAGGCCATTTAAGGATATCTAGACTCAAGGTGGAATTAAAATCTCCTACTCCATGCCTCCACTATTCCCATCTAGTTTCCTGTTTTCCAGCCCAACATCATTAAGTACCTATTAGACATTTTAAACTGGACATGCTGTAGGCATCTCAAATTCAATACAAACAAAATGGAGCTCGTGATCTTCCTCCCCAAAATCAATCCAGTTCTAAGCTCCCCTATGGGGTGTAAAGAGTACCATGATCCTTCCAATAAAACAAGTCACCAAAACTAAAAGTCTTTCTCCCCTCCTTACTTTCACCACACAAACAATCAGCTGTCAAATCTTAAGAATTCTACCTCTACCAAATCTCTCCTATCTGTTCCATTGTTTTCAATCATATAGCCATCTCCTAGTACAGTACCTGGAACTTACTATGCATTCAAATACTTGGTGACCAATTAGTTGCTTAAGTTCTTGAAGTTGGGCAGAATTATATTTGAAAGTTGCCTCTGACATTTGCTGGCTGAATGAATATGAACAAAGCAGTAAATCTATCTGAGCCACAGTTTCCTCAACAAAGTGATATAAATAATAGTAGAATCTAAAACCCAAGGCACTATAAAACTATTATTGATAATTAGTTGACATCATCTATTCCTCTGGCATCACAACAATCTAATGAATTTACACTCCTCTCAGTAATATACTTCTATAAGAAAAGATCCAGGACAATGAAGGGAGAAGAAGGAAATAAATAGTCAATCTGGGAAAGGTTAATAAGTGTCCCTTCAATATAATGGCAATTTGGAGCAAAAGCAACATGATAGAAATTCAGAGGCATAAGCTGGGACAGATCCTCTTAATGGAGGAGTAAATAAAACAAGACTCTAGACTTCATTACTTCTAGAGATTTAGCATTTTTAAAGGGCATTAAATATGTAATCAAATGAAATGGGTTTGGATTAATGCATGCCATGTATTCAGAAGTTTCAGGAACCAGTTTGATACAATTGAAAAGGCTGATTGTTACAAATTCAGTTTGAGCATTTATATTTTGAAAACCAGAAAAGGTTAAAAAATGGTCTAGACTTTTAAAAAAGTGTTGATGATCTAGACTTTAAAAAATGATGGGGAAAATGTTAATGTTCATTGAACTGAAAAGTGTTCTGTGTATTTATTTTTTGAGACAGATTAATAAGCATTTACCATGAATGAGCCACATGAGTAACAGGGCAAGTCAATAATTAATTTCTCTGGACCTCAGTTTACTCATCTTTAAAACAAATGTCTATTTAAACTATTTCAATTAATATTCATTAAAATACCAAATTATAGCACAATTTAACAATGTGATTAATGAAATAGAGAAAATTTTCTTATAATTTCATAAAATTGGAAAGAAATTAGAAAGAGAAATAGTCGGGCTAAGACTCGTTCAATAACATTGAGGCCCCAGACATTTTCTGTCTCAATGTGTGTTCCCCTCTATCCTAAACTCCTTACCTAGGACTCCTTACAACATAGATCACCATTTAAAAGCCTTCATCTCTGAAAAGGCTTTAGTACTTTCTAGAGAAAAATGATAAGTAGAAGTGAGATAAAAGTAAGCAAATAGTATCCCATTCCAGTCAAATCTTTATAGAAATTTAAAGGTACATATTTAGACAAGACTGAGGATTTTTAAAGTGATTATATCTTTCACAAAAGTAATTATTTTCCCCTAAATTTTAGCTTAGTACAGATCCTGAACCTGCATACAATTTTCTACCCTGAGAACATATATCCTCTTTTCAGATTCCTTTTAAGTTTAGTCCTCAGTTAGAATGCAAACTCATTAAGGGTAGAGATAGATAGCCTTTTTTTTTTTGCTTGATTTGTATCTCCAATGTTAAACACAGAATCTTACACAAGATAAAAACTTAAAAATTTTAATCTAATCTAATTTAATTGAAAACTTTATGTAATATTAGCCTTTGAGAGAAAAAGGAAAGAATGAAAAAAAGAAAAGAAATTAAGGAGGACCAAATTTCACTAGATTTAACAGAAATATAAGTAATAAGACTTGAAATTGTATATCCTTTATAAATATGTGTGAATATGTATACACATATTTATACATATTTCCAAAGTATACATATATTTATCTATTTACATACACAATATAATAGTGTAACATGCAGAGTTGGAAGTTTAATATTACTCTCTGAATCTCTGAAAATTCTCATATTCATATTCTGAAACTATAAATATCATAATGCATTCTAAATTTTATCTGAAAGGTTGCAAACATCATTACATTTTTTCTCTATTCATAGAAGTCAAATCAATTTTCCAAATTCTATACCTGAGCTAAATTTAAATATTTTCAAAGCCACTAAATTATATAACAGAAAAGGGCTACTTGGAGCAAGAAAGCTTTGTACAAGATCATGTCTGATTCCTGGTCATGGATAGCAATTTAAAAAGGTAATATATATCCAAATTCCTAGATCAACATGCTATATATTTATATATTATTTTTATAAACTAAGAGATAACATGGGATAATTTATATAGAGTAGGTCTTGCAGTAAGGAAGACCTGGATCAAGTCTAACAGCTGAGCCATATATTCTTTGTGTCTAGGGGTGAGTCACTTAATCTCTCATCTCCCTAGTCAGCTCTCTAATATTCTAAGTTATGGGAAGTTATATAAATCTATATCTAAGGAAGGAGTTGCCATAGGAAAAGTTATTCAATCAGAAAAAATTTTGAACCCAGACACTTCCTCTTTACACGTCTCTTCCATTGAAACAGACCATTGATATGAGAATTACTTTGGACAAGTAATAGTTTTGAGATTATTTTTGTATATTATATATATATATATGTATATATATATATATATATATATCACTGATCAATTTAATTTGAGATGTTTTCCCCCATTTAGTTTTATCTTTCTCAGTTGAGTGTTGGATTTCATCCTCTATACAAGAGTTTCATTCCTCTTCCATATTTTTGATGCTGTGATTTTAAAAAAAAACATTATTATTTTAAGGAAATGTTAAAAACTTGGAAATTCTAAAGAGGATACTTTAATGGATGTTAGAAATGTTGCCACTTTTGGTGGGAGAAAGTCAACTGTTTAAAGGTTTATTCAAGCCAAAAGTGAAATAGGATATAAATATATGATATATAATATAATATATAATAGGATATAAATATAGTGGAAATGAAAAATCATTTTGATTGATAAATCAAAAATGATAGATACTGCTTAGAAACACCTTGGTAAATCTTTTGAAAGTAAGAAACAATTTTCAAAAGGACTTAGTAATTGAAAGAAATTGAAAAGAAATTGATTACTTTACAGTGGACATTCTTAATGTGGGAATCACAGAACTCAAATATAGTCTATGAACCTAGATTTGAAAAAAAAATTCATTTATCTCTTTAAAAATTAACATATATGTAATTATTATTTTAAACAATTCATTATGATGTAAAATAGTCCACAGACCTAACCAAAGTGCCAACAGTTCTCATGACATGTAAGAAAATTAAGAACCCTTGGTCAAACAAAATTTGAAGGAAGATGAGAAGGCCATATAGTTTTATATTGCTGACCATTGCTATGAAAAATAACATTTGTCATGAGCATGTGAGAAAAAATGACATATTCAAATTTGGTTATAGGCAATTTTTACAGATAAAACATTTTATTATTTAAGACTATTGCTGTCTGAAGAAGTTCAAGTGAGAATATTCGATGTGGCTATTTTTTTGACTGCAAAATATGCAACCTGAATATATTTTGGTGATTGTTTTCAATAGGCCTAGAATTCTTGAGGGAATGTTGACTTATAATAAAGATATTTATTGATATCTAGGAAAGCAGAATTGTTCCAGAATGTGGGAATTTTCCAAAGAGGAGGTGGAATGCTAGATGATTTTACATCATACTATACATCAGGGATAATTAGGAAATTTCTCAGAAGATTAACATAAACATAGCAAGATCTGAGGAAAACTACTTCATAAAAATCCATGAAATGCTAAATGATATATAGTCTCATGATGAAATATAGAATATTTCAAAGTCCAATGAACTTAATGTCAAATCATAAAAAAGTGATCAAAGTTAAAAGGAGAGCATATTTGATACAAAAAGATTTTTAAAGTTGTAAAAAAGTATAAAGCTTTTTATATATGTTAATATGTTTAATTGTTTTGCATTACCCCTAAGTAATTCATGTGCAACTTTTAATTAGAATTGCTACTTATATGATAATATAGCAAGAAGTGACCCCAAAGTGATGTTTTTTAGGGTTTTAAGGCAATATTATGAGGAAAGTAGAATTTTGAGCCTGGAAAGATTATACAATTATACTGAAAATGCATATATTCATCATGCAGATTTTAGTATGGACATAAATAAGATGAAAATTAGTTCTTAATATTGGAGAGTATTTTAAACAGGATATGCCAATAAATTGTGTGATATTTTCTCTTTGGCTACAACCACTGCTGGTAAGGTTATCATTGTTTGGTTTCAAAACATAAAATAATTATTTCTTCTACTCTCATCTCTCAGATTTACCACCTTTGAATTCCCTGCTTAATAATACTAGGATAGGGAAGATGAGAATCTCTTTTTATATTTTATAAATCAGCTTCCAAAGCAAATTAGAAACATAAAGAAGACAATAGAAATATAATATCTAGTAAGCTTATGACTCCATTATTTCAAACATACAATTGAAATAAAAAGAAATCAGTCATTTCCACCTGCACAGATCATTCTGGAATTTCAGGTAAATTAGAATTTGCAAGCTCATTGCATTTTTCAGTCTTTATAAAAATGTTTGTTGTTATATAGACAAAGTAAATTGGTGAGAGCTTGAATACTATTATTTAAAAGTAAAAAAAAGAAACCTTCAACAATCAAGAACTGTTTTCACTGTATAAGAACTTTGAGTATGTCTAGTTTCAAAATTTTGCTTGATAATTATGACAAATTTACATATATGAAGGAACATAAAAAGATGTAATTAATAGACAATTTGAGATAAGTATAAATGAGCAGAATTTGTTTTGTATTGGTATTTACAAACTTTTAAAACACTTATAGGAAATCCCTTACATAATATTGCACAGAGACCTTTTGGCATTTTTATGGTTATATATGTGTAAGAGTCTCATAGGATGAGAAAGAATAGGTTGGTTGTGCACTGAACCTTTAAATAGGTACTTCATCAATGAAATCTTGTGATCAGTGAAGTACTGAAATTTTGCACACTAATACTTCAAGTCAGCAATGGTTTATGGATGTGATAGATGATCTGAGGAGTTGGCATATAAATTATTGGTGTTGTCATGAATGAAAAAGAATGAATTAATCCCAAATATGTTTTATTGTATAATATCAATAATAGCTTTCACATATACATATATCTATATTTATGTTTATATTACATATAGAGAAATGCATATGTATTTATTTCTATTGCTTTAAGTTTTGCAGTCTTTACATTTGTTCTTATTTTAGTTGATTATTCTATGTGGTGGGTGCTATTGTTATCCAGATTATCCAGTTATCCAGATACAAAAGAGAAAACTGAGACTTAGAAAATGACTTTCTAAGGTTCACATAATGCCATAATTTGAACTCAGGTCTTTCTGACTGAAATTCTCATTCTAACCCCCTGTGCCACTTATCTATTCTCTAAGGCATTGCTTTGAAGTGTCAACTCAAACATGGTTTGTTTACAATATTTTAAAGAATATTCATTTTGCTTGAAATGAGTCATTTCTAGTGTTTTTCATTAGTTTGTAAACTGATCACTATATTACACTTGTGCAGGAGGAAATAAAAACTAGCTGAACTAGTGAACTAGTGCTTGCTTTCACAAGTGTCTCAATTTATTGATCAGTTACCCTTTAATCTTCATTTGCTCATGAAGAATTGTATAACTGGAAATGTGCTGAAGATTATCCATGTACATTTTCCTTTCCAGTAGACTTACTGTCATCTCATGAAACTAGATATTCTCCATAATTGCTATTTTTTCCATTTCTGTTCTTAAAGGGATAATATAGGATCAGAGTTTCAAAGAATCAGTGATTTAGAGTTGAAATGTCATAAAAGACCACCAAGTTCAATATCATTGTCTCATAGAACCAGAAACTGAGGTTCAAAATGGGGAGGAGAATTTTCCAACATCAAATGATAAGTGACCACAGAAGGATTTAAAACTAAGAACTGGGACCCCAGATCTAGTGCTAGTTTCTCTGTACCAGTTTTGATTTTTAAAATGGTTATGAACCCATATATCCAAATTGAGTAGTTAACACCTGTATATTTCTATTTGTTACCAAACATCTCGGTTTTTTAAAATTATGCTGAATCCATTCAAATTAGTAAATTTGAGGAGTCAGTGTTCTACTAAAAAAAGGTGGAGTCAGTAGATTATTTACTATCCTGATGGAGATGCCTGCCAAACAGGAAAAAAATGACCTTTATTTCTTCCCTAGGAATTTAGTTAGTATATTGGAGATGATTAAAAGCATTCTTTTAAGTAATTGAACTAAAACTGTTTCATCTTTTCACATATTCTTTTATTTTCTCATACATATTCTACAGAGCATATTAATATTTATTCTCCAGGTGTCTTAAATACCAAAATATATTTGGCAAATACAAATGAAGATATAAATCCATTTTTCTCAGTGTTTTCAATGAACTTTCCCGGAAAATGATTAGTCATGATATTGGGGGAAGGAATGGATCATGTTATATGTTTTGTTTAATTTTTTACATTATTATTATGAAAAATATTTCTTATTACTAATTTAAAGTAATGCAGTTTTTAACAATGTTTATGAGATGTTAACACAAATCTTTGTTGATTTTCTTGGATATGGTAAAACAATGTAAATAAACTTAAAAACCCTAAATTGAATAAAAGTTAAATAGCTCCCGGGATTAATTTGGACCTCTTGTCTCCTTTAGCTACACAGGCAAGAAACTGTAATCTTTCTACATTTACTTCTGTTTTCTTCTCCCTCTCCCACTCATTCCCTCTCCATTTTAATTTCTCCCTAATTCTCCTTTTCTCCTTCTCTCCTTCCCTTCCTCCCTTTTTCTCTCCCTCTCTCTATCTGTGTCTCTATTTCTGTCTGTGTCTGTCTGTCTGTCTCTCTCTCTCTGTCAGTCTGTCTGTCTGTCTCTCTACCTCTGTGTGTGTGTCTCCCCCTCATAACAACAACCACAGTCATAGGATTTTCTCTCATCTTGTTAATAGGATCCAAGGATTACTCTTGGAAGTAATGTCGTCATTAGTGTAATATCAGAATGCTTACTGATTAAGAAAGAGAAAGTGCTCAAAAAGTACAGAGGGGAAGGAAAATCAAACCTCATCCTTTAAATAGAATATTCTTTAGGGAAAAAGATTATAATCAATTTGAGGCTCCCTGGATATCAGTTCATCCTCTTTTCCCATCTCCTTTCATTGACTCAGCTGTTTCAGGCTCAGTAGAGAAGTATAGTTAACCAATACCTCCTCCATTCCCTTCAGCTACAACCACTATTGCTGCTAAATACCACATACTAAGTGATGGTATTAGTGCTGGTGGTAGTGTATGGTGGAAGTAGAGCCTCTCCTCTGCTCTTTAAATTTATCCTGGATAACCTGAGTACTTGGGCTAAGATTACATTAAAGTCTTTCTAGCTGTGTCTCATTTTTTTTTATTCTTTTGGCCACCTTTCTGAGTCTCAGGTTCCATAGCTACAACTTGAGGAGATTTAATTAGATGGCTATGTTGCCTTTAAAATTCATAATCCTAAATTTGTTAACTTCTTCTAATAATAAACCTTCTATATCAGAAGTTGTAAGTGTTTGGAGTATTATTCCTGAATGATCAACTCTAATTCAATTTCTAAATAGATAAATGCCAACAATAGTTCCAAAGAATACATTCTATAATCCATAATCTGTATATACCAGTCATATTGCTTGTTTATCTGAAAACTGGATATTCAGGACTGGAATTATCTGAAAAATATCAGCTTTTATCTGACTATCAGATAATGAGTGAGTTAAGTGCATGGAATTTTCTGGTGACTTTGATCTTTATGAACAAGGATTCAGAATAATAGAAGTCTAAAACTGTCTCATTCAGATTTTATATTTCTGAATTATCTAAATACGTGCTTGCCTTTAGCCAATTCATCTTCATATTTATAACCAGATATTTAATTTACAAGATATTACAACAAGAACTAAATAGCTTACTCTTTTCACAGCCTACAAAAATAATTTCTAAATCCCTTGTAGGTAGTTAGGTGGCACAATAGGTAAAGTTCTGTGCTTAGAATACCAGTACCTGAGTGCTTAACCAGATATGAATGCATGAGCAAATCACTTAACCTGTTTTGGCCTTAGTTAAAAAAATGGAGAAGTTAATCCTGATGGCATCTCTAAAGTTCTTCTCCTCTTCTAAATCTATGATCCTATGATCAATAGATTCCCACCAACTTTTGAAGTCCTCTCTAATGCCATTCCCATTAGTCAACCCAATCCATATTTCAAAGAAATGAGACCAATTGTCACAAAATCACCAACTTTTAGATTTTGAGGGATTTTCATAGTCAATAGTGTCCCCTCCCTCATATATAAACAAGAATTTGCTCCCCAATATGAATGACAAATTACATCTAGGTTTTGCCTAAAGATTTCTACAAAGGAGAAATGGACTATCTCCTGGGGCAGCTCATGAATGATTTGTAAGGTTCTCCTTTTTAGATTTTATCTGACATCAAAGCAAAACTTCTACCTCTTTGTGTTTTTTGGCTGCCCAAAACCATCTTTTTCTTTCTTATCATTATGTCCTCATAGATCCAGATCCTCTTGCTTGAAGTAACCACTCATCATAACAATTTCTGCCCTCTGGTATCACTAACTTTGGCATTGAAGCCAAATTCAGATATATAACTTTTTTCAATGAAGACTTCCCTGATATTTCCCCTGCAAATTATATATTTTCCTTCATCAATTCACATGGTTTGAAAACCACTCTTTTGTACTTATACTTTTGTACTTATACTTGTAATGATTCATTCTTGATTAGTTATTGAGATTCCACTCCCCTTTGTATTTAACACCATGCCAGGCAAATGGTGCTCAATAAACATGAAAATAAATAAGTTCTAACCTACATATAGACATTAAAAATTTTTGGTCCTAAAATCATTTCTAGCTTCTATGACAGATACTGTAAAACTGCCAAACCCCCTAGTAGCAGAGATAGAACGGTGAGCTGCTGGCTGTTGGCCATCCCAGCAGCAGCTGTCACCCATCCCTAGAGCCATATTGTTTGTGGTCACAAACATCACAGACTGAAAAATAACTATAGCCTTAACCCCAGCCAGCTGTTTCCCAGATGTATATCATTCTTCAAAAAGGTTATCTGGTCAGAGGAATGAGTGGATCAGCATCAAGCATTCCTCATGATTAGTGAAAACAACTAACCACAGAATGACAGAACCATAGAACCTCAGAGTTAGAATGAATCTCCCAAATTGTCTATTCCAGTCCACCCAGGAATCTCCTTTGTAATTTCCAAGTGAATGGTCATCCCATCATTGCTTGAAGATCACTAAGGAGGGAAATTTCCCTACTTCCTCTTCCTGTCAATCTTTGTATAACTTTACTATTATATTTATGCTACATTATATTTATATTATATTACACACACAAACACACACAGAAAGATTAAATCTGATTCACTTAAACTTCTGACAATTTTAGCAAGTTCTGCAACCTGAGAGTAAGAAGAATATAGTCCTTTCATACATATATGGCATGAGCTTTCAGATCCCCTTAAAATATTGACTTGTTCAGGATAGTTTTCCAAATTCCTTAAAATGATCTATACTTTGTATGAAGTTCCACTCTCTCACTAAACTGATCATCCTTGACTTTCCAACTTTTCAATGTCCTCCTAAAATATGGCACCCATAACAACACAATAACATAGATCTGATCTGAAAGATCAGAGTATGCTGTCAAATCAGAGTTTTAGATTCCATATCTCTTTTACTGCAGCTGATGTTTGCATCCAGTAGTTTTGAATACCATCTCACAGAAATCCACTAAAAACCCAGAGCCTGTTTTCTTGTCATATACTACATAATCTAATATTCTCAAATTAATTTTTAACACAAATGCATTATTTTATATTAATTTCCATATTAGATTTGAACAATCATTCTATTCAGCTGAATTGTTTTTACCTTCAGATTTTATCATCTGACTTGTTACCTATGCTTCAGAGTTTTGCAAAGTTGATAAACATACCTTATTGAATCAAACAACATGAATTCAATTTATATCTCTAACACAACCAATGTATCCTTGGAAAAGTCACCTAACTTCCTTAGCCTCAATTTCCTTATTTCAAGAATGAAGGAAGTGAATTGCATGAATCCTGAGGTAATTTCCAATCTATACATGATTTTATTATCTTAAAACCTATCTATATTTGTTTTTAATTAATTGATAAAAACATCACCAGTGCAAAGATTAGGACAGATCTTCACTTTCCTGGAGACCTCCCTCCATGCTGGAATTTTGTTGTTTTGGGAGGTCATAAAGTCTCAGTCCCTAATGATAATCAAGCAATGGTTGGATAATCAGATAGTAGATTATACAGAGAGACATGTTTCATTCAGGTACATGGTCTTTGAACCCTCTTCTAAATGTCATTTTGAAAATTGATAATTAAGTGAAGCACATGAATTTACCTTAAAATAATATCTATGGCCAATATTTTTCATCTTTTCCACAAAGTTTATACACAATATTGTCAAATAACTTGTTGAAATCATTGAAAATTTGTAATCACCTGTTTAACTGATCTGCCATTCTAAAAATCGTGTCTCCCCCCACAGAAAAGGAAATATGATTGTTGTTGGTGGTTTTTTTCTAAATGAAGTCATGGTAACATGTAATCACTTTTTCTGTAGTTGTTTGCTGATGCTTTCTTAACATGATTTCAGTATATGCCATGAATCTGTCAGATTCACTGGTCTATAATTTGCAAACTCATCACTCTGCCTCTGTTTTTTGAAATTCAGAACAAAATGTGTTCTTCAGTGGTCCTATGACACTTCTCCTAGGTTGCACAGGCTCTCAAACATAATTAATACTGGCTAAGCAATAACATCTGCCAAGTCATTCACTGCCTTGGGAAATAGTTTGTCTGACCTTGGTGATTTGAATTTTTGAAAGCATCCAAGTGCACTATAACTATTTACTCTTTATTTCAACTCCCTATTCATCATTCTCCTATTCTTTTGAATTCAAAAACTGTTCTCCATAACAGATGATATAGAATCAAAATAAATTTTGGATGATTCTGAATTGTGCCTCTTTTCTGCTACTTATTTTCACATCTGCCCTTAGTGCATCCCATTTAATAATCTTTTTCCCCCAAGAGAATTAAAAACAAACTTGATTTAAAAAGTGATGATAAGACCAGACATAGTCTGATCTTGAAATCTTTATTCTTTTGCTTTCCCTGTGATTTTTGAGCAACTCATATAAACGTGGTGATCCTTAAGTCCTTCATCTATAAAATAAATATAATAATACTTTCCTTACCTGCTTCACAGGGGCTACTTAGAATATTGAATGTGATACTGGGTTTTGCAGGTCATACATAAAAGAGCACTTCCATTGGAGCCAAAAGATTTAATAATTTTTACAGTGAGATTTGAAATGAATGTTTCCATGTTGACATGTTTGAAAATAAGTATATTGTAGCATCTTGCATGGGCTTATTTATATAACAGTCTTTCAATTTTTCCTTAGATTATTTAAAGTCTCTAATGGAAGTAGTAAAAAGCCATGTCATTCTTTATATTAAGTCTTTAAAAAAATACCCTTACCTTCTATCTTAGAATCAATACTGTGTATCAATTCTAAGGCAGCAGAGGGGTAAGATGTAGGCAATTGGGATTAAGTGACTTGCCCAGGGTCACACCACCTGGAGTATCCGAAATCAGATGTCCCTCCTGTCTCTAGACCTAGATCTCTACCCACTGGCCTCCTACCTGCCCCCATTTTAATCCTTAAAAGATATATTTCAAGTATTATTGTCCTAACTCTTTCCTTACAGACACAGAAAAGAGTAACTATCCTCTTTACTTGTTTTGTAAAAGAAGGCAAGTCTTTCCACTTTCAGAAAGACTAAAACCTGGAGACCTTAACCTCTTACCTCTACATAAAAAATTGCATTGCTATGCACATGTATTATCTAATATACTGTGTACTAAAAATGAAAAATGAAAGTGAGATTTTATAATGTGTGCAATGTTAAATTCAAGAGCTTACTTCTATAACTAGCCAAGGTGGAGATAAACATTTGACTTATTATGGCAAGTAACGTATTAATGAAGTTGTATAAAGTCAGGCAAAATGCCAGCCTTTCCATCTCTATTCCTTCCCTTCAGTAAGTTTCATATCTTGAAGTGGGAGGTTACAATATTGGTTCTTACTGGAATGCTGGAAAAGAAATTAATGCATGCATAATGAATCAAACAATACTTATTGGCATGGACATATTTTAAAAGTAAATGCTCTTTTAAATGAAAAAAATAATGCCTTGATTTATCTCTCAAATTTGATATCAAATCATAATAAACCTTGTTTTCACACAATTGTCATAGTATAGCTTCCATTAAACTACAATAAAGGACAACATCATTTTGGAAATCTATTGTTGAAAAAGATATCAATTGTCATTTTATTTTCTTAATGAATATCTTCATTGATTATATACATATTTTTTTAATTTGTAGTATATGGATGGTGAACTGGAGGTTTTAAAAATTATTTTATCATTTCTACTGAATATTTAATTTTAGATTCAACATATGCAAGGGTTTTCTTTTTATTGAAAGGAAAAAAGAAATAATGCTATATAAATATTCATGAATTCATAATTATATTTGGAAATCACTTTTATCAGTGCTTACTGATCTGACATTATTCTGTATATTTTATTTATAAAAAGTTGATTGCACATATATTTACTTATGTATGTTACAAATGTATTTGTGTGTTGGGTATACATTTGTGTATTGTAAAGGTTAATATCAGTTTCTGATTTGATAATGTCTGTTTGATTATTTTGATATTGTTTCTCACAATAAATATGCTGTATCTTTGAATGAAGATAAGAGGGCATTGGTGTATCTCCTTTCATGAAAAAAAGGGAAAAGACCATTGTCTCAAAAGATAAAATCTGAATTACACAATGTTGGCAAACAGGAGCTAGAAATTCTGAACACTATAACCCTATTGTTTATTCATGTAGCATAAGAGAAGATACATAGGGACATATAGGGATATAGATATTCAGTAAGTGAACCAAGTCGCCAAATATCTGGCAGCTGGCAGGTTCATTCCAGCCATCTTCTTAGTATTGTTTGCTGTGTTCTAAGCAATAGTGCATGTTCTTCACTAACAGTAGGATGCCCAAAGGAATAGATTGGTTTCAGAAAGCTAACCCATATTTTCACTTAGAGTCTATTATGATTTCAGAGGTAGTAATCATTAAGTGATAAAATGGGGAATTAAAAATTCAGGTAATATGTCATTAGGGCATAAAGTTCTTCTTGTCTTCCTCAAAGCTATTGCAGTGGAATTCATGTCTTGCTAAGCATTACTAAATTGTAAAAAATATATAGGAATGATGATAGTACATTGAATTTTGTCAACACTGGCCACTGATTATTTTTTTCTCAGCTAAAGTTAGTCAGAAAAGCTGTCAACAGAAGTGTGGAGTGGCCAGCAGCCACAGTAATAAAGAGTAGAACCTCACTGATCATATCATGGATCCTTCACTTATTTTTTTTCATTCCAAAGGAATTTTTAGAAAATATCCAATCTTTAGATCTAAGAGCTGTGGTGGCCTTTAAAATGTTTTCAAAGTGTATATCCGTATCAATTCTAACAGGAATTATGGTTAGATGATGTTGCTTATCAAACTCTACAAAGAAAAAGTCCAAGAAGAAAGAATTTTACCCTTTTGTGTGTTTTAAAGAAGTTGACTTATGGATATTTTAACCATGAAGGGGATGTACCAAAGAATTGATCATTCATTACTGTCATAATGCCAAGGTTAACACCTCAGTGAGTCTTTATTGACTGAAGTGATGGAACACATGTATGCTATTCAGGAAAGCTTTAACTTGCACAATGGATTTTAAAAAATAAATTAGAATTCATAATCAATGCTGAATACCCATTCTTGATAACTTATTTTCTTTTTCTTTGTCTTTTCATACTTCCTTCCCTTACACACAACTTCATTTCCCACCCACCCCCCATTATCATATCCATACCCTGCACATGCAGGGAAATGTCTATTTAATGATCAAAAGCTCTCAGAGGAGAGCATTGTTTAGATATAAATGGCACTGAAAATATACAAATATATACATATATATTCTTTTTAATTGATGTAAAATTTTAAGTAAGAGTAGACTTTAAAACGGGGCAGCTTTTTTTATAGAAAATGAACATGCATTTACAGTATCACCCATATTTCATCATTTATTATTTTGAGAACATATAGAAATACAGGAAAAAAAAGAGTCCATTTTTATTCACCTTAAAATGAAGCCATGTCAGTGACTACTCTTGCTAATTTGTATTCTCTGAGAAGCCCCTCCCCCCATACCTAAGGCGAAAATCTCATTATTTGTTCAAATTAAACTATTTCCCCCCTAAAACATTGGTCTACAATCTGTCCATACTTTCCTCATCTGAATAATTATGTCTGGTTTATCCTCAGGTTGAGAGTTTGTCATTGGTAAAATGAAAGGCTCAAAATGCTTTTATCATACCTGATTGTGGACTTTGTTTGGGAATTTTGGCTGCAGCTTGAGGGCTGGAGGTGGAGCGCATTCGCTGATTAGCAGAATTGTGGATGCTACTGGGGACGGCCGCAGAGATGTTCTTTCGGGGTTTCATGTCTTGTAACCACATGGGAGAGGCTTCAAAGGCCTGCATTCTCCGAGAGTGGCTGTTTGCATTGACTTTAAGGTAGGCCTGTGCCTTGTATTCTTGAAGGTCTCCATAGTTGGCATCTGTCACCCGGCACTCATATAAACCTTCATCCTTTTTCCTTACTTTAGAAATCTGAAGCTTGTGGGAGATGTCATTCCCTTGTACTTTTACTGTCTATAAAATTTTCAGAGGAAAAAAATATACATTGTCACATAAAACTCTGTTTGAATTCTTTGTCAAGTCTATACACAGTGATGCTCAAAACAGAAACATTTTAATGCACTTATGGACACACGGTCAACGGACTTTAATTTTCAAGTGGAATTAAAAAATGATTTAAAAATGTATTTTCTTTTTCATCTCTTCGATGAATTTAACAAATATTTGTAAAGAGCCTGTTTTTGCATTCACTTTCATAATTAGGAATATATGCCAGTAACAAATATTAGTGTAAGGTCAGTACATTTGGCATTGAAGCTACCTATTTCCAGATTATTAGCCAGGTGATCTGCATTTTCAAAGTTCAAGTATCTGGTTTTACCACTATCTAACTGTGTGAGCAGTTCTATGATTGGTAAGTTTAGGAGATTTTATTATGAAATCAAAGAAGTCAAAGCTATAGGTAAAAAGTCCAATTAATGTCTCTTTGTCAGGGCCATAAATTGGCCCAATATACCCTACAATTTTATATATACATTTTGCTAGTCAAAAGGAGGAACTGGGTTAAAGAATATAGAAAATGTTACAAAATTAATACTTCTGATAAAGTGGAAAGAAAAAAAATTAAGTGCATGAACCACTAAAGTTCTTAAAATACATACTACATCTGATAACGAGCATATAAATGTCACTTAAAAGGCTTGAAAAGACCTTCATGATATTTTGTTTGATCCTCATAACTATTATTATGTTACTATAGTATTATATTACTATATTACTAGACCCATTTTTATATATGGAAACTGATGGCAGAGCTTGTAAGTGACATGTTCAGGATCTCACAGCTAGTGTTTAGAGTAGGATTTAAACTCACTCAAGTTTTTCTAGTGCCAAGTGTATCACTCTCTATATTATGCCTTTTAAGTAGAGAGAGAGAAAGAGAGAGAGAGAGAGAGAGAGAGAGAGAGAGAGAGAGAGAGAGAGAGAGAGAGAGAGAGAGAAAACTCTATTTAAATATAGTCTTTTTCTATTGGGAAAAAGATTCTTTTTTAGCTTAGTTCAACTCAAATATGATGCACATAATAGTATGGAATGCTAAAGATAAATGATTCATTTTATAAGCTTGGACAGAGACAATCAAGTGATTCTAAGACTGGCCACCATATATACTAGTGGCAGAATTCTGTATACAAGAATCTATAAAAGTGTACAAGTGAAAGAGGAAGGTTGTCATGGAAGGAATAAAGAGTCAGTGTCAGAGTCACAAAGACCTCATTTCAAGTCCTACTTTTGACAGAAATTGGCCCTGTATCCTTGGGCAAGTCATTTAATTGTTCATTGCCCCAGGCAGATTTCTAAAATTGTAATGCTCAGAAAAAGTACTGATCTGTATTGGTAGAGAATATTTCCTCAAAGGGAGTTATTCTTCAGACCAATGGAATGGCAGGTCCAGATCATCTATCTGTGTGTAAATTTGTGTGACTATATCTGTTTGTATATGTGTGCACACTTCTACACATATTTCTAAGCTTTTTAGTAAAGGAAACTAAACTCCATTAAGCTTAAATATATGCAAAATAGACCTATAAATATGTCTGTATTTTAGTGAATAGATACTGATAGTTTTAGTCAGCAAGATCTGGATTCAACTCATGCTTCTGATATATAATAGTTACTTCCTGAAGTTACCAAAAAATTGAGTTTATGGATGGATTTTCCACACTAGGTAGTTCTAAGAAAAGTAGAAATCACAGGTCAAGAACTTTGTAAATCTGTATTTCTATGTTCCTTGTGTATAAACAATCATCACAATTATTAATAATTAATTGAGTCTTTATGGCTTTTAAAGTTCTTTAATATATACCACATTTGATACCTAATACTAATTGCTAAAATAGTCAAGTAAATATCATTATAATGTTTTTGTAATGAAGGAAACTAAAGTTCAAATTTTTTTTCTGAAATCATTCAGAACAGAGTGAATATACAGTAGCAGAATTGACCCTAAAAGTCAAGTCTCCTGATAACAAATTGAGTGAGCTCTATTATCCTATGCAATTATTTGCTTGATATGTTAGTATCTGTGGAGATAGGGGTAGTCATAACCAACTAAATTATAATATTTACAACATACACCAAAATTGGCAAAGCACTTAACCTTACCCTATAAGGTGAGTATTAAGGTTTTATAAATCCCATTTGACAGAGGAAGAAACTGAGGATGATGATAGGGAAGTGATTTGTCCATAAATATAAAATTGTCAGAAAATTGATTTGAATTTGTTTTTATCTGAAACCAATCTCAAAACTTTGTCCATTATACTATAGATATCTATGTATGAGAGACTCAAAATATATTTTAAGAGTTTCAGTGTTATTGGATTTTGAACTACAGGGTTGATAACAAAATCAGGATGGGCACACAAATTTGCTGCATATATATTTATATATAAAACCAGCTATTAGCTCATTGAAAATTGCTATGCCTAATAGTACTGAGTGCATGATGGATTTAGGATGATAAACTAAGTCTAGTTTTGCATCATCATATTTTACAAATCAAACCATTCTTCATCATTTAGACAGCTTATTCTGATCAGAAAATTGTACTGACTCTTCCAATTTCCTCACTATCCTCATATTTAATCATCTGTCAATTCTTGTCAGTTATACTTCCGATGTCTTGACATCTAACCATTTTTCTCCAATGCCATGGCTACCAGTCTAGTTCAAGCCCTCAGGAGATATCTCATGGATTATTTCCCTAATTGATTTCCATGCTTTCTCTTTACTTTCTCCAACCCATCTTTTGAATAATTTCCAAATTAACTGTATTAAAATAAAGTGTTACCATAGCATTTCCATGATGAAAAACTACTATGGCTCACTATTGTCTCTAGTATATAAAAAACATAAACTTTTCTTTCCAATCTTTATACTCTTTCACAATCTGGTTCTATTTCCCTTTTTAGAGTTATAAGATTATGCAACTCTATACAATCGACCTTATATTCCCATCAAACTGTATGTGTAGAACATGTTCCCTCCTTACTTTTAACTCTTAAAAATCTAAGCTTTTTCTAAGAATTGGTTTAAATGGCATATCCTACTAATCCCCACCCCGGTTTTCTAATTTCTAACCTTTCCTTCTTTGCAAAAATGTTCATGGATATACTTATCTTTGTATGTATTGTTTCTCTCAGGAAAATGTAAGCTGCTTGATGGCAAGGATTCAGTGTGTGTGTGTGTGTGTGTGTGTGTGTGTGTGTGTGTGTGTGTGTTTGTGTCTTGATATCCATAGTTCCTAGAACATAGTATTTAATAAAATATATATTGAATATATTTCAATTTAGTTAATTCAGTGGATTTACTTTATTTTTAAATATAAAAGTATCTTGAATGTGATATGACTCACGTTATTATGTTATACTTTTAATGAAATGAAATTTTTAGAGAAGCATCCTTCTTATACATAGGTGCCATTTTTGTATACCCTAACAAAGAGTTTCTCAAATATGATTAAGGACTGTATCCATCCACATGCTGGTAATAGTCAATTCTTATTAACAGAAGATAGATATCTGTGTCTGTGCAAAGTGACTTTTTCAATTAGAATCTCACAACATGAACATTGAAATTTTACACAAAATGCTATATTTACAATAGAAAAATCTTAAAGGCATCTTGGCCTATTTGTGTACAAAAAGTTATATGATCTTTTGAAAAAAAATAATAGAAATTTGGAATTAGTTAAGTTTCAAATTAAACTAATATTATTACTCCCAAATTATTGCATGGTCATGCCCTTGGTAGATATGTATGTCATTTTTTTGTTTTCCAAAAGCAATATATTGACCAAAATTCTAGAAATGTAAAAGACAAAGTTATTTTTAAAATGACAGTCAAATTTTATCAGTTTAAAAAAAACACATAAATAGGCACTTATATTTCAAAGCAAATGCATGAAGCTTAATAATTGGCATATATTTCCTATGGCACTGTAGGGCATATGTTTTTATATTCCAAACTCAGAGAACACTGCTGGGTAGATAGTAGGTATTTAATCAATGTTCATCATTTAAGGTTAATTCTTTTCATCATAGTATTAAAATCTTATTGAAATATTTTCTACTATTCTAATGAATTATTTTACTTTATTTTTAATAGGTAATAGTAGGAAAGGAAGTTAGTTATTTTCATACAGAGTTGAAAGTGACCAAAATCAATTGCTTCAAAGATGGCCATGAGGAATATTTTTTTAAAAAATAACAAACTATAATTCCAGTCATAACTTTCATTCCTGAATGGGTTTGTGAGAGAAGTACTTTGTCACATATAAATGAAAGTTGTTTTATTATATACATATTAATTTATAATTTTCACTTAAGGATCAGACAGTATTAATTGTGTGGTAAAACCTGAAAATAAAACCGGTTCCGTTTTTTTTTTGTCCAATTCGCTAATTCTTATCTACCTCCTACTCTCATTCAAAATATTTTTGTTTATTTTATATTAAAAAAATAAAATCACTTAAAGAACTTCATGATCAAAGTCTTTCCCTGAGATTAACAAATTGGCCATAAACTAGTATTAGCTAAATGCTAATAAATGACAAAGCTAAAGTTATATGATTTTTATGGAGACAGAGGTAATTCTATCTTTCTAATATACTTGAAAATACTTACGCTGATTTTTGTTCCATCATTATCTAGGTCTCTTTCTGGCAAGAGCTCCACCTGTTGGAGAAAGATAACATTGCTTCAAAGAGGCGTGACAGCCTTCTGCTTTAGAATATCCCTGGAAAAGTTGATGAAAGCCAGAAGCGCACTCGCATGCTAAGTGTGCCACCTATAGGCAGAACATTATCTTTTCTCTCTCTCTCTCTCCTGGGAGACATGGATTTCTGCTTTGGCGACAAAGTTATTTATTCATTTGTTTTACAACATCCATTTTTTCCCCCTTACATAAAAACGAAGCGAGTCCACTTAGGACAGACCGCTTTGAAAATACCCGTTTCCTCTGACACAGAAGTGCTGATGTGCGAAGGTTCAAAGTGGCATCTAGGAAGGAGGTTCCTTATATTGTTTTTTGTTTTGTTTTGTTTTGCTTCTTTTTGACTCCAGGAGAGCGCAAGGGATAACTAGATCTTATCCTGTTACCTTTCTTGATCTTTTATTTGAGTACTAATCTGTCCAAAGTCAGTTTATAGCTCATAAGAAGAAAAAAGAAAAAGATCTATGAAAGAAAGGAAATAGAGAGATCTGCAAATGAATTCTCTTTAGTTAATTTTTTATATTTCCCACAGAAGAAATTGGGATAATTCTTTAGTTCTTTGTCAGTAAATGGTAGATGATAAATTATCTACTCTGTCTCTGGCTCTGCCTCTATCTCCATCTGTCTCCCTGTCCTTTACTTTATCCTATTTAAGTAAGACAATTGCAAAAGGAGAAGAAATGGGGAAGGGGGGTAACTTTTTTTTTTCTAGTCCCTACAAGTAATGCTATGTCATATATGAAAACAATGTAGGTATTAAAATGATCAAATTTAGCAATAAGACTCATTGCTGTTATTATTACAAACAAGTGAACTGACATTAAGTTTCCTCATCCCTTTAATATAGGACAAATTTCTTAAATCTAAATGATACCTAGGAGGGAGTCCTATTGAATAGTAGCTTTACAATATCAGGTAGTCCTCAACATGCATATTGTTTGTGGCTTATGCTACAATCCAGCTCTAAAAGAAGCAAACATACAAATCCTAAGAGACACTTCCTAGAGCTTCAGACCTTGCTTTCTGACTGGTTTCCTGTAGGAAATGTGGGAGGGGAGGGGAAACTGAGGAAGTAGAAAGGAAGAAAAGCCTGTAGCTGCATTGGAATATACCTGAGTTCCTGTCACCTCTGCTCCAGCCTCCTGGTCCTCAGCTGCCCGCAAGAACCACCACTGGATTTCCAGGTAAACTGAGGCAGAACCACTCTGGAAAGCACATGACATTTCCACATTTTGCCCCTCAGTTGCTGTAACATTTCGAGGAAACTCGGTAAATTTTGCTGGAGGAAAAAAAAAAGAAATATTTTCAATTTGTTTCTTTAATTTTTCTTCCCTCCACAATTCTTACTGCCTTTTTTTAAATGACCTTTTTCATGTTTGCCTTTCTCTTGCTTTCTCTCACCATTCCCTTCTGACTTATATCCTATTTTCTATAAGATGCTTATATCACTTTCTCCTGCTTATGACCAAATAATGGGAAAGCTAACTAGCTTACCAATCACTCCCTTGGGCTAGCCAAGTTGCTTATAATTAAATCCAAACATCCTTTCAATGGAATGCAGTATTTTACAAAACTCATGTGGGATTCAATGCAGAGCATTTTAGAAAATCAACCTATTTGATGTATTATATTTTGGAGGTGAAAATGTAGCCTGTGAATCATTCAGCACCATATGGCTAACATATTATGCATCTTTGATGTTTTAAAGAGTGGGTTATTATGTGTCAAGATGCACATTTCAGTTACATCAAAAAAGGACTTGCCATTTTCCCTCTCAAATTTCATTGCACGGATCTGTTGTTCCTTTTAGTGAGCCAAGTTGCACTGGTTCTGACAAGCCTCCTAGAGACCTTCCTCTCCAAATTAACCTTCATCTTTGTCTCCATTCAGTTCATACTTTTCAACTGGAGCCTTTTATTTGGCAATAGCCCAGCATTTAAGACTTAGCTTGCAACACTGGTGTTTAAAGTGTAGTGAATTTGTTGGTTGTTTGGGGGTTTTTTCCCCCTTAGTCACCAAGATGATCCTATGCCTTCTTGTTAGTGCTATACTTGCCATACTATAGTGTAATTTAAACACTTGGCATTTAGTAAACTCATAAATAATACTTCCTTTAGCCAAAAGGTATAAATTCAACAGTGAATAGCAGTAACTTAATTGCAAATAAAATGCATCAGATAGTTGTTTATCTCAAATCCAAGAGAGAGCTTTTGAAAGGCAGATACTTTCTAACAGTTCTTTTCAATCCTACTCCTTAAAGGTCATCTTCCTAAGATTTTTGTGTATGCTAGGGTCAGGAGCAGAGGTGCATTGTAGATGTGTATAGTTATAGAGGAAGGCTGAGTGGTCCCACATGGGCTCACTTTTTAAATGATAGCATCATTACAGGTTATTTTTAATCAATTTACTATCTCATCACCCCTATGAATTTTTTTTAAATGCTTCTACTGATATATGAGTATTTACATTTAAAACATGAAGCAACATATTCAAATATCTTCTCATTAATAAAAAAAAAGACTTTTCTTTCAGTCAGAGGTAATCTTAGCCTAGTACTTGGATTTGCAGAGGCGATGCAGTAATCAACCAGGCAGTGGCTTGTGATCTGTCCACGGTGCTAAAATGATCACTGCAGCCCTCAAAGTTCCTATCAACTGGCTTTTTTTTTTCTTTCTGCAGAGCTAGAGCTGCTTGTAATGCACGTAGCACCTTTTGTTGGATCTTCAAAAGAATTGATCTTTTGTCAGATACTGATACAAATAGGAGAGGTAAAGGAACTAAGAATAATAATGGGGAAATGATGGAAACTAGCAGAAAGGATGTATACTGGCTAAACTGTTCTACAACTAGTGTTTAGTGAGCCTATTTCCAGTATTGATGCATGTTTGCAAAGATTTGGTACGCATGAGTCGTACTCATTGCATGTACACAGATAGATAGCAAATCAGCACAGTTTTGGGGGTTTTTAATGCGTTCTGAGTAACACGTATCTTGGCCAGAAGAGCCTTATTTTTCTTTCAGGTACAGTTAGGTTTTCGATTTGTCAATTTAAAAAAATAATAATAAGCTTCTAAACAAAGCGCTACCCACACTTCTCAAACCCACGGAATGCTTGTTTGGAACTCTGACTATATTTGACCATTCGGTGATTGTCAGTCTCACTTTCTATGTAGGGAGCACTCGCGCGCACAGACAACATCGACTTACCTTGAGAAGAAAGTCCTTGCTGTATATATAAAACGGAAAAGAAAATGAATCCAACATAAGCCAAAAAGATCCCCATTATTCCAAAGTGGAAAGGAAAAGTCACATCAGGGTAACCGACACCCAAATGCCCTGGAAGAAATCCGTGCAAATCTATAAAAATACTCTGCGTTGTCTCCCTGGATGCGACACTGAAAGCATTCTGTTTCTACTCAGCGGGTGGATTGTCTTTGGGGAAAGGGTATCGCGATGCACGAAAGATAAAATAGGCTGGCTTGGTCGCTGTGAGGCTACAAGTCCAGATCCCGAGTAGAAACGGTGGAAAGTGGATCTCTGCTCCCTTGGTTGCCTGTTTTCAGATACCTGGCAGCTCATTCAACGTCAGCCTGCTGTTCAGGACTGCGTGATCACTGCTCTCCCTAAACACTGAACCAGCCTGAGAAGTGGGGAGTGGGCAAAAGGGGAGGGCTGGAGGACTCCGCTGTGCTTGCATTGCTTCAACTTTTCCCTCTAATGGCTGCGATGATGCCTTTAACTCTGTACCTGCCAGACAGATCCTCGACCTGCTATGAACTTGCACTGGAAAATTGAATAGGAAGATTTTGGTGCACTGTAAATCCAATCCTTCTAGAGGGCAGGAGGTTTTTCTTTCTCTTCGACCCTTCCTTTTTTTTTCTTTTTCATACAATAATATATTCTTTCCTGACTTCGGAACACTTTATTCAGTGACTGAAAGGGCAATGCAGATTTTCTATTAGGGGTATGTTGAAGCTGGGGGCCTTCTGGGGTGGAAGACTGAAGGGATTTAAGAAGGGAAGTCAGGGGAATTGTTGGAAATGAGGACTATAAGAGGAGGAATTGGGTTATATGTGCAAGGTGGTGATTTGCACTGATATAAATAGTTAATAAGAAAGTCAAGTTGCTTAGCTAGTTGTTAAATGTTTAGGCTAAGAACATTCACAGGTTATGACTTTATGAATTTATTGCTGATCATTATTCAGCCAAAGAGGAGCTAAATCCATAAATATGATACAGTTGACAAATAAATACTAGAAGAAAAAACCAAAGTACAAAACCTCACATTATGAGAGGTAGTCAGAGTTTTAAAAAAATAGCCTTCCATTGAAATATCCTGATTTTCCATATACTCCTCTCATCAAATATATGAGGAGGGGGATGGGAGAGACATAAGATTAAGAAAGATGGAGAATACATGATATTTTTAACTCCTCACAATAAAGTACTTATATAATATTCCCTGGAAACATAAAAACAAGCTATACTACTGTGGAAAGCATACTAACCTTGAAGCCTATGAGATGGAGGAAATAAGAAAAAAATGATCATCTGTATAAGAGGAGGCAGTTGATTAACTCTTAAATATATGCTATCTCTTACTAAGGATTTAAACAATAGAGCATGCTATCTTAAGGAAAAATTCTATGTGTTTTTATAAGGAGGCCAGACATTAAAGCCAATTAATTTACATACTTTCTCCCAAAAAAGATTTTCCCCATCTAAACTGGTTGATAAATGTTATATACATTATTATGTTCACAAAGTAATATAAGAAATCTGAACTGATATTTGCAACCATGAATTAATACCCACCGTGCTCTTTTAAGAAGTCAATGCAGCATATGCATTCTCATTTTTACAGATAAATAAATTGGAGCAGAGAAAGTAGGTTCATGCATACACCAGCTGGACAAAATAACCATTAAAATATATACTGTGCTTCTCAAGGCTATTTATTTGACTGCTGTTGTATTTTCTTTTCACTGGCAGCTAAAAATAGCTCAAGAATACAAAATTTGGGAGTGTAGATTCTACAAAAATGCCATGCCTGTTTTTATTTTTCCTATGTAAACTTGGAAAATTTGACTTGCAGAAAATCATGGTAGGAATTCATGTTAGGATGAAAGTTCAGGACCTGCTCAGTATTCATATCATTCACTAGATCTTTCCTCTTTCTTTGATTCAGTCATCTCAGTTAAACCTTATAAAATTTAGATCATTGGAATGAAAAGAGCTATATTATTGCCTCAACTTACTTTGACAGAGAAAGTATCCTTAGAAGGATAATATGCTCATATTGACAGGGGAAATTCAATCAGATCCCATCAGCTTTTAGGGACATACTTGTACTACTGTTGATTATAGTGAGTACTAAGTATTTGGAGTTGTGCTTTCATGAAAAATATTATTCTTGTTCAATTTTGCATTGGCTGAATTCATTTTTATGTCTCAAGTTTCCCACCTATAAAATGGGAACAAAAATAACACTTTAGTAATGTAACTAAAAACTATTTTGAAATTTGACAAGACCTTTGTAACCTACATATAAAAATTTAACTAAAAAACAAGACTGCATAAATAAAAAGCTTGCTGACTTAAACTCTTCTAAATATTTGGGGAAAACCTACATAGTCTTTTAAACTATCTACTGCTCAATTGTGCATATTCAGTTTTTCTCATTATTTATTTTACTCATAAAATGAAGTTAATATCTTGTGATAATAATTAAACCTTAAGGTTATTTACTTATATTAGAAGCAGTTTTCAATTTTAAAAAGACTCACTTTTTATTAAAGTGGCAAGATGGAGCAGATTTTTTTCTTTTAGATTCCAAAACCTCCATTGTTTGTAAAGATATCAAAGTATTATAAAGAAAGTATAATAATGAGGAAGAAAAAAGGAAGAAAGAAATTTGACAAAAGTTTGAATGTGTCAGATAAATTATAAGTCCATTTAAATGTATCATCCATAAAATTTGTATATAGATAATAGAACAAAAGCATATATTATTTTCTCAAAAAAGAATGTCTAGCTGGGTATGTTGGCACACATCTTTAATTCTTGTTATTGGCCCAGTTATGGTTGGTGGATCTCTTGAGCTCAAAAGTTCTCTGCTACCATGTGGCTAAGCCAATCAGGTATCTGTTTTAAATCTACCACCAATATTATCAGCAGAAGGCTGCCAGACTGCCAATGGTGGGACAAATCAGTCTAGTTCAGAAAAAGAGTAGGTTAAAGCTTCTGTGCCAGTTAGTTAAGATGAGGCCATTAACTGAATGCTGCACTTCCAGCCTGCATGAGTTAGAGAAACAAGATCTCAAAAACATAGAAAATTTAAATTTGAGCATTTTGCAATCAAGGTAAAGACATTTTCTCTCAAAAATATGTTTTAATTACTTCAGCTCCTATAAATCATGGTAATTAAGTACATTTATATTACCTTAAAATATTGCATTGCCAACTTGAAAACTAAAAAAGTATTTTGTGTTCAAAATTTGAATGTTAGGAAATTCCAAAAAAATTAAACATGTCCCATATCTTTCTTGAATTAAATAAAGGATCAGAGTATTAGTAATATGAGTGATTTTTTAAAATAAAAGTACTATGTCCTCTGATTTGTAATAGTTTAAATTTCTTGGAGAAAAAGACTTTGTATATTGCCTTTGGAGATTGGAAATGCATCTTGGAAATGGAATGAATCAAATCATCTGGGTCCAATTTAATTGAATTTTTATTTTATTTTTATTTTTTAATTTAGAATCAATTATGATTAGAGGCAATGTAATACAGAATACAGAAAGCAGGACTGACAGAAAGGGGAGACCAGAGTTTGAATACTAATATGATCACTAGCTGCTCCCCATTGGAGAAGGGAGTTGGGTGGGACAAAAATAAGACGAGCAAAAAAAAATGTTAACACTGTAACTGTTTTTAATTCTGTGGTATGGGAAAACACTTTGTAAATACCTAAAGTACTATATTATTCATAGAATCCATTTTACTGGAAATACTATACCATTTTCCCCCTGGAATCTGAATTAAGCCACTATGGAGGGGCAATCATTTAAATAGAATAAATAAAGAGAGAAAAATGAAAAAAAAGTACAAGTAGATAGTCCAAAGAACAAGAAGAATATTAAAAGAAAACTAACAAGAGTTGTAATCCCATATTTATTGATATATACAAATGCTTTCTGGTGATACATCATTCAGAAAGTTATCAATTTAGAGATTTGCTTATCCATAATTGTTCAGTATTCATTTCTCAGTATAGAATCTTGATTTAATGTCTTATATACTTTATTGTAAAGAAGGAAATCAATTAGAAATAGATAATGATGATGATGATGATGATGATGATGATGATATTTGCATAGATAGAGTTATATTGTTTTGCCAAACTAGTTTTTTTATTCCTATGGTGTAAACCAAAAATCATGGTGATTATATTCACATTTTAAACTTTTAGTTAATTTATCATCATTTACATTAGAACTCATAATTCTCTGATGATATAAATCCCAAGAGCCATCATTCTTTTCCATATTTCTCACCATGAGAATTTAACCTTTTAGGGTAAAAATCTGGAACTGATAAGTACTTCTTAAGGCTTTTTATCCTCACTGCTATCTACATCTTCAAAGTCTCCACTATATGACTATTTTGTTTTCATCTCTTATCATTGCCACAATGATCTACTTGGCCATTATGCTCAAATCCATTACTTTTGTGTTTCCTTCATCCCACACTTTTCTCATTTCTGAGAATTTCAAACATCACCCATAGTATAATATGCCACTGGCTGCCCCAAATACATTATACATCCCCAATCAATTTGTAAAATATTATTTTAAAATCATATTTTGAATAGCAGACTCAGGATATTGACATGCATCTCTTTTTAAAGTCAGTTTCATGATATCTATTCAATTCATGATCTCATTTTCCTATAATTTGAGAAATTAATATAAGAGATGCTGAGTTGTGAAATTCATAAAACTTCTCCTTTGAACTATTGTAATAGTCTCCATGAATCTAGTCTGCCAGTCCAATTCATTCTACATAGATGAGTAAGATTTTGACAATGATGTCAAAATAATAGTCTTATTAAGGCATAGGAATTGCTATGTCACTTCAGCATAAAAATAGTATATAGTATATCATATATCTATATTTACATACATATATGACAATTCATAAATACACACATATATATACACACACATTATATAATTAAGCTTTTTTTCCAAAACCTTCTAGGAAATATCCTGGGGTCATTATTTAAGACTTAATTTTATAATACTTGGAAGTGATCAAATAAAATATTTTAAAAAAGACTTAATTTTAAAATAATTTAAATTTCAAAGTAATATTTTACAAATAACGAGTGAAAGGATATTATACCATGTGTATCTGAAAGATCTGATAGCTTGTTACACTATGGAAAAAGTTAGAAATTCCCAGAGATCAGGAGGGTAAGGGATGAAATTAACACAAGATTCCAGATTTAAAAGGAACATTAAGAATTAATTCAGACTCCCTTAATTTATTGATCAGGAAACAGAGGCCTAGAGAATTTTATGTATTTGTTATATTTCTACAAATTCTATATGTTTATTACATAGTTAATATTTATAAATATGTGGTATTTGTAATGTTACACATAATGTACAAATATACACTTTTACATTTACATTTATATTTTGTATGTGTGAATGTGTGTAATTTTAAGCTGTTTAAAACTTTACTCACACTATCTCATTTGATCAGCTTTTGTATACTTTCAAAAGTCATCCCTCATACCTTGAAGGTACTACTCCTTCATATGTACATATATTTATCCTCTTTTTCCTACAAAAGTCAGTTTAGGTACTATCTCATATCTTTATCCTTATGTAATACATACAGATAGTTTTCTTTTTAAACCTTTGTATATTTTATGTGTAAATATATGAACAAAGGATTCCAGATTTAGAGCTGGAACAAATCTAAGGAGTTAATTCAAACTCCCTCATTTTTCTGATCTGAAAAGTGAGGCCCAGAGGAAGTTAATTGGCTTATCCATAGTCACACAGATTTCAAGTAATAGCTAGAATTTGAACCTACTTTCTCTAATAATATTTTCACTGTACTACACATTACCTCCACTGTTTTATCAGCCCCTCCTCTTTTCAAGAATATGAGATTCTTGAAGGCAGGAACTATTTTCTTTGTGCCTTTGTAAGTTATATGACACAACAGAATTGTATTTATTTCAGGTAGAAAGTATTTTTATAAGTACATTGAATTTAATACATTTTCAAGAAGGTTTTGAAGACACTTATTTTCTAAAGTCTGTCTCTTTGACTCAAAGTTTTCAAAGACTATGGCAGCACAAATCAGGCATTTATAGGTCCTGGCACACTTTTAAACAACAACCTCAATGCATGGCATTTGAGGATGAGCCTTACTGAATTTAGAAAGGTTCAAGGATGATCTCTAAAATAAAGCCATTAAATTAAATGATCATCATCATCATCAAATAATAGAATGTTGGTATCCAGGTTTTTTTTTTTTGCTAAATCAGTTCATGGTGAATAAAGCATATAGGGGTTAATCATCTTTAAATTAAGGTACAAACATTCATGGAATCATTAATTTTTGAAGTATTATAAGTATTTGATTCTAAGTTGAATTGTATATATACACAGTATTAAACTATTTTCCTCTTCCCCAAATAGTCTTTATTGGAGACAGACATGAGAATACATCCCGTTCAATGAAATAAATGCACATTCTGTATATAAATATGAATATAATACATTCTCTTATTACATTATAATCCTAATATATTATGTATTTTCAAAATAGTCAATTAAATCATTTAATCTGAAGGCAAATGGTCAAGGTAGAACTATGAATTTATTTATATAATTTTGAGATCCTCAACCTTCTATTTATTTAAAGATATTATCATAGGGGAAACATGAACTAATTTGTTTAATATGGGGATGATTTGAAGGAATTGAGAGTGCTTGGCTTAGAAAAGATTGTAGTAAGGATGTGTGTGTGTGTGTGTGTGTGTGTGTGTGTGTGTATGTGATGTGTGTGTAATATTAGCTACCTTTAAGTATAGGGTAGAGGAAACTGGACATACTCATTTTGGCACCAAAAGGTACAAGAATGAAAAATGAATGGAAGTTTCAAAGAAGACGAATTAGACTCAATGTCAAGAAACTCACAAAAAAAACAACCAAATTTTTTTAAACTGACAACAAGGACAACAACACCAATAGCAACAACAATTTCCTTAATAGAGTCTGATAAAAGTAGTCTGGGCTTCCTTGAAAGAGGGTGATTCTCTCTTCCTTGTTCCCTTAATTTTAAATAGAGATAATAATAGCATCTATCTCTTAGAGTTATTGTGAAGATAAAATGAGAAAATATTTGTTTGGACTAGTTAGCATTGTGACTGGCACATAGTAGGCATGATTAAAATGATTATTTACTTCCCTTCTCAGTATAGGTTTTACTACATGAAATGAGAAAGGGATCAGGAACTCTCAAATTCAAGATTTTGTTTAAGTTTAATACAAGACAAAGGCTTTATATAGAACTTTTCTTAATATTTTATATTATTTGTAAATATATGGACATATGACAGATAAATAATTTCAAGCTTTAACTTCAAATCAAGACTAGAATGAAAGCTATAGATTTGATTACTCATTCTATGGAATCCTATATGAAATTCTCTTGAAAATGCAACAAAGGAAAGCCTAAATTATTTTTAAATATTCATTTTAAGACTTTGCTTTCAATATTAATTATATATTAATATATTTCAATACATTCTGAGCATATAATAAAGAATATAACTAATTTAGGCCACAGTTTTCTCTGATACCTTTCCAAGATATCTCTTGTCTTCACGAACTAATCTTGTACTTCACATATTTGAAATATGAATGGTTTCATTCATTTGCCCTTTCATGCATTCATATGAATCATATAATCACAAGTTTTAGAAAGAAAAAAGCATTCCTTCTGCATAAGGCTTAAGGCTATGTCTGATTCTAGAACTCCTCTTGATGAGCTACAAGTATGTTACAGAAATACCTATCCAGAAATTCTGTGAGTCCCCAAACTGAAGATAGGAGGGGAAGGGGAGCAAAGACTGGAGTGTTTTAGATCTGCTTTAGGGTTTGTGACATTATTTACTAATTTCAAGATATGTTTTCTTCTTTGGAAAAATATAGGTTTGATTAGAGTTGAATAACTATCTCCTCTATTTTTATGCAATAGATAATTATTTTGTGAAAGAAAATAAAAATAGAAAATAAGCAGATATTCTTCAACAGTCTATAATTTTCAAGCATAACCATAGTTCTATGGGTAAATTTACAATTTGAATAAAAGTAAACAGAAAATAAGTAATAATACTTTACTTTAATCCCAGCTAAACCTTTTCCAAAGGAGATGAAGCAATTTACAAACAAATGATTAATTCTGCCTGTCTCCCAGCATTTGAGTATTTAATTAAGGAATGGAAGAACCTTTTTCCTGTACCAGGCAATGGGCGGAAAGAGGTATGGATTACAAATCAGAAGACCAAGTTTCAAATCCACTCTATTTCTTCTTACCTATATTTCTATTTCCCTTCCAACTCTCCATCACTCAATTAGTCCATGCCTCTTACTAATGAGAATTCCAAAGGCTCTATTAAGAGAAGTGGGGAAGGAGTGAGATGGAGGAGATAGGGAGGCAGGGAAGAATTGCTTGGAGGACAATCCCAGGACACTTAGAAGCACTCCAAAAGACTCATTATGACAATCATTTACAAAGTAAAAGCCAGTATAAAATTCCAGGTTTCCTAACACTGATGGAAAAAACTTATAATACTCCCTTAAAACTTATTTTTAAGGCATATACTGTTCATAAACAAACCACAGTATCAAAGGTACCAGACACCTATTTCCTAATGCGATACATCTTTTAATCTTTCTGTCACTTTTCAAACTGTTTTTTCCCCTTTTTCTTTACTATATTCCTCCACCATCACAACTATCTGGGGTTGTCATCTCTAAGAGGATCCTAAACACATAACAAAGTCTAGTGTGGCTTTTCATCAACAAAATTACTTTGTTGAAACTATAGGTATAGTATTCGCTAAAGGGATAGAGAGAGACACCCCAAAATTCCAAACTAAAGTATGACTTTGGAAAAAAAGTTAGGTCAGGTATTATGAAATATTCTAGACTCAAAAGAGCATTTGCAAATCAAATAATCTTTGACTATTAATTTTTAAAATCTAAACTTTCACACAATAGGAAGAAAACATTTTCTTATATATCATCATTCCACTCTCATAATTGTCTTGTAAATTAGAAAGAAATATTATTATCAAAATTGTACAGATAAGAAAAATAAAGCTTGGTAGACTCAGTGATTATCTACTTAATAATACTTCAGGACTGGAATCCAGGTAGTATTTCTAAAACTTCAATGAAAATACTAAACTTGTATACAATCCTGGGCTTGGAATCAGAAACTCATCTTCATGAATTCATGAATTCAAATCAGACCTCAGACATTTACTCTCTATATGACCCTAGTTAAATCAATTAAGCTTGGTTGCATCACTTCCTCATCTTTAAAATGAGAAGGAACAGACCTACCCCTGAGAGCAACAAGACTTGGGGCTGAAGGAGGCTGAAGAATGCAAAGCTCAGGTGCAGAGATAGAGCAGAGAGGGACTGTCCACAGAAGACATAGCAAAGACTAAAAAAATAGCCTCAGGGCAAAATGCACTCTGAAGCTTAATACAATGACAGCTGCCTACCCTCCTCACTCAGACTTCTGGCTGGAAAGGGAAGAAAAAACTAACATAACAATGGCCACCAACACCCAAGAACTACAATCTATAATTACAAAAAAAAAAGAAAGAAAGAAAGAAAGAAAAAGAAAAAGAAAAAAGAGAAGAAAAAGCCTTTGACTCTGGATAATTTCTACTTAGAGAATCAACAGATTAGAGAGGAGACAGCAGAGGACGACAAACAAACAAACACAACCAATTTTTTTTTTAAATGGAAATTGGTCACAAGCTCTCCAAGAAATCAGGCTGGAATTTGAGAACTAAGTTAAAAAGATAGGAGAAATTTGGCAAGAAAAGTAGAAAATTGTTCAAAAAGAAAATAACTGTTTAAAAGACAGAATCTCCTACTTGGAAAAATAATCCCAGAAATAAAATTAAATAATAAAGACTATAATGACCAGAAATGACCTGCTGGAAGCCATGAAAAGCAGGATAGACCAAACTGAAAAGGAAAATCAAAAGATCTTAGCTGAAAACCAGTCTTTAAAGATTAGATTTGGGCAAGTAGAAGCTAATGATCTCACAAGACAGCAAGAATTAATAAAGCAAGGTCAAAAGAATGACAAAATAGAAGGAAACATGAAATATCTCACTGAGAAATGAATTACTTGGAAAACGGGTTGAGGAGAGACAACTTGAGAATCATAGGTCAACCTGAAAGCCCAGAAATAAATAGAAACCTTGACATCATACATCAAAAAATTATCCAAGAAAAGTGCCCTGATGTTCTTCAACAAGAGGGGAAAATAGACATTGGAAGAATCCATAGATCACCCTCAGCATTAAATCCTCAAAAGACAACCCTCAGGAATGTAATTACCAAATTCAAGAGCTTCCAAGCTAAGAAGAAAATATTGCAACAAGCCAGAAAGAGACAGTTTGGCTATCAAGGAGCACCAATCAGTATTATACAGAATTTGGCAGCCTCCACACTAAAGGTTCTCAAGGCTTGGAATATAATATTCAGAAAGGCAAGAAAATTCGGTCTATAACCAAGGATCATCTACCCATCAAAACTGACTATATACTTACAGGGGAAAATAACAAAAAAGAAGATTTAACATTTAACAAAATAGAAGATTTCCAAGTATTTGTAAAGAAAAGACCAGAACTAAAAGGAAAGTTTGATGTTCAAATACAAAACTCAAGAGAAACATGAAAAGATAAACAAGAAAGAGGGAAGGAATATTTTTAAGGGCTTCAGTAAGTTCAAATTGTTTACACTCCTGTATGGAAAAATGATATTTGTAACTCCCAAAAACTGTATTCACTATCATAGTAGTTAGGAGAATTATCCATAGGTAGAGGTTGGGGTACTAAATTGTTTAAGATGACATGTAAAAAAAAAGAAAGGAAAGGGAGGATAGAAGATGTCATCAAGAGAAATTAGAAGGAAAAAGAAAAATAGTATAATTTGTATCACATAAAGAGGTACATGGGAGGGGGAGGGGAATAATATTATTATTAGAAGTTAAGGGAGAGAGTGCTAATAGGTAATACTTAAACCTTACTCTCAGTGGAATCAATTCTGAGAGGGAAGAACATCTTGATCCATTGGGATATCTAATTCTATCTTACCCTTCAGGGAAGTTGAGAAGGAAAAACCAAGGGGGTTGGGGGAGAGGGGTGAGGAGTAAAAAAGGAAGAGAAAGTGAGGGTGGAGGGAATTTAATAGACCCTAAACAAATTAAGAGGGTAATAAGAAGGGAGGAAGTGGGAAGGGAAGTAAAATAATGGTGGGGATTAGGGGGACTGATTAAAAGCAAAATACTCATGTAGAAGAAAATAGTGAAAGAAAAAAGGGCAGGATTAGGAAAAGAAATCAAAATGAGGGGGAATACACAGGTAGTAATCATAACTCTGAATGTGAATGGGATGAACTATCCCATAAAACAGAAGCAAATAGAGTGGATTAGAAACCAAAATCCTACCATATGTTGTCTACAAGAAACACTCATGAGGCAGGTAGTTACACAGGGTAAGGTAAAGGCTAAAGCAAAATATTTTGGACATCAACTGAGAAAAAGAAGGTAGGAATCACAGTCATGATATCTGACAAAGCCAGAGTAAAAATAGATCTGATTAAAAGAAATAGGGAAGGTAATTATATCCTCATAAAAGGCAGCAAAGAAAATGAGGAAATATCAGTACTCAACATATATACTCCAAATGGTATATCATTCAAATTTTTAAAGGAGAAACTATTGGAGCTTAAGGAGGAAATAGACAGTAAAACTATACTAGTGGGAATTCTGAACCTTCCTTTATCAGATCTAGATAAATCAAACCAAAAAAATAAATAAGAAAGAGGTAAGAGATGTGAATGAAATCTTGGAATAATTAAAAGTAATAGGTATGTGGAGAAAAATAAATAGGGACAAAAAGAAATACACCCTCTTTTCAGCAGCACATGGTATATGTGATTTTTAGATTCCATCTTGTTTGGTCTAGCATCCAGGAATGTGCACACCCACATTACAAGGGCATGTGCTAGCAAATGACAAATCAGAAACAGTGGACAAACCCCTGGGCTGTCCTAAGTCAAGCTAAGCTATCATTGGTACAGATGAAATGCAGGAAAGTGGCGTAAAACCATCTATATAAGGCATGCCACTTCTTCTCTTTGCCACTTTCCCTGGAGAGGGGACTGGCTGGCAGAGTGCTAAGTGTTCTGACATTTTGGTGTGGTGGCAGCTATTTGTCTGGATTTGGCGGTGAGTTTGCCCTTGAGCTGATTTAGGCTCAGACATCTTGGTTGAGCCCTTTTGGAGTTCAGCTGGTTCCTATCTCCATACTTTCTAGAGCCTCTGTTCTTTCTGGCACTAGCCAGATGGGAGAAATCCTACTCCCTTTCCTTCTTCCTTCTTCTTAATATCTTTACCCTCTATCTTATATCTTTGGGTATTTTATTATTTGGGACTTTCCCTGGCGACCAATTAAATTTAGTTTTTGAGTCACAATACTAAAATTATCTTTACAGTTTTGGATGACCATGTCGGTTGTGATGAAATACCCTCAATATTCTTAACTTTCCTAAATCTTTTCTCTACTGTGACTAAGTTCAGCTTTTAATAGCTTATTTTGGTCAGCTGTAGAGGTAAGTAAATTTGGAATTTTTTCCCTCTCTCCTTAAATTAGATAGAATACAGCTGTCTTTTTTTTTTTTTATCCAAAGTAGCAGGACTAGGAAAGCTGTTTAGCTACAAATCTCCTTTCCCTCAGGGAACAACTGCCCAGATGACTCTTCATTAGGAGTGAAAGGAGTCTAAAGACAGTTTTTGGCCTTTCCCTGCTCCCCAAGTGTCTTGTGAAGCCCGCTAGGAAAATAATTACAATATATATACATATATAAATGAATACTACATTCTTTGACATTTATATGGTGGTTGAAGAATTAGGGACATTGAGGAATTCAGCATACCTCCAATTTTTTATATTATTATGTAATGCCATTTCTGTACTCCTCAGTACTGTGTTTAGAGATGCTAACATAAAAAATTATTTGAAACTGAAATTCAGAAAAACACGCAAAATTATGAAGCTAAAATACAGAAAATTATGCAAAAATCTGAAGATAAAATACAGGAAAACAAAAAACATGCAATATAAAACACAGGAAAATATTAAAAATTTTGAGGCTAAAATGCAGGAGAAAATACAAGTAGTTGCTACAGCCTTACTAGTGACAAAAACTGTTGATCTAATGGGAAGCCCATTAATAATTATGTGCCCACATGAGGCAGAAGCATTTTTGCTAAGGCATAGAACACAGGCATTCTCAGACCAGCGAATTACAAGGTATGAAATAACCTTTTTAAATAGAGAAAACATTACCTTGAAATGCTGTACAACCCTTAACCCTGCCACCTTGCTTCCAGATTTACCAACTTCAGGAGAACCATTACACAGTTGTGAAACATAATGGCAAAAAAGCCGCGAGATAATCTCTTGGACACTCCCTTAGACAATCCAGAGCTGGTCTTATTTACTGATCATTCCTCTTTTATGAGGGATGGCATATGCTACATTTGAGCTGCTGTAGTCACAGAATTTGCCACTGAATGGTCAGCTTCACTGCCCTCTAATATTAGCACTCCAGGGGCAGAACTCATAGCTCTGAAACATACCTGTACAATTGCCAAGGATAAAAAGGCAACAGTTTATACGGATTCTAGATATGCTTTCAGCATTTGTCACTCAGTCGGGATGCAGAGGATTTTTAATCTCAGCTGGAAAATCCATAGCTAATGTAGAAATTATTAAGTTCTTTCTGCTCTCCAGCTGCCTGAAGCCCTAGCTGCAGTTCATTACTCTGTCCATACAGGTGGCACTGACCCTGTGTCTAGGGGAAATTATCGAGCGGATACTGCTGCAAAGCTAGCAGCCAGAGAAGGGCCTGAATTAATTTTAACATTAACAACCACTAATGACTTAAATTTATCACTTTCCTATAATGAAAAGGAAGTGGAAAAATGGAAGCAAAAATTCAAATCAAAACAGATTAATGGAACATGAGTGTCATCTGAAGGGAAACCCCTGCTCCCTAGAAGTTTCTATCACCAAATTTGCCAATCTATTCATAAAAATGGTCACTTTGGCACCCAGGAAGTCATGGATTCTGTTAAGAGAGTATGGATAGCCCCTGGTATAACTACTTAGCCTCTAAAGTGTGTACAGCCTGCTCTAACTGCCAAGCATATAACCAACATGCGTTTCACAGCAAAACCTTTGGTGGGTGGCCTCTGGCTTACACACCCAAATAAATCCCAAATTCCATGTTTCATATCATCCCCAGAGCTCAGGCCAAGTTGAAAGAATGAATAAAGAACTTAAAACTATGATTGGCAAATTATGCACTGAGACCTATTTAAAACAGCCTGAAATTTTCCATCTAGCCCTATTTTATCTTAGAAGCAGGCCTAGAGGAGAAAGAAAGCTGTCTGCAGGGCTCCTCCAAGCTCAAGCTCCAGGATTTAACTGAACTTTAGCCCTCTCCAGAGGAAATCACGAGAAATCCAGAGGCTATTCTCTAGCTCACTTCCTGCATCTCACATGTGCCAATGGTGGCTCAATCTTGAATTAGGATCACCCAGAGGTCTGTCCTTTTTTTGCACATGTGATTAATTAATAACAAATTAATTTACTTATTCAGTGCCATACTTATCAAACTACCAAGAAACTTTTTACAGAATTAGAAAAAAATATAACAAAGTTCATTTGGAAGAAGAAAACATCAAGGATATCAAGGGAAATAATGAAAAAAAAATGTGAAGGATGGGGGCCTAACAGTACCAGATCTTAAACTGTACTATAAAGAAGTGGTAATCAAAACAACATGGTACTGGTTAAGAGTCATAAGGGAGAATCAGTGGAATAGATTTGGGGTAAATCTCAGCAAGATAGAGTATGATAAATGCAAAGACCCCAGATTTGGGACAAAAACCTAGTATTTTCAAAAACTACTGGGAAAGTTGGAAAACAGTATGGGAGATATTAGGTTTAGAGCAACATCTCAAATCCTATAACAAGATAAATTCAGAGTGGGTGAATGACATAAATAGAAAGAAGGAAACCATAAGTAGTTTAGGTGAATATTGAATAGTATACCTGTCCAATCTGTGAGAAAATAAGGATTTTAAGATGAATCAAGAGACAGAGAATATTACAAAATTCAAAATGAATAATTTTGATTACATTAAATTAAAAAGGTTTTGTACAAACAAAACTAATGCAACCAATAGTAGAAGGGAAGCAACAAATTGGAGAAAAAAATCTTTATAACAAAAACCTCTGACGAAGGTCTATTTACTCCAATATATAAGGGACTAAATCAATTGTACAAAAAATCAAGCCAATCCCCAAAGATAAATGGGCAAGAGACATGAATAGGCAATTTTCAGATGACGAAATAAAAACCATCAATAAGCACATGAAAAGGTGTTCTATATCTCTTATTATTAGAGAAATGCAAATCAAAACAACTTTGAGGTACCACATGTAGCAAAGGATAATAAAACTTATGCAAGGAATGGTTGACAGGATGTAAGACTCAGAATTCTCCCAGGGCTGTCAGGATTCTAAACTGTTGAAGAGACAGTTCCCCAACTGACACTCTAGACCAGAGAGAAGGAGGAGATAGGTGTAATTCTGAATCATCTTGAACTCATCCATCAACCAAAAGGTCTTGAGGATCTTCTAACTGTGGTGAAAAAATAACTCCAGTTTTCCTGATGGACAGCCAGACTAGAGAATAGATCACTACCCTGCTGTGACATCTGCAGACATCAGCTTGACTCCTGTTTCTGGAGGCTCATCAAGGACTCTTTGTGAGAAACTGATCTCATCCCCTGTTGGACTTGGTTTTAGATAAGTTGGGGTTTAGTTTAGAATAAGTCATATAAGGTTTATATAGTGGGTTAAATAATTTAAATTTCACCTTTTCCCCTTTCCCTTTCCTTCATCCCTTCTATGTTAAAATAAATTCAATATTTATATGTTTTCCCTCCGTATTATTTTCATTCCCCCTATCCAAATTATATGTACGTTTAATGCACCTCACACTTAGCAGATTGGCTAATATGTGTAACAGTTAAAATTAGTTTCTCTGCCAATGGTAGTTTATTTTTATGTGGTTTATTAAAGATTATTAGAATTAAGAAATAGAGAAATACAAAATAAGAAAATCACATCCCTAGGCCTAGAGCCCATTCACAACCCCTTACTCTACATCTTGCCTGCTAGGTAAAGAAACATATGTGCTTAAAGAAGTGGAAGCAGGGAGAGGGTCGAAGTAGGTGGAGAGTCAGTTTAAATACAAATTGTGTTCTCGCACTCAAGTGAGGATTCAGGGAGATTATAGGGCATTCTGGGAACTACAAAGGACTTCTGGGAATTGAAGTCTGGGGTTCAAATCTCCATTTTACATATGACAGCAAAGAAAAGTGATACATGTTGTATTGGATGCAACAACATTAGGATACTAATGCATTGCTGGTGGAGTTGTGAATTGATCCAACCATTCTGGAAAGCAATTTGGAACTATGCCCAGAGGGTACTAAAAGACTTTCTGCTATTTGATCTAGCCATAGCACTGACTAGTTTGTACCCCAAAGAGATAATAAGGAAAAAAGACTTGTATAAGAATATTCATAGCTTTGTGGTGGCAAAAAATTGGAAAATTACGGGATGCCCTTCAATTGGGGAATGGCTGAACAAATCATGGTATGTATTGGTGATAGAGTACTATTGTGCTCAAAAGGAATAATAAATTGGAGGAATTCCATGTGAACTAGAATGACCTTCAGGAATTGATTTAGAGTGAGAGGAGCAGAACCAGGAGAACATTGTACACAGAAATGAATACACTGTAGTACAATGGAAAGTTATGGACTTCTCCATTAGTGCCAATGCAGTGATTCTGAACAATTCAGAGGGATCTATGAGGAAGAGCACTATCCACATCCTCAGGAAAAAACTGTGGGAACAGAAACACCAAAGAAAAACAACTACTTGAGTACATGGGTTGAGGTGGATATGATTAGGGATGTAGATTCTAAATGATCATCCTAATGCAAACATCAACAATATGGAAATAGGCTCTGATCAAGGACACATGTAATACCCAGTGGAATTGCACATCGACTATGGGAAGAGGTGGGGCCAGGGGAGGGAGGGAAAGAATATGATTCTTGTAACCAAGGAATAACATTCTGAATTGACTAAATAATTTTTTTTAAAGGAAAGTAATAAATGTTGGATTGGATATGGCAACATTGGGATACTAATGCATTGCTGGTGGATTTGTGAATTGATCCCACCATTCTGGAAGGCAATTTGGAACTATGCCCAAAGGGTGCTTAAAGACTGTCTGCTCTTTGATCTAGCCATAGTGCTGCTGGGTTTATACCCCAAAAAGTTCATGAGGAAAAAGATTTGTAAAAGAATATTCATAGCTACGCTCTTTGTGGTAGCAAAAAATTTGGAAAATGAGGAGATGTCCTTCGATTGGAGAATGGCTGACCAAGTTGTGGTATATGTTGGTGATGAAATACTATTGTGCCCAAAGGAATAATAAACTGGAGAAATTCCATATGAATTGGGAATGACCTCTAGGAATTGAGGCAGAGTGAAAGGAGCAGAACCAGGAGAACATTACACCCAGAGACTGATACACTGTGGTACAATCAAATGTAACAGACCTCTATACTAGCAGCAATGTAATGATCCAGGTCAATTCTGAGGGATTTATGAGAAGGAACACTATCCACATTCAGAGAAAGAACTGTGGGAACAGAAACCCAGAAGAGAAACAACTGCTTGATTACATGGGTGGAGGGGATATGATTGGGGATGTAGACTCTAAATGATCACTCTAGTGCAAATATTAATAATATGGGAATAGTTCTTGATCAATGGCACATGTAAAACCCAGTGAAATTGCATGTTGGCTATGGGAGGGGGTGGCAGGAGAGGAAGGAAAGATCCATGAATCATGTAACCATGGAAACATTCTAAGTTAAACAAATAAATAAACGAACAAACAAACAAACAAATAAATAATCAAATGAATAAAATGAGAAGGAGAAGGAAATGCAAACCTTTATCTATCTTTGCCAAGAAAACTTCAAAACTGAATGTTTGGACATAACTGAAACAACTCTGTTCTCTATATGATTACAACAAAGGTAAACAGAGGCTTCAGGAATATATGGACACATACAGCATTCTGGAAGCATGCACATAACTCCCTTTGTCAAACATATTTTTTCAAGCTTTTCATGGAATTTTCCTTGTTATTTTACTCACAATGTGATTATTGATTATCATACAAAAGTATTCAATCAATTAATAATTGAGATTATTCCTTACAATTTAGCATTACATATTAATTATGCAATGGAATTACATGCAGAATTTATACAGTTCTTAGAGGCATTAAACAATGAATATAAACTGATGTTGTTTTTAATCCTTTACAGATAACTAAAGAAAACTGGATATATATATCTACAATCTTCAAATTTTTGTTCCTCCTCTTCCTTCATAAAAATGTTCACTGTCCAACTTCTCCTTAAATAGCAGGGGCAACAAGTTAGTTCTAATCTTTTCGACAAAAGAGATTGAAGTAATTTTTCTTCCCCTCCATTATTCACGAAGTTCCCCAGATTTTTCCTTGACAATATGTCCCCGAGTCATCATTTACATTATTATCCTACTTCCTTCACAAGAAATTTGGCCTTTCTTTTTATCCCATGCTTGAATTTCTAAAATATTCACTGAACTTATTGGTATGTTTCTTCCCTTCTTTATTCCATCCTACATATTATTAACAAACTAATTTTCCCTAACACCATGATTTTGCTGCTCTTCTGCTTAAGAACCTTAAATGCTTTCTTTGTGCTAACAACTCAAATCTAAATTTATCTGCCTGACTTTTAAGGCTCCCCATGGAACTTTTATTCCCAATTTTGTAATGTAGAAGATTATCCACATTCCATACACCTTTCTTACCTCAATATCTTAACTCATCTATTTCACCCTTCCTGGAAAAATCTCATTCTTCTTCAGTTATTTAAATTCTACTTATTTTTCAAGGCCCTACCAAAACAATGTCAACTTCAATAAATGTTACTCTCACTTCTCCAAAACTCCCTGACTTTCATAATCCATGTCCCACAATTTAGAACTTTCATGTATTGTTTAAGATTGTATGTGTTCTTGTCTCTTCAAGTTAAATCGAATAGTTCTTTTTTAAAAAATATTTAGAATATTTTCCATAGTTACATGATTCATGATTTTTCCCACCCCTCTTCCCTACTCCCACCCTGGAGCTGACAAGCAATTCTATTGGATTATACATGTACCATTGTTCAAAGCCCATTTCCCTGTTATTCATATTTTCAGTAGAATGATTCTTTAACATTAAAACCACAATCATATCCCCATCAAACTATGTGATCAATCATATATTTCTCTTCTAAATTTCTGCTCCCACAGTTCTTTCTCTGAATGTGGACAGCTTTCTGTCTCATAAATTCCTCTGGATTCTCCCAGGTCATTGGATTGCTGCTAGTAGAAAAGTGTATTGCATTTGATTGTACTACAATGTATCAGTCTCTGTGTTCAATGTTCTCCTGGTTCTACTTCTTTCACTCTGAATTAGTTCCTGGAGGTCTTTCCAATTCACATAGAGATTCTCCAGTTCATCATTCCTTTCAGCACAATAGTATTCCATCACCATCAGATATCACAATATTTTTAGCCATTCCCCAATCGATGGACACCCCCTCATTTTCCATTTTTTGCCACCATAAAGAGCGCAGATATGAATATTTTTGTACAAGTCTTTTTCCTTATTATCTCTTTGGGGTATAAACCCAGCAGTGGTATGGTTTAAATTGAACAATTCTTATACAAGAACCTGCTTGTTATATTTTCTTTTTTTTTAATTTTCCAAGGTTTATTACAATGTTGGTACATAACAGTTATTCAATAAATCTTTCTTTTTTTGTTCATTGTTACTTGTTTTACTTTTTTTATCTGCTATCCCACCAGGATGGATGGAAATTCTATTTTTTTCTTCTCCCACAATGCTGCTAAACTCATGATGCTATTATGCATTAAAAATGCAACCAAGAGAATGAAATACTTTCATTCAACTTTAAAATAGTAGTTATTCTGAGATTGGATAATAACTCCAATATGAAATTGGAGTTAATCTCTGAAATATTTGGAGAGTTAATAACCAAAATTTCAAACTTTCATTGATATTCCTTATGTATTCCCGTGATTCATTCTTTTTTTTTAAACCCTGACCTCTGTCTTAGAACCAATGCCATGTGAGCCTAAAGGAGAAGAGAGGTAAAGGCCTAGGGTTACAAAGTTAGGAACTGTCTGAAGTCGGATTTGAACACAGGATCTTCGTTTTCCAGGCTTGATTCTCTGTCCACTAACCTACCAAGCTGTCACCCAATTTTTTTTTAATTTTATTTTTTTCCTCAACTTCATAGAAAATAATTTTATTCTTCATTTCTATTAAATTTGAGGGAAATTGTTAGCCCCTCTCCCTCCTTCCTGTATCTCCACATTCCTTGAGATGGTAAGCAATTTAATATAGATTTGATATGTATAATAGTATAAAATATCTTTCCATATTAGTCATTTTGTGAGAGTTTGAACAATAAAAATAAAAATTAATAAAGAAAATGAGCTATACTATGTCTCAGTCTGCATTCAGGCTTCATCAGTTCTTTCTTTGGAGGTGAATGGTATCCCTGAGTCCTTGTGGATTTTCTGTGGTCACTGCATTGCCAAGTAAAGCCAAGTCATTTGTAAATGTTCATCGTGTAATATTGCCATTAATGTATACAATGTTCTCCTGATTCTGCTCACTTCACTTTGCATTAGTTCAAGTAGATTTGTTCAGGTTTTTCTTAAATCATCCTTTTCATTATTCCTTATAGCATAGTAATATTTTATTACAATCATATCCTACAACTTGTAGAAATTCCAGAATTTCTTGACATATCCATAGTTTCCATTTCTTTGGTACCACAAAAAGAGTTGGTATAAGCATTTTTATATAAACAGATACTTTCCCCTTTAAAAAAAACTCTTTGGGAGATAAACTTTGTAGTGGTAGTCCTAAATCAAAGGTATTCAAACTTTTAAAGTCCTCTGGGCATAGTTCCAAACTGTTCTCCAGGTGGTTGGATCAATTTGCAACTGCACCAGCAATGCATTAGTGTTCCAATTTTCCCATTCCACCTCCAGCATTTATTATTTTCTTTTTCTGTCATATTAGCCAATCCGATAGGTGTGAAGTATCTCAGAATGGTTTTAATATTCATTTCTCTAATTAATAGTGATTTAGAGCATTTTATGATTTTATATAACCTTGATTTCTTCATCTGAAAATTGCATATTCATATGCTTTGATAATTTATCAATTGAACAATGTTTTTATTCTTATAACTGACTCATTTCACTATATAATTGACAAATAAGGCCTTTAAAAAGAGATACTCACTGTAAAATTTTTTGCTAACTTTCTACTTTTCTTCTAATCTTGTTTGCATTGGTTTGGTTCAAGCAAAATCTTTTTTGTTTAATTTAATCAAAATTATTTGTTTTTAAAATCCTATAATGCTTTCTATCTTTTATTTGGTGGTAAGTTCTTCCTTTATCTATAGATCTGATAGATAGATTAATCTCTGCTCCTCTAATTTGCTAATGGTAGTATCCTTTATGACTAAATCATATATGCATGATTTATTCCAGCAATTCAATAAAGATTAGAATTCTCTTTTGAAACGACACTAACTTTAGTCTCTTCCTTCCTTAAAATCTTACACTACAAACTCTCCCCCAAGGGATATTGATTTGTGTACCTTGTGTTTACATTCTTTTAAGCCTCAATTTTTCTGTAAAGATTTGGATAAGGTAACCTTTATTGGTATTACCCTGAGATCATATATTGAGAACTGGAAGATATCATAAAAGTCACTAAGTATAACCTTTCACTTTATATATAGGGAAAATTAAACCTATGTGAATTAAATGCTTTGCAAATATTCACACTGACATTAAGTACTTGGGACAGGTTTCAAATCCAGATCTTTATGATCACTCGTGCAATATTTCCCATAATACCACACTACCTCTTGAAGCTGAGAGTTTTGAACTTTGAATTTCAATATACCTATCTTCAAATCTGTCAGTCTTTACTTGCTTGAAAAGGAATGAGAAAAAGAAAAAAGAACAGAAAGAAACATTTAAGAAGCACCAACTATGTTCTGGCATTTTGGAAATGTCATCTTATTTGTTCCTTATCATAATCTTGAGGAATTAGTTTCATTTGTCCCATTTTACAGTTCAGGAAGTTAAAACAAGCATGTGTTAAATGATTTGTTGAATGTTACACAGTTAATAAGTGTTTGAGGCTGCATTTGAACTCAGCTCTTTATGTCAGTTGCCTACTTCCTCGGCATGCAAGAGAGAAAGAAATAGTGTGTGTGTACGTCTGTGAATATGGGAGTGCATGAGTTTATACATGGGAAAGATTTTTATTTAATCCAAAGCCTCTCCAACCAAATTCACCATTTTGACAAAAAGAGATGAGAGTATTCAGTATGTGGGTAAAGTCAACAGGTATGTAAATGTTCAAATGTATTGTTAAAAGACTAGGAACATATTCAGCCATTGAGCTCCCAGTATTTATCAATTTCTTTTATGACATCCTTTGGCCTGCTGAGAAAATTTCAAGATGGTTACATCACAGACACTAAAAATAAAAAGACTTAATGGGAAAATAACCTGCTTTATTGTAATGCCTACTTACTCTTTACTTTTGATCCCACCTGTTGTCAAAACTCAGATAAAATGGAATATTTTATCATGACAGGAAAGGAGGGGTAAAGGATCTGTGAATATTTGACACTTCCAAAATAATGTATCTTTCATGAGAAATAACTGCAGGGACTCTTTTGAAAGGATACCCTAAGACTATTTTCTGCCATTCTATTGATTTCCTACAAAAGATTAGAAGTCATGAATTGGGCACCATGCTTGCTGGTGAAGTCAGTAAAAATATCAAAATATATCATTCTTCTTTAGACACCGACTAAGAACATGGGCATAAGACTGAAGAAATGGAGGGGAAAAATATTTTCTGACATAATTTCAATAATTAAATAGTATCCAATCTATCTACATTGTAGCATTAACAATCCAGAACAATGGGGAAAAAAGATCCTAAACTGTATTTCTTTACATGCTGATGATTCAGTATGATCATTTAAAAATAATTGTGGAATTTGTTTTTATTCCAATTTACTCATTTCACAATTCACACCTCATAAAATCCTTTAAAGTGTGAATGTTTCCCATAACTCACTGTTAAATTCAGATAATTTTTGACATGTTTACCTTGTATTTTTCCCATCCTCCACCTTAATATTTTTTTCAGTATAAAATCTAGCAGGTGTTAGAACTTCTTTGATACATTTCTATTTACTCTAAATTCAATTTTAATCTGTCAAATCTAAAATTTATAATATTAGAATACAGTGCTTGCCAGAGACTTATCTAAAGGACTAATAAATTATTTGGGAGTCACAAAGTATTTTCCAGATTCAGAATTATTCCAGAATCAGTTTAGAGAAGACTGAGACCTGCTATCAGGTAAACAATGTTCCTTGAGCTGAAGTGTTAGAGGTAGTCTAAAGCTGAAATGACAAGCTGCTCTTCTGGGAAAATTATAGCTCCTGCCTGTAGAATAAAAGCTTCCTGACAGAATGGTATGTTTCATTCTTTAAATTTTGTATAATAACAATAACTAGCATTTATATAGCATTGTAAGGTTGGCAAAATGCTCATCAAATGAAATAATATTTGTAATGCACTTATAAGCACTTAATAAGTGCTTATTTCCTTCCCTTCTCATTTGATTCTCCCAACAATCCTCTGAGATAAATACTATTATCATCATCATTTTAGAGATGAGGAAACCAATGTTGGGCAAAGTTAAGTGACTTGATGAGGTTCATACAGTTCTTAAGTATCTGAGAAGGAATTCAAACTCATGTTTTCCTAACAACAAGTTCAATACTTTATCAATTGGTCCACAAAGTAGCATTAATGTGAATTCTTCTAAATCTGGACCTCTTCCCAAATACTATTGTTTCTTACAGGTGGCCATGCTAGAAGAAAGTCTGGAAAATCATATGGTTACTATAAAATCCAGAAGCCAGGAAAAACAAAAACAAGAAAACAACACCTTAGAGATCAGTGCTATCTCAGTAGGAAGTTCACAGCCTTGTTCACAGTTAGAGCCAGTTGTCAGTAGAGAACAAACACAAAAATCTAAAAAGTACTAGAATTTTATTGTTGGTTTAGCAAAGGAGAGAGCCAGAAAAAAGTCATAATTCCTCCTTTTTTCTCGGTGAAGTTTACATTTTATATAATTTTTATGGTTTTAATTTGTATCATGCCTCTTTAGTCAAGTTATTAATTGAGTTAATTGACTAACTCTCCAAATTTTCCCCAAGAATGAATTACATGAACACCAGGAGACAAACTGATGCACATAGGTAATCTGTTTTGAGATGTACATCAGAAGGTAATAATCAATATAATTTGAACAAAGCCAAAATGCAAACCATTGGGTAACCCATAATACAAGTATTTGGGTAGACCCAAAATAAGACATTGGTAAGCATTGCCCAAAACACAAATATTTTTAATGGACCCAAGAATTCTGATATTTCTGCTTTCCCTGGAACATTTCTGGGGTCAGCCTAACCTCTAATATATGCTTTTAGTTAGACAATTTCTGGCTACATAAATCTATATTTAAATTGTATTTAGAAATAATAAAATATATCATGCCCACACTATATGTCAAATGTGATTCCAGGTCTTCCTGACTCTAAAGATATCTCCCATCCACTGTGACACACTTCCTCTTATTAACCATAGTTACATAATGTTTCTTGAATTGAATAGAATTGAACTCAATGTTTGGCTACTTAGTAGGTTGCTGTTAATATAAATATTTGTCTGAAACTAAACACAAAAATACAGAGCACAGAATTTTTAGATTTTTAAAAATATTTATCTCTTTTAATATCCTATTTCTGAATTTACTCGCTGTTCTTCATGTTATGTGGTTTCCCTTGTAACAAAAAAAAAGTTCTTTAAAAATGATTGAAAAAATGAGTGTTATAATTTATAAAACATTCTACAGGTGTAATCCTGCTTTATAATAATAGCAATTATACTAATTTATCTCTCTTGGTCAAAGTTCATTATTATATAATATTGTTTCATGATATTTTTCTTTTCACATGCCATTTTACATATACATTGTTTTTAATCATCTAATAATGCATATACTGTAAAATATACATATACATCCATACACATTCCTAGGGGCTGATTATCTTACTCTGCATCACTTCTAATAAGTTTCAGAGTCAGGATTCAAAACTAGTTCTTCAGAATCTAAATAATTTTTTATTCCATTCATTGTGCCACACTTGAAAAGAATTCTTCCCTTTGCTGTAGTTGTGAAACATTTAATTCCATTTTTATTTATTTTTTAAAATATCATAGGATCTCTGAAAATGGAGACATTTCATTTTACAACTTATTTAAATATAGGGTATACATTTTCCCCTAAACTGCTACTCTATCTGCCAATTCTCTAAACAGGGAAGCCTTTCCCAAGTAATTTGTGAGTGTGAGTTTATTGAACAGTATGACATGAGTTAAATTTATCTTATTTTTTTACATATCAATTTAATTTTATATTAATTTTCTGATAATTTGCAATACATGTTCTTTCTTTCTCTTCTACTCCTCCCTCCAGCCCAAGAAGACATATAATATGATAGAGATTGTACATATATTATCATATAATAGTGATATATTAATTCTGTTGTGAGAGAAGCATACTGTAGAGAAAAATTCATCAGATGAATTAAGGAAAGTATTATATGTTTCAATCTGCATTAATACTGTCTGTTCCATCTAAAGTGATAGATATCTTTTTTTTTTTTTGGTCAGGAATCTCTTGGACTTGTCCTGCATCCTTGCCTTGTCATTAAGAGTCAAGTCATTCACAACTGACCATCATATATTTTTGTTGTTACTGTAAATGACATTCTTCTTGTTCTGCTGACTTCATTTTGCACAACTTCATAAAAGTCTTTGCAGTTTGTTTTTATTTTTATTTATTTATTTTTTTTTTTTGGTGATCATCTTGTCATTCTTTATAGCAGCAGACTCTTGTCATTTCTTGTGGTACAATTGTATTTCAATACAAGTACAAAGCAATATAACTTGTCAAAAAATTCTCCAATTGATGGACATTTTATCAACTTATAGTTCTTTGCCATCATAAAGTGGGATGCTATAAATATTTTTGTATAGACAAATTATTTCCCTCCCACCATATTTAATCTCTGAGATACAGTCCTACTAGTGGTATTGCTGTGTCTAAGGTTATGCACAGTTTTATGGCAGTTTGGGCCAGATTTCAGGTTACTCTCCAGAAAGTTTGTATCATTTTGTACCTCTATCAGCAGTATATTAGTATCCTAATTTTTCCACCCCTCCAACATTTATTATTTTCTTTATTTCTTTTACTAGACAGTCTGATGTATATGAGGTTTTGCATTTCCCTAATCAATGGTGATTTGCAATACTTTTTCTCCCTATGGATAAAGAAAATTTTAATTTTTTAATCTAAGAATTGCCTGTTCATATCCTTTGATCATTTTTCAATTTAAATTTATTTTAATTCTTGTTTATCTGAACTTTTATATTAATCCGATTTTATTTCTTAATCAGTAACAAATACTTTTCTAAAATATTCTTTGATTTCTGCAAGGGCTAGCCTCTAAAATTCTTAATTTTATCCTTTCCTTCCCCTCCTTAGTTTTAGTTGGAAACATTTTGTTGATCTAGATTTATTTATATTATTATTTTGTATAGCTTTTTAAATTAACCCCTTCCATTATGTGAATTTTATTGTATAAAACCAGAACATTAATTGAAATAGCATAATTTTATTACATTAATGTGACCTAAAGGTAAGCCATGAAATTTTCTTATTTCTGTAAATCTTCCTCATAATTAGATTTATATGTCTTAAGTTTTTCTACTTAAATTTACTGCCATGTGTTTCATATATTTTAAGGTACTTGGAATGGAATTTTTCTTTTTCTCACATTTACTCTTTATTTTTCTGATTTTTTTTGTATCATGCCACTTTAATGAAGCTATTTATTGATTTAGTTAATTTACTGATTCTCAAAAAACAAAATCATTGAATGAACATATCTGCAAATAAGGAAATGTTCATTTTTAAATAAAATTTTTGCTTAATTTCTATCTGTTTTGTTATTGCTCTTTCTATTATTTCTGGAACTAGGTAGAGGGGGCATCCTCATTTTACCTGGATATTTAGTGGAAAGGTCTCTAGTATTTTTATTCTAAGTAACAATACCTTTTCATTTTATATATGTTAGGGTGGGAATTTTTATACAACTCTAGTAAATACAATGAAAGAAAACCCAAATATCCTCCTACATCCAAAAGTAAATCAAGATAAAACAGACAAGATTGTGTACATGGAATTTTTTTTGTCTCAGGACTACATTTCCCAGCAAGCCACCCTCCTGCTGATGTAGGCAGGATGTGGTTTACTGGGTAGCTCCACCTCTCGGGGGCGGGGCTTTCAGTCAGGGCTTTTTGCTAGGACTCTGAGGAGATATGCTGCTCTGTAATTATAACAAAAACAACACACTTTTGTATATGTGTATAACACCAAAGTTATTTTTGAATTGCCATTTCTAGCAATTAATTTAACAATAAGTTGGTAGAGTGGTGAAGGATATTAGATTTTTTTTTTCATTTAAGAGAATAGGAATGAATTGGAAGAGACCCTAGTGATCAGCTAGCTTAAGCCACTTATTTCATAGTTGAGGAACATAAGGTACATATGGTTAATTAATTCAATCAAGGTTACAAATGTCAAACTTCAAAGCCAGTGATATTCCCACTGTACCATTCTATTATTTGACACTTAAAGTGACCCGTAAAATTTTGGTTACTTAAGTTGTGTCAATTGCAATTATTTATTTTATCCTTCAACCCCATTCCTTTTTTAAATAATAGCTTAGTGGAAGCTAGGTGGTTCAGTGGATAGAGAATCAGACCTATAGATGGGAGGAAGTAGGTTGAAATCTTATCTCAGATATTTCCTAACTGTGTGACCCTGGGAAATTCGCTTAACTCCAATTTCTTTACCCTTACAACACTTCTACCTTGGAACTAATACATAGTATAAATTCTAAAACAGAAGGTAAAGATTTTAAAAAGTCAATAGCTTAAAATGTAATAATATGCAAATAATTTATTGCAATAAAAATGGAAAAATTCAAAATTAGTATTTACTTAAAAAATTAAGCAAATTTACAAAATCCTAATAAGCACACTAATTAATTTTTAAAATTAGAAGGAAAATATGAAAAAACTATAGAAATGATTATCACTTCAAAATTAATACTTTAAACATGCATTTAATTTTTTAACTTTGTCTCTTTGTAAATTAACTTATCCACTTCTCTTCTTGTTTACTGTGTTTACAAGTTAGATGTTCTGTTCACTTTTTTTTTTAATTAGATTTTTATTAATTCTTCTGGTGAAGGAATCCATAGAATATCTTCTAATTAATGAAGGTAACTTTTTATTCTTATTAAGTTCAAAATGATGTTACATGCTATTTTAAATTTCATCTTGATTTTCTTTTATTTTTGTAACAAATTATTCTGTTTCCTTCTCTGAATTCTGGTAGCAACAGATCATTTGGTAGTTTTTAAAAATGTGGCTCCTTTGCTGTTGAATAACTTTAATTCCATTCTGAATTTTTTTTTTCTTTTTGGTCACATAAGCTGGATAGCTCAGTAGATTGAGATCCAGGCCTAGAGATGGGAGGTCCTGGGTTCAAATATGGCCTCAGACACTTCCCAGCTGTGTGACCCTGGGCAAGTCACTTGACCCCCATTGCGTAGCCCTTACTACCCTTCTGCCTTGGAGCCAATACACAGTATTAACTCCAAGACAGAAGGTAAGTGTTTAAAAAAAAAAAAATCTTGGTTTTTCTTTAGTGTTTTTCTAAAAATATTTTGTTCTTTAAAAATTGCATCTCTAGGGGGCAGCTGGGTGGCTCAGTGGATTGAGAGCCAGGCCTAGAGATGGGAAGTCCTGGGTTCAAATATGGCCTCAAATACTTCCCAGCTGTGTGACCCTGGGAAAGTCACTTGACCCCCATTGTCTAGTCCTTACCACTCTTCTTCCTTGGAGCCAATACCCAGTATTGACTCTTAAGACAGAAGGTAAGGGTTTTAATAATAATAAAAAAAATTTTAAAGAAAAGAAGTTTCTTTGGAGTCATTTTTACTTCCTGAATTTCAGAGGGCTGACATGAAAAGAGGAGTAGAGTCTAGCTTATTTCCAAGATTACTTCCAATTTTTACATTCTAGAACTCTAAATCCTATAACAAATTATCCATTGCAAGAAGTTACCATCTCCTTTTCACTCCATCCTTTTTTTATTCATCATTTTATTCTTCATGTCATACTTCTTATCCTTTTCTCTAAATTTCCATGACCACTTTCTTCTTACTTACAATAATATATGTGTATGAAGCCCATATATTGGGAGAAGCTAATTAGCTCCGTGAATTGAGACCCAGACCTAGAGACAGGATAGTCCTGGGCTCAAATTTGACCTTAGACATCTCCTACCTCTCTGACTTTGGGAATGTAGCTTAACTCCCTTTGCCCAGCCCATTCCACTCTTTTGCCCTAGAACCAATACACAGTATTGATTCTATGATGGAAGCTAAGGGTTTTCTAAAAAGTCTTTATGTTTTATCATTGTACCTACGAATCAGACTGTAAAAAAGCTTCCAGAAACAGTCATATAAAATCATAGAAATGGTGGGCTCAGGCAGGTATATAGTGGTAATATCTAGGAATAAAATCCCAATCATCTGACCTCTATTTTAGTGCATGTTTGCACTGCAATTTTCATTCTAAATTGTGAACAAATGTATTATTAGCATCTGTATTAACCTTGCTATCCAAAGTCTGTTCTGAAATTTTGCTGTTGTTGAGATGACCCTGTTTAGGTTTTCTTGTCAAAGACACTGGTTTGGTTTGCCACTTTCCTTCTCTGGTGAATTAGGCAAGCAAAAGTTAAATTATTTGCCTGGGGATTTCATAGCTGGTGAGTGCCTGAAGCTAGATTTGAATTCAGGTTGTCCTGAGTTCCTGAACTCAAGATTTCCTGATTTTCTCTCCTGAGCCACTTAGCTGCCTCTATCAGTGTAAGAATTAAAATTAACATGCAATAACTCAAGTATCATATTTATAAGATTCATTAAAATAAAAACTAGAGTTTAAAGGAAGCTAAATAACTCAAGCCACAATCTCAAGCAAGAAGAGAGAAAAGAGGGAAGAGACCCAGAAAGCTATATACAAATCACATAAGGACGCAGGGAAAGGGAGATGAAAAAGAATTCTGGAGAAAGTAGTCCCAGGGTTCAAGATTTTCCAACAATCAGTTTACAAAGTAGAGAAGCTAATTGCTTTAAACCTTGTGTTTGTCCTTTCTTTTTGAAGAAGAACAATGATATCAGGATAAGTAAATTGCATTTTAATGAGACAGTGTTGCTCCGCCTAAATCTCTCTTCCAGTCATGAAATGCCAGAAGCAAGACAAAAGCCTTTGATGACTTTGGGGCCTTCTATCTCTTGCCATGTTCTAATCACCCCACAGCACTTGCCAAAGCCATATTTATTGGAACAAAATGTTCTAGTCCATCCATTCTTTCAGAAGTCTTCCCAGGCTTGGGGTAGACATCCCCCTCTGGATCATGAACAGGTTTAAAAGCTGTTGACTGACTTCAGCCTATTGTGCTGGCTATGGCTTCTTGAAGCCAAAGGTGAGAGTTGTACTGAACTTTATATGGGCTATGAAGCAAGGGGGAAAGTCTTTGTTCTCTGAGAGTGACTGTACTTTCTTTGCATTCTTGCTCCCAGGACTTCAAGCTATACTGAAGCATAGAAAAGTACATTAATTCTCCCTAGTATTTGTTGTGGACTGGTCCAAATAAGGTGCATGTAGACTGTCAGTTATTCCACAAGAACTTATTGTTTCTACTGAGAACCCTAAATAAGCACTTAGGATCCAAAGCTTAAAAATAAATGAAACAATTCTAATTCTTTCAGATATATATATAGATATATATTAGAAAACTGGAGAGGGGAAATAGAAAGCTGATCTCTTAAGAAGATGTTGACAGAGGTAACATCGAATAGTGAGTAGATATAGAGACCCCCCACGGGAGTCCTATAATATTTATCTGTGGGTAATAACCTGAGGTGGAGAGAGGAGTCTAAGGAAATGGGAGAATAATAATGGCTCAAAGAAAGAAGTAGAACACATGGGGAGTAACATGAACTCCAAGGAAATCAGAGGAATAAGAGAATAGGTGGGGAGTATCAACTCCTTGATACTCCTAGACAAGAGAGTTTGCTTTGGAGGTGACCACATCACTAGAAAAGGTGGGGAGTCTCAACTCCCTGGTGCATCCTATAGCAATAGGAAGCACTAGGGCAACCACATTGCTATGAAAGAGATATATATAGTGAAGCAAGAGGGAAAGAGGAGAGGAGGGGAAGAAAGAGAGAGTAAGAGTGAAATTGAGAGAGCTAGTAGGAGTGAGCTAATAAAGGGCTAGAAAGAGAGAGTTTCGCACTAGAATACTTGAATACTAGTTGTGTAACCCTATAAGTATATGCAAGCGTGTAGGTATATTTGTATGTTTACATACACATTTATCCAAATATGAGTGCAAGAGAGCCTTTATTAAGCACTTTGAATGTGCCTGGTACTATGTTCAGTGCTTTACAGCTTTCTGATGTTTACAATGATCTTGAGAAATAGAAAGTGTTATTATAGCCTTTTAAAATATGAGAAAAATCAAGTAAATGGAGATTAAGTTACTTGCCTGGGGTCACATTTCAACTCAAAGCAGACTTGAACTCAGATTGTATTAGTTCCAAGTCAAGTATATATATATATATATATATATATATATATATATATATATATATATATATATATATGGATCTGGGGAGCACATGATGTAGGGGAGCAGAAGGGCTTGATGTTTTTGGATGTAATCACCTAGCATCCTTTTCTCTAGATGTCATTGTGTGATGCTGATGTGCTCCCCAGATCCAAAGAATGGCCTTGGAAAACCTACCTTGTCTTGAAGATGCCTGGAAGTTAGTTTGTGATTAGTCATGTATCAGTGTTATTAAATTATTTATCTTTTATAGTATCTCCTCCTTTAGAAGGTATATGGGGATGTCCCTGGAAGACTAGTACCTTTGGTGGGAGGACTTGATGATCCCTTTTTTCCAGGAAGCTTTCCTCCTTTGGTATCTTCCTGTCACCTAACTCTGACCTGTGGCTCCAAGAAGCTATAGCATACACAGAAACAACATCATGGTAAAACTGTCTTAGCAGAGTAATCAAACCATGTTGAAGATAGTAGACAAATCTCAAACCTGTCAGTGAGGTAGAGGGTGTTGATCCAAAGCATGTGAAGACTTCCCCAGCAGAATAGGGGAATGTGAATAATTTGCCCATTGATAGGCTGATCTATCATCTGGAAGAGGGTCATCTACCTAAGATCCAGTATGGCTTCATAAAGTTGGAGGGACTGTCAATATAAAGTTTGGTGCCTGAAAAGTTCAGGAGAAATTTCAGGAGCATAACAACATTTGTTGATATGACCCAAGTTTTTGATATGATCAGTCATGATAATTTGTGGAAGATCAGAGCAAAATGTGGTTGCCCAGAGAAATTCATCAGTATTATACACGAGCTCTATGTCAGCATGCTTCATTAGTTCTGGATAATGAATAATGCTTTCACACTTTTCCAGTCACCAATGCAGTAAAGCAAGACTGTGGACTTACTCCACTGATTTTTAGCATGATATTTTCAGTATTGTTGGACACCTTCAAGGACAAAAATGACATCAAAATTTGTGACCACACTGATGGTAAATTATTTAACTTGAAAAGGCGACAAACCAAGACTAAAATGGAGGGAGAGTTGATGTGTGATTTTTGGTTCCCAAATGACTGTGCACTCAATGCAGCCTCTGAGACTGAATTGTAACAAAATATGGATTGATTCTTTGTCATTTGTGCTCATTTTGGCCTGACAATAAACACCACGAAAGCAGAGCTTTTCCACCAGCCAGCACTGTATCATCTATACATGGAACCATTGGTTACAGTAAATAGTGAAATTTTAAATGTTGCAAACAAGTTCTCTTACCTTGGCAGTATACTTCCAAGTGTAGGAGTAAAAGTGAATAAATACTTCTAGTATTTAAAAATATATAGGACTTTTAATGATAAATCAAAAAAGATGGAAAAGAAAAAAAGGTTCTTTCAGTCAAGTGAGCAGAGCAAAGAGAGCCAGAGACTCAGCACTTTCCCAAAAGCACAAGCTCTGAAAAATAGAGCCTCGCAGAGTAGGTCTCAGCCAAATTTATCTCCTAAGCATCCTTATGTAAAATGAGGATGTAACTTAAAAGGATTCTGGGAATGTAGCTCAGATGTTGCAAATTATTCATCTGAACGCAAGGAATGTACAAATAGATGAGGAGGTTGACACATGTGTTGCCAGAAGTAGCTAAGTGTTTGGGAGATTCCGAAGGAAAATGTTACCAAATAGAAGGTCTACAGAGCATGACTACTAACCTCATTGTTGTATGTCTATAAAACCTGGACAGTATTATGGTCCCATGCAGGAAATTGGATTGCTTCCATTTGAATTAGATTCGGAAGATCATCTGGCAATATAAGGCATCAGACACTGAGGTTGTTTCTCAAGTTGAAGTGCCAAGCATTCGAACACTACTGCAGAGGGCACACAACCAGTGGATTTGCCATGTTGTTCAAATAATAAATATACATTTGCCTAAAAATCACACAAAATAAATGCTTGCAGAGAGGTCAGAAGTGATACAAAGAAACCCTCAAAGTCTCTTTGGTCATATTGGTCTTATCAGTAGCAGTCAGACACACTATGTACTTTGACTTCAATAGAATGATGTCATTTTGATCCTTTTCTAATATAAAGAATAACTTTTACCATTTGGAATCAAGAACCTGAAAATCTCAATCCTATATCTCATCAGAGGAAACAATTTTAGGAAGCATGGTATAAAAAATAAGAGATTAGATCTGGATTCAGGGTGACATGGGTTCAAATCCATCTCAGACTGCTTTGGAGCTAGGTCACTGTGGATAAGTAAAGTAATCTTATTTTGTGTCAGTTTATTTCTCTGAAGAATGAAGGGGTTGGATTCAGTGGCTTCAAAAGCCACTTCCAATTCTAAATCTATTATCCTGTTACTAAAAAATGAAAGAAAAAGTTCAAAGTAAGATTGAATGATTTATATTTATTGAAAGAATACATTTTAAGTTTTATTTTTTCTATTTTAAAAATCCATGTTCACTTCTTCCTATGCCCCTTGCCCAATTGAACAATAACAAATAATAGTTTTTAAAACCATCATAACAAACATATATGGCTCTGCAAAACAAATGAATTGACTATTTCTTTTTTTAATTGTATAATATTTTATTTGATCATTTCAAAGCATTATTCATTAAAGACAAAGATCATTTTCTTTTCCTCCCCCCCACCCCCGATAGCCGATGCATGATTCCACTGGGTATCACATGTGTTCTTGATTCGAACCCATTGCCATGTTGTTAATAATTGCATTAGAGTTTCGTTTAGAGTCTCTCCTCTGTCATGTCCCCTCAACCGCTGTAGTCAGGCAGTTCCTTTTCCTCAGTGTTTCTACTCCCACAGTTTATCCTCTGCTTATGAATAGTGTTTTTTCTCCTAGATCCCTACAGATTGTTCAGGGACATTACACTGCCACTAATGGAGAAATCCATTATGTTCGATTATACCACAGTGTATTAGTCTCTGTGTACAATGTTCTCCTGGTTCTGCTCCTCTCTCTCTGGAGGACATTCCAGTCTCCATGGAATTCCTCCACTTTATTATTCCTTTTAGCACAATAGTATTCCATCACCAACATATACCCCAATTTGTTCAGCCATTCCCCAATTGATGGGCATCCCCTCGTTTTACAATTTTTGGCCACCACAAAGAGCACAGCTATGAATATTCTTGTACATGTCTTTTTCCTTATTATCTCTTTGGGGTACAAACCCAGCAGTGCTATGGCTGGATCAAAGGGTAGACGTTCTTTTGTCGCCCTTTGGGCATAGTTCCAAATTGCCCTCCAGAATGGTTGGATCAGTTCACAACTCCACCAGCAGTGAATTGTGAGATTTTAAAATGGTTGAGGTCTTAAACTGTAGTGGTTAAAATAGTGGAAGATTTAAATTGTGATAGATATAAGAAAGGGTGAATAAGTTTGACCACAGAAATATGTTTTGCTACAGTGTCTTGGGTTTAAAATCAAATATAAGGTGGTCATCAGGGAAATATTCCCAATTATTCAAATACCCAAGTCAATTGGGTTTTATAGAGATTTTAATTAACAATATAATGAGTAATCAAAGAAAGAGAGAGAGAGTAAGAAAGGAATAAGTATGAAGGGCCTCAAAGCCAATATGGCCCAGACCTGAGTCTTAAAAGAGAAATCAGTCAGTTTTTATAACTCACCATAAGATCTGTCTAAGTAAGGATTTCTAATGACACCAGGCCAGCAGCATCTCAGCTGCTTTCACCAGCTCCCTCCTCCATCTGAATGTTTCAGAATCAGTCTCCTCAGAATGAGTCTCTGCAATCTGAATGTTTCAGAATGACTTCCCAGCTCTTCCCTGAGCTCTTATTTTTAAGGGCAAAATCTTCTGTGTCACCTCCCCTAAGTCCTTACATCTACCAATCACTGTAGATGTTTCTAAAGGACCACCCATTTTTAGTCCACACTTAAGAAGGTGTGGATTTTTGAGTAATTCACACCAGGAAAGCTCTGAGTAAGTTTTCCAGTTCTTTGTTCCTTGTAAATTCACAAGTTGCTTGACCTTTATAGGAACTTAGCTTAAGAAAAGTATGGGTTTAAGTACTTTTCATTGTTCAGAAAAGAGTTTACAAATTTATCTTCCCCTAGGGCAGACCCAAGTAGGTAAAGTAGAATTCTCACATTCCTGCTTTAAGTAGAGTTCACTGCCCAAATGGGGAATGGTCTTAATCCAATCTTATAAAGTAGGGTCTGTGAAATTTTAAGGTTTACAGAATTAATGTCCCTACTTTGCCACATCCCCTCCAGCATTCATTACTTTCCTTTGCTATCATGTTAGCCAATCTGCTAGGTGTGAGGTGATACCTCAGAGTTGTTTTGATTTGCATCTCTCTCATTATAAGAGATTTATAACACTTTTTCATGTGCTTATTAATACTTTTGATTTCTTTATCTGAGAACTGCCTATCCATGTCCCTTGCCCATTTATCAATTGGAGAATGGCTTGATTTTTTGTACAATTGATTTAGCTCTTTATAAATTTGAGTAATTAAACCTTTGTCAGAGGTTTTTATGAAGATTGCTTCCCAATTTGTTGCTTTCCTTCTGATTTTAGTTATATTGTTTTTTTTTTGTACAAAAGCTTTTTAATTTGATGTAGTCAAAATTATTTATTTTACATTTTTGTGATTCTTCCTATGTCTTGCTTGGTTTTAAAGTCTTTCCCCTCCCAAAGGTCTGGCATGTATACTATTCTGTGTTTACCCAATTTACTTATGGTTTCCTTCTTTATGTTTAAGTCATTCACCCATTTTGAATTTATCTTTGTGTAGGGTGTGAGGTGTTGATCTATTCTTAATCTCTCCCACACTGTCTTCCAATTTTCCCAGCAGTTTTTATCCAATAGTGGATTTTTGTCCCAAAAGCTGGGATGTTTGGGTTTATCATATATTGTCTTTCTGAGGTCGCTTGCCCCCAGTCTATTCCACTGATCCTCCTTTCAGTCTCTTAGCCAGTACCAAATTGTTTTGATGACTGCTGCTTTGTAATATAGTTTAAGGTCTGGGACTGCAAAGCCCCCATTATTTGTGTGTGTGTTTTTTTTTTCCATTATTTCCCTGGATATCCTTGATCTTTTGTTATTCCAAATGAACTTTGTTATGGTTTTTTCTAAATCAGTAAAGAAATTTTTGGGGAGTTCAATGGGTATGGCACTAAATAGATAAATAAGTTTGGGTAGGATGGTCATTTTTATTATATTGGCTCGTCCTATCCATGAGCAATTAATGTTTTTCTAATTGCTCAAGTCTAGTTTTAGTTCTGTGGAGAGTGTTTTGTAGTTGTGTTCATATAGTTCCTGTGTTTGTCTCGGGAGATAGATTTCTAGGTATTTTATTTTGTCTGAGGTGATTTTGAATGGGATTTCACTTTCTAGTTTTTGCTGCTGAGCACTGTTGGAGATATATAGAAATGTTGATGACATATGTGGGTTTATTTTGTATCCTGAAACTTTGCTAAAGTTGTTGATTATTTCAATTAGCTTTTTGGTTGAATCTCTAGGATTCTTTAAGTAGACCATCATGTCATCTGCAAAGTGTGATAACTTGGTCTCCTCTTTGCCTATTTTGATGCCTTCAATTTCTTTTTCTTCTCTAATTGCTACTGCAAGTGTTTCTAGTACAATGTGAAATAGTAAAGGTGATAATGAGCATCCTTGTTTCACTCTTGATCTTCTTGGGAATGCATCTAGTTTATCCCCATTGCAGATGGTATTAGCTGATGGTTTTAGATATATACTGTTTATTATTTTTAGGAACGACCCTTCTATTCCTATGCTTTCTAGTGTTTTTAATAGGAATGGGTGTTGTATTTTATGAAAGGCTTTTTCTGTGTCTATTGAGATAATCATGTGGTTCTTGTTGGTTTGCTTGTTGATGTGGTCAATTATGTGGATGGTTTTCCTAATATTGAACCAGCCCTGCATCCCTGGTATAAAACCAGTTGATCATGGTAGATGACCCTTCTGATCACTTGCTGCAGTCTTTTTGCTAGTATCCTATTTAAGATTTTTGCATCTATATTCATTAGGGAGATTGGTCTATACTTTTCTTTCTCTGTTTTTGACCTGCCTGGTTTTGGAATCAGTACCACGTTTGTGTCATAAAAGGAGTTTGGTAGAACTCCCTCTTTGCTTATTATGTCAAATAGTTTGTATAGTATTGGGATTCACTGTTCTCTGAATGTTTGATAGAATACACTGGTGAATCCATCAAGCCCTGGGGATTTTTTCTTAGGAAGTTCTTTGATGGCTTGTTGGATTTCATTTTCTCATATGGGATTATTTAAGAATTCTATTTCTTCTTCTGTTAGTCTAGGCAGTTTGTATTTTGTATATATTCATCCATATTACCTAAATTGGTGTATTTATTGCCATATAATTGGGCAAAGTAATTTTTAATGATTGCTTAATTTCCTCTTCATTGGAGGTGATGTCCCCCTTTTCTTCTTTGATGCTGTTAATTTGATTTTCTTCCTTTCTTTTTTTAATTAGATTGACCAGTACTTTGTCTATTTTGTTTGTTTTTTTCTAAGTACCAGCTTCTAGTCTTATTTATTAAATCAATAGTTCTATCACTTTCGATTTTATTAATTTCTCCCTTAATTTTTAGGATTCCTAGTTTGGTTTTCTGCTGGGGTTTTTTAATTTGATCACTTTTGAGTTTTTTTTTATTTGCATTTCCAATTGATTGATCTCTGCTCTCCCTAGTTTGTTAATATATGTAGTCTGGGATATGAATTTACCTCTGATAATCGCTTTGGCTGCATCCCAAATGGTTTGAAAGGATGTCTCATCATTGTCATTTTCCTCTATGAAATTATTAATTGTTTCTATGATTTCTTCTCTAACTAAATGATTTTGGAGTATCATATAGTTTAATTTCCAATTAGTTTTTGATTTGGTTTTCCATGTACCATTACTGATCATTATTTTTATTGCCTTGTGATCTGAAAAGACTGCATTTATTATTTCTGCTTTTCTGCATTTGTGTGCCATGTTTCTGTGACCTAATGTATGGTCAATCTTCATGAATGTGCCATGTGGTGCTGAGAAGAAGGTGTATTCCTTTTTATCCCTATTTATTTTTCTCCATATGTCTATTAATTCTAATTTTTCTAAGATTTCATTCACTTCTTTTACCTCTTTCTTATTTATTTTTTGATTTGATTGATATAAATTTGATAATGGTTGGTTTAAGTCTCCCACTAATATGGTCTTACTGTCTATTTCTTCCTTCAATTCGCCTAGTTTCTCCATTATAAATTTGGGTGCTATATTATTTTGTGCATACATGTTGATTAGTGATATTTCCTCATTATCTAAAGTCCCCTTTAACAAAATATAATTACCTTCCCTATCCCTTTTGATCAGGTCTATTTTTGCATTGGCTTTATCAGATATCATGATTACCACTCCTGCCTTCTGTCTGTCAGTTGAGGCCCAGAAGGTCTTACTCCATCCTTTAATTCTGACCTTGTGGGTGTCTACCCACCTCATGTGTGTTTCTTGAAGACAACATATGGTAGGGTTTTGGATTCTAATCCATTCTGCTATTTGTCTTCATTTTATGGGTGAGTTCATCCCATTCACTTTCAAAGGTATGACTGTCACTTGTGTACTCCCTGGCATTTTGATATCCTTCCCTAATTCTAACCTTTCTTCTTCAGCTCTACCTTTTTGTCCAGTGATTTACTTTAAATCAGTCCCTCTAGTCCCCTCCCTTGATATGTTTCCCTTTCTAGTCCCTCCCTTTTTGTTCCCTCCCCCTCCCCCCTCTTCTTCCCTCTCTTTTTTGTGTTCCTTCCCCCTCTACCCCCCTTGGTTTTCCCTTCTCCCTTTCCTTGTTGAGTAAGATAGAATTCAAGATCCCAATGGATCAGGATGTTCTTCCCTTTCAGAGTTGATTTCCCTGAGAGTAAGGTTTAAGTAAAAAACTCTCTTCCTCTCCTTCTCATAGGAGTTTTCTTCCCCTCCCCTTACCATGTGAATCTTTGTGTGAGAAAGATTATTCTATTTAGTCTTTTGTTTCCCCCTATTTACACGTTACATTTTCCCCACATGTTAATGTACATAGATTGATATAAATGTAGTTCTTATAGAAGAGAGTTTGAGTAAAAGAAAAAGATAACATTTTTCTCCTTTTCCCTTTCTTTTATGTTTACCTTTTCAGGTATTCCATGCTCTTTGTTTTTCAATATTGAACTTTCCACAGAGCTCTGGTCTTTTCTTTGCAAAAACATGGAAATCCTCTATTTTGTTGAATGCCCATACTTTTCCTTGGAAGTATATAGTCAGTTTTGCTGGGTAGCTGATTCTTGGTTGAAGACCCAGCTCTCTTGCCTTTCTGAAAATCATGTTCCATGTCTTACGATCATTCAGAGTGGAACTGGTAAGGTCTTGTATGACCCTGATTGGCATTCCTTTCTATCTAAATTGTCTTTTTCTGGCTTCTTGTAGGATTTTTTCTTTTTTTTTGAAAGCTTTGGAATTTGGCAATTACATTCCTGGGAGTTGTCTTTTGGGGATTTAGTGTAGTGGGTGTTCTGTGAGCTCCGTCAGTGGCTGTATTGCCCTCTTGTTCTAGAATCTCTGGGCAATTTTCTTTGATTATATCTTGTATTACGGTGTCGAGTTTGCTGTTTATTTCTGGCTTTTCTGGAAGTCCAATTATTCTTAAATTATCTCTTCCTCCTCCATTTTCCAAGTCTGTCACCTTGTCAGTGAGATATTTTATGTTATCTTCTAATTTCTTGGTCTTTTGGCTTTGCTTTATTAATTCTTGCTCGTTGTCTTTGAGTTGCCTGATTCTGACTTTTAAAGCCTGGTTTTCCTTTTCATTTTGGTCAAACTGGTTTTGTAGATGCGTGAATTTCTTTTGCATTATTTCCCACTTTTCCTCCCAGAGGGCTTCCATCTTTTTGATCCTTTCTGATTCAAATTCTTCATGGGTTTGTGGGTAGTTTCCATTTCCTTTGGAAGGTTTCAGAGCATTTGCTTGTATTTCCTCTTCTATCTCCTCTGTATTTTGTATTTTTGCTCCATAAAATGTGCCCAATGTTGCCCCATTCTTCTTGTTTTTCTTGGAATTTGGGGGCTTTTGTGCTTCTGTGGAGTTTGCCATCTCTATCTGAGTGGGGAGGACTAGCTTTTCTCATCTCTGTATGGTGTTCAGAGGTTTTAGCCCTAGGCAAATTGTCTGTTCTATGCAGTTGTTGTTCTGTCTTCCCTGGGAAGCCAGGAAATTCTGGTGTTTCCATGTTACTGCCCTCCTCGTTTCCCTCCCAATGCTTCTCCATTGCCTTACTTCCAGCTCTGAGCCTGGCTTGACCCTTTCCTTGGGGTGTTTGTTTCTGTGCCTTAGCTGGCCAGGAGAGCCAGCACTCTGAGGGGGGAGGGGCCTTGGCTTCCTGGAGCTCTGAGGGCTCCTGAAAGGATTAGCTTTCCCTGGGTTGAACTGAGTATGCCCTGAGGCAGGGACCTTCCCTGAGCCTGGGATGGAAGGATCCAGCCAGGGGGTTATAAGCTCCCCCCATCTCTCTCTATTTCCCTGCTGCCTGGGTGCCCCCAGGACTGAGTAAGGTTGTTTTCAGGAAGAGGCCTTCAGAATAGCCAGCCCTGAGGCTCTGAGGTTCCCTCTGCTGCCTATGGACTGGACTCTGGGGGGATGAATCCTGGGACCTTCCTTCTGCCTACCCCTTAGGTCCAAGTGATCTTGGGTTCTGGCTTTTTTGGGGGGGGTGTACCTTTTGATCCAGGTCCAGGAGGTGGCTTCCCTGGGTCTATGCTGTTGATCATTTTGAATTTCGGTGCCCTAGGAGCATATAGTTTGAGTTCAGTAGGGAAGGGTTTCCGGAGATCTGAACTTTAGCTTTCCTTAAGCCTCCATCTTGAACAGAAGACCTCTTGACTATTTATGATAGTATATATTTCAATGAAGTTGCCTCAATTTCCTCTGAGTGTTTAATCCATTAATTTGAGGGATGGATAGTATTATGTAGTCCTCTAGAATATTGTGAGAAAAATTAATGTTGGATTGTGTTTATTATCAAAATGTATGTGAATCCATTTATTTCCTCACTCTAACCTCTGAGATCAAGAGGTTCCTCAAGGATGTAACTGAGTAAGATAATTACTCTTGTACTCTTAAGGGATCTACCCTTGCTTTTTGTTTATAAAAGGCAGTGCAGGGACTCTTAATTTTTCTTTATCCATGCCCTTTTTGTCCTTGCTATTCTCTTCATCCAGATTCTTGATGAACTGGTCTATAATAGTGGAAATTTAGCTAGTGGGAACCTTATTGATATAGCTTATATTTTTTCTAGCCAAAGATTGTTAGAGGAAGCTATGCTTCATACACTGAATAGCCCTCCATGTCTTAAGTTTAGAGAAGGGGAGGTCAGCCATTTCTATTATATATGAAGATGTAGTAGGCATCTGAGCATCTGAAGAGAAGTCTTTTCCCTACCAACTATAAAATAATGCGAGAGTTGCTAAGATCTCTAAGCTGTAAAAGTTAAATTAAATCTCAAGAATAAAAATGTTATATTTTATGGAGATTTATTAAGGATCATTAGAAATCAAGAAATAAAGAGGATACAAAATTTAAAAAAAAAGCATTTGCCCATGGCTGGTTAGCCATTTTCAAAATCCTCACTCACCACCATCACTGCTGATTCTACATCAGAGAAGAGGAGCCTGTTAAATTTTTTATGTGATTGGACTTTGAATATTTAATTGGTGGTTGCCAGGGATTTAATCTTTACACCTCCAGAAAGGCAGGGTCACTAAGTCAGCCTTTGACTCCCTAATGGTGACCATCTAAAAGGAATGCAGTCTGAGGTCTCCTGCATGAGCTCCTCCAGGGGTCTAGTTCCACAGCCAAATCCTAGTGTCCACCTTCTCTCAAGTGTCTGTCTTCCTTCCAGCTCTCAGTGACTGATCCTTCACTCCAAGCCAGGGTGACTCACTCCTCTTCAGTCTTTGTTTTCTCTATTTAAAGACCTTTATCACTTGTGCCACCTCCCCTAAATTTCACATCTACCAATCACAGCAGATGCTCCTCTCCAGAACTGCCCACTCTTTCACACGTGGGTCACAGACCTCCCACTTAATGCGTGAAATGAGTGTTTATACCTTTTTGTGGTTAGTTAACACCTTTTTTGGTTAGTTCATCTTTCATAGTTAGTAAACACCTTTTTATAGTTAGTTAGTAGTAGATCTACTTCAAATACTGAGTTAACACTTTTATAGATTAAAATGGGTGGATCTACTTCAAATACTGAGTTACCACTTTTTGGGGATTATAATCTAAAAATAGATTGTGAATTACAATTCAATCTTCCCAATAAAGGAAGAGCTAAATACCTTCATTGTTACAGTCAGGTGGTTACAATTTAATCTTCCCAATAAAGGAAGAGCTAAGTATCTTCATTATTACAATCAGGAGATAGCTAAATCCAATCTTCACAATCCTCAAAGCCCACTCCATTTATCCTCTGCCTACAGGAAGTATGTAATGATAAGAAGTTAGTGGGCTCTTGGGATATGTAGTTCTTTTTTAAGGTAACAGATTTTTCAATTATACAAAGCCCACCTCCTCTTTAAAACATCTACCAATTGAGACTGTCAGGAGAAGTCCAAGTCATGTATTATCAGGTCAATCAGAAGGAAAACAGACCTTGGGATTAAAGACTCTGACAGCCTACTTCCAGATCTTTGTTGAAAAGTGGAGGCAAGCTACTGACATATTCTTTATTAATAGAGGACATGCCAAATGATATTTCACCTGGAAAAATTGTCTCATAGTAACTGGTTAAAATTTTTGGTAAAACATAGTTACTCACTGCCCTGCTCAGAGATATAAAATATCTCAAAGCTATTTAAAAATAATGTTGTCCTTGTATGATAATTAGATGAGGTTACCTGAATCTGTTATCATTTCACATTCTCTTTCCACTTCCTTCTGAAGCTGTTAATTTTGTCAACTATTGTGGCACAATAATATTTATATATTATTAATAATTAATGATAAATATGTTTATTAATAAATAATACTAATAAAATAATATTTAGTTTAGTCTTTCCTCAATAGTTGACCACATCCTTTAGTTTCAATTTTTTGCATTGATGAAAACATGTTATGAATATTTTAGAAAATATTATTCCTTTTCATTTTCTTTTGATTACCTGTGGTAAATCTTTGTAGAGATATTACTTGGTAAACTGATTTGCATAATTAGGAGACATTTGGATTATAATTTCAATTCACTCACCAGAATGGCTAGACCAATTCAATGATCCACCAATAGTGCATTAATAGGCCCATTTTCCTACAGCATTGGTAACATTTGTCATTCTTGCTAAAACATACATTTTCTGCAGGAATAAGAATTCCTGAGATTTCTATGTTCTTGCTGTCATTATGCAATGCCAAAATGACTTTAAAAGTCATTCCATAATCCATTTGCCATCTGAAATATTTGCATATATGAAGAAAGCTAACCTCATTGAAGTTATGTCCAGATTGATAGGATGTTGGGCTTAAAAAGATTTCTGTGCTATCATCAGTGATAAAATTTCTGTGAACCTCACCTATAGGAAACATATCATTAATCTTAATCCATATTATCATCATAATTTCACTATCAATTTATATGGTAAATAATATGAATATTGCTAAACTTATTTCACATAGGAGGAAATCCATAGTTGTAAAACTATGTGATTTACTTGAAATAATATATATCCATATTGAAATTTGCATTGAACCATTTTCTTAGGAAATTTTAGAAGAGGGAAATTCCTACTCTGACATGTGTCCTTGCGTACTGTGATTTCTTTACTATGGTTGAGAGGGTTATTTTGCTACTTTGGAGCTCTGTCTTGGTTCCACCATTTTAGAATAGAATTTGGAATTAAGAACATGTCATATATGGTTCATATCCTTCAACTGGAATTTCCAAATCATCAGACTCAGAACAGATCTTAGGCTTCATGAATCATACTGAACACTGCCCTGTCAAGTAGAAGATTTGAAGTGTAGAGGGAAGACAGGTCTGCACAACTTAAGAGATATTATTCTTGTTGGGTAACTTTTCCCTGCTGTATCCATGTCTCCTTTAATAAAATTCTATATGTTGTATGCATTTTTCATTTTGTGTCAATACAAATCTAAACTAATATGAGATGAGGCAGAATCAGGCCAATCCATTATACCAAGGAAGTTGCTTACAGCTATAACAACACCACCCTATTCATTCTCTTTTTTAAGAATTCATTAATACTTCCATCTTCCCATTTTCCAGTTGTTAGTGAATGCTTATTTGTGTTTCTGTATTTGAGTCACTTTAACTCTCTATGGTGTTTACTAAGACATAAAAGGGATTATAATTTGTTTTGGATGAAGAAGTTGCTGTACCCAATAGAATCACACATCTTTTGAAGTATTCAAGTAAGTAATCCTCCTCTATGGATCATTTCATTTTTCTGCTCATTAACTGTCTGACAAGACTTTGGCATCAGCCATGTGTGGCTGGGACATCTGCTAAAACACAGTGGGGATGATCATTCTTAAACTGTTTGAAATCAGTCATGCCTTCACCATTCAAAAATTTTTAAATGCAGTAACATATAATGATTGCTAGAGAGCAAAGAATGCTTCCTTTTTATTTCTGTATCTGAAGTGAGCCTTTAACATGCTAAGATTATGAAATAATTGTTGGATTTGAATAACCAGGCTAGTCCTAATATATTTTCGAGATAGGGTCATATATAGAAATATATTTCATTTCAACATACATTTTGCTAATTTTTTACAGAAAGTCTTTAAATTAGTTTTTAAATAGAAAAGAGAGGATATTATTATCTCCAGTTGACAGATGGGAAAATTTTGCCAAAAAAATGTAGGAGCCACTACAAATTTAGTCAGAAAATATATAGGATAATCGTGTGTATATTACTCTTTCTCACAAAACCAGAAAGAAAATTGTATAGTAGACCAAACTCTGAGAATAATAAGACCTGAATTTTGACACTTATTTTGCCACTTACTATTTGTGTGAATTTGGTCAAGTCACTTAATATTTCGATCTCATTTTCTTCAACTGTAAGTAATTTTTCTCACAAATAAGTGATTTCCTTTCCCTTCTCTCCTCTCCTCTCCTTTTCTCTCCTTTATTTCTCTTCTCTTTTCATTTACTTTTGCCTTTAAAAAATTAACTTATTGATGAATCTTAGGTAACCACTATGTATAGCTAGGACATTAGTTTAATCATATTTTTCTAGTTGTCTTTTAAGGTTAATGAGCTAGGGAGATTGAATATATGGATGTTGATCCCAACCTCACTATAACAGAATTGAAGTGATGCTCTAATTTGGAGGCATTGATGGAGGTTGCAATATTTAGTGATCACTGAGTTGCTCTTTTATCCTTATTTGTTTTCCCTTCGGTTTATACAATTTAATTAAGTATTCTTTTTTGGCCATTACATACATTCAACAAATAAAAAAAAACCTAATTGCTTTTAGTCATTACTTGCTCCTTTATTTCTGTGAAACCAACAGTGTTGGACTCTGACTCATATATTCCTTTATATGTATGCATATATGAATGATTGATTCTCAAAGTAGCCTTGGGAAAAAGAATAAATTTCATTTGGTCCAATTTTCTTACATATTAAATGGTAATACAAATATTCGTTATTCTGTATTTTAACAGCAATCTTTCTGTGAGGATAAAATAGGATAAAGCTCTTTGGGGTATGCTGAGTTTTTTTTTTTATATTTGGCAAATGTCACATTTTTAGTTTTGTTCTTTAGGATTTAGAAACTATATAGATATAGTTTACTAAAATTAAGTTAAAATTTTTTAAAAAAATTGAATTCATGTGGAATAAAAAGATGTTTTCAACTACTGGTTGTCAATCTTAATTTAAATATTTAGGTTTATTTTTGTGTAGGGATTCCAAGAATTTAAGAGGATAGGAAATACATAGAATCTGATTTTTAAAATTCTTTTACTTCCTTTAATTTCAACATCTAAATGAGATAAAGACTTCATTGGGAAATTATTTTTAAAAAAAAGAATGATATATTAAAATATCAGGTTTTCCTTTAAGGGCGAGGAAGAACCCAAGATTTGTAATCGAAAGACACATTTTTGCATTTCAGGTTTACTATTGTCTAATTTAATGAGGCTAAGTGTTTTCTGAAAACCAAAAATTATGTTTACTGTGGTAAAGTAGAGCTAATAACATAGTTTCAACCTTATAGGATTTATGTTTGTTTCAAATTTTGAAAATGTTTTATTGTATAATTCCTTATAAATATGCTTTGTCATATTATAGAATTGCACTATTTAAATCCATTTCCTATTTTATATATTGGCATTTCATGTTATATAATGGAAAAAGCAAACTAGGAAGTAAAGTGACTCAAAAATCTCATTTAATAAACCTCTGGAAATATGCATTTCCCTATGCATTTGTTTCTTCCTTTGTAGAAGAAATTATTGTGAAAATGTTTGTTAAATCCATTCAATATATTTTACATCAATTATGTTTCTCAGTATATGAGTGAATTATAAAAGGGGAACAAATTCAGTATCTTAATTACAAGGAGAATCACATAATATTTCAATTCATCAAGGACAATTGAATGTTTTCAATTCCTTTCCATAGAGGTTTAATAATGTTGAAAATATTTATTGGATATTTTCAAGACTTTCTAAGCTTTATGTCTATTATTTCACCCAAATGGATTTTCTCTCATTTTAACTTCTCACAAAATGCCATCTTTATTGTAATAAAAATATTCCAATACAATATTGAGCCAAAAGAGAATACTGAGTTCATCTACATTAAAGTTCTCATTTTCTATCCAAGGAAAAATCTTCCAATGTTCAGTGAGGCTAAAATTAATCAGTAGCAAAAATCTCCAATTAGTTCATAGAGGTACTTTTTTTTTTTGAGAACTACATCTTTTGACTCAGTAACTCAGTATATGTTTCTCTTCAACTGAGCTTTGATCAATGCCGGAAGATATATAAAGATTTAAAACAACTGGCTTTGACATGCTTTTAATTTTACATTAATTAAATAGTATGTGCATAAATACATACACTTGCATGTGCATATACATTTCTTTTTTTAGTTCTCCAGATCACATGTAAATATATTTTTAAATATTCATTTCTGATATTTTTTGACATTAGAATTCACATTCCATTCCCTCTCATCACTCCCCCACTCCAAGAAGGCAGGCAACACATGAAACAGATGGTACATATACATATGGGTCAAAGTGTATTTCATCATCCTTTAGTCACAGTTTCAGATTACTCTCCAGAATGATAGTGTCCGTTCACAGCTTCACCAACAGTTTATGTGTTCCAGTTTTTGTACATTACCTTCAGCATTTATCATTTTCCATTTTTGACATGTTAGCCAGCCTTTTGGGTGTTAGGTAGTATATCAGAGTTGTTTTAATTTGCATTTCTCTAATAAGTAGCAATTTAGAACTTTTTTTTTTCCAAATGACTAAAGATACTTTTACTTTCCTCATCTGAGAATTGTCTACTCATATTCTTTGACCATTTGTCAACTGGAAAAAATTTTATATTCTTATAAATTTGACTCAGTTCTCTATATTTCTGATAAATGAAGCCTTTATTAGAGAGACTTGCTATAACGAGGGTTTTTTTCTAGCTCCTTTGCCTTTTAATCATGATTTACATTGATTTTGTTTCTGTAGAAACCTTTTTTAAAATTTAATTATTAGTTATCTATTTTATATCTTATAATGTCTCCTATGTCATGTTTTTGATCCAAGATTTTCTCTTATCTATAGACTGGATAGGCAAACTATTTTGTGCTCCTCTAATTTGTTTATGATATCACCCTTTAATTTCTAAATCTTGTGTCCATTTTAACTTTATCATGGTATATGGCATGAAATGTTGAGCTATGTCTAATTACTAACATACTGTTTTCCAGTTTTCCCACCAGTTTTTGTTAGGCATTGAGTTCTTCTTCCAAAAGGTTGGTTTCTCAAACATTAGCTTACTATGGTCTTTTACAATTATGTGTTAAATGCTTATTTAGCCAGTACCATATTGTTTTAATAGTGCTATTTTGTAATATAGTTTGATATCCAGTATAATTAAGTCACCTTCCTTCATGTTTTTAGCTAATTCCATTGATATTTTTAGTCTTTTGTTCTTTCAGATTAATTTTATTATTGTTTCTAGGTTGATATGGTAAATTTGGGGTATTTTGATTAATACCATCTTCACACTACTGAACTTATTGGGAAGTCTTCCCTATAATCTCCATTATAGATGTTTGCTGATGGTTCTAAATAGATGCTATTTATTATTTTGAGGATTATTACATTTATTATAATCTTCTCTAGTCTTTTTAATAGGAATTGCTATTATGTTTTGTATTTTTTTACATTTATAACTTTTTACAACTATTGAAATAATAATATGGTTACTATTGCCTTTGTTATTGATATGGTCAATTATGCTGATAGTTTTCCTATTATTGAACTATTCCTTCATTCCTGGTATATGCAGTCATTGCCAGGGTATTGTGTGAATAACCACTTACACTCCCTTGGCTAACTCAGTATTAAATAACTTATTTAATTATAATACTCTTAAATATTTTAGTTATCACTTTCCCATGCAAAGAATATAATCAGTTTAACCACTTGTTTCCTCTTTATTTCTTTAAATATATTAAATTCTTTCTGTATCTTTTGTACCGTATAAATCTTAAGTATACTAGTTATCACTTCCCCTTGAACCAATATGATTAGTTTAACCACAAGACTCCCTTGAGTTTTTTTCTTTTCACCTTTTTATGCTTCTCTTGATTGTGGAATTTGATGACTGAATTTACTTTTCTATCTCTGGTTGGTTTGTCAAGAATGACAGGAAGTCTTCTATTTCATTAAATATCATTTCTCTCCCTGAAGTATTATGCTCATTTTCCCTGGTATTTTTGGTTATAGGTCTAGATCATTTGTCTTGTGAGATATCAGTTTCATGCCTCCCATTCCTTTAATGTAGAAACTCTTAGATCCTGTATAATCCTGTCTATGGTTCCATAATATTTGAATTGTTGTTTTTCTGGTTGCTTGTAGTATGTTCTTCTTGGCTTGGGAATTCCGTAATTTGGCTATTTAAGTCCTGGGGTTTTTTAATTTGGGATTTATTTCAGGAGGTAATTAGTAGATTCTTTCAATATTTCATTTTCCCTTTTGTTCAAGAACATCAGTATTATTTTCCCTGGCAATTTCTTATAATATGGTTCTTAAAATCCAGGTTCTTTTTCTGATCATACCTTTGAGGAAATCCAGTGATTCTAAGATTCTCTCTCCTGGATCTATTTTCCAGGTGAGTTGTTTTTATAATGAGAGATTTCAGATTTTCTTTTCTTTTTTCATTCTTTTGAACGGGTTTTATTGTTTCCTGCTCTTTATGTAATTAGCTTCCTTTTGTCCAATTCTAATCTGGGTGAGCTATTTTTTTTCTTCTTTAAGGCTTTGTTCTTCCTTTTTAGAGATTTATTTCCCATTTGAGGCATTGTATTTCTTTTTTAGGGAACCATTTTCTTTAGTAAGATTTTGTTCTAAGCTTTCAATTTTTTCTCTCATTAAAAAAAATCTTTTAAGCCTTTAATTATTTGGTTTTTTTATCCTTTTTTGGAGTTCTTCCAGTTCATTTTGGCCTTGATATCATTTAACATTTTCCTTTGAGGTACCATACATTTAAAATTTTTTATTGTTATCTTCTGAGCTTGCATTTTACTCATGTTTCTTCCTGAAATATTTTTCCAACACTGGGCTTTTTATTTGATCATCTTAGGGTTGTTTTTCCCTTGATTTTTTTCTATATGTTGATGCTTCGTTCTGTTCTTGGGATAGAGGGAATACTAACTTCAATTTGTAATGGGGCTATAGTTAGCTCAGCTATCTCAATCCCAGATTGAGCAATTTGCAAAGAAGGCCTGGTTGGGTAACTGTGGAAGTTTGCAGTTGTTCAGATCAGTTTGGTTAATTTGGTCTCTGCCTTGCTCAGGCTGGATCTTGTTGGGCTGAGTTCGTCCCACTGCTGTCCTCACTGGGTTGTACTAACCTCTGTTATGACTGGTATATGGGGCCACTTTTTTTTCCATTGTTGCCTGTTCTGTGTTTCATTGGCGACTGCTCTTCCTCTGTGGAAGCTGGATTGGAGTTAAGTGTGCTCTTTCCTCTGCTGCTTGTGCTTTGAGTTTCATTTTGGCTTGTTCAGTGCTCTCTCCTCTTTGCCCAGTGAGATTAGTCCTCCTTGTCTGTGACCTCAAGGATCTCTTATTCTCCTTGAATGAGAGAGATTATAGCAGTAAATCAGATAAATCTATTAAGTAAATAGAAGATTAGTTGAGAAGGAAGGAAACACTAATGATATTAGAAAGATTTCTTATAGCACATGGTAAAGAATTGTATCTTTGAATGATTCTAGGGGTGGAATTTCAGAGTCTGAGGTAAAGTCATATACTTCATGTTTTGTTTTATTAGGTTTGTTTGTTTTTATCATTGTCTGCATATTTAAAGGGGGATGTAATCAAACACAGTGACTACTAAAACTAGCCCTTTATTGATATATTTTGTCCTTTAGATGAAAGAATAAGCTATCATGGAATAAAACCCTGTTGTTATGTACAATTGATCCAATTTAGCCATTAAGACAGTCAATATAATCAGAATGCATTTACTAAATATCAGCAACCAGTCATTTGTGAGCAGCAGACTCTTCAAGTGGTTATGTGATACCTTTTGAAACAAAATAATTGAATGAGTATTGATATATGTGCTGACATTTTATTAATACAAAAAAATGCTTTGTGTTTTTACCATAGGCAGGGGGACATTTACCAGCTAGGAAAGTTGAGTAGCTTTATTTTTCATTTTATTTGTTAATGATTTTTTTCACTTGAGTAGCTTTTCAAGAAAGAGATTACTGGACAAGAATGTTAGAACGTAAAAGCTTTTGGATGTGGGGAGAGACAAGTGGAGATGAATTCCAAGGAAAAGATAGCTTAAAGAAAAGTTGAAAGGTAAGGGGAGCAGACAGGAGAAAGGGGCATGATTCCCCAAAATTAATTGGTTATATAAGGAATTATTATCCAGAAAACTACAATTGTATGCAGACATTGCCAGGGTATTGTGTGAATAACCACTCTCACTCTCTGTTGACTAAGTCACCCAGCCTGCACTCAAACTTGCAAAAGAGTAGTTCCCAAATGTTGGTGTGGGGGATAGATACATCATGATTCTAAAACTTAAAAATTTCTCTCAGTGTAATAGAAGTAAGCCTGGTGTGTAGTAGATAATCTTTTATTACTTGACATTATAATTCCTGGACTCCCAACTGTGTGCTTCCAATTTGCACAAAATCAATCAATTATCATGACACCTTAAACATATATTTACTAATGGTAAGGGAAAAAAAAAACAAGAAAAAACATAGCATTTGTTCATGGAAAGGGAAAAGGAAGGGTTGGCACCACTACTCAACAAAAGGCAAGAGTGGGAATAATCAAATGATTACATTCCACTTGTAGACCTAGGTCATAAAATCCCAGCAATGTGCTAATTTTTGTGGGGGAGAATGCATATGCCTTTCTAGAAACCTAAGGAGGAGGTGTAATAGTGGAAAAACCATGTACCCAAGGCAACTCACAACTCTGGATGTCAGGACTTCTTGTCATTGATCCAGGAATACTGTGTGTACTGTATGAATCTACTTCTCAGCTAAATGTTCAGCTAGTTCTCACCTCTTTACTACTAGGCAAAGCCATTCTTCTTCTGGTCTTAAGATATTTCAATATTTCTTCTGCCTTTATCTTAATTTAGTTTCTTCTGAACATTTTTTTCTCTGGGTTCTGATATTTTTATTCCTCAAATCAGAGCTTCCAGCTGGTCAGTTACTGAGCTTTATGAGGTAAAACTTCAGAAATCTACTTTTCTGTCAGACATGAAACAAATAATCTATTTTATCTAATCTAATCTAACCTATTTTATCTAATCTAATCTAACCTATTTTATCTTGTATTTGTCAATAATAATCATAATACATGTATGTGTATATAATTGCATATCCATATTCTTACCTTAATCTAGGGATGGTGAACCTTTTAGAGATGGAGTGCTGGATCCACCTACACATCCCCCCCCCCAAACAGGATGCCCCCTCCAGAGACCAAGTGCAGTGTCCCTTCCCTCACCTTACCCCCACTCCAACCTTCCCTTGTCCCAAATGGGGGAGGGAGAGAGCACTCCCATTGGGCTGTTGGGTAGAGGGATGGGTGATGAGCAGCTCACATGGAGAGGGGGAGAATGGTCCAAGAGCTGTGCTCCCCAACTAGCTCTGCTCCCCTCTAGCTATGTGCCATACTGTGAGCTATTCTCCCCTCAAACCTAGGTCCTCTCCAACCCCAACATGGGAATTGCCTTCATCACAGACTCAATAAGCTACCATCTGCACCACATCCTCATGCAACATGTAAGTTCCATCCCTAGCTCCTTAACCCCAGACAAGGGAGGGAGGAAGTGATTCCAATGGGTTGTTGGGCAAAGGGGTGGGTGAAGTGAGGAATGACCTCAGGATGACATGGAGAGGGGAAGGGGAACATTTCTGTCCCAGTCCCTCTAGCTTTCTACTAACTAACTCTGACAGATGACTGTAGGAATGCCCACAGAGATGGCTTTACATGCCATTTTTGGCACATACGCCATAGGTGTGCCATCATAGTTTTAGTTATACCTCTTCTTTCAGCTAGGGCCTCTGAGTATATTTCTTCTGAGGGGAAGTTCTAAGTGGTATAGTGGATAGATCACTGGGATCAGGGTCAAGAAGACATGAGTTCTAATTCATCTGCAGATACTTACTTTCTTTGTGACCTTGGGCAAGTAGCTTAAACTACCTCTATTTTAGTTTCCTTAATTATAAAAGGGGGATAATAATAACACTCACCTAACAGGGTTGTTGCAAGAATAAAATGAAATAGTATTGTACAAATAGTATTTGTACTTAGAAACTTTGCTTGTCTCTTTCCTTTTTAGTTTTCAAAAGAAACTAGTTAAATTTAAAAACATTTTATCAGAAATGTTGTGTCTCTTATCAAGTATTTTTAACAATCTGCCTTAGAAAGTGTTTTTGTTCATTTCTGAATGAAACAAAGCACATACACAAGCAGAAATATCTTAATTGTTCTTTTATTCTTATACATTCAGTCGTATATATGTATATTAAATACACATATGTCTAAAAACCTACACATAAGAATGATTTCATGAAAAACGATTAAATACTTACTTTGTTCTAGACACTGTGCTAAGTACTGGAGAAGTTAGTATGAAAACAAAACAAAACAAGTATGTCTTTTGTTTCAAAGACCTTATATCCTAAAAGGAGACAACAACATTTATAGGGAATTAGTGGGCAGAAAAAGAATATTTCAGTCTGTGAATTCACAGTAGAATCAGAATATAATTCATTGATAATCATTTTCAGGAATGGGAGTATTGATTTTTGTTTTACTAGAACTATATTATTATTTCCAGAACTATATTTGGAAGGAACGGTAGGGTATATTCTTGCCAATCAGAAATCTAAGGTCAAATGTAGCAGAGATTGGAGTACAGGAACATGGCAGCAAGAACCAGAAAGCATTGTGGGAAATCTGCGACAAGTTACAAGAAATGAACATATACACAAAATTTCACTTCTATAGGATAATGGACCTTTGAGATCACAAATCTTGGTTTTTCTTCCACTAGTATCAATAATATTCCACAGTATTTAATCCTTTGTGATTCATAGCTCATGACTTTCCATTAAGCCCACCAAAGAGAAATGATCCAGAGTAATGGAATCTTTTCACTCATGCTTTTGACGTTTTAAAATATAAACCTTTCAGAATTCTGATTGTCTATCTTTTATTGCTCATGCCCACTAGATGACCAATCTAATGATAGTTTTCATATCATTCTTTATATTTTCCTTCATAATGCTCTTCAGATAATTCAGCTTGGATGGGTCTTAAAAGTTCTATGTAGTCTCATGTTTTCTTAAATGTGAGTTTTATCTTTTATGAAACCATACTGGACTTAATTCCTCAATTCTCTTACTTTGTAATGCTTTAAAAATGAACTTTTACTCTAAGTTGGTGTTGCCATTGGATGTCATGATTCTATGCCTGGTAAGAAGATCAGATTTATTATGACTAACATTCTTTCTGGTCTTTCTAAGGTCCTTGTCATGATAAACATTTTGTATTTGTTAAATTTCATATATCTTGTAAAGTTAAATCTCAGAGTACTAATGTATAAAATTATTTTAAATAATATATGTGCAACTTATGTTATAGGAATGTTGTGAAGAAACTATTTTACAAACATTAAGGCACAAAATAAATGTTGTTTATTGTCATACAATGAAAGTAATGATGAGATTCCTTTAGGATATTTTCCCTTTTAGAAAAGATATTCAATATTCCTATTTCCTGAAATTATTTAGAATTTATAAATTGTATATTTTAATCCAATTTCCAAGTATTATTTTATCATTTATTTAGATTATGCATCTCCTTCGAATACACATATTCCCTTAAGTGGGTGGAGAGCATGTTGTCTTACATTATATTTTACTTTACTTCTTCATCATGAAAGTTTTATTCAATGCAGAAACTATTAGAGGAACTTGAAGCTATGAAATCCCTATGAGTTAAAAAGGAGATAGTGATCCTCAACAAATAAAGCCTAGAGAATAAGTAGATTTCTCCACAAAGAAATTTTTTAATTATAGGGGTGAATAATTTATCATATGTGGAATTAAAACATATAAAAGTAATAATTATAAAGTTCTATTGTATAAGGAAAAACTTTTTTAAACCCTATCTTCCATCTTAAAATCAATACTATGTATTGGTTTTAAGACAGAAGAGTGGAAAGGGCTAGCCAATAGACATTAAGTGACTTGCCCAGGGTCAACCAGCTAGGAAGTGTCTGAGGTCAGATTTGAACCTAGGACCTCCCATCTCAAGTCCTGGATCTCAATCCATTGAGCTACCCAGCTGCCCCCAGGAAAGACATTTTGAAGGCATATGTGAAAACATTTTGAACATTCTCCTTTAAATTAGAAAGGCAAATTATTTAAAAAATTGATAAATAAAGTTCATAAGGATTTTTCTCACAAAAAACTAGGAGAAAGAATAATTAATGTTATTCTCCCTTTATTGATAATCGAACAAATGTTCAGAAAGTTTAAATAGCATGATATTGGTCAAAACAACTGATTTATTTCATATATAGGATTCAAATTTTGATATCCTAAATCCCAAATCAAAGCTATTTCCACTAAAACAATTTAAGTTATTCATTTATGCAAACAGAAAATAGTTATTATTGAATTTAAATCCTCATTTTGTAGAGAAATCATTTGCTATTACCTGCATTTGTAAGATCTGTCCATGTTCTCAGTAACTTAATAGAGGTTAACCTTAAAGAACCATTAATCCTTATTTCATTTATTGAATCCTTTCAGTCTTTATGTTGTTTATAGTTATAACTTTTATCTGTCTAAATCATTTTCTAATTTTCATAATTAAAATTTTAAAAATAGATAGCAGTGAGTTTTGAAATTTTGGAAACATTCTGTTTGTGGATGAACTAAGAATAAGGGGATGATGGGGGAAATATATATATATATATATATATTTGATTTAATTTGTAAGATCTTGTGTTTATTTTATAAAATTTTTATTTTATGTTTATCCATTATTTTTATAACATGACAGTAAAATTTGTAATAATCATATTGACACTTTCCAATCCACATTCTCTCCCTCCCTCCCCTCTCCCTAAGATGGCAGGTTAATATGATATAGCTTTATATGTATACTGACATACAACACATTTTTCCATGTTCATCATATTGTGAAGGAAGACACATATTGCTTAAACTGGAGAAAAATTCATTGAGGAAATGAAGTGTACAATGACATGCTTCAATCTACTTCCAGATTTTATTAGTTCCTTCTTTGGAATTAGATAGACTTTTTTGTCATGAGTCCCTTGTAGCTGTCCTTGTTCCTTGCATTGCTGGTAACAATTAAGTCATTCACAGTTGATAGTTTTACATTATTACTGTTACTGTATACAATGTTCTCCTCTCTCTGCTTACTTCACTTTGTATGACTTTATATGTTTTTCCTGTTTGTTTGTTTTTTTTCTGGGATGATCTTGTTAATCACTTTTTATCACACAATAGCATTATATTGCAATTATATACCACAACTTCTACAATAATTTTCTAATTAATGGACATTCCTTTACTTTCCAGTTCTTTATCATTACAAAAAGAATTGCTGTATCTTTGTACAAGTATGGTTCACTATGGTTATCAATGTGATAAATGCTCACATGAAAAAAGGAAATTCCAAATGTAAAAGAAAAAATAAAAGTGTCCTCACATGCCCAGACATTAACACACAGAGATAGAATGAGGAATTTCATTCAGGAAATAAGCAGTTAAGACTCTTCAGAAGAGCAGTCAAATTCTTCTTTTGGGGGTGTGGAGGGGGCTCTGTGTGTGTGTGTGTGTGTGTGTGTGTGTGTGTGTGTGTGTGTATGCTTATGTGTGCATATGCTCTTTGACTTTGAGAAGACTAAAAGTGATCCTATATAATTTTTTATTGATTCTATTTACAGGTTACTGGCTTTGCCTTGTGCTGACCCCCCCCCCAACCCTCTTGTAGCTACTTAAGTTATGGTTTTTTGTCTCTGAACTTAGTTCAGAATTCAGCTGGCCTGTAATGGGTTTAGTTTAGTACTTCTGTTAATAATCATTGATTCTTACTTGTCTTATGGAATTTTTACTGGCCTTGGCAACCATATGAGAAAGAAAGAGAATTGATCCTAATCTCTTTGCACAATCAAACTATCCTTCAGGAATGTCCAATTCACTATCCAGAACTCTAAGACACTTTATCTTACCTTACTTTCAACAATGAACCCTTCTTAGACTCATGGGGAAAGAAGGGAGATTGTTGCTAGTCTCCATTATCATACTTCAACATGGTTTTTGGTTGAATTTAATTCGACAAACCATTATTGAGCACTTATGTATGCTAGGCACTAAACTAAAGCATGATTGATATTTTTGAGGGGAAAATCATGCTGTTCCCTCTGCCTCAGCATTCAATCCCATGATGTCATTTGCCTTGTTTGATGACTTGTTCCATAAGATTCTAAACCCTATAAAAGTGCAACTGTCCATTTGCTTGGGGTCTTTGACCTGAATGGAAGTAAGCCACTGGCCCATTTATTGACTGGTAGCATGTCCCTGCTAATGAATGTCATCTTGCTCAGAAATGCTTCAGTTTATCCTTTTGTTCAAATTCTACTTAAACAACTCACACCTTTGCACAACACTGTTTTCAGAATGATGTTTTCCTATCTCTGTAACCCTCTAACAGTCAAGACATCACCTGCGAAGTCATATTTAAAGTAAAACATTTTGGCAAGAGTTGCCTCTGTTTCTTGCCTCTCTGCCCTATCCCTTGGGGCCAAAGGGATTGGGAAGCCTTGGGTATCACTGTTAGAATTGCAGATAAAAACTCATCTTGTTTTTCCCGCTGCTTAGACTTGTTCTGCCTGGTTGCAAATGTCTGCTTTCTTGGCAGCTGGGCCAGTTTTGTCAGGATTTGTGATGCCGGGCATGCTGTGTTAGTTCCATTCCAATTTGATTCAATAAAACTATCACCTCGACCTTGTTAAATCTCCCTTATTTTCCCCTGATGGAAATGTTTTCATATTTGATTACTCTATATATTTCACCAATGTACAAATGAAATAGAGAGCCTTCTTTACAATCTGTGTGAATTCATTAAATAGCTAAGGTGATGACCCTCTGGGAGCAATTCTCTTTGAGGTTTTGTTTTCTTATTTGAGAGTTTCCAGAGATTACCATGAAGAGCTCACAAATGACAATGACTTAAAATGGCATAGTACATATTAGCTATTTTTATTTAGAATTAGTGGGAAAGTGTTCTAATAGGTTATAAAATAAACCTGTGGTGTGTACTCTGATTTTTCTCTTTTAGTTTTCTTTTCATTAATTTTTGTTTGTTTATTTTCATGTCACATTTGTTGCCAGATAGAATTCTGTCCCCATAGCCTACTCAGTTATCCTTCATAATAAATAAGAGAGGGGGAAAACAAAATCCATTCACAACAATATGTAGTAAATTTTAATGTATGCAAACTCATAGTTCATCACCTCTACAGTGAAAGGAATGAAAGTTTTCCAAGGCTAACATTGGTTACATAATATTTTATTTTGTTTTGTTTTGTTTTGTTGGGGTGTTTTTGACACAAAGTAAGTACTTATATGGATGTTTGCTGATTAATTACTTAACTTCTTTGGGCATTCATATTCATTTCTAAAATTAATGGATTTTCCTAGGTTACAACTAATGTGACTTCTTATTCTGTATTTATAATTCTATGATCCTAGTAGACAAGTATAGACAGTAGCCATCTGCTCAAATAATTAACAGTGATAGGTATACAAAAATGAACTAGGCAGCCTATTTTATTTTCAGACAGCTCAGATTATTAGTTATTTTATTGAACTAAAATCTGCATTTCTATAACTCATTCAATGTTTACTATTTTTTCTCTAAAACTACATAAACTGTTTACTGTTCTTTAAGAGATCACATTTGACCTCAAAATCTTTTTCATACACTCTTCTTTCTTTACACAATCACAAAAATATTTAGTGACATCATAATTGTCTCTCTGTGTGTAAAAATGTATTAGAGGTCTGTTAATCTAATACTGTCATTTCCCAAGTATTTTTATTTTCTTGCATATTTCAATTTCAGATAATTTTCCATTTATATAATTTCAATGGTTTACATTAAAAAATCTAGATATTCATAAATCAAAATTTATATGATATTGATAAATACAAGAAAATAAAATATGAAATATGAAAAATACTTGGGAAAGAGCTACTTTTTAAATCACACATTACTAAGGAAACTCAAAAGCCTTTTGGAGATCATGCACACATAGAAACACTTATACACACATATACATAACATAAAAATACATCTCACATACTGCAACCTATCCTAAGTTCCAAACGGTTAATAGACAAGAATAAAAGACATATTATTTTAAATATAGAGAAAATGGATAGGAATTATATTTCAAAACTATCACTAGGAATAAAATAATTTTTTAAATATCACAAAACAAAATATTAAATATCAATTAAATAAATTTAAAACCTTTTGCATCAATAAGATCAATATAACTAGAAGAGGAAGTAGTTTAGAAGAAAAAATGTTTACATTGAACATCTCCAAGAAAAATTTTACACATGCATACATACATATTTATTGATAGATATATGGGTATGTATGTAATTTCAACAAATTATGAAACCAAGGAAATTTTCTAATAAATATTGTATGAAGGAGAATTTTAAAAAAATCTTACTATTAATACAAAGAGAAAACAAGAAAAAAACTTTTGACATAAAGGTGTTTATATTCTATTTGAAAGTGAGATATAACATGTAAACTAGTATGTAAATAAATAATAGTTGAATAATTAGAGATCATTAAAAATTGCCCTGGGACATAGTTTTCCCCTGAACTATAGTATTCTGCCCCATTATTCCTGAAAATACCCATTTCCTAGTATTCATAAATTTTTATTTCTTTCTTTCTCCCTATGTCAATCTTGGGAGGCAAAATGATTCACTGAGTTGGGAGATTTTTTTTTCTTGGATTCCCCAATCAGGACTTTGCCATTTGTTACAAAGAATATTTCTCCGTTAGAAGAAAGAGAAAGAATATAGCAGAAAATCCATTTTACATAGAAAGGAATGATATTAATATAACCTATTACAATATATAAAGAATCAGTTGCTGAGTTAGATACCTGTGTTCAAATCTCTCCATTAAAACTTTGACTGTGTGGCCCCTATCAAGTAATTTACCTTCTCAGTTCCCTAAGGCAATAAATTGTAGAATGAATACAAAATCAAAGTTACCATATTCAACATAAAATTATTTAACATGGTTTGGAATTTCTCTAATACTACTGAAGTGATCAGAAACGTTTCCAGGAAGATGATTATGAGCTAATCCTTGTAGGAAATCATATGACTTCTAAAGAATTTCTGAAGACATTGTTTGCTCACTAATTAGGCTAGTAATGTCCCAATTAGACCTTTTCAGATATTTTGATATCACACACCTCCTTAAATAAAATTTCAAATCCACTCCTTTTTTCAGGTTATGCTAGTCAAAAAATTGGTGACATTTTTATTATAATCTAAAGACCATCAATTGGTTGGATACCAGTTCATTACAGAAAATCTTAAATCCTCACTTAGGTTCTATGTAACTGAATCTTTACTCAGTTCTTTTTGGGGAGAGCCAAAAATTTTTCAGGAGAAAATTCACAAGAATATGACAATTTTACTTTAAAGAGGAAGAATTTAATGGACTCTTTGGTATCATAAATGTGAAAACTGACCATCTTTTTAGATTTGAATGAGTTAAGAACTTATGCAAGAAAAATCAAGCATTTAAAGAACAAATCAAATTATCTTGTCCATATTGTTCAATGTCTTTGTCAAACACAACTACTATTCATCAATAGAGGAAATGAGATTTTTAGCTTTTAATAGCTATTTGAAGGCCCATATATTTGAATCATAAAAATAAGGAATACCAAAAAAGAAGCTACCAATTACTTTGGATTTTAGGGCTTGAATTTTATAAATGTTTTTGTGGTTTAATGCATTTTTGTTCATGTTTCATTTCTGATTCTTCATTGTGTTTACACAAAATAAACACCCAACAAAGACTTTTAAAAAAGGCAAACAAACCACAGATCACTTAAATGTTGTTTTGGGATTCTGCTCCAACCTTCATTTTCTCATTTTCTTTTCTCTTTCGGATGTTTTTCAAAATTAAAACACGAAATTAAAGAATAAAAACATCTAAATGCCTAAACAGATTTTATAGAGCTCCTGCTAATAAGTGACAAACAGCAATGATCTTCTAGGCAGAAAGCCTTTTATTTTGGCATTTCAGTTAACATCCACTCTTAGTAAAGATTTGATTTTCTACTTGCCTCATTGTTACCAACTGTGACACTAATAAGGCTTAATTTTTCATTACAATCCTTATAGACATATTTCTGGGCCAACTGCAGAAATCTTGTGAGACTAGAGGAGGTAATTAGGGTTGGCAAACTTTTCACTGAAATGCTACAAATTAGTTATTTCAGCTGTTTCATATGTTAAAGAGTCTGATTTTCATAGAGATTGAAACTGAAAGAGAAATTTCAACATTCTTTGAAGAGCAAAGTGCAAGTAGAGAATGCCTAAGGGGTAAGTACATTTCAACCCATTTCACAGAGCCTCAGTATGGGTGAGTAAGAGAAAATGGCACATAGGGGAATACAGTCTAACACACTGAAATTTCCCTCACTTAAAAATAATAAAATGGAGAAGAAAAATATTTTAAGCAAAAAATCCTGTTCTAAGATTAAAATGCAAATATATTTCTTTCTTCTAGCTCCTTGAAAAGAAGTAAAAGAGTAGCCAAGGACTTAACTGCCTCTAGGTTGTGTGTGAATACTATATAGAGGGGCCCCCAATTCCTGAAATACTCATCTATAGATGGGCACTATTTAGTCATGTGTTTTAATTTGCTAGTGAAGCAGTGTTCCTAATCAATGAAAGTCACCATATATGTGTCTGATAAGGTGGGGCCTGAAATAAAACCCTGGACAATTAGAAAATCTGAGTAGGGACAATTAAACTAGCTTTAAAAAGTCAGCAGGTGAAGTATTAGAGTCTCTGCCATTTTTTTCCTTACAGCATCAGTCCTCCTCTTTTATTCTGCTCTTATCTGACCTTACACTCTTTCCAGGCTGGGGCCATAATCTGGTGCAAGGCTTGTCTGTTGGCTATCTAGTCAAAGAGATTCAGTGCAGGTTAGAGAACACCTCAGTCAGTGATGGTGAACCTTTTAGAGACATAGTGCCAGGCCCTGCCCCCATCCCACCCCACACACTAAGTGCTGTGTCCCCCACCTCCATACTCCTCCCCCCAAATGCTGGGTGTGCCCCATACTGCCTTACCCCACACAGGAGAAGGAGGGGGCACTCCCATTGGGCTACTGGAAGGAGGGGTGGGTGAAGCAAGTGTAGAGAGGGGGAGGGGACTGATTTGACTGCTCAGTTTCCCTCCAGCTCTGCTGCCTATGAGCCATCCACCTTACCCTCTGTGTGCTCCCCTCCCATTCGGCTGTTGGGCAGAGGGGCAGGTGTTGTGAAAAAATGTCATCAGGCATGGTGGAGAGGGGGAGGGGAGGAGCTCCAGCTAAATACTTCTGCCTTTCTAATAAGGAACCCTGGGGGTAGGGTTGGGGGTAGGGAGGAAGGGTGCCCACGTGCCCACAGAGAGCAGTCTGTGTGCCATCTTTAGTACCTGTGCCATAGGTTCTCCATCACTGATCTAAGTAGACTCTTCTTTCTCTCTTTTTTTAATAATAAATAATTATAATTGAATATGAATACTTTAAGATTAAGTTTAATTATAGCAATTGTAGATATACTGTGGACCTTAAAAAAAATACAGGTATAAAGAGGCCCAGGTTATTCAGATCTCCTTTGATGTGCTACAGTTTTTAGAACTCCAGAATATGACAATAAGGAACCATGGAACCTTATACCTTATATTTTTGTTTTTTCATACTTGTCTTGCTACTTGGCCCAGTTTGACTTATCACTCTATAAAATTTTATATACTGCTTAACCCCTTATAATTTTTTATGAGGGGCTCTACCTACATAAGGTAAACAACAGCCAGAAGGAAGCCAAGGGCATTGAGACTCCCATTAGTGTACTCTTGTTCATCTATAGGAGCTGTATCTCCTAGAGGAGAAAAACAGACAGTCTTGTTAAAAACTTGTACAACTCACATAAATAAATAGTTTGGATAAGTAAGACTGGGCTGAAGTAAATGACCCAAGATTTTATTTCTAAAAGGCAAAAGAAACTTACCACTAATGAAGCAACTACTTCCTTTTGCTTTACTGATCAGTGACTTTGGTAATATAATCCAGATAGCTCTTTATTTGATAATATTGAAAAATTTGCCCCATTTACAAATTAATTCCATTTTCCTAGAAATTATTGGTGGAAATTTATTGGCTAAATCCTCAAGTAATTCAATACTATTTCGTTGGGTGTATCACACCATTCTCATTTTATGCCTCATTCTCTTACCTAAGCCCTGCCTATGGTAAAAAGTTATAATAGGAGTCTATGATAAAAGGCCCTGATGACAAGATCTTGAGGCTTATTACTAAACAATGAGGGACTTGGTGCACCTGAGAAACACAAACTAGACACCTGGTCTATCCAAGGTTTTAAGATTAGGAGGAGTGAGGAAACAATGCACATTGGTGAGGGTGGGTACTGAGGGTCTGGGCCTCTTTGGCTGTTATAATTTCCAGTAAAGAGGAGTCTCTGGTTGGAGCCAGAGAAGGACTTCAGCTCTCTGTATGCAGTTTCAATGGCAGAACCACTCATGGAATCTGATCAGAGTATCTGAGGTCAAGGTTACTGAAAATGTCATCTGTTGTAAAAAAACTAAAACATTTCCTACCAATCTTGTAAGAAGTACATGATGACATATAATTAAAGCTTGACAGAATTGTTTTATTTATTCTTTGATAGAAGAGGCTGGTTCACATGGAAGATTCCAGAAGGACAAAATAAAACAGATTTTAATATTGAATAAAAATGCAGCTATTGCATACATGCGTATGCTGACAGCTTAAACCTTTAGCAAAGATTAATTACTCTGCTAGAAATGTGAACTCATTGAAATGGTGACTCCCTAAAATGTTGCAGATCACAACCTAGTCCATATATTGTCATCTTTATGTCCCTGACTGCCTTTCAATTCTGTATCAAGGTACACACAGGGATTTGGAACCATTATCTAGCTCTCCTGTCATTATTTGCTAACCAATAGAAAATATAGGCTATCAAGTTGGTTATCCCTCACAATCATAATATAACCAGACCAGGAACTTCTTTGGGTCATAAATCTCTCTGAAAGCATATATTTTGTTACTTTTCCTGTGTATTTATTTGTTGGGAATATTTTGCATTTTCATGTCTTTTATGTGTCACTAATTTTGGTTGAAAATCAATTTTAATACTTTTGAAACTGGAAGACTCTAGAGCACATTCTTCTCTTTGCCTCCCCTCTCCAGTGTCATTCATTGTTATCAAATCAAAGTTCTCTCATTTAAATGGTGTGGGAATACATTTTGAAAGAGTAGGGCAGAGTATCTCGTGACTTAAAAGATAATCCTCAAGAACTTTCTTAAGGTTCAGAAAAGTTGTCACTTTTCCCCAGCCAGACAAATGCCTTGTAAGGGTAAAAGAAAAGTAAAAGAATTTAGAATTTCCTTATTCCAAGTACATTTTAGCCAGTACGCCAGACAGCTTCTCAATAGAAAATTGGTCTTTATTTTTGTTGTTCTTAATATATCCTTGTTTCTGGGATACTTTTACAAAGGCAAATTTCATTTCTTTCATCAGAATCAGTTATAGACCAAACTTGTTATACATTCACAATTTAAATCATATATACTGTTTCACCAGCTCTATGGGTTGCCAATAAAAGCCAATACTACATAAGAATGACTCTTCATTTACTTTTTTTTCCTTCTGTGTGGACAGATTAGCCCAACAACTTTGAGTAATGATATATGTAATCAAGGTCACTGTTATATTCTGTGGTTTGATGAAATGAACTCATAATACTATTTTTAAGCAGTTATAAATGTAGGGACTAACCACCCATAATAAATCTCTGTCCTAATTGCTCTTTACATTTAATGTCCTCTGTGATAGTGGCAATCAACTTTCATGTACATGTTCTTGAATTTCTCCAGTTGATATTAATTATGAGTCATCAAACATAGTCATCACTAATGTTGCATTTCTCAAGATGTGTAGTGTAATTTGGGTCTTTATATGGGAGATGTGGGGAGAGGAGAGAGAAGCATTCATATCTGTCAATCGATGTTTCCCTATCAAGTTGCCCATTGTGGAATATCTATTTTCTTTTCTTTTTTTTTTTTGCATTTAGAATATTTTACATTCATTTTGTTACCTTTTATTTTTATCTTTATATATATAATATGTAACGTAATATTATATATTATTTGTTCTAAATATGTTCTAAATTAATATATATTTATCCAAGAGAGAAACATTCTTACAGTAGTTATGCACAAAAAACTGTCTCATTCTTTTTTTCTTCCCTTCTCCCCCCTCTCCCCGATTCCCCAAGAAGGCAGGTAATATGATACAGGCTAAATATATGTATATATATATATATATATATATATATATATATATATATATACACACACACACAACATATACCATATAATACATATCTCCCTGTTTTTCACATTGTAAAATGATACATATTACTTATACTACAGTAAAACATATGAAAGAAATAAAGTGAAGAATGGTATGTTTCACTGTCCATGAGTTGTGGAATAGCTGAACAAGCTGTGGCATATGATAGTTATGGAATACTATTGCATTATAAGAAATGAGAAGTGGAATGATTTCAGAAAAATCTGAGAATACCTGCAAGAACTGATGCAAAGTGAAGTAAACAGAAGCAGAAGGACATTGGGCATAGTTACAGCAATATTTCTTTTTTTTTATTGTCTAGAATAATCTTATTTTATTTTTAAAATTGATTTATTTAGTCAATTTAGAATGGTATTCTTTGGTTACAAGAATCATATTATTTCCCTCCATCCCCTCCCCCCACCCTTCCCATAACTCATGCTCAATTTCACTGGGTATTTCATATGTCCTTGATCAAAATCTATTTCCATGTTGGTGTTTGCATTAGAATGTTCATTTTGAGTCTACATCCCCAACAATATCCCCTTCACCCATGTAATCAAGAAGCTGTTTTTCTTCTGTGTTTCTACAACCACAGTTTTTCCTCTGAATGTGTATAGTGTCCTTTCTCGTAGATCCCTCCAAGTTGTTCAGGATCACTGCATCGCCACTAATGGAGAAGTCCATTACATTCAATTGTACCACAGGGTATCAATCTCTGTGTACAATGTTCTCCTGGTTCTGCTCCTCTTACTCTGCATCAATTCCTGGAGATCATTCCAGTTCACATGGAATTCCTCCAGTTTATTATTCCTTTGAGCACAATAGTATTCCATCACCAACATATACCACAATATGTTCGGGCATTCCCCAATTGAAGGGTATCCCCTTATTTTCCAAATTTTTTTTGCCACCACAAAGAGAGCACCTATGGATATTCTTGTACAAGTCTTTTTCCTTATTATCTCTTTGAGGTACAAACCCAGCAGTGCTATTGCTGGAACAAAGGGCAAATAATCTTTTAGCGCCCTTTGGGCATAGTTCCAAATTGCCCTCCAGTATGGTTGGATCAATTCACAATTCCACCAGAAATGCAATAATATCCTGACTTTGCCACATCCCCTCCAGCATTCATTACATTCCAGTGCTGTCATGATAGTCAATCTGCTAGGTATGAGGTGATACCTCAGAGTTGTTTTGTTTTGCATCTTACTGATTATAAGAGATTTAAAACACTTTTCATGTGCTTATTAATAGTTTTGATTTCTTTGACTGAAAATTGCCTATTCATGTCCCTTGACCATTTATCAAGTGGAGAAGGGCTTGATTTTTTTGTACAATTGATTTAATTCTTTATAAATTTGAGTAATTAGACATTTGTCAGAGGTTTTTCTTATGAAGATTGTTTCCCAATTTGTTGCTTCCCTTCCAATTTTGGTTGGATTGGTTTTGTTTGTGCAAAAACTTTTTAATTTGATGAAATCAAAATTATTTATTTTACATTGTGTGATTTTTTTCTAGCTCTTGCTTGATTTTAAAGTCTTTCCTTTCCCAAAGATCTGACATGTATACTATTCTGTGTTCAACCAATTTACTTATAGTTTCCTTCTTTATATTCAGGTCATTCATACATTCTGAGTTTATCTTGGTGTAGGGTATGAGATGTTGATGCAAACCTAATCTCTCCTATACTGTCTTCCAATTTTCCCAGCAGTTTTTATCAAATAGTGGGTTTTGGTCCCCCAAATTGGGGTCTTTGGGCTTATCATAGACTGTCTTGTCGAGGTCATGTACCCCAACTCTATTCCGTTGATCCTCCTTTCTGTCTCTTAGCCAGTACCAAATTGTTTTGATGACCATTTCTTTATAGTATAGTTTGAGATCTGGTACTGCAAGTCCTCTTCCTTTGCATTTTTTTCATGATTTGCCTGGATATCCTTGATCTTTTGTTCTTCCAAATGAACTTTATGATGATTTTTTCTAATTCAGTGAAAAAAGTTTTTTGGTAGTTCAATGGGTAAAGCACGAAATAAGTAAATTAATTTGGTTAGGATTCTCATTCTTATTAAGTTAGCTCATCATAACCATGAGCAATTGATGTTTTTCCAATTGTTTAGATCTAGTTTTAATTGGGTGGAGAGTGTTTTGTAGTTGTCTTCATATAGTTCCTGTATTTGTCTTGGCAGATAGATTCCTAAGTGTTTTATATTTTCTATGATGATATTAAAGGGAATTTCTCTTTCTAATTCTTGTTGCTGAGCTGTGTTGGAGATATATAGAACTGCTGATGACTTCTGTGGGTTTATTTTGTATCCTGCAACTTTGCTAAAGTTGTTGATTATTGCAACTAGCTATTTGGTTGATTCTCTAGGATTCTTTAAGTAGACCATCATATCATCTGCAAAGCTTGTTCTCCTCATTGCCTGTTTTAATACCTTCAATTTCTTTTTCTTTTCTAATTGCTACAGCTAGTGTTTCTAGTACAATGTTAAATAATAGAGGTGATAATGGGCATCCTTGTGTCATTCCTGATCTTATTGGGAAGGCTTCTAGTTTATCCCCATTGCAGATGATATTTGCTGATGGTTTTAGATATGTACTCTTTATTATTTTTAGGAAAGGTCTTTCTATTCCCATGCTTTCTAATGTTTTCAATAGGAATGAGTGTTGTATTTTGTCAAAGGTTTTTTCTGCATCTATTGAGATAATGATGTGATTTTTGTCAGTTTGCTTGTTAATATGGTCAGTTATGTGGATGGTTTTCCTAATATTGAACCATCCTTGCATTCCTGGTATGAATCCTACCTGGTCATACTGAATAACCCTTGTGATCACTTGCTGGAATCTTTTTGCTAGTATCCTATTTAAGATTTTTGCATCTATATTCATCAAGGAGATTGGTCTATAGTTTTCTTTCTCTGTTTTTGATTCATAGAATTCATTTATGAATACATCTGGACTTGGGGATTTTGTTCTTAGGGAGTTCTTTGATGGCTTGTTCAAATTCTTTTTCTGATATAGGGTTGTTTAGGTAGTCTACGTTTTCTCTGTTAGTCTAAGCAATTTATATTTTTGTAAATATTCATCCATATCTGCTGGAGGCCATCATAACCTGACCAGTTGACAAGGTCACGGTTCAAGAAAGGAAGGTCAGCAAAACAGACAGATTGAGGGTCCCCTGCTGATCCTGCTTTGTGACTTCTTTTCACAAATTTTCCCCACTGGTGGACTTGTTATGATTATTATTCTCTCCCCAATACAGGAGAAATAACATTAGAGCAAATACTTATAGGATCAATATATACCCTACTTTATGCTCCCTAGGTTATTACCCTCAAGAGATTGCAATTATAGAATAAAAGCCCAATGATTATTGCCCATGACTCCTCCTTTTTCAAGCACAAAGACCCTATAATAAAAATCAGATGAAACGTTGAATACTATAATGAATCTTGTCCTATTGTTACCACACGTGAATGAATTTATTGGAACAGAAGCCAAACAGTGTCACTAGGTATATCAAAGTAACACAAGAATAACAGAACTTGTAAATTGAGGAAGACCCCAAAATTAGTCTGCCTAACGTCCTCATGCCTAGATACAAATATGTTTTGTTGTTCATCTCCCAAGCAATTATGATGGATAGTGAAAGCTGACCAAAAGCACAATGATACTCTCAGCAGATCAAGGGGTACTAACCTACAAATTGCTCAATTCACATTAATCAAATCTATCACAAAGTGTTGTAGAAACCTAGTAAATGATCACAGAATTCTTTGTTGTAGTAATATCCCAAGAGTGCTGTTGAGGTGATTTGATAATATTCAATCAAACTGTAGAATGTCATAAGTAGAGAATTGATTATGTGTGTGTACCAAAAACCTATATAATAAACATACCATGATACCATGACAGAGCATTGTGTGTGATGGCTGTGCTCATGGGCTGTATACACAATGCATCTCACCTCATTTATCTGATTATTACACCACACCTGGGAAGACAACCATAGTCCTCAGAGAGGCTGATGTATGGACCTCAAGACATATCACCTAGATTGCCATATATTTTGCCATATAATTGGGTATAATAGTTTTTAATGATTGCCTTAATTTCCTCTTCATTAGAGGTGAGGTCTCCCTTTTCATCTTGGATACTGTCAATTTGGTTTTCTTCTTTCCTTTTTAAATTAGATTGACCAGCATTTTGCCTATTTTATTTGTTTTTTCAAGGTACCAAATTCTAGTCTTATTTATTAAATCAATAGTTCTTTGACTTTCAATTTTATTAATTTCTCCTTTGATTTTTAGGATCTCTAATTTAGTCTTCATCTGAGGATTTTTAATTTGTTCACTTCCGAGTTTTTTGATTTGCATGTCCAGTTCATTGACCTCTGCCCTCCTTGATATAAATACCCCCCCCCCCCCCAGTACTGCTTTGGCTGAATCCCATAGATTTTGAAAGGATGTCTCATCATTGTCATTTTCTTCTATAAAATTATTAATTATTTCTAGGATTTGTTCTTTAACTAACAGGTTTTGGAGAATCATATTGTTTAATTTGTAATTAATTTTTGATTTGCCTCTCCAGGTACCCTTATTATTATTTTCATTGCATTGTGATCTGAGAAGGTTGCATTTATTTTTCCCATGTTTGCAATGGTTTTATGCCCTAGTATATGATCAGATTTTGTGAATGTACCATGTGCTGCTGAAAAGAAGGCGTATTCCTTTCTGTCCCTATTTATTTTTCTCTACATATCTACTAAGTCTCATTTTTCTAAGATTTCATTCACTTCTTTTACCTCTTTCTTATTTATTTTTTGGTTTGATTTATCTAGTTTTGATAAAGGAAAGTTCAGGTTTCTCACTAGTATAGTTTTTCTATCTATTTCATCCTTGAGCTCCACTAGTTTCTCCTTTAGAAATTTTGATGCTATGCCATTTTGTACATACATGTTGAGTACTGATATTTCCTCATTGTCTATACTGCCTTTTATCAGGATGTAATTACCTTCCTTATCTCTTTTAACTAGATCTATTTTTACTTTGGCTTTGTCAGATATCATGATTGTGACTCCTGCCTTCTTTTTTATCAGTTGATGTCCAGTAGATTTGACTCCATCCTCTTACTTTTACCCTATTCATATCTACCTTCCTCATGTGTGTTTCTTGTAGACAGCATATGGTAGGATGTCGGTTTCTAATCCACTCTGCTATTTGCTTGCATTTTATGGGTGAGTTAATTCCATTCACATTCAGAGTTATGATTACCAGCTGTGTATTTCCAAGCATTTTTATTTCCACTCCTAGTCCTGCCTTTTCTTATTACACTATTTCCTTCTACACCAATGTTTTATTTTTAATCAGTTCCCCTAATTCCCACCCTTATTTTACTTCCCTTTCTACCCCCCCTTCTTATTTCCCTCTTATTTTCTTTACAGTCTTTTTAAACTACTGCCTCATCCTCTCCCTCCCTTATACTGCTTCCCTCCCCACCAGTCCATTTGTTACCCTTCTACTTCCCTATAGGGTGGAAATCAATTCTCTGCCCCAAGGTATTTGATTCTTCTTCCCTCTTTGAGTCAGTTTCAATGCACATAAGAATTGAGTATTTCCTATCTCCAACCTCTTTACCCTTCCTGTGTTTTGATATTCTCCTGCACTCCTGCCATGTGCTTCTTTGTAACATATAAATATACCCCATTTTGTTTCTTTTCCCATTTATTTTAATATTAACCTCTTTTTTAGCTCTAGTTGTATATATATGTACATATATACTTATACAGATATGTATGTATGCATACATATATCTATATACATTTTTATGTCTTGACATTTCATCCTTTACAGTTTGTCACTGTTCCCTCTAAGTGTAATTCCTCTAGCTGTCCAGGTGGTAATAACAATTTTTAAGAGTTACCAATGTCCTTTATTCTTATAAGGATACATATCATTTTAACTTATTGGATCTCTTAAAACAATAGTTTGTTTTGTTTTGTTTTTCCTTTTCCCTCTTTTTTAATCATCTTTTGATGATTCTCTTGAGTTCTGTGCTTGGGCATCAAAATTTCTGTTCAGGTCTGGTCTTCTCTTTACAAATGCTTGGAATTCTTCTATTTTGTTAAATGAACACACTTTCCCCTGTAAGAATATGGTCACTTTTGCTGGGTAGTTGATTCTTGGTTGTAGACCTAGTTCTCTTGCTTTTCAAAATATCATATTTCATGCCATTCGGTCCTTCAGTGTAGATGCAGCCAGATTCTGAATGACTTCTTCTTAATAGCCTGTAATATTTTTTCCTTGGTCTGATAGTTCTTGAATTTGTCTATAACATTTCTGGGTGTTGTCAGTTGGGGTTTAAGTACAGGAGGTAATCTTTGGATTCTTTCAATCTCCACTTTTCCCTCTTGTTCTAGAATATTTGGGCAGTTTTCTTGGTTAATTTCCTGTAGTATGATGTCCAGGCTTTTTCTTTTATCATGATTCTTAAGTTGTCTCTCCTGGAACAATTTTCTAAATCTTCTGTTTTGTTAATGAGGTTCTTCATATTTTCCTCAATTCTTTCATTCTTTTCATTTTGTTTTATAGTGTCCTGGTGCCCTGTGAAGTCGCTTGCTTCTAATTGTTGTATTCTGATTTTTAAAGACTGTTTTTCATCCCTGGATTTCTGGTCATCCTTCTCCTTCTAGTCTGATCTTCTTTGGCACTCATCTTTCATCTACTTTGCTTCATCATTCATCTTCTCTGCTTCATCTTTCATCTCCTTCACCTCATTTTCAAGTTGAGTAGTTTTGACTTTCAAGACACTGTTTTCTGTTTCCAGATGACTTATCTTGCATTTTAAATTTATTGCCCAGTTGTATTCAACCTCTCTTAATTGTGTTTTTTTTAAATAATATATTTTATTTGATCATTTCCAAGCATTATTCGTTAAAGACATAGATCATTTTCTTTTCCTCCCCCCCACCCCCCATAGCCGACGCGTAAGTCCACTGGGCATTAGATGTTTTCTTGATTTGAACCCATTGCTTTGTTGATAGTATTTGCATTAGAGTGTTCATTTAGAGTCTATCCTCTGTCATGTCCCCTCAACCTCTGTATTCAGGCAGTTGCTTTTTCTCGGTGTTTCCACACCCATAGTTTATCCTTTGCTTATGAATGGTGTTTTTTTCTCCTGGATCCCTGCAAGGTGTTCAGGGACATTACACCACCACTAATGGAGAAGTCCATTACGTTCGATTATACCACAGTGTATTAGTCTCTGTGTACAATGTTCTCCTGGTTCTGCTCCTCTCGCTCTGCATCACTTCCTGGAGGTTGTTCCAGTCTCCATGGAACTTCTCCACTTTATTATTCCTTTTAGCACAATAGTACTCCATCACCAACATATACCACAGTTTGTTCAGCCATTCCCCAATTGATGGGCATCCCCTCGTTTTCCAGTTTTGGGCCACCACAAAGAGCGCAGCTATTAATATTTTTGTACAAGTCTTTGTGTCCATTATCTCTTAGGGGTACAGACCCAGCAGTGCTATGGCTGGGTCAAAGGGTAGATATTCTTTTGTCGCCCTTTGGGCATAGTTCCAAATTGCCCTCCAGAATGGTTGGATCAATTCACAACTCCACCAGCAATGAATTAATGTCCCTACTTTGCCACATCCCCTCCAGCATTCATTACTTTCCTTTGATGTAATGTTAGCCAATCTGCTAGGTGTGAGGTGATACCTCAGAGTTGTTTTGATTTGCATCTCTCTGATTATAAGAGATGTAGAGCACTTCTTCATGGGCTTGTTAATAGTTTTGATTTCTTTATCTGAGAACTGCCTATCCATTTCCCTTGCCCATTTATCAATTGGAGAATGGCTTGATTTTTTGTACAATTGATTTAGCTCATTATAAATATGAGTAATTAAACCTTTGTCAGAGGTTTCTATGAAGATTTTTTCCCAATTTGTTGTTTCCCTTCTGATTTTAGTTATATTGATTTTGTTTGTACAAAAGCTTTTTAGTTTGATGTAGTCAAAATTATTTATTTTACATTTTGTGATTCTTTCTATATCTTGCTTGGTTTTAAAGCCTTTCCCCTCCCAAAGGTCTGGCATGTATACTATTCTGTGTTTACCCAATTTACTTATGGTTTCCTTCTTTATGTTTTAGTCACTCACCCATTTTGAATTTATCTTGGTGTAGGGTGTGAGGTGTTGATCTATTCCTAGTCTCTCCCACACTGTCTTCCAATTTTCCCAGCAGTTTTTATCGAATAGTGGATTTTTGTCCCAAAAGCTGGGATCTTTGGGTTTATCGTATACTGTCTTGCTGAGGTCGCTTTCCCCCAGTCTATTCCACTGATCTTCCTTTCTGTTTCTTAGCCAGTACCAAATTGTTTTGATGACTGCTGCTTTGTAATATAGTTTGAGGTCAGGGACTGCAAGACCCCCATCGTATGTGTTTTTTTTTTCATTATTTCCCTGGATATCCTTGATCTTTTGTTCTTCCAAATGAACTTTGTTATGGTTTTTTCTAAATCAGTGAAGAAGTATTTTGGTAGTTCAATGGGTATGGCACTAAATAGATAAATAAGTTTGGGTAGGATGGTCATTTTTATTATATTGGCTTGTCCTATCCATGAGCAGTTAATGTTTTTCCATTTGTTCAAGTCTAGTTTTAGTTGTGTGGCGAGTGTTTTGTAGTTGTGTTCATATAGTTCCTGTGTTTGTCTTGGGAGGTAGATTCCTAGGTATTTTATTTTGTCTAAGGTGATTTTGAATGGGATTTCTCTTTCTAGTTCTTGCTGCTGAGCTGTGTTGGAGATATATAAAAAAGCTGATGATTTATGTGGGTTTATTTTGTATCCTGCAACTTTGCTAAAGTTGTTGATTATTTCAATTAGCTTTTTGGTTGAATCTCTAGGATTCTTTAAGTAGACCATCATGTCATCCGCAAAGAGTGATAACTTGGTCTCCTCCTTGCCTATTTTGATGCCTTCAATTCCTTTATCTTCTCTAATTGCTACTGCTAGTGTTTCTAGTACAATGTCAAATAGTAGAGGTGATAATGGGCATCCTTGTTTCACTCCTGATCTTATTGGGAATGCATCTAGTTTATCCCCATTGCAGATGATATTAGCTGTTGGTTTTAGATATATACTGTTTATTATTTTTAGGAATGACCCTTCTATTCCTATGCTTTCTAGTGTTTTTAATAGGAATGGGTGTTGTATTTTATCAAAGGCTTTTTCTGCATCTATTGAGATAATCATGTGGTTCTTGCTAGTTTGCTTGTTGATGTGGTCAATTATGTGGATGGTTTTCCTAATGTTGAACCAGCCCTGCATCCCTGGTATGAATACTACTTGATCATGGTGAATGATCCTTCTGATCACTTGCTGGAGTCTTTTTGCTAGTATCCTATTTAAGATTTTTGCATCTATATTCATTAGGGAGGTTGGTCTATAGTTTTCTTTCTCTGTTTTTGACCTGCCTGGTTTTGGAATCAGTACCATGTTTGTGTCATAAAAGGAGTTTGGTAGAACTCCCTCTTTGCTTATTATGTCAAATAGTTTGTATAGTATTGGGATTAACTGTTCTCTGAATGTTTGATAGAATTCACAGGTGAATCCATCAGGCCCTGGGGATTTTTTCTTAGGAAGTTCTTTGATGGCTTGATGGATTTCAATTTCTGATATGGGATTATTTAAGAATTCTATTTCCTCTTCTGTTAGTCTAGGCAGTTTGTATTTTTGTATATATTCATCCATTTCTCCTAAATTGGTGTATTTATTGCCATATAATTGGGCAAAGTAATTTCTAATGATTGCCTTAATTTCCTCCTCATTGGAGGTGCTGTCCCCCTTTTCATCTTTAATGCTGTGAATTTGCTTTTCTTCCTTCCTTTTTTTAATTAGATTGACCAGTACTTTGTCTATTTTGTTTGTTTTTTCAAAGTACCAGCTTCTTGTCTTATTTATTAAATCAATAGTTCTATCACTTTCGATTTTATTAATTTCTCCCTTAATTTTTAGGATTTCTAATTTGGTTTTCTGCTGGGGGTTTTTAATTTGATCGCTTTCGAGTTTTTTCAATTGCATTTCCAATTGATTGATCTCTGCTCTCCCTTGTTTGTTAATATAAGCTTTCAGGGATATGAATTTGCCTCTGATTACCGCTTTGGCTGCATCCCAAAAGGTTTGAAAGGATGTTTCGCCATTGTCATTTTCCTTGATGAAATTATTAATTGTTTCTATGATTTCTTCTTTAACTAAACGGTTTTGGAGTATCATATTGTTTAATTTCCAATTGGTTTTAGATTTGGTTTTCCATGTACCATTACTAATCATTATTTTTATTGCCTTGTGATCTGAGAAGGCTGCATTCATTATTTCTGCTTTTTTGCATTTGTGTGCTATGTTTCTGTGACCTAATGTATGGTCAATTTTTGTGAATGTGCCATGTGGTGCTGAGAAGAAGGTGTATTCCTTTTTATCCCTATTTATTTTTCTCCATATGTCTATTAATTCTAATTTTTCTAAGATTTCATTCACTTCTTTTACCTCTTTCTTATTTATTTTTTGATTTGATTGATCTAAATTTGATAATGGTTGGTTTCAGTCTCCCACTAGTATGGTTTTATTGTCTATTTCTTCCTTCAATTCGCCTAGTTTCTCCATTAGAAATTTGGGTGCTATATTATTTGGTGCATACATGTTGATTAATGATATTTCCTCGTTGTCTAGAGTCCCTTTTAACAAAATATAATTACCTTCCCTATCCCTTTTGATCAGGTCTATTTTTGCATTGGCTTTATCAGATATCATGATTACCACTCCTGCCTTCTTTCTATCAGTTGAGGCCAAGAAGGTCTTACTCCATCCTTTAATTCTGACCTTGTGGGTATCAACCCGCCTCATGTGTGTTTCTTGAAGACAACATATGGTAGGGTTTTGGATTCTAATCCATTCTGCTATGCGTCTACGTTTTATGGGTGAGTTCATCCCATTCACATTCAAAGTTATGATTGTCATTTGTGGACTCCCTGGCATTTTGATTGCCTTCCCTAAATCTAACCTTTTCTTCTTCGGCTCTACCTTTTAGTCCAGTGATTTACTTTGAATCAGTGCCCCTTGTCCCCTCCCTTGATGTTTCCCTTTTTAGTCCCTCCCTTTTTCTTCCCTCCCCCTCCCCCCTCTCTTTCCCTTCCTTTTTGTTCTCCCTCTCCCCCTCCCCCCCTTGGTTTTCCCTTCTCCTTACACTTGTTGGGTAAGATAGAATTCAAGATCCCAATGGATCTGGATGTTTTTCCCTCTCAGAGTTGATTTCCCTGAGATTGAGGTTTAAGTAAACCCCCCCCTCTTCCTCTCCTTCTTATAGGAGTTTTCTTCCCCTCCCCTTCCCATGTGAATCTTTGTGTGAGAACGATTATTCTATTTGGTCTTTCTTTACCCCCTATTTATACATTACATTTTCCCCACATATTAGTATACATAGATTGATATAAATGTAGTCCTTATAGAAGAGAGTTTGAGTAAAAGAAGAAGATAACATTTTTCCCCTTTCCTTAATATTTACCTTTTCAGGTATTCCTTGCTCTTTGATTTTCGGTATCAAACTTTCCACAGAGCTCTGGTCTTTTCTTTGCAAAAAGTTGGAAGTCTTCTATTATGTTGAATGCCCATACTTTCCCCTGGAAGTATATAGTCAGTTTTGTTGGGTAGCTGATTCTTGGTTGGAGACCCAGCTCTCTTGCCTTTCTGAAGATCATATTCCATGCCTTACGATCATTCAGAGTAGAACTTGCAAAGTCTTGTGTGACCCTGATTGGCATTCCTTTATATCTAAATTGTCTTTTTCTGGCTTCCTGTAGGATTTTTTCTTTTGTTTGATAGCTTTGGAATTTGGCAATTACATTCCTGGGAGTTGTCTTTTGGGAGTTTAGTGTAGAAGGTGTTCTGTGAGCTCTGTCAGTGGCTGTTTTGCCCCCTTGTTCTAGAATCTCTGGGCAATTTTCTTTGATTATATCTTGTATCACCATGTCCAGTTTGGTGTTTATTTCTGGCTTTTCTGGGAGTCCAATTATTCTTAAATTTTCTCTTCTCCCTCTATTTTCCAGATCTATCACCTTGTCGGTGAGATATTTTATGTTCTCTTCTAATTTCATGGTGTTTTGGCTTTGCTTTATTAGTTCTTGCTTTAAAGCCTGGTTTTCTTTTACAGTTTGGTCAAACTGGTTTTGTAGATGCATGAATTTCTTTTGCATTATTTCCCACTTTTCCTCCCAGAGGGCTTCCATCTTTTTGGTCATTTCTGATTCAAATTCTTCATGGGTTTGTGGAGAGTTTCTATTTCCTTTGGAAGATTTTGGAGAATTTTCTTGTATATCTTCTTCTATCTGCTCTGTATTTTGTATTTTGGCTCCATAGAATGTGTCCAAAGTCGCCCCTTTCTTCTTATTTTTCTTGGTATTTTGGGGCTTCTGTGCTTCTGTGGAGTTTGTCATCTCTGAATGTGGAGGATTAGCTTTCCTTATCTCTGTCTGGTGATCAGAGGCTTTAGTCCTGGGCAGATGTTGGTTCTATGAGCTTTCCCTGGGTTAAACTGAATATGCCTCACTGGAACTGGAATGGAAGGGTCAGACCACGAGGCCACACTCTCCCCCCAGCTCGCTTTCCGGAAGTTGCCTTCAGAATCGCTGGCCTTGAGGCTGTTTCGTGGGCCTGCGGGGGGATGGGCTGCGGCTTTCCCCAAGCTCCGAGGGCAAGGACTTTCACTGAGACTTGGATAGCAGGATCCAGTCCGTGAGGCTGTCTTGCCCGCCCTGAGGGTTGCTGTTGTTTCGACCAGCTCTCTGCAGCGGAAGCCCCAGGCAGTAACTTTCACCGGGACTCGGGTAGAAGGCCCTGAGGGTTGTTGTTCCTAGGACCCTGCTCTCTGAGCCCGGCCGGGCTGCGGCTTCCGGGAGCTTTGGACTCTGCGCTCCTACCCCTGAGGTCCGAGTGATCTCGGGTTTATGGCTTTTGAGGGGAGCCGTACCTTTTGAACCAGGTCCAGGTCCAGGAGGAGGGTTCCCAGGGTCTGTGCTGTTGATCGTTTTGAATTTCGGTGCCTTAGAAGCTTATAGTTTGAGATTGGTCGGGAAGGGTTTTCCGGAGATCTGAGCTTTAGCTTTCTCTAAGCCGCCATCTTAACCGGACCTTAATTGTGTTTTGAATTGTATTTTGATTACTTCCAAAGCCTGTGTCCATTTTGCTGGGGTTTCTGTTTTTTTTCCTTGGTGTTCGCTCATCCTTCTCTGTTGCATTTGCTCTTTGTTCATGGCCTGTATAGAAACTGATTATAATTTCTTTTTTTCTGTTTCTGTTCTTTGATCATATTTACCCCCTTCTTTACTCCCTATAGTTGCCTGTGCTCTTATTCCTTTTTTTTTTTTTTGGTTGGATCTGTGGCCTATTCTGTCAGCCTTCACCCTTAGAGCTTAGTTAGCAAATCACTCAGTGCAGTCTGTGGGGGAGTGGTGTTGGAGCTTGAGATTCCCTGCCCTCTGAAGACTTTGATGAGGTTAAATTCAACTGGGTTGAGCTAGATGTGCCCAGAGGCCAAAACTTTGGGAAGGGGGAGCAATATGGAGTGTCTCTGCTGCCTCAACCAGACTGCCTGCTCTTTGCTTCCTCTCCAAATGCTGCCCCACCACCTGTGTGATGCTTTGAGCCTGGCACAGCCTTGCCCAAAAGGTACTCCTTACAGACCAGCACCCAGAAGTTCCAGCTACTGCTGAAGGCTCGGGTCTCTAGGTGGGGGAGGGATCCTGGAACCTTTCCTTCTTCCTTCCCCTAAAACCCGAGAGTTCTCAAATTCAGGCTTGGGGGGGGGCATACCTTTTAATTTGAGTCCAGCAGGAGGGTTTGTTGGCTATGTCTTGTTGTTAGGTTTGATTTTCAGTCACCTAGGAGCATTTAGTTTGTAATTGGTAAAGAAGGGTTTTCAGAGGTCTGAACTTTTGCTGCCTCTACGCTGCCATCTTGACTCTGCCTTGACAGCAATATTTCTTGAACAATTATGTATGATAGCCTAGTTATTTTCAGCAATGCAGTGATCTAAGATAATCCCAGAGACTCATGATAAAAACATGGCATCTCCCCTCTGAGAAAACAAACAAACTGGAGACTGAATGCATATGAAAACAGTATATTTTCTTTTCTTTTTTCTTTTCCATTTGGGAACTCTTCCACAAAATGAGTAACATGGAAAAATGTTCTACATCATTACATATATAAGATCTTGCTTGCCATTTCAGGGAGAAGGAAGGACAGAAAGTGGATGGCTCAGAAAAAAAGAGAAAAACTGAAACCTCAAATTTCTTGAGTATTTTTTCTTAGTAAGATGCTTCCTTGTATATTTGGTCTATGCTATTTCCTCTGTCCTCCTCTGTGTTCATGTGTGTATGCATATGTATGTCTGTCTGAGAGAGAGAATAAGAGAGAGACAGAGAGCAACAGAGACAGAGACAGAGGGGGACAGATGAATTTCCTCAAGAAGCACATTGGGGATTTTGATGTTAAGTTCCAAATATTTTGACTCCTTGTTATTGCTTAGGTGGGAAAAATATTTTAGACATGTTTATAGATCTTTTCCATTTTCTGCCATTTTTTTTGCTTCTGATTTTTAAAAATCATTTTAAACAAGCTAAGTACTGGAATGTCAAAGAGTAGTAGGGGGAAAGAGGAGTGGAAAGTTGGTACATGGAAAAATTCACTGTTATACCCTAAGGCTATCCTTGTTTTCTCTTTATATCTATTGTGTTTCTAGGAAATCAAAATCTCTTAAAAATAGAGGTCCTAGTGCCTCTGTCAGCACAGATGAATCACATAAACTTCCTGTTCTTCTATTCTCTTATTTTCAGATTGAGAATTGGGTGAGATTGTACTCCTATATATTGAGAATCTTAGCAAGAACTCTATTTAAGACTTCATTTTACATATGAGAAAAACAGATACTCAGGGCATTTACATTATATGCCCGGTATTATGAGGTTAATCATTAGATTTGAAATATGAAACCACATTCTTTGACTCCTAAAGTACTGTCCCCTTAGATGATTTTTAAGGTGCTACCAAAATGTAAAACTGACATTCTATAGAATCCAAATACAGATTTCATGTCTGGTTATTAGTCAGTCAGTGTTTTGGCTTTATCTTGCTTCATTTGCTTACAATATTGTCCCTGCTATGTTGATTACTAGAATCTTACTCATCCTTCCAGACCTAGATGAAATGTTGACTTTTTAAAGTTTTTCTTAAACCACACCTCCACTCAGAAATTTTGTTTGTCCTGTAATACTTAATATTTTGTGTTATATTTGTATATTCTTTTTTCACTCAATTATTTTCTTTTTTACTCAATTATTTTAAGCTCTATGATGAAAGGGATAGCATTTTATTCAAATTAATAGAGCTTCAAAGTTATATTTCAATACTTATTTCTTAGTTAGCACATAGTTCAAGAATTGTTGGTGAATGAACATCCATATAACTTAGTAGTACCATTAACATCATCCTGTCTTGGAGTACATATGTAGAATGAGTGATTTCTTCTACCATACAGGGAAATAGCCATCAAGGGTGAACTACCTTCATCAGAGCTCTGGAAAAATAAATAGAACTAACATATTTCTCATGGTGTGTTTTAGAATTCTTAAATCAAACCTGGATTACTTTCCTTCTCAATCCTGTTCTTTCTGCAAGTTCCTGAGGAGTCTAGACATCTATATTGTCCTGAGCAAAGTGTTCTTGCATAACCTGGAATTGATCATCAGTAATGCTGGCCAGAGCTCTTTTACTTGGTTTTGGATGACTGACATCCTGTTTGTATAGCAATGCTCCTTCCAAATTAATTCCATTCCTGTTTTCTACTTCTCTCCTTACATTGTCCACTATATCATCACAATAGACTCTAAGAGGACTTTTTTTTTCAACAAAAGAAAATACCAGTAGAGAGGAGTTTTTCAGTTTACCATTCTTGGCCTCAATGAATTCATAATCAAAGATAGGATGATGATGTGTAAAAATAAGCATCATCTAAGGTAAAATATTATATATATATATATATATATATATATATATATATATATATAAAGACATTCATAAAAAATACCCTAGGCAAATTTCAATAAGAAAAAAAAAACAGTTTCAGAGGAGAGAGGGGAGGGAATGTTTCAAGGAGAAGATAAAATGAAACTATACATGTATGTCTGGAAAGTTAAGACTGAACATGTGTCAACAACTGGAATAAGACTTTACTGCATTTCAGACTTGGAAAATAGTTTGAAGAACTGAATAGTGGCAGGAATTAGGGACTTGAATTCAAGGAACCCTAAGTATTTCAGTTCAGTTGGAACAGAGAATGCCAAAACAGAATTGTGAAATAAGCCTGGAAAGTTATTTAACTAATAGTTTAAATTGAATTCATGAGTATCTAAAAGACATGAAACATCATTCAGTTTGTCACAAGGTTCATAATCTGTTACACTATTTGAATCATAAATGCTGTCCCCAGTAAAGTGAGCTTTATTTTTGGAAGGGCATTTTCAAACAGTTATAACTATGTGCAATACATTCACCTTCAGAATTGGATAATTTTATCTAATAGTAATTACTTTTTCCATTAATAACTATTAAATGTTTTATTTTTCTTCTTTAAAATAGTTTAGCACATCCATGAAATTAAATGGCAAAGGGCAGAAATTTTAGAAATTGTTTAATTAAATAACAAATAAATTCCTTGACCTTTTGATGTAACATTAAAAAATTATGGATTTTAACCCATTCAGAAGCACCTAATTCATGATAATTAGGGTTCTAATTTAGAGAGAATCTCCTCAAATGATACCAATAATTTTTCTACATATGGGTATCTTACATTTACATAAAATGTACTTTTCATTCCTTTTTACTATTTTATAAATCATATTTTTCTTGAAAATGTAACTGCTGGAATTTGAAAATACTTTCATTTTTGAATTTTAATTGGCCTGATTATAGGAAAATAAACATTAAAACCCTAATAAATTAATAAAAGCTAAACTTATCTGCCTTGTTATTATACAAAATTTTATTTTAATTCACAATTGACCCTATTTACAGGAATGAATAGTATTTGCTTGAAAAGAAATGCTCATTCTCAAGGAATATCATACTCATAATTTTAATGTTGGAAATTAGTAAATGAACTCAATGTATAAGAAAAGACATATAGCCTTCTTGACATGAGAAAGTTTGATGATTTCATCTATAATTTCACTATCTTACTCTTTAGGATTGGTAAATAGCTGCTACTCATGCAAGGGTTAATGATAGAGACAGGAACTCTAATGGTAGAGATAGGAACTGTCATTGTATTTATATAGAGAAATTCCAAATGTTGGAACCTCCCTCCTACCAATGCACCAAAATGCAGGGCAACATTTTCTCTCTTATCGGTAGTCTTCAAGAATTAACTTGAACACCTGAGAAGTTAATTGACTTACCATGTGTCACCAAGGCAATAAGCTTAAGAGATGGAATTTGAACCCAAATTTGTCTAGCTATAAGGCTAGCTTTCTATCTACTTTACAAGACTGATTTTCATGTAGCATTTATATTCTTAAACTAGAACTTTGATTTATAGAAAGCAATTTAAGTGTCAAATATATATCTTAACTTGCATTAATATGTCTGTGATTAATATGTTGTTGTTAGGTGAGAATTTTCTGTTTGTGTGAGAAATGGTACTGCTTAAATCAAGAGTCCTGAACTACTCACTTAATCTAGTAAATTCAAGGAGCTAGTTTAAAGACTGAAAACTGGGACCTGGAATAGAGGCTAGAAACTACCTTGATATTCTTCTCCTCAGAACTGTTTGAAGGGAAAAAAGTGTCAGAAACTATGGAAACCAAGGATAGTCCCTTTCCCAAAGCCTGCCAATACAGGACTCTCTCCTTAATGGCAGTGCTAAAGACCCAGCCCTACCATGAGAAGTGGGGGAGAATTGGTGATAGATGCTATCTTTGTTTTAGTCAATTTTGAGATACTTCAAGAGAGAATCTCTTTTTGAGGGTATTCATCAAGCTTTAAATATTGTTCATGTATTAAATTTCTTCAAGTGAGCCTGGTTGTCGGCTACAAGAGAGAAGATGAAAAAAGTCAATTCTACTTGTTTGCTGAAGGAACAGATGCTTGGAAATCATGAGAGAAGCGGGTGGACTCCTTTATATTCCCATTCCCAACTTGTTACTTTAGAAACTTCTAGGAATTTCTCCTTGAGCAAGATCCACAACGTTGTTAAGTTATCTCACTAAAGAGGACTATCTTGATTTGTTACCTCACAAAAAGGGACTCTAATTTGGAGAATAAGTCCCCCAAAGGGACTGGAATAGGCTACATTTCTTTTTCCTCTTAACAACCTTGCCTAATCCCTCACATGGGGCGACTTCATCTCCACCACTAAGGAAAGAGACCCATGCCAATGGGTTTTGGAATGGATTCACACACACACACACACACACACACACACACACACACACACACACAAAGTGAAAGAATAAACAGAAAAAGAGAGCAAGAGAACTCAGTAATATAGATATCCAAAGTTAAAAGAGAAACCTCTAAAAACACTGTCCAAAAGAACAGGATAATAAAATGTCTTGAAACGATGTCATACGTGTTCAATTTGAAAGAAGGACATTTACTCTGAATCAAAGATGGATAATTGGAAACATGATTGGTAATTTTAAATTTCTTTATGATATCTAGGAATTACACTTGCTCTTTGTGATACCAAAAGAAAGACTCAGAACTAGTAGGTGGAAATTACACTTTTCCACAGATTTAAGCCTATGAAAAAATAATTTTCATTTCAATTTTGTGAATAAGTCAGATGAATGCATTAAAAACCATTTTTCAGTTTGTTATCTCATTAATTTCTTCATGTTTTCATTTTCCTTTGTGGTCTATTTGTGGTTTTATTTACACATAAATACAAATTTTTTAATTGTGACCTTCCTGTAACTTTCTTCTTACCATATAACAGATACAAAATGTACAATCAAAAATATAAAATGTGATTACATAGTTTGGATTTCTGTGTAAGACTAGAAAATTATGTCAATCAATTGAATGAATAATCCACTGATTTAGTTTATCAGTATATAAATCTAGGACAGACACTATACAAAGAGAAGGTGTATATCATATAATTGAGGAGCAAACATACTAGCAGGATTGCATTTGTAAATTTATACTGTGCTTTTAGTAATGGGAATTTACTTTTAACCCACAATTTCATATTTTAAATATAAGTATATTCTTAGTATTGCATTATTCCTAAGTATCAAGGAAACAATCATTTTCATAGTTAAAGTAGTGAGTAGATTAAAGACAGATATGATAGTAATAATTCAGATGGTAATAATTCAGTAGTCCAAGCTAAATTAAGCATGATGACATGTAAAAGAAATAGTTTGAATGATATTAGCAAGGACTTGTATAATTGGGAAAGAATGTGGACTGTTCATGGAAGAAGTAAAGGAGATAAAGAAACTAATGGCTGCCCTATACCTGGGGAATGTCAAAAGCAGTAAATGAATACCTTTGGCATATCAGATAGACCCTCTTTGGAGAGTATTTTAAATTTTGTGTAAAAGAATTAAGGGCAACTAAGTGACAAAGTAGATGGAGTACTGAGCCTGGAGTTAGGAAGCCACATTTTCCTTAGTTCATATCTCTCCCCAGACACTTACTATCTGTGTAACTCTGGGCAAGTCACTTAACCTTGTTTGCCTTGGTTTCTTCATCTGTAAAATAAGCCGAAGAAAGAAATAGCAAACTACTCTAGTATCTTTGTCAATAAAACCCCAATTGGAGTCACAAAAATTCAGACACAACTGAAAAATTATTGACTAACAAATGAATTACATGTATGTAAACGTATGGATGAGTTCTCATCTGCAGTAGTGCAATTAGAATATATTTCACTGAGATTACAGTCAGTAAATGAAACATGGCATTCAAGTTTTTTAGAGGGGTGATCCTATGCATAAATCCCGAGATTCTTAGAATAAAAGGGAACATTATAGATCATTTAGTCCAAGCTTTCTTCTATTTCAAGAAATCCCTACTATAGTATCTTCGCCAAATGCCCAACTAGTTTGTTTCTTGGGAGGATATGAAACTCAAGATCTTATAGTCCTTGTAGATTGACTAGATCCCTGATAGACAAATTGACTTGGGCAGTGTCACAGAGTGTAATAAAAGGCAGAGGTAGAACTGGAGCTCAAATCTCCCTATCTGTAACACTATCACTCTATTCACTGTACTAGGCTGTCATTTTGTAGTATTTATATTCTCAGTCTTAAATTTTCATTTGTAACGATAAGTTAATTTAAATTTCAAATGTACATTTTAACTTGCATTAATGTTTCTGTGTTTAATATGTTGATATTTATGAGATACTTTCTCCAATTGGGCAAGTTTCAGTTAACATTCCTAACCTATTCAACAAAACAGAAAGATTTTGGGGGACGATTAGAAAATTTTAATGGTGAGACAGGGATTTTTATTATTTTCAAATCAAATATACATCCTGGATAAAAAATAAAATAAAAACCCTATAGGCAATCCCTGGTTTTGTTTGGTTGTCATGTAACACAATGCAACTTTTTGATTTGATATATAGGACTTCATAGAATTTGAGTATGGTATGAGACCGCTTAGAATACTAAAATAATTTTAAACTCAGTACTTTAGTTTCATCCTTAGTACTATTTCTACATGTCCTTAAATTATGTGGTTAATATTTGACCTGTAAGGGGTTAAAATTAAAGGGTTGGACTGAATTTATCAGAGTATGGTCACCAGGAATTAATTAAGTCCAAACGATTTTTGGCAATTTATTTATAAAATATAGAGTCAAAGTAGAGAAATGAGAAGGAGGGCAGAGTAAGAAATCTAGCTTAAGGAGCTAGACTATTTGCTCAAGCCCTGGCTTTACTCTGTCAGGGCTCCAGAAGCCCCAGCTGGAGGGTCTAGGGGTCAATTAAACAAGGGTTTTGTGGGAGGCTAATATCTCTCAGAACAAACCAGGGAAAGGAGTCAGCCTTTCTCACTCACCCACATGGTCATCCTAATAGAAGCAGTCCTCAGACAGAGTTCCTCCAAGGTCAAGTTGAAGGGGAAAGTCCTTGTCACAGGAAGTTCTTGGCATTTTTAAAGACCATTCCTTTCCATCACTTCCTGTGCCTTCCTTCCATTTTACATGGACTAATGACTAAAGCTTTGCTTAGGACTGCTCAGGGGACAGTTGATTCATCACCCACTTTCACACAGACCTTCCCCACTTAAGGATGAGTGGAATGTAAATGCTTCTGGTGATTAAATCTAAAAAATGGACAGGGGAGAGTTAATCCTATCTTCACAGCCCTTACTTTCTCCTACCTCTTAAAATACTCCAGGACCCAGTAGCTCAGGGTATCAAGTGTAAAAGAGAAAGGAGAAAGCTGAATCACATGGTGTTTTAATATGACTAATAATACATACATACATGAATATTAACCTGCATAAATATCATACACACATGATGGAGTGAGTGAATTAAATATTTAGGAACATGTGAATAATCATCAAATGATCAATTTTACTTCTGTTTTCACTTTTAATCAATTTTTAGCCTGTTTTTGGTCAACTATAGGCATTCCTCTGCATCTGTACAGAGATTTCACTATAAAAATTCATCTACTCAAGGGAAATATGTCACTTATAATGCTCTCTTAAGCAACTTGGAAAAAAATCTTTCCACTTATTTAGCACTTTTTATTGGAAAGTTCTATCTATATTTAGATAAATATACTCATAATGTACTGAATTCAAAAGGGGCAATTAGCATTTTATGTGAAACAGTAAATGAGCACTGTATACTTAGAGTGATATAGATACTTGGATATGCATATATTGAACAATAAATGCATTTCTCCATTTTTCCATTTGATATTTTCCTTTTAATATCTGAATTGTCACTATAACCACTAGTGTCATTGTATTATGAAGTGCACATAATCCAGACTCTCCATTTTATTAAATATTCATGTTCATCTGTAGTTATTGTTTTACATAAAAAAGCTCCCTCATTTTATAGTCCCATTAGAGCTTTAAACTTGGAAAATACCAGGGAGGAGTGTAATGATGTAATTTCCACATAGGCAGAGTAAGCCATAGAGAAGACAAGGGAACATAGGATTAACTGGACATTGGTAAATCTTTGGTGATAGAAGATGTGGTATCTAAATGTTCTGACAATAGTCAAATATAGAGTGTACTTTCTGAATAATTTTTTATGTACCATGGAGACTAAGGAGGTAAATAAACTCAATAAAGAACAGTATTTGCTTACAACTACAATAGAACTTACTAGCAATTCAACAATAATAAAAACAATAAACAACAACTAAATAATTATCACTGTAGAAATGTAGAAATGCAAACAATGATTGGACAGTCAGTTTTCAGGGACATTTAGAGGGAAATTCTGCACTTTGTAGGATATGGGATTAATTGGCCATTAAAGTCCCAACAAAACATAAAATTTTATTAGTTGATGAAATGAAAGAAATATGGAAATGGAAAGGAGACTTGGGAACTAAGAGGAAATAGAGAGAAAGAAGAAAAAAAATTAAAATGAAATTTCAGGCTACAGTTTTTGCAACTATGCCTTTACATTGCTGCTGCCTCTTAAAATGACTATACTACTATATTTTACTGGGGGGAAATAGCATGATATTTTTCACCAGTTCAGAAGAGATGTGGCTCTCTCTTTTCCTATAGTTGCCTTCATAGTATTTTTTTCTCTTTTACTAGCTATAGAAACAGATATTCTACTACATTTTACAAGATGAAAAGCAAATGATGAATCACTAATGAATGGGGATTATGACAGAACCCTCTCCTCTTTTAAAAAACTATCCCTATCATTTACTATTACAAGCTTCATATGCTCACTCCTATTAGTTTATTGATTAATGGAAAGTAAAAGGATCACAGTTTGTTTTATCTGCTCTTGGTAAAATACTGAAAAGCAAAAAGTACATATAGTCTGCCAATATGAATGAAAGAAAAATTACATGTATATGTATATGTTTATATTCTTCACTCTGTGAAACTCTGTGAAAAGTGAGATTCTAATTTTGGATTAATTTTATGTATTATGCCATATCTTTCCAATCAATGTCTATGCTTATACAGCTAGAAAAATCAGACCTTACTGAGATATTTGAGTCATTGCAACTCATTTATGTAATTCTCTGAACAGGAAAACCAGCATTTGTCAGTTCTTGCCTATTTGTAGACTGTCACTTGCAAGCTGAGCTTGCTAAATGTTTCATTCACATCCCATCAAGTAGTAATCCCAAACACAGACTGTTTTTCATTGATTTAGTGATTAATTATTATAATAAGGAAAGATGAAGGAAGATATAGTGAAAAATATAGAGTAAGCTATTATATTATAATATAAATAAATATATTATAAAAGTGAATTATATAATTTTTTCCTACTTAGTTGGTAGAGAAAAAAACTTCAAACTTAACTTTTAAATAAAACAAAAGAATATAAAATATTTAAGAATTCAGTATTACAGGAGTAGCTTCAGTGGAAAAATATTAAAATGTCATGGTTGTTGGGAAGCAGGTCTAAAATTGGTAGTGAAAACCACTGATTAATTATCATTATATTGTCTTATAAAGTGACTTTCCATCTTTATTTTCAGCCCTACTCCAAGGATTCAAAATTATACCTTGAATTGTCTTGATAGTAGTTTTTATTATTAACTAAATTTCATAATAATGAAAGTAGCACTTAGAATCTTCTCAAAACTGATTTCTTTCAGACTTCCCTAATTCTGTTAATAACACCACCATTTATTCATTTACACAATTTCAATTTCTTTTCTGAATGTTATTTCTGACTTCCCTTTCTTCTTTCACTCCCATCCAATCAATATCTATGTCTTTTGGTTTCTCATTCTTCAATACCTCTTGCAACTCTCCTATTTCTGCTCTGACCATTCTAATAAAAATGGATACATATGCATGTTTGCAAGAGTGTACATAAATATTTTATTTTAATAATTCCTCATTATTATTATATAATTATTTAATAATAAAATATATGTAAATATTTGTAAAATCTCCCTCTAAAATATAATTTTATTTAATAATATTTTATTATTAGTGTATAATGATTTAATAATAAACATATTTTAAAGGCTTCCCTCTAAAATATAATATATTTATTGTTTAATAATATTTTATTGCTATTATAATATAAAATTTATTTAATAATGAAATATCATATTTTTGAAGGTTTATTAAATTATCATTAGAAATCAAGGAGTAAAGAGGATACAAAATAAAAGCCATGTGCCCATGGCTGATCAGCCTATTTAAAATCCCCATGCTTAGCTTACTACCATACTTGCTACATGATTCTAAATAGAGAGCGTGGGAGGAGTTACATCCAGTTAAATACCAATGACCTGATCATGCCAACATGGAGATGTAGGAGAAATTATAGGGAATTTTGGAAAATACTAAGGACTTCTGGGGAATGAACTCAAAGGTTCAAAATCTCCATTTATACACACATATATGCATGCATGACTGTAAGCATAAAGGCATATGGATAGCAGTCTTTTTACATTTTCTTCTCACATTTCTCTGAATTCATGCTAATCTACTATATCCTCCTTAACTTCAGACTCCAAAAAATGGTCTTCCTTCTTTGCAAAGAATTACCACTTTACATTATGCCTCCTTAATGTCATCTCCTTCTATCTTCTCTAGCATATTATCACAGTTATTACTCTTTTTCCTGTAATCTTCAATCTCTTCCTGCCCATTGGTTCCTTCTCTGCTGCCTACATAACAACAGATATTGACCATCCTCAGAAATCCCTCATTTGTTTTGAATATTGCCATTAGGATTGTTAAATATTGCTCTTCTCATTCTCCTCTAAATTCCTTGAAGAAGTCATGTATTCTTAGTGGGTCCACCTCTCCTATAATTCTATTCTGGACCTTATAGAGTTGTCATTTTTATTTCATCTTTCAACAGAAACTGTTCTCTCCAAGTTACCAGTAATCTCTTAATTGCCAAGTATAATGGTTGTTTCTAAGTATTCATTCCTCTTGACCTCACTGTAACAACTGACACTGCTTGCCCTCCTGGATACTCTCACCTATCTCAGATTTTGTGACTCAAATTGGTTCTTTTCCTACAAATTTTCTCAGTTTCCTGTGCTGGATCTTCATTTTATTCTCACTAACAATCAGTGTCTTCCCAAAACTATCACTGGCCTTTTTTCTCTATATTCAATTTTGCTTATTGTTCTCATCAACTTCCATGGACACAATTATTACTTCTATTCATCCCTCATTTTTCTCCTGAAGTCCAGGGTTTTGGGATTAACACCCAACTGGATGTTATAAACTAGATATTCAAAAGCAACCCAGATTAAATGCACTTTTTCAAAAAAGAATTTATTATTTTCCTCCAAATGTTCCCTCATTTGAACATCTTGATCACTATCAATATTGCTACTGTAAAAAAGGAATTCTTTTCCTCTCTGAGTTTACACTTGTGAAAGGGAATCCTTTGTCTATTTTGAGTCAACACTTTGGTTAACAATAACTTAAGTACCCCTACTTAATACCTCATGAGACTGTGAAGACAGGATTAACTCTCCTTTGTCTACTTTTGAATTGAATCAACAAAAGCCTCAATACCCTACTTGGCACTAGATGAAGGAGCATTCAGCCTTTTCAACTCAATCAGCCAGGAAATGAGAATTCACACCTCAATCAGATAGGAATCTGTGAAGTCTTTTGATGAGTATCCACCTATCCAAAAGGTAAGAAATGGTTCCTACAAACAGTGCTGGGCAATTTCAACTTTGAATTCATGACTACCATATTATTTATAATTTTCACATATTTCAGTTGAGCCATTCATTTTTAATCCCTACATTTTTGGCAACCATTAATTTTTAACCCTTACACTATCATATTCCTAATCATTCAAATTCAAAAGCAGTGTCATCCTTGATGCCTTCTCCATATATTTTATGATTTAGTCCTACTGGTCTATTTGCTGCTTCTTATACCTAACACTATATTTCCCAACATCTATCATTGACTGTCCCATCTATCTGAAATGTTCTCTGCCTCAGGTTCTCTGGTTTCCTTTCATTCTTTGATTAAATACCACCTACTTTAGGATGTCTGTTGATTGAGATGCTATATTTGTACAAAGGACAATTCAGAGCCTGAAGGTTTAAAAAATATATCAAGCCCTCTTTAACAAAACACATATGCAAATATCACAGATAAAAGCATGTATATTCACATATATTATACATAATATATAAATAGTATGTATTATATAAATAGTATGTATTTAAGTGTAAACACTATATATTTATATGTGTAATGATAAAATTATATTTCATAAATTCATATGATATATATTATACTCAAAAATATATTAGAAAAAGAAAGGAGTCCCTAATCACAAGGAGTATGAGGTCTCCAAATCAATCTCTCTCTCTCTCTCTCTCTCTCTCTCTCTCTCTCCCCTTCCCCACTCCAATTTCTTTTTGCAACAAAGAAACTTTTGAACATCTCTAACTGTTAAGATAATTCTTCCCTATGTTGAATTTTAATATAACTTTTTTTCCTATTTTTAATCTATTCTATATAATTTTGCCTTTATGAGGCTAAGGAAAATTTCTCAAATTTATTTTCTATAGGACAGTCTTCCAAACCCTTGAAATAATGAAAGTTTTTCTTCCTTTTCCTTACCCCAAAATTACAGGCCTATATAGGCCTGAGGTAAAATTATAATCTTATTAATTAGAATTTTTTTAAAAGAAAGAACTAGTGTGATTATAGGGTTAATTCTCCCCTTGTGTATTTTTAGCTAATCAAATAAAGAACTTAAAGAATGTGTACTTGACACTAAGTAAGAGAGTTTGCAAGTCACTTGCTAGAATAGGTGACTTGCAAACTCCAGAGGTCACTGCCCCACCCCTGGGCAGTGCTAGGCAAATTGAAGGACTGCAATTGGTTCCTGTAAAGTGTGGATGGGAAAGGAAGTGACTTGGAAAAAAAGACTATAAAAAGTCCTGAACTTACTATCCAAGGAGCTTCTCCTTTGAACTCCTTTGGAGTTTGTCTTTGGAGCTGTGTATGTGAGCTGGACTGAAGGAGGAGACTTTTTCCTTGGATCATATTTTGACTTACTGGGTAAGTAGCTGGCCTTCCTTTCCTGACTTCTGGAGAGATTGGTTCCAGAGATTCCTGCCTTGGCTTGGGGGAAGGCTGCATTGGTAGAACCTTGGCTGAAGATACCTAAGGACTTCTGGCTGAGGATTACTGAGAAAATCCACATGGAGATAGAGTCTTGGGGAAGCCCTGCTGGGGCTGAACCTGGCTTCTCAGGAGAAGGGTTGGTAGGCCTATTAGAAAAGTCTCTTTATTTACATTTTTCCACTTTCACTCTTTCTACCTCTTTGTAAGTAAAGTTGCTAAAAGTCATTTTGACTTATGTTGTAATATTTTAAAATTGGTGACTACAATATTACTTTAGAATTCTCATATTCAGCATAAACCTAAATTTAAATTCTTATACTAGGAAACAGGAACAAAAGCTAAGAAGCAAATACTACTATAAAGAATGAGTCATAAAAACCAACAATAAAAAACCAACTGTTAAAGTACAATTTCATTGATTCTGAATATTTAACTTCCTGTCAGTTAAAGTCAAAATGAAGATTATCGAATTAGACAAAATATTTTATAATTTAATAGAATAATGAAGTCAATAAAGATTCCAAATTATATACTGATAGATATATAGGAGTCTGAGGTGGAGAAATACTGAAATAGCATCAGTGACAACAGCTTAGCCTATAAAATTCATGATTATCAAATCTATTATTTGCCAACTATAATTAGAAAACGAATCATTGCAAAAGAATAGAAATTCCAAAAGTATGATAACCAGATTAAATTAGACAATGAGTAAAAGAATTATTGTTTTTAAAGACATCTCTTACCTTAAAATATATTTCAAGTATAACAAAAAAAAATTTAATTTTCTAAAACAAATAACATATCAAAACAGCGGTATGCCTACTATATTCAGAGTGGTTAATAAATACTTGTTAACTTAACTAGAATGAGAGAAGCTATAGTATATTTATTCCAATTAAAGAAATTGAGGCAAAAATGATAGCTCTTTAAGGTTTGTACTTATATGCAAAATATAAAGTAAATTATCTTTGTAATGAGGGCTTTGCACATGTTCCTATCACCTAATATGAGGCATCCCACTTCTTGGAGGAGACATTTTGTATTTGACCTACCACATGTGTAACAACAGCTTTTCTTCATTGGCTGTGAAGCTTGAACAGGATGCAACTTTAAAATGAAGAGATATGAAGTCAACTTTTCTCTGCCCCAGAACCTCCATTTTCCTCTAGGTTAAATGTGAACTTTCAAATTCATCTTCTGCAAAGGCTTTGATGCAGTATAGAAGTAGAGATCATTTTCCTCTTCTTGATTTTAGGAACCGTGGCTTTGAGAAATGGGGTTGTTGTTTTGGTTTCTTCTGTTCCATTTGTCTCTTTGAATTGTAGGCACAGATTGTAGAATTCCCATTGGACCTAGGAGCTGGCAATCTTGGTAGCAGAAGTCCAGGCCAACTGTTTCAGCCAGCAATAACAGGGAAGCATGGAGATGCCAGGTTTTCTGGGATTTGAGTCTTGGGTGGGATTTTGACTTGTAACTTGATGGAATAATTTTTTTGGAATTTAGATAAACTATAAACCTAATAATCTTACTCCCTTCCTCAAACAATAAGATGGTGGGTGCAGCATAGTTTATACTCTTAGAGATTGGAGAAGGAGGATTATTTTCTTATATCTTTCAAGCAAATATTACTTTGTAAAAAACAATCTGACTGTTTAGTGGGGAAATCGAACTATTAAGCAGGAGACTACCTACAATTGAGGGAACAATGTTAGTGGAGGTTGGAGTCAATGACATTTGGAGCCTGAATATTTTCTCATACTTTTCCTTGCTTAAAGAGAAGAGAGAAACCTGGAGGAGGGATGAAATATAACATCCCTTTTCTTTATGTAGCTGAGGCTGGGGTAGTTTTTGTTATCCTTTGCTTTATCATTTGATCCTCACAACAACCTTGTGAATAAGGTGCTATTGCTACTCCATTTTTCAGATGAGAAAACAGGTAGAGTAATATTAAGAACCTTCCCTAGGGTCACATATCTAAGGCAAGATGTGAATTTGGGTCCCCTTGACTCCACATCCAACAGCTTTTTCAGGGCATTATATTCATCAAAGGAACCATTTGTTACCTGAAAATGAAGAATAAGTAGAGTTAAATTTATCATATTTTTATTTCCTATTTAAAAATCATAACATTAATAATCTTTCTCAGTCTAAAACCAAGACATCATCACATTTTCTATATTTATATCACATGTATATTTAGCATTAATTTCATATTATAGTACTTATTCATTTTATTCCTATTATAGTTTCCTTAATATTACATAACTGACTTAATGGATGTATTGTCATTAAAACAATTCAGTTATTTCAACTGGCTCTATATTTTCTAAATAATAGTTTAATGCTTCATAAAATGGAAAAGCTAGAGAATAGTAAGCATATCACATTGCTCAAGAATTATATTAGAGGCAGGTCAGCAGTTATAAGAACAAAGTTATTTAATTACTAAAACCATTAAATCCTTACTTTTACAGAAAATTCAACCAAAGAACGCTAAATGAAATTGATATATTATTATAGAACTTGTGGAAATGCCATTACTAGTGCCTAAACCAGATCTCATAGAACTCTTTTTTATATTTCTTTACTGACTACATAAGTGCATAGAAAAAATGGTTCCTTTTCCCACCAGACATTAGTTTGCACAAATCTGTAATACCAACCCTGTAAAATTATCTGGACCACATGACCATAAAATGTAGGGTGTGCTACTAAATTTATAAGCATTTGAAATGATGTGCTTCACAGTCAGTCACATCTAATTTACCTAACCTTAATTCTCTATGACTTTCTTCCTCCATTTGCCTAGTGATTGGGTTATATACTGTTCTTGCTTATTCCTACTTTTTACCGTCCACTGATGTGGAAGCTCCAGATCTGTAGTTCAAAGACCTGGGTTAAAAAAAAAAATAGTTCCATCAATTTATATTTGGATAACTTTGGAAAGGCCACTTCATATAATCAGGGCCCAGATTCCATGCTGGTAAAATGAGTGGGGGTTTAGGGGGTGGAAGAGGAAGAGTATTCCTGAGGCCCCAATCCACTTTACAAGGCAAAAATAATTTCTCTTGATTTCTTGTATGCCTACAACTCCCTTCTGTCCCTGAGATCTATCTTCCAGATGATTCTTTGAATTGGACTTCCATTTATGTAACATCTTTCTGGACAAGATGACTTTTCCCAGAAAGTCCCAAAATGTTAATTTCTGGTTGCTTGCATCTTTCCCCAATAATAAGACTAAGCTTTGTCAGAGTAAAGAGAGAGGCTGAGATAAGGAAGATACATCCATAAAAATGTACCGGAGACATCCTGAAAAATGTATGGCAAGTAAAGCATGGAGTATGGGAATAGAGAGGGAATATATAAAAAATATTATTTAAAAATAAACAGTATAATAGGGAGAAAATTATGAAACTGGGCATGAATCTAATAATTTTATTTAATCAAAAAAGGAGTAGGGGAAAAGGATGGAAAAGTGAGAGAAACTACTTTCCTTGCTGCTCCATTTAGCTTGCTATTCTATAGCTGTCATGGGGGCCCCCTAGCCACACTCATATGGAAGTCCAGCCAGCATCAAACACGAAGAGAAAATGTCAAAATCCTGATCTTGCCTCAGTTTATAAAACTTTTTCTCCACCTGCTGACTCTCGTACATCACATCTCAGGAGCCAACTGTGGCTTTCTATTTTGCCCAGGCTACCTAGGAGGCAGTCCATTCTGCCTGCTCCCTGTCTCTCAATCTCTTATCTTCTTTCTCTATTGATGCCTTTTTTCTGGGCGCACCAAAGCTGCCATTTTATCCTCAATAATTAAGTCCTCTCAGCAATTCTCTTACACAACAGAAAAAAAAATGTGGGGCTTGTGGAAATAATCAATTTAATTCAATAGCTCTTAAGTTCTTTAGCACATTTAAATACAATATATTGACAACAAAATAAAGGGAAAAAAAGAGGCCCTCAACCTTTAAGAAAAAACAAGTTGCCCCTTACAGAGTTGATTTTTGGTGACACAATCTGCAGTTCATGTGTTGCACCCCCTTAGGAATATGTATTAGAAGGTCCATTTCCTCTGATCAGAGAACTGGAAGGGATTCAAGTAAGCTTCTGGTTCAACTGATTTATGTTACAGATGACTTAACTGAGATCCAGAATGGGAAAATGCTTTATCCAAAGACTCACAAATTATTCTGTACCTGAGCTGGTGTCCAATAATCCAAAATTTGCTTCCTTCATCAATTTTTCCCAGATTCTTTACTTTCTTGCTTTGTTCTCCTGGGAGTAGGGATTTATAACTCACCAGATATCTATTATTCTAAGGTTAGCTCAAGATGAAGCTAATATTCACCTGTAATATCAAATAGACTCATTTCTGATTCTATCCTTTGCTTGATAGATTCACTTACTTTAACAGCAAAACTTAAGCACAGATCTTCAAAAACATATTTATATCAGTTTTGTCTTCTTTGTTTTTTTTTTCATTTGGGAAGAGAAGAATGCTGGAAGAGATAGAATGCAGGACTGAAAATAAAATTTAATTTAAAAATTCTTTAGGTGGTGGTGTCAGAGTAGAAAAAATGTATAATCAAATTCTCATTTAAATGACATTAAAATTATGCTGGAGAAACAAAGCCATCAAATGGTCATGGTGACACTTTTTTTTTTCTATGACAAGAAAATTTAGGAGGTCATAAGGTGTGGTCAATGATATTGGGGTGAAAATGGCCCAGAACACATGAGTGGAAACACCAGATAAGGTTAATCACTGAAAACTTCAAAACTCCCATTACTAGTTTAGAAAATAAGCAGTCATGCAAAATATATTTTTGTATTAGTCATGTTTGGGAAGAAAACACTGAGGAAAAAATGGGAAGATAAAGTTTTAAAAAGTATGTTTTGTACTGTAGGTAGATTCTATCAGTTCTTTTTCTGGGTATGGATAATATTTTTCAAGATAACTCATTCAGAATTGTCTTGGATATTGTTTTCCTGAGAACACTTAAGCCATTAACATTTGATAATTATAGAATATTTTTGTTACTGGACGATGTTCTTCTAGCATCTGCTCACTTCATTTTGCATCAGTTCATGTAATTATTTCAAGATTTTCTTTTTGAAAGAATTCTGATCATCATTCCTTATATACAATACTATTCCATCACAATCATATACTTCAATTTGCTTAGCCACTCCTCAATTTATGGGTATCTCCTCAATTTCACATCCTTTGCCACCACAAAAAAAGGATGCTATAAATATTATGTGTACACTTATGCACTTTCTATTTTTTAACTCTTTACATTTCTCTAATCAATAATGATTTAAGAGCATTTTGTTATTTGACAATAGAGAACTTTTATTTTTTCATTTGAAAACTGACTATATTATTTGATCATTTATCAATTGGATAATAACTTGTATTCTTCTAAATTTGACTGAGTTCATTATATAAGAAAAGAGGCTCTTATTAGAGAAATTTTATGTAAAATTTCTCAACAGTTTTCTGTTTTCCTTCTAATCTTGCTTGCATTGATTTTCTTTGGACAAAAACCTTTAAATTTATTGTTACCAAAATTACCTATTTTATATCACAGAATCCTCTCTATCTCTTGTTTGGTCATAAATTCTTTCCCTGTCCACAGATCTGATATATAAACTCTTCCATGCTCCCCTCATTTACATATGGAATTAACTGTTATGCCTAAATCATGTACCCTTTTTAACCTTATCTTGGTATACATTATGAGATGTTTGTTTATATCTAATTTCTGCCAAACTGCTTTCCAATTGGTCCAGCAGTTCTTGTCAAATAGTGAGTTCTTGTCCCAAGACCTAGGATCATTGTGTATATCAAATTATAGAGAAATAAGCTCATTTATTACTATGAATTACTATCTAATCTGTTCCCATGATCTACCACTCTATTTCTTATCCAGTACTAGGTTGTTTAAATGATTAACACTTGGTAATACATTTTAAGATCTGATACTGTGGAAAGGAAACTAATACAATTTCAGAATATAATACACCAATGACATAATAGAAAAGTCAACCTTAAATACTTATGTACAAGAAAAAGAAAATACAAACATCATTATGCCATCTTTAAGTCTCCATGCAATTCCATTGTAAAATGATGGATTGCAAAATGAATGTTCAAAGCAACAAGACAAGTCTGTAGCTGAAGAACAAAACTGGGATTTGAACAAAATAGAAATACATGCACCTATGGTTCAAGTATTCCAACAAAATGAGAACACAGAACTAAGGGTCATGATAAAAGTGGGTAATGAGATCTACCTAGCTCTTATTGATACAGGGGCAACTAAAACTATTTTTAAAACATCTCCTGAAGACAGCCAAATCACAAGTCACATACAAATAATGGGGGCTACAGGGAAAAAACAGAGAGTACCAAAACTAAAATAAAAAATGGTAACTCTAGGACCCCTAACAACAGAACACACATTCTTATTAATCCCAGAATGCCCAATCAACCTTCATGGGAGAGATTTCTTGTGTAAAATTGGAGCAACCATTCAATGTGATAAATCGGGGAAAATCTTTCTACATCTACCCAAAGACTCTTTAAAACATTATCCATTGCTCTTCATGGGGCAAGTGGATGATGACCAAGTTCAGAATGAAGGTACAATATTTGATATACCAAGTGATATACCAGAAGGACTTTGGGTTACACATTCTACAGATGTAGGGATTCTAAAGTCAGCAACACCAGTAAAGATAGAAGTTAAAGAAGGGGCACCACCAAAGATACCACAATACAAACTAAGTAAAGAAACCATAGATGGAATCAACCTAATTATCCAAAGCTTGTTGGATCAGAAAATTTTAATCCCAACAATTTCAGAATATGGCTGCCGGTGAGGCAAAGGAGAGAGATGCCCCCTGCTGAGAGGCTATTTTTGAACAAAATGGGGTGTCCAATAAATGAGTCACTTATGATAGCCTGCAGGGATATTTTCTCTATATATTGATGCCATAGATGCCCCAGAGCAGGTAAACATGGACCCTCCTGAGAGGAAAGCCTTTCCCCAGACTTTGGTTGCCCGGCAAGGGTCCAATAAGGACTGTTTGTAATTGAATGATTGAACTGAGATTCAGTTCCCTCTATGCCCCTTGAAAAGATAGTCCACTTATCTGACTGTGTTATTCAAATAAGATAAATTTTAATAACCAGTTCAGATTGGAGAGGTATCAGGGAAGAGGGAAAAGGGATTTCTCTAGATAAGGTTTGAGTCTTTCTCAGCTTTCAAGCTGAGGCCAGGCCTCACAGACTGGTGGAGGGTTACTCTTATTCCTGTCTACATTATATCTGTGCTAGTTTTCTTAATTTTAAAATCTTAGCAGTAGACAGCAAGCAACAAGAAAAAGTTTTGACTTTCAAAGCTGGTTAGGCCTGTCTCTTCGGGCTGAAGATAGAGACACTTCTATCCAGAGATTGGGAAGGACAGCCCCACCCCCTTGTACCAAAAGGCAGGGAGTGCTAGTCACAAGATCAACTGCCACTCCCAGTTGCCCCTTCACCCACCAACTGTCAGTCTTGTCAATTTCTTCTCTAATATTCCCACTGTTGCTTGTTTCAACACAGTGGCAGAAAGTTCAGAACTTGTTTTAGTTTCCTTTCCACAATATGGCTAAGCACCATCTTTTACTAGTGGTGAATGCACCCTTTTCATTTTTGATACTAAGAATTTAGTTTTCCTCTTTCTTTTTTAAATCAAATTAACCAATGGTTTATTTCTTTTATTGTGCTTCCCCCCCCCCCCATAAAATCAGCTCTTAGCTTTAGGTATTAGTTCAATGGATTTCTGATATTCAATTTTATTTTTTTTCTAAAATTTTTACCTGCATTATCAATGCATTGATGTGTTCTTTCTCTATTTTATTCATGTAAACATTTAGAGATATAAAATTTCTCCAAAGTATTGCTTTATCTTCATCCCATAATTTTGGCATGTCTCATTGTTGTCATTCTCTTTAATGAAATTATTAATTGCTTCTGTAATTTGTTCTTTGAACTACTCATTTGTTAGGAATAGATTATTTCATTTCTAATTAAATTTTAATCTATGTTTACCTGGGCTTTTATTGAATGTACATTTTATTACTTCATGTTGTGACAAGGATGCTTTTATTATATTTATTTTTCAGAATTTTATTTCTGAAATTTGATCCATCTACTTCTTTCTTTCTTTTTTTCATTTTTAGTGTGGTGTTCTAGTTCTTAGAGAGGTTCCCAACAAGTATAGCTTCATTGCTTATTTCCTCCTGTAACTGATTTAACTTTTCCTTTAAGAATTTGGATGCTATACCTTTGGGTAACTATAAGTTTAGTAATGATATTACTTCACTGCCTACAGCAAGATGGAGTTTCCTTGCTTATCTTTTTTATTTATATTTATTTTTAGTTTTGCTTTATCAATGTCCATGACTGTTAACTCATGCTTTCTTTAATTTAGTTGAAACATAACAGATTCTTTTCCCAAATGATTATCTTTAATCCTTGTTAGTCTCTCTATTTCAAGTAAAGCTGTCACAGACTTCACTAAAGTTCCTCCTGATGGGTAGAACACCAGAAAGGGGAACTAGAGCCTGAATAAATATTGGTGCAAAGTTAAAGTCTAAAGAAAGGAGATCATGGGGTGAGAAGAAAGATGTTGGGATGAAGAGTTCCAACATAAATTAAGTCTGACAGTGAGTTTGCTCTGGTGGAAAGAGCTCTGGTGGTAAAGAGCTGCTTCTTAGCCTAATATACTGATTTCATTTATTAGGGTAACAAGGAGAGGGGGAAGGGAGATTGATAAGCAAAGGAGTGGTCTGACAGACAATCTTACAGTCCTGGAGGCCACCATGTCCATGCTGGTTTCCTGACTGCCAAGTGGCCTGTCCTGCCCCACACATGGCCTCATGGGTGTGCAAAGTGCGCATGCGTGCCAGTCCTGGGAGGAGCCAGGCCTGGTGGACAAGATCCTAGGTATGACAGCCTGCTTCCTGCACCTTCTGCTGCCTGCCAGCTGAGCAGCTATCAGAGGAAGGAGTAAGGAGGACAGACTCCTGACCTCTCCTCAGCCTTGCAGTCTAGGAACCTTTGGACCTGTCTGAGCCCCTCCTGACCAAACACTCTTCCCTGCATTCCTTGGTTGCAGATCTCTCCACCACAGCATTCTACTGAGCTCAATCAGAACCACTTGATTTTTCCATTGGAGCTGCTGGGCCTAGTGCCTTGTATTCTGGCCTGGGTACATGGCACCTCCTTGGCATGTGAAATTAAAGTAGTGAAATCTCTCTAACGTCCAATCAATCAAGCAAGCAAGCAATCAGCTGCCTAGGATCCCACAGGAGAGAAGCCAAGGTCCCATGGGAGAAAATCTATACAGAAACTTTTAAATTTAATATAATCAAAATGATTCATTTTATATTTTGTAATGTTCTCAATCTCTTGATTGGTCTTAAATTCCTTCCTTTCCCACAGATCAGACAGGTATATTATTCTATATTCATCTAATTTGTTTGTAATTTCCCTTTTTATATTTAAGTCATTTATCCATTTTGAATTTATCTTTGTAGAGGGTGAGATGTTGATCTAATTTCATCCTTACTGTTTTCCAATTCTCCCAGCAGTTTCTGTCAAATATGTGTTCTAAGTGAAGTTTTAAACTATTTGCAAAATCATATTCCCAGATTAAAAGAAATAGAATATTTAGACAATGCTGTCTCAGAAAAATAAATTGAAAAATCTATAAACAAAAATCCCTAAGAAAAAAATCATAGTATCAGATAGATCTACAAGTGAATTCTGCAGAATTTTTTAAAGTTTAACTAAATGCAATACCATATAAATTTTTTGAAACAAATGAAGCAAAAATGGTTATGATATCTAGATCAGAGAAACCAAAAAGCATTGAAAAAAAACTATAGATATTTCCCCAAAGAATTTTTATTTAAAAAATGAATAAATTGTTAGCCAAGAGACTGTCTGTTAGAAAGACCATACATTAGGATCTAGTAATATTTATATGAGGATTGCAGGGCTGGTTCAATATTAGGAAAAAAAGTTATAAACATAATTGAAAAAATCATCCTTATGATAATATACCTAGATAGATAGATAGATAGTGAGAGAAAGGGAGAGAGAAAGAGCGTGCAGATTTTTATATAGTAAACAGAGAATGTCTTATAAAAAAACACTAGGAATCATAGGAAATAAAATTAACCTTTATTAAAATGATAAGTAGTATCCATCAAAAACTGTAAGCATTATCTATAATAGGGATATGTCCATTAGCTCCACTATTATTCAGTATGGTACCCAAAATGGTAGCTCTAATAATAAGACAAAAAGAAATTGAAGAAAAAAATTAAAAAATGAGTAAAGAAAACTATAACTTTTTGAAGACAATATGATAGTATACTTCAATAACCTTAGAGAATGAACTGAAAAAACTAGTTGAAATTATTAAAAACTTTAGCAAAGTTACAGGATTCACATAAATCATTATATATATATATATATATATGTTCACATAAATATATATTCACATAAATCACATTTATATAGTATTTTTAAATGAATAATAGGATGATGTAGGAAAAGAAATATCATAGAAAAGAGTTAACTATAATACATTTAGAAGTCTATTGCCAAGATAAACCCAAGTGATTATATGAACATAATGTTTAAAAAGTAACCTTTCTAACAAACTAAAATCTAAAAAATGGGAGAATTATCATTTGCCCTTGCATAACCTGAGCCAATATATTAAAAATGACAAGGCTATGTAAGTCAATTTACTTATTCAGTGCTATACCAAACTCCCAAAGAATTATTTTATAGGGCTTGGAAACAAACAAACAAACACTTTCATCTGAAAGAACAAAAGGTCAAGAATATTAAAGTAATCAATGAAAAACAAAATGAAGCAAAGAGGTCTTGTAATAGATTTCAAATGATATTAGGGCCCATCTACCACTGAGGGATGAAAAGGCAGATATAAGCAAATACCTGCTGACCCCCTGATATATGTTCTCTTTTCCCCCTCTCAAGTACCTCAGTGAGGGCTTTTCTTGGCCTCCTACATTTTCCTCACAAAAAATAAAAATCCTAAAATAAATGAAAGCAAAAGAGATTTCCACTGTGGGCATACCTTTGCCACAGGCTGACTTCTAGCACTTTGGGGCAGACTTCCCACACTTTGCTTTGATCATGGATAGTTGAAACCTCAGAAGGGAAAAGCATAGGTAAAGGAGCTGTACTCTACATTACAAAGTGGTTAAGAAAATAATCTAGTACTGGCTAAGTAGTAGAATGGTGGATCAGGGGATTAGATTAGTTGCACAGTATGTAATTGCAAATAGTCATAGAAATCTAGTGTTTGAGAAACCTAAAGATCTAAGCTTTGGGAAGAAGATACTTGATAAAAACTGTTCAGAAATCTGGAAAGCAGTTTGATTGAAACTAGGCATAAACCAAATATGTTTCTTGGTATACCAAGATACGGTCAAAATGGGTACATGATTTAGACATAAAGGATGATAGCATAAGAAAATGTGGAAAATGGCAAGGGGGAGAATTCCTGTCAGATCTATAGATGATGAAATAATTCATTGCCAAACAGGAGAAAAGAGATTTATAACAAGTAAAATGTATCATTTTGATTACACAGAATTTAAAAGGTTTTGGACCAGCGAAAACATTGTAGCCAAAATTAGAAAGGAAGCAGGAAATTGGGGAAAAATTTTATAGCATGTTTCCCTCATGGAGAACTCATTTCTCAAACTGATCCAAAATTGTAATAAAATAATTGTCATTCCTCAATTGATAAATGGTCAAAAGATCTGAATAGGAAACTCAGAAAAAAAAAGAAATCAAAGCTATCAATAATCATATTAAAATGTTCTAAATTACTCTTCATTAAAGAAATGTAAATTAAAGCAACTCTGTGAAATCATCTCACCCCTATCAGATTGGTTAAAATGGCAGAAAAGGAAATTACAAATGCTGGAGAGGATGTGGGAAAATAGGTAAACTAGTGCATAGTTGGTGAGGTTGTAATGAGGTTGAACCATATCCAAAGGGCTATAAACTCTCTATACTCTTCAACCTAATAATAATAGCTATCTTTTTTTTTTTTGTAGTGGCAAATAATTAGAACTGAGGGAAGGTCTATCAAATTGGAAAATGGCAGAATAATCTGTAGTATATGATTGTGATGGAATACTACTGAGCTATCAGTAATAATGTGGGATAATGGTTTCAGAAAATCCTAGAATGACATATAACTGGTCAAAGTGAAGTGAGCAAAAGCAAGTAAACATTGTACGCATCAAAACAACAACAACATTATTGATTGATGATCACCTGTGATAGATTTAGTTATTTTGATCATTTCATTGATCTAAAAAAATTCCAAAGGACCCATGATGAAAAGTACTATTGATCTCTGAAGAGTACACTGAGGAACTCTGAGTTCAGAATGAAGCATATATTTTTCTTTTCTTTGTTTTTATTGCTTTTTTTAAAATATGGCTAATATGGAAATTTTTTATGACTTCAAACATGTAACAAACATCATATCTCTTGCCTTTTCAGTGGATGGTAGAGAAATGAGGGGAAGAGAGAGAATTTAGAACTTTAAAAAAAGTTATGAAGTAATAATAGAATAATATATATTATTAAATTATTAATTTGTCTTGTTTCTTATTCAAGAAGTATTATTTATATATGTATACACACACACACACACACACATATATATATACATATATATATATATACACACACACACACACATAGTCCTAGTACACTAAAGACTGAGTACTATTCCTGCTTTACCAATTATATTATTTCACTGGATATGTCCAAAGCGGCTTCCCATAGGTACCTGGAATATATAAAATATACACATGTTAATTGTTAATTTGGTATAAATCATTTATCATCATTGCCTTAGCATCATCCTTTACTTTTCCCTTGCCCTGAAATTCCATGCTCAGTCAATTGCCAAGTCTTTGCCTCTTACTTCTGACATGTCTCACATCTATTCCCTCTTCACAAAAATTAAAATTCTTATCACATCTCATTTGTACCATAGCAAAAATATCCTAATTGATCTATGTCAAGGAACTTCCTCTCCAATCCATTCTTCACACGATATCAAAATTGATATAGATTTGACCATGCTTCTACCCCCTACAGACACATCTTTACGAAGTCTCTACTTTTAGGCTCTAATACAAATGTCTTACTTTGATTTTTAAAACTTTTAATATTATAATATCCCAACTATTAAAAGCTACTTTTTCATTTCATTTTTTCAATATCAGTTTTAGTAAAATTGATTCACTGACTGTTCCTTATATCATTCTTTATGGGATATTTTAGTAGTCATCTATTCAAAAAAGGTATTCCCTATAAGAAAGTATTCCTTCCTCACCTCCAAATGTTAAAACTCACATTATCTTTTTAAGAATAACATAGAATAGGAGCTACCTCCTGAGGACTTTACTAATGACATCATTTTAAATTAGTGCCTGATTATTGGTACCTCCATAGATTAATTTGTATGTGTTTCTTTGATTATACTAATGTGCATCTCACATATTGCAGGTGGAACTCAAACTCTTGAGGAGGCAGACTATTTTAGCTTTAACTTGGAATTTATAATACTTATTTCCTTTTATATAGTAAGCAACTAATAAATGTTTCTTGAATATTGTCAGCAGATACATTTGAGCTGAAAAGGACCTTGAAATTTCTTTTCTTCATTCCCTTCATTTTATATATACAGAAAAGAACTCTTAAAATGAATATGTGACTTGACCAGTTTTTCACAATAGTTGAAGTAGAATATAGTACTCCTGATGCCTATTTTAGAGTTCTTTCCCCCATTCTCTTCTCTTCTAAAGTAGAAAATGGTTTCAAATGTTACACAAAGAAAGAACTTAATAACTACTCAATTATTTTGTAGAAAATGAAAATGTCATCCATTTCCCATGCCAATTATACCCCTGAAATGAAATAACTGACACAATTCCAAGTTACCAAACCTAAGATAAGAAGGGCTTTCCTTTAGCGTTTGTGAAGGTACCACAGATAATTGACTTCTATTTTTTAAAAGAATATTGTTTCCTCACTATAATACCACTTTCCTATCATAGAATGTTTCCTAGGACAAGGGAGAGCAAATCTCTTTTAATTTTGACCCTATATAATTTCCCAGGCTCCTCTTTGAGTGGGCATATATATATATGTATATATATACCCATATTCATGTATATGCATGTTTTATGTATATTTTTATATGTATATTGTTATGTATATTGTTATATTTTTATAACATATAGTGTGTATATATACAAATATACATTAGAGGCATATATATTACATACATATATAATTTGATCTGTAAATTTGTATGTATACATAAACTATATATAGTATATTTTTGTATTAAAATATACATATATACAAATGTATGTTTATATATAGAGAGATAGATTAGGTAGATAGATAGATTGAATTTATATATGTATGTTATTGGTTCATACTTGTCTCCACCCTTAGACTGTGAGTTCCTTGAGAGTGGGAACTCTTGTTTTATTTCATTTTGTTTTTCCTTTTCACTGAATCCCCAGGATTTAACACAGTTCTTGGCATGTAGCTGATACTTAATATGCTTATTGACTTTGTTGACTTGGCTAAAAGTAAATTCATCAGTTTAGAGAGAAATATTAGGTACAGTTATTCTTTTCTCTGGGTCACTTAGGGAAGATGAGGAAGACAGATTCAGAAATATATTTTCTGCCTTCCCTTTCCAAAAGATAGTATTTTTAGATTGGTACTAACTATCTCAATTCCAGACATTTTATGTTTAAAAGAATGTGGAATGATAGGATTGGAAGTATAGAAAATACAATTACAAATATTATTATCAAATAGACTTGGCCCTATTTGGTAGTCTAAAATCCCTATATTTTCTATTCATTCAATAAAAATCAGAAATCTCTATTTTTCTCTCAAATGTCTTCTCCATCTTTCACTTTACTCCAATAGCAAAATTGTCAAATAGTTCTTTAATAGCTCTAGAGAAGAAAAAGGATTAGATTACAACTATGGGAAAGAGAAAAAAATGTAATCTTCCTTTGAGGAAATCTTTGAAGATGCAATAACAAAACAACAAAAATCATAGCAAATATGCCATTCAGACTACTACAGCTACAAATAAAATCTTTTTGAACACTTGTAAAAATATAATTTAAAATCTTTAGGGATTTATGAAAAGAGTTATGTGTGACCCAGCAAGCTATAAGACTGAATAAAAGATAGCTAGGCATTTACTATATATTCTTTGCAGTCCTGAAATGCATCACATTGTGGGGCCTCCAATTGAGTGATACTCAAGAAATCATTATGCATATCCAGTTTAGCATAATGAAAAACAAGAAGACCATCTCAAAGGCATGAGTAGAAGAAAACATTTCACTGCTTTCTAGGCCCAAACTTTAATCCTTTGACAAAATAAAAGTCCATTTTCCTACCCCTTCCTACCCATTCTCAAACTGACCATTGTTGCACTCAGTAAATCTTTGATGTAAATGGAAAGATAGAACAATGTTAATTCTGACTTAGCTTAAATAAATTACGTGGTTTTATAATGATGGGAGATTGATAAAATCTAGTACCTTAGGAATGGTAGTTTGCCAAAGTAAGGGAACATTGATATTACTTTTGAAAGTATTACTATGCAAACTAAATAGGGTTGCTTTGCTGCTTTAAAACAGATCACAGAATCCCATTATTGGAATAGAAGCTGGCTGCTCTTTAGTCATTTTCAGACATGTCTGACTCTTTGTAACACTATTTGGAGGTTTCTTGGAGTTCAAGGTCAAAGAGCTAATAAATGTCTGAAGCTGGTTTTGAACTCTGACTCAAAATCTGGCATCCACTGAGACCCAGATACCCCAAAGGCTAGTTGATACAACCCATAAATGAATTCACCAATTAATTTTCATGTATTAAGTGTTTACTATGTAACAAAACATCCTATTAGATAATTGGAGAATATATCTAAAAATAAAAAATTCATACTCTGGAGTTTATATTCTAAAAATGAAATGATAAGTATTTATGGAACAAATATTAACAGAAATATATAAGTGAATATTAAATAATGAAGTATAGATAAGAAAGGGAAGTTATATTTGGAAGTAGTTTCAGGGAAAATACATTTAAAACATAAAAATTGTAGTGTTGAGTTCTGTTTTATAGGAAGAGAGGAATACTCTGAGGCAGATTTGAAAAAATACATTTCAGACATCAATGATGGCCAGTGCAAAAGCAAAGAGACAGGAGATGCAGTATCATTTGAGGTACAGTGAGAAGACCAGTATTAGAACTACTTCCTTTACAGTTATGATTCTAATGCCCACATACTTTTGGTTAGTCTAAATAAATATAAAATACTAAAATACATAGTATTCTCCACTGTGCCAAAAAATTCCATGCTATTTTACAACTTTTATTGGTGCCATTTATTTTCATATAATAGTCTTTCTGGAATATTCTTTCATCCTTTACATTGAACCCTTCTTTTCTGGACTACATACAAATCAGGCATTCCTCTAGTGGCTTCGATTTACTGGTTTTTTAACAGTCACGTCAAACTGACAAGCAATTATTAAATACCTACTAGGCACTGCTCCAAATGAAGGTAGTACAAAGAAAGTCCAACAACCATATATGCTTACAGAGAAACAAAGGAGTCCCAGTCTTGAGGTGTTCAGTGTTTAATGAAGGAGAAAATATGCATATATACAAGGAGGAAAGATTGGAGATAATCCCAAGTAGTATTGGGAAAGCTTCTTACAGAAAGTGAGACTAGATATGACTTGAAGGGAGTCAGGAGATTGAGACAAAGAGGAAGAAAAGTCTATACTTGGAAGAAAGAAACTTAAATATACAGAAATTGGAGAATTGAGTATTGAGAGTAAGAAGTACAAAAAAGAAACTGATCATAGAGTTCATGAAGGAGAAGTAAGTTGTGAAAAAACTAGAAAGGTAGGAAGGAACCAAGTCATGATGGACATTAAATGATAGAGAATTTTCTATTTGAACCTGGAGCCAATAGGAAGCTCCTGATATTAAGCAGAGGTGTGAAATAGTCAGATCTTTATTCTAGGAAGATAAATTTTATAGTTGAGCAGAAGATAATTGGAGTGGAGAGCCACTTGAAACAGAAATGCCATCTAGAGGGCATGAGGTGATGTAGAAATGCAGTAGTATAGTGGCAGTTTAAGAAGAAACAAGTGTATATATATGACAAAAAAATTAGAATCAGTAAGACTTGGCAACCTATTTGATGGAGAAGAGTGAAAGAATGAAATGACACCCTGTTTTCAGACCTGGATTATTGAAAGGATGGTGGTACTTTTGGTAGTAATATCAGGAATATAGAATGAGGGGAGGATATAGAGGTGGATGAGGATGAGATTAGTTTTGGATATATTGGTTTTAAGATATCTGCATGACAGTCAAATTTTGGTGTTGAATAGACTATTGGTGTTGTGAGACTGGATATCAGAAGAAAGGTTAAGACTGTATATGACAAACATGCACGATTTCATTGGAGTTTATGAGATCTCCAAGTAAATTAGTATAGAGAGAAAAAAGAAGAGAATTCAGGAGAAAGTATTGGGTGATATCAAAGAGATTTACTTATACATAACAAGAGAAGGCTATTAACAAAAATAGGAAATGAAGATTTCTCAAGATAATTATGTTGAGGATAGCTTTCTTGCTTGAGTTTCCTATCACCATCCACCATCCAATCAGAGCCCTTGTAGTTCCTTGTAGTTTCTAGACTCTTTGGACTATGGTAATCAATAATGTGAATGAATTGGACCTTTAGTCCCTTGAATTAACCAAAAGTAAAGAATATTCCCAATCTTTAAAAAAAAATACATTAACTTTTTATAGAAAGAAGGGTTAGAATATCATCACCTCTTTCTAAAAGGTAGGCAAAACTGTCAATTACCCTTTTGAAAATGTATATACCACATTTTGAGAATCTCCATTCCTTACCCAGAGGAAAGATGTACCTGAATTATTGTTGAAAACTTTGTTGAAAACTCTTCTTATGGTATTGTCTATTTAATTCTGTTTCAGTTCCTAGAAATTTTCTTATATTTCTCTAAACTCTTTATATTTATAATTTCTTAATACACATTAATATTTTAGTACATTTAAATACTTATATTTATGTAATCATTCTCTGATCAGAACAAACTTTGTTTCTATTTCATTGCTACCAAGTACTATTGTATGACAATGTGTAATATTTTCCTGATTGTATATATCATATCCTTGTCCTAAGGTATATTTGTGAGGATTTTTTCATAAATAAGTAAAATGGATTTGTTGCTCACATACCTGATCACAATCTTAAATTGCAAGAGCTAATCATCTTAGTAGGAAATGCAGTTTTTGAAAATAAATATTTAGAACAGTTTTAACTATGCTTTGTTGATATACAAACTCATTCTAAACTCATTGTAAAATTGACTGTGGAGCTCAATACCTCTGCAGTTTAAAAATGGTTTTCTCAAATAACAAAATGATTCAAACCTCATTATAAGTAAATATCACAATCGAATTAATAACTACTCATCTAGATATTTAAATAGCCTCTATCATTATAACATCCATATGCTTAATATATCAAAATATACAGAAATGATTCAGATGAAAATTAAGGGAAAGATAAACACTGAAAAGTAAAATGTTATATTATTAGGTTACAATGGCACAGTATTACATACATTTTTCTTCTTAAATTATTTATCTAAATTATTGATATTATATTATAACTTATTTCACTTAAAATACTTTGTTTTTATCCCTCTTCCTTTAGGCCGTACCTTTTTTGTTATGTCTACTAAGGACTTTTTTTTTAAAGATTTCTATATGTCTCCATACAGTTTCCCAACCTTCATCAGCATCTAGTTCCCTGGCAGGAAAATGGAAGTGCTTTATCAGATCTCATAGCCCTAATTCTTTGTGTGTGTGTGTGTGTGTGTGTGTGTGTGTGTGTGTGTGTGTATAGGTGCATATGTATATATAAATCTATAAATTAATGGAACTTGACTGAAAACTACTTGAAGATAGTTTTTATGTTTTGTATTTGTTTCTCCCCTAAATGTCTAATCATGTAATACATGTTAAATAAAGGTAGGTATATAACTAGATGCATACATGCATAAATACACACATGGTCTAGTATAGATAGTCATTTTCACATTTCAGAGCAGGGATCTAGCCCCTTTTTATAATAAAAAGCCAGCAAAGAAATAACTTTCATTTTAAATAATGAAAGGCAATTTCTTTTTAAAATTAATTTAGTTTTAGCATTCTTTTCTTTTTAAATTTTGAGTTTTGGAATCTCTCCCTTACTTCCTCCCCCCCAAAACTACTGAGAAGACAAACAATATGTTATCAATTGTACAAGTGAAATAAATCAAAACATATTTTATTTTAGTCATTTTTTAAAAGACAGAAAAATAAAGTGAAAAAATTATATTTAAATTTGTGTTCAGAGTTTACCACTTCTCTCTCTCTCTCTGAAGATGAATAACATTTTTTCATTATGAATCCTTTGGAATTTTTTTGATCATTGTATTGATCAAAGTGTTGCCTTTCAAAATTTATCATCATTACTTCTTTACTGTTACCAAGGATCTCCTGTTCTCACTTCCCTTTATATCAGTTCATATAAGTCTTGTCATCTTTCTCTGAAACCATTTCCCTTTTCATTTCCATTGAAATGTAGTAATCATAGTCAAATGTTACAACTTGTTTGGGTATTCCCCAATTGGATTAGCATCCTTTCAATTCCAATTCTTTGCCACAACAACAACAAAAAGCTGCTGGTGATATTTTTGTACATATAAGTCCTTTTTCTTTGATCTCTTTGTTACAGACCCAAAGAGTGGTGTTGCTCAATAAGAGGATATGTATAGTTTTATAGGTCTATCCAGAATGTTCTGCAGAATGTTTGGACCAATTCACTACCAAAAAAGTACTTGGTGAACCAATTTTCCCTCCTTCCTTCTCACATATATAATTTCCATTAGGTGTTAGGAACGATCACTGAGGTGTTTTAATTTGTCTTTTTCTTAGTCCCTTTTAACTGACCAAATAAGTGAAGTTTAATGTGAATAGCATGTACCTTGGGAAAGGTGAGGTGTGCACTTTATCTACCCAAAGTATATGCCTGGGGCTAGGTTATTGGGAGAAATGAATTGATTTGGTTTATGCAGTGATATTAAAGGAACCAAAAAGTTTTGTGAGAAGGCGAAAGTGCTACCATGAATCTTTGAAAGTGAAATCTCTATTATTTGAAGGAATAATAATAGTGTATAATTAGAATTCTCTCTCCAGGGACTTTCTTTCCCAGAGTCTCAGTTACATATCTACCTAATATGCTAAGGTAGGGAGGATAAAGTTTTGTGTAGCTCTGCCCTTTCTCTCTTCTCCTGGTTGTGGAGGTGGGGTGAGGTGAGGTAAGAGGCAGAGAAGGTTACTCAGGTTATACTTTTGTTCTTTTTATTCCTTCTACTTCAAGTGATTATTAATAAACTTTTGAAAATATGATACATGGAGTTGTTGCATATTAATTTAAATCTTACAATAGCAACTAATTCCCAAGATAGTTGTGAGGATCCTGTGATTGTAAAGTGCCTATAACAATGTCTGGCACATGGTAAACACTACATAAATGTTAGGATATGTAAATATTCTATATTGGTCTTGAATAAGATCAGTATAGAATGCCAAAAGTAATTAAATGAATGCATTTCTTTGTGAGATAATTTAGAAATGCATTTAACTGAATTAATACCATTTGATAACGTTTCTTTTAGGTTCTCAAAATATATTGTGTTTATTATTGAGTTTCTATATTTTTTCTTATATTGTTAAATTTGAGAAACTATTATATCAGACATGCAATTAGAAAAGTAGCTTCTCTTTTAGTCTTCATGCTTTTAGATTATGAAGAGAGCTGTTAAAGTAATGTGGTCAAACATTTGAAAACTCTAAAATATTTTATGGAGTATATTGTATCCTGGGGACAGCTAGGTTGCCCTGTGGTTAAAGCACCAGGCCTGGGGTCAGGAAGACCTGCTCTCAAATCTAGATTCTGACATTTTCTAGCAGTGTGATCCCGGGCAAGTCACTTATCCATGTTTAACTCAGTAGCCTCATCTGTAAAATGAGTTAGAGAGGGAAATGATAAACCATGCCAGTATCTTTGCAAAGAAAACCCTAAGGGTCACAGAGAACTGGAAATAACTGAACGACAATAAAGCAATAGTTACTGAGAACATTTATTGTATGATTATTTAAATAGCTTTGACTTCTTTAAAAAAAAAACATGTGTGTTCATATTTTTTGACCATTATCAGTTGGGCCTTTCATATCAATGAGTCTTAAAACAATTTTTTTAATAAATCTGCCTCAGTTCCCAATAAATGAGAACTTTTTCAGAGAGTTTTTCATTGTCTATGGTACTAGTTAACAAAATGTAGTTTCCCTGTTTATTTTCTTTAATTAGGTTTATTTTTGATTTTGCATTGTCTGATATAAAGATTGATCCCCCTGCCTTTTTTATTTTAACTGAGATGTTCTAGTCTTCTCCAGTCCTTTATTTTAACTTTGTATGTGTCTTTCTGTTGCAAGTGAGTCTCTTATATACAACATATTTTTAGATTATAGTTTCTAATCACTTCTGCTGTACACTTCTCTTTTATAAGTGAACTCATCCTATTCACATTCATATTTATGACTACTGAGTATTCCCCTCTAACCTAGTACTTCTCTCTCTCTTTCTCTCTCTCTCTCTCTCTCTCTCTCTCTCTCTCTCTCTCTCTCTCTCTCTCTCTCTTCTCTCTCTCTTCTCAAAAGTCTGTTTTCCTTTTGACTGCTGTCTTCCTTAATATTCTTTCTCTTTTTTTCATCTCCCCCTACCTCTTGTCACTTATACCTTTCTCCTTCTATTTCCCTATTGGTTAAGATAAATTTCTATATGGAATTGAGTGTGTACACACACACACACACACACACACACACACACACTCTTCCCTCTTGGAATCAATCTCCCATGTCCTCATTCCATTGTCCCTTGCACTATAAAAGTTCTTCTTTGCAAGACTCTTTTATGTAAGAAAGATTCCCCCCATTCTGTATCTCCCTTTCTCCTTCCAGTGCATCCCCTTTGCCTCATTCATACAATTTTAGAGATCTTCCCTACTTAATCAACTCTCATTCATGCCTTTTGTCTATGAAGACTCCTTATAACAACCCTAATAATGATAAAGAACTTGGGAGTTACATGTATCATCTTTCTTACAGGAATGTAACCATTTAAACTGTATTGAGTCCCTTCTAAATAATCTTTCATTTTACCTTTTTATATACCTCTTAAGTCTTCTGTTTGAATGTCGGATTTTCTCTTCAGCTCTAATATTTTTACCATGTAGGCTCAAAAGCCCTCAATGTCATTAAATATCCACTCACCCTTTTAATTATTACACTCAGTTTTGCTAGGTAGGCTATTCTTTGTTGTAATCCTAGAGCCTTTGCCTTTTGGAATATAATATTTCAAACTCTCTGCTCCTTTAATGTGAAAACTGCTAAATCTTGTTTGATTCCTTTTGGGGTTCTATAACATGTGAATTGTTTCAGTCTTGCTTGCAGAAATTTCTTCTTGACATGGGAACTCCGGAATTTGGCTATTGTTTCCCTGGGAATTTTCATTTTGGGAATTCTTTCAGGAGATAATTGGTGGTTTCTTTTAATTCTATTATTTTATTTTCTGGATCTAAGATATTGGGATAGTTCTTTTTGATAGCTGATAATTTCTTGAATATGACGTTTGGGATCATTTTAAATCATGGTTTTAGGAATTTTAATAATTCTTAAACTATCTCTCCTTGATTTGTTTTCCTGAACATTTGTTTTTCCAATGATTCACATTTTCTTCCATTTTTCCTTTTTTGCAATATTTCTTTAAGTCTCATAAAGTCATCAGCTTTCAATTGCCTAATTCTAATTTTTAAGAAATTAATTTCTTCATTGAATTTTTGTGTCCCTTTTTATCTTTGGACTGTCATGTTTCTTAATAGAGTGGCAATCAGTACCAGATATACACAGTGCCAGAAAAATGATACTCTATAATAATCCCTTTCTGACCATTTTATTTTTTGGAGAAGAAAGGTGTGAGATTATAGCTAGGTCCTGGCCTGTAGTGTGCCATCTTGATTCTGTTCCATGCCCTGATACATTCTTAAGAAGTATAGAAACAACTCTAAATTGTTAATTACTAATTATTTTTATTGATTTCTTATAGTATGCAAATAGCTACCATGAGAACACAATCACTTTTTTCCCCAAAACCCCCCCAAAATCCAAAACCTTGTTTTCAGTCTTAAAATTAATACTAAGTATTCATTAAAAGGCAAAAGGTTAAGCAATTGGGGTTAAATGACTTGCTCACAGTCACATTACTAGAAAGTGTCTGAGATTAGATTTGAACCCAGGACCTCCCATCTCTAGTCTTGGCTCTCTAGCTACAGGGCCACCAACCTGCCCCTACTATCTCTCTTAATATATTGTTGCTAACATTTAAGAAGAGATGCTGGGGGGATTCTATTAGAAAATCTCTAATGCACTTTGGTTCAAAAATGTTTTAAAATTTCATTTTATCATTATAGCATTCTTTTTTTTTAACATATGAGACATTAAATACTCAAAATATAGTCTATAGTGTGATCATCCAAATCCATAGGAAATTAGATGCAGGCCATTATTCTTTCTTTTTAAACCCTTAACTTCCATCTTAGAATCAGTACTGTGTATTGGTTCCAAGACAGAAGAGTGATAAGGGCTAGACAATGGGGGTTAAGTGACTTGCCCAGGGTCACACAGCTGAGAAGTGTCTGAGATCCAATTAGAACCCAGGACCTCCCATCTCTAGGCCTGACTCTCAATCCACTGAGTTACCCAGGTGCCCCCAGAGGCAATTATTCTACTCATGAAAAACAACAACAGCAGCAGCAACAACAACAACAACAACCAAGAAGTGTGAAGTTTTATTTCATGTTTTATAAGGCTTTATTATCTGTCATCCCACCCAAGAAATATTAAAATATTTTTCAAGTCATTTAAAAGGAAAATCATAGTTATCCTTTTTAAATCAATTACATATATCAAATAAAAAGGATGTTTTACTCTCAACTATCTGGTAATTGATTATCTTCCATTTTCTTTTGTGAGCTTAGATAGAACATGGAATAAGAACAGAGATGTTCTTATTTTAACTATTGCCTAGCTATGGAAACAAGAATCCTTTTTATGGATAACATCAACTCAGATACATAATAGGAATTCCAAAATACTTTTTGATTCATTGATATCAACCAACAATTAGGATCAATTGTTATAAAAGCAGCATGACTTACTCTTCTATATTTTATTTTTTTAATGCTACCACCATTCCCCTAGGATCACATGCTTGAGATCTGTTTTCTCTGTGATCCCTTTCCTTGTTAAACTTTTATTCAATTAGTGGCAAAACATATATTATCCATTTCTCTAATATCTCTTACATTCCCTGTTCCCTTCTTTTCTCACTATACCCCTCCAGGAGTGAGCTTTATTATAATAATTCATCCCTCCTCTACTCTATATTTTTTGCCATTGAAAGAAAACATCAGGTTGAGATATGTAGCAGCATTTCAAGATATAGTATAGGTAATAATGGACTAAATAGTCCATTATTACCTATACTATATACTATATATTGTAAACCTTAAAATTTCTTAGACTTATAAATGTTGGAAATTTCACCATTGGGAAATTTCATACTTGAAAAATTTCCTATTGATAGTGGGAACTCTATTGGAATGTGAACCCCATTGGCATGGGAGGTTCCTCCTCCTCCCTTCTTAAGATTACTTTAGGGCAGAAACCTTTTGCTGAACAATGGAAAGGGCTTTGACCTATGCTTAAGCATAGAACAGGAATTTCTTTGAGTCATGATTGATTTTAAAATTGATACAATAGAGATACTTGGAATGACAGAACCAGGTCTTGGAAATTACAATCTCCACCCTACTCAGTCCTAACAGGATTTAGGAAGGGCTGCAGCATAGATCAAAATTTAATTATTCCAATCTCTACCCTACTCAGGGTAACAGGATTTAGGAAGGGCTGTAGCAAAGGATCAAGATTTAATTATTTGAGAATATGACCTTCAACTGACATGTGCAAAGCTACAGACCTCCTCTTCCCAGCCAAACCTCTCCCCACCCAACCACCCCCCTCAGTCCCCTCAGACCCCTCTCTCTTTAAGGAAACCATCCGGGAGGGAACTTGGATGGTTTCCTTAAAGAGAGAGGGGTCTGAGGACTGAGGGGTGGTTGGTTGGAGAGGTTTTGGCTGGGAGAGGTGGTGCTCTGAGAAGCTTGCTCTGAAGGAAGCTGGAGGTGGAGTCCCCTGAGACTGTTTCTCCATTTTGGTCACGTGAGTAATAGGGACTGATCTCTTTTCTTTGCCCCAGCTATCTAAGGGCTTGGGCCTTTTGGCCCAGCCTAAACAGAAGGGGTATTTAAGCCCTATTCCCTTCTCTCCCCTTTCTCTCTCCCTCTCTCTCTCTATCTCTAATACCTTTCTTCATCCTGTTTGTAATTAAACTCTGTAAAAGGTTGACTGCTGACTTGAGTTTTCATTTAGGAATTACATAGCTGAATTCCTTGGAGACCTTAAATTAATATATATCAGTCTTTTAAAGTGATTTCCTTGTCACTATATATATATATATATATATATATATATGCATATATATACTATAAATTTATAATCCACATTTAGGAAATAATTAGTTTTAATTCAATGATATGCTTACTTGTTTTATGGGATGATCAGAATGACATGTTTTGGGATACTGGATAACACTGAGGAAATCTTTGAACTATTATGGGGCCACTTCATAATAATTTCTTATAAAACCACCAAGGGAGAAAATATTTTGAGAGATAAGAGTCCACAACAGATTCTTAAAAGATATAAACACTTAATGGATAAAATGGTTAAAGAAACAGCACTTATCATGTGTATATGTCTCATTCATTGATTAGGCCTTAAATTCTATGGAAGGAACCATATCTCACATACAATTTTTATTTTTATTACTCAAAACCTAGTAGCTCAATGCTTTGTAAATATCAGGTGTTTTATAGTAGTGCCTTGCACCAATAGGTATTCAATAAATATTTGCCACTGAGAATATTCAGTTCATAATGATGAGAGAAATATTCTCCGGGATTGTTAATGACTAAAGTGACAAGAGATGTTTATGCAAAATCATGTATATGTATGTATGTAGGCATACTCATACATCATAGGGTTAAAAGAGAACCTTTTAAAATCCTGGTATAAAACAATGAAACTAGATCCATGAGTACTTACAGATAGAAATAGTCATAAAAAGAAATCTAATTAAAGTATTTCTATATTAACATATTGTTTTAATTAAAGAGAAAAGAAGCAACATGCTGAGATTCAAACTCTTTAATACTGGATATTCCATGATTCAGTTGAAATCAGCCTATAGAAATTAAGATTGGAAATACTTAATACATGGAATTCCAAATACATAAAATTGCTTCTGGTAGTGACACAGTTACGAAGGTACACATGGATAGATATCTGAAAGAAGGAAAATTTCTAATAGAACAGAAAACAATATGGTTAGAGTTAGCTTAAGAAAGAATGTATGAAGAACTACCAACAAGTATCTATTTTTACATTTCCATAGAAGCTTCATGAGAATTGTTCAAGCACTCATTAAGGGTTTTGTTCATGAAACTGTGAGAAAGTACCAAGCAACTTGACCAGAGAATCACATGTGAGAATGATGTTAGAGCTCCAAAACTTTATAGGAGCACCTCACAGAGAACAATGACCTTTGCAATATATAGTATAAAAACAGAAAAGTTAAAGCATGTTCTTTACTATCAATCCCTAAACTCCAATTTCCTAAAATGGTTTAAATATCTCATTCATTATGTGGGACACTTCATTACCCCAGTAGAACTAGTGGATTGCATTATAGCACATAAACAACCCATTTTATAGTATATACCCTCTAAAATTGGGAGGAGGGGTAAAAGGAAGGAGGAGAACACAGATTGAAAAAAAATCCAAAAACATTTATTAAAAATTATATTAGGATGTATTCTGGAATGTATTTTAAAAATTATTTTTAAAAGAAATGTTAGTTCATTTAGTTATTCCCTCATCAACTATCCCCATAGCTTTGAGAATTTTGGGGTAACTCTCTTCATGGCAAATAATACATCCATATCTACTTTGTGCTTCTCCATCAACCATTACCCTAAGTTCTTGGAAGATTTGGCTAAGATTATAAAAATAAATATGAGGAGACCAGGGCTCTCTGAAGCTGGGAAAAGGAATGAATTTTCATGAATAGTGCAGGAAATATTTCCCTCCATGCTTCAGGGAAAAGATAGAGTTGAAAAGCTGATAGGACTCAAGGTCCCACCAAAGTATACAATGATATTAAAATGTTGTATGGGGCTTAGTGTATAGTGGGTAATGAATGATATGTGGAAAATGAAGATATTTGTGCATGTGAGATCATGTTTCTAAAGAGATGGGTGAGTCTATTCTGTGTAATACATATTTGGAAGAAGGAACCTATGGAATTTGGTGCTGAGTCTCTTTATATTTTTATCATTGTGTGTGGTTGTGGTGGTGTGGTTTCATTACTTTTATTGCTCTAATGCCTATCTATAATATATGTGGAAATTGAAATAATGAGCAGTTAGGAGAAGTTTCATCATCTCCAGTTTAGGGCTATTTATCTGAATTGTGCCAGTTGAGCTCCATTCTGTTTCCTATCCCTAGAGAACAGTGCCCCAATTTGGATGGTGGACATATGGAACAGACACATGGTAGGCTTAAGAATGTCACAGCCAGCCAACCCCAACAACTTCTATGAGAAGCATGATGTTAAAAATAAATTACAAAGGACATATATAACCAGAAAAGGAGATGGCCTGGTCATGTATAGAGAATGAGGAGGAACAGATGGATGGCACAAGTGGGATATTAATACTGCTGCGAGAATAAAAGAATAAAGGCAATGTCTGGAAAATATTAGGTAGCCTCTTAGGAGGTTTATGGAAAAAAAGTCATGAGTCATCCAAAGCCAGAAAGAGTTACAACCTGTACCCCTCTCCAGAGATCACACTAATGATATCAAATATTACAAACAACAGCAAAACAGTTAAATATACTGTACATAAAAACTGTAGCCCTTGATTTGAAAACAATATGCCATGTCAGACTTTGATTCCATCAATTTTGCTTAATTTGCAGAGGAAGTTGTTTAAATTTTTAAAGTTTAATAATTTTTTTTTCCAGATTAATGTCAATATATATCAAAACAACTTTAAAAATATTTCTTCTGATATTTTGCAATCTATGTTCTCTCCCTCCCTCCACCCTTTCTCATCCCCAAGAAGGTAGTGAATATGATATAAGTTGTACATATATTATCATATAATACATATTTTCATGTTAATCATGTTTGAAAGAAGATATATATTGCTCACTAGAGAAAAGTTCATGGAGGAAATAAAGAATGGTATGTTTCAATTTGCATTGATACTCCATATGTTCCTTCTATGGCAGTGAGTAACTTTTTTCTCATGAATCTCTTGGAATTGTCCCAGATTCTTGCCTTGTCCCAGATTCTTGCCTTGTTGATATTAATTAAGTCATTCATTCAAAGTTGTTCACAATACATTATTGTTGTTACCATGTCCAACATTCTTCTGGATCTGTTTACTTTACTTTGTATCATGGCATATAAATCTTTTCCATGTTTTTTTTTTGGGGGGGGAGATCATCTTGTTTGTCATTTTTTATGACACAATAGCACATATAAAAATATACCACAACTCATTCAGCCATTACTCAATAGATGGACATCTCTTCAGATTCTGGTTCCTTGACATCACAAAAAGAGGTGTTAAAATGTTTTTGTACAAGTAGGTTCTTTCTCTCTATCTTTAATCTCTTTAAGATACAGACCTAGTAAGTGGTATTGCTGGCCACAATTTTGTGGCCATTTGGCCATGGTTACAGATTGTTGTCCTCAATTGTTGTGTCAATTCACAGCTACACCAGTAATGTATTAATGTTCCAAAGAAAAAAAAATAGTTTGAAATTTTTATAAAAAATGTTCTTGCCCTAAATTGGCATAATTCCAAATTAATGGAGTCTGAATTAATTTTTAATTTATTTGACGAGGACACTCAAGATCATAAGTTTGAACTCCTTTTCCTTTAATACATATAATTTTACTTTAAAATGTCCATTTTTTGTCTCTTTATAATTATAATTTCCAAAACTTAAAAGAATTAAGGGTTTTCTTGCTATCTTAAGTGCTAAATTGGAAAGAAGAAAAGGGATAGCGCTTCTCCAGAAAAAGAAAGAAGGATGAATAATATAAATAAAAAAAGAAAGAAGGAAAGAAAGAAAAAGAAAGACAGACAAGAAAGAAAGAGGCAAGAAGGAAAAAAATGGAAGAGATGGAGGGAAGAAGGTACAGGAAGGGAGAAAAATTAGAAAGAAAAAAATAGAAAGAAAAAAGACATCATTCTTATCATATCTGCTCTCAGATAATGACATATACAATATATTTGCTTTTATTTATATCTATAATTTTCTTGACCTTAATGTAAAGTAAGACTGCCTAAAAACACCAAATAAGTGATGCTCAATCTTTACAAGTAGGTAAATATTTTGCTTTTACTGCAGGAGAACAAAAAAAAAGTTAATCTCTTTTAGCTAAATTATGACAAACTGACCCTGAAATAGTAGAAAGAAATAAAATGCAAAAATGATTCAGTTCCTGCTGACAGCAATATTCCTAATGTTGGTAAAGAAGCTATGTATGTATTGGAGCCATTAGATGGCACAGTGGATAGAGAGTAAGGTCTGGTGATGAGAGGTCCTGGGTTGAAATTTGACCTGAGACACTAACTAGCTTTGTGACGTTGGGTAAGTCACAATTCTAATTGCTTCACCTTTATCTCTCTTCTGCCTTTGAACCAATATTTAGTATCAATTCTAAGACAGAAAGTAAGGGTTAAAAAAAATGATAATGCTCAGTTGAGTCTCTATATTTAGCTAAATTTGATGGATGGGCACATAATCCACTGAGAGGCTTATAATTGATGCTTTGTGAAATATAACAGGACTTGTGCTCTGCTGGTGTAAACATGCATCCATCTATTCATACGTACATACATAACATATACACATAACATACATACACATACAATCTGTGATGTGTATAGCTATATGTGTGTATACATGTCACTTAGTATGTGTCAAGAACTGTTTACCTTACAAAGACTATCTTTATGATCCTCACAAGAATAACTGGCAGATAAGCATTATTATTCCCAAATTACAACTGGGAAAACTGAGGTAAAAAGGATTAACTCACTTGCTTGAAGTCAAACAACTAGTGTTTGAAGCTGGATTTGAACATGTCTTCTTTTAACTCTGGGCTAGCACTCTAACCAATAAACAACCTAATTGCCTCACTGTGTAGCATTTTTGAACCCTCCGAACCACTAAAACACATCAATAAAAGAGTTTAGGGAGAGTAATTATTTTTTAAAATTATTTTCTACATATTTGAAATATAATTAGGATAAGAAATCTATGCTCTATAATCAAGTGTTTTAGTAATATTTTATTTTTTACAATTACATGTAAAAACAATTTTTAACATTTGCTGTTTGTTTTTTTTTGCAGAGTCCATTTTCTCTCCCTTCCCTTTCTACTCATTAAGAAGGCAAGTAATTTGATATAGATCAAACGTTCAGTCATGCAAAATATAATTCCCTATTAGTCGTGTTTTGAAAGAAAACAGAGAAAAATTCCTGAAGAAAATAAAGTGAGAAATAGTATGCTTCAGTCTTCATTCAGACTCCATCAGTTCTTTTTCTGGAGGTGGATAGCCTTTTTTTTTCCAATAATTTGTCCCCCAACCCCCAAATACATGTTAGAAGCAACAATTTAACAATTATTTTCTCACATTTTTAATTTAAATTATTTCCTTCTCTTCCTTCCTCTTCTATCTCTTCCCTGAACTATAAACAATTTAATAAAAGGTTTTACATGACCTATCATATACTATTTATTTGTCTTGTTGTGAAATAAGAAACATTATTTAAAAAAAAAACCTTTAAAGGAAATAAAATGAAAAAAATAGTTTGCATTCAGACTTCATCAACTATGGTGGTGGATAATATTTTTCATTATGAGTGCTTTGGAGTTCTCTTAGATCTGATTATTACTTTGTTGATAAAAAACTAAGTCATTCACAGTGGATTATCCTATGGTTTTGATATTACTGTATACAGTGTTCTTCTGGTTGGGTTCCCTTCATTGCATCAATTCATAAAAGTCTTTCTGGGTTTCTATGAAATCCTTCTGTTCATGAGTAACACAAGAGTATTTCATTATAACCATATACCACACCTTGTTCAGTCACTCCCTAACTGATGGACATCTCCCTTGAATTTCCAATTCTTTGCCACCGTAAAAAGAGCTTCTATTAATATTTTTATGCAAATAGGTCTTTCCTGCCCCACCCCACCCCATCCTTTTAAAAATCCTCTTGAAGTTACAAACCTAATTGTGGTATTGCTAGATCAAAAGGTATGCAGAATTCTATAATCTTTTGGCCATGGTTCCAAACTGCTCTCTAGAATGGTTGGATGAGGTTAGAACTCCACCAACTGAATGATATTTTCTCAGTTTTCTCACATCCCCTACAAGATTTATCAGTTTTCTTTTCTGTCATATTAGCCAGTCTGATAGGTGTGAGAAAGGCCTCACACCTATTGTTTTAATTTAAATTTCTCTAATCAGTAGTAATTTGGAACAATGTTTCATATCACTAGAAAGTTTTGATTTCTTCTGAAAGATGCCTGCTCATTCCCATTGATGAGTTATCAGTTGGAGGATGATGTATTCTTACAAATTTGACTTAGTTCTCTATATATTTGAGAAAGGCATTTTTCAGAAGAACTTGCTGTGAATCACACACAGAGAGAATTTTCTTCTTTCCTTTTATTCTTGGTTGAATTAGATTTGTTTGTGTATAAACTCCTTTTTAATTTAATATAACCAAAGTTATCCATCTTATATCCCCTAGTGCTCTCTAGCCCTTCTTTTATCACAAATTTTTTCCCTTGTCCATAAATCTGAAATTTAAGACACTCAATGCTCTCCTATTGACTTTATGGCATCTCCCATTATGTATAAATCACTTGCCCATTTTGATCTTCATATATAGTGTGAGATGTTGGTCTCTGAATAGTTTCTGCCACAGAGCGATACATAAAATTAGAAACATTAAGAAGTAATAGGTTTCATTTGAAAACCTTTTCCAAAAACGAGTGATAAACTGAGCGCAAAAATCTCATTTTGGGGAAATGGATTAAGGGTGGTAGAAAGCCTTTTCCTACAAAGAATAACTCTTGTCCTCTTTACCCAATTAAATTAAAAAGCACTAAGACCCACCTTTTCCTTTTAAGAAAGGATTAAGATAGTAATGGAATGGAAGAAGTTTGTTCATTGTTGGCATGAGAGGAATGGTTCAAGAGGGAATGGGATGGCAATTAAACTACTCAATTATTCTTAAATATTACCCCAAATTACATGTTTATATAATTTAATATTCTCTTCCTTCAAGATCCCTATGAATGCTTACTTATATTCTCACTCTCATGGAACAGAATAATGAGGCAGTTAGTTATTGAAGTCAGGAAAACTTTGGTTCATGTTTGATTTTAGAGAATCAGATACTACTTGTGTGACCCTGGAAAAATCTTTTAACTTTTGTCTTTCTTCAGTTTCTTCAATTAAAAATGGAGACAATACTAGCACCTACTTCACAGGATTGTTGTGAAGATCAAGAGATAATATTTGTAAATACTTAAAACAGTGTCTAGTACTAGAGCTATTACTTAATAAATATTTGTTCCCTTATACCCTTCAGTGCCATATCAGAAGTCATGGGACAACTTTGTCGATTTGAATCTCTCATTTCTCCTCTTCTCTCTCTCTCTCTCTCTCTCTCTCTCTCTCTCTCTCTCTCTCTCTCTCTCTCACCTCTCTCTCTCTCTCTCTACCTCTCTCTCTCTCTCCTTCCATCCCTGCCTCCCTACTCTTTCAAACTGAAAATGAGTTGGTTACAGATAAATAATAAATAAAATACAATTTTTTCCTGACAATCCTTGAGTCTATAAAAGGCAGAATGCAATATCAATATTAATATTTTTCCTTCACAAAACATAAAGGTAAATTAAGGAAATTTCTTCTTCCATACATTCCCTTTTCAACTTGAACTGAAAATGTATAGGTCTGGAAAAAATATTTTTAATGGTCAAGTAGTATTGTCAAGCAACTTAGAAATGCAGATAAATGTTTGAGAAAGGCTAAAATGGATCTTGTATCCAGGATTACTTTTAACTCACCTCTCCACAATTCTCTCAATCAATCTAAAATAGGTCATGGAAGAAAAAGATTAAGCTCTAAAATCTGAATTGATAATTCCCCAGCAGTAGAATCTCCCTATACCACATCAGACTGCAATCTTGGATGGAAGCCCTAACCACAGGTCCCTGGAACGCCACAATGAAGTGAAATCTTTAGAAAACTATGAACAGTATAGGTTAAAGTTTTTTTTAACATATTAAAACAATCTTCCAAAATGTCCGAAATTCTGGGTGATCCTCAAAGTGTATATTAACTCCTAAACTTCCATCTGAACCTTCTGGAATCTTGGCAAATTATGGCTATCTCATTATCTTGAGGAACTCCTAATATATAAAGGTCCACAGCTGACACATTTTAACAATTCCTTTGTTATTTAGTAGTAGGGAGTTTCAAGGGGTGCTAAGATGCTTAATAACTTGTCCATCGACCCCCTGTTAGTATATGTCAGCTGTAAGATTCTTCTAGAGTCCAAGGCTAATGGGCAGCTTTTAATACAATATAATACATGTTCTAAAATTATTTAAAAGTTTAAAGCACATTTTTTGGGGAAAAAAATACCACAAACACACACCTATGTATATACATTGTATATAAAACACATATTTCACATGTATCTATAAAGAGATAGATAGACAGACAGACAGATAGATAGATAGATAGATAGATAGATAGATAGATAGATAGATAGATAGATATACACACACATAGGAAAATCTTTCCTCCTGTATCTATTTTCATGAGTCACTTTTGGAAGGACTAGTATTTATTTTAGAGCCCTTACCTTCTTAGAATCAATATGGTGTATTAGTTCCAAGGCAGAAAAATGGTAAGGGAAAGGTAGAGGGGGTTAAGTGACATGCCCAGAGTCACATAGCTAGGGAGTGTATGAGGTATGAGGCCAGATTAGAACCCAGTATCTACCATGTCTAGACCTGGCTTCCAATTTACTCAGCTACTTAACTGCCCCTGGACTGGTATCATTAAGGACAGTTTGAAATATTATTTAAGTGTATACTATTTTCAGAATCAGGTTTGGACACAAAAGGTGTCCAAAATATAGTTAAATATAATTAAAAGAGAGTTGGGAGTCAGATGGCTTTTCTGTTTACCAGCTATGCTTTCATGGGTAATTCATTTATTCATTTAATTTCTCTATGGTTCAGAGTCCTTATCTGTAAATGAGAATAGAGCAAACTGTTCCTCCTATTTAAAAAAGAAGGCAGGGAAGGGAGGGAGGAAGAAGGAAATAAACATTTATTAATATTTTGCTATTAATATTGGCTAATATTTGTCAAGAATTCCAACAATTAACAGGAAAAAATTGTTATAAATTAAAGTAGTGCCTGACATAGCAGGTATTGAATAAATTATTATTTATTTGATTTATATTGCAAAGGAAATAAGAGGTAATTGCCTAAGTAAAACCCTTGAATTGGAAGTTTCCAGAAATCTGTGGAGAAGCCATACATTTTTTTTATTTATAAAAGTTAATAAAGTTTCAAAGTTCAAATGACCAAGGCATTTTCTTAACCTCTATATATTGGCTAGATGTTTACAGTGGAAAACACCAATGAAAATGTTTTCAGCTGTCTTGCTGGCTTAATTGGGTCAATTCTAATAGCAGAGCAGATGGATTATAATGGATTTGTTGTTAACATGGCCCCAAATCCTAAAGTAGATCCCCAAATGACCATCAATGATTGTGCATAGGTACATTCTTAGTCTATTTATTTAATTAAACTCTGCCTGAGCTCATGAGATCAGAGCCAGATGTTTGTGCTATTTTCAAATAACTTGACTTGATAAAGCACAGAACTAACACATCCTTAGTCCTTTGGGTTTGGAATAATATTCTCCTAAATCTATCTACAATTGCATATGAAATATAGGCTTTTTTGGAAGGCATTTAAAAAATCAAGCCCTTTAGGGAAATGCTTATTTTGTTTGTTTACTATTTTTCCATTATATCACTAAACCTAAGCAAAGGGTCTCGTTAGCATATGGTATATTTTTTATAAATATCTTTCATTCATCAATCAGTAAACATTTAATAAACACCTACCATGTGCCATTTTGTAAAACACAGTATTCAAAGACAAAAATGTATCTTTGCCCTTAATTGTCTTACTTTCTAAAGTATGGAAAAATATGGGCATAGTTAACTTTACATTGCATCCATTTAAATGATCTCTTCAAAATATGCTTTGTATTTTTAAGGCTGACATTATTTTGGTGCCAGCTATTTCTACTCCTTTGCCTATTCTAAACCTCTGGTCTTTGTAAGTTTTTTGTTTTTTTTTGGATAAAAGACCTTAATTGATCCAGATCCATTCAAATTTACTAAAATGAGCTGAGAAGGAAAGGAAATAAAAAAAAGATCTGCTTCCTTAGGGTTATTCTAAACTGCTATCACTATTTCATTACTAAAATGATCCTGATAAAAATCAGCCTTACTATGAGGTAGAACAATTTTTTTCATGAATTTACTCCCCAATAACACAAATTTCAGCATATAGCTATGTTAATAGTGTATCAGAAGGTACTATCTAACAATCTAACACTCAGCATTTGAAGCATCAGTTTGAGTTCAAATGGAGAATGGCAAAGGAACCCACGGAGCTCTTGTTTTGTGAAAACATGCCATAAATGCCGCAAAGTCATTATTGGGGAAGGGGGTGGAGAAGCAAGAGAGAGGAGAGATAGACAGACAGATAGACGAGTAATATTGTGTCGTGATTAGGGCTGCCATCATTAATCCAACTCAAATCCAGTCTAGTCAACATAAATGCCTCCTTTATGCTGGCACAGTTCTAAGCACTGAAATAAAAAAGTTCTTACTCTAAAGAGATTCACAGTTAAATACAGGAGATAACATATAAACAATTCTGTGTGTATATATACATATGTGTATATAAAATATTCTATATGTATTCTAAATAGACAAATATATAACATATGTATATATATAATGTGAGTGTGAAACTTCCTATCCCCTTTTATTATTATAATAATATCAGCCTTTATGATTATAGCACAAATAATATAGTCTACTTTAAGTAAATTATAAATATTAGCTAAGAAAAATACAGCTTAGGGTAGTATTAAATCTTGCTAACAGGCATTTTGACTTTGTCTGTAACCCAAAAGTTTCTACTAAGCCCACCACACCCTGCTGCATGTAAGCACAAGACAGTCAGTAAAGTGGCAGAGGGCTACTTTGGGGCATAAGCTCAAGACAGTCAGAAGGGAGGTGGAAAGCTGCTCTTGGGTGCAAATATCAGTCATTCAACTGCTGCCTCCTATTATTTCATAATAACTGTCAGCAAAAACAATTAGACCTCAACCTCTTATTGTAGAGGCCTTGGAAAGATCAACCGTAATATCAGACATGGGCTACCACCCAGAGTGATTATCTTTGTATTGTCCAGCTTATTCAGCACTTGTGTCATTGGTTAGGACCTGCCTATATGAAAGATTTATACATCCATTCTATTTCAATTTTGATTCTTTGCATAAAAAGGCTATCTCCTAAGGCTCAGTCTTTGATCTTGATCTTGACCAGAGTCTGGCTTTATTGTGAGACTGGCCACCTCTCAATGAACCTAATAATAGCTTGGAGACTGTATTAGTGGGATACATTTTCACCACAATATATATTATTTATATAAATATACATATATTATAGTAGATAAATTGGGTATAAAACTAAAGGTATTAAGTTTTAGGAAGATAAGGAAAAAGTGTTTTACAGAAGATAATCCTTTTTCTGAGATTTGTAGCAAGTTATGTGTTAGAGATGAGGAAGGAGAGTTCCTGGAATATAAAACAGCAAGTGAAACAGTCTGATTCTGGATTCCTCTTGTGTGAAGAACAGCAAGGAGGCTAATGTCACTGAAATGCAGAATAGGTTGAGAGGGGAAATGTAGGTATAAGAAATTGGAAAAATACTCATGTCCCAGGTTATGAAGGCCTTTAAAAATCAAAGACAGAATTTTGCATTTTATCTTGGAGGCATTCCTAACCAATGGAATTTTTTGAATGAGAATTGGGAGTGACTTGGTAAGAACTATGCTTTTAGGAGACCAGGTGACAACTGAGTGGATGATAGAGTATATTAAGTAGAGGCTACAGAAACAGATAAAAAAAATGAAAAGGCTATTGTAATAGTTCTGCTATAAGGTCATTGATGACATGCACCAGTGTCCTGAGAAGTGAAAACATTTGATAGATGTTACAAAAGTCGATTACACAGCACTTGACAACTGATTGGACATAAGGACAGGAAGAAAAATGAGAATTCAAGGATGATTCCTGGTTGATGAATCTGGAAGACTAGGAGAATGATTGTACCCTTAACAATAATAGTGAAATAGGGAGAATAAAGAATTTGGAGTGGGGGGGGGAAGAGAATTGATTCCATTTTAAACAGTTTAGTTTAAGGTGTTTGTAAAACATCCAGTTTAATATGTTCAAGGCAGTTTAAAATGCTCAGAAGAGTAGTGAGAACAGGACAAGTATATCACAGGATCATCTGCATCCCAAAGGTTCAAAAGACAAATATTCTTGTCTATTGCTGGTAGTGTTAGTCAGAATCTTAAATAACTGAATTATCCTTTATTTTTTTCAAATGATATTTTGGTATTTCCTTAATGCAAAAATGTGTAGAATTTGGTCTAAATGCTTAATATTTGAGAGGGCTATGGAGATACTTTTTCTTGCAAGATCTTTATCCTTGTCAATGTCACTACCAGTGGGTGTCCACTAAGCCTCTGTTCTAAGGGTCTCTTCTATTTTTCCCATATTGTCTCAGTTGTTGATTCCAACATCCTCCATAGGTTCAGTTATTGTAACTATTAGTTATCCCAAATAAGTATAGCCTACCTTATTCTCTCTTTTGAGTTCCAGTTTCACATGGCCAAAAATGAATGTTTGGAATTGAATGTCAAGCAGACAACATAGGTTTCAAATGTCCAAATCAGAATGCCTTATCTTTCTTACCAAGCATAACCCTGTTCTCTAGATCTACAGTACTGTCAGGAAAATTCTAGTCCTTCCATTCTGCTAAATTCATAATCTCAGTGTCATCCTTGTCCAAATGGTTATCAAGTCTTTTCTTTTCTTTAATTTCATTCTCTACAAAATTTCTTGCATGCATCCTTTATCACGTCACACCAGGATAAGAATTAAGATCCACTACTGTTTATCCAACTAATATTTAGGAAGTATGTATTTTGTGCAAAGCCCTCCCGATTTAAATCTTACTGTAATGACTCTTTGGGCTAGAAGTGACCTTAGATTCTCCAAGTCTATGAAAATGGAGTGAAAATTAGAACTAAAATGTATTCAATCTGTATGTGTATGTATTGTGAATTTCAAAATTACTCAACCCTATTCAGACCATTCTTTAGAAGATGGGATTTAGCTATTTCCTGATCAATAACAATAGAGAGACTTGGAATAACCGAATCAGGTCTTAGAAACTATAATTTCCACCCTACTCAGGGCAACAAGATCAGGAAGGGCTGCAGCAAAACTCAAGATTTAATTATTTGAGAATATGGCCTTCAGCAAACATGTGCAAAAAGGACAGACCTCTGGGCGGTCCTAGGTCAAGCTAGAGCCACCGTTGGCACATGTGAGAGACAGGAAGTGAGGTAGAGGACAGCTCAGGAGTTCTGGGGACTTCCTGTGTAGAGGGAGAAAGGTGGTTGGAGCCTGGTGCTTGGAGTGGAGGAGCCCACAGACTGTTTCTCCATTTTGGTCACGTGAGTGATAGGGACTGATCTCTTTTCTTTGCCTCGGCTATCCAGGGCCTTGGGCCTTTGGCTCAGCCTAAGCAGAGTAGGTATTTAAGCCCTATTTCCTTCTCTCCCCTTTTCTCTCTCTCTCTCTCTCCCTCTAATACTTTTCTTCCTCCTGTTTGTAATTAAAACACCATAAAAAGGTTGACTGCTGACTTGAGTTTTCATTTAGGAATTACATAGCTGAATTCCTTGACGACCTTAAATTAATATATATCAGTCTTTTAAAGTGATTTCCATATCACAGTATGTGTGTATATAAACACACACATACACACACACATATATATATATATATACACACACACACATATATATAGATAGAAATTTTTGTGTATGTATGTACCTATATGTTTGTACATTGTCATTGTCCTAATAATTATTTAACATTATAAGACAACAAGCATTTATTAAATGTTTGTTATATATCAAGCAATGCTTTACAAGCTGGGGATACAAATACAAACAAAAGGAAATATAAATCCACCATTAAGGAGTTTGCATTTTTAAAGACATAAAACCCACAAAATGGAGTTAAAAATTGAAGATGGAGTGTATTGTGGCCAATGTCCAGAAATTAGAAATCAGAGCCAGGAAGGGAATGCATTTTAGCTTCCTTGAATCCTTTTCAAAATGGAGGTCCCAGGAGAAATTTGACAGTGGGAGAAGACAGCTGGCAAATAAAAGGGATGTCAGGGTGAGGAAGTCCCAGGGGCTGAAGGATGTTTCAGGGTGAGATGGAAGCTGTGCCTTACTAGCAAAGTCCAGAAAGTCATAACAAATCTGGGAGGGTAATGTCTTGCAAAATGATATAAAGCTCCTACCAAGAAAAGACTTATTTTTTTTTTAAATTGATATCTTTCCTTTTAATATATCCTAAATTTCTCTTAGTATCTCTCTCCCTACCACTTGCCAGAGAGGGTTCCTATATAATAAAAATCTGAAAAATTTCGATAAAACCAATTAACAAATAAAGAAACCTGAAAATATATGTACTGTTATACACCAAATACCTGTAAAAATGGAGATTTGAACCCCAGATTTAAATCCCCAGAAGTCCTTGGCACTTCCCAGAATGCCCTATAATCTCACCTGAGAACCCCACCTGGGCTGAGAACAAAATTTGTATTTAAAGTGACTGTACAACCTACTTGGTCTCTCTGCTTCCGCTTCTAAGCACACACGTCTCTCAAAATGTAAAGTGAAATTGAATGGGCTTATCAGCCCTAAACATGGCTTATTGATTTGTATCTTTGATTTATAATAATCTTTAATAAACCTCTAAAAATATAATACTTTTAGTAGAGAAACTAATTTAACTGTTATAACCTCTCATTACTGCAAAAAAAAAAGGCAGTAAGGTCACTGTTCTTTCCATTCACTGTGTTATAGTCATTGTAGATATTGTTTTCTCGGCCCTGATTACTTCTCTGACAGTTCATATGAGATTTTTTAAGGCTTCTCTGTATTTTTCACGTTCATTATTTCTTAGATCACAGGAATTTTTCTTCTAATTGGTACAGCATAATTTGTTTATCCATCCAACAATAGTTGATCAGCTACCTTATTACCATTTCTCTGGTTCCACAAAAAGTGCTTCTATATTTTGTACAGATGATTATTTTCTTGTCAATGATCATTCTGAAACTCCAACTTCTACAAGAAGCTATTCCTGATCCCCTTTAAGAAGAGTACTTTCTGTCTACTGATTATCACCTATTTATCCTGTATTCATCTTGTTTATAGATAATTTGCATGGTATCTTTCCCATTAGACTGTCAGCTTTTTAAAAATAAGGGAATGTCTTTTTATTTTTTTGGCCCAAAGCTTAATATTGTATCTGATGTAACAGTTAAAATTTAGGGGAGATGGGGAGACTGAGGCAGGTAGAAATTAGTTTCTCTCTGCAAGGAGTATTATATTTTTTAGAGGCTTATTAAAGTTAAGGATTAAAAGAAAATACAGGATAAGAAAAAACACGTGTCTAGGCCAGAGGCCTAGACCTCACCTACATTATGGAAAGAGCCCTGTCTGCTCCAAAACGGAAGTCCAAAAAGAGCCAAGAGCCCCTCAAAAGCCTTTGAATCAGCTTAAATACCTTCTCGATCTCTGCCCAGGTGAGATTACAAGGCATTCTGGGGAAGTGGAGCAAAGGCTCATGAGGATTGTAGTCCTGTATTCGAGTCTATTTTTTACACTGACTCATACTGACTGCTTAGTAAATGTTTGTGACTGACTTAATGGGATATATAATTAATACTCTAATCTCTGTATCAAAAAGTATGGACATTTTATATTTGCCTAATTCCTGATTGCTTTCCCAAATGCTTGTATTGATTTGCAACTGCCAAAAATATTCTAGTGAACCTATTTTCCCACAAACTCTCCAATATTGAAATTCCCATTTGGGTCATCTTTGCCAATTTGATGAATATGTGTTGGAATCTCAGAAGAGTTTTCATTTCCAGTGAGGTCCTATATTTTAACACAAACTGAACTAATTGTATCTACTAAACAAATGCATCTCAGTCAGTAACCTTTCTCCTCACCTGAGATTATGCTCATTAATTAATAAATATGTATAAAACTAGGATGTAAAGAAATAGGTGTTATGAGCAAGAGATGACATGTTACATACTGGGGCAGATGGAGCCTGGAGTGACAGAGATTTCTAACCATCTGTCAAGTCATCTTTGAGGAGGACACTGCATTGATTGCTCTGTGTCTTCTTCCCTGTTTAGAGACAATTTGTGTGAAGTTCTCTGTGCACTAGCTGATGTTTTAAATAAACATTTTCAGAGATGAATCAGGAATTGTTACAAAGACATTTAAGTAGATATGCAGTGAAATAAAACTGCATCACTTTCACTTAAAAAGAGATAAGGAAAATGGAAAAGAGGAAGCAATAAGAAATGTGTGAACTGACAATTCTAAAGATTGAATAAAGAAATAGAAACTGATCTAGATATAGCAAAAGATGACTAGAGTGTTTGGAGAGACACAATTTCTATCAAACATCCATTTTAACTAAATACTACTAAATTTTATAAGTAACTCAAGCATATCCTAAGCTAATAAAGAAGCTTTTAAACATGTTTATTTTTTCTTCTTAATTCATTCCATTTATGTTGCTAGACAAGTCATCATGCAATGGTTATGAAACAAATAGTTCACATTTTCACACTTTGTAAAAAGCTTTGCCATCATGCTCATTAGTTATTCTCAGAACTGTCCTCTAAAGTACATTACTATCAGCTGGAAGCTAAAAGATTAAGGCTATAATAAGCAGTTTTAATTGACTGGGTATCATCCAGAAAAAAAGTGATATGAGAAGTCATTTATGGATGTATCTGAATTTTTATCTTGTTATAAGAAGGGTACCAAGTTTGTATTTGGAAGAGTTGAGCATTATGCCTCCAAGAATACAAATATCATGAATCTGTATAGTTTACCTCACTCTAAATTATATTATTATTTGCATCTTGTTTTATATCTTTTCCCTGAATGTTGGTAAAATTTTACATTCATTTCTTTAAATTTCATGTTTGTGGCTTCGGTATCTCATCCCAACCATGCAACATGTCATCTCTCATATACCATGGCTATTTCTTCGTGCCCTAGATCTATTTATACATTTTTGTTTCAATACTGACATAAGCTATTAACCAGGCTCTTTATGGCATAGGGCACCTAGTCACAAGTATACCTGAGACATATATTTCAAGCATTTTCAGGATCAATATCTATCTCTGAAGCATTTATACCTGTCAATGAAACTTCCCTCAATTTTGTAAATCCTTATAAATGTGAATGAATTTTGCTCTGATCCCAAAGTTTTGTATTCATAGGTATCCTGTGATGGCTTCCCTGGACAAAACCAATGCCTCCAGATCATCTGTTCTCTTGTCTTTTTTTAACAAACTAATTTTTTCCAGTCTACCAACCAATGAGGATTTCTTTTTTCTATATCCATTTTCCCATTATATCATCAATAAAATATGAGAACAGAACTCAGTGTATCTACTTAGGTGTATGCATATTCACATGTATATTTATGAAAACTGGGAAATTTCAAAGGAAAACAGATAGATCATGATATTAATAATTGTTTGTGGCCATTATTTGAAGTAGAAAATCAAACCAGATGTTTGTATACCATTAGAATGAAAGAAATGGGCAAGTGATATTTTGACCTTAGAACCTGAAGATAGAGCAAAAAAGGATTCAAAGGAAGGTAGATCTCATAAGAACTTCATGATGTCAAGGATAATTTTATAGTTGTTACTAGTTTTAAAATTCACAATGAGTCATCAAGCCTAATCCTATAATTGCTAAATGATTAATTTGTGGAATAGAAAGTCTAAAGAATTTGCTTTTACTCATACAGATTATATAATTTATAATCTTCATTCTTTGAATTCTTCTTCTGGTTGCTATTGTTAAACTTTCTTAAAAGTAGTTCAGTTGTTTACTGATTAATTTGCTATAGTCATAGAAGGAAGATTTATCCAGTTTGTCATTGACACAATGATGGAAGGGATATCCTCAGTGCATAGTTAAATCAGGATTGCAAAAGGTCCTATGGACTGGGATGTTAGGGAAAAGTTACAGAACTGAAATTAAAAACAAATAAATGGATATCTTTACCAAGATTCAGTGGAAAAAAAGCAAACAAACAACAAAATTATAATGATAACATCAACAACAACAAGAAAGTGTTCACAGTCAGGAAAGAATAAACTATCATATCAGTTCACATGAAAGAAAGAAACCCAATATTGTAGTTAACCAAAAGGTCAATATTTTATAACAGTGTGAAGTGAATGTTCAAAACAGAAACCAGAAATAATGCAATATTAACCTACAATAAGAGAAACTTTTCCATTTTAAGTGAGAAGATAATCATAAATTAATGTCTGCTAATTGAATTCTCACTGGAATATTATGGATAATTTTGGGTAACAAACTTTAGGATAGACAGATGAAATGGAGAGAACCTAGATGACAGAAAAATGTTGAGCAATTTGGAAACAAAATTTTTTGAGAAAAAAACTATAGAGGAAACATGGCTTGTTTGGTTGAGGTATCAATTTCATCAAAAGAAACAAATTACTAAAAACTGACTAAATTGAGGATAAGGAAATGGCAAACCATTCCAATGTCTTTGCCAAGAAAACTCCAAGTGTTTTTACAGTCAATCACAACCAAAAAACTGAATTGCAAATTCATGAGAGATGCTGAGAAAACAATGAATTGGCAGAATATACTCATTTTGGTATAATTTTTACATTTGAATAGATTTATTAAAAATTTAAAACATTTAAATTAACCTAATTAAGCCCAATTTGACATTATTTGCATCTGAATAAGAAGTATATAATTGTGCAAGGATGGCACAAAATTTAATATCCAGGAAAAGTTAATTCCCATGTCTAGAATTGGAAGTAGACCTATCATGTATTGAAACTGAGTAATACTAGGCAGAATACTCTCTGCACTGTACTAACAGATTATTGTAATGACAATAAAAACCTATGGAGATGCCTTCAATAAATTACATAGATGCTTATGGAAGAAAATGAGCAAGTATTATGCAGGATGAATACATGTAGAGTGTTCCCAAATCGCATCATTAAAGGAAAACATCCATATGGAATCACAGATCTTTTGCAGCTAATGCAATGTATGTAATGTTAACAACAACTTATCAGTTAGACATTACATTCAAATTGCTGCTAAATTACTTGGCACCTGCCTTTCTATGCTCCTTATCTTTAAAATGAAGGGGATGGACTCTGTAGTCTATTCTAGTTCAAAATATACGATTCTATATATTTCTTCCAGGTCTCTTTTCTCTTCAAAGAACATATCTATATATTTTTCTGGAGATTTCTGTTGGCTTGATAGCTTTATTGAAACTTATTTTTTTCTCCTTCAATTCATATGATGCATATTAATATGTTCTATGCCTATGTGCTTATTATATATTCATATATATTTACTTTTTTACACATGTTCCTTCAATATAAAAGATTGTGAGGTTTTGCTTTCTTCTTTAATTTATCACCCTTTATTTTATTGGATTCTTTAATCCATTCACTTTAAATGCTATGAGTTGTCTATTTTTCTTCTTCATTTCTGTTTTTAGTATTATTTTATGCAAATGTAGGAAAGTTTTTTAAGTTAGTACTATATCCCTATGCCTTTTTTTTGTAATTACAAATTGTATTGCTATATAATTGAACAAAAATATTTTACTTTGTATCTTTGTTTTTAATACCATACTCAGCATTAACTAGAATACTTAGTCAAAAGGTATAATTACATTTGTCTTTTCACAATGTATTGTAAGATTGAAAATTTATTTTAATTCTATTTTTAAGAGATAGTCAAGCTGAAATGGATATTCTCCCAGTCCTGGTGAGTCTAAACTCATCCTTGTAACTTCAGCTTTATTTTCAAGAAATTTGACTAAAGGTGAATTTTTTGTTTTGAACTACCTCCACCTTCTATTCAAGTAGCCTCTAAACCTTTGAGTTTCAATTCTTATGTTTTATCTTGGTATTGTCTATCTTTATAATATCGCCTACCCCTCATTTAGCTTAAATGCAAGTTCCCTTGAGTTCCTTTGAAACCTACCCATTACCCATTTTTAAGCCATTGTAGAATATACTCATATCTTTAGACTAATCTCATCATCTGAGGATTACTCCTATCTCAAAACAAAGAAGTGATGGAGCTAAACTGAGGTGATTCTTAATCTAATCTTATTAAAATATCTACCAATCAGGCTGGGGTGTCTGTAGTGTTTAGACAGATCAAGAAGCTCTGGTGTGAGGGCTTTCCAAGCATCTTGTAAGGATGCTTATCCATCATCTTTCACCTAACTCTCACATGTGACTCCAAGAAGCCATAACATTCAGGACAGTCACACTGCAGTAAAACCATCTTGGCAGATGAGATAGATAAAATTGAGAGTAAGAGATTTTACCCCAAGCATGTGAAGACTTTCCTTGGTAGAAAGGGCAAATGGGAACAATCTATTGAAAAGGTCATGAAGATGACTGAAGCAAGTGCTTAGAGCTTGGTCATACATCAAAGACACCAAGAACAGCCACTAAATCCCAGATCAAGTCAGTTATCTTGAATTCTTTTTAATTTTTTTTAATTTTAATTTTTTAAGATGGCCTAGATAATTTTTTAAAGCCACATTTCTGCTGATAAGGCTTTTTGCCCACACCACCCACCCTTGCAAACTCCAACTCTCTTTGGAGCTGCTGTATGTTTCTTTTCATACTTTTTGCCCAGTTGTTTGCTTTCCCTACTGGTCAGGCTATTTTTAGCTGGGGGACTCTTGGGAAAGAAGAGAAAAAACACTTCTATTGGCCAACTGCTTGAGTCCTTCATTCCTCATTACTCCTTTGTTCCTTGTTCCTCTCTGCTGAATGTTTCTTCCAGCCCCTGACCTCATTTGCTCATCTGGTCCCCCAGGCTCTCAGTGGGTTTCTTCCTAAAATTGGGCTCCAACCAGACCCTGACTCCTACTGCTGTTGTTGATTGCTGCCACCACGAAGCTAGGAGTCAGGGCAGATGGTTAAAAAGCTCAGGTGTTCTTTCCTTAGGCAACAATTAGCCTCCATGTGGCAGGGTACCTCAGGGAGGGGGACAAGAAGAAGGAAAAAACTCTTCCAAACAGGAAGTTCATTACAAGCATGGAATATTCTATGAAAGAGCAGTTCATTACCTATTTCAAACATCTTCTACCATTCATGAATGCACTGATCCTTTTACTTATCTTACCTGAGATTCAGGGGAGAAAGTCATCTCCCTGCAACTCTTTGCCATTTAGGCCTGCCCAGTTTGAGATTCCTAAAATCCATGTTCTCCTTCACTATGGGAGATTCCACAGTACTGACAAAAGGAATCTGAATGGATAGAGAAAGGAACTTTAAGAGACTGGAGGTGAAGATTTTAAGCCTTTTCAGACTCCATTGTTTTTATGAAAGTCTCTGTATTTTATTGTATTTTGCTGATCATTTTGTTTAAGATTTAATTTTGTTTTAAGTTCATATATTAATGTATTCAATACTGTTCTCTTACACTGAATCATTTTAATCTACTATGTTTTAACTAATAGATATATTCTGTTCCATTTTCCCTATGGCTACTCAAAAAAATATTGTAAAATATTATAAAAGCTTATACAAAGTTTTTTTTTTCATTTTTCATTTGCTAATTGTCACATAGATGATGGATGGAATCAACCTGGCTAACAAACTTTAGAGAATTTAATAAGCTAAGGATTTAGTGGTGATTCTAAGGAGTCTTCAGAAATAATTTTAATTAACTAGTAGTTTCTGAATGGATGAGTTTTTTTTATATTTATATTTTAAAGAATACTGTAAAAAGGTAGAGAAACAAAGAAATGTTCCTATCAAGGTGTTTCTATGAATCATGAAGCTGAAAAAAGAGCTCCTGAAAAAACTCTTCAGTTTAATTACTTCCACCAGAAAAATCTAGATTTCTTGGTGATGTTCTAGACCCAAATAAGTTTTACTTTGTTTAAAAATATATTTCCCAAGGTTGGAAGATTTGCTATGTCTGTAAAAATTGTGACAAATATCCATCAATTGATATGTTTTTTATGTCATACAGTAACTTATGAAATATGATAGTGGGTTTGTTTGCTATTGTAATTATTTGGGCTATTGTGAATTTCAGGGACTTTGATATTTTTTGAATGTGTATTACATGCACTTTATAAAACAAAAAACATTACTTTGTGAAAATCATTTCCTTTCACTCACAGTGGATATTCGTCAGTTTTGAAGAGGAAATGGGTCTAATTTTTTTTTTCTTGTGAGAAACATTTGTATTCTACCTTTCCTTAGCTGACATAGAGTATCAATGATTGTAAGCTATATATTTTTGATTTTTAAAACTTTTTTATTATTGTTTTTGCTTGCATGTGCAGTATACTATTTCAGTTTTATTTTTTCTTTCCTTTTTGTATTTGAAGCACATCACCAGTATTGAGATTTTTGATTTTGCAGTAATATAAATTTAAAATATATTTGCTATAATGTCAATGCATACCCAAAAAGCTTAAGACAATAAAAATGATACCACTGATTATTTTTAAAAAATTATGGGACTTTGCTTAATGATTCTGTCTGATTCCAGGACAAGAGAATATAAAAAGAGACATTGCACAGTGCCAAAGAAGCACAAAGCTAAACTGCATAGTATCAATTGAGCACAAGGTCAAAGAGACCAACCAATCCCAATGGGATTGATGAAAATTTTGAGCCAAGACAAGAGGACTTGAATTTGTTTGGGGTTTGAGGTTGTAGCTGTTTAACATGTTTTAAAGGCAGGTCTTCCTTTTCCACATTCTACCAAGTATCTCAAATTTGGCTCCTACTTGGCTCCTATAATCTAGCCCCTTTTCTATCTTCCACATTGTAGCAAACTTTCTATAGCCCTGGCTACTGATTGGTAAATGCATAATTGTTTAAATCACTTTAATTGGTCCCTGATTCAAGGACCTATTATAGATTTATTTTTCCTTTTCTTAGAATTTTTACACATAAGACTTTTAAAGTCTATATTTCATCCAGAAATTATCTTTTTTTTTTATTCCTAAATAATCCCTGGGTTTTTTTCAACACTTTCTACAGTGGGGGGGGGTATATTATTATTATTATAAATTTCAAAGTTTAAGTTCTTTTTGAGAGTAATTTTAGGATAAAAAACATGATATCTCTCTAAATCAAGAAAGTGAACTGTTTGGAGAAGGCACCATTAGGATGCGTGCACAGACCACAAACTGCACCAGAAAATCCAGAGTGAACTTTGGGATATGGTGATTTGAACTGTGTGATGTTGAATGCATTTGTTTTGTATGTATAATTTTATGCCAAAGGGGACTTCCCCCTAACTGGCTTTTTGTCAATGCACCTAGCAATTATTGGTTTTGTTCTCTTTTCCTCTTATCCTCAAATTATTATAATTTCAAAGTTGGTTAGGTTTACAAGATCCATTGGAGAGACTATTCTTCCATAGATCTCAGGGAGGAAGTATAATTGAAAATCTGTTACCCTAAAAAAAGAACTACATTTCCCAGGATCCCACTGACTTCTTGTCCTTACATACTTCTTCTAGTCAGGGGATATTAGGCAAAGACGTGAAGGGTCCCACCTCTTTACTTCATGTCCCAAGCTTGGTGGTAAGGCAGGTGTTTGAACTGACTGATCAGCCATGGGTTCATGGTCTTTATTTTGTATCTTCTTTATTCCTTGATTTCTAATGATCATTAATAAATCTCTTAAAATATAATATTTTTTAGAGATTTAATTATATATGTGTGTGTGTGTGTGTGTGTGTGTGTGTGTGTGTGTATCTGCTTCTGTGCGTATACATCACAAAACCATCAAGCCAAATCTTACTTCAACTTTTGCATTCTGGTCAGATAAAATTTATCAAAATATACAGCTAATAATAATGACTGTTACTTTTCAAACTGCTCTATTTCAGTGTGTTTAGTTATCCCGGTTTCTGAAAAGTTCAATTTTATTTTTCCTAGGAAATAGTCCCTTTCTTTCTAGGAGTTGTAATCAATCTACTTGTACATATAGTTCATGTCTTTTCATTTGAATACTAAACCATTAAATTATAATATTAAACACTTTGGGAGGACATGAACCAAATTACTTCCACATGTATATCTGGTAGAATAAGAATACTTGAGTAGTTATGGAACTTTGTAAGAATCTTTTACAACTCTTTCATTTGAGGGTGAAGGAACTGAAGTTCTGACACTGTAAAATTATTTATCTATTTTATTAGAAAGCTGTATTAGAACCCAAGTCTCTTGTTTTCCAGTTGATTATTTTTCCACTCTTGGTCTGCTTTCTTACCTGGTGTTCATGCATTCTGTCCAACTCAAGACCTAGAAAAGTTTGAGAATTATGGCATATATATAAAGAATATATGAATTTGAAACAATGCTGAAAGGTAAGGGGGATGTCTCAAGCTGGCTATATTTAGAAATTTTGTTTCTTTTCCTTTGCCTTCATATTCATTTGCATGTGTTGCTAGAAAGAATCTTAAGGTTAATGGAGATACAGTATAAGGGATGTGACTCAATGAGCTCATGGCCACTTGCCCTTAAGCTTATTTTCTTAATTTTTCTGTTTTGTCTTGTTACAATAGTTAAGACTTCAAGAAATATATTCAATGATAGTGGTAACAAAATATATCTGGTTTTATTATCTATTTCTTCTTTTAATATTGTTCTTGTAACTTCTATCTGATCTCATTAACCTATTTGGTTTCCCCATTACTAGTTTCACCCCACTCTAATCCATGCTTCACATTGCTCCCAGATTTTAAGTTTTCTTTTAATTAAGAACTAAGTCATAATTCATGTCAATGTAATATACACCTAACAAAAGGACTTTGTATCTAAGAGGCCCTAACAATTATTTATTAAACTGAACTGAATGGTTAAAAATTAATTCAAGATTATAGATGTTCTTAGTATCTGTGCTCAATAGCTAATAAATGATGAATTGAAATGGAATACAGATGTGAGAAAAGGGCATGGGGATTATCTAGCCTGACTAGAAAATCAACTGCTAATAAAGAATGAGTATACTTATATACACACACACATACACACACACACACACACACACACATGCAAATATGAAGTTTTAAACTTATGGTTCAGTATTGTGTCCTCTAGCTAGGATGACCATTAGGGAAGGCTATATATGCCTAGTTGGAATTTCTTATGTATCTTTATATTACACTCAACTGATAATCCAGTTTGATTAAATTCATAAGACATGGTTTATTATTATTTTTTGCCTACTAAACTTACAATGTGTGCTATTCCTCCCTTTGATAGAGACATTGCAACACATTCTGTCACAAACTTGTAGTTGATATTCATGACACTTTTGGCAGATTTTAATTCACTTCTCTAGGGCTCTTGAAATCTGAACAGGAAAAACTTGTTTGTCTAGGTGGTTTTAAAGTGTAGCACATTTCTTTGGGTGGAGAGAAGGGATGGTGAAGTGAAAATCCAGGTGAAACTTATAAATTAACATTGTTTGCTCTTCCTAACAAATAGGTCTCTTATTCTCTCCCTTATCTTTATTGTATAATAGAAACCCACTGATTCAATATAGACAATTTAGGTAAATGAAATAAAAAAGCCAAATTTCTCCACGTCAAGGTAGAAAGGTAGATTTTATTGGAAGAGGGTCAAATCCTCTAATAAAAGATTTCTCCTGCATGTATGTACATTTTGGGACTCTAGCAAGAGACAACTCCCAGAGGCAGAGACCTGGTTTATATACTGGTACAGTAACAAAATGAGTATTTCCATAGAAAGTTGATGACATACCACAAGACATAACATCATATAGACCTTATTTAGAAACAGTTATCCAATTACAAAGCTAATTGGTTAGTTCATTTCAGAAAACCCATATTAGTCTAAAGTCCAAACCACAAGGCAATACCCTTATTGTAGCAGTCCACCCATAGTTATGGGCAAGGGAAACAGTATGTACAGAGTGGCTTAGAAGAGAGCATGCTCAGTCTTGAGCATGCTCAGTCTTGAGCATGGCTGGGAAAGGCTCTGACCCTTGACCCCAGCTTCCCCCAGGTTAGGCAGGAAAACAGGTTTCTTTGTGCTCACCTGGCTAAGAGAAACCACACCTATAGCTTGTCATTAACCAATGATAATCATCCCTATGTATTGTGTATATTTGCATATCAAAGAGATTAAATATAGGGAGCAGCAAGCTCCGCCCTCTCTTCTCTCTCTTCTTCACTTGGATCTCAGCTCTCACTGATGCCTGTCCTTGCTGGATCTTGGCCTCTGGCCAAGCTCCATCTTTGATTCCTTTCCTGATCTACCTCTCCCACTTGGGACCTGGCCTTCAGCCAGGCACGTTCTTTTCTCTATCATGTCTCCGACCTGTGTGGTATTAAATTTGGATCACTGGATGGGTACAAGCCTTCAGAGTAGTCCACTGATTGGAGTTTTTGCTGTGGCTCCTTGATAATTAATAAGGCCTGGATTTCTGACTCATTCCTGCCACCTCATGTCTCTAACTAGACTCTGCCATCCCCCTCGCGGCATAAAGAACTTCTATCCTTCCTCTATCTTCCTATCTTGAGGCTTCTCAAGGGTTCCAGGAAGCTTCACTTATTTAGGCAGATAGTGATGACCATTACCTCAGACTCATCTGATCTGGGGGGAAGGATGGCTATTTCCAAACGGGGAAGGGCTCCTGATGTTTGCACCATATCTTGTCATGAAACTCAGATGGTCAGCATCTATGATAAAGAGAAGTACAAACTTAGGGAGGGGTTGGAAATTCCCTTAGAAGCAGTTTTTATACTTTGGCTAGAAATTCTTATAAAAATAGTGAATTCCACTGATTGTATTAAGATTATAATGGAACTTATACTAATCACATTAGAATCACAATATTGATTATCTTAAACCTGTCACTATCACTAAAATCCAATCAAGTATAAGGGGTTACGGGGTGTTTCTTCTGGACATCTTCCCTTTGTTTAAAAAAGTGTATAATATGTGAATGTATATGGGTGTATACCTATATGTATGTGTGTCTATACATTGACATACACATATGTGTGTGTGAATGTGTGAAATATCAAATGGTGCCACTAGTAGCATAGAGATAGATACCTAACAATAGGTAGCTTGGGATCTCTGGTGGTCCCCAAATCAATACAATGATATGAGTATTCTTTAGGAAAGGGAAAATAGATTTTCAAACGCTGACTAAAGGGCTTTATAGTTCAGCTATGTTCAAGGTATTACACATTTGTTAAATGACTATTGATAAATTTGTGGCCCAGTGTGTATGCTTATATGCATGAGAAAAACAAAGGTAAAAATGAGTCTTTGCCCTGCACAAGCTTATATTCTACTGAATAATAGCCCATGTTCATATAGCCTTTTTAGAGTTTGCAAAGTACCTTATATAATTTTTCTCATTTAATTTCCCGTGTCTTGTAGGATAGGTACTTTTATTAACCTGATTTTAGTGATATTTAGCTACTAAGAAAATAAGATTCAGAAGGTAAAATGATGTTCTAGCCATTTTCAAATCTTTCTTTAATGAGTATCTTATACTTTACTCTCTCTGTCTCTGTCTCTTTGCCTGTCTTTCTCTCCTTATTAGTGCTATTAAGCTTGACTATATATTTGAAGAATTATATGAATATGTTCATTCCTTTGCTTCTCTTCCTCTTTAAGCTGCATACAGGAAAGGGATTGTATTCTGCCTTCTACAGTCAGTTAGTGGATTTGGTAAATAAGTATTGGACCTGGCATCAGGAAGACCTGCATTCCAATGTACCTTTGGAAGGGGTTCTGTGTTTCCCTTGGACACCTCAAAACCTAGAAGTGTTTCAGGTCAAACAGTAGAAAAATTCTTTTCCTTCCTTGCATTTTTGTTAATGCTGAGGAAAAGGTGACTCTGGGCATCAGAGAATCATAATTAGGAAAGACCTCTTAGAGAAATAACCCCCTTAGTTTCTTCCCTAGATATTGAGATGGACACAGATATACATCTTCCAGTTATGGTCTGTACCATCAGGTTATATCCAGGACAACTACTTGTCCCTTCAATGGCATCCCCTATGTCTTCGGGACACAAAACATCACTTTAGTTCCTGTCAGATAACAAACATCCCCATCTTCTGCCCAACTGCATTCCATTCCATCATCCTTTCTGTAGTAACAGAAGCCCTTGTGGTCAAGAGGGTATATAAAGCCCAGAACACATCTCCTCTAGGAGGCAGTGTCCCATTTGCACTGTCCTCCCTCCCCAAATCAACATGAATACCACAAATTTCTCTTTTTTTTTCGAGGCTGTTATGAAGTCTTGCATTCTTACAAAGGGTAACTGTCCTGAACTTGGGTTTCACCTCAAGTCCTCCCATAACATCTTTAGATATTTAGTATTAGTCTCTCAGTAACCGAGGATGACGATTGTCTTTGTGCGTTTTCATCTATGGTATATAGATGAGTGTGCACAAAGACAATTAGTGCGTGAAGGAGATTTAAGTGGAAAAGTCAATGCACAGAGACAGTCCCACTCTCTTGGCTTTGGAAGCCTGGTTCCATTGGCACGAAAAGTCGTTACACCTGGAGACTTCCTCAGCTGCATTGGATGGCCGTGTTGTCCTTTGTGCTCCAATACGCCCTAAGCACTCAACAGTGCTTTGCTGTGTCGCCATCTCAGCCGTTGAACCTTGGTGTTGGTTTCTTCCATCTGTTCCGCCGAAGCAGTCTTCACATGCTGGGTGAGCAAAGCCCTGGTTCACCAGGGGTCGACGACCCGATGGCTACCCTCACAAGGTTTAGCCGGGCTGTCGAAGCCGTTGCCCGGGGTGTGGCTGCTGCCACATGCTAGCAGCTACTGGGAGCCCCAAGTGTGAGCTGGGTGTCAGGTGAGGGTCAGAGGCTGGAGAGCTGCCCTAAGAGGGCACGACAAGCCTTCCATACCAGAGATACTACCCCTCCCTGAGCACCCCATACACCCCTTTCCTATGTAACCTGGGTAAACCTCTTAACTTCTCTTTGCCTCAGTTTCCTCAACTGTAAAATGGGATTAATAACAGTACCAACCTCACAGGGTTGTTGTGAGAAGCAAATGAGATAAAAATTGTAAAACACTTAACATAGTTCCTGGCATGTGATAAATGATTCTATTACCTTCTTTCCCTATGATTCTTCATTCCTCCCATTTTTTCTCCCTTCTTCCTTCTTTCTTTCCTTCTTTCTGTGGAAAATTAATATCGACTTATTAAATCATTTTCCCTTAATCTTCCCATGGTCAGACTGAAACAACCTGCTGCCAAAACTTAATGCAACACCTAAATACTCTTCCCCACTCTCTCTAGGCTATCAGATTGGGTTGAGTTCTTTCATCTTTTGTTAAGATCTTATTAATAAAAGGATTAAGGACAGGGATGACCAGCCATAGTGAACCCTGACTCAGTGGAAAGATGAAGGGTGATCAGCCAAGTTCAACTGATCTAAAGTACAGTGGTCTGACCACATGGATATGCTATTGTCTCCTGGTCCCAGCAAGGACACAACCCTTCTGTGATGAAGTAATGATGAAGGACTTGAGGTCTCTCAGGCCACCTCAATATCCACCAAGTCAGATAACTTAGGAACAGAGAGGGAATGCCATACCATGTTTACTCAGATCTCAAAGTATAGCTACTCTTTAAGGTTTTGGATGTGTGTATATATATATATATATATATATATATATATATATATATATATATTTGACTGCTCTGCCAGTTAAGACTTCTCTACTACCCCTTCTTGGTAGGATGCATTAATAGTCTCAGAGTTGAAATAAAGAAAATAATATAAATCTCCTTCACTTCCTTCCATACTCTCAATGAATGGGGCATACCCACCAACAATTGCCTTGGTAATCCCTACACTGGGTGATAAGCATTTTCAGGGGAACTTCAGACTAAATCTCTCTTCAAAGAAAAGATACATGATACACCCAAACACACACACACACACACACACACACACACACACACACACACACACACACACACACTTCAGAAAGCATAGTCTTTATGCACTTCGAGAGTTTCCCAAATTATATACATTAAAATCCCCAAGTGATAACCTATTCATACAAAGAAAGAGAAGGAAAAAAAGAATCAAACACTCAAGCCAAGTCACAATTCAACACAATTACAACATTAGCCCCACATTTAAAGTAAACAAAGACATAATCTGATAACATCTTTTCATACTGTCACAGCAAAAAAATATATTACTCATTTTAAAATTACAGATCTGTTCACTGCTCAGTCATTTATAGATAGAGAAAACATATATTAGTCTTGATAGGGGCTCATACCATTCTCCCCCAGACACATAAAGGTAAACTGAAAGTCTGAATAGAGAGAATTAAACTATGGTCTGGCCCTCTCAACTGTAACACACTCCTCTCACCACACACACTCAAACATATATCTTCCTTAATCCAAACTCTCATAGGTACACTCTCTTGTGAGACTGGAGAGAACAGTTTAGTGGGATGAGTACTAGTTTTTATTCTGACAAAGATTCTGAGTTCAAGTCTAACCTGCATAACCCTGAAAAGCTTTACTTAACTCATCAATACTTAAAGTGTAAGGGAGTTATGGAGATAGTCTACATTCCTTTACTCACTCTCTATACACCGGTTATGAAAACATCATCTGCCTCCTCAAGTGTTTGTCTTGAATGAATTAAAAACCCCCAAAAAGCACTTATATATGACTTAAGCTTTTCCAAGTGCTTTAGATATACCATCACTTGTGATCTACAAAACAATTCTATGAGATAAAGACTTTTATGGGTAGAATGTTAATTTTAATTATAAAGAAACTAAGGTTGAAATATATGAATTTATTTATCCACGGTCATATAAATAGTCTGAGGTAATTTGAATTAAAATATTATTTCCATTTATGACATTCTATCTACTATACCTCATATTCTATCCCTTCATCTCTGGACCTTCAAAAATTATGTTAGATGAGGACAGATGGGAAAAGAACAGGTTCTAGAATCACAGAGCCTGGGTTCAAATCACATCTTTGATATTTGTTACTGATGTGAACTTGGACATGTAACTTCCTAATATAATTTTGAAAAAAAAACACTATTTTTCTCTTTCATTTCCTTGGAGAGACTTAACATCACAAATCCAAGATTTTTTGTTTGTTTGTTTTTCTATTATTCTCCTGCTCCTCCTGTTCCTCCTGTTCCTCCAGCTCCTCCTCCTCTTCCTCCTCTTCTTTTTCCTCCTCTTCCTCCCCTTCTTCCTTCTTGTTGTCCTTGTTCTTCTCCTTGTTCTTCTTTTTCTTTGTTCACCTCCTCCTTCCCCTCACCTTCTTCTTGTCATTGTTGTTGTTGTTGTTGTTATTATTATTGGTGGTTGGTGGTGGTGTTGGTGTTCTACTTCATCATCATCTTTTTCTTCTTCTCTTCCTCCTCCACAGGCCATAATTTCTGCTTCCATAAATTTCATTTCTCTTGAAAAACACACAGTAGCTTTCCATTTCCTGGAAGGAGAAGGGAAAAATGGAGGGTGACAATTTGGATCATATAAGTTTGGAGAACTTTTGGGGAAATTTGTTATTAAAATAAAAATATAATAAAATTAAATTTAAAAAATTTCAGTAACAGTATGTTATAATTTCTTGTTCTCCATAAATTCAATAGGGTTTTCCCCTTTAATTTGTTAAGTTGTTTTTCTTTTAGCTTTGTAGAATTTATTCATGGATGTTTGACTTACCTTACTTTTCTGTTATTCATGTTTTCCTTGTTGATATATTTGGTTATGTTCAAATGCTATAGGTTTTCTTCTGAGATTTTTGGCATTTTCAGGCTTTCTCTTTTCCCCTTATTTTCCCTTATTGCTCACTTCTTGACTCTCTCCTCCTTAACGGTATTTTCTTTGGAGGTTATACCTCCAAAGAGGTATCACACTCCTCCTATATGGAGCAATTCACAGATCATCAGGCTATGTCTCTGCTCCACATCAAGTTTTTGAAAAAAACAAACAAAAAAAACAAAACTGACTCCAAATAGAGCCTGGACTTTCCTCCCAGTTCAGTGTGGAATGTCACACATCCTTTACTATGTGATGCCTTCACCCTTTCTCTCTATTTTCTCTGTTCTTAGGTTAAGCAGTTCATGTTGCTGCTGCAGCAAAGAGTGATTTCTTTTTTTTTTTTTAGAATTTGGATCTCTATGGTTTTAGGGTTGAAATCTATTGTAAACCCGGACACATGTCCTGCTCCATTGCTTCTGTTCCTCTGTTCTCTTACAGAAATCTTTTTTAACCTAGAATGCTGTTGCTATTACTGACCATCAAGGCTTGAGAAAACTTCCCTAAGGTTACTTTGGTGCAAAATTTCTGATCTTGAGAAGCTAGAGAGGTTGTGAGGATCAGAAGAAAAAAAAAAGTATATCTAGTCTTCTATCTTATTGGTCAAACAACCCAGAAATATTCTGCAGTTTATTTCTATGAAGGCAGCATACCTCATCAAATTCCTTTGTTTATTGTCTCCCAGATATCTCAAGGCTCATTTTTCTCATCTGTATGATATAAACTGAGGTTGGATTCCATGTTTTCTGAGGTCCCTGTTAACTCTAGATGATTGATTCTTTGATCCCTCTCCCTATTATTCCAATCCCCCACCCCCTTAAAAAAATAAAGTAATCACAGCTGCTTTGGAAATTTACTATAGTGTTTCCCTGTCTCAATCCTTAGTGAATGTGATGTGAGTGAAATTCATGAATCATCTAGATAGGTCTGACCTTAAAGAATGCCAGATTAAGAGGCTGCCTTTATGACATTATTTAAAGGTGAGTTAAGAAGACTCTTTGTTAGAAAATCTCTCTCTCCAATTGTTGCAGTTTGTGAAGTATTTACAGCCAAACTTTATTCTAGAGATCACATTAAAAATACAAGTACCTTTGGAAGTAGTAACAATATTTATTAAGAATTGTGCATGACTTCACTGGTCAGATATTTGTTCAACTGACAACTTGACTAAAAGACCCTAATATAACAAGACACAAATACATTTTCATAAAAAAGAAAAAGAGAAATTCAGCACTAGGATATGAAAGCAAAGAACTTTAGATTAGCAAATAGCCAAAGGAGAGATAGCATGAAGGACTCAAACTACAGGAAAAAAGATTCATTTTTTAATAGAGGGCAATACAAAAAACCTTTACTGACTTAACAGTCAGTAAAGGGTTAGCCCTTCTATAGGTTTAACTTTATCACGAGAGTACTCCCCAAAGGCTTTGGAAAATTCAGAATTGCTTTGAATCAATGCAATGTAGTTCAGCTAAGTTCAATTCAGTTCTATTAAGTGGTTTAATGAACATAATTTAAAACTTGAAAGGGATCTCATTGGTCATCTATTTCAAATCTGTACCCCAAACAGAAAATTTTCAAATATGTATTTGGCAAATGGTCATTTAACCTTTTCTTGAATACCTCTGGTGAAAGGAAATCCACAATTTCTCAAGGCAACCCATTCTACAAAACATTAGGTGGTTTTTCTCGACATCATTTTTCTTGAGAACTCCTATACTTTGTGCTTAGTTTTGTCCTGTAATCAAAAAGAATCATTTTTCTTCTCTTTCCATCTGATAACTCTTCAAATAATGAACACAACAATGATTTACCATCACAGTGTTTTCCAGGCTTAACTTTCACCCAATTCCCGTACTAAGCATGAACTTAAGGCCCTTCACTCCCCTAGTCGTAACTCATCATTTAAGTACTTAACTATACACAGAACCCTTTGTTAAGTTTTGTTTCGGTTACAGACTGGATGGAGGATGGAGGAAAATTAATGTTGGACTATAATAATTTTATATGAAATCTTTCTTAAACCTCAGTTTTCATATAAAGTAATTTACTCCCAGGCTTCAAGGCATTTCACTGTGCTGGATGCTTTTTGTTACAGGCATGGTAGAGACTTGCTCCTTATTTATCTGTAACAAAAGTTCTTTCCATTAGGGAAGTTCATAAGCTCCATCCATTGAGCTGAGCAGCCATGTTGAACTAACTTTAAATACAGTGATTTGGCTAGAGCATAATATGCTGGAATCTACTGAGTCCCAGCAAGGCCATAAGCCTTTTGTGATGAAGTAAGAAGGGAAAAGTTGAGGTCTCCTAAGTTCATTTCCTCAGTGGCTATTTGCCAGTCGGAGATATTGTTGGATGTCTCAAGAGAGACTGAGTATAAAAAGACTAGTACCAGAGAAGAGAAAATCCCTTTTTTCTTTCTGTATGTAGAGAGAAACAATTGACCAGATTAAGATATCTTAACCAGTCAATTAATAAATTAATATAAAATTAAGAAATACTGACTTAATAACAACTCTCATTTTTCTTAATTTTATATTTATTTTTATTTTCTTCTTTAATTAGTTTTATTGAGATTTTATAGCATGATTATTTTTGGATTACTTGCCCTATCACCAGAGTTGATATTTATCTTATAACAAAACAGTTAAGTAAAAATAATTGATAAAAGTACATCCTCTTCGAAGACCCTGCAGAAAAATTGAGAAATTTTTCATTATCTAGGAGTAATATTAATTAATGTAATTACTCATATTTCAGCTTCATGTTAATGGTCTTTTCATTTGCATTGTCATAGTGCTTTTTTAGTACTGTTTATTTCACTTCACATTCCTTTATACAAATCTTCTCATGCTTCTCTAAATTCCTTTTATTCGTTACTTTTTCTTTCACAGTATTTTCTAATTCCACTCATGTTTTACTCTGTGTTACCTGGACATGACACATATTCCTGACATGAATATGCCCTTGAGAAGATTTGGGAATATGTCCATATTGCATAACATCTTTTTGATTGGCTGCTTGTACCTTTAAAATTGGTAGGACTCAGTCCATTTCAATAACTGTCTTTAGGCTACTCTCTCTTCAGCTACTTTTATTTGCTTCATCCACAAGATGAAGATGTCAGTTTACCCAAAATTAATATACCATTACTGAATCCATGAGAGGCATAAAATTTACATCCCTAGTTCCATCTCTCTTTTTTCTCCCCCAGTTCTGAGAAATGGATCTGGGGCTTTCTGTTCAGTTTTGTCTGTACTCCTCAGTTCCAGTTAATAGAGTTCACTGTCTTCATAGGACTCAAGCCATAACAACCTGGGAGTCAAGACTGCCAGGAATGTTGCAGTCAGCCAGCTGCCATGGAATCCTTGAAAAAACAGGATATTTGAGGCTCCAGCCTAGGGAAGATTTGGGATTTGAATCTGCTAAATACTTTCTTTATAGGAACTAAACTAAACTATGAACTTAATCTATTTACCTTCTTTTGAGACTAAGGTGTTTGAAAAGGGGAGGAATTGTATGTCTCTTACATGTTGGAGTAGTAAATTTGGATTTATGATTTCTCTTGATATAACCATTTCTTTTTAATTTTTTAAACCCTTACCTTCCATCTTAGAATCATTACTGGGTATTGGTTCTAAGGCAGAAGAGGTAAGGGCTAGGCAAATCGGGGTTAAGTGACCTGTTGAGGGTCACACAGCTAGGAAGTGTTTGGGATCAAATTTAAACCCAGGACCTCACATCTCTGGGTCTGACTCTTAATCGATTGGGCCACCCAGCTGCCTCTTTGATATAACTCTGTGAAAAAGTTAGTATGTCTGTTAGTGACTAAATAGAAGTGAGGTATAGGAGATTTAACTCCTATACACAGGGGAACATCATCAATGTAGATTGGAAACATTTCCCAAGAACTTTGATACCCCAAACATCCTCAAGGTTCTTAAAGGGTAAAATCTAATCTACCTGATCTTTTAGGCAATGAGGGCCACAATAGACCTGTGTGTTACATTTATATCCCAGATTATTTAGACAGATTTGACCAAATACTTTTTGATTATCACAAAAAGTGAGAAGTTCTTACTCTTAATTTTAACTATAGATCATAGGATTTAGAGAAAGGAAGTAACTATTAATCATGTAGTTCAGTGGGTTCATTTGAGAGAGGGGGAGGGGGAGAGAGAAAGAGGGGGAAGGGGGAGAGACAGAGAGAGAGAGACAGAGAGACAGAGAGACAGAGAGACAGAGAGAGAGACAGAGAGAGAGACAGAGAGAGAGACAGAGAGAGAGACAGAGAGAGAGATTAAGTGACTTGCCCAGATCAAGTGGTATGCATTTAAGTAAAAGGTAGCAGTCAGGTTTAGAACTGATATACTCTGAGTTCAAAGATATTATTCACAAGGTGTTTCTGAGGAAAGCCCTTCACAAATTATTGTCTTATGTATATACTTACAATATCATTTAAAACAATTTTTATATTTTTAAGGAAAATAATTCATTGATCTTACATTATCTGTATTGACTAATTTTCTGATAATTTAGCCATTTTTTCTATGAAATATAACCATTACATTTTGTTTTGTGTGTCCAAGGTTTATATTGAGAAAGTGAAAGGAATCCTGATTATAATAATTAGTTGGATTTGCGTTAGCCTCCCTTTTTCCTGGGGTTTCTGATACATTAAAATAATTTTTTTTTGTGATTATAAACAAAGCTTAAAAAACATCAACCTACTAAGTAAATCCTGTCTTAACTGCACCAATTGGGTCTGGACTGAGAACAATCCTAAGAACTTTTCCTGATAGAGAATCATTATCTCACCAGGAGGATTCCAGATAACAGCAGGGAGTTACTGTCCAGAATTTGCAGTTACACCTGTCCCTTAAGTAATAATTTTTTTTTCCTATTTTCTCTTTCTCATCTTTAAAGTAATACAAGCTGGCTAATTTCTGTATCTAATGGACTCTTCTCCTTAGAAGAAGGGTTCTGGAATGCCTGCTCATTCTGCTGAGAAGAAAACATTAAAATACACTTTGCTTCTTCCTTGTTTTCTAGTATCTTTCACTCAGTTCAATTCTGGTCAGGTGGGATCAGACTCTTGGGAAGACAATGGGTTGACAATATATTGCTTTGATTATTTTCCATGACTATAAGAAGTCAAAAGAATTATTTAAGAAATCAGAAATGAAAATTAAATCAAATAACAGCACATTAAAAAGTGTTGCTACTACCATGAGATTCTTCACTAATTTGTGATATAATACAATTTAAAAAATAATACTGAGGAAAAATATCAAGGATGGATGCCCATTCCAGGAAAAAAATCAGATTAGAAGACACCTGCTAATTCTCCCTGTTGTCAACCTAAAAAACAAAACAAAACAAAACAAAACAAAACAGAACAGAACCACCAAGAATGAGAATTTCTATCTAAAAAGCTAAAACAACAAACAAAAGAAATGTCACTATCTCCTCAATACAAACACTGAAAGCATCAATTTCTCAGGAAATCCTTGACAGTAACTTGACAGTAACTCCTCCAGTGACTTTTGGGGTCTCAAGGAGATAATCTGATAACAATTATGTTATCTGGAAATCTCTGTAGCCCTCCTGGGTATTTTGTATTGAAGGTGATTTCCATTGTAGCTTAATTACTGGACTTCGATTTTGATTTATGATAACTGAGCTAACTCGAAAGCCTGTATCTTATTTCCTTACATTCTTAAAAATCTAGCAACTTTTTTGGGTTCTTGGACAACCTGTCCATTAACACTATGACCCTTACTTTTTTGGTGATTTAAACAATGGATGAAATAAAAAAAATGTATTCTTTGGGCAGTGCTAAGAGCAAAACAAATGGGACAGTGATTAAAAAGACAAAGATTAGTCAGTTTCTGCATTTTTAAATTGCTGGGCTGTTGCTGATCTCTAATTTGCATTCAATGGGGAAAGTAACCTATGAATATTGACTCTTTCAGATACTAACTGAACCTAAGAGACTCTTCTAGTTCTGACATTCTATAATTTCAGTGAGGAAGGAAAAAATAAATATTCTTGCTTGCCACCTACAATGGCAATTATAATGCAAAGTGCATCTCAAGTAATTTAAATCCTTCAATTGAAGTTCTTATCTACTTTCCACTTAGCACTACAGCAGTAACATTAAGCTGTCTCCTTTCCTGCAGTTGCTCTGACTTTTACTGTAAATAAAAATCCAATTTAAATCATAGCTTTGTAGCACTGGAATATATTTCAGATCCTGATGGTCATCTTTTTGTACAGCATTTGCTCCATTTCATTTCTTGGGATTGTTAAGTGTTAATATCCAGGAGCCACATAAATGAGTGAAACCTGGCTAACACCAAAGGACACATAGGGAAAACATGTGACTTTTCATTCTTTAGATTTGTAGGCAAAAGTTAATTTTGCTTCGGAACATAAAAGTGTCTATGGATATTTTCTTTCACGGAAAATTCCATATATATTATCAAGTGTTCATTAATCAAGCCATTTGCGATTTGTATATGGTTGCCTAGGGGCAGTATAAAGTAATGCTGGCATATAAAGAGAGTTATAGTTTGAGTCAGAGAGCCTGGCTTTGAATATTGGACTAACTCTGATATTCATTCACTACCTGCATCATCGTGGGCAAGTCACAAAATTTTTACAGGGTTGGTTTCATTTCCTTTTCCCAGAAATAAAGAGTTTGGAATGGAGGATATCTTAGAGTCTGCAGACATCCTGGAAAGTTCTTCCAGCATATTTACCTCAAAAAGCTGATTGAAAATATTTTATAAAGGGGGGGGGGGTGCAGCTATGTAGCTTTGTGGATAGAGAGCCAGACCCAGAGATGGAAGGTCCTGAGTTCAAATGTGACTTCAGATACTTCCAAGCTATGTGACCCTGAGCAAGTCACTTAACCTCCATTGCACAACCCTTACCCATTTTCTGCCTTAGAACCAATACAGAGTATTGATTCTGTAATAGGTTATTTGGTAATTAAGTAATAAATAACAAAATTTCTTGATAAAATTAGTAATATATTTTAGTTAAGAATAGGGTTTCATGCATAGAGCTTCAAAGTTACAGAGAGAGCGTTTAAGTTTGCTATGGTATTCTGGCTAGGTTAGAGAGTTTGAATTTCTGGAGAGCCCTAGGGGTCTGAGGAAAAATAACAGTCACTCTGGGACTTTCACACTCAGAAGTTGGAGGTTTTGGTTTTCCCCCAGAAAATCCTGAGACAAAGAGGTGACAGTTGGTTGAGAAGATTTTGGAAAATTTGAAAAGTTGGTGGATTTGATCATTGATTTGGAGAGAGACTGGCTGAGATTTCTCTCTGTGACATTACAGAGGTGACCGAGGCCAGCAGGGCCTGGAGAGAGCTCTTCTGCTAGGAACCTGTCAAGAGTTGATTTCTCTAAAACTGGAGAGAAGGAAAGGGATTACTTATGAAATTAAATTAGAATAGTTTATATAGAAAAAATAAGGGTATAGATAGAATAGGAAGTTTTAGGTCAGCCTTGATTTTGTCAAGGAAGAAGGCAGAAGCTCTTATGAGCTAGAATTTTGGGTTGGTTATACATAGAAATTTAGATTTTAGGCACACACACACACACACACATATACATCAATAAGAAATATATTTCCTACCTGTTTTCCTTTTCCTTTCCCTTTTCCCCAAGAATTTTATATTCACAATAAATAGTTTATACACACACACACACACATATATATATGTGTATGTATATATATATGCCAGTCAAGTTATTTCTTTTTTTTAAAACATATATATATATATATATATATATATATATATATATACTGTGTATTGGCTCCAAGGCAGAAGAGTGGTAAGGGCTAGGCAATGGGGGTCAAGTGACTATATATATATGTATATTACTCTGAGCAGGATTCGTTCAACTGCTTAGACTCATACATCTTACCAACTGTCAAATATCAGGATCTAATTCAACTCAAGAACCTAAACACAACCAACATCAACTATTGGTTAATAACAATACTAATCAATATTTAGGGTCCAGATATTCCCAAAATAACAATTATAAGACAGAAGGTAAGGGTTTAAAAAAAAAAGAAAAAAGAAAATATATAATGGAGGAAAGTAAAGAAGAATAATTATATATATATTTTTTTCTTCTATACTTTCCTTCATATATATACATATAGATAGATATATAGATATAATTATTCTTCTGTAGTTTCCTCCATATATACATTCATATCAGGAAGAATGGGACTTACAGAATTACATGCTAATGAAGTTGGTTAAAAATCACTGAAATGCTCAAGTGTGGTCTTGGCTGCCATGAAGTCTGTAAACAATCATTTGGAATGACAAATTGATAAAGCTAAATTCATTCATGTACATTTTGAATCCCATGTTCCTATTAATAGGAATTCTTCAAGATATATTATTGAAATACATATTAAATTTTTACTGGGCAACCATTTCTTCTAAGTGAACTTACCCAAGGAAAAAGAAATTAATTCTGTGGATCTAAAAATGATGCTTTGAGCTTGAATCCTGTGAAGATAGGATTAACTCTCTCCTTGCCTATTTTTAAGCTAATCAAATCAAGAACTCAAAGCACCCCTACTCTAAATAAGAGAATTCACCAGACACTGACTAGAATAAGCTCACACCTCTAAAGGCTATTGCCACACACACCTGGGTAGTTCTAGGCAAATTGAAAGACTACAATTGGTTCCCTTAAAGTAGGGAACAGGAAGTGATGTGGAAAAAGGACTAGAAAATGTCCTGAACTTCCTGTCTAAGGGACTTTTCCTTTGGACTTCTTTGGATGACTTCTCCTTTGGAATTATTCTTTTGGACTTCTTTGAACATCTCCTTTGGAGTTCGTCTTTGGAGACTCTGTCTATGAGCTGGACTGAAGGAGGAGACTCTTTCATTGTGTCCTGTGTCAGCTTACTGGGTAAGTAGCTGGCCTTCCTTTCTAGGCTTCTGGAGAGACTGGTTCTGGAGACTCCTTCCCTTCCTGGAAGAGGCTGCATTGGTGGAACCCTTGCTGAAGACACCATTAGGTCCTCTGGCTGAAGATTATTGAGCCCTACTGAGGTTGAGCTGGACAACAGCAGCACTTGGGGTGATAGGCTAGACAATTCTCTACCTTCTTCTTACATTTCTCTACTTTCTCTCTTTCCACCTCTTTGTAAATAAAGCTGCTAAAAGTCATTTTGACTTGTTATAATATTTTTAAATTGGCAACCACAATATTACTTCAGAACTTTCATATTTAGCTTAAAACCTAAATTTTAAATTCATACAGTCCTCTGCCATATTGGAATGAGCAAGAAGGCCTCCATGTTCCCTGACACTTCTCCACTTTTGCTTTGCTCACTTGCCCACTATTCACAGACAAGACCCAGTGACAGTACCTCAGCTCACTGCCATTAGACATAAGTCTGAGCCACAACTGGGGCACTCTGGGGCCAGGCCAGGCCCAATCTCACCTAGTCTTTCTATCCTGTCCCACCTGGTTTCAGTCTGGGCTCCACTATGGACAATGAATCCTCAACAGCTTCTTTATCCATGAAATTCTGGACACCAAGGGGTCCCATCAGTCCAGGGCTCATGGACCTCCCAGGCCTCATCTGCACCACAGTCATCAAAAGGAGAGAAAAGCCTTAAATAAATAGAAAAAATAAGAAAACTAACTATAAACAATAATTTAATTTTGCTGATTTGTCATACTTTCATCTGTTAGTTCAAGTAAACACCTCACAAGTTTAAGACTCTTGATCTTTGAAAGATACCTTTCATTTGTGGGAAGACATATTTAGGGGCAAGTTTCTTTCAACAGTGCTCCTAGTTTTAAAGCAGTTATTGCCTATACTTTGTTTTTGAAGAGAAAGAAAGAATGAAACAAAGAAACAAAGATGAAGGAAGTAGGGAAGGAAGGAAAGAAGGAAGAAGAAAGGAAGGAAGAAATTAAGAGAAAAAGAAAGGTACTGAAATGACATTAATGAATGATTTGCTGTGCATTGCACACTGACAATAATGAGGATGTTATCTTAGATATTTTGGACATGGTGATGTAAATTGAAGCAGAGCTATAAATCTACAAAAATATATATCATTAATATGGAATGGGTTTTAGAACCCCAACGGGGGGAGAAAGGTGGACTGTCTGAAATTTTTCCTTTTTTTTTAATAGCCCTATGACTTTTAGGGCAGCTAAATGCAATGGATAGAGTGCTAGGTCTAAAGTCTATGGAAGACTTTGGACAAGTAATTTAATCCTGTTTGCTTTAGTTTCTACATCTGTAAAATGAGTCAGAAAAGGAAATGGCAAACTACTCCAGGATCTTTGCAAGGAAAACCCCAAATGTAGTCACAAAGAGTTGGACGGGACTGAAAATGCCTAAACAATAACAAAAAAAAAGTTGTGTTTGATGGTTTAAAAATTGTGGGAAAAAAAGGTCTTTCCATCTTTCCTTTTCTTCTTTAGGCCAAACCCTAAAGAATGGCTTATATTGCATTGATTTTGCTTTCATATTATAGATTATTAAGTGTGAAAAAATAATCACCCTTTTAATGTTATTAATTAATGTCAATGAGTTTGGTTTGGCTAGGGTATGGTATAAAGTCTACACATATTTATTAAGCCTTACCATGTGCTAGGTTCTACACTAAACTGGGAATCCAAATCAAGCCAAAAAGAGAGTCCTGCCCTTAGTGAGTTTTCTTTAGTGCTAAATAGGGAAGAGAGCACATTAAAAGGAGACTGAGTTTTCTGATCCTGGGAATGATAGAGAAAGAAAAGGAGTGATTAACAGAGCCCAAAGAAGAATGAAGGAGTGAGTAAGGATGATAAAATAAGAATGAGTGGGATCCTAAGAGCCTATCTAAGAGCCTTCATTTTAGTTAGAAGGAAACTGCCCTAGAGGCATTAGATGACTTGTTCAAAGACACACTTGTAATGAACTTCAGAGGCAGGATTCGATTCTAGGATTTTAAGAAACTGATCGTTTTTCCATTGTACCATTTTGTCTAAACCTTTATGAGAATAAAGCAGTCACCTGTAAGTAATGACACTATTCTGTGCATAAGATTTATGAGCCTTAATCCCATTATTTGTCAGTCACATTATATAATTATAGGATCAGCTGTGAATTCTTTAGAGCATTCAGGCCTTCCTGTTCTGGCTGTTAAACATACTGCTTGTGCAACACTGAATAAATCACTTACTCTCTTTGTTTACCTGTGAAACAATTACAGAAAAAGCATTGGCCTATGTCGATAGAAGAAATTCCATCATTGGAGGGTACTTGTGTGAATGAGAAAAATCACAGGTCCAATCCCCATTTCTTTTGCTATCCATGTTGTGCTTAATTTTTTAAAAAATCATACTCTTTTTTTTCACTATGCTTCCCTTCAACTGAGTCTTGACTGAGACTAACACACAAGGTTCCATCATCTCAATTACCCACCCCCAATCTTCCCATTCCCACTCCAGCTAAAGAAAGGATCCAAGGATCCTGCACCACCTACCCTCTACCATTGTTTCTTTTTTGCATTCACTGGTTGTTCCTAGTTCTGACCTTGGAGTCATGCAAAGCAAGTTGAATTCATTTTCTGTATGACAGCCCTTCAAATGCTTGAATGTGGCTATCATCATGCCCCTCCTAAGTCTTCTCATCCAAATTGGACATCCTTCATTCCTTTAAGTTATACTGGAACTGCATGATTCTGTGGGCCTTCATAAGGCTTACTGTTCTCTTTAGACAAAGTGCTGCCTAACTATGTCTCCTCAAAAATGTGAAGGTAATTAAAAAAAATTAGATTTTGCATTTCCCCCTTAAGTTTAATTTTAATATTGTAAGGGCCAGAATGGATAGGGTTCGACTAGACTATTTAAGAGTAGGGTCACCAGGAATTTAATCAATTACAAATGATTTCTTAGCAGTTTATTTATAAAATATGGAAAGAGTGAAAGTAAGAAAGTCAGAGAGAGGATAGGGTAAGATATCTAATCTAATACACTAAGTATTTTGCCCTGGCCCTGGCTCAACCCAGGCAGGGCTAATTAGTCCTCAGCCTGAGGGGCCTCAGCCTTGAGTTGAGGGCTGGGGATGAATAAAGCAAGAGCTTCGGTCACAAAGCCTCTCTCAAGAGCAGATGCTTCTCCTGAGTCCAGTACCTTCAGAAAATACAGGAGAGGAGTCAGCCTTTTTCACTTACCCATGTGATATTTCAAAGGGAGAGATTTAAGAACAGTTTCACCAAGTCCAAGGTCTCAGGTCCAGTAAACAGATTCTTCATCAGCCTCCAACTGGAATTCAGAACTCTGAGGAAAGATGAACTCCTCACAGGAAGTTGTGATTCCTTTTAAAGATGCTTCTTTGCATCACTTCCTGTGCATTCCTCTACTTTTAGGTGGACAAATTATAGTCTATAGTTTTGCTTAGGACTGCCCAGGGAGCAGTCAGTGGTTTCTGATTTGTCACCCACTATCACACAAGTGGTCACAGACCTCCCCCACTCAAGTGTGAATGGGGTTTATAAGCTTCTGGTGATTAAATCTAAAAATGAGCAGGGGAGAGTTAATCCTATCTTCACAATATATTATTATAGTCTAGCTGTCAAGACTGTGTCAGATCTGAGTCTATTATATTAGTTATTCCTTGTAGCCTGTTTCACCTGTAAATTTAATAATTATTTCATGTGTCATTATCAAAATTGCTAAATCATTGGTTATAATGTTAAATATCACATGGTTAAGCAAAAGTGCTACTTTCTCCTCCTCCTCTCTCTCTTTCTCTCTCTCTCCTTCTTTCTCTCTCTCTGTCTCTCTCTCTGTCTCTCATATATATATATATATTTTTTCTTTTATATGCCAAAGTATATAATACTTGTAACAGCAACTTATATAATAGCAAAGAATGAGACAAAAAGCAGACACGTATCAGTTGGGAAATACTAGACAAAGGGTGGTATATGACTGTAAAGGAATATTATTCTATTATAAGAAATGAAAAATAGAGAATGATGGGAGGACTTACATGTACTGATGCAAAATAAAGTAACCAGAACCAACAAAACCATTATATGGGATGATTACAATAACATGAATTAAAAGAACAATCAAAACAGTACTTTGAAGTGAAAATAACCATGCCTGGCCAAAATGAGAATATATGAAATTATAAGTATGTAGGGTAGCATAAAATACCAGACTTCTTCAGTGTGTTGATTAGCTATACTAATTTTTTTAAAATTTGCTCTTTATGTTCTTTGTTGTAAAAGATGCTTTTCTGTCAGGGAGAGCGATAAATTATAATATACATGAATAGAAAAATAAAATAACAATAATTAATTATTAAAATTTACCAAGAATTAGTTAGACAATAGATTTCAGATCCCATTATTTTACCTTTATTTTTAAATGACTTCTTTTACATCATCCATTACATTTTATCTATTTGTACACTGAATATCCCATTCATATACAGCATGCATATATACATGTATACACACCTATGTGTTCATATATATTATAGGCATATGCATGTACACCTATACATGTGTGTATATACACACCATTATACACACACTCACATATTTCTTTCAAACTCAGATTACAACATTTTAAGGAATACGAAGTTTCATTTTTCTTTGTTTCTCTGCTATCTAACAGTGCCTGGCACATAGTATATGCTAAATAAGCTCTTGTTGATTAATTATTAAACTAGACATTTGCTGTTCATCACCCCAGTGGTAACTCTCCTGTCCTCAAGATATTCTAAAATTCACTAACATAGCTCAACGGTCACATCATTCTGTTTTTGTTATTTACTATTATAAAATATGTTTGCTGCAAATCTGAGTCTAGTAAATTGAATCAATCAAGAGAAGCTATGTGTTCTCTTGCTATCTTCCTGCTAATATTTTATATAAATACTGCATTAGCCATTTTTCTTTTTTTCCCTTCAATCCAAAATTCATTCTTCACAGAGGAAGAAACCAAGAGATTGATAGTTCTGAAATTTCTTCATTGGATGTTATAATCCCATCCACCCAAGGCTGTTTTTTTATCCTATATTCAATTTCTCTGTTTCCTTGCAACATAAACAAAAACAAAACCCTTTTGTTGCTGTTTTCTTTAACATTCCTCCCCAATCTCAATTTATTTAGAGCATTTACAGTCTGGAAAATAATCCCACAGTACTATGGCATATTTTTGCATTCGTTCCATTAGTTGCTCTTGTTTTCATCTTCTGCGAGTCTTTTTAAACCTTCCCTATGCATTCACATCTGTTTCTTTATCGCGTCATCAGAATTTTGAGTTCTTCAGTGTTTTGTTGATTTAAAAATTATAATGAAAGATCTCATGAGCAGACTTAAAATCCTTGTGCACCACTTTTAGAAATACCAGTTTATCCAAGTGATAGTATTATTACTTAATGAGATAAATTTTCAAATGCATCTAATTGGACATTTCATTGTTCAACTTTAACCTTCCCCTATGCCCACTTTTTGACATTTATTTTTTGTCAGTAACAACTCTAAGACAGAGGGTCAAGGAGTAGGCAAATTACATTAAGTAACTTGTCTAGGGTCACACAGCTAGGAAGAGTTTGAGGGCTGGTTTGAGCCCAGGACCTCTGGACTCCAGGATTGGATTCTATATACTACTATGTTACCTAGCTCTTCCTCCCTTGGTCATCTTTTACCATTTGCCATGGCATCTTTTCTATTGTTTTTTTTTTCCTCCAGCTATACAAATTGTCAGTTTCCCCTAAGAGCTTTGATTCTCCTTTCCCAGAGGCCAAGATGAGTGGTCTTCTTGAGAATCAAATCCTTTTTATGTATACCCACTTTAAGGTCCTTATCATTTTTTTAGAGAATAGCTCTCCCCCTCTGAAAACATCAGTTACCCTTTTCCGTAACTTCTAATAAAATAATTCTTCCTCTCTTTATCTTTGTTTCATCTCTCCATCTGCCTTCCCATTCATTCTCCTGTAGGTTCTCTTCTTTATTGTTAATTATTTATGGCATTTACATATAAAAATTAATTTTGAATTTTTTTAAAAATTCAGAATTCCAACTTCTCTCCCTTTCTCTCAACAACTTCTACCTCTTTGAGAAGACAATCATTTAATAAAGGTTATACCTTTAGAATCATGAAAAACATTTCCATATTAATCATGTGAATGAAAACATACACATACAAAAAATATCTGCCCTTCAGACACTATCAATTTTTTTTCCTAGAAGTAGATAGTATTTTTCATCATAAGGCTCTTGGAATTATCTTAAATCCCTGTATTGCTGAGAATAGCTAAGTCATTTACAGTTGATCATCAGGCAATCTCGCTGTTATTGTGTCAATATTCTCCTTTTTTTGCTCAGTTCACTTTGCACCAGTTCGTTAGGTCTTTCCCTATTTTTCTGATACAATCCTGCTCATAATTTCCTTTAACACAATACTATTTCATCATAATTATTCACCACGACTTCTTTAGTCATTCCCCAACTGAAGGGTATCCCCTCAATTTCCAGTTCTTTGCCACTATAAAAAAGAGCTGCTATATATTTTTGTTCAAGTAGTTCCTTTTCATTAAAAAAAATATTTTGGGTATATAGACCAATAGTGGTATTACTAAGTTAAAGAGCATGCACATTTATAGCCCTTTGATCACAGCTCCAAATTGCTCTGAAGAATTGTTAGATCACTTCACAACTCCATCACCAATGCATTAATGTTCAAGTACTCATAGAATATTTGGTATCCTTGACTGTGGAGACTACTGAAATTGCTTTATCACTTGCACATAATTTTTATTTTTTTGTCATTTGGTAGTTTGTAAAGATTTGAGTGAGTGAATTAAATCCAACCCAATCCAAGCCCAGGAGTCTTAAGCCTTAAAAGTCCCTGAGTCATGTGTTTTAATTTGCCAGCATGCCAGGCCAGATTCCTGACCTGCAGAAGTCATGGAAATCAGGGGACTTGATGTATGGGTGAGGTGAGATGCGGTCCAATTGGAGGATCTTGGGGAAGGGTTTAGTCTGAGCTTGAAAAGCCAGTGTGTGAAGTGCTCTTGCTCTATCTGCCATCTTTTGGGTTTGTGAAAGGAGCTCTCTCTCAGCTATTCCTCAGCCATCTTTGGCAAGCAGTGTCATGGGGACCATTCAGAATGTAGAATGGTTCTGATGAAGCAGAAGTTACTTGGCTAGGGACTTACTTTAAGTTAGAAAGGCTGGAAACCTTATTTCTCACTTTCTTTCTCTAATAATAAACACATAATTTAATGTAAGGTTTCCAAGATTAATCTTTATTCATGAACTGAGAAAATGTCCAGATCTCAATCTTGTCACATCAGCAGAGTCCAAATGGAAGAGAGTTTGCTAAAGATTCCAAATATATTCTGTTGTTCCTATTCACTACGGCCTTTTACAATTTGCTGGAGGACTAAGAACACAATAGTATTTCTTCAATAAGTTTTGTGGACTCTAAAAACAAATATTAGCAATCAATAAGCATTTAGAAAATGTCCTTTGTCCTAGGCACTGTCTGAATATCTTATGAAACAAAGACAAAAATAAAATTATTCCTGCTATTAATGGGTTTAAATTCTATTAGGGAAATTCTAAACATCATGTAAGGATTAAATTGAGGTTTTGGCTAAATAAGAGAGTTATAAATTCAATGTTGTGGTCACCAAATTGAAAATATTATCCTTAAGCCAATGAGGATATATAATGAGGACGAGAAAGAATTGAAGTATGAAATTTAGTAGGGAAAGAGGTAGGAGTTCCCCAGCCTACTTTAAGTGCTGATCTGATCAAATTCAGCAAAGAGGGTCTTCTTGCAGAACCACAAAGGCAGGAATCTTCACAACTAATCTCTTCAAAAGATAGTAAGGCTTGCTAGACTTTGTTGGTCTCTTTTTATATCCCCTTTTCCTACATCACTTCCTGTTTCTTCCTGTTACTCCTCCTTCACAGAAACCAATGGCAATCTTTTAATTTGTCTATCACTGCCCAAGGGAGTGGTTGGTCAGTGCCCTTTTGGAGTTGCCATTTACTACAGTAAGTGACTTGTGAACTCTCATACGTAATGGTAAGTAGGGGTACTTTAAGTTCTTGATTTGATTAGCTAAAAATAGACCAGGGGAGAGTAAATCCTGTCTTCACAACAGAAAGTAAGAAATGGGTAAATAAACAACATCTATTGACCAAACCATGTCATGCAACTAAAGAGATGTTTAATTTTATTTGTCTATTAACACAAACATGTTGAAGGCACATTTCAGATGAAAGGTGGAATAAGTACAAAATTGAGTAAGAGGAAGAAAGAAAGTAGACTTGCATTTAAGGAATTTCTGTATAATATTGTTGTTGTTTGTTTTTTAATCCCAAATTATTTCCTGACATGGAAAACCATGTTTATTGATCTCAATATCATTTTTTAGTAATTTATTTGTTAGTTACATTAACATTTCTAGTTTGTATCCATTCCTCTTTCCTCTCCCCTCAAAAGAGAAGGGATTGTTTGATTATATTTACATATATATTTATGTATGTATGCATATATAATATTTGTCTTTTATGTTTCATTTAATCATTTTTTAATCCAGAGGTAGACATTCAGAAGTTATTCTTCAAACATTAATATTGTAGCTGTATATAATGTTATTTTGGTTCACCTGTCTCAGTTTTTATAATTTCATGTAGGTCTTTCCATGTTTTTGTTTGTTTTGTTTAAATTAACCTACTCATTATTTCTTATCATGTATTCCATCACAAGCATATGTCACAACTTGCTCAGTCATTCCTCAAATGGTGGACATCTTCTAACTTTCCAATTGTTTGTCACCACAAAGAGAGCTACTACAAATATTTTAGAACATATTGATTCTGATAACCTTGGGATACAGATACAACAGTGGAACTGCTAGGTCTAAGGGCATACTCAGTTTTATAAATTTTGGGGATATTTCCATATTGTTTTTCAAAATGGTTGGATCAGTTCACAGTTCCACTAACAGTATATTCCTGTCCCCATTTTTCCATATCCTCTCCACCATTTATCATTTTGCTTTTTTATCATTTTAGCCAATCTGATAGGTATGAGATGGTATCTCAGTAGTTTTGATTTGTGTTTCTCTAATTAGTAATGACTGAAAGCATTTTTATATGACTATATATGTCTTTGATTTCTTTGTCCAAAAATTGTCTATTCACATATATTGACTATTTACCAATTGGGAAATGGCTTATAGCCTTATAAATTTGGTGAAATTATATATGTTAGATATGAGACATCTCTTTGAGAAACTGTCTGTAATATTCCCTCTGCCCCAATTTTCTGCCTTCTTTTTAATCTTGGCTACATAAGTTTTATTTGTATAATATAATTTTAATTTAATAAAAATTATTCATTTTACATCTTACAGTGCGCTTTCTATTTCTTGTTTATTCATATATTCTTCTTCTAAACATATATTTGATAGGTAATAATATCTCCCTTTTATCTAGATTATTTATCCATTTTGATCTTATATTAGTAAATGATTTGAGACATTGGTTTATTTTCTTTCAAAAATGCCTATATTCTTGATGCTTATGTTTGATGAACATAAGGAGGAAGAATTGATTGAAAGTTGTCATTATTAAAATATAGAACAGAGAAAAAAACTATAGACCAATCTCCCTAATGAATATAGATGCAAAAATCTTAAATAGGATACTAGCAAAAAGACTCCAGCAAGTCATCACAAGGGTCATCCACTATGACCAGGCAGGATTCATACCAGGAATGCAAGGATGGTTCAATATTAGGAAAACCATCCACATAATTGACCATATTAACAAGCAAACTGACAAAAATCACATCATTATCTCAATAGATGCAGAAAAAACCTTTGACAAAATACAACACCCATTCCTATTGAAAACACTAGAAAGAATAGGAATAGAAGGGCCTTTCCTAAAAATAATAAACAGTATATATCTAAAAACTTCAGCAAACATCATCTGCAATGGGGAAAAACTCGAAGCCTTCTCAATAAGATCAGGAGTGACACAAGAATGCCCATTATCACCTCTATTATTTAACATTGTACTAGAAACACTATCAGTAGCAATTAGAGAAGAAAAAGAAATTGAAGGTATTAAAATTGGCAATGAAGAGACCAAGCTATCACTCTTTGTGGATGACACGATGGTTTACTTAAGGAATCCTAGAGAATCAACCAAAAAGTTACTCGAAATAATCAACAACTTCAGCAAAGTTGCAGGATATAAAATAAACCCTCATAAGTCATCAGCATTTCTATATATCTCTAACCCATTTCAGCAGCAAGAATTAGAAAGATAAATACCATTTAAAATCACCCTAGACAATATAAAATATCTAGGAATCTATCTGCCGAGACAAACACAGGAACTATATGAACACAACTACAAAACACCACACAGTTAAAACTAGATCTAAACAATTGGAAAAACATTGATTGCTCATGGGTGGGACGAGCTAACATAATAAAAATGACAATCCTACCCAAATTAATTTACTTATTTAGTTCCATATCCATTGAACTACCAAAAAACTTCTTTACTGAATTAGAAAAAAAACATAACTAAGTTCATTTGGAAGAACAAAAGATCAAGCATATCCAGGGAAATCATGAAAAAAAAATGCAAAGGAAGGAGGACTTGCAGTCCCAGATCTCAAACTATACTATAAAGCAGTGGTTATCAAAACAATTTGGTACTGGCTAAGAGATAGAAAGGAAGATCAGTGGAATAGACTTGGCGTAAATGATCTCAGCAAGGCAGTTTATGACAAACCGAAAGACCCCAGCTTTTGGGACAAAAATCCATTATTTGATAAGAACTGCTAGGAAAATTGGAAGACAGTGTGGGAGAGATTAGGTTTGGATCAACACCTCACACCCTACACCAAGATAAATTCAAAATGGGTGAATGACTTGAACATAAAGAAGGAAACTATAAGTAAAATTAGGTGAATACAGAATAGTATACATGTCAGACCTTTGGGAAGGGAAAGATTTTAAAACCAATCAAGACTTAGAAAGAGTTACAAAATGCAAAATAAATAATCTGGATTACATCAAATTAAAAAGTTTTTGTACAAACAAAACCAATGTAACCAAAATCAGAAGGGAAGCATCAAATTGGGAAATGATCTTCATAAAAACCTCTGACAAAGGTTTAATTACTCAAATTTACAAAGAGCTAAATCAATTGCACAAAAAATCAAGCCATTCTCCAACTGATAAATGGGCAAGGGACATGAACAGGCAGTTCTCAGCCAAAGAAATCAAAACTATTAATAAGCACATGAAAAAGTGCTCTACATCTCTCATAATCAGAGAGATGCAAATTAAAACAACTCTGAGGTATCACCTCACACCTAGCAGATTGGCTAACATGACAGCTATGGAAAGTAATGAATGATGGAGGGGATGTGGCAAAGTGGGACATTAATTCATTGCTGGTGGAGTTGTGAATTGATCCAACCATTCTGGAGGGCAATTTGGAACTATGCCCAAAGGGTGATAAAAGACTGTCTGCCCTTTGATCCAGCCATAACACTGCTGGGTCTGTACCCCAAAGAGATAATAAGGAAAAAGACTTGTACAAGAATATTCATAGCTGCGCTCTTTGTGGTGGCAAAAAATTGGAAAATGAGGGGATGCCCTTCAATTGGGGAATGGGTGAACAAATTGTGGTATATGTTGGTGATGGAATACTATTGTGCTAAAAGGAATAATAAAGTGGAGGAATTCCATGGAGACTGGAACAACCTCCAGGAAGTGATGCAGAGTGAAAGGAACAGAACCAGGAAAACATTGTACACAGAGACTGACACACTGTGGTACAATCAAAGGTAATGGACCTCTTCACTGGTGTCAATGCAGTGTCCCTGAGCAATCTGCAGCCTATGAAAAGCAACTGCTTGACTGCAGGGGTGGAGCGGATATGACTGAGGAGAGACTCTAAATGAACACTCTAATGCAGATGCCAACAACATGGAAATGGGTTCGAATCAAGAACACATGTGATACCCAGTGAAATCGCACATCGGCTATGGGAGAGGTGGGGTGGGGGGAGGGAAGAAAAGAAAATGATCTTTGTTTCCAATGAATAATGTTTGGAAATATCCAAATAAAACAATGTTTAAAAAAAAAAAGATAGAACTGACTTTGGTATGGGTAAGGATGTATATGGTATAATATCAAACATACTGAGGGAAGCTAAAGAATGGATATTTTCTTTTCATTCAGCATTTTGTGTTCATCTGAAATCATTATTTTCTATGAGCATGGAATTTCTTATAATTTGGCGGTCTGATAAGACTATCTCCACAAATTGTGAGAAATGAAATATCCGAAGATTCAAAATTGCTAATAATCCCCCAACAATAGGAGGCATATAGTATGGATAACTAAGCAACAACATGGTAGAACAAGTAATGTACTGAGTGGACAAAACAATAGTTGTGGAGTTGGGAAGACCTGAGTTTAAATTTTACATCAGAAATTGATTATCCATGTGATTCTGGGAAAGTCATTTAGTCTCACTCAGCCTCATTTTTACAAAAATTCTTTTGTAAAATGGGGTAGTTAATAGATTCTGTCTTTCAGGATTGTTGCAAGAATCAAATGAGATAAAATTTAAAATTTCTCCATATATCGAAAAGGACCAGCTAATTATGAATTACAGTTGTTATGCAGGAAATGTATGATAGGAAAAGGAGGTTACCAAATTCTTGTAGTAAGGATGATAAAAAAAAAAGATGGATGGTCTATGTATCACACTGTTACTTACAAAATATTTATTGTGCCCAAAGTTATATATCAATGGGCTTCAATCCCATTGGAGAGAAACAAACCTTAAATAGAAGGCATACAATACTTTTAAATGCTAATGAGGAAGTTGCAAATATTGATTGCAGTGACCTTACTCATTTGTACTTTGATTATAAGAATAAATGCGAATCATTTCAATAAACTTGTATTTAGCACCTAGGATGCATAAACCACTATGCAATTTCCTGAGGATACAAAAATATATACTCTTTATGGATCTTACTCTCTCCAATTCTTTGCCAGGAAGAGGGAGATCAATAAGTTATAATGAAATGACTCTATATTGATCCTTTGTTTATATTTTACAGTGAGGAAACTGAGGCAGAAAGAAATTAGCTGACCTACTTCAGGTTCATATAGCTAGTAAGAGTTAGAGAGCAGATTTAAAATAAGATCTTCCTGGCTCCAGCCTAAGTGTTGCATTTACTGTGCTACTTAATTGTCTCCTAAGGCCATTTTGGTACTTTTTTTTTTAACTATCCCATTTGCTTCTCTTTTTATACCAAATTCTTATAATGCTTTCTATTCTATTTCTTCCATTGAAAAGATTGTTCTCCTTGATTGAGAACCAAAATTAGTGTTGATATTTCAGCAATCTCCTTGTTGGTTATCATCATTGTATCTAGTAGTAGTGGTAGTCTCTTGGTGACTGAGAATGACTATTGTCTTTGTGCGTTTTCATCTACGGTGTAGATGAAATACCCTCATGTGGCTTTGAAGTCCAAAGGCTGAGGCGCACAGTTTGTGACACATGGGGCATGGGACGCCAGTTGTTACGGGAGGTGCGGTTGTGGCCTTGTGTCGGCATTCACACGCAGTGGCAAGATGTCGACGTTGCTCATCTTCAAAGGTGGTGGCGGCATGGTGAATGTGGGTTCTCCAGCTGCTTCTGTCAGAGGCAGCGAGTTCTAGTTGCTTTGGTGTAATGCCAGCCCACTTCAAGTAGGACTTTGGCTGATCCTTGAATCTTTTCTTTGGTCGGACTTGTTTCCTGAGTCCAGTTGACAGTTTGCCATAGAATACCTGTCTTGGTATTCGCTGTGGGTCCATGCGGATGCCGTGTCCAGACCATCGTAGCTGGGTTTTGAGGACCAGGACTTCGATGCTGGTGGAGTTGGCTCTGTCGAGGACTTCCTGATTGGTGATTCGGTCCTGCCATTGGATCCTCATGATTGACTGGAGAGAGCGTTGGTGGAATTAATCATTGTATCTAAATATTATATTATTACACTATCAAATCTATTTATCTCCTAGTTAATTCATGTTTAGTGAAAAAAGGAAGAGGGAAGACAAGTGGATTGATTAAAAAGTTATTGCTGAAATAAGGAAAATTCTAAGAATGAGATATTCTCATGGTAATCCATGGGAATCTATATAGAAAAATGTCATTAGAATTAGTCAGAGCTAAGCAACTTGTGCTTTCAAGTGAAATTTTATTCCAGTATGATTGAGAATTAGAAGAACTTTATTAGGAAATATATTATATTGATCTTTTAAGAATAGGAATTATAAGTTTCAATTATCTATGTTATCCCATATAAAGAATTTATGTGATTCATAAAATAGTTTCTGATTTATTGTGTCAATCCAGTACTCCGAAAAATGTATTGGCTATGGAGACAGAGGACTTTGGCTCAAATTCTATCTCTGATGTTTTTAAAAGTTTGTCTTAAGAAAGACCTTCACCTCTTTAAGCTTTAGTTTTATCATGTATAAATTGAAGGGGTTTGAAGCCTCTTATTTGTCTTTCTGCTTTTGAACTATTATCCTAAGATATTGGGAACTTTTGCCTGAAAATCTATTATAACCTCTAATAGGAATGTAGTTCAGTGCTTCATGGTTGTTATTTCCTTTGGTTTTATCATAAAACTTAACGTTTTGAGTTTGAGATTTAAAAAAACAAAAACAAATGAGGAATAAATTTCCACTAAGAGGTTTTCCAGTTTAAGACATTACAATCTTCAATGACATTTGTTAAATGAATATCTCAATGTGGTAAGTACTATCTAATGTAGATTGAACAATAATAATTATAGGAAGATGTTCAGCATAATTGACAGTATTAATAATATAACTAACAGAAATTGTATGATTATTTCAATAGCTGAAGGAACAAAAAACTTTTGACAAAATACAACACACATTTTTATGTGAAACATTAGAAAATATATGAGTAAATAATCTTTCCTTAAAATGAATAGTAATATCTATCTAATACCATCAGCAAGTATCATCTGCAAAGGAGATAAGTAAGAAGCCTTCACAATAAGATCAGAGGTAAACCAAGGATGCAAATTATCACAACTATTATTTAATATTGCACTAGAAATGGTTCCTTTTGAGATAAGAGGAGAAAAATAAATTGAAGAAATTAAAGTAGGTAATGAAGAAACTAAATTATGACTCTCTGTAATGTATATGATGGTAAACCTAGAGAATCCTAATGAATCAACTAAAATTAGTTGAAATAATAACTTTAGCAAAATTGCAAGATAAAAAATAAACTAATATAAATCATCAACATTTCTACATGTTACGAACAAAACCCAACAGCAAGAAATACAAATTGTATTTTAAGTGACTCTAAACAATATAAAATAGTTGGGAAGTTACTTGGCCAAGACAAATACAAAAATTATATGAACATAGTTATAAAACATGTTTAGAGAAAATAAAGCAGATCTGGATAATTGGGAAAATATTCATTGCTCTTGGGTAAGCTGAACTATTACGATAAAATGATATTTGTTCCTAAATTAATTTACTCATTCAGTACCATACCAAACAATAAAAAATTATTTTTAGAACTAGAAAAAAAAATAATGACAAAATTCATCTGGAAGAGCAAAAGGTCCAGAAAATCTAGGGAGTTAATGAAAAAATGTGAAGGGAAGTGGCCACAGTACCAGATTTTCAACTGTATTATAAAGCAGTATTCAATTAGTCATCAAAACATTATGGTACTGGCAAAGAAATAGAATACTGAATTAATGGGATAAATGAGATACACAATATATAGGGGTGAATTGCCATAGCAATCTAGTGTTTGATAAACCCAGAGATCCCAGCTTTGGGGATAAGAACTTGCTATATGCCAAAAACTTGAAACTGTATCGTAGAAACTAAGTATAAACCAATATCTCACATCCTATAACTAGATACGGTCAAAATTGGTTTATGATCTAGACATGAAGGGTAATATCATAAGGAAATTAGGGGAACATAGAATCGTTTATCAGTCAGAAGTATAGAGATAGGGAAACATTATGACCAAACAAGAGACAAAGCACATTATAAGATATAAAATGAATAATTTTGATTATATTAAAGTTTTTGTACAAGCAAAATGAATTTAACCAAGATTAGAATAGAAACAAACAGAGGGAAATTATAGCAAATTTCTCTGATAAAGGTCTCATTTCTCAAATACATAGAGAAGTGAGTCAAATTTATAAGAATACAAGCATTGCCCCAGTAACAAGTAGTAAAAGGATATGAATAAGAAGTTTTAAGATGAAGAAATTACTTTTAATAAACATATGAAAATATTTTCTAAATCATTCTTGTTTGAAGAAATGCAAATTAAAACAACTCCAAGGTACCATCTCACTCCATTCATATTACCCAATATGACAGTAAAGGACAGTGATAAATGTTGGAGGGAATGTGGCAAAATCAGAACACTAATGCATTGTTGCTGTAGTTGTGAAAATTATCCAAACATTCTGGAGGGCAATGTGAACTATACCCAAAGGCTATAAAGTTGTGCACAGGCTTCAGTCTTTAATACCACTACTTCATCTGTATCCAAAGAGATTTAAGTAATAAAAGGAAGTGATCTAATTCTACAAAATTATTTATAGCTGGCCTTTTTGTGGTGTCAAATAATTAGAAATTGAGGGGATATCCATCAATTGGTGAATGGCTGAACAAATTTTGATCCATGATGGTGATGGAATACTATTGTGCTATGAGAAATAAGAGCAGGATGATTTCAGAAAAAGCTGCAAATTCTTACATGGACTGATGCAGAGAGAAATAAGCAGACAGCTGCTATCAGCAATACAATGATCCAGGAATTCTGAAGGACTTATAATAAAGAATTCTATCTACCTCCAGAGAAAAAGATGTTGGAGTTGGAAAAAATTTGCATATACATACAAGAAGAAAAATATTCAATGAAGGAAAAAATCAAGTTGATTAAGCTGAACAAAGCTCCTTTTACTTGGTTGCCAATCATATTCCACCAGCCTACCATCAGAAAAATCCTGATTGCCTTCATTGCTACTTTGTATTCGGGTACCTTCTACAGAAAGCCTTCCCTAAACTCTTTTAATTCCAGTATTTTACCTCTGGTAATCATTTTTTTATTAGATCTGTATGTAGCTTCCATTTTATATAATTTTTTGCATGTTGTCTCCTAGTTAGATTATAAATTCTTTGAAGGCAAAAACTGTTGTTTCCTTTTGTATCTCCAGTGTGAGTGTGAAACCCCTACCTCCTTTTGTGATTATAATATTAGCTTTTCTGATTATTTTTATCACACAATCAATAGTTTTTGAGTTAATAGCCAATATAATTTTCTAAGAAAATATATCTTAGGGTGGTATTAAATCTTGCTGACAGGCACTTTGACTTTAAGCCTGTAACCCAAAAGTTTCTATCAAGCCCACCAAACCCTACTGCATTCAAGCACAAGACAGAGGGCTGTGTTAGTGTGTCAGCTCAAGACAGTCAGAAGGGAGGTGGAAGGCTTCTCTTGAGTGCAAATATCAGTCATCCAACTGCTGACTCCTAGTAATTCTTAATAATTGTCAGCAAAAACAATTAGACCTCAACCTCTTATTGCAGAGGCCTTGGAAAGATCAACCATAATATCAGACATGGGCTACCACCCAGAGTGATTATTTCTGTACTGTCCAGCTTATTCAGCCCTTGCGACATTGGTTAGGACCTGCCTATGTGAAAGATTTATGCATCCATTCTACTTTAATTTTGACTGTATTTTTTGGTTAATATATCATAAGATTTCTATGCAAAAAGGTTCTAGGTCTCTGGTCTTTATGTTGACCAGAGTCAGGCTTTATTGGGAGACTGACCTCCTCTCAATAAACCTATCATTTCGCTTAGAGACTGAATTGGTGGGATAAATTTTCACCACAAGTGCTTAGCAGAGTATCTGATATCTAATAAGTATTATTTATCAATGGTGAATCCTGAGCCAACCAAGTCCCAATTTCTTATAAGGAAAAACTATTCTAAACTGCATGAGAGGTTAAGAGGAGGTTGGGGTTATCAATATGCTAGGATATTGTGTCTACTCCTTTTTGGTAAGGTCTTTAATTTTCCCTACTTATATGACTTTAGGTGTGCTACTGGTGAACTCTACTCTCTGCTATTCAAGAAGTCTGATTCAGGAAGCACTAAAGGAGGAAAAAATACAGAAGCATAACAAAATAAATAATTTAACAGTTTCCTGAAGTTCCCTGAAGGAGCTATTGCATTTAGAAAAGTCCCAGAAAGATCAAGTTGTTTTTATTATGCTTCTGTTTTAGTTTTTTTTTCTTCTCCCTTTAATATTTAATAAATATTGTTGGATTAGGTGTAACGGAAGCAAACTGCAACTAGTTAAGTATAAAATTGTGATGCAAGTAAAGTTTATTTACATCATAATGTGATGGAAAGAGAAAGTGGCATATTTGGTGTTAAACATGTGAATTCCAGCCCCAGCTCAGATTTTTACTATTAGTATCACTATGAGTGTTTCTTAAGTTTAGCTTCCTAATAAATCTATATGTATCATATGACTCAAGTCTGTTATGTGGCATTTAAAAGAATGGGAGCCATAAACTGTAAGAGTTAAAATGGTTGAGGTCATAAACTGTAGTGATTAAAATAGTGGAAGACTTAAATTGTGGCCCCTAAAAGAGTGGATGAGTAAATTGTGACCACAGGAAATATGTTTTCACTAGAGTGTTTTGTTTTTAAATCAAATATAAGGTGGTAGCCAGGGAAATATTCCCAATTATTCAAATACCCAAGTCAACTGGGTTTTATAGAGAATTTAATTAATAATACAATGAGGAATCAAAGAAAGGGAGAGAGAGAATGAGGAAATAAATGAGAAAGGAATAGACCTGCCCAGGGCAGTCCTGGCCTAAGTCCTAAAAGAAAAGACCAGTAAGTCAGTTATCACTCACTATAAGATCTGTTCAAGGGAGGATTCAAGGGGACAGAGTTTCCCCAGAGAGAGTTCCAGCCAGAGTCAGTCCCTAGGAACTTCTTCTCAAGATATCATCTTCAAGAGATTGACCTCAAGAGCTCTCTCCAAGAGATTGTCCTCAAAAGAGATTCTTCTCAAGAGACCCTCCTTAGAGCCTGTCTCTCAAGACCTCCTTCTCAAGAGAACCTCTTTTCTTATATAGGGGGTTTTCTCCTATGTCACCTCCCCTAAGTTCTTCCATCTACCAAACACAGTAGACGTTTTCCAAGGGACAGCCCATTCTGAATTCACAGCTGAGTCGACTAATCACTTTAGTAAGTTTGAACCAGAAAAAACACAGCTGAGTTGACTGATCCTTTTAGTAAGTTTGAACCAGAAAAAAAATTCTGAATAAGTTTTCACCTCTGTGCTCCTTGTAAATTCACAAGTTGCCTGACTTTTATAGGTACTTAGTACTCTATTGTATTAATCTTAAGTATGGGTGTAAGCATTTCTCATTGTTCAGCAAGTAGTTTTCTCCCCTAAAGCAGTCCTAAGTATGGGTGGAGTAGAGGTCCTCTGATTTCTGACCCAAGTAGAGTTCTCACATTTTAGATCTAAGTAGATTCACTGTTTAAAATGGGGAATGGTCTTAACCAAATGTTCTAAGGTAGAGTCTGAGAAATTTCAAGATTCACAGTTATGAGAATCACAGGAAACAAGAAATATAAAAATTCTCTGAAAAATCAAATGACATGATAGCCTGATGGACTGGCAAATCATTTCTTGGTTAAGAATTACATAATGCAGACCCTAAATCAAATCCTAATACAAAGAAAATGATTATATTAAGGAAGATTGAACAATTATAGGATTCAATCAATCAATTAATAAATAGTTATTAAATTCCTTGTATGTACAAGTCATGATGCTAAGCATTGAGTATCCAGAAAGAGGCAAAATATACTCCCTGCTTTCAACAAGCTTACAATCTAATGGAAAAGACAACATTCATACAAATATTTACAAATATAGGAAATCATTAACCCAGGTAATACACTGAAATTAAGAGGAGTTAGAGAAGGTTTTCTATAGAAGGTGGGATTTTATTTTATTTTATTTTTTAAATCTTTACCTTCCATCTTGGAGTCAATACTGTGTATTGTGCAGAAGAGTGGTGAGGGTTAGGCAATATGGGGTCAAGTGACTTGCCCAGGATCACACAGCTGGGAAGTGTCTGAGGCCAGATTTGAACCTAGGACCTTCCGTATCTAGGCTTGTAGAAGGTGGGATTTTAGTTGGAACTTAATGGAAGCCATGGTGGTCAGTAGTTGGATCATTCCAGGCAGGAATGGAGGACAGTCAGAAAATAATGCTCAGGGCCAAAAAGACTGAGTATCTTGTTCATGGAATAAACAGAGAAATTCAATGTCAATGGGGAAAAAAGAGTACATATAGGTCATGAAGAGGTAAGAATACTGTAAAGGTTGGATGCAGAAAGATTAAAAAGGATTTCAAATGCCAAACTTAAACAGTTGGCATAGGGAAGTGACATTATTACACCTCAGCATTAGGGAAATATCGTTAGTGACTGAATGGAGGATAAATTGGTGTCAAGAAGTCTTGAAAAAAAGAAATCCATCAGCAGGGTATTGTAATAATCAAGTCACAGTGTGATGAGGGCCTTTCTTTCCTAGAACAGTGGTAATGTCAGAGAAGAGAAAAGGATGTATTTGAGAGATGTTACAAAGTTGAAATCAACAGGTCTCAGCAGCAGCTTAGAAATCAGAGGTAAGAGAAAAAGCCAAGATGATGACTATATTGCAAGCCTAAAGGACTGGGAAGATGTATTGCCTTCTATGAGAATAAGGAAAGACTTGAGAAGGGAAGAGTTTCTGAGGAAAGATGATGGGTTCTGTATTGAACATATTTAATTTAAGATGCCTCCTGGACAGACATCCAGTTCAAGATATGTGATAGACAGTTGGAAATACAATAGTAGAAGTTGTTAGACAGATTGGGGCAGGAAAGGTAGATTTAAGAATCATTAGTATAGAAATGGTAATTAAATACATAGGAGCTAATGAGATCCCCAAATGAAGTAGTAAAAAGGGAGAAAAGGAGAGGGTATAGGATGCAACCTTGAGGGACACTTTTGGTTGGAGGGCATGAATTGGAGAGGGATCCAGCAAAACAAAACAAAACAAAACAAAACATAAAAGAGCAAATGAGAAATCAGAAAGGTAGGAGTCAAACCAGGAGAAAATGGTATTGCTAAAACTTGAGAGTAAGGAGGAAAAAGTGACTAGTACTGTGAAAGGCTTCTCAGAGGTCAAGGAAAATAAAGTTTGAGAAAAGATCACTGGATTTGGCAACTAAGAAATCAGTAACTTTTCTTTGGATTAAAAACCTTTGGAGATTGTATATTAATTTATAATTATTTATTAAGTAGTGAAAGTGGATTGGAGAAAGAAGAAGCACATAATCCCTTGGCTGGTCATCTAGCTAACCTGAGCTAGCCACTCACCTCATGTCTCTATAGCAAAGAAACAGCAAACTGCCACAGCAAGAAAGCTAAAAAGAACCTTCCCCTCACTGCTTCCTCAATCTCTAATTTATAACCCTAGTGATGCCACTTTTTCTGCATCTCCCTGATTAGACAGATTTGAGCTCAATCCAGGTCAGAAGCCAGTCTTCCTGGATACCAGGAGTCATGTTCAATAAGAGGAAAGTATCTTCCAGGATGCCAGGGAGACAGAGGCTTCTCCTAATGCTGATGAGCCTCAGGTCTCTTCCCAAACCTAATGGAGGATGGGAGTGAGACCAAAATGGATTTTCAAACCTTTTCTTTTTAGAAAAGAGAGAGGACTACAACTTTAGGTTAATTAAATTCACACAACTTGGAAACTCTAGTTTTAGTGGAATGATAAGATCTGGAAAGCAGATTGTAAGGGAAGAGAATGACAAAATAGAAAGTGGCAACATCTATTGAAGAGGACCTTTTCAAGGAGTTAAACTACAAAGGGCAGAAGAGATAAAAGACAATAGAGTTAGCAGTGAGAGTTTTTTTTTTTTTTTTATAGTTAAGGAGATAAAGGTATGTTTATAGTCCTTAGAGAATGAGCCAAGAAAGAGGCAGAGATTTAAAGTAAGTGTGGGGATAACAGAGAAGGTAATCTTTTGGGAGAGACAGGATGAAATGTGGTCAATAGTTCAGGTAAGAAGGTTAGCCTTGGAATGGAATGAAGTATCTTTACCATGTGAGACATAGTTAAAGTAGGAGAGAGTGGCTGAAGATACCTGAATGATAGGAGATGAAGATGAGTGAAAAAGGGTGGAGGAATGGAAGGTTGACAAATTATGAAAAGCTTTGGAATAACTGCTTTATAGAATGGAATAATGAAGAAGGAAGAGGAATGATGTGGGATCTATAGACAACAACTGTTAGTATTTTGATTGGGTGTCTGATATGAATTAAGAAGAGAGGTTATTTAGTGATGGAAAAAGAGGGAAAACCTAGAAGATACAATGCTGAGTAAGGCATATTCCAAGACCCCAGTCATCTGGGTTTTATAAAGTTTGTTGTAAGGAAAGGTAGGAAAAGGTAAGAATCACCAATTTTAATATAAATAGCTCGATCAATCATGTAGTTTTCCTGGAACTCAGATATCTAATTCTGAAATAAATCTATTGATCCAGGTATTTGAGACCATACTCAATATGACACCATTTAGCAGGATAAATTCATTCCATTTGGGAGAAGAACAGGTTTTATATATATTTAGGGACTAGAAGAAAAATTTCTGATCCAATTGTTTTTGCTCCATGGGTCCAATTCCAGAGGGTGGTGGTAGAGTAAAATTGAATCTGTAATCTGTGAAGATAATTTATTGAAATTTCAGATTGGCCTTAAAAGAATATATAATTAATCTCTGACAAAGATAAAGCCAAATAGATATGATCAAAAGAGATAAATAAGAAAGTTATGTTAGGAGGTACTTATAGATAATGAAGCTTTATAATATTAAACTTATAGAGCATACAGGTTTTTGAAGAGAAAGCTAAATGAGTTATATGGGAATAGATAAGAAAACAATAATGATAGGGGATTTCAATTTTCCCCTTTCAGAACTAGATAAATCTAACTAAAAGAAAAAAATTAAAAAAGTTGAATAAAATAATATATAATTTAAATATTATAGATATCTGGAGTGAATTCAATGGTAAAAGGAAAGAATAGAAGAGTAGGCTTCTCAGTGGTAGATGGTATCTTCATAAAAATTGAACATATATCAGTACACAAAAATGTTATAGTTAAATGAAGAAAAGCAAAAATATTAAGTGCATCCTTTTCAGACCATAATGCAATATATATATATGCATATATATATATAATAATGAACCATGGACACACAAAGTAAAATTTAATTAGAGACTTAAATAGCTTAACCTTAAAGAATGAGTGGATTTAAGAAAAAGTCAGAGAAACAATAATATCATTAAAGAGAATGATAATAATGAGACATACCAAAAACTATGGAATATAGTAAAAGCAGTAATTAGAGGAAAATTTATATCTCTAAATGTTTATATTAATAAAATAGAGAAATAAAAGATCTATGAATTGGGAATGCAATAATAAAAACTAAAAATAATAAATTAAATCCCTCAACTAAACACCAAATTAGACATCCTAAAAATTAAAGGTAATATCAATTAAATTGAATGTAAGAAAACCATTCAATTAATAAATGAATCTAGGATTTGGTTTAATGAAAAACCAACAAAAGTAATAAACCATTGGCTAATATGATTTTTAAAAAGACAAAAGAAAAATAATCACTACCATTAAAGATGAAAGGGTGAATATATTACCAATGAAGCTGAAATTAAGTGAATTATTAGGAGGTGTTTAACTCAATTATATGCCAATAAAGTCGAAGAATACCTATCAAAATATAAATTGCCTACAAGTGATGGTGAACCTTTTAGAAACCTTAGAAAACCAGTGCCCAAAGTGCAACTCTCATACCACAGGTGAGCTTTATCCCCCTTACACTAGACAGGGGAGAGTGGAAGCACTCCCACTTGGCTGCTTGGCAGAGGGGCAGGTGAAGTGAAAAATGTCCTCAGGTATGCTTGGAGAGGAGGAAGGGAGCAGGCCCTCTGGCAGGCTCTATCTAGCATGGGTGCCATAGGTTCACCAACAAAGGCCTAGACTATCAGAAGAAGAAATAAAATATTTAAATAAGCCTATTATAGAAAAAAGAAATTGAACAGTCCATAAAATAAACTTCCTTCCAAAAAAAAAACAGCATAGGGACTAGATGGATTTACAAGTGAATTCTATCTAACATCAACTAATTCCAATATTTAAAAAATATATTTGAAATAACAGGCAAAGAAGGAATTTTACCAAATTCATTTTTTGAAACAAATATGGTGTTTATACCTAATCCAGGAACAAGAAAAACAGAGAAAAAAATTATAGATCAATTTCATTAATGAGTATACATAAAAATATATTAAGTAAAATATTAGCTTAGACCATATCAATACATCAGAAAGATTATACATTGTAACCAAACAAGATTCATATCAGGAATATAAGAATGGTTTACTATAAGGAAAACTATTAACATAATTAATTATATTAATAACATAGGTAATACAAAATAATGATCATATCAATAAATGCAGAAAAGGCCTTTAGTAAAACATAACATTAATTCCTATCAAAAACACTGGAAAACATGGGTATAAATGGAATATTTTTAAAAATTATATGAAGCTGCTACTTAAAACCATCAGCAATTATTATTTGTAACCTTCATAGAAACCTTCATAATACTATCAGGACTGAATGATGGATGCCCATTATCACAAGTGTTATTTAGCATAGTTTTGAAATCAAAGGAATCAAAATAAATAAGGAGGTGATAAAACTTTCCCTTTTGTAGATGCTGTTGGTTATATGAAAAATCCTTGAGATGCAACTAAAAAGTTAGTTTAAACTATAAATAATTTTAGTAAAGTAGATGCTTTTTAAATAATCCTATGTAATTCTTTAGCATTTTTATACATTACTAACAAAGTCCTGCAAGAAGAAATAGAAAGATAACTCAATATAAAATAACAAGAGAGGGAATAAAATACCTCAGAGTGCATCTGCCAAAACAATCCCATAAAGTACATGAACATAATTATGAAACACTTTTTACACAAAGTAAATCTAGATAACTGAAGAAATATTAATTATTCATGGATAGGTAGAGCCAATATAATTTAAGTAATAATCCAACTTGACCAATCTACTTATTCGATACTATACCAATTAAATTATTTAAGGAAATCTTATTAAGCTAAAAAATAATAAAATTAATTTGGAAGAACAAAAAATCAATAATATCAAAATAATTAATTTTAAAAAGTAAAGGAAGGATATCTAGCAGTATCAGGTTTTAAACTAAATTATAAAGCAATAATTATCAAAATTATCTGGTATTGCCTAAGAAATAGGAAGGTAGATCAGTGGAACAAAACAGACACACAACAAGCTATAGTAAAAGATTATAGTAACTGTGCATTTGAAAAAAAAAAAGTATAGGTCCAGTATATTGGAATAAGAAACAATTATTTGTTAAAAATTTCTTGCAGAGGAAAGTCATTTTGTATAAAATGTATAAAAGTATAAAACAATATTTTATACCATTCCCTAAGAAAAGGATTTATCATAAGCAAATTAGAACTGGGAACATATAATCTATCATATTTATGGATAGGAAAGGAATCTATGACTAAATAAGGAAAAAAGAACTTGTGAGATATAAAATGGTTGAGTCCATAAAACTGAATTTTTGTTCAAATAAAATAAATGCTGCCAAGACTAGAATGGAAGTAGAAAGTTGAGGAAAAACATTTTTTCACATAAAGTTTCTTGGATAGAGGTTGCATATCTAACAAATATGGTGTACTTTGTCAATTTTATAAGAATAAGGGCCATCCCCAGACTGATCAATGGGTAAGAGATATGAACAGACCTTTTTTGGCCATATATAGGTATATGAAAAAATGCTCCAACTCACCACTAATTAGAGAAATGGAAACCAAAACAATTCTGAGGTATCATCTCACACTTATCAGATTAGCCAAAATGACAAAAGGACAGCATGACAAATGTTGGCGGGCATGTGGAAAAATGGGGACATTAATGTACTGCTTATGGATCTATGAACTGATCCAAATATTTTGGGGAGCAATTTTGAATTATATCCAGAGAGTGTTAGAACTGTATCCTTTGAACCAGCAATATCATTGTTGGTTCCATTTCCCAAGGAGATCAAGTAGGGAGGAGGGAATGGTTCCATAATATTTATAGCAGTTCCTTTGTGGTGGCAAAGAACTAAAAATTAATGGGATGTCCATCAACTGGGGAATGGCTAAGCAAATTGTGGTGTGTGAGGGTGATGGAATACTATTGCTCCATAAGAAATGATAGGCAGATTAATTTTGTAAAAACTTGGAAAGAACTACATGGAATAATGAAGAGTGAAACAAGTAGAGCCAAAAGAACATTATATACAGCTACAGATTTCATACTTGAAGAATGACTTATGAATGTTTACTTCCAGAGAATGAGTTGAAAAAATAGAACCATGAAAGACATGTATATCTAATCTGTTTGCTGGATGATGCTTTCTGTCATATGGGGAAGGGAGAGAGTAGTTGATATACATGGAAACAACTAAATTCCATTGATAAACATTATAAAATGAGATTATTAAATTTTTTATATAGTTAAGGCATTTGGAGAGCCATTTGGAACCAGGACCAAAAGGTTATAAAACTGCGGATACCCTTTTACTCAGCAATAGCACTATTTGGTCTTTATTCCAAAGAGAACAAAGATAGTGGAAAAAATCCCTCTACCTATTTGTACAGATATTTATAGCTGCTTTTTTGTGGTGGCAAAGACCTGGAAACTGAAGGGATGTCCATCAATTGGGGAATGGCTAACCAAGTTATTGTATATGATTGTAATGGAATATTATTTTACATAAGAAATAACAAAGGATCATCATAAAAAACTGAAAAGAAATATGTGAAATGAAGCAAAGTGAAGTGAGCAGAACCAGGGGATTGTTGTGCACAGTAACATCAATACTGTACAATAATAAGCTGTGAATAACTTAACTATTATCTTTAATACAAAGATCCAAGAGAACTCCAAGAGACTCATAAAGAAAAAATGTTAACTGCTACAGAAGGAACCAATGGAGTCTGAATGCAGATTGCAATATATTATTTTCCACTATATCTCTTTCATGAGATTTTTATCTTGTATAAGTGATGAACATATATGTATTGCATGATAGCACATGTATAACATACCATGTTACCTGCCATCTGTAATAGGGGGTTTTAGGAGGTGGGTTCTGATGGGAGATCAGTGGATAACTTTGGGCCAGTAACAGGGTTTCCAACTGTAGTTTGAAGGGCTGAGCAGTTAGCTCTGACCATGTCAGAGCCTGATCTGGGACCAGCACACTATATCTGTCTCAGTAAATGGAAGGTGCAATTTATTTCCAGAGAGAAATGGGAGGGGGGTTGAAGGTAAGGGAAGTCCCTGTCACTCATTCACTAGCTACAAAACCCAGATCTAAACCTCCTTGCAGAGGGTCTTCAAAGATTCAGTAGTCTACACTTATCTCCCTCTCCTCTCGAATCTATAAACCCAGTCCCTGTTCTAAACAGCCTGCACAAAACCCTCTCTTGGTTATTACTAGAGGTGCTGGCCTGTGACAGATTTGGCAGGGACCCTCAGGGTAGGTTCCAGGTCCAAATGGACCCAGACCTCAGCTTACTGACAGTGCAGATAGATGGTTCAGGATTACAGATTTCTTCTCCCAAGGAAACACAGCATGGGGATAACAGGAAAGCAGGATAGAATCAGCAGCCTCAGGACAGGCAGCCACACTCCCCAGGTTGCATCCAGAGTGACCCAACTGCCCTCAGTTCCAGCTTCAGCCTTCCTTCCAGACTCCTTCTCTGAAGGTCCCATGCATCCATCTGTCCCTAGCAAACTTTCATTTTTCCTACTAAACTTTTCTCTTCTTCATAACACATCTCAGGGAAGGGGAAGGAGAAGGAGAGCAAGAGAGGAAGAGAATATGAATTGTAAAATGTCAGAAAACAACTAAAATTATACTTAAAAGTAAAAATAATTTTATTAAAAGAATATCCATTTAAGGGTGCATTTATGTAAGGGATATTGGTGTGAAGAACTCAGAGCAATCCAGTTCTTGGGGGAAAAGTACCAAAGTCTAAAAGCAAAACTCAATCTAAGAACATTTGACCATCAAAAACGTATTTATTAAGATACTATAGAATGTTGGATGCTCTACAGGGCAATAATTTAAATTTTGTTTCCACTACAATGCAATTGTAATATGATAGATCTTAAGGCCATACTTCACATCACAACTAATGCCTCATTGCCCTTTTGGCTACATATCCATATCCATATCCACCCTCTGTTTGATTCCCTCCATTTCCCCAGTTATCTATTGGTCTCTTGGGATTGACCAGCCAGGATCCCTATTACAGTGTTTCCTTGGCCTGGAGTGCAACAAATCAAAGTGGAAAATACTCTGACTGGACAATAAGGCTTACTTAAAAAAATATTTTCCCTTTATGACTTCCGGGTAATCATGGCTGCAATCTAGATGCCACATGCTTCCTCTCCCCGGCACCGAACGAAATACACTACATCAAAGGAGCATAAAAATCACCTTTGGTGGAACAGGACTCCCCAGTACCCCACAGAGGCAAAGGTACGTGGGGTTTGAACATTTCCACACTATAATAAGAAGGAGGGAACCTTGCACAGAAACATGAACAGAGCTGCCCTTCCCCCCACACACACACCTTCCCCACCAAACCAGAGTGAGCTACCTGAGCGCTCATCGGGACAGCGAGTGAGTGGGGAACGTCATTGTCTGGGGGGGGCACTCCAGGGTCCTTGGGATCTGGGGACTGCCAGGAAAAAACGTCTCAGGGAGGTTTCACGGGAGAACCCGGCTCTGAGCACAAGGGTCCGTGGAGCTGTACTTGGGGGGGGGGGATTGAGTGAACATCTGAGAGGAGCTAAACAACAGGGGCAGACCACGCACTGATTATCTGGGCGCAGTTGAACACCTGGGCAGTTTGGCTGTGATCAGGGCACCAGCGCTCTAAGAAACCTTGGAGACTGGGAAGAACTAGTCTGAGGCAACATAAATCACAGAAAACCCATCCATATCATCCAGACCACAGACCAAAAAGGAAAGGGGATTAAACCACCAAAGGGATGGCTCACATGGCCTAAAATCAAGCCTCCAGGAAGAAAGGGAAAAAGGTGACTATTGAAAACTTTTATGGTGGAAGTACCCAAGGAAAAGAAGAGAATGAGGAGGAAATCCAAAAAAAAAAATCAGAACATGCCTCCCAAAATGGAAACTATCAACAAGCTCTGGAAGATCTCAAACTGGAACTTATCCAAAAGATGGAAACCTGGACAGAAAAATGGGAGAAAGAGATGAGCAGTCTGACAGATAAGACTACTCAATTGGAAAAAAGAGCTCAAAGCATCCAATAGAAAGGCAGACAAAGCTGAAAAGCAAAACCAGTCCCTAACGACCAGAATCAAGCAACTCAAAGAAAGTGAGATGATAAAACAGCAAGAATCAATAAAGCAAACCCAAAAAATTAATGAATTAGAAGAAAACATAAAATATCTCACTGAGAAGGTCACAGATCTGGAAAACAGAGGGAGAAGAGAAAATCTCCGAATTATCGGTCTCGAGAAAAACCAGAGATAAATAATAAACTCGATATTATTCTACAGGAGTTTATAAAAGAAAATTGTCCTCACGTTCTGGAGCAAGGGGGCAAAATAGAAATAGAAAGGATTCATAGAACACCTTCTATACTAAATCCCCAAAAAACAACCCCTAGGAATGCAATTGCCAAATTCAAGAGCTTCCAAGTAAAGGAGAAAATCCTACAAGAAGCCAAGAAGAAGAGCTTCAGATATAAGGGGGCTCCCATAAGGATCACACACGACTTAAAGGCTAACACACTAAGAGACCACAAAGCATGGAACATGATATTTAGAAAGGCAAGAGAGCTGGGTCTCCAACCAAGAATCAACTACCCAGCAAAACTGACTATATACTTCCAGGGGAAAGTATGGGCATTCAACAAAATAGAAGATTTCCAAGCATTTGCTAAGAAAAGACCAGAACTTAATGGAAAATTTGATATCCAAGCACAGAAAGCAAGAGAAACATGTAAAGGTAAATATTAAAGGGAAAAGGAGATAAATCTTATCTTTTTCTTTAAGTCAAACTCTCTTCTATAAGGACTACATTTACATCAAATTATATATATTAATATGTGGGGAAAATGTTTTGTGTAACTCTCATAAATTGTATCATCATAAGAGTAGTTAGAAGAAACATGCATAGGGAAAGATTGGGGCATTAAGAAGATTTGGGGAAAGTTGGGGCAAAGAAAGGAAAAGGGAGGGGGGAACGGCGATAATACTAAGATTAACTTCAAGAAATAGGGGGGGGAATCAATAGAATAATCTTTCCCATATAAAGATACACATGGGAAGGGGAGGGGAAGAACTCTCATATGAGAAGGAGAGGAAGAGAGTGTGAAGTGGAATTACTTAAACCTTACTCTAAGTGAAATCAAATCTGAGAGGGAAGAACATCTAGATCCAGTGGGATCCTGAATTCTATCTTATCCATTAGGGCAAGAAAGAAAGGAAAACCAAGGAGGGGGAGGGGGGAGGGAGTACAAAAAGGGAGGGAATGAGAGGGGGGAGGGGAAGGGTGCATAAAAAGGGAGGGGCTAGAAAGGGAAGCATCTCAAGGGAGGGGACTAGGTGGACTGACCTAAAGTAAATCACTGGTTTAAAAGAAGAAAGCTAAAGAAGAAAGGTCAGAACTAGGGGAAGATATCAAAATGCCAGCGAATCCAGAAATGAAAATCATAAATTTGAACGTGAAGGGGATGAACTCACCCATGAAATGTAGACAAATAGCAGATTGGATTAGAACCCAAAACCCTACCATTTGTTGTCTTCAAGAAATACATATGAGGCGGGTTGACACTCACAAGGTTAGAATTAAAGGTTGGAGTAAGACCTTTTGGGCCTCAACTGATAGAAAGAAGGCAGGAGTTGCAATCATGATATCTGATAAAGCCAAAGCAAAAATAGACCTGATCAAAAGGGATAGGGAAGGTAAATATATTCTGTTAAAAGGGAGTATAGACAATGAGGAAATATCACTAATCAACATGTATGCACCAAATGGTATAGCATCCAAATTTTTAATAGAGAAACTAGGAGAATTGAAGGGGGAAATAGACAGTAAAACCATATTAGTGGGAGACGTGAACCAACCACTATCAAATTTAGATAAATCAAACCAAAAAGTAAACAAGAAAGAGGTAAAAGAGGTGAATGAAATCTTAGAAAAATTAGAGTTAATAGACATATGGAGAAAAATAAATAGGGACAAAAAGGAATATACCTTCTTTTCAGCACCACATGGAACATTCACAAAAATAGATCATACCCTAGGTCACAGAAACATGGCACTCAAATGCAGAAAAGCAGAAATAATAAATGCAGCCTTTTCAGATCACAAGGCAATAAACATATTGCTCGGCAAGGGTACATGGAGAGATAAATAAAAAATTAATTGGAAATTAAATAATATGATACTCCAAAATCAGATAGTTAGAGAAGAAATCATAGAAACAATTAATAATTTTGTTGAAGAAAATGACAGTGGCGAGACATCCTTTCAAACCTTATGGGATGCAGCCAAGGCAGTATTTAGAGGAAAATTCATATCCCTGAGTGCATATATGAACAAATTAGGGAGGACAGAGATCAAGGAATTGGAAATGTAAATCAGAAACTTGAGAATGAACAAATTAAAAATCCCCAGAAGAAAACCAAACTAGAGATCCTAAAAATTAAGGGAGAAATTAATAAAATCAAAACTGACAGAACTATTGAGCTAATAAACAAGACTAGAAGCTGGTACTTTTAAAAATCAGACAAAATAGACAAAGTACTGGTCAATCTAATTAAAAAAAGAAAAGAAGAAATACAAATTACAGCATCAAGGATGAAAAGGGGGATCTCATCTCCAATGAAGAGGAAATTAAGGCAATCATTAAAAACTACTTTGTCCAACTATATGGCAATAAATACACCAACCTAGATGATATGGATGAATATTTACAAAAATATAAATTGCCTAGACTAACAGAAGAAGAAATAGTTTTCTTAAATAATCCCATATCAGAAAAAGAAATCCAACAGGCCATCAAAGAACTTCCTAAGAAAAAATCCCCAGGGCCTGATGGATTCACCAGTGAATTCTATCAAACATTCAAAGAACAGCTAACTCCAATACTATACAAACTATTTGACATAGTAAGCAAAGAGGGAGTTCTACCAAACTCCTTTTATGACACAAACATAGTACTAATTCCAAAGCTAGGCAGGACAAAAACAGAGAAAGAAAACTATAGACCAATCTCCCTAATGAATATAGATGCAAAAATCTTAAATAGGATATTAGCAAAAAGACTCCAGCAAGTGATCAGAAGGGTCATCCACCATGATCAAGTAGGATTTATACCAGGGATGCAGGGCTGGTTCAATATTAGGAAAACTATCCACATAATTGACCACATAAAAAACCAAACCAACAAGAACCACATGATTATCTCAAAAGATGCAGAAAAAGCCTTTGATAAAATACAACACCCATTCCTACTAAAAACATTAGAAAGCAAAGGAATGGAAGGGTTGTTCCTAAAAATAATAAACAGTATATATCTAAAACCATCAACTAATATCATCTGCAATGGGGATAAACTAAATCCATTCCCATTAATATCAGGAGTGAAACAAGGGTGCCCATTATCACCTCTATTATTTGACATTGTTTTAGAAACACTAGCAGTTGCAATTAGAGAAGAAAAAGAAATTGAAGGCATTAAAATAGGCAAGGAGGAGACCAAATTATCACTCTTTGCAGATGACATGATCGTCTACTTAAAGAATCCTAGAGATTCATCCAAAAAGCTAATTGAAATAATCAACAACTTTAGCAAAGTTGCAGGATACAAAATAAACCCACATAATTCATCAGCATTTCTATATAATTCCAACACAGATCAGCAGCAAGAACTAGAAAGACAAATCCAATTCAAAATTACCTTAGACAAAATAAAATACTTAAGAATGTATCTCCCGAGACAAACACAGGATCTCTATGAACACAACTACAAAATACTTTCCACACAACTAAAACTAGACTTGAACAATTGGAAGAACATTAACTGCTCATGGGTAGGGTGAGCCAATATAATAAAAATGACCATCCTACCCAAACTCATCTATCTATTTAGTGCCATACCCATGGAACTTCCAAAATTTTTTTTTTACTGATTTAGAAAAAATCATAACAAAGTTCATTTGGAAGAACAGATCAAGGATATCCAGGGAAATAATGAAAAAAAAATTACAAAGGAAGGGGGTCTTGCAGTCCCAGATCTCAGACTATATTATAAAGCAACAATTATCAAAACAATTTGGTACTGGCTAAGAGACAGAAAGGAGGATCAGTGGAATAGACTGGGAATAGACTGGGGGCAAGCAACCTCAGCAAGACAGTATATGACAAACACAAAGATCCCAGCTTTTGGGACAAAAATCTACTATTTCATAAAAACTGCTGGGAAAATTGGAGGACAGTGTGGGAAAGATTAGGTTTAGATCAACACCTCACACCCTACACCAAGATAAATTCAAAATGGGTGAATGACTTGAACATAAAGAAGGAAACTATAAGAAAATTAGGCGAACACAGAATAGTATACATGTCAGACCTTTGGGAAGGGAAAGACTCAAAACCAAGCAAGATTTAGAAAGAGTTACAAAATGCAAAATAAATAATCTGGATTACATCAAATTAAAAAGTTTTTGTACAAACAAAACCAATGTAACCAAAATCAGAAGGGTAGCAACAAATTGGGAAACAATCTTCATAAAAACCTCTGACAAAGGTTTAATTACTCAAATTTACAAAAAACTAAATCAATTGTACAAAAAATCAAGCCATTCTCCAATTGACAAATGGGCAAAGGACATGAACAGGCAGTTCTCAGCCAAAGAAATCAAAACTATTAATAAGCACATGAAAACGTGCTCTACATCTCTTATAATCAGAGAGATGCAAATCAAAACAACTCTGAGGTATCACCTCACACCTAGCAGATTGGCTAACATGACAGCTATGGAAAGTAATGAATGCTGGAGGGGATGTGGCAAAGTGGGGACACTAATTCATTGCTGGTAGAGTTGTGAATTGATCCAGCCATTCTGGAGGGCAATTTGGAACTATGCCGAAAGGGTGATAAAAGACTGTCTGCCCTTTGATCCAGCCATAGCACTGCTGGGTTTGTACCCCAAAGAGATAATAAGGAAAAAGACTTGTACAAAAATATTCATAGCTGCCCTCTTTGTGGTGGCCAAAAATTGGAAAACAAGGGTGTGCCCATCAATTGGGGAATGGGTGAACAAATTGTGGTATATGTTGGTGATGGAATACTATTGTGCTAAAAGGAATAATAAAGTGGAGGAATTCCATGGAGACTGGAACAACCTCCAGGAAGTGATGCAGAGCAAAAGGAGCAGAACCAGGAAAACATTGTACATAGAGACTGATACATTGTGATACAATCGAAGGTGATGGACTTCTCCATTAGTGGCAATGCAATGTCCCTGAACAATCTGCAGGGATCTAAAAAATACTATCCACAAGCAGAGGATTAACTGTGGGAGTAAAAACACCAATGAAAAGCAACTGCTTGATTACAGGGTTGGAGGGGATATGACTGAGGAGAGACTCTAAATGAACACTCTAATGCAAATACCAACAACAGGGTAATGGGTTCAAGTCAAGAACACATGTGATAACCAGTGGAATCATGCCTCGGCATGGGAGAGGGAAATGTGGTGGGGGGGGAGGGGAGGAAAAGAAAATGATCTTTATTTCCAGTGAATAATGTTTGTAAATGACCAAATAAAATAATGTTTAAAATTTTAAAAAAAGAAAGTAAAAAAATGGTTTTTTTGCCCAATTACAAGTGAATTTTATAATAATAAAAAATTATCCAAAAATAATATATTTTCTAGTAACAATGAAGAAGTTCCTTCTATACTTTGTGATCAAGTTTTCTTTTTTAAAAAGAGGAGTTTAAACCAGATATCCTCAAAGACTCTAATATTCCATGATGCATTCATTCTTTTAGTTACTGTCTTTATAATGAAAATATTGCTGTCCTCTGACATTTAATCTGGGAAATATCTTTTAGACTATGGAGATAATAAAAAAATAATTCTGCCTAAGAAGTGATGGTAGGTGACATAATGGATAGGTTGCTGAAACCCAGAATCGGGAAGATAGCTTTAAGTCTTGTCTCAGACACTCATTAGCTCTGAAATTCCAGGCAAAATGCTTAATCCCTATCTGTCTCACTTTCCATATCTGTAAAATGGGAATGATAATGGCATATACCTCTCAGGATTTTTGTGTGGTCATTTACTTCTCTTGTTTTTTTTTTCTTTTTCTTCATTCCTTTTCCTAGACAAGTAAAAGAAAGGAGAACATTTATACCTTTTTATTAATCAGTTTATTGATAAACATTTCACAATCAATAATAATTATTATTACATATAATAATTAAAATTAATAATCACGTGTGTGTTTAATTAGGGTCTTTCTCCAAATAGCATCTGTTCTCTTGTGCATCACCAGCAGAGTGTAGTGATGTCCTTGGTGTGTAGTCTTTGGAAGTTCTCTGTTATGTCTTGGGTTCATGCTCCGGGAAGTCAACCAACTGTTCTCCATTGTTATCAGTTTGACAAATAGTTTTTTCAATTCCCCTACCAGCTACTGCTACTATTTTTTTACTTCTTCCTTTGGTCTTTGATAGATGACATCTTACCTTATCACTTCTACAGCTCTCATAATTTTCTTTGGTTAAAAAGTTAAGTATCCAAATACCTCTCTTGAGGAAAATTCTTAAATCTCTAATGGCACATCCCCCTTTCTTTTTCTTTCTCTTCTATGTGGGTCTTCTACTCTCCAACACTCTGGACAAGGGTCAAGTCTTTTTCCTCCTCTTCAGATCCCCCCTTTTTCTCATTTCTTTTAGGATCACTGTGTGATTATTAACAACTGAGGGAACTAAGGGGATTAGAAAAGCAAATGGTAGTAGAAATTAAATGAATCACACTGACTCTACCTTATGACTCAATTCTGGAGCTAACTCAATTCCTTTTCTGTTCAGTTCTGGGTTTCATTCAATTTCTGTCTTGTTAGAAAACTTTATTCAATTATGAGAATTGTGAAAAAAGACTATCCACCTTATTGCATTATTTGAATGTAACTCTGCATTACTAGGAAACTGGACCATCTCTATCTGCTTTTTAGAGACATTTAACTAAGAGATTTTCTGACCAGAAATTCAGTCACATCTGAAGATTGATGCAAGGAGTTTTCTCATGATTATCTATATCAACCAACCCATATGTCTTATTTGAAAACAGACCCCACAATGATCAATAAAATACTATTTCCATATTCCCTTGATTACATACAGACATGTAGGGGGTGTGGGTCATCTTTTTCTGATTTCAGGGAATTGTACCTTGTTCACTCTCCCTTTCCCAACTTGGAAAATTGCTATTTTTTCCTCCAATTAGAAATCAAATTACTTAATTTTGTATCTTGGTTAATTTTTATTTTAATTAATTGGTCTTATTTGAGTAATTATTTTTAATGTATAAAAATGATTCCATATGTATTCGGGGTCCAGTGTCCCAACTGAGGAAGACTACTGATCCCAATTTCTTGGGCAATTGGCATGAATTTCTTAATATATTGATATGTTCAGAAGCTTGAACTTTTGTTTTCTCAGTTATTTTAACTTCCACCTGCCATACAACCTGGAGTATTAAAAAGATTTTTTCAGGCCCCATCACCTTCTCCCTATCAGTCTATTCAAAGAATTATGTTTATAATCACTTGTTTATGGTAGAAATATAAATATCATATAATCAAAACAAATCACTGAAAAGTTTTCCTTTTATCTAATGGTTGAAATTTTTACTGTTAAATATAGAGCAAATGTAAACAAACAAAAATACTACTTATGTTTCTTATAGCTCAACTCTAAATGACAAGTTGAAAACATTTACAACCAATCATCCATAATCTGACAATAACATTCAACTTTCTTTCTTGAGCCTCCACATTTCCAACCCATATTAAATTCCTTTTTTATCTTTTTACTAGCCTTCTATTTTTACCAATTTGTACCAGTTACCAATCCTCTTGTGAATATTAAATTTTACTCTACTCATTGTGAAAATGAAAATATTTAACTTTCCCCTGATTGTAAAAATTAAATTGTAATCCCTGCTTATATTTAGATTTAATCACCAAAGGTATAAACTTCCCATTCTCACTTGAGTTGGGGAGGTCTGAGACCTAAATGTGCAATAGTGGTTGATGAATCAGAGTTGACTGACTGCCTCCTGGGCAGTCCTAAAGCAGGACTTCAATTGTGATTGGTAGACATAAAATTAGGGGAAGGCACAGGAATTGATGAAAAAAAAAAGTATCTTTAAAAGGGAGTGACAACTTTCTGAGTGTAGTTCAACTTGGACTTCGGCTTCTTCTGGAGTTCTGAGTTTGAGTTGGAGGCTGGTGAAGAATCTGCTAACAGGACCTGAGACCCTGTTCCTGATGAGACTGTAAATAAATTTCTTCCTTTGGATTGTCACATGATGAGTGAAAAGCTGACTCTTAACTGCTGGATTTTTTTGAAGAAACTAGGCTCAGGAGAAACTTACATCTTGAGAGAGACTTCTCCAGGTCCTAGGCTTTGCTGAGGACAGTTGAAACTAACTCTCCCTGCCTATATTGAGCCAGGGGCTGCAAGTAAATTACTTAGTGCTTAGGCTAGATATCTTACCCTCTCTGATTTCCTATTTCATTCTTTCTACATTTTGTAAATAAATTGCAAAGAAATCTCTTTGGAATAAATTAAATTCCTGGTGGCCCTATTTTTAAATATAACTCAGTCTAACCTTTTTACAAAATAACCCCCTTTCCCCTCACACTATCAAGTATTTTTACCCTATAATTGCTCCAACTACCTTTTCTTAGATGTCTTGCTAACTATCCTATCCTTATCCTTTAAAAACTTCTAAAAAAAGTTCTGTTCCAATCAAATTCTACTTCTTAATCCTCCTTATTCCACCTTAATTCTTTTATATCCTCCTTAATTGATTTTGGAGCCTATCTACAAATATAGTCTAGACCAATCTGATCCTGAAGATTTTCAAATTTCCTTAATTTCTCTCAAATGTTGTCAAATATTTCCATCAACCTCTCATCTACTAAATTTGTTCAAATACCTTCAGCCTAATGAGATGATTTCTTTTTCACTATTTGGCTAAAGTCATTTTTTCCTTGTTCTTCCTCTCAAAACCTTCACTCTCAAAAGCTGGAAGTAGAAAGCAAATTTTCAAGACCTGTGGATGATAACAAAGTGGCTAAAATTGAAGTTATCTTCATGCTTTTCCTGACTAAAGAGGAATTTCTAAAAGGAGAATATAACACATAGCAAGAAGGAAAGCCTGATAATGCACTATAATGCCTAATATGCCATGGGGTGGACTCTTATCCTAAGGTTTCTTGCCAAAGGGTTTTAAGTATGCTCTATATCATTGACACTTTCTTCACTTCACTTTTTATGACTTCACTTCCTTCCCCCTCCACCTTTCCTGATTATAGATAAGAGGAATGATAGAATATTAGAAATAGATGACCATCTAGAAACTCACGGGGATGAAAATAAACCTCCAAGTGGTTAAATGATATTTCCAGAGTAGAGGTAACTACTGGTAGAACTGGAATTCAAATATAGGTTCCCTTACTTCTTATCCATTGCTACTCCCCTTCCCCTACCTCCCACAGCCATATACATCCATTTGTAGCTATTTTATTACAGAGGCAAATGACAAAGCAGGATTTCCATTACACAAATCTCTTTTTCAGTCAAATTTACTAGAAGTCATCTTTTCATTAAACACAAAATAAACAGTTTAGCTCATGTACATACAATATGCTCAATAAACTCATGTACAATACTGAATTTATGTGCCTAGTGCCACACTTCTTTTGACTAGCTGTGTAGTATGTAATTGACTCAGAGAGTGTTGGAAAGAAATCTGTATTCTCATATTTGACAATTTCCTGAGGTCTCCAGGAATAACAGAATGACCTGTAGAGCTGATGTTATGTAAGTGGTTTACTATATATTCAAGATTGAATTTTTGCTTATGTTAAACTTTTCTGTGATCTTTCAATATTCAGCAGGAGTAGGTTTCACTGTAATTGCATGGGTTCAGAATAATCTTTAAATGGAGAGTCTATGGAATATAAAAGAAAGCTAACAAACATTTTTGATACTTTTTTGCATTAATGACATCCTTCTGTAATGACAAGTATTTTCATTTCATTTTGAAATATGTAAATTTCATAAAATCAGCCATTAGTAAGATTACATAGACAATAAAAGATAAATTAAAATGACTGCTCATAAAAATGGGTCAGTAATTCTTCACAATAAATAGAGGTATCCATTTGTACTGGATAGAATATTGAGATTGATCAAGTAGTCCACATATGCTCTCAGATATTTATTTTCTCTTTTTTACTAGACCCCAATCTTATGACTATCAATCTTAAGGCTAAATCCAGTTTCAATTTAAAAAGAAAACTAATATTTTATATGTCCTTGTTCTTAACATCATATATGATTTATTATAGGATAAGAGGAATCGAATCTGAAAGAAATCTTGCAGATCATCTAATCTAATTCCTAATTTTAAAAAAATGGGGAATCGAGTTGCAATAGCTAGGTTATATATATTGTATGTAGAAGAACTAGGATTTACATTAAAAACCTCTAATTACCAACCCAGGATCATTTCCAATATACCATGCTTTGGGGAGATCAAAATGTGTAAGATTTAGATGAATATTTTCAGTGCTGTGTGACTCAAATTTTTTTCATGGCCGAGGTGATTACATTGCTATTACCTATTTCAAAGACAAAGATAATATTGTGACATATGAAATGAGATGAAAAATTAAAAAGATGGTGAAACGTATCCACTAAATTTCCCAACAACCGTGTTTATTTCAATTTGGACATGAAGTTAAGAATGTTTTATCTTATATGAAGGGACCTCCAGATGCATAAGTTCTATATGACTCCTTAACCAAGACTCTTATTACACACTAATTTCTCAATTATGCAGGCCTAAATGATCTACTTAATAGCTCCAACCTCAGCTTCTTCTCTTTCCCCTTTCTGTCTGTTCTTTGGCCATTTAGCTACTCATTAACACCCTTAGGGAGAAATGGAGAATGGAGAAAGAAGGATCGAAAATCAGTCCATTTGACTGTTCATTAGCTACTCTCATAAAGGTTGGATGAGGGTAGAAGTTAAAAGCTGCAGCTAAAATGAGGTTGAAGATTATCAGCATTTCATTTATCTTCAGACAATAGCTATCAGAGAAATGCCATTTTCCTATAAGGCAAAGGGATAATGAAACCTACAGATCAAGCTTCATGAGAGCCGCAAATGTCAGAACCAGGCCAGGCAAGAAAGCAATCAATGACTAAGAATTTATTATATGCTTACTATGGGTCAGGCATTTCTCTTAGCACTCACTGGAGATACAAAGATAGCAGTCAAACAGTCTCTGCCCTTAAGGAGTTTATATTCTAATGAGCAGACAACATGTAGGTTAATGATTATATGTAGGATATGTAAAAAATAAATACTAGCTTGTTTTGAGAGGGAGAGCAATAGCAGCAGGGAAGACAAAGGCTATGTGTAAAATATGGCTTTTGAGCTAGGTTTTGAAAGAGACTTAAGCTTCCAGCAGGTAGAAATGACGGGGAAGATGATCTTTTGCAAGAAGACCAATCCATGTAAAGGCATGAAGACAGGTGGCAGATACAAGTGTGTAAGGAAGAACAAATAAGCTAACTAGCTTATTCCTTCATGGAAGAAAGTGGTAAGTCTCTCTGTGTAATTTGTCCTCTAAGTAAGGACTTTTTCTAGCTTATTTTCATAATCATACATTTTAGTGAACACTTTCATCATTTTCTGCATCAATAAGGAAAATTGGAACAGAGGAAGCAAAATTTATTTAGGTAAAGTCAAGTAAAAAGGTGGAGAGGCATCCAGAAAGAGAGAAATAATAGTATCATAATGGATAGAAGGCAAAAGTTGGCAAGCTAATTATAAAGAAAAAGGAAAGAGGATAATAAGAACAAGTGAATACATAAATCTTAATCTTAATTTTTACTGTAATATTATAGGCATCCAGATAGAATGTTGACCCAGAAATAGTACTGGAGGGGACAGCTGGGGAGCTCAGTAGATTGAGAGCCAGACCTAGAGATGGGAGGTCCTAGGTTCAAATTTAGCCTCAGACACTTCCTAGCTATGTGACCCTGGGCAAGTCACTTCACCCCTGTTGCCTAGCCTTAACCACTCTTCTATTGGAATCAATACTGATTCCAAGGCAGAAGGTAAAGGTTTAAAAGAAAAGAAATAAATAGCACTGGATTTGGAATCTGAGACTTTGGATTTAAATATCCATAATGTTACACTGTTATAACTACCACTTGTCTGTCTTTGGTGAAGTCACTTGGAATTCAAAGACCTCAATTTCTAAGTGTGTAAAATGAGACTATTTGACTATATAAGCCCTAAATTCTAGTCCAAGCATAGAGTTTAGTACTGGTATCATTTCAGCATCACTACTTTCCCCATTCTGGATTTGATATCTCTTGGGATGGCATAAAAATTAAATGGGAATTTGGGGGGAATTTTGCAGAAGCTGCAGATAACATGCAAAGACCAGCAGACAACAGAGGAAAATTTTTAGAAACTATATAGCCTATGACTCAAAACCCAGATTTTATAATAAGATACTGTAAATACCCTGTAAAAGAAAAAAAGAGTAAATTCTGACTTCTCCCTCTGGTAAGAAGAGAGTGCCAAAAAATTTTATCTGGATTTTTAAGATTGCAGAGGCACCAATCCCTCAACCCTTATGATGTGGAAGGAATAACTGTACTATTAAGTAATGTTCTTAGTAAACAAAAATAATTTTAGAGGTCTAAGCTTCTTAATTAATTAAAGCACATTCTAAACTTCAAAGACTTGCCTTTGGGAAGATATTTGTAAGATTTGTAGAAAGGCATTGTGAGATTCCCATAGAATAAAAAGTTATGACTATATTGGGATTCATATTGATGGGGAAAATATGAGGTATCTAATACATGCCTATAACCTTGGCCTTAAGATATGAAGAAATGAAGGTAGACAATTTTTAGCTCTATGCAATTGAAATGATGGAGAACCTTCTGAAGCTAGTAGAAATAATATAGGCACTACTGAACATAGAACCACTCTGATCTGGCAGATAGTTAAATTTAAATGGAACTTTGTGGGATTGAAGAGACAATGGAGGCTCCAAGATTTTCTAACTTCTAGTTTATATATATTTTAAGGATATCCCTGGAACAATCTGGTCCATTGAAAAGGTGTTTGAATAATGTTTCCCTTAGTTCTAATTTATCTAAAAGTAAATATTAGACATTGGGAGCTAGTGTTTTGGTGGTGTTATTGTTTTGAGTATGTGAATTCTACCTGTCATATTCAGATATTCAGAGAATACAGGGAATCTCAGACAAAGCAGAAATAATTTTTACACTCATGATGAAAACAAAACAAACCTCAGATACTTACTAGTTGTGTGACCCTGTACAAGTCACTTAACCCTATTTGCTTCTGTTTCCTCTTCTGTAAAATTAGCTGGAAAAGGAAATGGCAAACCACTCCATTATCTTTGCCAGACCCTCTAAATGGGGCCATGAAAGGTCAGACATAACTGAAAAGGTTTCAACAACAATTACTATTTTGGGGATGGTGCAGATGGTATCCATTCATGTGATTTCATTGGTTTAATTTTCTTCTGTGTCATAAAGCAACATCTAATAATGCAGACTACCAACTCTTTTGCAAATTATCTTTTTGGTTGTCTAAGCCACTAAAGAGGTCAAGTGGCTTGCCACAGACCAAAAGACTAGAAAATGTTGGAGATGGAATTGAATGTAGAACTTCTTATTTCCAAGATTGTACTCTCTATCCACTAAGCCACAACCTTTTACTACATGACATAAGAAATAAGAAATTAATTCCTTGAAATCTGTTCTAAGGTCAATGGACAACTGAGCACATGAAATTACAACAGGTAGTTAGGCTGCATAATGGAGAAAGCATTGGAACCTGAGTCAGAATAAGTTAAATACATCCTCAGATCCTGAGTAGCTGTGTGACTTTGGACAAGTTATTTAACTTCTCTTTGCCTCAGTTTTATCAACAGTAAAATGGGGGGGGGGGCATAATAGCACATACTTTGCAGGCTTGTTGTGAGGATCAAATGGGATAATATTTCTAAAGCAGTTAGGCCAGTTCATAATAATTGGTATATAAATATTTATTTCCCTACTTCAACATTTTGGCATTTGGGAGACTGTATGGTGCTGTGGGAAGGGTGCTGGATTTGGATTCCAAGGATGTATGTTTAAATCTCAACTCTGTTCCTTACTACCAATATGACCCTAGGGAAATTCCCTAATTTTCTTCCTCATGTGTAAAATAAAGGGCTTTTTGTGGTTTTTTTTTAAGGTCACCTTTGATTCTAAATATAATAACCCTATGAGTTAGCAGACTAGAGGCTTCATTTTAGCTTGGCCAAGCCATTAATTGAGTGGATGATAATTCAATTTGACAAATATTTGTCATGTAACTTTTTTTTTTGTGGTTCAGTTGTTTTAAGTTGTTTCTGACTTTCCCTGAGAACACTTGGGGTTTTCTTGTGTGTGAATTTAACATAAATCTATACCCTTCTTTCCTTTTTAAAAGGAAAGTTTTGAAAATTCATTTCAGGCTCACCCCTCCTTTAATTGGATTAAGAAGAAGGTCTGAGGCTTACCTGTATAAGGAAGACACCTCTTGTCTCCCTGGAATTCCAGAAAGCACATGATTTTTGTCCCACATGATTTCTGTCATCCAGAAGACTGACCTCTGAACTGTACTAAAGTCAAGTCTGTCCAACCAGAGAGACTTAGAAAAAATGACCTCACATCGAGTTATAAATTATAGATCAAGGAAGTTCTCAGTCTCTTTGCTAGGAAGCAGTGTGGTCTCATTTCTGGAGAGACAGAGCATGATCAGAATAGGTACATGAGGTTGGCAGAAAGTTCAGATTAGCTGGGCCACTTGTCATGTGATTATATACTTTTTCTTTCTCGAGCCTGCTTTCAATTACAAATTAATAGTCTGTCTCTAGAGATTTTTAATCTTAATACTTAGCAAAAATAATGGTATAGTTTGCCATTTCTGTCTCCAGATCATTGTACAGATGATGAAACTGAAGTAAGCCAAATTAAATGACTTGCTCAGGGTCATGTATGTGTCTGAGGACAGATTTGAACTCAGGAGGATGAACCTTCCTGACTCTAAGACTAGAGCTCTATCCATTAAGCCACCTAGCTGCTCTTACTACTTAATGTCATATACTGATACAAATTCATAACATACAAACACACATATGTGTATGTGTATATGTGAATTTTAGATTTACTCCACCCTGCTTAGTCTTTAGAATTCTAGCAACAAGGAATATATATATATATATATCCCCACTTAAGGAATAAGTGTGGGGGATAAAGGCCTATGACCCATGTGTGCTAGAAAATAACAAATCAGAAACAAAATGACTAAACCCCTGGGCTGTCCAAAGCCAAGTTTAAGCCACCATTGGTACATGTGAAACACAGGAAGTGATTTAAAAAACTGCCTTTATATTTCACGTCACTTCCTGTGAGAGGGACCTTGGCGGTGGGACTTGACTTGAAGGAGCTCCAGCGTGGGACCTCAGACTGCTTCCCTTAGATGACCACATGGTTAGTGTTAAGACTGACTTCCCTTTTCCTTGACTCATTCTGGAGGTAATAGCCTCCAAGGAGGCCTCTCATATTGGAGGAGGCATCATGGCTAGAAGCCAAGATAGAATTTATTTTCTGGGAAGGCCCCTTGGCTGAGGCCTCTGACTCCCTGGCTTAGACCAGCCTGGAGCAGACCTTTTTCCCTTTCTCTTTCTTTCTCTCTCATTCCTAATTTCTTCCTTCTATTGTAATAAACCACCATAAATTTCCATTCTGCCTTGAATATTTCATTGAGATTTAGAATTTAAATCCCTGGCGACCACTAAAAATATATATTCAGTCTCAACCCTAAAATTTACCCTTAACAATCTGCCTAATCCATTAAGGTTGTGATGACTACCCTCAATTTCCCTGAAAATTTTCTTTCCTCTTTCTCTCTTTACTATCTCCTCTTAAGCTTACAATTTAAAACAGCTGCTAGATCAGGTAAGTATAAAACCTTTTTTTTTCTTTTCTCCTTAAAATGAATTGAACATAGCCGTTTTTAAACTTAAGCAACAGGGCCCTGAGGTCTTAGTTGGGGAAGCTGTTTCCAAATCTCCCTTGCCTTAGGGAACAAACAACCTTAACACACACACACACACACACACACACACACATTTGTATATTACAATTATAATCTCAAATTGTTTCCAATCTAATGGGAACAAAGGGAAATCAAATATATAGTCATTAGAGGTGAAGAAAGTGAGTTACATGTAAATGGGACAATATTATATGAGGTATTACCTCAAATCACATTAACTTTTTTTACTACCACAAAATATTGCTAACATATTGAACTTTTTGTCCACAAAAATCCCACAATTTCTATATGACAAATTGCTGTTTAATAATATTCACCCATCCTGTATATTGGAAGTTGATTTATTAACCTAATTTTAAGACTGTGCATGTGTTCCTGTTGAATTTTCATTAAATTGAGTTGAATGCTCAAGGCCAGTTATGCCAAACTCAAACAGAAACATAAGCCTCTAAACCACTCAAACGAATTCCTTTAGGCTGTATATTGACTTAGTTTTAAAGTTAATATTATCTTTGCTTTAATATATATATATATATATATTTCATTAATTTTTTTACTCAATTACATTTGATTCAGGTTTGGTTACTGTATGTGGCCTGAGGACCATGTCCTCCATGCCTCTGTTCTAGTCCGCCAAGACATTTATGAAACTTGAATTTGCTTTATAACTGTGCCATTTGCAATTGTGAAGACAATATCATCTATTCCTCTATCCAAGTCACTAGTAAGTTTTTGATTCACATCTGGTTGAATAACCATACCCAATAAGTGCTGATATATAGGCTAATATATTCTGCCCTTAGATTTTTCATGTTCAATAATTTTAAAATTGGATTGAATAAATATATAAAAGAATTTTTGTCAATAATATTATGAATAGTACAAAACTTAGAGTAATGCCCAATAAAATAGAGGAATCCAAAATTTTAAATAATCTCAACAAACTAGGGTAGCTGATCCTCAACCATATAAGATGAAATGCAATGGAGTTAAATGCCAAGTAATATATTTATTCTCAATGGAAAATTGTATGAATGCTGTAGAGATAGATTGAGTTGAGCACTCTGCATATGAATATATATATATATATATATGTTACATATATACAGATCTTGATATTGAAGTTGATCATAACCCCAGTGTGAATTAACCAACTGTGCTCCTGAAATATAAACAGGCTACATTAAAAGAATAATGTTTTAAGACATCTGGAGGAACATGTCTCACTGGGGTAAGAGGAGAGAGCAATCCAGGCAGCACAGTATCTTGTGGGAATGAAATAAAAATCGGTAACCTATGTTACAGTATTTCTTGTTGCAATGACTGATATACTCTGGCTTGAGATTAGAGAGAGCTGCTACTTAGGATGGGGACACACCTGAGGGTTGCCTAGTTACAATGGTGGAGATAGAAGTACTATGAGAGACACTGAGAGATATTGCTACAGGTAGAGATGCTGCTCCAGGGGAATTCTCTGGGGTTTGCCTACTAATCTCTACTGATGGCTGATAGATCAATCTATTTCCTAACCTCCTCCTTTCTTCACTCCCTCCCTTCTCCAACCCTCTCCCAGTTTCTTCTGAAGCTAGTGGCTTTGCCCCTCCCCCCCCCCCAGTGGACTATAAAAACACTCTCTTCTTTTCCTTTTTCAAGTCAGGGGGTTTATTGGGAAACAGGATGGGAAACTGTCTTTTCCTTGGAATATTCCATTTGCAACCTTCTTCTTGATTGACAGACATGTCCCCAGCCTTGGTTTTTGCATCTTGGCTTGTCCTGCAAAACCTCTCTCTCTTCATGTCTCTACCACAATCTCCTCTTTTATTCTGCAGAAAAAATGCAACTTGCATTTTTCAATGATACTTACCTGTATAATAATTCTATCTATCTATCTTTACTCTGCTCTGTTATAAATATACCCTTACCCCCCCCTCCCAAATAACAAAATCCTAACTCATCTTAGCTATTCTAACTACCTAAATGCTAAGCTAAGAGTGGGATAGGAAAATGATTTAGGTAAGGGAGTTACATGAACATAGTTTCACATCCCAACAAGTAAATCAACAATTTTCAAAAAATCTCAACAATGTCAATAACATATTGACCATGCAAATTTCTTATCCTAATGTCTATATAGTCACTAAGAAAAATTTCCTAACACTAACAAATGCTAAACTACAGTCATAATGCAATCCAACTTCTATACTACAGAACTTCTATGTCTCTACTTCCTAAGCCTTGGAAAAATTCACTAAGCTATCATTTTTAGTAGTTAGATTATTAATAAATTACTCTAAAAAGTTAGCTTGTTAGTTAATTTAGTAATTACATGTGTACATAGGATCTACACAAATTTACATATGTACGTCCTTGTAGATTTCTGTGCAAACTCATGCAGAAAAGAAATATCTTTAATTGTTTGAATTTTCCACAGAAATTTCTCATCAGTGTGTCTTTATGTTATGCAACTATGCACATTGTATACTTACCCATTCCATAAAATGTCTTCCTTTGCTATGTAGGATGTGCATGCATATATATGTGATGTTCACATGTACAAAGCATCATTACCTATCCTCATTATCACAAGTTCAAAGATTTCAAAGTTTCAAAGTCCTTCCATGTCCATTCATGTTGCTTGTAGAAACTCTTCCTTCCTCTCTGGTCAGCACATCACTTTTCCATCTCCTGTCTCTTGATTGAAAACTTGTGTTCTTCAAATCAAGATCCACTGCAATAATCAGGAACTTGGAACACATGAACGACTGTGTGCAAGTGAGTTTTTTACGTATGTGCAAGTAAGAGTGAAAGTTACTTTTCAATGGAAGTAAGATGGAATCTTTGTGAATGCCAGAATTTATCAATCTTTCTTCATGTCTGCACATAAGGATAACATGTGATTTTCTTCATGTGTGGGGGTAAGCTTTTGCATTTGTACATCTTCTTGCTTGCAGGTAAGGTGTACAGGTGTTTTTATAAGGTTGGGTGTGAGCATTATGCCTAAGAATAGAGTTTTCAAGTTTGCTAAATCTTGTTGTTTCACCTTTCACTAGAAGATTTATGGTTACTTTAGTTCTGTATCTTGGAGATAGAATTTAGAATTAAGTGTTTATTTATGACAACATTGTTTTGTTATTTGGGGGGGGGTTAAGGGTTTATTTATAACAGAGCAGAGTTAAGATAGATAGAGAAAATTATTATTAAGGTTAAGTATCATTAAAAAATTAAAGTTGCATTTTTTTTTAGAATAAAAGGGGGGATTGTGGTAGAGACATGAAGAGAGAGAGGTTTTGCAGGACAAGGCAAGATGCAAGAACCAAGGCTGGGGACATGCCTGCAAAATCAAAGAGAAGGTTCCAAATGAAATTTTCCCAGGAGGAGAGACAGTTGAAGCTGGCTGAAGGACCCTTGGGGTGCTGGCTTGGCTTTGGGCTCTAACCAAAGGAGGAACTGATTCTGTCTCTCTCTGGGAGTTGAAGCTGGCCAAGGGAGAAACTGGGACTTTAATTCTGTCTCTCTGAGATTTGACTGGCCAAGAGTTGGAGGAAAGCGAGGCTGAAGGAGAGACTTTTTCTTGGCTGGCTAAAGGGGAAGAAGCTGAACTGATCCTTGTAGTTTTTGTCCCAGGCTGAAGGACCTTTGAGGGGGGCTTGAAATTAGTCTGAAAGACTTTGGTGGCTTTGTGAAGAAGAAAGATTTTTAACTCTTGTCCTCCATCTCTCTAACTATCCCTCTGAGTTACAATTGTGACAAGACTGACTATTTCCATAACCCTCCTAAATTCTCTCTCATTATAGATTAGGGACACCCCTATTCCCTTCACCTCAATTTCCATCCTGTTTGTTTCTAATAAACCTCCTTACCTGAGAAAGAGAACAAGAGCAGTTTCTCTAAACCTCACAGTCACCTTTAAGTTACATAGCAAGGAGACTGGCTGATAAGGGGGAGGTGAAGGGAGGCAGGAGGGAGAGGGTTGGAAAAGGGAGGGAATGAGGGAGGAAGAGTGGTAGGAAAAATATTGATCCATTAGTCATCAGTAGAGATCAGTAGGCAAACCCCAGAGCATTCCCCCATGGCAGCATCCCTTTATTTCTCTAGCAGCATCTCTCAGTGTCTCTCAAAGTACTTCTATCCCCACACTTAGCAGCCCCTAATCCCAAACCAGAGTACAACAGTCACTACAACCAGAAACAGTTTCCACACAGATTATCCTTTCTATTTCAATCTGCAAGAATTTGTAGATCTTGGAGCAGACCACAACTCTGCCAGAGGCAAGGAAGATAATGAATGGAAAGAAACCCAACCAGAACAACCACAGGGCAGTGCAGTGAAATGCAGCACTTGGAGTAGCAGAGTCCAAGTAGGGGCCTGTCCATCCAAGGCCATTTAGGGGCAGGAAGCAGCTGAGGAAAGACCAGATCATCTCACAGAACAATGGGAGAACTGGTACAACCTGGAATTGAATATAACTTCAAATCTCCCCAAAGCCAGTCATCAGAGCCACCTCCTTCATAGACATACCATGAAGAACAAGGGCAGCCAGTCCTACCCAAGTACCAAAGAAGAATATTCTAAAAGCTGGACGCAGTGTGCTCTCTACACTTGGAGCAGAGAAGAACCTCAACAGAGAGATAAGATAATAAGAAAACAACTAGAAAAAACCAGCAAAAGACAAAGAAAAATCTTGATCTTAGAAAGCTACTTTAGTGACAGAGATGATCAAAATATGAATTTAGAAGAGGACAATAATTTCAAAAAGGAAACATGAGGTCTCAAAAGAAAGTATGAAGAGAAAAGAGAAGTTTGTTTCATAAATAACAGTAAGGAGGGCTTGGACTATGTTCTGTTATGATTAACATATAAGTTGATATGTATGTCTCTGTGTGTATGTATAGTTTGAGCAACACATTTTAAAAGGGATATTAAACTAAGAAAAAATTCAGAGAAGCCCAATCAGAACAATGTTGGCTTTTTATACCATATCAAGAAGAATAGTTAAAAGGAATTAAGATGACTACTTTGTAGAAAAGACATGATAGTCAATTTCACATATTTAAAGGACTATCAATTTGAGAAAGGAATAGTATATATGTTTTATATTATGCAAGGGGATAGGATTAGAACCAATAAGTAAGAGGAAAAAAAAAGGTAAAAGAAAAAACAAAGCATGCTTGATATATGACCAGAATATGACAATGAGAATTATCTAAAAATTTGGTATTTTACAGATTTCTAAGGATACTACAAAAAAGGAATTGAATGAAATATCTGGGCAAATTAATTTAGTTTATTTTTTTTTCCTCTTTGGTCTTTTGTCCTAGTTTTTCAAACCCAGTCCTCCTTTATAACCTTACTGCTACGTAATGAAAGAGTCACTCCCTCCTCCCACCTTTTTTCCCCATACTATGCCCAGGATTGAACACTTCCTATTCCTGGCTCTACCCTTAAAAATTGGGGCCATTGATAGTCCCCTGAAGATTTCTGATGAGTATCATGTCAAATGTTAAACAGGAAAGTCCTTAAATAGGAGACAGACTAATGCCACCATTTCCCTGTGAGCCTCTCATTTCTTACATTTCTTAACTTTTCAGTCAGTTCAACTCATTTTTCAGGTCTAAATGTCAGGTATCAAAATTCAAAGTGAAACTCTTTCCCTTACTTAAGAGCAGAGTTGTTCCCAAGAGTCCTGAACCTAAATTTCAGATTCTATTTTTATAGTTCTGGCAGTACAGAGTGATGTGAATCGTATTGACTGTTGCCAGTTGGTGTTCAGAGATTTCTTTTTCCAAGAGCATTAAACAGGTTGAAAGAGGATAGAATAGGTCAGCCACTGAGCTTTAGTACTCAAGAACACAGGAGTTGCCAAAGGGAGTATACAATTGTTAGTTATAGCCTGGTGTTCTACCTCGATTCAACACTTGGTATGACAGAAAAAGTTAAATATATACAGGGATTTATGATGTGGGCTACAGACATCCCATGAACAGAGCTTACTTCTATCTTGTTGATTGATAGGCACTAACATTTCTTTCTTAGCAGTAATGTGGTTACCTTTTTGCTAATTGCCCAGGAATAACCTTAGTGATCGTAGTTATATGTATCCAAGTACCCATAAAGATTTATGGGTATAATTTGTGTGTCTGTGTGCATGGATGTGTGTGTGTGTGTGTGTGTGTGTGTGTGTGTGTGTGTGTGTGTGTGTGTAGATAAATAGATACAGATAGAAAGATAGTCTTTGGGTCCTATCCAATTCTTCATGACCTCATAGATCAGAGCATGCCAAGCCCTTCTATCCTAACTTTTTTGTAAACTTTTTTTTTGTAAACTTCTATCCTCTACTATCTTTCAGTCTGTCTAAGTTCATGTTTGTTGTTTCCATTATGAGTATTAAGATTTTGGCTTCAGAACTTGACCTTTCAGTGAATAATCTGAATTAATTTCTATATGTTTTCACTGATTTGCTCTCCTTACAATGTGTAGCCTATTTTCTTTTGTTTGTTTTTTTAATGACTAGGATTCTCTCCACATGAAAATGGAAATGCTGAGTCTACTATCAGGGGCCCAATCTAACTAAACATCAGTCCTTTAGGTCTTTGTGATTTCCATTAGTTCAACTTTCTTTAGACAAGCTGGTTGTCCCCCTGCTCCTGGAGAATCACTACAGTTAATGCAGAGTGTAGGGATCTCTCTGCTACTGTCAGCCTCCCTAATAGCTGACATTACAGGGCAGGGGCCAGCCTGCTGGGTATGATTGCAGTTATTCAGCTTACAGGTACCCAGAAAAAGAAGTATATTCTTTGTGAAAGTATCATTAAGGAGTAATGGCCAAAGACTGTGCCTCAAGCTATACTGAGTTTAAAGTATACATAAGTAAGGCTTTTCACATTTAAAGTAGATATGCTTCCATTTCCCATCATTAATTTGAAGCTACTCTTTTCTTTTCCACAATAATAATACAGTAAGTTTTAAGCCAGATGAAATTTTTCTTGCTAGTCTTCCCTGTCCCCTAACTGATATTTTCCTCCCAAATCCCAATACTCCATACCTAAGCATTATCAGCAGGATTCACAGGACAACAGCTGCAGATGAGAAGACAAAGTAACTAGGATTCAAGAAACCCTAATTTCCTAATGAATAAGGAAAGTTTTCTTTGCTCTTTGAAGATTACTTCCCATTACGAACTATCCAAATAATCCTCTCCATCATCCTAAATAATGAACTGATAGCATTATTGCTTTTGTTTCATGCTATATCTGTTTTTTAATTATAAACTCCACTTTGGTGAATTTACTTGACACTGAATTACATTGTCTTTGTAAAGAATGTAGTCAGAGTCTGATATAATTATGAACATTTTTCATTTTCCATTCCTATTGTTTTTTCTTTTCCTATTGAATGGGATGAAGAATATACAAAATGATTTTATAATTGAAATTAATGAAACCATTTAATTAAATTAAAAACACAACTTTCATAACATGTTGAAACCACCCATTATGCTATTTTTTTCTTCTCAATTAAGTGATCTGGAAATTTTTAAGTCATTCCTTTACCTAAACCATTTTATTTTTAATCTAATGAAATTTTATATTTCTTTGTCTGGACATTTCACACTTACCAGGTATTTTTTTTCTTATATTTCTGAACACTAGGAATAAAACAATTTGGAAGGAAATTTCAAATAGGATGGACTGATTAATTATACTCCGTGTCAGTAAACAATTATTTTAAATTGACACTTATGTTCAAACCTGCCTAAATTTGTCATAAGTGGCCATATTGATTTTTTAAAAATTTGTGATGTGTTCTACATTTAAATTAAATAGCTTTGACTGTCATTTCAGAAAGAATTGACAGATAACCTCTGCTTAAAAAATGCTTGATGAGCATTTTATTATAACATGTTCCTTAAAGTGATCCTAAAATCCTGGAAAAGGACATTTACAAACATTTGAAAAATAATGATGTCAATTGGATCACATATTCAAATAGATTTAGGGATTGTTTGTTTTATTGGAAGAACTGATGAGCATGCTTTCCCCATGACATTTTTTAGAAAAAAACGAGTCTTGAGGTTTTAAAGTTATTCACTGTTACATGTCTTTTCTACTATTTTAGAAACTATGACCTTAAAAAAAAGCTTTTTTTTTTCTTTTAGAGATTTGTCCATTTAGAGGACAAACTATTTCTATACTTAAATTATAACCATAGAATTAATTTTAGCTATCTTTCTTGTCTAAAGGCTATATTTCAATATCACTTCTTTTTTTCAGTGGTAATTCATTATTTTATATACTAATTTTATTTTCTTCATAAGCTTAACTATTCATTTCATTTCATCCTTACTCTAATGCTGTGATTTACTAATAGTATTATTTGAATCCTCACTTTGAAAGTGAAAATATAATAGGAAGGTTGATAGTTTTCCCCAAGGTTACAGAACTAGTCAAGTCTTCTATATGATGATTTGTGTATTAAAAACAATAACAACAACAAACAATATGCTTAGTCTTGCTTCTCTTGGTAGATATTCCTAGGAAAAGGGAGCTACATGGTCTCTTAGTTCTATAATATCAGATTTACTGAGTAAAAGAATATTTGTAAAAAAAACTGCAGGAATAAAAAAGGCCTTATAGTATATAGCAGCAATTTCTTTTACTGAAGTTCTGACAAGTGGGGGAGAAAAAAAAAAGGGAGGGGAAGAGAAGGAAGGAGTAGGAAGCAAGGTAAAAAAGAAGAGAACAGAAAAAGAAGATAAACAAAGCAAGTGAAGAGAAGGGAAAAAAAAAGAAAGTGAACCTGCTTGCTCATGATTCTTAGTCTAAGTTACCCATTTGGCCAAAATTACATGATTTAGTGTTTTGCTACTATTGAAGAGTTTAAAATAGTAATTAATAAATAAATACTATAAGGTCTTCAAGTTTTTGGCCAGAACAACTCCTAATAACTTTTGGAGTAGGATTTAAACCATTATCCTTTAGCTATCTGTATAACAATACCAAACATTATTCCTTTGTGCTACTAACACCCTAATTGTTTTGGGGGTCCTATGTTTCCTCATCTGCAATTAAGGTCACTCCTTTGTATCAAAATGTCCAGCTTTGCTACTAATTAAAATAGAAAATATATAACTTTAGGAAAGGGGGGAAGGGAAGGAAAAAAGAAGAAAGGAAGATTAGAGTAATTATGGTTTTCATTTTATAATTGAAGAAACCAAGATGCCCAGAATTTAAATGACTTGTTCAAAGTAAGTGTTGTGGAAAGGAAACAAGACTGATAGTTGGCCGGGGAAGGGGCAACTGGGAGTGGCAGTTGGGTCTTGTGACTAGCACTTCCTTCCTGCCGGGTTTGACTTTCTTTCTGGTGTTTGAGGTGGGAGGAGTGTTGGCTTCCCAGTCTGGATTCAGAGTTCCTCTTCTTGGTTCAGTCTGGAGACACAGGCCCAACCAGCTCTGAAGGTCAGACTTTCTTTTTGCTTTCTGTCTACTGCTAAGATTCTGAAATTGACAAAACTAGTGCAAAGGATGGAAGTGAGAGAAACCCTCCACCAGCCTGTGAGGCCTGGCCTTAGCTCTAAGCTGAGGAAGACTCCAACCTTATTTAGGGACATCCCTTGCCCCTCTTTCCTGATACCTCTCCAATCCAAACTGGTTATTAAACTTTATTTTATTTGAATTCTCAGTCAGATAAGTGGATTATCTTTTCTGGAGCATAGAGGGAGCTGAACATCGGTTCAGTCATTCAATGACAAACAGTCCTTATCAGACCCCTGCTGCTTCCTCTCGGCAGGGGGCATCTCTCTCCTTTGCCTCACCAAGCAATATTCCCTCTCTCCCTTAAACTCCTCCATACCCTGCTACAAACCTTCCATTATCCCCTGTTCTTCATATCCTCCCCACCTTTTCCAAATCAATATTACAGTGTCCAAGTCTGTTTGACAGACTTGTTTGAACTAATGTTTTCCTGACTCTAGGCCCAGCATTCTATCTACCTCATCACCTAACTCCACCTCCACTTAAAGAGACTGGATGAGATGAAACACAGTACTTCTGAAGGCAGCCTATTCACTTTTGGATAGTTCTAATTATTAGACTGTTTCCTTACATAAAATCAAAATCTTCCTCTCTTAAAGTTCTCATCTATGTGCTTAATTCTGCTTTTTGGAGCCAAAGAAAATATACCCAAATTTTTCTCCATTGGATGGTTTTTCAAATAGTTGGATGCAACTATTATTTTACTTTCTAGTTGTATTTTCTCCAGGCTAAATGTTCTCAATTTCTTCAAATGACCTGCATAAAGAATAGATTTAAGGCTTATCACATGCTAGTTGTCCTTTGAATACTTTCATAACCCATTTTCTTCCTAAAATGTTATGCCAAACCTGACCATAAGTCAGATGTGACCTGACCAAGTATAATCCAGCATAACTTCCATTTCCTTATTTATATGATTTATTTATTTATTAAAAAACCCTTACCTTCCATCCTGGAATCAATACTGTGTATTGGTTCCAAGGCAGAAGAGTGGCAAGGGCTAGGCAATGGGGCTCAAGTGACTTGTCCAGGGTCACACAGCTGAGAAGTGTCTAAGGCTAGATTTGAAACCAGGACCTCCCATCTCAAGGTCTAGCTCTCAATCCACTGAGCTACCTAGCTGCCACCCCATTTCCTTATTTATGGAAATCTAAGTCATATATTCTTTTATTTTGCTGCCAAATATTAACATTGAGAGAAGTACATATTGGGGATTCTTATGAAAGAGATGATAGAAAATAGTGTTTGAACTAGTATAGTGATCATATGAATGAAAAAGGAGAAAACAAATGCAAGAGACCTTATAGGGCTAAACTCTTATTGGAACTGATTTGATATAGGAGATAACACAGAGAAAGGTCAGAAATTACTCCCAGTTGATAATATTGACAATGGGATTATTATTATATTTTGAAAGGAGTAGGGAGGAATTTATACATCATTAGTAAACTTATTCTAGGTGTTGCTAACTTTTTTTTTTGTAGTTTCCTAGGGAAGTCTTGTGAAACCTATGGACCCATTCTCAGAGTTTTTTTTAAATGAATAGAATTACAAAGAAAGTAAATAATATTGAAATATAGTTATCAAAGTACATAAAACAGACAGATGGAGTGACCCAGGAGTGAAGGAACTCATAATTTTGTTGTATTTTAATAATTTAATGTATGTTTATCCAGCTTACCAATTAGATGATAATCTTCTGAAGAACAGGATTTATATTTTTCCCAGCACACATTGCAAATTGTTACACAGAGGGAGTAGACATTCAAAAATCCCTGGTGAATTTCCTCTACCTTACTCTTACCTGTCGACCTTATTTACTGCTTTATTAAATAGGGAGCATTGTCTGACTTTCAGGGACGCTGACTCCCAGTGGCACCTTCTTTCTATTAGACAGAACTACTTTAAAGTCCTAATTTACAGCTAGTTATAAATGTTCCTGAAGTCATCTGAATGTGGATCACACTCCTTATGTTTACTTTAATTTATAACTTGGCTTGGGAAAATTTCAGAAATGGTAATTGGGATGCTCTGAGGTCCGGAGACAACTCTTTATTTCCAGATGTCAGCTATGGCTTGAAGGTATATTTTTTGATCATGATGTAGTAGGGAGGAAAATTCTCTTTCAAACCCAGACTTCCTGTGTCTTTGAAACCTTCAAATTGGACCACCCTTTGAGACAATTCTAAATCTTCAAGGCAATCAGAATGAGAGAACAGTCAGAATACAGTGGTAGATGGGGAACCTGCAGGAAGTACAATGAGTTAGGTTTGCTTTCATAGGGCCATATTTTTTTCAGTATTTTGGAATCACAATTTTGGAATCATAAAAGATTTTAAATATCAACTAATAGAAATCCTTCATTTTATAGGAGTAGAAATTCATTCTCAGAAAGGAGTCTTGCCCAACCAAAATCACACAATTAATTCTTGGTAGAATTTTGGACTACTCTCAATATAGTCTACTGGTCGCATTTTTTGTTTGTTTTGCTTTACCATTGTTTCTAAGTTTTCCTAGTCTTTAAAGTGATCCTTCTTTATTTCTGGAACTATACTTAATCTGCAAAGTTCATTTCATAGGTTTTATTTTGACATTCAGGTTATTCATTAGCATGCATCCTAGTAAAAGACATTTGGGAAGCAGTGGGTGGGGGTGTCATCATAAAGCTATGGAGCCTTTGGGAATATGCTTTGTACATTTTTCTAAAAATGTGTTTAGTGGTACTACTAACCAAGATACTAACTTATCATGGCATTATAATTAAAAGGATAGGTATCTCTTAGAGCAAGATGTCTACAAGCAGAGTTTTCAAAGTATAGCTCTTGCACTTAGTCATACTTTAAGAAGCATCCTGGAATAGTGGAAATGTTATATTTGGCCCCAAAGCACCTGAATTAAGATCCCAAGTCTGCTACTTAATATTTCTGTGATGCTAGGTAAGGCACATGGTTTCTCTGCATACTAGTGTGATCATTAGTGAGGTAGGGTGGTTTAAAGGGTCTCTATGATCCTTTTATGACCTAGATTTAATATCTACTTTTTATATTTCTGATTGTATTTTCCCATTTCAGGTTCTTCTATCCTTGCCACTACCTTGTTCTCTTTCTAAAACTAGATTCAACAGGGAGGCAGAGATGACCCTGACAAATTAATATAAATCTCTGAGAGCAGTTGGCCACAATGTTAAGTGTAAGATGTGTATTCTTTAAAAAAAAGATCAGCCCATAGAGAATATAAGTTTGGGTACAGGTAAAAGGACACATATGGATATAGAGGGAATATGCTTTTGTATTAACTCCTTGGCAAGTGCCACTGATTTAAGGAAAAAGTAAAATTCCTAGAAATATGTTAATATAGGATTTTCTTGCTTTTGAAGTTATTCAACAATGTGGAAGTTTAATCTCAATTTAACAAATACAACACAAATTTAAAAGTTTACATCAGTGAAAGAGAAAAATAAAATATTAAAAAAAAATACTTACATGGATATCACACACCTGGTTTATTGAAAGCCTTGCTGCAGCCACTTTTTTTTAAAACCCTTAACTTCTTAGAATCAATATAGTACATTGGTTCCAAGGCAGAAGAGCAGGAAGGGCTAGACAATGGGAGTTTAGTGACTTGACCAGGGTCACAGATCTAGGAAGTACCCAAGGCCAGATTTCAACCCAGGAGCACACATCTCTAGGCCTGGGTCTCAATCCACTAAACCACTTAACTATCCACTGCAGCCACTTTTTTAATCCTACAATGAAGTGGTCTTATGAAAATTGTCAGTCCTCCAAAGTTCCGAAATTTTTTCTTTCATAATATAAATACTTTCCAGGTTTCTTGTTTTAAAATAGGTATCTAGTGCCTCTGAAATGCACTTTCTCTGCATTGATATGAAAATTTACAAATAAAAATCGTTTAAATGTAAAAGTAATTTTGTGGAGGTTTTGTTTTGTTTTTGTTTTTAATTTTTTTTTCTCTTCCACCACCAACAGGCTCAGAAACTCAATAAATAGGAGGGTCTTCTTCATCTCTCTGTCACCATTTACCCTTTTTTAACCGAGTTCCACAAGTACTTCACTCATCTCTCTGGAATGAATTTGGTTTTGCTCCCAGAAAACAAGATAACATCTTTTTAAAGTACTTTAAAAGGAGATTACAACAAATAGCTAAACAAATTATAAAATAAAGCAAGATTTCAAGTGACAGGGAGAAAAGAACAGAATGACAAAGGGCTATTGAGCATATTAGAGACTACTTAACTTATCAGAGGACATTAACCATTTTCTCTCCATTCTCAATGATTGTTCTTTTTGTTCCACTAAATTTTGTCTCTCAGTCAACTGCCAGATGATGTCCCAGCTCTGACAGTATGGTAGGTCACAAGACCTGGAATGGATCATAGAGATCACTAAATTAAAAACCCTCTAATTTTCATAAAGTACATAATAGTTGAGGAAATTGAAGCAAAAATTTAAACGTTGCACAAATATAAAACATCAGAATAAGAATCAGAACACATCATATAATGCTTAAGTTCAATATTTCAGTCTTCTTAGAATTCATTTTTCAACCCTTTCGTCTGGGTTCTTTAATCCCTTTTGTCTGGGCAGATGTCTATTGTTCTTATAATTCAGTTCACACCAGACACAGACCCTGGTGACTCAATCTAGCATTACATCCTGCATTAATGAAAAGAATTGAACAGAAAAGAAAGAAAAAGAGAAAAAGGAAAGAAAAGAAAAGAAAGGAGAAAAAATACTTCCCTCCTTCCCAGACTATATACTTCCTCTCAATAAAAATAATTGGAGAAATAATGTATGTTTATATTCTGTTTAAGAATTAAACAGTTTTCCCCCAAAAGTGATCATTTGCCTCTAGTTTATTATCATCCTCATTTTACAAATGAACAAGTCAATATATATGATTAAATAATAATAATACATGAGTCAGAATTCAAACCTAAATTCATGTCAAATGACCTGTTCACTCTGAATATTACTTTCTATTCCTATATGCTTTTCACCAAATTATCATTTTAATCACCAATAAATCATTCTTGTTCTTCAAGGCATACTCCTCTATCAATGTGCTGGAAAGAGTAACTAGAGTTTGAAATCCTATCTATGATACCTGCTAGCTATGTAACCACAAGTAAGCCATTTCCCCATTGAGCTAAATTTCTTTTTCTGTAAAAAAGTATATTCATATTTGTGCTCACTATTTTATAGCATTCTACTGAGAAAAGCATACTATACACCATGAAATCCTATCCACACACTTCCAGTTTCTAATCTTCCTCTATTTTAAGTGATTTTTAGGACTGCAATAAATGTTTATCCAGTTTCAAATCAGTACTTGAAGCCTTCTTTGCCCTTTCTTACCTTAGGTAAGTGATGGCAAATATTTTAGGGATGGTGTGCTAAGCCCCTCCCCATTCCACAGCCAGACAGAGTGCTGTGCCCATACCCCAACAGAGACCCAATAGTAAACTCCAACTCCCTCACATTCCCCTCAAGCCCGCTTACCCCAGACAGAGGAGGGAAGAAGCACTCCCATTGGGCTGCTGGGTAGAGGGGTGAGTGATGAGAGTCATGTGTGGAGAGGAGGAAGAGAGTGGCCTGAGCACTCTGCTCCCCTCTGTAATATTGGGGTAATAAAGGATGTTATTAAGGATGTAAGGGGGGAAAGGGGTTATTTTTAAAAGCATTGGGCTGGATTATTTAAGAGTGTGGTCACCAGGAATTTAATTTATTCCAAAAAGATTTATTTACAAAATGTAGAAAGAGAGAAGTAAGAAAATCAGAGAGAGGTTAGGGTAAGATATCTAGCTTAAGTACTAAGTAATTTACTCCTGGCCCTTGGCTCAAACCATGCAGGGAGAGCTAGTCCTTAAGACCTCAGCAAAACTGAGGACCTGGGAAAGTCTCTCTCAAGAAGTAAGTCTCTCCTGAGGCTAGTTTTTTCAGACAATCCAGCAGTTAAGAATCAGCTTTTCACTCACCACATGTCAGTTCAAAGGAAAAGATTTTTGAGCAGCCTCACCAGGAAAAGGGTCTCTTGGGTCCAGTCAGCAGATTCTCCAACAGCCTCTACTCCAAAGAATGAAGAATTGTCTCCAGTCTCCACTCCAAAGAATGAAGAACTATCCCTCACAGGAAGTGATAGCTCCTTTTAAAGATGCTTCTTTTTCATTACTTCCTATGTCTTCCTCTAATTTTACGTCTACCAATCACAGTTGAAGCTTTGCTTTAAGACTGCCCAGGGAGGCAGAGTCAAGATGGAGGATTAGTTGTAGCAAAAATTCAGACCTCCATAAACCCTTCCACATTGATCAAAAGAAAAATCCTGGACATCATCCTACAGGAAATTATCCAAGAAAACTACCTCAACATTCTAGAATAAGAGGGAAAAGGGAAGATTGAAAGAATTCACAGATCACCTCCTGTACTTAATCCCCAACTGACAACACCAAATTCAACAGCCAAATTCAAGAACTACCAGACCAAGAAAAAAATATTACAAGCTAGTAAGAAGTCGTCTTTCAGAACCACAGTGAAGATAACAAAGGATCTGGCTGCATCTACACTGAAGGACTGAAAGGCATCGAATATGATATTCTGGAAAGCAAGGGAACTAGGTCTACAACCAAGAATCAACTACCCAGCAAAACTGACTATATTTTTACATGGGGAAAGTATGGTCATTTAATAAATTAGAAGAATTCCAAGCATTCATAAAAAAAAAAAAGACCAGACCTAAACAGAAAATTTGATGCCCAAATACAGAACTCAAGAGAATCATCTAAAGGTAAGAAAGGGGGAATAAAACAAAAACAAAACAAAACAATAAACAAACAAACTTTTTTTAAGGTACCATATAAGTCAAAATGACATGTATCCCTACAAGAAAAGAGTATATTGATAACTCTTAAAAATTGTTATTATCACCTGGGTAGCTAGAAGAATTATACTTAGAGGGAATAGTGACAAACCCATAGGATGAAATGCCAAATCAAATATATGTATATAGATATATGTATGCATAAATATATATATGCTACATACACACACACACACACACACACACACACACACATATATATATATATATATATATATATATATACAACTACAGTTAAAAAAGAGGTTAATACTAGGAGAAATGGGAAAAGAAACAAAATGGGGTAAATTTATGTCACAAAGAAGTGAATGGTGGTAGTGGGGGGAGAGCATCAATACACTGAAAGGGTAAAGAGGTTGGAGATAGGAAATACTCAATTCTTATGTGCATAGGACATTCATATACAGGCTAAGCCTTTCTCTCTTGCATATACATCACTATTAGGGGGATATACTACTATTGCGTCCTATATTCAGGAATTACAGCACAAACTGTGTGAACTCCATGAATCTGGAGCTGCAGTACAAGTAGGACCACTAGAATTTTCACTTCATGACCTAAATCCAGGAGACAAGGTGTATATTAAAAAAAAAAAAACAAAAACAAAAAACAAACAAAAAAACCTTCCAGCTCACTGGAGCAACTCAGCATTCCAGGGAAGGGTCATTCTAAATATTGTTAACTACTCCAAGATCTATAAAAATTGGAGAGAAGGACTCGTGGATTCATTGCTCACATGTAAAGAGAGCATCTTCTATTGAAACTGATTGACTGTATTCTATCACATGTATTGGAGATAATAATCCTTTGACAAGTGGATGCTGTTTTTTGGGAACACATTGAATTCCTGAATTTTTTTCCTTACTTTTATTATTATTGTTATTTTATTTTGATTAGAATATTTGATTTTTCTCTTTTCTCATTTCTTGTATTTAAGGTACGTATGATCAATATTATTTTTTATTCTGCAGTAATATAAGTTTAAAACATATATGTTTGCTATTATATTAATGCATACCCAAAAGCTTTAGATTATGGAAACCTGCCATTTATTGATAAATTTTATGGAACCGTGATTATTTGTGTCTGATTCTAGGAAATGGGATCAAAAAAAAAAGCACAGACAACCTGAATAGTGCCAAAAAGAGCACACGGGTCAAAAGGAAGAACTCAATTCAGGTAGGATTGATGCACTTCTAAGCACAGACAAAAGGACTTGAACCTAGTGTGAGACTCAAGGTTGTGATGCTTGACATATGTTAAGATGTAGGACTTCCTTGTATCCTCACTCTTTCTGAAATACCTACAGACAAGTACAGAAGTTTGGTTATCATCCTGGCTCCCCCTATCCCTGAGAATGATGAAAAATCAGACCAGGGAATGACACTTCCCTACCACATACACAAAAATCTAGTCCTTTTTCTCTCTCTTATAGCATGGCAACTTCCTGTAGTCTTGGCTGCAAATGGGTAGGTGAAACATTATTGCATTCTGTCCTACAGAATTTTGGGATAGAAATTACTTTAATTGAACCCTAATAAAAGGGCCTATTATGATTTTATTCTTGTTTACTCAAAATATTATGTCCATAGATTTTGATATTTTGATTCTGATTTTGAAATTTTTTTCTTTCTCCACCAAAGTTTAACTTTCTTTCATTTTTTTTATTTATATTTTTGAGTTTTTTTCTCTTCTTTTGATAGCTGACTCATACACCCCCATAACTCAACCTTGCATTCTGAGCTGAACTCAGTGTTTTTCAAAACCTTCTTTGGGGTTGGGGGATTGTATTTTCATAAAAATCCAAGATTTAAAAATTTTGTTTGAGAAAGATCTTCAAAGAAAGAAGCTTGCTAAGTCCTGAAATCCAGAGAATGAACTATTTGCAGAAAGATGACTGAAAACCCTACACTACATCAAGAAGATCCAGAATGAACTCTGGGTGTGGTTGATTGAACTGAAGGTTGATTGAACATTTATTTTGAATGTATGCCAAATTATGAATCATATCAATTATGACTTGAATTATGCCAAAAGGGGACTTCCCCTAATTGGTTTTGTCAATGAACCCAGCAAAACATTGGTTTTGCTGTCTTCCTCTCTCCTATTCTCGTTATCTCTCACTATTGTAGTTTCCTCTTAGTAGATGAAATTTTGTATGCACTGTAGTTAGAAGATTTAGATGTACAAGATGATTATTTTTAGCCATTAATTGGGGAGACTAGTCCCCCAATCATCATTAGGTGGGATTGTGAATTTTAGTTTTACTCCACCCTGCTTAGTCTTTAGAATTCTAGCAACCAGGAATGTATACACCCCCACGTAAAGATTAAATGTGAAGAGTATGATCTGTGAACTGCATGTGCTAGCAAGTGACAAATCAGAAACAACTGTCTGACCCCCTGGGCTGTCCTAATTCATGTTTAAGTTACCATTGACACATGTGAGACACAGGAAGTGATGTAAAGAACTGCCTTTATATTTTGCATCACTTCCTGTGAGAGAGACCCTTGGTGGACTTGGGTGGTACAACTTGAGTTGTAGGAGCTGGAAACATTGGTCCTCAGGCTGCTTCCCTGACTGACCATGTGGTGAGTGATAAGGGTTTCTCCCCTTTCCCTTGACCCCTCTGAAGGCACCAGTCTCCAAGGAGGCCCCTTATTTTGGAGGATGCCTCGTGGCTAGAAGCCAAGCTATATTAAATCTTCTGGGAAGGCCCCTTGGCTGAGATGCCTCTGAACTTCCCCTGGCTCAGGCCTGACCAGAGTAGATTTTTAACTCTATCCCTCTTTCTCCTTCATTCTTAATGTCTTCCTTCTATTGTAAATAAAACCACCATAAAATTCCATTCTGACATGAGTATTCCATTGGGATTCAGAATTTAAATTCCTGGCAACCATTAAATTTATATCCAGTCTCATCCCCTAAAATTGACACTTAATAGGATATAGTCTCTGGGTGAACATCCTAGTGCAAACATCAACAACATGGAAATAGGTTCTGATCAATGACACATGTAATACCCAATGAAATTGTGAGTAGGCTATGGGAAAGTTGGGGGAGGGGAGGGAGGGAAAGAATATGATTCTTGTAACCAAGGAATAATTTTCTAAATTGACTAAATTAAAAAAAATAAATTAAAAAAATTGTTATGTGAATTTTAGATTTTCTCCATTTTGCTTCGTCATAGAAATTCTAGCAACCAGGAATATATATACCCCACTTAAGGATTAACTGTGAGGAGGATGGTCTATGATCACATGTGCTAGCTAGCATGTTACAAATCAGAAAAAAACAGACAGATCCCCTGGGCTTTCCTAATTTAAGCTTAAGCTACCATTGGTACATGTGAGACACAGGAAATGATGTAAAGAACTGTCTATATAGTTTGTGTTACTTCCTCTCTCCAGGCTCTCTCGCAGAGACTTTGCTCTCTCTCTTACTTGTGTGGCTTGTGGCAAGGTGCTTGGCGTCTTGTCGGGTTTTGGCATTTGTGGCTTGGCAGTGAAGTGAATGGAAGAAGCTCTGTACAGTGGGTTAAATGAGGCGTCTTCCCTGAGCGTCTTTGATTAGGTGACTGATTCCTCTTTTCCTCTTTTCCTTGACCTCCAAATTTCTATCTGGCTTGCCAGAGAAGATCAATTTCCCTTTTTTTTTCTCTCTTCTTCTTAATTTCTTCCCTCTATTGTAATTAAACCACCATAAAATTCCCAAACTGACTTGAGTATTTTGTTGGTATTGGATTAATCCCTGGAAGCTACTAGTGTAATATATTCAGTCAATAACCCCTAAATTTTACCCCTTACAGTCATGATCACCTGGGTAGTTAGAAGAAGTATACTTAGAGGGAACAGGACAAACTATTTAGGACAAAATGCCAAGTCATGAATATGTTTATATATATATAACTAGAGGTAAAAAAGAGGTTAATGCTAAGAGAAATAGGAAAAGAAACAAAATGTGGTAAATTTATATGACATAAAAAAGCACATGGTAGTAGTGGGGAGAACACTGATACACTGGAAGGGTAAAGAGATTGGAGATAGGAAATACTTAATTCTTATGTGCATTGAAATTGACTAAAAGAGGAAAGAACAATCAAATATATTGGGGCAGAAAATTGATTTGCACCCTTTAGAGAAGTAGAAGGGTAGCAAACAGACTGGTGGGGAGGGAAGTAATACAAGGGAGGGAGAGGGTAGGGGGGATAGTTTAAAAAGATTGAAAAGAAAATAAGAGGGGAATAAGAAGGGAGGGGGGTAGAAAGGGAAATAAAATAAGATTGAGAATTAGGGGGATTGATTAAAAATAAAACAATGGTGTAGAAGGAAATGGTGACAGAAGAAAGGGCAGAGCTAAGAGTGGAAATCAATATGCTGGGAAATACAGAGTTGGTAATCATAACTTTGAATGTGAATGGAATGAACTCACCCATAAAACTATAAAAATGGAGACTTGAATCCAGGACTCCATTCCCCTGAAGTCCTTGCTCACTTCCCAAAATGCCTTGGAACCTCACCTGGGATGAAAGCAAGATGGGAAATTTAACCTCGTTGTAAAGACGATGTGCTCCTCTTTTTCTACTTTCGCTTTGGAGCAGACACGTCTCTCATGATGTGAGTGAAATTGAATTGGGCCTTTCGGCCCACCTAGCACGTGCCTTTCTTACTTGTATTTTCTTAAATTCTCAATCTTCAATAAACCTCTAAAATATAATACTCGTTGCAGAGAGAAACTAATTTCTACTTGCCCCAGTTTCTCCCCAAATTTTAACTGTTACAAAACACAAGCGAATAGCAGAGTGGATTAGAATCCAAAATCCTACCATAAGTTGTCCACAAGAAACACACATGAGGAAGGTAGACACATATAGGGTAAAAGTAAGAGGATGGTGCCAAATCTATTGGGCATCAACTGAGAAAAAGAATGCAGGAGTTATAATCATGATATCTGATAAAGCCAAAGTAAAAATAGGTTTAGTCAAAAGAGATAGGAAAGGTCATTGCATCCTGATAAAAGGCAGTATAGACTATGAGGAAATATCAGTACTCAACATGTATGCACCAAATGGCAAAGCATTCAAATTTCTAAAGGAGAAACTAGTGGAGATGAAGTATGAAATAGATAAAAAAACTATACTAGTGGGAGACCTGAATCATTCTCTATTGGAAATAGATAAACCAAAAAACAAACAAGAAAGAGGCAAGAGAAGTGAGTGAAATCTTAGAAAAATTAGAGTTAGTAGACATGTGGAGAAAAATAAATAGGGACAAAAAGGAATATACCTTCTTTTCAGATTGACCATGTACTAGGGCATAAAAACATTGCAAACAAGTGCAAATTAGCAGAAATAATAAATGCAACCTTTTCAGATCACACTGTATTGAAAATAAAAATGAGTAAGGGTCAATGGAGAGGCAAATTAAAAATGAAATGGAAATTAAATAATACAATTCTCCCAAATCGGTTAAAGAACAAATCATAGAAACAATTAATAATTTGATTGAAGAAAATGACAATGATGAAACATCCTTTCAAAATCTATGGGATGCAGACAAAGCAGTGCTCAGAGGGAAATTTATATCCTTGAATTCATATGTTAACAAATTAGGGAGAGCAGAGGTTAATGAATTGGGCATGCAAATTAAAAAATATTGAAAGTGAATAAATTAAAAATCTCACATGAAAACTAAAGTAGAGATCCTAAAATTTAATGGAGAAATTAATAAAATTGAAAGTCAAATAAGTATTGATTTAATAAATAAGACTAGAAGCTGGCACTTTGAAAAAAACCCAAATAAAATAGACAATGTACTGGTCAATCTAATAAAAAAATGGAAAGAAGAAAACCAAATTAACAGTATCATAGATGAAAAGGGAGATCTCATTTCTAATGAAGAGTAAATTAAGGCAATCATTAAAAACTATTATGCCCAATTATATCACAATAAATATGGTAATCTAGGTGATATGGATGAATATTTAAAAAATACAAGTTGCCTAGATTAACAGAAGAAGAAATACAATACCTAAATAACCCCATATCAGAAAAAGAAATTGAATAATCCATCAAAAAACTCCTTAAGAAAAAATCCCCAGGACCAGATGGATTAAAAAATGAATTGTATTAAACAAAGAACAACTAATCTCAATATTATACAAACTATTTGACAGAATAATCAAAGAAGAAATTCTACCTAATTCTTTTTATGACACAAATATGGTACTGATTCCAAAGCCAGGCAAGTAAAAAACAAAGAAAATTATAGATCTTAATGAATAGAGACACAAAAATCTTAAATTGAATACTAGCATAAAGACTCCAGCAAGTGATCACAAGGGTTATTCATTATGATCAGGTGGGATTTATACCAGGAATGCAAGGATGGTTCAATATTAGGAAAATCATCCACATAATTTACCATATTAACAAGCAAACTGACAAAAATCACACTATTATCACAATAGATGCAGAAAAAAAAAAAAACATTTGACAAAATACAACACTCGCTCCTATTGAAAACTCTACAAAGCATAGGAATAGAAGGGCCTTTCCTAAAAAATAATAAATGGTATATATCTAAAAGCATCAGGAAACATCATTTGCAATGGGGATAAACTAGAATCCTTCCCAATAAGATCAGGAGTGTGACAAGGATGTCCAATTATCACCTCTAATATTTAATATTGTACTCAAAACACTAGCAGTAGCAATTAGAGAAGAAAAAAGAAATTGAAGACATTAAAATAGGCAATGAGGAGACCAAGCTATCACTCTTTGCATATGATATGTGTATTTAAGAGAAGGTTGTCTTCCAGTATATATATATATATATATATATATATATATATATATATATATATATAAAGTGGAAATCTCCCTTTACAAAGTGAGGTTCAAGGAGACAGCAGATGTTTAGGGTTGGCTCAGAGAGAGGGGAGGAGTTTTCCCCTTTCTGTCTTCCTTCCTTAACTATGGCTGCTTTCCCAAATTTGTTCTTGTCCCTCTTGTCCTCTCTCCACTACTAGATAGGAAAGGGTTTCTTCTTAGAAAGTTGTCTCTCCCCTTTATCTGTTCACTCACACTTGATTCACAGCTTGGGAAAAGATAACTACTTTAATGTCAAATTAACTCAATCAGGGTAATACAAAGGAATAACTGGCAGGGAAAAAATGGGAAATGAAAGTGGGAAAAAGGAGTCCCTTTCTCTATCTAAAACCCCTTTTATCCCTCCTTGAGTTTGGGGGAAACTCAGGCTTTGGCAGCCTGAGCCCCCTGAGAAATAGTCAGGTTGGCTGACCCTTGGTTTGGCCACTTTGCATCAGTTCAAACTCAGGGCAACAGAAGCTAAGGTAAAGTCTGACAGAGATTCAAAATGCCTGTTCTCAGGTTTTCTCTTCAGTGAGTATTTTCAATTAGGAAATGTTGGGGGGAAGGATTTCCAGGCACAAGCCAGAAAAGTTGGGTAACCCTCAGAAGAACGTCTTATTCACCCTTCCTTCTCCAATTTCTCCAGTCTGAGTGATCAACTCCTCTACCAGCAAGAATCTCCTGCTCCTCAATATTCCAATCTCCTAGGGCCCCTCCCCCAGCAAGGAGAAAGCTCTTCCTTTAGTGCCAGCCTTTGTCACAAATGATGGTCTATTTAAAGAATCCTAGAGAATCAACTAAAAAGCTAGTAGAAATAATCAACAACTTTAGCAAATTTGCAGGATACAAAATAGACCCACAGAAGTCATCAACATTTCTATATTTTTCCAACGCATCTCAGCAGCAAGAATGAGAAAGAGAAATTCCAATTAAAATCACCTTAGACCATATAAAATATTTGGGAATTTATCTGCCAAGACAAACACAGGAACTATATGAACACAACTACAAAACACTCTCCACACAACTAAAACTAGACTTGAGCAATTGGAAAAACATTGATTACTCATGGGTAGGACAAGCTAACAATAAAAGTGACAATTCTACCCAAACTAATTCACCTATTTAGTGCCATACCCATCAAACAACCAAAAAACTTTTTTTTTAATTAGAAAAAAATATAACAAAGTTCATTTGGAATAACAAAAGATCAAGGATATCCAGGGAAATCATAAAAAAATGCAAAATAAGGTGGCCTTACCATACCAGATCTCAAACTATACTATAAAGCAGTGGTCATCAAAACAATATGGTACTGGCCAAGGAGGATCAGTGGAATAGACTTATGGTAAGTGACCTCAGTAAAACAGTCTATGATAAGCCCAAATATCCCAGCTTTTGGGATAAAAATCCACTATTTGATAAAAACTGAAGGCAGTATGGGAGAGATTGGGTTTGGATCAACTTCTCACACCCTACACCAAGATAAACTCAGAATGAATTGAATGACTTGAATATAAAGAAGGAAACTATATGTAAATTGGTTGAACACAGAATAGTATACATGTCAGATCTTTGGGAAAGGAAAGATTTTAAGACCAAGTAAGAGTTAGAAAAAAATCACAAAAAGTAAAATAAAAAATTCTGATTACATTAAATTTAAAAGTTTTTGTACAAACAAAAGCAATGCAACCAAAATTAGAAGGGAAGCAACAAATTGGGAAAAATATTCATGACAAGAACCTCTGACATAGGTCTAATTACTCAAATTTGTAAAGAGCTAAATCAATTTTATAAAAAAAAAAATCAAGCCATTCCCCAAATGATAAATGGGTAAGTGACATGAATAGGCAATTTTCAAATAAAGAAATCAAAACTATTAATAAACACATGAAAAAGTGTTCTAAATCTCTTATAATCAGAGAAATGAAAATAAAAACAACTCTAAGGTATCACCTCACACCTATCAGATTGACTATCATGACAGCAAAGGAAAGTAATGAATGTTGGAGGGGATGTGGCAAAATTGGGCATTAATATATTGATGATGAAGTTGTGAATTGATCCAACCTTTCAGGAGGGCAATTTGGAACTATGCCCAAAGGGTGCTAAAAGGCTGCCTGATTTTTGATCCAGCCGTAGCACTACTGGGTTTGTACCCCAAAGAGATAATAAGGAAAAAATACCTGTACAAGAATATTCATAGATGCCCTCTTTGTGGTGGCACAAAATTGGAAAATGAGGGGAGGCCCTCCAATTGGGGAATGGCTGAACAAATTGTGATATATGTTGGTGATGGAATAATATTGTACTCAAAGGAATAATGACCTGGAGGAATTCCATGTGAACTGGAATGACCTCCAGGAATTGATGCAGAGGATATGAGAGGAGCAGAACTAGGAGAGTTGATAGACTGATACACTGTGGTACAATCAAATATAATGAATTTTTTCCATTAGTGACATGCAGTGAACCTGAACAACTCAGAGGGATTTATGAGAAAGAACACTATCCACATTCAGAGGAATAACTGTGGGAGCAGAAACACTGAAGAATAACAACTTTTATTACATGGGTCCAGGGGGATATGATTGGTGATATAGACAATAAAGGCTCATCCTAAATCCTAGTCCAAACATTAACAACATGAAAATAAGTTTTGATCAAGGATACATGTAAAACTCAGTGGCATTGCACATCAGGTTTGGGAGGGGGTAGAGGTAGGTAGGGGTGGGAAAGAATATGATTCTTATAACCAAGGAATAATGTTCTAAATGGACTAATTAAATAAAATTTTCAAAATAAAAAAGACTGCAGAGGGCAGTTAGTTTAATTCTGATTTGTCACCCACTATTGCACAAGTGGATCACAGACCTCCCATTTAATGAATTAATGGGATGTTTACACTTTTGGTAATTAGATCTAAAAATAGGCAGGGGTTACAATTTAATCTTCACAAGAATACTGTTTTATATATGTTATTAGATATCCACAAAGTATTCACAGTCTCCGTCCTTAGGGCTCAGAGCACCAACTGGTCTGGACATCATTCTTATAAAAACTTATAACTTTTATTTATATATATTAAAGGTTTAAGGATATATAAAAGGGTTCCTTAACACTAAAGAATCTAAATCACTCTACCCAACCTAATTTCACCCCAAGGCAAAGTCTTGGAATCTCAGGAATTCACAGGAGATATACTATGGCTCCTTAACACTTAAGAAGAATCCCAAACTATCTATGCTAAACTAACTAAATCCTTAACCATCTATTGATTAAATTTATCTAAAGAGTCATATTTATAGTGAGCAAAATGGCTGATCTCAATACAGCTGAGTGTGACTCTAGGGGTTTCCCTCAGTCAGAAGGGAACATGGTCTTTCTGGTCTTTCTCCTCTCACAAAACAGTTCTCAAAACAGCAGATCAAGTTCTCCTCCCCAGTGTATTTCTACTGTGAGGGAAGTGAACAACCCTCAAGATGGTTTAAGAGTTCTCTTTCTTTCCTATCACCAGCAGAGCTCTATCCAGATAGCCAAAGCTGCTGAGTGGGCCAGTCTACAGAAGTCAGAGACCAACCACTCCCAAAACTCTAGCAACCCTTCTCCTTCAAAGTTCCAAGCTCATGCACAGAGATTTTTCTTGTCTGTGCCATTCCCTAGCCTTTGGGACAACCTTACAAAATTCTTTATCTTATCAAACGTAATCAATATATTCCTAATTTCCTTCCTACACCTCCAGCTATCTGACAGACTTTGAGCTATGCTCACCTGGTACCTAGATCCTGCCTTCTGTACACACCATGTGATTGCCCAAGGCTTACCCCAGATAAGGGCCAGTGGAGTGAGGAATGCCCTCAGGCTCATGGAGAGGGGAAAAGGAACTGCTCAGGCCAGAGTCCCTCTGGTTTTCTAGTAACAAAGTGGCAGGTGACTGTAGGCTTGCTCACAGAGAGGGATCTACTGTGCCATTTTTGGCACAGGTGCAATAGGTCTGCCATCACTACCTTAGGTCATTGTATTATAGGGTCACAGAATTATAACTGGAAGGGAATCTTAGAGGTCACTTAAACTTAACTTTTCATCTGACAAATGTCATAAGTGAGTTCGAGAGTCTTTAACTGATTTGTCAGAGATCAGCATGTTAAGCAGTAAAATCATTGTATCAGTACCAAGAGTTTTTACTTTACAGTAGATTTAATTGAAAGGAGATCGAGCTGGGGAATCTGTTCATCTTCTTGCTTGGGACTCCCCCCAGAGTTGGACATGTGCTCTGCCCATTTTCTATGATGTATGTGCTTTTATAAAAAGATGTGTTTTTATCTTGCTGATGTAACAGAAACAAATTAGTTGCCAATGAAAAGGAGTTGCATTCAGGATTATTAGTCACAGAGTTGAGTACACACAGTGTACACTTTAAGATGAACTAAGGAGAAACAATTTGCTTGCTTGTTACCTTTACATAACTGTTTCCACTCTGGACATCTGAAAAACAGAGGATTTCTTTTCCACTCTCCTCAGCAGCAATTATGACTACAAGCAAATGTAAACTAGAATATATACTTGTACAGGTGATTCAATAATAACAAAGGAAGAAGGGGGCTTGAGACTTGGCATTGCCTCACTAAGGTCTTGTGTCTTCAAAGCACCAATGTCTTTGGGGAAAATAGTAGAAAATCCTTCTTCTGCTTTGTTGGATGTCAAAAGGAGCACTAAAACAGTCCCAAAAGAAAGTTATCAGTTCCTTTTCAGGAAATTTTACAGCCCATTGAATGTATAGCTCCTTTTCCACCTCAGTGCCAAATAACAGTAAATGCTACTCCTGAAACTAGTAACCAATAAAAGCATGCATCTTCAACTCAATATGATGTGTATATGTTCTTCGTCATGGGGCAATATTGTATTTCCAATAGAAAGAAAGTGGAACTCATATTCAGTTTAGTGAGAGGTTCCCAAGTTCAATGTACTGCAGAATTTCTTTTAACATTTTCTTATATAACAGTGTTTAAAATGCATAATGTTATATATTACTTACATAACCACTTTTAAGACATAAACAGTTTATCTGCAGATAAGTCAGAAAAAGCATTTTTGTACAAATAATAATAAATTAATTTGGGAAGAGTATAAGGAAAAGCCTGTTTCATAAATGAATACTTTATTGACCAAATAAAGTGAGAAAAAGGCATTTATTTAACAAACATTTCTGAAATGAATATGTAAAGAAGAAAGCTTTCAATGGTATAAGCAGTTTGAGTGCCAAAATGTGCAGAAAATAAACTTTTACATTTATGAAATGTCATGTTGTAAAGGATGAAACATGAAGTTCCTTTTATTAGGTAAAAAACGTCGTGACTAAGAAGGGCAGAAAAAAAAACCTTTTGTTATAAAGTGTATACAATTTATGTGTGTAGCAACAGTTTTCAAAGACATAATATTTAGAGGACCCCATTGAGGATGGATGTGGGGTATTCTGATCACACAACTCATATAATTGTAATTTTTAATTTTAGATTTGTGATGAAAACTCTCAAAATGACAAATCAAATTAAGTTTAAAATTAAAGACCTTTGGTTTCATAACTAACTAAAAACTGAAGATTGTGAGAGTTTGTTTTTGAATCTTTTTAAGAAAAAGTTGATTCCCTGAGTACCAGAGGTTCTCATTTGTGTCACTAAAGATAAGATGAAGAGCCGGACTAAAGTTTTTTTTTTTTTTTTAAATAGGTAGGAGACCTCAGCAGAAAGTGGAAAAGTCAGATCTAAAAAAGTTAGATAAAGAAACCAATAATGGGAGAGGAATCATCCTACAAGAAGACTATAGCTCTTCATTTATAATTGTCTGGAGAAACATTGATTCTCAGTGGAAGACAGATGAATTGTTCATTAGCACATCTATTGGGTGAGATAGTAGAGTTTGTTAGAGCTTCTCTCTTCTGCCCTCTCATGTATGAAAAGGAAATGCTGAATGAGTAAACAGGATTTGTAGATGAATTGCTGTTAAAGTGGCTGAATGCACCCTGTTTGGATGTCCCTGGATCCTAATAGGTATACAATTACCTGTACTTCACTTCACTGACCAAAGGGAGCTGAGATAATGAGCTGTGTGGTATTCTGGCTTAAAGGGAACTGCTAATCATTAAAGTAGTATAAGACTTTCTCAACACTCTCTTAAAAATAATTTAGTTCATCAATAGTTCATCATTGTGACAGTAGAGGAGAAGATAATTTGCCTAGAATGAAGGTTAGGAACACAAGGAAAGCCGTTAAAAGAGAAAGGGCTTCATTTGATGCAGCTATATCTGCATAGTAGACTAATGACATCCCATTCTACAATTCAAGGTTGTGAGAGAACAAAATAATTTGGTCTTTCTTACTGATGTATCTATGCCATATTTATATAAGTGTGAGCCCACTCTCCTCATAGAAACCATGTGCATTAGCAGTAAAGAGTGACCAAGTTGAATATGTGGACTATGATTTCTGCATTTGCTTATACTGAGTAAAGATGACATATGGATTAATATTTTTGTCTTATTTTTTAAGTAAATGATTTGTTTAAATTCTAATGAAATAATTTATAGTTGTTGTTTTTTTTTAATAAATGGAATAAAATTGGTGGGGATTCAATGTCTATATTTGTAAGGGAATTGTATTACTGTACCACAAAATTAAACCCTAGAACCTTGAAAAAGATGGCAAGTAGCCATGTGCCGATGGTCCTTTTCAAGTAGCTCAAGATTGCCCATAGGGAGGCAGATTAGTATAAATGAGATAATCTATAGAATGAGTAGTTGAGCTCGTACTCATAATGTATCATACCACAAATGTATTATACTACTATGATATCAACATATCCAATTTCTTTAAAATAAGATAGGAACATATTTCTGTCCACTCAAAACAGAATATTTATGGAGAAAAACATGGAAATGGAAAGAAATCAAAGTAGAAGTATACTAGAACTCATTAAAAATTTAAGTGTCTTTGAGTCCAGAGCAGATTGTGAGCCAGAAAATTTGTTTTTAAGTCTCAATTTTGCTATTTAATAACTGTCCTACTTGACTTCCCCAGGCTTAGTTTTCCTCATTTGAAAAATAAGAGGGCTAGATTAGATGATCTCTAAAATCCCTCTCAGTTCTAACAATATCTAAATCTATAATTCTGTTCCTCTCAGTAGGTCTGTGAATGTCAAAGTGGCCATCTATTATTAGTTCATTTTCTAATGTTAAGATGAATTATTAATTTCAAATGATCCTTCTTAAAACTTTATACCTGGAAGTTGACCTAGGACTGGCGAAAAAAAAGTTTAAAAAAAAGTTTTAACCCACATAAGTCATCAGCATTTCTATATATTTCCAGTAATACTCAGCAGCAAGTTTTAGAAAGAGAAACTTCATTTAAAACCACTCTAGACCAGAGATAGAGAATCTTTTATAGGGTAGGCTTGGCGAGAAATGTCATCAGGCATCCATAGAGAGGATGAGAGGAGCAGCCAACAGCACATGTGTCCACAGAGAAGGCTCTGAGTGGCCCTTTTGGCATGCATGCTATAAATTTGGCACCATGGCTCTAGACAATATAAAATACTTGGGATTCCATTTGTCAAGACAAATGCAAAAAATTATGCAACACAATTATAAAACACTTTTCACACAAATAAAGTTAGATCTAAACTAATAGAAAAACATTATTTATTCAATGGCAGGCCAACCTAATATAATAAAAATGATAATCCTACCTAAAATAATTTACTTATTCATTCCCATACCAAAAACCTGTTATATGAAACTAGAAAAAACAATAACAAAATTCTCCTGGAAGAACAAAAGGTCAAGAATATCTAGAGACCTAATGAAAAAATGTGAAGGATGGTTGTCTAGTAGTACCAGATTTTAAAGTGTACTATAAAGTAGCAGTCATCAAAACAATCTGGCATGGGCTAAGAAACAGAAGAGTGTATCAATGGAATAGATTAGGGATAAATGACAGCAAATAAAATATTTTATAAACCCTTATATTGAAGCTTGGGGTATAAGAACTCACTATTGACAAAAAAAAACTGCTGGAAAAATTCGAAAATAGTATGGCAAAAATTAGGTTTAGATCAATATCTCATACAAGAGAAGATGCAAATGAATATGATTTAAAGATAAAGAGTGATATTATATGTAAATTAGGGGATAATAGAATAATTTACCTGTCACACCTATGGAAAAGGGAAGAATTTATGACCAAAGAAAATAGAGAGAATATTATAATATATAAAATGAATAATTTGATAATATTAAATTAAAAACCAACCAAGGTTAGAAGGGAAACAATAAACTGGAAAAATTTTTATACCAAATTTCTCTGATAAAGTCTTAATTCTCAAATATGAAGAACTAGGTCAAATTTATAAGAATCCAAGTCATTCCTCAATTGATAAATAGTCAAAGGATATGAATAGGCAGTTCTCGGATGAAGAAATCAAAGCTATCAGTAATCTTATGAAAAAACATTCTTAGTCTCTCTTGATTAGAGAAATGCAAAGTAAAACAACTCTGAGGTACCACCTCATACCTATCAGACTGGTCAAGCTGACAGTAAAAGGAAATGATAAATGTTGGGGGGAATGTGGCCAAATTGGGATACTAATGCATTGCTGGTGGAATTGTGAACTGATTTAACCATTCTGGGGTGGGGGTGGGGGAGCAATTTGCAATTTTGCTCAAAGGACTATTAAAGAATGTGAACTTTTGGATCCAGTAATACCACTACTAGGTCTGTATCCCAATGACATAAAAAAATGGGAAAGGACCTGTTTGTTTGTTTTTTTCCCACCAAAAAATATTTATTGCTACTCTTTTTGTGGTGGCAAAGAAATGGAAACTGAAGGTATATCCCTCAATTGGGGAATGACTAAACAAATCATAGTATATGATGGTGATGGAATACTATTATGCTATTAGAAATGATGAACAGAATGATTTCAGAAAGAGCTAGAAAGACCTAAGTGAACCAAAGCAAATTGAAATAAACAGAACCAGGAGAACATTATACAGAGCAACAACAATATTGTGGAATGATCAAATGTGACAGATTTTGCTATTAATAGCAACACAATGATCCAGGACAATTCTGAGGGACTTAAGAAAAATAATGCTATCCACTTCTAGAGAAAGAACTGTTGGAGTATAAATGCAGATGAAAATATGATTTATCGCTTCTTTATTTGGCTATATATTTTGGAGTTTTGGTTTTACAAGATTATTCACTTATAAAAATCACTAATATGGAAATATGTTTTGTGTGATAATACATATATAACCCAGACTGAATTGCTTGTCAGTTTCAGGAGGGAGGAGAGAAATAGGAAGGGAGACAATTTGGATCATATAACTTTGGAAAACTTATGTGGAAATTTATAAAAATTAAAAATAATAAAAAATACTCAGTCTCCCCAAAATGTTTTGGTAAACATACTTTCATATAATTATTTTCCTCTATAATCTTGTATATTTTGTTTTATTAATTTATAAACATTATTCTGAAAAGAATTCTTCACTTTCCTCCTCTGTCTTTCTCACACACACATGCGCACACTCATGCACACACATATACACACAAATATATATCCCATAAGCTAAGAACAATTCTTTCTGAAATTTTATTTTATACTATTGTTTCTGTAGCTCAGAATAAGAAAAAGAAAAAGCCTCTGGAATACTCCAAAAATATACCTGATATACCTCTGAGTTCTGTTCCATCATTCCAATAATGCAATCCTTTTTTAAAATGGGGGCTTTGGCCCAACTTTATCAGAATTGGATTACTAATTCAATCCTCAGGATTCTAGGGTACATTGAGGAATATGTGTAGGCTTTTCTTTTCTTTTCTACTTTTATGGATTTCAGATCTTTTTGACTCTATTTCCCCCATTTGCTTAGGGACCAATAACTATCTCCTCCCACTCCCATTTTGTTACTTAACACCAATTGGCATTTACATGAGAGAAATACTTCACCAATATAGCAAAAACAAATGTAAATATATTTTCTCCAACTCTGAAGGTATTTTGGTTGTCATTTCACTCATGTCTGTCTCTTTGTGACTCTATTTGGAGTTCTCTTGACAAGGCTTACTGAAGTGTTTTCTCATTTCCTTCTCCAGTTCATATTATTGATGAGGAAATTGAGGCAAGCAAAGTTTAGTGACTTGCCCAAGGTCACACATCAAGTAGGTGACTTAGACTATCTTTGAACTCAGATCTTCCTGATGTCAGACCCAGTAGTCTATCTACTGTAACACCTAGGTAGACCACTGGGCCTAGCTGCCCTCCTTGAAGGTATGATACCCCCTATACCCCCTCAGTATTTGGGAGTGTGGTAAAATTAGGCATACATTTTACTTCAGTTCCTAAATAGCATTGAATCAAGCACATTTATTTCTCAATTTAGCATTACCATCTTATGAGACTTTATTTCAGCCTTTAGTGGCAGCATGGAACTAAAAGGTCCCCATAAATAAAAACATTCCCCAATCTTTTGAACTCTAGTGCTGTAACAGTTAAAATTCAACTGTTGTGTTTAAAATTTAGGGGAAACTGAGGCAGGTAGAAATTCGTTTCTCTCTGCAAATAGTATTATATTTTTAGAGTTTTATTAAAGGTTGGAGAATATACAAGTAAGAGAAGCATGTGCTAGGTGGGCCAAGAGGCTCATTTTAACCTCACCTACATCATGAAAGAACCCTCTGTTTGCAAGTGGAAACAGGAAACAGAGCCAGTAGCCTTTACAGTCAGGTTAAATATCCCATCTCCCTCTTGGCCTAGGTGAGGTTACAAGGCATTTTGGGAAGTGAGCAAGGACTTCTGGGAAATAGAGTCCCGGTTTCAAGTCTCCATTTTTACAGTGCTATGCTTGATGGCCAGACTTGCTGTAGATTCTAACTCCTGGATTCTGGTGTCCTGTTCTCCTTAGCCTGAATCTTCTTTCACCTAGGACATAAAAGAATGAATGGAAAGCTGAAGTAGGATTCATTTCCTAATGGCATATAGCCTCAGAGTGATAAAGCCTCATTGAGTTTCCCCTCAAATCCCAATACTTCAACCACACACTACCAGAATGCAGCTGAAAAAATTAAGAAAGAACCTATGCTGACTCAGGACTTTTTGAATGCAGTTGCATCTGTACAACCAGTAGGAAAAAAAAAAAAAAGTCTTCTCCCAACTATGGTGCCAGTCAACCAGTTATAGAATATGTATACATGCTCCAGCCTCATTAAAGTAGTTTCCTTCCATTTCTCCATGATTCTCCTTGAGACAGCTCCTCTTCTCTCTCCATAGAGTGACACTGTTCCAGGTAGTCTAAGCATGCTTCTGACACCTATTATATTCTACTATTTCCTAATCAATCCTCTTTCTCATTCTCTACAAGTATTGCTCCAAACATTTTTGTTTTTTCCAGTCTCTGGTGGTAGTACTTCTGTCCAAACCCTCAGCTGAAGACCCCATCTTATAATTTATTAGGGGAAAATGAGATCATTTGCTTAGGGCCCAACATTCTTTTCTTTTCTTTTTTTTTCCCTTGTCTCACATCTCTGACAAAGTTCTTTGACTTCAGTGAAAATGTTCCTTATCCTCTAAATGAACCCTTAATTTGATTCATTCTTAGAATCTCCAACAGAATACTCCTGTATCATTGATATATATTCTCTCTAATCTTTTTTCTCTCCTTATCTATTGGCTTCTTCCCTGTTGCAGCTATTTGTTTTCATGTCTCTCCAGACTTTGAAAGTTCCTCACTTGATCCTAGCTTCCACAGTAGCTGTCAGCCTGGATCCCTTTATGTATTTTCAGCTAAACTTTTTCTTTCCACTTACAGAGCCACCATCTTAGTTCAGCCATATATCCCCTCTTTCCTGGAATATTGCAAATGCCTTGACATTTAAAAACCTTCCCACCCTGACTCTGATTTACTTTTCTTTTCTTCTTATACTCCATTCCTTTCCATGTATTCCAGAATCCATCCATATACTGTCCTCCAGCTCTGGTCCAAAAGCATTGCAGCTGGCTGTTCTCTTTGTCTAAAATGCTTTTTCTTAAAATCTTTGGCTTCCTTCAAAAGTCAGCTCAAATCCTGCCAAGTAAGAAGTTGGTCTACCCCATTCTTCTTGGAGAGCCCTTAGCATTGTGCCTGGCACATACATAAATAGGTGCTTTATTCATGCTAATTGTCTGATTGATTTAGTGTCCTTCAGAGACTGGCTCCTATTCATATTGCAGATGTATTGTTGTAAAGTTGATTTTACCTTTTTTCCCTCAGTAGAATGTAAGGTTCTTGACTGAAGAGATTGTTTTCCTTTCTTTCTGTCTCTAGTACTTAGCACATTACCTGGAATATAGTTAGCTTATTAAAAAAAGTTTTGATTGACATATATATATATATTTGTGTGTGTGTATATATATATATATATATATATATATATATATATATCATAATGTAATAAAGCTAGGAATGAGGACATGGAAATTTTACTCCCAGTCAGAACCAGGGTGGATAGATCAGAGCTTAGCTTCAGAGTGCAGGCCTATGTAAGGAGATGGGAAAATTCCTCTAAATACCTGCAGAAATCTCGTGTGTGTTAAAAAGAGAAACTTTTGGTTCTCTGTTAATAATGAAATGGGAAAAACAGTCATCTGGTAAGGGGAATTTACCTTAGCTCCAAGGGCAGATTTGATTCATCTGGTGGAGAGAGAAATGGCAAGCACATTTAACAAATATTACTCCTCCATGCCACACTGACCAAAAGGAAATAAATATAAATCGCAAAATAACTTTAAAGAGGATGTTTAGAAATCATCTTCCTTAGCTAGAGCACAGCAAATCCCCTCAGCAGAAACTAGACACTTTTGGAGTCCAGTTCCTGTCTGGAAATGTGAGGGACCTGCCACCCCTGAGGGAGAGAGGTTACTAGAGCAACTCAGAGATAGGCTACGACTTTTGAAGTACAGAGCTTGCTGGGTTTCAACTCTAGAGAAGGAAATTGAAAGGTTTGAGGAATTGGGTCACCCTTTGACCACAACAACATGGCATAGCTTTCCTTCCAATAGCCACTCTAGTGACTTGTACCAATGACTCTAAAATAATATGTAAGGAGTCCCTGATGAACTAGTCCTGAAAGTGAGAAAATGCATAAGTAGTTGATCAGGCCACCAAAACTGATATTTGTCTTCTGGGTCTCCAACCTGGATTCCATAATTTGAAACAATCATTGCTCCAATTCTCACCTTTCTCTGTAATTTTAAAATCCTTTGACTACCACTGTTACATTCTAGTCCCTAACAATCCTCTACAGAAGGCTCCCTACCACACTAAAGACATTTTCTGTTGCCATCTCAGTATTTCAGAGAACTACCACTTCTGGGTCTTCCTCCACCATATGCCTTCTGCCATATGTTGAACCTATACTCAATACCTCCTTGGAGTTGAGACCAAAGGCTAACGAGTGAGCCACGGATGACACAGTATACCTGCAAACACCTGCCTTGCTTGTTTACTGGAAGTGATAGCTTATTTCTCTGGCCCTGTTTCCACCATTAATTTCCTATATGGTATTGACCAAATTATAATTTTTTTTTTCCTGTAGGCCTCAATTTCCTCAATGTAAAAGAAGAGAGGTTGGTTTAAGTGGAATCTTGTGTCACTTTCATTTTAGTATTCTGTTAAATTCTAAGATGTTTCCTTGTTTTGGAACATTTTTGAGTATTGTTTTTTTAATCAAAAGAATCATGAGATCGCTATTATTTGAATGAAAAAGTAATGGTTTAGTTTTATTTTTCTATTATATAAGGCATAATAATTTCAATGAATTATTTTAAGAAATTAACATTTCTTGTTTTGAGCAAACATTTCTTGATTTGAGCAAAGTATATATATATATATATATATATATATACATATATATATATACACATACACACATATATATTTAGGTATGAATCTTGATAGATGATTAAGTTATGTTGAAACTTGCGTGATATCCAATGATATGATATTCAATAATTAAGTAATTGAATTATCTCCATTTATAATGATCAAAGTTCCTCTTGGAGATTTTAACCACTATCTACCAATGTTGTCATATGAACAAGGAATGGAGCAAATACCTTCAATGGGTTCTGCATTCATGGATTTTCTTCCTTTTTTAATGAAATACATCTTTCATTTTAAAATGAAAGCCTGGTTACAAAAGGCTATATTAGATGACATGTTAAATAAAAGACACAGTAGGAACCTTTAACATACCACCAGGGGACCTAAACTGTCTTGAATCATCTTAATGTATTTTTAATCCCCAATCCTTATGCCAACTGTTTAAATAATTAACTCTTTAATTGATGATATTTTTAAAGAGATTCCCTAGATAATAGCAAAAGCATTCTGTGATTGTGTGAATATTTAAAAGTGATTTCATAGGCATCAGACTGTAAGTTTCAGATAGCATCCTTATATTTTCTTATCTATATCATAAGGTTTAGTTTTCCTTGTGACAATATGAAACATGGTAGAGTGGGGGAAAGTCGATATAAGAAATCAGAAGAACTGGGTTCGAATTTCAGTTCTGCTATGTACTTTCTAAATGACCTTGGAAAGAAATATATTAATGTAATAGGTCCTGGTTTTCTTATATGTAAAAAGGAGTCAGCCTAAGTAAATCTGTAGGCACCTCACCTCACAAAAGTTACAAACTTATCAAATTGGTGACTCCAGTTTTAGATCATCTTAGGTAAGTCTTAGTGTAGTAGCTATAAAGATTTATATAGCATGTCTCATTATCTCCAAAGAACAAGTTGCTTAATATTGGGGATATTTCAGAATTAGCAGCTCTAGTGTGTGTACCTGCTGAGCTCTTTTCAGTTTTTCATCTACCTTTGGGGTCCATTTTTCCATCAATTCTTCTATGTGGTTTCAAGAAGCTATAGTATGTGTGGTGACCACACCCCAGTAAAACCAGCTTGGTAGAGGGACCAAACCAAATTGAGTTTAACCAACAGGCCTCAAACCTGTTGGCCAATAAGGAAAATATCAACCTCAAGCATGTGAAGACTTCTGTTAGAATGGGAAATGAAAATATTTTGTTTGAATAGGCATGAAGACAGCTAAAGCAGACACTGTGGAGCACTCAGAGTTTGGTCAGACATCAGAGATACAAAGGTCATTCACTGCATTCTGGGCCATCTCCAGTTGTCCCCACTTCTGTCTTGATATTGGAATTTTATGACTCTGAACAGCACTGACTCACTTAAATCCAGTTTATGACATTACTTGATGATATCCTTGGTCTTCTACAAAAATAAAGGAAGAATTGCAATATCTTTATTTTCCAAAATTTACAACAAACCTTGCCAGATCTACCCACTAAGGTAATTGAAGACTGAGGATGGAGATAAAGGAACCTAATCCACTGTTGGCACTATATTGACTCAATGCACTTAACTCTTTTACTCTTACAGTTTTCTTCTCTTTACTTTCATCATTAATCTCTATATCAAGGATTTACTTTTTTTTACTTCCTTAGCTTAAGTAACCGAACCCCATTCAATATGAAAGTAAATAAATTCTGCAGATTACCAGATCCTTGTATGTAAGAAATTAGACAAAATAGATTAAATTTTCATAAAAAAATGTTAGTTTGTAACATTTTATTAAGACTACTACTACACCAAGATAAATTCAAAATGGGTGAATGACTTGAACATAAAGAAGAAAACTATAAGAAAATTAGGCGAACACAGAATAGTATACATGTCAGACCTTTGGGAAGGGAAAGACTTCAAAACCAAGCAAGAATTAGAAAGAGTTAGTTACAAAATGCAAAATAAATAATCTGGAATACATCAAATTAAAAAGTTTTTGTACAAACAAAACCAATGTAACCAAAATCAGAAGGGTAGCAACAAATTGGGAAACAATCTTCATAAAAACCTCTGACAAAGGTTTAATTACTCAAATTTAGAAAGAACTAAATCAATTGTACAAAAAATCAAGCCATTCTCCAATTGACAAATGGGCAAAGGACATGAACAGGCAGTTCTCAGCCAAAGAAATCAAAACTATTAATAAGCACATGAAAAAGTACTCTACATCTCTTATAATCAGAGAGATGCAAATCAAAACAACTCTGAGGTATCACCTTACACCTAGCAGATTGGCTAACATGACAGCTATGGAAAGTAATGAATGATGGAGGGGATGTGGCAAAGTAGGGACACTAATTCATTGATGGTGGACTTGTGAATTGATCCAGCCATTCTGGAGGGCAATTTGGAACTATGTCCAAAGGGTGATAAAAGACTGTCTGCCCTTTGATTCAACTATAGCACTGCTGGGTTTGTACCCCAAAGAGATAATAAGGAAAAAAACTTGTACAATAATATTCATAGCTGCACTCTTTGTGGTGGCCAAAAATTGGAAAACGAGGGGATGCCCATCAATTGGGGAATGGCTGAGCAAATTGTGGTATATGTTGGTGATGGAATATTATTGTGCTAAAAGGAATAATAAAGTAGAGGAATTCCATGGAGACTGGAACAACCTCCAGGAAGTGATGCAGAGCGAAAGGAGCAGAACCAGGAGAACATTGTACACAGAGACTGATACACTGTGGTACAATCGAAGGGGATGGACTTCTCCATTAGTGTCAATGCAATGTCCCTGAACAATCTGCAGGGATCTAAAAAATACTATCCACAAGCAGAGGATAAACTGTGGGAGTAAAAACACCGATAAAAAGCAACTGCTTGACTACAGGGTTGGAGGGGATATGACTGAGGAGAGACTCTAAATGAACACTAATGCAAATTCCAACAACAGGGAAATGGGTTCAAGTCAAGAACACATGTGATAACCTGTGGAATCGTGCATGGGCTATGGGAGGGGCAAAGGTGGTGGAAGGGGGGGAGGGGAGGAAATTAAAATGATCTTTGTTTCCAGTGAATAATGTTTGGAAATGACCAAATAAAATGTTTAAAATTAAAAAAAAAGGAAAATAAAAGACTACTACTTTCAAATATTTTAATAGGACAATATAGTTGGTTGCCAAATATTCCACATATCTCCTTATGACATTTTCCTTATTTCTTATGTATAGTTTTACTGGGATTGGGACCTTGGGATGATGCCATATATCCTCCTGACCATAAAATTAATTTTATGTTTTCCATATACTGCACATGTCATTCTTTGTACTTTGTCCCAAATACTCATGTGCTTCATATTCTACAATCATGTCAAAACTAATCGCTGGTATGACAGAAATGTGAGAAAGTATTGGTTCTGAAAACAAAGGACATGGCTTCAAATACCATCATGATCACTTATTATGTTTGGGACTTTTCTGAGTCATTTGTCTTCTTAAGCCCTTAATATAGTCAACTATATAATTTTGGACTAGAATGAATAAGAGGTCTCCTTAAAGCTCTAGAGCTATGATTATTTATGACAGCACCAAAAGAATATCTTGATTTTTTACATGCCAGAAAGCAATTATTAATTATAAGTAACTTTAAATTCCTCTCACTTTCCATGCATACTTGTCAGATTTTTAAGTTAGGAAGGCCCAGATTCTCATGTCACCAATGCCTAGGCTGATGCTTTTGTTTCTAATTCATATAGAAACTGTTTAAGTAAATGCTGTTTTTTCATTTATAAAGTGGAGGAAACCTCCCTTTTATAATCCCATTTTCTTTTATCCACTTCTAAAAGGCTCCCCTGTCTGTTTGATTTCATGTCTGCCTCCCCACATCCCTAAAAGGAAGACAGAAAACCCATATGGCCATTCTAAAAGTGTCAACATCTCAGGGACAATGCCTGGTATAGCCAAGCCATCATTTCATTGCTATCCTTGGTAACATGAATCTCCTTATTCATTCTTGAATCTTCCATGTTTTAAAACTTCTTTATCATCACCCTATGCTTTGGGTGAAACCATTAATCTCTTTTTTAAACCTGATTCTAACTCTGTTTAACACTATTACATATATTCTTTTAAAAAATATACATATATTTAGTAATTACTACCACCACCCAAATATTTGAATAAACAAATGCATAAATAAATTATTTGTAAAACCACAAACTCCATATTGTTTATAATTTGTTTAAAATGTGTACATTTTATATGTGCGTTAATGTAAACATACTCTGCTTTTGAGTTCCCTTTGGAAGAATTTTACTTGAATATTTTTTTCTCTATATTGTGGCTATTATTTTTAAAGTGTAATCATAGTGTTATTATTCCTATTTTCTTTATTTCTCTTTTCATTTCTTCATGTATTTCCCTTATTTTCTTTGTATTTCTAATAGTTTTCATTTCTAATAACAATATAACCCATTACATTCAAATATCATCATTTCTTCTAATCATTACTTTTGTGTTATTTTGCTATAATAAACAAAATTTCCATGAATATTTTCATACATACACATCTTTTTACCCTCTCAATAATACTTATATAACTGAATGCTAGAAAATAATGGGATCCCTAGCATGAACAGCTTTAAGACACTTAATGTATATTTCCATCTTGTTTTTTAAAAATCAATTCATAGATGCTCTAGAAATGGAATATTAGGACTGTTTCATTAATATGATCAATTTAACTACTCTGGTTCACAGTTAACATAATTTCCAGGGCCATATTTAACTAGATTGGTTCTTAGAAAATAGACATAATTCGTTGCCAGGACTAGATTATTTCCAAAACTAAGTCCTTCCAGTTTGGTTGTACAAAGTGGAACTTTTGTTCCAATGCCACAACCCCTCAGGAATGCAGTATAATATAGTATAGTATAATGAGTATTAAAGTAAGACTTTTGCAGAATATTTGTGCTCTCTAAACTATTACTGTTCCACTAGAAACTCTATTTGGATTATATGGATACTCAGGCTTAGATATGCTAGTGCTACTACTACTAACTTATTTAAGGTGTTAAGGTCTCCTTAACTCCTCTCATATTCATTATTTTTGTTTAGATTTATCTAATTCTGCGAAGGGAAAATTAAAGCCCCCCACTATTACTATTTTGTTATCTATTTCCATTTGAATCTCACTTGATTTTTCCTTTAAAAATCTAAAAATACCCCCACCACCCTTGATGTAGACAGGTCAAATATTGATAAAGCTTCATTAACTATGGCACTCCATCATAATATAGTTACCTTGGTCATTTCTTCCAATTATGTACATTTTAGCCTCAGCTTTGTCAGAGATCATGACTGCTACTTGTCCCTTCTCTGGATCAGCTGAGTAAAAGTATATTCTGTTCCATCCCCATATTTTCACTCTACATGTGTCTCTCCTTTTCAATGTGTTTCTTCTGAACAACACATTGTCAGGTCCTGTTTTTTTTTTTTAATTATTTCTGCTGTTTATTTTTTCCCCATGGGTGAATTAATCCCATTTACTCTCAGGGTCATAGTTACTAAATGTGCATTTCCTTCTTTGGTGCTCCTCATCATTTTTGTCATCCTTTGCTTTATTTTTGTTTTTATCCTGTAAAAAAAAATCATTATTTAAATTGCAAAGTTTAAATTCCTTTTGAGAAGAAGTTTAGGTAAAGAAGATGCTACCTTTCTGAATCCAGAACTGAACTGTTGGAGAAGCCACCATGAAGAAGCCTCCAGACCACAAGTTGCACAAAATTGAACTTTGGGTGTGGTTGACTGAACATTTATTTGTATGTATACTTTTATGCCAAAGGGGACTGCCCCCTAACGGCTTTTTGTCAATGTTGTGTTCAACAATTATTGGTTTTATTCTTTTTTCTCTTATCCTCACACTATTGTAATCTTTTAAGTTTATTATGTTTTTATGATCCTTTTGGGGAAAAATTAATTTTTCCAAAATGATCACACGGGGGAATGTAAAAAATAGACTCGAATACAGGACTACAATCCCCATGAGCCTTTGCTCCACTTCCCCAGAATGCCTTGTAATCTCACCTGGGCCGAGATCGAGAAGGTATTTAAGAGGGTTCAAAGGCTTTTGAAGGGGTCTTGGCTTTTTTTTGGACTTCCGTTTTGGAGCAGAGGCGTCTCTTCCATGATGTGAGGTTATTTTGTCTAGGCCTCTGGCCTAGGCACATGTTTCTTACTTGTATATTCTTTAATCTTTAGCCTTTAATAAACCTCTAAAAATTATAATACTCCTTGCAGAGAGAAACTAATTTCTACCTGCCTCAGTCTCCCCATATTCCATAAATTTTAATCTCTATTTTTTACAATCCCTTATCAGATATTCAATTTCTTTTGACCAATGCCTCTCCATTTCACAATCCTTCCAAAAAAATCTTCCCATATCCTCTCCTTTTGCCTTCCTTGCTCCAAAGTGACACACCTATTCAAAGGTCCTTGTATTGTCTCTTCAGGTTTACCTTTGAATTCTTATTGTATTCACCTTTCCAAAAATCCCTTCCTTATTCCTACAACCATATCCTTCTAATTCTTGTTATAAGTTTGATTTTAAAAGTTCCCCCATCCCAATCTTGTTCTGAGGTTCTCCCTTATCCCCCTACTTCTTGATATGTACTCATCTTTAGGTATCCTTCCTTTCCTTCCCTTTACTTATATTCTTGCCCTCCTTTCTCTTAATCCACCTTTCCTTCTCCTATTCCCTCAGTCCCCCATGTGACCCATTGTTCCTCCTTTATCCTATCCCCTTCCTTACTGTTTCTCTGTACATTAAGAAAAATTTTATAAATATAATTGTGTATGCTGTTCTCTCTTTATCCCAGGTCTAATAAAAATAAAATTCTAGCCCTACCAGTCCTTGACTACTCCTCCCTTTCTCCATGAAGTTCCTTCATTTATTCTTCCTCCATGAGGTAGTCATTCCACTCTGCTTCTTCCTGTTCTATTCCACTACCATTTTGGCTCATTCCATTGCATTCACCTCAACCTTGAAACTTTCATTGATGCATGCCCCTTCAAAATATGCAGGCAATAATGCCATTTCCAGGAACCAGAAATGATATTTTTCCTTACAGGTATAACATGATTTGATATTTCTGGGATACTGATGATTAGTCTGTCATTATTATTATATGTTTCTTATAGATCAATTTTTCTGCTAAGTTTTGGTGTTTCTCCCTCCTAGGAATAGTTGAAACTCTTTTAGTTCATTAAAAGTCCATCATAACTTTTATAATTATACTCATCTTTGCTGGATCTTATTCTTGATTACAAAGTCAATTTTTTACTTTAGGAAATGCTGTGTTGTGTTCCATGTCCTTCATTCTTTTAATGATGCCACTGTGTTATTCTGACTGTATCTCTACAGTATTTAATTATTTTTCTTTTTACTTGTCATATTTTCCCTCAAACTTGGGAGCTATGGAACTTACCAGTGACATTCCTGTGCATTTTCATCTTTGGGTTTCTTCAAGTTGGTGATCAGTGGCTTCTTTCAATGACTTCTTTACCCTCTGATTCTAGAATTTCTAGGCAGTTTTTCTCAATGATTTCTTGAAGCATATTGTCTATTTTGTTTTTTATTATGAATTTCCAGGATTCCAACTATTCCTATATTGTCTCTCTTTTTTTCTGTCAGTTGTTTTAGTGATAATATGTTTCATATTCTTTTCCATTATTTAATTATTTTGATTTTGCTTCATTATTTCTTGGTATCTTGGGGAATCAGTAGCTTCCTCTTGTCCAATTTTAGTTCTCAATTGATTATTTTCTCATGTATGTTTCTGATCTCTCTTACCAGCTAGGTCGTCTTTCTTTCATAATATTCTTGATTTTCTTTGCATTACTATTATTTAAAAAAAATTCTTCCTCAATCTCTTGTTTGTTTTTTGAGTTCTTTGTTTAAACTTCTTCTACTCATTCTTTTTGAGCATATGACCATTTATTGCATTTCTTTGATGTTTTTGAAGGAAGTATCTTTACTTCATTTTCCTCTGAGTTTGAACTGAAGTCTTCCTTGATACCATAATAGCTATCAATAGTTGAGTTCTTTTTCCTTAATTTTAGTGGCCAAAACAACACACTTAATCATTTGCTTTTTGCTAGAGTCATAACGTTCCTAGTGTCTTGGAATATGTTATCTCAGGTTTTAGGATTTTTTTTGTCTATTTTTTTTCTGGGTCCTATTTAGTGATTCCAGTTTTTATAGTCTAGGCATGGATTTATTCCTACTCCCCTGCTCAAATCTCAGTCTGTGAATGACCTCAAAATTTCAAACCAAAGCTTGTGGGCAGTTCTGTCACTGTAATTGCAGACAGTCTACTTTTCCGTGTGGCAGCATTCAGGGTCTCCACTTAATTTGGAGTGACCCCAGCTGACAGGGTCCCATTCCCTCAGCAACTACACTTCCTAGTGTGCACTGCTTTCTGACCATTCCTTTCCAACTGCTATAGCCTGAGATAAAGCAGGTGGCTAATCCATGTTCTTCAGAGCTCCACAGTCCCTTATTTGTTAACAGTGAGATTTTAATTCACATGCTAGCGTCTGGCCCCAGTAGACTCTGTCATGTGCACTTCTTCAGACATCAGCTCTGGACCAGTGGTATTCTCCAGAGCCAAGGCCAGGGCAGAAACAGCTTATCCCAGGGCTTTCCACCTCTGGATTGTAGTGGTACCCTCAAGGATGCAATATCCAGAGCACAGCAAATTAGGTAAGAATATCCAATTCTGACTCAGGGATTACCTTACTGATTTCACTCTGTTCTGCTGTTGCCCTCAGGACCTACAGTGGTGGTACTGAGGATAGGGAAGTCCGAAATCTTCCTCTTCTCTCTACCTATTCCTCACTATTCAGGTTCACACCTAAATCCTCTCTGTTTTTGCTGTTTTTAGCATTGAGTCTATTAAATTATTTTTGGTTGTTTGTGGGGAGTAGTAGGAGGGTGAAGAAACTTTGTGCCCTACTCTGCCATATTCTCACAATGCATCTCCCCATTATGTGTGTGTGTGTATGTGTGTGTGTGTGTGTTTGCTTAAGCTCCATTTGCCTTTCCTTGGGAGAAAGCATTCACTCAGGTAGTGCTTGTCCTGTCACAGATATTAGCATACTTCAGGTGATAATATAAGGCTGGTCTAATGCATCAAAACAATTGGTAAATAGGTTAATTTTGCCTTCACTGCTAATAAAATCATTTCCCCACAATTTTCTTTTACATTTCTAGATTGCCTGTACATTATAAAAATAAAATGACCTTATATACTCTTTCACAGGAAAGTAGAGATAATTAATAAAGTTTAATTTATTGATGTTCCTATAGATAGACTCATCTTAACAAAGTGCAATTGAATTAATTTGTATTTAAGAAATGTAAATAATTGGGGGCAGCTGGGTGACTCAGTGGATTGAGAACCAGGCCAAGTGACAGAAGATCCTAGGTTGAAATCTGGCCTCAGACACCTCCTAGCTACGTGATCCTGAGCAAGTCACTTGACCACCATTGCCTAGCCCTTAACACTCTTCTGCCTTGGAAACCAGTATACAATATTGATTCTAAGACAGAAGGTCAGGGTTTTAAAAAAAAGAAATGTAAATAATTAACTGTAGTTGTATATGTAAGCAAGTAGTTTACCTGTATTTCAAAGCAGGATGCCTTAACTATGACTTTGAAATGGCATCACATATGTAATTGTTTACTTGTGTAAAATGTGGAAGAAGGATACCAGCCTGATTGATAGATCAGCTGGAAAAGCAGCAGGGGAAGGGAATGATTGCTGTGAGTTCTGAGAGAGCTAGCTGGAACCTTCAAGCCAACAGGCAGCAGGACTGCACTTCCAGTCTGGGAGGTGGAGGAGAAAGGTGTATCTCCTGAAAGCTGAGAAAGAACCTGTTCATTTGAGACCTGTTTTCCTTTCTGAGACCCTGAAATATCTCCACTAAGACTCTCAACTACAGCTATCTAAATGCTCAAGAGGAATTGTGGATTTGGACTTTGACCAGAGTCATCCAGATCCTTCCATGGGACATTTTTCTCTCTCTTTCCCTTACTTGTCCCTGGACTTATAAGAGTAAGGGCAAGAAAGCAGTTGGCTAAAAGGAGAGGCCAGGACTGAGAAGCCTTTGGCCTCCAGACTCTGAAAGGCCAATCTGCAAGAGGGAAAACCTTTAGGTCTTCCTTTTACCCACTTCCCAGTTTTTCCTCCCTCATACTCCTGCCATTACTTTTCCTACTTAAATCTCAATACATCATTTGACATTTAGGACTTTGGGTTTCAACCTGCTTCTAAATAATATAATAAGAGGATTGGGATTTGAAATCATTGAGATAGGATTTCAAGTTGAAATGCTGTCCTCTCCTGTGATCTTCCAAAAACCAAGAGAGGGTTTGATTTCCAGACCCCAGTGATGCAGTGCTGTCTGACCAAGGAAACTGACATCTTCTCCTTGGCAGTTGACCATTTCTAGGTCCCTGAAAAGCTGACAGTTAATGTCCCTTTGGGAAGCAGAATTATAAGTGATCATCTTGCCATCTTATTGAGGCAATCTCACTCTAGTCTTCTGTCCTTCATCTCCCAGATAACACCCCTGTGGAGTCATATTTTTTTTTCCAAGGGGACAGGGCCTGGCTTATCTCTCCCCATAAGTAACAGAGGAGAAAAACAATCCTTTCATTCTCTCTCTCCTTTTCTCTCCTTCCTCCCATCTCCTGCATTATACTTAGTTTGTTGTGGAAGTATCATACATTAGATGCATCCTCAGCTTCCAGATTCTTTTTAAGAAACCTTTATAAATATTTCTAAATAATGTAGTTTTATCAAACTAAAGTTTAAAATTATAAATCTACTTCTTCTTGGTTAATAATGATTTCACTCCTATGAAATCACCATTTAAATATTGGATTTTTGCATCTTAAGATGCAGTTACATTTCAATATCTGCTGTTTCTTACTAGCTATATCCCCTCAGTCTTCTCTGTTGATGGAAAGTTTCTTTCATGTACATAATACTTTTGCTCCTATGAACAATGATCACTATAGCTCCATATGTGGACATTCTTTTAAATATTGTAGCCTCTATTTATGTTTAATAAAATCCAGACATGGAAGACTTCTTTATAAACAGGTACTCCACATCTTTTTTTTTTTTTACAAATAAGAAAATCAAAGAACTAGGGTAACTAAGTCAAAATTATCTTCTACTCTTCTCTTCTTTTCTGGCCCATTCCCATCTGAATATGTAAATGACTACTATTTTATAAATACTGATTTCTGAAAAAACCTATGTTCTTATATAATTCAACTTTTACATCATGTGTCTTAACTGAGAGAGAATTTATAAATTATTATTTAAATTATTCTTTGCATAGAGTGATTTATGTCAATCCTCTACCAACTATCCCATTTCTTTTTTCTTTCCTTCTAAAACCAGTGTTAGGTATTTACATTAAGAAATTGTTTTTGAGGCAGCTAAGTGGCCCAGTGGATACAGAATAAAGCCTGGAGATGGGAGGTCCTGGGTTAAATCTGTCCTCAGCCATTTCATATTTGTGTGACCCTGGGCAAGTCACTTAAACCCCATTGCCTAGAACAGAGATGGGCAACCTTTTGATCTTGGTGTGTCAAAATTCACCAAAAAACACCCCAAAAAACAAAAAACAAAACAGGCATGATTTGGGTGGTGCATCACTTTGAGAAAAAAAAAACATAATTTCATGATATTTATAGTTTAAATAACAAAAATGTATAATTGTAATATATAACTATTTAGTAAACCAAAAACTAATTATTTAACTTACCTGATTAGTGACTTCTTTGTTCATCTATCAGTCAGTTTCTTTTGTTGGTTTTGATATTATTTAACTTGTATGGGGTGCTATGAACTAAGATAAGTGAGGGGGAAGGGGAATTCTTTAACTAACTTGCCTATTTGTGACTTTTTTGCTACTGAATCTCATTGGCTAAATCTTCAATTGAAGGTTAGTGTTTTGTACACTTCAAGTCCAAGCAAGCACTACTAACTTCATCTGTCAATCGCTTTCTTTTGTTGGTTTTGATTAATGTTGAGAATAAGGTCTCACAAAAGTACATGGGGGGAAATTGTGAATAAAGTCATTGCTATATTTTTCAGGGTGCTAAAAGTGTCTAGTAATCAGTTCAAGGCACTTCAGATTTCCTGTTCATAGTGGCAGTCCTCTTGATTCTCCAAGCGGCACCTTTCCAGATTTTCAAGCTTTGACCTCAAATCAAAAAACACCTGAACTCAGATGCTGTCTTGAAATTCTGCAAGTTGTAACTCCAAATCATTAATTTCCATCCATTGGAAAACATTTAATACCAAACTACTGTAGACTACTACATCAGGATATTTAATTATTTTCATGATGTGTTCTAAGCTTCTAAACTGATTAAATCTATCACTGAACTGGTCAATTAAGGAGTCTAAAACATGCTTGGACTTTATATGCAAGGGTTGCATTTCATTTTGTACAGCTGCACTGGCCTTCTCAAAATACCTTGTTACTGAAGGAAAATAATTCTAAGTTTGAGTTTCTACATCTTGCTTGAAAATTTTGTTTACTTTCAAGAGCTTTTATGTATCCAAACATAATGTCAATACTTTTGCCAAAACCTTGTAACTTTAAGTTCAGTTCATTAATATGAACAAAGGAATCTGTAAAAAACATCAGGGTGTTGACCCACTTATTATCATTGAGCTGAGGAAAGTTTCCCAGATCCTTATCCTCAAGAAATATCTTAATTTCTTCAAAGCACTTCACAAAGTGCTCAAGAACTTTGCCTTAGCTCAACCATCTTACATTATTGTACATTAGCAGTCCACTGTAGGTGGAATTGACCTCCAGTAAGTGTGGAAAATTCTTGCTTGTGAAGGGGGCAAGCAGCTATTAAATTAACTATTTTTGTAACAACTGACATTAAGTCATTTAAGTTGGTGAATCCTGCCTAGGCACATGAAGCCTCCTGATGGATAATACAATGAAATGGCACAATCGGATGTCCAATAGCTTCCATAAATAACTTGACAAATCTGACCTTTTCCCCACCATGTTTGGTGCCCCATCTGTCATCACTGACACAACTTTAGAGACATCAATATTTAGGTCATGGAATGTTTGTATAACAACTTTACACATTTTGCTTCCTGATGTAGTTTTTGTCACTGATACTAACTTTATCAGCTCTTCTCTCATTGTGAGACCATCAGAATATTGACCAATAATGACCAACTAAGCATGTGATGTGACATCAGTATTTTCAGCAAGAGAGATCAAAAAATATTTTCAATTACTTATATCTCTCTTAAATTGATGTTATATGTTTGTGTTCAGTCTTGTTATTCGGTCTTTTATGATATTTCTACTGAGTGGTAATTCATATATTCTCTTAATAATTGCATCTTTATTCTGCATATCATGAAATAGAAAAGGTGCACATCTTAAAAGAGTTTCTTTAATAAATCCTCCCTCACTGATTGCTTTTCCATGCTGAGCTAGGGAGTGAGCAATGCTCAAACTTTCAGATTTAAGGATGGAATTAGATTGGCTCTTATAAAGGTGTAGCTGCCTGGAAATGTATTCCTTCCTTTCGTCCTCACTTTTTTTCCAAGATCTGGGAAGAATTAGTTTCAAAATGTCTATTTATAGTCCATGTTCTGCTTACTACTATTTCAGAACATAGAATGTAAAATGATCTGCCATTTTTTTCTATAATTCCATACATCTCGGTCCATGACTCTTGAAAGAGTCAGCTACTACTACTTCTGCTTCCTTTACTTAACTTTTTTTTTTTTATTCATTGAGTTCTCCATGAGGGGGGCAGTGAGAGAAGACAGAATTATAGATAGCCTATTAGCCCTGCAGGCAAGTAGGGGTTAACTAGCCTAACTGAGCACAAGATGGCACACGTAACTGTCTTTTAGGAAAGGGCTGAAATAGGGGTTAATAAGGATGCACAACAGTAATAGTAGTGAAATGGAGTCTGCACTATGAGGTAAATATGGCATTCCTTATGTAAATTAAGATGGCTGCTGCCATTTCTAATGGCAGGAAATGGCACCCATAGCACAGGCTCTCGCCTCTCCCCTCACTTATCTAAGTAATGATGGTAAGTTAGAAATCCACGACACCCTAGAACAGTAGATTGGATGATGGTTGCTGGTAATGGCAATCACAGGGCTCCCAGAGATGCGCCCCCTGCAGCATTCTGCTGCTTCCTGCTCCACCGGCAGGAAGTGAGGTCAAAGATCAGATCTTGGCCTAACCGGAAGTCCCAGAACTAGAAGCTCTGTGCCCGAGTTCTGTTGTTTTGGCCTACAGAGTTTCCATACTCCAGCACAGAGTGTCTATACTACACTACAGCAAATGTTTTATCTTGAACTTGCAGGGGCCGAGGATGAAACATCCTTCTCGCGTGCGGCCCCTTACTTCTCTGTATGTGGCCACGTGTCATTGAAAATGGCTACATGTGTCGGTGCTGACACGTGTGTCATAGGTTTGCCATCAAGGGCCTAGACCTTACCAGTCTTCTGTTTTGGAATCAATATATAGTATTGATTTCAAGATGGAAGGTAAGAGTTTCAAATTTAAAAATAAAAAAGATTTGGGGGGGCAGTTGGGTAGCTCAGTGGATTGAGAGCTAGCCCTAGAGACAGGAGGTCCTAGGTTCAAATCTGGCCTCAGACACTTCCCAGCTGTGTGACCCTGGGCAAGTCACTTGACCCCCATTGCCTAGCCCTTACCACTCTTCTGCCTTGGAGCCAATACATAGTATTGACTCCAAGATGGAAGGTAAGGGTTTAAAAAAAATAAAACAAAGATTTACAATTGTATATTGAACGATAAATATTTGAGTATACTTTATGTATCAAGATATCAAAATCCTTCAATCATTGCATTACATTGTCAACTTTTTTTTTTTAAACCCTTACCTTCTGTCTTGGAATCAATACTGTGTATTGGCTCCATGGCAGAAGAGTGGTCAGGGCTAGGCAATGGGGGTCATCAGGGTCACACAGATTTGAACCCAGGACCTCCCATCTCTAGACCTGGCTCTCAATCCACTGAGCTACCCAGCTGCCCCCACATTGTCAACTTCTTATCCATAACCATTCAATATTTTCCCCTCTATAACTGCAATGAGAATAGAAAGCAAAATTTGAAATAAAGGCAGAATCATAATAGAGTTTCACTGGCCATGACATTTCTTAGTAGCTTGAATTAGATTCTGGTCATTCCTTTAATCTAGGAATGACCGACAAGACCATCTATCTATACTTACACCATTTTCTTTTTTGTCCTGAAGCATTTTGCTAAAATTATAAAAATGGTTTCTTTTCTATATAAAACTTGTAGTTTGTCTTATTTGTTTGGGATTTTTTTTTGTTTTATTTTTTAGTATTTGAATCATGGAGTAAACAGCATATTCATTAAATTGCAATGCTGCTGTTTGGGGGCATGAGTTAATGGATAAGGAACTTTCCACCTTCTGCCATTCATTTGTATGTTCAGAGTTATAAGAAATCCACAGTAAAATCCTCTTTTCCTCTATTGTAAAGTATCATTTGGAACATTTTTTCCCCCAGAAAACTGCTACTTGCCAAAGCTACGTCAATCCCTGATTATCACGTTGAATAAAATCTTGAAACCAGTCCATTACTTTGTCAAACCAACTTGAATTTACTTGACTGTTTCTTCTAAATTTCATAATATCATTATTATACTTTTTGGACTACTAGTGCCCTCCAGGATGACTTTTCCTATCCAACATAGTGCCCAGAAAATCTAAAGTATTAATGTTTAAAGCCACTGAAACAAACCTTTTAATTATTTATTTTTTGGAAGGATATCCTACTAGGTGTGAAAACCAACCTTGAACAGCTTTAGAATTGAGGTAATAAATTCCCATGGCAACAATCATTTTGCTTAATTTGTTCTCTAATTTGCAAAGTTTTCTCTTATATTTAACCTACATATTCTCCATTGCACTATAAACCCATTATTTTTTTTCTTCTACCGTAACCTAATGAGAATAATTGCCATCTTTTCTCAGTCCTGGACATTAATGGTAGACTTGGGAAACTTTATCATAATAGAAAATGGATGTCATAGTCCAATACCAAGGTAATTACTCAAGTTTCCTTTCAATATTGAAATATGGCAATATAGTTTACCCCTTACTATTTTATACATTACTTCAAGAGTCTCTTTTTAATGATTTATATAGATTAATATTGCAATTTCCTCCTGATCTTCATGATGTAATTTATAATGTCTGATTGAAGGGCACCTTTAACTAGTTTTATCTCAGATAGAAAGTTTAAAGCATTTATATGATGCTGTGCTAACTTTCCTGTGATTTGAAAGGTTGTCTTGCTTTAACCCTGTTGCCATTTATCCTTCCCTGAATCCCTCCTTTGTCTGACTCTCCATAGACCCATTCTCTTACCCATTCATTAATCCATCCATGCAAGTATCCCTCTGTACAATGACATCATCACTATTGTAATACTTGAACACAAAGGCTTTTATTATTTGCCTATGATTCTACTCATTCTGTCAAGGCCTTTAACAGGATGAAACCAGGATTTGTATTACTATAGCACTGTCTGGTCAACAAAATCTTTCTCACAATAATCTACCTAGAGAGGCATAGCATGTTGATGTTAAGAAAGTTGAAGTCATTTACCAAAGTTAAAAAATAAAACAACAAAAAGCTAGTCAATAGCAGATTCAGAATTCAAACTATCATCTTCATTTTCTAAGTAAAAGGTATTTCCCCATACTACACTGCTTTATGTGAAAATAAAACAGGTAGAGGAAGAATATTTTCAATTCATTTTAAGTATTTCCTATAAATTCAATAACATCATCAAAAATTTGTATAATATATTAGCTTTTTGAACCACCTTAAACATATTTTTATTAGTGATTATGAAAAATTTCAATTTTTTGACTTAAATAAGAATGTCAAAATGACAAGTAATTGACTTCTAGCTAAGATGATATTTAATTTGGGAAATTAGACCAACTCATACACATATACATACATATGCATGTATACGTACCTATTTGAATTGATGATAAATGATGTAAGCAAAATCAGGAAAAGATTATACACAATGATTACATTAATATAAATGGACAGAACAAAAACTGAAAACAATAATCCTAACCATGTAAAGAACACTCCATTTTAGAGTTAGGGACCAAGAATATGAACCATTCCAAATAATACATTGCAGATATTTTTTGATGTGTTGAGTGATCTTGTTGATTCTTTTTTTGTTCTCTCTTTTAATTCTTTGTTGTAAAGGATTGTTCCTGGAACTATTCCAGAGCTTGATAGCAATCAGGCAGAGTTTATTTTCCTTCCAAATGAGTTCAAAATTTGGAAGTAGTCATATAAAACTGAATAGCCAGATAGAGGCAGCCCGTGCTATAGTGGACAGAGTACTCAGCCCTTAGTCAGGAAGAGCTAAATGTAATTCTGGCAGCAGACATTCATAAGACATGGGACCCTGGGGAAATCAATTAAATTCTATTTCAGTTTTCTCCTCTGTAAAATGTGGATATTTATAGCATACTCTTCTTATTATGAGGATAAAATGAGATATTTATAAAATATTTTGCAAACCATAAATGAAATATAAATATTATTATTACTATGGCTATGGCTTCTAGAATCATTAGTGTTTTTTATAGTTGTTATAAGTTTCAGGGGGGCAAAATGTAATTGGCTAGAATATCAGGGAGTTATCCTGTTAAAATCCCAACTTTTAATACCCTTATGATGAGCATCCATTCCACAAGGTGACTGAACAACCTTCTGGGGAAGATGGAACTTACTAAAGAAAGAAGGTAAATTGTATTGACTACATATGGGCAACCATGATTCCCTCATTTTTTCAATATATTTTATGTGCACACTAGATTGTCCTGTATCTAATAGATAACTCTGGTATTTATAAGGGACTTGAGGATATTTCTATGTTAGATGTGAGACAGCATCAAGATATATACAATTTCCCAGAAATTATTCTCAGTGCAGATAAAATGAGGCAAAAAGTGATTTTGCCAGATTTCTCCAAAATTCAACAAAGTTGAAGTAAGCCCAAATCTTGAGGTGTTATGGCAAAGATCATATTTGGGTAAGACGACTGAGGAATGGATGAACATAAATTCTGATTTTTCTATGGACCAGCACAACTTCATGAATGGCTATCTATCTATCTATCTATCTATCTATCTATCTATCTATCTATCTATCTATCTATTCTTCCCATTCATTAGCAAAATGCTATCATATAGTAAGTTAATATCCATGCTCAGATAACTATTCAATAATTAACTAAATTTGAAATCTCATAGATTTGGATTTTTTTTCCAGTGGTGCAAATTATAACCCAGTCATGATTTCTCATCCATGCCTCTTGTTCATATTCTTTAGTAACTACTACAATGAGAACTACCACCAACTGAAAACCTTTCTCTAGATTTTTCAGTGTTTTTGGATAGGATGGAAACACTTAGGTTGTTCATCAGTCTTCTGCTCTTGCTCCTTGAATGACTTTCTTTTTTTTCCCTGAATATATATGAAATACATATGATTTGACTATGATAATAGAGGATAACATCTTCAACTCTTCTATAATTTTGTATCTAAAATAACCATTAATAGATTGAAATAATGGATGAGTTATAAAGAAAGCCCTGAGCACACTCTCTCTTTGAAGTCTGATGATTTAGTTTCATACAGCTATAAATGTCATCCACTTATCAAGCCAGATTGTCTTAGAAATCATATTAACTATTCTCTTTCAAGTAAGTTTATTTGTCTGTTGTAAATAGGTTGATCACCTTTCTTCATCTCTTGTGTACAATGTGGTTTTTCCTCCAAAAAATATTGTTTAGTTTAAGACTGGAAAATTTAATTTTTCTCCATTCATTAACTCAAAGAATATACAGAACTCTAGAAAATTGGGTTCTGTCATTTGTGCAAGTCACTCTGGTTCTCTGGGTCTTAGTTTCCTTATCTATGCAATAAGTTAAACTAGATTCAATATGATTCCTTCCAGTTTTCTTTTAATTCTGCAAATTTTAAAGTAATAATAAACAGTATTTACCTTGTAGCTTTACATAGATGAACATTTTCTCAAATCTATTAACTTGTTTGTTCCTAAAAGCAATTCTGAGATTTCATTAGTATACTTCATTATTTCCTGTTCTCAAGATAAGGAAACTGAGGAACTCCAAGATTAAGTAACTTGTCCAAGAGTAAATACAAAGAAAATGGAAAAGAAAACAAAATCCAATTTAAAATTCAAATTCAATGCATATTTTACCATTATTTCAAAACTGTAAGGATTAAGCTTACTTTAGGATTTAGTTTAGATATAGCCAGTATTGGGATTAAGTGATATAATATATTTAAAGTGTTTTAAAAACTTCAAAGCATAATATAAATGTTAGCTATTATTATTATTAGTTGTGATTATATATATATAATGCTTGCCTTTCCTCCTAAACACCTAGATGCTATTTACTTTCTCTCTTCCAGAGCAAAATAATGGAAATAAAATTATCATAAATTTTGGAACATGAAAAATGCAAACTTTTCAAACTCAGCAAAGTATGGTAGGCATAGGGCAATAAATTTGCACTAAGTGGATGGAAAAAATAAGACAACAAACAAACAAAGTGAGCACCACATTGCAGAGTCCTACTGTGATTTTTTTTTCATTTTTGAATAATATATGTGCAATCATTTTCCCCAGAACTATCACAGCTTGAGTTGAAGTAATCGCTCTAATTTATATGGCAAAAAAATCCCCTCATTTGTGCTGATAAAATGCAATTCATGACAACTACAATCCTGTGGTTTTAATGCAACTCAAAAAGCTGTCTGCAATAAAGGAATGTATTAGGGACACTAAAAGCTGATAGCATTACATTTTGGTTAAGTCTTTGAACTATTTAGCTGATGGGGAAAATATGCACTGGATTTTCAGATTCAATTCAACAAACATTTATTATTTCTACTCTAAGCAGAGTATTGTATTAGGTGCTTGGGATATAAAGAGACATCATAGATTTATGAGGAGCTTTTCTCTCAATGAAGTGAATTATCCAGGTCCAAAAACTTTTATAGAAACAAGTCAAAATGAATAGACTATGCAAAATTGTTTGACTATGTGGAAAATATAGACAGTTTTTAAAAGGAGAGAGGGGGAAAGAAAGAGAAAAGAGACAGAGACAGAATAAAAATACCCATGTAGAGTTATTCATACACACACATATATATTTAAACATCATTATTGTTGTCCAGTTATTTTAGTCATCCCTGACTTTTTATGACCCCATTTAGAGTTCTCTTGGAAAATTTACTAGAGTGGTTTGCCATTTCCTTATCCAGACCATTTTATAGAAGAGGAGACTGAAGCAAATAGAGTTAAGTGACTTATTTAGGGTCATATAGCTAATAATTGTCTGAGGCCACATTTCAACTCAGGTCTTTCTGATCCCAGGTTTGGTGTGCTATATACACTGTGCCACTTAACTGCCTCCCCAATATACACATATAGATACAAATGTGTGTATCTATATTCATATATGTATATATGTGTGCATATATATACATATCTATATTTGTGTATACACACACACACACACACACACACACATATATATATATATATATATATACTTTCATTAGGAGAAAAGTCTGTCATAAATCTGTCTTTTTTGTATGCCATACAATTAGTGCAATGCTTTGTTTAGAGTAGACATAATGAATAGCAGTTAATTTGAATCAGAAAATCAACAGTGCATATATTTCCCATCAGCAAAGTAGTACAGACAACTGAAATGTAATTAAATATGTATGTAATTATATATATATGTACATATGCATATAGGTGTATGTATGTATATATGATCATATATATATATATACACATTTGTTTATTTATTTAGAAGCAAGTCAAGGGGTCTAAAGGTACCTTGAAAGGACTGAGATGATATTTTTCTAATGCTGTTAGCTTGAGCCATTAATTCATTACCATGTATTTCTCACTCACTTTTTCTTACTAGCAATTACTTCTACTTAGCCCTTCTATTCCTACAAAAGTATTTTTACTTTGAAGATATGGCAAGTAATTTCTCCAACAACTCAGAATAAGCACTCCCATATCCTACCTGACTCTGGGAAAAGTGGACTCAAACTTATAGCAGTTTCTATATTGTATTTATCCCATTAAGTTCATTTCCAAATTACCATAGCTTTGAGATGAATTGTTCTGACTTTTGGTTTGTCTGTCACTGATCTATCTTGGAACAAGTAGATTTCTCAAGACTTATTCCTTAGCATTCTAGCTTGTCCTACAAGTTTGCTAGTTTACTATTGGTAAAGACCCTATTTTTATGCAATCCATGTAGTTCAACATTCAAATCTTTTGAAGTTCACAAGATCATAAATATCACCAGTACATATTCACTTAAAAGCAGAAATTTACACATGTGTACCCAAAGGATTATTATCTATTTATCTCCTCAAAGATAACCAGGGGAAATAAGACAGAAGAAAAGAAATAAAACTCTCTTTGACTAATTAATTTTTTTCTTTCGAAAATGTTATTTAATTAGTCAATTTAAAATATTGTGCCTTGGTTACAAGAATCATATTCTTTCCCTTCTCTCCCCCTACCCCTTCCCAAAGCCGATGCACAACTCCCCTGGGTTTTACATGTGTCCCTGATCAAAGCCCATTTCCATGTTGTTGATATTTGAACTAGGGTGATTGTTTAGAGTCTACATCCCCAATCATATCCCCATTAACCTATGTAATCAAGCAGTTGTTTTTCTTCTGTGTTTCTAATCCCACAGTTTTCCCTCTGAATGTGAATAGTGTTCTTTCTTGTAAATTCCTCCAAGTTGTTTTGGATCACTGCATTGCCACTAATGGAGAAGTTGATTACATTCAATTGTACCACAGTCTATCTATCTCTGTGTACACTGTTTTCCTGGTTCTTCTCTTTTTTGCTCTGCATCCATTCCTGGAGGTCATTCCAGTTCACATGGAATTCCTCCAGTTCATTATTCCTTTGAGTACAATAGTATTGCATTACCAACATATACCACAATGTGTTCAGCCATTCCCCAATTGATGGGCATCCCCTCGTTTTACAATTTTTTGCCACCACAGAGTGGCTATAAATATTCTTGTACAAGTCTTTTTCCTTATGATCTCTTTGGTGTATAAACCCAGCAGACAGTCTTTTAGCACCCTTTGGGCATAGTTCTAAAGTGCCCTCCAGAATGGTTGGATCAATTCACAACTCCACCAACAATGCATTAGTGACTGAAATTTGCCACATTCCCTCCAACATTCGTTACTTACCTTTGGTGTCATATTAGCCAATCTGCTAGGTGTCAGGTGATACCTTAGAGTTGTTTTGATTTGCATCTCTCTGATTATAAGAGACTTAGAATACTTTTTCATGTGCTTATTAATAGTTTTGATTTCTTTATCTGAAAATTGCCTATTCATGTCCCTTGCCCATTTATCAATTGGGGAATGGCTTGATTTTTTGTAAAATTGATTTAGTTCTTTATAAATTTGAGTAATTAGACCTTTGTCAGAGGTTTTTGTTATGAAGATTTTCCCCAATTTATTGCTTCCCTTCTCATTTTGGTTGCATTTATTTTATTTGTACAAATCCTTTTAAATTTAATATAATCAAAAGTATTTATTTTACATGGCTAATTAATTTTCATGCACTCCAGGTCTATATCTATTGCTAAATGAAGACTTTCTTCTTCATCTAGTCAGGTAAAATTAAGCAGATCCATAATGTCTGTATATACTCCAAATTAGTTAGAAGAAGAGTCCTTATTTTATGTGACATCATGCCTTTCTTTGATGACAACTTCCTCATATCTTCCACATGAAGAGTTGTAGACAGAGTTTTAGACCTGAAATCAGGAAGACTCATCTTCCTGAGTTCAAATTTGGCCTCAGATAATTTACTAGCTATGTGACCTGTATCAAATTATGAAACTCTGTTTTCCTCAGTTCCTCATATGTAATACAATCTGGAGAAGGAAATGGCAAACCACTTCAGTATTATTGCCAAGAAAACCCTAAATGAGTTCACAATAATCAGACAGGATTGAACAACAACAACAAATTTTTAACTTATATCTCCTTTATCTATTTATCAGGTTAGTTATTTTTCCATTGAGGTAGTTCACATTTTTTCTACTTATTTTCATTCTTTTGAATTTGTTTTACTGCTTCTTAATGTTTCACAGAATCATCAACTTTTAGTTGCCCAATTCTAATTTTTCGAGAATTGTTTTCCTCAATGAACATTTGTGCCTCTTTTTCTATTTGGCCAATTCTTATTTTAAAAGAGTTCTTTTCTTAAGTGAATTTTTATACCATTATTACCATGAGACCAATTCTCTTTTTTAAAACATTGTATTATTATATTAATGTTTGCCTATAGATCAAGAAGAAATGTCCTAACATTCATGCTTTTTATGCTGTTGTTTTCAGAACTAGCTCTGAGAGTTTCCAAGTTTTCAATGCTTCCAAGAGAATGTGATCCAAGAACAGGTGTAGTCAGTACTCTTCTGGGATGGGTGCTGGTCTTTATCCATGAATATTCCCTACTCACCCACAGTCACAAATACTAAGACCCCTCTTGGCCCCAGACCTGTGACCAGGTCCCCTCCTCTCTTTCAGTCATAAGACCAATTTTTGACTATAAGGACCCTACTTTCTTATGGCTGAACACAAATAATCTCTTTCCCCAGAACTGAAACCCTGACCTGTATATGGCCAATTGATTTTACAATCAGTGACAGCTGTACCAGGATCAGTAAAAAGCTGCCTCTAATATGTTTGACCCTTTTATAATCTCTGGACTGAGAGCTCCTGAACATACTGTTGCTTCCTTACAACTGCCTCCATCTCCTACTGTTGTTGTCATTATGAAATTTGGGCAAGTCCTAACTCAGAGTCATAAACTTCTCTTGGTGACTCTCTAAGAGACTTAAGGCTAGAAAAATATTGCACCCTGACCTTTTGTAGACACCAATTCTCTTAAATTTGATTTAAGGTATTTAAACTTTAAACAACTTTAATTGTATGGAGGGGAACGATGGGAGAATTTTGACTGGTTTGCTGCTTTTAATTTATCATCTTGGCTCTGTCTCTCACATTGAGGATGTATAAAGTTTGATTTTGTAGTAAAGAAAACTAATGCTATATACATCTGTAGATAGATAGATGTATGTATGCACACATATCACTATTGGTAATGATATTGATATATAACCATGTCACAATGTCCTCTGTCTTTAGACAAATATTTACACAACTAGGACCATTGTCAAAATGTTTGAGTTTTTATACATATCCCTGTCATTTTTACTTCTGACTAAATTGGAATAATAAAGACATCTAAAAATGAATCTCTATAGTCACAGACTCACAGACATGATTTTCATTCTTCTCTTCTTTCTCCTTCACCCTTTCCTTCTTCTATTCATTTTTTCTCCTCCCTTTCTTCTTTTTCCTTCTTTTCTTCACCTGCAAATTTCCTCATTGAAATTGTGAAAACAAGGTCTAAAATTTTCCAAAATTTTCCATTCCTCCATCCCCTCAAAAAAAAATAAGTCTAAGGATGATTTAGGATATAAACTTGAAATTATTAAATAATTTAGGAAATAAAAATGTTTTCTTTCATTAAATATACATGGAGCAGAGTTTTAAAAATCATGCAAACATAATTACTTTGGGGGACAGTTTTCTAAAATTTTTAAGGAACTTGCTTTTCCATTTCATTGCACTACTAAAATAATAAAATGATAGAAATCAAGGTTATATTGTTAAACCCATTTTTAAGGGCTAAAAACAATAAAGCCAGAAAGGGATATTTGAAAATAATACCTTTAAATGTATACTGATATGAAGTAGATATTTTAAAATGAAAATATAGTTTTCTTTCTAAGCAAAAAAAAATGGTATTGATAGAAAAGTTTTATTTTAAGCCTTATTAAAAAGTTATTTTTCTCCTTTTTTTACTGGCTTCTTGTACTCTATTACATCACCTCCACTTCATGCCACTTTACATGATTAGTGTCTATTTATTTACAGAATATGGAAAAGGTTAAGGTTAAAAAAGAAACTGATTTAAAATAATTCTGCATTTCATTACTGAGAAAATTCTTTTTAAGTAGTTCTCCTGCTGAGGAGGAACAACTTAAAATAGGGAAATTTTCCACAGAAGCTATATTAATACTTTTTTGGTTAATTTCTACCTGGGAACCTAAGAAAAAATCAGATTCCCTGATAATTCTGAAATGAAAATGCACACAGCATCATTCTTTTTTAATTGTAATTTTACTGTCAGATTGGTATGTACAGTTAACCCTTAATATTTGTTCCAAACTCATTTTAAGTGATGAATATTTAGCTTATAAAGTTTCTATTTTGATTATGAGTTATTTTAAATATAGTTATAATAGAGGTAATATGCATCTTACTAATTAGGGATGTGTTCATTTTGGAGCATGCTGAGGATTAATTTACTTTGGAGAAAGTTTGTTAAGTAAATTAAATAACTAGAAAATATAATAACAAAACTAAAATAATAATATAAAATTAATTTGCTTGAATTTTCCTGGTTAGTTGCTTAACCATACCTTCTTACAATCTACATATTTCAACTGATTTTTCCTCTCAAACTAGGATTCTTTACATTAGATCAGAGATCTTCATAACTTGAGCAATCATGTTTCAAATCTCAGCCCCTGGACACTAATATAGTTATAAATGAGGGCATCTTTCAGCTCCACATCCCATCCAGCCTTTTAATCTATTTAGTTTTCTATGTACTGGTTTGGGATGACTTCCTCCTCTACCTATTTCTTCCCTGTATAAGTTTCACTCACCTATTTAAATATAACTTTCATTAGGTGAGGGGCTGTCTATTATCTTTTTACCTTCAGAGATTAGAACTACTTCATAATTTCTTATAAATAGCAAGTTCTTAAGGGGATAATCCATCCATTAATCTAACATGCAATGAATTAAATGAAAATAATTTTTAAATATTGACATACATGAACACTGTTGTGAGATTTCAAATTAAGTTGCAGATCAATAAAATAAATTGGAAAACAAAATACCAAATCACTCTAGTAACTCTGCCATGAAAAGACCAAATGAGGTCATGAAGAGTCAGACACAACTAAAACAATGACAACAAAGAACAATATATGCATGTGTGTATGCATTACTTGCAGTCACAAAAATTTTTTTAAAATATCAAGAAACCACAATCATGATCACACAAGACTATGTTGCAAATAATCTGAGGGAAAGAAAATCTCAGAATGCATTATTCTAAAAGGCTTACAAGTTATTCTTCAAAATTTTGTGGATTTTGTGCCTCAGTGGTAATAAAGCTGTGATGTTTCTTAATCTGCTTAAAGAGCAACATAAGGAAATTGAGTGTTGAGAATGAGGTGTTAGCTGACATAGTTTAGACAGGCTTTAAGGGATAAGGAAGCCAATTAAGAATTGAGAACATTACAATTGTTTCCTCTATACTTCTGCCTTCTTTCTTCACAATAGCCACTTTCAATATTCCAAACTAAAATTTGGACTTTTTTCAACAGAAAAGGAGAGTAAGATTGAGAGTATGAGAACGCTATTTGACAGTGGTCACACACCCAGGAAGACAGATGGTAAAGTTATTATTATCCAGGTTTGGAAGAGAAAATAGCCCTGAAATGCAAAGTCACATAGCTTGTGTCAGATCTAGGAACTGGACCCAGTTTGATTGATTCTAAGTATGGTACTCTTTCTACTCTACCACATGCCTTTCAACTGCCATTTGCTGCTTTTAAATAGTAGGAACAATGTATGGCAGGGCAAAATTAGAATGGGAAAGGAGGAAGGGAGGTACTTCATAGAAGATTATAAATCAATGAAATTCAAAGATAATTTAATCCTAATTTCCCTATATACATATATGGAAAATTACTTTAAGAAAGATGATTTTTTCAAGTTTATATTGTTAACAAAAAAGGAAAAATCAGAACCTGGGTCTTTTGACAATCATTTGAGAATTATTTTCACCATGCTTTCTGAATTTTGAGAAAAGATATAAACTCCCCTAAAATTATTTGACTTTCTTACTAACCTTTTGTCTCTTCTCTTCTCATTTTGAACCCCAGTTTTAGTGTTTATGTAGCATTACACAAAGCAAAGTCAAGAAGGACCATTTTTATTAGTAGGTCTACTTTAATGAATTATCTTGCTACTCAGGGACATTTTGATTATTAAGAGGGATACCAATAAAGACTGCTTGGCGATCCAAAACATAAGTAGTAATACTATTACATTATCATCATCATCCCCACCACCACTACCACCCCTATCAGCAACACTAACCCTGACATTACAAAACACCACCACATAGTTAGTGTGGCACAAAGTTTCAGACAGTGAACTATAAGTCAGGAAGACTCAGTTTCAAATTCCACCTCAGACATTTACTTCCTTTGGATCATGGTCAAGTCATTTGAAAGCCCTGTGCCTCAGTTTCCTCAATTGTTAAATGAAGTTAGATGATTTCAGAGTTTTCTACCAATTCTAAGCTTATGATCATTTTGATCGCTGTTATCTTGTTCTGATCTTAATAATTATTGCTATCCTGATCATAATAAAGTAAAGTTTGAATTATACCAATTAATATTCTTAAATAGGTCTTTAAAATTTTAACATAATTAATTTTGAAAGTGCTCATAGTCATTAAACACATGAATAATCAACATAATATATGCATTGCTTATTGAGAGGCATATGACTTTAATTCTTTCATTACCTATAAATTGTCAGTTTTATTATTCCAAAGGATGCTCTTTGTATAAAAAAATAATCTTGATTATTGATGATGTTAAAATATGCTTATTTATATGATTATATCAAATGATACATATTGATGTTTTTTTCTGTTTTTTTTTCAATTCTGCCTACAATGCTTAGCTTCTTTGCTGACATAATAGTGCCTTTTTGTGATATCCATAAACCATGATGACTTTTCCTTGTTACAACTTTCTTCTCATTAGCTCTAAGGCAATCTTGATTAAATGGGGAGTTTAATTTTCTTATCATTATCTGGTATCATTTAAAGTTGAAATTATATTTTTGGTTAATATATTCAAAGAAATTCTCACTCAAGGGCATACTCTTCCTCTTATACTGACTGAATGATGTGGCATTTTTGTCCAACTAAAGAAGCTACTGTTCCTTTTAAATCAGTTTACACACACTGAGTCCAATGATTATGAAATTTAATAAATTCCCAGGTCACCATAACTGTTTGTAAACACAATTATAGAGAATCCAGAGGCATGTCTTGATTATTACAACAGATAGTAATAAAGATGATGTTTTAACTTAGAGCAAATAGAGACATGACTAAGATTTAAGGATTTTTTAACTGCTTTTGGCATCCTATAAATCATTAACTAAAGAAAAAGTTGACAAATATCAAACACTTGTAAGGTATTGATATTCCCAAATGCACTGCAGCCTCTCTTCAAGTACCCCCCCCACCAAACATATAAATTAAGTGGATTTAAAAAGAGAATCAGAGTTGTTGGCAATATCAAAAAGTATTGGCAGTTTTCATATAATTATTTATTTTTTATATCCTTTAATGGATTCCAGGAGGATTCATTTGAGATGGCAGAGATAACTTAAATCTGTTGTACAGTTCAGCTGCTTTAGAAGTGTACATTCATGAATTTTCTGAGTGTTTAATTTTTTTGTCAATTAAAATAATGTCTCAATTGATTTGTCTGCATTTATATATTCAGGCAAAGGCTTTACAGTTTAATATTTAATAAAGTTAAATCAATAGATCCAATTAACTATGACCAGTAGTAAAAGTTTGAAAGTTAAAGGTACTATTTGTTTATTTAGCATAATTAGTTTTGATTTTTTGCTCTTGAGCTATGCAGTACTTTATGAGATAAAAATTTTAGCAATACACATCAATCAGTACTTTATTTTCATTTGGGAAGGAAAAAATGAAGGAGAAGGGAAGCTGGAATGATTTTATTTCTGAAACCTTTCCTTAATAATGACTATGTATCCCTTAAAGTACAAAGTGGTAAAAACAACAACAACAACAACAAAACAGGATGAATATATAGCAGAAAATAGAGTTCAGAAGCAAAAATAACAACAAAAAAATCATTTCATTTTGTCCCATATCCAAAGTGAATAATCAAATGAAATTCAAGTCATACAAAAGCCAATCCAGAGGGTGACAATAATGGACAATATCAGGAAAATAATGTATATTTGTATAGCATTTTATAATTTAAAAATTCTCATATCTAATAAAGCTTAGTTGATATCCCCAATAATCTTAAAATATAGCAAATTAAGTATTGTCATCCACATTTTTGTATTTCTTTATATTTGATTTACTTTATAATTATTTATGTGGTCTTTTGTTCTAGCTAAATGAGTCACCCCCTATCTCATTTAATTTAAATGACTCTGATTTTCCTAGTATTAAATGATGAACCAGGATAGACCTCAGTTCATGTGTGGAATAGTTATCAACTCAAAACAACTTCATGAAACTAAATTTATAGTTAAAACATAAATAAATTATAAATAATCAATTCAACAATAAATAATTTCTTTTCAGAAAATAGCTATAAGGTCAAGTGTTCTAGTACAGGGAGGTCAGAAAATCATATCTTTTTCATGATATTGTTCATATGATAGTCTAAGTATTAATATATTGTACTCGTGATTTTAGAACAGAGATGGAAAAGTTCAGTCAAATGTATGGAGATTTTGTCTTCCTGATGCCAAATGTAGTTTAAAAAAATAATTCAGTCCATTATCCATGTTCCCAAGTGTCTGAATATTTGGCACCATATTAATAAAGCAGCATGAAACTTGATCAGATTTTTGTTTTCTTACAATAATGTCCTTATACTAAACAAAGCATAATTAGTCATTTGTGTCATTTAAACTATTCATCCATATCACTGAACAATTTGACTTAACTGCAGCACCTCTGGATTAATATCATAAATAGATTAACTGTAGAAAACTGAATGTCACATTGGCTATATAGCAATCCTATCATTTCTGCTATGTTGGCATTGCTAAAATAAATGAAGCAAAGAGTATTTTCCATAGAATTAGCTCTAAACAGACTGTAAAACTGGATAATTCCTATCCCAAAGTGCCTTTTGTTATTTTTTGGCTCAAACTTTCCACTTTGGCTGTCAAGGTTGATCAAATGAGCTAAAGATCTGCCAAATCACCACTTCCTTTTATTGTGTACTATGTGTTCTTCTTCTAAAATTAAATTTAGTATTAATGAAATTTTGTTCATGAAGTTATTTATATTTATGGTCTATGTTGGTAAAAACTTACACTTTGTTTTGCCTGTGTAGACATTTTCTTACCAAAAAAATAAAACAAATTAAAAATTTCTGAGAAGATTTAGAAATGTTTGGTACAGTATTATATAATAATATGCATTACATATATATGTATTAGGTATATATAAGTGTTTTCTCTTGCAACAAAGAAAGATGAGGTTAAAGGCAATTTAGTGATTAGGGAATCCAGAGGTTTACACATTGTGATATGGCAATATAGTTAGCATAATAAGTATAACACTGCTAATCTAGTGCAAACATAATGTATGACAAGTAAAAAATGGCACACAGATGAGATATTCTAAAATGTGACAGCTTTAAGAGTCAGATCAATGGTTAGAGATGATGTGGGATTCTTAGAGAGAAGCATTGGCAGACTATTCTAGTATATATCAGGCTTAGCCTTCAAGAAATTCTTACTCAAGTTTTATTGAAATCAGTTGGTTTGCATTTTTAATATCCATTATACCTACATACACATAAATGTGTGTGTATATCTCATGGGAATGTATTCATATATGAATGTATACAACTGTAATACACATATTTAAAATACAAAGCATTTGTTTCATTCTTTCATATATAAAGATATTAAGCAATATTAAGTAATAAAAATTAGTGTTTCCATTCTTTTGGGGAGCAGCAGCTAGGTGATACAGTAGATGATGTTCCAGGTCTGGAGTGAGAAAGACTTATGTTAAAATGTTACCTCAGGCACTTAATAGCTACATGACCTTGGAGATGTAACTTAACCCCTTAATGTCTCAATTCTGTAAAATATGAATAGTAATAGTACCTAACTTCCAGGATTGTATTGAGAATCAAATCAGACAATAATTATAAAGTGTTTAGCAAAGTGATTGGCACATAATAAGCACTGTATAAATTGTATATAAATTTATATGAAATAAATTTTAATGACTATTAATTTCATTATACTTGGACAGACAGACTACAGGTGACTGGCCATCATTTGATGGGATATGATAATGTTCATGGCCTCAGAGAGCTTGACATTTGTAATCTGAAAGCAGGATACAGACTAGTATGTATATGGCACTGGTCAAAAGCACATGTTCTAAACTTGGTTACCATGTATAGCCCTTGGAGGATAGTCTAATAGATATTGTTTGGCAAAGATTAGATGAGAATATGTATTCCAGCCTCTTTGAAAAATGGGTTCCAGGGGGCATCTGGGTGGCTCAGTGGATTGAGAGTCAGGTCTTGAGATGGGAGTTTCAGGGTTCAAATATGACTTCAGACACTTCCCAGCTGTGTGACCTGGTCAAGTCACTTAACCCCCATTGCCTAGCCCTTACCACTCTTCTGCCTTGGAACCAATACACAATATTGATTGCAAGATGGAAGGTATATATATATATATATATATATATATATATATACATATATGTATATATATATATATTAGTATTCCTTATAATATTTCCAAATACATTGGGAGTATAGGTAAGGGAAAGAAACTGAATCTGTGATTTACTTGATATACAGAAACTCTGGATGAAGAAAACTCTTCTCAGAAACTTATATTCCTTTTAATTTGCCTAGAGCATTGTAAGTTCAAATACATTATAGCATAGGTATCAGGGTCAGAATATGTGGAACTTGAAATATTTGCTTGGTTGCTTAATGGATGAACGAGAATTATGTATGTTGAGAATAATAAGACACAGTGTGTAACCTTGTATCAGTATGAATGGCTGAATAGTACACCTATAAAGAAAGACCTAAGAATTTCTTGACTGATATTTGGAAGAAAGGGGCCTCTGGTTCTAGGGAGTATTATAGAAGAAACTAGCTTTATTGACATGAGGTCATGTATTCCAATCCATTGTTCAGTCATTTAGGCCATATCTGACTTTTTGTGACATCATTTGGGGTTTTCTTGGCAAAGATACTAGAATATGTTTTACCATTTCCTTCTCCAGATCATATTCCAGATAAGGAAACTGAGGCAAACAGGGTTAAATGACTTGTCCAGAATCACGCAGCTATAAGTGTCTGAGACAGGATTTGAACTCCAAACCATACCTAAGTAATAAATATTTTGTAAAGCAATCTGGAAAGAGGTCATTTATTCTTTGATTATCTCCAAAAAGGTAAGCTCAATACTCACTAAAGAAGCCCCTTATATTTTTAAATAGATCTGATTATTTGGAAAGGTATTTTCTATCAGTTTGTATTAGAGTTAGGGAATTTTACATCAATGATTTCATTCCTTACTCTAATACTCCTCTCTGGAACTGACCCAGTGGGGAGCCCCACCACCAATACTTTTCACATGTGTAAGTACATAAATCTAGACAAAATCTTTAGAATATATTCCATTGTATCATGACAGAACTGAAGGTCAGGCAACAAGAAATTTCTATGATCAAACTGAGAAAAAGAGCAAATGAGAAAAGAGCAAAAAAATTCAGAATCAGAAGATCTGCGTTAAATTCTGCCTGAATCACCGTATTGCTTATGTGATATGGGTCAAGTCATCAAACCTTTCTGTACCTTAGAATTCTTATTTATAAAATGAATGGTTGGACTTGATAGCCTCGAAGGTCCCTTTCTAGCTCTCAGTCTAGAATCTTAGGTCTATGATCTATAACTTAGTAAGAATTCACAAGAGGTACCAGTATTTAGAAATCTGGCTTTTAGTGGACATCGCCTCCCCCACAAAACCCTTAATCTCTACTCCTACTTATATCCCAACACATGTCCCCAACCCTATCCTTGATAAAAGGAAAATTAGATTCAGAATCTCAGAATACCAGAAAAGGAAAAGACTGTAGGTTTGATCTTGTCCATTTGATAGATAAGAGAGTACTAGATAAGACATGAAGTGCTAGTGGCAAGAAAAAGAACACTGCTGTCTCATACCAGCCTCAGCTGGGTAAGAACAAAAACCAATGCCATACACAATAGTCAGCAGGGTGAGGAACCTGTCCTCATATAATGCAGCCATAATAGAGCCTTGGAGTGACCCAGCAGAGGCAGTATTTGGAGGAATTCAACCCCCAAAAGTCCAGCTTCAGTGGAAGGAGCAGAAACGAATTCTAATCAGCATGAATAATATCTGAGCTGAATTGCTGCAAAAATTGCAAACAGTAGCCAAACTGGGGCCAATTCCACAGAGTACTCAGACTGAGTACTCAGGATAAGGCAGCTGAGGTCACTCAAAGCCTAATACAAGTACTGGACATAACTCCCTCAACCCCAGGAACAGAGAAAGCTTCAGAATATAGACAAAATCAATGAAAAAAAAAACAATACCAAAACAAGTAAAAAGAAAGAAAAAGCCAAATGATAGAAAATATTACAGGAACAGAAATTACAGCCAAAATGCAAGGTCAGAAGATGCCTGCAATACAAAAATGAAAAAGTGTGAAGCCTTAAAGGAAAATGTGAAAGGATGTCCACCTCAAAATGAATTCCCAAAAGGGTTCCACAAAAAGAAGGGGAAAGCAAATAGTAAAAAAAAAAGAAAAAAGAAAAAAACAAGAAAAATTTGAAAATGAAAGGAAATATCAGCATCTTAGAACTTACCAAAGAAAAATGTCCTAAAAAAGGAAATAGAATTCTTCAATAAAAAATAATTCCCTAAGAAAGCAAATACAATGCTTTAAAGAAGATGTTGGTTCCCGTAAAATTAGACTTGAACAAATGAAAGTTAATTACTTTATAAAAAAGCAGGAAGCAATGAAGCAAATTCAAAAGAATAAAAAAAAGATAGAAGAAAATATGATATCAATGGAAAAACAACTGATAAATTAGCCTAATAATTTGGTTGCAATGTGGGAAGATGGTAGAGTAAGGTATGAAGCTTTTTCACTCCATAGACATAAGGCTAAATGTGTGTGTGTGTGTATGTGTGTGAGAAACACAGGAGCTGGGAATGAAAAGGAACAGCTTGGGAAATAAGGAAGGAAGGATGCCAAGATGCTAAGGCCAGAGGGGCAGGAAAAGAGCAAATATAAACTTCACTTTGTTTTCCTGTATCTGGAGGATAACACTGAAATCCCCAGGCAGAGCAGCTTCAGCTCTGGAGACCCCTGGCAACCCATAGCTGATTGAAGGAAAGGCAACTGTAGAGTCTGAGGGTGCTAGGCTCTGAGGGCAGGAGCTCAGGCCTTGTTGCTGGTGAACAAGGGACTTTGAAGGCTTAAGAAACACAGAGTGGATACCTTCTCTGTCCTAGATTGAAGCAGTAAGAGAGGAGAAGTGAGAAAAGAGCACACTCTAGTGAATATGATTCCTGAGGGACAGGGGGAAATGTGGTCACTCACAGGAGATTGGGGTCACTAGTTGTTGCTACAGAGGGAGGCAGACTGGCCTATTGCATTAATATTGGCAGAACTGCCCCTGGACTCTGGTTGGAAAACCTGAGATCAATTCAGACTGGGGATTGCATGGGGGACCCAGCATAACATCAAATCCTGGAATATAAAAACTTGAATAACTAAATGGGACCCAGGAAAAAGCAAACACACACAGAAACACAGACACACAAAATTATGAAACTTAAATTAATATACTGAAGCATAAGAACTGTGGGAGTCTGGTAAACACAAGTTAATAATTAAATCTATTGGGCTGGCCACTAAAATTAATTAAATAAATGAATTTTTAAAATGAAAGGAAAGAACCTAACTTTTGATAGCTATTATGGGGTCAGAAAAGATAAAACTCAGGATAGTGAAATAAAAACACTGACTTCAAAAAACAGCAAAGACATACAATAAATGGCAATAAGATCAAAAAGATCCTTTGAAGAGTTTTAAAAAGACTTCAAAAAACAAATGAGTGGTGGAAGAAAAATTAGAAAAAAACATGAGCAATGTAAGAAAATCTAAAAAATTATGAAAGAAAGATTACCCAAATGGAAAAAGAAATACAGAACATTGTGGAAAAAAATAATGTTAAGAACTAGAATTGGACAAGGAGAAGCTAATAATTGTCCAAGACAACAAGAAATAATAAAGCAAAAATTAAAATTAAATAATTAGGAAAAGACTATGAAATAACCTGTCACAAATACAATAGATCTGGAAAATGGATCAAGGAGAGACAAAAGAATAGTTGAACTCCTAGAAAGTCATAATAAAAAAAAAAGTTTAGATGCCATACTCCATGAAATCATCAAGGAAAATTGCCCAGAAATTCTAGTCTCAGAAAGTTAAATAGAAGTTGAGAGAGGCTGCTGATCACAAAGTCAGACTCACAGAGACAAAAATGCACAGTAACCTCATTGCTAAATTCTGTAGCTTTCAAGTAAAGGAGAAAATGCTACAAATGAAAGGGGAGGGGACTTTTAAATACTGTGGAGCTGTAGTCAGAATAATGTAAGACTTAGAAGTAGCAACATTAAAAAGAAAACACAAGACATTGAATACCTCATTTCCTAGAGAAAAAACTGGGCTTATAAAGAAAAATAAAATATCCAGCAAAGATGAGCATAATTATAAAAGGTAAAAAGTAGATATTTAATGTACCTAAATGAGTTTCAACTATTCCTAGAGAAAAACCCAGAACTCAACAGAAAATTTGATCTATAACATACAAAGTTAATGAGAGATTAATCATAAACAATACAGAATGTCAAAATTTTTGATCCCGGTATATGAAAATGCTATCTGTGGATACTGGAAATGACATCATTGCCTATGTGTTTTGTAGGATATGCATGAATGTAAGCCTCAAGATTGAGGTAACTAATAAAATAAGCCAACAAGGGAGTGGAATAGACCAGGATAAAGTATAATGCAATGGCATATCTCATATGGAGGAGGAATTAGTGGAGGAACTGCAAGAGAGAAGAGGAGGAGGAATAGAGGGTTGGTACTACTACTACTGATTTTCATCAGTTCTGGGATAAAAGAAGAACAACATACAATTGGAAGAGTAAAACATTTTTTAATGTATAGAGGAAAGAAAGGAAGGTATGATGGAATAAGTGAGGAACTGGGGAAGGGAGTACATATCAAGATGTGGGAGGTAAGGCCAGGGAATATGAAGGGATAATGATAAGGAAGAGCAGGGATTATTAGAAATGTACTTAGATCAATAAGTGGGAAGAATGGTTGTAGGGATAAGGAAGGGATTTTTGGAAAGGTGAATACATTAAGAATAAAAAAGTAAGAAGGAAGGGACAAGGGAGTGACCTTTGGAAAAGTGGGCCAATTTTCAACTAGAACGGAGTAGATAAGGGAGGATTTGTGGAAAGGAGTATGAAATGGACATGCATTAGTCAAAGGAAATTGGACATCTAAAGAGGGATACTGCAAAAAGAAAGGAAGAATGGGAGAAAAATGAGGAGACTAGTAACTGTGACATTGAGTATAATGGGATGAATTAACCTATGACAAAAGATGGATAGCAAAAAAGATAAAAAACCCAGGAACTGAAAATATGTTTTCATATTTTCAAGAAACACACTGAAGAAGAGGAAAACATATGGAGTGAAAGTGAAAGGCTAGGAAACAATATAATATGCCTCAGCTTATTCAGAGATGGGTAGCAGTCAGCTCTGAAAGAGTAGGGGCTAAAATGGATACAATTAGTAGGGATAAACAGGGTAACTATATTATGGTGGAGGAGGGGATACTATGGATAATGAAGCATTATCAATATTGGACCTATACACATCAAGAGTTATAGTATCCAGCTTTTTAAAAGAAAAACTAAATGTGATACAGATGGAAATATATAAGAAAATAATAAAATCAGGGGAACTTTAATTTTCCCTTCTTGGAAATAGATAAATCTAACCACAAAAGAAAGAAGAAAGAAGTAATGAGATAAATAGAACCTTAGTTAAGTTAAATCAAATAGATAACAGGAGAGCCCCTAGACACCTGCATGAATTTAGTAGTAGATATAAGCCTGAGTATATACACAATTCACAGTTTCTGGTGGGACAACAAAGATTTAGAGAACATAAATATTTTGCAAAAGTCTTACTTTAATCCTCATAATACTACAGAATAAATCCTGCTGTTCAGAGGGGCTTTGGCAGTGATGGTGAACCTTTTAGAGATGAAGTGCTAGGGCCCCTCCTCAAAGACCAGGTCTTGTGTCCTGCCCTTTCCCACCATGTCCTCTGGCCCTCTCCTTACCCCAGAAAGGGGAGGAAGAAAGTACTCCCAATGGACTGCTAGGCAGAGTAGCAGGGGAAGGAGAGTGGCCCAAACACTCTGATCCCCTGTAGGTCAGCTCCCTTCTAGCTATGTGCCACACTGTGAACTATAGCTCCTCTCCAACCCCACCATAGGAAGCACTTTCACCAAAGACTCAACAGGCTGCCATCTGTGCCACACCCTCATGTAGCATGTGAGCCGTCCCCTTCTTCCAACACTTTATCCCAAACAGGGGGAGGAGGAAGCATTCCCTTTGGGCTATTGGGCAGAGGGGCAGATGAAGTGAGGATTGTCCTCAGGTACATGGAGAGGGGGAAGGAAATAGCTCCTCCCCTAGCCTCTGGCATTCTAGTAACAACCTTTGGTGAGTAACTGCAGGTGTGCTCACAGAGAGGGTTCTGTTTACCCTTTTTGGCACATGTCCCATAGGTTCACTATCACAAAGCTATGGCATTAGAACAGTAGGACCAAGAAGAAAGACTTGGTTTTGCAAAGAGTGTGGTCCTAGCAACAGATTGTATCTGCTACCTAAGGACTAGTCTAACTAAATATGGTCTTGGTATTGTATGTTAACCGATAACCAGATGGATGAAAGTAATTGAAGTTAATCCTGACTAGAATATGGAAAAACAGGCCTAATATTACATTGCTAGAACAGCTATGAATTGCTTTTTTTTTAATAAGAAAACAAGTTGTAAATATACATTAAGAGCTGTAAAGCTGTTCATGTTCATTGACCTAGGGATTTAGTTACTAGGATTTGGCCCTATGAGCAAGGTAAATATCTTGTATATATGAAAATGTATGAAAATATTCATGGAAGCTTTGTTTATTATGACCAAATAACTAAAAATAGCACAAATACAATGAATGGGTGAAGTGCCTGAATGTATTATGATATTTGAATATAATGAAGTGTGTTTTGCTATTTACAAATAATGAGAATATAAGAGAAATAAGAAATAAGAAAAAAACCCAAGAGATAAAAAAGAGAAGAGAATGAGAACAATACATATGATTACATTAAAAAAACAACAACCACAAAATCAAGGGGAAAATATATCCAAGTAAAACAAATCCAAGTAGAACTCAAAAGCAGAGGATGATTACAGTAACACACATATTTAATTTACTTATTTTTAACCAAACTGTAAATAATGTTGCTTATGGTTTTACACATAATTTTAATACTATTTTAGTTCATTTATTTTGTTGTTGGTGGTGGTTACTTTTTAATGTATATATACACATATATACACATATATGTAAAAGAAAGTAAGAAAAAAACAATTGAATTATAAATAGATTCAGGAGAGATAAATTAAAAATTACTGGATTACATGAAAGCTATAATAAAAAAAGGAACTTAGACACCATATTTTAAGAAATTATTGGGGAAAACTACCCTTAGACACCATATTTTAAGAAATTATTGGGGAAAATGACTCTGATGTTCTTGAGTTAGAAGGAAAATAGAAATTAAAAGAGTCTATCAGTTCCTTCCTGAAAAAATTCCAACTTTAAAAATCTGGGAAACATTATAGCTAATTTTCAATACTCCCAAGATGAGGGGGGAAATCCTATATGCAGCCAGGAAAAAAAAAATATTCAAAACACATTTACACTGCTGTTTTGGTAGCTTATACATTTAAATATTGGAAAGTTTAGAATATAATATTCTATAAGGCAAAGGATCTATGCTTACAATAAAAAAATACCTATACAATAAAGCTGAGCATTATTCTTCAGTGAAGAAATTGATATTTAAGGAAATAGGGAACTTGGAGGCATTTTTTCCTTTAAATTTAATTAATTAAGAATAATTTTCCATGGTTAAATTATTCATGTGCTTTCTCTCCTGTCCTCTCTCCCTCCTCCTGTAGACAATGAGCAATTCTACTAGGTTATACATGTATCATTGTTCAAAACATATTTCTATATTAGTATTTGCAATAGAGTGAACATTTAAAGTCTACATTACCAATCATATCCCCATCAAGTCACATGATCAAGCAAGCGTTCTGTGTTTCTGTTTCCACAGTTCTTTCTCTGGATGTGGATAATGTTCTTTCTCATAAGTCCCTCAGAATTATTAGAGTTGTTCGTGATGAAATGACAGGCTCCTGAGGGAAACTGAATGGAAATCAAAAGGAATATGCAATTCTGTTAGCAGTATATGGCACCTTAACAAGAAATGATCTTTTTACAGTATAGAAAATCTTTTCAATCAAATGCAGAAAAGCAGAAATATTAAATGTAATCCTTTCAGATCATAATGATATGAAAATTACTCTAAACAAAGAGCTGGAAGAAAAAAAGACTAAAATTAATTGGGGAAAAACACTATAAGAATGAATGGGTCAAAGTATAAGTCATGGAAATGATCAACTATTTCGTTTAAGAGAATCACAAGGAGACAATATTACAATTTTTTTGGAATACAACCAAAGAAGAACCTGAAATCTAATGTATTAAATCTAAGATGGAAAGTAAGGGTTTGTTTTTTTAAGTATATGATGATCAACTGTGAATGACTCAGCTATTACCACTGAGTCAAGGATCCAAGAGAACACCAAGGGACTTATGATGAAAAGGATATCCACCACCATAGAAGGAAGAGATGGAGTCTGAATGCAATTTGAAAAATAACATTCTTTGCTTTATTTCCTCTGTGATTTTCTCTCTAGCAGGTAAACAATATATGTCTTGTTTCACAACATAATTTGGAATATTTGAGTTCAAAACCTGTTTCAGATACTACCTAGCTACATGGAAGCAAGCAAGCAAGTCCCTTCAACTCACTGTTCCAATTGTTTCAGTTCTGAAAATGAGATAATAACATCTACCACACAGGATTATTGTGAAATCATGTTTGGTTAATCTCAAAGTTCTATTTAAATAAATGGTAGTTAACATCATTATTATCATTAACCAAAAAGTATTTTTAAGCATTCAAAGGGAATGTTATCTGGGAAATTATTTCATGTATATTAACGATTGTGGTTAAATTGTGCTATTACTTTTAATATACCACTACTTTCTAACTCTAACACATTTTGGTTGTTTGGAAATCCGCAATTGTTGCTGATTCTCCTCTCAAAATGGTATTTTGTTTTCTTTATCTATTTTTATTTTATTTTAAAATGCTTACCTTTTGTCTTAGAAATAATAATAAATATTGAAGAGAGGTAAGAGTTAGGCAATGGATTTTAAGTGACTTTCCCAGGGTCACACAGCAAGTAAGTTTATTGAGGTCAAATTTTAACCTAGGTCCTCCTGTCTCTAGGTCAGGCTCTCAATCCACTGAACCACCTAGCTGCTCTCTTCTTTACCTATTTATTAAATCCATAAAGACCTCAGAGTGTTCTTTCTACCTATAAGAGCACATTTCTATATTTATCATGATCTATATTCTGAATATAGCATTTATTTTTATTAATATTTTATTTCTAAGATTTAGCCAGGTTTTAAAATTCTTCCAAGTAATGTATTGAATTTTAAAATGCTGAATACTTAAATAAAAGTAGTAGAAGGAAAGGAAATTTGATTTTATACCATATAGATATGGGAGAAATAATGTGATAATATGGAACTTTGTGAGAAAGACTGACTCAGACCTTGGCTATCTGTTCATTAATTATCTATTTATTCATTTTGTGTGTATGTTTATCCATATAGACATACACTTATTATATTGCATATATTATGTTTATATATATATAATATATATATATATATATATATAGTACATGATTGTATTTATGTGTTTTCTGCCTACATAAACTCCTTGATCACAGGAATGATTTCATTTTTGTTTTATATCTCCTTTACCTAATCCAGGACATGCCATATGGAAGAGGCTTTTGTTTGTTTTCATAGAGATTGTGTAGTGTGATAAAAATATATTGGATTTAGAGTCATATGAACATCATATCAAGCTAAAGTTCTGTCAACTTCTATACATACGTTGATAGATTTAGAGTCAAAAGGGATTGCTATAATCTACATAAGACATTTTACAAAAGAGCAAATTGAGGACTATGTAGGTTGATTTGCCCAAAGTCACAGTTAACAACTATTGAAGCTAGAATTTGATATCTTTCACCACAGATTCTTTCACTACAAACCTAGCCTTCCTTATATACCCTTAGGTATGTAACTTTAGATATTTGGATCTTAGTTCTGTTTTTGCAAAATGGAATACTAATATTTATACCACCTATTTCACAATATTGTTTTGAGGATTATGTTTGAGGATGTATGCAAAGTGCTTTATAACCAAACAGATCTCTCTAGATGGGTTATCAGTTCTGCTGATCAGCTGCAAGGGGGAAATAGCAACAGTATATTTCATTTCAGTCAGACAAAATATGATATGATTTTCCCCCTATTTCTTATACATGTATGATAGGTGACCTCTGAAAAATTACTATTATTAGGAAAAAAGAACATCCACATAATTAGTCTCAATTCAAGATTCTACAAAATTAAATATGTCTCTGGAAATATAGGATGACACAATATAAAGTAGATGTAGAACACAAAAAAGGATAGAGAAAAAGGAGAGAAAGGGGCATGGAGGAGAAGTATGAAGGTCAAATTAATAGTATTTGATCTTTAATTGCATAATGGATTGAAGGTGAGTGAGAATGAGTGGATGAGGATGACACCAAACTTGTAAATCTGAATGTCTGAGAGAATGGTTATATCCTTGACAGTACTGGGAAAGTTAGGAAGATGGGAAGGTTTGGGACAAAAAATAATTAGTCCAGTGTTGGACCTGCTACCTTGACAAAAGATAAAAAAGAAAATGTTAATTTAAATCCAAAAACTAGAGAAAAGGTAAAAAAAAAGGGAAGTAAATTTGAGATTAGGAAGAGGAGATACTTTGGGACTAGAGATTACTTAAATTTTATAGAAGAAAGTAAATTAAATTGAATAACTGAAGATAAATGTATAGTCTTTCTAAAGAGAGGAAAAACACAATGGAAACTAATCTAGTTCAGAAAAAATAGACAAGTGAAGGAAAATGTAAATATGACTCTCATGATTTTTAATGGGAATGAATTAAGCAACCCAATAAAATGCAATAGAGTAACATATTGTATAAGAAATAAAAAAAAATACCAAGATCTCTTGCTTACAAAAAGTACAGCTAAAAAATCGAAGATATACACAATATAAAAATGAGGAATTATAGCAATTTTATTGTGCATCAAATGTCCAAAAGTAATTGTCATTATGGTACCATGCGATGCAACTATAGAAGATGAGCCATTATCTATATGTATGTTTTTGTTAGTCTGTCAGACTACACATTTGTTTTATAAATATTTAATCAAATGGCATAGCAAATGAGAAGTCAAGAAATTAATCCTATCAACAAATAAAGTGCATTCTCCCACAGTTATCCATGTCTCACATCTTCTCCAAAGAGGGAATATTCAAAGAACATATAAATTCAGGACCCATTCATGCAGGGCATACATATAGGATTCACATGTGTGTAGGGAACACATATGATGATAGACTCTGTAAACCTTAAAATTTCTTAGACTTATGAATGTTGGAAATTTCCCCATTGGGAAATCTCATACTGGAAAAAATTTCCTACTGATAGTAAGAACTCTATTGGAACGTGAAACCCCTTGGCATGGGAGGATCCTTCTCCTCCCTACCTAAGACTACTTTAGGATAGAAACCTTTTGCTAAATAATGGAAAGGGCTTTGACCTATGCTTAAGCATAGAACAGGAAGTTCTTTGAGTCATGATTGATTTTAGAATTGATACACTAGAGATACTTGGAATGACAGAACCAGGTCTTGGAAAATACAATCTCCACCCTACTCAGAGTAAAAGGATTTAGGAAGGGCTGCAGCAAGGATCGAGATTTAATTATTTGAGAATATGACCTTCAACAGACATGTGCAAAGGGGCAGACCTCTGGGTGGTCCTGGGTTAAGCTAGAGCCACCATTGGCACAGGGAAGACGTGGACAGTGATTGGTATATGTGAGAACTGAGGGGAGGGAACTTAGATGGTTTCCTTAAAGATAGCGGGGTCTGAGGACTGGGGGGAAGTCGAGAGGTTTTGGTCTGAGAGGTTGTGCTCTGAGAAGTTTTGTTCTGAAGGAGTCTGAGAGGAGAGAGGTCCTGGAGGGAGAGCTCCTGGAGAGGTCTGAGAGGAGGGCTTGCTCTGAAGGAGGCTGGAGGTGGAGGCCCCTGAGACTGTTTCTCCATTTTGTTCACGTGAGTGATAGGGACTGATCTCTTTTCTTTGCCTCAGCTATCTAAGGGCTTGGGCCTTTTGGCCCAGCCTAAACAGAGGGGGTATTTAAGCCCTATTCCCTTCTCTCCCCTTTCTCTCTCTCTCTCTCTCTCTCTCTCTCTCTCTCTCTCTCTCTCTCTCTCTCTCTCTCTCTCTCTAATACCTTTCTTCCTCCTGTTTGTAATTAAAAACTCCATTAAAGGTTGACTGCTGACTTGAGTTTTCATTTAGGAATTACATAGCTGAATTCCTTGGCGACCTTAAATTAATATATATCAGTCTTTTAAAGTGATTTCCTTGTCACACTCGCCAGGAAACTCTATGTGCATGGGATATGACTAGGGCAGCTTATATTAATAAAGTGACAGAGCTGTTTATTTACTCTGCTGCATTTTTTACATACATTGTAATTATTTTTTCAACTGAGTATGTTGCTCTTTTTTCCCATAATTACTGCTTTGTTTCTCTGTCAGTTCTTTAATATCATCTCCTGTTTAGCTCAACTCTTTTATCTATCAGATTACAATGACTATAAGGTCTCTCCCTGATGAAGGGCAGGCTGGTAGGCAGATACTAAGGTTGACATCCAGCTAAGGAGCTGAGAAGTGAAAGCAGAAAATTATATCATTCCCTCCCCTCTCCTCTCCAGCCTTCCCTTCCTTTCCCTTCCCTTTCCCCAACCACTTCATTCAATTATCATCACTACCCATGTTTCATAGATTTGTAAGATTCCAATTTTTAGCTTCTATCTCTTCATTCCTATATCACTAAGTGTCTTTTAAACATTTCAAATTGTATATCCACAAGCATTTTAAACTCATGTTTGAAAAGGAATTCATTATCTTTCCCCTAGTACTCTCCATATTGCACTCTAAGATAGATTCCTTTGTATCACCTTCAATTCCTTATTCATTAGTACAGAGACAAATCATTATCAAAATTTTTTGTTGGTTCTTTCACCAAATTTCTCATGTGCATCCTCTTTTCTTCTCCTCTCAAGCCATAACTCTAGCCTATATCCTCACCTTTTACAAGGTCTAAACTATAAAAATAACTTTTTTCCTGGTCTCTCTGCCTCTAATTTCTCTCTAGTACACCATGCTTAACACAGTGTCTTGCCCCTAGTAAGTGCTCTAAGTGAGCTCTGTCTCTCTGTGTCTCTGGCTCTGGCTCTCTCTTTGTTCTCTCTCTCTCTCTCTCTCTCTCTCTCTCTCTCTCTCTCTCTCTCTCTCTCTCTCTCTCTCTCTCTTTCTCTCTCTCTCTCAACATATATTATGTGTGTGTGTGTGATTTTCTCAGACTCATCTGCCCAGATGATTTTTTATGAAGCAGAATTTAATCATGTGACTCCTCTGCTCAATGAGCTCCAGTTTACTTCTGGTATCAATACAATGTAGTGTTTCACATGTAAAACTCTTCATAATATGACTTTATCATTGCATGTTACTCCTATATATAAAGCCTATAATCAGGAAAGTTTTCTTACTTGTATTTTCCTGAACATGACATTCTAGGTCTTTTTTAAATTAAAGTCTTTTATGGTTGGAGAACTCTTTCCCATCATCTCTGCCTTCAGTTTTCCTTGCTTCTTTTAAGACACCATTTAAAACCTAACTTGTATAAGAGGTGATTTCTGGCCCAACAATTGTCCATGCCATCTCCTCTCATGTTATCCTCATGATCTACTCTTTATGCATCATGTATATATAGTTATTTCAAGGTCATTTTACCCATTAGAATGTGTACTTCCTAAGGTAAGAGGTTCTCTCTTTCTCTCTCCCCTCCCTTCCTACCTCTCTCCTTTCATCCCTCCCTCCCTCCCTCTCTCCCTCTCCCTCTCCCCCCCCTCTCTCTTTCAGCACACAGTGAGCAATAAATGAATACATGCTTGTTTTTTGACTGATTTTACAGGCTACCCCAAATAATACAGTGTTAGAAATTCATTACAGATTATTATTTTTTTACTCCTTAAGGGAATCCTGAAGCTTTAAACCTGAAAAAAAAATAAAAAAAACACACACACACAAAATGTGCAGAAGCCAGGCTATGGGCTATGAAGCCTTCCTCTATAACTCAATTCTGTCTGCTTGAAGCTAATTTGAGACAGAATGAAAGGTAAAGAGAGGAGACAAAGTCAGTGTCTCTTGTCCTCACCTTCATTCCTGCCTGTATCTTTTGTATCCATCAAGAGACAAAAAATGCTACAAAATAAAAATAACATAAAATTTGTTCATTATATTCTGGCCAACAAAGTCATCTTTTTGTCTGCAGAGGGAGCTAGATAACTCAGTGCCTATTACCTTGGGCTGGAATTAGGAAGATCTGAATTCAAATATGAACTCAAACACTTACTGTGTGATTCTGAAAGTCACTTAGCCTCTGTCTGCTTCAGTTTTGACAACTGCAAAATGGAGGTAACAATACTACCTAATTCTCATTGTGGTTGTGTGTATCAAGTGTGATCATATTTATAAAGCACAGAGCACAGTGCCTGGCACACAAAAGCTTGTTCCTTCTTTCCAAATATATCCCATTCATTGCTCTATCGCATTTTCTCTTGAAAAATTATTATTTGTATTCATATCTTATACATGTCCTACATATAGTCTTTCCTGATCCTTCCAATAATTAATGAACTGAGAAAATTATGTGTTTATACATACAAATATAAGTATACATATATAGAAAGTTATTTTGCATTTAATATTTATAGGTATACATATTTATTATATAATTTTGGCATAATAGAATGTCCTTGTAGACAGGGAGTCATTTATTTTTGGTCATTGTACCCTCAGTGCCTAGCCAAGCTCTTTGCACAGATTTAGCATTGTCAAATTCTTCTTGAAATAAATGGAAGTATATATAATCTGCCCTACTCACCAGTATCCTGAACCACGAGTTCAGGAGCTACCAAGCATAGTAGTGGGCACTAAATATGTATTGGTAAAATCGAATTTTTCTTGACAGCAGGATAATTTTATATGCTTCATAGGTCAAAGATTGCCTCTTAGAAACCATATAGTTGATCCAATAAAATAATTCCTCACTTGTGTATTTACATTGTTATCCATTTTTACTCAATAAAGTAAATTCAGTAGAAGAATCGAGTCGTCCTATATTTTTCTGAAATCTCAGGAAAAACAGTTTGACCCTAAGGCCTTAATATTTAATAAGATTATAGCTATACTGGACTATTTTACAGTTTCAAACTCTCCTGTCAGAAAGACCCTTTCAAGAATGGCTTTCCACTGCCATGATTAAATCTAAAATTGTATTTAGCACTGTGTCATATGCAAAATGCTACCCCATTCACTCCAAAATATTAAAGCTATTTCTTAAGAAGAATAAGTAGGAATGAAACATGTCAGAGGAGCCCACGCTGCTGACACATGATATAAAGAAAGCCATTTCCTTTTGGTTGTTTGAGAGTTCTAATTGCAAACATTCCCTGCTTCGGTGCCAGCCATATGCCACTTTCCCACCCATGCCAAACATTTATTCTCTGAACCTCCAATAAAAAGCACATCCTAACTCCAAAGTAATAAATAAATGTGCGATATAAGACAAATACCAGCTGACAACATACTTTAAAAAAGTGACTCTATGAATCAGAATTTCCTGAAGCAACACTAATGCAAAATGTATTAGAACTAACAGTGGGAAGTCTGTCTTGTAACTTCAAAGGGTTGATTACAGAGAAAGAAGAGTGGCAAGAATTTATGCCAATTTGGAGAACCACTAACAGGATTTAAGAATTCATAATAAATGTATTGTTCTATTGTAATAAACATGTCTCTGTGTATAAACATATTATAAGAAGGGAGAGATAATAGGCAGGCATAAGAAAATAATGCTCTGTGATATAAAGACTTAAAATTGCCAAAATGTTTTTCCTTAAAGAAAAGTAATTTATTAGAAACCATTCCTTAATTTTGCACAACAAACTCCAAAATAATACTATTAAAATTGAGTTATATTTGGCATTTTCCCTTTATTCCTTCAAATACCAGAAGTCATCCTTTTTGATTTTATCTACAGGTTCAACATATGTATGTGTGGTTATTGAAGGATGTTAAATTTAAATTGCACTTTTCTCTGGGTAAACTGTGTTCCTTTCTGCAATAAATCAAAAGCATAGCACAGACCTCATTTCCTCTCCTGGCTTTTTCTAATGGGAAAAAATGGGAGACTAAGGAGGAAAGGATTGAGTTTTCTCTGCACTGTAACAGATGGATGCCCATTTGCAAAACAATGATGCGTTCAGAAGAGACAGAAGAAAACTGCAATGAATGCAAAGAAGACTGTTGTAACTCCTCTGGAATTTCTTCCAAATATTAAATGACAGGCAAATTTGTCTAGGGCACATACAAACTAGGCTGTGGACTTAATCTTCAACTTGGAGTAAATGCTTGATATGGATTTCTTGGCACAATTTTAGAGTTGAATAACTCGAAAATGTCACAAACAGTATAGCTATCTTATTCTTCTTTTCCTATTTCAGAATCTCAATAACTCTTAGTGAAATTATAGAAGTCTAATGCTTTATGTGAAGGATTTAATAGTCAAATGTTTTGATGGAGTTCACATTTTGAGAGCTTCACCTCTGACAAAACTGTAGAATAGAACATTCCCTGTGTTTCTTTGAAGTATTACAATAAATAATTAAAATACAACTAGCCTTGTCAAAATAAAACAACTGAGATATTTTACATGATTCAGGATAACTAATATTTCTTTAAATGAAATTAATAATGATTTCCCCTGCTTATTTTAATTCTTCCACAGAATCAAATATATATATATATATATATATATATATAGAGAGAGAGAGAGAGAGAGAGAACATAATTAAATTGTGACTCTTCAATTCTATATTAAAAGGTATTTGAATGTTGAGACAAATATTATATATAAATAATTACACACCAAGATTCTGAATGAATTTGTTTATGCTACCTAATTAAATGGCATTATATAATAAAAAATAACAATGATTTAAATGTGTGAGAATCCTCAGTCATTCTATGAGATACACATCAAAGTCAATATATCTAAAAGGATCAGATTCTTCTGGATATGAAACAATGTAAAACAAAAAAAGAATACAACGGCACCATAGCATCAATCACTAAATTAGCCAATATCTGATCAACATCACACTATTTACCAGACATTGAGCTAGGTATTGGGTAAATAAGGATAAAGAATGATATCAGTTTACCTAATAATAGGAAGAGAACTTATATACATACATTTGTATATACATATATATCTTGAATATAAAATTAATAAATAGGTATAAATATGTCTGTATAGGTACATAGGAGGGACAGAAGAGACAAATAAGCAATGATGGAATGAGACACTCTCTAGTAACTGAGAGATCTTTAAAAACTGACAGAGTTCTATGGTAATTCAAAGGAAGATCATTATAGTCTTATTCACCACTGGTAAATCAGAATGTATAAATTGTAATTTTAAAAAATATTGTTCTATTCCTCCTTCTTAAGATTCCATGTTCTGGTAGTGTATGATCTTAGAATACATGATCAAATATTAGAATGGTGTGGAAGGAAGGCTAGATCAGTGTTGTACTCCTTTCTTACTACTAACATATTTAATCAGAATTGAAAGGTGATGATTTTTCTAAGAGAGAGAAAGGAATGTTTTAGATTTTATAATATTAAAAAAACAACCTTACATTCTATATTAGTATCAATTCGAAAACAGAAAAGCTTCAGGGACTAGGCAATTGGGGTTAAGTGACTTCCCCAGGGCCAAATAACTGATAAGTGTCTGAGGTCATATTTGAACCCATGTTCTCCCAGCTTCAGGCTTGGCATTTTATTCAACAAGCTGCCTCAAGAATCATTGTATATTGCAGCAGAGATAGCAATAGATTGAGGAACTAGAAGACTTTGTACAAGTTATTCTAACACAATACATAGTCAAATAGTTCAATTGAAAAGGTAGTTACTGAGAGTCTATATTTTTAAGGTTATGTGCTGGGTGATAAGACTATAAATATCTATAAGATTTGGTGATGTTAATGAAAGAATTTAAAATCTAGTAGGTCTATCAAATATTCACCATTTGTAAGTACTAGTCACTATAGATACAATGTAACCCTCAATTTTGAGGTTCTCTTCTGAAACAATGACCTTCGATGTAATTTGGGTGAAATCTCACTAATGTTTATAACTATCTCTACTCAGGTGAAAAATTCAGTTATCTGAATTCCAAAGGTAGCCATTAGCAATCTCTATAAGCACTTCTGTAAACAAGGCTGCAGAACATACATAGAATGCTTTTATCTACACAGTAAAGGGCATAGAAAAAACTAAAATCATGCCATTTTAAAAATTAAATTTTAATTATTCCAATTTACATGTCAATATAATTTTTAATATTTATTTTCTGATATTTTATAATATATGTTCTCTCATTCCCTCCCCAAGATGACAAGTAATATGATATGTGTGATACAATACATATGTTCATGTCAGTCATTTTGTGAAAAAGATAAATATTGTTTACATAAGAAAAAAATTTGTAGAAGAAATAAAGTGAAAAATTGCATACTGCAATGTGCATTCAGATTCCATCAGTTCCTTTTATATCAATGGATAGCTTTTTCCATTCTGAGTCCTTTGGAATTCTCCTAGATCCTTGCTTTGCTGAATAGTTAACCATAGTTGATCATCATTCTTTACTGCCATGATTGTGTACAACATACTCTTCTTTCTGTTCACTTCACTTTGTATCACTTCATATGTTTTTCCAAGTTGTTTTTATGATCATTTTGTCATTTAATATTGGTACAATAGTATTCCATTATATCTTATGCCACAAGTTGTTTAGCCATTCTTCAAGGAATGGATATCCTTCAGTTTCCAGGACTTGTCTGTTCATATCCTTGACCATTTGCATCTAAGAAATGCCTAATATTCTTATAAATTTGATGTGATTCTTCCCTATATTTGAGAAATCATTACATTTCTCTCTCATTGTTATTCCATCATTTTCCTAGCGCCGTCCCCATTCTCTGACATAGTCATGATTCTCTCTTACTGTCATATTGTTCATCACTGTCAGAAGACATAGTTTGCCATAGTTGCTATCCTCTCCTCTGTCTGTTTTTGTTTTTTGTTTTTGCTCCTGAATATTCCCCTCACCTTTTAAGGAACTTGTACAAATTCTTCAGTAGTTGGACTGTGAAAACATTATAATACAACTTTAGCTCTTTCACATTTCTTGGTCCAGAATACAATTCAAATTGTCTGTTGTTTCCTATCCTGTCCCATAGTCCTGTTTTACATACTAAAGGTCTTTTCAAGTATGTGTGAATTTTCATAGATGACTTTTAAGAATCTCTTGTTGAGCACATTCTATTCTTTGTTTTTTCTTTCTCTAGCACCTATAAAGTGGCGCCTGCTCAACATAGCCAACTAAGATTTCAGTGGGTTTATTCATACTGTCCTATTTGCTTTTCTTTCTCCATCACATTCTGATAAAATTTTTTCTCAAAGGTTTTCAAAAGGAAGAATAGAGGAATAGTCAACTATTCTAGGAATGAGAGGTAAAGGCTTGCACAAAGAGAGAAGAACAATTCATTCTTCTTAAGTTCTCACAATAGATAAAAAAAAATTGTATAATGCCTGACCACAAGTAAGTGAAAGTCTCACAGATAGGACAATATATAGATTCAAATGAATATAAGTTAAAATGTCAGAGTAGAAAAAAAGAAAAAATTTATCAAAGTTCATTAAGAAAATTCAAAAAGAAATCATTTTCATGTAAGAGAATCAATGAATATGTAGAAGAAATGTTACCTGTACAGTAATTGGAGGAAGGAAGAGAGTTCCCAAGAGAGAATTGAGGAAGAAGCATGATTCAGGCAAAGGGACTAATGAATTTGGAGAAATCAGAATATCTCTCTAGCTACATTTACCTGGAAGGTAAAATGTGAGGTATATCTATTTAGATTATTCCAGAATGGTTAATATGCTTTTATACCTTCATGATGTCTTCATCCCATTAATTTCAAATTCACAGCTGCTGAAGAACACATTTGGTTTCCCTTTTAAAATGCACACTTTCTCATCTGAATCTTCCATAATTTTATCCCTCTTGCAAATGTCCCAATCAGGATCTGCCTAGTTTTTTCACCGTGTTCTCTGGAATGCCTGTTCAATAATTAATAAACTTATTTTTGTCTTAATTATTTTCATTTCTAAGTCCTTTCATCTTAAAATGCTGACTGAGATCTGGCTCTTTCCCCGTTGACACTAAAAACCTGGCAACTGTATCCAGTACTAGTTATATGTTCACTATTTCTCTCCTAAATCTGTCATACTGAGGAAGATGAATCTTCCTTTGTCCTATTAGTACTTCAAGACTGACTTTACCATTACCACTCAGAAAATTGTCATCATTTGAGGTTCAAAAATACTTATTGTTTTACTCAGTCTAGATGTCAGTGGCCATTTATATGTACAGAATTCTCTTTTACTTTCCTTCTTCCTTCCTTCCTTCCTTCCTTCCTTCCTTCCTTCCTTCCTTCCTTCCATCCTTCCTTCCTTCGTTCCTCCCTCCTTCTCTTTCTCTCTTCCTTCCTTCCTCCCTCCCTCCCTCCCTCCCTCCCTCTCTCCCTCTCTTTCTTTCTTTCTTTCTTTCTTTCTTTCTTTCTTTCTTTCTTTCTTTCTTTCTTTCTTTCTTTCTTTCTTCCTTCCTTCCTTCCTTCCTTCCTGTTATCAGGAAATAGCTCAATATCCTTTTTCTGTTCCCCAACTCTAGGCTTCATATTGTGACTTCAATATACACAATATTCCTTCAAAGATACTACATTCCCATTTCTCCAATACACTCGTTTCTCATGGTCTATTATTTTATTTTGCTTTTTTCAGTTTACTTTTTTCTGGATTATACCCATATTATCATGTAAGACATATTTCCATATTGATTATTTTTATAAATGAATATAAAACCAAAACTCTAAAATAAAACCCCAAATAAACAAGTGAAAAATTATATTTTCATCTGCATTCCTAATCCAACAGTTCTGCCTCTGAAGGTGGATAACATTCTTTGTCATAAGTCCCTCAGAATTGAACTGGATCACTGCATTTCCAAAAGTGGCTTAGTCTTTCATAATATTGCTATTACTGTGTACAATGTTCCTGGTTTTGCTTATTTCACAATGCATCAGTTCATGCAAGTCTTTCCAGCTCTTTCAGAAATCATCTTGTTCATCATTTCTTACAGTGCAATAGTTTTCCATCACCATCTTATATCACAATTTGGTTTGTCCATTCCCCAATTGATGGATATCCCTTCATTTTCCAGTTCTTTATGGCCTTATTTTTGTGGTACACTTCAGCCAGAGACAAGAATGCCTTTGATTTTTCTTAACCTTTATCTTCTGTTTTAGACTCACTACTAAAGCTCAGATTGAAGGCAAAAGAACAGCAAGGACTAGGCTACCGAGGTAAAGAAAAACACTGGGAAACAAACTTCTGAGCCAATATGGCTTTATTTTTATTTGCTGTTAGTCACAAAATCAGTCAGAGACATACTCAGCATACTAAGATCCTGAGCCCATTTGTCAATTGGTATAAATATTTTATTCAAGTTTGTCAGATTACACAAATTCCTCCCCTATAAGGGACAGGTAGTCAGCTTTCTTCTCAGGGAGACAACTCACCTTTTGCCTTCTACAGGGGCTCCTTCAAGAAGGAAACCTTTTTCTTTATTTTCTTGTGGGGGCAGATTGCATAACTTCTGTTCCATATATGGTAACAGCCAAAGCTGTTTTGTAGCTGAGTTATCATAAATGCTCAGCCTTTGTGGAGTGTTAGGACAAATTCCAGGAAGCTGAAGGCATGTGCAAATTCCCTTTGGCAAAGTGTTTCTAAGGATTTTTCTAATTTTACTCACTGTATGATTATTGATTCTCATATACCATTACTCAATCAACAATTGGAATGTTTACTTACTATTAAATCTATAGTTATAATGCATTATGACACTGGTTATTGTGGAAAGGAAAACTGAATCAAGCTTTGACATTACTGCCACTGAGGTGGAACAGACAGCAGTTGAAATGTTGAAGTGTAATTGGTGGACAGCAAAGGTATTTGGTGAGGGGAGGGGTGACTGGGAGAGTGACAGTTGCTCTGGAGTGTGAGACTCTCTTTCTTGGCCCTATGACTAAAAGGAGCAATCTCTCCCTGTATCATTAACAGAAGTACCTCTATTCCTGAATTTTTCTCAACTGTGTGCTCTACTTGGATGTCTGTGATTATGTCATTGAAGAAAAGGATTTAAGGGGAGAAGTTTTGAGGTGTAAGACCAATCTTTAGGTATTAGCCTGAAGAAACCAGCCCAACCAGCTCTGAAGGTTAGAATCTTTTCTTCCTCTTGCTGTCTACTGCTAAAGATTTTGAATTTAAGAAAGCTAGCATAGATTAGCATAAAGGGGAATAAAGAAACCCTCCACCAGCCTGTGAGGCCTGGCTTCAGTTCAAAAGCTGAGAAACTCAACCCAATCTAGGGCAAAGTATAAGGCCCTATTCCCTATTCCCTCTACCCTGACACCTTCCCAATCCAAACTTGTTATTAAATGCATCTTGAGTTAAATAATCCATTGTCAGATAAAAGGAGAACTATCATTTCAAGAGAACCTAGAGGAAGCAGAATCTAAGGAGAGCCATTCAACCACAAATGGTCCTTATCAGAGCCCTGCCAGGGGACCTTGGTCAGGAGGGAGGCTTGTCCCTCAGTAGGGTCCTTGCTTACTTGTCCTGCGGTTTCTTCAACATCAATCAATAGAGAAGACTTCCCCTCAGGCTATCATAGTTGGCCCATTTCTTGGGAAACCCATTTTTCAAAGATAGCCTCTCAGCAGGGGTATCTCTCTCTTTTTACCTTGCCAGCATCCACATTCCCTCTATCCCTTCACCTCCTCCATTCCCTGTTATGAAACCTTTTTTTTTTTTAAACCCTCACCTTCCTTCTTGGAGTCAATACTGTGTATTGGCTCCAAGGCAGGAGAGTGGTAAGGGCTAGGCAATGGGGGTCAAGTGACTTGCCCAGGGTCACACAGCTGGGAAGTGTCTGAGGCCAGATTTGAACCTAGGACCTCCCATCTCTAGGCCTGGCTCTCAATCCACTGAGCTACCCAGCTGCTCCCAAAACCTTTCTTATCCCCTGTATCTCTTCAATACTCTATAATTCCTTTAACTATTATATTATCTATAAAACATGTAGAAGATTCATCTCTAAAAAGTCATAAAGTAATGAATATAAACTGATTAAAACTACATATTTAGGTTATCTTTTATACTTGTTATGGGCCTTTTTTCCCCCTTCCTCTATCCATTCAGGCTTGGTTATCTTATCAACTCATACAGATTTAATTTGCTGTTTATAAAGTACTTTTCTTCCAACAAACCTGTGAAATTCATAGTCTAAGATAACTGAGGCCAATAGCAATTAAATAAACTGATCAAAGTCTGATAACTATTTTGTGAACATTAGATTCAAGACTCGAATCCAACTTCACTGATCTTTTAAATATATCTTACTACCTTCATACCACTTTTGAAATTATAAAAAGTAAATGACAGCAATCCTAAAAGTTTTGTAACTCTCATTGCAGATTATGGAAGGGAAGATGAATAGTTCCAAACTTAATAAGGAGACTTAATGACTGGGAAGTAGCAATCCTTGATATAGGAGTTATAAGGGTGATTCTATAAATTGAAACCATTCATTTTGTTATGGGACAATGATTCTATTATTTAGAGCAAATCTTTCTATTCAGAGGAGCCAGAATAAGGCTGAAATCATTAAATTATCCATTAGTTTTGTAATAATAGATGGATTTTTAATCTCTTTATATTTGCCTCACAAAAGTCCTATGAGTTTGTTATTACAAATAGTATCCATATTTTGTAAAGAAGGGAAATGGGATTCAAAGAGGAAATGGGCATCTGAATAAGGACTAGAATTTTAGTATCTTGACCCAAATCTAGAATTCTTTCTGCTACATTTCCATGGCTATATAGTTCATAAAGATCATGGCTATTTCTAAAATTGACCAGTGCTCAAAAATGATAGAATCTTAATTTTACAGAAGACCTCAGAGATCATCTTCCTCCACCCAACACTTTGATATAATTTCTTTTCTTTAAGCAGATTAGCTGAGGAGATGGCAGATTTCAAATCTTTTGTTCATCTTTTAATTCAAGAAAAAGAAAAAAGTTAAATAAATTGGTCTTGCCAACCTATATTGGCTGTAAAGTTGTTTTATGAAAAGAAGGGAAAATGGAGGAATTGGACTTCTGTTTTCTGCAGTTAATAAGATCAGAATTTGATAAAGAGTAACCTTTAACCTCAATAACCCTAAAAATAGTTACAAATAAAGTCTGAGGAACAAAGAGGTATTGGCTGCCCAATATTTTCAAGTCAAATCAATAGGTATTTTTTAAACACTTACTATTTTCCTGGTAATGTGCTAACTACTGAAGATACAAATACTGAGGATGCAAGCAAAAATAAATACTTCCTATACTTAAGAAGCTTATATTCTAATGGAAGAAGGCAGATGAAAAGTCACCTAAAAAGTAGGGGGTAAGAAAAGAAGATGCTACTTGGCACAATTAAGAGAAAATTTGGGAGTCAGGCAGGTAGCTGGCAAAGTAATGTAGACATGTCTGGCGTTGGTCTCCTTAAAAGAAAGTTTCTTGGAGAAGATAGCCAATCAGAGGATTATGTCAGAAGAGCTAGAAGATAACTTTTACTGTATATAGACCAAAGAAGGAATGAGTTGCAAAGTGAAGTGATTTCTGAGATATTGTACAGAATATCTTTGAAAGTCAGATATGAAGCATAGGTAGGAATTTGTACTATGTCATGCTACCTCAGTCAGTTTTAATTTAACTCACATCAGAATGCAATGACTTAATATGTTATTTCCAAGTAAGTTCAAGGTAATGAAGAAAATGAACTTTGATATAAACATTCAAAAGTTGGGTCTAGGAATAGATGGGGAGAAGAGATTGAAACTCAAGGAACCACTCTCTTTGATTATGAGCCAATGTTCACCACATCTGTACTTGCTTTTTCTCCTAATGTGTCATTTACTAACCTATCTCATTTTCATCACTAGATCATCATCAGTCCCTGTGTGCTGCCAAAAGAGCTTGAAATCCTCTTGCAAATGGAAAATGATTATCTAGTTGATTATTTTCTGGCAATGTTATGAAATGAAGGAAAACATTATCTTAGACATTTTCTAGTCCAATTTAATATCTACATTTTAATATGCACTTCCCATATTGAAGTGAAATGACTAATTATGCAGCATATTTATTTCTTGGGCTCATCTATCTTTGGAGAGAAATTTAAAGGTTTCAGAGGTCAAGTTAAAATGTCTGAAACATATTGGAAATAAGTTGATGTCTAATAGCCAGACTTGAATTTGCTCAAGTTCAAACATACACCAAAATACAACTTATTCTAAAAAAAGAATTAAAGAGAAAAGTATAATTCTCCCTAAAGCTTGTTTGCAAAGAAGATATTCATGGGACCAATCAACAGTCTGTGTGGACAAACTCCATAATAAATGGGACAAAAGTGGAGAGGTATTATCAAATATCTAGATATCTAGGGTTATTTAGACAAAATAAAATTTTAAATGACATTTTTATAGTTTTTGTCCAGTAGGCATGACTATACTATCCACTTTTATGACCTATTCTAAATTCCCACAATTTCTATCACTCTAAAGTCTCCTGGAATAAACATAAGGTAAGAAGAAAATATGGTTTATCAATGGGAACCAGCTCTACATAGCATATATATTTGTTGAGTACACACTGTATCCAAGACATTTTACTTGGTCTGGAGCAGACAATCAATAAGAATAAAACATAATCTCTGACCTCAAGGAGTTTATAGTCTACTTAAACAATTAAACAAAAAGTGAAAAAGGAATTTAGAAGTAAATATTAAAAATACAATATCCAAATTGTTTTGAGTATGAGTTTGAATGGTGGTGGGGAAATCGCCCTACTTCACTCTGACAGAGGCTGGCACTAAAGAAAAAGTTCCAGGCTGCAGAGTATGTGAAACTGATCACCTTGACAGGGGAGGGGCCCAGGAGTTTGGAATCTGGAGGAGAGGAGAAGACTCAGGGTGGTAGAAGAGTTGGTCTCTCCTGGTCTTGAGAAGCTGAAGCCAGAAGGTGGGAAAAATACTTTCTCCTGAGGGTTACCCACTTTTCCTGTTGTGAATAGAAATCTTTCCCTAAAATACTTCTCAATTGAAGGGACTTTTGGAAGAGAAACTTTCTGAAGAGAAGCAGACTTTACCTCAGCTCCTATTGCTCAGGGGTGAGTCAGCCTGACTTTCTCTCAGAGGGCTCAGGCTGCCAAGATCTGAGTTCCCCCCAAACTCCAGGAGGGAGGGGAAAAGGTTTAGTACTTTCCCATTCTTCCCTGCCCATTATTCCTTTTGTATTATCTGACTGACTTGACATTAAAAGTTATCTGTTCCCCAAGCTGAGTGTGAGTGAACAGATCGAAGGGATACCCTTCGGTCTCAAGTAGTGTGTGTGGGGGGACAAGAGGGACAAGAGCAAATTGGGGAGAGCAGCTTTAGCTAAGGAGGGAAGGCAGAAGTGGGGAAAATCTTCAAACCTTCTCTCCTTTCTCTGAGCCAACCCTAAACATAAACTGCCTTCCCTGAAGCCCAGTTTGAGAAGGGAGGTTCTGTCCTCTCTTCCCCCTCTCTATACTGAAAGGCTTAACCCCACCCCCCAGATACAAATTAACTTCCCCTTATAATACATCACTCAGTCCTGATGAATTTATCAAGTGAGAATCTGTCTTGATTGAAACAATCAAAGGTAAGAACAAAACCTAGTTCTGACAAGAAAACTTTGTGGAAGGAGCCTGTAGGGCTAATGTAAAAATGTTGAGTTAATTTGGAATTGAGAATTCAAATATCTGTCCACTTCCAAAGGTGGAAGCCTTCCAACAAAGCCTGTAAGAATAAATCACTTAGAGGGTTGGAGGTTAAAAAGTTAAAGCTACGTTCCAGCAGGAGTGAAGTTCAGGAGGGAGCCCAGAACTTGTTTCTCAAATGACTTCAGGTGAGGAAATTATGGAAGGATAATGAGATTCCACAGGCTCTGTAACATTTATTGCTGGTAATTTATTTGAGTAGAGAAAAGAATAATGCATTTGGAGCTAGAGAATTTGTGCATAAAATACTAGTCTTTCCACTTATTACCACTTGTAAGAGAGGAAACTTAGAGTCAAGCTGCCAGAGGAACAAGACAAGAAGAGGAAGGGCCAGAGGAAGAGAATTGCAGAGAAAGAACAGAGAAGATCTGAGAAGATCCAGGCAGTTCACTTCTCTTTGGGAAGCCTTCAGGAAGGGTTCTCTGAAAGCACCTCTGAGCCCTGTTTATCCTTGTGTGAACCCAGACCCCCTGAATCCAGCAGAAGACAACAGGAGTGGATAGGACTTTGGATATAAGGCTATCCACCCCAGGAAGATTTCCTCTTCATTCCTCCAAAATAGCTCTTGAACTTCATAGTATAACTAGGACAGTAAGAAGCCAAAATAGCTTTCACAATTGATCCCAGAGGGTCAGGCAGGCACAGCTTGACCCTGCAGGATTTGGGGAGAAGGGTTCAATTGTTAGGTTTTAGGGACTTTCTATTTCCCATTTCCCAGTACCTTATCCCTCAATCTCACTTATCTTACCCTTTGTGTGTTCCTCAAATAAATAGCTGTTCTATAGATCAAAGTGCCTGTTCATAATTTTCTGGGAGAGGGACCAGAAGCTTTGGGGAGGAGAACTATATTTCCTCCCCAAGGAAGAAGAAGCTGATTAGTCCTGGATTTACTTTAGCCCTGCCTCTGAAGAAAGTAGTCAGTAACCCTGAAGACAGCTAGTGTGGGTTTATTGAAGAAGGAGAGAGGAGAAACTTTACCCTCTTTCTCCACTCTTTAGCTCCATTTCATCTCTACCACACTGGTATTGAACTCAGTGGTGGGGCACTCCATCCCTTTCCCCCCTCCATTACACACTGTAATCTAGGACAAATCAATTCAGCTCTAAGGAATATTTTATCATTATTGGGAAAACGGACAAGTAAGAATATATAATTGCTAAGTAAGTGTAAAGTAAGAGCAAAGAGTTGCTACTCTACAAAAATATGTTTTGTGTTCTATCTAGCATCATTAATTTGATCTAATTTTATTAATCATTTCAGGCACTATACTAGTCCCTAGGAACACATGAAGGAAAAGTAACATATGCCCTGTCTCTATCGTTTACAATCTAGTTAATAAATGTGAAGGGGCAGGACAAGGGGAAAAAATGTTGTATTGCAGTGTATTAATTGCCATGCAGTTAGTCCTTTTTGTTTTATTGCTCATGGAGAGTCATTAAAACATTTTGAGAGGAGTGGGGTGATATATACATTAGAAAGAATACTAAGGGGGGTAGCTGATTGGCTCAGTGGATTGAGAGCCAGGCCTAGAGATGGGAGGTCCTGGGTTCAAATTTGACCTCAGACACTCCTAGCTGTGTGACCCTGGGCAAGTCACTTAATCTCCATTGCCTAGCCTCTGCCTTGGAACCAATACATGGTATTGACTCTAAGATGGAAGGTAAGCATTTTTAAAAAGAATACTTTTATAACAATATAATAGTAATAATAAGAGTTAACATTTATATAGTGCTTAATATGTGCCAGGCATGATGCCAAGTGCCTTATATTTATTATATTATTTGATCCTAACAATGCTAGGAAGGAGGTGCTATTATATTCCACTTTTACAAATAAGGAAACTTAGATTAACTGATTTACGCAGGGTTCCACAGCTAATAAGGGTCTGTGAATGTCTTTGAACTCAGGTTTTCCTGATTTGAGGCTGGGTGCTCTATCCATCACACCATTTAGCTGCTTCATATATATGAAATAAGGTAAAATAGAGTCTGTCTAGAAGGTTTTCATAAAAGTCAATATGAAATTGTTTGATCATAGTATGTATAGCTAGAAAGGACCTTGGAGATTATCTAGTTCAAATTATTCCTTGCAGGACTAAGGAAACTGAGGCTTAAAAAGGGTAATTGGTTTACTCAGTCACATAAGTAGAAAACAACAAAATCAGTAATTTCAGTGATTTTTTTGATTCAGTCTTAAAGATGGACTAGCTCCCTTCATAATCATTGAATAAGGAACTTGTATGCATGTATAACCCATTATTAAATGGGCTCCGTGGGGGATTGCTAACATTAGTGAGATGCATTTTTAATATACTATCAAGTTACACTTAGCGACTAAGAGTTGTTTCAATCACATACATTAGCAAAGAGCTAAACTGTTTGCATTTCTGTAATTGTTGGATTTAGATATTATTGAGGTAATTTGGAATCTTGAAATAAAGTTTAAGGAATTGATACAATTTTGTATAATATACATATTTAATTAGATTAAAAATTCATTGGGTTTCCACAAATGAGTTTTCTAGATTCCAATTTTAGATTGAAAAGGTAAAATATATGTTTTAGCATATCAAATTTTACATATATATGTAAAAGATGGTTATTCATTGAAATGTCAAAATCGAAACAATAACAACCCAATTTCTTAATTATAGAGGTGAACAAAATCCAAAGAGATTATTATTTTTCTGAATTCCCACTACTAATATCATAAGAGAAATATGTAGAATGTATATTTATGTATGGGTGTGTATATGACTTAAATTATGCTCATTTTATTAGACAGTTAAATAGTCAGACATCTAGAAAGCCAGACCACTAGACAGGCTGATAGATAGGCAGATGGATGAATGGATGGATGGAAAATCACTTATCCAGAGCTTCGTAGATGCCAAATGTTGTGCTAAACACTTGGAATACAAATGTAAGCTAAAATACAGTACTTATTTTCTTTTTTATTAGTATATTTTACCAATTATATATAGATATAATTTTAATAATAATTTTCTGATATGTTGAAATTCATATCTCCGTTCATCCTACCTCTTCTCCCTCCCCAAGATGTTAAGCAATAGCAAAAATCACTCTCTCAGCACTCACTTTCCCAAGCACTCAAACTCAATGGTTGGGTTGTATAGAAGGTCACACTTGCTATTCCCAGGGTTCCAGTGGTAAACACAAGAGACTCATTTTCTGGTCCTCTTATTCCTAACTCTTCCTTCTGTGTGCTTCTCACTAGTGATCCAGGACCCTCAATTACCTTTTATAAAAGGTATTTAATAAGATCATATGATAAGATTGTGTACAATGTGCATGGAAGACTAGCATCCTTGGTGTGATGGCTTGCCAAGTCCTTTGCAGGGCTGCTTATCCATCTGCTCACTCAACTTTCACCTGTGACTCCAAGAAGCTGAACCACAAGCAGTGGACACATCTTAGTAAAACATATTGGCAGATGGGCTAAACCAATTTGAGAGTACCTGACTGGCCCCAGTATGACAATGTGTTAGGGGGATGTATACCCCAAGTATGTAAAGATTTCACCTGTCAGAATGGGAGGGTAGGAACAATTCATTCCAATGGCCATGAAGGCAGCTGAAGCTGGTGCTGTGAGATACTTAGAGCATGATCTAACACCACAGACACAAAGGTCATCCACTGCATCCCAGAACATTGCCTCTTATACTGACTTTTGTCTTGATAACCTTTGTCATCTTCAATGAATAGAAAAGAAAGCAAAGTCAACTGCTTAACCCAACTCTTGTTTCTCTTAAACTCAACTCCCACGGAAATCAAGATATAGCTCTCTTATCATGTAATTAGTTCTCTTAAAAAATGAAGGAAGAACAACACAATTAAAGAGCACTAATTTTAGGCACTTAAAAAAAAGACCATATATTAGGTGTATTACTCCTCAAATTTGAAGGAAGTTAGGAATTTCTAAGGAATATGTACAGGTATGTAAAATAGATAATAAGAAAAGAAAAGTTGTCACACCTGGGATGCAGAATAGCAAGATCATTTTGACTGGAATGTATAGTGAGAGGGAGAAATATGAAACTAGTCTAGAAAGGCTAACTTCTGGTTGATATCTAGTTACAGAAACAGATAAAATTGTGGAAGCTAATAATTTTGATCTTACCAATTTCTCCACGACTTTTTTATCTCATGTCTTATATTCTCTGTACTTTCACATCAGTCAGCAAATATTCAGGTCTAAATTTACCAAAACAACAGATATGGTAAATTTCCAGAAATTAAAAAAACAAACAAACAAACAACAGACAAAGAATGTTTAAGGGTAGAAATCTCACAATGATCAATTGAGAGACCTTTGGAGTTTTACTCACATGAATAACCCAAATAAGGCAGGAAGAATGAGACTAGTAATAAATAACCTGTATGTATAAATATATCTCATCATAGCATGTGTAAACCTTAAAATTTCTTAGACTTATGAATGTTGGAAATTTTCCCATTGGGAAATTTCATACTTGAAAAATTTCCTACTGATAGTAAGAACTCTATTGGAATGTGAAAACCCTTGACATGGGAGGGTCCTTCTCATCCCTACTTAAGACTACTTTAGGACAGAAACCTTTTGCTAAACAATGGAAAGGGCTTTGACCTATGCTTAAGCGTAGAACAGGAAGTTCTTTGAGTCATGATTGATTTTTGAATTGATACAATAGATATTCTTGGAATGACAGAACCAGGTCTTGGAACTTACAATCTCCACCCTACTCAGAGTAACTGGATTTAGGAAGGGCTGCAATAAAGATTAAGATTTAATTATTTGAGAATATGACCTTCAACAGACATGTGCAAAGGGGCAGACCTCTGGGTGGTCCTGGGTTAAGCTAGAGCCACCATTGGCACAGGGAAGACATGGACAGTGATTGGTAGATGTGAGAACTGAGGGGAGGAAACTGAGATGGGGTCCTTAAAGATAGAGAGGACTGAGGAGGTTGCTCAGTTGGAGGACCAGGAGAGAAGCCTGGCTCTGAAGGAGGAGAATTCTCTGGAAACATTTCTTGAAAGGAGGCTCTCTTGAAGGTGGAGCCCGAGGTTGTCATGAGAAGCCTTACCTAGAGAGATCTTGGGTGAGTGATAAAACCAACTGACTGATTTATTCATTCTTATTCCTTTCTTACTTTCTCTCTTTTTCTATTGATTAATCAGTGTATTATAAATTAAATTTCTCTATAAAATCCAGTTGGCTTGGGCATATTCATAAATTGGGAATATATTCCCTGGCGACCATCTTATATTTATATAAAACTAAGACACAGTAGAAACATATTTCAGTGGTCATAATTGATATATATATATATATATATATTTCCCTTGCTCCCAAACATTTTAATTATTACACATGGAAGTGAAGATGTGGTATAATTCCATTCATCAATTGCTAGACATCTATAATCTCTATTTTTTATAAAATTCTATACAAGTCCTTAACTAATTTTTTATTTATCTTTTTTTATTAGATTTGTGTAGATCTGAAAGGGGCACATTGAGATCATTCACTATTATAGTTTTACTATACTAGTATTCAATGAACTTTTTCATTAAGAACTTAAATATTATGCTTTTTCTATATATATATATATATAAACATACATATATGTTGCATATATAGAAACATATTGGAAACAGACTTACAAAGTCTTGAAATGAGAGGCTAGAGACTACATTACATATTTATTTTAGATGCATGCATACTATATATATATGAACACTATCTGTTTTTTTATATATATGTATATATGTGAACATTGGTCCATACCCTTTTCACTTGTACTCTAAGATTGTCTTTACATTTGCAAAAGGGAGAATTTCATATTGAGTTTGAAATAGCCCATTCTCTGATTAAATTAAGTTGCCATTCAAGCCCACCCTTGAGTGAATTGAGATTAAAGCCTGGTGCTTATTTGTCAATGAACTACTTAAAACAGTGAGAGATATGTGTGGGCACTCTGTGGGGAATGCCAGAGACAGACAACAGGGCTCATTGTTGTCAGGAAGATGGTTGTCCCTTGTCCCTTGGGACTCCTTGGCATCCAAAAGACCCTTCTCTTGCCCACACTGAGGTTGGAGTCAATCAAATAAAAAGATATAACAAGGAGCATAAAATTGGCCTGGGAAAAGGAAAGGGCACTCTTTGACTAGGAATCAACCATAGGAGAAAGGAGGTGGTTACATGTTGACATGCAAGCTGACTGGGTAGGAGGATTTCCAAGGGAGCAATAGACTAAAAATGGCTAGTGCCTTTTCTTTCTGTGTTCAACTTTTTTATTATTCAGTAAATAATGATAAATTAAAACACAATATCCAGAGAATTTTAATCAACCTATATATAATATATAGTGTTTTATTACTTTCACTGATGTACAATATAGCCCTACTAAACTCTTTTTACTATGTTTATATTATTCTAGAATTATCTCAAATCAGGATTGCTATGCCTGATATTCTGAGTTCACTTGAAACATTATAGATTTTGCTCCAGGCAAGCCTCTGTGAATCTTTATGGTTCAAATACATTTCTAATAAACTGAATTTTTTTTATATTTTTCTCTCTAATCCACTCTACTATGCTATTTACTTCTGTTTTATGGGTGAGGTCATCCATTCATATTCATGGTATGAATATTAATTACACATTACCTTCCATCCAAGCTTCTAATACTTTTTCTTCTCTGTTCCCCTACTCTTTAATTTGCAAATAAGGTAAAAAAAAACAGCAAAAACAAGTAAACAAATGACTGCCTAACAGTCATTATCTAACATTTGTCATATGCCATTGTTCACTTTCCTTTGCTCCAATTTTCATCATAAAATGTTTTCTTTTTTCTTTTCTTTTCTCCCAACCACTCCCCAATTGGGCATTAAGGGTACTGTATTTCATACAGTAATAAGCAGAACCTAAGGATATTTACAGAGATGTGAGCAGGAAACAAAATATTTGGCTATCTCATTTACCTCTATTAAATGAGACAGGTAATTTCCTCCCTTTCCTCTTAATTGCTTCATTGATATAGTTCTTATCCCTCCAATTTTTTTTGTTTCTCCTACAACTATATACAGTAACAATACCAATCACAAATCACTCATTTTATTTATTTACACTATGTCAATTATATTTACCTTGAAAACTGTTTTGAGAAGACACTTTTCTGTCTCAAATTAGTTTTTGTTTTGGATCTTTTGTAACACTTTCATCTCTTTGTTATAATGGTTGTCAAATCTTGTATAGTAATAACTTTGGTTCTTGGCACTTGAAAACTTTCTTTTTGCTAATGTTAGTACCTTTTATGTCTAAATCATGTATCCATTTTGATCTTATTTTGGTATAGGGTGTGAGATGTTGGTCTTTACCCAATCTCTGATATACCTTTTTGCAGTTTTCCCAGCAGGTGTTTTCAAATAGTGATTTCTTTCCCCTAAAGTTTGGACCTTTGTGCTTACCCAACACTAAATAACTATTTCATTTACAACTATGTAATACGTAGCTAATTTTTTCCACTGATCTGTGGCTCTATTTCTTAGCCAATAACAAATAGTTTTGCTGATTAGAGCTTTGTAATACATGGTGAGATCTGGTACTCCTAGGTAACATTTCACATTTTATTTAAAAATTGAGTCCCTTGAGGGTTTTAGTTCTGAGAGTCTCTCACATAATTTAATTTTCCCTTAATCCACAACCTTAAGTTTTGGGAGATGGTATCAATGAATAACAAATTTTCATTTATCTTGTCAATATAGCAAAACTATTTATCTGAACTTGGCAAAAAATCATATGTCTGTAGTGTCAGAAGCAAACACAAATGAGTTTAGGAAGGCACAAAGTCAGATTAGGTACAGGATGCTAGGTCAAAAATTAGTTCTTTAGCTTTCTATTATCCATTACTACCATTATTATGACATATATAGTTTTCATATTATATTTTTCAACCCAGAATAAAGATTCAGAAAAGCAAAACTGAAAAAATTATAAGAATTTAATGTAAGATAAATATATCACGCAAAATCACATAATTGTAAGATATGTTAGAATAATAGGCAACATTTCTAAACATATCCATTTATTACATTTTTCTAAGTTGTTTTCAGTGATTGAAAATAACATACTCAGCAGTTTAAAAAGTGATATTTCATCAGTCTCTTAAAACTGATTTTAAAATGATCAAAAGTTCCATCATAATGAAATCAACTGGATGGTTATTATTTAAAAGATATATTGATTCTTGGTACCCAAATATATACTTTTAGTTTATACAATGCAATAACCTTAAAATAACATCAGAAATAAAATATTTTATGAAGTGCCATTATTTCATTTTCATACAGTAATAAGCTGTACTAAGGATATTTACAGAGATGTGAGCAGGAAACCAAAAGTTCAGTGCAATGGGAAATAGTAGTCAAGCTATTTTGACTCAGGAAGAAAGATAAAATTACAGAATATAAGTTAGAAGGAAGCCTCTCCCTTATTTGAAAAAAAAAAAAAAGAATACTTCATGTATCAATCCCAAGTGAAATTTTATCTGATCTCTATTTGAAGTCTTTCAGTGAGGAGAGAACATACAGCCTTTCTATAGCAGACCATTTCACTTTGGGAAAGATTTTATCCTTATGAATTAGTTCCTTTAATTAAGTCATAATACATATTTTTTGGAACTTTCAATCACTGTTCCTAATTCTTAGCAAAAACAAAACAAAACCTTAATAATATTTCTTTGGCATGAATGCCAAGCAGCATAAGAGAGGCCCATAATAAATGCTTATTGATAGTATGCTTATTAGTGGTAGTCTCCCGGTGATCGAGAATGACCATTGTCTTTGTGCAGTTTCATCTACGGTGTACCCTCATGTGGCTTTGGAGTCCAAAGGCTGAGGCGCACAGTTTGTGGCACATGGGGCATGGGACGCCAGTTGTTACGGGAGGTGCGGTTGTGGCCTGGTGTTGGCATTCACGTGCAGCGGCAAGACGTCGACATCGCTCATCTTCAAAGGTGGCGGCGGCATGGTGAATGTGGGTTCGCCAGCTGCTTCTGACAGAGGCAGCGAGTTCTAGTTGCTTTGGTGTAATGCCAGCCCACTTCAAGTTGGACTTTAGCTGATCCTTGAATCTTTTCCTTGGTCGGCCTTGTTTTCTGAGTCCAGCTGATAGTTCACCACAGAATACCTGTATTGGTATTCGCTGTGGGTCCATGCGGATGACATGTCCAGACCATCGTAGCTGGGTTTTAAGGACCAGGACTTCGATGCTGGTGGAATTGGCTCTGTTGAGGACTTCCTGGTTGGTGATTTGGTCCTGCCATCGGATCCTCATGATTGACTGGAGGGAGTGTTGGTGGAATTGTTCCAGCTCTTTCATGTGCTCCCAGTATAGTGTCCATGTCTCACAACTGTAACATTTAAAATAGTTGTCTGCCTTAAACTGTGGCAGTTCAAAGAGTGGGAGCCATAAACTGTTATAATTAAAATGGTTGATGTTGTAAACTGAAGTGAGTTAAAATGGTGGAAGATACAAATTATGCTAGATATAAGAGTGGGTGAGTAAATTGACCGCAAAAAATATGTTTTCACTACAGTGTCTTGTTTTAAATCAAATATAAGGTGGTCACCAGGGAATATATTCCCAATTATGAATATACCCAAGTCAACTGAGTTTTATAGAGAATTTAATTAATAATAAAATGAGTAATCAAAGAAAGAGAGAGAGAGAAAAAAAAGTATAAATATGAAGGGCCTTAAGCCAACATGGCCTAGACCTGAGTCTTAAGAGAGAGAGAATCAGTCAGTTTTTTATCACTCACCACAAGATTTGTCTTAAACAAGGATGTCTGGGGAACAGAGTCTCCCCAGAGGGAGTTCCAGCCAGAGTCAGCCTCCCAAGGGGCTTCTTTTCAAGTGATCTCCAAAAGAATCTCCTTCAAAGCCTCCAAAAGCTTCTCCAAAGCCTCCTCCAAAAGGATCTATCTCCAAGGATCCAAGGATCTCCAAGCCTCTCCAAGCCTCCAAGGATCCCTTGCTCAAGAGATCCCTTTTCTTATATAGGAGGTTTTATCCTATGTCACCTCCCCTAAGTCCTTACATCTACAAATCACTGTAGACATTTTCTAAAAAACAGCCCATCTCAATTCCTGCTAAGTCGACTAACCTCCTCAGTAAGTCTGAACCAGAGAAAATGCTACTGTGTCAGCTAATCCCCTCAGAAAGTCTGAACCAGAGAAAACACAGCTGAGTCGACTAATCTCATTAAGAGAAAACTTGCCCGACCCTTTTAGGTACCTAGTATCCCACTGTATCAATTCTAAAAAAACAGGCATGGCTCAAAGAACTCCTTTTATTATTATAATCATGGGTCCAAGTACTTTCATTGTTTAGCAAGGAATTTTCTCCCCTAAAGCAGTCTTAAATATGGGTGGAGTAGAGGTCCTCCCATAGCAAGGAGTTTTCTCCCCTAAAGCAGTCTTAAGTACAGGTGGAATAGAGGTCCTCCCATTTCTGATCCTGGCGAGTTCTCACATCAAAATGAGGAATGTTTCCAGTAGGGAATTTGTTCCAATGGAGGATTCCTCAATGTGGAAATTTTGAATATTCACAAGTCTGAGACATTTCAAGATTTACACAACCATACAGGAGCGAGCTGAGGACCACTGCGTTATACACTTTGAGCTTCTTCGCAGTGCTTACACCTCTGTGTTGGAGGACTTTGGAGCACAGCGGCCCGAGTGCCTGGCTGGCCTTTTGGATCCTGGCATTAATCTCGTGGTCTAGGGACCTGGCGTTGGCGATGGTGCTGCCCAGGTACTTGAAAGTGTTGACATGCCATTGATTGTAATGCATGGCTGGTTAGTTGGCCTCCCTGGTGTGGGTTGGAAAAGCACCTCTGTTTTGCTGAGGCTGATAGTCAGGCGAAACAGTTTTGTTGTGGTGGAGAACCTGTCCACAATGGTTTGGAGATGATTTTCTTGGTGGGCCATGAGAGCACAGTCATCTGCAAAGTGATGTTTTCTGTTGTCTTTGTTTTTGCAGCCAGGCGGCGAAGGTCGAATAGTGAGCCATCCAGTCTGTATTTGATGTAGATGCCCATGTCTAGATCCATCACAGCATGCCGTAATACTTGGGTGAAAAATAGGTTGAATAGTACCGGAGCGAGGATACAGCCTTGTTTCACACCATTGTAGATGTTGAAGCGATTGGAAGTCTCTCCACTAGATAGGACTTCCCGTCATGTCGACATGAAAGAGCTGGATCAGTTTGATGAATTTTGCTGGGCAACCGAGCTTAATGAGGATCACCCACAATGCATCCCTATTCACTGTGTTGAACACCTTTGTCAGGTCTTTGAAGACAACGTAGAGACTTAGGTTCTGCTCAAGGCATTTTTCCTGCATTTGCCTCACCGTGAAGACCATGTCGATGGTGCTGCGATCTGGTCGGAAGCCACATTGTGATTCAGGCAGGTTCTGCTCTGAAACAGATGACAGGAGTCTGTTGAGTATAACACCGGTGAGGATCTTTCCAGCAGTGGAGAGTAGTGAGATATCTCTGTAGTTGTCACAGGCTGCTCGTGAGCCTTTGTTCTTGTATAGGGCTATGATGGAGGCATCTCTGAGTTCTGGGGGCATGTCTTCCTCTTCCCATATGCTGGTCAGCACTATGTGGAACTTCTGGAGAGCCTTTCCATTTAAGGCCTTGTACACCTCAGTTGGGATCCTGTCTTTACTGGGTGCCTTGCCTGCACTCATTTGTTTAATGGCTTTTTGGACTTCCTCTATTAAAGGAGGGACATCAAGTTGTTCAATGGAGGGGTTTTGGGGGATATGGTCAAGGGCACTTTGGTCGACTGAAGAGGGTCAGTTGAGAAGCTGACTGAAGTGTTCTTTCCACCTGTTGCTGATGCCTTTTTTATCTTTTATGAGAGTGTCACTGTCAGAGGATAGCAAGGGAGTGGTGGTGGGTTTTAATGGCCCATAGACATTCTTGAGGGCACTGAAAAATTGTTTGTAGTTTTTCATATCAGCAAACTGCTGGATTTCTTCTGCCTTTTTTTCCCACCACCAAGTATGCTTATAGTTCACTTAAAATATCTGCATCTTCTTCACAGGAACCATTGTATAGACTTGTTTCCTCCATATTGTGACTGTGTTTCTGAATGAGGTTGGATTGATAAATAAATTAAAATAATACTAATTATTATTGCTGGCACATTTACTATTTCTAAGAATATAACATATTATCAACTAATCATTTATTAAATGCTTACATGCCTGGAACTTAAGGCAAAATTTAAAGAAAATTTTGGTTTCCAAGACATAAAAGTATGGAAGAAATACATTTCAGGCACTTGGTACAGTTTATATAAAAACATGGAGATGAGGAACCTAGGAGTGTGTGAGGAAGAGCAAGAAAGACAATTTGTCTGACTGTGTAGTTATTTACAGATTATTTAGTTGGGCAGCCAGGCAATATGAAATAGTAGATAGAGAGTTGTTCATCAGAATTGGAAAAACCTAAAATCAAGTGATTTTATGATATGTACTAATTATAATCCTGTGCAAATAATTTGAAGTAATTTAATGTCCTATGCACCTCTTTCAAATTACAAATCATAGGACAGCTGCTCATTTTCACTGGTAAAAGGAGGTAGTTTCTTTTATCAGACATTTCCTATAACAAGGAAATCTTAAATCATGATCACACAAGATGCCAAATATTCTCCTGGGCTCTGAAAATACAATGACAAAACTAAATAGTACCTGACTTGAAACAGCTTTATTTTCTACTGGAGTTAAACATATATACATATATATATATATATATATATATATATATATATATATATATTGTAAATCTTGAAATCTCTCAGACTTCTGAATGTTAAAAATTTCCCCATCAGGGAATTCTCAATTGGAACAAATTCCCTACTGAGAAACATTCCTCATTTTGATGTGAGAACTCGCCAGGATCAGAAATGGGAGGACCTCTACTCCAACCGTACTTAAGACTGCTTTAGGGGGAAAAAAAACCAACTCATTGCCAAACAAAGAAAGTACTTGGATCCATGCTTATGGTGGGGCAAGGAGTTCTTTGAGCCAGGCCTGTTTTTAGAATTGATATAATGCTATGCTAGGTACCTAAAAGGGTCGGGCAAGTTTTCTCTTGATGACATTAGTTGACTCAGCTGTGTTTTCTCTAGTTCAATCTTACTGAGGATCTTGGTTGACACAGCAGCATTTTTTCTGATTCAGATTTACTGAGGAGATTGGTCGACTTAGCAGGAATTCAGATGGGCAGTCCTTTGGAAAGCGTCTACAGTGATTGGTAGATGTACGGACTTAGGGGAGGTGACATGGGAGAAAAACCCCTATTTAAGAAAAAGCAGAATCTCTTGAGGAGATATTCCTTTTGGCGAATTCCTTTTGGAGGATCTCTGATGAGGGTCGCTTGGGAAGAATCTCTTGAGAGAGGCTCTGGAGAAGGTAAACTCTTGGAGGACAATCTCTAAGGAGGTCTCCCTGGAGCTCCTCTAAGGGGACTCTGTCCCTCTGGAGGCTTTGGAGAGAGGCCCATTGGAACAGTCTCTGGCTGGAAGGCTCTCTGGTGAAGTCAGCTGAGATGGAACTGTCCTGGTGTTACTAGAATCCTTGTTTAGTCAGACCTTCTTGTGGTGAGTGTTAAAAAACTGATTTCTCTCTTAAGACTCAGGTCTAGGCCATATTGGCTTGAGGCCCTTCATACTTATTCCTTTCTTACTCTCTCTCTCTCTTTCTTTGATTACTCATTGTATTGTTAATTAAAATCTCTATAAAATCCAGTTGACTTGGGTATTTGAATAATTGGGAATATTTCCCTGGCAACCACCTTATAGTTGATTTAAAACCAAGACACTATAGTGAAACATATTTTCTGCGGTCAAATTTACTCACCCTCTCTTATATCTATCACAATTTATATCTTCCACTATTTTACTCCCTACAGTTTAAGAACCTCAACCATTTTAAATCTCACAATATATATATATATGTATATATATATATATATATATATACATACATACATATACATATATAATGTGTGTATACACATACATGCAAAATTACCAAATATTTAATAGGGGACATTAATAAATGGGGTCTAAAATAAGAGGTGACACACTTGATATGAGCTTTGAAGAACACTAAGGATTCTTAGTGGAGGAAATGACAGGAGAGATCATTCCAACAATTTGTACCCAAAGCATGGAGAGATTAGATACAATGTAAAATGTGAAAACCAGAAAGAAGACACTTTTGAGTGGAATATTGTATATAAATACTTTATAATTACTCTGGGAAAAAGATTTTGGAGTCAAATCAGGAAATCATTTAAATGAAAATACATAATACATGATAATTTATATTGATCCTAATGGTCATAAGGAGACACGTTTTGTATATATTGAGATCTCCACTTTAGGATTATCATATTGACAGCAGTGAGGGAGATGAGGGACAGCTCCATGGTTTGATGGATTGAGAGCCAAGACTGGAGACCGGTTATCCTGGGTTCAAATCTGGCCTCAGACATTCCTAGTTGTCTGACCCTGGACAAATCACTTAACTCTGATTGCCTAGCCCTCAACACTCTTCTGCCTTGGAACTCAGTATTGATTCTAAGACAGAAGGCAAAGATATTAAATAAAAGGGAGGGGGAGAGAAGTGAAGAAGCAGAGTCAATTAGGAGTCTATTGTAAGAGTTCAGAGGAAAGGTGATGAGATGATGAACTAAAGTGGTAGTTATGAGTGGAAAGGAAGGGGGGCAATGTAAGAGTTGTAGAAATAGATTAAATAAAACTCAGAGACTGAATCTATATTGGGTGTGGGGGAAGGTGAAGAATTAAAAATAATTACAGACTTGTGAAATCTAGTGACAAAAGAGTGTTAATACTCTCAATAGAAATATTAGTTAAAAAACAGGGTTTGTTTTGGGGAAATAATATGAATTGTGTTTTGTACATCTAAATTTTGATGTGTCTCTGGCAAATTTATTTATTTATTTATTTTCAGATTTATTTATTTATTTTATTAATTTAGAATATTTTTCATGGTTACATGAATCATGTTCTTTCCATTCCCTCCTCCTTCCCTCCTTCCATAGCCAATGAGCATTTCCACTGGATTGTACATGTATTATTGATCAAAACCAATTTCTACATTATTAATATTTATAATAGAGTGATCATTTAGAGTCTATATCCCCAATCATATCCCCATCAACCCATGCGATCAAGCAGTTGTATTTCTTCTCTGTTTCTACTTCCACAGATTTTCCTCTGAGTGAGGATAATGTTCTTTTCATCAGGATTGTCCTGGATTATTGTATTGCTGCTAGTAGAGAAATCCATTACATTTGATTGTGCCATAATGTATCTGTCTCTCTCTACTATGTTCTCCTGGTTCTGCTCCTTTCAATCTGCATCAATTTCTGGAGGTCATTCCAGTTCACATGGAATTCCTCCAGTTCATTATTTCTTTGAGCACAATTGTATTCTATCACCAAAAGATACCCAAAAATTTTAAGCCATCCCCCAATTGAAGGGCATCCTAGCATTTTCCAAATTTTTTGCCACCACAAAGTGTGGCTATAAATATTTTTGTACAAGTCTTTTCCCGTATTATCTCTTTAGAGTACAAACCCAGCAGTGGTGTGGCTGGATCAAAGGGAAGACAGTCATTTAAAGCCCTTTGGGCATAATTCCAAATTGTCTCCAGGACATTTGCTAGAAAACATCCAATAGGTAGTTGGTAATGTGAAATTAGATGTCATGAGGAAGACTAAAGCTGAATACATAGTTCTGGATTCATCTGCATGGATTCATCTGCATAATTGATTAAACACATAAAAGTTGATTAAAACACTGATCCTCACCACCACTTTGTGAGGAAGCTACTGCAGGGAAAATTAATCACATTTCACATATGAGATTCTAGAGATCCAAAAATGATGCATTCTACTAGTCCCATGATGAAAAAGGAGATAGGCTCAGGAAATAAAATGAAACATAAATCTTTGGACATGGGCCGTTTGCGAATTTGTTTTACTTGACTGTACATATTTCTTAATTTTTTTATTTGTTAGTTTTGTCTTTTGTTATTTATAGTACTGTGGGTTGGACAAAAGTTCATATGAAGAAGAAAAAATATTTAAAATAAGGAGAAAGAGAAAATGAATCTTAAGGAGATGAAGTGACAGGTCAATGGTAATGCATTCAATAAATGTTACAGGTGGGATTTTAGCCCAGGTGATTCCTAACAGTAATGGGAAATGTGACATAAGGCACTTGAATACAAGCAGCCTCAGAATTGATCTCATTAAATCTCACCTCCTATGAAGGAAATCCCTTTGTCATATCAATCAGCCCAAAGAAGGAATAGTAAGCTTGGAATATGATACTACAACATTCAAGGCATATTTCCCTACAGTCTAAAATAACTTACCAAGAAAAATTGAGAGTAATTAGGTATGTGTATGGGGAGAAGGGATAATGGTCCTTTAATGTTATAGAGGGCAAACAAGGATTCCCGATGAAAAGACTAAAGCTGTTTATAATGTGAAGTGCAAATATAGAAATTAAGAGCCACATAAAATAATAAACATGAACAAATAATACACAGAGACTAAATGAGGATAAACTGCTTTTCTAATATGGGGAGGTAATACACTGAGTGCTCCTAACCTAATCATCAAGAAGAAACCTAATTAAACAGAAATCTTGGCAATGCTTCTATTATGTTGTGATCTTAAAAGGAGAATAGAAAAAAAGGATAAGGAAAAGAGTATTGGCGATGGGTGGAGTGGAAAGGAAAGATAGTTTAAAGAAATTATGTCACATGACTGAGGTGTAGAAATCAATATTTATAAAAAATAGCAGCAAAGAGTGGGAGTAGCCATTGACATGAATCCAAATCTCATCTGAACTGTTCAAAGAAAGGAAAAAAATATACAGAAAAGTAGATACTGAAATACATTTCACATAACAGGATATTAAGAGAAAAATGGAGAGGAAAATGATGGAGAAATTAAATGCAGGGCAGATTAAAGAAAGGGTTAGTAGTAAGCAAAGAAAACTCCAATAAAGAAATTATAAAAAATATTTAAAAATTTAAAATTTAAAAATTTAATAATTAAAAAAAAAACCTGCCCTTTTTGAACTTGTCAAAGAGTTGGAATCTAAGACGTGGTCCATCAGTTAGGGAGAGGCTGAGAAAGCTATATAATATATACATGTGATAGAATATCTTTGGGCTTTAAAAATCAAGTAAATGATTTCATAAAAACTTGGGACAATTTGTTGATGAAATGAATTGTAGTTAAATGATCAGAGCCAATAAAATCTACTTGTACAAATAGCAACATTGTAAAGACAAAGAACCTCAGAGTACCCATTCAGAGTCTAAAATCAGACATTTGTGTATATATAGGTTTTGCACATGGCCAATGCAAAAATTTATTTTTCTTAACTATGCATTTTTGTAAGGGGGTTTTCTGTTCCTTCTTAATTTGATTAAGAAAAAAGAGAAGATAGAATGTTACTGAATGAAATAAACTTATTTTAACAATTGGCTTGGATTACAAATAATTTAATTTGATTAAGAATACCATGTTACTTTCATCCCTTAAATTGAGGTTATAAGATAGTGTGGTGGGGACATATGTCAAAATTCCTGGAGAGTGCATTGATATAAATGTTATTTGCGAGGCAAAATCTTTGTCAGTGTTTCCATCTCTTTCTGTCACTTTCTCTGTCCTAGTAATTCCATTTTCACAAAACAACGGAAGCATTTTTATATTCTAACCCAGCTAGTAACTGAACAATTAAAATAAAGAATAAATCACTATCTACTCTCAGGAGGATTATTTTCTAATGGAGAAGAAAACAATTTAGAATAAATAAGAGCCAATATTTGTAAAAGAATAAAAAGAAATGAAATGCAAGGTAGATTATAAAAGATGCCACTAGAATTTGGGGGGATCAGAAGGAGTTCAGTGTAGAGGTGGTTCCTGACCAGTTTTTTAAGGTGTGAGAAAAGTGATTGAAAATATGCAGGTGATATATATTTTCTAAAATAATATCTCTGTTCATTGGTCTAAGTAAAAATTGTTTCAAACAACAAAATTAAATCCATTCTCTATGATACATCTTCAAACACCCTTTATTTACAGCCTTCATAGAGTTTCTTTTTTATATTAAAGAATTTTAGTAATGTAACATTTTAAAGAATATATCAAAGGGTGGTTTTGTTTTTGTTGCTCACTTGTTTCATTTATGTCTGATTCTTTATGATCCCATTTGGCGTTTTCTTAACAAAGATCCTGGAGTGGTTTGCCATTTCCTCTTCATCTTATTTTACAGATGAGGAAACTGAGACAAATAGGATTAAGTATTTTTTTTTTGTCCAGGGCAAAACAGCTCGTAAGGGTGTGAAGCCAAATTTGAACTTGTGAAGCTGTCTTCCTGATTCCAGACAAGGCAATATCAACTGTGCCACCTAACTGCCCAAAGTGTGTTTTAGATACACAATTACAATGAATAATTTAGTTTTTGCAGTTTTGTATTTGTTACTGAGTGATTGACTACACTCTGTTGTTAACTTCTTTTTCTCTTTTTTTAGTATATTTTATATCTTTGCATACTTACAATCTTTGAAATATATTTGGAGATTTAATAAAAAGCACATTATTAAAAAAACTAACAATCAAAAAAATTAAAAACAAGAGACAAACAATATACATAAAGAGTGGATAGATAGGTAATCTCAAAGTGAGTAAAACCTAATCCAAGTCCTGTTTCTGATACACTTGTTTTCCCACACTGGCTGAGTTATTTAACTGTACAATTTTCAGAAAATTTGAGACAGAAAAAATTAAGACAGAAAATATGTTGCAGGACAGTTGTATATATCAAGTAACAGACATTTACTCAACACAATTTTTCCATAGATGGTTTCAAACTCAAATAAAAATGTAAGCAGATATTAACATTATGATATATTGTGTTTTCATTTATTTAATTAAATATTACTCTTATACTACCTGGACTCAGGAATATTGCAAGAGGCGATTGAATGTTTGACAACTCTAAATTTACAGGTATGATTAAAAAAAATACTGATTCTTCCATTTTATCATCTTTAGTTTGATATCCCAGCAATTCTATTCCTAAATTATTCCAAATACAAATCCAATTCAGAACCATATCTTGGCATAGTGTTTGCTCATAAACACAGTTTGGCTTCAACAGATATTTGACTGTATTAGATTTGTTTAGTTTGATTTCCTCTCACCTATCTGGCTCTACAATCATTTAAGAAAAGAATGTATTGATTCTACCAATCATCCAGCTATCTCAACAAACCTTAGTGAGTTAAAATTATTTTTAGTCATATCTGATTTGCTTGTACCCATGGAGATACAATTCCTATCTGCAGCAGGTTGATTAATGTTTCATTTTTTCTGCCTTTTCTGATAGATCACTGCATAATTTCATCCCAAATCTTTAGAAACAGACAACTTTGCTTTAACTTTAGGGAATATTCTCCTAACACAGTGGTTCCTAGCGTTCAGTCTATGAATTAATTTTTCTTCCTTCCTCCCTCCCTTCCTCCCTCCCTCCCTCCCTTCCTTCCTTCCTTCCTTCCTTCCTTCCTTCCTTCCTTCCTTCCTTCCTTCCTTCCTTCCTTCCTTCCTTCCTTCCTTCCTTCCTTCCTTCCTTCCTTCCTTCCTTCCTTCTTTCCTTCCTTCCTTCCTTCCTTCCTTCCTTCCTTCCTTCCTTCCTTCCTTCCTTCCTTCCTTCCTTCTTTCATTCTTTCCTTCCTTTCTCCTTCCTTCCTTCCTTCCTTCCTTCCTTCCTTCCTTCCTTCCTTCCTTCCTTCCTTCCTTCCTTCCTTCCTTCCTTCCTTCTTTCCTCTCTCCCTCCCTCCCTCTCTCCCTCCCTCCCTCCCTCCCTCCCTCTCTTTCTCTCTTTCTTTCTTTCTTTCTTTCTTTCTTCTTTCTTTCTTTCTTTCTTTCTTTCTTTCTTTCTTTCTTTCTTTCTTTCTTTCTTTCTTTCTTTCTTTCTTTCTTTCTTTCTTTCTTTCTTTCTTTCTTTCTTTCTTTCTTTCTTTCTTTCTTTCTTTCTTTCTTTCATTTATTTCCAAATAGTTATGATTGCTTTGCATTCTTATATATTTTATTCACTTAGAAATCCTTTTCTAAGAAAGAGTTCACAGGCTTAACCACATTCACATGTAAAAAAAGTTAAAATCCTTGTCATAAGACAGCATATATAACTCCTATCTAAGTCAGTATTATCTTACTAATTCAACTTGTCTTTGTTCTATAAATTAAGAATTAATGTGAGTGATTCTGATGGTGCTAGATTGGTGGGGAAAAGTTTGAACATTCAGCTGCTCCCAAAGTAGGATTTTAATTTGACTTTAGCACTGTATGCAGAAAGGGCATTCCGACTGTGAAAGGCTTGCCTGATGAACATCAAGCATTCTGCCTTATATACCTAGTTTTCTCCAAAGCCACCATGCTAACAGTGGAAAGGTAAGAAGCCTTTTTCAAATGGAGTGTAAGTGACCATATGGTAGCTCTCTTTGCTACATAATGATTCACTGTAATATAATTTATAAAGCAACATTATATCTTAAAATTCTCATAGGTATTAGAAAACAGTAGGGAATATAGAGGATGCAAATAGCTCATATCATAAGAAAAAATACATCAATAAAGAAAAGAGGAGAGGACAAGGAGAGAGGATGAAAGGGGAGAAGAAAGAAAAGAAGAGAAGAGAAAAGTTAGCATATTTCAGGAAATACCTGTTCTCAATCCCACTAAAATATAACCCTTAACCTATGGAAAAGGATATATGCAAGTAAAGATGCAAAATAACACCTTGGGCATCCTTATTCTAAAGGCATTAGCTTTTCCTTCCTATGTTTATGAGTAGAATTAATATCTTATGTTTTAGAAATGTTCCATTTCAACTTTACTCCAAGATTGCCCTTTGCTTTTCATAGCTCACCAAAGGAAAGAGGTCATAAAATAGTTTTGAACTGAAATTGACCCAGTTTCCTTGACTGGAAGTAGAGTGGGAGATGCATTGATTTAAATTACACCAAATCTAACACTGCTTTTTTGTATGAGGTGGTAGTGGGTTACATCTAAAAATGGGGGTCAGAGGGTTTCTTCTTTCACTTGCACATTGAATACAGCATATCTCATTCCTTCAATGAAAACTGAAATTCCTTCCATATCTTCAAAAATGATGAGATTCTATCTGTTTTTTTTTTAATTCAGAAAAAGTCATCTGCATTTTCTGTTATTTTTATATGAAAGGCATTACTGAACCACTCATTACAAGATTTATACTGTGACATTCCTCCAGAAATGGTAAACAGTGACAAGTTAATCCTTATAGAAAAAAAAAATACACACACACCATATTTATGGAATACCTGATGAGATAGGAATATGGAGGTTTAGTTTTTCTCTACATTTCTAATAGTTAATTCTCACATAGGACCAGATATTCATGACTACATAAGTATCACAAAATCAACCGAATCAAATAATTATAGCACAACCTTTTAGAATTAGGACAAATCTCAGTGACCATTCAGTCTAACCCATAACCCAGAAGAGATATTCAGTAAAATATAACTGAAAATTGCTTGTCTAGACGAGCTCCAATCAAAGTTTATCAACTACTGCCTCAGGCAACCCATTCAACTTATAAAGAGTTACAGTTCTTAGAAAGTCTTTCCCAAATATTAAACCTAAAATTTCCTCCTTGCTATGTCTTCTAAATGCAATTTCCTCTAAGTCTGCCATTTGGGGTGAATCAGATGATATCTAATCTTCTTCTAAGTAATAGCTCATCTAATGCTAGAAAGCATGTATTGCATCTCCCATTATTCTTTTCTCTAGGAAAACATTCTCAGTTCCAATAATCATCAAATACATTGCAGACTCACATTCTGATATTATCCTCTTTGCCCTCTGAACTCTTTTTTAGTTTATAAATAAACTTAAAAAATTGTGATTTCCACGGGTTTTTTTTTTTTTTTGGTCAAGATGGCAGCTTAGGAGTAGCAATATTTTAGACCTCTGAAAACCCTTCCTTACCGATCACAAATTAAATGCTCCTAGGAGACTGAAATTCAAACCTAATAACAAGACAGAGCTAGGGAAGGCTCCTGCTGGACTCAATTCAAAAGGGATGCCCCCCAAAAGCCAGAATCCAAGAATACTCAGATTTAGGGGGAAGGCAGAGGGGAGGTCCCAGGACCCCTCAACCCCCCACCAGTGTGCTAAGCCTCCAGTAGCAGCAGGAACCTCTGGGTAGGCAAAGGGGCTGGTCTAGAGGGTGTGCCTTGCAGGCAGGGCTGTGCCAGGCTCAAAGCATCAAACACAGGCTGCAAGGAAGCAGCTGGAGAGGGACTGAGGAGCTGGCAGCCTGGCTAGAATGGCTGAGATCCTCCATATTGCTCCAGCCTTCCAGGAGTTTTAGGCCTCAGAGCACATCTAGCCAAAGCCAGCTGAAATTAATCCCATCAAAAGGCTTCAGAGCTCAGGGAAGCCCAAGCTCCAACACCCCTCCCTCACTGACTGCTGGACTTTAATTCAGTCAAAAGCCTCCAGAGGACAGGGAAGCTCAAACTCCAACACTCCTACCCCAGAGACTGCCCTGAGCTATCTGACAAAGCTCCAAGAGGGGAGACTGACAGAAAGCCCCAAAACCAAAAAACTGAGGGAAGCAAGAGCATAGACAAATACGGGTAACAAAGAAGGGGAAAATATGAGCAAACAACAGAAAAAAGAAAGAAATTACAATTAGCAGTTTCTGCACAGGCAACAAACCAAGAATAAATGGAACACAGGAAGAGGCAAGTAATAAACAGAAATCCCAGTAAATTGGATACAGTCTTTGGAAAAACTCAAAATGCAATTCAAAACACAATTAAGACAGGCTGACCACAATTGGGAAAAGAATTTAAAAACTAAGATAAGTCATCTGGAAACAGAAAATAATGTCTTGAAAGCCAAAATCAACCAGCTTGAATATGAGGCAAAGGAGATAAATGATGAGGCAAAAAAGATGAATGATGAGGCAAAGAAGATGAGAGATGAGGTAAAGAGAATGAAAGATGACCTCCAAAGAAAATCAGACCAGAAGGAGAAAGATGACCAAAAAGCCAGGGATGAAATCCAATCTTTAAGAACCAGAATACAACAACTAGAATTAAATGACCTCACAAGGAAGCAGGACACCATAAAACAAAGCCAAAAGAATGAAAAAATTGAGGAAAATATGAAGCATCTCATTAAAAAACAGAGGATTTAGAAAATCATTCGAGAAGAGACAATTTAAGAATCATTGTTCTACCAGAAGACCATGACAAAAGAAAAAGCCTGAACATAATACTACAGAAATCATTCAAGAAAACTACCCTGATATTCTAGAACAAGAGGGAAAAGTGGAGATTGAAAGAATCCAGAGATCACCTCTTGTACTTAATCCCCAACTGACAACATGTAGGAATGTTATAGACAAACTCAAGAACTATCAAACCAAAGAAAAGATATTACAAGCTGCCAAGAAGAAGTCATTCAGACACCAAGGAACCACAGTGAGGATAACATAGGAGTTGGCTGCATCCACACTGAAGGACCAAAGGGCATGGAATATGATATTCCAGAAAGCAAGGGAACTAGGTCTACAACCAAAAATCAACGACCAAGAAAAACTGACTAGATACTTACAGGGGAAAGCATGGTCATTCAACTAAATAGAAGAATTACAAGAATTTGTAAAGAAAAGACAAGACCTGAAAAGAAAATTTTATGTCAAAGCACAGAACTCAAGAGAATCATCAAAAGGTAATTAAAAAAAGAAGGAAAAAAAGAAAAAAAAACACTTTTTAAAAGAGATTCAATAAATTAAAATGATATGTATCCCTATAAGAAAAGGGATCATTGGTAACTCCTAAAAACTCTTATTTTCAACTGGTCAGCTAGAAGAATTACATGTAGAGGGAACAGTGAAAAACTGTATAGGATGAAATGACAAGACATAAATAGGTATATAGATATATGAATGCATAAATGCATATACATATGTGTGTATATATATACATATACACACACACAACTAGAGATAAAAAAGAGGTTAATACTAAAATAAATGGGAAAAGAAACAAAAGGGGGTAAATTTATATGTCACAAAGAAGCTCATGGAGGGAGGGGGGAGATCATCAATAAACTGGAAGGGTAAAGAGGTTGGAGATAGGAAATACTTAACTCTTACATGCTTTGAAATTGACCCAAAGAGGGAGGGAAGAACAATCCAATCCATTGGGGCAGATAATTGATTTGCACCTTATAGGGGAGTAGAAAGGTAACAAATGGACTGGTGGGGAGGGAAGCAGTACAAGTGAGGGAGAGGGTGGGAGGTATTTTTAGAAAGACTGCAAGGCAAACAAAGGAGGAATAAGAAGGGAGTGGGGTAGAAAGGGAAGTAAAATAAGGATGGGAACTAGGGGAATTGTTTAAAAGAAACATTGGTGTAGAAGGAAATAGTGAATAAAGAAAAGGCAGGACCAGGAATAGAAATCAAAATTCTGGGAAATACACAGCTAGTAATCATAACTCTGAATGTGAATGGGATGAACTCACCCATAAAATGCAAGCGAATAGCAGAGTGGATTAGAATCCAAAATCCTACTATATGCTATCTACAAGAAACACACATGAGGAAGGTAGATACACATAGGATGAAAGTAAGAGGATGGAGCCAAATCTATTGGGCATCAACTGATTAAAAAGAAGGCAGGAGTCACAATCATGATATCTGACAAAGTGAAAGTAAAAATAAATGTAGTTAAAAGAAATAGGGAAGGTAATTACATCCTGATAAAAGGCAGCATAATCAATGAGGAAATATCTGTACTCAACATGTATACACCAAATGACATAGCATCCAAATTTCTAAAGGAAAAACTAGAGGAGCTCAAGGATGAAATAGATAGAAAAATTATACTAGTGGGAGACCTGAACCTTCTTCTATACAAACTAAATAAATCAAACCAAAAAATAAATAAGAAAGAGATAAGAGAAGTGAATGAAATCTTAGAAAAATTTGAGTTAGTAGATATGTGGAGAAAAATAAATATTGACAAAAAGGAATATACCTTTTTAGTAGCACATGGTAATTTACAAAAATTGACCATGTATTAGGGCATAAAAACATTGCAAACAAGTACGAAAGAGCAGAAATAATAAATACAATCTTCTCAGATCACAATGCAATGAAAATAATAATTAGTAAGGATACATAGAGAGGTAAATAAAAAATTAATTGGAAATTAAACAATACAATTCTTTAAAACCAGTTAGTTAAAAATAAATCATAGCAATAATCAATAACTTTATTGAAGGAAATGACAATGATGAGGCATCCTTTCAAAACAATGGGATGCAGCCAAAGCAGTGCTTTGGGGGATTTATATCCTTGAGTTCATATATTAAAAAATTATGGAGGGCAGAGATCAATGAATTGGGCATGCAAAATAAAAAAAAAAACTTAGAAAGTGAACAAATTAAAAATCCTCAGATGAACACTAAATTAGAGATCCTAAAAATCAAAGGAGAAATTAATAAAATTGAAAGTCAAAGAACTATTGATTTAATAAATGAGACTAGAATCTGGCTTTTTGAAAAAAAAAACAAATAAAATAGACAAAGTACTGGTCAGTCTAATTAAATAAAGAAAGGAAAGAAGAAAGCCAAATTGACAGTATCCAAGATGAAAAAGGAGACCTCACCTCTACTGAAGAGGAAATTAAAGCAATCATTAAAAACTATTATGCCCAATTATATGGCAACAGACATAGCAACCTAGGTGATATGGATTAATACTTACAAAAATATTAAATGCCTAGACTAACAGAGGAAGAAATAGATTACCTTAACCACCCCATATCAGAAAAAGAAATTGAACAAGCCATCAAAGAACTCCCTAAGAAAAAACCCCCAGGTCCCCTGATGGATTCACAAATGAATTCTATCCAACATTCAAAGAACAACTAATCCCAATATTATACAAATTATTTGACAAAATAAGCCAAGAAGGAGTTCGACCAAATTCATTTTACGACACAAATATGGTACTGATCCCAAAGCCAGGCATGTTAAAAACAGAGAAAACTATATACCAATCTCCTTAATGAATATAGATGCAAGAATCTTAAATAGGATACTAGCAAAAAGACCCCAGCAAGTCATCACAAGGGTTATTTACTATGACCAGGTAGGATTCATACCAGTGTAAAATGGAGATTTGAACCCTAGACTTCAATACCCAGAATTCCTTGGTATTGTAACCATGGAAATGTGGATTTTCAATGCTGTGAATTGCCAAAACTGTAAAGGTTTTGGCCAAACTGTAAAGATAATTTTACTGTTTTGACTTAATATCTAAAATAAGTAGTCACCATGGGAAATTCTCAAAATATGAAAATACCCAAGTCAGCTTGGATTTATGGAGATTTTAATTTATATAAATGGAGGAATTAAGGGAAGGAAGGAGAGAGAGAGAGAGAGAAAGAGAGAGAGAGAGAGAGAGAGAGAGAGAGAGAGAGAGAGAGAGAGAGAGAGACAGAGAGAGAGACAGAGAGAGAGAGACAGACAGACAGACAGAGAGACAGAGAGAGACAGAGAGACAGAGAGACAGAGAGACAGAGAGACAGAGAGAGAATTAATTGCTCTGACTCAGGGCAAGCCGACCAGTATAAAAGGGCCTAGGCCAGAGCCTAAGGGAGAGCGAGTCAGTCTTTATCACTCACCACAAGATCGTCTCCAAGCTGGGTTCAATTGCGAACTCAATTCAAAATGTCCTTACTTCAACTCCCAACTCCAACTCCAATTCAACTTCCAAACTGAACTCCCTCCAAACTGAACTGAATTATCTTTTTAAAGAAATTTTCTCTAATGTCACTTCCTCTAAATTTTAACATCTACCAATCACAGTAGATGCTTTTTTTCCCCAGGACTGACCATTCTTAGTTCTCATCTTCTTTGGTTCTCACTTTCTCTGGTTTGATGAAAACTTCACACCTCTTTTGTTAAGCTTGCCTTTTGTAAGTTGCTTGCTCTTTTAGTGCCTAATTTAACCTTTATAGGTATTTAGCACCCTTTTCACCTAGCTTAAGGTTTTGGCTTCACTATAAGGTATGAGTTAGGGATTTTTTATTGTTCAATCAGGAGTTTTCAACTTTATCTTCCCCTAAGGCACTGTCTGAGTAGGGTGGAGTAATTTTAAAGTTTCCAGTACATTCCTGATCAAGTACCTCCATTGTTAAAAATGGGAGATAGATTAATAAAATTTTCTAAAGTAGAGTCTGAGTAGTTTTAAGATTCACAGTATCTCTCAGAATTCCCTATAATCTCACATGAGTCTCCACCTGGCGAGATCACAGTGAATATTAAATGGGCTCTCTCCCTCATATGCAGGCTCTACTCTTCCATTTGCAAGGATGTAGTGGTTAAGCTAAGACCGGGGGTTTTGAATGGTCTAATCAGCCCAAATCATGTGGTTTTCTTGTTTGTATTTTCTTTATTCCTTGATTTCTAATAATCTTTTATAAACCTCATACAATATAATATTTCTATTACTAGAGACTAATTTATTTTTTACAGTTATGGCAACCATGAAGGGATTAGAACTTCTCAAAAAAAAAACTTTTTTAAAAGATAACCAAGATAATTTTTCTAAACCACATTTCTTCAAGGCTTTTCAGCAAAGCCTCTTGATGTATTCTCTCCTGCTGCCTCTCCAGTCATCAGTTCCAGACCTGCTTGACCCAGATCGATCTCCCGATCCCGACCTGCCCTGGCCCAGCGCCAGAGGGGCTGTGAGGCATATAACCCCAGCCTAGCCCCAGTACTCAGGCTGCTGGTAGCTGCTCTTGTGTCTTCGGAATCAAAAACCTGCTGGTAAAAACAAGGGTGATTTTTCCTTAGGCTACAATTAGCCTTCAGAGTGGCAGGGGACCACAAAGGGAGACAACAAGGGGAAGGAAGAGACTTTTCCAAACAGGAAGTTGATTACAAACATGGCGTATTTCAAGGAATATCTTTTTGAGTGCACTGATTTTGTTATTTATCTCACTTGAGATTCAGGAGATAATTCCATCTCCCTGCAACTCTTTGGCCCAATTTGAGATTCCTAAAACCCACCCTTACTATGGGGGAGCAGCTCAGTGGCTCAGTGGCTCAGTGGGTTGAGAGACAGACCTAGAGAAGGGAGCTTCTTGGTTTTTATCTGGCCTTGGACATTTCCTGACTGTGTGAGCCTGGGCAATTCACTTGAACACCATTGCCTACCCTTTACCAATCTTATTCCTTCTGACAATAGGCATCTAAATGGATAAAAAATGAATTTTAAAGAACCGGAGGCTATATTTTTAAGGCATTTCACAGTCTAATGTTTTATAAAAACCTCTGTATTTTATTGCATTTTACTGATTGTTTTGTTTAAGATTTAATTTTGTTGGTTTACATTTATGTATTAATTCATTCAATACTATATTGTTACACTGTTCTTTATAAAAATTCCTGTGTTTTAACTACTATTATTGTCTGTTTTTTCCCCTATAACTACACTGAACAAATATTATTGAATAAGTCCACATTAAAGCAGCTTTTATTCTATTTTTGACTTTGTAAATTGTAAATTGTCACAGAGAGGCTGGATGGACTTTATAAAAACTGGTTACAGTTGTATAACAACCTCTGGAAAATTTAATGAGCTAAATATCTCAAATTGATTTTAAGGGGCCTTTTAGACGTGATTTTTAGATTTTCCTCCAACAACTCTGGTCATTTTGCCTGTTTCTAACAGGAGGTAAGGTCCATTTTAGTAGCTGGAATGAAATACAATTATAACCCCCACCTCCCACATTTATAAAAATGTGAATGGATGGGACATTACATTCTCATACCAAAGGAGATGGGAAGTAATCCCAGGGAATGGTACCCCTGACTCCCAAAAGAGGAGCATATCTCTCATTTATAACTCTTCAGCTCTCTTTACCCAAAATCAATAGTACAGAGTTTTGGGTTTTTCCTAGACTCCTCTGCCACATTTTTAAATGATATCTAGATTTCTTGATGATGTTCTAGACCCAAATATGTTTCACTTTGTTTAAAAATATGTTTTCCAAAGTTGAAACATTGCTATACCTAAAAAATTTGTGACAAGTATCCATTTTCTAAATGTCATACAGCAGACTCATGTAAAAATGATAGTGGTTTTTGTTTGCTATTGTAATTAATTGGACTATTGAGAATTTTGGGGATATTGATACCGACATATTTGTACTACTGTTCTTTATAAAAAACAAACAAACTGTTACTTTGCAAAAATCATTTGCTTGTACTTACAGTGGAACATGGCCAGACATGAAGAGGAAATGGATATCATTTTTTTGAGAAACCTGGAATTCTATATTTCCTTAGCTGACAGTGTGTCAATGATTATAAGCTATATTTTGAATTTTAAAATTTGTTTTTTATTATATTTTTTGCATGTGAAATATACTATTTCAGTTTTTATTTTTTCTCTCCTTTTTATATTTGAAGCACATGCCACCAGTATTAAGATTTTCTTTAACTTTTTTGACTTTGCAGTAATATAAGTTTAAAATACATTTGTTATAATGCCAATACATGCCCCAAAAGCTTGAGACTATAAAAATGATGCCACTGATGGTTTAAAAAAAATTTATGGGACTTTGCTTAATGATTCTGTCTGATTCCAGGACAAGAGAATACAAAAGAGCTATTGCACAGGGCCAAGGATGCACAAAGCAATTGCACAGTGCCAATAGAGCACAAGGTCAGAGACCAACCAATCCCAAAGGGGTTGATGAAAATTCTAAGCCAA